>NC_092728.1:74513927-77206934 GCF_047496885.1 Scyliorhinus torazame
CAGATTTAAAACAGAGATGAGGAGAAATAACTCTCTTAAAGGGTCCTGAATCTGCGGCATTCACTCCCCCAGAGTGTGGTGGATGCCGGGACATTGAGTAAATTTAAGGAGGAGAAGAACAGATTTTAAATTAGGAATGGGTTGAAGGGTTATGGAGAACGAGCAGGAAAGTGGAGTTGAGACCGAGATTAGATCAGCCATGATCGTACTGAATGGCTGAGCAGGCTCGAGGAGATGAATTGCCTACTCCTGTTCCGAGTTCTTGTGTTCTATTTTGCCAACGTTGATGAAAAGACTGTTTTATGATGTCGCTCAGAGCCATTGCAACTAGGTTTAACATTTCTTTTGAATTATACTGTAGAGCATAGCCCTCTTCCATGGTTTTGTCCTTTCCTTTATTACTCTACCCTACTCCATCCCTTCTCTTCAAACTTTTAGCTACTGTCTCCCAAGCAAAGCACATTTCCTTTAGGAAGCACATTTTTCAACTCTCCAGATTTTGCCTCCTGTTCTTACTTGCCTCGAGAATGTGGTGGTGGCCCTCCATTTTCAACCATTAGTAATTTGAAACAACTGGATGACTCGATAAGGCACTTTGAGGGGAGTTAAGAGTCAACCCTATTGGTGCAGCCAACGAGCAGGTCAGGATGGTAGCTTTCCTTCCCTAGTGGACCTTAGGGAACCAACTTCAAATTCTCAAAATGCCATGATGGGATTTGAAACTCTCATTCTCTGGATTACTAGTGCAGACTTCTGGATTACTTTAAAAAATATATATATATATTTTATTCAAGATTTTTTGGCCAAACATAACAATACGTAGTGTTTCTTTTACACAACAATAAAGCAATATAAATAACAGTGGCCAGTTTTAAACAAATAAATAAATAATATATAAACAGAAACAAAAACAAAACTAAATGGCAACTGCCTTGTCAAAAATAAATACTCTCCAAATATACAATCCAACACTCCAATATACAATTACCTATAACAAATGCCTATACATATACAATAACATCCCTGAGAGTCCGTCCGATTCCTCCCCCCCCCCCCCTTCCCGCCCCCCCACTCCCCCCTGGGTTGCTGCTGTTGTTTTCTTCATTTCCATTCCCTCTATCTTTCTGTGAGGTAATCGACGAACGGTTGCCACCGCCTGGTGAACCCTTGAGCCGAACCCCTTAATACGAACTTAATCCGTTCTAACTTTATAAACCCTGCCATGTCGTTTATCCAGGTCTCCACACCCGGGGGTCTGGCTTCCTTCCACATTAACAATATCCTGCGCCGGGCTACTCGGGACGCAAAGGCCAAAACATCAGCCTCTCTCGCCTCCTGCACTTCCGGCTCTTCTGCAACCCCAAATATAGCCAACCCCCAGCTTGGTTCGACCTGGACCCCCACCACCTTCGAAAGCACCTTTGCCACCCCCACCCAGAACCCCTGTAGTGCCGGGCATGACCAGAACATGTGGGTGTGATTCGCTGGGCTTCTCGAGCATCTCGCACACCTATCCTCTACCTTAAAAAAATTTACTAAGCCGTGCTCCAGTCATATGCGCCCTGTGTAACACCTTAAATTGTATCAGGCTTAGCCTGGCACATGAGGACGATGAGTTTACCCTACGTAGGGCATCAGCCCACAGCCCCTCCTCAATCTCCTCCCCCAGCTCTTCTTCCCATTTCCCTTTCAGTTCATCTACCATGATCTACCCCTCGTCCCTCATTTCCATATATATGTCCGACACCTTACCATCCCCCACCCATGTCTCTGAGATCACTCTATCCTGGACCTCCTGCGTCGGGAGCTGCGGGAATTCCCTCACCTGTTGTCTCGCAAAAGCCCTCAGTTGCATATACCGAAATGCATTCCCTTGGGGCAATCCATATTTTTCCGTCAGCGCTCCCAGACTCGCAAACGTCCCATTTACGAACAGATCTTTCAATTGTACTACCCCAGCTCTTTGCCATGCTCCAAATCCCCCATCCATTCTCCCCGGAACAAACTTATGGTTATTTCTTATCGGGGACCGCACCGAGGCTCCCGTCCTTCCCCTATGCCGTCTCCACTGCCCCAAAATTTTTAATGTAGCCGCCACCACCGGGCTTATGGTGTATTTCTTCAGTGAGAACAGCAACGGTGCCGTCACCATTGCTTGTAGGCTAGTTCCCCTGCAGGACGCCCTCTCCAATCTCTTCCACGCCGCTCCCTCCCCTTCTCCCATCCACTTACACACCATTGAAATATTGGCGGCCCAGTAGTACTCACTTAGGCTCGGTAGTGCCAGCACCCCCCCCTATCCCTACTACGCTGCAAAAATCCCCTCCTCACTCTCAGGGTCTTCCCAGCCCACACAAAACTCATAATACTCGTCTCGATTTTTTTGAAAAAAGCCTTCGTGACCACCACCGGGAGGCACTGAAACACAAAAAGGAATCTCGGGAGGACCACCGTTTTAACCGCCTGCACCCTACCTGCCAGTGACAGGGACGCCATGTCCCATCTCTTAAAGTCCTCCTCCATCTGTTCCACCAACCGCGTTAAATTAAGCCTATGTAATGTACCCCAATTCTTGGCTATCTGGATCCCCAAGTACCGGAAGTCCCTTGTTACCTTCCTCAACGGTAAATCCTCTATTTCTCTGCTCTGCTCCCCTGGATGCACCACAAACAGCTCACTTTTCCCCATGTTCAGTTTATACCCTGAAAAATCCCCAAACTCCCCAAGTATCCGCATTATCTCTGGCATCCCCTCTGCCGGGTCCGCCACATATAGCAACAAATCATCCGCATACAGAGATACCCGGTGTTCTTCTCCCCCCCTGAGTACTCTCCTCCACTTCCTGGAACCCCTCAATGCTATGGCCAGGGGTTCAATCGCCAGTGCAAACAATAACGGGGACAGAGGACATCCCTGCCTCGTCCCTCTATGGAGCCGAAAATAATCAGACCCCCGTCCATTCGTGACCATGCTCGCCATCGGGGCCCTATACAGCAACTGTACCCATCTGATATACCCATCTCCAAAGCCAAATCTCCTCAGCACCTCCCACAAATAATCCCACTCCACTCTATCAAATGCTTTCTCGGCATCCATCGCCACCACTATCTCCGCTTCCCCCTCTGATGGGGGCATCATCATTACCCCTAGCAGCCTCCGTATATTTGTATTCAGCTGTCTCCCCTTCACAAACTCAGTTTGGTCCTCATGAACCACCCCCGGGACACACTCCTCTATCCTCGTTGCCATTACCTTGGCCAGAATCTTAGCGTCCACATTCAGGAGGGAAATGGGCCTATAGGACCCGCATTGCAGCGGGTCTTTTTCCTTCTCATCAGTAGCGGGGCCAGCAAGTCCATATATTTCCTATAGAATTCAACTGGGAATCCGTCTGGTCCCGGGGCCTTCCCCGCCTGCATGCTCCCAATCCCTTTCACTACTTCCTCCGTCTCAATCTGTGTTCCCAGCCCCACCCTCTCCTGCTCCTCCACCTTAGGAAATTCCAGCTGATCCAGAAAGCACATCATTCTCTCCTTCCCATCCGGGGGCTGAGCTTCGTATAATCTTTCGTAAAATGCCTTGAACACTCCATTCACTCTCTCCGCTCCTCGCTCCATCTCTCCCTCCTCATCTCTCACCCCCCCTATCTCCCTCGATGCTCCCCTTTTCCTCAGTTGGTGGGCCAGCAACCTGCTCGCCTTCTCCCCATATTCGTACTGTACACCCTGTGCCTTCCTCCATTGTGCCTCTGCATTACCCGTAGTCAACAAGTCAAATTCTACATGTAGCCTTTGCCTTTCCCTGTACAGTCCCTCCTCCGGTGCCTCCGCATATTGTCTGTCCACCCTCAGAAGTTCTTTCAACAACCGCTCCCTTTCCCTACCCTCCTGCTTTCCTTTATGTGCCCTAATAGATATCAGCTCCCCTCTAACCACTGCCTTCAGCGCCTCCCAGGCCACTCCCACCTGAACCTCCCCATTATCATTGAGTTCCAAGTACCTTTCAATACACCTCCTCACCCTTAAACACAACCCCTCATCTGCCAATAATCCCATGTCCATTCTCCAGGGTGGACGCTGTTGTTTTTCCTCCCCTATTTCCAGGTCCACCCAATGTGGAGCGTGATCCGAAATAGCTATAGCCGTGTACTCCGTCCCCGTCACCTTCGGGATCAGTGCCCTTCCCAAAACAAAAAAGTCTATTTGTGAATAAACTTTGTGGACATAGGAGAAAAACGAAAACTCCTTACTCCTAGGTCTACTAAATCTCCAGGGGTCTACTCCTCCCATCTGCTCCATAAAGTCCTTAAGCACCCTAGCTGCAGCCGGCCTCCTTCTGGTCCTGGACCTCGATCTGTCCAGCCCTGGGTCCAGCACCGTATTAAAATCTCCACCCATTACCAACTTCCCCACCTCTAGGTCCGGGATACGTCCTAACATACGCCTCATAAAGTTGGCATCATCCCAGTTCGGGGCATATACGTTCACTAAGACCACCGCCTCCCCTTGCAATTTGCCACTCACCATCACGTATCTGCCCCCACTATCCGCCACTATGGTCTTTGCCTCAAACATTACCCGCTTCCCCACTAGTATAGCCACCCCCCTGTTTTTTGCCTCTAGCCCCGAATGAAACACCTGCCCCACCCATCCTTTGCGTAGTCTGACCTGGTCTATCAGTTTCAGATGCGTCTCCTGGAGCATAACCACATCTGCCTTAAGTTTCTTTAGGTGTGCGAGTACCCGTGCCCTCTTAATCGGCCCGTTCAGCCCTCTCACATTCCACGTGATCAGCCGGGTTGGGGGACTCTTTACCCCCCCCCCTTGTCGACTAGCCATCTCCTTTTTCAATCCAGCTCCTCACCCGGTTCCCACGTAGCCGTATCTCCCCCCAACGGCGCCCTCCCGCCCCGACCACCCCACCCCATACCAGCTCCCCCTTCTCCCCAGCAGCAGCAACCCAGTTAACCCCCCCCCCCACCGCTAGTTCCCTCACTAGCGTAATTGCACCCCCCATGTTGCTCCCAGAAGTCAGCAAACTCTGGCCGACCTCGGCTTCCCCCCGTGACCTCGGCTCACACTGTGCGAGGCCCCCTCCTTCCTGCTTCCCTGTTCCCGCCATGATTACCATAGCGCGGGAACAAAGCCCGCGCTTCCCATTTCGCCCCACCCCCAATGGCCGGCGCCCCCAGCTCCTCATCCTCCCTCCCCCCCTCCCCCACGATATGGGGAAGAGAGAAAAGTTACAGGGTCGCAGGATTAACAACTTGGGAAGTCATCTCTTCCTCCTTTTCCCCCCCCTTCACCCCACATATTCACCCCACCACTTTGTCCCAAACGTTCTTTTTCTAGCCCGCTTATTCCAGTTTCTCCTCGACAATAAATGTCTACGCCTCTTCTGCCGTTTCGAAGTAATGGTGTTTCCCTTGATGTGTGACTCACAGTCTTGCCGGCTGCAGCATTCCAAATTTAACCTTCCTTTTGTGCAGCACCGCCTTGGCCCGATTAAAGCTTACCCTCCTTCTCGCCACCTCCGCACTCCAGTCTTGATATACGCGGATCACCGCGTTCTCCCACCTACTGCTCCGAGTTTTCTTTGCCCATCTGAGGACCATCTCTCTGTCCTTATATCGGAGAAATCTCACCACTATGGCTCGAGGAATTTCTCCAGCCCTCGGTCTTCGCGCCATAACTCGATAGGCTCCCTCCACCTCCAGCGGACCCGTCGGGGCCTCCGATCCCATTAACGAGTGCAGCATCGTGCTCACATATGCCCCGACGTCCGCCCCTTCTGCACCTTCAGGAAGACCAAGAATCCTTAAATTCTTCCTCCTCGCATTATTCTCCAGCACCTCCAGCCTTTCCACACACCTTTTGTGTTGTGCCTCGTGCATCTCTGTTTTCACCACCAGGCCCTGTATGTCGTCCTCATTCTCAGCAGCCTTTGCTTTCACGACCCGAAGCTCCTGTTCCTGGGTCTTTTGCTCCTCCTTTAGCCCCTCAATCGCCTGTAATATCGGGACCAACAGCTCCTTCTTCATCTCCTTTTTAAGTTCTTCCACGCAACGCCGCAGGAACTCTTGTTGGTTAGGGCCCCATATTAAACTGCCACCTTCCAACGCCATCTTGCTTTGTGCTTGCCTTCCTTGCCGCTGCTCTAGAGGATCCACCGCAATCCGGCCACTTTCCTCTCCTTTTTCCATCCGTGTCCAGGGGGGATTCCCTTCTGGTTTACCGCACAGTGTTTTTAGCCGTTAAAATTGCCGTTGGGGCTCCTATTAAGAGCCCAAAAGTCCGTTCCACCGGGAGCTGCCGAAACGTGCGACTTAGCTGGTCATCGCCGCACCCGGAAGTCGGCTCCTGGATTACTAATCTAGTTATGGAATAATTACAGCACCATACCTGTTCAGCTGAGGTCTCCAAAGGACTACTTCAGGGCTCTATCGGACCATTTTTTGATAATCAGTACACATGGGAGTCTTATTTCAAAGTTCAGAGTTTCCAGTAATTACTTTTTTAAACCACTGTTTAAATTAAATATTGAAATGTTTAGATACATGCAGGTTCGAGATTTTGCCAGAAAGGAGACACAGAGCTTCCCGGTGGAGCCGGCCTCCACATTGCTGGAGGAGGTGTTGACGACAAGGGGACTGGAGAAGGGGGTAGTGTCGGCGGTTTACGGAGCTGTTTTGGAAGAGGAGAAGGCACCACTGGAAGGGATCAAAGCAAAGTGGGAGGAAGAGTTCGGAGAGGATATGGAGGAGGGGTTTTGGGGTGAGGTGCTCCGGAGAGTGAATGCCTCGTGAATGCGCGAGGTTGGGGCTGATACAGCTGAAGGTGGTATATAGAGCGCACCTCACAAGGGCGAGGATGAGCCGATTCTTTGAAGCAGTAGAAGATGTGTGTGAATGTTGCGGGGGGGGGCGCCCGCTAATCACGTTCATATGTTTTGGTCCTTTCCAAAGCTAGAGGATTACTGGAAGGAGGTTTTTAGGGTAATTTCTAAAGTGGTGCACGTAAAACTGGACCCGAGCCCCCGGGAGGCCATATTCGGGGTGTCGGACCAGCCAGGGTTGGAAACGGGTGCTGAGGCAGATGTTGTAGTCTTCGCCTCGTTGATCGCCCGAAGGCGGATCCTGATAGGTTGGAGAGCAACCTCTCCACGCTGTGCCCTGGCGTGGCAGAGGACCTGTTGGAATTCTTGACTCTTGAGAAGGTTAAGTTTGAACTGAGGGGAAGGGTGGAGGGGTTCTACAATTCATGGGCATGACTCATTATGCACTTTCAAGAACTGGATAACATTGAACATTAGTTGGGGCGTGTGGGTGGGAGGGTTGGGGGGACGGGGGCTGTGTGTGTTAATGGCGACTATGGATTGGATTAGATTGGATTGGATTTGTTTATTGTCACGTGTACCGAGGTACAGTGAAAAGTATTTTTCTACAAGCAGCTCAACAATCATTAAATACATGGGAAGAAAAGGGAAGAAAAGAATGGGTGATCCCAAATTCCTTTTTGTCATTTGTTTATGTGAACATGCGGGCTAATGTTTGGGGTTTGGTGGGAGGATGGGATCATTGTTATTGATATGGGGATTGACATATTTGTTACTGATTATTGTTTATTGTTGGTGGGTGTAAATTTGGGAGAAAATGTGAAAAAGGAGAATAAAAATATTTTTTAAAAAAATTAAATATTGAAAATTTCCCTTTTTGAGTAATGTGGTTTCTGTCAGTGGTTCTTGCTGTAAGAACCCTGCGATGAATTGAAGTTTTGACAGTCACATCTTTTGATCACATACATTAACCTATGATTTGTTATTTTATCTCTCTAACTTCACATCCCTATCTTAGAAACATTTCAATAACTCTACACATTCTGTGTGCACTTCTCACAATGTCAAAAGTGTGCAATCATTGATTCACCTTTCCTTGTTTAATATTCCTATCTACGGTGTCTCTGTCAAATATTCTCAATGAAGATTGTGGGGTGGAATCCCCTGTGTATTTACATATTTCCATCACATAAACATAGCACAAAGCATATATCCGGGGCACGATTCAGAAAGTAACGGTGTCGGGATGAGGCCGTTGAATCTTGCGTTGAGGCCTGCATTGAGATTCATGATGATCGTGAGCATCACAACCTGGATTTTGTTCTTGTTGGGAAAGATTCAAGTGTGCATATTTAACTGAGCCATTAAGCTCATTTAAATATCCACTTATCTGAGGCCTGGGATTCACCAGCCTCACCAGCGAGGCATAAGCTAGGTTCTGTTTGGTACTGGTTCACAAAGCTGTGAACCAGTTGTGATGGCACTGTCTCGCTGGGGAGTTCTGCCCTCGGGGGTCCGGGGACAGAGCAGGGTGGTACCTAGGCACTCCGTGGCACTGGGGCATTGCCAGCCGGGCACCCTGGCAGCGCTCCCCTTGCCCTGCCAGGGTGCCTTGGTGGCATTGCCAGGCTAGCAAGGGCACTGCAAAGGTGCCAGGCTGACTGTGCCATGGTGCCAAGGTGCCAGGGTCCACTTGCCAGGGGTCAGGACGACCTTGCCCATAAGAGGTGGGGCAAGGGGGGGGCTCGAGGACCCCGGAAGAGGTAAGTTGGGTTAAGTGGAGGGGAGGGGAGGTCTAAAGATCAGGCCTGCCTTTAAAAATGGCACCCTGATCCGCAAGTAATCTTCCTGCTCACCAGTGCGGGAAATGACTTAAAGAGCGGTCTCGATGGGGATTTCCTCAGCAAGGCCAAAAGAAACGGTGAAGTGCCGTTGAATAGCAGGGTCGTTCTCGGTGTCGCAGGTGCCGAGGAACACTCCACTAAACGTGCCGTTCAGCAGACTCTAACAGATTAAAACCCATCACATTCCTGCCTCTCTGCAGTTGTGAAGAACTGTCAGTCAGTAAAACAAGGCAACATCTGATTCACAGAAAGTAACGGCGGGTTTGGTATCGTGTGAAGAGGATGAACAAATTATCAGCAGTGGTGTGTGACAGATCATCTAGGGAGCTAGAGAAATCTCTCCCGCTCTTACCACCTGCCACAGGCATGCGTCAGAGGGAGTCACAAGTTGCTGATCAACCTGTTTGGCTGCATCATAAGCCTGGTGTTTGAGTCCTGTGGTGGGATATGAATCTGGAGTGCCTGACTCAGAGGCAGGGACACTACCCACTGCACCATGTAACCTCAGTGATATCACTACTGAAAGGTTAGACCGAGCAGGCAAGGTTAAACAGCTCAGAGCTCTTTAGAGATGGAGAGGTGATCTGATAAAGATCTTTAAGATTATGAAAGGGTTTGATCGAGTGGAGAAGATGTTTCCAGCTGTCAGTAAAACCAAAACTAAGGCCGAGATTTACTGACCACCCCGCCGCGTATTTTTTGACCTGAACAGGTGCCGGAATGTGGCAACTATGGGCTTTTCACAGCATCTTCATTGCAGTGTTAATGTAAGCCTACTTGTGAGAATAAAGATTATTATATGTCGCTGCCGGTGTTTCCTTTTCAATGTTTGTGTAATATTTTTCGTCTCTGTCAACAATCTAGGGGCATAGTAAACGTTTTTTTCCCCCCCGCCATCCTCCTGGATCTGCAGGCAGCACAGTGGTTAGCACTGCAGTCTCACAGCGTCGGGAGCCGGGTTCAATTCCGACCCTGGGTGACGGTGTGGAGTTTGCATGTTCTCCCCCTGTCTGCGTGTGTTTCTTCCGGGCATTCCCATTTTCCCCCACAAGTCCAAAGATGTGTCGGTTGAATGGATTGGCCATGCTAAATTGTCCCTTGGTGTCCAAAAAGGTTTAGGTGGGGTTGCAGAGATCAGGCGGGCTGTGGGCCTGGGTGGGCTGCTCCTTCGACAGGTCGGTACAGACTCGATGGGCCGAATGTCTTCCAGAATTCTGAACTGTACGAATTCTATGATTCTATTCTATGATTCTATTCTATGATTCTATTCTTAAAACAGCCCCGTCGATTAAAGAAAAATCTTTCCACTTTCACTTCTTTCTCTGCCATCCAATCTCATCCAGGAGACTGATGATGGACTTGGTACAAGCATTACGTTGCGAAGAAGACATATAGCCCACTTTACCTTCTTTTTTAGCCACAGAATGGAGGTTGGATTTGAAGGTTGCCGTAACTTACATTCAGAGGTGTAAAGTAACTTTCCCCATAACAGTGTTATATTGCTCTACACATCTGTTTCTACCTTCACCAATGTTGACTTTTACTCGGTGATATACTTTACCTGACTCAGATAGCTCTGCTCATGCTTTTTAACAGGAAGTAAAAGAAATCAAAGAAAAGCAGAGGGAGTATCAGTTTTCTTTCCCTTGGCAAAACATTAGGGGTTCGCTGGAAAGTAATTAAATGAGAAATGGACGAGATTATTGGCCCCGGTGTCGTCAGCCAGGACGGAGGCGAGACCCCGGAGGTGGATTTCCTGGGGAAAACAAATAGGCGGTCATGAGGGGTCTCGATCGTGGCTATTCATTAGTGACCTAATGGAGTGGAGCGTGTCGGGGAGGACCTCCTGCCAGCGGGAAACTGGGAGACTTCTAGACCGTAGGGCCAGAAGGACGGCCTTCCATACCGTCGCGTTCTCCCTCTCCACCTGTACGTTTCCCCGGGGGTTGTAGCTGGTAGTCCTGCTCGAAGCAATGCCTTTACCGAGCAGGTACTGACGCAGCTCGTCGCTCATAAACGAGGAGCCCCGGTCACTGTGCACGTAAGTGAGGAAACCGAACAGGGTGAAGACACTATGCAGGGCTTTAATGACAGTGACCGCGGTCATGTCGGGGCAGGGGATTGCAAAGGGCAAACGGGAGTACTCGTCAACGACGTTAAGAAAATACACGTTGCGGTCAGTGGAGGGAAGGGACCCTTTGAAATCGATGCTGAGGCGCTCAAAGGGGCGGGATGCCTTCACCAGTTGGCCTTATCTGGTCGATAGAAGTTCGGCTTACACTCCACGCAGATTTGGCAGTCCCTGGTCATGGTCCTGACATCCTCGGTGGAGTAGGGCAGGTTGCGGGCCTTGATGAAGTGGAGAAGCCGGGTGACCCCCGGGTGACAGAGGTAATTGTGGATGGCCCGGAGTCGGTCATCTTGCACGTTGGCGCATGTGCCGCGGGACAGGGCATCTGGGGGCTCATTGAGCTTCCCAGGACGATATACTATATCGTAGTTAGAGGTGGAGAGTTCGATCCTCCACCTTAAGATCTTATCATTCTTGATCTTGCCCCGCTGTGTATTGTTGAACATAAAGGCTACCGTTGGTCGGTGACGAGGGTGTACCTCCACCAGCCAGGTAGTGCCTCCAATGCTGCACAGCTTCCACAATGGCTTGAGCTTCTTTTTCGACTGAGGAGTGTCGAATCTCGGAGGCGTTGAGGGTACGGGAGAAAATTGCTACATGCCTGCCTGCCTGGTTAAGGGTAGCGGCGAGGGCGACCTCTGACGCGTCGCTTTCCACCTGGAAGGGGACGGACTCATCCACCGCGTACATCGCGGCTTTGGCGATATCAGCCTTGATGCGGCTGAAGGCCAGGCGGGCCTCAGTCATCAGGGGAAGATGGTGGCTTTGATAAGTGGGCAGGCTTTGTCCGCATAGTTGGGGACCCACTGGGCATAATATGAAAAGAACCCGAGGAATCTTTTCAGGGCCTTGGGGCAGTGGGGGAGGGGGCACATGCGGTCGGGGTCGGACCCTAGGACTCCGTTTTCCACGACATAGCCGGGAATGGCCAGTCGGGTTGTGCGGAAAACACATTTCTCCTTGTTATAGGTGAGATTGAGGGCTTGGGCGGTTTGGAGAAACTTCTGAAGGTTGGTGCCGTGGTCCTGCTGATCATGGCCGCAGATGGTGATGTTGTCCAAGTACGGAAATGTGGCCCGCAGCCCGTACTGGTCCACCATTCGGTCCGTCGTTCTTTGGAAGACCGAGACCCCGTTGGTGACACCAAAGGGGACCTGGAGGAAGTGGAAGAGGCAGCCGTCTGCCTCAAAGGCCGTGTAATGGCGGTCTTCCGGGCGGATTGGAAGCTGGTGGTATGCGGACTTCAGATCTATCGTGGAGAACACCCGGTAGTGTGCAATCTGATTCACCATGTCCGCTATCCGGGGAAGGGGGTACGCATTGAGTTGCGTGTACTGGTTTATGGTTTGGCTGTAGTCTACAACCATCCGGTTCTTTTCCCCGGCCGTGACGACCATCACTTGGGCTCTCCAGTGGCTATTACTGGCCTCGATGATTCCCTCCCTGGAGAGCCATTGGACCTCTGACTTGATAAAAGTCCTGTCCTGGCCACTGTACCGCCAGCTCCCGGTGGCGACGGGTTTACAGTCAGCGGTGAGGTTCACGAAGAGGGGGGGGGGGAGGGGGGGGGTGACCTTAAGGGTCGCGAGGCTACATACGGTGAGAGTGGGTAGGGGCCCACCAAACCTCAGGGTCAGGCTCCTGATGTTGCACTGGAAGTCCAGTCCCAACAGGAGAGGGGCGCAGAGATCAGGGGGGACATATAGTTTAAAATTGGCGTACTCGGCACCCTGTATCGCGAGGTTCGCGACACAGTATCCACGGATCTGCACTGAATTCAATCTGGAAGCAAGGGAGATTGTTTGGAATGCGGGGGAAATTTGGAGAGAACAGCGCCTTACCGTGTCTGGATGTACGAAGCTCTCCGTGCTCCCAGAGGCAAACAGGCAGGGCGTTTCGTGCCCATTGACCCAGACGGTCATCATCGAGTTCCTGAGGTGCTTGGGCCGTGACTGGTCGAGGGTGACAGCACCGAGCTGCGGGTAGCCGGCTTGGTCGGAGGTGGTGGGGTGGTCCCAAGATGGTATCCCCCATTGGTCGCACGTGTCGGGCGGCATTGCAGATGGCGGCCAAGCTGGCGGCCCCCGTCGGACGCATGTGTCAGGCGGCGTTGAAGATGGCGGCCAAGATGGCGGCCCCCATGAGTCGCAAGTGTCGGGTAGGGTTAAAGATGGCTGCCCCCATGGCCAGCACGAGGCAGATGACGCGTCCGAAGGGGGCGGCGCCGACAGGCACGCAGCCACGCTGCAGGGTCTGCGGGCCTGTGAGTCTGAAAGTCGGGCCTGTGATTTAGGAGCTTTGGATCTGGCCAGGCAGACTTTGGCAAAGTGTCCTTTCTTGCCGCAGTCGCTACAGGTCGTGTTCCGGGCCGGGCAAAGCTGCCTGAGGTGCTGGTTCTGGCCGCAGAAATTGCAGGGCAGCCCCCCGTGTTGGGCGGGCAGCCACGTGGCATAGGCCTGGGTCACCCTCTGGTCGGGTGTCCATGAGGGGATCGCGTAGTCGGAGGGGAAAGCATTGAGACTCTGAAAAGCTACTTCTAAGGAGGTGGATAGTTTTACCGCCTCTTCTAGGACGAGGGCGCCCTTTTCGAACAAGCGCTGTCTGACGTAGTTGGATCAGACTCCAGCTACATAGGTGTCCCGGATGGCGAGTTCCATATGCTGTGAGGCCGTGACGTCCTTGTCGTTGCAGTTTCGAGCGAGTACTTTCAGATCGCGTTGGTATTCCTCCAGCGATTCCCCGGGGCGTTGACGACGAGTGGTGAGGAGATGCTGCATGAACACTTTGTTCACCGGCCTCACGTACTGCCTTTTCAGGATCGCGACCGCGTCTGCATACGTGGTCACTTCCTCGATCTGCACGGAGATTCTGTGGCTCACCCGGGCGTGGAGGAGACTCAGTTTCTGTTCCTCGGTGACGGTGGGCGAGGAGGAGGTGGCGAGGTAGGTCTCAAAACAGTGGAGCCAGTGCAAAAAAATTCCTTTGGCTTCAGCTGCCTGTGGGTCGAGTTCCAGTTGATCAGGTTTGAGGGCTGCTTCCATCGCGATATTGTAGCTGATTAAATTGATGCGACCATTCACACGAGACGGAGAGTTGAAGAGAACAGTAGTTTTAATCAGCTAGAACTGTGCCTGCCTGCGACTGCTCTGTACTGAGTGCCGCCTACAGGCTGCAGATCTATATACCTCCCCTGAGGGTGCGGAGCCCACAAGGGCAGCAACATAATACAATGTAATGTAATGTAATGCAATGGTGAATGGTAGCAGTAATACATTCACCACATTGGCAACAACAGGGATTTGAGTTCAGCAACTTCATTCAGTGAGTTAGGGGTGGGATTGAAAGACACTTTGGTTTTAAAGATCTGGGGCGTCATTCTCCGACCCCCCGCCGGGTCAGAGAATGGCCGTTGGCCGCCGTGAATCCCGCCCCCGCCGAAGTCTCCGGTACCGGAGATTGGGCGGGGGCGGGAATCAGGCCGCGCCGGTTGGCGGGAGCCCCCACTCAATTCTCCGGCCCGGATGGGCCGAAGTCCCGCCCAGAAATTGCCTGTCCCGCCGGCGTAAATCAAAGCTGGTATTTACCGGCGGGACCAGGCGGCGTGGGCGGGCTCCGGGGTCCTGGGGGGGGCGCGGGGCGATCTGACCCCGGGGGTGCCCCCACGGTGGCCTGGCCCGCGATCAGGACCCACCGATCCGCGGGCGGGCCTGTGCCGTGGGGGCACTCTTTCCCTTCCGCCTCCACCACGGCCTCCACCATGGCGGAGGCGGAAGAGACTCTCCCCACTGCGCATGCGCGGGAAACTGTCGGCGGCCGCTGACGCTCCCGCGCATGCGCCGCATTTCCGCGCCAGCTGGCGGGGCAACAAACGCCATTTCCGCCAGCTGGCGGGGCAACAAACGCCATTTCCGCCAGCTGGCGGGGCGGAAATCCCTCCGGCGTCGGCCTAGCCCCTCAATGTTGGGGCTCGGCCCCCGAAGATGCGGCACCTTTGGGCCGGCGCGATGCCCGTCTGATTGGCGCCGTTTTTGGCGCCAGTCGGCGGATATCGCGCCGTTGGGGGAGAATTTCACCCCAGATATGAATAAAAGGTCAGCGCTTTCAGCCGCTTTCTCAGATTACAAAAGGTTGCGGTGATCGGGTTGGGTGAAATGGAGTGGGAGAAGGCTCATGATGAACGTATACTCTGGTGCAGACCGATTGGTCTGAACGACCTGTTTCTATGCCCTGTATCCTAATTCATTCTCGGTAACGATGGCCTCACGTGTTTTCAGACAAAAGATGTGAAATCAAAATAGATTTTCGAAAGAGCTTCTTTTACTGAAAGGGCGATAGAAGCTTGGAATAATCTGCCAGGTTGGATAAGGGAGTCAAAAAAGGTCACTCTAAACGCAATTGAACTCTATAAGGAATGAACTTCGTTGGGCAGAATAGCATTTTCTCAGGCTTAACTTTTCTTGTATGTTCATATAAATCAAAGCTAAAGAAGTTAGGAATTATACATTTGTTAGTCAAATAAGTATTTTTCTAAATGCCCCAAGTTGTTTCCTTCCCATCAAATATTTGGCAACAAGCATCTTTGCAATGTATTTATAAAATTACATTCTGCTTCCACTAATATGTCTCTCCGGTGTAAGAAGCAGCAAGAATCTTGAAACACATGAAATGTTGCTGCTACTCACTAAGATTAAACCCCTTATGCTTCTCCGCCCCGAGAACTCGCCTGATAAATGTATTTCTAACATTTATAAAGAAATCCAATGTTCACACTGACAAAGTTCAAAAACTCTTCACTCAAACACTCCACCAGCATTTAAGAATAAGACTTTGGCTCAGATCTTCCAATGGCCAGATTATCAGCGACCAGACGTACGACCACAGATGAGCACCGAGACCCTGCGGAAGTCCTGACGTGGTGACCTCCATGGCATTTGCCCAGGATGTTTAACCTTCCGATGGCAATTTCCTTGCTCCCCAGGACTCTCTGCGAATATTAGAATCAGAGACTTTGAACAGTTCCGCTGTACTTATCTCAATAGTCACCCACATGTTAGACAAAGAAAACTAATCTAACCCCTGGGTATCTGAATCATTCAACCATTGTCACTGACCCCTCCCGACCAGATTTTCCCCATGATCCTGTTCCCCCTGATTCCTGATGCGACACAACTAGCCCATCAATCCGACTACCCCTCCCAACCATACTACCCCCACCTCCCAACCATACCTGACAACCCCCCCGCGACTATCCTCCCCTCCCACCGATTACCCCTTGATACGAACCCTCCCCTCGCAACCCGACCGGGCTAGATCCTGATCTGATTACCCCTCCAAATGCAATCCACCTTCTCCCCGACACACTAGCCACCCAACCCACTAACCCACCCCACCCGTTCACCAACTTTCAGACTCGGCCTTTCAACATACCATATGGCAGCTAGTTCCATAACAAGAATACTTGGCACGATCGAATGGCCACGTTGCGCCTGAAAAGCAGCTCACCGCGATGGGCGATAAAAGCCTGGAGAACCCGCTCTCAGGATCCACATGGCTCGCAATGCCTCGCAAGATCTAACGTGATCTCGCAAGACGACAATGTAAATCAGTGATGTGGGCAACATCACTTTTTGGCAAATCTGCAAATTAGACCAAGATAGCCAGCCTCACTTTAATATGTAGTTTCCTGAGGTATTGGGGGAGGGGTGGGGCACTGCCAGCTGGCAGGAGCACTGCAAGTGTGCCAGGTAGGCACTGCCAAGGTGCCAAGCTGGCAGTCTTTGCCTGATGATGATCAGGCCATGGGTGCCCTGCGTGGATGTTGGGGAGGGTGCAGGGGACCCATGGACCCTGCTGTAGTGCTTTGGGGCTTGCGGCAGTGCCGGGGACGGCTTCGGGGGCTCCAGAGATTGGGATGCCATTTAAAAATGGTGTCCCGATCTCTCGATAGACTGAGGAGTTCCAGTGAACGGAGTTCCTCAGTGCAGAAAACGGGGCTATGTGCGGCCTCGGCTGCGCGCTCCCCGCTGAAGCCTCCTAGCTAACCTGGGTACCATTTTATAGCATTGTGTTTCTTGGCGCTGTGAGCGCCGGGAACTACACGGCTCAATGTGCTCGCTGTGGGACTTTGTTCCCATTTAGTTAAATCCCGCCCACTGTCTTTCCTTGACTTTACTGCAATCCAACAGCATTCTCTAAGGACGTTGTGCTCGGCATTTCTGAGAAAACTGGCCTGAGACCCATCAAGAAATCATAGAGTCATATCATAGAATCCCTACAGTGCAGGAGGAGCCATTCAGCCCATCAGGTCTGCACTGACCCTCTGAAATTGTCCTGGCCAATATTTATCCTTCATCCACACCACAAAATCGGATTATTCATTCATTTTCCGATTGTTGTTTGTGGGGGCAAGCTGTGCACAGCTTGACTGCTGCATTTCCAACATTACAACAATAATAATTATAATAATAACAATATTTATTGTCACAAGTAGGCTTACATTAACACTGCAACGAAGTTACTGTGAAAATCCCCTAGTCGCCACCTTCCAGCGCCTGTTCGAGAGAGAATTCAGAATGTCCAATTCACCTAACAAGCACATTTTCCGGGACTTGTGGGAGGAAACCGGAGCACCCGGAGGAAACCCATGCTGACACGGGGAGAACGTGCAGACAGTGACCCAAGCGGGAATCGAACCTGGGACCGTGACTATCTTCAAAAGTGCTTCATTAGTTGCAAAATGCTTTGAAGTGTCCGGGGGTGATGTATGGAAATGCAAGCCGATTTTTATTTCTTGGTTTATCATATCTTCTCTTTCCAGATATTTTCAGCCTTGCAAATTTGTTCATTTAGAAATAAAATTTGCTTGTCTTGGAGAATATTTTCGGTTACAAAGGTAATACAGATGACACCAGAAACAATGTTTTTCAATTACCTCATCAAATTTATTTTCTTTAAATCAATTAACTTGTCTAGACTTCCTGCAAACCCACTCCTTCATATTGTGCGGAAAACATTACCTCAAATAAAGACTGATGAGGCAGTAAAGCACAGAAAAAGGAAATTGAAGAGATCATTCAAATGCACTCTCATCAATTTACATTTGAATTTCTGTCAGTATCTGTCAGTTTCTATTTCTCTCTTGGTACCATTAAAAAATATAGGTGTCAATTTTGTATTTCCTTGTTTTACCTGTGATGCTGCTTCAGTTACACTGTCCTTTATGTATTGCTTTCATGTTATCTGCAACATCCATTATATCGTGGTCTGAGCCTTTCGAATGGCTGGGGCTCGAGCGTTGATGAGCAGAATGTGAGACTTCTGTCCTCACATGGCGCTGCTTGGTGGGTAGCTCTCCTGCAGTGGCTGGAAAATGTACTACAGCAAGATGCCTGGGATGAAGTGTCAGGACATGGAGGCCAAGTAGGTGGTGGGGTTCCAGGGATGGGAGGGTAGGGGATACCTTGGGGCGAAGGCTCATGAGAGGGTTGATTGGGGTCACAGGGGATAGGTCGGGGTTGGGAGGGGGATGAAGTGGAGGCTTCCGGAGCTTCAGGGAGGGGGCTCCTGGTGGAGACGTTTGCCCGGCCCCACCTAATATTTAGGTTGTTACATTGTTCTATTCCCCTCCTGATTCAATAGCCTAAAAATTGAGTCTGGGCAGGAACTGCGTGGCCCAAAATGGCCACTTAAGTATGTTAACTGGAGCAAGGTTGGCTGCCACCCCCCCCCCCCCTCCGCCAAGGCCCATGTGTTGGAAAGTATATACGTAGGAGTGTTTAATAGCAGTTACCAGCTGACTTTGCAAAGTCGGATGCTCCAATTCTCCCCAGAGTCTATGTTTGCCGATATTTAGGCCAAACTGCCATCGACAATTAGTTGTTAATAAAAATTAAGTATAATTAGTGCGTCAACTCTTCAGCGCCAGTAAGTCAGAATGGGGGCCAACATTTAGATTATCCAATAGATCAGGCAGCTTCAGTGATGAGAGATTGTTCAGGTTGATGGCCTTTCAACAGAAACAGAAGATGACATTTGATAGTTTGGCTCACCACCCCCTCTCATATTTTCCAGTTTCGACCTGTAAAGTTAACTTTTTTTCCCCCTCTCCAAAGATGCTGCCGGACTTGCTGGCTGCTTCCTGCATTTTCTGGTTTGATTTCCGATTTCCAACATCAGCAATATTTTGCTTCTGATCTAAAAATATCATTTGGATTAACCTCCTTGACAATGTCAGATTCCCTTTTGAACCATTTTCAGTACCAATTCAGTTTGGGCAGCACGGTAGCATTGTGGATAGCACAATTGCTTCACAGCTCCAGGGTCCCAGGTTCGATTCCGGCTTGGGTCACTGTCTGTGCAGAGTCTGCACATCCTCCCCGTGTGCGCGTGGGTTACCTCCGGGTGCTCCGGTTTCCTCCCACAGTCCAAAGATGTGCAGGTTAGGTGGATTGGCCATGATAAATTGCCCTTAGTGTCCAAAATTGCCCTTAGTGTTGGGTGGGGTTACTGGGTTATGGGGATAGGGTGGAGGTGTTGACCTTGGGTAGGGTGCTCTTTCCAAGAGCCGGTGCAGACTCGATGGGCCGAATGGCCTCCTTCTGCACTGTAAACTCTATGATAATCTATGATAATGATGGTGGCTCTCCCCACTGTCACCTCTGAGATGTCATCACGAAGCATCCCAAGATCTTTCTCATACTTAGTTTGAATCGCCAGTGGACTTATTCATGGTCGCAGCCAAGCAAGCAGATATTTTTTGAGGACTCTGGCTGGAGATGAAAAAGGGCATAAAGACCAGAAAGCTGATCCAACTTTACTGACCTTTTAATATCCCAGCTGCACACTGCCTTATAAAAATGATTTATACACTCATCAATAAACGGTTTTGTTCAAATTCACCCTTAGAAGCTCTTTTTGCTGCACTTCATAGCTTCTGAGTATACAAAATGAAAGATTTCCTGTGATGTAGCGGGTGCCGTTAGGATATGCAGTTTTATTTTTGGCAATAGGGTTGTCCAGTATATGCAGTTTTATTGTTGGGAATAGGGTTGTCCGACTCTAGTTCCTTTGAGCTCCTCAGATAGCAAGTGTGGGTAATCGAAAATGCATTCCAGTGGTCGAATTTATTGGGTTTGGCAGGCATCAAACTGTTGATGGTCCTACCAAGCCATGCTGATTTAGCATGTATTAAAGTTGGTGTGGACTTCTTTGTTAAATAGTCAATGCAAAGAGATGTGTTGATACTGCTGATTTTAATGTTGGGAGATTAAGGCCAGACCTGATTCTGATGCACATTGAGCATGAGGCCAATGGGGTGATCCACCTGATGAATGCTTACTGGAAACCCTCGCTCCCTAAGATTCTAAAAGTGTATACCTTCAGTGTGCCCTTCAGGATGTAAAGCACAGCATTGACAAAGGGTCTTCAGTATTGTGCTGTGTTGCAGGACGAAGAGAACAGCCAATGTTCAGTCAGTGTTTTTACAGCTAAACCCTGTGATCTTTCTATATAGAATCATAGAATGCCTACAGTGCGGAAGGAGGCAATCGAGTCTGCACTGACCCTTCGAAAGACCACCCTACCTAGGCCCAATCGTTCACCCTTTCCCTGTAACCCCACTGTAGCACAATCGATCACTCACGAGACGAGATGAGAAGGAGTCAATCGATGGCTTTATTACGCAGACTTGTTGCCGGGAGGACTTCCTGCCAGCGGGAGACTGGGAGATTTCTGGACCGTAGGGCCAGCAGGACGGTCTTCCAGACCGTTCCGTTCTCCCTCTCTACCTGTCCGTTACCCCGGGGGTTGTAACTGGTCATCCTGCTCGAGGCAATGCCTTTGCTGAGCAGGAATTGACGCAGTTCGTCGCTCATGAAGGAGGACCCCTATCGCTATGTATGCAGGCGGGGAAACTGAACAGTGTAAAGATGGTGCAGAGGGCTTTAATGACCGTGGCCGCGGTCATGTCGGGGCAGGGGATGGCGAATGGGAACCGGGAGTACTCATCAACTACGTTCAGGAAGTACGTGTTGTGGTTGGTGGAGGGGAGGGGGCCTTTGAAGTCCAGACTGAGGCACTCAAAGGGACGGGAAGCCTTTATCAGGTGCGATTTATCTGGCCTGTAGAAGTGCGGCTTGCACTCTGCGTAGATTTGGCAGTTCCTGGTGGCTGTTCTGACCTCCTCGATGGAGTAGGGCAGGTTGCGGGTCTTCACGAAGTGATAGAACCGAGTGACCCCCGGGTGGAAGAGGTCCTCGTGGAGGGCTCGGAGGCGGTGCCGCGGGACAGGGCATCGGAAGGCTCGTTCAGCTTTCCGGGACGATACAAGATCTCATAGTTATAGGTGGAGAGTTCGATCCTCCACCGCAAGATCTTGTCGTTCTTGATCTTGCCCCGCTGTGCATTATCGAACATGAAGGCAACCGACCGTTGGTCAGTGAGGAGAGTGAATCTCCTGCCGGCCAGGTAATGCCTCCAATGTTGCACATCTTCCACTATGGCCTGGGCCTCCTTTTCCACTGAGGAGTGGCGGATATCTGAGGCGTGGAGGGTGAGTGAGAAAAAGGCCATGGGTCTGCCCGCTTGGTTGAGGGTGGCCGCCAGAGCTACGTCGGACGCGTCGCTCTCGACTTGGAAGGGGAGGGACTCGTCGATGGCATGCATCGTGGCCTTTGCGATATCCGCTTTGATGCGGCTGAAGGCCTGGCGGGCCTCTGTCGACAGGGGAAAGACAATGGACAGAATTAGCGGACGGACCTTGTCTGCCTAGTTGGGGACCCACTGGGCGTAATAAGAGAAAAAGCCCAGGCAGCGTTTCAGGGCCTTGGAGAAGTGAGGGAGTGGGAACTCCATAAGGGGGCGCATGCGTTCAGGGTCTGAGCCTATAACTCCATTTCGCACTACGTAGCCGAGGATGGCTAGACGGTCGGTGCTAAACTTGCATTTCTCCCTGTTGCATGTGAGATTCAGGGCGTTTGCGGTCTAGAGGAATTTGCGGAGGTTGGCGTCGTGGTCCTGCTGATCGTGGCCGCAGATGGTGACGTTATCGAGGTACGGAAACGTGGCCCGCAAACCGTACTGGTCAACCATTCGGTCCATCTCCCATTGGAAGACCGAGACTCCATTAGTGACGCCGAATGGAACCCTTAAAAAGTGGTAGAGCCGCCCATCTGCTTCAAAACCAGTGTATTTGCGGTCGCTCAGGCGGATGGGGAGCTGGTGATAGGCGGACTTAAGGTCCACCGTGGAAAAGACCTTGTACTGTGCAATCCGATTGACCATGTCGGATATGCGGGGGAGAGGGTACGCATCCAGTCGCGTGTACCTATTGATGGTTTGACTATAGTCTATGACCATCCTCTGCTTCTTCCCGGTCTTTACAACTACCACCTGAGCTCTCCAGGGACTATTGCTGGCCTGGATTATGCCTTCCCTCAGCAGCCGCTGGACTTCTGACCGGATAAAGGTTCGGTCCTGGGCGCTGTACTGTCTGCTCCTAGTGGCGACGGGTTTGTAATCCGGGGTGAGGTTCGCAAACAGGGAAGGTGGGTCGACCTTGGGGGTCGTGAGGCCGCAGATAGTGAGTGGGGGTATAGGGCCGCCGAATTGAAACGTTAAACTCTGGAGGTTGCACTGAAAATCCAACCCCAGGAGTGTGGCAGCACAGAGGTGGGGGAGGACGTAAAGCTGGTAGTTCTTGAACTCCCTCCCCTGCACAGTGAGGTTCGCTATGCAGAACCCGTTGATCTCTACAGAATGGGATCCTGCTGCCAGGAAAACCTTTTGATTACTCGGGTAGATCGGAAGGGAACAGCGTCTTACCGTATCGGGGTGTATAAAACTCTCCGTGCTCCCAGAGTTGATCAGGCAGGGCGTCCGTACCCGTTTATGAGTACCGTCATTGTTGCCGTTTGGAGCGTTCAGGGCCGCGACTGGTCCCGGGTCACCGAAGCCAGTCGCTGTTGCTGCATCGGGACGTTTTCCTCAGGCCCCGTGGGGCCGACCATCCCGGGGTCCTTAGCCGTCAGCCAAGATGACGGCGTCCACGGGTCGCACACGGTCGGGGGTGGACAAGATGGCGCCGCCCATTGATCGCACGTGGCCGGAGGAGCACAAAATGGCGGCGCCCATCCCTCCCGCATGGAGTCCGGGACCCAAGATGGCGGCGCCCGTTGGCCGCGCATGGATCGTTGGGGGGGTTGTGTTTGGGGTCCTGGTTCTCCCCCGGAGATTGCGTCGACCCCCCGGGCCTGGCACACTGCTACAAAGTGCCCGTTTTTGACGCACCCTTTACAGAGGCCTGAGCGGGCCGGGCAGCGCAGTCGGGGGTGTTTCGCTTGTCCACAAAAGTAGCAGCGGGGCCCACCCGGGTGATATGGCGCTCTGGCAGTACAGGCCTGCGGGGGGTGCCGGGGTTCAGTCGCGGCGGGGGTCCATGGTGCCCAAGGGGCTGCCGCGCGGTCGGGGGCGTAGGCATGGGCGTTCTGCGATGCCACATCGAGCGAGGCAGCGAGGGCCCGTGCCTCCTTGAGGACTAGTGAGTCTCTTTCCAGCAATCGCTGGCGAATTTGGGACGAAAGCATCCTGCCACGAAAGCATCCCGAATCAGTAGCTCCGTATGTTCATTAGCCGAAACCAGTGGGCAGGTGCAATTTCTCCCCAGTATTAACAGCGCACTGTAGAATTCGTCCAGCGATTCCCCGGGCATTTTCCGTCTCGTCGCGAGCTGGTGGCGTGCGCAGACCTGGTTGACGGGCGGAACGTAGATTCCTCTCAGCATGGTGAGCGCCGCCTGGAAATCGACTGTGTCCTCTATGAGAGTGTAAATTTCCGGGCTCACCCTGGAATGTAGGACCTACATTTTCTGGTCTTCTGTAGGTACACAGGTGGCTGTTCGGAGGTATCCTTCAAAACACGCTAACCAGTGTTTAAAAGTGGCCGCTGAGTTTGCCGCGTGGGGGCTGATTCGCAGACACTCCGGAGTGATCCGGAGCTTCATGTTCTTTAAAGTTTGCGTAATAAATTGTAGCACAATCAATCACTCACGAGATGAGATGAGAAGGAGTCAATCGATGGCTTTATTACGCAGTCTTGTTCCCCAGCAGCACAGTTACAGAATGCGGCTGCTGGGAGAACCCGGGCTCTTATACTCCGCCTTACTGGGTGGAGCCAGTAAGTGGCTGATCCAATCGGGACCCGGCATTTATCCACCAATAGCCTCTCGGCATCACAGGGTACCGTAATACCCCTATTGCATACCACCACACCCACCCAACCTTTACATACTAAGGGGCAATTTAACATTGCCAATCCACCTAGTTTGACTGTGGGAGGAAACCGGACAGCACCCGGAGGGAACCCATGCAGCCACAGGGAGAATGTAAACTCCACACAGACAGTGATCCGAGGTAGCAATCGACCGGGGGCCCCTGGTGCTGTGAGGCAGCAGTGCTAGCCACTGTGCCACCCAATTTGAGGACCAATTTGTTTCAGCTTCTATTTAGGTTTATGGCAATATTTAGGCTAAGAATTTATAGTTGGAGTTGACAGAAGGAATTGATCTGTAGGAGATGCATTCCAACAAGTAGAACTGGCCGATTCAAACACTTGTATGCTGCCTATATTTAAGAACATGCTGCAATGGTCAAATAATTCTAATTTGTATTTTTATTTGCACTTCTATCATAAACAAAAATGTTTTCACCTTTTGTCAGCACTGGAGTTAATCATTCATCTCCATGGTCCCCTTAAAAGGCAAATCCATACCAATATCACAAATCCAAAAGCAGTAGAAAGGCTGAGTACTTTGTGATGAGCGATTCATTTCCTGGATCCCTGAAATCTCCTACACCAAACACAAGGCCCAGGGGAGAAGTGTGATGCAATCGATATACAGCTCTTTCGGTGCTGGATGCAGCCACAACACTTTTCGCTGTCATCCAGAACAGAGGCTTTAATTGGCAGTGGAATCAATTTCTATTTTCTCCATCACTTTCACGCCTTGGCTGCGATTTATATTACCTTCAGCTCACCCATGTTACGGCAACAGTGCTTTCCTCTCCTGACAATGTCAAGACCGCCGATGTTATGGGAAGACGGTCACGTCTAAATTCCCTTCCAAGTCACAGGCTTCCCGGACTTGGAAATACATCGGCATTGCTCCCTTGCTGCTGGATCGCGGAATTCTCTGCCTGACGCTTTTGGAAGGGAGCACAATTGCCACAAAAATTGCAGTGCTTCAAGGAGAAGGCCCACTAGAATCACAGGACAACTCCATCTGGGTAAGAACTGTGGCTTTATCAGTCTTTTTAATGGCCCAATATCCCAAGAAAAAATATATATTCAAAAATGCCAGAAACACAAAAATGTGTTTCTGCCACGCAATTTCTTTTCCTTCAAGCACTTTCACAAGACCCTTGGCTCTGCCTTTGTTTTTTTGCTCTTTTTTTTTAACCCACCTCCTCCTCTGCCCTCTCGGGGGGTGGTTGCTATGTGCTGTAGGGTGTCTCTTTGTCCCAAATGAGTATTATTGTTGTTGCTGCTGCTGCTATTTCTCTCTGGGTTTCTGTTTATGTCTTATATAGTCAGTGCCTATTATTTTTTTTTGGCCTGCGTGCGTGTTTTCCCTCATGCCTTCCGTGACACTCCACAGCCACCCGGCAGGTCCTAGTGCACATTGCATGCCCTGGAAAAGGCTGAGTGCCAAGGTTGGCACTTTGAATTTGGATTTGTTTATTGCCACGTGTACCGAGGTACAATGGAAAGTATTTTTCTGCGAGCAGCTCAAACAGATCATTTAGTACATGAAAATAAAATAAAATAAATAGAAAGTACATAATAGGGCAACACAAGGTACACAATGTAAATACATAGACACCGACATCGGGTGAAGCATAGAGGAATGTAGTATTAATCAGATCAGTCCATAAGAGGGCCGTTAAGGAGTCGGGTAACAGCAGAGAAGAAGCTGTTTTTGAATCTGTTTGCACGTGTTCTCAGACTTTTGTATCTCCTGCCCGATGGAAGAAGCAGTGAAAGAAAACAAAACAGGACACTCATCAACAACCATTCTGACTTGCTTCTAGAGACGATGAGAACAAGAGGCTGCGGTGACAAAACTGTTTAAATAAAATTGCACGTGTACATAGCAACCCACCTGTGAGAGAGGGGCTGGCACTGGCAGGGTAGATTTGCCACGCAAAAAGATTTTTAAATGCTGAAAGCCTAAATGTGGAATCATTGGCATTTGCCCCAATTTAGTTACCACCTAAATTTGTGTAAATTCATGACACATATCTGTGCTTCTTATAACCAAACTAGCTTCCTGTTAGTTCACGCCTGTATTTTTCCAGTATTTCTTTCTTTAGTTTGTTGTGGTTTTGTGCGTGTAAATACAAATGTCATAATGATTTCAGTCTCCAACTTTATTTTTTTTAAAGTTTATCAGGTTATGGGGCAAAAGGGCGTATGGTCAGTTTGTTAGCACTTACATTTTGAGGTGACGCTTTCAATGTCATTGAGCTTCTGCAGCGAGTCGTTAATATGGAGAAGGGGACTGAATTACACAGAAAACTCAGTGCATGGAAAGAGAGAGGCAACGTGCCAGAAATTACCGGAGTGCCACGGCTTCTGACAAATACTGTGGAGTTTTTCATCTCACCCTTTCAGATTGTACTATTTTTGTACCTTAGCTTGCTGGCGGTGAGTACTGATAATACTGTAGCCAGCTCATCAGTTCATCTACGAGTGTTGTGTAGCATGCTCTAGCTCCTTAACCAGTTAACGTTTAGGATAGAACACAAACTAATCCATGATAGAGAAACAAATAGGGTGAATAAGCCTCAGGTTAGATACGGAAAGTGGAACGGAGAGCTTTTTAAAAGTTCTTTCACAGGAAATGGGCGTCACTGGCTAGGACAAGACGTATTGCCCAATGAAGGTAAGACATACTTAAATACTTAAATAAAAATCTGCCCATCACTGTTCAAGAGACCCTTGGTGGTGCACACTGAAGGGCAGTCCCTGATCAGTTAAGGTATCGGAACCGGTTTGTCAGAAAGCCAATGGCTATCTTAATGGTCACCCATTTCATGATGTGACTCTCATTGTACCTCTCCTTAGTTTTTTTTGGCAGGGCTCCCGATGGGTGTCATCATCCATGTCCTCAGAGGGTAGCCCTGGTCTCCAAGGAGCTGCCGTGCAGTCTCGTCGGAAGTGCAAACACCTTTGGTAGACTTGACTCGTGCAAGATGCAAGAGTCATGGCAGCTGCCAGGAGATCGTGTTTATGCATGTACGGTAAACCTAAGAGTGGCCACAAACAATCTGAACACTGAGGGAGTGGAATCCCTTCTGGTGGTGGACACTGCAGGATTACCTAATGGCAGTCAATGTTGCCCTGGTCATGCGGCAATGCAGCCACTGCAACAAAGGCATAAACCCTCTGTGGCGGACTAGCCTGATACAATGTCAAAGTGCACATATTGGCTGGCCTTGGCATATTTGGCGTCTGTGAATTGGAAGATGGACTCATGGACTGCAGATTCTGAGAATGTCCCCAACTGATGCCTGAAAGGAGCAGGAGGTGAAGCAATTCAGGACCACAGTGACCGTGACATCCACTGGCCATACATGCCCACCTGGCCCACTGTGTAGGAGGTCTTGTTCCAAGAGGTTGCTGGTGTCAGAAACTAGTTGTTGTGAGAGCTTGCACCTCCTGTTGTTGCTCAGGCATGTCAAGGAGGTTGATCCTCTGTATTTGGGGCCGTTATTGGCTCCTTTTAGCTGGAGCTCTGTGTCTTCCTCCTCCATCCTGTCGTGAAGGTAGCAGCTCCTGCTGGTATTGTTTTTGCTGCTGGTCCTTCTGTCCCTTTTCAGAGGTCATGTAATGGTTGCATAGGCTGCTCCCATTCTGCGGAAAAGGCAGAGAGCAGATAGGTTTATAGCAAGGTATGTAGACTAAGGGTAAGTCCAAATGACTTTCAAAAAACTGTTTCTGTCCTGTAAATATCAGGGAAAACCTGCAAGCCTTTACTGTAGCTGTGGCCACAGCAATTCTGTTTCTCGATCTACTTTATAGCATGTCAGTTTCATTCATCAATGACTTCCCTCTGCACCTTATGCACACATGTAGCTGGGGTAAAGTGTGTGTGCTACTTGTTCAAGCCTAAAGAGATTAAGATCACCACTTAATTGCTATTTAACATATTTAAATATCGGATCTGACACCTTCTAGAAGGTTTCCCATTTGCTTCTGAATACCCTCTGTTAAATGCAGAAGGGAGCGGGAATATGTCAGATTCCCTACACAAAGGGTGGGATTTTCCAGCCCTACCTACAGCTGGGATCGTCTGGTCCCGCAGGAAGATTTTTCACTGGGCTGCAGAATGTCGTGCGGCAGGTCTCACCATGACAAGGCTGGAGAATTCCGGCCAATGTCATCTTTTGGGGCTGTGAAGCTCTACCTGCACCTGTGTCTGACTGCCCCCACCCAATCCCGCCCCCCCCCCCCCCCCCACCCCCCACCCCCCATCCCCTCCCACTGCCCCCTTGGCAGAAAGCCTAGACACAGTCTCAAAATTAGAGCCAGGAATGACATTTTGAGACAGTCCTACAGAACATTTACACTTGGAATATTGTGTCCAGTTCTGGTCGCCTTATTAAAGGAAGAATGTGGATGCTTTGGAGTGGGTAGAGAGGAGATTTACCAGGATGCTGCCTGGACTGGAGGGCATGTCTTATGAAGAAAGATTGAGGGAGCTAGGGCTTTTCTCACTGGAGCGAAGAAGGCAAAGAGGTGATTTGATAGAGGTGTACAAGGTAACGAGAGGCATGGATAGAGTGGATAGCCAGAGACTTTTCCCCAGGGAGGAAATGGCTGTCGCCAGGAGACATAATTTTAAGGTGATTGGAGGAAGGTATAGGGGAGATGTCAGAGTAGGTTCTTTATACAGAGAGTGGTGGGTGTGTGGAATGCACTGCCAGCAGAGGTGGTGGAATCAGAGTAATTAGGGACATTTAAACAACTCTTAGACAGGCACATGGACAGCAGTAAATTGAAGGGGTGTAGGTTAGGTTGATCTCAGATTAGGGTAAATGGTTGGCACAAAATCGTGGGCTGAAGGGCCTGTACTGTGCTGTACTGTTCTATGTTCTATAACAAGAGAGATGAAAGTTTGGAACTCTCTTCTGCAAATGGCAATGATGTGAAATCAATTGCTCCTTTTAAAATCTGATTTGATTCGATGTTTGTTCACTCAAAGTATCAAGGGCAATGGTCAAGGATCATATGGCACATTTGGTCTTGGATCTGCCATGCTCTCATTGCATGATGGTACAGGCACAGGGCTAATTGGCCCAATCGTGTTTAGTCTTTCTTTTTTTTAAAACATTTTTTAAATTCTCCTCCTTTTTCACATTTTCTCCCACATTTAACAATAAACAATAATCAGTAAGATATGTCAGTCCCCATAATAACAACGATCCCATCTGCCCACCGACCCCCAAACTTCAACCCGCATGTTTACATAAACAAATGACAAAAAGGAATCAGGGATTACCCGTAGTCACCCTTAATCTTACACAGCTTCCCCCTCACCCCCCCTCCACCCCAGGTCTCTAGCTCCTCCCATCCACTGCCTCTTGTAAAACTCCTCCTCCCAACCTCGGTTCCTTTCCCCCAACTTTCCACCCCGGCTAGACCACTCGGACCCTGTTCTGCCAGGCTCCGATGGCCGCAGCCCCTCCCCCCACCTCACTTCCGTTCATTGGCCCGCTTAAACCGGCCAGCGTGGAGGCCCCCGCCCGGGTCCCTTTCCCCCTTGCCCTGCCCTAGGAAAGCCCAAAGATCCCCTTTTAGCACACAAACCCCACATATCCACCTACACCCCAAAGAACCCTCATTTCGAGCGAAAGTCCCGTCCCTTCCCTTGTCCAAATATATACCACATTGGCTCCTTTAATCTCTACACCCGCACGCAGTGATACAAAAAAGAAGAAAATACAGTCATGAGGTTACATCGGCACATGGCCATTCCTCAATTTGTCAGTTCTGCCACAGTCCTTCTGCTTTCACAAACTCCTCCGCTGCTTCTGCCATTCCAAAATAAAAGTCCCTGAGCTTGTAAGTCACCCTCAGCTTCGCTGGATATACAATGCCGCACCGCACCTTGCTAATGTACAGTGCCCTCTTCACCTGGTTGAAGGCAGCCCGCCTCCTTGCCAGCTCCACCGTAAAGTCCTGGTATACACGTATACCAGCTCCAGCCCACTGCACCACCCGCTTCTGCTTAGCCCAGCTCAGGACCTTCTCTTTCACACTGTACCTACGGAAGCACAGAGTCACTGCCCTTGGTGGCTCACTCGCCTTTGGTACAGGCCTCCACAACCGATGAGCCCGATCCAGTTCATATCGGGAGGGATCCTCCCCCTCCCCGAATAGTTTTGCCAACATCGCGGCAAAATACTCAGTCGGCTTCGGTCCTTCAACTCCTTCGGGCAGCCCCACAATCCTCAAATTCTGTCGCCTGGATCTGTTTTCCAGGTCTTCCATTTTTCCTCGCAGATCCTTGTTAGTATCCATCACCTTCCGCATCTCTTTCCCCATCGAGGCAAGTTGATCACCGTGCTGCAATAACGTCTCCTCCACTTCCTTCAGCGCCTCTCCTTGCTCTCGCACCTCCGCCACTGCGCTCGCCACCTCCTTCCTCACCGGGGAAACCGCCTCCTCCACCAGCACACTCAAAACCTCCCTCATCTCCTCCCTCACCGTCTCCGTGCATTTCGCAATCTGCGCCAACTGCTTTTCAAATTCCGCAGCCATCACCTTGGTTATTTCTTCAGCCGTAAGCAGTGCGGCCTTCCCTGGTGCTCCAGCCTCCGTTTTCCTTGGTGACCCCGCGGTGACCTTTCCACTCCCCGACGGACCTCCAGCTGTTTTTTTTTTGGCCGTTTTCTTGCTCACCCTCGACATTTTTCTTTGTTCTTTTTTTCCTCCTGTGTCTTCACTGTGCCTCCTCCGTGCCTTCTCCCTGCTTCTGCCGCCTCCGCGGACCCTGGGACCGGGCTTAAAGCCCCGAAAATGCCGTTGCCGAACGGGAGCCCTCCATTGTGCGGCCGCCTCCCGCCCGCCGCCACCGGAAGTCCGTGTTTAGTTTTTCTTGTGTAATAGCACACTAGAGTAAAGAAAGAAAGGCTTGCATTTATATTGTGACTTTCATGGCTTCAGGATATCCCAGAGAGTTTTACAGCTAATCGAGTACTTTTAGAAGTGGAGTGACTGCTAATGTAGGCAGCGTGACAGCCAATTTTCACACAACACGGGCTTAATTTCTTTCAAAGTATTCTCGACATTGAAGAACGAGACTTCTCGCAAATAATCTCGAATCAGGATCAGTTTTCCCTTTGTCGGTTTGACATCAGGAATTTGTTAGTCCCTTGGGTGGGGACATGGTCTTTGGCTGAATGGCGATGTTAACTTGCAGGTTCACGGGCAGCCATGTGGATTATACAAAGAATCCCTCCTTTAATGGCCGTTGCCCCTTGAAGAACAAAGATCATGACGATATCACCGGCGCAGAATTTCCTGGATGGCACCTATGAAGGTACTGTGCCCAGAGTTCATGCCGGTTTCTGCACTGATCTTACCGCTGAACCTAGGCCAAAATTCAAGAACAGTGCAAAGCAATGGGCATCCAGGAAAGCGCGGAACAAAATCTAATTTTCTTCTTAATTTTGCTTTTTTTCTTATTGACGGAATTAAAGTGGGAAAGTGCGATGCCATCCAATTTGAAGTTAGAAAAGACGCCAATCGGATGTTTGTAAAGTGGCAGGAATCCAGCTATTATAGATGAGCTTAATAATTTAAGGGTCCAAGTACAAGAATCACTGGAAGCCAGTCAACAGTAACAAAAGAAAAGACTAATGGAACATGCGCCTTTATGTCACGATGGCTGGAATATAAAGGAATGTTACAGCTGTAGCATGCTCTCTGCTCCTGCCTCATTTCCTCCTGGTGCAAAAATCCTTATCCACGCCTTTGTTATTAATGTGACTATTCCAATGCTTTCCTCGTGGCCGACCTCCCATTTTACACTCTCAGTAACATTCAACTCATTCAAAGTCCTGTTGCCCATTTCCTGGCTCGCATCAAATCCCGTTCACCCATTACCCACCCCTGCTCACTTAATTGTTCGGAAGCTCCTTGATCTGAAAAGTTCTTGTCCTTGGTTTCAAATCCCTCCTTGCCCTTCCTTGTCTTTGTAACCCCCTCCCTGCGACTCTCTGAGACTTCTGCCTTTCTCCAGTTCTGATCTCTGGGACAGCTGTGATTTTAATTACTTCACGTTGGCGACAGTGCTTTGAGCTACAAGTGTGGTGAAATCCCCTCTCTTCTACTTTGAGTACTTCTTCTACATTCTACCCCTTAAACCAAGCTTCTGGTCACCTGTCCTAGTATCTCCTCATGCGATTCAAGTGTCAATTTTTTTTCCGCTTCATTACGCTCCTGGGAAGACCCTTGGGAAACTTTGCTCAGTGAAAAGCCCTCTACAAATGCAAGCTGTTGTTGCAGTTAGATTCTAACTGGAGGACTATGCTCAGCTCTTGACACCACAACTCAGGAAGAATGTATTAACCTTTGAGGGGGTTCAGCACATATTTCCTGAAATTATTCTGGGGCTGGGAGAGTTTACTTTTGAGGGCCAGTTCCACAGACGAGGCATGTATTCTCTTGAACATGGAAGATTTAGTGGGTGATCTAGTCGTGGCACTAAGGATGGTTAAAGAATTTGATTTGGTGAATAGAGAGAAACTCTTTCCTCTGGCGGGAGAGTTTACAACTGGAGCATATGACCTTAAAATTAGACCTGGGTCATTTAGAGGGCGATGTTAGAAAGCAGGACTTCACTCAAAGGGTAATGGAATTCTCCCCTAAATCGGAATTGAAGCAGGTCAATTGAACATTTCAAACGTGATTTTTGTGAGGTAAAGATATTAAAGGTTACGGAATCGAGGTGGATACACACAGCTAAGATACATCTAAGCTACGATCGAAAGGGCTGGTGGAACAAGGGACTGAATGAGTAACTCCTGATCTTGTGTTGCTGTGGAAATTAGAATTTGAAGCCACCAAACCATAACTTTTTTACTTTAAGGAAATGCAATTGTGGAAAAATTTCTGGCGGAAATGTAAGCAATTCTGACTATTTGTTCAGTGGTATAAAAATCACAATCGAGTTCACAATAAGGTGCAAAGCAAAATATAATCAATGAAGAGAACAATATAAAACATCAGAAATGATGGGTTTAGGTCATGCAGTGGATGCAAGTTAGGTCTAAGTTCAGAAGACAGGAGACTTGGGTATTCTAAGGTCTTCTACTTGGCAGCCAAACTATTTAAAAAACCCAAGTGGCACTTCAGAAGCAGTGCAACTGACTGAGGAAAATTGAGTGCTGTGGTATATGGCATAAAACCATAAATCACTTACTTGCAAATTCCCTCACAGAAATGCTGGTGAAACTCTGCTCTTAAACTGCAGTTAGTTGTAGCTTTGAAACTTTCCCACACCTTCTGGCTATATAATGAGCCAAAGTTTGCACGAATCATAGAATTCCTACAGTGCAGAAGGAGATCATTTGGCCAATCGAGTCTGCTCCAACCCTCTGAAACAGCAGCCTATCAAAGCCCACGTGCCCACCCTCATCCCAGAAACCAGCAACTCCATCTACCATTTCTTGGACACCAAGGGGCAATTTAGAATGGTCAATCCACCTAACCTGCACATCGTTGGACTGTGGGAGGAAACCGGAGCATCCAGAGGAAATACGGGGAGAATGTGCAAACCCCACACAGACAGTGACCCAAGACCGGAGTTGAACCCGCCGCTGTGAGGCAGCAGTGTTAACCACTGCGCCACCGTGCCGTCCATTTAAGTTGTGCAAATCGTTATTTTTATCTTGAACCTGTGTAGGCTATCACCTCATTTGTCACGAATTGATGCGAAGTGGCTGATTTTTTATTTGCTCATCGCTGTAAATGTTGCTGGACCCAGTGATACAGCTCCTAAACCACAGATACCATAATGTGGGCTTACAGTAAACTGCTTCATTCTCTGTATCTGTAAGTCGAGTGATTTGCAGGAAGACTCCTGATGGTCGTCATTGCCCCTGATAGGCTACTTAGGCTTTGCGCATTTTTAATAATGCATTTAGAATATAACCATTGAGTTTGGAAATTGCCAAACTGGAGATTCTTTCAGTTCTCTAGTTTTACGACAAGTGCTGGTTTTATTTAATTGCGTATTGTTCAAAAAGTTCAAAAACCTAAAATTCCACTCTGAAATTCTACGAAGTAATATTTCATCTCAGTATCAAAGAAATTACTGGGTGATATATGACAACCAGAATGAGCCGGATGCTCTGGTTTAAGCCCAATATGCATTAATTTTTGACAGTACGTCATTAGCCCGTAACAATTTCTTTCATGCAGGAGATGCTAACATAGGCACAATCTGCTACTAGCTTTATTTGCATTGGTGCCTGTGGAGTTCAAATGTTTTAAGCCTGGAGAGTTCATATCAGGTATGCTTTATTCTGCTATTTTGAATTTTACAGAGAATAGTAGTGTAGCTTCAGCAATTTATTAGCAGCGGGTGACTACTGAGTGTGAGAATGTTTCAATTTTTGTTGTTGATGTTATTGCTTTGGGGCTATTTTTGATTCAGTCAGAGACGTGGCTACTTATTTTTTAACTGTATCTTGGTTGAGTGTTAGCTATTTGCAGTGTTTGGGTCGTTATTATTGACTTTAAAGACTGCCAGTGTTGAGATCTCATTTAAAAAGCATCGACAAAAGGTTATTACAAAAGAAAAAAGAGCAGACATGAGAAGGGGAGGCAAAAAACAAAACAAATTCAGAGAAGATTCTTACTGTTTAGAATAAGATGGTTTTAGTTCTCTTCCACCATTTCCACTCCCTGAGCTCCATAAGGAAGCACATATGTCAGCTGATTAATAATCTTTATTAGTGTCACAAGTAGGCTTACACTAACACTGCAATGAAGTTACTGTGAAAATCCACCGTGAAGAATTGCATAGCAGGGAATGTCCAGGCCTCCCAGAATCACTCGAAGGAAACACAGAGGTAGTTGGAATGGAGATTTTTCAGATCGGGCAACTCTAATCACCATCCTGGGTTTGGGGGCAATGTGTGTGTGTGTGTGTATTGGCTGCTTACTGCTGGAGCCTGTGCTTGACTGCAGCTGAGTAGCCTCCGCAGAATTTGAGAGCTCAAAGTAGGGCTTTCATTGCCGAGAGGAAATAAACCCAAACTTTAAGTACAGTCTACTTCTGCGAAGAGGAGAGTTTCATATTGAAAGCCCCCCCCCCTCCCCCCCACTATGTTGTAAGAACTCTGGGAAATTCCTACGTCAGGCTTTAACAAAAACTGACTTAAATGTGATGATCGACTACAAGATTCACGGAACCTTATACGGAACTATATCCTTAATCCTGCTTGCAATACACCCTGAGTAATGCCAGCTAAGTGGTGACATGATGGGAAACTGTGGTTTAAACTTTTATTCGTCATATGTTTTGTTGGCCCGGGGGGGTGGGGGGGGGGGTGTGAATGGAACATAACGGTCAAAATTCAGTGAAGGAAAAGAGCCATCCTGACCCGGTCTGACCTACATCTGACTCCCGACCCCTCAGCGATGCGGCTGACTCTTAACAGCCCCCCACCCTCTGAAATGGCCTAGCAAGTCTCTCAGTTCAAGGGCAATTAGGGATGGGCAACAAATGCTGGCCCGGCCAGAGACGCCAACACCCCAAGAACGAATAATAAAAAAAGTAATCTTTAGCCATCTAGTAGTGAGACCAAAGTGTTTCCCTTGCTTTGGGCAGGCACTAGCATTGGAATATTTATGAGATGCTAAGTGTCAGAGGGAAATCCAGAGATCATGAGACATTGGTCTGGCTGGGTGGGCAGATGGTTCAACTTTGGTAATCGGGCCGTTCAAATATTACTGAGGTAATTGACTGAATCGGTCTCCATGGGCTATTCTATGCAAGGAAAGTATGAGGGGAGATTGTGCAAGCAAAGAGATTGTAGAGGTTATTACATGTCACATTGGCTGACGCAACAGTACCTAGGACAAGACCAGGGAATAGTTATAAGACCATAAAACCATAAGACATACGAGCCACTCGGCCCATCGAATGGAATGCTCCACCATTCAATCATGGCTGACATTTTCCTCATCCCTATTCTTCTGCCTTCTCCCCATAACCCCTAATCCCCTTAATGATCAAAAACCTATCTATCTCTGTCTTAAAGACACTCAGTGATTTGGCCTCCACAGTCTTCTGCAGGAAAGAGTTCCACAGATTCACCACCCTCTGGCTGAAGAAATTCCTCCTCATCTCGGTTTTAAAGAGTCGTCCCTTTAGTCTGAGATTACGTGAAGATTGTACCTCTGCCCAGGTTGTGATGATAATGCACTTTTGTTGTAATGCTACTCATAGAATCATAGAATTTACAGTGCAGAAGGAGGCCATTCAGCCCATCGAGTCTGCACCGGTCCTTGGAAAAAACACCCCACACCTCCACCCCATCCCTGTAACCCAGTAACCCCACCTAACCTTTTTGGACACTAAGGGCAATTTAACATGGCCAATCCACCAAACCTGCACATCTTTGGACTGTGGGAGGAAACCAGAGCATCCGGAGGAAACCCACGTAGACACGGAGAGAACGTGCAGACTCCGCACAGATAGTGACCCAAGCCGGGAATTGAACCCGGGATCCTGGAGCTGTGAAGCAACAGTGCTAACCACTGTGCTACCGTGCCGTCCTCAAGTGAAGGACATTAGCTTATGCCAGGCTTGTTCAAAATAAAATATAATCGTTGTCACCAATAATGGTCATCACTTCGAATCATTTTGGAGCTTTGGAAAGATGTGCAGGTTAGGTGGATTTGCCATATTAAGTTGTCCCTTCTTGTCCAGAGGTGTGAGGTTAGGTGGGATTACAGGGATAGGACAAGGGGAGTGGACCTAGGTGGTACTCTTTTGCTGGGTCGGTGCAGACTAAATGGGCTGAATGGCCTCCTTCTGAACTGTTGGGGTTCTATGGATTCTGTGGGTTATTTGGCTCTGTTACCCTAAATTCCAACAGTATGCCCAGTTAGTTGGATTTCCTTCTTTACTTTTAAAATGTAATGTTCTGTAATTATTTTCCCTATAATATTTAGAGCTAGCTGTTCTGAAGTGCAATTTCGGTTTGACGTCAAGTGTCATTTATGCAGTCGTCCTTTTATTTTTTGACATGGTTCTTTGTTCTGAGTACTATCTCACTCACCCACTCCTTGCACCCATTGTCACCATCACACACCCACTCTCAAGTCAGGTGTAGTACAGCCAGACACAGAATCAAGTTCCCTCAACCCTACCCCAACAGTGCAGGAGACAAAAGGGGCTGGATTCTCCGTTTTTGACATTATGTCCCCACGCCGTCATGAAAACTGGGGTCTTTTATGCCAGGAAAACTGCCATCAAAAGGCCACAGATTCACAGCCTTGCAGTGGGCTAGCAGGCAGCTGTCGAGGAGCTCCCAGCTGCAGCTGCCGTTATGTCCCACCGCACTTCCGGGTCAGAGGCTGCACATGCGTACGGCGGCGGCATCCAGTGGCCACGCCGTACTCCATGGCAGACTCAGACGTAGACCTGGACCACGGATAGAGTGCCCATGATCGGCCGCTCGCCCGACACGGACCACCCGCGCAAAAAAGCCCCAGTCCCGAATGAGGCCAGCCCCCTGCCCTCCCATCAGCCTGCCCACAACTATGGCGGCCGCTAACCGAATCCGCAGCCGCCAGGCGAGGTTCCCATACGGCTGGGACCAGGTTAGATCCATGCCGTCGGCAATTCTGCCGGTCGGGGACGGAGAATAGTGGGGAGGGCTTCTGGAAATGGCCTCAGGCAGTGGATACTCATCACAGCGTACTCCTCGACTACACCGCTTTACAGGGGGGGGGCGGAGAATCGCCGAAGTGGTATCAGTCCTGATTTCTTACCTGAAACTGGATTCTCCGCCGCGTTGCCGAATGCGATTTCGGCGTCGGGGTGCGGAGAATCCAGCCCAAGATAGTTTGAATCAATTATATTTCTTGACTCGATTTGATTTTGGTTTCAAAGGAACCTGGATGTTTCGATTTATTTTTCAATCTTGTTATTGAGCATTTAACTTAACGATTTCACAAATATCTGGAATTTCATTTAAAATTCAGTAATACAAAGTTTGAATTGTTTGAAGCGAGGGGAAAGCTACTAGCATCAGATGCCTGGCCTCGCCTGCTTTTACTTGGAATAAGGCATATTGCTTTCTCAGTGCCCAGTGCTGAGTCTGAAATGTGTGAAATTGGTCGAAATATTCCGCATTTTAGGCGGAAGTGAAACAGTTTCGGTTTCACACATCAATGTGAAAAGTTTAATGTAACTCAGACTTAGTCATCCAAATTAAATGTAGACAACTGACGTGGCGGCCAAGTCGCTGTGTGACTTTAAGACAGAGATAGATAGGTTCTTGATTAATAAGGGGATCAAGGGTTATGGGGAGAAATGGGGATGAGAAACATATCAGCCATGATTAGCGGGCCGAATGGCCTAATTCTGCTCCTATGTCTTATGGTCATATCCCGAGGAGAGAACCTTGCTCCTTCTGCACTATCTTGGAAAACTGGGAGCCCTGGAAAAATTAATGGAATCTTTTTGAATATTTACAAATAAAACCAACTCTTTAATCTTAAAATGTGGCACTGGGGAGGTGGTGCATAATGGATTTGTCAATAAACTAGCAATCCAGTAGACCCAGGGTACCGCCTGGGGACCTGAGCTCAAATTAGATGACGGAATTTGAATACAATAAAAAAAATATCTGGAATTAAAAGTCTAATGATGACCATGTAACCTTTGTTGTAAAACCCCATCTGGTTCACTAATGTCCTTTAGGGAAGGAAATCTGCTGTCCTTACCTTACATGTGACTGTAAATCCACAGCAATGTGGTTGAAATGGATACACAAGTCACTCAGTTCAAGGGCAATTAGGGCTGGGGAATAATTTTTTTAAATTATCTGAGTACCAGGCAGGATGTATTTTTGCAGATGAATGTTTTCCTCCGCTGGAGAGAAACACAGAAATAGCAGTATAGCTAGGGTCTTCTAGCTACACACCACTTTGAACTGCCAACAGTCTGAAACTAGTTCTATAAATCCATAGATAAAAGCAAATTACCTGGAGTCTGAAACAAAAACAAAAAATACTGGACAATCTCAACAGGTCTGGCAGCATCTGTGCTGAGAGAAGGGAGCTAATGTTTTGGGTCTGGATGACAAAGAGTCATCCAGATTTGTAACGCTAGCTCCCTTCTCTCCATAAGTGCATGATGGGTTAAAATTTATCACATTGCTATTCTTTCAAAAATGGGCTGATGAACACTATACATTGTTTGAAGGAGTGGCTGAGAAGCAATAGAGCACACATTGTTGTTGATAGTATGTTCAGTAATATTGTTCAGATGTACAGATGAAGGGAATTCTTTAATTACGTACTTTGAGCAGGTATAAATAGGAGCCTCCCCTCGGGAACTGCAACTCCACAATTTGAGCTGTCCCATGGAAATTCTCTCTGTGCCTTTCCATTCGACGCAGAGGGGTTTCCTGTACAGCCTGCTGCTGCACACCCTTCACTTTCTTGCCTTCCTCCATCAACAGGACACGCCTTGGCGGACTGCTCTACCATCTGGCAGTGGGGGAGGTCCCCAGTTTCTTTCCATTGAGGTGCTGGCGTGGAGGGTGTTGCATGCAGCAGTGCAATGCAATCGTAGATTAAGGTGGTTGACAGACCCCCAGGTCGCATGCAATTTCTGCACTCAAGGGGAGTCCACGTTCCATGTTTATGTAGATAGCTCTAGGTGGCAGCCTCATTTTAGTTATTTGAAGGTGCTTCCTCTGCTTGAGTTTCAGCCCCACGCACCTATCTTCGGTCACCTAGTCCTGAAGAGAGCAGAGAATGAGGACGACCTCCTCGTACGCCTGCTCCCGGGCCTGGCCAAGTTGGCCATTAACTGGCCCGGGCAGCGGGCAGTTGAAGGGATCGTCCAACCCGACTGTTTGCCCGTCTACCGCAGCTACGTTCATGGTCAGGTGGGAGCACACTGTGTTCACCAGTACGTCTCAGGCCTTCCGTGACTGGTGGGCAGGCACCACAGGGGCTGGGGTGCATCACCGCCCCCCCCCCCCCTCCCCCACCGAGAATGATATTTTAATTAGTTAAGTTTCCTTTGACGTTTTATTTTAGTTACAATGCCCAACCAGGGACTCACGTCTGTGATTTACTTTGTTTAATTTATTGATCATTGGTTTTACTAAAAGATGCAAAGAGGTGTCAGCTGTGTCACTGGGTGTCAGTGGAGAGACATGGGACTGAAATAAAGGTCAATAAACTCTCTCAGTAAAGGAAAGCTCTGCGTCTTGGTTTTGACTTCGCCAGCCTCTTGGATTCTATTAACAACTATACTTTCTCAGCTGGTTTAATCTAGATTGGCCTTGTAGCCTTTTGTATGAATCAGTTTCTCTTTCCGTACACTCACAGATTGTATGGTGAAATCAGCGAAAGAGTCATGGTTTGAATTTGTACATTGCCCAGATGCTGTTAACTTACCCAGGACCAATTTAGCATCTGCGGCAAATATCTCGTCACCCTTGCGTGTTCCGCAGGATGGTATGTTTGGATCTCGATTCACCTTTAGCACTTCAGTGACAGGTTTAAAGCATATGCTCTCCATTCGTCTCTGGGTGCTATCTATCTAGTGGCTACAGATACGTCATCAGTCTTTGACAGCCAAAGCCCAGTCTGAGGTGGCCGCGTTTCAGGATTTGGGACCACCAAAAAAAAAACACATTATGGACGGACCAGGAATTGGAGGAAACTGAACTAGGTGCAGGAAAATGAGTAGAAATAACGCATGCAACTGAAACTGTGCTAATAAAAGTTATGTATGATTTGAAATAGATTTTAGGAACAGAGAAAGTTCACTTGGCCCAACAAACCACAACTTCCGATGTCTGAAGACCAATCCATGGGGTACCACATTGGCACCTTTACAGCTTGTAAAGCCTCCATTGGTGTTAACCCATTTTCTGTGTTCCCATCACTTGATCTCAATGGTTAATCTCCAATGATGTTTGAAAAAAGTTTCCCAATTGGGCATTGCATCAAGTACATTCAATACAACCCTCTCCTTTCTGGAACTACAATGACTGGCCCTTTGTTAAATTACGATTTTCCCCAGGTTTTCCTTGCGAGGTTCCTGAACGTGACTTTAAAAATCTTTTCACCTTCACTTTTTAATGGTGTTTCTATTTGAAAACGTTTGGCTTTGACTTAAAATGATTTCTTGTGTGCCAAATTGATTTAGGCACAAGTAACCTTGGGTGTCAGCCTTCGGCCGAGTGGGTGACACACTCATCTCCAAGACAGAGGTTTGCAGCTTCAAGTCTCACTCTAAAGATTTGAGGCACATAATTGAGGGGTTGATCTGATTCCTAAGATTTGCATAAAACTAGGCCACCAGACTGCGGGGAGGGAAATTCAATAACTTAGTAATAATCTCATGGAAGAGTCCTCCGGCAACTGGAGCTCTTGTAAGAACTCCACCAATATTTTTGTGCAGTCTCTCCCCGCGATGCACGAGTGTCTTTAAACGAGGAGCATCATATTACATACAAACGTACGCATTAGGGGCAGGAGGAGGCCGCTCGGCCCCTCGAGCCTGCTCTGCCATTCAATAAGATCATGGCTGATAGGGTTGTAACCTCAACCGCACATTCCTGCCCACCCCCGAAAACCTTCCACCTCCTTGCTTTCCCTTTGAATTTCCACTTTTGTTATTAAATTATGTCGTTTCTATTTCAGGACACTGACGGAGGCAGCAGATCATGAATCTCACCTCAAAGGAACATATAACATGTAACTATACAGCCGGCCAGCTGGAGAAGGTGTTCCTTCCGGTCTTGTATTCTTTCATTATTTTCATTGGATTGCCGGCCAACTGCCTGACCTTGTCACTATTTGCACAGCAATCTTTTAAGAAACATGGAGTCCTTATTTACCTGGTGAACCTGTCAGTGGCTGATCTGATCAATTGCCTGATCCTTCCATTCAGATTAGCTCTGCTTATTAAAGGCGATGTCTTGGATGAAAACTCTGGGACATGTATGGCTGTAACAGCGATCATTAACGTAGGGTTTTATTCTACACTAGCATGCCGGACGCTTTGCATTATCTCCATAAGCATTAGTCGGTACGTGATAATTGTAAGGTACCACAACAGCAAATTGAATGCATTTTGTGAACCAGCTTTTGCAAAATATGCCTGTGTTGCATTCTGGAGTGTGGGGATTCTAATTGTGTCACTGCCTTTAATTCACATGTTAAGGCTAATGAACACATCTGAATCTTTGTGCTACAGTGTCAAGGTTTACAAGGACTCGCAGGCCACGCCCATTTTGTTTGTAGCCATTTCAATTGTGTTCTTTATGATTTTAATGATGTTTGTTGTTTTCTATATCTTTATCATGTTGTATTTGCTGAAGGTGAATAGAAGCAGTACAGTCCAACGAAACCAGGACCTTCACATTCGAACGCAGTTCATAATCTTTGCTGCCATAACTGCCTTCATTGCTTGTCATTTACCATATTACAGTTATCAGCTCACATCAAGTATTTATCGAATCTCCAGCAATGGTTGCCAGCAGCTGGAGAAAATGCAAAAGGCAAAAGTCATATTACTGTGGCTGGTTTCATTAAACAGTTGCTTAGACCCTATTCTGTATTATGCAATTCCTAAATGTTCTTCGAAAGTTAAATTTAACCTTGACCAGCAAAGCATTGCAGACAAATCTCCAGAAATTGTTTCTGCAACTTATCGTAACAATCTTGTGATAAAATGCAATATCTACCAAATGGGAATATTTACGTCTGATTTTTAAAATGAAAGCATTTCCTCCAGCGCTTTGCAATAGTCAACCGGTGGCATTTGCGGTACTTTTAGACCCAATTGTCTGCCTAGAATAGCAGGCGACCTTCGATCTGATCTGGACATCTGCAATGGTCAGTGAAGCAGGATGAGACAGTGCTGCACAACTGCTGATCCTGCCAGTCACGCAACGCACTGCAGACCCACAGTGGACTTGGTATGTTGAGTCACTGTTGCAGCCCTGGTTGGGAGATGGAACAGGTGGTTGCAGTTCCTATTTCCGCTTGCTAAATCAGTAGCCTGTTCGATTACTGGCATTCAATTGTGAGAGCAAAGAATTGGTTTTGGCAGGATGTTAGCTGTGTTTATTTTAATCTATGCCGAGTGCAACTTTGGATTCCTCTAATGCTGTCGTGGTTATATTTCACAATTGTTGAGGTTGCAGGGCTTTTTTTTTTCTGCCTCAAGTTTACGGACATTTGGAGCCAGGTTTGCTACCTGATGCTTCAAAAGAGTTTTTTTCATACTCAGAAGTGACCTGTTTTGTAAATGCAATGTTTTGTTGTGGCCTTGTAGTAATGATGGTGCATTTTATTTTATGATGAATAAAAAACTTTGCAGCAAAGGAGTTCAATTATAATGGTTTCAATTATATGAATTTCTTTTTTATAGTAGATCTAAATATGTTTTTAAAAAATAATTGCAAATGGCCTTTAATGCTTCATTGATAAGCACGCATGCGCTATAGTGTGTATTGTGCACATGTGTATTGTGTCAAATGAGCCTATAGACCACACAAAAGTCAGGCAATCATACCTCTCCTCTTCGGTTTAACTCCTTGATGACAATAAAACAAAACTTGGGCAACCAAAACTTGGGTCTAGGTGTAAAGGCAGAGCAATGCGAAGAAAGGGCATGAGTATGGGTCAGAGCAGGATGAGGTTGCATCACGACAATTCATGGATGAATATACGTCAGCCTTCTTGCTGAAAGGGCAGTGGTGGAAACGGCTCACCAGACGCAAGTTCTGATTGTGCTTCACGGGATCCGAATGAACCCACCTTTGAAAAAACTGGTTCCTGAGGCATAAGTGTGTTGGGAATTCTTGACTAGGAACTTCAGCATATGTCACTATTTTTTGTGCGATTTTTATTTTACGGAACTTACAGACACTTGGGAAGACCATCACCTGCAAATTTCCCTGAAAATTACATATCCTCCTGAATTGGTATCACTGTACCGCCACTGTCAATGGGTCAAAATCGTGGAATTCGTCCTCTGATGGAAATGTGGGTGCTACACCACATGGACTGCAGTGGCTCAAGAACGCGATTCTCCGGCCAACGATGGGCCAAGAAGCTGCCTGTTTAAGGCCGGTCCTGCTGGCGTAAATTAGACCTGGTACTTACCGGCGGGGCCTGGTTCTGTGGGCGTCCGGGGTCCTCGGGGGGGGGGTCGTGGGGGGATCTGGCCCTGGTGGGTGCACCCACGGTGGCCTGGCTCGCGATCGGGGCCCACCGATCTGCGGGTGGGCCTGTGCCGTGGGGACACCCATTCCCTCCGCACCGGCTGCTGTGGACCTCTGCCATGGCCGGTGCAGAGACGAACCCCCCTACGCATGCGCTGGGATGACGCCAGAACACGCTGACGCTCCCGCGCATGTGCCAACTCGCGCCGGCCAGCGGAGGCCCTTCGGCGCCGGTTGGTGCGGCACCAAGCCCCTTCCTCGTCGGTTGGTGCGGCGCCAACCCCGTCAGCGCCGGCCTAGCCCCTGAAGGGGCGGAGGATTCCGCACCTTCCGGGCGGCCCAACGCCAGAGTGGTTCACGCCACTCCTCGCCGCTGGGACCGCCCGCCCCGCGGGTAGTGGAGAATCACGCCCGTGGTGTTTCACAATGGAAAAATCGGCGCCACCCCGCCACCGATTCCGCTACTGTTAATGGGTTAGCATCGGTGCCTTGTAAAACATCAGCGGAAAGCACTACAAATGGTGGGTGAATCGCCGGGTCCGTGCTGGACATGTACAGGGCTGACAAGCTGCAGCCGTGCGTATGCCTATACCCCCCGCACACGCATCGATTTCACCCAGAAAGATGGCGCCGGTTATGCTGAACCGTGCACCCGTCCACCCTGACCCCACAGCCGACCTCATGGACACCCGCCACTACTCGCCACCCCCCCCCCCCCCCCCCCCCGCCACCCCCCATTCCGAGGCCTGACAGAAACCCCCCAGCCAACGGCACGGCTCTCGGTGGATTATGTCGGTGCTGGACAACGTCCGCATGCCCTCTCTCTCCGCACCCGCCACGCCAGACTCATGACCGCTGAGACCATACGTGGCCCACGCCGTCGGGAACTCGGTCCATCGGAGGTGGAGCATTCCCGGTAATGATATTCAAACGGGGTTACGACTGTGCGTGGCGCACGTCTCGGTGACGCCGATTTGGAGGAAGTGGAGCATCGTGACCAGGCATCAAACTGGCGCCTGCCACCACTTAGTTACCGGAAGCCATTTTCCACCCGATCGCCGTTCCCGAATTTGGCGTCAGGCAACGGAGAATCCTGCCCGTGCACTCTGGTTTTGATCCTTCCACCAACGGAAACAATTTCTCCCTATTTACTTTGTTCAGGCCCCTCTGTCAAGTCCCCTCAGAACCTTCTCTTTTCCAAGGAGAATAGTCCCAACGGGGCGGCTGAGGCGGGAAAACAGGCGTGAAGCTCGCTGGCTCCGCAGCCGGTTTCCTTGCCAGATAATCTAGCACATGCCACGCCCAGGCGGTCAGGCAGGACCGGAAAAATCTGGCAGCCGGGAATCACGAGATCGGGATGCCCTTTCTTCCAATAGAAAATACAGGAATCCCCCCCCCCCCCAAAAAGCTATGTTCCTCTTCCCGCAGGGGCCATGCGGTGCTGTGAAATCGACGAAGCGGGGAGGGCGGGGGGGGGGGGGGGGGTGGGGGGAGGATCACAATATAAGGGGACAATACGGCGGAAAAGCCCTTTAATTAGATTATAATTTATTTAAATGAGGTTCCCGATCTTTCTGGGTAAGAACGGCGTCACATCACTGGCAGGAGGCGGGGAGAGTAGCAAAACGAGATCTCACAGGCGAGATTCCCATTTTCCGAGTCTCGCGATATTTTGCGTCCACATCGCTGTTTGCACTCGCAGCAAAGTGGGGGTTGGGGGGGGGGGGGTGGGGGGGGGGGGGCGGTTGCAAAAATATTGTCATTGCTGCCAATCTTTCTATGTTGCTGAAGTTCCTCAGCCCCTGGAACCATTTTAGTGAACCGCTTCTGTACTATTCCTTATGCCTTCACAATGCCATCTAATGTGTGGTGCCCTGAACTGGACGCAATATTCCGGGTGAGGCTAAATCTGTGTTTTAAACAAGGTTTAAATTTTTCACCCTCTGACTTTCTTTACAATGTCCAGGGTGTGGTTTTATTAACCGCTCTGTCAACCCATTCTACCACCTCCAATGATTTATGCACACCTACACCTGGGCACGCTTGAACCATAGAATCATAGAATTTACAGTGCAGGAGGAGGCCATTTGGCTCATCGAGTCTGCACCGGCCCTTGGAAAGAGCACCCTACCCAAGCCCACGCTTCCACCCTATCCCCACAACCCAGCAACCCCACCTAACCTTTTGGACCCTAAGGGGCAATTTAGCATGCTCAGTCCACCTAACCTGCACATCTTTGGACTGTGGTAGGAAACCGGAGTGAAGTGTTGGGTACTCTGATACACAGACGAACCAACACGGTTGCGAATGGTACAACACAGTTTTATTTCAATGAACTATTAACATATACAACTCTGGTATCAGCACATGGTGAACCTCTGAGTGGCTGGCAATGAGGTCTGTGCCTTGAGCCCTCTACTGCTCAAGTGCCCAGGAAGTGTCGTGTTCCCTGCTTTGTACTGTGTATGCTCTTGTCCGTGATTGGTTGTCGTGTTTTGTGTGTTGATTGGTCCATTGATCTGTCCATCATTATGTGTGTATGTATGTGCTGTGATGTTCACCTGAATATCATGACATCCCCCCTTTTTTACAGGATTATGTCCCTACGTGTTTATAAATAGAGATGTGTACTGAGTGTAGCTAAATGTGTGTGTGTGCAATATTTACAGCATGTACATGGGGCATATATACAAGGGGCGATGTCGGGTGTGACATAACAACGAGGTTGTACCATAAACAAAGAACGGGGAAATGTTGAACTATAAAACAAATTCCTGTAACAATAAGAACATAAACATATTAACAAAGTAGTTGCATGAGTTCAATGTATAAACAGTCTCATAAGTCCAGTCTAGTAGGTGGGTGACGAATTCGGGTTGACCGTCAGGGTGGCACACCATTCGTCACCCGGATTGATTGTGTTAACCCGGTTCCCATCAATGACCGCAACACGGAAGGCGCCTCGGTCATCTGTGTCACCGGTCTGGATGTCGTCTGGGCAAGATTCGTAATGGGGAGCTGAATGGTCCGCACGTCCCTGCGAGGTTGTTGGAGTTGTGGAAGATTGACAGGTTGAGCTGCTCGACAGTAAGCAGCGTAGTGGCCCACCTTGCCACAGCGTAGGCATTGTCGGGTTCTTGCGGGACATTGCCGCTTTAAATGTGCAGCTCCACAGTTGCCGCACGTCGTGACATCATGACGTTCGTTGCGCCACTGCGCGTGCGCAGTTCGGTCTTGCGTCGGGCGCGCCTGCGCATCACGTCCCTCAGTGTTGCCGTAGGTTTTGGCGCGCACAAGCACGGGAGTACCCGAAAAGCGCGCGAAATGGCCGACGTCGTTCGGGCCGTGAGGAACTCGATCGCCTGGACCCGTTTGGCCTCGTGGGGCACCTGGCTCATCGATCCGGCCGCATAGGACCCCCGCCGCGCCGATTCCGTCACCTGAAATTGTGCATAGCGGCTAGTCGCGTTTTCGTGCAGGACACAGGCTTCGATTGCGGAGGCTAAGGTGAGGCCTTTTATTTTTAAAAGCTGCTGGCGTAGGGTGCCCGAGGCGACCCCAAAAACGATCTGGCCCCGAATCATGGAGTCTGAGGTGGTGTCGTAACCGCAGGACTGCGCGAGGTTGTGGAGATGGGTAAGGAATGATTGAAAGAGCTCATCCTGACCTTGCAGGTGCTGCTGGAAGACATATCTCTCGAAGCTTTCGTTGACCTCGACGTTGAAGTGTTGGTCGAGCTTGAGAAGGACCGTCTTGTATTTGGATTTGTCCTCGCCTTCCGCGAACACCAGGGAGTTGTAGACATGAATGGCGTGCTGCCCTGCAGTGGTGAAGAGGATGGCGATCTTTCTGGTGTCCGAAGCGCTCTCTCTTTCGTTGGCTTCCAGAAAGAGCTGGAAGCGCTGCTTGAACAATTTCCAATTTACGCCGAGGTTCCCAGCGACTTGCAGCGGCTGCGGTGTGTTGACGGTGTCCATGGCAGATGGCAGATTTGTGGGTAGGTGTCAAATCACTCCTGGTATCATGAAGTGTTGGGTACTCTGACACACAGACGAACCAACACGGTTGCGAATGGTACAACGCAGTTTTATTTCAATGAACTATTAACATAGTAAACTCTGGTATTCAGCACATGGTGAACCTCTGACTGGCTGGCAATGAGATCTGTGCCCTGAGCCCTCTCCTGCTCGAGCGCCCAGGAAGTGTTGTGTTCCCTGCTTTGTACTGTGCATGCTCTTGCCCGTGATTGGCTGTCGTGTTTTGTGTGTTGATTGGTCCGTTGATCTGTCCATCATTATGTGTGTATGTATGTGCTGTGATGTTCACCTGAATATCATGACATGGAGCACCCAGAAGAAACGCAGGCAGACAGGGGGAGAAAGTGCAAACTTCACACAGTCACTCGAGGCCGAAACAAACCTAAAGGATCTTCTAAATGCAAAATTGAAGATAACAAACAATTTTTCCCACCATGTTTAGTTTGTTTCGGTCAGGCACAGAAAGTAAGTCACAGCGATTAATGTTAATAATGAGATTACTTAGTTATAATTTTCGATCAGCATGCTATGGTAATGTAATGGATACTCTATTTCAGATTCTCTGCACCACTGTCCCAAAGATATGACAAAATTTAGAGATAGGTTTAATTGTGACAATCATCAGACTAATTTTTTTCCAGTCAATGATGCATCAATGACATTCTGTATATGACCCTACAGTGATCTCCATGTTGAGAATTTCATTTGCCATGAGCAAGGTTTCCCTCTGATTGGCTCAACATAGCTGTATAGTGTGGACAAGAATTGCAGGCAGTTGGCTACTGTCCACCATACCACAGAAAGTGTATCAACCAGGCTTCTCTAGTAAAAAGACATTGAAAAATCCGATTTAATGGACATTATTAATCTTTCAAAATTAAAATTTGAACTACTTTTTTAAAAGTACAGTACGGTGAGGTGGTGGTATTGTCACTGGACAAGTAATCCAGACTCCCCGAGGGACCCGGGTTCGAATCCAACCACGGCAGATGGTGAAATTTGAATTTTTTACAAATTCTCTAATTACAAGATGACCATGAAACCATTGTTGATTGTCGTAAAAAGCCATCTGGTTTGCTTTAGGGGAGGAAATCAGCCATTCTCACCTGGTCTGGCCTATATATATTTTGATTTGTTCATGGGATGTGGGCATCACTGGAGGTGCCAGCATTTATTGCCCCTCCGTGTAGGTTTGGAGTCACATGTAGGCCAGACCAGTTAAGGACAACAGAGTTCCTTCCCTAAAGGACATTAGTGAACCAGGTGGGTTTTTATGACAATTGATTCATGGTCACCTTTTTTTAGACTTTTAAGCTGATTTTTTATTGAATTCAAATTTCACCATCTGCCATGGCAGGATTCGAACCTGGGTCCCCAGAGCATGACTCTGGGTCGCTGGATTGCTAGTCCAGCGATAGTACCACTATGCCACTGCCTCCCCTGTGACTCCAGATCTGCAGCAATGTGGTTAAGTCGTAAAAGGCCACTCAGTTCGAGGGCAATCAGGGATGGGCAATAAATGCTGGCCTCGCCTGCAACACCCACACCCCATGAAAGAATAAAGGAAAACATTTTTTGATCAGGTAAATCATTAACAAAATGAAATTTTAAAAGTCTAATAAATCACATTAAAAAGTCATGATTTTACTCTTTAGCAAGACATGTGAGATACTAGAAGGTTTCATGTTAATAAAACAATCCATTTTAAAAGCTCTTGCCTAGCATGGCCCTCCTCGTTAACTATTCACCCTTAAAGATCTAAGCTTGATCCCCTCCTGTTTCTCATTTACATGTTTCCCCTCAGTAACATCATTTGAAATCACAAGGTAATTTTCCCTAATTACCCAGACGTGATCCAAGTCTCTCACCTCACTACCTCTCAAACCCATCCAACTGTCTTTGATATGTCAGACTGCTTGCCGAAATCCATTTTCGGATGAGCAGAAATTTCTTCCAATTCAGTGTGTATTAGATAACCCATAATCATTCTCAGTAGCCTCTGTCACAAAGCTCTGCTCCCCGGATACCAACTCCATCTCACTCTCTTGTCCGGGGCTATGTCAGACTGTTTGCATCCTTGGCCTGGGATTTGACCAATACTTTAACAACCAATAAATTAATATTAATGTGTAGGTACAATTGTTATGGAGGCAAAAAGAGCAGTTAACCAGTGCATAGTGAAGTCCCAGATTTGGATGCTGTTCCACCTGCATAACATTGTCTCTCTCTCTCTCTCTCCCTTCCTCAGCTCCACCTTACTGAAACCTTCATTCATGATTCTCGTACCTCTAGACTTGATTATTCTAAAGCATTACTGATGGGCCTCCCAACTTGCACCTTCCATAAACATGAAACTGTGTCCGAAATCGCATCATTGCCCCAGTCCCCATATCAACCCTGTGCTCGCTGACCTGCATTGGCTCCAAGTCTGGCAATGCCTTGATTTTAAAATTCTCATTCTTCTTTTCAAATCCCCCAGTGGCCTTGTCCCTTCCTTTTTTTAAAATTAATTTTGAGCACCCAATTATATTTTCTTCCAATTAAGGAGCAATTTAGCGTAGCCAATCCACCTAATCTGCACATCTTTGGGTTGTGGGGGTGAAACCCACGCAGACACGGGGAGAATGTGCAAACTCCACACGGACAGTGACCCGGGGGCGGGATCAAACCCGGGTCCTCGGTTCCGTACGCAGCATTGCTAACCACTGCCTTGTCCCTTCCTATCTCTATTCTTCTCCAACCCCATCTCCGAGATATCTCCACATAGTAGCTGAGTGGTTAGCATTGTTGCTTCACAGCGCCAGGGTCCCAGGTTCAATTCCCGGCTTGGAGCACTGTCTGTGCGGACGGAGTCTGCACGTTCTCCCCTTGTCTGCATGGGTTTCCTCCGGGTGCTCCGGTTTCGACCCACAATCCCGAAGGACGTGCTTGTTAGGTGAATTGGACATTCTGTATTCTCCCTCAGGCGCCGGAATGTGGTGCCTCGGGGCTTTTCACAGTAACTTCATTGCAGTGTTAATGTAAGCCTACCTGCGACACTAATAAAGATTATTATTGTTTCTCCAATTCTGGGGCAGGATTCTCCGCAATCGGCGCGATGTCCGCCGACCGGCGCCAAGAATCAGTCCGGCATCGCGCAGCCCCAAAGGTGCGGAATCCTCCGCATCTTGAGGGGCCGAGCCCTAACTTTGATGGGCACCCCCCCGGGGCCAGATCGTCCCGCGCCCCCCCCCCAGGAGCCCAGAGCCCGCCCGCGCTGCCTTGTCCCGCCGGTAAGAGAGGTGGTTTGATTCTCGCCGGCGGGACAGGCATTCCAGCAGCGGGACTTCGGCCCATCGCGGGCCGGAGAATTGCCGGGGGGGGGGGCCGGCCAATCGGCGTGGCGCGATTCCCACCCCCGCCGAATATCCGATGCCGGAGAATTCGGCAACCAGCGGGGGGCGGGATTCACGCCAGCCCCCGGCGATTCTCCGACCCGGTGGGGGGGTCGGAGAATTCCGCCCCTGGTCTTTTTTATGTCGAATCATAGAATAGAATTTACAGTGCAGAACGAGGCCATTCAGCCTAGTCTGCACCAGCCCTTGGAAAGAGCACCCTACCCAAGATCACGCCCCACCCCGTCCCCGTAACCCAGCAACCCCACCCAAACGTTTTGTTTTGGACACTAAGGGCAATTTATCATGGCCAATCCACCTAACCTGCACATCTTTGGACTGTGGGAGGAAACCAGGGGCGTCATTCTCCGACCCCCCGCCGGGTCGGAGAATGGCTGTAGGCCGCCGTGAATCCCGCCCCCGCCCCCGCCGAAGTCTCCGGTACCGGAGATTGGGCGGGGGCGGGAATCGGGCCGCGCCGGTTGGCGGGACCCCCCGCTGGATTCTCCGGCCCGAATGGGCCGAAGACCCGCCCAGAAATTGCCTGTCCCGCCGTCGTAAATCAAACCTGTTATTTACCGGCGGGACCAGGCGACGTGGGCGGACTCTGGGGTCCTGGGGGGGGCGCGGGGCGATCTGACCCCGGGGGGTGCCCCCACGGTGGCCTGGCCCGCGATCGGGGCCCACCGATCCGCAGGCGGGCCTGTGCCGTGGGGGCACTCTTTCCCTTCCGTCTCCGCCACGGCCTCCACCATGGCGGATCGGAAGAGATTCTCCCCACTGCGCATGCGCGGGAAACTGACAGCGGCCGCTGCTGCTCCCGCGCATGCGCCGAGAAACTTCCAGCGGCCGCTGACGCTCCCGCGCATGCGCTGCATTTCCGCGCCAGCTGGAGGGGCAACAAACGCCATTTCCGCCAGCTGGCGGGGCGGAAATCCCTCCGCCGTCGGCCTAGCCCCTCAATGTTGGGGCTAGGCTGCCAAAGATGCGGAGAATTCCGCACCTTTGGGCCGGCGCGATGCCCGTCTGATTGGCGCCGTGTTTGGCGCCAGTCGGCGGACATCGCGCCGTTGGGGGAGAATTTCGCCCTCGAGCACCCGGAGGAAACCCCCACAGTATGTTGTTGAATAGAGCTGCATGCCTAGATTGTACCTTTTGCTGAGCATTGGTAAATAGTTCTAATAATTAAAAAAAGACTTACAGTTAATGCACAAAAGACAACAAAGACTTCATCAAACCTACCAAGATTTAACCAGCACTCTACCACATAGCAGAAGCTTGTGAACAAAAATCCCAAAACCTCGCTAAAATGCAGAGACAAACCGAAATGCTGGAAGACTGACAAAAAATTCAAAAAGGCATTCTGACCTGAAAAGAAGCACCAGAAGCAGAGGTGCAGTGACAAAAGCACCGGGGGGGGGGGGGGGGGGGGGGGGGGGAATTCCAAAGAAAGGCTCGGAAGCTTAAGGCAGAAATGTAAAATTACTTACTGCAGCAGAAGACTTCATTGCATCTCCTCTGGAAGTCCAGCTTCAAATCTCAGAGTGCCAAGTCAGCAAGGTGAGCTAATTATTTTAATACTCCAGGCTACAGGAAGTCCTGACAAATCTTTAAATAATTCAATGTCAGAAATGCAATTTGAAAAAAAAATCTGTCTCTAAAACCCGATCCACAAGTTGCCGCATGCCCGTGCTTGCTCCGAAATGGAGAATATAATTAATTAAATATTTTGGGAACATTGTGACTGTCCAACTCAGTAAAAGACAATCGGAGCTAAAATCCAATGGACTCACAAGTCAAAAAAGTAAACCACAGAACAAGAGACGTTTGCAGGCAGCCAATCCAGGCATCGTTTGTTAAATGTTTTCTAAAAAGCTGAGTGCCATTGTTGCAGATTCCTCAAAGCCGTAAAGTGTGGGAAACCCCTTTGCCTTTGAGTGGAGTTCAGCCACCTCTTCGAGCAGAACATACACTTTTAACATTTTGAACATGGATCAGAATTATACACTTCCAAATCAATTCGGACTAATCCAAGGCCAAGACAGATCACAAAATAGGGTACGTTGGAGGAAATATTTCTTAAGGAACAGCATCAGTTCAGGTTAAAATGAAAAGTCAGACGAAGAGCCGGTGAATATGCTGCTTTACGCGGAAGGCCCAATTGTGGACGACATTTAACCTCAAAATCTGAAGTGGTATTAAAATCATTTGACACCGATTTTAATCTAAGAGGAAATAAAATAGTTGAAAGAGCTAAACTCAGTAAGATAATCTGACAAGTCAGGAGAATCTGTTGATTCATTCATTGATGATCTGTATATGATGGCAGACGATTATCAGTACAGAGACTGAAAATTGGAACTCATCAGGGACAGAATTATGGTAAGAGCAGTAGGTGGCACACTCTCTGACTTCCTGCAAGCAAAGAGAGATCTAATCCTGGAAAAGGCAATACAGATAATTAGACAGTCAGAGTTCTGGGAGCAGGGTAGGACCATTCTAAGGTGAAAGAATAAATTGTATTGCAGAAGCCAATCCCCAGTCCAAATGGTTAAGAAAGAAAGACACGGGGACACTCCTGTCAAGCAATTTCAGCCCAATGCTTTCAGTTCAACAGGATTGGACACAACAGCAAACTGCACAGGGCAAAAACTCAGAAACACGTAGGCCCAAAGATCATCCACAAGGTTGAGGCTGCATGACTGGAAGATGCAAAGAGATACTTCTTGGGTGAGGTCAACTACTTGGTTTCTCATTTTGGGACATGGACATTTCAGTTAATGTTTTTTTTAAAGAAATTTTAAATTTGACGTAGGAATCATTGCAACATTCCCTTTTTAAAATAACTTTAGAGCACCCATGGTGCACTAAATTTAGAGCACCTATCAATTACGACGAGACGAGAGTAGAGAGTAATCGAGGCTTTATTAAGCAGAGATGTGATGCCTCCTGCAGCTGCTGCCGAAATGGCTGCAGCTCGGTGAGCACACACATTTATACTCCGCCTACTGGGCAGAGCCAGCAGGCAGGGATCTACCCCCGTACCTGTAGTACAGGAGCCTTACCGTTTAACCTCTCATATACGTATTATACAAACAGTGGTGACCACCACATTCACCCCCTGTTAAAAAAGAGTCCAGCGGGGGTGGTGGAAAACTATTTACATGATATGTGAGCATTTTTAAAGAGTACAGTTTGGCAAAAGTTCACAAATTTAGTCGGTCGGCTGCCTTGATCCTCCGTTATGAGCATCGCAGTCCCGGTGGTGATGCAGGCGCCTGCTTGGTCAACTGTGACTCCGGGAGCGTGTAGTCCTCATCCTCATCCCTGGGTGGAACCAATGGGAGGACGGATCGTCCTGGAGCGGAGGCTGTGGTGAGGTGCGCTGGGGGGAGGGTGGGTGGCGCCGGGGCAATTGGAGGGGGGGATGGGGAACTAGCTGGTGCCAGGTCCCTGAGGGAGACTGTGTCTTGGCGGCCGTCGGGTTGCGCCACGTAGGCGTACTGCGGGTTTGCATGCAGCAGATGTACCATTTCGACCAACGGGTCCGCCTTGTGGAGCTGCACGTGCTTGCGGAGGAGGACGGGTCTAGGAGCTGCCAGCCACGTTGGGAGCAAAACCCCAGAGGTGGACTTCCTAGGGAAGGCAAGGAGACGTTCTTGGGGGGTTTCATTAGTCGCAGTGCAAAGTAGCGATCGGATGGAGTGGAGGGCGTCGGGGAGGACTTCCTGCCAGCGGGAGACCGGGAGATTTTTAGACCATAGGGCCAGCAGGACGGCTTTCCAGACCATCCCGTTCTCCCTCTCCACCTGCCCGTTTCCCTGGGGGTTGTAGCTGGTCATCCTGCTCGAGGCAATGCCCTTGCTGAGCAGGAACTGACGCAGCTCATCACTCATAAAGGAGGATCCCCGGTCGCTGTGGATGTAAGCAGGGAAACCGAACGGAGTGAAGATGCTATTGAGGGCTTTGATGACTGTGGGAGACATCATATCAGGGCAGGGAATGGCGAAGGGGAATCTGGAGTATTCATCGACCACGTTCAGGAAGTACGTGTTTCGGTCGGAGGAGGGGAGGGGCCCTTTGAAATCCATGTAGAGGCGTTCAAAGGGACGGGAGGCCTTCACCAGGTGTGCTCGGTCTGGCCGGTAGAAGTGCGGTTTGCACTCCACGCAGACCTGGCAGTTTTTGGTGACCATCCTGACTTCTGCAATGGAGTAGGGTAGGTTGCGAGCCTTTATGAAGTGAAAGAACCGGATGACCCCTGGGTGACAGAGACCATCGTGTAGGGCCCGGAGTCGGTCCACTTGTGCGCTGGCACATGTACCTCGGGATAGGGCATCGGGGGGGCTCGTTGAGCTTACCGGGGCGATACAAAATCTCATAATCGTAGGTGGAGAGCTTGACCCTCCACCTCAAGATTTTATCATTCATGATCTTGCCCTGCTGTGAATTATTGAACATGAAGGCAACCAACCGTTGATCAGTGAGAAGAGTGAATCTCCTGCCGGCCAGGTAATGCCTCCAATGCCGCACAGCTTCAACGATGGCTTGGGCCTCCTTTTTAACAGAGGAGTGCTGAATTTCGGAGGCATGTTGGGTGCGGGAAAAGAATGCCACGGGCCTTCCTGCCTGGTTGAGGGTGGCGGCCAGAGCGACGTCTGATGCATCGCTCTCGACTTGAAAGGGGAGGGTCTCGTCGACCGCGTGCATCGCGGCCTTGGCGCTGTTGGCCTTGATATGGTTGAAGGCCTGGTGGGCCTCAGCTACAGGGGCAAAACTGTGGAGTGGATGAGTGGGCGGGCCTTGTCCGCATAGTTAGGGACCCACTGGGCATAGTGTGAGAAGAACCCCAGGCATCGTTTGAGGGCCTTGGGGCAGTGGGGAGGGGGAGTTCCATGAGGGGGCGCATGCGATCGGGGTCGGGCCCTAGAACTCCATTTTGCACCACATAGCCAAGGATGGCTAAGCGGTTGGTACTGAACACGCACTTTTCCTTGTTATACGTGAGGTTCAGGAGTTTGGCGGTGTGGAGAAATTTGAAAATGTTAGCGTCATGGTCCTGCTGGTCATGGCCGCAGATGGTGACGTTATCGAGGTACGGGAAGGTGGCCCGCAGTCCGTACCGGTCAACTATTTGGTCCATCTCCTGTTGGAAGACCGAGACCCATTAGTGACGCTGAAGGGAACCCTAAGGAAGTGATAAAGACGGCCATCTGCTTCGAACGCAGTGTATTGGCGGTCCGCCTTTCGGTTGGGGAGCTGGTGGTTGGCAGATTTCAGGTCCACTGTAGAGAAGACCCGGTACTGTGCAATCTGATTGACCATATGAGATATGCGTGGGAGGGGGTACGCATCGAGCTGCGTGTACCGATTGATGATCTGACTGTAGTCAATGACCATCCTGTGTATCACCCCAGTCTTTACAACTACCACTTGGGTTCTCCAGGGGCTGTTGCTAGCGTCGATGACCCCATCCCACAGTAGCCGCTGGACCTCCGACCTGATGAAGGTCCTGTCCTGGACACTGTACCGTCTGCTCCTGGTGGCGACGGGCTTGCAATCCGGGGTGAGGTTTGCAAACAGGGAGGGTGGGTCGACCTTAAGGGTCGTGAGGCCGCATACGGTGAGGGGTAGTAGGGGTCCGCCGAATTTTAGAGTTAGACTTTGGAGGTTGCACTGGAAGTCCCGGCCGAGTAGCAAGGCAGCGCAGAGGTTGGGGAGGACATAGAGCTGGAAGTTGCTGAACTCTACACCCTGGACGGTGAGGGTGGCGATGCAGTACCCCCGGATCTCCACGGAGTGGGATCCGGAGGCCAGGGAGATTCTTTGGGTTACGGGGTGTACCACGAGGGAGCAGCGCCTTACTGTAGCGGGGTGGATGAAGCTTTCCGTGCTCCCGGAGTCAAGAAGTCAAGGTGTCTTGTGGCCATCAACTTTCACCGTCGTTGTCGCGGTTGCGAGGTTGTGTTGCCGGGACTGGTCGAGCGTGATGGAGGCGAGCTGCGGCTGGTGTTGGTGGGCCTCAGGCTGGTCGGCGGCGGTTACGGGCGATGAGCAGCCAGGTGAGGTGCCCGATAAGCAGGGGTCCTGAGGCACCGTCCAAAATGGCACCGAAGATGGCGGTGCCCACGGGGCGCACGTGGCGGGCGGCGTTAAAGATGGCAGCGCCCACTGGCCGCACGAGGTCTGATGGGGGGAAGATGGCGGCACCCACGGTCCGCACGTGTTCTGCTGGGAGGAAGATGGCGGCACCCACGGGCCGCACGTGGTGGGTGCAGGAACAATGGGCCTGGATACAGCGGCGATCGACCGGGCCTGGCACACCGCAGCGAAATGCCCCTTCGTCCTGCAGATTACACTCCGCGACGGGCAGCGCTGCCGGGGGTGCTTTGTCTGCCCACAGAAATAGCACTTGGGCCCCCCGGGGTTTGCTGGCTGCCGCGCGGCGCAGGCTTGGGGTTGGCTGGGGGCGGCCGCTTGTGGGGCCCACGATGTCCATGAGGAGGGCGCCGTGCGGCCGGGGGTGTATGTTGTGCGGTCGGGGACGTACACTTGTACATTACGGGAGGCTACCGTTAGTGAGGTCGCGCGTTTCTTGGTTGCCGCGAGGTCGAGCGTACCCCCTTCTGAGAGGCGCTGGCGGATGTATGCCGACCCTATGCCCGTAACAAAAGCGTCCCTGATTAGGAGTTCAGCTTGTTCAATGGCCGAAACTGCCTGGCAATCGCAGTTCCTCGCCAGGGCGTGCAGGGCACGCCAGAAATCGTCCAATGACTCACTGGGGAGTTGTTGCCACGTGGGCAGGAGGTGCCTGGCGTAGAGTTTGTTGACCGGCCGGATGTAGTTCAACCGTGTGTACAGGATCTGGAGTTTCTGTGCTTCTGAGGGTTGTTCTGTCGCTGCTCCGATGTAGGCTTCAAAGCAAGCTAGCCAGTGGTCGAAGGCCGACATGGCGTTGTCTGCTTTGAGGGTGCAGCTGCAGGCAATCTGGCTTGATTGCCGCAGCGCCCTTTGCAAGGCCTGCGGCATGAAGGGGCACTTCGCCGCAGTGTGCCAGGCCCGCTCAGTCGCCGCGATCGCCCGACCCCCTCCGCGTATGGACTGTGGGCGCTGCCATCTTCCCTTGTACAGAGATCGCTGTACAATCTCTGCTTAATAAATTGATGCACACTGGCGAGACGAGAGTAGAGAGTAATCAAGGCTTTATTAAGCAGAGATGTGTTGCCTCCTGCAGCTGCTGAAGAAATGGCTGAGCACACACATTTATACTCCGCCTACTGGGCGGAGCCAGCAGGCAGGGATCTACCCCCGTACCTGTAGTACAGGAGCCTTACCGTATTACCTCTCATATACGTATTATACAAACAGTGGTGACTACCACAACCCAATTCATTTTTTCCAATTAAGGGGCAATTTAGTGTGGCCAATCCACCTACCCTGCACATCTTTGTGTTGTGAGGGGCGAAACCCATGCAAACACGGGGAGAGTGTGCAAACTCCACACGGACAGTGACCCAGAGTCGGGATCGAACCTGGGACCTCGGCGCCGTGAGGCAGCAGTGCTAACCACTGTGCCACCGTGCTGCCCTCATCGCAACATTCCTGTTGGACAAAGGACCATGGCTGGTGACCCAGCAGCCAATGCTGCCCACCAAAACCGCCTATGGAGCAGGAGGTTTCTAGTGAAAGGCATCCTGCAGGCGACACTGAGATATAAGAACAACCAGCTTTGATCATCCATGCGCAGCAAAGCCTGTATTGAACTTAACCTGTTATGGAAGATTGACCAGGTCGGCCAGCAAGAGTCTGGTTCCAAGTACGATTGTGAGTTCTTATAACTCTATACAGGACTGGGGTGACTGCTGAACCACTGAGGGAAAATGCTAAACCCATGTGCCTATACACATCACATAAGATTCCACACCCACTCACGAAGCTGGACGAGATGACAAACACGGGAGCCATCTCCCCGGTCACTGACTGCATGGTGTTCCGGGATGGTGCCTGATCTAAATCTAATTAGGTCCATCGCGTCCGTGCTGACCTGACACAGCTCATTAAATCTGTAGCCAGCGAAGTACAACCCATGTCTTCAGTAGACGAAAATCTGACTAAACCCTCGAAGAGCACGGCATTTTCAAAACTGAATGCAAACAGTGGCTTTTGGCAACTACTTCTTGATGAAGAGTCCAGGCTGCTGACAACATTTATGGCCCCCTTTCAACACTTTAACTGCCTGTCGTCTGGAATCACATCGGCACCAGAAATATCCCAACATATGCTGTCGGCCATTTTGCCGGGCCTTCAAAGGGCCATTTTCCACATGGGCGATGTATTGGTTGAAGGTGCAGCGGTGGATGAAAAGGAGAAGAGACTTCGAGTGACTGCAGGAAGCAGGGATTGTGATAATCACCACTGTTGTATATATTAGGAGATGTGTGGTAAGGCCCTGTACTGCAGGTACGGGGTAGTCCCTGCCTGCTGGCTCTGCCCACGGACCTCGCAGAAACCAAAAAGCTGGTGCTATCGATGACAATCGCCTCGCGCAATATCCAATCCTACACCCCCGGCCGCGCGGCCCACTCCTCCTACGCATCGTGGACTCCGCAGACGGCCGCCCCACCGGGGACCCCACTCAGCCAATCCCACGCCTGTGCCACGCGCCAGCCAGCCAACCCCGTGGGCCTCAGATGTTACTTCTGTGGGCAGCAAAAACACCCCCGCCAATGCTGCCCGGCCGCAGCGCCCTTTGCAAGGCCTGCGGCATGAAGGGGCACTTCGCCGCAGTGTGCCAGGCCCGCTCAGTCGCCGCGATCGCCCGACCCCCTCCGCGTATGGACTGTGGGCGCTGCCATCTTCCCCTCCTTGGACCACGCGCGGCCAGTGGGCGCCGCCATCTTCCCCTCCTCGGACCACGTGCGGCCCATGGGCGGCACCATCTTTTTCAACCCCCGCTACGTGCGGCCCGTGGGTGCTGCCATTTTGTCCACCTAAGTATCTCCAGGCGCCGCCATCTTGTCTTCCCCACAGCACATGGGCGCCACCATCGTACCAGGACTCGTGCCCCCTGGGCACCCCATCGTCCGACACCAGCGACGACCAGCCGCAACTCGGCTCGGTTACGATTGACCAGTCTCGCCCGCACAATCTAGCCACTGCCTCGACAAGCGTGAAGATCGATGGGCACAAGATCTCCTGTCTGCTGGACTCCGGGAGCACTGAAAGCTTCATTCATCCCAATACGGTAAGGCGTTGCTCCCTCGCGGTACACCCCGCCAATCAGAGAACCTCCCTGGCCTCCGGGTCCCACTCCATGGCGATCTGGGGGTACTGTATAGCCATGCTCACGATCCAGGGCATAGAATTCAGCGGCTTCCGCCTCTACATCCTCCCAACCTCTGCGCTGCCCTGCTACTCGGCCTGGACTTCCAGTGTAACCTCCAGAGCCTAATATTGCAATGTGGCGGCCCCTACCACCCCTTACTGTATGCGGCCTCGCGACCCTAAAGGTCGACCTACCTTCCCTATTCGCAAACCTAATCCCGGATTGCAAGCCCGTCGCCACCAGGAGCAGACGGTACAGCGCCCAGGACAGGACCTTCATCAGGTCTGAGTTCCAGCGGCTGCTTCAGGAAGGCATCATTGAGGCCAGCAACAGCCCCTGGAGAGCCCAAGTGGTAGTGGTGAAAACTGGGGAGAAACACCGAATGGTTGTGGACTACAGCCAGACCATCAACCGGTACACGCAGCTCGACGCGTACCCCCTCCCACGCATATCTGATATGGTCAATCAGATTGCACAGTACCGGGTCTTCTCAACTATAGACCTAAAATCCACCTACCACCAGCTCCCCATCCGCAAGGCGGACCGCCCATACACTGCCTTCGAGGCAGATGGCCTCCTTTACCATTTTCTTAGGGTTCCCTTCGGCGTCACCAACGGGGTCTCGGTCTTCCAAAGGGAGATGGACCGAATGGTCGACCGGTACGGGCTGCGGGCCACTTTCCCGTACCTGGACAACGTCACCATCTGCGGCCACAATCAGCAGGACCATGATGCCAACCTTGCCAAATTTCTCCACACCGCCACTCTCCTCAACCTCACCTATAACAAGGAGAAGTGCGTATTCAGCACGAATCGCTTAGCCATCCTCGGCTATGTGGTCCAGAACGGAGTTCTGGGGCCTGCTCCCGAACTCATGCGGCCCCTCATGGAACTCCCCCTTCTCCACTGCCCCAAGGCCCTCAAACGCTGCTTGTGGTTCTTTTCTTACTACGCCCAGTGGGTCCCAAACTAGGCGGACAAGGCTCGCCCACTCATCCAGTCCACTCTTTTCCGCCTGACAGCCGAAGCTCAACAGGCCTTCAACCGTATTAGGACCGACATCGCCAAGGCCGTGATGCACGCAGTCGACGAGACGTTACCCTTTCAAGTCGAGAGCGATGCATCAGACGTCGCTCTGGCCGCCACCCTCAACCAGGCAGGCAGACCTGTGGCATTCTTTTCCCGCACCCAACATGCCTCCGAAATTCAGCATTCCTCTGTTGAAAAGGAGGCCCAAGCCATCGTTGGTGCTGTGCGGCATTGGAGGCATTACCTGGCTGGCAGGAGATTCACTCTCCTCACTGACCAATGGTCGGTAGCTTTCATGTTTAACAACACACAGTGGGGCAAGATCAAAAATTATAAAATCTTGTGGTGGAGGGTCGAGCTCTCCACCTACAATTACGAGATTTTGTATCGCCCCGGTAAGCTCAACGAGCCCCCCGATGCCCTATCCTGAGGTACATGTGCCAGCGCACAGGTGGACCATCTCCGGACGGTCAACCTTTGTCACCCGGGAGTCATATGGTTGTACCACTTCATCAAGGCCCGCAATCTGCCCTACTCCGTCGAGGAAGTACGGGCAATCACCAGAGACTGTCAGGTCTGTGTGGAGTGCAAACCGCCCTTCTACCAGTCGGACCGCGCGTGCCTGGTGAAAGCCTCCCGCCCCCTTGAACGCCTCAGCGTGGATTTCAAAGGGCCCCTCCCCTCCACTGACCATAACACGTATTTCCTCAGTGTGGTCAATGAGTACTCCAGATTCCCCTTCGCCATCCCATGCCGGGCCCGACATGACGTCTGCCACCGTCATCAAAGCCCTCAACACCATCTTCGCTCTGTTCGGCTTCCCTGCCTACATCCACAGTGACAGGGATCCTCATTCATGAGCGGTGAGCTGCGTCAGTTCCTGCTCAGCAGGGGTATCGCCACCAGCAGGACGACCAGCTATAACCCCCGGGGAAACGGGCAGGTAGAGAGGGAGAACAGGACGGTCTGGAGGGCCGTCCAGCTGGCCCTACGGTCCAGAAATCTCCCGGCCTCCCGCTGGCAGGAGATCCACCCCGACGCACTGCACTCCATTCGGTCGCTCCTTTGCACTGCGACTAACGACACACCCCATGAACGTCTCTTCGCCTTCCCCAGGAAGTCCCCATCCAGTGTGTCGCTCCCGACTTGGCTCGCAGTTCCAGGACCCGTACTCCTCCGTAAGCAAGTACGACTCTACAAGGCGGACCCGTTGGTTGAAAGGGTGCAGTTACTCCACACTGAACCCCAGTACGCCTACGTAGTGTACACCGACGGCCACCAGGATACAGTCTCCCTCAAAGACCTGGCACCAGCAGGTTCCCCACACACACACCCCTCCGGCCCGGTGCCACCCAGCGGCAACCCCCACGGGACCATCAGTCCTCCCCCTGCCCACGCCCGAGGATGAGGAGGATTTCGGCACGCTCCCGGAGGCACCGAGGACCAGATCGGCATCGGAATCGCCGCCACCACTGCGTCGCTCCCAACATCAGATCAAGGCCCCGGACCGGCTAAACCTGCAATTGGTTTGGGATTGTTAAAGCACCATGTACTGGACTTCAACATTTTTTTTGCCTCTGTATATTAAAACTTGTTCTCCGCCACCCCCGTCGGACTCAATTTTAACAGGGGGTGAATGTGGTAATCACCACTGTTGTATATATTAGGAGATGTGTGGTAAGGCCCTATACTACAGGTACGGGGGTAGTCCCTGCCTGCTGGTTCCGCCCAGTAGGCGGAGTATAAATATGTGTGCTCCCCATACAGCAGCCATTTCGCCAGCTGCTGCAGGAGGCCACACATCTTAGTGTAATAAAGCCTCAGTTGTATTCAACTCTCGTCTTTGTGCAATTGATCGTGCATCAGGGATGATGCATGAATGACACATTCGAGTTTTCTAAATCATCGATTTGGGTGGCACGGTAGCACAATGGTTAGCACACTTGCTTCACAGCTCCAGGGTCCCAGGTTAGATACCCGGTTTGGGTCACTGTCTGTGCGGAATTTGCACTTTCTCCCCGTGTCTGCGTGGGCTTCGTCTAGGTGCTCCGGTTTCCTCCCACAGTCCAAAGACGTGCAGATTAGGTGGATTGGCCTTGCTAAATTGCCCTCAGTGTCCAAAAGGTTTAGGTGGGGTTAGGGCGATGCTGCTCTTCACTGACACTCAGGCCCACTATACCCCAGCTCTTCCCACTACCTGAGCAGTGGATGCTTCATCCACATGCCTGGGAGCTATTCTGTTTCAGGAACAACTGGATGGAAGCCGCCGACCGGGGTACAGTGCGTCCAGACGGCTGTCAGACGTGGAGACTGTCATGATATTCAAACACACACATCATGATAGACACACCAACAGACAAATCAGAACACACAACACCACAACCAATGACAGAAAGATATAAAAGCACAGACACGACCCCCGGTGGTCAGTATTAGCTGCAGAGGAGGACCAGGACAGATCTGTTACCAAACACACTCAGGGAGACAGCACGTGCAGAGTATCCAGAACGAACTGTATTATAAGAGTTAAAATAAAATAGAGTTGTACCACATACAACTGTGTTGGCTCATCTGTGCACCAGAGCACCCAACACCACATGGTACAGGAGTGGATCGATACCTGCCGGCATACCTCAGTGTACACAGACAACCAGCAGTGCCCAGGCAAAATGATAGAGCTCCCGGTTCCGCAGCCGCTCCAGTGCCACGGCGACCTCCGCGAAAACTGGCGGCGATTCCGGCAATGGTTCGAATTGTTCCTGGTGGCAGCTGAACTCCAAGACCTGGATGATAGCGAAAAAATTGAATTTCTCCTCACCATCGCCGGTGCAAGGGCAAGAGAAATATTCACAAGGTTCAGGTTCTTCAGGAGGCAGCAAAGGTACGATTACCAGGCAGTCCTGGACAAATTCTCCAAGTACTGTGAAGAAAACGCAATCCAATCGGCAAGTAAAGGTAAGAAAAGCGGCAGTACTCACCTCGTGGCTGGGATCCCGGAGCCCGAATTCCCAGAGGCCGAAATCCCGGGCCTGAGAGAGGGCTGGGTCGAGGTCGGCGGCCATCTTGCTAAAGGTATCACGCTAGCACAGTTGCGCGAGCAGTGCGCAGAACCGGAAGTTTCGTTTGCGCATGCGCGCGATGCTGCGCATGCGCAGTCAAGAAAACGGCCATCGGTAAAGGAACATCGATCTGAGCATGCGCAGTCGCTTCCTACGTGCTACATACCGAGCGTCAGGATGTCAGAGGCCCCAGACTGCACCAATTTAAAGGGGAAATGTCCCAAATCCAATTTAAAAGGGAAACGTCCCAAATCAAAAAAAAAAAAATCTGTTAAAGCTGTAAAACAACCTTCCCTCACCTGGAATGACAGCACATTGCCGCAAATTGACCCAGGAGATGAATTTGACCTCCGAAGAACCCTCCGACAAGCAGTTACCTACGCACAAGCCGATGATTCCGACCTCGAATACTTCGATGACGATCTTTACAGTGTTTCCGGACCTCGCGAGCCCAATGATAGCTCCGTGGTCCTATACGACTATGACTCGGACGAACCTTTCATGTTGCACATTGGCGGCCCCCACATTGAATCCGACGCAGATGCGGATTCATTTTTCGGATTTGAGGATCTTCAATCCAGCAGATATGACGTTCCAACTTATCAGTACCAGATGATGCTGCAGCCTGACATTAACAGACAGGGAGCGGTGCAAGCACACGGAGAGCGCCCTGCTGCCACACAGAGCGTAGTCCACGTCCCGCTCAACGTTCCCGACTCTATGAAAGAAGACATGCAAGACTCCAGAGCGCAGTCTTCGCATGAACCAGAAGTGACTCCAGTGTCACAAGCTTCCACAGCAAGCTCGTGGACAGACTCCACAATTGCAGAAATGCAAGACTCCAGAGCGCAGTCCTTGCACGGACAAGAGTGACTCCAGTGTCACAAGCCTCCACAGAGAGCTCGTGGACAGCCTCCACGATAGAAGCAACGCAAGACTCCAGAGCGCAGTCCTTGCACGAACAAGAAGTGACTCCAGTGTCACAAGCCTCCACAGAGAGCTCGTGGACAGCCTCCACGATAGAAGCAACGCAAGACTCCAATGTGCAGTCCTTGCAGGAACAAGACCATGAGGGTCTAGCAACCTCTCCTGACCAACCAGCGGCAGACGATGCAAGTCTACCATGCTCCACTACACAGCAGCATGACCATGACGGTCTCTCATGCTACAATGAAGGGCACAGCGCTGAAGACTGTTCAAGCCCAACTGAAGACAAGCCAAAGGAATCGCCTCGTCCAAGCCCGAAGAAAAAAGGTTTATGCGCTGACCTTCAGGATCATTATAGCCGAACAGAGATTAATAATGCTGCACGGCCACAGAAGGATGCTGAGGATTTGCTAACGAAATTAATTGAATGTTTAACTTGCAAGGAGCAGACTGAGAATTGCCAGTGTTTTAGTACGGATCGAAAAAATGGACAAGACATTGATCCTCAGGTAATGGAAATAACACAACCCGAATCATACCTACAGCAGGGACAAATGTCTCCCTTCAACACAACGCCGCAAAATCCCAACTTCGGAGACCAGCAGTTAGTCAGTAATGACTCTTCAAACCTTGAGGGGAACATTAATTGCATTGAACCTATACACACTCCACTGATAAATGAGCAGAACATTGGAGCAAGAATCCTGAGGACACCGACATCGAGTAGCCAGATAACGAATTTAAAACCCACAGCAGTTTCAAGTGAACCAAGTGTGCTTTCCACTAATGGTGAAGATGCAGATAAGGTCGACCCGATTATCCATTGTACCACACTAACCCCAGTGATTAAGCAGTTATGTATGGGGAGTATAATGTGGGCAATTGAGAACAGTAAAAGAGAGACTGTGACCATGCCAGTCCCAGCAAAATCAGACCCAGAGACCATGAAGGCATGTACATTAGACAAAGATACATATGAGGTACCTGAGAAGAAAAGTGAAACGGAATGTTCTTTGGAAAATAGTACAATGTCGATAGAAACATTGGATCCTATATTCGAGACCATACATATGGGAGAATTTGGGGGTAATAAACAAGGTTCTGCAATGTCTGGGGGAAGATTTAAAATTCCAAAGAAGAAAAGCCCAAATGAAGGACAACGGCAAGACAATGACAGTCCACCGACATGGTGTGCACCACCAGATGAAAACTCTGACAATTTACCCAACCCTAGTGACCAGCAAGCTGCTAATGAGGATCTATCCACGGGATGTGAGACGAGTGACGACAGCATCCCACTTCCCATGCAAAAGGTGCAAGGTGACAGACCTCGCCTAGTGCGTACCGAGGCACTCGACGATCACGGTGGGACCACTGATGACTGCGGTGGCGGCGCACCGCTTCCACCCTCGATGGCTCGACCCTCTCCACTGGTTGGTGCATTCCTGCATGTTCCGACTCCAGAAGTGCAGCTTCAGGGAATCTCGGCTGCCTCCAGTGAACCTGTTGGGACTCCGGACAGGGGGCATCGACGGAAGGCAGACCGGACTCCAGATGGGGAGCAGTCAAGCGCCGACTCTGATTCGCGCACGCCAGACCTTGCTCCGGACGGGCGGTGTCGCGGCCTCGGTGATGGCACGCTCAGGGTGACGGCGGATGCCACGGCGACAGGGAATGGATCGCGTGGCAGTCCCACTGGGTCGGCAGTGGCAACCAGCACCGGCGGTCCAAGATGGACACACCAATTCGCGCCATCGCCAGACGTTGATGCGAGCAACAATTCTCTCTCCAAGGCGACATGCTTCGACGTTTCTCTGCGGAGTCGCCCTTCCGGCACAGCAGGTGGCCGGAACCAGCGTGCACGGTCTCGGCCAACTTCCACATCTGGCACAGTCATCGCCTTGCATGATATTAGTGATGGTGCTACTTCGATGGCAACGACCCATCGGCTACAAGATGCCGTCCACCACAAACATAAAAAGAAAAAAGACTCCACTTTGTTCCTGTCATGCAGGGCGGATGGATTGGTGCGTAGGCGCAATCAGCGAGCTTTGCGCCGCCTTCCACGCTCGCAACCGAACCGTACGCACACGCCGGATCCTCCACTGGTTCCCAAGGATGACTTCGTGGAGATGCCACGGATCATGCCCCTTCCATCGCCACCAGAACCAAACCACAGCCAAGGCACCACTAACAAAGATGTTGACTGTTATATTTGCACGAATGAAAAAACCAAGCACTGCACGAAGTACAACAAATGGTAAAGTAGAGACTTCGGCAACAGCATCACCTCCAACAGTCCAAGGTGAACCAGTGTGACCTCAAATCTCCACAGCTGAACCGGCTTGAGGACCAGCCCATTCTTGAGGCGGTCACCCATTAGACTGGACTTATAACGCTGTTCATACGTTCAAAAAGTCAAACACTTCTGTATTATAACCTGTTGTTGTTTATTGTTCCAGATATCGTCTGACCGGACCAATGTTCAAGTTTTTTTTTTCTCTCGCATCCAAGTTTTGTTATGGTACAACCTTGTTAGTGTGACGCACCCGACATCGCCCCATGTAACTAGTTACGTCATAAACACACGCTGTACACAACACACACACACACTCTTAGATGCACTCACGACACAATTATATTTATAACCACGTAGGCACATATCTTTGTAAAAAGGGGGGATGTCATGATATACAAACACACACATCATGATAGACACACCAACAGACAAATCAGAACACACAACACCACAACCAATGACAGAAAGATATAAAAGCACAGACACGACCCCCGGTGGTCAGTATTAGCTGCAGAGGAGGACCAGGACAGATCTGTTACCAAACACACTCAGGGAGACAGCACGTGCAGAGTATCCAGAACGAACTGTATTATAAGAGTTAAAATAAAATAGAGTTGTACCACATACAACTGTGTTGGCTCATCTGTGCACCAGAGCACCCAACACCACAGAGACGAGGTACGCCACCAGAGGAAATGAAACCCTTCCGGTCACGTGAGCTTGAGAGAGGTTTTCAGACTGTACCATCGGCCTCAAAAGTTACAATCGAAACGGACCACAAGCCACTAGTTCTTATTGGACACGAGGGAGCTGCTAAAGTCTACAAAGGCTGTCAATCCTACCGAGATTTAACCAACGCCCCGCGTCCCCGGTTTCTGTCACTCTGCCATTGCCAGACATTCGTTCAGCCGTCAACGCCCCACATTCTGGGAATCCCTCCCTAAACTTCTCAATCACTCTCCCTCTTTCTTCCCAACTAAGCTGCTCCATAAAACCTACTCAGCTGTTGAAGTTTTTGAACGCCTGTCTTTACATTGTCTCGTGTGGTTTGGTGTCAGGTTTTGCATGCTTTTCTACCCTGAGGTGCCTGTGTAACAATGCTACAGAAATGCAAGTTATGTTGGTGTACATACGGCTGTGCCCCTTCGAGGATTGGTGTCACCTCAGCCACTAGTTGAATTATTTTGCCTTTCATTTTACCCGCCAATTTGCTCTTCTGCCCACTTCAACAACAACCTCTTTTTATTTATAGAACATTACAACGCAGTACAGGCCCTTTGGCCCTCGATGTTGCGTCGACCTGTGAAACCACTCTAAAGCCCATCTACACTATTCCATTATCATCCATATGTTTATCCAATGATCATTTAAATGCCCTTAATGTTGGCGAGTCCACTACTGTTGCAGGCAGGGCATTCCACGCCCTTACTATTCTCTGAGTAAAGAACCTACCTCTGACATCTGTCCTATATCTATCTCCCCTCAATTTAAAGCTATGTCCCCTCGTGCTAGCCATCACCATCCGAGGAAAAAGGCTCTCGTTGTCCACCCTATCTAATCCCCTGATCATCTTGTATGCCTCTATTAAGTCACCTCTTAACCTTCTTCTCTCTAACAAAAACAGCCTCAAGTCCCTCAGCCTTTCCTCATAAGATCTTCCCTCCATACCAGGCAACATCCTGGTAAACCTCCTCTGCACCCTTCCCAATGCTTCCACATCCTTCCTATAATGCGGTGACCAGAACTTCACGCAATACTCCAAATGCGGCTGCACCAGAGTTTTGTACAGCTGCAACATGACCTCATGGCTCTGAAACTCAATCCCTCTACCAATAAAAGCTAACACACCGTACGCCTTCTTAACAACCCTATCAACCTGGGTGGCAACTTTCAGGGGTCTATGTACATGGACACCGAGATCTCTCTGCTCATCCACACTACCAAGAATCTTACCATTAGCCCAGCACTCTGTATTCCTGTTACCCCTTCCAAAATGAATCACCTCATACTTTTCTGCATTAAACTTCATTTGCCACCTCTCAGCCCAGCTCTGCAGCTTATCTATGTCCCTCTGTAACCTGCAACATCCTTCTGCACTGTCCACAACTCCACCGATTTTAGTGTCATCCGCAAATTTACTCACCCATCCTTCTACGCCCTTCTCCAGGTCATTTATAAAAGTTACAAACAGCAGTGGCCCTAAAACAGATCCTTGTGGTACACCACTAGTAACTGAACTCCAGGCTGAACATTTCCCATCAACCACCACCCTCTGTCTTCTTCCAGCTAGCCAATTTCTGATCCAAACCACTAAATCACCCTCAATCCCATGCCTCCGTATTTTCTGCAATAGCCTACCCTGGGGAACCTTCTCAAACGTTTTACTGAAATCCATATACCCCAGATCAACTGCTTTACCCTCATCCACCTGTTTGGTGGTCACCTTCTCAAAGAACTCAATAAGGTTTGTGAGGCACAACCTATCCTTCACAAAACCGTGTTGACTATCCCTAATCAAATTATTCCTTTCTAGATGATTATAAACCCTATCTCTTATAATCCTTTCCAAGATTTTGCCCACAACAGAAGTAATGCTCACTGGTCTATAGTTACCGGGTTGCACCTTTAACCTAATAAAGCATCACATGGTACTTCTCTGGGCAGTTGCCAAACAATATTTGACGCTGAGTCATGTAGGTCAGTTGACCAAAAGCTTGGCCAAAGAGGCAGGTTTTTAAGTAGTGTCTTAAAGGATGAAAACAAAGTGGAGAGGGTTCAGGGGAATTCCAGAGTTTGGGCCTTGGCAGCTAAAGGTACAGCCAGAGGAGTTCACTCCAACACAGTGAGATTGTGTCTGCTTAATGAGACATACAAACTACAAGTCGTCATGTGAGGACATCTACTGTTCATTTGCTGTTACAACCATGAGGCCTGATGCATCTTTTTTTAATTGTTCGCAAGAAGTTGGCATCGCTGGCTAAGTCAGTATTTATTTCCCATCTCTAATTGGCCTTGAGAAGGTAGTGGCGAGCTGCCTTCATGAACCGCTGCAGTCCATATGGTGTAGGTACCACCGCAGTGCTGTTAGGAATGGAGTTCCAGGATTTTGACCCAGAGACAATGGGGGGACGGCCGATACATTTCCAAGTCAGGATGGTGAGTGGCGATTTCGGGACTTCCGGTGACGGTAATGTGCTGAGGAGTCGCACATCAGGTGGCTCTCCTCCCACGAACCAGAAAATAGGCTCTTTCACCCGAAATAATCCGCAAAAACGAAGGAAAAAAACATCCCCACACCTCAACCAGCAGCCACGCGAAGGGAAATGGCGAAATAACAGCCACTCCGGAGGCCGTGTGGAAAATAGAGCTGGGAAAAGCCAGGAGAAACAATTGGCTGAGCCGACAGACGCACGAGGCAGCGAAAACCGGGCCTTGCCAGAACGAGAAGGACCGACCCGCCGCACAAGGAGCACCCCCCCCCCCCCCCCCCCCCCCCACACCAGGGGATAGGTGGAGGATGTTTCTCTCAAGGGAACTGAGAGAACGCAGAGAAGAGATGGAAACCGACATTCAAGCTGCGGTCAGGGGAACGGTCCCAGCAGCTCTGGCGACCACGCAGGTGGCCCGAGCAAGGCGGAGAGGCGACTGGAAGCTCAGGAGAGCACCATGAAAGAGCTGGAGAAGGCCGCAACAGACCAGGGTGACCAGGTTGCCGCCCTGGAAAAAGAGGTAGCAAGGTCGGTCGCGACGCAGGGGAGTCTGAAGGGAAAATCGAGCGAGGCGCCAAAACCTGCGGATTGTGGGCCTGCCAGAGAGGATCGTCGGTAGGAACCCCACGGATGATGTGGCTCAATTGCTGGGCAATTTGATGGGAAGAGATAGCTTCCCCAACCCACCAGAAATAGACAGAGTCCACCGGTCACTTCGCCCAAAGTCCAGAGCCGGGGAACAGCCGAGGGCGATAATCACTAAAATGCATCGGTACCAAGACCATGAAAGAATCCTACGCTGGGCCAGGCAGACAAAGTACTGTAACTAGGAAGGTCAACAGGTCAGGATCTACCAGCACATTAGGGCTGACCTGACCAACCACCGGGCAGAATTCAACAGGGCAAAGGCTGCCATATAAGGTTTGGGCTGCTGTACCCAGCCAAACTCTGGGTCACATTCCAAGGCAGGGTCGACTTTTTCATGGCCCCTGTGGACGTGGACAAGTTTGTCCTGGAAAACGGGCTGGAGAAGCGGAGAAGAAATCATCTGGAGAAACTTTATTTGCCAACTGTTAACCAACTCGATGAACACTTTGCGTGGGACTGCACGGCCACGTTCTGGGGACAAGAGGTGAAATAGATGAAGGAAAGAGTGAGAGCAGCAAAGCGCAGGAAAGGGTGAGGGGAACGGCAGGTAAGGAGCTCAGAGGATGGGCGACGAGAGGACACAGAACCAACCCTGGGAGGGGGCCACCACTCTACCGGGGAAGCTAGCACCGGGAAGCGTGCAGGATAGAGAGGTTGCGGCGCATCTCCCGCAAGGGGGGTGGGGGGGGGGGGTGGTGGTTGCAGACACAGCAGCAGGGGAACAACTAGGGGAAGAAACAGAGGGAAGGGAGTGGGGAGACAGCTATAGGGAGTGGGGGGCGGAATACGGGGAGGGGAGAAAATACCAGAAGGGGGACATAGGAACAAAGATAGCAAGGGCATTTGGCCGGCTGCATTAGGCCACACGTGGCAACTTGGAACACAAAAGCACCACAAAGCAAGCACTTTGGAGAGTCCCTGAACTAAAGGGAAACCCTGGGGTGCAATGGCTCACCCACATGGCGTACACATAATTGGCAGACATGTTGGGTGCCCCCTGGACAAAGGGAACCCCCAGAGTGCAGGGACTCACCCACATAGCGGACACATAGTTGGCGGCCATGTTGGGTGCCCCCTGGACAAAGGGGAACCCGGAGTGCAGGGGCCTGATCTCATGGTGAGATGGGTGACTGCGGCCATCTTGGACGGCCCCCTACAAAAGGAAACCACGGAATACAGGGGCGCATCCACCACGTAAGTATGTTCGATCCCACAGGAGCGGGGTGACAACAAAACCCCATCAGGATAGTCACCTGGAACATCAGGGGGCTTAATGGCCCAGTGAAAAGATCCAGAGTCTTTGTCCACTTGAAAAGTTTGAAAGCCGACATCGTCTTTCTCCAAGAGACTCACCTGAGGGAAAAGGACCGACTGCGGGTTAGGAAGGGCTGGGTGGGACCGACCTACCATTCCTGCTACGAACCAAGGGCCAGGGGAGAGGCCATACTGTTAAATAAGAGGACGATGTTTACCGCGACGAGGACGGTTAAGCACCCAGGGGGACAGTATGTCATGGTCAGCGGTGTCCTGGACTCCGTTGGCTTGTGCTGAAATTGCGAAACTCGGTTGCGCGGAGAATCGGTTCCGAGGCTGAAATCGTGGCGGCCGCCGATTTCACGTCAAATCACAATCCTCCGTCGCCTCGTCAGCGGCAAGAATGCATTCCGGAACGCCCAAATAGTACATGCGGTTGGCATATCATTAGCGGGCCTGACCCGGTATTCTCCGGGGCCGCCGCGATTCTCCACCTGCGATGGGCTGAATCAGGGAGAGACAGGGATACAGAAAGTATCCAACATCGCCATAGTTTGCTGACAGCTGTGCTGCTGGCCGGAGGGCTTCTGCCAGGGCCGAGCGGAGTAGCAGAGTAGGCCAGGAGGTGTGGGTGGACGGGCACGGAGCACCATTGCCGCAGCCTACAAGGCAACCATGCAGCTGCGCATGCAGCTGACTGCCCACTGTGAACTTAGGGACACAGGTCCCTATGGGTGTGGGTATGGGTGTCGCCCGAAGGCATCCCCCTAGGTGCCCTCTGGCCCCAGCCGTCCCATCAATGGGATGGACATGCTCCAGGGCCATCAGAGCCTGCTTGTTGGCCGGGATGAGTGTGTGTGGGGATTGTAATGTGATAATGCAACTGCAGCTTTACAGCCTCCCGAGTGTCAATCGCAGATCCGGCGATTCCCGAACCGTTTTTCATTGGAATCGTTTGTGTTCCACGTGGCGCCTGTTGCTAGCCCCTCCACAGCCGCTCAATCGGCCCAGGTTTGGCACCAGTTTTGCTGTCGTGGAACTCCACGAATCAACACTCAGGAACGGAGAATCCAGCCAAGTCTTAAAAAGCTGGTCATTCGTGAAAAACTTCACATTTATGCCCTGAGGACTTGAAATTAAAGTTGTGTTCACCTAATAGGGTCATAAATGGCAGAGGAGTCTGAGACAATTGCTATTGATACTTCACCAAGCAGCCATCAATCTAGCTACTTAGCTACATCTAGTGGCAGAGTCAGGAACTACAGCAGGGTTGGCCCAGTTAACTTTTGGAAATAATAGTGAGGCTATCAGTGCTCACTGTTAATAAACAGCAAATCAGACAGCACCATTTCTGGTGACTGCACCTGCCCAGTTACATGTGGAAATGAGAAGTTGTTGTCCGAATCGCTGTGCCCCTCCAAAAACTTTGCTAATCTTTTAAAATAATTTTAATAATCTTTATGCTCACAAGTAGGCTTACATTAACACTGCAATTAAGTTACCGTGAAAAGGCCCTAGTCGCTCACTCTGGCGCCTGTTAGGGTACACGGAGGGATAATTCAGAATGTCCAATTCACCTAACAGCACGTCTTTCGGGACTTGTGGGAGGAAACCGGAGCACCCGGAGGAAACCCACACAGACACGGGGAGAATGTGCAGACTCCACACAGACAGTGACCCAAGCCGGGATTGGAACCTGGGACCCTGGCGCTGTGAAGCAACAGTGCTACCCATTGTGCTGCCATGCTGCCCGATCCAGTATTTCACCGAGAATCTCAAAAATTGGCAGAAAAAGTTAAGGCTTTGGGCATGAATTTTTAATGGTGTGATTAGTATTAGTTACTGCCAAGCGATCCCTTTGATGCTAAAAATGACTTTTACGAGCATGAAGTTGCATGCCTTCAGTTCTTGGCCAAATTTTGTAAGTGCATTTATTTTTTACTTTCTTTCTTTCTCCTTCATCTCTCGCTTAATCCCATCCTTCTCCCCTCTATATTCCATTTTCTGCACATGATTTGACATTAAGTAAACTATTTTAACTGACACTTATGCCGGAATTTCCCATTCTCTGACCAGATGGAAATGGAGGTGAGACAGGAAACGAAATGGCCACCGTGCAACATGGCCGGAAATCCCAACAGCTGTCGGGAATCAAGGTCAATGGAGGCAGGGTCAGAGACGACTTCAATCTTATGTGAGAAGATACAGTTCCAACCTGCACTGAAGAGGCTAAGCATTACAGAGCGGTCATACACCTGTCATGATATCCACATCAGCATATCATGGTGCAATCACACACACACTAATGGACAGGCAGTTGGACCAACCAGCACACGCATAACATCGCAGCCAATCACCAGTGAGAGCACACGCACTATAAAACAGGGAACACCACAGTTCCCGCTCATTCTACCAGGAGATAGCTCAGAGCACAGAGCTCACAGCGTGCCACTCAGACATAGACCATGTGCTGAGTGCCTCATCAAGATAGTGATAGGGCTGGGTCCACAGGTTAGCTGGTGAAGCACGTACCCAAGCCAGTAGTTAGTTGTTAACGTTGTTTAGACAATAAAACAGAGTTGTACCATCTACAGCCGTGTTGGATCATTTGTGCATCAGAACACCCAACACGACATGATACCAGTAGTGGACGTTAACCAGCGACTGTGAGACCTACCTGCACTCTTTCAGAAATCCGCCATCCTGCTCCATGGACAACATCAGCCCGCCGCAGCCGCTCCGAATCGCTGGTAATCTCGGCGTAAACTGGAAGCTGTTTAAACAGCGCTTCCAGCTCTTCCTAGAAGCCACAGACAGGTCGAATACATCGGACACCAGGAAGATCGCCCTCCTTCTCTCCACGGCGGGGTAACACGCCATCCACATCTACAACTCCCTGGCATTCGCGGAAGGCGAGGACAAAACAAAATATAAGACGGTGCTTCTGAAGTTCGAGGAACACTTCAGCGTGGAAGTCAATGAGAGCTTCGAGATGTACCTATTCCAGCAGCGCCTGCAGGGTAAGGATGAGCTTTTCCAATCTTACTTGACACACCTCCGTATCCTCGCGCAGTCCTGCGGCTATGGGGCCACCTCCGACTCCATAATACGGGATCAGATAGTTTTTGGGGTCACCTATGACACCCTACGCCAGCAGCTCCCTAAAACAAAGCGCCTCACCCTAGCGACTGCCATCAAGACCTGCGTCCTCCATGAGAACGCGACCAGCCGGCCGAAACGGCACGGCAGGGGTCCTACGAGGCGGAGCGGGTCCAGTCGATCGAGTTCCTCCCGGCCCGCGGCCCGGAAGAAGGCGGACATTTTGCGCACTTTCCGAGGCCTCCCGCGCTTGACGCAGAGGGACATGATGCGCAGGCGCGCTCTACGCAGGACCGCACCGCACATGCGCGCTGGCACAACGAACGCAATGAACGCCATGACGTCACGATGTGCGGCAACTGTGGCTCAGCCCACTTAAAGCGCCAATGTCCGGCCAAAACGTGACAATGCCTTCGATGTGGCAGGATGGGCCACTATGCTGCCTGCTGTCGAGCAGCTCCACCTGCCAACTCCCAACAATTCCTCCAGCCTCGCAGGGACGTGCGGGCGATTCAGCCCCCCTACACTGAGTCATATCCAGATAGTATGCAGACCAGCGATACTGAAGACAGGGAGCCCTTCCGTGTTGCGGTAATCCACAAGAACCGGATGTCCCCAAGTCGGAACCACCAGCCGCTGCCAGTGCACAGCATTGATCCGGGCGATGAGTGGCATGCCACCCTAACGGTCAACCAATCCCAGATCACATTTTGCCTGGACACTGGTGCCTCCGCCAATCTCCTTGCATGGTCAGCCTTCTACGCCTTGAAGGTCATACCACCGATTCTGCCATCCCACTGTCAGCTGGTTGACTACAATGAAAACGTCATCCCAGCCACTGGGTCCTGCCAGCTCGATGTTACACACAACTCACACAAAGCCACATTATCATTTGAAATCGTAGGATCCTCAAAGGACACTTAGGCGCACAGACGTGCAAGATCCTCCACCTCGTTCAGCGGGTACACACTCTGTCTCCAGAAGGTACGTCCGATTTCACAGATGCAGACTTTAGGGCGCAGCTCCACTCACTCCTCGCGCGCCACCAGGAGATTTTTGAGGGCATGGGCACACTGCCCTATACATACAAAATACGGCTCAAACAGGATGCCACCCCGGTCATTCACGCACCTCGTAGAGTCCCAGCACCACTCAAGGACCGCCTCAAGCAGCAGCTGCAGGACCTGCAGGACCAAGGAGTGCTTTCCCGGGTCACGGAGCCAATGCCATGGGTCAGCTCCAATGTGTGCGTCAAGAAGCCCTCCGGCGAGCTCCGGATCTGTATCGACCCAAAAGATTTGAATCACAACATTATGAGGGAACACTACCTCATACCCAAACGAGAAGAAATCACGAGCGAGATGGCTCGGGCAAAAATATTCACCAAGCTTGATGCCTCAAAGGGCTTTTGGCAGATTCAATTGGATCAGTCCAGCAGGAAGCTGTGCACATTCAACACCACATTTGGCAGATACTGCTACAATAGGATGCCATTCGGCAACATTTCGGCCTCCGAAGTGTTCCATCGCATCATGGAACAGATGATGGAGGGCATCGAAGGGGTACGCGTCTAAGTAGACGACGTTATCATCTGGTCCACCACACCACAGGAGCACATCAGTCGTCTCCAGCATTTCTCTGCACGGATACGGGATCAGGGCCTGCGCCTTAACCGAGCCAAGTGCTCTTTTGGCCAGACTGAGCTAAAGTTTTTGGGGGACCACATCTCCTGGTCGGGTGTGCGGCCAGATGCCGACAAAGTGGCAGCCATCGCAGCCATGCAGCAGCCGTCAGACAAGAAGGCAGTGCTGCGCTTTCTCGGGATGGTCAATTTCCTGGGGAAGTTCACTCCTAACCTTGCTTCACACACGACTGCTCTTCGCCACCTGGTCAAAAAGACAACGGAATTCCAGTGGCTGCCGCACACCAGAGTGAATGGGAGGAGCTCAAGGTCAAGCTCACCACCGTCCCGGTACTGGCGTTTTTCAATACCACACGGGAAACAAAGATCTCAACTGACGCCAGCCAGTCCGGCATTGGGGCGGTACTCCTGCAACAGGACGGCACCGCATCATGGGCTCCGGTCGCCTATGCGTCGCGGGCCATGACCCCCACAGAACAGCGCTATGTGCAGATTGAGACGGAGTGCCTAGGCCTGTTGACTGGCATCGACACGTTTCACGACTATGTATATGGTCTTCCGCAGTTCACTGTGGAGACCGACCATCGCCCCCTGGTCGGCATCATTCAGAAGGACCTCAACGACATGACCCCTCGTCTCCAGCGCATTCTGCTCAAGCTCCGGAGGTACGACTTCCAACTTGTCTACACCCCGGGGAAGGATCTCATCATCGCAGATGCTCTGTCCAGGGCGGTCAACACACCGCCCGACTCGGAGGGGTTCATTTGTCAGGTCGATGCACAAGTAACCTTCACATCGGCCAAATGCCGGCCACTGATGCACGTCTGGCCCACATTCGCCGTGAGACAGCGGCTGACCCCCTTCTACAACGTGTGGTGCGCCACATGACGGAAGGGTGGCTCAAGGAGCAGTGCCCACAATTTTACAACATCCGGGACGACTTAGCCGTCATTGATGGTGTCCTCTTGAAGTTGGACCGGATCCTGATCCCACACAGCATTGTCCTCGAACAACTGCACGTAGGCCATCTCGGAGTTGGAAAGTGCAGGCGGAGGGCCCGAGAGGCTGTGTACTGGCTGGGCATCAGCGACGACATCGCCAACATGGTGCTCAAGTGCCCCACCTGCCAGAGGTTTCAGCCGGCGCAGCCCCCTGAGACCCTTCAGCCCCATGAGTTGGTCACGTCCCCCTGGTCAAAGGTGGGCTTGGACCTCTTTCATGCGCTCGGCAGGGACTACATTATTCTTAGTGACTACTTCTCAAGTTATCCGGAGGTCATACGCCTGCACGACACGACGTCATCAGCTGTCATCCGGGCATGCAAAGAGACCTTTGCTCGCCATGGAATTCCGCTCACCGTCATGTCTGACAACGGGCCTTGCTTTGCAAGTCAAGAATGGTCTTCCTTTGCCACTTCATACAACTTCACACACGTGACGTCCAGTCCCTTGCATCCTCAGTGAAATGGCAAGGCGGAAAAGGGCGTCCACATTGTGAAGTGGCTCATCTGCAAGGCTGCTGATGCCAGATCTGACTTCTGTTTAGCCCTGCTGGCCTATCGCTCGGCCCCACTGTCCACGGGCCTCTCGCCAGCCCAGCTGTTAATGGGTCGCACCCTCAAGACCACTGTGCCGTCCATTCATGTTCCTGACCTCGACCATGCTCCAGTACTGCGAAGGATGCAACAACAGCGTGCTCAGCAGAAGGTGGCACATGACGCTTGGGCGACTGATCTTCCTGCCCTGGCGCCTGGAGACAATGTCCGCATACACCTACTGGAGGGTGGCTGGTTGGCAACCGCCGATGTTCTCCGCCATGTGGCTCCCCGCTCATTCCTGGTTCGTATGCCTGATGGCTCTATTCGCCGCCGTAATCGGCGGGCCCTTCATCTGCTTCCGCGCTCGCTACGAGATCATGCACCGGTGCCACGCCCTCCTGTTGTCCCTGATGTCGACTTTGTTGAGCTTCCTGCCACTCTGCCTCTTCCTCTCTCGCCCGTGGCCAGGCCCATTCCTCAGCCGGTGGATCCTGACCCACCCTTGTGGCAATCAACCCGAATTAGTCGCCCACCTGAGAGACTTGACTTATGAGCCTGTTAGCACATTGGACTCACTGAATGGACTCACTGAATTGTTTTACAGTACTGGTAATGAGATTTTTCCTTGTCGTTCATTGTTCCAGAAGTTTTCTCTCGTCGTTTGTTGATTGCATTTGTTCTGTTATTGGTACAACCTCGTTGTTCAATGGTCTGTTGCAATAATGGCACAGCTTCGCAGACAGCAAGAGGTGATCATTAAAAATAAAAGCGATCATGACCTTAAGTCCACTAAAGACCAACTAGCCGCAGTTGTTGAAGAATTACGAGATGCAAAAGCTAGACTTGAGCAATGTGATCAAATTAGAACATTATTGGAAAACAAAACCTTTAAAGTTCAACAACAATCATTTCAAATTGGAGAAATACAACGTACAAATATTGAATCAGAGTCCAAATACCAACAGTTACAAAAATGATTTAATGAAATCAAAAGTCAAAATTGTCAGCTAGTCGAGGAAAGATGTGTTTTGGAAGGTGAAATGAGCAATTTTAAAGGACACTGCTAAATCTTAACAGACAGTCTTGCAGCTCATAATTTAAATCAAAGCACAAACGTGAATGGTAGTTCTGATGCTGGAGTATGTACTCTAAGCAACACAGTTCCAACTCCTGTTTCACCTCCAAATTCAATTCCAGTGCCTCAAACAGCTCCAATTCAACAAGCAACCCAAGTTGCACAATCAGCTCCAGTTCCAGAGCCAAGAGCAAGTGCCAGTACTAAATCAAAACCTAAAATTCATTTGCTAATTTATTTAGATGAAGAAAGTGATGAAATAAGCTTTCCTAGAGTGCAAAATAATAAAGCAATTCAATTAGCCCCTTTAAAACGCAAACGGGTTAAAATTGGAAGCAAAGAAGTAAGCAAAAACGATGGCATATCTACAAGAACTATATTTGCCCACCATTGGATACATGAGGTCGCAGATTCTGAAAAAATTGACAGATGGTCTAAAGATCTTCAACAAACCCAAAAAGGGGTGGTTTGACCACATGGGAACAACTTCACAGATTGCAATCCATTTACCATCTTCACCCATTAGATGGAGTACAAATTCTGTCTATTACGGTAGGCACTCGTGACAGTGCAACTCTTGGAGAAGAGGTAGAACTGACACTTGGAGATGACTTGCAAAATTTAGAAGCTGGTTGGCCAGCAGTCAAAAATTGGCTATTAAAATTTCGCCCTCTTAGAACCGATTGGTCTAAAAGTACATCTTGCATTCAAAAACATACTGTAGATATACAGGATTTCGAGGACAGATTTTTACATGTCTGGATAGAACATTCAGGAATGAAACTCCAAAATGAGACTGACACTTGGGATACATGCACTTTAGGTCCAATTAAGACGGCTTTTGTAGCCGGTATTAAGCCTGAAATATCTAATGCTTTGAATTCCCGGACAGGTGCCAGAATGTGGCGACTAGGGGCTTTTCACAGTAACTTCATTTGAAGCCTACTTGTGACAACAAGCAACTTTCTTTCATTTTCTTTCATCTGATTTTACCAAATTGGGCCACAGCTGGTACATACCATGAAAAAGTTGACCGATGCATTCAGATAGATCGTGACATGCATAACCAGACAAGCAATAACACCCCGGCTGGTCAGAATCAGCCTGTGTCAACTGCTGCTCCAGCAGCAGCTCCTGCAGCCTCTGCAGGGATATCAGCAGTAACTACAACCTCCCCAGAAGCATCGGGTTGCACATGCATCCTTGCTCCATTAAGAGGTCAAAAGAAAATTGCTCGCTGTCTTTTTTGTGGTAAATTAGGACATTGGATGATATCATGTCATGCCAGACTGCGACTTGAATCAAGAAATAATAATGAGGTGTCCAATGACTCCTTCAATACGCTTCCGCCCCATGGCCAGACTGGCCAGTCACGTAATGCGCACACATAAGACACACCTAGAGTTATGTTCCAACAAGACACACCCAGACTTGCGTACAGGGATTCAAGACCCTCCCAGCTGTACCCACGTAGGGACGCACACGATGACGACAATGGCATGAACGAAATGTTAAACAGCTACACTCCAGCTCAAAGGCGTTCTATGTCTCTACACGCACTTTTGGAACAGAAAAAGGATGGACTATATATTTCGCTAAGCGTGGGAGGTTTTCATGTCTTTTTGACACTGGAGCTGAACTTATCTGTGTTACTCAAAACTATGCTGCTTTATTTCCCCTAACTGCAGGAAAAGTTAATACTTTTGCTGCAGGAGGAGATTCTTTAATTCTGCGACAAACTGAGCTACTGCTTTTAGAATTTGGACCACATCAACTGATGGCATCAATTTGGGTAGGTCCGGTAACACAAGCACTTCTAGGTATGGACATCTTATCACAACTAAATTCTTCACTTAATTTCGATAATGGAAAAATCACCTGGTCCATTAGACACATCAAAAAAGTTGAAATACAGAATCATCCAATTTGGGCAAAAGACAAAAATGATTGTGACCTTTTAAAAATGGAACCAGTGACTTTCATGGGATCCGCTCCACCTTGTACCAAACAATACCCCATTAATAAAACTTCAATTCAAGGCATTCTATCTATAATAAAACAACTTGAAGAAAGGGGAGCGCGATTCTCCACTCCCATGACGGTTGGGAGAATCGCCTGGGCCGCCAAAATTTCCGGGGACGCCGGTCCGACGCCCTCCCACGATTCTCCCAAGCGGCGGGAACGGCCCGGTCGGGTTTCGCGGGCCGCAGGCCGGAGAATCGCCGGAGACACCAAAAATGGCGATTTTCCGGCACCCCCGCTATTCTGAGGCCCGGATGGGCCGAGCGGCCAGGCCAAAACGGCGGGTTCCCCCCGGCGCCGTCCACACCTGGTCGCTGCAGTCGTGGGCGGTGCGTGAACGCTGGAGGGGCGGCCTGCAGGGTGGCGAGGGGGGATCCTGCACCGGGGGGGTAGCTCAGATGTGGGGTGGCCCGCGATCGGTGCCACCGATCATCGGGCCGTCCTCTCTGAAGGAGGACCTCCTTCCTTCCGCGGCCCCGCAACATCCGTCTGCCATCCTCTTGCGGGGCGGACGTAGAGTGGACGGCAACCACGCATGCGCGGATGACGCCCGTTATGCGGCGCCGGCCTTGTCATCTATGCAGCGCAGCTTTTACGTGGGCGACGAGGCCTGGCGCGTGTAGATGACGCGGCCCCGATCCTGGCCCATTGTCAGGGCCTGAATGGGTCGGGACCGGGGCCGTTTCGCGCCGTGGTGAACCTCGACGGCATCACGACGGCGCGGCCACTTCGGCGTGGGAGTGGAGAATCGCGCCTGGGGTATTTTAGTGCACATTCACAGCTCATCAAACAGCCCTGTATGGTCTGTAAAAAAGGCTAATGGCACATGGTGCCTTACTATTGACTGTCGAAGGGCAAATCAATTCATTGTCAGAAAAGCTCCTTTCGTGGCAGATCCATCGACAATCTTTAACTCTTTAACACCTGACCTTCAATGGTTTTCAGTCATTGACATGGCAAATGGCTTCTGGTCAGTACCACTTGACTCTACAGAATCATCTCAGGCAACAGCCTGATCTGCCTTCCACCATTATCAAGTATGTAGAAGACGTTCTGATAGCCTCCATCAATAAAGATGATCATGAGAAAGACGTACGAGTAGTCCTGAACCACCTCAGTGATAATGGTCACAAAGCTAGCTCTGCCAAAGCCCAGATTTCCCAGGAAGAAGTTATCGACTTAGGTCAGAAAATACCTAAAGGCAAAGGGGAACTTACTCAGCACAGAACGGCTGCCATCAAAGCCGCTAAAGAACCCTCAACTGTTCAGGAAGTGAGGTCTTTTTTGGGACTCTGTAATTTTAACAGAAATTGGATTGATTCTTACACTCAGTTATCCCAGCCATTAAATGATCTTTTAAAAGGAAACCGGAAATCAAAAGATTCAGTTAAACTCAATTCAGAACAGAAGCAATCATTTCTAAATTTGAAAAGGTGCACCAGCCTTAGGTATTCCAAACAACGGAAAACCTTTTACCATGTTTGTTCATGAAAAAGATGGTTACATGACTGCAGTACTAGCCCAGGAACATGGTGATCAGTTAAGACCAGTTGGATACTACTCCCTTAATCTTGACAAAGTGGCACTGGCATTTGGCAGTTGTTTACGAGCCATGGAAGCCACATGTCGAGCTGTAATGGCAACATCAGACCAAAAGTTAGCCATTAAATGTCCACACTCAGTCCATTCTCTTGTATCCATAAACAGAGTATCCCAAGTTACATCAGCTAGATGGACTAGATGGACAGCAATTTTCGAAGCTCCCAACCTATATTTTCACAGAGCCAGTCCTGTAAACCCATCATCTTTGCTCCCACTTCCCGAGAAACAAAAGGGAGGAGAGGGAGAAGGGCATGACTGTGTGAAAATAATAGAGGAAATGGAAGAAGTACGCTTAGTAGAAGAAGAGCCACTACAGAACCCAGATTTAGTCCTATTCACTGATGGTTCCTCTTTTATTGACAAGGGTATTAGAAAAGCTGGGTGGGCAGTCACAAGCCCATACGAAGTATTAGCTGAAGGAAGTTTGCCTCCAGGTACATCAGCTCAGCAGGCCGAATTAAAAGCACTAACAGACCCATGTCATGTGGCAAGAGATAAAACTGCTAACATCTATACTGACTCCAGATATGGTTTTGGACTGCCATCTGTGGAGAAAAAGAGGATCTTTCACAACAGCAGGTACACCTATTCGAATTGGAAAGAAAGTACAAAATTTTCTAGAAGCTATGGCCTTGCCAAAAGAAGTATCAGTTCTAAAATGTAATGCCCATACTCATGAGGACACTATGGAAGCAAGAGGAAATGCTCTTGCGGACCAAGCAGCAAGGGAAGCTGCCTCCCAATAGCATGAGAAATTCAATCACATTTACAAATTGGGAGTAACCACCCTATTACATGATTTACGTGAAATGCAGCATGATTGTACAAAGGAAGAAAAATGTTCATGGTTAGAATCAGGTATTCAGCCATATGATGACAATATTTGGAGAGAAGTCCAAACTGATAAACCAGTCGTACCACAATCACTAATGCCCTTCTTAGCTCAACAAATTCATTCATGGGACATCTATCACCTCAACAAATTATGGATCGATTCCATAGAAGTTGGTGTGATAAAGGATTCAAAAAACATGCACAATTAGTATCAAACCGTTGTGTAACCTGTCAAAAGAATAACTTGGGACCCAGAACATCAATGCCTCAATTAAGAACTCCTGCTCCCACAGGACCATTCCAGGATATACAGGTCGATTACATCACCCTTCCTAAATGTCAACAATAAAATGACGTCCTTGTAATAGTGGATAATTCTCTAGATGGGTGGAAGCTGCTCCAGCTAGAAGAGGGACAGCTGCCCATACAGCCAAAGTGCTATGCAAAGACTTTATCCCCCAGATGGGGAGTACCAGCTAGCATTGACTCAGACAATGGAACCCACTTTACAGGTGCTGTTTGTAAGGAAGTCTGTAGACTATTAAACATTGACTGGAATTTACACTGTCCTTATTATCCACAATCATCAGGGCAAGTGGAACGTATGAATCGAACTTTGGAAGAAAGGCTGTCTAAATACAACCAGGAAGGCATGAATTGGGTCCATGCTTTGCCAATAGTATGATGCAGTATTAGAGCTACACCAAACAGAACAACAGGCCTGAGTCCATTTGAAATCATCACAGGCAGACCAATGTCTCTGCCAGGAACTATTGATTTGCGGAAAGCAGACTGTCATTTAATGAGTGATACTTTGTTGACTTATTGTCAAAATCTAACAAATGCTGTTAATTCTGCTTCTCAACAGGTGTTAGCTGCGTGGGGAGATCCTCCAGAAGGCGGGCACGACCTGGTGCCCGGTGAAGAAGTGTACGTCAAAAAGCTGCAAAAAGAACCCCTAGGATCGAAGTGGGAAGGACTATTCGTAATCCTTCTCACCACCCAATCCGCTGTAAAGTTAAAAGGAAAGAAAAGTTGGATCCACGCATCACATGTGAAGCACGCGTATAAATATTAAGATCTGTAAAATGTTTACCGTAATATTTATTATCAGTACTTGATTGGCTTTGTAAATGTTATACCAGAACTGAATAAGAACACATTCCTTTACACATCTAAGATATATGCGAAAAATGTCAACATTTCCAATTGTTGGGTATGTATTGCAACCCCTACTAACTCAGGGGAAGATATTCCCTTCTTAACTATTCCCTTTAATGCTTCAGAAACAGCAGAATGGTACATCTATCAGAGTGTCCCTCGCTCTGTAGTGGTCCATTCTGGAGCATATTCATGTGAAAAAGAAAGGTACAAGATTTATTTAAAGAAATTTATTATCTTATGGAAATCTGCAGGCTACCCACTAAACACCTTTGTGGATGGCACCAACTTAAATATAACGCTAACAAAAATCCTCAATATATTAGCCTCCCATCTAATATTAAACAAAACGGATCAATATGCCTCATTGTAACCACTCTAAAGGGACAAAAATGGGCAATAGTATTTGTAATAATTATTTAGATGTTAACACAGCTTATAAATATACACAAAATGTATTACAAAGAACTAAACATTCCTCAAAAATAACAGGCATACATAACATCACAAATAATAAAATATTCTCAGATCAGTGGTACTAAGAAGATATTTACTTATATTCTGCTTATAATGGGACTTATTTTATTTGTGATGATAGAGCATATTCTTGGCTCCCAAAATACTTGTCAGGATCTTGCTATTTAGGATACTTAGTACCTGCCATCCGTCATGTTCCTCATCTCCATTATGTTACAGAACCAGCCACTCGAAGAAATAAACGTTCCATAACATTATGAGATGCCATTTATGCTCGAATTATTCCTTTCTATTGGGAAATAAGGATGGGCAATGAATTGAATAAAATAACGACCATCAACAAAACGTAGCCGATTACAGCGCCACTGCCCTAGGTAACGTTTCTGACGAAATGCGAGCAATTTGAACCGTGGCATTACAAAATCGAATGGCACTTGACTATGTGCTAGCTGAAAAAAGTGATTGGTGCGGAGTGTTGAACTTTCATTCCAGATAACTCGAAAGAAGTTAAAGATCTGGCATCACATATCCCAAAAGAAATCAAGAAACTTGATCCACCCCCAGTTATCTCTCTCTGGGATAAACTTTGCGGGTGGTTGGGACACACTGGAATGGCAACAGTAAGAATAATCTTATTCTCCTGTGTTATTCTCATCATTTACATAACATGCCAATGTATCAAGTGCATCAAAGAACTATTCGCTAAACGCAAGGGCCTAATCCTCAGAATGATTCACACTAACCCTACTGCACCACTATTAGATGAAATAGAAATGAAGTATTATTGTTGAAATGTTACAGATCAATCAATTATTTGACTGTATTATTAACATATTGTTAATATATTAATACTGAATCAGTAGAATCAAATTTGATTACTGGATTAATTGTTATTTTATAATAATGATTCTTTAAGAATTATAATAATTTTTGCTGAAATGCTTGTAATGCAATGCTTGCCCACTGTATTGTTTAAAACTGCAATGACAATATGAATGAGTTATTCTTTGTGCTTTTACCTATCCTATTGCATTAATTGTATATTTTATCTTATTGTGATATATCTCACTTATTCTTTCAGTTTATCAAAGCGGGAACTGTAGAAACCAACTATTTTCTAATACACCTGGATAGGTAAAAGATGGCTATTTAGTGTAAAATATTAAGCCCCAGTTTAAAATACCCATTTTAAATTCATTCATAACCTCAGGTCATCTCAAAACATATAGCTTCAATAGAGACACAAAACAGCATGACACAGCATAATTCACTATTACTGAGCTCCATTGTTCTAACAAATACATTTGCAAGACAGTGTGACATTAAAACACAGGCCATACCAGATATCAATCCAAGGACAGGGCAGGCACCATAGCAACATTAAGGTGCTATTGTCTACAATGTGGCTAACAGCTAAGTCAGCAGAAGTCCAATTTAAACTGGTCATGATAACAGCACAGAATTGATTTCCATAACATGCACAAGTATTCAGACATGAAACATTTAAAGCTAATGTTGCACATTAAAGATTGACAGCTAACCGTCAAATCAAACTCATTTGATTCTAACCCAAACCAATTAGGATGACTTAGAGGTGTAGATAGATGGCTAAAGACTGATATGATTTCCTATAACCGTGAAGGTCTGTGTGGCCATCTTTATCCGGATCATTCTATACTTTGATCTAAACTATTCGCTATCTCTATTTTTCATTTTTCCACTTTAACTCTTGCAGTAAATGCAAGCTGTTGCGCCATAAGCAAGAAACCATTTCTGTATTATTTTAAAAGTTGAATTGTGTACAAGCTGCTTCTCTTTAAGTCCTTTTTGCTAGCCGGACTTATTAGAGAATAAGATTTAAATGACTCTCAATTGTAATCAAATAGAGGCACTTAGCGATTCTTGTTTGCATCCGAGAAGTTTTAACTCAAATTTCTACTGAGTTTTAGTGTCACAAGTCCCTCACTAATTCCGCATGGTAGGTCTCTTACAGTGGGAATAGAGAAAGAGGTGGAGTGGTTTAGTGGGAGAATTCCAGAGAATGGGATAGAGATGGCCAAAAGCTTGGCCATAAATGATGGGACAAAGGGGGAAGGTGGGAGGGGGGGGGGGGGCATGTCGAATATTCCTTGTTTGTTCGGGACCACACTTCAGGGGGGAAAATCTACATCTGTTTTACAAATAGCATTTGAATGAAAAATGTTTTCTTTCCACCACACCCTTTCAATCTACAGCACAGCACAGCAAGGAAGGGTTGTGGTTGAAACAGTTATGAATTCTAATTAGCCCTTAGTTCTATCTCAGGTTCTTGCGTTTGTCCAAAGCTAAGGATCACTTTTTAAGAGCTGCTGACAAGACCTCAAAGCATGATTTATGTTATAGAATTTCCTCTGATCTCACTTGTCTTTTAACGGTTTTGTTTGTCTTGCCTTTTGGGTTTATTTTGTTCCAACGATATTTGTGTCATTTATCCATAAATGCCCGGAATTCTCCGGCCGTTGGGATTCCTCTTTCCCAATGTCAACGCGCCCCCGCCCTCTGGTTTTCCGGTGGCGTGGGGTAACTTCAATGTGAAGTCCCATCGACAAGCAGCAGGAAGAGAGAATTTGGCCGCCAGCGAACGGCGAGCCACTGAGAAACAAACGGATGGGGGACCAGCGAATCCCAGCCAGATTTTATTTTATAACAAATTATGAAGCTTGTGAAATTTATTAGAGTCTCTATAGAGACTGATAAGTTTTAACAAGAGAAATTCAAACTTCTAGTTAATTGTTGAAAGGATAACATGTCACAATTTCATGTCTTAAGATATTTACTGTAGCTAACAGGCTAAAAGTACTATTGACTAAACACTGTTTTTGTCGGCAATGTATGCCTTGTTCTACAGGGCAAAACTATTAACACAATTGAAAAATGGCCATCATATATAAGCTACACTGCCCTTTAAGTAGGCCTTTAATTCTCCCAGAATCAGTTCAAAATTAGTCTTAGCTCCCAAGAGTTTACTTCTGGCCTTTTCCTTTCCAAGGCAGGAAGCATTTGCCTCTAGGCTAACTTTGATGGTGCAGGTTTTCCTGGAAACATGTCTATCTGACTAAAACTAGACAAAACTTCAGGGCTTGTTTTAATTCTCCATGAAGTTGGTCTTTTCAATCTGATCATCAACTCCCATCCATCTTCCTGCCTGTTGAGCTATAAAGGCTTTTGGTCCTTAGTTTCTTTCAGACCATGGCAGACTAACATGTTTGTGAGTTTTCAGGTATATCTTCAAAATCCTTTCCCTAAAAGCTCATCTCAATGGCAGCAGGAATTACATGGTCCTTTTATCCAATTAGGAATGCTACATATCTATCCTGGAGAGCCCAACCCTCTTTCATCTTGAAATTAACTGGATCTTTTAAAGCACAACTGTTTACAATCTAATACTCCCAACACTTTAATGAGACATTTGTTAGTATCTTGGATAAGAACCCAACTATTTGCAATTTGTAACATTGTGAGGAAATGTTACAGCATCCTAGGAGTGATAATGTCAAAACAAACTTTAATTTAAACACCAAATTAACCACATTAAGAAATAGCTTCACTGTTAACTTACAACAGTTCTTCAATAAAAGAGAAACTTTAACTTGCTTCCTAAATCTACCTCTATATTCCAAATAACCAAACTAATGTAGTTCAAATACCACTCATGAATAAAGTTCACAGCCAGGTTTTGACTTGCTTTCCTTTGTGCAGAATATTTGGAGAGCGAACCTCTCAGGACAAAAATGAAAGCAACTCTGTTCAGATTAAAATCCTAGGAAGAAAGAACTATCCAGCCAGACCTGCTCCTCCCTGTAATTACATCATCCATACCCAAAGTGAGCATTCTTCTGTATCTTTTCACAAGCCATCCCATACCTGTTTAGCCAGGACCAAACACAATACCCCCTCATAAATTATCTACACCCCAGTTGTCCTATAAATGTAAACGATATTCCATTAGCAGAACACTTGACCTGCAAAATAAACCTCACTTTTACAACCCCTTAATCACAGCTATAGCTGACATACTGTCTGTATGCATCTTAACCCAGATTTTTACTAACATTACTGCAAACAAAAAATATGACAATTTCTTACATTCATCAACCTCCCCCTTGAAAAGGTGAACCAGAAATATAACATGGCTTCATTTTCCAATGCCTTTTCAACTCTAAATACTACATATTATTAAACACTATGATTACACCATAAGGCACATAACTCCGCATATTCATACGTGCAAATTTAAACATCAGTTTAGTCCATTACAGTTTTTCTTTCCCAACTTTAAACGTTCCATTCTTCTCATATCTCAAAGTTGCAATAAAGTATCTATAATTATGTTTTCCCTTCCTGCTACATGTATAATTTTCAAGTTACATGGTCGTCGCAATAAACTCCATCTAAACCGTCTTGCATTATGACCTTGAAACTCCTCCAAAAACTTCAATGGATTATGGTCTGTGTGAAAATTTGTTTGTGATGAATTGTAAGCCACATAAATGTCAAAATGTTGCAACAGCAATACCAAACTCGACGTTTCCTTTAGGTCTTCTTATATCGTCATCATTTTCTTATAATAATACAACATCAACGCCCACATCACTCGCAACAATGACCATCTTAAATTGGTGTCGTAATTCGGTGTCGCCAAAACTGATGCTGTGCTCAACACGGTTTTCAGACATTCCTGACATCCAATGAAATTGCCTGTTCTTTTATAAAAGTTCAGTCAGTGACATAACCAAACTGGTACCATTTGGCACAAATTTTCTATACAAATCAATCAGGCCCAAAAATCTCATAAATTCTCATAAACAGCATTGGAACTCCCCAATAGCATTCGTTATCACATTCCGTGGGGCCATCTGACCATGTCCAATGACCTAAGAATGGGATGGCACAGTGGCACAATGGTTAGCATTGCTGCCTCACAGCGCCAGAGACTCGGGTTCGATTCTCGGGTGACTGTGTGGAGTTTGTACGTTCTCCCTGTGTTTGCGTGGGTTTCCTCCGGGTGCTCCGATCCAAAGATGTGCAGGTTAGATGGATTGGCCATGCTAAATTGCCTTTGATGGTAGGGTTACAGGGCGGGTGATGGGGCCTAGGTAGGGTGGTCTTTTGAAGTGTCGGTGCAAACTCAATGGGTCGAATGGTCTCTTTCTGCACTGTAGGAATTGTCTGATTCTCTGATTCTATGATATGACTTGGGCTTCCACAATCTTATTTTTAGTCAAGTTTATCTCTTATCGCCAATCGAACAATTCCTTTAAATGTTCCGAATGTTCCTTCCACGTTTGACATAACACCACCAGATAGTTCATGTAGACTGCACAATTCTTTAGTCCAGAAATTACCTTGTTAGTTAGTCTGTGGCATATTGTTGGCTCATTTCTCATTCCAAATGCCATGACTTATAACTGGTACAGACCATTTGGCATAACAAAGGACGAAACATCCTTTGTCCTTTCCAGTAAAGGTACTTCCCAGTACCCCTTTAGTAAGTCAAATTTGGTAATGAAATTTGCTTGTCCCACCTTTTCCTTTTAAAAAAAAAATGTTCATAAAATTTTTAATCTACATGAACAAGAAACCTCAACAATTCCACATATCAACATGCTCATCCCAAATTTCTAAAAACCTCAATCATCCTGCACCCAGCTCATGCTTCTTTGCAAACGAATCCGCCTCCCCCCAAAACATCAAGAAAATTGGCTTTTCTCTCAAAAGTCACTCTTAGCCACGGCGGGTACAACATTCCAAATTGATCTCTGCTTTTGTACAGGGTGGCCTTGGCTTTGTTGAACTTTTTGTACAGGGTGGCCTTGGCTTTGCGGCCTGCTCCTTCACAGCTTCACTCCCACATCCTGGTAAAACCTGATGGCTTGGCCTTCCCTTTGGTAGTTGTGATGCTCACGCGCCTATCCCAGGACCCGCTCTTTTTCTTTGAAGCTGTGAAACTTCATGATTAGTGCTTGAGGTGGTTTGAAAGGACAAGGCTTTTGTCGGAGTGTCCAGTGGGCTCGGTCCAGTTTGGGAGGGAATGTGAGCCCACCCCCACCATCTTCCCAAACATCTCTGCAAAATACTCTGTGGGAGTTGGACCTTCCATCCCCTCTGGCAGCCCCACATTTTGAATGTTTTGCCTCCTGGAACAATTCTGCAACTCATTCACTTTAGCCTTCAATGCTTTATTCGCATCGGCCATCAAAGACATCGCCACTTCTAGAGAGGTAATCTGGTCACTATGCCTCGAAAGGGGCACCTCCCTGCCTTGTATTGTGGCTCCATGTACCTTTACCGTTTCGTTGGTCCTCTCCAATGCCAAACGGGTGGGAAGCAAGGCCTCTTCCATTGATTTGTGGAGGTTTCCTGCCAGTATTTGGCAAATTCTGTTACCAAGGTGCTAATAAGCATCTCAGCCGTTGTTGGAGAGGCCAGAGTCCCAGAGGTTGCCTCCGCCATTTCTTCTACTGGCTAACCGTAAGAGGCCTCTGAGTATGTTAATGAAAGTCTACTTTCAGCCTTTTTTCATCTGGATTTTCTGGCCATTTCACCTGTGTAGGTTCCTTATCCCATTAAATGTGTGGGTTTTTAAAGTAAAATACTCCCTGAAGCTCAGCGAAGAGGGCTGCAAGTGTAGTACCCTATCGAGAGACCTCATGCATGTCTTCTCCCTACATAATGAGACTGGAAGTCTGCTTGTCCCACCTTTTCAATACAGTCTCCCAAATGAGGAATAGGATACAAATTTGACTTTGTTTACTGCATTGACTCCTATAGCCCACACACAATTGTTACATTCCATCTGGTTTTTGTACCATTACAATCGGTGAAGTCCAATCACTGCAATTCACTTCAACAATATAATTCTTAAGCGTGCTTTCAATCTCCTTTCAAATCTGTGCCACCTTGAGTGGATTCAGTCTATATGGACGTTGCTTCATTGGAATAGGATTTCCTATATCTACATCATGTATAATTACTTTTGTACTTCCTAGTTTGTTCCCACATCTCATTCTATGCGACTGTAACAATTCTTTCAGATCACTCTGATTGTGGTCCGGAAGGTAACCATGTAATTTATCCAAATTTGTTATTACTTCCTCCTTGTCCAATCTAATTTCAGGAATATTAAATTTAGAATAATCTGGATTTATCCCTCCTTCTTGAATTATAACTACTAATACATCCTCCTGTTTTTCTTCCCTTGCAAAATACCTTTTGAACACATTAACATGACACACTCTATGAGTTCTCCTTCTATATGGTGTTCTTATCAAATAATTCATATCACTCAATGTCCTTTCAATTTGCTAAGACTCACTAAATCTTGCTTTTAATTGTTCGCCTACCACTGGTAATAAATAACACTAATACTTTCCCCCATCAACAAAATTACAATTTTTAAATTTTGTGTATGCCTCTTCTTTCATCACATGCTGTAACAATTTTTAATGCTTCCTAGCCAACTCACCAGCCCTAATGAATCTCTTCCTAAAGTTTGACACATAGTGGACTTCCGGGTGTGGCGATGACCAGCTAAGTCGCACGTTTCGGCAGCTCCCGTTGGAACGGACTTTTGGGCTCTTAATAGGAGCCCTAACAGCAATTTAAACGGCCAAAAACACTGGTAAACCAGAAGGGAATCCCCCCCCCCGGACACGCATGGATAAGGGAGAGGATAGCAGCCGGATTGCGGAGGATCCTCTGGAGCAGCGACAAGGAAGGGAAGCTCAAAGCAAGATGGCGTCGGAAGGTGGCCGCTTGTTATGGGGCCCGGACCAACAAGAGTTCATGCGGCGCTGTGTGGAAGAGCTGAAAAAGGAGTTGAAGAAGGAGCAGTTGGCCCCGATATTACAGGCGATTGAAGGGCTAAAGGAGGAGCAGAGGACACAAGAGCTGGAGCTTCGGGTCGTGAAGGCAAAGGCTGCTGAAAATGAAGACGAAATACAGGGCCTGGTGGTGAAGACAGAGACGCACGAGGCACAGCACAAAAGGTGTGTGGAAAGGTTGGAAGTACTGGAGAATAACTCGAGGAGGAAGAATCTAAGAGTTCTGATTCTTCCCGAAGGCGCAGAAGGGGCGGACGTCGGGGCATATGTGAGCACGATGCTTCACTCGCTAATGGGATCGGAGGCCCCGACGGGCCCCTTGGAGGTGGAGGGAGCTTATCGAGTTCTGGCGCGAAGACCGAAGGCTGGAGAAATACCCCAAGCTATAGTGGTGAGGTTTCTCCGCTATAATGACAGAGAGACGGTCCTCAGATGGGTGAAGAAAACTCGGGGCTGTAGGTGGGAGAACGCGGTGATCCGCGTATACCAGGATTGGAGTGCGGAGGTGGCGAGAAGGAGGGCAAGTTTTAATCGGGCTAAGGCGGTGCTTCACAAAAAGAAGATCCAGTTTGGGATGTTGCAACCGGCGAGATTGTGGGTCACACACCAAGGGAAGCACCACTACTTTGAGACGGCAGAAGAGGCGTGGACATTCATTGTGGACGAGAAACTGGAATAGTCGGGCAAGAGAAAGAACTTTTGGGACAAAGTGATTATGCGGGGTGAGAAAAAAGGGCGGGGGGGGTGGTTTTTTCAATTTGTTAATTTTGCGATCCTGGAACTTTTCTCTCTTCCCCATGTTGGGGGGGGGGGGGAGTATGAGGAACTGTGGGCGCCGGCCATTAGGGGCGGGGCCGAGTGGGAAACGCGGGCTTTGTTCCCGCGCTATGGTAATTATGGCGGGAACGGGGACACAGGAAGGAGGGGGCCTCGCATAGTGGGGGCCGAGGACAAGGGGGGAAGCCGAGGTCAGCCAGAGTTCGCTGACTTCTGGGAGCAGCATGGGGGGTGCAACTACTCTAGAGGGGGATCTAGCGGAGGGGGGGAGGGGGGAGGGGGGGTTAACTGGGTTGCTGCTGCTAAGGAGAAGGGGGAGCTGTTATGGGATGGGGTGGTCGAGGTGGGAGGGCGCTGTCGGAGGGATATACGGGTACGTGGGAACCGGGTGAGGAGCTGGGTTAAAAAAGGGGATGGCTAGTCGACAAGGGGGGGGGGGGGGTAAAGAGCCCCCCAACCCGGCTGATCACATGGAACGTGAGAGGGCTGAACGGGCCGATTAAAAGGGCACGGGTACTCGCACACCGAAAGAAATTAAAGGCAGATGTGGTTATGTTGCAGGAGACGCATCTGAAACTGATAGGCCAGGTCAGACTACGTAAAGGATGGGTGGGGCAGGTGTTTCATTCGGGTTTAGATGCGAAGAACAGGGGGGTGGCTATCTTAGTGGGGAAACGGGTACTATTTGAGGCAAAGACCATAGTGGCGGATAGTGGGGGTAGCTATGTGATGGTGAGTGGCAGATTGCAAGGGGAGGCGGTGGTTCTGGTGAGCGTATATGCCCCGAACTGGGATGATGCAAATTTTATGAGGCGTATGTTGGGACGTATCCCGGACCTGGAGGCGGGAAAGTTGGTAATGGGGGGAGACTTCAATACGGTGCTTGATCCAGGGCTGGACCGGTCGAGGTCCAGGACCGGGAGGAGGCCGGCAGCGGCCAGGGTACTCAAGGACTTCATGGAACAGATGGGAGGGGTAGACCCCTGGAGATTTAGTAGGCCTGGGAGTAAGGAGTTCTCATTTTTCTCCCATGTTCATAGAGTATACTCACGGGTAGACTTTTTTGTCTTGGGAAGGGCACTGATTCCGAAGGTGACAGGGACGGAATATACGGCCATAGCCATTTCGGACCACGCTCCACATTGGGTAGACCTGGAGGTAGGAGAGGAAATAGAACAGCACCCACTCTGGAGAATGGATATGGGCTTATTGGCGGATGAGGGGGTATGTTTAAGGGTGAGGGGGTGCATCGAAAGCTACTTGGAGCTTAATGACAATGGAGAGGTTCAGGTGGGAGTGGTCTGGGAGGCGCTGAAGGCAGTGGTTAGAGGGGAACTGATATCCATAAGGGCACATAAAGGAAAGCAGGAGGGTAGGGAACGGGAGCGGTTGCTGACCAACTTCTGAGGGTGGACAGGCAATATGCGGAGGCACCGGAGGAGGGATTGTACAGGGAAAGACAAAGGCTACATGTGGAATTTGACCTGCTGACCACGGGTAAGGCAGAGGCACAGTGGAGGAGGGCACATGATGTACAGTATGAGTATGGAGAGAAGGCGAGTCGGCTACTGGCCCACCAATTGAGGAAGAGGGGAGCAGCGAGGGAGATAGGTGGGGTGAGAGATGAGGAGGGAGAGATGGAATGGGGAGTGGAGAGAGTGAACGGGATGTTCAAGGCATTTTATGAGAGGTTATATAAGGCTCAGCCCCCGGAAGGGAAGGAGGGAATGATGCATTTCCTGGATCAGCTGGAATTCCCTAAGGTGGAGGAGCAGGAGAGGGCGGGACTGGGAGCACAGATTGAGATGGAGGAGGTGGTAAAAGGGATTGGGAGCATGCAGGCGGGGAAGGCCCCGGGACCGGACGAATTCCCGGTGGAATTTTATAGGAAGTATATGGACCTACTGGCCCCGCTTTTGACGAGAACCTTTAATGAGGCCAGGGAAAGGGGGCAACTGCCCCCGACTATGTCGGAGGCAACGATATCGCTCCTTTTGAAGAAGGAAAAAGACCCGCTGCAGTGTGGGTCCTACAGGCCCATTTCCCTTTTAAATGTAGATGCTAAGCTCCTGGCTAAGGTGATGGCGACGAGGATAGAGGACTGTGTCCCGGGGGTGGTCCACGAGGATCAAACTGGGTTCGTTAAGGGGAGACAGCTGAACACGAACATACGGAGGTTGCTAGGGGTAATGATGATGCCCCCACCAGAGGGGGAGGCAGAGATAGTGGTGGAGATGGATGCCGCGAAAGCATTCGACAGAGTGGAGTGGGATTATCTGTGGGAGGTGCTGAGGAGATTTGGTTTTGGAGAAGGGTATATCGGATGGGTACAGCTGCTGTATAGGGCCCCGGTGGCGAGCGTGGTCACGAACAGACAGAGGTCTGACTACTTCCGTCTTCATAGAGGGACAAGGCAGGGGTGTCCCCTGTCTCCGTTACTGTTTGCATTGGCGATTGAGCCCCTGGCCATAGCACTGAGGGGCTCCAGGAAGTGGAGGGGTGTACTCAGGGGAGGAGAAGAACACCGGGTATCTTTGTATGCAGATGATTTATTGCTGTATGTTGCGGACCCAGTGGAGGGATGCCTGAGATAATGCAGACACTTAGGAAGTTTGGGAAATTTTCGGGGTACAAATTGAATATGGGGAAGAGTGAGTTGTTTGTGGTGCATCCGGGGGAGCAGAGCAGGGGAATAGATGACTTACTGCTGAGGAAGGTGACAAGAGATTTCCGGTACTTAGGGATTCAGATAGCCAGGAGTTGGGGAACCTTACATAGGCTTAATTTAACAAGATTGGTGGAACAGATGGAGGAGGATTTTAAGAGATGGGACATGGTGCCCCTGTCACTGGTGGGTAGGGTGCAGGCGGTCAAAATGGTCGTCCTCCCGAGATTCCTTTTTGTGTTTCAGTGCCTTCCGGTGATGGTCACGAAGGCTTTTTTCAAGAGAATTGAGAAAAGTGTCATGGGTTTTGTGTGGGCCGGGAGGACCCCGAGAGTGAGGAGGGGGTTCTTGCAGCGTAGCAGGGATAGGGGGGGGGGGGGGGCTGGCACTACCGAGCCTAAGTGAATACTACTGGGCCGCCAATATCTCAATGGTGTGTAAGTGGATGGGAGAAGGGGAGGGAGCGGCGTGGAAGAGATTGGAGATGGCGTCCTGCAAAGGAACCAGCCTACAAGCAATGGTGACGGTGCCGTTGCCGTTCTCCCCGTAGAAATACACCACAAGTCCAGTGGTGGTGGCAACACTAAAAACTTGGGGGCAGTGGAGACGACATAGGGGAAGGACGGGAGCCTCGGTGCGGTCCCCGATAAGAAATAACCATAGGTTTGTCCCGGGGAGAATGGATGGGGGATTTGGAGCATGGCAGAGAGCTGGGGTTGTGCAACTGAGAGATCTGTTCGTAGACGGGACGTTTGCGAGTCTGGGAGCACTGACGGAAAAATATGGGTTGCCCCAAGGGAATGAATTTCGATACATGCAACTGAGGGCTTTTGCGAGGCAGCAGGTGAGGGAATTCCCGCAACTCCCGATGCGGGAGATTCAAGGTAGAGTGATCTCAGGGACATGGGTGGGGGATGGTAGGGTGTCGGACATATATACAGGGAAATGAGAGACGAGGGGGAGATCATGGTGGATGAGCTGAAGGGGGAATGGGAAGAAGAGCTGGGGGAAGAGATTGAGGAGGGGCTGTGGGCTGATGTACGTAGGGTAAACTCGTCGTCCTCGTGCTCCAGGCTAAGCCTGATACAATTCAAGGTTTTACACAGGGCGCATATGACCGGAGCAAGGCTCAGTAAATTTTTCGGGGTAGAGGGTAGGTGTGGGAGATGCTCAAGAAGCCCAGCAAACCACACCCACATGTTTTGGTCATGTCCGGCACTGCAGGGGTTCTGGGTGGGGGTGGCAAAGGTGCTTTCGAAGGTGGTGGGGGTCCGGGTCGAGCCAGGCTGGGGGTTGGCTATATTCGGGGTTGCAGAAGGGCCGGGAGTGCAGGAGGCGAAAGAGGCTGATGTCTTGGCCTTTGCGTCCCTAGTAGCCCGGCGAAGGATATTGCTTATGTGGAAAGAAGCCAAACCGCCGGGCGTGGAGACCTGGATAAATGGCATGGCAGGGTTTATAAAACTAGAACGGATAAAGTTCGCACTAAGGGGTTCGGCTCAAGGGTTCACCAGGCAGTGGCAACCGTTCATTGACTACCTCGCAGAACGATAAAGGAAATGGGAAGGTAACAGCAGCAACCCAGGGGGGGGGGGAGGGGGGGGGAGAGCCCGGGCGGGTCCTCAGGGGTGTTTTTGTATAGATATTTGTATTAGGCTATGTATATTGGATTGTTTGATTTTATTTTTGGAGAGTTATTATTTTTGATATGGCATTTGCCATTTCGTTTATATATATATTATTTATTTATTTGTTAAAAACGGCCACTGTTATTTAGACTGTTTTATTGTTGTAAAAAGGAAAACCTTTGTATTGTTTTGTTTGGCCAAAAAATTTGAATAAAATATATTTTTTTAAAAAAGGAAGGTGGAGCTGTATTAGGTTAGGCTGATCTTGCACCAAGAGCTGGGGCAGTGCAGTGGACGAGCACATACTGACCATACGCCCCCATGATCTAGATTCTGATCCTGTGCAGAAACGCTCGGCAGGTCAGGCTGCATCTATGGAGAGAGCAACGCTCGATGGTTCAGGACTGGAAAAAGTTACAAGTTACTTGCTACGGTTCCGAGTAAACACAAACTCTGCTCTCTCTCTCTCTTCGTACGCTGCCTGACTTGTGGAGTAGTCCCAGCATTTTCTGTTTATAATTTTGGGTTTCCTGCATCCAATCTAATGATGCTGGAAATATTCAGTTCTGAACAAGAGTCATATTGGACTCGAAATGTTAACTTTAGGTTTCCCTCTGCCAGACCTGCTGAGATTTTCTGGGACTTTATGTTTTTATTTTAAATTATAAATGTATATTGACTACCGTACCCCGGTAATACTGCTCCTTGTCAATTGTATATCAGTGTTATACCTACAAATGTACACAAAGCTGACAAAATAAATTCCTACTTAAGGTCATCAATCCTCAAAAAAAAAGTTTGACACATAGTGCTACAATGTAATCCCAGAACTATCGCTCATCAATTTCTCCTTGCTCAATTCTTACCTCATGACCAATTAGAATGGACTGAATTTAGAGGATTCATTGGGTGCATCCCTAATTAAAAATAATACAAATAGAATTCCTTTATCCCAACCCTCTGGATAAACCTGACTATAGGCCCTCAACAAGGTCTTCAAGGTTTAGTGCTACCTTTCTAAAGCTCCTTGCGATTCTGGATGATAGTTGGTTGATTTAAATTGCTTTACACCTAAGCTACCCATACGTTCCCTGAATAACCTCAACATAAAATTTGATCCCTGACCTGATTGTATTTCATTTGGTAATCCATATTTGGTAAAACATTTGGTTTACTCCTCTACAACCATCATACTCTCATATTTTGTTGTGGAATGACCTCTGTAAATCTAGTAGACACATCCATTATAGTAAACAAATACTGATCCCATTTTTAATCTTAGGAAGGGGTCCCACACAATCAATTAGGACCCTACTCAAAGGTTCCTTGAATGCCAGAATGGGTATTAATGGTGCTGGTTTGATTACTACTTGAGGTTTTCCTATCGCCTGACATCTGTGACATGTACTACAAACTTCAACCATACCCTTATGCAGTCCAGGCCAATAAGAATGTTTTTGTATTTTTGCTTGATTTTTCCTTGCTCCGACATGCCCCTCTACTGGAACCTCATGCGCTATCTGTAAAACCTCCTTTCTACAATGTACCGATAATACAACTTGATGAACTTCCACCTATTTTTCATCTTCCTGAATATGTAAAGTCTGTATTTTCTCATTAATACATTATTTAGGAAGTAATAACACTCTGGTATACACTCAGACTCTACTTCTGCATATCCTTCCTGATACAACTGCTTATCTCTCAATCCTTCTGTTGTAAGTCTATCAACTTCCCTGAGCGAAAGATATCAGCTTCATCCTCCACCTGCTCTTATTCTTTATTAACAATCTGATCAAAGATTATTTCTGGTAACTGGACCTCAGCCTCCCTATCATTATTCTTTGATTTCTCCTCCTGTCTCAACCTGTGGTTTTGTGATCTTGTTACTACACAATCTGGAAACACCCCAGGATACGCTTCCTGCAACACCTCGGTTGTTTGACTTTCCATCAGCTTTTCAACCACAGTAGACATCACTCCCAACTGTGGTCCAGCTAAACCATTAACCAGAATAAACTGTATCTCTGAAAAAGGTAATTTTTCTCTTACTCCTTCCACCAATTCACCACTTTTCACCAGATTCTCTAACCTTACCTTACATAACGAAACACTACTCACTGCACCATTAATCCCACCTATTATCACCTCCTGGCAATACTCCTTCTGATTACATCTCTCCTTATCCCTCACAATTAAAGATTGATTTGCTCCTGTATACCTTAGGATTTTAACATCCTTACCTACTCCACCTTAGACACATAGATCCTCATAAATAAAATCTTTATAAGGAGGGGGTTTCTGGAGCGCAGTAGGGACAGAGGAGGGTTGGTGCTACCGAATCTGGGTGGCTACTACTGGGCAGCCAATGTGGCAATGATCCGTAAGTGGTGATGGAGGGAGAGGGGGCGGCATGGAAGAGGTTGGAGATGGCGTCCTGTAAAGGAACGAGCCTGGGGGCGTTGGTGACGGCACCGTTGCCACTCTCGCCGACAAGGTACACCACGAGTCCGGTGGTTCCGGCAACGCTAAAGATCTGGGGTCAGTGGAGACGGCATAGGGGTGCAATGGGTGCCTTGGTGTGGTCCCCGATCAGGGGTAACCATCGGTTTGTCCTAGGGAGGATGGACGGGGGGTTTCAGAGCTGGTGTCGGGCAGGGATTAGAAGAGTGGGGGACCTGTTCATTGATGGGACGTTTGCGAGCCTAGGGGCACTGGAGGAGAAGTTTGGGCTACCCCCGGGAAATGCTTTCAGGTACATGCAAGTGAGGGCGTTTGTGAGGCAACATGTGAGGGAATTCCCGTTGCTCCCGGCACAGGAGATTCAAGATAGGGTGATTTTGGGTGTATGGGTCGGAGAGGGCAAGGTGTCGGCGATATACCAGGAGATGAAAGAAGAGGGGGAGGCGTTGGTAGAGGAGCTGAAGGGTAAATGGGAGGAGGAGTTGGGGAAGGAGATTGAGGAGGGGCTATGGGCTGATGCCCTAAGTAGGGTTAACTCCTCTTCTTCGTGTGCCAGGCATAGCCTGATACAATTTAAGGTGGTTCATAGAGCGCATATGACGGGGGCGAGACTGAGTAGGTTCTTTGGGGTGGAGGACAGATTTGGAAGGTGCTCAGGAAGTCCGGCAAACCATGTCCATATGTTTTGGTCATGCCCGGCACTGGAGGGGTTCTGGAGGGGAGTGGCGGGAACAGTATCTAAGGTGGTGTTAGATAGAAGTCCGGGTCAAGCCAGGTTGGGGGCTAGCACTATTTGGAGTAGTGGACGAGCCGGGAGTGCAGAAGGCGAAAGAGGCCGGCATTCTGGCCTTTGCGTCCCTAGTAGCCCGGCGAAGGATCTTGCTAATGTGGAAGGAGGCGAAGCCCCCCTGGCGTGGAGGCCTGGATAAATGATATGACAGGGTTTATCAAGTTGGAGAGGATAAAGTTTGCCTTGAGAGGGTCTAAGCAGGGGTTCTACAGGCCCGTGGCAACCGTTCCTAGATTACCTCGCGGAGCGTTACATGAAGGTCAGTCAGCAGCAGCAGCAACCCAGGGGGGAAGGGGAGGGGCGGGGGGGAGGAGGGGGGGAATATCTTTCGTGGGGGGGGGGAGGAGGGAGGGAGGGGGAAGGGGGTTTATTTGGGGGGCATTTGAGCAAGAAAATACATGAATGAGCCGGAAAACTGACATGTACGGGAGGAATCCAATGTACAAAGCTCTGTATCATATCGAATTACCATGTTCATGTCTTGCTATGTGAGCTTTCTTTCTTTTTGTTACGGGGGGTGGGGGGGGGGGGGGGCGTTGTTTGTAAGGGTGAAAAAGTTTGTTTAAACATTCTTAATAAATATTTTTTTTTTAAATTAAAAAAAATAAAATCTTTATAAGGATCTGACCCTACTTATCAACCAACCCCTGAACTGGTTGTACCCACTTTTGCACCTCTTCAGCTGCAACGATGGTTTCTTTGCCACTTTATTTTTTTCTATACATTTTATTTCAAACACACAGTTACATTCACAAACAGGAATTAACTTGCAACAGGTTACAAACAGTTTGGAATATATGTTTCCCTCTTTTTCCCCCTCCCCAAAATAACCCCTTAATTCCTACTCCTACCCCTAAACCCCCTCCTCTCTCCTTACCCTTTGGCGATTATAATTTACTTAAACAGTAATACAAGAGCTTCCATCAAACAAAGAACCCTTGCTCCGACCCCCTGAGTTTACATTAAATTTTTTCTGACTTCAGGAATTCGACCAAATCTCCCAGCCATGCTGAAATCCCAGAGGGAACCGCCGATCCCCAACTTAATAGGATTCATCGCCTTGCAATCAGTGAGGCGAAGGCCAAACACTGCAGCCCAGAAACCCCTTAGCTTTGAGCACTCCAGAACATAGGCGAATGGTTTGCCGATCCCCTCCCGCACTTTTCAACCTCATCTTCTACTTCCGGGAAACTCCTGCTGTTGGAGGAAATTGGAGCACCCAGAGGAAACCCACGCAGACACAGGAGGACATGCAAACTCCACACAGTCTCCCAAAGCCAGAATTGAACCAAGGTACAGGGCACTGTGAAGCAGCAGTGCTAACCACTGTGCCGTCATGCCACCCTCTATGACCCTTTTCATTTTACTCTAAATTAAATACACAGTCCCAAAGCATGTGACCCTTATAAACCACACATTTGTGACAAGGAACTTTTCACTGTAACTTCATTGCAGTGTTAATGTAAGCCTACTTGTGACAATAAAGATTATTATAAAAGTCCAGTGTAATTCTTCTGGCCTGTGCATTTTGGTGTAAGTTGTTATCCAGAACAGGTGATTCACATTCTGTCACCTGAATTCTGGTTAAAGACTGGTTGTAGCCTCTATGAAGCTTTGTTTAAATTGAACTGTGGCCTCGAATGTCATTCTCTCTGAAGGAACAACTCGGGGGCTTTAGCTCACTGCAAACAAAGCAAAAATATAGATCTTTAGATTCAGCAGTTCCACCACAGTTACCACATCCTGATGGTGGCTCCTTGCTTACAGTTGAGGATTTATTGTTCATCACCACAACGTCTAGAAACGTCTGCTGACAGTTTTTAACTCAGCCAATTTATAATGCAATCTGGTAACTCCTTCAGCCAGCAAACCTGCACTGTTAAATCTTCAAACCATCCAGTCTTCTATTATGTTGAACCCTGCGTGCCCCGAGGTCCACCTTGACGATTGGCTCCGTACAGACGGTGCCATCTGCCAAGGCGACCAACACACGCCCACCGTTAATGATCCTATTCAATGATGCAGCACACCGTACAATTATGCCGCACATGCTTGCACCGAAGTCTTCACAGTCTTTCCTTGTTAGTACTGGATATGAGAAAACAGATGCCAAGTCTTACATCAGCTGGTCTAAATTTTCAGTTTCTGTGCATGCTACCCCCCCCCCCCCCCGCCCCAAACCACATCCTATAAAGTGTGGAAGTGCCAGGATGACGTTTGTTGGGCAATTTTTTCAAAATGTCATCCATCCATCATGTGAAAAGCTTCAGAAATTGCCTTCATGAGTGTTAAGATGGTTTTACGGCAAAACTACCTGCGGTGACTGATTTCCATAACACCTGTGACTAAAATAAACCCTCCTGTTTTATATAACTAAATACTTTCTCTGCAATTTTAAGTAGCAGCAGTCTCAGGGGAGTTGCAATCTCTCAAGGCAGAGATGGCATCTGTTGATTATTGCTTTTGGAAGGCTGATTAATGGCTCGATGGGCGGCACGGTGGCACAGTGGTTAGCACTGTTGCTTCACAGCGCCAGGGAATCGGGTTCGATTTCCGGCTTGGGTCACTCATAGAGTCACAGATGTTTACAGCATGGAAACAGGCCTTTCGGCCCAGCTTGTCCATAGCGCCCATTTTCAATCACTTAAGCTAGTCCCAGTTGCCCAAATTTGGCCCATATCCCTCGATACCCACACTGCCCATGTAGCTGTCTAACTGCTTTGTCTGTGCGGAGTCTGCACATTCTCCCCGTGTCTGCGAGGGTTTCCTCCGGGTTCTCTGTTTTTCTCCCACAAGTTCTGAAAGGCATGCTTGTTAGGTGAATTGGACATTCTGAATTCTCTCTCAGTGGACCCGAACAGGCGCCAGAATTTTGACTAGGGGATTTTCACAGTAACTTCATTGCAGTGTCAATGTAAGCCGACTTGTGACACTAATAAAGATTATTATTATTGATGCGACTGACTCCCAGTGAAGTAGGGTGTTCGCACATTTGTTCCATGCTATTTTAACACGCGCGTTAGTCTTGGGATGTGGAAAGGGAGAGCTCTGCCAAGCTACATCAATGTGGTGAGAATGAGTCCAGTGACCCTTCTGACTTGGCGGGACCTCCTCATTGTTCGTAACTTGCAATTCAACGTTTTCCTTTTTAAAAAAATTTCTTAAGTCAAGCCTGAAGCTGAACTCAAATTTGTATAATGACTCTGTAAAGCTGGTAACAGTGTGGGCACAATATTTCCGATGGAACCACAAAATAATCGACTAATATGTATTCAGAGAAGTCACACTTTCTAACATTGACCTTGTGTTTGGACGTGTCCGCCTCTAATTGCCCTGAAGTTGAACCTGACTTGCAGAGCACTGACTGTTTCAATGGGTGGGCTGGTGGTAAGTCTGAAGGCGTTGAGCTAAAGTTAGAGTTCACAAACAACAGAGCTTTTAGTGTGTTCTGCCTAATGGGCGAAGATTAAGTCAGAGGTGTGTCAGGAGCTATTTTGGTGAAAGGACAAACACAGGTTCTCTGTGGATGCTAAACGAATAAGACACGTCTGTTTGAAAGGCTGGATTTAGCATGCACCTTTTGGACGGATTGTTGATGAACTTGCCCGGAGCCACTGAAACCCGAACCTGCAGATTTAACACACGTCAAGACACTAAAAAAACACACACACAGCTCAAGCATGTTGGGGACGCATTCGGATCCCGAACTTGGGGAGGATCACGGGCCTGATGTTGAGACCAGTGAGGTGATTTGGTTCAGCAGGCAAACCTACATCTCAGCCGGCACTCGCTCCGCCCTGCACTCGCAGAGTTCCAACCACACGATCAGTTTTTAGTTAGGACGTCAAGTATTCAAATCATCATCCCTCAGAGGAGGCAGCGGCATAGTGGTATTGTCGCTGGACTAGTAATCCAGAACCCCAGTGTAATGCTCTGGGGACCTGAGTTCGAATGCTGCCAGGGCAGATGGTGGAATTCGAATTCAATTAAAAATCTGGAATTAAAAGTCTAATGATGAGCATGAAACCATTGTTGATTATCATAAAACCCATCTGGTTCACTAATGTCCTTTAGGGAAGGAAATCTGTCTCCAGGCACACAGCAATGCGGTTGACTCTTATGGCCAATAAATGCTGGCCCAGCGAGTGATGTCTGTATCCCATAAATGAATTTCATAGAATTTCCAGTGCAGAAGGAGGCCATTTCACCCATCGAGTCAGCACCGGCTCTTGGAAAGAGCACCCTACTTAAGCCCACACCTCCACCCTATCCCCGTAACCTTATCCACCCTATCCCCGTAACCAACCAACCCCATCTAACCTAAGGGGGTTTAGCATGGCCAATCCACCTAACCGGCACATCTTTGGACTGTGAGAGGAAACCGGTGCACCCGGAGGAAACCCTCGCACACACGGGGAGAACATGCAGACTCCGCACAGACAGTAACGCAAGCAGGAATCGAACCTAGAACCCTGGCGCTGTGAAGCCATAGTGCTAACCACTATGCTATCGTGCTGCCCTAATAAAGAGAGACCACCCCTCGCGGCCCCTGGGAAGAAACGGCACTGTGTTTGTTCTGACTGCCAAAGATCAAAGAACAAAGAAATGTACAGCACAGGAACAGGCCCATCAAGCCTGTGCCGACTATGCTGCCCGACTAAACTACAATCTTCTACACTTCCTGGGTCCGTATCCCTCTATTCCCATCCTATTCATGTATTTGTCAAGATGCCCCTTAAATGTCACTATCGTCCCTGCTTCCACCACCTCCTCCGGCAGTGAGTTCCGGGCACCCACTACCCTCTGTGTAAAAAACTTGCCTCGTACATCTCCTCTAAACCTTGTCCCTCGCACCTTAAACCTATGCCCCCTAGTAATTGACCCCTCTACCCTGGGAAAAAGCCTCTGACTATCCACTCTGTCTATGCCCCTCATAATTTTGTAGACCTCTATCAGGTCGCCCCTCAACCTCCGTCGTTCCAGTGAGAACAAACCGAGTTTATTCAACCGCTCCTCATAGCTAATGCCCTCCATGCCAGGCAACAGCCTGGTAAATCTCTTCTGCACCCTCTCTGAAGCCTCCACATCCTTCTGGTAGTGTGGCGACCAGAATTGAACACAATACCCCAAGTGTGGCCTAACTAAGGTTCTATACAGCTGCAACATGACTTGCCAATTCTTATACTCAATGCCCCGCCAATGAAGGCAAGCATGCCGTATGCCTTCTTGACTACCTTCTCCACCTGTGTTGCCCCTTTCAGTGACCTGTGGACCTGTACACCTAGATCTCCCTGACTGTCAATACTCTTGAGGGTTCTACAATTCACTGTATATTCACTACCTACATTAGACCTTCCAAAATGCATTACCTCACATTTGTCCGGATTAAACTCCATCTGCCATCTCTCCACCCAAGTCTCCAAACTATCTAAATCCTGCTGTATCCTCTCACAGTCCTCATCACTATGCGCAATTCCACCAGCCTTTGTGTCGTCTGCAAACTTACTAATCAGACCAGTTACATTTTCCTCCAAATCATTTTTTTTCTTTTAAATATATTTTATTGAAATTTTTCAAACAAATATTTTCCGTTTTTACAACTTAACAAAGGAATATACATTATTTAAATAATATAGTGAGCTAACAACAAACTAGAAAAGAAAAAACAAAAAGCAAATATCAACAACTAGCAAAAACAAAAAACACAAAATAGTACTCCCTCCCCACCCCCCACCCCCCTCCCCCTGGGTTGCTGCTGCTGTCTTTCTGTCTTTTCATCATCGTTCCGCGAGATAGTCAAGGAACGGTTGCCACCGCCTGGTGGACCCCTGAGCCGATCCTCTCAACGCAAATTTTATTCGTTCCAATCCTATGAACCCTGCCATGTCGTTTATCCAGGCCTCCACGCCCGGGGGCTTCGCTTCTTTCCACATAAGTAGAATCCTTCGCCGGGCTACTAGGGACGCAAAGGCCAAAATGTCGGCCTCTTTCGCCTCCTGCACTCCCGGTTCTTCTGCAACCCCAAATATAGCTAACCCCCAGCCTGGTTTGACCCGGACCCCCACCACCTTTGAAATCACTCTTGCCACACCCTCCCAGAACTCGTGCAGTGCTGGACACGACCAGAACATGTGAGTGTGGTTCGCCGAGCTTCCCGCGCACCTCCCACACCTATCCTCCACCCCGAAAAACCTGTTCAATCTTGCTCCCGTCATATGCGATCTATGTAGAACTTTAAATTGAATCAGGCTAAGCCTGGCACACGAGGACGAGGAATTTACCCTACTTAGGGCATCTGCCCATAGCCCCTCCTCGATCTCTTCTCCCAGCTCTTCTTCCCATTTTCGCTTCAGCTCCTCTACCAGCGCCTCCCCCTCGTCCCTCATCTCCCGGTATATTTCGGACACTTTGCCTTCTCCAACCCATGCCCCCGAAATCACTCTATCTTGGATCCCTTGCGTCGGGAGCTGCGGAAATTCCCTCACCTGTTGCCTCGTAAATGCCCTCACTTGCATGTATCGGAAGGCATTCCCTGGTGGCAACTTATATTTTCCTTCTAGCGCTCCCAGACTTGCAAACATCCCGTCTATAAACAGGTCCTTCAGCTTCCTAATTCCTGCTCGCTGCCAACACTGAAATCCCCCATCTATCCTCCCCGGGACGAACCTGTGGTTATTCCTTATCGGGGACCACATCGAGGCACCCGTCGCTCCCCTGTGTCGCCTCCACTGCCCCCAGATCTTCAAGGTCACCACCACCACTGGGTTTGTGGTGTACCTTTTCGGGGAGAACGGCAGCGGCGCCGTCACCAGCGCTTTTAGGCTTGTTCCCTTATAGGACGCCATCTCTAGCTTTTTCCAACGCCGCACCCTCTTCCTCCCTCATCCACTTACAGACCATCGACACATTGGCGGACCAGTAGTAGTCGCTCAGACTCGGCAGTGCCAGTCCCCCTCTGTCCCTACTGCGCTGCAGGAACCCCCTCTTTACCCTCGGGGCCTTTCTCGCCCACACAAAGCTCATAATACTCCTGTCAATTTTTTTGAAAAAGGCCTTTGTGATCAGGATGGGGAGGCACTGAAACACAAAAAGAAACCTCGGGAGGACCACCATTTTAACCGCCTGTACTCTGCCCGCCAATGACAGGGGCACCATATCCCACCTCTTAAAGTCCACCAGTCGCGTCAGGTTAAGTCTATGCAGGGTTCCCCAGTTCTTGGCCACCTGAATCCCCAGGTATCGAAAATTCCTTACCACTCTCCTCAGCGGCAGAGCATCTATCCCCCTGCCCTGTTCCCCGGGGTGCATCACAAAAAGCTCACTCTTTCCCATATTTAGTTTATATCCCGAGAACTCTCCAAACTCCCGAAGTATCTGCATTACCTCTGGCATCCCCTCTACCGGGTCCGCTGCATATAGCAGTAGATCATCTGCGTATAGTGACACTCGGTGTTCCTCTCCCCCTCTAAGCACCCCCCTCCACTTCTTAGAATCCCTCAGCGCTATGGCCAATGGTTCAATTGCCAACGCGAACAGTAACGGGGACAGGGGGCACCTTTGTCTTGTACCCCTATGTAGTCGAAAGTATCCCGATCTTTGCCTGTTTGTAACGACGCTTGCCATCGGGGCCCCATATGAGAGTCTGACCCATCTAATAAACCCCTCACCGAACCCAAACCTCTTCAGCACCTCCCACAGATAGTCCCACTCCACCCTATCGAATGCCTTCTCTGCATCCATCGCCACCACTATCTCTGCCTCCCCCTCCGGTGGGGGCGTCATCATCACCCCCAGCAACCTTCGTACATTGGCATTCAATTGTCTCCCCTTTACAAACCCTGTCTGGTCGTCATGCACCACCCCTGGGACACAGTCCTCTATCCTTGTCGCCATCACTTTGGCCAGCAGTTTGGCGTCTACATTTAGGAGTGAGATGGGCCTGTATGACCCGCACTGCAGCGGGTCTTTATCTCGTTTCAGAATTAGCTATATCGTCGCCTCCGACATTGTCGGGGGTAGCATCCCCCTTTCCTTAGCCTCGTTAAAGGTTCTCGCTAAAAGCGGGGCCAGCAGGTCCATATACTTCCTATTAAATTCCAACGGAAACCCATATGGTTCCGGGGCCTTCCCTGCCTGCATGTTCCCTAGTCCTTTAATCACCTCATCCACCTCGATCTGCGCCCCCAGACCTGCCACCTCCTGCCCCTCCACCCTTGGGAACTTTAGCTGATCCAGAAAGTGTAGCATTCCTCCTTTTCCCCTCCGGGGGTTGGGACTTGTACAGCCTCTCATAGAAGGTCTTGAACACCTCGTTCACTTTCCCTGCTCTCTGCTCCATATTTCCCGTTTCGTCCCTAACTCCACCAATCTCTCTCGCCGCCCCCCTCTTCCGAAGTTGTTGGGCCAGCAGCCGGCTCGCCTTTTCCCCATACTCATACTGTATCCCCTGTGCCTTCCTCCACCGTGCCTCTGCCTTCCCGTGGTCAGCAGGTCAAACTCCGTCTGTAGTCTTCGTCTTTCCCTGTATAGCCCTTCGTCTGGGGCCTCCGCATATTTCCTATCCACCCTCAAAATTTCCCCCACTAATCTCTCTCTTTCTTTGCCCTCTTGTTTCCCCTTGTGGGCTCTGATGGAGATCAGCTCTCCTCTAACCACCGCCTTCAGCGCTTCCCATACTACTCCCACCTGGACCTCCCCATCGTCATTGACCTCCAGGTATCGTTCGATACATCCCCTCGCCCTTCCGCATACCCCCTCGTCCGCCAGTAGTCCCATATCTAATCGCCAGAGTGGGCGCTGCTCCCTTTCCTCTCCTAGTTCCAGATCCACCCAATGCGGGGCGTGATCTGAAACGGCTACGGCCGAGTACTCCGTTCCTGCCACTTTCGGGATCAGTGCCCTTGCCAAAACAAAAAAGTCTATCCGGGAGTATACCTTGTGGACGTGGGAGAAAAAGGAGAACTCTTTACCCATCGGTCTGGCGAATCTCCACGGATCCACTCCCCCCATTTGTTCCATAAATCCCTTAAGCACCTTGGCCGCTGCCAGCCTTCTCCCGGTCTTGGATCTGGACCGGTCTAGCCCTGGATCCAGCACTGTGTTAAAGTCCCTCCCATTATCAAGTTTCCCACCTCCAGGTTCGGGATACGTCCCAGCATACGCTTCATGAACCCCGCGTCATCCCAATTCGGGGCATATACATTCACCAACACAACCGCCTCGCCTTGCAATCTGCCACTCACCATCACATATCTGCCCCCACTATCCACCACTATGTTCTTAGCCTTGAATGATACACGTTTCCCCACCAATATTGCCACCCCTCTGTTTTTTGCGTCCAACCCTGAGTGGAATATCTGTCCCACCCATCCTTTCCTTAGTCTAACCTGATCCGTCAACTTCAGGTGCGTCTCCTGGAGCATGACTACGTCCGCCTTCAGTCTCTTTAAGAGCGCAAACACCCGTGCCCTCTTAATCGGCCCATTTAAACCTCTCACATTCCACGTGATCAGCCGGATTGGGGGGCCATTCACCCACCCCCCCCCCCTCGTCGACTAGCCATCCCCTTTTTTAGGCCATCTCCTCATCCAGGTGCCACGCACCCGTCTGTCCCCCAGGCGGCGCCCTCCCGCCCCGACCACCTCGTCTCGTACCAGCTCCCCCTTACACTCAGCAGCAGCAACCCAGTTAATCCCCCCCCCCCCCCCCCGCTAGATCCCTCTCTAGCTTGATTACTCCCCCCATATTGCTTCCGAAAGTCAGCTAACTCTGGCTGACCTTGGCTTCCCCCGTTCATTCTTTGACCTCCCTGCGTGTGAGGCTCCCGTCCTTCCTGCGCCCCTTTTCCCGCTATAATTTCCATAGCGCGGGAAAATGCCCGCGCTTTCCTCTCGGCCCCGCCCCTTATGGCGCAGTTCCCTCATTCCCCTTCCCTGTCCCTTTTTCCCACCGGCGCCCACATTTCTTCGTGTGTCCCCCCCCTTAGGGGGGGGGGGAGAAAAAATTCCCTGTCCAACATTGTTATACAGTAGCCCTCCCCTTTCCCCACTGTTTCTCTCCGAACATCAAATTCTCAAATCTAGTCCAGTTTCTCTTCTTGGATGAATGTCCATGCCTCCTCTGCCGTCTCGAAGTAGTGGTGCTTGCCCTGATGCGTGACCCACAGTCGCGCCGGCTGCAGCATCCCATATGTAACTTTCTTCCTATGGAGCACCGCCTTGGCCCGATTAAAACTCGCCCTCCTTCTCGCCACCCCCGCACTCCAGTCTTGATACACACGTATCACCGTGTTCTCCCATTTGCTACTCCGTGCCTTCTTTGCCCAGCTCAGGACCATCTCTCTGTCCCTGTAGCGATGGAACTTCACCACTATTGCTCTTGGTGTTTCCCCTGCCTTTGGTCTTCTCACGAGGACCCGGTACGCTCCCTCCACTTCCAGGGGGCAAGTTGGGGCCTCAGCTCCCATTAGTGTATGGAGCATCGTACTCACATACGCCCCAGCATCCGCTCCCTCCGTTCCTTCGGGGAGACCTAAAATCCGTAGGTTTTTCCTCCTCGAGCTGTTCTCCAGGGCTTCCAGCCTTTCTATGCACCTCTTGTGTAGTGCCTCGTGCGTCTCCGTTTTTACCACCAGGCCCTATATCTCGTCTTCATTCTCGGCAGCCTTTGCCTTCACTCCACAGAGCTCCATCGCCTGGACCTTTTGTGTTTCCTTTAGTCCCTCGATTGCCAGTAACATCGGTGCCAGTGCCTCTTTCTTGAGCTCCTCCACACATTGTCGGAGAAACTCCTGCTGATCCGGGCCCCATACCATGTGGGCTCCATCGGCCGCCATCTTGCTTCTCCCTTCTCTTCTCTGCCGCTGCTCCAAAGGATCCTCCGCAATCTGGCCACTACTGTCGCTCCTTTCCATCCACACCCGGGGGGACTCCTTCCTTTGTCACCTCACACTGGGTTGGGTCGAAAAAAAATTCCGTTGGGGCTCCCGATAAGAGCCCAAAAGTCCGTTGGAACGGGAGGTGCCGAAACGTGTGGCTTAGCAGCGCATCGCCGCAACCGGAAGTCCCCTCCAAATCATTTATATATACTACGAACAGCAAAGGTCCCAACACTGATTCCTGCGGAAAACCACTAGTCACAGCCCTCCAATCAGAAAAGCATCCATCCATTGCTACTCTGCCTTCTATGACCTAGCCAGTTCTAAGAACAAAGAAAAATTACAGCACAGGAACAGGCCCTTCGGCCCTCCAATTCTGTGCCGATCCAGATCCTCTATCTAAAACTGTCGCCTTTTTTCTAAGGATCTGTATCCCTCTGCTCCATGCCCATTCATGTATCTGTCCAGATACATCTTAAATGACGCTATCGTGCTCGCCTCTACCACCTCCGCCAGCAATGCGTTCCAGGCACCCACCACCCTCTCCGTAAAGAATTTTCCACGCATATCTCCCTTAAACGTTTCCCCTCTCACCTTGAACTCGTGACCCCTAGTAATTGAGTCCCCCACTCTGGGAAAAAGCTTCTTGCTATCCACCCTGTCTATACCTCTCATGATTTTGTAGACCTCAATGAGGTCCCCCCTCAACCTCCGTCTTTCTAATGAAAATAATCCTAATCTACTCAACCTCTCTTCATAGCTAGCGCCCTCCATACCAGGCAACATCCTGGCGAACCTCCTCTGCACCTTCTCCAAAGCATCCACATCCTTTTGATAATGTGGCGACCAGAACTGTACGCAGTATTCCAAATGTGGCCGAACCAAAGTCTTATACAACTGTAACATGACCTGCCAACTCTTGTACTCAATACCCCTTCCGATGAAGGAAAGCATGCTGTATGCCTTCTTGACCACTCTATCGACCTGTGCAGCCACCTTCAGGGTACAATGGACCTGAACACCCAGATCTCTCTGTACATCAATTTTCCCCAGGGCTTTTTCATTTACCGTACAGTTCGCTCTTGAATTGGATCTTCCAAAATGCATCACCTCGCATTTGCCCGGATTGAACTCCATCTGCCATTTCTCTGCCCAACTCTCCAGTCTATCTATATTCTACTGTATTCTCTGACAGTCCCCTTCACTATCTGCTACTCCACCAATCTTAGTGTCATCTGCAAACTTGCTAATCAGACCACCTATACCTTCCTCCAGATCATTTATGTATATCACAAACAACAGTGGTCCCAGCACGGCTCCCTGTGGAACACCACTAGTCACCTTTCTCTATTTTGAGAAACTCCCTTCCACTACTACTCTCTGTCTCCTGTTGCCCAGCCAGTTTTTTATCCATCTAGCTAGTACACCCTGGATCCCATGAGACTTCACTTTCTCCATCAACCTACCATGGGGAACCTTATCAAATGCCTTACTGAAGTCCATGTATATGACATCTACAGCCCTTCCCTCATCAATCAACTTTGTCACTTCCTCAAAGAATTCTCTTAAGTCGGAAAGACATGACCTTCCCTGCACAAAACCATGTTGCCTATCACTGATAAGCCCATTTTCTTCCAAATGGGAATAGATCCTATCCCTCAGTATCTTCTCCAGCAGCTTCCCTACCACTGACGTCAGGCTCACCGGTCTATAATTCCCTGGATTATCCCTGCTACCCTTCTTAAGAAAAGGGAAAACATTAGCAATTCTCCAGTCCTCCGGTACCTCACCCGTGTTCAAGGATGCTGCAAAGATATTTGGGATTTTCCTTAACCCTGGGTTTGCTAAAGATATTTCATGACCCCTTTTAGCCCTCTTGATTCATCGTTTCAGATTGGTCCTACATTCCCGATATTCTTCCAAAGCTTCGTCTATCTTCAGTCGCCTAGACCTTATGTATGCTTCATTTTTCCTCTTAGCTAGTCTCACAATTTCACAAGTCATCCATGGTTCCCTAATCTTGCCATTTCTACCCCTCATTTTCACAAGGACATGTCTGTCCTGCACTCTAATCAACCTCTTTTTAAAAGCCTCCCACATATCAAATGTGGATTTACCTTCAAACAGCTGCTCCCAATCCACATTCCCCAGCTCCTGCCGAATTTTGGTATAGTTGGCCTTCCCCCAATTTAGTACTCTTCCTTTAGGACCCTCTCGTCTTTGTCCATGAGTATTCTAAAACTTACGGAATTGTGATCACTATTCCCAAAGTAATCCCCAACTGAAACTTCAACCACCTGACCGGGCTCATTCCCCAACACCAGGTCCAGTATGGCCCCTTCCCGAGTTGGATGATTTACATACTGTTCTAGAAAATCCTCCTGGATGCTCCTTACAAATTCTGCTCCATCTGGACCTCTGACACTAAGTGTATCCCAGTCAATGTTGGGAAACTTAAAATCTCCTATCTGTATCCATCTTGCCAGCTCACCCCTGATCCCGTGTGACTTCATCTTTTGTACCAGTCTGCCATGAGGGACCTTGTCAAAGGCCTTACTGAAGTCCATATAGACAACATCCACTGCCCTACCTGCATCAATCATCTTTGTGACCTTTTCGAAAAACTCTATCAAGTTAGTACTGCCTCTCGGTAGTACTGCCAGTGCTGCCTCTCGGGATAATAGATATGTGGATTACTTGATTGTACTGGGAGCATGACAGCATCCTTTATATATTAGTGAATCTGTTATCACCTTGCTGGTGGTTAGTCTGATTAAATATTTTTTCAGCTAGTTGCGTTGAGCGATAATCTCTGGAAACAAGAAGAAAAGAAGCATTCTCCTAAGTTTAGGTTTTCGAAATTGCAGCGTCATTTTTGAAGGGGACAAGAACAACAATCCTGTTACTGTCACAGCATTGTCTATTGATTTGAACATGTTGGGCAATGCTGAATATGAATGCAGCTAGACAGGAATAACTGATACCAGAAACAGCAAGTTGAGTTCTTTTTTCATGAGCAGGGAAATCATCAGCAGGGGAATCATCATAAGCAGGGAAATCATCCAACTCCATCTACAAGTTTGCTGACGTCCAACTCCATCTACAAGTTTGCTGACGTCCAACTCCATCTGCAGGTTTGCTGACGATACGACCATAGTGGGCCAGATCTCGAATAACGATGAGTCAGAATACAGGCGGGAGATTGAGAACCTAGTGGAGTGGTGTAGTGACAACAATCTCTCCCTCAATGCCAGCAAAACTAAAGAGCTGGTCATTGACTTCAGGAAGCAAAGTACTGTACATACCCCTGTCAGCATTAACGGGGCTGAGGTGGAGATGGTTAGCAGTTTCAAATTCCTAGGGGTGCACATCTCCAAAAACCTGTCCTGGTCCACCCACGTCGACGCTACCACCAAGAAAGCACAACAGCGCCTATGCTTCCTCAGGAAACTAAGGAAATTCGGCATGTCCACATTAACCATTACCAACGTTTACAGATGCACCATAGAAAGCATCCTATCGGGCTGCATCACAGCCTGGTATGGCAACTGCTCGGCCCAGGGCCGCAAGAAACATCAGGGGGGGGGATTCTCCGTAATCGGCGCAATTTCCGCCGACCGGTGCCAATCAGTCTGGCATCGCGCCGCCCCAAAGGTGCGGAATTCTCCACACCTTGAGGGGCCGAGCCCTCACCTTGAGGGGCTAGGCCCGCGCTGGAGTGATTTCCGCCCCGCCGGCTGGCAGGAAAGGCCTTTGGCGCCCCGCCAGCTGGCGCGGAAATTACTTTGCCGGGTGGCGCATGCGTGGGAGCGTTAGCGGCCGCTCACAGCATCACCGCACATGCGCAGTGGAGGGGGTCTCTTCCACCTCCGCCATAGTGGAGACCATGGCGAAGGCGGAAGGAAAAGAGTGTCCCCACGGCATAGGCTCGCCCGTGGATCGGTGGGCCCCGATCGCGGGCCAGGCCACCGTGGGGGCACCCCCCAGGGCCAGATCGCCCCGCGCCCCCCCCAGGGCCCCAGAGCCCGCCCGCGCCGCCTGCTCCCGCCGGTAAGATAGGTGGTTTAATCCATGCCGGCGGGAGGGGGTTGACAGCGGCGGGACTTCGGCCCATTGCGGGCCGGAGAATCGCCAGGGGATTCCCGCTGACCAGCGCGGCGCGATTCTCGCCCCTGCCGAATCTCTCGTGGCGGAGAATTTGCGACACGGCGGGGGCGGGATTCACGCTGACCCCCGTGGGGGGTCGGAGAATCGCGCCCCAGAGAGTCATGAACACCGCCCAGTCATCACACGAACCTGCCTCCCATCCATTGACTCCATCTGCACCTCCCGCTGCCGGGGGAAAGCGGGCAGCATAATCAAAGATCCCTCCCACCCGGTTTACTCACTCTTCCAACTTCTTCCATCGGGCAGGAGATACAGAAGTCTGAGAACACGCACGAACAGACTCAAAAACAGCTTCTTCCCCACTGTCACCAGACTCCTAAATGACCCTCTTATGGACTGATTTCATAAACACCACACCCTGTATGCTTCATCCGATGCCAGTGCTTATGTAGTTACATTGTATATGTTGTGTTGCCCTATTATGTATTTTCTTTTATTCCCTTTTCATGTATTTAATGATCTGTTGAGCTGCTCGCAGAAAAATACTTTTCACTGTACCTCGGTACACGTGACAATAAACAAATCCAATCCAATCCAGTATTGCCAAACTGCTAAAGCCTATACTTAGTTTCGGGCGCCCACTCATTCAGAGGAACAATGGCCGTTGTTCGGTTCTGAGGCTGCTGGGGTCGAAGTGGTGAAGGGGAACAGCTAAGGTCATCCGTCTGGTAGCGAGCGTTGACCTTGGACTTACTTGTTCTGGTGCAGCTGTTGGGCAGGTCTCTCCTCGGTGAGAGCCGGAGCCAAGAGAACGATTCTCTCTTGGGGGATCTTTCTTATACCCAAAGGGGCTTTGCGCGCTTTTGGGCGGGCCTTGAACTTGGCCCCAATCAATTGAGTCATTTCTCGATCGTTCCTATCGATTTCATCCAATAAAGGGGTGGGTGCCCTGATGGTTGGGTGTGTCCTAGGTGGCTGTTGGCCTGCTTTGTTTCGGTCTCCTCTGGCGCCGGGGTGTCTGCCTTAGTATCGGTTACTCAAATGTTACTCTTTTGTTCCCGGAAATGGGCCATTAGTATGCTAATGGGTTTGCAGTTTTGGTCTTGTCTGGGAGCTGCGGCTCCAATATGCAGACAAACCCTGAACCTGCTTGTTTTCTCAGTATTGTCCATTTTCCCTGCAACCTTTGCAAAGTGTCCATTTTGTAATCGGGAAGTGGCCATCCCAGATGGCTACACTCCTCACCAAGGATATTTTCTTACTCTGCTAGGCAGGTGGAGACAGGGGTTGGTGGGGGGCATTTTACAGGGGTCGCACAGTAGCCGCATGGTTGGCTTTTGCTGCCATGGGGTCTTTCCATGGGCTATGGACTCAAGATAAAGGACAGCCACAATGGGAAACCCACTGTCAGGTCACCGGTGTCCACCATCTCGATTGCAATAAAATGCTGGTGGGGTAGGAGGTGGCCCTTCATTGGCACTATTGACCACCTGGCAGTGGCCATGTTGCTGAGGTTCCTTCCATGGGTGATATGCTGTTACAGTGGGAGGACTTTGGGCTTTTACCTCCATTTTACCAGTCTTCCCACCTCCCAGCCTATCTCCAAAAGGCTGGTAAAATCCAGCCCTTTGTATCCGTTTTCATAATTGGAGACCTCATGATCGATGCGATCATAAAATTGATCTGAGAAAGTAAATGCGAAAAAGGATTTTTAAATTTTTTCTTGGGATGTAAGCATCAGTAACATTTAACTAATTATCCTTGTGAAGGCATGTCAGGAATGGGATGGAATACTCTCCACTTGCCTGAATGAGTGTGCCTCCAACAATACTTGAGAAGCTCAATACCTTCCAGGACAAGCCCCCCCCACCCCACCGCTCCTCCACCTCACCCCCTCCAGATCAGCAGGCCTTCCACCACCTTCAACATTCACTCCCTCCATCACCAATACACAGTGGCAGCAGAGTGTACCATCTATAAGATGCATTACAGAAACTCACCAAGGCCACAATGCAGCAGTACATCTGGTCCAGGTATGTCCACAGGATTATTAGGGAGAAAGTTCCAGGATTTGTACCCAGTGACAGTAAAGGAACAGTCATATAGTTCCAAGTCAGGATGGTGTGTGGCTTAAAGGGGAACGTGCAAGCGGTAGTCTTCCCATGTGTCTGCCGCTCTTATCCTTTTAGGTGGTAGAGGTCACGCATTTGGAAGGTGCTGTTGAAGAAGCCTTGGTGAGTATCTACAGTGAATCTTGTAGATGATACAGCATCAGTCGTGGGAGGGAGTGAATGTTGATGCTGGTGGATGGGGTGCTGATCAAATGGGCTGCTTTGTCCTGGGTGGTGTCATGCTTCTTGACTGGCAAGTGGAGAGCATTCCATCACATGCCTGACTTGTGCCTTGTCAATGGTGGACAGGCTTTGGGGAGTCAGGAGGTGAGTTACTCATCACAGAATTCCCAGCCTCTGACCTAAGTCTTGTCAACATAGTATTAAATGGCTGGCCTAGTTAAGTTGCTAGTCAGTGATAATCCCTCAGAATGTTTCTAGGGTCAACTCCCACACAATTAAATCTTACATGGAAGATGGGAGGCTTACCAGGATTGGATTGGAAGTCAAGTCTAGAGGTAATAAAGGCACAAATGAGGGTTTTAGCAGATGATGGGTGGAAGCAGGAGGAGAGTTGGATCATATTACGAGGGGGCGGGGGGGGGGGGAATAGGCAGTTTTACTGATGGCACAAATTATGAGGTTGGAAGCTCATACAACACCAAGGTTCTGAACAGTCAACTTAGCCTTAGAAAGCTATCAAGGAGAGGGATGGATTGGTGATTGGGGAATGGAATTTGCAGCAGGGACCGGGGGTAATAGATTCTGTCTTTTTAATATTACTGGAATGTATTATTCGAGACACAGTGGATGACCACCTGGAGAATATTGTAATTCTCCAAGATTCCCAGCATGGCTTTAGCACGAAGAGCTCTCGAATTGAAGACCTAATTGAATTCTTTGAAGAGGACATATAGTTAGTGGGTGATACATAGAATACCCACAGTGCACATGGAGGCTATTTGGCCCATCGAATCTGCACTGACCCTCAGAAAGATCATTCTCCGTGGGCCCACTCCCCCACCCAATCCCATAACCCCACGCATCAATCATGACCAATCCATCCAAGCTGCACATCTCTAACACTAAGGGGCAATATAGCATGGCCAATCCACCTCACCTTGGAGTGGCACAGTGGTTAGCACTGCTGCCTCACAGCTCCAGGGACCCAGGGTTGATACCGGCCTGGGTGACTATCAGTGGGGTGTTTGCACTTTCTCCCCATGTCAGCATGGGTTTCCTCCGGGTGCTCTGGTTCCCTTCCACGGTCCAGTGATGTGCAGGTTAGATGGATTGGCCATGCAAAATTGTCCCTTAGTGTCCAAAGGTTAGGTGGGGTGACTGGGTTACGGGGGTTGGGTGGAGATGTGGGCTTAACTAGGGTGCTCTTTCCAAGGGCCGGTGCAGACTCGATGGGCCGAATGGCCTTGTGCACTGTAGGGATTCTATGAACCTGCACATATTTGGACTGGCAGTTCAGATGATATTGGATTCTTTGGTTTCCAGAAAGTTTCCAGTAAAACCCTACACAGAAGAGTATTTAGGTAAGATTTCAATGTGTGGTAGCCATGGACAAATTTTATGTTGGTTGGTGAATTATGTGATCCAGATGAAATCATCAATGGAACTAATCACAAATTTTGGTTTACAGGAGTTAGAAAGACAGATGCCTGTGTGAGCAGGAATTCGGAAGGTAAATAGAGTTTAGATTTCATTGCTCCGACAGCGCAATATAAAACAAAAAAGACTGAGTGAAATTTTAACTCATTCGAAATAGTGAAAATAGTGAAAGAATAAGCACATTGCATCAGTCAAGTGATTTAGGCTGTAAACTTCAAACCAGTTTATTAAAAGTAAAAAGTAGCCAATAGCAGGAAATCAATACAGCAGATTTGACTTATTTAACTTTTATATTACACCCCTTGAACTACAATAGTTACACAGACTCTTACTAGTTATCTTAATAATGCTAAATCTGGAGCAACATCCGCAATATAATTCGTACATTAACTTTTATTTCCCCACGTGAACTTCCCAGATTCACCTCAAGTCCTTTCAAGTGGGAAATTAAATATATATCTTCCACAATTGGACAAAGCTTTTCAAACTAATGCTATTGTATCCTGAACCTTAGCTGCATGCCAGACAGAAATATAGATGTGTATTGCCAAGACCTTTAATTTTAATTCATTTTGAGGGCAAAAATGCACAGCCTGCGTTGTCTCTTCTTTGCAGCAGATCCTATTTGCAAATGAATCCTATTTGCAAATAACTCACCTCCTGATGGAAAATTGAAGATAATGGATATTATACAGTGAATAAATCTATATTCCGCCTCAGCTGTCTGGGGCCAGACACATTTCATTCACTTATTCTTCAAAAATTCATTTACAGAATATGCGTGTCTTTGGCTAGGCCAGCATTTATTGCCCATCCCTAGTTATTCTTGAGAAGGTGGTGGTGAGCTGCTTCCTTGAACGACTCTTTATGATTTAGAACATAAATTATCTTCCTATCTATCCCACATGTTTTATTAATGACCCTCATGCCGACAACAGCCTTTTGAATGTATAAATAAGTGCACATAGTGAAACAATGGACTGGGAGGCCGTATGCCTGGTGAAAATTTGAAATCGTTTTACTTGTGGTGGTAAGATGTGGGCGGTACGGTAGCACAGTGGTTATCACTGTTGCGTCACAGCGCCAGGGACCCAGGTTCGATTCCCGGCTTGGGTCACTGTCTGTGCGGGGTCTGCACGTTCTCCCTGTGTCTGCGTGGGATTCCTCCGGGTGCTCCGGTTTCCTCCCACAAGTCCCGAAAGACGTGCTTATGAAGTGAATGAGACATTCTGAATTCTCCCTCCGTGTACCCGAGCAGGCGACAAGGGGCTTTTCACAGTAAGTTCATTGCAGTGTTAATGTAAGCCTACCTGTGGCAATAATAAAGATTTTTTTTTTTTAAATGTTGGGACGCTATTTTTATGGAAGGTTGAAACGTGCAAAATATGGTAAAACAAAATAAAAACAGAAAATGCTGGACACACTCAGCAGGTCAGGCAGAACCTGCAGAGAAACAAACAGTTACAGGTCTGGGTCTTCATTCTGCCGAAGAGGTGGTTTCAGAGGAGGGTGTGTCCATAATTGTGCTCTATCGTCTGGAGTGCTGGAATGCAGGCAGGTTCCTGCCTCTGGCTATTTGTGAGGTTTCTGGGGGAGGTGCGAGGGGTGGGGGAAGGGAGGGGTGGGTGTCGGTGACAGTTACCAACCCGGTAACCAGTTGGGTCAATTAAAGTGCCAATTGTGCCAATTTATCAGACAGTGGTCAACTCCCGCCCGAGGTGGCTTGAGCCCGTAGATGGCACCGTGACAGCCTCCAAACAGCCGACCAGGGAAGTCAGAGGTGTGTCCTGCTAAGCAGCCCTGGCTGGATCTGCTGGGCTGTGAGGGCCGCAGCCTCAGTCCCAGACCATAATGTCGAGCAGATCCTGGTCTGCAATGATAGCCGGATAGTTGTGGGCATAGAATGTTTTAAAATATTTACAAGACTTTCTTCAGAGGGTACCTCCAGATTAAGGGCCCCCTCACCTACAGTGGCAGTACCCAGCCCTTCTGGATGGGGCTGACAATGGCCCAGAGTCTTGGCTGCTTCCATCGGCACTCTTGGCTGTGGGGCCTCCCCGTTCTCCTTAATTGGATGGGGCTCCCGGAGACGGGCTGTCAATTAGCTGCCTGCTCAAAATCTCCTTCAGGTTCCCACCACAACCAGGTCCCGCCTTTCGACCTGTAATTCAGCCTGGCTTTGGAATTGGGATTCAGGAACTAAAATTTAGCCAAATGTTTCAGATCAATGGTCTTTCATTGGAGCTGGGAGCAGTTTGCATTCTGTCACTGAGTGTCTTTAAGACAGCGATAGATATCTTCTTTCTGAATAAGGTGATCAGGGGTTATGAGGAGAAGGCAGGACAATGGGGATGAGAAATATATCAGCCATGTTTGAATGGCGGAGTAGACTCAATGGATCAAATGGCCTAATTCTGCTCCTAAATCGTGTGGTCTTATGATGAAAGTCATCAACCTGAAACATTAATTTGTGTTTTTCTCTCTCTACAGATGCTTTCAGACCTGTTGATATTCCTAGCCTCTGCAAAATTTTGCTTTTGCATGACTGCCTATCTGAAAGTATGGCTTTGCATCCAATTCTGGTCTCAATTGCGGATTACCATAATTCGAGCTTCCTTCAAGGTGCTAAAACAGAAATCTACAGGTTCAGCACTCATACATTGATTCAAAACACTTTTGGTGGAGCAATGTATGTGGATATCACACACCCACATCCACTGACACACTATGGCAGGATGGTTCAGGGACTGAGGGGGAGGGTGCACCCGGCTCTCAAACACTGCACTGGGGGTCCTGGTGGAGAAGGTCCAGAGGTAGGCCGATGGACTGTACACACAGGGTGGAACAAAATAAACTTTGGCTTCCTGTTCTTCTTGTCGTGGCAGGTGCTGCTCCCCCTGGGCTCATGTGCTCCTCCCATTCCTACAGCAAAATAAGGAGGATTCCTGGAAAGATGCCCATGACCAAACTAGAGACTCCTGGAAACTTCTAGAAGGTGGGCTATCACTTACTCTATTCAGATGAAGTTCTCAGAGAACTTTCAAAATAAATATTGATAGAGTGTTGATAAATTCTTGACAAATTATTGAAAGTCTCCTGATATGTCTCAAAAGTCTTCTTCAACCCTCCAATGGCAAATGAACAGTTAAAGGTGATACACCTGCTGATAACACTCAAAATATTTGACAATATTATTTACTCCTATTTGGTCAACTTTAGAAGAGGGCTTTAAGCCAACCCATTTCCACCAAAATGTCATGCAGTCTATTTGGCAAGCAATTTAAGTGACAACCTGAATAGTCCTCTGGGACACTGTTTCTAGTGAATAACTTTCCAATATAGCACCTTGTAGTAAATGTGGGCAAAATCAATATTTCAAAAAGTCCCATCTTGGGACTTCGGAGCCTCTACAACATCTGAAGAAGCCTGTGAAAACTGCCCAATTAATCTCTTACAGATTCAAATGTGTACTAACAGTGGCCTATCAGGTAATTGTTTTATCTTTCAGTGAAAGACACATGCAAACATAATAGTAAATAGGTACATCGAATGATGGTTGATTGTGGCTTTCCAACCAGCATATCGGTAGTAGTTTCTAGGGGTGAAATTTGTTTGCGTGGCACAGCTTCCAGTTTCTTCATTGAGGAACACCGTGAGACCTAAAGTCCCACCTGCTCCAAGGGAATTGATGCAAGTCATGATACTGGTGTTACAAAAACTTATTTCTCCCTCTGTATCTATTTTTCCGTTTGTTCACACTGAAATAAATCCTTACGGCTGGAAACCTTTAAAATCATTGTTTAATGATGTGAACCAATAAAACCTTGGATCGTTCCAGATTGGTGGAAAGGTAAAATCTAATTTCTCCCTGATCCTGCATTGAGAAGGATTTGGCCAGTTTTAAGTTACTGCAGAGATGCATGCATTAGTGACTTTGTCAAACCTGCTGCCTGATGGACTATGGAGTAATCTGCACACTGCCAACACGTCTATACATCCCAAAAGTGAACATCCAGTTCTAGTTCTAAATAGGAAGCAACTTCTGAGAAGCCTTTCTAGCACTTAGCCAAAATTGATATAACACGCGGAACGGCGGCGCAGTGGTTAGCACTGCTGCCTCACGGCGCCGAGGACCCGGGTTCGATCCCGGCCCCCAGTCACTGTCCGTGTGGAGTTTGTACATTCTTCCCGTGTCTGCATGGGTCTCACCCCCACAACCCAAGATGTGCAGGGTAGATGGATTGGTCATGCCAAATTGCCCCTTAATGGAAAAAAAAGAATTAGGTACTTTAAATTTTAAAAAGATATTGGCACTCCAAAGATTAATTCTTGGATTGCAGCCGATATTTTTATTAATATTTTTAGAAAATCGTAACTAATTGCAGGTTCGATGGTATAGGATCTGGAGAGAGAAAGTGACAAACGTAATGATGCAGAATTGAGGAGTTCACCTTCGAGCTCCATTAAATCTGGCCCCCACCATTTTTGACTGCACAATCCCATTAGTAATATTGACCCCCTAAAAGTACTATTCTCTCCCCCCTCCTCTCTCTCTCTCTTGCTCCCCCCCCCTCCCCCCTCTACCAATCAAAGCAATCATCCCTCTATTTCTAAAACATTTGGTTAAAGCATCGTCACTACTTTCAGCCGGATACAATTATCTTCACACCATTTTTCTCACAAGCAAACATATTACAGCTAAGCCACATTCAACACAGTTCAGTAAAAATTGGTAAAAGGATATAGCTGTTCCATCTGAATAATCTTAGTAATAATCTTAATTTCTGTTGAAATAGCCACGCAGTTCAATCCCTCGGTCATATTCTCACCCCGCCTTTTGTGTCTCTTGGTGGTTTTTTTTAATGTTCCAAACTCATTTTCTTTCTTCCTCAAATTTACCCCTGTTTTAGGGGGTTTAATTTTACGCTGATTTTGATGGGGTTGTTGTTTTTTTATGGAAGAGTCTGGTTACTCTAAAGTCTTTGTCCTTATACCAAACACCAGCTGAGTTTTTTTTTCAGGGAGACGATTTCATTCCTTTTTGCCATCAGGAGGTTTCTCCACAAGTTTGTTCATATAACTTGTTTGTCCGAGGCGGTTTGATTGATGACACAGTGACATTATCGTCTGTCCCAATGAACAGATCCTTAAGGACACATTCGTAGTTTGGTGAAGTGCATCCCAACGATGATCCTTTACTACTTCGAAAAATAGTAAGTGTATTTGTGCAAAGACTTGTGAGCCTCGCCACCAAAGAACGGAAGTTTTTGTTTTCTCTCCTGCTCAAGAGGTGAAATCAGATGTCAGCTTCCTCTTTGACGTGTTCCTCCTCTTTGACCTGTTCTCCACAAAGGATTTTGAGAGAAGGAAGTACAGAATGGGATTCAAACAGCTGCTCAAGGAAACCAGCCACAACGTTATCAGCTTCACGTGGTGGGTTTCCAGGCGGCTCCAGCAGTCGTCGTTGTTCAATCTCTGCAGCCCGGTGACAATCTGATAAACGTGATAAGGCAAATGGCTGACGATGAATCCAGTCATGGCGGCGATGATGATCATCTGTGCTCGCATGTGTACCACTCGGTTGTGTTGACTTATGCTTTTCCTTCTCACTGTGCACAGGTGCAGTGCGATCGATGCGTACGAAAAGGCAAACATGGCGAGAATAATCAAGAACATTAGAGCCACCGTAACAAAAGCATTGGCGGACACTCTTTTACCGTATTGCAACTGCATGTTGTAGCACACTGAACTCGCATTATCAAAGTTCAATTCTTTGAAGAAGTAGTTCATATTCAGTGCAAGAACAGGGATTGTTATTGTTACCCAGGTGACGGTACAGGCAATCCGTGCAAAATCTGTATTGTAGAACCTATTTAGCTGGCTGTTGTTGGGCTTCACAATCATGGCGTATCGGCTGATGCTGATGAATGCTAGAAAAATGGTGCTGCAGCTCACAGTGTAGTAGAAGCTGAAGTTAATGATGATCATGACAATAGTGCACGTCGGCGAACTCTCCTTCCAGGTGTCTCCGAGGAGAAGCAACGTGGCTCTGAAGGGAAGTGACAGGCAACTGATCAGGTCAGCCATGGCGAGGTTCATCAGGTAAATGAGAATGCCGTGCTTCCTGTTGTGCTGCAGGAGCATCCATAGAGCAGTGAAGTTGGCTGGCAGCCCGACAAAAATAATGACAGAATACAGGATCGGAAGAACCACCTTCTCCAACCGGCTGGCTGTCAGATTGCATTCCTGGGAAATGTTGGTTGAGTTTGTGGTATGGAGCATGTTGGTTTCTTCCGCCATTCAGCTGAAAGAAAACGAACAATGGTCACGCACGTGAATAGAAATTGTACATATCACACAGCATATCAAACGCAAGTTCAATTTTCTTTCCACTTCTGTTCTTATAAGGTAATGACACTATATGTACATGGGGGGGGACAGTTTCGCTCAGTTGGCTGGACAGCTGGTTCGTGGTACAGAGCGAGGCCAGCAGCGCGGGTTCACATCCCGTACCAGCTAAAGTTATTCATGGCCCCACTTTCTCAACCTGAGGTGTGGTGATCCTGAGGTTAAACCACCACCAGCCAGCTCTCCCCCTCAAAGGGAAATCTGGGACTATGGCAGCTTTATATTTACCTTATTTACACACCACAAGGTCATTTGAGACCTCAGGAGGTGGTCGGCCTCCTGCAAAACCGATTAAGGCTGTCATACTCAGGGTTACAAATCACAGCCAATAGTGGAACCAGCGGATTTTCAGTGTTGGTGGCGGAGGATCATGTGATCCCTTGAAGCACGTATGAGGAAGACATCCCATTTTATCTTTCCCTAACCGTTTGCTCAATGAAATTGAAAATGGGAGGCTCCGGCAAGCAACAACAGAGGAAAATGCAAGAATGTGAGGCATGGAAAAATGAGGAGAGGATCCACTCTCTGGCAGATCACTACTCCATCTCCAAAATCTTTATTCAACATATAAGTGTTCATTACTTTAATACAAGATTTGGGTAAATGCGTTCTTTTACTGTCATTTCTTAAGATACAATCAACTGGAAATTTCAAACTGAAAGCACTGTATTTTGAAAAAACACTTGCAGTCCGGTTAAATCCAAGGTTTTCGGAAAAGTCAGAGAATTGTAATTAAGGACCTACTAACAAAATTACATTCTCTGAAATTACAAGTTTCGATGCTCCACATTCCATAATTTTCACAGTAGGTTGTTCATTGCAGAGATAAATGGCCATCATCCCCCATTTTGAATTGAGCAATTTGCCTTCACTGAGAGGTGTGACAAGTGATGTGAAATAAATAAAAGCTGATTGTTTTTGGCACCAACTCGCAGCAGGCAAGACACAATTTACAAAGGTTGGGTTGGGTTGGAGCAGAGAGGGGTGGGTTCAGGTGAGACCGGAGAGGAGGCGCGGGGGAATCCAACCAGAGTCGGGGGAGAGGTCACACTGGGGATACCGGGAGGGGGTTGTGTTCGACTGGAGCAGACCAGAGGGAGGGCAGGTTGGGTCAGACCAGAGCAATGTGGTGTGGGGGAGAGTGGGTGGGGGGGGTGGTTTGTGTTGGACTGGAGGGAGGGGCCGGTAGGTTCGGACCAGTGGGAGGGGCGGGTCAGGTCAGACCAGAGTGGGGGGGGGGGGTTGGATCAGAAAGAGGGGGAGGTCAAACTGGCAGTCCAAGACTGGTGGGGGTCATACCAGGGGGGAAGGGGGGATCGTCAGACCAGTGGTGTGGTCAGTCCAAGAGTGGGGGTTAAGACCAGAATTGGAGGGGGGGGGGGTGAGGGTAGGACTGTATGGAGGGGTGTCAGACCAGGAGTGAAGGGGGTGGGTCGAGCTGTGGGTGAGGGAGATCAGGCTAGGTGGGGGTGGTGTGGTGGGTTTACTGGAGGATTGGGTGTGCGAAGCTGGGTCTCGGATTTTTAAATTGTTAACTCTGGAGCTAGAAGTGATATATTTTCCCTTTTATAGTAACTATCAGGGTAAAACTGCCAGAACCAACCAAAGTTAGCAATTTAAATAGCTTCTGTTGGATGTTCCCAGCCCAGCGCAATTGTCCAGAGGAAGTTAACACTTCTGGGCAATTATTGGGTAAACCCTTATGTGGGAACTTCCAAGAGGGATTCCCCAGGACATCATTGAGTTACCCCCTAAATGCAACACCAGGGAATCAGATAGTTATCAGCCATTGTGATGCAACACAGAAGGCTTTCACGTACATCAAGTGGTGATGTATCTGCAGGATGCAGAAAGCTAGTTGGACGTGGGCCATAGGAGCCAGACAACTGATTGTGGTCTTTGTAGTGTAAAGGGTTAATGTTTTATATATTTAACATTAAACCTATATCATCAGCCATGTAAGATCATATGATAACAGACTATGCTGAGAGATAGTTCTATGTGAAGACTCATGCTACGCCTTGTCCTGGACCTGAACATAGTTAGCAGAATGTTCACTAAAAGTTAAAAGCTACCCAACAGCCTTTTGTCCAGCAGTCTCAATCAATTGTGACAAGGCCAACCTCATCTAAGAAAAAAGCAGCAAGAGAAACAACTGTAGGACAAAGACAGCACGGAAAAAATGCCAAGAGTCGTCGAAGGAAGGCTAAAGTGAGGAAAGCCCATGGAGAAACTCATACCCTTATCAGAGTGCTTCAACCATGTAGAAGGCCTAGATAAAGCCGAGAAATGTCAGAACTTGCATTGTAAGGTACAGAACTGCTTTAGGACCAGCAGAGAAGCCTCGCAGGGAACAGATCAGTACCCTTCTCTATGTTGTCGGCAGTGGTGCAGATGATGTAATGGTCAGACTGGGCTTAAACAAAGACACGGTGACAAAGAAAGAGGTTCTAAAAGCCTTTGATACATCTTTCAGCCTTAGAAGGAATGGCATCATAGAAAGGATGAAACCCAATAGACGTACCCAAATACTGGGGGAGAGCCCAGATTCCTTCATTAACAATTTATGTTGAGGAGCTGAGAATTGCGAATAGGCTGTGCAGCTAACAGGGCAGAAGTGAGAAAGCAAATATTGTGTATTTGTTCAAGGCAAGAGGGAGATTTCCTGGAGAAAAACGACTGGCACAGTGGAGTTTATCGGCCATAGAAGTAGCAGTGCACCAGTGGAAAAACAGGGAAAGAGCAAAGAGGGTGCTGTGGCTGCCATCATTCCGTCTTCTCGCTGTGGCAGGAAAAGGCTGCATCAGTGCAAAGAGTGTCCCAGCAAAATGGGTGGAGTGCCAGTCCTGTAAGGGAGGATATTCTAAATGTTTATGCTGCAGCAAAGAAGCTCCCGACACAGAAATTTAAAGAGAAACCAATTAAAACGTGTCCCATTCAAGAAATGAAGATGAAAAAGACAATGAAGTACCATTCTTGAGAGAAATTGAAGGATCTAGTGAGAACTAGATTTCAGTGCAGGCATTATGGGCAATGAAAATAAAAGAACAAATTTAAATTAGATGCTGGAGCAGGAGTTTCAGTTTCCATTTCAGACACAGAACAAGGCTCCCTCCAGCCTTTGACAATATGGCTAAACGATCCAGGAGGCATTCAACTGAAAGATCAAGGATCAGTTGGCTCCTGCACTTCAACACAAAGGAAATCATGGAAACATTATATGGAAAGCCGTGAATAAAGCGAAGTAAGTCAGGACAGATTTTTCGAAGTTATTTAGAGGTGGCAGTGCCAAGATATCTGGGTGCCAAGGGGAGTGTTAGGGCACAACCCTACCCTGTCCCTAACACTACTGTTCTTCTTCTCTTCTTCCTCCCCTCCTGTACAGTTGAGCCACCCATGGTACCACAAACTTAGTTCTGACTACACTCCTCCGAGGAACCAAATTTGATTTGGCCTTAACTTTATACACCTTACGATTATTGATAAGCTTTTCAATTATTGATAAACCTTCTAAGTACTGATAGATTCAACAAATACTTAATAAACTTTATGAGTTACAGTAAGCCTTTACTTAAAGCACCTCTTTTCCCTGTGCACTGAACTCCAATGTGAAGGTTATTCACTCGGTCTACGCCTCATTCGGGTGTAGTCTCCTGACTGTGCATCCCTTACTGACCATGTAGTTTTAAAAGCCTGACTCTTATATAGACCCTCTTATATAGATGAGTTATAATCTGGTTTAACTACCTGCTTCTGTAATTAACACCAATTAGACCAATTACTTTCAGCTGATTTGGACAGATAAATGCCACTGCTCGGCAGTTAGGCAACGTAGTTCAACTTACTTGAAGGTTGTTAGTTCTATGTCGGAGCTTGACCTTTAAAGCAGAAAAGACTTACCACATGAACCTACTCCACTACTCACCTGGTCTCCGTCTCACTCAGGCATGGTCTCCTCACCGTGCATCCCTTACTGACTGAAGCCTCATGCTAAGCCTTCTTCTGTACATAGTTAGTAGAATGTTCAAATAAGGTCACGGTAAATTTTACCAACAGCCTTGCATGCAGCAGCCTCTATCAGTCCTGACCAAGCACAATCTCAAGATCCATAACGATGATAACAGAGCTCTAGTTAACTAGTTTGACTGCCTCACTGAAAGGGATGTGGAGTCTTATTCCCGAAATGTTCCTTCAGATTTTCTGGATCCATTGACACATATTGTAATTCTGTTCCTAGGTGGAGTAACTCCCATTCTAACTCCAAACAGTATTCAATATGACACTAAAATCAACAACACTGTTGGGAAGCAAGGGTAGGAAGAGATTATGGCATAAATAGCTGTTTGGGCTGGAAATCTTTGCAATATTTGATTATAAATTGATAAATTAGATATACTAACAGATAGAAATGGAATTGACAAGCAGAGAAGTAATGCTAAACTTGTATTGAACCTTAATTTGTCCATACTTGGACTATAGTGTACAATTCTGCTAGCCATATTCTAAAAATGATATTGAGGCACTAATGAGGGCTTCAAAAAAATGATTTATAAGGGTGACACCAGAAATGTAACATTACACCAATCAAGAATAGATGAGCAGAGGATCTTTATGTTCGTGAGAAAAGAAGGGTGAGGCGCAGCACGGTAGCCCTGTTGCTTCACAGCTCCAGGGTCCCAGGTTCGATTCCCCGCTTGGGTCACTACCTGTGTGGAGTCTGCATGTTCTCACCGTGTCTGCTCTGGTTTCCTCTCACAGTCCAAAGATATGCAGGTTAGGTGGATTGGCCATGCTAAATCGTCCTTTGTCTCCAAGAAGATTAGGTGGGGTTACGGAGGTAGGGTGCTCTTTCCAAGGGCCAGTGCAGACTCGATGGGCTGAATGGCCTCCTTCTGCACTGTAAAGTCTGTGATTCTGTGACCTATTAGGTCTTTAAAATTATGATAGTATGAACAGCCAGGAGGTCCTTGTAGGTGATCAAACGCTAGTTTATTGTAGTCATAGAAAACAGCCGCCACTGCAGCGTTATCTCAATAAGGCCCCATTGGGCCTCCCACTATGCCGGTTCCCGTCTGGGCCGGCCTTTACATAACCTGGTAACGAATCCCAGCTGGGCCAGCTTCCGCCCACTAACGGGGATTTGTGTTCCTCGAGTCCCACAAGGAGATCGATTAGGGTTTGGGCCCCCTGGGGGTTATTATAGAAAGGTTTTGATAGATTAGACACAGAGTGTTTCCACTTGTGGGGAATGAAAAAAAACAACAACCAGAGGCCATCAATTTAAAAGCATCATCAAGAAAAATAGGAAATTCAGAAGAAATTTTGGAAGGCAGTGCAGATGGACTTAGATGAGGAACGATGGGAGGAGGCTCAAGTGGAGCTTTAATGACAGCCTGACCTTTTGGGCCGAATGGCCTGTTTCTGTATTGGATCCTACGAAATGCTTTGTGATTTGATCTAATTTCTCATATGGCACTGCCCACACTGTCAAGTGACCCAATTTTAACTCTAAATTGGTGAGTTTTGATCGAGTCACGGTCCCACCCAAAGGATATGCTGATGTCTGATGTTTTTCTTTGGTGTTTGCAGTTTGATATTTGAAGTGTGGTAGAAAGTAAATGTGACACTGGCAGGAAGTGCAAACTATATCTGGGACATTTTATATGCTCCAAATAGGACCGACCAATGAATATTTGGCAAGAAAGTCAACCAACCAACCATGGAGTATTCACTTTTTTAAAAGTGAAGACCATTAAACTATTAATTCTGCTGTTGGAAAAGCTGAGTATTTCAGCAATTGTGACTGATGACGCTAGGCCGCTGTTAAACCAGCCCCAAAGGTAGGAGTCCACTTCGGGTTGCAGGATAAACAGGAGGTTTATCGAAGTATGTTACAGAGACTTTTGAACAAGCTACCCCTCCGAGTAAGTACCGACTGGTTGTGAGCCAGCCGGCTTTATACCAGAAGTCCTCGGAGCCCCCCCCTGCACTTTCAGCGTATATTCTCTGAGGGCTTCTGAAGAAAACAGATCCCCGACTCCGTTTGCTTTTGTTGGGCCCACGATATGACATCCACATAGTGACGTATTCGTCTTTTAAAAGTCAAGTTTAATATTTTATCCTGGAAAAATGTATTAACTTTGCTTCCAATTTCCACCCCTCTATCACCTTCACCTAGTCCATCTCAGTCACTTCCCTTCCTGGACCTTTCTATTTCAGTTTCTGGGGATAGACTGTCCACTAATATCCATTATAAACCCACTGACTACCAAAGTTACCTCAGCTACTGCTCTTCACAACCCATCCCATTCTCCCAGTTCCTTCGCCTCCGTCGCATCTGTTCTGATGATGCCAGTTTCCAAAATGGTGCTGACATGTCTTCATTCTTCCTTAATCGTGGTTTCCCACCCACTGTGGTCGACAGGGCTCTCAACCGCCACTGGCCCATCTCCCGCATCTCTGCCTTCACCCCCTCTCCTCCCTTTCAGAAGCAGGATAGGGTCCCCCTTGTCCTCAGTTTTCACCCTACCAGCCTCCGCATTCAAAGAAACATCCACCGCCAGTTCCGCCAACTCCAACATGATTCCTGTCAGCATTTCGCATGAACAGTTCCCTCCGGGATACCCTGATCCACTCTTCCATCACCCCAACACCTCACTTTTCCCACGGCATCTTCCCAAGCAATCGCACAAGGTGTAACACCTGCCCCTTTACCTCCTCCCTGCTCACCATCTCAGACCCGAAACACTCTTTTCAAGTGAGGCAGCGCTGCACATGCACCTCCTTCAATCAGGTCTATTGCATTTGCTGCTCCCAGTGCGGTCTACTCTACATTGGACAGACTAAACGCAGACCACGGTGATCGCTTTGCAGAACACCTCCAGTCCGTTCGCAAGCAGGGCCCAGACCTTCCTGTTGCTTGCCATTTCAACTCACCGTCCTGCTCTCACATCAATGTGTCTGTCCTTGACCTTCAGTAATGTTACAGTGAAGCCCAGCGCGAACTCGAGGATCAGAACCTCATCTTCCAATTAGGCACGTTGCAGCCTTCCGGACTGAACATTGAGTTCAACAACTTCTGACTGTGAACTCTCTCCTCCGCCTTCACGCCATTTTTATTTCTATCAATTTATTTTATTCCATTAATCTGTTTTTCCCTCACCATTATTCCCCTTCCCCCCCATCCCACTTGGACCAACTGTTCCTAGTTGCCCATTGACACACTGCTCACCTTTGTTCTGCCATTAATACATTCTAATCTCTATGTGCCACTATCAGCTCCCTTCTCAGCCTTAATCACTTCCATTTACATTCCTTTTGTTTCTGTCCTTCTTTGTCCATCTCTACTTATTGCTGGCCCCCTATCCAGCCCCACCGCTCCATGCCGCCCCCACTACAGTATAAATCTGACCCCATTTCCAGTTCTCTCTAGCTTTAACAAAGAGTCAACCTGACTCAAAATGTTAGCTCCCTTCTCTCCCCACAGAGGCTGTCAAACCTGCTGAGATTGTCCAGCGTTTTCTGTTTTTGTTTCAAATACCAGCATCCGCAGTAATTTGCTTTTATCTTCATATTTTACCATCGGCAACGTAACAATTCAATAAAGACATAAAACATTTGAAATACAGTGAGTAGATGGAAGGGGGCCATCATGTTGTCGAATCGATGCTGGCTTTCTAAAAGAACGATTTAGCTAGTCCCACTGCCCCACTCTTCCCCCATAGCCCTCCATTTTATCTTCCTTTCCAGCACTGGTGCAATTTCCTTTTGAAAGTCTTGATTGAATGTGCCTCCACAACAGGTCGTGCATTCCAGATCACATGTGTGTCGATATAGATGATCTGGAATATTTGGATGTGTGGATGCGTGTGCAGGCGCAAACGTGCGTGTATGTGTTTGTGTGCTTGTTTTAATATAGATATCAAGAAAGTTTGGGTATGATCTCCTTAAAGACATTTGCCTGCATTTCTCTTACTGGGAGCAGCTCTTGCAGTTTTTCTTTGCTAAACAATTTAGAGGTTTGACTTCAGCACGTCAACAAAAATATTCAGCGTGGGCAGATTTTTCAAGAGTTCTGTGGTCTGCGATGGCATTCTTGTCAGAACACAACTGAATTTCCCCGACTACCCACTTCACTGGGTTGTGTTTGACACCACAGTTTAAAAAGCTATATAATATTGATGTAAAAATTCTAAACACAGGCAACTTGCACTGGGGCAGCACGGTAGCATTGTGGATAGCACAATTGCTTCACAGCTCCAGGGTCCCAGGTTCGATTCCGGCTTGGGTCACTGTCTGTGCGGAGTCTGCACATCCTCCCCGTGTGTGCATGGGTTTCCTCCGGGTGCTCCGGTTTCCTCCCACAGTCCAAAGATGTGCAGGTTAGGCGGATTGGCCATGATAAATTGCCCTTAGTGTCCAAAATTGCCCTTAGTGTTGGGTGGGGTTGCTGGGTTATGGGGATAGGGTGGAGGTGTTGACCTTGGGTGGGGTGCTCTTTCCAAGAGCCGGTGCAGACTCGATGGGCCGAATGGCCTCCTTCTGCACTGTAAATTCAATGATTCTTACTCTGAATTTGTAGTGACGGACTCTGATTTGCTAATGGTTTCAATGCTGCGTATATATATATATTGGAGACAATTCAATGAGCTTTGAAAAAGTTCCAGTCACAGGTCATTTTTGTTTGGTAACGTTAACAAGTATTGGAAATTATAATGTTAAATTTATCCCGATTTCATTGCTTTCAGAGAGGAACAAACTTATTGTGCCCAGTTAGCACGGCATACAACGTCAACCTCAAAGTATTATAAACAGGAAACCATCTTTGAGAACCACAATGAGTGATCGCTAACAGAATCTTGATTTGCGTTTTCAAAACTATTTTCTGTAGTGATGCTAAATGTAAATGTTTTGGCAAGAAAAGACTATACAAAAATTAAACAGAACTTCATACAAAAGTTCAAATAGCCTTCCAAAAATAATTCAAATGCAAGACCACCACAACAGTCCTATGTGATTTAATGGCCTTGAATTTTTGTTCTTTTTCAGAAACTCAGGATTTTGTTGAGCAGCAATTTGTGTTTATCATGGTAGAAGATGGTAAATGGTATAATTTTGATAAACATGAGGTTATCTATTTTGGTAGCATGGTTCCTCTGGAGATATAGTATCCCCGTTGGCTGCGGGGCCCGAGTGCGGGTCCGGATGCTTCAGTTCAATGAGTCTTTCGTCTGTTGGAGATTAGGCTGGATGCAGGAGTAAGTCTCCCTCCTCCAAGTGGTCTTACATAGGGACTTCCAGACTCTTCTCCTTCCTGAGGCTAGGGCTCCCCTTGGCGGGGGGTGGGTATCAGTATCCTGTTTCTTATGAGGTTATGTTGTTCTGTTCCTGGTATTCTTATTGCGAAAGAGTTCTTTGCTCGACTATATATAATAATAATAATCTTTTATTGTCACAAGTAGGCTTCAATGAAGTTACTGTGAAAAGCACCTAGTCACCACATTCCGGCACCTGTTCGGGTACACAGAGGGAGAATTCAGAATTCTCAGCCAGGAATTGAACCCGCGCTGCTGGCCTTGTTCTTGCATTACAAGCCCACTGAGCTAAACCAGCCCTAATAATAATCTTTTATTGTCGCAAGTATGAAGTTACTGTGAAAAGCCCCTCGTCGCCACATTCCGGCACCTGTTTAGGTAAGCCGGTACGGGAATTGAACCCGCGCTGCTGGTCTTGTTCTGCATTACAAACCAGCTGTCTAATCTACTGAGCTAAACCGGCCCATGTACCTACTGAGCTAAACCGGCCCATGTACATATATGGCGTCTATTGGCCAATCCTGGTGTCCCTCTCACTGTGGGGTTTCCTTTCTTTATCTGGGTAGGTGAGGTGATGATTTAGGGCTCTAATTTGTTATTGTAGAGGGTTTCCCTTAACTTGCCTGGAGGAGGAGGAAAATTGTATTCTCTCTGAGATATCCTGTTCGTCGGTGTCTTGACGATTCTTCTTCTCCTTATCGATGGGCTTTTCTTGGTGGAGAATGGTTTACGTTTTCAGGTGGTGGCAGGGCCACAGTTTGAAAATAAAGGATCTCCTGTTTAAAATGATATGGTGAATATCTTTCACTCAGGAGGATTGGTTGCATGTATGTGGAACTCTTCCCCAGAAAGTGGTGAAGGGCAGAGTCATTGAACATTTGAAAGACTGTGTTCTGTAGATTCTTGATTGACAAGGGAGTCAAAGGGTTTGGGGTAGGAAGGAAAGTGGAGTTGAGGCCACAATCAGATAAGCCATGGTCTCAATGAATGTGGAGCAGGTTCGATGGACCGAAGGCCTACTCCTAATTCATATGTTCATGTGTAAAGCAAAATCATTAAATAAAAGTGTCTTTGAACATACTGCCAGATTGCCCTTGTTTTGTAGTAGGTTTTGCATTTGGTCATATGCAAAGGCACTTCTCAAAATGAACACAATCTTGGGTCACTTTGCACCAGAATTGCAGAATACCAGAATGTTTCAATACTGTCCAGTCAGTTTTATTGATGGGACTATTTTTCTTGCATTTCTAACAGTTTTAGGCAGATTGTTTTCCAAGATTATTTAAAACAAAAGTACCGGAGGACAAATTTCAGGATTGTTGTGCAAATAAACTTATATTGAGTTTTCTTTTGTTAAAAAGTGGCTATGTTTGTGTGTCAAACAATACTGTAGTAATTACACATCTATTGTACCTACCTATCCTATTCTATAGACTTCAAAATGAGAATGCATTGAAAGAGTGGGGATGAAATTAGTTTTAGACAGGAGCCCAAATAAGCGCAAATCAGAAAATCTGTCGCCACCCCACCCTATTTTCTTTTCCAATGACTTCAGAAACGATAAATTGTCAAACAAATAAAGGTGTTCTACTAAACTAGAGACATGTCGATGTGAAACCAGTGCCTGGCCTGTGCTGACTGAGTGCGTGTCAACTTTGCAAAAAATTGGGTGGTTACAATTCAAGGTGCCTATGTAACTATGCCACAGCGAGAGTCAGATCTTTTAGGAGAGAATGAAAAGTCCCCATTATGTTACGTTCTTGCAATACAGATATCTGACATCTGAGTTCACAACATCCTCGTCTTCAAATAAAACACTGACGCCAGGGAATAGAACAGGATAGGCATGTCGATGAATCAACTAAGTAGACCTTAACATGTGATGAATATGTGGCATTAGGGCTCTGTCTACCACTGGTCAAGATATTCCACTATGTCTTGATCAAAAAGAAAGGCAGTGTAGATAAAGGAGGATGGGGGAGAAATCGCTTTACATAGCACTACTGTTGGCCACCCAGCTGCCCTCGTCACTTACATGTCTTCTGCCTAAGGGAAGACTCCACCCCTGGGGTGATTACACACTCTGCATCTCAATTGGGCCCAAAAGCCAGGTGACCCTCACTCTGCTGTGTTGCCCTTAAAGGGTCAATCACCACAATTCACCATAGTTTGGCAATCCATGTTGACTTTGTTTAATCCCGTTGATATATTCTTTTTTTTTTAAATAAAAATTTGGAGTACCCAATAAATGTTTTCCAATTAAGGGGCAATTTAGCGTGGCCAATCCACCTACCCTGCACATCTTTGGATTGTGGGGGTGAAACCCATGCAAACACGGGGAGAATGTGCAAACTCCACACGGACCGTAACCCAGGGCCGGGATTGAACCCGAGATCTCGGCACCGTGAAGCAGCAGTACTAACCACTGCGCCGCCCCTCCGTTGATATAATGTAAGTGTCCTGTTATCACATCCCTTATAATAGACTCAACCATTTTCCATAACTCTGATGTTAGGCTAACGGGCCTGTAATTCCATTTTTTTAAACTTCCCTCCTTTTTTAAAAAGCGGCGGTTAAAATCGCCACCCTCCAATCTGCCGGGACTGTTGCAGTATCTACAGAATTTTGGAAGATGACAAGCAACGCATCCATTATTTCCATGATGTATTTCCATGATTCTAGGATGTAGATCTGGGGATTTAGCGGCTTTCAGTCCCATTAATTTCTCCAGCACTATTTTCCTACGGATATTAATTTCCTTCAATTCCTCCTTCTCAATAGGCCCTCGGTCCCTTAGTATTTCTGGGAAGTTATCGGTGTCTTCTGCCGTGAAGACAGAACTAAAGTAGCTGTTTGATTGTTCGGCCACTCCCTTGTTCTCTATTATAAACTCTCCCTTTTTGGACTGTTTTGAGACTGAACTGACCTGCGGTGCAAAGTAGCGTGGTGAAACTCTGCTGGAGGCACTTAGCTTTGGCACTGAATGGAATGGGGAATTCAGTGTGATGCCAGCCCTAGTTTGCAAAATTCACACCATTCCACTGGGCCTCCCATGCACTTTTTCGAACGTGCTTTTACGCAAACAGATGTTTAGAGGATGGAAATTCCTGTTCCTGTTGTCTGCAAAGCGTTTAGATTTCTGTTGGGGAGAGAGCTGTGCACGTGATGAGTACTGACGTGCCAAGAGCTCACTCATGAGAGCTGGCACGAACCAAGCCATGTAAACAAGCCTCAGTGCAACCACAAATGAAATGGTTGCCATGTGAATACGCCCTAAAGTAGCATTGTCTAATTGAATTTTAATTTTAAATTTGAATTTTATTTCAGAATTTCTACTGATGGCGGTTACGTTGTGGGAGCTCCTCTGCCATTTGCTGCCAGGTCCTGGGGCAGGGTGAATTCTGCCTTCAGTTTCATTTTAATATTCTTCATTTAGTTACTTTTTGGGTTTCATCTCATCTCAGCAGGCGTAATAGCAGGGTTTCTGTGATTGGTGTAGGCCAGGGAGGAGAAAAATAATCAGTCAGAGTACCCAGTCAAAATTGTCGTCTCGTGCTATTTATAAAAGTGTGTTAATGTGTATGTGTGTCTGGGATCTCTCGTGGTTCAACGGTCTGTCAATGCTCACTTTGAAACTCAGACACGGAGAATGCTTGGGCAAAATATAAATAATCTCAAGTGAGATGTTTGTGGTGCAGGCAAGGGGCCAGGAGAATAGACTGAAGGAGCTGCCATTTAGGCTGGTGGAGGAAAGTATCCGGTACTTGGGGATGCACGAGACTGGGGCAGGTTGCATAAGTTAAATTTGACTAGGGTGGTGGAACAAATGAAGAAGGAGTTTCGGAGATGGGATGCACTCCCGCTGTCACTGGTGGGGAGGGTGCAGACTGTAAAGATGACAATCCTCCCTAGGTTTCTGTTCATCTTCCAGTGCCTCCCGATCTTTATCCCACGGTCCCTCTTCAAAAGGACTGGCAAAGTCATCAAGAGCTTTGCCTGGGCAGGAAAATCCCCGCGGGTGAAGAAGGCGAAGCTTGAAAGGAGCCGCAGCGAGGGGGGACTGGCATTGCCGAGTCTGATCAACTACTACTGGGCGGCTAACATAGCCATGTTAAGGAAGTGGATGGTGGGTACAGGGTCTATCTGGGAGCGAGTGGAGGCGGCTTCGTGCCGGGGCACCAGTTTGCCAGCCCTGGTCACGGCTCCCCTACCGCTGTCGCCGGCTAGGTACTCCACCAGCCCGGTAGTGGGAGCGGCCCTGCGGATATGGGGCCAGTGGAGGAGGCGTGGGGTGGGGGGGCGTCTGTCTGGGCTCCGATATGTGATAACCATCGATTCACCCCCGGGAACATGGATGGAGGATTTCGAACATGGCGGCGGGCGGGAGTGGGGAGGGTGGGCGATATGTTCCTGGAGGGGAGCTTTGCGAGTTTGAGGGACTTGGAGGAGAAATTTGGGCTGGTAAGGGGAAATGACTTTAGGTACTTACAGGTGCGGGACTTTGTACGCAGACAGGTCCCATCCTTCCCACGCCTCCCACCAATAGGGATCCAGGACAGAATAGTCTCTAGAGGAGAAGGAGGAGAGGGTAGAGTCTCGGATATCTACAAGGTGCTCATGAAGGGGGAAGAGTCCCTGACGGAGGAACTGAAACTCAAATGGGAGGAGGAGTTTGGCGGGGAGATGGAGGATGGGCTGTGGGCGGAAGCTCTGAGTAGGGTAAACTCAACCGCAACATGTGCCAGGCTCGGCCTGATTCAATTTAAGGTCGTTCAACGGGCCCACATGACGATAGCTCGGATGAGCAAATTCTTTGGGGTAGAGACAAGTGTGCTAGATGCGCGGGAGGACCAGCGAACCATGTTCACATGTTTTGGGCATGTCCTAAGCTTTGGGGGTACTGGGAGGGATTGTGGGGGGTCATGTCCCGGGTGCTGAAAACAAGGGTGGTGATGAGTCCAGGGGTGGCAATTTTCAGGGTTTCGGAAGACCCGGGAGTCCAGGGGGAGAAAGAGGCAGATGTTCTGGCCTTTGCTTCCCTAATAGCCCGGCGGCGGTTACTGCTGGCATGGAGGGACTCAAAACCCCTAAAGACCGAACTATGGCTTTCGGACATGTCAAGTTTTCTGGGTATGGAAAAAATTAAGTTCGCCTTGAGGGGATCTGTACTGGGGTTCGCCCGAAAGTGGCAACCATTCAACGACTTCTTCGCGGGAGCGTGAACGTTAGCAGGAGGGGGGGAGAGATTAGAGTAGAGTAGGAGGGATAAATAGGCGGGTAGTGTCTAGGGGAGAGGAGCGGGCATGTGCAGTATGGTTTGATTGAAGTATTGGTTTTATATTGATGTTTGCACATTTCTGTTATCTGTAACTGTTTACAATGCCAAAAAATACCTCAATAAAATTGTTTGTTAAAAAAATATATATAAATAACATCCAACATTGATCACTCCAGCATGTTGTCACTTTCAGGAAGGGAAGCAATAAAATTGTGGTGAAGAAGCACATTTAAGGCCTCAAATATTCTCACAGGTGATAAATAGCCGACACTACATCTCATGAATCATGGGCTTTAGATTGGAAGCTCAGTGTTATTTGGGAAATTTGCCACATACACAGCAATACCTGTCTATGTAGTGCAGAGCAATCTTCTGTTTGTAAACTGTACTTTACGAAGCATTATTTAAACTTGTATATTACGCTGCAGTCTTAAGTTACAAAAACTGAAACAAAAAATGTAAAATAAGGAACTGGACAGTGGATTGATTGCTCAAACCCGGTGTTAACAGATGGAGGGAAATGCTTCTTTCCTCTGAAGGTTATCAGCGTACTGTTCGAAGAAACATTTGGGCAACATCCATCCCACTAATGGTTGATGGAGAATCGCAGCATCAAGCTAAATACCAGTCTCGCTGGCAGAGATCAAACAAATATCATACCCCATATATTAAGAACCCTTCTCTGATGTGTTGTTATTGGAAGAGAGCATAGCAGGGTCGACTAAGCATTCGACTCATGCTATCATTGACCTTGGAGTGTTTGATACTGACAGTGAATTCTAAAAGTTGTAGATTCCCGTGGGCATTCTTCGTCTCGCTGAGCACATAGTTATTAAATGTTATCAAATAGATTCATTAAGTACAGTAAATTATATTGGACTGTCACTGAAATCTAACTCGGCAGAAAGCAAAATTCTGTTCATTGAAAAGGGCTTGCATCACAGGTAGGTGTTTCTAAAAGCAACATACCAGGAAGTTTCAGTTGCCCGAAATAGTAGTGTTTCTGTGATTGAAACTAATATTCTCTCACCCTGTCAAATTTCAGGTGAGATTATGAAGATATATCAAACACATGATTTGTAAGTCAAATTAGAGCCTTCCGTGACAATCACAACTACCACTGATAATAAAAACACTTTAAATATTACAAAGTTAAGCCAGGTAAATTAATCCATTCAAATTGTAAATAACAGCTGATAATAATGGTATTTATGCTCTTGTCATAGAATTGAGACTGAATTTGAACTGTTCACACCTCAGCAGAGGTAGAAATGTTTTTAACTGATCAAAATGTTACGTTGTTCCTCTTGCAAAGGCATTACGAATTAACAAATCTTTATCTCCTGGGAGGCATGGTAACACAGTGGTTAGCACCGTGGCTTCACAGCGCCAGGGTCCCAGGTTCGATTCCCGGCTTGGGCCACTGTCTGTGCGGAATCATAGAATTTATAAATTCTATGATGATTAAAATGCCTAAGGAGGCCATTCGCCCATCGAGTCTGCACCGGTCCTTACAAAGAGCACCCTACTCAAGCCCAAGTATCTACCCTATCCCAGTAACCCCCACTTAGCCATTTTTTGGACACAAAGGGCAATTTAGCATGGCCAATCCACCTGACCCGCACATTTTTGGACTGTGGGAGGAAACCGGAGCACCCGGAGGAAACCCACGCAGAACGGGGAGTCTGCACGTTCTCCCTGTGTCAGCGTGGGTTTCCTCCGGGTTCTCGGGTTTCCTCCCACAAGTCCCGAAAGTCGTGCTGTTGGGTAATTTGGACATTCTGAATTCTCCCTCTGTGTACCCGAACAGGTGCCGGAATGTGGCGACTCGGGGCTTTTCACAGTAACTTCATTGCAGTGTTAATGTAAGCCTACTTGTGACAATAAATATTATTATTATTATAAACTGGTCAACAGTAGCTTCTCTTTTTCCATTTTTCCAACCAAGGGGCAATTTAGCATGGCCAATCCGCCTACCCTGCACATCTTTTGAGTTGTGTGGGTGAGACCCACGCAGACACGGGAGGATGTGCAAACTCCACACTGACAGTGACCCAGGTCCGGGATCGAACCCGGGTCCTCGGCGCCGTGAGGCAAGAGTGCGAACCACTGCGCCATCGTACTGCCCGGTCATCAGTAATTTCTTAATCTCGTTCACCAAACTGTTATCACGGCCTCAGTTTTACCCTTGTTTCTATTTAATGAAGGAATGTGGAAGTAAAAAAACAGTAAAAACGGGGAAATTAAGAAAACTGGTCTGATCTGATCTAGCAGCGTGGTGGCACAGCGGTTAGCACTGCTGCCTCACAGCTCCAGGGTCCCAGATTCAATTCCGGCCTCAGGTGACCGTCTGTGTGGAGTTTGCACTTTTCCTCCGTGTCTGCGTGGGTTTCCTTCAGGTACTCCGGTTTCCTCCCACAGCCCAAAGATGTGCAGGTTAGGTGGACTGGCCATGCTAAATTGCCCCTTTGTGTCCAAAACGTTAGGTCGGGTTACTGGGTTACGGTGATAGGGAGGCAGCATGGTAGCACAGTGATTAGCACTGTGGCTTCACAGCGCTAGGGCCCCAGGTTCGATTCTCGACTGGGTCACTGTCTGTGTGGAGTCTGCACGTTCTCCCCGTGTCTGTGTGGGCTTCCTCAGGGTGCTCCAGTTTCCTCCCATTAGTCCCGAAAGACGTGCTGTTAGGGAATTTGGACATTCTGAATTCTCTCTCTGTGTATCCAAACAGGCGGCGGAATGTGGCGACGAGGGGCTTTTCACGGTAACTTTGTTGCAATGTAAGCCTACTTGTGACAATAAAGATTATTATTAAGCTCTTCCCAAGGGCCGGTGCAGACTCGATGGGCTGAATGGTCTCTTTCTGCACTGTAAATTCCATGATTCTGATACTTTAAAATGGAACACTAGTAAAAAGTGGGGAAAAGAATATTGGTCCAAACTGCTTTTCCCTTCCGGGGAACACATTTTTTGTGTATATTGTTTCTATATGAATACATGTGAACATTGTAGGTCCATCTGCTCAGTTTCATAATGTAATGGCTGGTAGCATTTGACAAATGCTGTCAATATTACAAAATTGTTGGAAAATACAGCAGCTTTGCAAACTTTGTATCTGCCTTCTGCTGCAGTCTGCTGGGGTCAGCTCATGTCTGTGGCATTTATTATCTGTACAGAATCAGAGCTGGAATGAGTAATGTCTGGCTTCGGAGACAGAGGATGCCGCAAATAATCACACAAAACAATCAACTGTTTTTTAACACCAGTTACATATGAAAATACTTTTGATGCTGATTTGATTAATTGACTTTTGAAGTATGAAAAGGAAATTGGGGGCTTTAAACCTTTCACACTTGTGTTACAAATGCAAGTTTGAGTCCAATAGCTCCTGGGAGAAACAGAGTTGACAAAGCACTGTTATACTGCTGGCTCCCCTCCTCTCTCTTGTTCTTCGAAACAAGATTACAAGATCATAAGAACTAGACAAGAGGAGGACATTCAGCCCTTCGAGCCTGGTTCGCCATTCAATGAAATTGTGGGATGCATTTTGTGTCTCCTACAGTGGAGACGGATACAAAATACCAACACGTCCACCATTTCTTTGTTTCCCATTATTAATTCTCCAGTCTCACCCTCTAAGGGACCAACATTCACTTTAGCTACCCTTTTCCTTTCAGTAGCAACTTTTATTCTCAATTTTTACATTTCTAGTTAGCTTTTTCTCAAAATTCGCCATCATTTTTTTCACAATTCTTTGCTGGTTTCGAAAATTTGTCCAATCTTCTAATCCTCCACTAATTTTCATAGTATTGTGTGCTTTTTCTTTGCAATTTGATACTATCCTTAACTTCCTTAGTTAGCCACAGATGGTGTATCCTTTGCATAGAGTCTCTCTTTCTTAATCTTTGTTGGGAATTATGAAATACCTTTTAAATGTCTGCGGCACAGTGGTTAGCACTGCTGCCTCACAGCGCCAGGGACCTAGGTTCGATTTCAACCTTGGGTGACTGTCTGTGTGGGGATTTATTCCAGAGATGCAAGATCTGGCAGCCAGGGTTCGAATCCCACCACAGCAGATGGTGAATTCGATAAAAATCTGTAATTAAAAGTGGGGCAGCACGGTAGCATTGTGGACAGCACAATTGCTTCACAGCTCCAGGGTCCCAGGTTCGATTCCGGCTTGGGTCACTGTCTGTGCGGAGTCTGCACAACCTCCCCGTGTGTGCGTGGGTTTCCTCCGGGTGCTCCGGTTTCCTCCCACAGTCCAAAGATGTGCAGGTTAGGTGGATTGGCCATGATAAATTGCCCTTAGTGTCCAAAATTGCCCTTAGTGTTGGGTGGGGTTACTGGGTTATGGGGATAGGGTGGAGGTGTTGACCTTGGGTAGGGTGCTCTTTCCAAGAGCTGGTGCAGCCTCGATGGGCCGCACGGCCTACTTCTGCACTGTAAATTCTATGATAATGATGATCATGAAACCATTGTCAATTGTGGTAAAAATCCATCTGGTTCATCTTTACCTGGTTTGCCTACATGTTACTCCACAAAATCTACAGCTGTGTGGTTGACTCTTAAATGCTCTTTAAAATGGATGGCAGTTAGGGATGGGCAATGAAATCAATTTAAGAAAAAGGTGATCTTGCTCGATATGATTGGGGACCAATTTATACTACAATGCCTGGATAGTCCACTCGGTGGCACTTTCCTTTAGTGCCATTCGTTTGAAATGAGCCAAACCAATGCAAAGAATCAATGCATTTTAAGCATAAATTTACATCCAGTGCAATTCAACTTCTTGTGATCCTTTGCACCAGTTGAAGTCACATGATATTAGAAGCTGGCCCCATGCATAAAACTGGTTATGCTCCCAGATCAAATTTGCCACCATGATGATGTTTTGCTAATTGTACCCTTATTGAGTTTCTAAAAATTAAGCTGGTGAGGTGCAAGGACTCTTAATAGGCATATTTTGAAATATTCTTAATTTACTAAGAAACTAAGAAGAGTATGCAATTATAATTAGTAAATGCTTCTAATAGATGTTTCTGTTATTTAAAATTGGGTTTCATATGGGGGAGTGGAAGCACAGTAATTATTATTATTTGTAATATTTCTATGTGTCCTATGTTTTTTCATGTATGGTACAATCTGTTTGGACTATGCAGGGCAATACTTTTCACTGTACCTTGGAACATGTGACAATAAATCAAATCCAAATTAAAAATGCATACTCTGTGGTAAACTCATTTTCAGCTGTATTAATAAACTATCAATTAGAATCCCGACAGTGCAGGAGACATAAGACAATTTTAATACAATTTATTTTTGATTACAATCTATAACACTGGGATTGTGCTGGTTCATGGAATATTTTATATTTGGCAACCTGCAAATAAATTTGCCTGGATGTTTGAGCAAAATAAAAACACTTCGTAAAGCTAATCCAACTAAGTGCAATTTACGCCCTGATCACTCTCGTGGCTCAGATGTTGCTTGAATGAAATAAACAGGTTTGCCTGATCCTCAAAGACTCGATGTACAGTAATGGCCCTCATTCGTTTTTTGAAGTAATCATTTCAATTATTTCTGATTCAAATTATTCGTTTTTTGAAGTAATCATTTCAATTATTTCTGATTCAAATTATTGACGAGGGAAAAAGGGCAATTGGGTGACTCACGTGGAACACCCCTCTGTGCCGGTCCTATAATTAACTAGTACGTCAAGTTGCTGTGTGCTAAAACAGCCTGGTGCATTAATTTAACTTTCATTATTACACGTCAAGTTGCTGTGTGCTAAAGCAGCCTGGTGCATTAATTTAACTTTCATTATTACAAGTAAAAGCTCTCTGTTCCTTTCCAACGCCACTGACAAGTTTGCCTGAGATTCAAGTGCCCATCCCATCCCCCCCCCCCCCCCCCTTTAAAGGAGCTAATTAGCTACACTCGAAAGCATTCCTCATTAGAATACAATTGAGTGACAAATGCATTTCTCGTTTTCAGCGTCTTGAAGTGATGGAAACATGTCAACAATTGAGCCTCTTGTTCAAACATACTTTTTGATAGCAACCTTCGACGCCCATTATTTAAGGATCCGTATAAAAAAGGTTTTATAGAATTACAAACGGGGAATGGTAACGAACAATTGAGGAGGAACATTATGTTTCAGCACGTGTTCACCCCACGTTTAGACATTTTGCTCCTTCACCTTTCTCCCTAGGGGAGGTGAGATTCCCTCAGTTTTGCTATTTGCAGAAACATAGGGCGCAGAGAGTGACTTTTTTGGTTGAGTACAAATATCAAACAGAACAAATCTTTCACCCCATCCGTCCATAAATGTGTTCTAAAACCCACAAGATGTGGCTGCTCATGTTCTGTCTTCCCCACGCAATTAACGGTCGAGCGACTGAGACCACAGCAGAAGTTTCAGATTAAACATCGACTGAAATTTGGGGTATTTTTTCACTCATCAGTATTTGTTTTTGAAAGAGTGTCTCCGAGACTAGTGAACAGATCCTCAGTTTGGGCGAACATCGAATGTATCAATTTCCCTTTAAAGGTAAATATTGTAACACATAATTTGCATTAATGTTGCCTTGCAACTTAAATTAAAATGTTGATGATTGGAAAATGTGTTTTTTTTTAAATGGATGCTAGCTTAAGACCTGAAGAATATTACACTTACCACTCTCTGAAGTTGGTGACTGAACAGGTACACAACAGACTACGCTATCCTGCCCAATCTTATGCACGGGCGCCAGAGCTCTCAAAAATCCTCATGCAACGGTTGTGTCGCCTGACACTAACAAAGCTTCGTCTGCTTCGACTCCAAGATAATTCGCCAAATGGGGAAGCCAGGTTTTACTTGGAGGTACTTTTGAAGTTGTGCAACCCGCAGATCTCCGTAAGCAAGCTGTGTGCCAACGATGGTGGTACAATGTTGCAAGAGAGCCTGCCCACACAACACAACAACAGACTTCACCACAAGTACCTGCGCAAAACGAAATCTCCCCTTTCTACAAACCGTATGAGATGTACCCAGTTTGCTTCTTTATTTAAAGTTGAAAACCATTTCAATGTAGAATTATTGCCTTGAACTTCTATTTCCATTTTCTGGATTTCAAAGTTGTAGCACATATTCAAAAAGTGTTATACAAAAGAATGTTCGTTTATTGCCTTAATTTATGAAGACTATTTCACTCACCCCTCTCTGTGGTTCGTGACGCCAATGGAGTTTGTGATCTGCCACTGTGCTCTAAACCCTCTTAGATTTTTTTTTACCTGTTATTGAACTGCTTCCTGTTGTACCAGCTTCAGACATGCCTGGAGCGATCATTTCACCCTCCACCCTCACTCTTCAAAATTGTTTGCCTCGATTTGTGGCGCCAAGTACTTAGTTGTTAACTGAGTTTGGTTTTGGTACTGAGGGAGATGATAATGGTACCAGTGCTGGGCACTGATCATGTTTCCACTCTTGCAAAGATATAAGCATCAAATGCCCCTGTGTGAAGGTTGGCATTGACTAAGGTAATAAAATCAACATATTTTCCCAAAGGTAGGGGAGTCTAGAACTAGAGGGCATAGGTTTAAGGTGAGCGGAGAGACTCTTACGACTAGATGAGGATCAAAAATTGGGTCCTATCAAGTTTGTAAAGTTTTCCATTTCCTGGCACTGCCATTTTGTGATCCATCTGAATGAAACAGTTACAAAACTTAGATCATCTTTACGGAAAACTAAAGGCACGTAGGCGTCCTGTATTATCTGTCTTTACTAGGTGCTCATCAAGATTTTTACTAATAATTCGACGGGTGTGGTGATTTTAATGAGCAAAAAACTTTGATTCGTGAGTACAAAGGAGGTGAGGAATCCAGGTGGGAGATATGTGATTGTGAGTGGGGTATTAAGGGGCAGCACGGTGGCACAGTGGTTAGCATTGCTGCCTATGGCGCTGAGGACCTGGGTTCGAATCCCGGCCCTGGGTCACTGTCCGTGTGGAGTTTGCACGTTCTCCCCGTGTCTGCGTGGGTTTCACCCCCACAACCCAAAGATGTGTAGGGTAGGTGGATTGGCCATGCTAAATTGCCTCTCAATTGGAAAAAATAATTGGGTACTCTAAATTTTTTTTAAAAAGTGAGTGGGGTATTAGAAGGGGCACCGGTAGTTTTGGTAAATGTGTATGCCCCAAATTGGGATGATGTGGGTTTTATGAGGAGGTTGCTGGCAGCAATCCTGGATTTGGCCACGTACCAGTTGATCATGGGAGGAGATTTTAACTGTGTCCTGGAGCCTAGGGTGGATCGATTGAGCCCCAGGTCGATGGGTAGGGTACGAATGGCAAGGGAGCTGGGGGGTTTATGGAGAGGATGGGTATGGTGGATCCATGGTGCTTTCAGAACCCAGTGGGAAGGGAGTATTCCTCCTTTTCACACATCTATAAGGTGTATTCGAGGATTGATTACTTTGTAGTGAGTCGGGAGATTTTGGTTGGGATGGGGGGATAGTTATCTCAGACCATGCACCCCACTGGCTGGATATTCGATTCAGTACGGGACGAGAGCAGAGGCCGGGGTGGAGGTTTGGCTCGGGGTTGTTGGCGGATGGAGGTTTTTGTGACGAGGTGCGGTTGGCGATTAGGGATTATGTGGAGTTCAATCAGAATGGGGAGGTGTCGGCGGGTAGATGCCCATTTACGGTTCGTGCGAATAAGGAAAGGAGGGCGGAACATGACCGTCTAGTGAGCGAGATAGTGGAGGTGGACAGGAAATATTCGAGGGTGCCCACCGTGGAGGGATTGGCGAGGAGGAAAAAGTTGCAGGGGCAATTTGACTGGCTGACAATGGGGAGGGCGGTGGGGCAACTGCCTAGGGCAAGAGGGGTGCAACACGAGTATGGAGAGAAAGCGAGCCGCATGCTGGTGCACCAGCTGTGGAGGCAGGCTGCGTCCATGGAAATATTGATGATCTGGACTGGGGCTGGGGATGTGGTGTCAGAGACAGGGAAGATAAATGAGGCATTTAGAGAATATTACCAGGGACTTTGAGGCAGACCCAGGAGGAGAGGAGGGGGACATGGGGCGGTTTCTGCACGAGTTGGAATTTCCCCAGGTGGGGGAAGCAAAGAGGCAGGCGTTGGAAGAGCTCCTGGGGCTGAGGGAGGCGCTGGATAGTATCAGGGGTATGAAGTTGGGGAAGGCCCCTGGGCCGGATGGGTACCCGGCAGAATTTTATAAGGAATTTGCGGCGGACCTGGCACCACATCTGTTGGGGGTGTTTAATGATGCACTGGAGAAGGGGGAGTTGCTGGAGACGATGAAGCAGGCAGTAATCACACTAATCCCCCCAAAAAGGGAAGGATCCGGTGGAATGTGGGTCGTATAGACCTATAGCACTATTGAACACGGGTGTGAAAGTATTGGCTAAGTTGTTGGCAGGGAGGAGGGAGGATTGTGTCCCGGGGGTGGTTGCAGAAGATCAAACAGGCTTCGTGAAGGGCAGGCAGCTCGCGAGTAATACAAGACGGCTGTTGAATGTGGTGATGAATCCGTCGAGGGCTCTGGTACTGGAGGTGGTGGTGTCCATGGACGCGGAGAAAGTATTTGATCGGGTGGAGTGGCGTTACTTGTTCGAAGTTTTGGGAAGGTTTGGGTTTGGGCCGAGATTTGTCGCATGGGTGCGGTTGCTGTATGTGGTGCCAAGAGCGAGGGTGAGGACGAATGATACGAGCTCACGAAGCTTTGACTTACACCGGGGTACGAAGCAGGGTTGCCTGCTGTCGCCGCTGCTGTTTGCGCTGGCCATAGAGCCGTTGGCGATGGTTCTCGGGGTCAGCAGAGTGGCAGGGGATAATGAGGGGACAGAGGGAGCATCGGGTGTCGCTCTATGCCGATGACCTCCTGCTGTATGTTTCAGATCCATTGGAGAGTATGGGAAGGATTATGGGCCTGTTGGGGAGGTTTGGAAGGTTCTCGGGATACAAGCTGAATGTAGGGAAAATCGAGATATTCCCGGTGAATGAGCTGGCACAGTGGGCTAATTTAGGGGGGATGCCATTTACGGTAGCGAGGGATAGGTTTAGGTACTTGGGGATTCAGGTAGCGAGGGAATGGACGGGGCTCCATAAGTGGAACTTAACGAAGCTGAAAATGAAAATCGCTTATTGTCACAAGTAGGCTTCAAATGAAGTTACTGTGAAAAGCCCCTAGTCGCCACATTCCGGCGCCTGTTCAGGGAGGTTGGTACGGGAATTGGAGGCCAGGGAGGGTCTTAAGAAGTGGGATACACTGCACTTAATGTTGGCGGGGAGGGTCCAAGTGGTGAAAATGAATATTCTGCCGAGGTTCTTGTTTATCTTTCAGGCTCTCCTGATCTTTATACCAAAGGCCTTTTTTCGGAAAGTGGCACAATCATCTCTGACTTTGTACAAGTGGGGAAGGGGCCGAGGGTGGGGTGGACTCTGCTACAGAGGCAGCAGGGGGGTTGGCGTTGCCAAACTTGCTTCATTATTATTGGGCGGCGAATGTGGACAAGGTGCGGCGGTGGTGGGAAAGATAAGGGGTAGAGTGGGTCAGGATGGAGGAGGAATCTTGTAAGGGGTTTAGTTTGAGGGCTATGGTGACGGCAGCATTGCAAATGGCTCCGAGTAGGTATTCAGGGAGCCCAGTGGTGCAGTCCACAGTGAAGATATGGAATCAGCTGAGGAGGCATTTTAGGGTGGAAGGTATGTCGGGGGGGGGGGGGGGGGAACCAGTGTATACAGGAGGTGGAGGGAAGTGGAGCTGGTCAAGGTGAGGGATTTGTATTTGGAGGAAGGGTTCCCTAGATTGGAGGAGCTAAGGAAGAGGGTAGAGCTGCCGAGGGGTAGTGAGTTCAGGTATCTACAGGTTGGGGACTTTGCACGAAAGGTCTGGAAGGGGTTCCCTAGATTGCCGGGATACTCCCTGCTGGAGCGACTGCTGCTTCCGGATGTGGAAGGGGAGGGAAGAATTGGGGATATATATAAGTGGCTGGGTGAGCAGGGAGGCGAGCGGGTGGTGAAGATCAAGGAGAAATGGGAAGCGGAATTGGGAATGGAGATCATTTGGGAGAATGGAGTGAGGCACTGTGAAGGGTAAACGGGACCTCCTCGTGTGCAAGGATGAGCCTGATACAGCTCAAGGTGGTGCACAAGGTGCATATGACTTGGGCGAGAATGAGTGGGTTGTTTCAGGGGGTAGCAGATGAGTGTGAGAGGTGTGGGCGGGGGCCAGCGAATCACGTGTACATGTTTTGGGGTTGTGAAAAATTGGGAAGATTCTGGGCGGGAGTGTTTGCGGTCTGAGCCAGGATAGCGGAGGAGGAGGTGGACCCGGACCCTTTGGTGGTGATATTTGGGGTTTCAGAGAAGCCGGAGCTCATGGAGAGGAGAAAGGCCGATGTCTTGGCCTTCGCCTCTGATTGCACGGCGACAAACTTTGGAGTGGCGGTCGGCATGGTTGAGTGACCTGTATGACTTGCTGTGGTTAGAGAAGATAAAGTATGAGTTAAGGGGCTCAGCAGGGGGGGGTTCGAGAAAAGGTGGGGGATGTTTGTGACCGTGTTTGAGGAGCTGTTCATCGCGGTGGGGGGGGGGGGGGGGGGGGGGGGCACGGTGAAAAAGGAGGAAAATCTGTACAAACTGTATAGTTGATTGTTGGGAAGAATGTTTCCCGGGGTGTTTATTTGCTGTAAACTACTTTGATACAAGTTTAAATAAAGAGATTTTTACTAATACCAAATGGATCCTGACGACTCCCCAAAGTCTCTTTTTGGTGGGTTGGGGAAGGGGAATATTATTCAAGTAAATTGTGGTAGTGCGTGCTTGTGTCTTAGAGGAATTTTGCCTCCCTATGTTTAAATATGAAGCCACTTTGACATTTAATTTCTAAAATTATATTCCATGCGAGTTTGCAGGCAGCTGTTTTGCATCTTGATATTTTGCCCTCTCTCGATGATAGAGCAGCAAGGGCACACTGCGGTGAAGAAAGAGGTCAAAAAATCCTTGTCTAAAGATTCCACACACCATTCTGATTTACCCAGTAACACAGATAACCTTGTCCATAGTCAGGGGTGGTGGTGTATTTCACAGACTCTCAGAACTGCTACAGCACAGAAGAAGGCCATTTGGCCCAATGTGTCTGCACACAGCTCTCCAAATGAGCAATTCGCTGAGTGCCGTCTTCCGTCTCTCCATAAACCTGCGCGTTCTTCCTTTCCAGGTAACCATCTGATTGCCTCGCTTGAACCTGCCTCCACCACATTCTCAAGCACTGATTCCAAACCTTAATCACTCGCTGCCTGAAAATATTTCTTCTCATGCCGTTTTTGCTTCTTGTGAACACCTCTCTTAAATTGCCTCTTCCAACTTCTCCAATCTAGCTTACTTCATCATCCTTGCAACCATTCTGGTGAATCTTTTCTGCATTCTGTTCTCTGCATTGAACATCATTAGCCAATTGTGCCCTGTCAAAGTAAAGTTCCACAGGCTGCTTTCCCCTTTGAGGGGAGAGCTGACTGGCGGTGACTTAACCTGAGGGTCAGGCAAGGGGCATGATTGCAAAGACTTCAGGGGCCTTCATGAATAACTTCAGCTGGTATGGGAATTGAACCCCTGCTGTTGGTCCCGCTGTTGTATCACGAACCAGCTGCCCAGCCAGCTGAGCTAAACCAGTCCCCTGCTGTACTGCAAGGTCAAGGTCATTAATAGATATCAGGAAGAGCAAGGGTCCCAACTGGCCCCTGGGAAGCTCCACTAGTCTCTGTTTTCTGTTTCCAGCTAATTTCATAACCATGTAGCTACTCCCCTTTTACTTGATTAACCAAAACCGTTCTCACACGTCCGTTGTGCAGAGCTTTAACAAATACCTTGATTGATGGGTTATTTAAGGGTTACAAACGTGGACCAGTCGTAATCATAGATTATCATAGAATTTACAGTGCAGAAGGAGGCCATTCGGCCCATCGAGTCTGCACCGGCTCTTGGAAAGAGCACCCCCCCAAGGTCAACACCTCCACCCCATCCCCACAACCCAGTAACCCCACCCAACACCAAGGGCAATTTTGGACACTAAGGGCAATTTATCATGGCCAATCCACCTAACCTGCACATCTTTGGACTGTGGGAGGAAACCGGAGCACCCGGAGGAAATCCACGCAGACACGGGGAGGATGTGCAGACTCCGCACAGACATTGACCCAAGCCGGAGTTGAACCTGGGACCCTGGAGCTGTGAAGCAATTGTGCTATCCACAATGCTACCGTAATGGCAGGGGGGGGGGAGTGGGGGGCACCCTGCACACCCCTAGCAGCTGGACACCTTGGTACCACCAGCCTGACACTCTAGCAGTGCCCCTGGCACCGTGACCCAGCACTGCCATTGTGACAGGCTGACAGTACCAACAAGTGCCAGGTTGGCACTGTTAGGGATTGGGCCCGGGAGGGCCTTGCCAGGTAGAGTTGGGGTAAGGGGAGGGTTTTCCGGGGCCTTGCCCAAGGTTAGAGGGGGTGAGGAGTGGTCACAAAAACAGGGGGCCTGAAATGAGGGGGGAAGGGGGAGATCACTGCAGCCAGTCAAAATGACGCTCCGATTTGTGAGGTCTCTTTAAGTGCTACCTTGGCAGAGGAAATCTCCAGGACCAAAAAATATGTCAAAGTGTCATTGACACGCACCATGGAATGGACTTCAACTCAAGCTAACACCTCCCATCTCTATAATACCATCAAATTCAAAGTTCTTGATTCATACCTCGTGCAGTTTTTGTTTAGGAGTTATTAAGTTGAGAAGTGTAAACAAAATAGTGTAAGGCTATATAGTGCTCTCTTGGAGATATTATAGAGATGAGTTTAACCTTTCACTCTTTTGTTTACACTCCTCAATTTAATCATTCTCAACTAAAAAAAACTGCATGAGTATTGAATCAAGAATTTTGGTGATATTCACGTAAACAATATCCTGACCCTTTCACCAATGAATCTACTGCAATCCACTTCAGGAGAATACTACTCCATTACCCACTGCCTTTAATAATTACCTTTCCCTTCAGAAGAAGAATCTTTATCCAGGTCCTCACTCATCATTCTGTCATGTGGACTGATAGTCACACTTCTACACACTGCTGGACAAGTATCAAGAAGAGCAGTCTGCCTTTTTACAAGATGAACACCACAAAATCCTCTTCGCAGACATCGCAGCACCTCCCCGTCAGTGGGAAAGGCAGTCATGGGCTGATCTTTGTAATCCACCCACTTGAAGGTAACTCCTGTAATTTGTTGCCTTCACCCCTCAGGCAATAGCTGTCAAGATAGGCTGAAGTGCCTGTTGTTGAAGTGACAGTAGCAGGCCGTTCATGAAGATATGTTCATGTGCCAAATGAGAGCTCGAGAGCACATCATCATAGAATTATCATAGAATTTACAGTGCAGAAGGAGGCCATTCGGCCCATCGAGTCTGCACCGGCTCTTGGAAAGAGCACCCTACCCAAGGTCAACACCTCCACCCTATCCCCATAACCCAGTAACCCCACCCAACCCTAAGGGCAATTTTGGACACTAAGGGCAATTTATCATGGCCAATCCACCTAACCTGCACATCTTTGGACTGTGGGAGGAAACCGGAGCACCCGGAGGAAACCCACGCACACATGGGGAGGATGTGCAGACTCCGCACAGACAGTGACCCAAGCCAGAATCGAACCTGGGACTCTAGAGCTGTGAAACAATTGTGCTATCCACAATGCTACCGTGCTGCCCTTGATAGCGTTGATTTGTGTGCACAAAGTACCTCCAGTTCCACAAATTGGAACTCAAGATTTCTTGAGGAGAGGCTGGAGTTACTGCCGAGAATAAGGGAGGCTGAGGATCTCCTTGAGCATGAATTCCAGGAGCTACTCGGGCTTTAGAATGGTAAGTGGGTGTCCAACAGGCAGTGTAGGTGGAGGCAAGCAGTACAGGAATCTTCCGGGAGTGTGACACTCTCAAACTGAATACCATGAAGGGTGACGCTACAGTGAGAGAGTGCAGTCTACAACACATCGATGGTACTGTGTGGCAGCAGGGATTTGATAGTCAGAGGTGCAGACACACATTTCTGCAACTGCCAATGACGTATTGCCTCCCTGGTGCCAGGGTAACGTACCCTGAGAGGATACGGAGCATTTTTAAAGAGAAAAGGGGAACAGCGGGAGGTTGTGGTCTTGGTGAGAACCAATGGTAAAGGAAAAGTTGAAGTCCTGATGTCTCTGTCTCATAAGTTCAGAAGTAGAGCAGAACCTCAATGTACTAATCTCTGGATTACTTCAGTATCATATGTCAATGAGTATAAGAACAGGAGGACAAAAGAGGTTGCTTCAAGGCTAGAGAAATGGTGCAGGAGAGAGGGCTTCAGATTCTCGATGCATTGTGACCAGTTTGTAAGTAAGAAGGATCAGGAAGAGAGTAAATGCACAGCAGTCTAAAGTGGGTTTGGGGTACATACATGTAAATGCACATCTCGTGGTAAAATAACATTTAGTGCTGCAGGCACAAGTCACCATATGAAACTACGATATGATAGCAATAAGAGATACATGGCTCAAATATAGGGAGGATTGGAAACTTGATATTCCTGGCTGCAAGGCATTAAAGAAGGCTCGGGAAAGGAAAAAGGCTGTGTCAGACAGTATTGATCAAAGAAATTATCACTGCAGTCTGCGATCAAAGACAGAATCTATTTGATTAGAATTAAGGCACACTACTGGTGTAAACTATAAGGTACCAAATAATGGGAAGGAAATAAAGGAGACAAATCAGAGGAAAATGCAAGAACTACAGAGTAATTCTAATGGAAGAATTCAGTTATCCATATGTAGACACAATAACAATCAGCATGGGTACAAAATAAGGATGAATGGTAGTTTCATACATTGGGAGGAGACATATGGCGGTGTCCCCAGGGATCTGTATTCGGACCACTGTTCTTTGTGATATATAGTGACAGTCTGGTCTTGGATATGCAGGGTGTAATTTCAAAGTTTGCAGATCATATGAAACTCGGAAATGTAGTGACGAACTAAGGTGACAGTGACAGTTTCCAGGAGGGCATAGCATTTGAAATAGACAGTCAAATGGAAGATGAAATTTGACACAAAGATGTATGAAGAGCTGGTGGGGGAACAAACGACGAGAGACAACATGAACTAAATGTTATATTTTTTTATGTGGCACCAGAACAGAGCGATTGGGGTACATATACACAAATCTTTGATTGTAGCAGGACAAGTTGAGAAGGCTGACCAGAAAGCATATGGCATCATAGAATTTACAGTGCTAAAGGAGGCCATTCGGCCCATCGAGTCTGCACTGGCCCTTGGAAAGAGCACCCCACCCAAGCCCTATCCCCACAATCCAGTAACCCCACTTAACCTTTTTGGACACTAAGGGCAATTTAGTAATAATAATAATAATCGTTTATTGTCACAAGTAGGCTTCAATGAAGTTACTGTGAAAAGCCCGTAGCATAGCCAATCAACCTGACCCACGCATCTTTGGACTGTGGGAGGAAACCGGAGCACCCGAAGGAAACTCACACACATACGGGGAGAACGTGCATACTCCGCACAGACAGTGGCCCAAGCTGGGAATCGAACGTGGGACCCTGGAGCTGTGAAAAGGGGAACAGCGAGAGGTTGTGGTCTTGGTGAGAACCAATGGTAAAGGAAAAGTTGAAGTCCTGATGTCTCTGTCTCATAAGCTCAGAGGTAGAGCAGAACCTCAATGTACTAATCTCTGGATTACTTCAGTATCATATGTCAATGAGTAAAAGAACAGGAGGACAAAAGAGGTTGCTTCAAGGCTAGAGAAATGGTGCAGGAGAGAGGGCTTCAGATTCTCGATGCACTGTGGCCAGTTCGTAAGTAAGAAGGATCAGGAAGAGAGTAAATGCACAGCAGTCTAAAATGGGTTTGGGGTACATACATGTAAATGCACATCTCGTGGTAAAATAACATTTAGTGCTGCAGGCACAAGTCACCATATGAAACTACGATATGATAGCAATAAGAGATACATGGCTCAAATATAGGGAGGATTGGAAACTTGATATTCCTGGCTGCAAGGCATTAAAGAAGGCTAGGGAAAGCAAAAAGGCTGTGTCAGACTGTATTGATCAAAGAAACTATCACTGCAGTCTGCGATCAAAGACAGAATCTATTTGATTAGAATCAAGGCACACTACTGGTGTAAACTATAAGCTACCAAATAATGGGAAGGAAATAAAGGAGACAAATCAGAGGAAAATACAAGAACTACAGAGTAATTCTAATGGAAGAATTCAGTTATCCATATGTAGACACAGTAACAATCAGCATGGGTAAAAAATAAGGATGAATGATAGTTTCATACATTGGGAGGAGACTTATGGTGGTGTCCCCAGCGATCTGTATTCGGACCACTGTTCTTTTTGATATATAGTGACAGTCTGGTCTTGGATATGCAGGGTGTAATTTCAAAGTTTGCAGATCATATGAAACTCGGAAATGTAGTGACGAATAAAGATGACAGTGACAGTTTCCAGGAGGGCATAGCATTTGAAATAGGCAGTCAAATGGAAGATGAAATTTGACATAAAGATGTGTGAAGAGCTGGTGGGGGAACAAACGACGAGAGACAACATGAACTAAATGTTATATTTTTTAACGTGGCACCGGAACAGAGAGATTGGGGTACATATACACAAATCTTTGATTGTAGCAGGACAAGTTGAGAAGGCTGACCAGAAAGCATATGGCATCATAGAATTTACAGTGCTGAAGGAGGCCATTCGGCCCATCGAGTCTGCACCGGCCCTTGGAAAGAGCACCCCACCCAACCCCTATCCCCGCAATCCAGTAACCCCACTTAACCTTTTTGGACACTAAGGGCAATTTAATAATAATAATAATAATAATCGCTTATTGTCACAAGTAGGCTTCAATGAAGTTACTGTGAAAAGCCCGTAGCATGGCTAATCCACCTGACCCACACATCTTTGGACTGTGGGAGGAAACCGGAGCACCCGAAGGAAACTCGCACACATACGGAGAGAACGTGCATACTCTGCACAGACAGTGACCCAAGCTGGGAATCGAACGTGGGACCCTGGAGCTGTGAAGCAACAGTGCTAACCACTATGCTCCCGTGCTGCCCATACTTGGCCGTATTAATAGAGGAATAGAATACAAAAGCGAGAAGGTGACACTGAACCAGTGGGACCCAGATGGCAGAATTCCCTTCAACCCTGGGCACCACACTTTAGGAAGAATGTCAAGCCCTTGGAGAGGTTTGTGGACTAACTGGAAAATTGGGGATTATTCTCCTTGGAGCAGGGAAGGGTAAGAAGAGAGCTGTTATACGTGTTCAAAATCATGTATGATTTTGATAGTGTATCCGTTTCCAGTAACAGTCGGCAGAGGGCCGACTTGACAATGTGCCAACTGTACTGGAACAATTTGGCTTGGAGTTGCAACTGGTTCTGGAGCACATGTCTTCAGCACTACAACTGAGATGTTACGGAGGCCGGTAATATCCTTTGCTGTGTCTAGTGCTTTCAGCTCTTCATGTAGAGTGAAGCAAATTGGCTGAGGACTGGCATCTGGAAATGGTGGGGACCTGAGAGGAGACCTCCGTTAGAAAAGAGGAATAAGTGGCATTTCAGCCTTATGTAACTGTGAATCTTGCCACATGTAGCTAGCTATTAGTTGGAAAGAGGAAGTGATGGCTGATGTTAGGAAAACAAAGGTAGTTTAAGGGATTTATATTAGCATTGGTAAACATTAGAACTAAGGTATAGTTTTAGGTGGGTTTAATTTAATGTCTCTATGGCTGGAAGGGCAAAACCTATGGTTAGATTTTTGCTGGTGTTTGGGTATGTGTGGGTTGGTTACATTCCAACTGTAATATAGGGAGCTACGCATGAAGAATAAATATAGTTGCTTGGCAACTAGAGGCCCTCATAAGGAAAAACATTTTCTTTGAGTTTTAATTGGAAGTCAGGGCAGTTAGTGCAGATAAACCACCGCACAGGGAACATCTCCCACAGCTCTGTGAACAGCAGTTGGAGACAGGGAGAGAGTGACAAGGCAGCTCTCATTTTACTGTTCAATGCAGTAAAATCCAAGAAAGCAAGCTCCAGTGCAAATAAAGGATGTTTGGTTCTAGAAACTTGGAAATAGAACCGGATAATGTACATGGGCAGTACAGTCAAAGCTGAAAAGGAATTGGCTGCTGGGCAGCTGAGTTTCTAAAGGTTATTAAAGTAATCTTTTAAAAAAAATTTAGAGTACCCAATTCATTTTTTCCAATTAAGGGGCAATTTAGCATAGCCAATCCACCTACCCTGCACATCTTTGGGTTGTGGGGGCGAAACTCACGCAAACACAGGGAGAATATGCAAACTCCACACGGACAGTGACCCAGAGCCAGGATCAAACCTGGGATCTTGGCGCTGTGAGATAACAGGGCTAACCCACTGTGCCACCGTGCTGCCCTGTTAAAGTAATCTTAAAGGTTTTTAAAGTAACCCTGAAGTTTGCAAATGTTTTACTATTGTCTGCAAAACAAATTATTCATTTACGTTTCCTAATTAAGGGGCAATTTAGCGTGGCCAATCCACCTACCCTGCACATCTTTGGGTTATGGGGATGAGACACGGAGGGAATGTGCAAACTCCACATGGACAGTGTCCTGGGGCCAGGATCGAACGCAGGTCCTCGGCGCCGTGAGTCAGCAATACTAACTACTGTACCACTGTGCCGCCCTCTGCAAACAAATGTTAGCGTAATTGGGAAGACAGAAATGGCTGAGTTCAGAGTATGTGTTCATCGTGGAAGTCAGTCGAGTCAAAGAAATCCTAAAAAGGGTTGGTGTAAAACCTGGAGTGGATTCACTGGTAGAAGTGGAGCAGAAGCTCTGTTCAAAAGAGTCCTTTGGTAAACGGGGAGTGGATTTCGGAATGTGACTTGCCAATGGAAGCCCATTGCGAGAGAAGGTTTTAAAGTGTGTTTTTTACGAGTGGAGTTTGGAAATTTTCACCTGGCAGGATTCTGAGGAGAAATCCGCAGACACTCACTTAGTTTCAGAGCGGAGTGAGGATTTGACCATAGCCAATGTGTGTTTTAAAAAGAATTGTGTGCTAATGAGGCCATTGTCACTTCAAATGTATTGTGTCATCCATATTATTCTTAAAGTCTGTGTGTAATTGTTATGCTAAGGGGGATTAAAGGAGTATTGTATTATAATCCATTTTTTTCGAGGTTTAATAAATGTTTTTCTTGTTTCTAAAACTAATTAGCAGTCCTGTGACTTTGTTCCTCCACGTTTGACCCTCCACTTTTGAGCCAGGGTTCCATTCTGGGATCTCCCCATCTGGTTCTAACTGGAACCCTAACACTAATCACACATAGCCACAAAGTGTCTGATGTTTCAAAATATGTTCCCATAGTGTAAAGCTGTGAACATTAAAACTTCTCCAAAAATCGATGCACTCACAAGCGAATTGCAAGTGTCGGTAATGCTCAGTTGAGAACGGTTCCATATGATACTTCTGCATACCAAAATAGAAAAAGTTGTGGATTGAAAAGGTTCTGGTCTGTGACTGCATCAAGACTTTGAGGTAACGTATCAAGCTGAAAGTTGTAGAGTCATTGTTCTGTCTCAGTTCTTCAGTTTAGGCTGCCTCGTTTATTAGAAATCAATGAGGATTTCTAAATCTCCCAGTATTGCAAAATCTCTGAGTGTCGTAAAAGGGAAGTATATGCATTCATTGTCACGACACCACGTTCCTGCTCTTAGTAACATTCTTGTTTTCTGGTGGAATACTTCTCAGGCTATGGACCACAGGAAATGAACATATAGCGTCACACATCTGTGAAGATGGATGAGCGGCAATATCCTTTTCTTCAGTGAGGCTTTATGGCATCATGAGCTATATTCAGGGGAAAAAAGAGTAAAACAATACCCTTTTGAGAACAAGCATAATGTGAAAAGCAGAGCAAAAGAAAAATGATACGGTGAGGTCAGTGAAGTATCAGTTCACGTTGACACACCATACTTAAGGAGATAGTGATGCAAAAGACAGTGGAATGGAGTCGAGCATGCTCGGGAAACTGGGCACAAATGGAGCTTGAAATGACGCCAATTCTCCAAAGAGGGGTTATGGTTCATGTTTCTGGCCAAACTCATTTCAGAATCGTAAACAAAAAACTCAACAAGTTCAATTGGGCATTTTAATGGAACATAATGTTTTTCTTTGCATTAAAAAAAAATATTGATTGGTGCACTTAAGAGAGATAACTCGGTGTTGTTTGATTAATACAGCTGGAAGTGGCAGTATCACAGAGAAATAAGCATTTTAAGAAAGGATGTCTCGTCCATCAGCTGTGAATAACTTGACTTCAAATCACTGATATGAGTATACAAAACATGACTGAACGACTTAAACGGTTCGATAAGTTAGTTACTTAGCAAAACTAGCCTTTTGGTGCCTGCGTGCCTCTGAAAACAGTCAGTTTGAAGACCCTGTTCGGCTGAGTGCACTGAGAGAAACTCAACACATTCATTATTACAATCTGGGGGTGTGATCGGTGTTTTGTGAATGGGGTCAGCTTTGAGCAGCATTTTAAACCAGGTTGCAGAAACCCCACATGGGCTTCACATCACATATGTCTAAAATTCCACAATCTTTTGCACTGGTTTGGTCGGTCAGCTGGATTGCCCCGGATGAAACCAGTGCAAGCTGGTGGAAAATCTCTAGGCCTGGACTCTGGCTAGTTTTGTTGTGGCAGATGTGATTGCGAGCATCAAGCACTTCTCTAGTCCCTTTGTGAAACGCACCATGGACGTCACGTTCAACAATAAAGAGCTGCGGTTCTGAACTGTGTGTGATCCAGCCTGGCTATGGATAAAAACTTCGAGGATGTGGATACTGTTACGATCTCAGTTGATATAACTGGATGGGAAGATCCCACAATGGAACCCTGACTCAAAAGAGGGTAACTTTTATTTTTCTCTAAAACATGAAGGAACAGAGTCACAGGACCGCTAATTAGTTTCAACAAGAAAAAAATATTAAACATGGGACAATTGGATTATAATACAGTACCTCTTTACTCCCCCCTTTTTTACAGATATGCACAGGTTTTAGGTTTAACACGGATTATAAAATACATCTTAATCTACAATGGTCTCATTATGAGCAGCACGGTAGCACAAGTGGTTAGTACTGTTGCTTCACAGCGCCAGGGTCCTAGGTTTGATTCCCGGCTTGGGTTACTGTCTGTGTGGAGTCTGCACGCTCTCCCTGTGTCTACGTGGGTTTCCTCTGGGTGCTCTGGTTTCCTCTCACAAGTCCCGAAAGATGTGCTGTTAGGTAATTTGGACATTCTGAATTCTCCTTCCATGTACCTGAACTGGCGCCAGAATGTGGCAACCAGGAGTTTTTCACAATAATTTCATTGCAGTGTTAATGTATGCCTACTTGTGACAATAAAGATTATTTATTTTATTTTTTTTTTAACACAAAGTCTCTTTTAAGCTTAAATGACTGGGCACTGCACCGCAAGTGAATGTTTGCGGATTTCTCCTGAGAATTCCCCCAGATGATTGTCACGTGAGAGTTTCCAAGCTCCCCTCCCAAAAACACACTTTCAAATCTTCTCTCATAATTATGTTTTCCCTCAGTAGTTTGCATTCCAAAATCCAGATCAGGTTTGCCACATGACACTTTTAAACCAAGCTTCCTCTCCACTTTTAACAGTGAATCCATTCCCGGATTTTACACCAACCTCTTTAGGATTTATTTATCTTGACTGCTGTGCAAACTGCTCACAATTGCTTTAACTCTCAATTCTCATACAGTATTAAAATAATGTCAGATGTTTGATTTACCTTTGAAGGCTGCTGCCCGACTTTAAATCTGGTTACTGCAATTGTCTCTTTAACTCTGAACACTTACTCTTCCTTAAATTATTCTGAACAATACCTTGGGCTCTGTTCACTTAACTTCAGACTTCTTAGACACTTCTCTTTATTTCTCTTGTGTCATTACTAGCTGGACTTTAGGTTCCAGCATCTGTTTTCTTAACCATTACGCCATAGTATGGCTTTTCTTCTACCAAAGCTGAGAGATATGTTCCTTCTTTAGCCTTCTAAAACCAACTGCTTCCAGTAGAGCCATGAGAGCTGCTTTCTATCTCACTACCTAACTTCAAATGCAATCAAATTAACTAAACTGAAACTTAAAAGCTTCTCCACCTTACAATGCCCAGGCCCAAGTTGCTAAGCAACACCCACATGCTTATGTCTTTTATTTATTGTTCACGCATTGTCCTCTCTAAGCATAATGGAAACACAATTGGAACTTAATAAACCCCCACACATACAAACACCTTTGTCCAGCATGAATCTAACTATAGGTTTTACTCTTCCAGGCACAGAAACAGTAAATTAAGCCCACTTACAACTAGTGTTTACCAATACACATATAAATCCCTTAAAACTACCTTGGATTTCCTAACAACACAGTCCAAATGCCGACACCATGAGAAGAATTAGTTATGTTGCATCACTGAAATTTCATAATTTGATCTGTTCTCGTTACAAACCTGGTGTTGCACCTTCTTTTGTAGCACAATTTGCCCCAAATCAACCAAGCCAGCACAAAAGGACAAGGAATGTCATGCACAAATTGTGTCCAGCAAACATTGAGTTGCAATATATTTCTGTGCAATCGTTAAAAACGGCAACATGCTGGCTGCTGACCCTGCCCACCAAACTGACCACACCCCCAAATCAAATTAATTGCCATTGGGAGTTTTGTTTTACTAATCGTTTCCATTTGCGAGCCTGCTCGGAAAATCTAAAAAAATAAAATCTACAGGTGTAGGAACACTAAAAGACATTTGAAAAACTTTGGGCAGGATTTTCCGTCCCCATCCCAAGTCAATTGATATTTTGCTGGTCTGTCAGATTTTCCATGATTCCTGCAGTGGGTGGGGCTCGAAAATCCCAGCCTTTGTGCTTTTTAAAAGCTGACAGAGTACATGCATATCACTAATAAATGCTGTGTAGCACGTGTTCCTACACTTTATAAATGGAGGCATAAGCAAGAAGGTTATGATAAACCTATGTAAACATTGTTTCAGCCTCGACTGGGGTATTGTAACCAATTCCTTGCACCACATCTTCGGAAGGATGCAAAGGCATTTAGAGAGGGGGCAGAACATTTTTACAAGCACGGCTCCAGGGATGAGATACTTAAAGAATGAGGATAGATTTGAGAAGCTAGTGTTGTTCTCCTTAAAGAAAGAACGGAGATTTAATAGGTGCTCAAAACTATGGATAGAAACACAGAAACCATTCGAGGCCGCTCTGCCATTCAATATGATCATGGTTGATGATCCTCCTCAACTCCATACTCCTGCACTCTCAGTGCCATACCCCTTGACATCTCTAGAGTATAGAAATCTATCTATTTTCTTCTTAAATATATGCAGTCATTTGGCTGCGACAGCCGTCTGTGGTTAAGAAGTCCACGGGTTTACTACCCTCTGAATGAAGATGTTTCTCCTCCTCTCGGTCCTAAATGGCCTACCCCTTAGCCTGAGACCCATTGTTCTAGAGGAAACATTATCCCTGCATCCAGTCTGTCCAGCTCTGTCAGAATTTTATACGTTTCAAATAGATCCCCTCTCCTCATTCTTTCAAATTCTAGTGAATATAGGCCCAGATGACTCAATCTCTTGAGATACGACAATCCTGCCATCCCAGAAATCAGTCTGGTGAGCAATCGCTATGACAACTAAATCTTTTCTGTGATAAGGAGACTAACAGGGCACACAATGCTCCAGGTGTGGTCTCAGCAAGGCCCTGTTTAGTTGCATTAAGACATCTTTGCTCCTCTACTTAAGCCCTCTTGCGATGAAGGCCAACATACCATTTCCCATCCTAACAGTTTGCTGTATCTCCATGCTTGCTTTCAGAACTGGTGTACTAGGACATCCAGGTCCAGGGGAGGCGGTAGCTTAGTGGTATTGTCACTGGACTCGTAATCCAGAGACCCAGAGTACTCTGGGGTCCCACGTTCCATATCCTGCCGCTGCAGGTGGTGAAATTTGAATTCAATAAAAATCTGGAATTAAAAGTCTATCGATAACCATGAAACCATTGTCGATTGTATACAAACCCATCTGGTTCACTAATGTCCTTTTAGGGAAGGAAATCTGTCAACCTTATGTAGTCTGGCCTATTTGTGACTCCAGACCCACAGCAATGTGTCGACTGTTAACTGCCCCTCAAGGCTGCAGATCGTAATCACAGCAGCTTTCCTTTGACAAGAACCACTTTGCAGTCAGTCAGTCTTCCAAGGTTAGGTGCATCAGAAAAACAAATGAACTGGAGCTCCACCTGAGCAACCCAGCAACTGAGCCTCCAACAACAACCTACTGTGAGAGTGTCGACACCGTCACAGAAAAGGGCGAGTTCTTCATCACCCTGAAAATGATTTGCAACATCTCAAAAGTGAAGGTAAAGAGCAAAGTGTAGTGTATTGCCCAGCCAAATGGGCAATATCTATATGTAGGTTAAAGGCACCCATGATTACTGTAGCACCCGTGTTACATGCATCTCGAATTTCCTGTCAATGCCATCCCTTACCTCACCACAACTGTTTGGAGACCTGTAGACAACTCCCACTAATGTATTCTGCTTTTGTTGCTTCTTAGCTCCATCCAAATCAAGATTTTCTGAGCAAATATGCTCTCTGACTATTGTATTGATTTCATCATTAACTATCTACACTACCCCACCTCCTTTCCCTTTTGGCCTGTCCTTCCTAAATATTGTGTACCCTTTTCAGTTGGATAGTCAGCTCCCAATCTTGGTCACCCTGCAGCCATGTGTGCGTAGTTGCAATCACATCATACCTGTTTATATCAATTTGTGCTGTTAATTCATCTACATTATTGTGAATGCTCCATGCATTCAGATACAATGGGCAGGATTCTCCGTCGGACGATGCTGGAATTGGGAAACGCATTGGGCAGAGAATCGGTTCCACGCCAAAACCGCGGCGGCCGTCGATTTCACACCAAATCGTAATTCTCCGTCGCCTCAACAGCGGTGTCAATGCGCTCCACACCGCACGTACAGTAAACACCCTTGGCATATCATTAGCAGGCCTGACCCAGTATTCTCCAGGGCATCTGTGACTCTCCGTCTCCAATGGGCCGAATCCTAACTGCTGGAGAATTCCAACCATGGTCCATTTCTCTCTTCCGGCTCTCGCTAACACGTGTTCCTGGGAGTAACCCTGAGATTACTACCTTTGAGATCCTGCTTTTTAATTTATTTCTTAGTTCCCTGTAGAGATGCTAATTTTACTGGTTGTAGCTATGTACTTGATTAAGCCCATCAATCCTGTACCCGTCCTTTTAATTCTGACAGTGCTCTCTGTAACTATTTATGTAGGTAGTGTTGCCACTAAGTTACATTTTATTTGCGTCCTTTGTTTTAGTGAATCCTATCTTTTCCCAAACACTGGAGACTGGAGTCGAGTTAATTACTTTGACACAAAAGACACGTACCGTAAATGCTGAAAATCTAAAATAAAAACTGAGACTGCTGGAAATATTCGGGGTATCTGGCAGCATCTGTGGAGAAAAATTGAGTTAATGGCGCGGTTCTCCTGAAAAATGACAAGTGTAATTCATGCAGGAACCACGGGGTGACTCCCGTCAGGTAGACGGGTGTGATCGAGATCGTAATTCACTCACTTTTACTGTGTAAAAGTATGCATAGCGGGTAGCAAGCCGGCCAGCCCTCCTTCACCAATGCCAGGGGGCTTTTTTTAAAGGACGGCCTGATCCCAGTATTCCGAGAGAGGGCCCCCCCCCCTCCACCCACACCGCTGACAAGAAGAACATTACCCAACCCCTCAGCAAAGAGGAGAATCCTCCCCCCCACCATTAAAATAATGGGCCACCCCCCTCCCACACACACCAAACAGACATAAGGGTGGCCCGATCACCCCCTCTCCTCAGCCCCCCCACTTCAGTACCCGGCCCTTGGCAGGGCCAATGCTGACCCCAGCCTTGCGCATTAGACTCTGAGGGAGGTTGAGATGGTAAGCCCAGTGTCCATTTGCCCCTCTGCTACCGCCAGGCAGCAGAGAGAGGGTCCCACAAGGGTCTTGCGGGTTGGGTGCGCTCAGGCTGGGGGCAAAGGGTTGTCCTCGGGTCTCTACCCTGGGATGGGGGTCTCGTGGTCAGACTGCCCTTTCTAGACCTGGGAAATCTCTTGGCATGGTGATCTCGGGCAGCTCTCTGATCAAAATATTCATTCTTGTCTGTGGACTGTGAAACTTTGAAATGGCCTGGACACTTTAATTGCCATGCCACCTGGAGACCTGAATCCCTGCAGCACTCCATTCTGCAGAAGGAATTCACCCTTCTCTCTCTCAGAAGCTGCAGATGTGAGAAGACCCTTTGAACTGACAGGAGAAGCCAATTTCACGAGGAAGAGGATTCCATTTTGGCATCTCTATAAGCAGCAGGTGCTGACTGGCAACTTTGAACTGTTATGTTTGACAGCTGCAGAGGAGACAAAACAGTCCATTGGTGATACAAGCCAGGAAGCCTCAAGTACTTTCTCTTCCCCCACATCAGTTCACTCAGCCCATTGCGTTTAACACTGCAGCTGTTTTAAGTGCCTGTGTCTTCCTAGAAAGCTTACAACACTTGAAATGCTTTGTATTCATTCAATTCCATAGTGCAGTAACTTTAACAAGGCTCTGAGTGACAGCTTAATGGTTTTAAACACAGCAAGCAAGAGATTTGTTTAGTTATCTTTCCCTTCACGCTTGAATGCATCCCCCATTGTTCCTAACCGCAATGTTGAAGGGGCTGGCACAGAGGCCTGCATGGAGGTTGGATGTGGGAAAGGTGATTGAAGATTATGTAGTGTTTAATAGGAACAGGGAGGTTTCGGCGTCAGTGGTGTGGGAAGTGTTGAAAGCAGTAGTGAGGGGCGAGGTCATTTCATTTAAGGCTGAGGTGGACAGAGAGGCAAGAGAGGAGCTGCAGCGGATGGTAGAGTAAATTTTGGAGTTGGATGGAAGGTATGCGGAGGATCCGACTCCGGATCTTCTGGTGAGGAGGAAGGAGTTACAGGCGAGGTTTGACCTTCTGTCCACAGGAAAGGTGCTTCGGCAGTTGAGGCGGGATGCCATGTACAACTTTGGGGAGAAGGCCACCGTGTGTTGGTGGGCCAGCTCCGCTAGCAGGCGGCTGTGAGACAGATGGTTCGGGTCCATGATGGGACAGGGGAGCAGGTGAACAAGGCACTTGAGGGTTTCTTTACGAATTTGTCTGATATGTCAGAGCCTCCGTAGGATGAGTCAGACATGAGGGAGTGTTTGGGGCGGTTGGAGTGTCCCAAAGTACGAGAGGAGAGGGCAGGGTTGGAGAAGCCAGTGGGGGTAGAAGAAGTGTGGGTGGCGATAGGGAAGATGCAGATGGATAAGTCACCGGGGCCGGATGGTTTCCCGGTGGAGTTTTATAAAACGTTTCTGGATAATTTGGCACCGTTGTTGGCGAAGATGTTTGAGGACATGATGGCTAAGGGGCAGTGCCAGAGACAACGGGACAGCTATCCATTTCATTGCTCTTGAAAAAGGACCTGGTGGAGTGTGGGTCTTAAAGGCTAATATCTCTGTTGAATGTGGACGCCAAGACTTTGGCGAAGGTGCTGACATTAAGAGTGGAGGGATGTCTTCTGAAGGTCATTGGGGAAGATCAGACAGGGTTCGTAAAACAAAGAAAGTTGTCAAATGTGCAGCGTCTGTTAAATGTGGTACTTTCTCTGGCAGAATGTAGGGAGTTGGAGGTGGTGGTGGGGCTGGATGCATGGAAGGTGTTTGATGATGTGCAGTGGAGCTATTTGTCTGCCGTGTCGATGAGGTTTGGGATTTGGCCTAAGTTTGTGGCGTAGGTAAATTGTTGTATAAGGATCTGATGGCGTGGGTGCGCGCAAATGAGATGAATTCAGGGTAGTTTCTGTTGCATCGGGGAATGAGGCAGGGGTGCCTCACGGTCCCCTCTTCTGTTTGCGCTGGCAATAGAGCCCTTGGCCATAGTGCTGAGGTGCTCGGATAAATGGAAAGAATGGTGACGGGGGTGTGGAGCATAGGGTGTCTCTGTATGCTGATGACCTTTTGCTGTATATCTCCAACCCAGACTTTTCAGTCAGGGTTAATGGCACTGATTTGGGGCTTTTTCAGGCTACAAGTTAAATTTGGGAAAAAGTTGAGTGTTTTGTGGTGTCTTCTCCAGGAGTGGGATTTGGGGAGGTTGCTGTTTTAAGTACCTGGAAGTGTAGGTGGCTCAGGACTGGGCTCGGCTCTGGAAGTTGAACTTTACGAGTCTGATGGGCAGGGTCAAGGTGGATTTACTGAGGTGGGATAGTCTTCCCCTATCATTGGCAGGACGGGTGCAGACAGGTAAGATGAACATCTTGCCATGGTTATTTCTATTTCAGTGCCTACCGGTCTTTGTGCCAAAATCTTTTTTAAGGGGGTGGATAGGTTGGGTTCAGCGTTTGTGTGGGCAGAGGAGGTGGCAAGGATTAGGAGGACAGTGCTTCAGTGAGGGCGGCAGTCGAGGGGGCCTGGCCCTTCTGAACCTGTTATACTATAATTGGGTGGTGAACACTGAGAAAGTGTGGGGTTGGAGCAGGGAGACGGAGGCTTTGTGGGCGAGGATGGAGGCAGGCGCTTGTAAGGGGACGGGTTTGCGGGCGCTGGCAATGGCACACTCCCGTTTGCCACAGGGAATTTCTCAGGGAATCCGGTGGTGGTGGCCATGCTGAAAATATGGAGGCAATATCGGCAGCACTTTAAGGTAGAATGGGGTCCAAGTTGATGCCGATTCAAGGGTACCATGGGTTTGAGCCAGGGAGGATGGATGAAAGGTTTTGGGGATGGGAGGAGTGAGGGGTGATGGAAATGTAGGACTAATTTTTAGAGCAGTTTGCAAGTTTGGAGGAGTTGGGGGAGAAGTTTGGGATCCTGCGAAGGGAGGTTTTCAGGTACTTGCAAGTGCGGGATTTCGCGAAAAGGTTTTTCCGAGTTTTCTGATGTTATCGCCCTCACATTGCTGGAAGGGGTGTTGTCGGTAATGGGGCTGGGGGGGGGGGGGGTCATCTTGGCCATCTATGGGAGGATATGGCCTCTCTGGAGTGGTTAAGGCCAAGTGGGAGGAGGAGCTGGGGATGGTGCTGGAGAAGGGGCTGTGGTGTGAGATGCTGCGGAGGGTGAATGCTTCAACTTTGTGCATGAGGCTGGGGTTGATACAGCCAGAGGTTAGTACACAGAGTGAACCTGACGAAGTAGAAGATGAGCCGGTTTGAGGGGGTGGAGGATATCTGTGAATGGTGTGGGAGGAGCTCAGCCAATCACGTGCATATGCTCTGGTCCTGCCCAGAGTTGGAGAGGTTTTGGAGGTTGTTCTTCAGCACTATTTCGGTGATTTTGCACATGGACTTGGAGCCCAGTCCCCTGGGGCCATATTCGGGGTGTCGGGCTTGCCAGAGCTGCAGACAGCCAACCCTTGGTGTGAGCAACTTGGCACCTGGGCACCTTGGCAATGCCCCTGCCAGCTTGGCAGTGTCATGGAGGCACTGCCAGGGTGCCAGGCTGACAGTACCTGGGGGAGTGCGCATCCACCCGGAGGTCTCAACCTCCCAGCGACCCCCCTTGCCCCCCTAGGTGCCATCGCGGCTGGTTCTTGACTTTGTGAACCAGTACCAAACGGCTCCCGGTAGGAACCTCGCTGGCGAGGCTGGTGAATCCCGGGCCCTGGGTGAATCCGGTGAACGCATCTTTAAATTAGCCTAATTGATCATTTAAATATGTGCGCCTGGATCTCGCCCATCAAGAGCGAGATCCAGATCACGACACACCACGAAATTCCGTTGAATCTCGGGAGATGTGTTCGAGTGTCGCAAATCCCAATACCTCCCGTGAGATTCAACCCCCTCGTCCCAACACCAAGGCGAGAGCTACGAGGCCAGGGAATCACGCCCATCCTTTGATTCTTGAGGCCGTTCTCATGCATGTACCTTTCAGGACTCCCGGTGTGGGGATCGCCAAAAGGCCTGGTCCTGTTTCCTTCAGTAGCGCTCCAAACCTTTGCTCAACTGGGGCAGCACATGATGGGGAAAGACGTAAAGGGTTGGGGTGGGATTGATGAAGTTGGATGGTGTGGTGTTGTGCCAATTAGCTATGCTGTGCCGTGCCCAGATAAAGGCCGGCCCAAGACGGACCCGGCATTTCACGATGTTCCCGGCTGGGTCTTGGAGTGTTGCTAAGTTACTGTGGAACGGGACTTCCGGGTGCGGCGATGACCAGCTAAGTCGCACGTTTCGGCAGCTCCCGGTGGAACGGACTTTTGGGCTCTTGATAGGAGCCCCAACGGCAATTTTAACGGCTAAAAACACCGTGCGGTAAACCAGAAGGGAATTCCCCCTGGACACGGATGGAAAAAGGAGAGGAAAGTGGCCGGATTGCAGCGGATCCTTTAGAACAGCGGCAAGGAAGGCAAGCAAAAACCAAGATGGCGTCGGAAGGTGGCAGTTTCATATGGGGCCCTGAACAACAAGAGTTCTTGAAATGCTGCGTGGACGAGATAAAAAAGGAAATGAAGAAAGAGCTGTTGGCCCCGATACTACAGGCGATCGAAGGGCTAAAGGAGGAACAAAAGACCCAGGAGCAGGAGCTTCGGGTCGTGAAGGCGAAGGCAGCCGAGAATGAGGACGATATACAGGGCCTGGTGGTGAAGACGGAGATACAGGAGGCACATCAGAAACGATGTGTGGAGAGGTTGGAGGCACTGGAAAACAACGCAAGGAGGAACAACCTGAGGATTCTTGGTCTTCCTGAAGGTGTGGAGGGGGCGGACGTCGGGGCATATGTGAGCACGATGCTGCACTCGTTAATGGGAGCGGAGGCCCCGACGGGTCCGTTGGAGGTGGAGGGAGCATACCGAGTTATGGCACGAGGACCGAGAGCAGGAGAAACTCCCAGAGCCATAGTGGTGAGATTCCTCCGTTTTAAGGATAGAGAAATGGTCCTTAGATGGGCGAAGAAAACTCGGTGCAGTAAATGGGAGAACGCGGTGATCCGCGTTTATCAAGACTGGAGTGCGGAGGTGGCGAGAAGGAGGGCGAGCTTTAATCGGGCCAAGGCGGTGCTTCATAAAAGGAAGATAAAATTTGGAATGCTGCAACCAGCAAGACTGTGGGTCACATATCAAGGGAGGCACCACTACTTTGAGACGGCGGATGAAGCGTGGACTTTTATTGTAGAAGAAAAACTGGAATGAGTGGATTATTAAAAAGAACGTTTGGACAAAGTGGTGGGGCGAATGTGGGGGGCGAAGAGGGGTTTTATGTTCTAATCCTGCGGTATGGTAACTTTTCTCTCTCCCACAGGTGGTGATGGGGGGAGGTGGGGAGGGAGAGGAGATGGGGCGTTGGCCATGGGGGGCGGGGCCAAGGGAGAAGCGCGGGCTTGGCTCCCGCGCTATGATAATTATGGCGGGAATAGAGAAGCAGGAAGGAGGGGGCGTCGCACGGTGCGAGCCGTGGTCACGGGGGGAAGCCGAGGTCAGCCAGAGTTTGCTGACTTCTGGGAGCAACATGGGGGGAGTAATTACGCTAGCGGGGGGTCTAGCGGGGGGGGGGGTGGGAGGGGGGAATTACTGGGTTGATGCTGCTGGGGAAAGGGGGGAGCGGGTACGGGAGAGGATGGGCGGGGGGGCACCGCCTGGGGGAGATACAGCTGCGTGGGAACTGGGTGAGAAGCTGGAAAAAGATGATGGCTAATCGGCAAGGGGGGGTGGTGGGAAGCCCCCCAACTCGGCTGATCACGTGGAACGTGAGAGGGCTCAACGGGCCGATAAAGAGGGCACGGGTACTCGCACACCTTAAGAAACTTAAAGCAGATGTGGTTATGTTACAGGAAACGCACCTGAAACTGATAGACCAGGTCAGGCTGCGCAAAGGATGGGTGGGGCAGGTGTTCCATTCGGGGCTGGATGCGAAAAACAGGGGGGTGGCTATATTAGTGGGGAAGCGGGTAATGTTCGAGGCAAAGACTATAGTGGCGGATAACGGGGGCAGATACGTGATGGTGAGTGGCAAACTACAGGGAGAGATGGTGGTTTTGGTAAACGTGTATGCCCCGAACTGGGATGATGCCAATTTTATGAGGCGAATGCTAGGACGCATTCCGGACCTAGAGACGGGAAAGCTGATAATGGGGGGAGACTTTAACATGGTGTTGGAACCAGGGCTGGATAGGTCGAAGTCCAGGACTGGTAGGAGGCCGGCAGCAGCCAAGGTACTTAAAGATTTTATGGAACAGATGGGAGGGGTGGACCCGTGGAGATTCAGTAGACCTAGGAGTAAGGAGTTCTCGTTTTTCTCCTATGTCCATAAAGTCTATTCGTGCATAGACTTTTTTGTGCTGGGTAGGGCATTGATCCCGAAGGTGAGGGGAACGGAATATACGGCTATAGCCATTTCGGATCATGCCCCACACTGGGTGGACTTGGAGATAGGGGAGGAAACAGGAGGGCGCCCACCCTGGAGAATGGACATGGGACTAATGGCGGATGAGGGGGTGTGTCTAAGGGTGAGGGGATGTATTGAAAAGTACTTGGAACTCAATGACAATGGGGAGGTCCAGGTGGGAGTGGTCTGGGAGGCGTTGAAGGCGGTGGTTAGGGGGGAGCTGATATCAATAAGGGCACATAAAGGGAAGCAGGAGAGTAAGGAACGGGAGCGGCTGCTGCAAGAACTTTTGAGGGTGGACAGACAATATGCGGAAGCACCGGAGGAGGGATTGTACAGGGAAAGGCAAAGGCTGCATGTGGAATTTGACTTGCTGACTACAGGCACTGCAGAGGCACAATGGAGGAAGGCGCAGGGTGTACAGTATGAATATGGGGAGAAGGCGAGCAGATTGTTGGCACACCAATTGAGGAAAAGGGGAGCAGCGAGGGAAATAGGGGGAGTGAGGGACGAGGAAGGAGAGATGGAGCGGGTAGCGGAGAGAGTGAATGAAGTGTTCAAGACATTTTATAAAAAATTATATGAAGCTCAACCCCCGGATGGGAGGGAGAGAATGATGGACTTTTTGGATCGGCTGGAAATTCCCAAGGTGAAAGAGCAGGAAAAGGTGGGACTGGGAGCACAGATCGAGGTAGAAGAAGTGGTGAAAGGAATTAGGAGTATGCAGACGGGAAAGGCCCCGGGACCGGACGGATTCCCAGTTGAATTCTATAGAAAATATTTGGACTTGCTTGCCCCGGTACTGATGAGGACCTTTAATGAGGCAAAGGAAAGGGGACAACTGCCCCCGACTATGTCTGAAGCAACGATATCGCTTCTCTTAAAGAAGGAAAAGGACCCGCTACAATGCGGGTCCTACAGACCAATTTCCCTCCTCAATGTGGATGCCAAGGTCCTGGCCAAGGTAATGGCAATGAGAATAGAGGAATGTGTCCCGGGGGTGGTTCACGAGGACCAAACTGGGTTTGTGAAGGGGAGACAGCTGAACACGAACATACGGAGGCTGTTAGGGGTAATGATGATGGCCCCACCAGAGGGTGAAACGGAGATAGTAGTGGCGATGGATGCCGAGAAAGCATTTGATAGAGTGGAATGGGATTATTTGTGGGAGGAGTTGAGGAGATTTGGTTTTGGAGAGGGGTATGTTAGATGGGTGCAGCTATTGTATAGGGCCCCAGTGGCGAGTGTGGTCACGAATGGACGGGGATCGGCATATTTTCGGCTCCATAGAGGGACAAGGCAGGGATGTCCTCTGTCCCCATTACTGTTTGCACTGGCGATTGAGCCCCTGGCGATAGCGCTGAGGGGTTCCAAGAGGTGGAGGGGAGTACTTAGGGGAGGAGAAGAACACCGGGTATCTTTGTATGCTGATGATTTGCTACTATATGTGGCAGCTCCGGCGGAGGGGATGCCAGAAATAATGCGGATACTTGGGGAGTTTGGGGATTTTTCAGGGTATAAATTGAACATGGGGAAGAGTGAGCTGTTTGTGGTGCATCCAGGGGAGCAGAGTAGAGAAATAGAGGACCTACCGTTGAGGAAGGTAACAAGAGACTTTCGTTACCTGGGGATCCAGATAGCTAAGAATTGGGGCGCATTACACAGGTTAAATTTAACGCGGTTGGTGGAACAGATGGAGGAAGATTTCAAGAGATGGGATATGGTAGCCCTGTCAATGGCAGGGAGGGTGCAGGCGGTTAAGATGGTGGTCCTCCCGCGATTCCTCTTTGTGTTTCAGTGCCTCCCGGTGGTGATCACGAAGGCTTTTTTTAAAAGGATTGAAAAGAGCATCATGGGTTTTGTTTGGGCCGGGAAGACTCCGAGAGTGAGGAAGGGATTCTTACAGCGTAGTAGGGATAGGGGGGGGATGGCACTACCGAGCCTAAGTGAGTACTATTGGGCCGCTAATATTTCAATGGTGAGTAAGTGGATGGGAGAAGAGGAGGGAGCGGCGTGGAAGAGATTAGAGAGGGCGTCCTGTAGGGGGACTAGCCTGCAGGCTATGGTGACAGCCCCATTGCCGTTCTCACCGAGGAACTACACCACAAGCCCGGTGGTGGTAGCTACACTGAAGATTTGGGGACAGTGGAGACGACATAGGGGAAAGACTGGAGCATTGGGGGGGTCCCCGATAAGAAACAACCATAGGTTTGCCCCGGGGGGAATGGATGGGGGATATGGAATGTGGCAAAGAGCAGGAATAACGCAACTGAAAGATCTATTTGTGGATGGGAAGTTCGCGAGTCTGGGAGCGCTGACCGAGAAATATGGGTTGCCACAAGGGAATGCATTCAGGTATATGCAATTGAGGGCTTTTGCGAGGCAACAGGTGAGGGAATTTCCGTAGCTCCCGACACAAGAGGTGCAGGACAGAGTGATCTCAAAGACATGGGTGGGGGATGGTAAGGTGTCAGATATATATAGGGAAATGAGGGACGAAGGGGAGACTATGGTGGATGAACTAAAAGGGAAATGGGAAGAAGAGCTAGGGGAGGAGATCGAGGAGGGGCTGTGGGCAGATGCCCTAAGCAGGGTAAACTCGTCGTCCTCGTGTGCCAGGCTAAGCCTGATTCAGTTTAAGGTATTACACAGGGCACATATGACTGGAATACGGCTCAGTAAATTTTTTGGGGTGGAGGATAGGTGTGCGAGGTGCTCGAGAAGCCCAGCGAATCATACCCATATGTTTTGGTCATGCCCGGCACTACAGGGGTTTTGGATGGGGGTGACAAAGGTGCTTTCAAAAGTAGTAGGAGTCCGGGTCGAACCAAGCTGGGGGTTGGCTATATTTGGGGTTGCACAAGAGCCGGGAGTGCAGGAGGCGAGAGAGGCCGATGTTTTGGCCTTTGCGTCCCTAGTAGCCCGGCGCAGGATATTGTTAATGTGGAAAGAAGCCAAGCCCCCGGGGGTGGAGACCTGGATAAATGACATGGCGGGGTTTATAAAGCTAGAGCGGATTAAGTTCGTCCTAAGGGGGTCGGCTCAAGGGTTCACCAGGCGGTGGCAACCGTTCATCGAATTTCTTGCGGACAGATAGATGGGGGGAAAAAGAAGGCAGCAGCAGCAGCCCAGGATTTGGGGGGGGGGGGGGAGGGGAGGGGTGGGGGGGGGGTGGGCGGGGGGGGGGTGTAGCTTGTGACAAGGCAGTTGCCAATTAGGGCTAGTTTTCATTTTTGTTATTTAATATTTATTTAATTTTTGTTTTTTGTTTATATAAAAAAGGTCATTGTTATCTGTGTTGTTATAGTATTGTGTAAAGGATGCACAATGTACTGTGTTGGTTGACCAAAAATTTTCAATAAAATATTTATTTTAAAAAAAGTTACTGTGGAACGAAGATACTGGGACGTTGTAAAATTATTTTGAAATTGATAATCATATAGGCCAAATTCTCGGAGACTAATAACTGAAGACCGGCTTCCCGTGACTCTATCATTGTGACTGACGAATCGTAGCCGCAGTTTTTCAGGCGTCTATGATTTTACCGACTCTGTAAAGGAGAAACCATAGAACAATGTAAACATGGGGGAGTTTGCACAGAGACTCCAGTCTCCTGAAATCTGATACAAATAAACATCAGTGTCACAATGGTGTATGAGATAAGGATGACAAGTAAACTAAAAATAGTTTATTCCTCTTTAGGGTTCGATCCCGTTTAAAAAAAATAAATAAATCTGAAAACAAACAACAGAATGGATGTAAAAATTCAAATTAGCAAAGGCACAGAATTAGGAAAGGGTTTATCAGCCTGCATATGAGCACACTAATGGACTTAACCCCCATCCATTTTCATTGTCAGCTTACTGTTATAACTCCCACGAGACCGACGGGGATGACCCAAGCTCCCCTGCTGATGGGTGGAGTCCCAACAATGCCCCCAGATAAAGGCCGGCCCAAGAGGGAGCCGGCATTTCAGGATGTTCCCGGGAGGGTCTTGGAGTGTTGCTAAGTTACTGTATTTCTGTGGTGAATGGAACTCCTGTTAATTCACCAGTGCACTGTGATATCATGTTACTGCTGTATCGTGTCACGTTATGTGTTTAACCCTGTGGGCTCCACCTATGGGCCATTGTACGGCTTCACCCACAGGGGGATATGCCGGGGCATGTACGGGCTCGCCCATGGCTCCACCCCTTACAGGAAGTATAAAGGCAGCTGACCTGCGGGGCCGCATTCATTGTTGTACCGGTCACAGGCAGGCTCAGTTGTAAGCTGATTAAAACCACGGTTTACTTCTCAACGTGTCTCTCAGTGAATTGATGGTTGCATCAATTTCCAAACTGTGAGTAGAAAATAAACTACTTTTGACTTACATTTTCGGGGCTCCTCCTTGACTACAATGCTTACATTTTTTTTGCAAGACAGCTACACGTAAACCATTGTTCAGATTAATTCTGAAGAGTTGCTACTTTGACTTTTTTGCTCTTGAACAGCCTGGGTTCCTCGGTATTGCAAATGCACATTATAATTTACAATGGTGTGACCTATCTGCAAGATAATCAAATGCCAGTAAATTTATTCCATTTGTCATCATATAGGTTACGCTTCCAAGTCGATCTGACAAATTCTTCTTGAATTAGCTCAGAATATTCAAGAACATTGTCTCCTCTTTGTCACAGAAACGCTGAATTTAAGATGTTAACTAAAATGATGGTTGTTTTGCATTGAAGTCTCAAAACTGCCAGCGGAATTCCCCACCGGCAGGATTCTCCGTTGCGCCGGCAGCTGACTCACACCTGCGGGTTTCCCGGCGACGTGGGGTGGCCTCAATGGGAAATCCCATTGGCATGTGGCGGGTACAGAGAGTCCCACTGCCGGCGAGGGCACGGCGCCAAGAAAAAGCAGCAGGCGGACCGGAGAATCCCGCCCTGTGTCTTTAATGAAAGATTGGCCATATTACAGTACAAACATTGGCTTGGACTGGAATGTCACAAAAAAAATCAGACCCTGAGTTGCGGTGAAAGATGGTCGACCTGAATTTTACAGTATGACCCGGCATCAGGGATGGTTGGCAGGGTTAGGGGGAGGGCGGCAGAATATTCCGGCCAATGGTACAGATTTGTGCATCAAGGATTTAAGAAAGGACCAATCATGAGCCGCAGGGAATGTCAGCTAATTAAGGTTGGCAGGTGGCTCATCGTTCCAGAGGCTCACTGTTGGACTCCATTTTTAAAGGCAATAATCTACAACATTCAGGCCGGCTCTAGACATGGGGATGAAACAGGGTTTTAGTTCAACAGATGCTGCAAAGGTATGGCTTCATTACGAGGAAGCATCGCTCCAAAATTCAGTGCGCTCAGGTATCCAGAAGGTGCAAGCCATGGCCATCTAATGCACCAGAAGATGAAAGGCAATGCCTGCCCCACATCACCGTGGGCAGCATGGTGGCACAATGGTTAGCACTGCTGCCTGAGATCTGACCTCGGGTGACTGTGTGGAGTTTGCATGTTCTCCCTGTGTCTGCAAGGGTTTCCTCCGGGTGCTCCAGTTTCCTCCAACAGCCCAAGGATGTGCAGGTTAGGAGGATTGGCCATGCTAAATTGCCCCTAAGTATCCAACAGTTGGGTGAGGTTACAGGGCTAGGGTGGGAGATTGGGCCTAGGTAGGGTGCTATTTCAAAGAGTCGGAGCAAACTCAATGGGACGAATAGCATCCTTCTGCATTGTAGTGATTCTATGATTCTATGATCAACTCCAGGTACAGGAGGACACCCTTTAGAAGCAACCATGTGGGTAAACGTATGGATGAACATGTATGGTTTCTGATGACCAATAATTCAGTCGAGACAGTTAGTACCAAAGAACAGTGGCTTTAATCAACTAGATGTGTGCCAACCTGTAGCTTCTCCCGCACTGAGAGCCTGTCTCAGATCGGCCGGTTATATACCTCCTCAGAGGGGCGGAGCCACAGGCGGAGCCAACAGCAGCATCAACGCAACAATTCAACAGTAACAGCAACAACAGTAAGTATATACAATAGTGGATGTCGATGACAATAGTAATAATAGAACAACAGTGAGTACATACAATAGCCATACATGGCTCACCACATTCACCCCCTGTTAAGAAAACAAAGTCCGGCGGGGGTGAAGCGGGCTCATACGTTATGTCTCACAGGAGCCCGTATCATTCGCTGTGAACGCCGCAGCCCCGGCTGCGGTGTGGGCACAGGTGTCGAGACCTTCGGCTCCGGGAGCATGTCGTCCTCACAACAGGGTCCCGGACAGGGTGACGGTGCAGGGGCGGAGCTAATGGACCCAGGGAGGGACGTTGGTGTAGATGAGGAGGTAGACGGAGGGGGCGCAGTGATGGTGGGCGCAGCGGTACCCGCGGGGGCCAGGTCCCGGAGGGAGACGGTGTCCTGCCGTCCGTCGCGGTGTGCCACGTAGGCATACTGAGGGTTTGCGTGGAGGAGCTGCACCCTCTCGACCAGCGGGTCGGCCTTATGGCTCCTCGCGTGTTTCCGGAGGAGGACAGGCCCAGGTGTTGTTAGCCAGGACGGAAGTGAGATCCCAGAGATCGACGTCCTGGGAAAGACAAATAGCCGGTCGTGAGGGGTCTCATTAGTTGCAGTACACAAGAGCGACCAGATGGAGTGGAGCGCATCGGGGAGGACCCCCTGCCAGCGGGAGACTGGGAGACCTCTAGACCATAGGGCCAGAAGGACGGCCTTCCAGACCATAGCATTCTCCCTCTCCACTAGCCCGTTTCCCCGGGGGTTGTAGCTGGTAGTCCTGCTCGAGGCGATGCCCTTACTGAGCAGGTACTGACGCAGCTCATCACTCATAAAAGAGGCGCCCCGATCATATGTATATGGGTAGGGAAACTGAACAGGGTGAAGATGTTGTGCAGGGCCTTGATGACAGTGGCAGAGGTCATGTCGGGGCATGGGATGGCAAAGGGAAAACGTGAGTACTCATCAACAACGTTGAGAAATTACACGTTACGGTCAGTGGAGGGGAGGGGCCCTTTGAAATCCATGCTGTGGCGTTCGAAGGGGTGGGAGGCCTTCACCAGGCGGGCTTTGTCTGGCCTATAGAAGTGCGGTTTGCACTCTGTGCAGATTTGGCAGTCCCTGGTCATGGCCCTGACCTCCTCGGTGGAGTAGGGCAGTTTGCAGGCCTTGACGAAGTGGAGAAGCTGGGTGACCCCCGGATGACAGAGGTCATTGTGGATAGCCCGTAACCGGTCTGCTTGCAGTTGGCACAGATACCGCGGGACACGCCATCTGGGGGCTCATTGAGCTTCCCAGCACGACACAAGATCTCGTAGTTATAGGTGGAGAGCTCGATCCTCGCTGGTAGGAGGTTTACCCTCATCACCGACCAATGATCGGTTGCCTTTATGTTTGACAATACGCAGCGGGGCAAGATCAAGAATGACAAGATCTTGAGGTGGAGGATCGAACTCTCCACCTGTCACTACGATATAGTATATCGTCCTGGGAAGCTCAACGAGCCCCCAGATGCCCTGTCCCACGGCACGTGCGCCAGCGCGTAAGATGACCAATTACATGCTATCCACGATGACCTCTGCCACCCGGGGGTCAACCGGCTCGCCCACTACATCAAGGCCCGCAACCTGCCCTACTCCATCGAGGAGGTCAAAGCTGTAACCAGAGACTGCCAAATCTGTGCGGAGTGTAAACCGCACTTCTATCGACCAGATAAGGCCCACCTGGTAAAGGCGTCCCGGCCCTTTGAACGCCTTAGTATCGATTTCAAAAGGCCCCTTCCCTCCAATAATCGCAACATGTACTTCCTGAACATCATAGATGAGTTCTCCTGTTTTCTGTTCGCCATTCCCTGTCCCGATATGACCACTCCCACAGTCATCAAATCCCTGCATAGTGTCTTCACCCTGTTCGGTTTCCCCAGCTATGTCCACAGCAACAGGGGCTCGTCGTTCATGAGCGACAAATTGCGTCAGTACCTGCTCAGTAAGGGCATCGCCTCGAGCAGGACTACCAGCTATAACCCCAGGGGTAACGGGCAGGTGGAGAGGGAGAACGCGACTGTCTGGAAGACCGTCCTACTGACCCTATGGTGAGGAATCTCCTGGTTTCTCACTAGCAGGAGGTCCTCCCCGATGCGCTCCACTCTATTAGGTCCCTCCTTTGCACGGCCACAAACCAGACCCCTCATGGCCGCTTGTTTGTTTTCCCTAGGGGAGCTACCTCAGGGGCCTCGCTTCCGCCCTGGCTGATGACACCGGGTCCAGTCCTCCTCCGAAAACATGTTCGGAGCCATAAGACCGACCCCCTGGTAGAGAGGGTTCAGCTCCTGCACTCCAACCCACACTATGCGTATATCAGACACCCCGATGCTGGCAGGATACCGTCTCCCTCCGGGACCTGGCGCCCGCAGGCTCCGACACCACGACCACTACTGCATCCCCCACACTAGGTCCCATCCAACCTCCCATGTTCAGCGCCCCTACCCCTATCCAACCTCCCATGTTCAGCGCCCGTATCCCTCCCACCCACCGCACCGGTCCACAGGAATGAAGCTCCGGAAGAGCCGCTCCAGGAGTCCACACTTGTGCCTGCTCCGGGCCCAGCTCCACAGGCACCCGAAACGGCTGCAACACCAGTGCTTCGGCGGTCGCAACGTACGATCCGGGCACCAGACCGACTGAATCTGTAAACCCGTCACCCCGCCGGACTTCATTTTTAAACAGGGGGTGAATGTGGTGAATGGAACTACTTTTAATTCACAGTGCACTGTGGTATCATGTTACTGCTGTATCGTGTTACGTTATGTGTTTAACCCTGTGGGCTCCACCTATGGGCCATTGTACGGCTTCACCCACAGGGGGATTTGTCGGGGCATGTATGGGCTTGCCCATGGCTCCACCCCTTACAGGAAGTATAAAGGCAGCTGACCTGCGGAGCCGCATTCATTGTTGTACCGGTCACAGGCAGGCTCAGTTGTAAGCTGATTAAAACCACGGTTTACTTCTCAACGTGTCTCTCAGTGAATTGATGGTCGCATCAATTTCCAAACTGTGAGTAGAAAATAAACTACTTTTGACTTACATTTTCGGGGCTCCTCCTTGACTACAATGCTTACATTTTTTTTGCAAGCCAGCTACACGTAAACCATTGTTCAGATTAATTCTGAAGAGTTGCTACTTTGACTGTTTTGCTCTTGAACAGCCTGGGTTCCTCGGTATTGCAAATGCACATTATAATTTATGATGGCGTGACTTATCTGCAAGATAATCAAATGTCAGTAAATTTATTCCATTTGTCATCATATAGGTTACGCTTCCAAGTCGATCTGACAAATTCTTCTTGAATTAGCTCAGAATATTCAAGAACATTGTCTCCTCTTTGTCACAGAAACCCTGAATTTAAGATGTTAACTAAAATGATGGTTGTTTTGCATTGAAGTCACAAAACTGCCAGCGGAATTCCCCACCGGCAGGATTCCCCGTTGCGCCGGCAGCTGACTCACACCTGCGGGTTTCCCGGCGACGTGGGGAGGCCTCAAAGGGAAATCCCATTGGCATGTGGCGGGTACAGAGAGTCCCACTGCCGGCGGGGGCACGGCGCCAAGAAAAAGCAGCAGGCGGACCGGAGAATCCCGCCCTGTGTCTTTAATGAAAGATTGGCCATATTACAGTACAAACTGGCTTGGACTGGAATGTCACAAAAAAAATCAGACCCTGAGGTGCGGTGAAAGATGGTCGACCTGAATTTTACAGTATGACCCGGCATCAGGGATGGTTGGCCGGGTTAGGGGGGAGGACGGCAGAATATTCTGGCCAATGGTACAGATTTGTGCATCAAGGATTTAAGAAAGGACCAATCATGAGCTGCAGGGAATGTCAGCTAATTAAGGTTGGCAGGTGGCTCATCGTTCCAGAGGCTCACTGACGGCGCAGGGGAGGAGCTAATGGACCCAGGGAGGGATGTTGGTGTAGATGAGGAGGTAGATGGAAGGGGCGCAGTGATGGTGGGCGCAGGGGTACCCGCGGGGGCCAGGTCCCGGAGGGAGACGGTGTCCTGCCGTCCGTCACGGTGTGCCATGTAGGCATACTGAGGGTTTGCGTGGAGGAGCTGCACCCTCTCGACCAGGGGGTCGGCCTTATGGCTCCTCACGTGTTTCCGGAGGAGGACAGGCCCAGGTGTTGTTAGCCAGGACGGAAGTGAGACCCCAGAGATCGACGCCCTGGGAAAGACAAATAGCCGGTCGTGAGGGGTCTCATTAGTTGCAGTACACAAGAGCGACCGGATGGAGTGGAGCGCATCGGGGAGGACCCCCTGCCAGCGGGAGACTGGGAGACCTCTAGACCATAGGGCCAGAAGGACGGCCTTCCAGACCATAGCATTCTCCCTCTCCACTAGCCCGTTTCCCCGGGGGTTGTAGCTGGTAGTCCTGCTCGAGGCGATGCCCTTACTGAGCAGGTACTGACGCAGCTCATCACTTATAAAAGAGGCGACCCGATCACTATGTATATGGGTAGGGAAACTGAACAGGGTGAAGATGCTGCGCAGGGCCTTGATGACAGTGGCAGAGGTCATGTCGGGGCATGGGATGGCAAAGGGAAAACGTGAGTACTCATCAACAACGTTGAGAAAGTACACGTTACGGTCAGTGGAGGGGAGGGGCACTTTGAAATCCATGCTGTGGCGTTCGAAGGGGCGGGAGGCCTTCACCAGGCGGGCTTTGTCTGGCCTATAGAAGTGCGGTTTGCACTCTGTGCAGATTTGGCAGTCCCTGGTCACAGCCCTGACCTCCTCAGTGGAGTAGGGCAGGTTGCAGGCCTTGACGAAGTGGAGAAGCCGGGTGACCCCTGGATGACAGAGGTCATTGTGGATAGCCCGTAACCGGTCTGCTTGCAGTTGGCACAGATACCGCGGGACACGCCATCTGGGGGCTCGTTGAGCTTCCCAGGACGATACAAAATCTCGTAGTTATAGGTGGAGAGCTCGATCCTCCACCCCAAAATCTTGTCGTTTTTAATTTTGCCCCGCTGTGTGTTGTTAAACAAGAAGGCAACCGACCGTTGGTCTGTGAGGAGAGTGAATCTCTTGCCGGCCAGGTAATGCCTCCAGTGTCGCACAGCTTCCACAATGGCTTGCACCTCCTTTTCGACAGAAGAGTGTTGAATCTCAGAGGCATGGAGGGTACGGGGAAAAAAGGCGACAGGTCTCCCTGCCTGGTTAAGAGTGGCTGCCAAGGCAAAGTCTGATGCATCGCTCTCCACTTGGAATGGGATGGATTCGTCCACAGCGTGCATCGAGGCCTTGGCAATGTCGGTTCTGATACGGTCGAAGGCCAGGCAGGCCTCAGCCTTCAGGGGAAAAGTAGTGGACTTAATAAGTGGGCGGGCCTTGTCCGCATAATTGGGGACCCACTGGGCATAGTAAGAAAAGAACCCCAGGCATCTCTTCAAGGCCTTGGGGAAGGGGGAGCTGCAGGAGGGGGCGTATGCCGTTCGGGTCGGGCCCTAGGTCTCCGTTTTCCACGACATAGCCGAGGATGGCTAGCCGGGTTGTGCGGAAAACGCATTTCTCCTTATTGTACGTCAAGTTAAGGAGTTGGGCTGCGCGGAGGAATTTTCTAAGATTGGCGTCGTGGTCCTGCAGGTCATGGCCTCAGATGGTGACATTATCCAAGTACAGGAACGTGGCCCGTAGCCTGTACTGATCGACCATTTGGTCCATCGTTCGTTGGAAGACCGAAACCCCATTGTTGACGCCGAAGTGAACCCTGAGGAAATGGAAGAGGCGGCCGTCTGCCACAAAGGCAGTGTATTGGCGGTCCTCCGGGCAGATAGGGAGCTGGTGGTATGCAGACTTCAAGTCTACCGTGGAAAAGATTCAGTAGTGCGCAATCTGATTGACCATGTCAGATATGCGGAGGAGAGGGTACGCGTCGAGCTGCATGTACCGGTCGATCGTCTGACTGTAGTCAACTAGCATCCGGTTCTTCTCCCCGGTCCTGACGACCACAACTTATGCTCTCCAGAGGCTGCTCCTGGCCTCAATAATCTCTTCCTTCAGGAGCCGCTGGACCTCTGACCTGATGAAGGCCTTGTCTTGAGCACTGTACCGTCTGCTCTGGGTGGCGACGGGCTTACAGTCTGGGGTGAGGTTCGCGAAGTGCGAGGGAAGGGCGACCTTCAGGGTCGTGTGAGGCTCCAGACGGTGAGAGGGGGCAGGGGTCCCCCGAATTTTAAGGTCAGGCTCCGGAGGTTGCATTGAAAGTCTAAACCTAGTAGCAGCGGGGCGCAGAGATGGGGGAGGACGTAAAGCCTGAAATCGGCGTACTCAATGCCCTGTATCGCAAGGTTAGCGATGCAATACCCCCGGATCTGCACGGAGTGTGATCCGGAAGCAAGGGAGATGGTTTGTGAGATGGAGAGGACCCGGAGCGCCTTACCATATCCGGGTGGACAAAGCTATCTGTGCTCCCGGAGTCGAAGAGGCAGGACGTCTCCTGTCCATTGAGTCGGACGGTCATCATGGAATTTTGAAGGTGATAAGGCCGGGACTGGTCGAGCTGAATCGAGCCGAGATGCAGGCGACTGGTAGCGGCAGTGGGGGGGTGGTCCCAACATGGCGGCCCCGATGAGACGCAAGTGGCGGGCAGCGTTGAGGATGGCGACCAAGATGGCTGCCCCCACAAGTTGCACGAGGCGGACGACGCGTCAGAAGAGGGCGGGCCCGGCAGGCACGATGCCACACTGCAGGGTCTGTGGCCCGCAGGCCGGGCCTGGCAGGCTTTGATTTTTGGACTTTAGGTCGGGCCAGGCATACCTTAGCAAAATGCCCTTTCTTGCCACACTCGTTGCAGGTCGCGTTTCGAGCTGGGCAACGCTGCCTGGGGTGCTGGCCCTGCCCGCAGAAGTAACAATACGGCCCTCTGGAGCTGGCAGGCTGCCGCGCGGCGCAGGTATGGGGCACGCCCGGGTCGGATGATGGCTGCGCCTCCGACACCCCCGAGGATGCCGCGTGGTCAGATGGAAAGGCCTACATGCTCTGGAAGGCCACTTCCAGCGAGGTAGCTAGTTTCACCGTCTCCTCGAGGTCGAGGGACCCTTTCCCGAGAAGCCGTTGCCGGATGTAGCTGGACCTGACTCCTGCCACATAGGTGTCTCGGATCATCAGCTCTGCATGCTGTACTGCCGTGACCGTCTGGCAGTTACAACTCCGGACGAGTACCCTCAGGAGGTGTCGAGCGAGTACCTCGTTCACTGGCCTCACAAACTGTCCTTTGAGCAGCTCCACTGCCTCCGTGTACGAGGCCGCGTCCCTGATTAGCAGAAAAATCCTGTGGCTCACCCCGGGCGTTGAGGAGATGCAGTTTGAGTACCGGGGAGACCACGGCGGCTGAGGAGTCGAGGTAGGCCTCGAAGCAACTGAGCCAATGCTCGAAGATAGCCGTAGCTTCAGCTGCCTGCGGGTCGAGTTCAAGACGATCAGGTTTCAGAGTGCCGTCCATTGTGGAAAAAAAAATCTAGTTGATTAAACTGATGACCATCAATTCAGTCGAGACAGTTTGTACCAAAGAACAGTGGCTTTAATCAACTAGATGTGTGCCAACCTATGTTCTATGTTAACCTGTAGCTTGTCCCGCACTGAGAGCCTGTCTCAGATCGGCCGGTTATATACCTCCTCAGAGGGGCGGAGCCACAGGCGGAGCCAACAGCAGCATCAACATAACAATTCAACAGCAACAGTAACAGCAACAACAATAAGTATATACAATAGTGAATGTCGATGACAATAGTAATAATAGAACAACAGTGAGTATATACAATAGCCATACGTGGCTCACCACAGTTTCACTAGGTGATAATTATTTATCCAATGCAAAAACCTTTAATGTGTCATGAGAATTAAAGGTGTGGTAATGCAAAGTATAATGACTTGTGGAGTTATTTTTGTTGACATTGGTCAGATGCGAAATCAAATATGTTTGGTGTGTAAAAGTGTGGACAGAAGGCCTTGACAAATAGTGCTGATGCCTACAGAGAGATGGGAAGGTCAGTAAGTCCATTTCTCTGGAAGAGAAATTCATGTTTCGGTGGCCCAAGGGTACAAACATGGAAACGTATAAATTAGGAATAGAAGTAGGCCATTTGCTCTCTCCAGCCTGCTCTGCCATTTAATAAGATTATGGCTGATCTATTTCATCTATTCCATCCCCGATAACCTTTTTATTCCCTTGCCTATCAAGAATCTATCAACCTCCAGCTCAAAGATATTCAACGGCCCCACCTCCACCGCCTGCTGATGCAGAGATTCCCAAAGTTGCTCAGCCCTCTGAGAGAAAGATTTCTCCCCACCTCTGTCGTGCAAGGGCGACCATAAATTTTACAACAGTGCCTCCTACTTCTGCACTTGCCCACAACAGGAAACATCCTTTCCACGTCCACCTTGCCAAGACCATTCAGGATCTTATATACGGGTAGCATAGTGGTTAGCACTATGGTTTCACAGTGCCAGGTCCCAGGTTCGATTCCCGGCTTGGGTCGCTGTCTGTGCGGCGTCTGTATGTTCTCCCTGTGCCTGCGTGGGTTTACTCCGGGTGCTCCGGTTTCCTCCCACAATCCAAAGATGTGCAGGTTAGGTGGATTGGCTTTCTACATTGCCCTTTAGCGTCCAAAAAAGGTTAGGTGGGGTTACGGGGATAGGGTGGAGATGTGGGGATAGGGTGGAGGTGTGGGATTAGAGTGGAGGTGTGGGCTTATATAAAGTGCTCTTTCCAAGAGCCGGTGCAGCCTCAATGGGCCGAAAAGTCACCGCTCACTCTTCTAAACTCCTGTGGAAATTAGCCCAGTCTGTCCAACCTTTCCTCATAAGATAACTGCACATTCCAGGTATCAATCTAATACACCTTCCTTTCTGAAATAAGGAGGCCAAAACTGCACACGATATTCAAGATGTGCTCTCACCAGTGCCCTGTACACCTGAGCCATAACATTCTTACTTTTATGTTGAATTCCTCTCATAATAAAGGATAGCATTCCATTGGCCTTCTTAATTACTCACTGTACCTGCGTACTAATTTTTTGTGACTCATTTACTAGAGCACCTAGATCTCTCTGCACCTCCAAATTCTGCACTGTTGCTCTCCATTTAAGTAATTCTTTACTTTTTTATTCTTCCTGCCAAAGGAAACAACTTCACATTTTCCCACGTTATATTCCCTCTGCCAAATTTTGGCCCTCTCACCCAACCTAAAGTTATCCACCTCTTCACAACATACTTTCCTATCTATCTTTGTGTCACCTGCAAATTTAGCTACCATGCATTCGCTCCCCTCATCTAAGTCATTGATATAAATTGTAAATAGCTGAGGCCCCAGCACAGACCCTTGCAGGACTCCAATCTTCACACCCTGCCAATCAGAAAAAGGACCCATTTATGCATACTCTCTATTTTCTGTCAACCAACCAGTCTTTTATCTGTGTTAATATGTTACTCCCTACACCATGAGCTCTTACTTTGTGCAGTAATCTTTGATGTGGCACCTTGTCAAATATCGTCTGGAAATGCAAGTACAATAGATCTACAGGCTCCTCTTTATGCACAGCGCATGTTACTCCTTCAAAGAACTTTGTACTTCCCCTAATTGTCTTCAGGTGAAGCATCTACTGATCAGGGAATTGTGAAACTTCCTGTCATGGATGTCACCGTCCTGTGAGTGGGGCCCCCAATGCTACTCTCATTGGCTGACACTTGTTGAGGTGCCTTGTGTTCATGCTTCTCCTCTGAGGATGTAGCTCGCTCAGTGTCTTCCTCTGGCCTCACCACTATTCCCCACTCCGCCACCTCGTTGTGCAGTGCACAGCAGACAGTTATGCTGGATGCCCTAGAGGGTGCATAGTGCAGTGTTCCCCCAGATCGATTGAGATATCTAAGCCCCACCTTCAATGTAAATCCCTTGTAATCAAACAGTAGAAGTTGTACGTGCCCACTGCCCGCATATCAGGTCAGATGCCATGGCTCAGAGGACACCCACCTTGTCCCCAGAAGAGACCTGCCAATTAGGACTCTCTAAGACTGTAGGAGTCATAGCAGCTTCCTGGAAACATCTCGCACAGCTACATGAACTGCTTCTGGTGGTTGTAGACAATTTGGGCATTGCTGGGGGTGGGAGCCCATCGTGTTCACAAAGGCCTGGCTGCTTTGATGGAGCTTGGATGGCCACGGGAGTGCAGTAAGTGACTCTCTGCACTGGGGGAAATCCAGCTCTGGCCTGAAACCAATTGCCCTTTCAGCTGGTCTTACTTGATCAGTTGTGAACTTGATATATTGACCGCCCTCAAGATACATGGCATCCAGGACTTCCTTTCTGCAGCAATGGCTCACTAACTGAGAGATGCTACAAAGACCTCCAGACAATCCCAGGAATGAAGCACAGGCAAAGAAATAAGTGCTGACATGACCTTTAAGCCTAAAGGCATTTCACTGATTGCCATTTCCCATGGGCATCAACACCTACTGCATTGTACCATCGACACAGTTCCTGGAGAGATGCAACTTCCATAGACATTGTTGCTCGGACATCTCATCCCAGTGAAGCTTAACATCTGACCCTTTGAACTGGGTAGTGCCTTCTGCGACCACGAGGCTGCCCTCTACTCCCCATGTGCCCTCTCGTCCAATGGCTTCCTCACGCTGTTGGAGCACCCCTGGAGCTCCGTGTGGCTCCATCCCCCATCTCCATGCCACTCTCCTCCTCACTGGAGGAGCCAAACTCTGAGAGCAGAGGCCCTCATAGCCAGATGAAGTCTCCACCATGATAAGCTTTAAAGAACCTTACCCAGCCTTCAGTGCGGCTGCTGTGGATCTGGGAGCCACCTTTCGATTAGTAGCACTTAAGTTTGGACTTGAACTCAGCAGTGCCACCAAACTCGATAACGCCCCACATCTTCAACACAAAGCCTACCTGCCCCAGCAGAAAGCTGCAGACAATTCCTGCTATTTCCCTCACAGATCTCATCTCCTTTGAGGAGGCCAAGAATCTGAGCCTCTGAACCCCATGTGCCTTTCACAAAAATCGTAAAAAAAACCTCACAAAATTCCTGACAATTGACTGCTCCGGAGCCTAATGCCCGCTGCCAATCTCCCAGCCAGTCACTCACTGCACCACCCACAGAGGCGCCAGGATGATATCAAGATGCGGTCCCACACTGGTCACCCGCCTCCGTTCCTGTCAGTTAAATTCAGCCCGACAGCTCTCCCTCTTTTTCCACACATGCCAACCTATCCTACTGAGCATTTGCCTTTGTCATTTCTGATTACGAAGACATGCCCTGAGTTATCTTGATCCAACTGCTTAATCTCTTTTCTAGTTCTTGGAAGTCACCATCCAGTCAAAGGAATTCACACCATTGAAAACTTTCAGCACCAGAACGAAAGGAAGCGGATTTAAATTTGTTGCCATCACTGTTTCTTACTTTCGAATAGAGATAGGAAAAACAAGTCATTTAAACAAATTACTCACTTCTAACAGCGTGAGAATAAAGCTTTGGGGTTATGCATTATTAATTTGATAAGTTTTAGAAATTTGCTCTGTATTACTACAACTTTATATAAACTGTGAAATACTGTTACTTTGTTGTCTCTACCAGTCATTTAGCTATGGAATCTTGGTCAAATGGTACCTGTTATCTGCATTAGTTAGAGTGATCACTGTCAGCTTGGTTGTCCTGGTAGCTCTGAGTCAACAGGTTGTGGGTTGGAGTTTTGCTGTGAACCTGAGCGTGCCAGATATGCTGAAACCTCAGTGGGTTGAAGGCATTGCCCTAATGTTGTCTCACATTTGAGATGACAGACCTCCTCAGGGATGTTTAAAATACCATGGCATTATCTAGAGTGCTGCCTTGGCCGTACTGTTCCCACAGGAAAGTCACAAAAAGCTTATCCTTGTTTATCTATTTGCTATTTTTGCTAGCTCTGTGCAAAACAATGTGACAATTGCTGCTCTTAAAAAAGAATGCATGCCCAACCATTCTCTCTCACTTGCACTTTTGATGCCCTTACTCAAATAAATTATTTTCTCTCTCCCATCCTGGCTGTTGCCCCTGGAATGCCCCCCTCCCCCCCACCCCCACCCCACAGCCCACAGCTTCAATCCCTCAAGTCCAAAAGGCAAAGACTTGAGCGTATCATATACACAACTGGTTTTGGTGTCCATCACCAGAGCTAGCTGACCACATCAAATGCAATCGTACGGCTACCAAAAACCCATTAATCCAAGATCATCGTGGAGATCAAAGACAACTCTTGGCTTCTAGTTTCCACTATTGACTTTTTCTTTCAACCTTTCTCTTCTGTCCTATCTTCAGCTCCAACTGTGATTTTTTTTTTTCCCATGGGAAAATTGAGAGCAACTATTCAGTTTCTTCCAGTGCATTTTAGCACAGCACGAACTCTTGAATTAAGTAAATTAGCTTAATAGGTATAAAGGAAAAGTCTCCAACCATCCTCTTCAAGTTGCGTGAGGCGACTGTGAGCGAGAGCGCTAGTTTCTTGGTCGCCGCGAGGTCAAGCATAGCCCCTTTAAGAGGCGCTGGCAGATGTAGGCCGACCCTATGCCCGTAATGAACGCATCTCTCATTAGCAGGTTAGAATGTTCAGCGGCCGAAATGGCCTGGCAATCACAGTCTCTCACCAGTGGCCGCCCAGTGGTAGTATCGTAGATTTGGGAGTGCCAGGCCCCCTCATACTTCTTAGTCTTTGTAGGACCCTTTTGGGGACCCTTAGATTCTTCCCACCTCGCAGACGAACGCCACGATCAATTTGTCAACAGCATTAAAGTAAGCCTTGAGGCTGTAGATCGCTATGGATCTGAATAGGAAGAGGAACCTGGGCAACACGATCAAGATAAAACATTTCTTGTTAACATTGTTGGGTCTCCAGTTTATGAGTTGATTAATTTTAGTGAGCCTCATCCATCAAACCTACTCGGAAATCCTTGTCAGAATTTGGATAATTGTGCAACAAAAGTAAAATACAGAAGACGGACGACACGGTAGCACAGGGGTTAGCACTGTTGCTTCACAGCTCTCCAGGGTCCCAGGTTCAATTCCCGGCTTGGGTTACTGTCTGTGCGGAGCCTCCACGTTCTCCCCGTGTCTGCGTGTCTTTCTTGCGAGTGCTCCAACCGCCCATATGGCCCTTCTCCCCAAGCCCCCTCCGCCAACCACTGATCACTGCACCCCCTCCCCCCCTCCCCTCCCCAGCGATGAAACATGTGTACGGCTAACTCTGTCCCCACAGGAGAGGTTGGCCCACAACCAACGGGAGAGGGCCCAGACAGGCGTGGTGGTGGACAGCAGAGTCCCCCCCCCCTATGAGGAAAGGGTCTTGGAGGCTCCGGGATTGGCCAAGTCGAGGACCCAGCAGTGACGACAGCAGAGGTCTGTGCACAGCGCAGAAGTGAGGATCCACCAGCTTCCACCCAGATGACCCGTGAGTTGTAAATGCCATTACTGACCCATCCCTTCCACTGACAACATGTCCATTCTCCCGCAGGACCCATAGCCAATGGCCCATCTGGGGTGCCCCCCCATACTCCCAAGGGAACACCTTGGAGGGAGATCCGAGGATGCCACCATTATTGCGGCACAGCTATCACCCCACCCTCCACCAAAGCAGAGACACAGACCTCGGTGGGCGAGAAAGTAGTGGACAGACTTCTGGAGCACATTCTAATGATCACCACACACCTGCGGATGCACATCAGGTGGAGGCAGGAACGCCAGGCGAGACAGCAGTCGAGGTCTGCTGGATCCCAGGACCCAGCTGGGTCCCAGTCTGATGCTGAGCCTCTGGAGCTGATGCAGACGATAGGGTGCGGCTGTGAGGTTCAGAGGGGGACGTCAGCGACCCTCCAGCAGGTCCTTAACCGATTGGAGGAGTCCCAGAGGCTACTGGCACAGCAGATGACGCTGGCAATGCGTGGCACTGAGGCCAATACTGCTAGGGTGGCAACCGCAGTGGAGAGCCTGTTGCACAATGAGAGCAGCATGAGCAGAGGTGCCCAAGGTGTGGCACTGTCAGTGACGGCCATGGCTGAGTGCCTCGGTCTAACGGCCTCGTCACACTGTCACTTAAGCGCGACACGGCCATAAATTGCGGCCAATAATTTTCTTGCAGAGGTTCTTACCATTTCACTGTAAGCAACTTGGCAGATTGAAATATCTCCCCGTTCTGTCCTTCCGCACCCTTTCCCACAACACCTGCCCATTTGAGTGCAGGAGAAGCAACATCCATTCTTTTACCTCCTCCCTTATCACCATTCCAGGCTTCCCTTCAGATGAAAACAGTGGTTTTCTTGGACTTCTTTCAATGTAATATACTGTGTGCTCTCTCCCCACAGTCCAGTCTCCTCTATGCTGGGGAGATCAAACGCAGATTGCCGATTGCTTTGCTGACCACTTCCATTCAGTCTGCAGGCACTGCTAACTTCTGATCACTTGCCATTTCAAACCTCACTTCCACTCTGGCCCCTCTGGCCATTCACACCTCCTTTAGATCCATCTTTCGTTTATTTTCTTGTCCTATTATCGTCACCCCTTCACCTTGCGCTATCAGTGGATAGCACTGTTGCTTCACAGCGCAAGGGTCCTAGGTTCAATTCCCGGCTTGGGTCACTGTCTGTGCGGAGTCTGCACGTTCTACCCGTGTCTGCGTGGGTTTCCTCCGGGTGCTCCGGTTTCCTCCCACAAGTCCCGAAAGATGTGCTGTTAGGTAATTTGGACATTCTGAATTCTCCCTCTGTATACCTGACCAAGCGCCAGAATGTGGCGACTAGGGGCTTTTCACAGTAACTTCATTGCAGTGTTAATGGTGTTAGGGGCTGGTTTAGCACAGGGCAAAATAACTGGCTTTTAAAGTAGACCAAGGCAGGCCAGCAGCACGGTTCAATTCCCGTACCAGCCTCCCCGAACAGGCGCCGGAATGTGGTGACTAGCAGCTTTTCACAGTAACTTCATTTGAAGCCTACTTGTGACAATAAGCAATTTTCATTTCATTTAATGTAAGCCTTCTTGTGCCAAAAAAGATGATTATTATTATTTTGTCATTTAATCACTTCTACCATCCACCCCCTCAAAGACCTTAGGCAGGGTTTTTTTGGCCGTTCCTGCTGGCGGGATCTTCCAGTCCGGCCGACAACAATCCCCTGCCATGGTTTCCATGACGGCGGAGGGTGTGACAATGGGAAACCTGTTGACATGGAGGGACCGGAAAATCCTGCCATCGGCCAATGCGGTGGGGGCCATCTTATATCCAAAGTGTGTTTCCATATGCAGCAAGATTTGGGCAATATCTAGGCTTGGCTGATAAGTGGCAAATAATGTTTGCACCACACAAGTGCCAGGCAATGACCATCTCCAACAAGAGCAAATCTAACCATCTTCCCTTGGCATTCAATGGCATTACCATCGCTGAACCTCCCACTAGCAACATTCTGGGGATTACCAGCGACCAGAAACTGAACTAGACCAGCCATATAAATACTGTGGCAATAAGAGCAGGTCAGAGGCCAGGAATTCTGTGGAGAGTAACTCACTTCCTGACTCCCCAAAGCCTGCCCACCACCTACTAGGCACCAGTGTGATGGAATATTCCTCTCTTGCTTGGATGAATACAGTGCCAATGACACTCAAGAAGCTCAAAATCATCCGGGAGAAAGCATCCTGTATGATTGGTACCCCATCCAGCACCTTCAACATTGACTCCGTCCCTCCACCACACTGACAGCAGTGTGTACGACATAAAAGATACGACTTACCAAGAATCCTTCGACAGCACCTTCCAAACCCACGATCCCTACCACCTAGGAGGACAAGGGCAAGAAAAGCATTGGAATACCACCACCTCCAATCCAATCCAGATACCATCCTTGCTTAGAACAATATCACCATTCCTTTACTGTCACTGATGCAAATCCTCGAACACTCTGGGCTGGATTCTCCGATTTTGGGGCTATATCCGGAGGATTCGTGGCTTTTTACATAGGAAAAATCGGCAAGGCCTCAACACTGGTCCTCCGACCGGTGGGGGACTAGCAGCCGCGCCAAGTAAAATGCACGACCTTCCCGATATAAACACCTGGAGAATTGCCGGGTCCGTGGCGGCGCATGCGCACAGCGGCGGGCATCAGCGGTCGCACCGTACAACATGGCGCTGGACCTGACGTGCAAGATAGTGCCCCTCTAGACACACCATCGTCACCCCCCCGGCCACCCACCACTAGCCCCCCCCAGCTCTCGCCGAAGCCCCCGGGCCAGCAGAACGGCTCCCGCCCGACTGTTGGCGCCACTAGACAAGGTCCGCAGCCACCACGCCGGGTTCACAACCGCTGAGACCACACATCCGCCGTGCGGTCGGGAACTCAGCCCATCGGGGGCGGAGCATCGGGGAGGGCCTTCAGGTAATATCCTGAGTTGTCTCAACGGCGTTCCCCGTGCTCCTCAATGACGCTGTTTTGGAGGGGGTGGAGCATCTGAAAACAGGCACCGCCCCCGATTCCAGCGTAAAAAGGGATTCTCCGCCCGATCGCCAATTACAAAATGCCCTTCCTTCCAACACTGGGTATACCTACAGCACCAGACTGCAGTGGTTCAAAAAGGTGGCTCACCACCACCTTCTCTAGGACAACCAGATGTGGGCATTAAATGCTGACCAAGCCATTGATGTACATATCCCATGAACAAAAAAATATATATATACATAGTGCAAACTACGCAATGATTTCATAAGCCAGTTAGTTATTGATCATCACCTTGATTATCTTGACCAGATATTCCGGTACCTCTGTAGTAGTAGAATGGAAGTATATATTAGACAGGGAGCTGGAATAACCATTTTCACAGAACTCAGATTCCTTGTTGTTCTGTCATAAGACATCCAGTAACAATTTCTATAATCATAGATCATAGAATTTTCAGTGCAGAAGGAGGCCATTCAGCCCATCGAGTCTGCACCGGCTCTTGGAAAGAGCACCCTACCCAAGGTCAACATCTCCACCCTATCCCCATAACCCAGTAACCCCATCCAACACTAAGGGCAATTTTGGACACTAAGGGCAATTTATCATGGACAATCCACCTAACCTGCACATCTTTGGACTGTGGGAGGAAACCGGAGCACCCGGAGGAAACCCACGCACACACTGGGAGGCTCGGGGATGTGCAGACTCCGCACAGACAGTGACCCAAGCTGGAATCGAACATGGGACCCTGGAGCTGTGAAGCAATTGTGCTATCCACAATGCTACCGTGCTGCCCTTCTATAAACTATGAACCTAGAGCTTACACACACTCCTGTAGACCTTGGATACAAATGGATCATTCCATCCACCAGCCCATGTTACCATCTGACATCACCAGGGTGCATGGCACAGTACAGAGGTAATTCATGTCTGTGCAGGAGTGTTTCAGACTGGTTCTACCTATCAGTAAACAAGTGATGTAACCTGCAGTCTGATGCATTATTGTCCAGAGGAAACATAAAAACAAGAAGATTGAACATTTCTTGTTGAAATTATTGGGCAATCAGTTTATGAGTTAATTACTTTCAGTCAGCCACATCCACCAAACATAGTTGGAAATCCTTATCAGAACTTGCATAATTGTACATGAAAATTAAAATACAGCAGAGGCTGGAAACCCTGAATAAAAAAAAAATGCTGGAAATATTCAGCAAATCAGGCAATATCTAGACAAAGAGAAATAATGGGCGCAATTCTCCCAAAAGATTTGTAAGTGTGGTCTCCGGTGAGACACGCGGTGCGATTCCTGGCAGGCGGGTCGGCACCATCCCGATCGCCCACACCAACATTTCTCTGGAGGGGGACGTGTTTAGCACTGGCAATGAGAGGGGCAGGGCCTAAACACGCCAGCAAGCTGGGCTTCACAGAGATCATGGCGCACATTTTAAAGGCCCCCCCCCCGATCTCAAGGTGGCGGTCAAGGGCCCCCACCCACCATCATCACCGGCATCGAGGCGTCAGTGCACCCCCTCACCACCCTTGGGGCTTCACCTCCTCCACCCATCCTTGCCAGCATCAACCCTCTCTCCTCCACCTTCCTAAGGATCATCGGCATCAACACCCTCTCCTTGCTGCCTTGCTGCCCCCTCCCAACAACGATCTAATTAAATTGGAACACAGTCCTGTGATGAGGGCATTTAACCAGGTGTTTCCCAGCACTCGCAGCCCCAGGAAACACCTTACTATCTATCAGGACCTCAGCTGAGACTGCACTTAGTTCCATTTCCTGCACTGAGGAGCTCCACCAGGCACCCTGGGCCCAATCCCAAGTGGAAATGCCAGCCTGGAACCCTGACAGTGCCCCTGCCAGCTGCATTGCCACCTGGGCACTTTAGCAGTGCCAGGTTGGCACCCAGGTGGCAGGGTGGCACTGCCAGAGTGCCCAGTGGAACCAGCAGTGCCAGGGTGCCACCCTGCCCCGAGAGCAAGTACCTGGGGGCCTCCAATTCCCTGGGAGACCCCCACAAGTGCCATTCTGTCTGGTCCCTGTTTGTGGGGACCAGCACTAAACAGCGCTCATCCAAGATCCCAACGCCTCAGGTAGATCAGGGGAGCACATATTAGAGTGAGACTAGCCGTCTTGCTCTAATATGCAGATTTGCAAAATAGTGATCCTGCCCACAATGGACAGGATTCAGATTGTGATGTCTCGCGAGATTGTGTTGGACCTCGCGAAGGTAGATCCCGGAAGAGCAATCTCCCTGCATTTACTGGCCACACTGCCTTTTGGGCGCACCCGGTCGGTAGATTGCTCCCATATATTATTACAACAACAGCTTACATTTATACAGTGCCCTTAATGTACCAAAGCGTCTCATGTTCCTTCATAGCAGCATTTTTTAAAAAGTTACACCGAGTCACATAATTTGATTTGATTTGATTTGATTTATTAATGTCACATGTATTAGTATACAGTGAAAAGTATTGTTTCTTGCATGCTGTACAAACAATGTATACCGTACATAGGGGAGGAAGGAGAGACTGCAGAATAAAATGTTACAGTTACAGCAAGGTGTAGAGAAAAGATCAACTTAATACGAGGTAGGTCCATTCAAAAGTCTGATGGCAGTAGGGAAGAAGCTGGTCTTGAGTCGGTTGGTACGCGACCTCAAACCTTTGTATCTTTTCCTGACGGAAGAAGGTGGATGAGAGTGTGTCCGGGGTGCGTGGGGTCCTTAATTATGCTGGTTGCCTTTCCGAGGCAGCGGGAATTATAGATAGAGTCAATGGTTGGGAGGGGAGGCTGGTTTGCGTGATGGACTGGGCTACATTCACAACCTTTTGTAGTTTCCTGCGGTCTTGGGCAGAGCAGGCTCCATACCGAGCTGTGATACAACGAGAAAGAATGCTTTCTATGGTGCATCTGTAGAAGTTGGTGAGGGCCGTAGCTGACACTTAGTCTTCTGAGAAAGTAGAGTCATTGGTGGGCTTTCTTAACTATAATGTCGGCATGGGGGGACCAGGACAGGCTGTTGGTGATCTGTACACCTAAAAACTTGAAGCTCTCGACCCTTTCTACTTCGTTCCCATTGATGTAGACAGGGGCATGTTCTCCACTACGCTTCCTGAAGTCGATGACAATCTCCTTCGTTTTGTTGACATTGAGGGAGAGATATTGTCATCGCACCAGTTCACCAGATTCTCTATCTCATTCCTGTACTCTGTCTCGTCATTGTTCGAAATCCGACCCACTACGGTGGTGTCATCAGCAAATGTGAAAATCGAGTTGGAGGGGAATTTGGCCACACAGTCATTGGTGTATAAGGAGTACAGTAGGGGGCTGAGGACGCAGCCTTGTGGGGCACCAGTGTTGAGGATGATCGTGGAGGAGATGTTGTTGCCTATCTTTACTGATTGTGGCCTGTGGGTTAGAAAGTTCAGGATCCAGTCGCAGAGGGAGGAGCCGAGGCCCAGGCCACGGAGTTTGGAGATGAGTTTTGTAGGAATAATGATGTTGAAGGCTGAGCTGTAGTCGATAAATAGGAGTCTAACATAGGTGTCTTTGTTATCTAGGTGTTCCAGGGTAGAATGCAGGGCCATGGAGATGGCATCTGCTGTGGTCCTGTTGCAGCAGTAGGCGAACTGTAGTGGATCAAGGCAATCCGGGAGGCTGGAGTTGATTCGTGCCATGACTAACCTTTCGAAGCACTTCATGATGATGGATGTCAGAGCCATTGGACAATAGTCATTAAGGCACGCTGCTTGACTTTTTTTTGGTACAGGGATGATGGTCATCTTCTTGAAGCAGATAGGGACCTCAGATTGTTGTAAAGAGAGGTTGAAGATGTCTGCGAATACTCCCGCCAGCTGATTCGCGCAAGACCCGAGTGCTCGTCCGGGTACCCCATCCGGGCCACTGGCTTTCCGTGGGTTGACCTTCGAGAAGGCTGCTCCGACGTCTGCAGTGGTGATCTCAGATACAAGTTCATCTGCGGCTTCTGGGGTGGAGGGCTCACTCTCGCTGACCTCTTGCTCAAAGCGGGCATAGAATGCGTTGAGCTCATCAGGGCCTTTTACATGCCTTCATCTTGTAGCCCGTTATGTCTTGCAGACCTTGCCATAGACTGCGGGGATCCGTGTGGCTAGCGTGGGACTTGATCTTGGTCCGGTACTGTCTTTTAGCATCTTTGATGGATTTCTTTAGATCTTATCTGGCTTTCTTGTAGAGGTCAGGGTCGCCTGACTTGAACGCCTCAGACCTAGACTTCAGCAAGCAGTGGACATCCCTGTTCATCCAGGGTTTCCAGTTGGGAAACACGCGGATTTGCTTCTTCGGCACCAGTCTTCTACAAACCTACTAATGAAGTCAGTTACTGTAGTGGCGTACTCATTCAGGCTGGTCGCAGAGTTTTTAATAACTGACCAGTCCACTGACTCTAAGCAGTCCCGTAGGAGATTATCCAATTCCTCAGACCAACAATACACAACTTTCTTTGACGGATTCTCCCGCTTCAGTTTTTGCTTATAAGCCGGGAGCAGGAGCACAGCCTTGTGGTCAGATTTGCCAAAGTGTGGGCGGGCGATAAGAGTGGTAGGCATGTTTGATATTTGTGTAGCAGTGGTCCAGGATGTTTGGGCCTCTGGTGGAACAGGTGACGTGTTGGTGGTAACTTGGTAGTATGCTCTTGAACTTGGCCTGATTGAAGTCCCCAGCTACAATGAACAAGGCCTCGGGATGTTTCGTTTCAAGGCTATTTGTGTTGGTGATTATTTCGTCCAGCACGATTTTCATGTTCGCATGGGGTGGGATGTAAACTGCTGTCAGGATAACGGAGCTGAACTCCCATGGAAGGTAGTAGGGGCGGCATTTTAGCATTTAAGGAGGTCAGATGATCAAATGTGCAGTCAAAGAAGTAGGTTTTCAGGACTGTCTTAATTAAGTTATTAGGACTGCACGGTGGGTTTCCTCCGGGTGCTCTGGTTTCCTCCCACAGTCTAAAGATGTGCAGGTTAGGTGGTTTAGCCATGATAAATTGCCCCTTCGTATCCAGGGATGTGTAGGTTAGGATAAAGGGTTATTGGACTAGGGCAGGGAAGTGGGCTTGAGGAGAGTGCTCTTTCAAAGGGTCAGTGCAGACTCAATGGGCTGAATGGACTCCTTCTGCACTGTAGGGATTCTGCAATAGTTAAATATTTCATGGAATCCACCTAACCTGCACATCTTTGGACTGTGGGAGGAAACTGGAGTATCTGGACGAAACCCACACAGACACGGGGAGAACGTGCAGACTCCGCACAGACAGTCAAACCAAGGCCGGGATTGATCCCGTTCCCTGGCGCTGTGAGGTAATACATTTTGGTAGGTCTAATGCAGGTAGGGAATATACAGTTATTGGTAGAACCCTCAAGAGTATTGACAGTCAGAGAGATCTAGGTGTACAGGTCTACAGGTCACTGAAGGGGCAACACAGGTGGAGAAGGTAGTCAAGAAGGCATGCGGCATGCTTGCCTTCATTGGCCGGGGCATTGAGTATAAAAATTGGCAAGTCATGTTGCAGCTGTATAGAACCTTAGTTAGGCCACACTTGGAGTATAGTGTTCAATTCTGGTCGTCACACTATCAGAAGGATGTGGAGGCTTTAGAGAGGGTGCAGAAGAGATTTACCAGGATGTTGCCTGGTATGGAGGGCATTAGCTATGAGGAGAGGTTGAATAAACTCGGTTTGTTCTCACTGGAACGATGGAGGTTGAGGGGTGACCTGATAGAGGTCTAAAAAATGATGAGGGGCATAGACAGAGTGGATAGTCAGAGGCTTTTTCCCAGGGTAGAAGGGTCAATTACTGGGGGGCATAGGTTTAAGGTGCGAGGGGCAAGGTTTAGAGGAGATGTACGAGGCAAGTTTTTTACACAGAGGGTAGTGGGTGCCTGGAACTTGCTGCCGGAGGAGGTGGTGGAAGCAGGGACGATAGTGACGTTTAAGGGGCATCTTGACAAATATATGAATAGGATGGGAATAGAGGGATACGGACCCCAGAAGTGGAGAAGATTTTAGTTTAGACGGGCAGCATGGATGGCACAGGCTTGGAGGGCTGATGGACCTGTGCTGTACTTTTCTTTGTTCTTTGTTCTTTGATCCTTAAAAGCATTAACCTACTGCTCCACAAAAATAATCAGTTGTCTGAAGCATTTGGGAGATATTCCAATCAGCCAACTTGCTAGTATTCACGCTGGCGTGCAGCTCGATCACCCCATGGTGGAGTTTCAGCCCCCTCAGTTCTGTCACAGCACTGTAGTTGCTACTTGACTGTGTGTCCACCATTACTTTTAATTCGATGCTGGGAGCAAACAGCAGCTGCAGTCACTTTTTATTCTCGTCCACCATTACCTTCTTCCCAAAACCTTCTGTCCCCCACAGAAGAGCTAGGGAAACATTTCTAATTCAGAGCAGAGTCAAGCCGCCTGATTCATAAAAAAACACTTTCACCGCACCCCCCCCCCCTCCTCCTCCCCCCCAACTTCGTAAAGACAAACATTGTGGTAGTATGTATTGGGGGTCATGTGGGACTGGAAGCCCTAATGTCATTGGCTGACAGATCCCGGGTCCTGGTTGGCCGTTGACCTCATGCTCCGCCCTGAAGGCGAAGTATAAGAAGCCGGTGCCTTCCCCCGCAGGCCAGTTTACTATCGGGCTGCTGGGGAACAGACACGCTTAATAAAGCCTCATCGACTTCACTCTATTCGTCTCACGGAATCTTTGTGCGCTACAAACATTTTGTTTGTTTGCCTGTTGTTTGAATTATTTTACTGACTGAGAATTGACACCAAATGGCACAGTTTGACACAACTTTTCAAGTCTGTTCTCTGGTGAATTGTATTTCTTAAAATTACTTTAAATTTTGTGCTGACTCTTCGCAATTGACGGAGGGAAAATTTAAAAGTAATCGCGCCGACTGAAAAAGCAGTGATGCTGCCAGAAGAAGGCAAGCGATGGTTTTCACTGCTGATTCTTCAGTTCATGCCTCTTCTGGTTTGCATGGGTTTCTGAGGGCGAAGTCGAGCAGTTTCTTCCATTTTGAAGCAGCACGGCGTTACAAACTGTGATGTTTAAGTGGTTTGATGCAAATTTATTTCAGTTTTCAACAAGGGGCTCAGCCCTACTTTAACTGTGGGTTGCGTCAGCTGTAGTGGCAGATAAACAAAATGTTTCAGTGGCGATGGCGAGAAAACGATCCAGTCAGCTATGAAACCAAGGCTGTGATGGCCACCCGGACATACAACATTAAGGCCTCCTTCCATGCTCCCTCACAGAATCTTACACATCGAATGAATTCCCACTTAGCCAGCCACAAGTACAAAAATGCCATGACTTTGCTACAGGTAGCCCGAGTAGGCAATTTTGTTCATTGAGCCAGTGAGGATTGCAGTTGTGTGAAATGGAAACATCGCCTGGCAGCAAGTGCTTGTTTTTCCGGTGCTGGGACCCGGGCACGTTTGTGGGTAGAGAAGAGGAAGCATTACTTTACATCTGACTGGAATAGTGTCTGATTTCAAAATCTCTGAAGGGTTACGAGTGCTGAAGGTACAATATCTATTTTCGAGAGAAGCAGGGCAGTGATGGTTGGAAACGTGCCCACAGTTTTGATATTTGATACTTCAGCACTTTCCAGCAGTTTGAAATAGCCATATAAGATGCCTATCGAGTGAGGCTGGCTTTAAATTAAAATTATCTCACACTGAGCTGCAAATGTCTAAAAGTCATGCAACGTTTTCAGCTTGCATCAATTACCACAAAGACGAGAGTAGTGGAATAATCGAGGCTTTATTGAGCAAAGATGTTGTGCCCCCTGTAGCTGGAACCAGAATGGCTGCAGCACCGGTGAGCACACACATTTATACCCCGCCTACTGGGCGGAGCCAGCAGGCAGGGATTTGCCCATGTACCTCTATTATACGTGTCTTACCGTAATACATATAATACTGCTAGTGGTGACTACCACATTCACCCCCTGTTAAAAAAAAGAGTCCGGCGGGGGTGGTGGAAAAACATTACAAGTTCAGTCTGTCGGGGGCCTTGACCCTCCTCTGCGATCGCCTCAGTCTTGGTGGTGATGTGGGCGCCGACTTGGTCACCTGTGACTCCGGGAGCGTGTTGCCCTCGTCTTCGTCACCCCTGAGTGGAACCAGTGGGAGGACGGATCCTCCTGGGACGGGGGCTGCGGTGAGGTTTGCTGGAGGGAGGGTGAGTGGCGCAGGGGTGAACGAGGCAACCGGGGGGGGGGGGGGCGGTGGGTGGGATCCAGCGGAGGGAGACTGTGTCCTGGCGCCGTCAGGTTGTGCCACGTAGGCGTACTGCGGGTTCGCGTGTAGGAGGTGGACTCTTTCGACCAAGGGGTCCGACTTTTGGGTACGCTCATGCTTGAGAAGGTGGACGGGTCCAGGAACTGTCAGCCATGTTGGGAGCGAGACCCCGTAGGTGGACTTCCTGGGGAAGGCAAACACCCGTTCGTGTGGGGTATTGTTAATCGCGGTGCAGAGGAGCGATCGGATGGAGTGGAGCGCATCTGGAGGACCTCCTGCCAGCAGGAGACCGGGAGATTTTTAGACCGCAGGGCCAGCAGAATGGCCTTCCAGACCGTCCCGTTCTCCCTCTCCATCTGCCCATTCCCCGGGTGTTTATTTTTGGAGGAGGTGACCTGTCATTTTGGATGATGTATCTTTGTTTGGGCAGGGGAGGTCTACAGGGAGCCGTTTTCACAGATCATGGGGGGAGGGGTGGATGGGTGGATAGGAGGAACCTTTGGGCATTACCTGTCCACCAGGTAATGCTGGTGAACAGAAGTGAGGTGGGTGAGATGGCTGCGAAGGGGGTGGGGAGTGGGCGGGGGAGGGGGCAGCGATGCGGCAGTGTCGGAGGAGGAGGAGGAGGAGGGGCACGGTCGTGGGCAGAGAACGGGGCCATCTGAGATGGGCCTGGTTTAGGGTGAAATTAAAGAGGACAGAACCAGTTGGGGGGGGGGGGGGGATGGCATCAGCAGAGGGAAATTGAGGCGCAAGTCTCCGGTAAGGTTCATAACATGGAACCTATGGGGGCTAACCGGGCCGGTGAAGAGATGTTGGGTCTTTGCGCACTTGAGGAGCTTGAAGGCAGGGGGGTGGTCTTTTGCAGGCGATGCATCTCTGGGTGAGGGATCAGGTTAGGTTGAGAAAGGGATGGGTGGGTCAGGTATTCTACTCGGGGTTTGACTCATAGTCACGGGGTTGGGGGTGGCCAGGGGGTGGCTATTTTGTTGAGTAAGAAGACGGGGTTTGTAAGTGCCAAGGAAGTGCGGGACCTGGGTGGGAGATACATGATAGTGAGCGCGATGTTGGAGGGGACGCCTGTGATGCTAGTGAATGTATATGCGCCGAATTGAAACAATGTGGGTTTGTGCAAGGGTTGCTGGGAACGATTCCAGAACTGGCCACGCACCACTTGACTATGGGAGGGGGGGGGGGGGGGGGGTGCCAATTGCTTGAGCCGAGGGTGGACAGGTCGAGCCCCAGGTCAATATGAAGGCTGCACCACATTTATTGGGGGCATTTAGCGAGGCAGGGCATTATGAGGGGGAGTAGGGATCACCGGGTGTCATATGCAGAAGACCTGCTGTTGTATGTGTCAGATCCGCTGGAGAGTATTTGGAGAATTATCGGCTTACTGGAGAGGTTCGGGGCCTTCTCGGGTTATAAGTTGATCATGGGAAAAAGCGAGGTGTTTCCGGTAACTGAGGCAGGTCAGGGACTAATTTAGGGGTGTTGCCATTTATGGTAGTCAGGGATAGGTTTAGGTATCTGGGGATCCAGGTGCCGGGAGAGTGGGCAAAGTTGTACAAATTGAATTTAAAGTTGGTTGTGGAGGTAAGGGAGGATTTTCGGAGATGGGATACGTTACACCTGATACTGGTGGGGAGGATCCAAGTGGTGAAAATGAATGTCCTGCCAAGGTTCCTATTCGTATTCCAGACCTTCCCGATCTTTATTCCAAAGGCCTTTTTCCGGAAGCTGGACACAGTGATTTTGGAGTTGATATGGGCGGGGAAGGTGCCGAGAGTGAAGAGGGCCCTGCTACAGAGGCAGAGGCAGGAAGGGGGTTGACTTACCGAACCTGCTGCACTATTACTGGGCAGCAGATGTGGAGAAAGTGAAGCAGTGGTGGGAAGGAGAGGGGTTAGAATGGGTTAGGATGGAGGGAGTGTCCTGTAGGGGGTCCAGCCTGAAGGCCATGGCGACGGAGACGCTAGAACTGGCACCGAGAACCCGGTTGCACAGTCCACGATTCGGGTGTAGAACCAGCTGAGGAGACATTTTAGGATGGAGGGAATGTAGGTGCTGACACCATTGTGTGAAAACCACGGGTTCAAGCCGGGGGAAATGGGTGGCATGTATAAAAGGTGGAGAGAGATGGTGTTGGTGAGGGCGAGGGAATTATATTTGCAGGAGAGGTTTGCAAGTCTGGAAGAGTTGCGGGAGATGGTAGAGCTCCCAAAGGGAAGCAAATTTAGGTATGTACAAATGAGGGACTTTGCACGGAAGGTGTGGACAGGGTTCCCCAGGCTGCCGAAATATGCTCTATTGGAACGGTTGATGCTTCCGGTCATGGAAGGGGAGAGGAGGATTGGGGACATGTATGGGTGGCTGGGGGAGCAGGCGGGAGGATCAAGGATAAATGGGAAGAGGAATTGGGGGGGGAGATAGGTTGGGGAGTACGGAGTTGGGGAGTACGGAGTGAGGCGCGGCGCAAGGTGAATTCGACCACCTTGTGTGCGAGGATGAGTCTGATACAGTCTAAGGTGGTGACAGGGTGCACATGACTCGGGCGAGGATGAGTGGATTCATCGAGGGAGCGGCAGACGAGTGTGATAAGTGTGGGCGAGGACCAGCAAATCACGCGTGTATGTTCTGGGGTATGATAAATTGGAGAGGTACTGGGTGGGAGTGTTCAGGCTGCTGGCAAAGATTGTGGGGGTAGAGGCCAGGCCAGATCCTATTTGAGGAGATGTTTGGGCTGTCGGAAATGCAGGAGCTGATGAAGGGGAGGAAGGCCGATGTGGTGGCCTTCACCTCTCTGGCTGCCTGGTGAAGAGTTTTGGTGGAATGGCGGTTGGCATCACTGCCGGGGGAGGGTGAAACCTGTCCAGGCTGGAAAAATGTGAGTTGGCGAGAATGTTCCCCAGATTATTTATGGCTTTGTACTTTTGAATACATCTAGAATAAAATTCATTTTTTTAAAAAAGGAAGAGAAAGGCGACGAAATAGTAATATCAGCCTCTACTGACACAATGATATCCACTTCCCATCGGAGAACTTCCACAGAAATCCACTCTCGACTCTGTCATTCCTTTCATCGATTCCAACCTCTTGGTCATCTGGCCACCCATCTTGCACATTACTAACTTTCTGACTTTGCACTCCAGAGCTCTCGAGAGCTTCAACTCTCAGTAGCATGAACTAAAAATTCTGCCGTGTGTTGTTTATGAGTCCAGCTGTTTCCTGCACCACAACAGGAACTTTATTCCAAAAGCACTGCGTTGACTGTGAGGCTATTTGAGGTTATAAAAGGTGCAACGTAAATGCAGCTCGTCTGAGTCTTTTAATTTTCATTTCAACAATTGGAAAATGAGGTGCAGCACTGTCCAAAGTTCCAATATGCAAGCAAGGATCCGTGCCCTGAGCACAGTTAGAAAAGTGCACCTCCCCACCGCCCCCCTTCCGGTGGCCGCCATGAGCTGAGCGGTGGCTCTCTCCTAGAAACTTGCTCTTGGACCTTAATGACCCATACAGCAGTACAGAAAAAGTACAGAATACGCTTCCCAAACTTAACCCCCCACTTACCACCCAACCAACTGAGATGTCGGCGAGCCAGCAGGCAATCTGCAAGGTCAGCAAGAGCAGAGAGGAAAGCCTCGACCCCAGAACAGGGGACCTGTGTGGCAACCCAGAACTGAGCATGACAGACCCAACAACAGCCCAATCACCAACGGAGAAGCTGATGGTGTTCATCTTGTGATGATATGCATCACTGTAAATATACAAGGGGTTAATGTAAATACACTACGACTAAGTAAACACTAGAGGGAGCACCAGAGACGTCATGACATGCAGACATACAGCTAATGAACAGATAGAATAGGACACGACCAATGGGCAGTCAAGACACCCAGAGGTGACACTACCACAAGGGGGCATTACACAACCCATATATAAAGCCCACAGAGAGCGGCCTGATGCCAAGAGAGGGGTCCACACACCACGAAGAGTCCCCGACTCCACATAGAAAGCGATGACAGACTCCTCAGCGAGACCACTGCATTTCTCCACACAGAGCACACAGAAAGACTCCACAGCGAGACCACTGCATGACTCCACACAGGGAACAATGCCAGACTCCACAGAGAGAGAGGTACAAGCCTCCACAGCGAGCTCGTTGATAGACTCCATGATGGAAACAACGCAAGACTCCAGTGCGCAGTCCTTGTATGAACGAGACCATGAAGGTCTAGCAACCTTATCTGAGCAACCAGCAGCAGACGGTGCAAGTCTACCATGCTCATGTGAACAATAGAAAGACTATGACAGTCTACCCAGATTATTTGAGCCACCAGAAGAAGACTCGACAGTCTACCCAGCTCATCTAACCAACAAGAAGACACTGAAGGTCTGCCCACTGTATGTGCGACAAGTGACAAAGGCTTCACAATTCCCATACAAGATGTGCGACATCTCAGCGAGACTGACAGACCTCAGCTAGTATGTACAGAGGCACTCGACAATCAAAGTGAGGCTACTTGTGACTCCAGTGACACCACCTTAATTCAAACCTCATCTACTCAAGCCTCGCTACAAGAACCTGAAATGACTCCAGACGGGGAGCATCAAGAAACCAAAGGTGATTCAGGTGAACCAGAAAGAGCTCCAGACGGGGAGCATCGACAAGCCGAAGATGATTCAAGTGAACCGGACATGACTCCAGACGGGGAGCGCCGAGGAATCAGAGACGGCATGCTCAATGAAACAGCAGATGCCACAAAGGACACTGACACAAGTAACTTTGTGAAGGACTCGAATTCTCCACTCGGTGTGGTCATTGAGCGCAACAAGCACGTCAATCACAACAACAATAGAACAACAACTGGTACGACATGGTACAACTCTGCCCATGAAGGACAATGTTACTGCTCAGCTCAGAACAATGGCGAGAGTGCAAACATACCATGGCATGTCAACACATCTTACCACTTCACGTTTGCAACACTACGGACAAGCAAACCAGCTTTCAGGAAAGATGTCATCAAGAATTGCTACCACAAGCATAAAATAAAAGTCCACCTCAGACAATGAAGTGATTTGACCATTTGACGGGACACTGACGGCATTCACACGGGAATGACAACATCAACATCGACACTTCATAACAGCACAAGAAAGCCACTCGCCCGTGTAAATTCATGAACTTTGGACTCATAAATTTTATTTGGTATTGTATAGTCCTCAACATCATTATAACTATTATTTGGTATTGTATAATCCTCAATGTCATCATAACTATTCTTTGATCTTGTATCGTCATCACAGTCATCATAACTTGTACATGTCATCGCTTATTTACCTGTTTTTGTTCAATTTTCCTTTAACATTGTACAGAAAATATGGAACACGATAAAAGGGGGGATGTGATGATATGCATCACTGTAAATACACAAGGGATTAATGTAAATAAGCTACGACTAAGTAAACACTAGAGGGAGCACCAGAGACGTCATGACATGCAGACATACAGCTAATGAACACATAGAATAGGACACGACCAATGGGCAGTCAAGACACCCAGAGGTGACACTACCACAAGGGGGCATTACACAACCCATATATAAGGACAGGGCACACATACTCTGTCTCTTTCCACAGGCGACACTTAGAGAGTAGGACAGGGGCATATCAGAAGCATCACACCCACCACGTGGCTTAGAGTAGACTGGTTAGTTAGACTGAGTTACTATAGCAAGATTAGCAGGAGAGTCAAACTCATAGAGAAGTGTACTAATGGTTCAATAAATCACACTGAACTTACTTCAAAGTCTGGAGTATCTTTTGGTCAAAGCTGCATCGAGTTGCAGCCTGTGTTATCCCAGAGTACATAACACAACACATCTCTGCAGAGCCACAAAAGCATAGAGAGGCGGCGAAAGAAGACCTCATGTCGGCAATGAAGTCGGCAATAGAGACCGTGCTGGACCCCATAAAGGGAGTGATGGACAGAGCGGAGCAGAAACTGGAGGCAGAAGAGGTGACAGTGTGGGACCTGGAGAAGGCAGCCACCGACCAGGATGAGCGGATTGCCTCCCTCAAAGTGAAGGTGGCAAGGCTGGAGATGGCCCAGAAGAGGACAACCAGGAAAACAGGTCCCACCGGCAGAACCTGCGAATCATCGGGCTACCGGAGGGCACAGAAGGTCGGAACCTGACGGAATGCGTCTCAACAATGCTCGGGAAATTGGTAAGGGAGGAGAGCTTCGCCAAGCCCCCAGAAGTGGACCAGGCCCACGGGTTGCTCCGACAAAAACCCAAGTCGAGGGGAACCACCATGGACAATAATCGTGAAACTTTCCAAGTTTCAAGCCAAGGAACGGGTTCTGAACTGGGTGAGGAGCACGTGGTCGTACAAATGGGGAGGACACACAATTCACATATACCAGGACATTGGAGTCAACCTGGTCAGGCGCCGGGCAGAGTTTAATGGGGCCAAAATCGCACTGTTTAAAAGTAAGGTGCGATTTGGCATGCTGTACCCGGCAAGACTATGGGTCACGTCCAATGACAGAGAACAATATTTTAACACGCCAGAGGCAGTAAATGAATTTGTACAAAAGAACAGACTCAGGAAGGAGCAGTGAAGATAGACTGAGGAAAATGTGGACCCACACAAACCAAGGGGGGAGCGGGTAACTGTACTTGGGGACTTGGAGAGGCGGTGGAGGGGCAATCAGCTGGGGGGAAAACAAAAATGAGTTTTTCCAGGGAGGAGCCACCACAACAGCGATCAGGCTAGTGCATGGGAGGGAAGGAGGGGGATGTGGCCTACCTCCTGAGAAGGAGGGAGTGCCTGGCAGGAAGGACGGGAAAATGAAAATGAATTGAAAAAAGAAGAGCAACAAGCCAGGGGGGCAGGGGGAAAGAGGCAAGGGAAGGGGGTAGGTAAAGAGTGGGGAGGCAATGGGGGAACGGGGAAAAGAAAGGGGAGTGGGGTTGGGGGGGGGAGGGGAGAAGACAGGAGGCGTTGAGGGAGGGGGAAGAGTAGAAGAGTGGTTACACAGGTCGCACGTAGAGATGGCTGGAAAGAGAAAGATGATGGTGGCCATCTTGGATGACCCATGAACAAAGAGAGATCCCGGTGTGCAGGGGCACATCCACAAGGTAAGTATGGCTGACCCCACAGGAAGGGGAGACAGAAACCCACCAGGAGAATAGTCACCTGGAACATGAGGGGCTCAACAAACTGGTGAAAAGATCCAGAGTCTTCGCCCATCTAACAAGCCTGTGGGTCGACATAGTCTTTCTATAGGAGATGCACTTAAGAGCGAAGGACTGACTGAGGGTAAGGAAAAGCTGGGTGGGATGGACATATCAGCTGGGCTTCAACACAAGGGGCCCCGGTTGTACTTGTAAATATATACACCGCAAACTGGGACGGCGCCGAGTTCATTAAAAAGACAATGGCATAAATTCTCGACCTAGAGTCCCACCAACTCATCATGAGGGGAGACTTCAACTGTGTGCAAGACCCAGACCCAGACCAATCCAGCCCAAGAACAGCGGTTAAACAGGAATGACAAGTGAGTTAACCACCTTCATGGAGAAGATGGGGTGGTGGGAGGAGGAGTGGGGGGGGGGGGGGGGGTAGACCCAGAGACCCAGAGATGTTCCATCACCCAAAGGAGAAGGAGTTCTTCTTCTCCCATGTCCACAAAGCTTACTCCTGCATAGACTTCTTTGTAGTGGGTAAGTCGGTGCTTCCAGGGGTAGTAGGAGTGGAATATTCCGCAAAAGTAAACTAGGACCAGGCTCCGCACAGTGAGATTGGGAACGGGCCGGGAAAGTGCCCCCGCATGGAGGCTGGACACAGTCCTCCTCACCAACAAGGCATTCTGCGAAAAAATGTCACAAGCCATCGACAGGTATGTAACCTGCAACCAGAATGGAGAGGTCTCTCCCTCCACATTCTGCGAGGCACTGAAGGCAGTGATCAGGGGGGGGGGAATAATAGTGGACAGGGTTCTTAGAGACAGGGATGAAATGGCGGCTAGGCAGCGGCTGATCGACTCCATATTGGAAGTGGATCGACGGTACTCCAGGGCCCTGACTGTGGAGATGCTGGCGGAGAGGGAAAAAATTAGAAATGGAATTTGACCTGCTCTCCACTGGGAAGCAGTGAACCAGCTCCGCCAGACACGGGGGACCTTTTATGAGCATGGGGACAAGACCAGCTGAGGAAGCAGGCAGCCACAAGAGAAATAGCACAGATAAGGGACGGGAACGGAAGGATGGGCACGGTTCCAGGTGAGATCAACGGAGCCTTTGCAACCTTTTACCGGGGACTGTATACCTCCGAGCCCCTGGCAGGAGGACTCTAAGATGAAACAGCTCCTCGACGGACTGGACATATCAGCTGTGGGGGAGGAAAGGAGACAGGGACTGGAAACACCGCCAGGACTGGAAGAGATTATGGAATCCATTAATTCCATGCAGACAGGGAAGGCACTGGGACCAGATGAGTTCCCGGTGGACTTCTACAAGAAGCACCTGCGGGAGATGTTTTACGACTCGTTGTCGAGAAGGGTCCTACCACCCACACTGGCACAGGCCTCAATCTCACTGATCCCAGGAAAAGATAAAGACCCGACGGAGTGTAGATCACTCCTGAACACTGACACCAAAGTCCTGGCCAAGGTTCAGGCCAAGTGACTGGAGAGCCGCTTGCCAGAAGTAATCGTGGAAGATCAGACCGGGTTTGTCAACGATGAACAGCGGCCTGCTGAATGTGATTATGACCCCACCCAGGGAGGGGACACCAGTAGTGATCATCTCCTTTGACGCTGAGAAAACCTTCGATCAAGCAGAATGGAGGCATCTCATGGAGGTGCTTGAACGGTTTGGGCTTGGGCCAACATTCAGTGAGACTGCTGTACAGCATGGTGAGCGTACGGACAAACACAACCAGTTCTGAATATTTCCGGCTGCACAGAGGCATGAGGCAGATATGACCTTTGTCCCCGCTGCTGTTTGCCCTGGCAATTGAGCCACTGACCATCGCTCTTTGATCAGCGAAGGGGAGAGAGGCATTCAGATAGGGAGCACAGAGTCACTCTCTCTCTCTATGTGAATGACCTCCTCCACAATATCACAAACCCCCTAGCCAGCATGGACAAGATAACGGATCTCCTGAGGGAGCTTGGAGCCTTTTCAGAATACAAATTAAACCTGAGCAAGAGCGAAACCTTCCCAGTGAAACCCCAGTATCTACCATACTCTGGAGGGTTGGGGGAGCCCGATGGCGGAATGGGTGCAGATGAAGGAGGCCTCCTGTATTGGGACGCCCCTTCGGCCACTGGCCACCGACCCACTCCCATTTCCCCCATCCAAATAATCGAGGAGCCCAGTGGTAGTAACCACACTAAGGACCCAGAACCAGCTCAGACAGCACTTCAAACTTGGTGACATGCCTGTTGTGGCCCCCGTTAGCAGAAACCATAGATTTGTCCCGACGAAAATGGACTCTACCTACAAAGCGTGGAGAAAGGACGAAGGGGGGCTGACAGTCAGGGGCCTGCACATGGACAGTAAGACGGAACCCTGGGGGAACTAATGGAGAAGCTTTAGATCCTGAAAGGAAACAATGCCTGATACCTTCAACTGTGGGACCTCCTCTGCAAGGAGCCCACAACGCACCCCCAGATACCATGACGCACCCTACTGGACAGACTAATAACACAGGACGAACTAAGGGACAGTAAGTGTGCCGACATACATGGATGACTGCTAGAATAGGTAAGGGCCCACTGGATGAAATACAAGAATGATGGAAGGAAGAACTAAGCATAGAGATAGGGGGAGGACTTTGGATCGAAACACTGCATAGGGTGACCTCCACCTCCTCATGCACAGGGCTGAGCCTAACGTAGCCTAACGCATCTGACCAGGTCACGCACGAGAGGGTTCTTCCTGGAGGTGGAGGATAAGTGCAAACGATGTCGGGGGGAGGGGGGTCCGCCAACCACTCCCACATGTTCTGGTCCTGCCCCAAGCTTATCGGGTTCTGGACCACCTAATTCGAGGCCATGTCCAAGGTCGTGAGGGTGAAGCCATGCTCTTTTGTGGCGATCTTCAGGGTGTCGGAGCAACCAGAGATCTTTATGGGGAAAAGGGCCGATGCCCTGGCATACCGCCCCCCCTCCCCCCCCATTGCCCGGCGGAGACTCCTGCTCGGATGGTTAGCACCGCCACCCAGGGGCCTCAGACTGGCTATCCGACCTAGCCGAGTTCCTACAATTGGAAAAAATAATATTCGCCATCAGGGGATCAGAGGAAGCAATTCACCAGCCTCTTTGAAGCCCTGTTTGTGACCAGTAACTAAGGGGGGGAGAGAGGGGGGGGGAGGGAGAGGGGGGGGGGGAGGAATAGCCAGAAGGGAGAGGAGGCGGGACAGGGAGGGTGGACGCTGGGGCGGGGGTGGGGGGAGAGGAGGGAGCATGCACATCACAGTGAAGAGAAAGCAAAATTTTCACAATGTACCGGGGGTACGGGTGCCCACAAACACAGCAATACTGCGGGCAAGATCGCCGGGCTGGATCTCATTTCCTTCTTTGCTTCTCCCTGGGCTGCTGTACTCCGTGAATATCCACCGCCTCAGGTTACAAGGGGCTACTTTTGACGATATCTTACCGCACTGGTTGCAATGATGTAAATAAACCACATTTTTAGTGTGTTTTAGCACAAGTGTAAATTCTCATCGTATTCCATCACAGTGGTCTCATTTATTTATAACGTCTGTTATGATTCACGCAACTGTGTGAATGAATTATACCGTTGATGGGTTTGCCTGTCATAAATGAAAAAACTTCAATAAAAACATGTAAAAAGAGAAAAGTGTACCCCAGCATCTAGGTTACAACTTGAGACAACCATCCCCCCCACAACGAAGCACTGAAGCTGATGTATTTGATGTTAAAACAAAAACTGAATAGTGAAGTGGTTCATTCTGAACACTGACAGACCTCACTTTTACCAGCAGAGCCATAACATTCAGAAATAATTATATGACCTGTTTCTCAACCACAGTATTTGCCGAGCCCTGAGCATTTATTGAAACCACATTTTGAATATATTAAACAGAGGCACATTGGCAAGCAAGGACACTACCAAGTTATCACATTTTGTCACCTACCTTCAATATATTCAATGAGCAGGCATTCAGAAGGGAGGCAACACATTTAAATGTGGACCCAATTCGTTTTTAGGGATTGTGTCTTGAAGGAGACACAATACATTCTTTGGTCATCTGGCCATCTCTCTGTGGGCATCAGGGGTATTCTTCCTGTCAGTTCCATCGCTGCTGTTCTGCACAGGAGCTCTATGTATTTGCTGCCCTAGTTTACATATATTCAGTTGAAATGTTACAGTTTAGGTGTGGATGGGGGGGGAGGGGTGGGGTGAGTTAAAACGTGGGCACTAGCTACCGTTGCAATACTTGTCATACAAACCAGAATGAAAATACGGGGCGGCACGTTGGCACATTGGTTAGCACTGCAGCATGACAGCAGTGCCAGGGACCCGACTTCAATTCCAGCCTTGGGTGACTGGTCTGTGTGGAGTTTGCACGTTCTCCCCATGTCTGCGTGGGTTTCCTCCGGGTGCTCCCACAGTCCAAAGATGTGCAAGTTAGGTGGATTGGCCATAGTAAATTGCCCCTTAGTGTCCAAAGATGTGCAGGTTAGGTGAGGTTATAGGGTTACGGGGATAGGGCGGGAGAGTGGGCCTAGGTAGGGTGCTCTTTTGGAAGACCGGTGCAGCCTTGATGGGCCGAATAGCCTCCTTCTGCACTGTAGAAATTCTATGATTCTCTGAAAGTTGAATTACACTACGAATAAGACAGCACAAAATGATTGAATTCAGCAACTGTTGAGAAGGATTGTTGAAACAGTTACTTGAAAAACATGCTGAGCTCTCAACTAAAGAAAGTTTGTCTGTCATGTCCGTTTTGCAGCAGGGTCACCATCAATAAAAATATTGATGTGGCTACAAGGTAGAACTCAAATGCTTTGAGTAGAGAAGGGTTCAAAACTGAAATTTAGAGAGAGCTAACTGGAGGACTGAACTATCAAGACCTGGTTATACGCCACAGGTTGCGTGCCTGTTGTAACGTCCTTTTTTTCCTTTACACCGCTACGGTTACATATGTTGCCCAGTTAAGCAGAACGTGTGACACTATCGCTTCACATTCATTTCACACCTCTTTTGTGTTTATCACATAGTGCTGTTCAACTGCAAACAGTGGAAAGAAAAGTCTTCAAAGTTCTCAGGCAGCACGAAAACAACTTCTATATTTATTTTCGAACTGCTCTGTAAAAATATATAACTTTTTAAAAAGCGTTTTGCTATTGAAGAGAGAATGTTGTGGTGTGGGACGGGGGCCGGACCCTTTGGGATTGCCAATGGGGGATCCAGTATGTAGCAAACCTGGAGTCAGTGCAGAGTTGCATCTTAATCCAGCCATTGCATTCCCATGTTCCTTACCATCAAGAGCCACTGAAAGAAAGGAGGCGTGGCTGGAGATTGCTGCTGAGCAGCTGGTCCATAGAATCATAGAATCTCTACAGAGCAGCCCATCGCGTCTGCCCTGACCCTCTGAAAGACCACCCTACCTAGGCCCACTCCACCCCCACTCTATCCTCGTAACTCCACCTAACCTGCACATCTTTGGACTGTGGGAGGAAACCTGAGCACCCGGAGGAAACCCACGCACACACGGGGAGAAAGTGCAAACTCCGCACAGTCACCCAAGGCCAGATTTGAACCCGTGTCCCTGACGCGGTGAGGCAGCAGTGTTAAACACTATGCCACCGTGCCGCCCTGCTCTCAGGAAAAATACAAAGGCAGGAAAGGTTTACATTCATAGTGCACATAGAGCCAGTAATGAGAGATACTGAGAAACAAATGATTATAATAACGTAATTATACCCGAAATACGATCAGAATTTACACTTGTGCTAAAACACAGTAAAAATGTGGTTTATTTACATCACTGCAACCAGTGCGGTAAGATATCGTCAAAGGTAGCCCCTTGTAACCTGAGGCGGTGGATATTCACGGAGTACAGCAGCCCAGGGAGAAGCAAAGAAGGAAATGAGATCCAGCCTTCCTCTCATTGACACACTCGTCAAATGCTATCTCTCCATACGCTGAACAGATTCCAAAGAGGTCTGTTCTTTCCTGCATTGCAGCGAAGAGGGCACAGGACATGAGGGAGGGACACCGAACTGGCCATGTTCCTCCAGCAATCTTGTTGGTGACATCTGCAGAGCAGGATCACTGGAGATCAGCAGAGTCTCAGCTTGACTATTGGGAATGGACAGGTGGGATCTTTCCAACCACCTTGTGGCAGAATCAAATATCAAATAGATACACACGGTGTACAACACTCACTCATGTTGACATGGTGTCAGCAGCCAGTGAAACATGGTCATGTGCATACTGATCATTTGAACTATTCTTACATTGACAGTTTGAACTCATATATTTAACTTCTCAAAGGGCCGGCACTGGAGTGGTTGGCGCCGCGCGGGAGCGCCAGCGTGTTCTGGCGCATGCGCAGAACCGCTGCCGTGATCCCTGCGCATGCGCAGGGGGTTTCTTCCCCGCGCCGGCCATGGCGGAGCTTTACAGAGGCCGGCGCGGAGGCAAGAGTGCCCCCATGGCACAGGCCCGCCCGCAGATCGGTGGGCCCCGATTGTGGGCCAGGCCACCATGGGGGGCCCCCCGGGGCCAGATCCCCCCGCGCCCTCCCCCCGAGGACCCCGCTAACCGCCCTCAGAGCCAGGTCCCGCCGGTGTGGACCTTGTGTATTTCACGCCGGCGGGACCGGCCGTAAACGGGCGGCCGCTCAGCCCATCGGGGCCCGGAGAAACGCCGGGGAGGCCACTGCCAATGGCCCCCGACCGGCGCGACGTGATCCCCGACAAAAATCTGGCGCCGGAGAATTCGGCAGCCGGCGTCGGAGCGGCGGGCGGGATTGACCCCGCCCGCGGCAATTCTCCGACCCGGCGGGGGTTCGGAGAATCCCGTCCAGTAGATTTAGAACTGAGATGAGGAGGAACTACTTCTCACAGAGTGGTGAATTTGTGGAACTCGCTGCCCCATAGTGCGGTGGAGTCTGAATCATTAAATGGTTTCAAGAAGGAGATAGATATATTTCTTTTTTTTTTAAATAATATTTTATTGAAAATTTTTGGTCAACCAACACAGTACATTGTGCATCCTTTACACAACATTGTAACAATACAGATAATAATGACCTTTTTAAATTTAAACAAAAACAACAACAAATAAATAAATATTAAATAACAAAAAATAAAAACTAGCCCTAATTGGCAACTGCCTTGTCTCAGGCCACACCCCCCCCCATCCCTCCCCCCCAAGTCCTGGGCCGCTGCTGCTGCCTTCTTTGTTCTCCCCTATCTATCTTTCCGCAAGATATTCGACGAACGGTTGCCACCGCCTAGTAAACCCTTGAGCCGACCCCCTTAGGACGAACTTAATCCGCTCTAACTTTATGAACCCCGCCATATCATTTATCCAGGTCTCCACCCCCGGGGGCTTGGCTTCTTTCCACATTAGCAATATTCTGCGCCGGGCTACTAGGGACGCAAAGGCCAAAACATCGGCCTCTTTCGCCTCCTGCACTCCCGGCTCTTGTGCAACCCCAAATATAGCCAACCCCCAGCTTGGTTCGACCCGGACTCCTCCTACATTCGAAAGCACCTTTGTCACCCCCATCCAAAACCCCTGTAGTGCCGGGCATGACCAAAACATATGGGTATGATTCGCTGGGCTTCTCGAGCACCTCGCACACCTATCCTCCACCCCAAAAAATTTACTGAGCCGTGTTCCAGTCATATGTGCCCTGTGTAATACCTTAAACTGAATCAGGCTTAGCCTGGCGCACGAGGACGACGAGTTTACCCTGTTTAGGGCATCTGCCCACATCCCCTCCTCAATCTCCTCCCCTAGCTCTTCTTCCCATTTCCCTTTTAGTTCGTCCATCATAGTCTCCCCTTCGTCTCTCATTTCCCTATATATATCCGACACCTTACCGTCCCCCACCCATTTCTTTGAGATGACTCTGTCCTGCACCTCTTGTGTCGGGAGCTGCGGGAATTCCCTCACCTGTTGCCTCACAAAAGCCCTCAATTGCATGTACCTGAATGCATTCCCTTGGGGCAACCCATATTTCTCGGTCAGCGCTCCCAGACTCGCAAACTTCCCATCCACAAATAGATCTTTCAATTGCGTTATACCTGCTCTTTGCCACATTCCATATCCCCCATCCATTCCCCCCGGGGCAAACCTATGGTTGTTTCTTATCGGGGACCCCCCCAGTGCTCCGGTCTTTCCCCTATGTCGTCTCCACTGTCCCCAAATCTTCAGTGTAGCTACCACCACCGGACTCGTGGTATAGTTCCTTGGTGAGAACGGCAATGGGGCTGTCACCATAGCCTGCAGGCTGGTCCCCCTACAGGACGCCCTCTCTAATCTCTTCCACGCCGCTCCTTCCTCCTCTCCCATCCACTTACTCACCATTGAAATATTAGCGGCCCAATAATACTCACTTAGGCTCGGTAGTGCCAGCCCCCCCCCTATCCCTACTACGCTGTAAGAATCCCTTCCTCACTCTCGGAGTCTTCCCGGCCCAAACAAAACCCATGATACTCTTTTCTATCCTTTTGAAAAAAGCCTTCGTGATCACCACCGGGAGACACTGAAACACAAAGAGGAATCTCGGGAGGACCACCATCTTAACCGCCTGCACCCTCCCTGCCATTGACAATGCTACCATATCCCATCTCTTGAAATCTTCCTCCATCTGTTCCACCAACCGCGTCAAATTTAGCCTGTGCAATGTGCCCCAATTCTTAGCTATCTGGATCCCCAGGTAACGAAAGTCTCTTGTTACCTTCCTCAACGGTAGGTCTTCTATTTCTCTACTCTGCTCCCCTGGATGCACCACAAACAGCTCACTCTTCCCCATGTTCAATTTATACCCTGAAAAATCCCTAAACTCCCCAAGTATCCGCATTATTTCTGGCATCCCCTCCGCTGGATCCGCCACATATAGTAGCAGATCATCCGCATATAAAGATACCCGGTGTTCTTCTCCTCCCCTAAGTATTCCCCTCCATCCCTTGGAACCTCTCAGCGCTATCGCCAGGGGCTCAATCGCCAGTGCAAACAGTAATGGGGACAGAGGACATCCCTGCCTTGTCCCTCTATGGAGCCGAAAATATGCCGATCCCCGTCCATTCGTGACCACACTCGCCACTGGGGCCCTATACAACAGCTGCACCCATCTAACATACCCCTCTCCGAACCCAAATCTCCTCAACACCTCCCACAGATAATCCCACTCCACTCTATCAAATGCTTTCTCGGCATCCATCGCCACTACTATCTCCGTTTCACCCTCTGGTGGGGCCATCATCATTACCCCTAACAACCTCCGTATGTTTGTGTTCAGCTGTCTCCCCTTCACAAACCCAGTTTGGTCCTCATGAACCACCCCCGGGACACATTCCTCTATTCTCATTGCCATTACCTTGGCCAAGACCTTGGCATCTACATTGAGGAGGGAGATTGGTCTGTAGGACCCGCATTGTAGCGGATCCTTTTCCTTCTTTAAAAGAAGCGATATCGTTGCTTCTGACATAGTCGGGGGCAGTTGTCCCCTTTCCTTTGCCTCGTTAAAGGTCCTCGTCAGTAGCGGGGCGAGCAAGTCCAAATATTTTCTGTAAAATTCAACTGGGAATCCGTCCGGTCCCGGGACCTTTCCCGTCTGCATGTTCCTAATTCCTTTCACCACTTCTTCTACCGTGATCTGTGCTCCCAATCCCATCCTTTCCTGCTCTTCCACCTTGGGAATTTCCAGCCGATCCAAAAACTCCATCATTCTCTCCCTCCCATCCGGGGGTTGAGCTTCATACAATTTTTTATAAAATGTCTTAAACACTTCATTCACTCTCTCCGCTCCCCGCTCCGTCTCTCCATCTTCGTCTCTCACCCCCCCCTGTTTCCCTCGCTGCTCCCCTTTTCCTCAATTGGTGTGCCAGCAATCTGCTCGCCTTCTCTCCATATTCATACTGTACACCCTGCGCCTTCCTCCATTGTGCCTCTGCAGTGCCTGTGGTCAGCAAGTCAAATTCCACATGCAGCCTTTGCCTTTCCCTATACAGTCCCTCCTCCGGTGCTTCCGCATACTGTCTGTCCACCCTCAAAAGTTCTTGCAACAACCGCTCCCGTTCCTTACTCTCCTGCTTCCCTTTATGTGTCTTTATTGATATCAGCTCCCCCCTAACCACCGCCTTCAACGCCTCCCAGACCACTCCCACCTGAACCTCCCCATTGTCATTGAGTTCCAAGTACTTTTCAACGCATCCCCTCACCCTTAAGCACACCCCCTCATCCGCCATTAGTCCCATGTCCATTCTCCAGGGTGGACGCCCTCTTGTTTCCTCCCCTATCTCCAAGTCTACCCAGTGTGGGGCATGATCCGAAATGGCTATAGCCGTATATTCCGTTCCCCTCACCCTCGGGATCAATGCCCTACCCAACACAAAAAAGTCTATGCGTGAATAGACTTTATGGACATAGGAGAAAAACGAGAACTCCTTACTCCTAGGTCTACTGAATCTCCACGGGTCCACCCCTCCCATCTGCTCCATAAAATCCTTAAGCACCTTGGCTGCTGCCGGCCTCCTACCAGTCCTGGACTTCGACCTATCCAGCCTTGGTTCCAACACCGTGTTAAAGTCTCCCCCCATTATCAGCTTTCCGGTCTCTAGGTCTGGGATGCGTCCTAGCATTCGCCTCATAAAATTGGCATCGTCCCAATTCGGGGCATACACGTTTACCAACACCACCATCTCTCCCTGTAATTTGCCACTCACCATCACGTATCTGCCCCCGTTATCCGCCACTATAGTCTTTGCCTCGAACATTACCCGCTTCCCCACTAATATAGCCACCCCCCTGTTTTTCGCATCCAGCCCCGAATGGAACACCTGCCCTACCCATCCTTTGCGCAACCTAACCTGATCTATCAGTTTCAGGTGCGTTTCCTGTAACATGACCACATCTGCTTTAAGTTTCTTAAGGTGTGCGAGTACTCGTGCCCTCTTTATCGGCCCGTTAAGCCCCCTCACGTTCCACGTGATCAGCCGAGTTGGGGGGCTTCCCACCCCCCCCCTTGCCGGTTAGCCATCATCTTTTTCCAGCTTCTCGCCCAGTTCCCACGCAGCTGTATTTCTCCCAGACGGTGCCCCCCCGCCCATCCTTTCCCGTACCCACTCCCCCCTTTCCCCAGCAGCAGCAACCCAGTAATTCCCCCCTCCCCCCCCCCCCGCTAGACCCCCCGCTAGCGTAATTACTCCCCCATGTTGCTCCCAGAAGTCAGCAAACTCTGGCTGACCTCGGCTTCCCCCCGTGATCACGGCTCGCCCCGTGCGGCGCCCCCTCCTTCCTGCTTCTCTATTCCCGCCATAATTATCATAGCGCGGGAACCAAGCCCGCGCCTCTCCCTCGGCCCCGCCTCCCATGGCCAACGCCCCATCTCCTCTCCCTCCCCACCTCCCCCATCACCACCTGTGGGAGAAAGAAAAGTCACCATACCGCAGGATTAATCATACAATCCCTCTTCGCCCCCCCCCCACTCGTTCCACCACTTTGTCCAAACGTTCATTTTCGTAGTCCAATCATTCCAATTTTTCTTCTACAATAAAAGTCCACGCTTCATCCGCCGTATCAAAGTAGTGGTGCCTCCCTTGATATGTGACCCACAGTCTTGCCGGTTGCAGCATTCCAAACTTTATCTTTTTTTTGTGAAGTACCGCTTTGGCCCGATTAAAGCTCGCCCTCCTTCTCGCCACCTCCGCACTCCAATCTTGATAGACGCGGATCACCGCGTTCTCCCATTTACTACGCCGAGTTTTCTTCGCCCATCTAAGGACCATTTCTCTATCCTTAAAACGGAGAAATCTCACCACTATGGCTCTGGGAGCTTCTCCTGCTCTCGATCCTCGCACCATAACTCGGTATGCTCCCTCCACCTCCAACGGACCCGTCGGGGCCTCCACTCCCATTAACGAGTGCAGCATCGTGCTCACATATGCCCCGACGTCCGCCCCCTCCACACCTTCAGGAAGGCCAAGAATCCTCAAGTTGTTCCTCCTTGCGTTATTTTCCAGTGCCTCCAACCTCTCCACAGATCGTTTCTGGTGTGCCTCCTGTATCTCCGACTTCACCACCAGGCCCTGTATATCGTTTTCATTCTCTGCTGCTTTCGCCTTCACGACCCGAAGCTCCTGCTCCTGGGTCTTTTGTTCCTCTTTCAGCCCTTCAATCGCCTGTAATATCGGGGCCAACAACTCTTTCTTCATTTCCTTTTTTATCTCCTCCACGCAGCGTTTCAAAAACTCTTGTTGTTCAGGGCCCCATATGAAACTGCCACCTTCCGACGCCATCTTGGTTTCTGCTTGCCTTCCTTGCCGCTGCTCCAAAGGATCCGCTGCAATCCGGCCACTTTCCTCTCCTTTTTCCATCCGTGTCCAGGGGGATCACCCTTCTGGTTTACCGCACGGTGTTTTCAGCCGTTAAAATTGCCGTTGGGGCTCCTATCAAGAGCCCAAAAGTCCGTTTCACAGGGAGCTGCCGAAACGTGCGACTCAGCTGGTCATCGCCGCACCCGGAAGTCCACCGATAGATATATTTCTGATTATGAACGGGGATGTGGGGAACAGGCAGGGAGGTGGATTTGAGACCAGGAAGAGATCAGCCATGATCTGATTGAGTGGCAGGGCAGGCTCGAGGGGCTGAATTGCCTCCTTCTGCTCCTAATTCCAATGTTCCTTTGGACGTTGATGGGCCTAGTGAGGAAAATAGTTGGGATTTCACCAGGAGACTTACACATCACAAATGAGCATGAGCAGATGGAGGAGACAGTACAACAGTGGAGAGTCTACATTGGAGGGCGCAGTGTGAAAGACATCTGAGGAGTAATCTGGGAATCTTGTGCACAGCTGCACCAGTTCTGGTGGCACGCCAACTGGACATTGAGAGTGGAAGCCCTTGTGGTTGAAGAACGTTCCGGGGTGATCTACGGAATTGCCATCTGCGTGCAGTCGAACTGCTGTGGGAAGACAGCTGGAGTCACAAATCCGGGTGCTGCCGTTCTGACTGACAACATTGGTGGCAAAGTGTCTGCCTTCCCTGGCAAGGAGGGCAAGAGTCACCTGTGTGATCACTTGTGGGTAGCCGATTGCAGTATCTTGGAATGTTACTGGCAAATCCCGGGAGGAGCCTGAGGCAAAGAAATTGAGGGTGGCAGTGACCTTTACAGCCACTGGCAGAGCATGGCCAAGAGGCCCACTTGGCAGCAGGTCTTGCGCCAGCAGGCTGCACATATCTACCATACTCTGAAGCGAGACCCTGAGTCCCCCGTGCCTCTGGGGCTCTGCCATGTGCAAGGAAGGCGATTACCTGCCTGCACCCCCAGTGAGCTGCTCGCCCTGCTCACCCTCTTTCTCCCTTGGAGCAGCAGGTGCGTGAGGAGGAGGTCAGTGCTGCTATTACAGCCGGCTTCTCTGCTGTTGCCATTGCTTATCTTTTACTGCTGGTCAGCTTTGTCGTTATCTGCCATCAAAACTAATGCAGCACAAGTGGGACTCACGCTGCGCTGATAGCTCACAGCTACAAAGTGGGGATCAAACACACAAACATTTATAGGCGTGAGAGTAACCTTGCATAACAATTAAACAAGCAAGCAGATGTGAGGTTTCAGTGCTGAAGGGAGTTTTTGGCTGTCATTTTTTTCAGCCCTTCTTCAACTGCTGCTGTGCTCTCCTTTTGTTTTGACTGCTGAGTTCCAGAAAAACCTGCATGAGAAATGCAGTTAAATCGCCAAAACCCCTGCTCCCAGAGAGCTAATGACCTGAAAATGCCAGCCCACCTCTCCTGAAGGGGGCTGCCCAGGCACAGCCTAACAAGCGACCATTAAATGTAAAAGCCGGGGAGTTGGGATTGGCTTCCTGACTGGCTGCCAGTTTCAATGCTTTTAACCTCCCCACCCCACTGCATCCCATCTCTTCCCAAATCCACTCACTCTTGGAAGTTAGAATTGCCCGCATCAAGTCAATAGTGCAGTCTAAGGATTCCAGCCTTATGCCCTTCCAATCAAGTACACACATCATAACAATTCTCCTCGCAAGGCAGTAATGCCATCGTGGTGCACGATGGAAGGAATTTATGATGTGAATCCTTAGCTATATATATATAGAGAGAATTAGCACAGCTGTTGATGGGATGAAATAAATCTGTTTTTTCTTATTATTAATGAGAGTTCCTTTGAGTTTTCCGATCCCAGGTGATGTTATAACTGGACGGGAAGAATGATCCCTGGCTCAAAAGACCATGGGCTGGATTGCCTGGTCACCAACGCCGATATTGAGTTTGGCGACCAGCCGGAGAATCCAAGTTTCCAAGCAAATCGGGGGACGGGCCACATATGGACAGCCTCAGGACATTGCCTGAGGCCCGCCCCTCCCGATGCCCTTTCCCCCGACCGGCCCAGTTCCCGACGGCGCGGGACACGTGTGGTCTCAACAGTCAGGAACTCGGCGCGGCGGCTGCAGACTCAGTCCAGCGCCGCCACAGTCGGGAAAGGGCCGATTTGCGGGCGGGGGGGGGGGGGACATTACTCGGGGCTAGGGGCATTGTGGGGGGGTGGTCCGGGGCACACGAGCCGGCGGAAAGGGGGGGACTATTTCACGGGCCGGGTCTGCGAGCGGCCTCCACCATGAAGCATGGCGTGGCCGCTGCAAGCCGCCGCCAGCCGTGCGCCTGCGCAGCCACAGACCCGGCAATTCTCCGGTGCGTATCGGAAGCTAGAGCCGGGTGCTCTACGCTGCCGTCCCGCTAGCCCCCAGCAAAACGGGGAATCGGTGGCAGTTTTGCGCCAGTTTTTCTGGCGTAAAACGCCACTGTTCCCTCGCCAGCGTGGGGACATAGCCCCAGAATCGGAGAATCCAGCCCCATAACTTTTACTTAATTTGTAAAACATGGAGGAACAGAGTCATGGGATCGCTAATTAGTTTTAACAACAAGGAAAAAACATTTATTAGACATGAAAAGTTGGATTATTATACAATACTCCTTTACTCACCCCTTTTCTTAACAAATACACACCAATTGTATGATTACCACAGATGGCAATGTACATCTTAAACTACAATGGTCCCACTGTCACAAAATCCCTTTTAAGCACACTGATTAGCTGTGGTCAAATGCATGCACTCTGTTCTTATCCCAGGTTAATGTCTCTGGTTTTCTCCACAGAATCTCTGCAGATTATGGTCACATGAAGGTTTCCAAACTCCACTCCCAAAATCACGCTTTAAAATCTTCTCTCACAATAATGCTTTTCCTTGGGCGGCAGGGTAGCACAGTGGGAAGCATTACTGCTTCACAGCTCCAGCGTTCCAGGTTTGATTCCCGGCTTGAGTCACTGTCTGTGTGGAGTCTGCATGTTCTCCCTGTGTCTACATGGGATTCCTCCCACAAATCCCGAAAGACATGGGGCGCGATTCCCCACTCCCGCGCTGGTTGGGAGAATCGCCTGGGCCGCCAAAATTTCCCCCGACGCCGGTCCGACGCCCTCCCGCGATTCTCCCAAGCGGCGAGAACGGCCCCGTCGAGCTCCGCGCTGTGCAGGCCGGAGAATCGCCCGAGACAGCCAAAACGGCGATTCTCCAGCACCCCCGCTATTTTCAGGCCCGGAGGGGCCGAAATGCCGACGGCGTGATCCCAGTTCACGCCGTCGCCGTTCACACCTACTTTTTAAAGTCGTCAGCCAGTCGTGCTGGCTGATGCTGAGCAGGGAGGAGGTGAGCGGACTGTTCCGCAGCTCCTGGAGACCGGGTCGGCTTCCCCGAGAAGGCTGCGGCCAAAGGGGGGGGGGTGGGAGAGCGTACAGGTGGGAGGGGGGGTGGGAGAGCATGCAGGCGGGGGTGGGGGAGGTGGGAGAGCGTGCAGGTGTGGGGGTGCGGGAGAGTGTGCAGGTGGGGGGGTGGGAGAGCGCGCAGGTGGGGGGATGGGAGAGCATGCAGGTGGGAGGGGAGGGGGGTGGGAGAGTGTGCAGGTGGGAGGGGGGATGAGGGAGCGGCGTGCAGGTGTGAGGGGGGTGGGAGAGCGTGCAGGTGGGAGGGGGGTGGGAGAGCGTGCAGGTGGGAGGGGGTGGGAGAGCGTGCAGATGGGAGGGGGGTGGGAGAGCGTGCAGGTGGGAGGGGGGTGGGAGAGCGTGCAGGTGTGGGGTTGTGGGAGAGTGTGCAGGTGGGGGGGAGCGTGCAGGTGGGGGGGGTGGGAGAGCGTGCAGGCGGGAGGGGGTGGGAGAGCGTGCAGGTGTGGGGTTGCGGGAGAGTGTGCAGGTGGGGGGGGTGGGAGAGCGTGCAGGCGGGAGGTGGTGGGAGAGCGTGCAGGTGGGGGGGGTGGGAGAGCGTGCAGGCGGGAGGGGGTGGGAGAGCGTGCAGGTGTGGGGTTGCGGGAGAGTGTGCAGGTGGGGGGGTGGGAGAGCGTGCAGGCGGGAGGTGGTGGGAGAGCGTGCAGGTGGGGGGGGTGGGAGAGCATGCAGGTGGGAGGGGGGGTGGGAGAGCGTGCAGGTGGGAGGGGGGGTGGGGGAGCGTGCAGGTGGGGGGGTGGGAGAGCGTGCAGGTGGGAGGGGGGTTGGGAGAGTGTGCAGGTGGGGGGGGAGCGTGTAGGTGGGAGGGGGGGGTGGGAGAGTGTGCAGGCGGGAGGGTGGTGGGAGAGCGTGCAGGCGGGAGGGGGGTGGGAGAGCGTGCAGGTGTGGGGTTGCGGGAGAGTGTGCAGGTGGGGGGGGAGCATACAGGTGGGAGGGGGGTGGGAGAGCGTGCAGGTGGGAGGGGGGTGGAAGAGCGTGCAGGTGTGGGGGTGCGGGAGAGTGTGCAGGTGGGGGGGGGTGGGAGATCGTGCAGGTGGGAGGGGGGTGGGAGAGCGTGCAGGTGCGGGGGTGCGGGAGAGTGTGCAGGTGGGGGGGGTGGGAGATCGTGCAGGTGGGAGGGGGGTGGGAGAGCGTGCAGGTGGGGGGGTGGGAGAGCGTGCATGTGGGGGGGGTGGGAGAGCATGCTGGTGGGAGGGGGGTTGATGGGCACAGGAGAGTGGCACACTGGTGAGCAGTTCGGTGTGAAGTGACCGTTGGGCGCAGACAGTGACCAGGTGTTAGGCTGGCTGCGTATCTGCAGCGCGACCAGGCCACCGGGGCACACAGGTATCCCATGCAGCCCGGCTGGCGAGGTGTGGAAGAACCTCCAAGTAACATGTCGTTTCTCTGCCCCCCACCACCCTCCTGCAGGTCACCATGTATGCCAGCCAGACAGCGATGTTCACTGCCGTGGTTGCAGCAGCAGCTCTGGAGTTTGCCATCCGGCAGCGTAGAGTCGGGCGGCCCACAGTGGCTGCAGATGCAGCGGTCGCCGGTGCAGCAGAGGGGATAGCCGCGGAGTGGCCCGTCGTCGCCGCGCAGGCCGCAGGCGCTCAGGACCCGAATGCACAGGGGGATGCCGAGGGGACCATTGACCCCGCTACGGCGAGGAATGCAGAGGAAGTGCTTGGGGGGGAGCAGGTGGAGGAGGAGGAGCAGGTGGAGCAGGAGGATCCACTGATGGTGGTGCCAGGGCGCCACAGGCGTCCAGCAAGGCCGAGGGTGTACCGTGACAGAATGTCGTTCGAGGCCCTAACGGACATCACATGCAGGAGAAGACTACGGTTCAGCAGGGAGACGGTCGCACATATATACCAGCTCGTGGCGCACCTCGCACCACGTGGAATGGGAGGAGGACACGCGATACCAGTCTCCGTCAAGGTGACGTTGGCCCTAAACTTTTATGCGACCGGTTCCTTCCTAGCGCCGAGCGGGGACCTATCCGGGATATCACAGGCATCGGTCCACAGGTGCAACAGGGCCGTTACCGACGCCTTGTACGCCATCGCGGACAGGTGCATTCAATTCCCCGAGGACCGAGCACAGCAGGAAGCACGGGCACGTGGATTCGCCAAGGTGGCCGGGATACCGATGGTCCAGGGTGTCATCGATGGTGTGCACGTCCCCATGCGCCCGCCTGCAGACAGCAGGGACATGTTCATGAACAGAAAGGGCGCATACTCCATGAACATTCAGGTGGTGTGTGACCCCCACTTGAAGATCATGCATGTGTGTGCAAAGTACCCCGGCAGTGTGCATGACGCCTACATTCTGGCACAGTCGTTCATCCCCGCAATGTTCGATGGATGCCCCCCCCCCGGCTGAGGGGCTGATTGCTGGGTGACAAGGGCTATCCGTTGAGGTCATGGCTGCTGACGCCAATACGGAGGCCTCACACCAACGCGGAGCGCCTATACAACGAGGCCCATGCAGCAACCAGGGGTGAGGTGGAGCGGTGCTTCGGGCTGCTGAAGATGCGCTTCAGATGACTGGACCGATCAGGAGGGGCCCTGCAGTACCAACCCGACAGGGTCGGTCGCATGGTTATGGTCTGCTGTGCGCTGCACAACATTGCCATGCAGAGGGGAGATGACCTGGTGGAGGAGCCGGAGGGAGGACCCAACGGCACCGGAGCCAACGCAAACGAGGGGGATGGGGAAGAGGAGGATGCGGAGGATGAGGATGATGGGGCGCATCAGGGTGGGGGAGGGGCACAGGACGCAGACACTGCCCGGCTGCTCGTTACGTCCAGGAGGCTGCGCGACGGCACTGCCGCGGACAGCGGGCACGCGACGCGTTGGTGGCCGCACGGTTCACGCACTGGGGGTGGTGGGATTCGCTGAACACTGCCACTTGCACCATCACTCCTGTACACGGGCACCACACAGCGCCCACCACCTCCCCCCCCGCCCCCGCACCGCGTTCACGGCAACAATTCCACATCACCTTACCACTGCGGCACTACGGGATTGCACAACAGTGATGATTGGGTAAGCGGGTGTGATCAGTGCCATGTTGAATGATGTCGGCCCGCTCTGCGATGAGCTGTGTGCTCCGATTCGCCAGCCAAGGTCTGACTCATGGCTAAAGCTGAACCATCCACTCCGGTGGTCACAGCCTTCCTGACGGATATTTCACCACATGCCCGTGGGGTGGCTGGCGTTGGTGTACCGAGGACAACGGTGTCCGATTATGGGGGCTGGTGGGGAGAAGGGTCAGCACATCCGGAACAGACCTTGAACGGCTCGTATACCACTACGCCAATCGGGCACCCTCCCGAGCCCCCTAGCACCGGACATAGCACACAGTCTTACAAGTCAAATTTAACAGTGCGTTTATTCATGTGCTAAACATAGGTGCCCTACCCACTACAACTAGACTGTGCCCTGCACCCATGCCTAACGACTTTGCCTTACGGGCCCTACCACTATGTCTAGGTGTGTTCCCAGATGGTACAGCAGGAGTGGAGGTGGACTGCTGTGAATCACGCCCTTTGACATGGCTGCCCGTCGGCACACGTTTCCTGGGGCGGCCCGGCTTCGATGGGCCAGGCTGCTCTGCGGGTGTGCTGGATGGCGTGGTGCCACCCTGACCTGCCCGCTCCCCACCAGATGCGCCAGGGACGGAACGGGGGGAGGCCGGGTGTACCGGGATGTCCCTTGATGGAGCTACCGGGACGGGCCCCAGAACCCTCTCCTCCCTCGGGGAGCCCGGTGGCCCCCGGGTCTCAGTGTGGGACGGAGATGCGCTCGGAGACATGCCCCGTCGCACCCCCGACACCTGGCGCTGCCAGTCCTGGAGGCCTGCAGCGGTATCGAACAAGGTCCGAATGTTCGCCGAGACGGGGCCAGGGAGTTGCCACATTCCTGCCAAGGTCTGTGCGATCTCGACCTGTGAGTGCGCGACGCCATCCATCACGTGCACCAGGCGGTCACTGCTCTCCGCAACCGACTGCTGGGGCAGTGCCATCGCTTGCTGGGACCGGGCCATGGCATGGTGAGACTCAGCCAGGGCCCGGAGAGCAGCGTCAATGTCGTGTTGGCTCTGTGAGATGGCTGCCTGTGAGAGGGCAGCCCGCTCCTGGGCCATGGATGACGCGTGCACGTGAAGCCCAACGCCTTGCAGAACCTGACCCATGGCCGAAACCCCTTCACCCATTGCCTCCACCGCGGACGCCACCCGTGCGGTGTCGGCCTGGGTGGCTGCGATGAGTGGCACCACTCCCTGCTCCTGGACACGGATAGACTCCTCCAGCTGCGTGTGCAGGTCCTGGAAGATGGCCCTCATCCCGTTATTCAGTCCCTGGGTGTCCACACGCATCGGTTGTCCAGGTGGGTCAATTACATCCAGGAACCCGGGAACCGTCTGGGTGGCAGCTGGTTGCTGGGCCTGGGCTGCCCTCCGACCGTCCAGCCCCTCAGCTGCTCCAAACGCCACCTGCTGTACCGGCTCGGCTGTGGGGCGCGCACCAGACTGTGACCCGGGAGCCTCATCACTTATCTGCCCAACCGAGGTGGGTGTCTCTGTGATGGTGAACGGTGTGGGAGACAGCAGTGCCGCAAGCTCGAGGTCATCATCCGTCAGGAAGTCTGGTGTGGACTGGTCCCCCTCATGGCCCGGCGCAAGCTCCATGCGGGCCATGTCGTCTTGACCTCCAGTTCGATCCAGCGGATCCAGGCCGTGATGTGGGCTTCGACATAACTGTCCACCCCGTGCCCCTGACTAATGTCTGTCCCTGAGGTCTCAGCGCCCCGGTCCTGTGTCCCAGACTGTGAGGTCTGCCCTCCTGTCCGACCGACTGCCAACTTCGGGCGTGCGTCCCTGGGTGCCGTTGCGGTGGGTGGCGTTGCGCTGCTTCCTGGGCGAGATGTCCCTGAAGGTTCGGCGGATGGCCCTGGGGATCATAAAAGATTCGGGATTCGTTAGACACGGTGGCCCGGGTGTATGGTGGTGGGTGCACAGTGTGAGGGGGGATGGGATCGGGGGTGCAGTGGCCAGAGTTTGAGGGGGGATGGGATTGGGGGTGCAGTGGCCAGAGTTTGAGGGGGGATGGGATCGGGGGTGCAGTGGCCAGAGTGTGAGGGGGATGGGATCGGGGGTGCAGTGGCCAGAGTGTGAGGGGGGATGGGATCGGGGGTGCAGTGGCCAGAGTGTGAGGGGGGATGGGATCGGGGGTGCAGTGGCCAGAGTGTGAGGGGGGATGGGATCGGGGGTGCAGTGGCCAGAGTGTGAGGGGGAATGGGATCGGGGGTGCAGTGGCCAGAGTGTGAGGGGGGATGGGATCGGGGGTGCAGTGGCCAGAGTGTGAGGGGGGATGGGATCGGGGGTGCAGTGGCCAGAGTGTGAGGGGGGATGGGATCGGGGGTGCAGTGGCCAGAGTGTGAGGGGGAATGGGATCGGGGGTGCAGTGGCCAGAGTGTGAGGGGGAATGGGATCGGGGGTGCAGTGGCCAGAGTGTGAGGGGGGATGGGATCGGGGGTGCAGTGGCCAGAGTGTGAGGGGGGATGGGATCGGGGGTGCAGTGGCCAGAGTGTGAGGGGGGATGGTATTGGGGGTGCAGTGGCCAGAGTGTGAGGGGGGATGGGATCGGGGGTGCAGTGGCCAGAGTGTGAGGGGGAATGGGATCGGGGGTGCAGTGGCCAGAGTGTGAGGGGGGATGGGATCGGGGGTGCAGTGGCCAGAGGGTGAGGGGGGATGGGATCGGGGGTGCAGTGGCCAGAGTGTGAGGGGGGATGGGATCGGGGGTGCAGTGGCCAGAGTGTGAGGGGGGATGGGATCGGGGGTGCAGTGGCCAGAGGGTGAGGGGGGCGATGACGGGTTGGGGGTGGAGAGGACATGCAGGGTTCTCTCACTTGCTTCTGCGCCTCGGACCTGGCATGGCGCGATCTCCCGGGTGGCGTTTCCCCCAGCGAGGTCCAGGGCCCTCTGCTCGTGAACAGTTAGGGGGTGCAGGACCGGAGAACCCCCTCCGGTTCTCATGTGCTCCCGCTGGTTGTGCGCTGTCTTGTCCTGGGTGGGGGGGGGGGGGGGGGGGGGGGGGGGGGGCGGGGGGGCAGGGGGGGGTTCGATAAAGCATCACCATTAGGCGGGTATCATCAGGGCATGCAGATATAGACAACATTGTTGCTGGTTCAGGAGACAGAACGCCATGGCTTCGCTCCAGGGGTGGTCCCGGGGCTCATGTGGGTCGAGTAGATAGTTGGGCACCGTGACCCCCCCAAACCCCCCTGACCCCCCCAACATCACCCCTGATGCCCCAGCCACCCCCAACACTCCCAACCCCCCCCCACCCCACTTCCCCCCCCCCGTGCCGGGGGGGGCGGGGGGGGGGGGCTGGGGGCACCCTCATGGCACTTACCCTGGCAGCCCGGGTGAGGTCGTGCAGCTTCTTGCGGCAATGCTCCCCCGTCCGGGGGGTCTGCCCCACAGCACTGACTGTGGTGCCCACCTCCCGCCAGCTGCGTCTCACCGCGCTGGATGGCTGGCGATGCCCACGTCTTGGGCAGAGGGTGTCCCTTCTCCGTTCCACCTCATCCACCAGGGTGTCCAGGTCCGTGTCCCGGAACCCAGTGCGGCTATTCGGGGCTCAGCCATCTCCTCTCTTCTCCACGTGTCCTCTGTGCGCGGATCGCGCAGTTTATGACGCAGCGCCGCGTCATTCGGGCGTCGCGGCGGTGACGATGCGACCTTCGCGGCACGCCCCCCCGAGGTTCTCGCGGCCCCGATCCAAGCCCATTTTCGGGCCCTGAATTGGTCGGGATTGGGGCCGTTTCGCGCCGTCGTGAACCTCGACGGCGTTCGCGACGGCGCAGCCACTTCAGCGCGGGAACAGCGCGGGAATGCTGGGGGGGTGGGGGGAGGCCTGTGGAGGGGGAGGGGGGTTCCTGCACCAGGGGGGGAACTCAAAAGGGGTCTGGCCCGCGATCAGTGCCCACCAATCGGCGAGCCGGCCTCTCTGAAGGAGGATCTCCTTTCCTCCACGCCCGCAAGATCCATCCGACATCTTCTTGCGGGGCGGCCGCAGGGAGGACGGCAACCATGCATGGAAGACGTCATTTACGCGGCGCCACTTTTACGCGGCAGCAAGGCCCGGCGCACGTAAATGACACGGCGCCGCTCCTAGCCCCCCGGGGACGGGAGAATAGGGGGCTGGGAGCGGCCTCCGACGCCGGAGTGAAACACTCCGGTTTTCACTCCGGCGTCGGGACTTAGTCTCCCAATGGGAGAATTGCACCCCGTGTCTTTAACTCAGAACATTTTGATTACTCTTCCTTGAATTCTTCTAAACAATGCCTTACTCTCGGTTGTCTTAACTCCAGTCATCTTAAGAAACACTTAGGCCTATGAAAGTCACTTCAACGCTCAGCACCTTCCCTTTTGACCTGAGGTGAAATTTCCTGACCATTCCCAACTGTTCCATCTCTTTCTTGTTTTTTTCCTCCTTCCCACCTTCATAAGACCATAAGACCATAAGACATAGGAGCAGAATTAGGCCACTTGGCCCATCGAGTCTGCTCCGCCATTCAATCATGGCTGATATTTTCTCATCCCCATTCTCCTGCCTTCTCCCCATAACCCCTGATCCCTTATTAATCGAGAACCTATCTGTCTCTGTCTTAAAGACACTCAATGAATTGGCCTCCCCAGCCTTCTGCGGCAAAGAGTTCCACAGATTCACCACCCACTGGCTGAAGAAACTCCTCCTCATCTCTGTTTTAAAGGATCGTCCCTTTAGTCTGAGATGGTGTCCTCTGGTTCTAGTTTTTCCTACAAGTGGAAACATCCTCTCCACGTCCACTCTATCCAGGCCTCGCAGTATCTTGTAAGTTTCAATAAGATCCCCTCTCATCCTTCTAAACTCCAACGAGTACAGACCCAGAGTCCTCAACCGTTCCTCATACGACAAGTTCTTCATTCCAGGGATCATTCTTGTGAACCTCCTCAGGACCCTTTCCAAGGCCAGCACATTCTTCCATAGAAGCGGGGCCCAAAACTGCTCACAATACTCCAAATGCGGTCTGACCAGAGCCTTATACAGCCTCAGAAGTACACCTCTGGTCTTGTATTCTAGCCCTCTTGACATGAATGCTAACATTGCATTTGCCTTCTTCACTGCCGACTGAACCTGCACATTAACCTTAAGAGAATTGTGAACAAGGACTCCCAAGTCCCTTTGTGCTTCTGCTTTCCGAAGCATTTCCCCATTTAGAAAATAGTCTATGCCTAAATTCCTCCTTCCAAAGTGCATAACCTCACAGTATTCCACATTGTATTTCATTTGCCACTTCATTGCCCACTCTCCTAGCTTGTCCAAGTCCTAATGCAGCCCCCTTGCTTCCTCAATACTACCTGTCACTCTACAGATCTTTGTATCATCTGCAAACTTAGCAACAGTGCCTTCAGTACCTTCTTCCAGATCATTAAGTATATTGTAAAAAGTTGTGGTCCCAGCACAGACCCCTGAGGCACACCACTAGTCACCAGCTGCCATCCTGAAAAAGACCCCTTTATCCCCACACTCTGCCTTCTGCCAGTCAGCCAATCCTCTATCCATGCCAGGATCTTACTCTGAACACCATGGGCTCTTAACTTATTTAACAGTCTCCTATGCAGCACCTTGTCCCACCTTCTATCCTTCTCAGGTTTAAAAGGAAGATGGAAAATAAAGGATTGGTTCAATGGATCAGTTTGTAATCATCAGCTAGTTCTGTGCCTCTCTAGTGGTTTTAACTTTTTGTCCCTAATAACCAATGGAAGTAAATCTTTACCTCTCTAAGACCTTCATGTGTTCTCTCTTATCTTTAACACTCATATCCAATGGTGGTTCCTGCAGGGTACTTTGTTTTAGCCCATTTTTGCCCAGTTTACATAGAACCCCTACAGTGCAAAAGGAGGCCATTTGGCCCATTGAGTCTGCACCGATCCCTATAACCCCATAACCCCACCTAATCTTTTGGACGCTAAGGGGCAATTTATCATGGCCAATCCACTTAACCTGCACATCTTTGAACTGTGGGTGGAAACCGGAGCACCCGGAGGAAGCGCACGCCGACATGATGAGAATGAGCAAACTCCACACAACCACCCAAGGTCGGAATCGAACCCGGGTCCCTGGCGCTGTGAGGCAGCAGTGCTAACCACTGTGCCATCTGTTTTTAGGTGATGTGTCGGGGAAAATTTAATTAGTTCGATGGGATAACGTCCCAACAGAAAAGTAATGCCCAACAAGGCAAAAGTCGGGTAAAGAATCGTCATCGGTCTCTGTAGCCCCTCGGGCCTCGTTGGTGGAGAAAATGGCGGTGTCTCCTGCTGTGACTTTGACCTCTCCGTGCATGGCCGAGATGCTGGCAAGGTTCTTGGTGGACGAATTCAGGAAGCAGCGGCGGGCTGATGATATTGATAAGGCAATGTAAGGGGCTCTAATCCCCATCTGTGCGACGTTGGAGAAGACAAACTGGAAGGTAAAGGAGCAAAGAACGCTGACACAAAAGGTGGAGGTGGCACTCGGTCCAGAGTGACTGGATTGTTTCCCTAGTGGTGGAGATGGTGTTGCTGGCTGAAGGGCACAAAGCATTGAAGGCCAGGGTAGACGGCCTGGAAAACCGCTCCAGACGACAAAATTTAAGAATTGTTGGGCTCCAGAGGGTTTGGAGGGCCCAAATCCGACGGACTATATGTCCAAAATGTTTGGGAAAATGGTGGGGAAGGGGGATTGCCATCCCCTCCCGAGTTGGACTGAGCCCATCGGTCGCTGAGGCAGAAGCCCCGGTTTGGGGAACCACCACCGGCAATCATTGTCAGGCTTCATTGGTACAAGACAAGGAACAGGTTCCGAGGTGAACATAAGACCATTGAGGTGATAGATGGAAAGGCCACGTCAGGGGTGGGGGTGGGGGGGGTGGGGGGTGGGGTGGGGGGGTGGGGATGGGGGGGTGGGGGGGTGGGGGGGTGGGGGTAGGGGGGTGGGGGGGTGGGGGGGGGTGGGGGGGTGTGGGTGGGGGGGTGGGGGGGTGGATGGGGGGTGGGGTGGGGGGGTGGGGATGGGGGGGTGGGGGGTGGGGGGCTGGTGGTGGGGGGGTGGGGGGTGGGGGGGGTGGGGGGTGTGGGTGGGGGGGTGGGGGGGTGGGGTGGGGGGGTGGGGGGTGGGGGGGGTGGGGGGGGTGGGGGGGGAGTGGGGGGTGGGGTGGGGGGGTTGGGGGGTGGGGGGTGGGGGGGGTGGGGGTTGGGGGGGTGGGGGGGGGGGGGCGGTAAGAGACCCCTGCCTGGTTCATAACTTGGAATGTAAGGAGGCTAAATGGTCCAGGAAAAAGGACCCAAATGTTTGCGCACATGAGAAGTTTGAAGGCTAATGTGGTATTTTTACAGGAGACCGATTTGCGGATCAAGGATCAAACAAATTGTGGAAGGGTTGGGTGTGGCAGGTATATTTGTTCAGGTTTCGATGGTATGGCATGGGGGGCTGCAGTGTTGTTCAACAAGAGGGTGATTGCATCCCTGGTAGCCCGGCGAAGGATTCTCCTTCAGTGGAAAGATACGAGGCCCCCAAGCGTGGAATCCTGGATCAACGATATGGCAGGATTCATTAAATTGGAGAGGGTGAAATTCGCCTTGAGAGGGTCGGTACAAGGGTTCTTTAGGCGGTGGCAACCGTTCTTAGACTTTCTGGCAGAACAATAGACATTGGTCAATGGCAGCAGCAGCTCGGGGGGTGGGGGGGGGGGTTTACTTTATTTTTGTTTATGTTATTTACACTAGAAGTTCTGAGGGGGTGTATACACCTGTTGTCTTAAGTCGGGGTGTTATGTTAATTTATTATTTAGGTACAGGGGGGAGGGGTTTGGGGGGTTGTTTTTTTAGATTGTGTTTTGTACTTAACCCTGTTGGGTTCTTTTTTCTTTCTCATTTTGTTATTGATATTTTATGAAAACCTTTAATAAAAATTATTTTTTTTAAAAAAAACAAGAGGGTGATTTACAGCTGCTACTATATTAGCGGATCCAGGTGGGAGGTATGTACGTAATTGTCAGTGGGTCCTTGGCAAGCATGCTGGTGGTTCTGGTCGATGTGTAAGGACCAAACTGGGATGATACGTCATTTATTAATAAGGTGTTGGCTTCTATCACAGATCTGGATTCACATCAACTGATTCTGGGAGGGGTGGGGTGGTGGGGAATTCAATTGCGTTTCGGATCCCCAGTTGGATAGGTCAAGTCCCAGGTCCATGAGTCCATCAGATGTAGTGAAGGCGATATGGAACAGATGGGGGAAGCAGACCCATGGAGATTTATGTATCCGAGGGAGAAGGATGTCTCTTTTTTTTCCTCGCCCATCCATCTGGTCTACTCCGATGTGGAGAGGCAGAGGCTAGTCGACTCCATCCTTGAGGTGGGCCGCCAGTACTCGAGTGCACCAACACCGGAGTTGTTGGCAAACAGGAAGAAACTGCAGGCGGAGTTTGAGCTGCTCGCGACGGGCAAGGCGGTGAACCAGCTTCGAGGGGAACCTTTTGTGAATATGGGGAGAAGGGCAGTCGTCTTCTATCATACCAGCTGAGGTGGCAGACTGCCTCCCGGGAGATAGTACAGATTAGGGATTCAGGCAGCGGTTTGGTTTCCACCCCAGGGAAGGTGAATGAAGCATTTGAGGCATTTTATCGAGAGCTGTATAAGTCAGAGGAGAGACTGTCAATGGTGCAGCTTTGTTAAGGTGCAACAGTTGTCGGCCAACAGGTAATTATTTCAATGGATGCTGAAAAAGCATTTGATAGGGTTGAGTGGGGGATACCTATTTGGAATTCTTGGAGGCGTTGGCTTTGGGCCAAACCTCATATCATGGATTCGGTTTTTGAACAGGTCCAGAATCACGAGTGTGTACAAATGCCCTGAGTTGTGTTACTTTCAATTGAACAAGGGTACAGGGCAGTCCATTGTCCCCACTTTTTTTTGACTTGCCGATTGATCCTCTGGCCGAATCGAGCATGGGGGGTGGGGGGGAGGGAAGCATAGAGTGTCCTTATATGTGGATCATCTGCTATTGTACATTACGGACTCACTCTCCCATGTGGAGGAGATAATGAAGCTACTTAAGAGTTTCGGCTTCTCCTCGGGGTAAAAGTGTAATTTGTTACTTACTATTGGGCTGCAAACATTGAGAAGGTGCAGGATGGCTTGGGGACCCAGATTCTATATGGGGGCAGATGGAGGCAGGTTCATGTACAGGTTTGAGTCTGAGGCCCTGGTTACTGCCCCGCTTCCGCTTTCCTCTGTATAATTCACCTCGAGCCCAGGACACTTTTAGGATTTGGAGGCAGTTTAGGCAGCATTTTAAGCTTGCTCCATGTCAATGTTAGCCCTTATTTGCAAGAACCATTTGTTTGTGCCATCTAGCTTGGATTTGTCGTTCGGGCCATGGGAGAGGGAGGGGTTGGCGAGGTTTCGGGACATGTTTATTGTAGGTAGGCTGACTGGCATGGGTGAGTTGTTGGTGAAGTTCCAGCTCCCGAGAGTGAGTGTATTTTGGTACTTGCAGGTTCACAACTTTTTTTCCTTAATTTCCTCTGGACTGCCACTCTCGCTTTTGGATAGGGTCCTGCCCCTGGCCAGGTTGGATGATGGGTGGATCTCGGATATCTATTGTCGGATCCTGTTGACGGAGCAGGATTCATTGGAGGAAGTAAAGAGAAACTGGAAGGGTGAGCTGGGCACGGTTTTTGATGGGGGTGTTTGGAGTGAGATTCTTCACAGGGTCACCACCACATCCTCTTGTGCTAGGCTCAGCTTGATCCAGTTCAAGGTGGTCATCAGGGCGCAATTGACTTGGACGCAGATGAATTGTTTCTTCATGGGGATGGAGGATAGGTGTGAACATTGTTCTAGGAGGTCGGCCTTTCCCTAAACTGGTAAGCTTTGTCAAGGATCTTGGGTATTCAGCTGGTGCCGTACCGGGGGTGGAGGTCCTCGGTATCTCCTACTGCCTCTTCGCGGGTGATTTGATGAAAAATATTTTTATCTCGAAAACATCAGGTAAACCATGAGGGGGTTGGTGGAAGGGTTCGACCCCAGGTGACAGCCTTTCACCCCCTTTTTCAGGGAAATGGACACCATCAGCTGTTGGGGGGAGTGGATTGTTTTACCAAAACTCTTTAGGTGGGGGAAGGTTTTGGGTGTGTTTATTTGCATTTTCACCTCTTCCCACAACTATGCATACACTTCACTCGCTCTACCTGCTCATCTACTTTGTAAAAGTAATGTCTAAAACATCTTTTGGCCATTTCATATGTTTAGCTAATTTATTTAAAAAAAGAATGCCTCCACATCATTTTCCTCAAATTTTGGAAGAGCTTGTATAAATTTAAACTTTCCCCTACTAGGTTCATGTCTAGAACTATGTCCTTCTTCTTTTCTCTCTCTCTCTTTTTTCCTGTCTCGTCCGTGTCGGAGCACATCAGCCAAACTCTCGCTACGTGTGCCGCTCCCACTACACACCATGACAGCCGTGCCGGGGAATCAAGGCGGCTGAGGCCAACGATGGTGCCGACGTGTCTTAAATTTCCAACATTTTATTTTAAATTCTCTTTCTCTTTTTCCTTGTCTTCTGTTGCTAATCTTTCAATTTCTATGTCAAGTTTCCTCGTTACAATTTCCTTTTGAAAAGCTCTCTCTTTTCCTCTTTCCCTTTTTTTCTTTTCCTGCACCTCTCGTTAATTTTTTTCATTTCTATTTCTTTTTCCTTTTCTTTTTCCTGCGTTTCTAATTGTTTCATTTGTAATTACGTTTTAGATAATTCAATTGCCTCACTTTTTGAAATACTTGGTCGTTCAGCGAAACCTTCCAATTTTAAATGTTTCACTATGCTTTCAATGGTCTCAGCTTTCCTTGTGTAAGGGTCCTTCCTATTGATACCCTTATTTCACCTTTCTTTATTTTTAGTGTTAGCATTTTGATCCATGGATGATTAATGGACATGTATCTTTAAGTCGAGCAGGGGAAATGTGGAATTCAAAAGTTACAAAAGAGAGCAGCAGAACCCAGATTTTTCAGCACCCAAGAGATCGGTGGGACTCGGTTCAATTGGTAGACTGGTGGCCAATGAATTGGCAAAAGGGCCATATTCTGCCTGGTAACAGGAGGTGATTGGGTCCTGCCTGAGTGGGATGATTTTCAGTGAACCAGGAGAAGGGCAGTTGAGTCCCGGACGCTCCCAGTAAAGCACCTGCTCTCTTTTCAATCTCCCTCCATAAAAGCTCCTCAGAATCCCTCCAGATGATTGACACATCAGAGTTTCCAAACTCCACTCCCAAAAACACGCATTAAAACATTCTCTCACAATAATGTTTTGCCTTAATGGTTTGCATTCCAAAATTCAGTGCAGGTTTTACAAATGAATCTCTGAAACAGAGCTTCTGCTCCACTTTTAACAGTGAATCCAGTCCAGGATTTTACACCAACCACTTTAGGATTTCTTTATCTTGACTGCTGTACAGGCTGTTCACAATTGTTTTGACTCTAAATTCCCAGAATGTATTAAAGTTATATCAAATGTTTCATTTACTTCTGAAGTTACTGTCCCACTTTAAATCTAGTCACTGCAATTGTCCCTTTAACTCAGAACACTTTGCTTACTCTTCCTTGAGTTCTTCTAAACAATACTTTGGTCTCTGTCTTCTTAACTTCTGTTGTCCTAAGAAATTACAGGGGTTAGCACCGCTGCTTCACAGTACCAGGGACCAGGGTTCAATTCTCACCTTGGGTGACTGTGTGGAGTTTGCGCTTTCTCCCCGTGTCTGAGTGGGTTTCCTCCGGGTGCTCTGGTTTCCTCCCACAGTCCAATGATGTGCAGGTTAGCCATGCTAAATTGTCCCTTAGTGTCCAAAGATGTGCAGGTTAGGTGGGGTTATAAGATTAGGGGGATAGGTCGGAGGAGTGAGCCTAGGTAGGTGCTCTTTCAGACGGTTGGTGCAGATGTGATGGGCCAAATGGCCTCCTTCTGCACTGTAGGAATTTGGTGGCTCTATAAATATTTTCTGTCCAAATTCCCTCGTTATCTGCATTGCATCTTGTTTCTTAGGAAGCTTGCATCTTTGCAACACCCTTGCCCTGCCCAGATTCTCCTGGCAGAGTTGATAACTATTCACTCCCCTGTGCCCTGTGTCAATCTGCAATCAAAATTAATTAAACCAAAACATAAAAGCTTCTCTACCTCACCAGGCCCCGGTTGCTAAGTTTGTTTATGTACTCTTCACGTTGTAGCCCTCTCGAAACACAACAGAATCGCAGTTGGAATTGAAACCAACACCCACACATAAGGCCACATTAAATTAAACCCACATGAAACTATATCTTATTTCTGATGTTTACCAGTACAAATATCAATCCCATAAAATAACCCTTATTTTCCTAATATTAGGCAGAAGTGATGCAAGTTGAATCTTACTACATATTACCTTATCATAAAATAGCAGTTTCTTCTGTAGAAAAGCTGTAGTTTTAGTAGACCCACCCAGTTGCTAACTTGTATTTGTTTAGCAGGATAATCAACTCTGGTGCTGTGTAACGTTTGACACCGTTGCTGTAACCTTTGGCTACACCCCATAGCCTTTTACACTGCCCAATTCAAAACATGCCTGGAGCCGTAAAACCCGCAGTTAGAAATCCAGTTTAGTTTTGTAAACTGGTTTGCTGCATTCTAGTTTTGTTGCAATAACTCATACAATGGGTGTTGGACTAAAAAGAACTTGCATTCAGTACAGATGCCATGGAAACTAGAGGCCATGCAGAACAAACCACACATCCTGACATCTCAATGCACATTGAATTTTGAAGAAAGATAACAAGAAGTGTTCTGCTAAAGATGTATGCTTTCAGTTGTGGCTTGGTTGGTAGTGTTCTCTTGTCTGAGTTAGAATGTTGCAGGTTTTAATTCCACTCCAGAGAATTAAGCACAAACACTCTAGGCTGACGCTCCAGGGCAGTGCTGAGGGAGCGCTGCACTGTTGGAGGGTCAGTACTGAGGGCGGTCTGCATTGTCGAAGAGTCAGTACTGAGGGAGCGCTGCACTGTCGGAGGGTTGGCACTGAGGAAGTGCTGCATTGTTGGAGGGTTAGTACTAAGGAAGCACTGCACTGTCAGAGGGTCGGTACTGAGGGAGCGCTGCACTGTGGATGGGTCAGTACTGAGGGAGCGCTGCACTGTCGGAGGGTTGGTACTGAGGGAAGGCTGTGCTGTCGGAGGGTCGGTACTGAGAGAGCACTGCACTGTCAGAGGGTCAGTGCTGAGGGAGCGCTGCACTGTCATTGGGACAGCACTGAGGGACTGCTGCACTGTAGGAGGTAAGCACTGAAGGAACGCTGCACTGTCTGAGGGTCGGTACTGAGGGAGCACTGCACTGTGGAAGGGTCAGTACTGAGGGAGCGCTGCACTGTCGGAAGGTCGGTAGTGAGGGAACGCTGCACTGTCGGAGGATCGGTACTGAGGGAACGCTGCACTGTCGGAGGGTCAGTGCTGAGGGAGCGCTGCACTGTCATTGGGACAGTACTGAAGAAGTGCTGCACTGTAGGAGGGTAAGTACTGAAGGAGCGCTGCACCGTCTGAGGGTCAGTACTGAAGGGGCGCTGCACTGTCAGAGGTTTGGTACTGAGGGAGTGCTGCACAGTCAGAGGGCCAGTACTGAGGTAGTGTTGCATTGTGTCATGTGAGAGTTCCTTTAAGAAATAGGTGTTTATTACTGCAGTGATGTCAGAGAGTGGGTGGAGCTAGGCTGTCTGTCATCTTTTTACTTTCATTTTAGGCTGCTGCACGGTGTGTTTTAGTTTCGTTTTCAGAGCTGGATAGCTGCAGTCACAGCCAGAAGGTGTATGAGTATCTCTCTCTGTAAATCGATCCTTTGCTAATTTAAAACTAATAACTGCTCTCAGTAGTGTCTTTAACCTGATGTGCTTCTGTTAAAGGTTATGTTTTTAAGTCTTATGGATGTTAAAAGGGAAGCTTAAAGGATTACTTAGTGTTGTAGTCTTTGGGGGTTGTATTTGAATTAATGGTTGCTAAGATGTTCACTGTATGTTTTAAAAAGGTTAACTTGAGTTCATAGAATAAACATTGTTTTGCTTTAAAAATATTTTTCCATTTCTGCTGTACCACACCTGTAGAGTGGGCCGTGTGCTCCCCATACCACAATCTATTAAAAGTTGTGGGTCAGGTGAACTCCATGATACACTTTGGGGTTCTCTAAACCCTGGTCCATAACAATTGCCAGAGGGTCAGTACTACAGGAATGTTGCACTGTCAGAGGGACAGTACTGTAGGAGGGTCATATCTGAGAGAGTGGTGTACTGTCAGAGGGACAGCACTACAGGAGTGTTGCACGGTCAGAGAATCAGTACTGAGGGAGTGCTGCACTGCAGGAGGGATTGGTGTACTGTCAGAGGGACAGTACTGAGGGAGTAGTGTGCTGTCGGAGGGTCAGTACTGAGGGAGTGCTGCACTGTTGGAGGGTCAGTACTGAGGGAGTGTTACATTGTCGGAGGGTCATTGCTGAGGGAGTGGTGTGCTGATGGAGATGACATTTTTCAAGCCCTGCATGCTCTCTCGGGTGGATATAAAAGATCCCATGGTTCCTTGCTGATGTTGTGCGCCGTTATCTGTCCCTCAACCGATATCTCTAAAACAGATTATCTATCCACCATCACTGGTTGGAGTTGACTGTGCCCAAATTGGCTGCCACAGTTTGGCATTGCAATTGTGACTGGACTTCAACAGCACCCCATTAGCTGTAAAGAAATGTGGGATACCCTGCGGTTATGAAAGGCGGTATATAAATGTGTGATTTTCTTTGTTCTATTCGGAAGGTTGGTAAATGTGTACACTGTGAAACTAGAAATTAAATATAGATGAATAAAACAGAAAATGTAACATCTAAAAGCAAGTTACAGGGTTTAGTGCAGTATGCGGTAGAGGCAGCAAATCTGGTCAAGGCAGGGGCAGGAGCCTGTTACTGAATTATCATTGGTGTGAAATGACCTGAGGGAAGCACGGTAGCATTGTGGATAGCACAATTGCTTCACAGCTCCAGGGTTCCAGGTTCGATTCCGGCTTGGGTCACTGTCTGTGCGGAGTCTGCACATCCTCCCCGTGTGTGCCTGGGTTTCCTCCGGGTGCTCCGGTTTCCTCCCACAGTCCAAAGATGTGCAGGTTAGGTGGATTGGCCATGATAAATTGCCCTTAGTGTCCAAAATTGCCCTTAGTGTTGGGTGGGGTTACTGGGTTATGGGGATAGGGTGGAGGTGTTGACCTTGGGTGGGGTGCTCTTTCCAAGAGCCGGTGTAGACTCGATGGGCTGAATGGCCTCCTTCTGCACTGTAAATTCTATGAAATGGGAGGTGGTGGCACAGTGGTATGTTCACTGGACAAAGCAATGATACTTCGGTCTTAACTCTCTGGATCCGGGGTCCACACTGCTCCGGGCCCCGTGCTTCTTGCCCATTGGTTGGGGTTCTCACGCAGCCGCGCGATAGGCCCCGAGGCAGTCACAAGGCCCACGAGGGCTCGCTCCTTAAAGGGGCCGCACTGCCACAGTGCCACATGGAGTAGTTGTCGTACTAGAGTGTTCAGGAATGCAAGGGTTAATGTGGAACTGGGGAAACAGCACCATCCACATAGGAGTAGTAGTATAGTGGTGAGTCTGGTAGAGGTCAGCATGAAGATACCACATATCCTGTATATATGTATGTAGTTATGTATTATTAATAAACAGTTACTGTTCAACCAGACAAGCCCCTCTTCAAGAGACAACATACAACAATGCAGTAGTTGAGATGAATATCATAAGTGCATCTAACGGGAAGCTCGGTGAGTACTTGACGAAGGAAAGAACAGAGATGAGGTCGGGTGGGAGGAGGTTCAAGTGGGGTATAGTCATCAGAACAGACCTACTGGGCCAAATGGCTTGTTTCTGTGCTGTAGACGCTACATAATTCTGTCTAACATTTCAAAACTGCTCGTGGTTTGCCCATTATTCCAGCGTTGTCGTACTTTACACAAGCCTGCCAATTAAATGCCATCTGCCAACCTCCTGTATCGGTGCATGTTTGTCATGTTTGAGCTGCCCTTCAAGCTTGGCATCATCTGCAAATTGGACTCATTTGCACTGAGTTCCTGAATTTAAGGCAGGCATTGTCAAACTCGGGGGCACGGCCCGCGGGTGGGTCGCAGGCGGGTGTCGGGAGGGTCACGGAGCCGTCCGTCGCGGCGCTCCCGATCGCGCAAATCCGCGTGCAACAGCCGCAGCAGCCGGCTTTTAATCATGCTGGCGGCAAGCGGCCTTCAAAATGGCCAGGAACACATTTTTAAAAATTCGGCCGCACTGCGCATGCGTGCCCGATCATCGGTGCGCATGCGCAGTGTGACCGCATTTTTTTTATATGATCACAGCCTTTTTTTCTCAAGTACAGGGGGGGCCAAAGGGACCATTGGGGCCAAAGGGACCCAAAACCATTTCCACCCTTTTTGTCAGCAACGAACAAGGTGAGAGAAAATGGTGGGTCGCGAAGGTCGGCCGGGTTGGGTTCTGAAGGTTGGCCGGTTGGTAAAAACGGATCCCTGGAAAAAAAGTTTGAAGAACACTGATTTAAGGCATGTACATGAATCGACATGTTTGGTGAGGTACTTTTTAATTACGAACAAAAGATCATTTTCTTTCCGCACCAGAAAACGTACAACTGACAACATTTTTTTGCCAATAGTCCACCCACAATAATATTTAAAGCAACATAGTGACAGGAGGAAACATAGTTAATTAATGAGCGCAATTTTCTGACCCCCCCCCCCCCCCCTCCCCCCCCCCACCTCTCCCCCAGGCTACAGAGGTAGCTGGCCACTGGCTGCTGGCGCCATCTTCCAGTCAGTCTGATGCTTACAGCGTTTTGTCAGGCTCACTCGCCCCGCCGCCTGGGAACCCACACAGCGGGGTTGCCTTCGGCGGGAATGGAAAATCCCACCCAATAGCCAATGTATCGAAAGTAGGCTGCTGTGGGATTCAACCATCAAATGAGAACTATTGAACTTGGTTTATTGACCTGTCTGAGAAAGTACAACATACACAGTGTACGATGGGCCTGTGCCACACGGGTATCACGCATACGTTTTCCTGCTTATATGACTGCTGCATTTAGCTACGTGATTAAAAATTGGCACTAGTTTCTCCAACAAAGACCCAGATCTTAAATTCAGTATTAGCTTCCCTTTATCATTCCGGCGCCTGTTCGGGGAGGCTGGTACGGAAATGTAATTACAATGCTCTCTCCCTCTTCATTAACTATCTTCAAAACCGTAGATTGTAATAAATATGAAAGCTAAAATGTTAGTCATAGAACACAGATTTCAAACAAGCTTGAACCTTTTAACAATTTGCAATGTCAAACGAACCATGGTTCGATGACCAACAAGGCACAATAACAGGCCTACATATTGATTACTTATTTAAGATTTGTTTCCTCCAAAATTCTCCCCCTCTCTCCTGAAGGCACTACTTTTAAGTGCAGATATTTTTTTGCTGACAGGTGCATTTATTTCAGTCAGAAATGGCAGCTTCAGTTTCTACAAGGCAGGGGTCTCCACCACTGGGTGAGCTGTATCAATGTTACAGCTCCCTCCAGTGGCAGAGAATTGGAACTGCAACTGTTTGATCTTGGATCCGTGGAGTTTTCAGAAAACTTCAAACGTTTCAAATGAAATCAGTGAAGGTGAATAAAATTAGAGCTGGGATGCTCAGGAATGATGTCAGAAAGCACTTCCTCACATTGAGGTTCGTGGACCCCCCCCCCCCCCCACTCAATACAAATTGACTCAGTCAATTGAAAGTTTCAAAACTGAGATTGGTGAATTTTGGTCAGGCAAGGGTACTAAATGTTGGTAAATGGAATGATGATGCAGATCAGCCATGATCTAACTGACTTGCGAAGCAGGCTGGAAGGGTTGAACGGCCTACTCCTGTGCCTGTGTTTACGGGTGACAGTTCCTGAAAGTAAAATCTGTCCGGCTGCAATTTATTTTCTCTCCATTGCGTTTCCCACGTAGCAACCCCTCCAAACTGTACTGGCAGCGTGAACCTTGATGTATTAATACTGCGCAGAGCTTCAACAAATTGTTCACAAAAGGACATGCCGACAAAATAGGAATATCTTTGTCTTGAAGTCTGGGTTCGGGTTTTCTTGGCCTCAGAATAAAAATGTCACAGTTGCACTGAATGGAAACTGGCTGCTGAGCTTTGGGAGGTCTCATTCGGTGCAGGAATGCCTCAGAATGCATTTGGCCGAGCTGGGTGGGAAATATTACAATCGCCACATTGCAGGCCCCACCACGTCATCTAACAGTAAGGAGAAGGGTTAGCAGTATGTGTAGCAATATGAAGGAGGGCTATTGGTTTTGCACTGACCTATTCTGCCAACTGAGATTTCCAAGTTTCTTTCAGCACGGTAGCACAGCGGTTAGCACTGTTGTTTCACAGCGCAAGGGACCCGGGTTTGATTCCCTGCTTGGGTCACTGTCTGTGTGGAGTATGCACGTTCTCCCCGTGTCTGCGTGGGTTTCCTCTGGGTGCTCCGGTTTCCTCCCACAAGTCCCGAAGTGCTGTGAGGTAATTTGGACAGTCTGAATTTTCTCTCTGTGTACCCGAACAAGCGCCGGAGTATGGCGACTAGGGGCTTTTCACAAAAACTTCATTACAGTGTTAATGTGATGATGTGGAGATGTCGGCGTTGGACTGGGGTGAGCACAGTAAGAAGTCTTACAACACCAGGTTAAGGTCCAACAGGTTTGTTTCGAATCACTAGCTTTCGAAATGCTGCTCCTTCCTCAGGTGAATGAAGAGGTATGTTTCAGAAACATATATACAGACAAATTCAAAGATGCCAAACAATGCTTTGAATGCGAGCATTAGCAAGTGATTAAATTGTTACATAACCAGAGATACAGGTAACCCCAGGTTAAAGAGGTGTGAATTGTCTCAAGCCAGGACAGTTGGTAGGATTTTGCAGGCCAGATGGTGGGGGATGAATGTAATGCGACATGAATCCCAGGTCCCGGTTGAGGCCACACTCATGTGTGCGGAACTTGGCTATAAGTTTCTGCTCAGCAATTCTGCGTTGTCGCGCATCCTGAAGGCCGCCTTGGAGAACGCTTACCCGGATCGGAGGCTGAATGCCCTCGACTGCTGAAACGACTACACGATGACATCAATAAGTTTCATCCAACCATCAGACTCGCCATGGACTACTCTCCAAAATCAGTTGCATTCTTGGACACACTCGTCTCCATCAAGGACGGTCACCTCAGCACTTCGCTTTACCGCAAGCCCACGGATAACCTCACAATGCTCCACTTCTCCAGCTTCCACCCAAAACACATTAAAGAAGCCATCCCCTATGGACCAGCTCTCCGTATACACAGGATCTGCTCAGACGAGGAGGAGCGTAACAGACATCTACAGACGTTGAAAGATGCCCTCGTACGAACGGGATATGGCGCTCGATTCATCGATCAACAGTTCCAACGCGCCACAGCAAAAAACCGCACCAACCTCCTCAGAAGACAAACACGGGACACAACCGACAGAATACCCTTCGTCGTCCAGTACTTTCCCGGAGCGGAGAAACTACGACATCTTCTTCACAGCCTTCAACACGTCATCGATGAAGATGAACATCTTGCCAAGGTCATCCCCACACCCCCACTACTTGCCTTCAAACAACTGCGCAACCTCAAACAAACCATTGTTTGCAGCAAAATACCCAGCCTTCAGAACAGTGACCATGACACCACACAGCCCTGCCATGGCAATCTCTGATGTGGAGATGTCGGCGTTGGACTGGGGTGAGCACAGTACGAAGTCTTACAACACCAGGTTAAAGTCCAACAGTCCAACATCGAAACAAACCTGTTGGACTTTAACCTGGTGTTGTAAGACTTCGTACATGGCAATCTCTGCAAGACGTGCCAGATCATCGACATGGATACCACCATTACACGTGAGAACACCACCCACCAGGTACGCGGTACATACTCGTGCGACTTGGCCAACGTTGTCTACCTCATACGCTGCAGGAAAGGATGTCCCGAAGCGTGGTACATTGGCGAGACCATGCCGACGCCGTGACAACGAATGAACGGACATCGCGCGACAATCACCAGGCAGGAATGTTCCCTTCCAGTCGGGGAACACTTCAGCAGTCGAGGGCATTCAGCCTCTGATCCGGGTAAGCGTTCTCCAAGGCGGCCTTCAGGACGCGCGACAACGCAGAATTGCTGAGCAGAAACCTATAGCCAAGTTCCGCACACGAGTGCGGCCTCAACCGGGACCTGGGATTCATGTAGCATTACATTCATCCCTCACCATCTGGCCTGCGAAATCCTACCAACTGTCCTGGCTTGATACAATTCACACCTCTTTAACCTGGGGTTACCCCATCTCTGGATCTGTAAAGATTTAATCACCTGCTAATGCTCGCATTCAAAACATTGTCTGGCATCTTTGAATTTGTCTATATATATGTTTCTGGAACAGACCTCTTCATTCACCTGAGGAAGGAGCAGTGCTCCGAAAGCTAGTGATGCGAAACAAACCTGTTGGACTTTAACCTGGTGTAAGATTTCTTACAGTGTTAATGTGAGCCTACTTGTGACAATAAAGATTATTATTACTATTTATACTGATTAAGTGCTGCTGAGAGAAAGTCGGGTCACCAGCATGTGCAGGAATCTCCATAATGTCTTCTGTTGGAAATCTATGAATCTCAGTTCCGAAGTACATCGTCCCATTAAGTAGTACTTTTATAAAATTGAAGAATGTTTGATCCTTTTGGCAAACAATATATTTTTAACATATTCAGCGCATTCCGGCAATGAATATGATAGCATGCAAATTTGATCCAGTCTTATCCATGTGTGAATTTGGAATCAGTTTGGATTTTGAGAAAACTAAACAAAGGCTTTATCCCCCACCCCCCCTCCCCTCCTCCTCCCTGTCATTATAATCTGATTGCACTTGTGGTTTGAAGTGTGCATTGCCTTCTGGTCCTGCAGTTTGTATCTTCGGAAGATATGTTGCTCTCATTTCATGCTTACACATGCCTAATTCAGGGGCAACCAATGTGGTATTGAGGCAGTTGCAGGAGCATAGCTGTTGGATCCAAGGAAGTGACCACATGGGAGTGTAAAGGAATCAAAGGTTTATTGGATAGCGAACAAAACTCTATACACCACCGCTCCCCGAAGGGACTCCCGTGACCGGCACACACCCGGGCCAGGGTTTTAATGTCCAGGTTTGTTCCCCGCTAATGAGGGAGCTCCACCCCCTCAGCGGGGTAGCTCCTATTCCTTGAGAGTCACGGGGAACCTAATTGGCCCAGTCCTGTGGCTCTTGTATACGTAATAACACGAGCATAATAGGAGCAGGAGTAGATCAAATGGCCCCTCAAGGTTGCACCGCTATTTAATAAGTTAATGGCAGATGCTTGATCTGAATTCCACTCTCCTGCCCCGTCTCTATCTCACTTGATTCCCTCGGAGTCCAAAAATCTATAGACCTCAGTCTGAAGCTGACTTCAAGCGTGTAAGTTGAATATTGATTGTTTGTGGTGAACAGGTAGCCTTCTGAATTGTTCTTCCTTGTGTCTGAATTTTCTATCAGCAACATGCCATAATATGCACGCACATCATGGGTGCATAAAAAGATCGCGGCCTAGTTTCAGAAGCCGTTCGGAGGAGGAGGAGCAGTCTCTGTCAGGGAGAGAACCTAAGAACATCTAAGACCCTCAGAAGGTAAGAAGGTAAGTAAGTGATTTTTACTCATTTTTACTTTTATTACCTTTTCAAATTGTGTGTGTGGGGGAGGGAACTGCAGTGACATCACAGAAAAGCTGTGACCTGAGTGGCTGGTTGGGAATCTACACTAAACTTAAAAAATTAAGCATTGGTAACTAATTACACATAATTACTTAATTATAATTTAGAGGGGTATCTAAGCCAGAGATTGGAGAGTACTATATTTAGCTTTCACATTTACAGTAGAAATCTAGTGCTAGGAAACAGATAGTTAACAGTGAATTAAAACATTTTAAAAAAAACTTTTAATTTTAATTTTCTAATTAATTGACGCAATGTCAGTTAGAGGGATGCAGTGCTCTGACTGTGAGATGTGGCAGGTCCGGGAGGCTTCCAGCATCCCGGATGGCTTCATCTGCAGAAAGTGCACCCAACTGGAGCTCCTCCCAGACAGCATGGTTCGGTTGGAGCAGCAATTGGATGCACTTAGGAGCATGCAGGTGGCGGAAAGCATCATAGATCGCAGTTATATAAATGTGGTCACACCCAAGGTGCAGGCAGAGAAATGGCTGACCACCAGAAAGGGCAGGCAGTCAGTGCAGGAATCGCCCGTGGTTGTCCCCCTCTCGAACAGGTATACCCCTTTGGATACTGTCGGGGGGGATAGCCTATCAGGGGAAAACAGCAGCAACCAGAGCAGTGGCACCACGGCTAGCTCTGATGTTCAGAAGGGAGGGTCAAAGCGCAGAAGAGCAATAGTAATATGGAAAACTATAGTCAGGGGCACAGATAGGCACTTCTGTGGACGTGAAAGAGACTCCAGGATGGTATGTTGCCTCCCTGGTGCCAGGGTCCAGGATGTCTCCGAACGGGTAGAGGGCATCCTGAAGGGGGAGGGCAAACAGGCAGAGGTTGTTGTACATATTGGTACTAACGACATAGGCAGGAAGGGGCATGAGGTGTCATGTACCAGTGAGGCTAGAAATAGGAAGATAGAGCAGCTGAACACATGGCTAAACAGCTGGTGTAGGAGGGAGGGTTTCCGTTATCTGGACCACTGGGAGATCTTCCTGGGCAGGTGTGACCTATATAAGAAGGACGGGTTGCATCTAAACTGGAGAGGCATAAATATACTGGCCGCGAGGTTTGCTAGTGTCACACGGGAGGGTTTAAACTAGTATGGCAGGGGGTGGGCACGGGAGCAATAGGTCAGAAGGTGAGAGCATTGAGGGAGAACTAGGGAATAGGGACAGTGTGGCTCTGAGGCAGAGCAGACAGGGAGAAGTTGCTGAACACAGCGGGTCTGGTGGCCTGAAGTGCATATGTTTTAATGCAAGAAGTATTACGGGTAAGGCAAATGAACTTAGAGCTTGGATTAGTACTTGGAACTATGATGTTGTTGCCATTACAGAGACCTGGTTGAGGGAAGGGCAGGATTGGCAGCTAAACGTTCCAGGATTTAGATGTTTCAGGCGGGATAGAGGGGGATGTAAAAGGGGTGCCGGAGTTGCGCTACTAGTTCGGGAGAATTTCACAGCTGTACTACGGGAGGACACTTCAGAGGGCAGTGAGGCTATATGGGTAGAGATCAGGAATAAGAAGGGTGCAGTCACAATGTTGGGGGTTTACTACAGGCCTCCCAACAGCCAGCGGGAGATAGAGGAGCAGATAGGTAGACAGATTTTGGAAAAGAGTAAAAACAACAGGGTTGTGGTGATGGGAGACTTCAACTTCCCCAATATTGACTGGGACTCACTTAGTGCCAGGGGCTTAGACGGGGCAGAGTTTGTAAGGAGCATCCAGGAGGGCTTCTTAAAACAATATGTAGACAGTCCAACTAGGGAAGGGGCGGTACTGGACCTGGTATGGGAAAATGAGCCCGGCCAGGTGGTAGACGTTTCAGTCGGGGAGCATTTCGGGAACAGTGACCACAATTCAGTAAGTTTTAAAGTGCTGGTGGACAAGGATGAGAGTGGTCCTAGGATGAATGTGCTAAATTGGGGGAAGGCTAATTATAACAATATTAGGCGGGAACTGAAGAACCTAGATTGGGGGCGGATGTTTGAGGGCAAATCAACATCTGACGTGTGGGAGGCTTTCAAGTATCAGTTGAAAGGAATTCAGGACCGGCATGTTCCTGTGAGGAAGAAGGATAAATACAACAATTTTCGGGAACCTTGGATAACGAGAGATATTGTAGGCCTCGTCAAAAAGAAAAAGGAGGCATTTGTCAGGGCTAAAAGGCTGGGAACAGACGAAGCCTGTGTGGAATATAAGGAAAGTAGGAAGGAACTTAAGCAAGGAGTCAGGAGGGCTAGAAGGGGTCATGAAAAGTCATTGGCAAATAGGGTTAAGGTAAATCCCAAGGCGTTTTACACGTACATAAAAAGCAAGAGGGTAGCCAGGGAAAGGGTTGGCCCACTGAAGGAGAGGCAAGGGAATCTACGTGTGGAGCCAGAGGAAATGGGCGAGGTACTAAATGAATACTTTGCATCAGTATTCACCAAAGAGAAGGAATTGGTAGATGTTGAGTCTGGAGAAGGGTGTGTAGATAGCCTGGGTCACATTGAGATCCAAAAAGACGAGGTGTTGGGCGTCTTAAAAAATATTAAGGTAGATAAGTCCCCAGGACCTGATGGGATCTACCCCAGAATACTGAAGGAGGCTGGAGAGGAAATCGCTGAGGCCTTGACAAAAATCTTTGGATCCTCACTGTCTTCAGGTGATGTCCCGGAGGACTGGAGAATAGCCAATGTTGTTCCTCTGTTTAAGAAGGGTAGCAAGGATAATCCAGGGAACTACAGGCCGGTGAGCCTTACTTCAGTGGTAGGGAAATTACTGGAAAGAATTCTTCGAGACAGGATCTACTCCCATTTGGAAGCAAATGGACATATTAGTGAGAGGCAACATGGTTTTGTGAAGGGGAGGTCGTGTCTCACTAACTTGATAGAGTTTTTCGAGAAGGTCACAAAGATGATTGATGCAGGTAGGGCAGTGGATGTTGTCTATATGGACTTCAGTAAGGCATTTGACAAGGTCCCTCATGGTAGACTAGTACAAAAGGTGAAGTCACACGGGATCAGGGGAGAGCTGGCAAGGTGGATACAGAACTGGCTAGGTCATAGAAGGCAGAGAGTAGCAATGGAAGGATGCTTTTCTAATTGGAGGGCTGTGACCAGTGGTGTTCCACAGAATCAGTGCTGGGACATTTGCTGTTTGTAGTATATATAAATGATTTGGAGGAAAATGTAACTGGTCTGATTAGTAAGTTTGCAGATGACACAAAGGTTGGTGGAATTGCGGATAGCGATGAGGACTGTCAGAGGATACAGCAGGATTTAGATTGTTTCGAGACTTGGGCGGAGAGATGGCAGATGGAGTTTGATCCGGACAAATGTGAGGTAATGCATTTTGGAAGGTCTAATGCAGGTAGGGAATATACAGTGAATGCTAGAACCCTCAAGAGTATTGAAAGTCAGAGAGATCTAGAAGTACAGGTCCACAGGTCACTGAAAGGGGCAACACAGGTGGAGAAGGTAGTCAAGAAGGCATACGGCATGCTTGCCTTCATTGGCCGGGGCATTGAGTATAAGAATTGGCAAGTCATGTTGCAGCTGTATAGAACTTTGTTAGGCCACACTTGGGAGTATAGTGTTCAATTCTGGTCGCCACACTACCAGAAGGATGTGGAGGCTTTAGAGAGGGTGCAGAAGAGATTTACCAGACTGTTGCCTGGTATGGAGGGCATTAGCTATGAGGAGCGGTTGAATAAACTCGGTTTGTTCTCACTGGAACGAAGGAGGTTGAGGGGCGACCTGATAGAGGGCTACAAAATTATGAGGGGCATAGACAGAGTGGATAGTCAGAGGCTTTTCCCCGGGTAGAGGGGTCAATTACTAGGGGGCATAGGTTTAAGGTGAGAGGGGCAAGGTTTAGAGTAGATGTACGAGGCAAGTTTTTTACAAAGAGGGTAGTGGGTGCCTGGAACTCGCTACCGGAGGAGGTGGTGGAAGCAGGGACGATAGTGACATTTAAGGGGCATCTTGACAAATACATGAATAGCATGGGAATAGAGGGATACGGACCCAGGAAGTGTAGAAGATTGGAGTTTAGTCGGGCAGCATGGTCGGCACGGGCTTGGAGGGCCGAAGGGCCTGTTCCTGTGCTGTACATTTCTTTGTTCTTTGTTCTTTGAGGTAAAAGCAGGCAGTGACAGACACCCAGGTGAGCCAAACAATGTACAGACCAGAACGCAACCAATCACAAGACAGGACACCAGAGGGGGACTTACACCTACAAAACACACGAGGCATCAGCACTCTGCCTCTTTCCACTGGTGATAGCTATAGTGATAGTCAGGGAGTACAAATCATTCAACACCTTCTACACGTGGATCAGAGCTAGCCTGGCCTAGATAGTTAGCTTTAGTTTACTTAGGGGAGTAGAGAGTCAACCCACAGGCTGCTGTGTGTTCTATTGCTCGAGTTCAATAAATCATTTATTGAACCAACACCTTCGTTTGGTGTATACGTGATCAGTTAATTGCATTGTGTGCAATCCGTGTTACCCCAGGGTGAACACGACACTACAAAAGATATATTTTACTCTGGTAAGTGCTGGTCTCTTTTACAATTAAAGCAAACCCAGTCTCTACCCTCGGGCTTTAGGTCCTACCATAGTTAATTAGACATATTCAAGGACTGATGTGTCCATAAAGAAAATTCGCCTTTGATTTAAGATGCATGGTTAAATTGAATCATCCAACAATTTTTCATTAAGAGACTTCTCCCAAGGGGAATATACGAGCTGAATGCTAAAGCACACTCAATAGATTGGAAAAGGGCGAAGGTCATGGAAGAATGCCCAGGAGCTAAAAAAACAAAGGAAAAAATTGTCTTCCAGTGCTTGTCACTTTCACAAGCTACTTGCATCAGTGTACAAAAACAAGATGTAGAAAAGTTGCCTTTATACCCAAATGAATTAATTTCTTTCAGGCTACAGATGTGGGAATCGATTATTCAAGGCACGAACCAGAAAGAAATATATTGATGAGAGCATGGGAATTGTACTCAAGCTAGCTATCTCAGAATGTTTGAACTTAGCATCAAATGAACATGAGCAAAATAATAATAACCATGGTGTAAAAATCAATTCCATAGTCATTAGCATTTTAAAGAAATTCTGCACCTAAGAGGTATATAGTGTGTGAACCTCAAGCTGACTCTGTGTCTGAAATTCGATTTTAAATGCATGGTGGCTGCCTTAGCTATTTGCTTGCAACAATGGCAACAAAATAGAGTTTCTGATACATGACAGACTACCTTTCAAAATCCTACATTCTGACAGCTGTTATGTTTGGTGTTACTTTAGGGCGGCACGGTAGCACAGTGGTTAGCACTGTTGCTTCACAGGGCCAGGGTCCCAGGTCCGCTTGGGTCACTGCCTGTGCGGAGTCTGCACGTTCTCCCCCAATCTGCATGGGCTTCCTCCGGGTGCCCCGGTTTCCTCCCACAAGTCCCGAAAGACATGCTTGTTAGGTGAATTGGACATTCTGAATTCTCCCTCAGTGTACCCGAACAAGCGCCGTAGTGTGGCGACTAAGATATTTTCACAGTAACTCCTTTGCAGTGTTAATGTAAGCCTACTTGTGACACTAATAAAGATTATTATAGTAAAGCGTTTGAATCCACCAAGAATGTCTTTCATATTCAATTTTACATCTGTACGCAACATACTGTTGTATTATGTGCCTTCATGCCATTATAGTTTAAAGGTGCTCAGCATAGCAAGGGTTAACGTGGGATTGGTGAATACCATCATCCACGGTATGATGTATGGAAGCACATGGTAATGGACACAGACAGAACGCACTGGAACAGCCTACATGGAAAAGCATCTTCATGTATTACATTAACTGTGATCTGTAAATAGTTACGGATTAACAATAAATGGTTCATATTTAAACCTATGAGTCTCATGCTGCTCATAATTGAAACACCACAAGGTGAATCCTTAACACAACATGGTGCTTAGCAGCAACACCATATTACAGCACATACCGCTCTAACAGCAATTTAAATAAAACAGATGATGAGGAACTGAGATGGTGGATTGAAATTTGTTGACAGAAATAAGGTTTAACGCTTACCACAGGAAGAACCAACCTCATATTTTGCATATATTTTGCCTAATATTCTACAAACTATTTAATGGAACCATGTTTAATCTTCTCTACATTGACAATCTCATGCTTGAAGTATGCTTGATTTAGTGTTAGAACATTAGTGGTTAAGTCGAAAATCATTGCCCTTTCTTGTGTAAGCACCCAAAAAGTTCCAAAATATACAAGTGTATTTTTATTAAATCTGATGGCAACATGCTGGTATTATCTCTTAAACCTATATTAAAAAATATTGATATGAACATGCACCGATATTTTACAGAGACACAAATCTAATGGACTTCTTTCTTCTGTTAATTGTTCGGAATGTGTAAACCCCCCCTTGCTGTGCCCTGCAGAAAGAGCCTACCAGGATCGATTGAGTGGGTTCCTGTTCCTAATTAGTCTTACAAAGCAAGGAGGGTGGATATAGTTCTCATAAGTTCCCCATGACAACCATACAGATTTTTTCATATTTTTCATGTTCATATTTCTTGTTTTATGTTCATAGATGCTTGTTTTCCCCTTTCACTAATCCTATTCTTTTCGTTTCACCAATCAAAGCTGATGTAAGAATGCAAATAGGTGTATATATAAACAACTGAATAAAAATATAAAACTCTTCTGCGGCACAAAATAAATTCTATTGACGTATTTAATGGCCAGTTTTATATACAGCAGTGTGACCCCAAAAAAGGCTATTTTTTATTTGTTCATGGGATGTGCAGGCATTTGTTTCCCTCTCCTCATGGTGGTGAGCCGTCTTTGTGAACTGCTGCAGTCCATATGCTGAAGACATGCCCAAAAGCTGTCGGGAAGGGTGTTCCAGACTTTTAACACAGTGACGGTGAAGGCATGGAGTTTCGAATCGGGATGGTCATGAAGGGGGACTTCCTTTCATGTAACACCATTCACCACCGAGAGACATCTCAGAACACTTTAAAACCAATGAAGTACTTTCGAAGTGTGTACATTGTTGCAGTGTAGGAAACGTGGCAGCCAATTTGCGCACGGCAAACTCCAATGAACAGCAATGCGGTAGTGACCAAATAATCTCCTTCAGTGATGTTTTTTTTTCATAAGCGTTTTATTGAGGTATTTTCTTTGGCATTTTAACAGCAACAAAATCAACAATATAAACAACAAGATAAATATATATATAGTGCAATTCCGCCACCCTCTCCCGCAGGTCTTGCCATTACTTACCCCCTTAACCTACGCTAAAGGAACCCCTTTCTCCTCCCCCCCCCCCTTTTCTGCTGACGATTAGTTCTCTGCGAGGAAGTCAACGAATGGTTGCCACCTCCGGGTTAACCCCAGCTGAGACCCTCTCATGGAGAACTTAATTTTCTCCAGGCAGAGGAAGCCAGCCATGTCCGATAGCCAGGTCTCCGATTTCGGGGGCTTTGAGTCCCTCCACGCCAGCAATATACACCTCCGGGCTACCAGGGAAGCAAAGGCCAGAACATCTGCCTCTTTCTCCTCCTGGATTCCCGGGTCCTGCGATACGCTAAAAATCGCCACCTCCGGACTCATTGACACCCTCGTATTTAATACCGTGGACATGGTGTCGGCAAACCCCTGCCAAAACCCCCTCAGTTTTGGACATGCCCAGAACATGTGGACATGGTTCGCTGGCCACCCCCGCACACTTCGCACACCTGTCCTCCACCCCAAAGAATCTGCTCATCCGGGCCACTGTCATGTGAGCCCGGTGAACAACCTTAAATTGGATCAAAGAACAAAGAAAATTACAGCACAGGAACAGGCCCTTCGGCCCTCCCAGCCTGCGCCGATCAAGATCCTTTATCTAAACCTGTCTTCTATTTTCCAAGGATCTACTTCCCTCTGTTCCCCACCCGTTCATATATCTGTCTAGATGCATCTTAAATGATGCTATCGTGCCCGCCTCTACCACCTCCGCTGGCAAAGCGTTCCAGGCACCCACCACCCTCTGCGTAAAAAACTTTCCACGCACATCTCCCTTAAACTTTCCCCCTCTCACCTTGAAATCGTGACCCCTTGTAATTGACACCCTCTCTTGGAAAAAGCTTGTTGTTATCCACCCTGTCCATACCTCTCATAATTTTGTAGACCTCAATCAGGTTCCCCCCTCAACCTCCGTCTTTCCAACAAAAACAATCCTAATCTATTCAACCTTTCTTCATAGCTAGCACCCTCCATACCAGGCAACATCCTGGTGAACCTCCTCTACACCCTCTCTAAAGCATCCACATCCTTCTGGTGATGTGGCGACCAGAACTGCACGCAGTATTCCAAATGTGGCCTAACCAAAGTCCTATACAACTGTAACATGACCTGCTGACTCTTGTACTCAATACCCCTTCCGATGAAGGCAAGCATGCTGTATGCCTTCTTGACCACTCTATCGACCTGCGTTGCCACCCTCAGGGTACAATGGACCTGAACTCCCAGATCTCTCTGTACATCAATTTTCCCCAGGACTCTTCCATTGACCGTATAGTCTGCTCTTGAATTAGATTTTCCAAAATGCATCACCTCGCATTTTCCTGGATTGAACTCCATCTGCCATTTCTCTGCCCAACTCTCCAATCTATCTATATTTTGCTGTATTCTCTGACAATCCTCCTCGTTATCTGCAACTCCACCAATCTTAGTATCATCTGCAAACTTGCTAATCAGACCACCTATACCTTTATCCAGATCATTTATGTATATCACAAACAACAGTGGTCTGAGCACGGATCCCTGTGGAACACCACTAGACACCTTTCTCCATTTTGAGACACTCCCTTCCACCACTAATCTCTGTCTCCTGTTGTCCAGCCAGTTCTTTATCCATCTAGCTTGTACACCCTGAACCCCATACGACTTCACTTTTTCCATCAACCTGCCGTGGGAAACTTTATTAAACGCCTTACTGAAGTCCATGTATATGACATCTACAGCCCTTCCCTCATCAATTAACTTTGTTACTTCCTCAAAGAATTCTATTAGGTTTGTAAGACATGACCTTCCCTGCACAAAATCATGCTGCCTATCACTGATAAGTTTATTTTCTTCCAAATGTGAATAGATCCTATCCCTCAGTATCTTCTCCAAAAGTTTGCCTACCACTGACGTCAAGCTCACAGGTCTATAATTCCCTGGATTATCCCTGCTACCCTTCTTAAACAAAGGGACAACATTAGCAATTCTCCAGTCCTCCAGGACCTCACCTGTGCTCAAGGATGCTGCAAAGATATCTGTTAAGGCCCCAGCTATTTCGTCCCTCGCTTCCCTCAGTAACCTGGGATAGTTCCCATCCGGACCTGGGGACTTGTCCACCTTAATGCCTTTTAGAATACCCAAAACTTCCCCCTTCCTTATGCCGACTTGACCTAGAGTATTTAAACATCCATCGCTAGCCTCAACATCCGTCATGTCCCTCTCCTTGGTGAATACCGATGCAAAGTACTCATTAAGAATCTCATCCATTTCCTCTGACTCCACGCATAAATTCCTTCTTTTGTCTTTGAGTGGGCCAATCCTTTCTCTAGTTACCCTCTTGCTCCTTATATACAAATAAAAGGCTTTGGGATTTTCTTTAACCCTGTTAGCCAAAGATATTTCATGACCCCTTTTAGCCCTCTTTATTGCGCATTTGAGATTTGTCCTACTTTCCCGATATTCCTCCAAAGCTTCATCAGTTTTAAGTCGCCTAGATCTTATGTATGCTTCCTTTTTCATTTTAGCTAGTCTCACAATTCCACCCATCATCCATGGTTCCCTAATCTTGCCATTTTTATCCCTCATTTTCACAGGGACATGTCTGTCCTGCACTCTGATCAGCCTTTCCTTAAAAGACTCCCACATATCAAATGTGGATTTACCCTTAAACAGCTGCTCCCAATCCACATTCCCTAGCACCTGCCGAATTTTGTTATATTTGGCCTTTCCCCAATTTAGCACTCTTCCTTTAGGACCACTCTCGTCTTTGTCCATGAGTATTCTAAAACTTACGGAATTGTGATCGCTATTCCCAAAGTAATCACCGACTGAACCTTCAACCACCTGACTGGGACCATTCCCCAATACCAGGTCCAGTATGGCCCCTTCCCGAGTTGGACTATTTACATACTGCTCTAAAAAACTCTCCTGGATGCTCCTTACAAATTCTGTTCCATCTACGCCTCCAACACTACATGAGTCCTATTCAATGTTGGGGAAGTTAAAATCTCCCATCACGACCACCCTATTGCTCCTACATTTTTCTATAATCTGTCTACATATTTGTACCTCTATGTCACGCTCGCTTTTGGGAGGCCTGTAGTTAAGTCGCAACAATGTTACTGCACCTTTCCTATTTCTTAGCTCTACCCATATTGCCTCAGTGCTCGAATCCTCCATCGTACCCTCCTTAAGCACAGCTGTGATATCATCTCTGACCAGTAATGCAACTCCTCCACCCCTTTTACCCTCTCTATCCCTCCTGAAGCATCTATACCCTGGGATATTTAGTTGCCCGTCTTGCCCTTCCCTCAACCAAGTCTCCGTAATACCAATAACATCATATTCCCAGGTACTAATCCAAGCCCTAGGTTCATCTGCCTTACCTGCTACACTTCTCGCATTGAAACAAATGCACCTCCGACCACCTGGCTCTTTGCGTTCATCATCTCTTCCCTGTCTACTCTTCCCCGTAGTCACATTGAGTTTATTATCTAGTACCTTACTGGCTTTAGTTGCTGCCTCTCTACTGACCTCTAACTTCCTAATCTGGTTCCCATCCCCCTGCCACATTAGTTTAAAACATCCCCAACAGTGTTCGCAAAAGCACCCCCTAGGACATTGGTTCCAGTCCTACCCAGGTGTAGACCATCCGATTTGTAATGGTCCCACCGCCCCCAGAACCGGTTCCAATGTCCCAGAAATCGGAATCCCTCCCTCCTGCAGCATCTCTCAAGCCACATATTCATTCTGACTATTCTTGAATTTCTACTCTGACTGTCTCGTGGCGCTGGTAGCAATCCTGAGATTTCTACCTATGAGGTCCTACTTTTTAACATGTCTCCTAACTCTCTAAATTCTGATTGTAGGACCTCGTCCTGTTTTTTACCTTACATAGATTTACATAGAATTTACAGTGCCGAAGGAGGCCATTCGGCCCATCGAGTCTGCACCGGCTCTTGGAAAGAACACCCTACACAAGGTCAACACCTCCACCCTATCCCCAGTAACCCCACCCAACACCAAGGGCAATCTTGGACACCAAGGGCAATTTTTCATGGCCAATCCACCTAACCTGCACATCTTTGGACTGTGGGAGGAAACCGGAGCACCCGGACGAAACCCACGCACACACGGGGAGGATGTGCAGACTCCGCACAGACAGTGACCCAAGCCGGAATCGAACCTGGGACCCTGGAGCTGTGAAGCAATTGTGCTATCCACAATGCTACCGTGCTGCACCTATATCGTTTGTGCCTGTATGCAACACAACAACTGGCTGATCACCCTCCCCCTTCAGAATGTAATGCAGCCGATCTGAGACATCCCTGACCCGTGCACCCGGGAGGCAACATACCATTCGGGAGTCTCGTTTTCGACCACAGAAACGCCTGTCTACTCCCCTTATGATTGAATCCCCTATGACTATAGCCCTGCCAGTCTTTGTCCTGCCCTTCTGTGCAACAGAGCCAGCCACGGTGCCATGAGCCTGACTTCTACTGCCTTCCCCTGGTGAGTCATCTCCCCCAACAGTATCCAAACCGGTATACCTGTTTTGGAGGGAGATGACCGCAGGGGATACCTGCACTGTCTTCCTGCTCTTTCTCTGCCTTTTGGTCACCCATTCCCTGTCTCCCTTACCAATCCTAATCTGCGGTGTGACCAACTCACTGAACGTGCTATCCACGACCTCCTCAGCATCGCGGATGCTCCAAAATGAGTCCATCTGCAGCTCCAGAGCCATCATGCGGTCTAACAGGAGCTGCAGCTGGACACACTTCCCGCACATGAAGGAGTCAGGGGCATCGGCCGCATCCCTGAACTCCCACATTGAGCAAGAGGAGCATAACACGGGTCTGGGATCTCCTGCCATTTTTACACTCCCAACAGTAAGTTTTTTTAAAGAACGTTTACTCCCCTTCTCAGCAAGCACCCACTCAGCAACCACTGTGCCCCGCACGATAACACCTCAGGGAAAAGAAAAACTACTTACCAGTCACAGGCTGAGCTGTGCCTGGCCCATGTTGCGGTAGCATTGACCCTTCCTAGCACGCCCGCCCAAAGGCCCTCCTCTATCTCTCCCCCCAACTCCTCCTCCCACTTACGCTTCAGCTCCTCGGTCTGTGACTCCTCCGAACCCATAAACTCTATCTAGATGTCCGAGACGCTCCCCTCTCCTATCCATCCTCTAGAAACCACCCTATCCTGAATCCCCCTTAGCGGCAGGAGTGGGAAGGTTGGTACCTGCCTCCGAAAAAGTCCCGTACCTGTAAATATCGGAGATCATTCCCTCCAGCCAGTGCAAACTTCTGCTCCAGCGCCCTCATACTCGGGAAGCAACCTTCCAAGAACAAGTCCCCCATCCTCTCAATCGCCTCTCTCCGCCAAATACGGAACCCCCATCAATCCTCCCTGGAGCAAACCTATGATTGTCTCAGATTGGGGACCACACCGATGCCCCCTCTGCTCCCACATGCCTCCTCCACTGCCCCTAGACTCTCAGGGCCGCCACCACCACCAGACTGGTGGAGTACCACACCGGCGGGAACGGCAGGGGTGCCGTCACCAGTGCCCCTAAACTTGTGCCCTTCCACGAAGCCGCCTCCATGCGCACCCAGGCCGGCTCCCCCCTCACCAGCCACCTCCTCACCAGGGCTATGTTAGCCGCCCAGTAATAATTACTGAAATTTGGCAGCGCCAGTCCACCATCTCCCCGATTCCGCTCGAGCAATGCCCTCTTCACCCGCCGGCGCTTATCCCCCCCCCCCCCCCCCCACACACACACACAAAGCCCACAATAATCTTATTAATCCGATTACTCTCGTTTATGACTTTCAGCAGTACCGGCCCCAATATTCCGGAGAACTTTTTATAGAACTCGACTGGGTACCCATCCGGCCCCGGGGCCTTCCCCGACTGCATGGCCTTCAGGCCCTCCATTATCTCCTCCAGCCCGATCGGGGCCCCCAGCCCTTCTACCAGCCTCCCATCCACCTTCGGAAAAGTAAGCCCATCCAAGAAGTGCCTCATCCCCTCCGTCCCACCAAGGGATTCCGATCTATACAACCTACTGTAAAAGTCCCGAAAGGTCTTGCTCACCCCCTCCGAGTACCCAACTAAGTTCCCATCCCCGTCAACCACTTTCCCTATTTCCCTAGCTGCCTCCCTCTTTCTGAGCTGCTGTGCAAGCATCCTACTGGCCTTTTCCCCGTGCTCGTAGATCACTCCTTTCACCTTCATGAGCTGCTCCAATGCCCTACCTGTAGTCAACAAACCAAATTCCGCCTGCAGCCTCCGGCATTCCCTCAATAGCCCTGCCTCTGGAGCCTCCGCATATCTCCTATCCACTCGTAGGATCTCTCTTACCAATCGTTTCTGCCCTTTCCGTCCTGTCCCTGTGAGCCTGGATCGAGATCAGCTCTCCTCTCACCACTGCCTTCAGCGCTTCCCAGACCACCGCTGCTGAGACCTCCCCCGTGTCATTTACCTGCAGGTAGTTCAGCATGCACTTCCTCAACCTCTCGCAGACAGCTTCGTCCGCCAACAGCCCCACATCCAGTCTCCATTGCGGGCACTGCTTGCTATCCATACTGACCTGCAGGTCCACCCAGTGCGGAACATGGTCCGAGATCGTAATCACCAAATAGCCCGTGTCCACCAACCCCTCCAGCAGGGCCCTGCCCACAACACAGAAATCTATCCAGGAATACACCTTGTGAACGTGGGAGAAGAAAGAAAATTCCCTGGCTCTCGGCTGCCTAAATCTCCACGGATCCACCCCCCCCCCCCCCCCCCCCACCCGCCCCACATCTGCTCCATGAACCCTTTCAGCTCCTTTGTCATCTTGCCCGTTCTCGAGCATGACCGGTCCAGGCCTGGATCAATAACTGTGTTGAAATCCCCACCCATAATCAGCCTGTGCGAATCCAGGTCCGGAATGTTCCCCAGTACCCTCTTTATAAAATCCCTATCGTCCCAATTTGGCACATATGCATTGACCAGCACGACCTTCATCCCCTGCAGCTTGCCACTAACCATGATAAATCTACTTCCCACATCCGAGACTATCCTCCCTGCCTCAAACGCCACCCGCTTGTTGATCAAAATCGCAGCTCCCCTTGTCTTTGAGTCCAGCCCCAAGTGGAAAACCTGACGAACACAGCCTTTCCTCAACCTGACCTGATCCACTACTTTAAGATGTGTCTCCTGCAGCATCACCACGTCCGCCTTCAGTCTCCTGAGGTGTACAAACACACGAGCCCTCTTCACTGGCCCATTTAGCCCCCGAGCATTACAGGTGACCAGCCTAGTTGGGGGGGGGGCAAAGTGCCCCTCCCCTCCCCCCCCCGCCGGTCAGCCATCACCTTTCTTGGACCCGCTTCCAGCCCATGCGCCGCACCTCCTCCGGCCCGCCCCGGGGCGGCACCCACCCCCTCAAGCAATAATCCCCAAATAAACACCCAGCAGCAAGAAAGCACAGAGAACAAAAGCACCACCGAAACCCAAACAGGCCCGTCTCCATCCCACCAAAGTGCACAACAGTATAATCACCCAAAATAAAACACAAAAGGAACATTTCCAACATCTACCCCAAAAAGAAAGAACCAAAAACAAAGCGGAAAATCGATTCTCCCCCCCCCTTCCCTCTCCCCTAAACAGAGCTCAAAAAGAAGACTGATACAAAGCAATACGAAAAAACATAGCCAATTTTAACAACAGAAAGAAAAAAAAAACAACCGAAGCCCCACCAACATTCCAAGGGGGAGAGAAGAAAAACAAATAAACAAAAGAAAACCCAGAGAAAAACAGACAAAGAAAAAGGGCCCAATATAGGCCAACATATTGTCACTGAGTCCAAAGGTTCTCAAGCTCCCACCAATCCTTTTCTCTTTGCAAAGTCCAACGCCTCATCGGGCGACTCAAAATAATGATGTTTGTCTTCTTGCGTAACCCACAGTTGCGCCGGGTACAGCAGGCCAAACTTCACCTGCTTCTGAAAGAAAATCACCTTGACTTGATTGAAGCCTGCCCTCTTCCTCGCCACCTCCACACTCGGGTCCTGTACACCCGCAGGATACTGTTATCCCACCTACAGCTCCGCGTGCGCTTGGCCCACCGTAGAATACATTCCTTGTCCAGGAACCTGTGGAATCTCACCACCATCGCCCTCGGAGGGTCCCCCGACTGCGGCTTCCTGGCAAGCGCCCAATACGCCCTGTCCACCTCCAACGGTCGGGGGAATGCCCCCTCCCCCAGCAGCTTTTCAAACATACCCGTCACGTATGCTCCAGCGTCTGCTCCCTCCGGAAGCCCGACAATTCTTTGATTCTGTCGGCGGGACCGGTTCTCAAGTTCTTCCACCTTCTCCAAGAGCCTTTTATGCTGTTCTCGAAGCATCTCCACCTCCAGCTCCACTGTTGTTTGGTGCTCCTCTTGCTCCAGCAGTGCCTTCTCTACCTTCTGAATCGCCCGGTCCTGGGTGGCCAGTCTGCTTCCCAGGCGATCAATTGACTCCTTGATCAGGGTCAGGCGTTCCCGCTTCTGTCTGGCGAAACCATCTTGAATGGCCAGCATCACTGGGTCCGCTGCAAGCTGCTCTGCCACTCCAGGGGTCCGTCCCTCGGCCATACTGTCTCCCGTTACAACTTGAACACCGCTCGCTACTGGCTTCTTGTTTCTGCCCTTTCACACTCTTCTGATCCTTTTTTCCATAAACCAACGCGAGGAAACCATGCCCGGCTGCCTCAGCCAACAAATCTTCCGATTAAAACCGAAGAAAAGTCGAGGGGAAAGGTCCAAAGGTCCAACCAGAGCGACTTACTGCTCCATAGCTGCCACCGGAGGTCTCCTCCTTCAGTGATGTTGATTGAAGGGTAGCTATTGGCGAGGTAACTGGACATGATTCCCTTTTTCCTCTATTGAAACAATGCATTGTTCTTTACAGCTGTCTGAGGGCATGGCTTTCCATCTCTTCCAAAAGACAGTACCTCCAACAGTGCCGCACTCCCCTCTGTATTGCAGTAAGCATCCGCCTAGCTTGTGTTCTAAAGTCTCTTGAGTGAAAACTGAATCCACAGACTTTGGGTAGGGAGGTGACAGATACCACAGAAGTGTCCAGCCTCTTCATGTGAGGGGCCATGTTTCAATAAATTTCTCTCACTCAGTGGTCAGGTGGGCAAATTTCAGAAAAATATCAACGTCAAAGCAATAAATTGAAAATCTTAAGTAATTAATAAAAATGACCATTAAAAAGTATCAAGCAGCAGAGTTAACCAATAAAAACATGTTTTGCCTTTTCGCCTTAAGATGCACAGCTATAGAGACAGACGAGGCTCCTGGTGCAGGTCAACAGGCAAAGGGTGGGGGACCGGGGTAAGATGTTGAGTTTAACTACACTGACTTGGGTTTGCCTCTGGTGGCACACAGCAGAGCAGACCTTGGTTGAATACATACAAAGGTGGGCGCCGGATAGGAGTTGCCTTTTACCTGGGGTTTCTTCTCCTGGCCTGCTTTGTGGATCGGCTTTTGGAGAGGAAGGAGGCGAGGAAGGGTCTGTGTGTGTATGTGTGTGTGTCCGGCTCACTCCCAGTCTCAGGGTTCCCCACTCTCACTCATGCTACACATACATACACTCACACACACAAACTCACTCATTCCCCATCCGGGACTACAAGGTTTGGCCATTTTGCCACTAAGGAGGAATTTGGGTTGGCTATGAATGCTGTCGGAACTCCCAGCAGCCCTGTGCTGCTGCTGTGACTGCTGTTCGTCATGGCCTCTCCGGCCTGCTTTGCCACCTCGAGCCTCTTGCTCCTTTCAGGGGCGGGAGTGTGTGAGAGAAAGATAACGTACCATGGCCCCTCACCTTCACACTCCTCACTGTCCCTCCAATCATAGACTAGTTCTGTCCCACATTTGCTGCTGATTGGCTCATGCAGTAGAAGACCAGCCTGTGATTGGAAGAACAACTCCTTTCGGATCTGTCACATCTACTTACCAGTACTTTGAACAGTGAGTGCGAAGGCTAGAGAGGGAGGCATGGGTGGGCCGGAGTGTGATCCATAGGTCACATGTTGGACACCCCTGGTAATATAGTGGTGGCAGGCTTGTCACTTACAAAATTGTTGAATTTGTCACAAACTTGCAGTAGAAAGGGTGCCAATGGAGAACTTAAATAAAGTATTCCATTAAATGTGAACAAGTTGACATTGCAACATTTTGAAAGCTATATTTCGTTCTGATAGAACATATCAAATGGAGATGTCAGGATCGGCTCATGCTATTTTTCCTCCACTTTTAGAATAGTGAAAGGAGTTTCTATTTTTGCATGTTCTTCTTCAAATGCCAAAAGTAAAAATGGGTGGTGATCTAGGCGGACAACCATCTTTCTTACACAAGTGACAACTGTGGCTTAGTTAGGTAGAACTCTTACATCCAAATGGTGTCCCAGTTGGGACATGAAGGCACAGGTTGGCACTCAGTGCAGCACCAGGAGAATGCTGCATTGCTGAAGGTGCTTTCTTTCATATGAGATGAAAAGTTTTGTCTGCCATCTCAGGGGAACGTAAATTATTCCACAGCATTATTTTGAAGACGAACAGACGAACTCTTCCTGGTTTCTTAGCCAATAGAGTTGACATTTCAGCGTTGGAGCTGTGGGAGGCACCAGGCTATTCACGCCAGATGGTGCAGAGTTTAGTCAGAGGAATCCAAATTGGATCCGATTCTATCCTCTGACAATCAATTTGCAATGAACGTTCAGCAGGGGTCAACAGTGAGATCTTCGAGCAAATTATACCCCTTCCAAACCCAGGGCAGATGTTGTATCTGTCCAATTCAGATACTTCAACCAGCTCCTTGATTAAAGTTTACGCAGATGTCTTCATTTATGAGGAGAACAGATACGGATATAATGCAGCACACTTTATTAAATATAGTTAACCCGTAAATTACCCACTGTACATACAAGAAAGGAGTTTCTATTTTTTCATGTTCTTCTTCAAATGTCAAAAGTAAATATGAGTGATGATCTAGGTGGATAACCATCTTTCTTACACAAGTGACAACTGTGGCTTAGTTAGGTATAACTCTTACATCTAAATGGTGTGGGTTCAAGTCCCAGTTGGGACGTGAATGCATTTGACTATACTACCCGCAAAGGTGGTTTGGTAAGTTGTAGATCGGATCCCTGAGTCCCTTTGGTTCGTCTTTGCAAAGGTGATTCTCTCTGGCTGTTTCTTGCTTGCTTGCATCCTTCTGGTCTGATCAGGGTAATCTCACATGCTGAGTCTTTGCTTCGAGTCTTTGCTTGTCTTCTGCCTCTTTTGCTTGCTCTGCTTGCTCTTTTGCTTCTTCCGCTTGCTCTGCTCCTTCTGCCCCTGGTGTCTCTGAGATGACTACTTTTATCCCCCCTTCTCTCGCTTTTCCAGAAACGTCTTTGGCTTCCGGCCAATGAGGTCTCGGAGGGGGGTCCCAGCAGCCAATGGTCCGGTTGCTGACTGTTTGACAGGCTACGTAGGCCCACCCCAGGTTTCCCATCTCTGGTGGTGTGGGCTGCGCATGACCTGTTCCCACATAAGGCAACAGTAGATACTCTCGATGACGGAAAGTCTGGCTCGACCTGGGCTACGAACAACAGACGTCCTGAGGTTTGACTGCAGTATCAATTTAAAATGACCACACAGAGCTGCCAACAGCACCTCCACCATCACCACCCCAGGATTTGAACCTGGAACCACGTAGCAACTCATCACCTTAAATTAGTTGAAACACTGAGGGAGCAGAGCACTGTTATTGCTGCAATAGTGGGAGAATGCAAAGCCTCATTTATCGACCGGATTTCTTTTAGATAAATGTGAACGACCCAGTTGATATCTTAAATATTGTGCATATGTTACTGAAGGTCATGGCTCCCATATGAATGCTGCGAATAGCCAGCTGTAAAAGTCACCATGAATGCATTTGACAATACTACCCGCAAAGGTGGTTTGGTAAGTTGCAGATCCGATCCCTGAGTTCCTTTGGTTCCTCTTTGCAAAGGTGATTCTCGCTGGCTGTTTCTTGCTTGCTTCCTTCTGGTCTGGTCAGGGTCATCTCACCATTTCTCCTGGTGTTGTGACAATCCTATAAGATTGCCTGTTATAACTTCCTCCAATGGCCACATGGAAGGCCAAAGCCATCATTTTAGACCCATACCACAGATTCCGCCCTCCGATTACTCACCTCCCCCCCCCCACCCGATCCCCAATTCTGGCCATTCATTCAGGTTGGACAAGATTATACAAAATTGTATTTTCCTGTTGGACAACAACAACTTATATTTAAATAGCACCTTTAACATAATGAAAGGTCCCAGGTACTTAGTAGCAGCATTGTAAAACAAAAGATGACACCGAACCACTCAAGGAGATATTCTGTAGCCATCTGGGATAGCCACTTCCAGAATACAAAATGGACATTTGCAAAGATTGGATGGAAAAATGGACACTGCTAAGAAAGCAGGCAGGCACAGAGCCTGTCTGCATATTGGAGAAACAGCTCCCAGACGAGACCGAAACTATAGGCCTATTAGCCCATCTCCGGGAACAAAGGAAGATACTTAAGTAACCGATCTGGCCCCAGACCTCGCGGCGCCAGTTCCCCAAACCGAAAGCAGAAAACAAAGCAGGCCAACGGCCACCTAGGACACGCCCAGCCATCAGGGCGCCCACCCCTCTATTGGTCAGGATCAATGCGAATGATCAAGAAATGGCCCAATTGATTGGGGCTAAGTTCAAGGCCCACACAAAAGCACGCGAAGCCCCCTTCGGTATAAGAAGAAGGCCCCAAGAGAAAATTGCTCTCTTGGAATCAGCTCTCAAAGCGGAGAGACCCTTCCACCAGCTACACCAGAAGCAAGTAAGTCCAAGGTCAACGCTCGCTACCAGACGGACGACCTTAGCTGTTCCCCATCTACCACTTCGACCCCAGCAGCCTCAGACCGAACAACGGCCTTTGTTCCTCTGACTGAGTGGGCACAAAGCTAAGTATAGGCTTTAGCAGTAGTGATAGTTTAGTCTGTAGTATTTCGTGCATGAGTAGATATTGCTGTGTATGTAAATAAATAGTACTGACTTTGAACTAACTAACTGGTGTACCGACTCTTTGATCAATATTTGGGTTTGAACCTTGTGGCGGTATTGAAAGATACCTGGCGACTCTAAAGCAAATGTAATTAGAATTAAGGAAGGCAACAATATTGACCGCCATATTTAGAAACAACCAAAGAGAGCAACAATTCGGTCGGATGACCAAAGGCTTGGTCAAAGATGGAGGTTTTACAGAGTGTCGAGGAGGAAAGCGAGGTAGGGAGGTGGACAGTGAAGGGAGAGAATGCCAGAGTCTGGAGCCTAATCAGAACGAATGGACAATAGGCATAGTTGCTGTTGCTAAGGCTGTGATACATTTTCATCTAGTAGAATGATGGAGCGATTAAAATCAATGATGTTGAAGAGTCCAGAATTACTGTAAATGAAAGCACATATCTCAGAGATTTGGGGCTGGAGCAGATTACAGAGATAGGGAGGAGTGAGGCCATGAAGGGAGTTGAAAACACAGACAGGAATTCTAAAATCAAGTCGCTGATTGACTGGGAACCAATGTAGGTCAACGAGCACCAGGGTGACGAGTGAACAGGAAAATCGCAACACAGATGGCAGAGTTTTGGATAATCTCAAGTTTACAAAGAGTAGAATGTGGCAGCCAGGAGTGTGAAGGGATACTCGGGTTCAGAGGTAACAAAAGCACGAATGAAGGGTTCAACAGCAGGTGAGCTGAGACAAGAGCAATATTACGTAAGTACTTGGAAATAGGCAGTTTTAGTGATGGTGCAAAAATGTGGTTGGAAGCTCATCTTGTGGTCAAATAGCACACATAGATTGTGAACAGACTGTTTTAAACTCAGACAATTGTCAGGGAGAAGGATGGAGTTGGTAGTTAGGGAGCAGAATTTGTAGTGGAATCAAAAATATATGGCCGAAATCTTCCAGGATCTGTATCGTCAAAATCTGGACTTAAGTTGGGAGAAACGCCCTGATGCGCATACTTGTTCTAAAATTTCCCAGAAAGTTTACATTTCTGATGGGCTGATTTCCACTGCCTGGGACTTTCTGTGAACATCTCCGATGCGGAGCTCAGAGACTCAGGACATACCTGGATACTTACCCTGGAAATGTTACACTGGTTTATATCTGGTCTCATGCAGCGTTAGCCAGGGTAACCGAACTGACCACAGCATCCAGCCCCCCTCTCCTCCTAATAACCCCAACCCCACTGATCTGACTACCCTCACGTACCCGACTTCGCTCCCAGCCTGACCTGAGAACCTTTCGGACCCGACCTAACTATCACTAACCTGACTCGACTACTCCCCAACCTGACGATCTCCTCCTGACTTGAACCGACTACACCCGCACTGACTATTCCCCATCCTCCTAGTCCACCGACCTGATCCAACAGCTCCACACCCAACTACTCCCCTGACCCAATTAACCCCACAAACCCAACTACCCCCAACCCCAATACGTGCTCATCCAACTACCCCTCATCCACCCGTTCACCAACTCACCCACTTACCCAACCACTCAACTACATCCTTCTCTTTCTCATTAATATAGGGAGATAATACGTGTTCTTTCTCATTAATACAGGGAGGTAACACTTGCCCATTCTTATCTTCTACTCTCCCTTCCTGTTGATTCCTCACAGCAATGCAGGGTCATAAGAAGTGGAATATTATGATGAAGCGAGGAATAAAGAAGCATCCATTTTGTTATCAGCTGTGATGAGGAGAAAGGTGAGGAGGATTCTGATGAAGGGGAAGATGAACTTGGACTAAAACCTAACTATTGAAAAAAAAATCACAGGCTATCTTTTTCCTTGCTTTAAGATTAGAAGGTCCCACATTCGCTCACTGATACTGACAAGTCTACTATTAACATTTGTGGTCACTCTCAAATCTTTATATTTGCCTTCTTAGCTGTGTTGTTTCCCTGAACAGACTAATGTTTTCTAAGACCCTAAACAGACACTTCATGCAAACCATCATGGTCATATCTTGCATCGGAGGTTCCATGGAATGCTTTTTACTCAAATAGGCATGAACGCTGTGTTGGCAGAACATGTCATTCAGACTAAAACTAGTAATTAATTTAGAAATACTGGAATTAACTTAGAAGATTTATTTTCACACACTGTCATAAGAAATAAATCAAATGCATGGGCGGTACGGTGGCGCACTTGCTAGCACTGCTGCCTCACGGCGCCGAAGTCACAGGTTCGATCCCGGCTCTGGGTCACTGTCCGTGTGGAGCTTGCACATTCTCCCTGTGTTTGTGGACACGCTAAATTGCTCCTTAATTGGAAAAAATGAATTGGGTACTCTAAATTTATTAAAATAAAGAAATAAATCAAATGCAATGTGACTTTACCTTTCTCAAAGATCAAAATCTTAAACTTCTGCTTCAGTTTCTTCTGATTGATATTTTCATTAACTTAATGCGAGTCCCATCTCACAGCTGCATCATAAAAACAAGCAAATCGGTTTGTCCAAAATAGGATTAAAAACAAGCAAAGGCTACGCAAAGACCATCATAGTGTCAGCTTTACATGAGCTCTGAAAATATTCCACTAACCAAACTCTTTGTTGTTATTTCTTGAAGGAAAAATGTTGTTGCGTGCGCAGTTAACCAAACTTTTCTGTGTTCATAACGCAGGAGTGTGGAGGGGAAGATAAACCTGTTGCTGCTGCCAGTTGCTTGCAGGGGAGAGAGAAAGGAGAGAGCTTGCCTGCCTGCATCTGCCATGCAAGGGACTCGTACTTGTTACTGACTGCCTTTCTGCTTATCGGGAGTGGAGCATAGGCCGGATTTTGGTTGGCCTGCTGTCAGGCTGAAAGCGGAGGAGAACAAACTCTCTTTTGAAGTTCTGGACTGGATGATGTCCCGAGATCTAATACTGGAACTGTGAGAGCACCAGGGCAGTGGGCCAATTGACTATGTGTACTGCTTGTATTGATGTTGGTTTTGTTTCATTGTTGAGGGATTGTATGGTTCTTATGTTGTGTAATTTTTGCCTAGCGGCTGGGTGCTCGCCAGTTGCAACCCTCCTGCTTCTGTGCACTGGGGTTGAGGGGTCCACCACCCCCAGTGCTAGTGAGGGGGAGGGGTGTTCTCTCTCTCCTCAACCGTAGGCTGCCTGTCCTTTTCTGGTGGACTGTGCTTCTTGCAGCGCCTCTCCACCGTTGTGGGGCTGTTGCTGGAGCCGGGGGAGGGAGCGTGCACTGACTTGAATGTTGGCGGCTTTGCCTTCTACTTAATTATTTGTTGGTTGTTTGTAAAGGCAGTTCTCTCTCTCTCTCTTCTGCTATGTTTTGTATAGGTGTGTCCTTTTCCGGTGGTGTGCGCTGCTCATTTAGGTGACTTTCCACCGATGTGGGGCTGCAGTTAGGGCAGGACATCGGTGTGTCCTTTTCCGGTGGTCTGTGCTTTCGTTTGGGCGTCTTTCCACTGATGTGGGGCTACTGTTGGGGAGGGGTTTGGGGGGAGAGGGGCCCTTTGCTAGCTTTACAGTTGGGGGTTTGTTTGAAGGAACTGTTTTGGGTTGAACTGTGTCCCCTCTTGGGAGGGGAGCGGGTGTTCTCTCTCTCACACACCATGCCGTGCACCGGTGTGTCCTTTTCCGGTGGTCTGTACTGCACTTTTGGGCGTCTTCCTGATGATGTGGGGTTACCGTTGGGGCTGTGGTCCTGGTTTGTCTTGTGAATGCGTTTAGCATATTACTGATTTGTGACTGTTTTTAGCATTTTGCTGATTATTTGGTATTCTTGAGTTGTCAATAAACTTAAAATATTTGCACTTGCTGATACATTGACGTCACTGATACACTGACATCACCGACTCCAGGACCAATCAAGATATACAACTCAGGAAGGTGAAGTTAATGAGTTTGATTGTTTCAGTGGGTGAAGCACTGAGCAGTAATTATGAATAAAGACTTGTAATCAGACAGTCAAATACTGGTTCTCCTCTCCTCTTAGCTGAGAAGCCTAGAGCCTAGATCTCAGGGGCTCACTGAATAAAAGAACAATGATTAACGAGCAACAACCTCTTGTGGTTATAACGATGAAGTGGGAGGCGTCCACTATATGCATCTGTAATACATTGCAGGAAATTATTAATGACATGCAGAACGCCCTCGAGTGACAGTCCAGGGTTGTGCAGAAACAAGATGTCAGAAGCATAGAACAGTGAAGGCTTCAGAATTGCTTCAGTAGATAATGACCAGGCCAGCCTGGTTGTACAGAACTTCCAAGACCTGGTAAGGAATTTACTATACTGTATTCACTGCTCACAATGTGGTCTCCTCTATATTTGGAAGACCAAACACAGATTGGGTGATTACTTTCCTGGACAGTTCAGTGCAATCTGTAGGCGTGATTCAGAGCTTCTGGCTGCTTACCATTTAGATTGTTCGTCCCACTCTGACCTCCATTGTCCTTGGTCTCTTACACTGTTGCAATGAAGCTCAACGAAAGGCTGAGAAATGGCACCTCCTTTTCTGACCAGGCTCAGCAAACATTGGCACCCAACATGGATGTCAATGATTTCACTTCATAACCATTGCTCCCAATTTTTGAACAACTGTTGCTGATATTAGTTCTGCTGCTGACACTTGCAAATCCTTTTGTTCCTTTACTGGTCCCGTTACTATTCCCTTCTTGCCTTGCCCCATCATCCCATTTTGTCATTTAATCCCCCCATTTATATAACACATTTTCCCTTTTGTTCTTTCCTCTCTTCCTTTTTCCGTCTTTGTACGTGATTAAATTCTGTTGCATCTCTTAACTTTCTCCAGCTCTGATGGAAGGTTGTTGACCCGAAATGTTAACACTGCTTCTCCCTCCACAGAAGCTGAATTTTCTGCTATAATTACTGGATGGAACTATTTGTTCTGTAGTGACGCCCTTCACCAACACCCTCTGAGGCGCAAGTCATCACTGCTGTTTCCCACCTCTTTGACCAAACCTTTACTCATTTGTTCCACTATTTCCTCCTTTGGCCGATCAGGCATTTGCTTCTGCGAATGTTTCTGGGATTAATTTTCTCCATGTGACAAGAGCGTATAAATGCAAGGTATTAAGAAGGAAGCTGCCTCCCTTCACACCCATGTCTTCATCGTCATCACCATCAGCTTCTGGAACCAAGTGTCAGCCTTGGCTCAGCGGGTAATATTCTCATCTCTGAATGAGATAGTTGCTGATTCAAGTTCCACCCTGGGTCTTGGGCACAAAGCTCAAGGCCGACGCTACAGTGCAGTATTAAGGAGTGTCCTCTTTCAGATGAGATGCTCTTCTTGAGGCAGTCAGTTTTGGGAAGTCAGCCTGCAGGTGTCGCCGAGACAGGGACAGGAATAGGTCCCATTTAAGTTCAAAAAGTTAGTGAAAGGGCTGCAGGCAGCAGGCTTTAAGGAAAGAGGGCCGCTGGGGCAAAGGTACCCATTTGGAGCAATGGTGATCTGCTTGGCACAGCCAGAGATCTGAAATTGTGCTCGTGAGCTAATGTTTGACAGCACCTGGGAATCCAGGGAACATATTCTTGGAAGGCAAGTATTTGAAATCCTGCGAGGTGAGCCATTGTTGCTGCAGCAGTTGAGTGGGAGCTACGCATCAAGAGAATTCCAAGGCAAGATCTTCAAATGTGGATATAGTAAACCCTTGTGAGAAAGACAAAGTATCAGTGAGATTGGTTGGATTACAATGGGACTGGGACTAATGTCAGCTTGGGGGGGTGTTGAAAAATCCATAGACTCTGACTTGGTTACATCTGTGATTTACTCATGTAGTCTGGTATGATCATCCATAGTTCATCTGTTAATTCAATGTATGTCATACTTACCTGAGTGTTAGAATATAAGATACATATTGTAAATGGTTTCATCTTTCTGAATTTATGTAGAAAAATGTGTTTTTGGTTGTTCAAAATCTGTGGAACCTTGTGGCTTTATTCCAAAAGCAGGTGGCTTGAATCTCAAACTTTCTCTACTGAACAAAACGTTATTGGTCCCTAACCAGATCAACCCCCTAAATGCCGAGTTCTGGCAAGGATGGAAACAACTTATAAAGTATTGATTGGCTGTATTCACTTGGCGATGTCCTGTAGTCATGAAAGGTGCTATATAAATGCACGTCTTTCTTCGTTAACATATTATGCTGTACTCTGTCATCTAAAATAATCCTGCTCCACCAAATTTATCCAGGAATCTAAAATACGATCTAGACATGGGACCGAATATCATCACATGATAAAAGTATCAAGACATCTTTCTGGGTTCCTGGCATTCACGCAGATGATTATCATTACTGACTGGCTGCAGAATGAAATTGAGAGGGCTGACATGTGGTACATTAGCACATCCTAGCTACAGAATTCATGTGAGCTGCCAAGCATGAAGCCTGTCACTAACCCCCACAGCCTGGCCTTCCGCAGCCATAATATTGGATGTTACAGATTAATCTGGGCTCCTTTCTTAAAAACATTATTACATTCAGTACGAGTTTTAAACGGGTTGACCAGAAATTTCCAGACTAGGCAATAAAAGAGCAGTTTTAAAAATATATGCCATTTTCATCACCTTTTGCTAATTAATATGGAGAACTGCAAGTTTCAACAAATTCTCATTATCAGCAAAGGAAGCACGAGAATTTAACCCATTGACATGACCTGCTGGGTTTAAGAAACTGAAGCAGGTTGAAATTCCAAATTGTTCACCCATTTCCTCTTCCCCACCTTGTCCTAGTACTTTCCTGACTCTCTGATCTTTCTTACAGCATGCCTGTTCTCACCACCCACAAGCTCTACATGTTCTAGGCTTTCTTCCTCCTGCTTTGCATGTTTTCTCCTCCACCCCATTCCCAATCACCCTCTATTTCCTCCTGTTCCCACATTTTTGCCAAAGTTCCTATGGAACTCTTTCTCTTCCGGTTCCCAAGTTTTCTCCTCCCTTCCCAATGGAATCCTCTCTCCTTCCTCCCATTCCCATCCTTTCAGTTCCAGTCTCAATGACGTCCTCCTTTGCTCTCTCTCAGTTCCCGTTCCTAGATTTCCAGTACCAGTTCCAATCGAACCCCTTCTTTTGTTCTTCTGTTCCCATGTTTTCTTCCCAGTACTAATGGCATTCTATCCCCTGGCCCCTCTCTTTATCAGCTAATCTTCTTCCTCCTTCTCTGTCTAGCCCTAGCTTTATGTTTATCCATCCCTATCCATCTAACCACCCCCCTCTTTCCCAGTCTCTCCCTCCTCTCCTTGACTCTCTCTCTCTTAACCCGGTCTCGACCTGTCTCTCTCTTCCCCCACTTCTTGTGTCAGCCACTCCTACTGGAAGCTGCCAGCCAATCAGAGGCCAGAATCTCTTGTACTCAGAATCACCACTCCCATTCTGACTCTCACCCTCTCCCTCACAGACTCTCTCCTATGCTTCTTCTTTCCCACTCTCTTTCTCTCCCCCCCCCCCCTCCCCCCAATCTCACTCCCACTGTCTCCAACTCCCTCTCTCTCCCCCCACACATACTTTCCCAGTCTCTCTCTCTCTCTCCCTATTCCTCCTTCTCCAGCGTCTCTTTATCTCTCACTGCCAGGCTCCCTCTCCTCTAGTGTCTCGGTCTCTCTCCTACACTTTCTCCCAGTCTCCTTCACTCTCTCTCCCAGTCTCTCTTTCTCCTCCAGTGGCTGTCTCATTCTCTCTCCCACTCTCTATTTCCCCCAATCTCTTTCACTCTCTCTCAGTCTCTGTCTTACAGGATCTGTCTCTCTTCTCTCTGCCAGTCTCCCTCTCCATCACTCTTGCCTTCTCTCCGCCACTCTCTCTCTCTCCCCGTCTCTCTCCCCCCAGTCTCCCTCTCCCTTTCTCCCCCCAGTCTCTCTCAAAGTTTCTTTATCCCCAAGACTCTCAACCCTAGCCTCTCTCCCGTGTCTCTATTGCTTTCTCTCCCGGCCTCTTACTCTCTTTTTCTCCTAGTCTCTTTCTCTCTCTTCCAGTCTCTCTCTCTCTCTTCATCTTTCTCTCTCTCCAGTCTTTCTCTCTCTCCTCTACTCTCTCTCCCCAGTCTTTCTCTCTCTCCCCAGTATTTCTCTCTCTTCCAGTCTTGTTCTCTCTCTCTCTTCCAGTCTTGTTCTCTCTCTCTCTCTCTTCCAGTCTCTTTCGCTCTCTCTCTTCCAGTCTCTTTCTCTCTCTTCCAGTCTCTCTCTCTCTTCCAGTATCTCTCCCTCTCTCGCGCCGTCTTTCTCTCTCTTTGTCTTTCTCTCTCTCTCTCCCCCAGCCTTTCTCTCTCTCCCAGTTTCTTTCTCTCTCTCCCCCCAGTGTCTTTCTCTCCCACCTTCTCTCTCTCCCAGTCTCTTTCTCTCTGTCTCTTTCTCCCTCTTCCCAAGTCTCTTTCGCTCTCTCTTCCCTAGTCTCTTTCTCCCTCTCTCTTTCCCAGTCTCTTTCTCTCTCTTTCCCTCCCTCTTTCCCAGTCTCTTTCTCTCTCTTTTTCCCAGTCTCTTTCTCTCTCTCTTCCCAAGTCTCTTTCTGTCTCTCTTCCCAAGTCTCTTTCTCTCTCCCTTCCCAGTCTCTTTTTCTCTCTCTCTCACCCGTCTCTCTCTCTCTTTCTCTCTCCCAGTCTCTTTCTCTCGCTGCCAGTCTCTTTCTCTCTCTCTCTCTCTGTCTCTTTCTCTCTCCCAGTCTCTTTCTCTCTCTCTCTGCCAGTATCTCCCTCGCTCTCTTTGTCTTTCTCTCTCTGTCTTTCTCTCTTTCTTCGTCTTTCTCTCTCTCTCCGCCAGCCTTTCTCTCTCCCAGTGCCTTTCTCTCCCACTTTCTCTCTCTCCCAGTCTCTCTCTCTCTCTCTCCCAGTCTCTTTTACTATTTGTCTCCCAGTCTCTCACCCTAGTCTCTCTCCTCCAGTGTCTCTGTCTCTCTCCCACACTCTTCCCCCAGTGTGTCTCTCTCTCTCTCTCTTTCTCTCTCCCCCAGTGTCTCTTTCTCTCCCCCGGTGTCTTTCTCTCCCCCAGTGTCTCTCCCTCTCACCCCGTGTCTCACTCTCTCTCCCACTCTTTCCTCTCCCCAGTCTCTCACCCCCCCCCCACGTGTTTCTCTCTCTGCCTTTCCCTCTCTCTGTCTCTCTCCAATATTTCTCTCTTCCACACTCATTCCCTTCCCCATTCTCTTTCTCTCACACTCCCTTCACCAATCTCTTTCTCTCTCTCGTCCACACACTAACTCCCTTCACCACTCTCTTTCACACACCCTCTCACTCCCTTCACCACTCTCTTTCTGTCGCTCTCTCTCACACATACTCACTCTCTTCCCATTCCCTTTCTCTCTCACACACACTCTCACTCCCTTCCCACTCTCTTCCACACTCACTCCCTTCCCCACTCTCTTTCTCTCTCACACACACACACACTCATTCCCTTCCCCACTCTGTCTTCCACACTCACTCCCTTCCCCACTCTCTTTCTTCCACACTCTCACTCCCTCCCCATTCTCTCTCTCCCACACACTCACTCCCTTCCCCACTCTCTCTGCCACACACTCACTCCCTTCCCTCCATCTGCCAGCTCAGAGCCTGTTGACAGGAGGGCTCCACGCATGCGCGGGCCTGTCGGTTGGCCCGCTCCCATGATACGGCGCGGCGGTTAAAATGGCGGCGGTTCAATCCGGAGCAGAGCGGGAGCAGGAACGGGCTGATCCGGTGTGAGCAGGGAGGGAGGGTGGAGGAAGGGGCCCGGGACCAGCCGTGAGGAGGGGGGTGGGATCCGGCTTTCGGATAATCCCCGCGGCCCGGATCTGACAGCGAGTGAAATCTGAACAAGCAGCCATGGATTCGGTTATTGGGGAAGACCCGACGTTACCTTTAGATTTTAACGGCAGGTAGGTGCTGCTAACCCGGAGTCCGGTTACGGAATTACTCTGATCCCGGTGTGTGCCGTTTTGTGAAGTTGGTGTTTGGGACGCGGCGCAGTTGGTGAATGCAGGGAACGGCAGGAGGCTGCCCTCCTGTTTGAATATTGGACGTTATTTTTTTCCCACCCTATTGTCGATCGCCGTGTGACCGACTCGGCTGATTCACTCACTCCGGTCTGTCGGGCAACCGACCGGCCGCGGGAGGGTGACCCCACAGCCTGTGTGTGTGTGTTCAGGCCGCCTCTGTAAACGGAAAATCCCCACAGGCTGGCGCTCCTAACTGAACCAGGTGTCATTGTGCCCCGTCCGTCCACCACTCCTCCTGAGCACCATCAGATGCGAGCGGCAGAGCTGCACTGGGGGCTGGCGAGCGGCAGAGCTGCACTGGGGGCTGGCGAGCGGCAGAGCTGCACTGGGGGCCGGCGAGCGGCAGAGCTGCACTGGGGGCTGGCGAGCGGCAGAGCTGCACTGGGGACCGGCTGGCGAGCGGCAGAGCTGCACTGGGGACCGGCTGGCTGGCGAGCGGCAGAGCTGCACTGGGGACCGGCTGGCGTGCAGCAGATCTCAATCACCTATTATATTCCTTGTGTCAAGTTGACGATCTGGGCATCCGATTGTTTTGTTTTGTTTGCAATGAGGAACTGATACTCCGATTGCTCTTTGTTAACTGGATGTAATTGCCCAGTCATCCCCTTTTTGCATTTTCCTAAAGGGTGGACAGAGTACTTATCCGATTTGTTATCATCGTCTGATAACCTATCCTGAAGAATATAACTCATACGGGCTTGAAACGTTGACTCCCTCTCTCCACAGTTGCCAGACTTGCTGAGTTTTTCCAGCATTTTTCTGCTTTAAATTCAGGTTTAGCTTGTTTTTTATCTGCATTTTCTGAGATTGAAAACATAAAGTTTTATTTCTTGGAAAGATTGATACGTTTTCTTGTAGCAACATATGAAAGGTAACAGGAGAGAAGAAATTAGTGTAACTGATAGTACTAGTTAAACGTGTATATTACTTGCCTTTTGTGGTGAAAGATGATACTTGGGTCACCCTGACAATGCACGATGCTACTTAATTAGTGAGCCAGTCCACAGAAATTACAGGGATAATTTCAAAGAACCAATTTCACAATTTGCTTTAGACTATTAGATCTTGAACTTTTCAATGGATTGGAACAGGGTTTTTTTTGTTAACTTGGTGTGATGTTGTATACTTTTAACTAGTACATAGACATATGTTCATGGAATGTGGATGATGTTGGCAAAGTCACATTTATTTACCACCTCTAGTTGCCCTGGGATTGTGGTCAGTCAGCTTTTTGAACCTCTGCAGTACTAGTGATGGTGCTTGAACAGTCATGTTAGGAATTTCAAGATGTTGACCCAGCAATTATGAAAGGAGGTTGGTATGTGTCCATGTCAGGGTGATGTGACAGGACTCGGAGCTGCTGATGTTCCCATGGTCTTGCTGTTCTTTTCCTCTTTGGCAGCCGAGGTAGTGGAAGTAGAAAAGTGTTTTTGCACATGTAGTCAATATTGTTATTGATGGGATGGTACAATTGTGGTAATGTTATTGGTCTACCAAACCAAAGGTCATAACTAATGCTCTGGTGACATGAGCTAGGGGAAATTAAATCAATTAATAAATCTGGAATAAAAAGCTAATCACATTAACAATAATCATGAAACAGGCAGATTGTTGTAAAAACTAATTTGGTTTACAAATGTCCTTTTTGCTGGCTTACATATGATTCCAGACACATGGGTCAGTAGCCTATCAAGTCACTAATATTTAATCAATCGGCTGCAGAAAAGTTGAATAAAAATAAAACTGGGAGTATAATCTGGCATTGACCTAGCTACCAGAAACGAGGACTGACTGCAAAGTTCTTCTCACTAACTTGTACCAAAATTGGGAGATAAGGCCCACTGACAAAGTGACAGCTTCTTGCAAATCATACTTGTTGATCATGCTTCACACCAATATGTCTTGCATTCATACATCATCTTCCCTGGGTATGTCTTGTCCCACTGGCAGGACAGATCCACCGGAGGAGATGAGGTATACAGTTAGGAGGAAATGGCCCTGGAAATCCTGAAAATTCACTCTGGACCCTGAGAAGTCTCATGGTTTTCGGTAAGGAAACCTTCAGTAGATTACCACCTACTGCCCTCCCTCAGTTGATGAATCTATACTCTTCAAATGTTGAACATGCTTGGAAGAAGGTAGCAAGTGCACAGGAAGAATTTTGGGTGAAGGACTTCAATCTCCCTCATCAAGTGTGGCTTGGTAGTACCACTACTGACTGTGCTGGAGGACCTACCTGTCAGACTGGACGTGCAGCAGGTGGTGGGAGAACCAGCAAGAGGGAAAGACCTACTTGGCCTATTTCTCATACTGTCCACTGCACTATCTTTGTAGATAGTGAAGTCCTTTGCACTGAAACACCCTCCATCATGTGTGACACTACCACTGTGCTAAATGGGATGAATTTGGAGGTGCCGTGGACCATCAACGGCAGCAGAATTGTATTCATCACCTGGAATATGCCCTCACTCTATGATTGCCGTCAGCTCAGAGGACCAGCCTGATTCAATAAGATTGTAGAAGAGCATCTCCGAGCAGTAGCAAGCATACCTAAAAATGAGGTACCAACCTGGCAAAGCTACAACACAGGAACACATACATAATAGCAGAAGCAACCCGCGATAGACTTAAATGATCTACAACAATCCCTAAAGTGCAGAAAGATACCATTTGGCACATTGAGTCTGCACTGACCCTTTGAAAGACCACCCTACTTAGGCCCAATCCCCTGCCCTGTTCCTGCAGCCCCACCCTAAGGAACAATTTTGCTTGGCAAATCCACCTAATCTGCATATCTTTGGAATGTGGGAGGAAACTGGAGGAAATCCACGCTGACACTGGGGGAATGTACAAACTCGACGCAGTCACCCGAGGTTGGAATCTAATCCCAGTCCATGGTATTGAGGCAACAGTGCTAACCACTGTGCCGCCGTGCAACCCCCCCCCCCCCCCAAATGCTGCAGTCCTGCCACATCAGTCATTAATAGTGGTGGACAATTAACCAAAGGAGGAGACTTCACAAATATCTCCATCCTCCGTGATGCAAAGCTGAGACCGCTTCAGCCAGAACTACCGAGTGGATGATCCACCCCTCCAATTCAATTCACTCCATATGATCAGCCAGCTTGAATGCCACCACTTAAACATTCATTCCCTTCACCATTGGACAGCGGCAGCAGGGTGTACCATTTATAAGGTGCACTGCAGCAACTTACCAAGGCTCTTTTTAACAACCTCTTGCACACCCGTAACCTCCATCATTTAGAAGGGCAAGAGATGAATGGGATCATGCCCCTCCAAGCTGCACACCATCCTAACTTGGAATAATCACACTGTTGCTGGATCAAAATCTTGGAACTCTTCCTAACACACCGCATGGACTGCAACGGTTCTAAGAAATTCGGGATGGAGAATCAATGCTGGCCATGTCAGTGACACTCTCATTGCAAGGAAGAATTTTAAAAAAAACTTAATTGCTTTAGTTGTTGGGAATCATGTGGAGCTTTTGAGAGATGTGAGCAACACTAGCAATGCAGGATTTGACTTTACTGCTTCAGCATGAAATTTGAGACATTTTGTCACACCCGTTGCTATGCTAGTATATGTCATCAGACTTTCACCCACAAGTTTTGGCTGACATTCACAATGTAAAAGCTAATTCTGTAAGCAGACTGAAAGAAATCAAAACCTTTATGCATGGTGTGATTGCAGCAATGGGACAAATTGTTGCTTTTGAAATCTATATAATTTTATATAATGCACTTTGTGGTTGTAATGGCAAGGTTTGACGTTTTTATAGAAGAGAAACACACCACCCAGTTTGTGCAGAGAAATGCACCACAAAAATAAAATAAATGACCAGTTCTAATTACGTAGTTTATAAATATTGGCCAGGATCCCCTGCTGTTCTTTAAATAGTGCCATGGGATCTGTAACATCTATTTGAAAAGACCGACCTGGCTTCAGTATAACAACATTTATGTTACCCTTTTATTCTTTCATGGGATTTGGGCATCACTGGCAAGGCCAGCATTTGTTGCCCAACCCTAAGTGCCCTTGAACTGAGTGGCTTGCTAAGCCACCTCGGAGGGCACTTAAAGAGCCATGCCACATATACAGGGAAGGACGGCAGATTGGATTCATAAGGACACCTCTGTCCTTATGAAACCAAAGAGAAAATGCTGGAAAATCATAGCAGGTCGGCAGCATGTGTAGGGAGAGAAGAGAGCTAACTTTTCGAGTCCAGGTGACCCTTTGTCAAAGCTGGACTCAATGTTAGCTCTTTTCTCTCCCTACAGATGCTGCCAGACCGCCTGAGATTTCCCAGCATTTTTCTCTTTGGTTTCAGATTCCAACATCCTTAGAAATTCGCTTTTATCCAGTGTCCTTATGAACATTGACAAATGTTTTATGGTCACTGTAATTGAGACTAGCTTATGATCGGAGCCATAGAACCATTGCAGTGCAGAATGAGGCCATTTGGCCCATTGAGTCTGCACCAACCCTCTGGACCCTAGCCAGGCTCCTGCTCTATCCCTGCAACCCCTAACCCCACCTAATCCGCACATCCCTGGACACTAAGGGGTAATTTAGCAGAGCCAATCCACCTAACCTTCACATCTTTTGGACTGTGGGAGGGAACTGGAGCACCTCCCGGAGGAAACCCACGCAGACACTGGGAGAAAGTGCAAACTCCTCACAGTCACCCAAGGCTGGAATTGAATCCGGGACCCTGGCGTGGCAGCAGTGCTAACCACTGTGCCGCCATGCCACCCCAGCTTAATTGTCTGGCTGACTGGTGAGGCCTGAAGCCATCACCTTCTGACTCTGACAAAAGGAACATAATCTAGACTGACATTTCAGCGCAGTCAGGGGACGATGGTGGTGTAGTGATAATGTCCTACCCGGTGGGGGGTTAGCAGCCGCGCAGCATAAAGCCCCAGGCTTTATCTGTGGATACAGCCGGATAATGGCCGGGTCTGTGGCAACGCATGGAGCATGGCTTCCTCTGACTGATGGTGCTGGACTCAGTCTGCAGACGTCCTGAGGCCGTGCATGCGGCGTACTCCCGAGTTTGCTGTTTTTGAGGAGGCAGAGCATCGGCAAAACGGCACCGCCCCCAATTCCGGCACGATCGCCGAACGCGATGTCGGTGATCGGAGAATCCCGCCCCAGGTTTCTCCCCAGTTACTGTTTGGGCTGAAATGAACTGTTCACAACCTTGACCCGGAGTTCCAGCCCCACTTTGTCCTCGTACGAAAAGACCACTCTTCTGTTTCTAACATTGCCGTCATTGGCTTCACCTCCGCTGATGGCTGCTGAAATTATTATCCCTGCTTTTCATCTTCAAACTTGGCTGTTGAAATGCTCCCATCCTCTGGAAACATTTTGACTCTTCCCATACTCATCACACTAAAATTTTGCTCACCTTTAATTCTTTATGTAGCTTTTCTCCTCCCTTTTGTTTGTAACCACTGCCAGCTAGCTTGATGCACTATAAATAGATGATGTGCTGGAATGTCACAAATGCTCTAACCCAGGGTTTCCCAAACTTTTCCACCAATGGGACCCTTTGACCTCCCAAGAATACTGAAGGAACCCATGAGAAATATTCTTCTTGTGTTTAAGAGTCAATTCTCAAAAAAATGATTGGGTACAAACCACCAAAACCTAAATTATATGTATGTTTAACATAATTAAAATTCTCTTATTTAAAAAACATACTTGGGTTTTACCTTTTGTTATTTGGGGGGGAGAGGAGGGAGTGTTACTGCTTCTTTAGTTCAAGTCTGCTTCTGTCTCTGATCCGCACGCACTCGCCTCTATCTGCTCCAGGCCTGGGGCCTGACTGCTTTGCTGTCCGCGCTCACTCTGATTTGTACAATTTGAGTTTTGTGCTGTTTGCAGCTTGGTCAATATGCGGTCAGATTCTGGAAAATCCAACCTCCCTGGACAAGTTGGAAACCGCACAAAACACTAATTGTATAGATCTGTCTCACCTCTCTCGGAGCCCTTGGGAGGCTCTCATGCCCAGGGTCCATGGAACCTAGTTTGGGAACTCTCGCTCTAATCAACTCTGTACAATAATCTAATGTAGAACCTATGGAAAGAGAAAGCCGAGTTAATGTTACACGTTGATGTCTTTTCAACACAACACTTGGGTCATTTTCTGAATGCAACTGTGTATAATATTATTGTCACTTGACTTCTTAGTTGATGCCTCTTTTTATAAAACCTGATATTTAGGATGAGATTTTCCTGGAAATTGGCAAAGGCTGATGTTGAGCAGGAAAAGAGGCGCTGAAGCCGCCGGCAGCAATGATTGCTTTCTCCGCCGTATAATCCGGGACTTTGGGGGAAGAAAACTCCCAAGGGTTGGGACCCAGAACATATCGCTGGCAGGATGGCGTTCGATTCATCCGCCCCGCCAGCAACTTAGCTGAGAATCGGGATACCATTTTTAAAAGCTGTCCCAGCGCAGAGAGAGCAAAGGAGTTGATCACATTTTACTGTTGCTTATTGTAGTTGTCTTGGCCGTAATCTTTTTTCATGAAATATTTGCTTATGCGTTTCAGCTCCAATGTCTCCAAACTGCCAGATATCACGGTTGCTGCAGACAACAGTGATGCCAAAGAAAATACCCTTGGTAGGTACATTGTTTCAATTTAATTTCACCTTCATAGATGATTCAATTTAATTTCACCTTCATAGATGGTTCAATTTAATTTCACCTTCATAGATGGTTATGTTATGGGCCAGGGTTTAGAGAACCTCAAAAATGTATCATGGAGTTCACCTGACCCACAAATTTGAATAGATTGTGGTTATGGGGAGCACACGGCTTTACTCTGCAGGTGTGATGCAACAGGAATCTACAGTACCTTTAAATTAAAACACTTTATTTATGAAACCAGTAAACATCTTAACAATCATCAACACCAATAAATTCCCCAAAGAATACCATACTCTCTAAGTAACTCTTAATCTTTCCTTGCAACATCCATAAGACAAAAAGAACCCTTTTTACAGAAAGACATCAGGTTTAACTTCTCTACTGAGACGGGTATTAGTTTTATATCACCAAAGTATCTGTGGACAGTCTTTAGATTGCAGAGAGAGAGACTAATACACCTTCTTGCTGTGAACAAAACTAAACACGCCCTGCAGCTGCAAGCCCAAAGTGAAAGTAAAAGCAGACAGACAGCCCAGCTCCACCCACACTCTTGACATCATTGATAAACACCCATTTCTTAAAGGTACTATCACATGACACTGATCCTTAATCATTGCTGGAGGTTAATTCTACCTTGGTGTTTCTTAATGTGCCCCACATAGTTTAGCTGTGGATCTGTAGTGGTCTGTTCAATCTGTGCCCTCCATGTTTCCATGATAACCATTTGGCAAGGTACTTTGGTGCAGTAGACTTGTCATTATATTTCCTAGTGATTTTATACTGATGAGCAAGATTTATTTCTGTCCACAACAAGCCCGCACTCCCTGATGCCTACTGCTGGCTATGGGGATGTTTTCAACTTGTCCTCCATCCAGTTATTCCAGAAAATGTTCTTTACTGGCAAATTTAAACGTTCTGGGAATCTTGAAGCCAAAACATGCTTTGAAGTATTTAACAAAATGTTCATCAATTTCTGTGAAGGGCAAAACCAGTTTTGAATCTGTTATTCGACTTTAGTTTATTACAGTTTATGGCTTCATCCGTCCAAATGTTGTTTAAAATAATTGCTGACCCCGTGTGAGAGATGGAAACCTTTTACGACTGTGGATTATTGTGGACCATCATGTGTTATCACTAACCTTTTTATAGGCTTTATAAAATATATTTTTGAATAAAAATTATAGTACCTTTGTTTAACTTTTGGTAGAAGTAACAATAGAAACTGTATCATATTTCTGTGATTTCATAAAAATAAAATGATATTCTAATTTTGAATTTTACATTGGGTAAGTAATTTTAATGGTGCTACATACTGTGCAACCAATTTGAGTAGCAAGATTCATCAAATAAAAGATTGAATAGATAACTTTCTATAAACTTCTGCACGTAATTCCTTAAATGTATTTGCACTTTAAAAAAAAATCTTTATTTTTCTCCAGCTCTTTATAGGTTTCTGCTTTAACTAGAAATGCAATAGTATCCACTTGCATCACTCTTTTTACCAGTAGATCATCTGGTTGTTTATAAGCTTATTGCATAAAGTTGGTCCAGAACAGTTAGCTTTAACTAAAATACAAGCGGACCAGCTAAGCTGTTTGCATATATTTTCCCCTGCATGGTGGAAGGATGTGATCAACCATATTTGTCTGTCCCAGTCTCAAAATTGAAGGGCAGTTGAGTCTGGGTTCGGCCTCAATCCTTTGTTTTCCCATTTACGATGACAATCTTATTTTCACTTAATCCTTTTGTCTCAATTTTCAGAGCTGCCGATTGTAACTGTTGGGAAATTATCTCCTGTTCGTGCTCGTACTATGAAAGAGTTTGAAACAGTAAGTTAGAAACCTGTTGTATGTATATATTACTTTAACCTCCCAGAAAAGATTCATCTGAATCGCCAGTAATCTCTTCAAATTACATTAGAACTGCACATGTTCTTTCCTCTCCTCCAGAAGAACACCAAGGTGTCTATTTTTCTTCCTTGCATTTATTACTTCTCAATCAACAGCATTTATTTATATGAATGGAGCAAAGGATCGAAAGCCGTTGCAGTTAAACTAATATATTTGATTCTTGAGATATTGTCATAACTTTCAAATATGTTTTTCTATTGTCAATTATTCTCAAACTTTGTGTACTTATGAAAATGAATACAATTTGGATTATTTTTCCAAAAGGCAAAATTTTATCCCATTGATCCTTATCCTTTTTGCTCCATCAAAATTTACTATCTTCTCAGAAATCCTAGGAAAAATATTTGACGCTTGAATGTCTGAATTATACAATTATTACAGTCAAAGGGTACTGCTCTATCGTTGAGGATCTCAAATCATGTTTTCAATTTCAACTCTCTCTATTCCCCTTCATTCTCTGGCATGGGATCCTTTCTTCCTTGTTTTTAAATGGATAATAAAAAACATTGGGTAAATTCTGATGCTGTTGTAGCACTATTTGACATGTTGTAAATAAATTGAGTTTATGAAGTACTTGTGATGTCTTTCTTTGGTTGCTTATTGCATGGCAAATTATGAAATCCTTAAAATGGTGAGACCTAGTGGCCATTGAAGGTCTGGACATTTTCTGATAAATTACAGAACATTAAATGAAAAATAAATGCAGCTTGCTGAAGACCACTGACAAAAAAGCACTATTAAGCCCCACTCGAGGACCCTAATTTCTGTTCCTTCTCAAATTGCATATTTTTCAAAAACATCTTTAATTTATTTAGAGATGAAACACTTGAGAAATGTCAGCATCTGATTGTCCAGTTGAAGATTCCTGGGAAGAAAATTTATTATCCCAGTCAGAAGTCTCTTCAATTTAAGGTCTGAAGCTTGTTGTTTACAAACAAGCTCGATTATGACAACTGGATCAGAAAACACAACGGGAGGTGGACTTTCAAAAAGCTGACTAGATTGGGGACACATAATGTCTGCCCTTTAAAGGGAGGAACTTAATATAGCTTAGCTATTCCATCTGGTCACTTTGCTGGATTACGAAGGAAGGTTCTTTTGTGTTTTACTGAACCACTACTGAGCTAATCTTAAAAAGATGTTTTGAGTTTAAAATTCTCTTGGTTCACGTGAAGATTTGTCAATTCTGTACTAATTTCAGTATCTATGCACCAATGAATAGTTGAAATTGCCTGGCTCAGTCAAGAAAAAAGCATCTTCTTGGCAGCATTGACATTCAAGCCGAGAGACCTTTTATTTGTTTTGGGCCATGTAGCTAAAGGTAAAGAAAGCACTGAACTGGGAGAATGGCCTGATTTAGCATTAATGAACAGTGCTGCCACATGATAGCTAAACAGTGTGATAACATGAAGCCATTCTTTATTGATGTTAAAATTGTTATGACTTTTTCAAAATAAAGCTTTTATCTTCTTAAATGACTTCTTAATAGATGCAGATAACATGAAAAGCTTTTGTTTTCTAAAAGCTATCCATCCACTGATGATTACATATGGGGACAATCTAGATCTCACGATCACCACAGACACTGGGACCATAAATGGTTACCACTCAGCAGCCAACCATACCTGTCAGCATTTTGAGTGAGAAAAGCCAAAACTAATCTCACCGCTTGCTATTCTCCCATAGTCCAGTGTCTTCATGTGCTTCAAATAATGATTCAATTTTCCTTACAATTCATAGTGTTGACATTTTAGACAATAGGAGCAAAAGTAGATAATTTGGATTCTCGAGCCTACTCCGCTACTCAATAAGATCATGGTTGATCTAATTCCACTTTCCCATCATTCAAGAAGGAATAATTCTGGTGAGGTTTCTGTCTGAAGACTGATGATTGAGAATTTCTTGCACTCATGTTGAATGGAATTTAATCGTACTAAAGCTTGTGTGCATTTTAAATTTATTCCATTTAATATTAAATTGATGCTTCTAGATCTTCATTTAATAGTTTGTTCGCCGCTTGGCCTTAATTATACTTTCACAGTATAATTCTGTCACAGTATAATTTTCAAGTTTTCTTGGCTCTTGCATGCAGACGATCAGAATACTGGTGCAAGCGATGTATGACCACAGAAGGAAAAACTTTTCTTGTGCTTTATAATTCACATTTGACTCTTTTCCACCACAGTTACTCAGCTAAGTATACATTTCAGATCTTGCTTTATTGCTGCAGCAGTGCCAACTGTCTATTGTAAAACATCAGACTGATGAGATCAGATGGCTGTGGAGTACAACACTGTACTGTCTCCATGTTTTGCATTTTGAATGCTGGTTAATTGTATTTGTGTCTAATTTTATTGTTGCCTACTTTTGTCGACTTGCATTTGGTTAAAATCAGCACGGGGACTTTTTGGGTAGGGTTTGATGTGAGGTTTCTGTAAAACTGCAGGTTGGGAGAGAATGAAATTAGCTTGCTTTCTCAAAGTAAAACTGTAGGTTCTTGACCTTGACAAGTTTGCCAAAGTAGGGGGAGGCGGTAGCCCAGTAGTATTGTCACTGGACTAGTAAGCCAGAGACCCACGGTAATTCTTTGGGGACCCGGGTTTGAATCCCACCAAGGCCGATGGTAAAATTTGAATTAAATAACAATCTGGAATTAAAGTCTAATCATGACCATGCAACTATTGTTGATTGTTGTAAAAGCCCATCTGGCTCACTAAGGTGTTTTACAGAAGGAAATCTTTACCTGGCATGACCTACATGTGACTCTTAAATGCCCTCTGAACTGGCCTAGCAAGCCATTCAGTTCAAGGGCAAATGGGTATAGACAATAAATGCTGGTCCAGCCGATGATGCCCATATCCCATGAACAAATTTTAAAAAAGTTATGGACAGCATTATTATCTTGTTGAACTTGACTGTTTGAAATGCTGGCATCCTATTCAACCCTGAGCTGAGTTTCTCGCACCATATCCTCCATCACAAAGACTGTCAACCTCCATCTCAACCCAACTGCTGCTGTAACTCTCGTCCATTCCTTTCTTATTATCAGACTCAAACTATTCTGATGTTCTCCAGTCCACCCTCCTATTCTCCACCTTCCGTGCCGTGTCCCACATTAGGTCCTTCCCCTCTGTCCTTGCTGGCCTACATTGACTCCCAGCGCTAATGCATCAAATTTTCTTTATATGTTTTATCATTTTTACAGATAATGCAACAATCTTTCAAAACACAAACTGGTACAGTACAACAGAACAATTATATTATATGCAAACATAAAAAGAGCGAAAGACAGGATAGTTTCAGAACTATGGGGTGGGATTCTCCAATAATGGGGCTCCAATAATGGGGCTATGTGAAAAAACACGTGTGAATCACTCTGGACTTACCTGGAGTAGCTCTAGGGTGATTCTGCAATTTGCAGGGGGCTAGCAGGGCCCCAGAGTCGTCCTCGCAGCTCCGGCTGCCAATATGGGGCCCCGAACGTCCGGTCGGGGTCCGCGCCTGTGTTGGCAGACCCACACCGCGGAGCGACAGCAAGAAGATAGCACACTGATTGGTGCCCCCGATCAATAGCCTGGCCGTCCTGGAGTCCCACCCCAGTGAATGAACCCCCCCCCCCCAACCAGGGCGGCCACGGACTGAGTCATGGATGGAATCATGAGAGAACCATGCCGGCGGGAACCCGGCCAGCTGCACTGGGAGAATTGGCGTGGGGGCCTTTTTCAATGGCCGTCGACCGCGCCTGCCCGATTGGTGGCAATTCTCTGGGGATCGCGGGTCTGACACTCATTCTCTACCCCCCCCGCACCGAGCACGATTTCGGAGCGGAGGCTCGGAGAATCCTGCCCATGGTACTTAAGAACCACTCTGTGAATCAGAGAGTGGGGGGTGGCGGGGAGGGGACTAAGAGAGAGAAAGAGGATAATGCCATACAAACATGGTAGAATGACATAACACAATGCACATCTTTTATGTATAGCTAATCAAGACTTGATACATGGCTCACGGGAAACCTTGCAGGAGCAGGTCAGACAGGGTAGAGCCTATAAATTTGAGATGGGGTCCCACACTTATCTGACATGGAACGGAGTACAGAAGTCAGAAATTCCATAGGAATACAACGTAATTTTATGCCAATTTTGAATCGAAGGATACTTGTTATTAATCCAAGAGTAGAGGATATTTTTCCGAACTGCAAAAGTTAGGATGCTATACAGCCTTTATTCCACCTAATCTGCACAACTTGGGACCGTGGGAGGAAACTGGAGCACCAGGAGGAAACCCACGCAGAAACTGGGAAAATGTATAAACGCCACACACGAGGCCAAAATTCTCAAATTTCTAACCATTCATTAGTGCTGCCGCCAAGGGCTTATGATAGCACCTGTATACATTTAACGTATACATTTAACATCTTTCTTTCCCAGTTCATATCTGCACAACGTATAAACCAAGTAGTCCCATTCCATCTGGTCGAAGGCTTTCTCCACGTCCAAGGAAATCACTAACCTATCTGGCACACTTTTGAAAGACTTAGATAACATTTAGTAACCTTCGGAATCCAGTCTGATCCCCAGATGATGAACAGGAAAATTCCCTCTAAATATCTCACCAATGCTTTAGACAACAATTTTGAATCAACATTCTGAAGCAAGATTGGCTTATAGGAAGCACACTCCTCTGGGTTCTTGCCTGCCTTCAAAATCAAAGAAATACTCGCTTCTCAGACCTGCCTCAAATGAATGACTGTACATACCTAAAGGGCTTGCTGATAGTAGTATGTGAATCCCATACCCAAAACCATCTGGTGCAAGGTCCTTACCCGGTTAGAGCTTCCCACTATCCACAGCAACCTCTTCTTTAGAGGTAGGACGATTTAGAACCAGCCATTGCTCCTCCAATGCTGTAGAAAGCTCGAGGGAAGGAAAGAAGAGCTCCATACGTATCAGTACATCTCCAGACTGGGCCTTTTAAAAAAAATTCCTAGATGCCTTACTAATGTCCACAGTTTTAATTAATATATTATCATGTACAGGGGGGTAGCCCTAGAATCAGACCTCTTCTTAGCCAAGAAAGCCAATTATTTACTAGGCTTGTTTCAGAACTCTCAAATTTTTTGCTTCGCAAACTTCAAACTCACCTCCGCCCACTGGGTCACAAGGAATCAAGTGCCACCTGAGCCACGTTAATCTCCCTCAACAACTGCCGTTTGAGGTTCCTCACATTCTCCTTTGCTTCGGCCAATTGAACTTCCAACCAGTGTTGACTTTCCAGCATTCTAAGTCTGTATAAGAAATAACCAATCCCCTAGCATAAATCTTGCAAGTCTCCCACAAAATGAAGGGTGACACATCAGAAAGGGAGTTTACTGAATAGAAACACACAAGCTCTTTACGTGCTAAAGGATTTATCCCGAAGCAAGGACGTGTCAAAACACCTTGTCCTAGATTGGTGGCAGGAGGCCTTCGAGTAAAAACTCAAGGAAAACTGGAGCATGGTCAGAGATCACACCTATAAAGCAGGAAGATCCCCCCCCCCCCCACCCACACCCTTCACAATGCTCCACCTTGAAGGGGACATTTTTATTGACCAAAATTGCTACTCCTACTACTGGCTGAGAACCAGGTGAAGAAAACCTGCCCCACCCAGTTCCCCTTTAACTTTAAGTGCTCCTTTTCATTCAAATGAGTCTCCTGTAACTAGACCATGTCCACGTCCTCCTTTTTAAGGAAGGACAAGATCTTTTTCCTTTTGAAAGAATGATGAATTCCAGGAATATAGTTCAAATTAGCTACCTCCATTGCACAATCCACCAGAAGGAAATATAGGACAGGAGTTTTGCGCCACATTTGGTTGTGCACCAAAAAACACTTCCCGTATCTCAAGTCACACCGGAGGCACCATAAAGCCCTTATAATGTTATTTTCTCGCATCTGTACCATTGCAGGATTCAGTCAACACCGTACAAATCCCAACACCAAAAATACAAAATAATCACGACCGCAATAGTTTTAAGGGGACATTCCTCAACACAAGTGAGAGTCCATAAGGCTAACCCTACGCTATACCGTCATTACTATCAGGAGCCATACTCCTCGAAATAAGTCAGAAAGAGAATGGGAGCCACATGTACCTGCTGCATTTTTGGCCCACACATGAAGACCTAAACTTCCACCCACCTCCAGGCAATGATACCACTCGATTCTATCATGGTTAAAGAAAGGATCCCAAACAACCAGTATTGCTGTCATAACAATACAGATAAGAAGAGAAAATGTCAGATAACTAACTCATGGTACAGCTACCATACATGAAGGTCCCTGAGATTCATAAGGAGAAAACATTCAATATAGTGCCCAATTATTAATGCCTCCTAATAAGCATGATATATAACAATGCAAAAAGCATTGTAACGGGGAGAAAGTCTGTTATTTGAATGAGCTGCAGACTGTCAGTCCAAATCCTTGCTCTCTGTAGACTTTATGAAGGCCAAGGCACTAGCCGTATTATCAAGTTGTCAGCTATCACCCACTAGGTCACAGGATAAAGCAGGGCATAATTCACTCCAGCGGCGAAAAGTCCTGTAAAACAGATCCTCGCCGCCTCACGGAGCCAGGTCATGCCTCGTCACCTCCAGAACTTTCTGGCGAGCTTTGAAGTTGCGCAAGTGAATGATTATTGGCCTGGGACATTGATTGTACTTGGGCCTCAAAGACGGGGCGGGATTCTCCGTTTTGCCGGCGCCCCGGGGGTTTCCCGACGACGTGGAGCTGCCCCACAATGGGAAACTCCATTGACCGGCTGGCGTAACGGAGAATCCCGCTGGCGGGTCGAGGCAGAAATGTGGCAAGGCGGGTCGGAGAATCCAGCCCAGGATACTTTCCAGCTTGAAAGGCCAGCCTTCACATCCAGCTTTGGGAAACATGGTAGCCATCTCTCAAAAAACCTAACAGGGACCTTGCCCTCCACTCTTTCTGGCAGACCGACGATACAGACATTCTTCATCTGGCCTCAGTTCTCCAGATCCCCCACGATTTCTGACTTCTCAGCTGGTCTTCTCAGAATTGAATGCGTGCTTCAGCTGAGGAAGCAACATTTTCAACGTTCAGGATTCTTTCCTCCATTTCATCGAGCCTTTTATCCGTATTCTGCAGCTCAGTCTCGTGAGCACATATATTATATGGCAACAAGTCATGTTTGTTGTCTGTTCCTCTGATAATGTTTGTAACCATCACTTGCAGTGCCTATGAGAGTGCCGAGCCGAGAGTCCGCTCGAGGATCAGGTCGCCATATTGAGAAGATGGCTCTATCCCCATTGCCTCCCTTTTATCGCCAGCTGTCTTAGGATACCTCATCAGTTTTTCCTCCAACATTCAGCCAAAATTCTTGTAGGGACATACTATGGAATATTAATTCCCAAATTAGGCAAACATGTGCTGCGCAAACAGGATAAAATTATTTGTTTTAAAAGAGTAGTGCCAGAGCTACTGCTATCCCCCTCGCCTGCATCACATCATTCCCCTTAATGTATCAAATTTAAAATTGTCGTCTTTGTTTTTCAAATCATGGACTTCCTCCTCGCTATCTGGAGCCACTTTTAGCACTCCCCCCTTACTCTAGCCTCATACATTCTCCCTAGCTTTCTATCTCTTATTTTTGAGACCCTCCTTAAAACCTACCTCTGACTACCCCTTCTATCTCCTCTCCTTTGGCTTGCTGTCCATTCAATTATTTTGTTTGATTAAATCCTGAAGGGGTATTATTCAGCTTAAAGGCACTATGTAAATGTAAGATGCCAAGTTATTATTTACATTTCTATAACCCTGATTAAAATGGGAACTCCTCCCACGACGCTTTACAAAGTGACATAAAATCCTGGATGTATGTTCCTTTCATGTCTCAATTATGAATGGTTTACTTAAGAGGGGGAATTGGGAAGCCTTTGGGGAACAGAGCAGAGGAGCGAAGATTTTTTGGGAAATGCATATCTCAAACAATCCTTGTCTGAAATGGAATAAAGTTGTTGGGTTTGTTTGGAGAAGAGATAAGTAAAAAAAAATATATAAATTCAGCTTAGTGGATCATAATTCAATCTGGTTGACAGAGTCACAAAACAGCGGGGCAGAGGTTGGAATAAATTGAATATCTTAGCTGTATTCATTAGGGCACTGGCCAGCATGAATCATTTTAGCAAAGGAGCTTCTGAAATCCAATTGCTTTAATCTTAGGGATGAAATTGGCCAATGTTGTAATATCCATGTACTCTGGTTTCCATTTAGTTACACAGTGAGCTGGAAATTCTATCCACATATCTCAAATACTTTCAAAAATAGATTTCACGCTTAGATGAGGTCCCCAGCACTTAAAATGTCCGCATTTAAAATAGGCAGCCACTTTTTAGGAGCCAAAAACAGAAAACCGTTTTCAATATCATCAATTTCTAAGTTATATCTTAAGTGCTTCGTTTATTTTGTATGGAAACAGCTGTGCATATTTGAGTTTGCACCTCTGTTCTTGCTTTAGCGCACTGTAAAATGGTAAATAATGTATTTGAGTGAAGTTTGGATGCCTTGCACATGGGTTGACGTAGAGCCATGGGTGAGCAGGTTAGAGCTGAATGAATGCATTTTTGTGATGGAGTGTAAGGAACGAGAAGCTCTGCTCTGGCTCTGTCATGTTTGTAAACAGTTCAATTAACCTGAGCTACTGGCTGTGGAGAGTATGGAGTTTGTAGTGGCCAAAGATGAAGGCTTTAATTTTTCCAGTATTTAGTTGGAGGAAGTTGTGACTTCTCCAAGATTGTCTTGAGCATGTGGACATGATTTTGTTCCCTGGAGGGAAAAGCATTTACAAGAGGAGACCAAGAATGGTAAACTTGGGAGGACTGTAAGAATGGGAAGAGCTACCATTGATATGGATGTTTTGCCTAAGATTGGATAGATGAGAGTAGAGCCGGGTGAGGCCAATCCCATAAAACTGGACAGCGGGGAGAGGTATTCGAGGAGGGTACAGTGTTTGAGGCTGCAGAGCTTTCCATCCATTTTGAACTGCATGTTTGAATCTTTCCAGTTAGATTTTCTTAGTAACAGAAATGGGTCTTGCCAAATGACACCTAGTTGACCATAACAAAGGTTAATTATTCTTTCTCAAGCTTCTTGACCTGTCTTTAGAACATGAGCTGGAATTTTCCGGCCGTTCAATACGGTGGGATCTTTTTGTCCTGCCGACGGGCACCCATGCCATGGATTTCATTGCAGCAAGGGGTGCATTCAGTGGGAATTCCCGTTGACAATGGTGGGACCAGAAGATCACACCGCCGGCCAATGGCAGGCCACCTCTGTGGGTTGCGCGGAAAACCCGCCCATAGAAAATTGGAGCAAGTTTAGGCCATTCAACCGTTCGAGCCTGCTCCACCATTCAATATGATTTTGGCTAATCCTCTATCCTGCTCTCCCCATACCCCTCGATGCCTTTAGTGTCTAGAAATCTTTTTCTTTCTTAAATAAATTCAGTGACTTGGCCTCCAAAGCTCATGGTAGAGAACACCACAGGTTCACCACCCTTGAGTGCAGAAATTCCACCTCCTCTCAGTCCTAAATGGCCTACCCCATACCCTGACATTGTGTTCCCTTGCCCGAGCCCACCCCCAATCAGAGAAATATCATCTTTGCATCCAGTCTGTCCAGCCCTGTCAGAATTTTATGTTTCAATGTGATCCATTTACATTCTTCTAAACTTCTATGAATTCGGGCCTGATCAACCCAATCTTTCCTTATATGACAATCCTGTCATCCCAGGTATTTGTTATATTTGGCCACAAACATTTTCTCCAGCCAGGCTCTGCAACCATCCAGCTGGGTGGGACTGTATTCAACCTGGTTCCATTCTTGTCTATCTAATCGTAGCAAATTACTTGCAATGGCTTCTCTTCCCACAAACTTAGGGTGCGATACTCCCAAAAAATGCGAAGTTAATTTGTGGTGGGTTTTTCCGGGAGTTTCCTGACGGCGAGTTCCCCACCGCTATTCAATGACACTCAGTCACTTTTTTGGGCCCTGGGGGGAGTTTCTCGCCGGTTTAGCCCACACTTAGAATTTGTTTTAGCACTGGGGAGCTGAACTTAGAGATTGGGCCGCCATTTTGAAAGGGTGTCCTGATCTCAAAGTGAGCTTGTGGGTCTCCCACATACCCCCCCCCACCTTTGGGCAATGTCACCCCCCACACACATGGACACTACCCTACACCCATGAAGTGAGGACACCCCACTATGGGGTCCCTGGGGGAGGTCCCCTCTTTTCAGAGCCCCCCCCCCAAGCCCCCTGTCAGCACCCCCTTCCTTCTAAATAATAATCTTTATTAGTGTCACAAGTAGGCTTACATTAACACTACAATGAAGTTACTGTGGAAATTCCCTAGTCATCACACTCCACGCCTGTTCGGGTACATTAGGGGAGAATTCAGAATGTCCGATTCTCCTAACAAGCACTTCTTTCAAGACTTGTGGGCGGAAACTGGAGCACCCGGAGGAAACCCACTCAGACACTGGGAGAACACTGCACAAACAGTGACCAATCCGGGAATCGAACCTGGGTCCCTGGCTCTGTGAAGCAGCAGTGCTAACCACTATGCTATCGTGCCGCCCAGTCGTTCTAGGACCCCCGCCTATCTCTGACATCCAGTGCTGGGTGAGGAGAAATTTCCTCCAACTACTGAAGACAGAAGCCAATGTCTTTGGCCCCTGTCACAAACTCTGTTCCCAAGCCACCAACTCCATCTCTTTCCCTGGCAACTGTCTGAGACGGAACTAGACTTTTCATTCTTCATGTTATGCTTGACCCGAGTTTAGTGTCTTGCCACAAAATCTGCACCATCACTAAGACCGCCTAATGTAACCCAATTCTACTCTAGCCTCAGCTAATCTGCTGCTGAAACCCTCATCCGTGTGTTTGTTACTCCCAAAATTAACAGTTCCTGTGCACCCTTGGAAGTTCTCTCTAGTCCTACCCGTTGCAAACTTTCAGAACTTTGCTGCTCGTGTTAATCCGCACCAAGTTGTGTTAAGTTGCAGGAGCAGGAGTAGGCCATTTGGCCCATTGAGTCTGCTTTATCATTCAGTGAGATCATGACTGATCTGATATAATCTTCAACCTCACTTTTCTGCCTTATCCCCATAACCTTTGATTTCTTTACTGATTAAGAATATGTTTAGCTCAGCCTTGAACATGCTTAACAACCCAACTTTTCCAGTCCTCTGCAGTAAAGAATCTCATAAATTCACTACCCCTGAGAAAAGAAATTCCTCCTGTCTGAATCTCTGTCTGAAATGCCCTCTGGTCATAGCCTCTCCAATAAGAGGAAATAAACTCTCAACATCTACCAGTCGAGCCTCCCTGAGAATCCTAAATATCTCATTAAAGTCACCTCTCATTCGTCTAAACTCCAATGAGTACAGGCCCAACCTACTCAACTTTTCGTCAGAAGAAAATTCTTCCATATTTGGGATCAACCTATTGAACCTTCTCTGGACTGTCTGCAATGCCAGTATGTCTTTCTAATTCCTTCCTTCGATATGTTCACCCATCTCCCTTGTGCTCACTGACATACGTTAACTCCAGGATAAGCAATGCTTCAACTTTTAAATCCTCATGTTTTTGCCTTACAATCCTTCCATGGTCCCACCCCACTACCTTCTCTCTCCACATTACCCTCTCTCTCCTCCAAACCACCCAAGATTCCTACATTGTATAATTCTGGCTTTTGAGCATTCCAGATTTTGATCTTTCCATTGTTGATGGTCGTGTCTTCAGTTCCCTGGCCCTTAAGGTCTGGAATTCTCTCCTTAAATCTCTCTCTCTCTCTCTCCTGAGGCTCTTTAAAATGTAAGTTTTTGACCAAGCTTTTTGTCATCTGCCCTAATGTCTGTTGTACAGCATTACATTTTTGTTTTAAGCTTTGGAAATGTAGGGGCATTTTATAATAAAATGCTAAAACGTCACAGAGAAGGTTGCACATTCATTTGGACTGCTTTAGATGCCAAGGGTTTTCATTGCTATTGACTGACTCCTCTCCAGCACGGAATCAATGGGATGACACTTTATCTCCGCTATGACTCTGTGCTGAAAGTCATTAGCTCCCTGCCATCCTCTAGCTTGACATCTGTCTCGGGTCTGAGAGTGCTATCTCTCCATCTACACAGTGTCCTTTTACTGATTTGATACAAGAAATCCAGGTACGACCTTGACAGAAACCTTTGGATCCTCACTGTCTTCAGGTGATGTCCCGGAGGACTGGAGAATAGCCAATGTTGTTCCTTGGTTTAAGAAGGGTAGCAAGGATAATCCAGGGAACTACAGGCCGATGAGCCTTACGTCAGTGGTAGGGAAATTACTGGAGAGAATTCTTCGAGACAGGAACTACTCCCATTTGGAAGCAAGTGGACGTATTAGTGAGAGGCAGCATGGTTTTGTGAAGGGGAGGTCGTGTCTCACTAACTTGATAGAGTTTTTCGAAGAGGTCACAAAGATGATTGATGCAGGTAGGGCAGTGGATGTTGTCTATATGGACTTCAGTAAGGCCTTTGACAAGGTCCCTCATGGTAGACTTGTACAAAAGGTGAAGTCACACGTGATCGGGGTGAGCTGGCAAGGTGGATACAGAACTGGCTAGGTCATAGAAGGCAGAGAGTAGCAATGGAAGAGTACTTTTCTAATTGGAGGGCTGTGACTAGTGGTGTTCCGCAGGGATCAGCGTTGGGACCTTTGCTGTTCGTAGTATATATAAATGATTTGGAGGAAAATGTAACTGGTCTGGTTAGTAAGTTTGCAGACGACACAAAGGTTGGTGGAATTGCGGATAGCGATGAGGACTGTCAGAAGATACAGCAGGATTTTGATCGTTTGGAGATTTGGGCAGAGAGATGGCAGGTGGAATTTAATCTGGGCAAATGTGAGGTAATGCATTTTGGAAGGTCTAATGCAGGTAGGGAATATACAGTGAATGGTAGAACCCTCGAGTATTGAAAGTCAGAGAGATCTAGGTGTTGGGTTTCCTCCGGTTTCCTCCCACAGTCCAAAGATGTGCAGGTTAGGTGGATTGGCCATGCTAAATTGCCCTTAGTGTCTAAAATTGCCCTTAGTGTTGGGTCAAATGGCCTCCTTCTGCACTGTAAATTCTATGAAAAAAAAAATACAGGTCCACAGGTCACTGAAAGGGGCAACACAGGTGGAGAAGGTAGTCAAGAAGGCATACGGCATGCTTGCCTTCATTGGCCAGGGTATTGAATATAAGAATTGGCAAGTCATGTTCCAGCTGTATAGAATCTTAGTTAGGCCACACTTGGAGTATAGTGTTCAATTCTGGTCGCCACACTACCAGAAGGATGTGGAGGCTTTAGAGAGGGTGCAGAAGAGATTTACCAGGATGTTGCCTGGTATGGAGGGCATTAGCTATGAGGAGCGGTTGAATAAACTCGGTTTGTTCTCACTGGAACGACGAGGTTGAGGGGCGACCTGATAGAGGTCTACAAAATGATGAGGGGCATAGACAGAGTGGATAGTCAGAGGCTTTTCCCCAGGCTAGAAGGGTCAATTACTAGGGGGCATAGGCTTAAGGTGCGAGGGGCAAGGTTTAGAGTAGATGTACGAGGCAAGTTTTTTTACACAGAGGGTAGTGGGTGCCTGGAACTCGCTGCCGGAGGAGGTGGTGGAAACAGGGACGATAGTGACATTTAAAGGGCATCTTGACAAATCCATGGATACGATGGGAATAGAGGGATACGGACCCAGGAAGTGTAGAAGACTGTAGTTTAGTCGGGCAGCATGGTCGGCACGGGCTTGGAGGGCCAAAGGTCCTGTTCCTGAGCTGTACTTTTCTTTGTTCTTTGTTATTTGTCCTTTGACCTCCGCAAAGCCATCCGAGATGCCAAGAGAATATCAAACCAAGCTAGAGTCACGGACAGACTCTCGGCGGTTGTCGCAAGGACTAAACAACATAACGGGCTACAAAGCGAAGCCAAGCAGTACCTCTGGCAGCAGCGCACCCCTCCCCGATGAACTCAATGCATTCTATGCTCGGTTCGAGCAGGTAACCAACAATCCACTGTCGAGTGCCCCAGCAGCCCATAACTCACCCATACCCACCATCACAGCTTCTGAAGTCAGATCGGCCTTCCTGAAAGTGAACCCTCTGAAGACGACGGGCCCCGACGGGATCCCTGGTCGTGCACTCAGAGCCTGCGCGGACCAGCTGGCAGAGGTGTTCGCGGACACCTTTAACCTATCCCTACTCCACTCCGAGGTCCCCACCTGCTTCAAGAAGACTACCATCATCGGTGTCAAAGTAGAACCAGGCAACGTGCCTCAATGACTACCGTCCGGTGGCCCTGACTTCAGTCGTAATAAAGTGCTTCGAGAGGTTGATCATGAAGTGCATCACGTCCATATTCCCAGAACGCCTTGATCCACTGCAATTCGCAAGCCTGTGCAAAATTCTCACTTTAACATGTTTCCCAATGGAGCATGTTCTCCATCCTTTGTCCATGGAATTTGGCCTAAGTAGTTGCAATTGGCTGTGATTCTTAAGTCTATGAACATTCCTACCTTGGATATCAGGCTAAGATGTGTAGCCCAGCAGGGTTGATGTTGATCTTTACTTCATCAATCTGAATGGCCCATGCATGTTGAACCTCAACTGAGTTTTGCTCATTTCGATGCAGTTTGTTTCAGAACCCATTTAACCCATGATCAACTATATTTAATAAAACTTTGAAACTTTTGCTTTTCTTCCTATTCACTATGTAGGCACCTTAAATTTATTTTCAAATCACATGCTTACTGATTTGGGTCATAGATTATATACATTTTTTGTTTAAAGTAACATTGAGAAGCCAGAAAGTTCAATATTTTCTTGAAGCAAATTATTAAAAGATGATCAAAGACTGAGCAATACTACAGAGAGATAAATCCCTGGCCACCAGAGTTCCTGCTTAGGCTGTAGCTTGAAAGGTACCGCGTAGGCATTGTACTACGCACACAGCTAAATGTTAAAAGGGTACGGTTGCTGACTGCCCAGTGCTCAGATATATCAGAGCTTTTCCATGCAGGGTGTGTTAGCTCAATGCAGAGCACTGAATCATTGCAAATCCCTCTCACAGTGCCACCTACAGGTGTAGCTGGTGTTGGTGTTTCTAATTGACCAAACTTGATATCAGATTTTTGACATTTTGTTATGACTTGCTGAGCAATTTTAATGAACAGTATAATAGGGAAATGTAATTATTCAAAAAAATGTATATTTTCAAAAAAGTGCATGATTTACGAGTAGGTATAATTAACATGATTGATAAGAAATATTTATTTGGAACATTGCTGCAATTAAGAAGCAGTCACATTTAACTGAATGAGTAATTACTCAGCCTGCATCTTTTGCAGTGAAAGGATTCCAGGTACTTAATTTGACTGACAACCGTTTCAGTGTTTCTATTTCTGCTTTGTCTGCTTTTTCTCGACGTGGTGGTATGATGTTAGAACTGTAATTGTTGAATGTTTGTTTGAGCAAAGGATAGAGGAAATTAATTTAATTTAATTGCCATCCTAGTGGAATGTGATTAAAGATGGACTGTAACACTGTCAGCATGACCATTATTGCTCAGAAACTTGTTTGAATTTTAATCTGGCACTGTGAGTTGTGCTCTTTAATCTTAAATTGTTATGCTGCTATAATATACTTATAGGTACAACAATTAATTTAGTATTTTCATTCCTACTTTCAATGTAAGTTCATAAGATATAGGAGCAGAATTAGGCCATTTGGTCCATCGGGTCTGCTCCGCCATTTGATCATGGTTGATCTCACACTAGCTCCACCGTTCTGTCTGTTCTCCATAACCCTTCAACCCATTACCAATTAAAATGTCTAACACCTCCTTAAATGTACTCACTGACCCAGCATCCACTGCACTCTGTAGAAGCTTAAAATAAGAGAGTTAAAATTTTGCAATTGATTTTTATTGTTTAAATCTGCTGAACAGGAAGGAAAAGAAGACTTGTTTAATTGAATAAGAGTGAAATTGCACATACAAACTGCAAGCATTCACTGAACAGTCATGGTGGCCAGAGGCCAAGTTGTTTGTCAATTGCAGAATGTTTAAACATTATAGATTTTTATACTCTTGCCTTTTTATTCAGGACTCCAAATGTCATTTGACCCCAAGTACCATTTTCCCAAACCTGAAATGTTGGGTGCTTCTGATAAGCATTTTATTTTGATGCTACACAGGATGCTCGTGATTTAAAAATAATATAATTTAACATGACACATAAAGCTGATTGAGAGAGACCATGGGGAACTGAACAGAAGTGTTGCGTAACAGATTGATATTCATTCCCCATTCATAAACACAAGTTGTTTTGCTGATAAACAAAAGAGAAAGGCAAAAAAACATTAGTTCATAGCATGGCCAAGGAGAAAAGACGAGGCAGGTCGTGGAACAGGGATTAGTGAAACCTTGTGGGTTGCAAATGCTTGAAAATTGTAGGGAATTGGGAGGCCTAGTTGAAAGATGTGTCCTTGTGAAGGTACTAGAGGGATCGCAGGATGAGATTTGATTTCAACTCTAGGATGCTTAGAATAGTGTACTTGGAGGTCTGAGGGAATAGAAAAGGAATATGAAAAGGGGCCACTATTGATGAGAGCTGATCCTGAGCTGAACTCCATTGGAACTTTGGTTTCAACCCAACAAGCTCAGCTTAACCAAACGACTGAGGATGCAGGAATTGACACTTGAATTACAATGTTTTTTTGGCAGGGCCTGAAGAACGTCTACCGTACCAATTTTGAATTTGAAATATTAGAATGGTTGACTGGTAAAAGCTGTTTGAAAGGACAAAATACTGGGTGTGATTCAACAACTGTGTTGCGCCCTCCGTGAATTCAGACGCAATGGGTGAATTGTGCGAGAGCCCCAAATTCGGCTCCATCCCGGGCTGATCGCGAGCCACCCAGCTTTCTATGCCCTTGCAATCCGGATCACACCCTCACTGGGCAAGATCCAGATCTGCATATTTAAATAACCTGGCGTCCGGGAGTCAATGGCTGCGCCTGCACGATTTCGCCCGGGTGCAGTTTAGCTCTGGTTTCCACAAACGTGGTCCAGGCATAACAGCACCTCGGGCGGGAGGGAGGGCGGTCTCACAAGCCATTAATCATCTGGGTGATCGGGGACAGGGAATGGGGGTAAACTGAGCACTTATAGGGTGCCAGGCTGGCAGAACTAAGGTGCCATGATGGCAGTGCCAGGGGTCAGGCCAGTGGGGGCCTTGCCCGTAAAAGAGAAGGGATGGGGTGGGGAGGGTGGTATTAATTAGAGGTCTCGGAAAAGGTGGGGAGGCAGCAGTCATGAAGGCCGGGTGGGGGGACGCGGAGTGGGGGGGGGGGGTGGAGTGGAGGACTACAGAAAGTTGGGGTCCACAGATCAGGGCAACCTTCCAAAATGGCATCCCGATCTGCGAGGAGCCAGTCCTCCTTGCAAGATCAGCTCGTCAGCGAATGATGGTTGACTAAGTGGGGCCTTGACGGGGAAAAACTCTTGGAGGCCCAAAAAACTGGCTATGTGCCAGAGAATAGCAGGGTGAATCTCAGTGCTGCAGCCGCTGAGAAACACCTCGCCAAACACACCCAAGAGCAGAGTTTAACTGTTGTCCGCTGAATTGTGCCCACTGTTGTTACAGTCATAATCATGTAGGACATTGATTTTTCAAGGTGGTTGGTGGGGGTGGTGGAAGGAATTGAAACGGGGAATGGATGGATTTAGGTTTGAGTGGTGATGATGCATTAGAACAAAGTGAGGGCGAGATATGACTTGCACAGTGGGAAAGGATGGAGAAGATATTTGGGCTGGTTCAGAAGGAGTCATGAGAAGTTTGAAGAATAGTAATACATGAATGTTTGTGTGAACCAGAATAACAGTTAGGAATGCTAGTTAAAGTGAACAAAATAATTGAACTGAGTAACAGGCTTCTCAAAGGCCATTTTGAGGTGCCAAACATGAGGGACTGACTCAGATATTCCGACTATTTCATAAGTGGCAGATCTGAGTCAGTTATCAGAAGAGATTCTCCCCAAACTTCCCTTTCCTTGTGACTCCTAGAAAAGACCCATAGCAGTGCAGTTGTACTGGAAATTCCCTTTGATAGTTGGTCTTACTGAAGTGCTGTCAATATCAATACTTTACGCATTGTGGAGTAGAACAGGAAAGAGCAAGAGAGAAAACTGGACACAGCTAAGGAATAAAAAGTGGAGCAGGAGGGAAAACGGGAGACCCAGACAGGAAAGATTTCCTCAGGTGATTAAATTGTAACTATGCATAACTCAGAATGTCTTAAGTAATTCCCTGCGTTTTTTAACTGCACAAATCTTTACGGCAGAGTTTCAAGTACTTGGGGCTGGTTTAGCACAGTGGGCTAAACAGCTGGTTTGTAATGCAGAACAAGGCCAGCAGCATGGGTTCAATTCCCGTACCAGCCTCCCCGAACAGGCGCCGGAATGTGGCGACTAGGGGCTTTTCATGGGCAGCACGGTAGCATTGTGGATAGCACAATTGCTTCACAGCTCCAGGGTCCCAGGTTCGATTCTGGTTTGGGTCACTGTCTGTGCGGAGTCTGCACATCTTCCCCTTGTGTGCGTGGGTTTCCTCCGGGTGCTCCGGTTTCCTCCCACAGTCCAAAGATGTGCAGGTTAGGTGGATTGGCCATGATAAATTGCCCTTAGTGTCCAAAATTGCCCTTAGTGTTGGGTGGAGTTACTGGGTTATGGGGATAGGGTGTGGAGGTGTTGATCTTGGGTAGGGTGCTCCTTCCAAGAGCCGGTGCAGACTCGATGGGCCGAATGGCCTCCTTCTGCTCTGTAAATTCTATGATAATCTATGATACTTGACATATGAAAATACAAGAATATAAGAACTAGGAGCAGGAGTAGGCTGTCTGGCCCCTCGAGCCTGCTCCGCCATTCAATAAGATTGTGCCTGATCTTTTTGTGGACTCAGCTCCACTTTGCTTGCCTGCTCACCATAACCCTTAATTCCTTTACTGTTCAAAAATCTATCTATCTTTGTCTTAAAAACATTCATCGAGGTAGCCTCAACTGCTCCATTGGGCAGGGAACTCCACAGATTTACAACCCTTTGGGTGAAGAAGTTCCTCCTCAACTCAGTCCTAAATTTGCTCCACCTTATTTTGAGGCTACGCCCCCTAGTTCTAGTTTCACCCACCAGTGGAAACAACCTCCCTGCTTCTATCTTAACTATTCCCTGCATAATTTTATATGTTTCTATTAGATCCCTCCTCATTCTTCTAAATTCCAATGAGTATAGTCCCTGTCTACTCAGTCTCTCCTCATAAGCCAATCCTCTCAACTCCAGAATCAACTTAGTGAATCTCCTCTGCACCCCCTCCGGTGCCAGTACATCCTTTCTCAAGTAAGGAGACCAAAACTGTACACAGTACTCCAGGTGTGGCCAGCACCCTATACAGCTGCAACATAACAACCCTGTTTTTAAACTCCATCCTTCTAGCAATAAAGGGCAAAATTCCATTTGCCTTCTTAATTACCCGCTGCACCTGCAAACCAACTTGTTGAGATTCATGCGCAAGGACACCCAGGTCCCTCTGCACAGCAGTATGCTGCAATTTCTTACCATTTAAATAATAATCCATTTTGCTGTTACTCCTACCAAAATGGATGATCTCACATTTGCTAACATTGTACTACTCCATCTGCTCAGTTGCCATATGGCTCCGTTGCCATGGAAAGGAGAAGCAAGTTTTTGACTTGTGGGGATCGCTGGCAAGGCCAGCGTGTTCCTATTTGCCTTTGAGAAGAAGCCTTATTGAATACAGTTGTGTGGCTTGCAAGGCCATTTGCAAAGGGCAGCATTGAGTCAACCACAATATGATCTGGAGTCATGCAGATCAGATTAGTTATGAGTGTGAGGACATTCGTGAACTATTTGGATTTTTTCGTTTCATGGCCATTGCTGATATATATTTAAGTTATATTTAGTGAATTGATTCTGAATTCCCACACTGCCATGGTGGGATCTGAACTTGTATCTCTGGATAATTAGTCCAGGTCCCAGGATTACTCATCCAGTAACATTGCCACTATGGTTGTACTGTATTCAAGGTTATTCATGAAGGGCCCACCTTATCAACCTGCCCCTCGCCTGAGCTTATCCTCAGGTTAAATCACCACCTGTCAGCTCTCCCCTTCAAAGGGGAAAGCAGCCTATGGCCACGTGGGACTTTGACAACTTTACCTTGAATCATATTCTACTTCATTGACTGATGGCTTTTATGTTGACCATTACAGTCTCTACTCAATTTGTTGATATAATTGTAGTACTGTAATTTTAGAATGTGCACTTTTCCTGGACTAATGCAGCTACAGGGGAAGGGAACCAGCTGACCAAAAACTATGCTCATAAGAAGCAGTTCATCTTCTTCAATAGCTGAAGACTTGCATCATTGATAACCACTCGATAGGAAGAAGCTTAAAAAATTGTGGATTGAATAATACAATTGATAAGTCACAATTTTTATTTTATTCTTTGAATGTAACAAACTTATATTACATTTCATATCCCCAACTGCTTTGTAATCAATTAATTGGTTTTGAAGTTTTACTGTTATGCATCCCATGTGCCAGCATATTTGTGCACATTGAAGGATCCACAAATAGGAATTAGATAGATGACCATTGAATCTGTCTCGCTGGTGCAGACTGAGGAAATAAATATTGACCAGAGGACTGGGGAACAGCTTGTCCCTTTTCTATTTATGCCATGGGATCCTTTATACCCACCTGAAGAGGCAGAAAGGACTGAAAGATGATACCGATGAAAGTACTCCCTCTTACTGCACTGAAGTGCCACCTAAATGATGTGCTCATGTCAGAGTGGAACTTGACATGTTTTTTTTTTGGGGGGGGAGGGGGGTTTACCCCCCTTTTCAGTAGAAAATGGGAATGGCAGAGACGATGGAGAATCTAACTGGGGTTCTCCCCCCCCCCCCCCCCCCATCTGCCAATGACATGGGATTTCTGTCCTGAAAGATTGGGAACCCCATTAGTATACATTGCAATATTGTTAGCAGGCTTCCCTGCTCTATTATTCCCCCATGTTAGGATTTCCCCATCCCACCAATGTGATGTCACGTCGGCAGGGTTTGCAACAGCTTTTGCAAGGGGGGGACCTGGTGAAGAGAACCCACTGGAGGGGACGCAGGTAAGTACCAACCTCGAGGGGGACAAGAGGATTGTGCCCTGGCAGCACCCTGGTATGATTCCTGTGCCCGTGGAGGGAGGGGGGGGCTTTTCCTTAATATTTTAGATTAGGGTGTGCTTTTCTTAAAGGCCGATGTTGCCTTCCCCGCCAGTGTGATGTCGTGGGACCCCCCCTTCCAGGATTATTTTGAACAAGTGTCAAAAAATATGACCGGAAATACCAACAGTAGAGCTGGCTAGCTAAACATTGCTTTTCCTACCTGAGTTGACACAGAAAATTCGTCCATGATCTTTAAATTTAGCAATGAAAGTGATACCTCCAGTCAAGGATGATTGTTGGCTAGATTGATGGTTGTCCAAATTAAAACCACCGTTTTAACTCTTCATAACAAGGAGGAAATCCATGGCTCTGCTCGAAAGTATATGGACATTAAAACCATAAAATAAATCTATTTGGTTTTTATTTGACTTCTGATTTGCACTTATGTGCTTTACTTTTGATAATTACATATGTGGAATTATTGTCAAAAGGGCTAGTGTGAGGTTGTAAGGGCTGTATCTCAGTGAAGTGATGGCCCAGATGGCACTTTGTAAATTTAGAATACCATTGACATATGTTACTTAGGTTGGTAAAGAATCCTGTTTAACTTTGTGCATGAACTTGTGTTTTTAATTTTTAGAATATAGGAACAGAAGGTGCTTACTTCACTAGTCAATATGATCAAGGCTGATCTTTAGCTTCAAATTCCTACATCCCTTGATTCTGAGCCTCAAATATGTTCAATGAAGGTGTATCCACACCCCCTGGGTTAGAGATTTCCAAAGATGCACAACCCTTTGAGTGAAGAAATTGCTCCTCAGCCCAGTCCTAAATGATTGGCCCCTTACCCTGAGATTGTGCACCCTTGTTCAAAATTCTCCTGCCAGGGGAAACATGCTCTTAGTATATACTCTGTCAAGCCCCTCCATAATCTTGAATATTTCAGAGGGATCACTTCTCATTCTTCTAAACTGCAGAGAATATAGATCCAATTTACTCAGCCTCTCATCATAGGACAACTCTCATCCCAGGGACCATCTAGTAAACCTTCTCAGTCCTGTCTTCTTCCTTAAGTATGGGGACAAACAAATTGCACACAGTGTTCCTGGTGTGATCTCACCAACACCCTGTACAATTATAGCAAGCCTTCTTTATTCTTGTTCTCTAGTCCCTTACATAAAGACCAATGTGCCATTTAAATTCCTAATTGCTTGTTGCACCTGCGTGCTAACTTTTTTTGTGTTCCTTGTATGAGGGCACTAAATCTCTCTGAACAGCAACATTTATCAGTTTCGAGCCTTTTAAAAAATATTCTACTTTTCTATTGCAACCAAAGTGAATAATCTCACACTACCCACATTATACTCCCTCTGCCACCTTGTTGCCCACTCATTTGACCCTTGTCTATCTTTTTGCAGTCTCTTTGTCAAGATAAAGTTAAGGTGGATTCAAAGATGTACTCTACCTGCTGCCATGTCCCATTATCACTGTTTTTTATCTTGCAGGAAATCACTGGGCTAAAGAAAGAAAACTTTAATCTCAAACTTCGGATCTACTTCCTGGAGGAGCGAATGCAACAGAAGTTTGATGATGGCAGCGAAGATATCTTTAAGATGGTAAGAGATTAGAATCATGATGGAACATTTTAATGCCAATGCTGTGTACACTTGCCAATGTGTGAGGGAGAGATTAGGGCACTTTCAGCAAACTGATGTTCATAAAGCAAGCTTTATTTTTATTATTTAACATGGTTATTCTGGAGATTGGAATTAAAACCGGAAATGGCTGGAAACACTTGGGCTAGGAAACAACTGTGGAAAGAGAAACATTTTGGGTCGGTGACCTTTCATCAGATTCATTGACCAGCCAGAAAAATGCCATGGCTACTAGACAAATCAGAAGCTGGGTGTGTTGTGACAAGTGGCCCACCTGACTCCTCCAAAGCCTCTGGCATTTACTTGGCAGAATACAGAAGTATGTTAGAAACCCTCCACTTGCTTTGATGGGTGATGTAACAAAACTCAAGAAGTTCAACACCACCTGGAATAAAGCAGTCTGCTTGATTGATACCCCATCCACCAGCTCAAATGTTCTCTGTCCCATCATTGGCACATAGTGCACACCACCGTCACAATCCACAAGATGGACTGCATCAGGGCTTCTTTGGTCACACCTTCCAAATTGACCCCCATGTCCACCGAAAAGGCCAAGAGTCATAGCTGCATGGGAGCACCATCAAGTCAAACACCATACATTGCTGTTCATTCATTGTTGGATCAAAATGTTGGAACTCACCATTGAACAATATTGCTTAAGCCAGGTCACATCACAGCCTGCAGCAAATCAAGATGGCAACCCATTACCATCTTCTGGGCAAATAAAACCGAATATGCTAGCAACACCCACATCTCAAAAGTAAGAGAAGGAAAATAATCACTTTTTAAAAAACCTGATTCTACTATCCTATTCACCTTTATGTCATTGCAAACTTCCTTTTCTTCTCACCCTGAAATTTATTCTAATAATCTAATGCTTGCTGTCTTGCCATTTTTTGTTACTCAATTTTCCATTCAGCCTACTGCAAGTCTGCAGTGACATTCTTCTCCTCATGGCTTTAAACATGCCATTCTTCATCCCTGTTTCCACCCCCAATGGTCTCATGGCTTCAATTCCACTCTTTTTAATATAGCTAGCATAAGTTTCCTTTTCCAGAGATGCATCCTCATTTGCAATGGCCCAATGCAGCTGTTTTGGTGTGCTAATATTTTTCATCTGTGTGTTGGCCTTGGTACGATTTTCTGTCCACAAGGATCAGCCCTATGTATGTCAGTGAAACACGGATTTACCTCTCGATGACTAATCTGTAGGATAACCTGTCTATCATTAAGTTGCAAGACTGAATTTCTTGTGGTCCAACTAGTAAAAAGTTATCCTGTCTGGTGCCTTGCAAAACTTTCACATTCTAACCCTTGATTCCATTTCCTCTTCAGTGTCCACTTAAACTCAATGCAACAATGCGCAGTCTTTTTCTGTCCTTGCTGAGTTTCAATTCACATCTAGTTCGTCACCAAGAGTTGCCTTCCAGGCTTGACATCCACTGCTGCTCAAACCTTTGACCATGTCCTTTTCATTCTAGATCAATGTTCCAAATAATTGTGAGCTGGCCTCCATTCTATTAAGCTTCCAACTCATCCAGAATCTCTGGTTTTTTTTATTGTACAAAAAGTCCACTGTTCCTAATCCTTCACAATATTTTAAAGCTTCAATTGGCCGTCATCATTTAGTGCATTTAATTTCACCTGCTGTACTTCTTGCCACCTTGAAGATTTTTCTTTACAACCTAATCTATCACACTGAACTTTGTCATTCACCTACTTTCTTCCCTCCATATCACTTGTTCGACTCTCTTCCTGGTTTTGACACTGAACTATGAAGTACCTCCAGGATATTTTGCGACACTAAAGACACAATATATAAATAAAGGTTATTAAAACTAAATGCCAGAACAATGTTTTCTTGATTTTGCAGAATATTGAACTCAAAGTGGAATTGGAGAGTTTGAAGCGTGAACTAAAGGAGAAACAGGAACTTCTTGTCAAAGCTTCGTGAGTATTGGTTAAATATTAAACACATTTTTAATAAACCTGAGAGTCACTTGGCAAACTTCAAAATCTTTCCCAGTCAGTGTGTCGGTTTTTGTAATTTGAAATACAAAATGCAGATTTCAAGCAGCTGATTCCCCTGAGTAACACTTTTTCAAGACAAATATCTCCCCTTTTCCTTTTGGGTACAGTTTCATGACACTGGAACCTTATCAAAATAGTCTTTCTTGACAGCTGGCCCTGCATGCTAATTGTCAGCAGGGTGTATGGTCATGCAGGACATCACAACAAACTCTGATCTTGACCTGACCCAAAGTCCACAAGTATACTCGGCAGAATTCACCCCCTAACTCAGCATCTCGGGAGAGGAAAACATTGCTAAGGGATAGGATTTTCCTTGTTTTTGGTGGGACAGGCCGGAAAATCCTGCACAATTGGCGCGATTCAACCAGAAAATTTCTAAGTGTCATTTTGGGTGAGTTTGGCAGGGTGTTTCTTGCAAACTTTTTGGGTGAGATCCATACCGCTGTTCGACCACACTTAGTTTGAGCCTTGGGGAACTTCTTCTCCCTGGTCGAGCCCACATTTAGAAATTTTTTCCACACTGGGAAGCCGAAGTCGCTGGTGAGAATGGGTCCTCCAAGATTGGGCCGCCATTTTGAAAGGGGGCCCAATCTCTAAATGAGCTTGAGAGCCCCCACACCCCCACCCACGGGCAATATCACCCCCCCTACACCTGATCATTAGCTCCCCACCCCCAAGTGAGGACACCCTGCTATGCGGTCGCTGAGCCCCCCCCCCCTCTCTTTACAGGCCTCCTCACTCCCCCTTTTGGTTCTCCCACCCTTAACATTCTCCCCCCCAATATTTATTAGGCCCCTTCATTCCTGCCTTTCACCCCTCCCACCCATCATACTCCCCCTCATTCCCCCTTTCATTGGCATGGCCTCCTTAGCCTCAGACCCGTGGCAGTGCTTCCCTGCCACTGGGCACCCTGGCACTGCTACCTGGGCACCCTGGCAATGCCACAGCCAACTTGGCAGGGCACCTTGGTGCCAAGGTGCCCAGGTGCCAGAGAAATGGCCACCCTGTCCTGCCCCCGACCACCCAGGGGTTTCCATTGACCTAGAAATCCCTCTGATTCCGTCACGCCTGGTCCACGTTCATGTGGACCGGTACTAAACTGCATCTGATCCAGGCCTCACTGGGGAGGCCGTTAGTTCCCAGACACCGGGAAAATCCGATGCAGGCATATTTAAATGAAACTAATGGCTCATTTAAATATGTATAACTGGATCTCGCCCTCGCTGGCCGTCCCCAAGCTGGGAGCGATGAGGTCGGTAAATTGCACCACTGTTTCAGGTCAATGTCATATTTTTTCACGATATCCAGCATCTGCTGCATTTTGCTTTTTTATTAGCATTGCTGAGTCCTGTTTAGTTTCCCTAAGTCAGCACAGACCAGGAAGTGAACCCAGGACCTAGTCTAGTCTCTGTTTGTGCTCAATTTCTCTTTGAGCTATTTGGGAACTCAGTGGACGGGTCAATTTAGCTTTTAAGCAGAGTAGTCAAAAAAGTTTTAATTAAGTAGAGTAGTCAAAAAGATTATAAATCTGAGAAAAAGGTATGGTTGTTACAATGCAGCAATGGGATGTAGATTTAAATGTGAAACAATACTTGAACAGGAGCACCTCTTAAACTTTGGTTCCTGCTGTTCCTAGGCCACACATCATTTATTTATCATACTACTTGCAATAGCATTGTGGGAAAGCCTTTAGTTTCAAGTAGCTAATTGATAAATACGTACGCATGCTAATGACTTCAATGAGGCAATGAGCTAAGGATGCTTGTGATTCTCAACAGCGTATTAGAAATTAATTTAAATGTATAAAAATTTTAAAGAACTAGCTCAACAATTTTTTCAGTTTCTTCCATATTGTCAGAATTTTAAACGCTATAATGAACTGTTTCAGTTTTAATAGGAAATGCTAATTTTATCAGAAGGGTCGGATCAAAAAATTAAAGCAGCCAGAAAAGCAGTAAAGGAAAATGAGCAAATGAGCAGTTAGAAAATTTAAAATAACTTATTCACTTCCATGATAGAACAGTTACTGTTGTATTATTTTGTGTTCTGGCTGAGTGAACATTTGAGGCTTTTGTGTAATATACTTTTTAATTGAGGTTTTGTATGTTGATATCTCAAGTACACTGTTCTAATATCTCAAGTATATTGTTCAGAACCACATTTATTTTTTTCATTCTGACAATGAGGCTACAAGTTGCAAACTGAATAAAGATAAAGAAGTGACACAACAGCATTTAGCTCTTCTTCAGTAAAATTGCATGTCATAAGGACTGTGCAAGGCAAGAAGACAGATGCCAGTCAGAGAGTGGAGGAATTTAGGAAACTCTGGGCACGATTCTCCAGAAAGATTTCTAAGTTCATTTGTGGCGGGTTTTTCAGGGAGTCTTGCCGGCGAGTTCCCCAATGTTATTCAATGACATATAGGAATTTCTTTGGGCCCTGGGGTGTTTCTCAGTGGTTTAGCCACACTTAGAATTTTCTTTAACATCGGAGAGCTGAACTCCGAGATTAGGAAGCCATTTTGAAAGGGTGCCGTGATTTCTAAATGAGCTTGTGGGTCGCCGTCGTCCTCCTCCTCCTCCCCCCCCCCCCCCCCCCCCCCCCCCCCCCCAACCCCATGGTCAATGAAACCCCACACACCCAAGTGAGGACACCCCGCTATGGGCTCCCTCAGGACCCCCCTCCAGATCCCCACCCGCCACCTCCTCCAACCTCCCGGAGGCCCCTACTTGCCTTTCCTACATAATACCACCCTTCAAACCCCTCTCCACTCTCAGAAAGGTTTTCTTTTCTTTCTGTCCAAAATGCATGCAAACAGTCGTAGCTCATGATAACATTTGTAAAACAGAGGAAACTTCTCACAAAAGTTTTGCTGTTAATATTATTACAACAGAAAAGCAGTGGAGAGTTTGGCTGGCAACAATGATGTGGAAATTCAGCGTGTGAAAGATGGTGCTCAGAAGGAGATACTTCAGGTTAAACAGCTCCTCAGTAACCAGATCCAACTTTTGGAGGAGGTGAATATGTTTTATATCTTATCAATTTGTTTGAGCCAAAGATCACGTTTGGGTTAACAAATCTTTTATCTATTTGGCAAGCAACCTTTGGACAAGGTAATTTGGGCACATTTCTTTGGCAGGTATGGTTTGTTCTATTATGAAATATTGTAGCTGACATTCATTGGAAACCATCTGGATTTAGCACCTAGGGAACAAGTTATTGTTGCGGCACTGGCACTACTTTCCCATTGGAATTTCCCTTCTTGATCTGTCAAGGTTTTGCTATCCTGGTCTTCATTTTGACACATACTTTTAGGATGGAACATACAGTAAATGTGGCACTAACATCTGGATCCACACATGTACAGAAGGCCTCTCCCCTCGCGTTGTGGCACAAATTAATGCAACCATCCATTATACCCAGCCTTAAATTTCTGCAGGCCTGTTCTGATGTCCTGCAGTAAATTCAGAAGGATGCTAGTAGAATGTCTGTAAACAACAAGGTATGTGGTTATCTGAGGGTTCTGCTGGTCCTACCACTAACGTTACAAGGGGAGATCGGGACAAATTCAGGGCCCATTGTTTCCCTTTGAAATGAAACTGATTATGAAAATTCTTTTGCTGGACTTTAACCTCCATCGGGTGATACAATTTCCATTTTCTTTTATGTGCTTGAATATGTGAAAATGCATTTTTGGTGGGTGGAAAAGAGAAAACCTTTTATGAGTATTGAAAATATCCTCCTGAAAATTTACTTGAATAAAATCAATTTCCCCCCTCCCTTGGTAACTAGGATGTTAAAACCACCCAGGCAGAATTGGAAAAGATGGCTGCTATTGCGGAGCAGGAGAAGATTCGGAGTATCAATCTGGAGAAGCAGATTCTGACAATTAACAAACAGAACCGTATGGGATCACCCTTGTCCCCAGAGCCCAGCAAGAACTGCACAGAGACTGAACAGTGAGATTCTTTTAAATTTTAGTCTTCCAATGTCAAAACATTCTTAAAAAGGGACTAGATTGTTTTTATTCTTTCACAGGATGTGGCTGTGGCTGGTCAAGCCAGCATTTATAACCCATCCATAATTGCCCTTGACAATGTGGTGGTGAGCTTGCTTCTTGAATCACTGCAGTCTTTGTGGTGTAGGTACATCCACAGAGCTGTTAAGGGAGTTCCAGGATTTTGACCCAGCAACAGTGAAGGAATGGGGATATCATTGCAAGTTAGCGTGGTTGTGTGGCATGGAGAGGAACTTGCAGGTGGTGGTGTTTTGCCACCCTTGTCCTTCTAGGTGGTAAACGCTGCAGTTTTGGACAGTGTTGTTTTGGTGAGTTGCTACAGTGCATAGTGTAAATGGTATACACTGCTGCCACGGTGCATCAGTGGTGGAAGGAGTGACTGTTGAAGGTGGAGGATAGGGTGACAATCAAGCGAACTGCTTTGTCTTGATAAAATTGAACTTCTTGAGTGTTGTTAGACGGGCACTAATCCAGGCAAGGGAAGGGTATTCCATCATGCTCCTGTAGCTTTGTAGATGGTGAACAGGCTTTGGGGAGTCTGGAGGTGAGTTACTTGCTACACAGTTCCCAGCCTCTGACCTGATTTTGTAGGCACAGTATTTATATGGCTAGCCCAGTTCAGTTTCTGGTCATTGGTAACCTCCAGGATGTTGATAGTGGGGGATTCAGCGATGGTAATGCTCGAATGTCATGGGCAGATGGTTAGATTCTCTCTTGTTGGAGAAGGTCATTGTCTGGCACTTGTGTAGTGTGAATATTACTTGCCACTTAGCAGCCAAGCCTGATTGTTGTCATTGTCTTGCTGCATATGGGCACAGACTGCTTCACTACCTGAGGAATTGCAAAAAGTGTTGAGCATTGGGCAATCATCAGTGAACATCCCCATTGACCTGATGTTGGAGGGAGGGTCATTGATGAAGCAGCTAAAGATGGTTGGGTCTAGGACACTAGCCTGAGGAACTCCTGCAATGATGTTCTGGGACTGAGGTAATGACATTGAACAGCTCCAACCATCTCTTTGTGTGTGGTATGCAGACTTTTCCCCCTGATTCCCATTAACTTCAACTTTGGTAAGGCAGTTGATGCCACACTCAGTCAAATAAATAAAGTAAAGTTGCCATAGTCCCAGATGACAATAGGCTGCTTTCCCCTATAAGGGGGAGAGCTGACTGCTGGTGATTTAACATGAGGATCACCACACCTCAGGCAAGGTGGTGGCTGGAGAGAGAGCGACAGGCTGAACCACGGCCCGAGACGGCGGCCAACGGACCGGAGAGGCCGATGAAGCCGGGCCGGCGATGCAGGCTGTGGGATCTCAATGGTGCAGAACTGACCAAACTTTACATTGGATTATACATGTTGATAACTATAGAGTGTTGTTAGTGGGACCCTTTAAGTATCCCACTATTGTCTGACACAGCTGTTATGGGCAAGGCATTTTCAGAACCCCAAAATGTATCATGGATTCAACCAATCTCTCCCTTTAATGGATTTGTTGCTTTTCCTTGCACACGGCGTTTTCCCTAGGTGTGTGATTACAATTATGGACACATGGGTTTTTAAACACAAAACACTGTTTATTCCATGAATTCAACTTAACATTGGATCTCTTAACACCCCTTACTTCAAAGATAACTTTGAAAATATTGCAACAGGAAATAATTCCTTAAAATGTTCCTTCAAACTTCCAAGAGACTTAACACCTTTAAACAAAATCACATCAGGTTAAAGGCTTCACTATTATAAGTTTAAATCACCCAAATGATCCAGAGATAGTATTTCATGGCAGAGATCCAGCTCACTGCAAAACACAGACACACAACCAGCTCTTTTCCTCCAAACTGCAAAACTAAACTGCAAAATGGCTGAGCTGAGCTCCACCCACTCTATGACATCACTGTTTTCTTAAAGGTACATTGCTTAAACATCCATGTCTTAAAGGTACTCTCACATGACACAGCAGTAATGTAAAGGGCAGAGACGGGTAAGAGGTTTTGTCTGTTCAGAATGATTTTCTCCATCAATTTACTTCTGTTCCATTGAAGAAAGAAAGGGGCATTAGTGGGATTTGGTTCTGAGGAATGAGGTGGATCAAGTGCAGGTTGGGAAACACAGTGGTCGTAGTATCATACAGTTTAGGGTAGCTATGGAAAAGGACAAGGAGCAATCTAGAGTAAAAATATTTAATTGGAGGTAGACCAATTTCATTGATTTAGGTGAACTGTAATTAAAGATTAGTAGGCAAAACTGCAGCAGGACAGACACTGTCTTTAAAGATATGAGAGTTTGGTTATAGGAGGTACAGTACATTCCCTGGAGGGGAACAACAAAGCCAGAGGTCCCTGGATGGTGGGAGACCGTTCAGATGAAACAGAAAGGGGACATGTAACTCCCCAGTTACCTGCTCTTCTTCTGGATGAGAGGAAGAGCTCACTCACCCAAACAAAACAGGTATTGCTGTAGGTTGTGGAGGCTGTGAGCAGCTGATGTGGAGAGCCTAGTATCTGGATGCAGTATTCCGAAAGGTTTAATGGCCTCATTACTGAAGTTTAGTGGCCATTATTGAAACATGGTACATGGTTAAAGGATGGTCACGACTGGGAGTTAAATATCCACGGGTATCAAACTATTTAGAAGGACAGAGTGGATGGTAAGGGAGGTGGTGTAGCTCTGTTATTTAAGGATGACATCCGGGCAATAGTGAGGGATGACATCGGTGCTATGGAGGATTAGGTTGAATCAATTTGGGTGGAAATCAGGAGTAGTAAGGCGGAAAAGTCACTGGCAGGAGTAGCCTATAGGCCACCAAATAATAACATTACAGTGGGCTGGGCAATAAATAAAGAAATAACTGATTCTTGTAGAAATAGTACAGCAGTTATCAGGGGGGATTTTAACCTATATATCGATTGGTTAAAGCAGGTCGGTCAAGGCAGCCTTGAGGAAGAGTTTATAGAATGTATCCGCAATAGTTCCCTAGAACAGTATGTAATGGATCCTCTGAGTGAACAAGCGATTGTAGGTCTGGTCCTGTGTAATGAGACAGGATTGATTAATGATCTCATAGTTAGGGATCCTCTTGGAAGGAGTGATCACAATATAGTGGAATTTAAAATACAGATGGAGGGTGAGAAGGTAAAATCAAACACTAGTGTTTTGTGCTTAAACAAAGGAGATTACAATGGGATGAGAGAAGAGCTGGCTAAGGTAAACTGTGAGCAAATACTTTATGCCAAAACAGTTGAGGAACAGTGGAGAACCTTCCAAGCGATTTTTCACTGTGCTCAGCAAAGGATTAAACCAACAAAAAGGAAGGAGGGTAGAAAGAAGAAAAATTGACCATGGATATCTAAGGAAATAAGGGAGAGTATCAAATTGAAGGAAAAAGCATACAAAGTGGCAAAGATTAGTGGGAGACTAGAGGATTGGGACATCTTTAGGGGGCAACAGAAAGATACTAAAAAAGCTATAAAGAAGAGTAAGATAGATTATGAGAGTAAACTTGCTCAGAATATAAAAACAAATAGTAAAAGTTTCTACAAATATATAAAACAAAACAAAGTGGCTAAGTTAAATATTGGTCCTTTAGAGGATGAGAAGGGAGATTTAATAATGGGAGATGAGGAACTGAACATGTTTTTTGGGTCGGTCTTCACAGTGGAAGACACAAATAACATGCCAGTAACTGATGGAAATGAGGCTATGACAGGTGAGGACCTTGAGGCGATTGGTATCACTAAGGAGGTAATGATGGCAGCACGGTAGCACAAGTGGCTAACACTGGCTTCACAGCACCAGGGTCCCAGGTTCAATTCTCCGCTGGGTCACTCTGTGTGGAGTCTGTACGTTCACCCCGTGTTTGCGTGGGTTTCCTCCGGGTGCTCCAGTTTCCTCCCACAGTCCAAAGACGTGCAGGTTAGGTGGATTGGCCATGATAAATTGTCCTTAGTGACCAAAAAGGTTAGATGGGGTTATTGGGTTTTGGGGATAGGGTGGAAGTGAGGGCTTACATGGGTCGGGGCAGACTCGATGGGCCGAATGGTCTCCTTCTGCACTGTATGTTCTATGTTCTAAGGTGCAAGGTTGAGAAGGCGGGGCCTTGAATGACCTCAACCGGTACGGGAATTGAACTCGTGCTGTTGACCTCTCTCTGCATCATGAACCAGCTGTCCAGCCAACTGTTTTGATGTCAAAGGCAGTTACTCTCACCTCACGTCTGGAATTCATCTTTTTTTCCCCTGTTTGGGCCAAGACTGTAATGAGGTCAGGTACTGAGTGGCCCTGGCAGAACCCAAACTATGGTTACACTATGAAAAGGAGGAAGTCTTTAAATTATGAAGTGGGTGGTTCAGTTTACACTATAAATGAGAGGAGTTAAATTACACTGTCAAGGGGAGGGTCATTTCCACTGTAAATGGTGGAGTTAGTTTACACAATAACGGAGAGGGAACAGATTGCACTCTGAAGGATCAATAAAGGTAATGTGGACTTGCGGTTGCGGTGATGCCTTGCTAGCCGCACGTTTCGGCGACTCCAGCTCCGACGGTCCTTCGGGCTCTTTTAAGAGCCCCAACGGGGAATTTTTTGACCACGCAACCCGGTGTGGGGTGTGTGAGAAGGGAGTCCCCCCCCCCAACGAAGGCGGCGGCGGCTGCAGCGCGAGGAATCGTCGACCAAAGGGTCAGAAAGAGAGAAGTACAAGATGGCGGCGGAGAAAGCGCAGGCGACATGGGGGCCTGAGCAGGATGAAATTGTGAGACGGTGCGTGGAGCTGCTGAAGAGGGAGGTGCTGACCCCGATGCTACAGGCAATTGAGGGGCTCAAAGAGACACTAAAGACCCAGGAGACAGAGCTCCGCGTGGTGGAGCAGAAGGTGACAGATATTGAGGACGAGATCCTGGGCCTGGCGGTTAAGACACAGATGCACGAGGCACTTCATAAAAAGTGTACTGAAAGGATCGAGGCCCTAGAAAACGGAGCGCGAAGGAAGAACCTTCGGATACTGGGTCTCCCTGAGGGTGTGGAAGGAGTGGAGTGTGGAGCGTATGCAAGTATGATGCTGAGCTCACTGATGGGTGCTGAGGCCCCTACGGGCCCCTTGGAGGTGGAGTGGACAAATCGGATTCCGGCGAGAAGACCAAAAGCGGGAGAACCACCCAGGGCGATAATCGTGCGATTTTACCGCCTTAAGGATAGAGAAGAGGTCCTGAGATGGGCTAAAAAGGTGCGGAGTAGCAGATGGGAGAATGCAGTGGTACGGGTGTACCAGGATTGGAGTGCGGAGGTGGCGAGAAGGAGGGCGAGCTTTAACCGAGCCAAAGAGGTGTTGCATAAAAGGAAGGTGAAGTTCGGGATGCTGCAGCCGGCAAGACTATGGGTCACGTATAAGGAGAGACACCATTATTTTGAGACGGCGGAGGAAGCATGGACCTTTATCAAAGAGGAGAAATTGGATCGGAACTGAGGGACTGATGCTGCAGGAAATGTTATTGTTAATGTTATGGTTGAGGTTAATTGAGAAGTAAATTGGGAAGGGGGGAGACATTGGGGAAATGTGGGCGCCGGTGAGGGGGGAAAGACGGGACATAGTTGGAGAGAGGGGAGGGGGAGGGGAAAGGGAGCTGCGCCATAAGAGGCGGGTCAGGTAAAGGGATGTTCCCGCGCCAGAAAGAATAAGGCGGGAAGACAGGCGCAAGGCGGATGGGAGTTCCCCACACGGGGGGGGTCGAGGAGTGAGCAGGAGAAGCCGGGGTCAGTTGAAGTCAGCTGACTTACGGAAGTAATATGGGGGGAGCAATCACGCTAGAAAGAGATCTAGCGGGGGGGGGGGGGGGGGGACAACTGGGTTGCTGCTGCGGAAATCCAAAAGGAAATGGCTAAAGAGTGGGCGGGTGGGGATGGTGTGCGACGCTGGGGGAGCGAGCGGGGGCGTGGAGGTGGGATATGGGACTGGCCTAGAGAAGGTAATGGCTAGTCGACACGGGAGGGGGGTAGGTAGCCCCCTAGTGAGGCTGATCACGTGGAACGTGAGAGGCCTGAACGGACCGATAAAAAGGGCCCGAGTGCGCGCGCATTTGAAAGGACTAAGGGCAGACGTGGTTATGCTCCAAGAGACGCACCTAAAGGTGGCGGACCAAGTTAGGTTAAGGAAAGGATGGGTGGGACAGGTGTTGCACTCAGGACTGGACGCAAAGAATAGAGGGGTGGCCATTTTGGTGGAGAAACGGGTAGCATTTGAAGCAAAGAACATCGTAGCAGATAGCGGAGGTAGATATGTAATGGTGAGTGGCAGGCTGGAGGGAATGGAGGTCGTGTTGGTTAATGTGTATGCCCCAAACTGGGACGATGCGGGATTTATGAGACGGATGCTGGGGCGTATACCGGACCTGGAGGTAGGAAACTTGATTTTAGGAGGGGACTTTAATACGGTGCTGGACCCGGGGCTAGATAGATCCAGCTCAAGGACCGGAAGAAGGCCGGCAGCGGCCAAGGTACTTAAGGGGTTTATGACCAAATGGGGAGAGTGGATCCATGGCGATTTCTTAGACCTAGGGCTAGGGAGTTCTCCTTCTTCTCCCATGTCCATAAAGTGTACTCCCGGATAGATTTTTTTGTTTTAGGAAGGTCGTTGATCTCCAGGGTGGAAGAAGCTGAGTACTCAGCCATAGCGGTTTCGGATCATGCCCCACATTGGGTGGACCTGGAATTAGGAGAGGAAAGGGAACAGAGAACACTCTGGCGATTAGATGTGGGACTGATGGCGATGAGGGAGTGTGTGCAAGAGTGCGGGTGTGTATTGAGAGATACCTGGAGGTCAATGACGACGGCGAGGTCCCTGTGGGAGTGGTATGGGAAGCACTAAAAGCGGTGGTTAGAGGAGAGCTGATCTCCATTGGGGCCCACAAAAAGGAAAACAGAGGCCAAGAAAAGGGAAAGAGTACTGGGGGAGATTTTAAGGGTGGATAGGGAATTTGCAGAGACCCCGGAGGAGGAATTGTACAGGGAGAGGAGACGACTCCAGACGGAGTTTGACCTTCTGACCACCAGAAAGGCGGAGGTACTGTGGAGGAAGGCACAGGGGCGGAGGTATGAATATGGGGAAAAGGCTAGTCGCCTGTTGGCTCATCAATTGCGAAAGAGGGCAGCAGCGAGGGAGATAGGAGGAATTAGAGACGAAAGGGAAGACACGGTGCGAAGGGCAGGAAAGATAAATGAGGTGTTCAAGACCTTCTATGAGGAACTGTATAGGTCTCAACCCCCAGAAGGAGAGGAGGGGATGCGGCAGTTCCTGGACCAATTGAGGTTCCCGAAAGTGGAGGAGCAGGAGGTGGTAGGCCTGGGGGCACCGATTGGGGTGGACGAGGTTATTAAGGGACTGGGAAGCATGCAAGCAGGGAAGGCCCCGGGACCAGACGGGTTCCCGGTGGAATATTACAGACAATATGTGGACTTGTTGGCCCCGTTGATGGTGAGGACGTTCAATGAGGCCAGGGAAGGGGGGACTCTACCCCCGACGATGTCGGAGGCGACGATATCGTTAATTTTGAAGAGGGATAAAGATCCGTCGCAGTGCGGGTCCGATAGACCTATTTCATTATTGAACGTGGACGCCAAATTGTTGGCAAAGGTACTGGCATCGAGGATAGAGGACTGTGTCCCGGGGGTAGTGCACGAAGACCAGACATGGTTCGTAAAAGGGAGACAACTGAATGTTAACGTGCGACGACTACTAGGGGTGATAATGATGCCCCCAGTGGAGGGGGAGGCAGAGATAGTGGCGGCAATGGATGCAGAGAAGGCATTTGATAGGGTGGAGTGGGAGTATGTATGGGAAGTGTTAAGGAGGTTTGGGTTCGGGAACGGGTTTATTAGCTGGGTTAGACTTCTTTATGGGGCTCCAACGGCAAGTGTAGTTACAGGTCGACATAGATCAGAGTATTTCCGACTATATAGGGGAACAAGACAGGGATGCCCGCTGTCTCCATTGTTGTTCGCGTTGGCAATTGAACCTCTGGCCATGGCGTTGAGAGACTCCAGGAAATGGAGAGGGGTGATTAGAGGGGGAGAAGAACACCGAGTCTCGTTATACGCAGATGACCTATTGTTATACGTGTCGGACCCAGCGGGGGGGATGATAGAGGTTATGCGAATGTTGAGGGAGTTCGGGGATTTCTCGGGGTATAGGCTAAACATGGGGAAGAGTGAATTATTTGTGATACATCCAGGGGACCAGAGTAGAGAGATAGAAGGCCTGCCTCTAAGGAAAGTGGAAAGAAACTTCCGATACCTGGGGATTCAGATCGCTAGGAGCTGGGGAACCTTGCACAGACTTAATCTGACAAGGCTGGTAGAACAAATGGAGGAGGACTTTAAGAGGTGGGACATGCAGCCTCTGTCGCTGGCAGGCAGGGTGCAGGCAATTAAGATGATGGTCCTCCCGAGGTTCTTATTTGTATTTCAATGTCTCCCTATACTAACCACCAAGACCTTTTTTAATAAAATAGACAGGAGCATCACGAGCTTCGTGTGGGCAGGGAAAGTTCCGAGAGTAAGGAGGGGGTTCCTTCAGCGTAGTAGGGACAGAGGAGGACTGGCACTACCGAATTTGGGCGATTACTATTGGGCCGCCAATGTGGCAATGATACGTAAATGGATGATGGAGGGTGAGGGAGCGGTGTGGAAAAGACTGGAGAGAAAGTCCTGTAAAGGAACGAGTTTAGAGGCGCTGGTGACGGCGCCGCTACCGTTCTCACCTAAAAAGTTTACCACGAACCCGGTGGTGGCGGCAACGTTGAATATCTGGGGACAGTGGAGGCGACAGAGAGGGGTGCGGGGAGCCCTGGTGGGGTCCCCAATCAGGAACGACCATAGGTTCGCCCCAGGAAGAATGGATGGAGGATTTCAGAGCTGGTACCAGTTGGGAATTAGGAGGGTGGGAGATTTATTTATAGATGGGACCTTTGCGAGCTTGGGAGCATTGGAGGAAAAGTATAAGTTGCCCCGGGGAAATTTCTTGAGATATATGCAGGTGAGGGCGTTTACTAGACAACAGGTGAGGGAATTTCCGTTGCTTCCGACGCAGGGGATACAGGACAGAGTGCTTTCAGGGGTGTGGGTCGGAGAGGGCAAGGTGTCAGAGATTTACCGAGAGATGAGGAAAGAGGGGGAGGAATCGGTGGGCGAACTAAAAGGAAAGTGGGAAGAAGAACTAGGGGAGGAGATAGAGGAGGGTATGTGGGCTGATGCCCTAAGCAGGGTAAATTCCTATTCCTCATGCGCCAGGCTTAGCCTGATTCAATTTAAGGTGCTACATAGAGCACACATAACGGGAGCAAGATTGAGCAGGTTCTTTGGAGTGGAGGACAAATGTGGGAGGTGTGGCGGGAAACCGGCAAACCACGCACATATGTTTTGGGCGTGCCCGGCACTGGAAGGGTATTGGAAGGGAGTGACGGGAGTGATTTCAAAGGTGGTGAAGGCCCGGGTCAAACCAGGCTGGGGGTTAGCTCTATTTGGAGTTGCGGTTGAGCCGGGAGTGCAGGAGGCGAAAGAGGCCGACGTTGTGGCCTTTGCGTCCCTAGTAGCCCGGCGCAGGATCCTACTCACGTGGAAGGAGGCGAAACCCCCCGGACTGGAGGCCTGGGTAAATGATATGGCGGGGTTCATTAAATTGGAGCAGATAAAGTTTGCCCTGAGACGATCGGCTCAAGGGTTCACCAAGCGGTGGCAGCCATTTCTCGACTACCTAGGGGAACGTTAGAGGGAAGACAGATGACCAGCAGCAGCAACCCAGGGGGGATGGGGGGGGGGGAGAGTGGGGGGGGGGGGGTTAGTTTAGTTAAGGTCAAAAGATAATGGGGTTTTGTTATTTGTGTATTGTTAAACATTTCTGTATTGTTACGTTTGTTTTGTAAGAGGGGAAAAATTGTTGTTTGGGAAAAAATTTCAATAAAATATATATTTTTTTAAAATAAATAAAGGTAATGTGCATGTACAGCAGAAACATCAAGAAATTAAGAAAACAAATGGTACGTTAAGCTTTATTACAAAAGGATTGGAGTATAAGAGTAAAAAAAGTTTTACTGTAATTACCCAGCATGGATTTGATGGGCTGTATTTTAATAGCCTTCCTCTGTGCCATAATCACTGACTTTTTCATTTCATGTTTTGATGTTATTAATTTAATTGTTGCAGTGTTTGAATTCCAATACATACATTGCCAGTTTTGCTAAGAAAATACACATTTGGGACTGAATTTACAAAATTTGTTTATCTTTAATTTACATCTTCAAGTGTCAATATTTAATAAGATAAAGTTAATATATTGGTAGTAATTGTAATCTATTTAAAGCACTATTCCTAGTATATGGTGAAGCTAATCAGTAGCACAATACTCTAAGCCCTGAATTTATTGAATTTCTGACAATTTTCACTCACACTTTTCATGTAATGTATGGAATTAGCTTTGTGGAATACCATGTAAAGATGTGCTGATTATTTTCAGGCTAATTGAACAGCTTCATGAGACAATAAAGAGCAAAAACATTCTTATTGATCAGCTTCAAAATGAAAAGGCAAAGATGCAGGAGAGTCATGTAAATCCTTCAGAAAAGATCAAGGAACTCACTGAGGCACTTCTGAAGAAAGCTGGTGAATCTGAAGTAGGTGACTTCTTAAACCTTCTTGGGACCTGATATTTCTGCTGAGGAGAAAGGTTAAACTGTTTGTATTAAATTGATATTGACCACCTAACTTGCAAGGTAAAATAAGCAAACTTGGTATTACTTCCTCCGAGAAATTGGGAGAATTGCCTGGGGCGTGAATTAGTATCTGTATCTCTCACCATTGATTATGTTCTTAGCATCTCCATACTATCAGGAGGTTGCACTGAACTGTTGCCAAAAGGCGTGCTCCTGCAGAGGCGTGCCCTTGTCGGAGGCGTGCCCTTGTCGGAGGCGTGCCCTTGTCGGAGGCGTGCTGCTGTCGGAGGCGTGCTCCTGCAGAGACGTGCTCCTGTCGGAGGCGTGCTCATGTCGGAGGCGTGCTCCTGTCGGAGGCGTGCTCCTTGCGGAGGCGTGCCCTTGTCGGAGGCGTGCCCTTGTCGGAGGCGTGCTCCTTGCAGAGGCGTGCTCCTTGCGGAGGCGTGCTCCTTGCGGAGGCGTGCTCCTTGCGGAGGCGTGCTCCTGCAGAGGCGTGCTCCTGCAGAGGCGTGCTCCTGCAGAGGCGTGCTCCTGCAGAGGCGTGCTCCTTGCGGAGGCGTGCTCCTGTCGGAGGCGTGCTCCTGCAGAAGCGTGCTCCTTGCGGAGGCGTGCTCCTTGCGGAGGCGTGCTCCTGCAGAGGCGTGCTCCTTGCGGAGGCGTGCTCCTGCAGAGGCGTGCTCCTGTCGGAGGCGTGCTCCTGTCGGAGGCGTGCTCCTGTCGGAGGCGTGCTCCTGCCGGAGGCGTGCTCCTGCCGGAGGCGTGCTCCTGCCGGAGGCGTGCTCCTGCCGGAGGCGTGCTCCGGTCGGAGGTGTGCTGCTGCAGAGGCGTGCTCTTGCAGAGGCGTGCTCTTGCAGAGGCGTGCTCTTGCAGAGGCGTGCTCTTGCAGAGGCGTGCTCTTGCAGAGGCGTGCTCTTGCAGAGGCGTGCTCCTGCAGAGGCGTGCTCCTGTCGGAGGCGTGCTCCTGTCGGAGGCGTGCTCCTGTCGGAGGCGTGCTCCTGTCGGAGGCGTGCTCCTGCCGGAGGCGTGCTCCTGCCGGAGGCGTGCTCCTGCAGAGGCGTGCTCCTGCAGAGGCGTGCTCTTGCAGAGGCGTGCTCTTGCAGAGGCGTGCTCTTGCAGAGGCGTGCTCCTGCAGAGGCGTGCTCCTGCAGAGGCGTGCTCCTGCAGAGGCGTGCTCCTGTCGGAGGCGTGCTCCTGCAGAAGCGTGCTCCTGTCGGAGGCGTGCTCCTGCAGAGGCGTGCTCCTGCAGAGGCGTGCTCCTGCAGAGGCGTGCTCCTGCAGAGGCGTGCTCCTGCAGAGGCGTGCTCCTGCAGAGACGTGCTCCTGCAGAGACGTGCTCCTGCAGAGGCGTGCTCCTGCAGAGGCGTGCTCCTGCAGAGGCGTGCTCCTGCAGAGGCGTGCTCCTGCAGAGGCGTGCTCCTGCAGAGGCGTGTCCCTGTCGGAGGCATGCCCTTGTCGGAGACGTGCTCCCGCAGAGGCGTGCTCCTGTCGGAGGCGTGACTTGTCGGAGGTGTGCTCCTGTCGGAGGCGTGCTCCCGAAGAGGCGTGTCCCTGTCGGCGGCGTGCTCCTGTCGGCGGCGTGCTCCCGCAGAGGCGTGCTCCCGAAGAGGCGTGCTCCCGAAGAGGCGTGTCCCTGTCGGAGGCTTGCTCTTGTCGGAGGCGTGCTCTTGTCGGAGGCGTGCTCCTGTCGGAGGCGTGCTCCTGCAGAGGCATGCTCCTGTCGGAGGCGTGCTCCTGTCGGAGGCGTGCTCCTTGCGGAGGCGTGCTCCTGTCGGAGGCGTGCTCCTGTCGGAGGCGTGCTCCTGCAGAGGCGTGCTCCTGTCGGAGGTGTGCTCCTTGCGGAGGCGTGCTCCTTGCGGAGGCGTGCTCCTGCCGGAGGCATGCTCCTTGCGGAGGCGTGCTCCTGCAGAGGCGGGCTCCTGCAGAGGCGTGCTCCTTGCGGAGGCGTGCTCCTTGCGGAGGCGTGCTCCTGTCGGAGGCGTGCTCCTGTCGGAGGCGTGCTCCTGCAGAGGCGTGCTCCTGCAGAGGCGTGCTCCTGCAGAGGCGTGCTCCTTGCGGAGGAGTGCTCCTGCAGAGGCGTGCTCCTTGCGGAGGCGTGCTCCTTGCGGAGGCGTGCTCCTGCAGAGGCGTGCTCCTGCAGAGGCGTGCTCCTGCAGAGGCGTGCTCCTGTCGGAGGCGTGCTCCTGTCGGAGGCGTGCTCCTGTCGGAGGCGTACTCCTTGCGGAGGCGTGCTCCTGTCGGAGGCGTGCTCCTGCAGAGGCGTGCTCCTGTCGGAGGCGTGCTCCTGTCGGAGGCGTGCTCCTGCAGAGGCGTGCTCCTGCAGAGGCGTGCTCCTGCAGAGGCGTGCTCCTGCAGAGGCGTGCTCCTGCAGAGGCGTGCTCTTGCAGAGACGTGCTCCTGCAGAGACGTGCTCCTGCAGAGGCGTGCTCCTGCAGAGGCGTGCGCCTGCAGAGGCGTGCGCCTGCAGAGGCGTGCTCCTGCAGAGGCGTGCTCCTGCAGAGGCGTGCTCCTGCAGAGGCGTGCTCCTGCAGAGGCGTGTCCCTGTCGGAGGCGTGCCCTTGTCGGAGGCGTGCTCCTGCAGAGGCGTGCTCCTGCAGAGGCGTGCTCCTGCAGAGCCGTGCTCCTGCAGAGGCGTGCTCCTGCAGAGGCGTGCTCCTGCAGAGGCGTGCTCCTGCAGAGGCGTGCTCCTGCAGAGGCGTGCTCCTGCAGAGGCGTGCACCTGCAGAGGCGTGCTCCTGCAGAGGCGTGCTCCTGCAGAGGCGTGCTCCTGCAGAGGCGTGCTCCTGCAGAGGCGTGCTCCTGCAGAGGCGTGCTCTTGCAGAGGCGTGCTCTTGCAGAGGCGTGCTCCTGCAGTGGCGTGCTCCTGCAGAGGCGTGTCCCTGTCTGAGGCGTGCTCCTGCCGGAGGCGTGGTCCTGCAGAGGCGTTCTCCCGCAGAGGCGTGTCCCTGTCGGAGGCGTGTCCCTGTCGGAGGCGTGTCCCTGTCGGAGGCGTGCTCCTGTCGGCGGCGTGCTCCTGTCGGAGGCGTGCTCCTGCAGAGGCGTGCTCCTGTCGGAGGCGTGCTCCTGTCGGAGGCATGCTCCTGTCGGAGGCGTGCTGCTGTCGGAGGCGTGCTGCTGTCGGAGGCGTGCTCCTGCAGAGGCGTGCTCCTGCAGAGGCGTGTCCCCGTCGGAGGCGTGCCCTTGTCGGAGGCATGCTCCTGCAGAGGCGTGCTCCCGAAGAGGCGTGTCCCTGTCGGAGGCGTGCTCCTGTCGGCGGCGTGCTCCTGTCGGCGGCGTGCTCCTGCAGAGGCGTGCTCCCGAAGAGGCGTGCTCCCGAAGAGGCGTGCTCCCGAAGAGGCGTGTCCCTGTCGGAGGCGTGCTCTTGTCGGAGGCGTGCTCTTGTCGGAGGCGTGCTCTTGTCGGAGGCGTGCTCTTGTCGGAGGCGTGCTCCTGAAGAGGCGTGCTCATGCAGAGGCGTGCTCATGCAGAGGCGTGCTCCTGTCGGGAGCGTGCTCCTGTCGGAGGCGTGCTCCTGTCGGAGGCGTGCTCCTGTCGGAGGCGTGCTCTTTTCGGAGGCGTGCTGCTGCGGAGGCGTGCTCCTTGCGGAGACGTGCTGCTGTCGGAGGCGTGCTCCTGTCGGAGGCGTGCTCCTTGCGGAGGCGTGCTCCTTGCGGAGGCGTGCTCCTGTCGGAGGCGTGCTCCTGTCGGAGGCGTGCTCCTTGCGGAGGCGTGCTCCTTGCGGAGGTGTGCTCCTTTCGGAGGCGTACTCCTTTCGGAGGCGTTCTCCTGCCGGAGGCATGCTTCTGCAGAGGCGTGCTCCTGTCGAAGGCGTGCTCCTGTCGGAGGCGTGCTCCTTGCGGAGGCGTGCTCCTGTCGGAGGCGTGCTCCTGTCGGAGGCGTGCTCCTGTCGGAGGCGTGCTCCTGTCGGAGGCGTGCTCCTGCAGAGGCGTGCTCCTGCAGAGGCGTGCTCGTGCCGGAGGCGTGCTCCTGCAGAGGCGTGCTCCTGTCGGAGGCGTGCTCCTGTCGGAGGCGTGCTCCTGTCGGAGGCGTGCTCCTGTCGGAGGCGTGCTCCTGTCGGAGGCGTGCTCCTTGCGGAGGTGTGCTCCTTGCGGAGGCGTGCTCCTTTCGGAGGCGTACTCCTTTCGGAGGCGTTCTCCTGCCGGAGGCATGCTTCTGCAGAGGCGTGCTCCTGTCGAAGGCGTGCTCCTGTCGGAGGCGTGCTCCTGTCGGAGGCGTGCTCCTGTCGGAGGCGTGCTCCTGTCGGAGGCGTGCTCCTGTCGGAGGCGTGCTCCTGTCGGAGGCGTGCTCCTGCAGAGGCGTGCTCCTGCAGAGGCGTGCTCGTGCCGGAGGCGTGCTCCTGCAGAGGCGTGCTCCTGTCGGAGGCGTGCTCCTGTCGGAGGCGTGCTCCTGCCGGAGGCGTGCTCCTGCGGAGGCGTGCTCCTGCCGAGGCGTGCTCCTGCCGAGGCGTGCTCCTGCCGAGGCGTGCTCCTGCCGAGGCGTGCTCCTGCAGAGGCGTGCTCCTGCAGAGGCGTGCTCCCGAAGAGGTGTGTCCCTGTCGGCGGCGTGCTCCTGGCGGAGGCGTGCTCTTGCAGAGGCGTGCTCTTGCGGAGGCGTGCTCCTGCAGAGGTGTGCTCCTGCAGAGGCGTGCTCTTGTCAGAGGCGTGCTCTTGTCAGAGGCGTGCTCCTGTCGGAGGCGTGCTCCTGTCGGAGGCGTGCTCCTGTCGGAGGCGTGCTCCTGTCGGAGGCGTGCTCCTGCCGGAGGCGTGCTCCTGCAGAGGCGTGCTCTTGCAAAGACGTGCTCTTGCAGAGGCGTGCTCCTGCAGAGGCGTGCTCCTGTTGGAGGCGTGCTGCTGCAGAGGCGTGCTGCTGCAGAGGCGTGCTGCTGCAGAGGCGTGCACCTGCAGAGGCGTGCACCTGCAGAGGCGTGCTCCTGCAGAGGCGTGCTCCTGCAGAGGCGTGCTCCTGCCGGAGGCGTGCTCCTGTCGAAGGCGTGCTCCTGCAGAGGCGTGCTCCTGCAGAAGCGTGCTCCTGCAGAGGCGTGCTCCTGCAGAGGCGTGCTCCTGCAGAGGCGTGCTCTTGCAGAGGCGTGCTCCTGCAGAGGCGTGCTCCTGTCGGAAGCGTGCCCCTGTCGGAGGCGTGCCGTTGTCGGAGGCGTGCTGCTGTCGGAGGCGTGCTCCTGCAGAGGCGTGCTCCTGCAGAGGCGTGTCCCCGTCGGAGGCGTGCCCTTGTCGGAGGCATGCTCCTGCAGAGGCGTGCTCCCGAAGAGGCGTGTCCCTGTCGGCGGCGTGCTCCTGTCGGCGGCGTGCTCCCGAAGAGGCGTGCTCCCGAAGAGGCGTGTCCCTGTCGGAGGCGTGGTCTTGTCGGAGGCGTGGTCTTGTCGGAGGCGTGCTCTTGTCGGAGGCGTGCTCTTGTCGGAGGCGTGCTCTTGTCGGAGGCGTGCTCTTGTCGGAGGCGTGCTCTTGTCGGAGGCGTGCTCTTGTCGGAGGCGTGCTCTTGTCGGGGGCGTGCTCTTGTCGGAGGCGTGCTCCTGAAGAGGCGTGCTCATGCAGAGGCGTGCTCATGCAGAGGCGTGCTCATGCAGAGGCGTGCTCATGCAGAGGCGTGCTCCTGTCGGGAGCGTGCTCCTGTCGGAGGCGTGCTCCTGTCGGAGGCGTGCTCCTGTCGGAGGCGTGCTCTTGTCGGAGGCGTGCTCTTGTCGGAGGCGTGCTCTTGTCGGAGGCGTGCTCTTGTCGGAGGCGTGCTCTTGTCGGAGGCGTGCTGCTGCAGAGGCGTGCTCCTGTCGGAGGCGTGCTCCTGTCGGAGGCGTGCTCCTGTCGGAGGCGTGCTGCTGCGGAGGCGTGCTCCTGTCGGAGGCGTGCTCCTGTCGGAGGCGTGCTCCTGTCGGAGGCGTGCTCCTGTCGGAGGCGTGCTCCTTGCGGAGGCGTGCTCCTGTCGGAGGCGTGCTCCTGCCGGAGGCATGCTTCTGCGGAGGCGTGCTCCTGTCGGAGGCGTGCTCCTGTCAGAGGCGTGCTCCTGTCAGAGGCGTGCTCCTTGCGGTGGCGTGCTCCTTGCGGAGGCGTGCTCCTGCCGGAGGCGTGCTTCTGCAGAGGCGTGCTCCTGTCGGAGGCGTGCTCCTGTCAGAGGCGTGCTCCTGTCAGAGGCGTGCTCCTTGCGGAGGCGTGCTCCTTGCGGAGGCGTGCTCCTTGCGGAGGCGTGCTCCTTGCGAAGGCGTGCTCCTGTCGGAGGCGTGCTCCTGCAGAGGCGTGCTCCTGCAGAGGCGTGCTCCTGCAGAGGCGTGCTCCTGCAGAGGCGTGCTCCTGCCGGAGTCGTGCTCCTGCAGAGGCGTGCTCCTTGCGGAGGCGTGCTCCTGCAGAGGCGTGCTCCTGCAGAGGCGTGCGCTTGCAGAGGCGTGCCCCTGCAGAGGCGTGCTCCTGCAGAGGCGTGCTCCTGCAGAGGCGTGCTCCTGCAGAGGCGTGCTCCTGCAGAGGCGTGTCCCTGTCGGAGGCGTGCCCTTGTCGGAGGCGTGCTCCTGCAGAGGCGTGCTCCTGCAGAGGCGTGCTCCTGCAGAGGCGTGCTCCTGCAGAGGCGTGCTCCTGCAGAGGCGTGCTCCTGCAGAGGCGTGCTCCTGCAGAGGCGTGCACCTGCAAAGGCGTGCTCCTGTCGAAGGCGTGCTCCTGCAGAGGCGTGCTCCTGCAGAGGCGTGCTCCTGCAGAGGCGTGCTCCTGCAGAGGCGTGCTCCTGCAGAGGCGTGCTCCTGCAGAGGCGTGTCCCTGTCGGAGGCGTGCCCTTGTCGGAGGCGTGCTCCTGCAGAGGCGTGCTCCTGCAGAGGCGTGCTCCTGCAGAGGCGTGCGCCTGCAGAGGCGTGCGCCTGCAGAGGCGTGCTCCTGCAGAGGCGTGCTCCTGCAGAGGCGTGCTCCTGCAGAGGCGTGCTCCTGCAGAGGCGTGTCCCTGTCGGAGGCGTGCCCTTGTCGGAGGCGTGCTCCTGCAGAGGCGTGCTCCTGCAGAGGCGTGCTCCTGCAGAGCCGTGCTCCTGCAGAGGCGTGCTCCTGCAGAGGCGTGCTCCTGCAGAGGCGTGCTCCTGCAGAGGCGTGCTCCTGCAGAGGCGTGCTCCTGCAGAGGCGTGCACCTGCAGAGGCGTGCTCCTGTCGAAGGCGTGCTCCTGCAGAGGCGTGCTCCTGCAGAGGCGTGCTCCTGCAGAGGCGTGCTCCTGCAGAGGCGTGCTCCTGCAGAGGCGTGCTCTTGCAGAGGCGTGCTCCTGCAGTGGCGTGCTCCTGCAGAGGCGTGTCCCTGTCTGAGGCGTGCTCCTGCCGGAGGCGTGGTCCTGCAGAGGCGTTCTCCCGCAGAGGCGTGTCCCTGTCGGAGGCGTGTCCCTGTCGGAGGCGTGTCCCTGTCGGAGGCGTGCTCCTGTCGGCGGCGTGCTCCTGTCGGAGGCGTGCTCCTGCAGAGGCGTGCTCCTGTCGGAGGCGTGCTCCTGTCGGAGGCATGCTCCTGTCGGAGGCGTGCTGCTGTCGGAGGCGTGCTGCTGTCGGAGGCGTGCTCCTGCAGAGGCGTGCTCCTGCAGAGGCGTGTCCCCGTCGGAGGCGTGCCCTTGTCGGAGGCATGCTCCTGCAGAGGCGTGCTCCCGAAGAGGCGTGTCCCTGTCGGAGGCGTGCTCCTGTCGGCGGCGTGCTCCTGTCGGCGGCGTGCTCCTGCAGAGGCGTGCTCCCGAAGAGGCGTGCTCCCGAAGAGGCGTGCTCCCGAAGAGGCGTGTCCCTGTCGGAGGCGTGCTCTTGTCGGAGGCGTGCTCTTGTCGGAGGCGTGCTCTTGTCGGAGGCGTGCTCCTGAAGAGGCGTGCTCATGCAGAGGCGTGCTCATGCAGAGGCGTGCTCCTGTCGGGAGCGTGCTCCTGTCGGAGGCGTGCTCCTGTCGGAGGCGTGCTCCTGTCGGAGGCGTGCTCTTTTCGGAGGCGTGCTGCTGCGGAGGCGTGCTCCTTGCGGAGACGTGCTCCTGTCGGAGGCGTGCTCCTGTCGGAGGCGTGCTCCTTGCGGAGGCGTGCTCCTGTCGGAGGCGTGCTCCTGTCGGAGTCGTGCTCCTGTCGGAGGCGTGCTCCTTGCGGAGGCGTGCTCCTTGCGGAGGTGTGCTCCTTTCGGAGGCGTACTCCTTTCGGAGGCGTTCTCCTGCCGGAGGCATGCTTCTGCAGAGGCGTGCTCCTGTCGAAGGCGTGCTCCTGTCGGAGGCGTGCTCCTTGCGGAGGCGTGCTCCTGTCGGAGGCGTGCTCCTGTCGGAGGCGTGCTCCTGTCGGAGGCGTGCTCCTGTCGGAGGCGTGCTCCTGCAGAGGCGTGCTCCTGCAGAGGCGTGCTCGTGCCGGAGGCGTGCTCCTGCAGAGGCGTGCTCCTGTCGGAGGCGTGCTCCTGTCGGAGGCGTGCTCCTGTCGGAGGCGTGCTCCTGTCGGAGGCGTGCTCCTGTCGGAGGCGTGCTCCTGTCGGAGGCGTGCTCCTTGCGGAGGTGTGCTCCTTGCGGAGGCGTGCTCCTTTCGGAGGCGTACTCCTTTCGGAGGCGTTCTCCTGCCGGAGGCATGCTTCTGCAGAGGCGTGCTCCTGTCGAAGGCGTGCTCCTGTCGGAGGCGTGCTCCTGTCGGAGGCGTGCTCCTGTCGGAGGCGTGCTCCTGTCGGAGGCGTGCTCCTGTCGGAGGCGTGCTCCTGTCGGAGGCGTGCTCCTGTCGGAGGCGTGCTCCTGCAGAGGCGTGCTCCTGCAGAGGCGTGCTCCTGCCGGAGGCGTGCTCCTGCCAGAGGCGTGCTCCTGTCGGAGGCGTGCTCCTGTCGGAGGCGTGCTCCTGCCGGAGGCGTGCTCCTGCGGAGGCGTGCTCCTGCCGAGGCGTGCTCCTGCCGAGGCGTGCTCCTGCCGAGGCGTGCTCCTGCCGAGGCGTGCTCCTGCCGAGGCGTGCTCCTGCAGAGGCGTGCTCCTGCAGAGGCGTGCTCCCGAAGAGGTGTGTCCCTGTCGGCGGCGTGCTCCTGGCGGAGGCGTGCTCTTGCAGAGGCGTGCTCTTGCGGAGGCGTGCTCCTGCAGAGGTGTGCTCCTGCAGAGGCGTGCTCTTGTCAGAGGCGTGCTCTTGTCAGAGGCGTGCTCCTGTCGGAGGCGTGCTCCTGTCGGAGGCGTGCTCCTGTCGGAGGCGTGCTCCTGCCGGAGGCGTGCTCCTGCAGAGGCGTGCTCTTGCAAAGACGTGCTCTTGCAGAGGCGTGCTCCTGCAGAGGCGTGCTCCTGTTGGAGGCGTGCTGCTGCAGAGGCGTGCTGCTGCAGAGGCGTGCTGCTGCAGAGGCGTGCTGCTGCAGAGGCGTGCACCTGCAGAGGCGTGCACCTGCAGAGGCGTGCTCCTGCAGAGGCGTGCTCCTGCAGAGGCGTGCTCCTGCCGGAGGCGTGCTCCTGTCGAAGGCGTGCTCCTGCAGAGGCGTGCTCCTGCAGAGGCGTGCTCCTGCAGAGGCGTGCTCCTGCAGAGGCGTGCTCCTGCAGAGGCGTGCTCTTGCAGAGGCGTGCTCCTGCAGAGGCGTGCTCCTGTCGGAAGCGTGCCCCTGTCGGAGGCGTGCCGTTGTCGGAGGCGTGCTGCTGTCGGAGGCGTGCTCCTGCAGAGGCGTGCTCCTGCAGAGGCGTGTCCCCGTCGGAGGCGTGCCCTTGTCGGAGGCATGCTCCTGCAGAGGCGTGCTCCCGAAGAGGCGTGTCCCTGTCGGCGGCGTGCTCCCGAAGAGGCGTGCTCCCGAAGAGGCGTGTCCCTGTCGGAGGCGTGGTCTTGTCGGAGGCGTGGTCTTGTCGGAGGCGTGCTCTTGTCGGAGGCGTGCTCTTGTCGGAGGCGTGCTCTTGTCGGAGGCGTGCTCTTGTCGGAGGCGTGCTCTTGTCGGAGGCGTGCTCTTGTCGGGGGCGTGCTCTTGTCGGAGGCGTGCTCCTGAAGAGGCGTGCTCCTGAAGAGGCGTGCTCATGCAGAGGCGTGCTCATGCAGAGGCGTGCTCATGCAGAGGCGTGCTCATGCAGAGGCGTGCTCCTGTCGGGAGCGTGCTCCTGTCGGAGGCGTGCTCCTGTCGGAGGCGTGCTCTTGTCGGAGGCGTGCTCTTGTCGGAGGCGTGCTCTTGTCGGAGGCGTGCTCTTGTCGGAGGCGTGCTCTTGTCGGAGGCGTGCTGCTGCAGAGGCGTGCTCCTGTCGGAGGCGTGCTCCTGTCGGAGGCGTGCTCCTGTCGGAGGCGTGCTGCTGCGGAGGCGTGCTCCTGTCGGAGGCGTGCTCCTGTCGGAGGCGTGCTCCTGTCGGAGGCGTGCTCCTGTCGGAGGCGTGCTCCTTGCGGAGGCGTGCTCCTGTCGGAGGCGTGCTCCTGCCGGAGGCATGCTTCTGCGGAGGCGTGCTCCTGTCGGAGGCGTGCTCCTGTCAGAGGCGTGCTCCTGTCAGAGGCGTGCTCCTTGCGGTGGCGTGCTCCTTGCGGAGGCGTGCTCCTGCCGGAGGCGTGCTTCTGCAGAGGCGTGCTCCTGTCGGAGGCGTGCTCCTGTCAGAGGCGTGCTCCTGTCAGAGGCGTGCTCCTTGCGGTGGCGTGCTCCTTGCGGAGGCGTGCTCCTTGCGGAGGCGTGCTCCTTGCGGAGGCGTGCTCCTTGCGAAGGCGTGCTCCTGTCGGAGGCGTGCTCCTGCAGAGGCGTGCTCCTGCAGAGGCGTGCTCCTGCAGAGGCGTGCTCCTGCAGAGGCGTGCTCCTGCCGGAGTCGTGCTCCTGCAGAGGCGTGCTCCTTGCGGAGGCGTGCTCCTGCAGAGGCGTGCTCCTGCAGAGGCGTGCGCTTGCAGAGGCGTGCTCCTGCAGAGGCGTGCCCCTGCAGAGGCGTGCCCCTGCAGAGGCGTGCTCCTGCAGAGGCGTGCTCCTGCAGAGGCGTGCTCCTGCAGAGGCGTGCTCCTGCAGAGGCGTGTCCCTGTCGGAGGCGTGCCCTTGTCGGAGGCGTGCTCCTGCAGAGGCGTGCTCCTGCAGAGGCGTGCTCCTGCAGAGGCGTGCTCCTGCAGAGGCGTGCTCCTGCAGAGGCGTGCTCCTGCAGAGGCGTGCTCCTGTCGAAGGCGTGCTCCTGCAGAGGCGTGCTCCTGCAGAGGCGTGCTCCTGCAGAGGCGTGCTCCTGCAGAGGCGTGCTCCTGCAGAGGCGTGCTCCTGCAGAGGCGTGCTCCTGCAGAGGCGTGCTCCTGCAGAGGCGTGCTCTTGCAGAGGCGTGCTCTTGCAGAGGCGTGCTCCTGCAGTGGCGTGCTCCTGCAGAGGCGTGCTCCTGCAGAGGCGTGTCCCTGTCTGAGGCGTGTCCCTGTCTGAGGCGTGCTCCTGCCGGAGGCGTGGTCCTGCAGAGGCGTTCTCCTGCAGAGGCGTGTCCCTGTCGGAGGCGTGTCCCTGTCGGAGGCGTGCTCCTGTCGGCGGCGTGCTCCTGTCGGAGGCGTGCTCCTGCTGGAGGCGTGCTGCTGTTGGAGGCGTGCTGCTGTTGGAGGCGTGCTGCTGTCGGAGGCGTGCTGCTGTCGGAGGCGTGCTCCTGTCGGAGGCGTGCTGCTGTCGGAGGCGTGCTCCTGCAGAGGCGTGCTCCTGCAGAGGCGTGTCCCCGTCGGAGGCGTGCCCTTGTCGGAGGCATGCTCCTGCAGAGGCGTGCTCCCGAAGAGGCGTGCTCCTGCAGAGACGTGCTCCTGTAGAGGCGTGCTCCTGTCGGCGGCGTGCTCCTGTCGGCGGCGTGCTCCCGAAGAGGCGTGCTCCCGAAGAGGCGTGCTCCCGAAGAGGCGTGTCCCTGTCGGAGGCGTGGTCTTGTCGGAGGCGTGGTCTTGTCGGAGGCGTGCTCTTGTCGGAGGCGTGCTCTTGTCGGAGGCGTGCTCTTGTCGGAGGCGTGCTCTTGTCGGAGGCGTGCTCTTGTCGGAGGCGTGCTCTTGTCGGAGGCGTGCTCCTGAAGAGGCGTGCTCAAGCAGAGGCGTGTTCATGCAGAGGCGTGTTCATGCAGAGGCGTGCTCATGCAGAGGCGTGCTCCTGTCGGGAGCGTGCTCCTGTCGGAGGCGTGCTCCTGTCGGAGGTGTGCTCCTGTCGGAGGCGTGCTCCTGTCGGAGGCGTGCTCTTGTCGGAGGCGTGCTGCTGCGGAGGCATGCTCCTTGCGGAGGCGTGCTCCTTGCGGAGGCGTGCTCCTTGCGGAGACGTGCTCCTGTCAGAGGCGTGCTCCTGTCGGAGGCGTGCTCCTGTCGGAGGCGTGCTTCTGTCGGAGGCGTGCTCCTTGCGGAGGCGTGCTCCTGTCGGAGGCGTACTCCTTGCGGAGGCGTGCTCCTGTCGGAGGCGTGCTCCTGCAGAGGCGTGCTCCTGTCGGAGGCGTGCTCCTGCAGAGGCGTGCTCCTGCAGAGGCGTGCTCCTGCAGAGGCGTGCTCCTGCAGAGGCGTGCTCCTGCAGAGGCGTGCTACTGCAGAGGCGTGCTCCTGCAGAGGCGTGCTCCTGCAGAGGCGTGCTCTTGCAGAGACGTGCTCCTGCAGAGACGTGCTCCTGCAGAGGCGTGCTCCTGCAGAGGCGTGCTCCTGCAGAGGCGTGCTCCTGCAGAGGCGTGCTCCCGAAGAGGCGTGTCCCTGTCGGCGGCGTGCTCCTGGCGGAGGCGTGCTCTTGCAGAGGCGTGCTCCTGCAGAGGCGTGCTCCTGCAGAGGCGTGCTCTTGTCAGAGGCGTGCTCTTGTCAGAGGCGTGCTCTTGTCAGAGGCGTGCTCTTGTCGGAGGCGTGCTCTTGTCGGAGGCGTGCTCTTGTCGGAGGCGTGCTCTTGTCGGAGGCGTGCTCCTGTCGGAGGCGTGCTCCTGTCGGAGGCGTGCTCCTGCCGGAGGCGTGCTCCTGCAGAGGCGTGCTCTTGCAAAGACGTGCTCTTGCAGAGGCGTGCTCCTGCAGAGGCGTGCTCCTGTTGGAGGCGTGCTGCTGCAGAGGCGTGCTGCTGCAGAGGCGTGCTGCTGCAGAGGCGTGCACCTGCAGAGGCGTGCTCCTTGCGGAGGCGTGCTCCTTGCGGAGGCGTGCTCCTTGCGAAGGCGTGCTCCTGCAGAGGCGTGCTCCTGCAGAGGCGTGCTCCTGCAGAGGCGTGCTCCTGCCGGAGTCGTGCTCCTGCAGAGGCGTGCTCCTTGCGGAGGCGTGCTCCTTGTGGAGGCGTGCTGCTGCAGAGGCGTGCTCCTGCAGAGGCGTGTCCCTGTCGGAGGCGTGCTCCTGCCGGAGGCGTGGTCCTGCAGAGGCGTTCTCCCGCAGAGGCGTGTCCCTGTCGGAGGCGTGCTCCTGCAGAGGCGTGCTCCTGTCGGAGGCGTGCTCCTGCAGAGGCGTGCTCCTGTCGGAGGCGTGCTCCTGTCGGAGGCATGCTGCTGTCGGAGGCGTGCTGCTGTCGGAGGCGTGCTCCTGCAGAGGCGTGCTCCTGCAGAGGCGTGTCCCCGTCGGAGGTGTGCCCTTGTCGGAGGCATGCTCCTGCAGAGGCGTGCTCCCGAAGAGGCGTGTCCCTGTCGGCGGCGTGCTCCTGTCGGCGGCGTGCTCCTGCAGAGGCGTGCTCCCGAAGAGGCGTGCTCCCGAAGAGGCGTGTCCCTGTCGGAGGCGTGGTCTTGTCGGAGGCGTGGTCTTGTCGGAGGCGTGGTCTTGTCGGAGGCGTGGTCTTGTCGGAGGCGTGCTCTTGTCGGAGGCGTGCTCTTGTCGGAGGCGTGCTCTTGTCGGGGGCGTGCTCTTGTCGGGGGCGTGCTCTTGTCGGAGGCGTGCTCCTGAAGAGGCGTGCTCATGCAGAGGCGTGCTCATGCAGAGGCGTGCTCATGCAGAGGCGTGCTCATGCAGAGGCGTGCTCATGCAGAGGCGTGCTCATGCAGAGGCGTGCTCATGCAGAGGCGTGCTCATGCAGAGGCGTGCTCATGCAGAGGCGTGCTCATGCAGAGGCGTGCTCATGCAGAGGCGTGCTCATGCAGAGGCGTGCTCATGCAGAGGCGTGCTCCTGTCGGGAGCGTGCTCCTGTCGGAGGCGTGCTCCTGTCGGAGGCGAGCTCTTGTCGGAGGCGTGCTCTTGTCGGAGGCGTGCTGCTGCAGAGGCGTGCTGCTGCCGGAGGCGTGCTCCTGTCGGAGGCGTGCTCCTGTCGGAGGCGTGCTCCTGTCGGAGGCGTGCTCCTGTCGGAGGCGTGCTCCTGCCGGAGGCGTGCTTCTGCGGAGGCGTGCTCCTGTCGGAGGCGTGCTCCTGTCGGAGGCGTGCTCCTATCGGGGGCGTGCTCCTTGCGGTGGCGTGCTCCTTGCGGAGGCGTGCTCCTGCCGGAGGCGTGCTTCTGCAGAGGCGTGCTCCTTGCGGAGGCGTGCTCCTGCCGGAGGCGTGCTTCTGCAGAGGCGTGCTCCTGTCGGAGGCGTGCTCCTGTCAGAGGCGTGCTCCTGTCAGAGGCGTGCTCCTTGCGGTGGCGTGCTCCTTGCGGAGGCGTGCTCCTTGCGGAGGCGTGCTCCTTGCGGAGGCATGCTCCTTGCGAAGGCGTGCTCCTGCAGAGGCGTGCTCCTGCAGAGGCGTGCTCCTGCAGAGGCGTGCTCCTGCCGGAGTCGTGCTCCTGCAGAGGCGTGCTCCTTGCGGAGGCGTGCTCCTTGTGGAGGCGTGCTGCTGCAGAGGCGTGCTCCTGCAGAGGCGTGCTCCTGTCGGAGGCGTGCTCCTGCCGGAGGCGTGCTCCTGCAGAGGTGTGCTCCTTGCGGAGGCGTGCTCCTGTCGGAGGCGTGCTCCTGTCGGAGGCGTGCTCCTGTCGGAGGCGTGCTCCTGTCGGAGGCGTGCTCCTTGCGGAGGCGTGCTCCTTGCGGAGGCGTGCTCCTGCAGAGGCGTGCTCCTGCAGAGGCGTGCTCCTGCCGGAGGCGTGCTCCTGCCGGAGGCGTGCTCCTGTCGGAGGCGTGCTCCTGTCGGAGGCGTGCCCCTGTCAGAGGCGTGCCCCTGTCGGAGGCGTGCTCCTGCCGGAGGCGTGCTCCTGCCGGAGGCGTGCTCCTGCAGAGGCGTGCTCCTTGCGGAGGCGTGCTCCTGTCGGAGGCGTGCTCCTGTCGGAGGCGTGCTCCTGTCGGAGGCGTGCTCCTGCAGAGGCGTGCTCCTGCAGAGGCGTGCTCCTGCAGAGGCGTGCTGCTGCAGAGGCGTGCTGCTGCAGAGGCGTGCTGCTGCAGAGGCGTGCTGCTGCAGAGGCGTGCTGCTGCAGATGCGTGCTCCTGTCGGCGGCGTGCTCCTGTCGGCGGCGTGCTCCTGTCGGCGGCGTGCTCCTGTCGGAGGCGTGCTCCTACAGAGGCATTCTCCTGCAGAGGCGTGCCCCTGTCGGCGGCGTGCTCCTGCAGAGGCGTGCTCCTGCAGAGGCGTGCTCCTGCAGAGGCGTGCTCCTGCAGAGGCGTGCTGCTGCCGGAGGCGTGCTCCTGCCGGAGGCGTGCTGCTGCCGGAGGCGTGCTCCTGCCGGAGGCGTGCTGCTGCCGGAGGCGTGCTGCTGCCGGAGGCGTGCTCCTGTCGGAGGCGTGCTCCTGTCGGAGGCGTGCTCCTGTCGGAGGCGTGCTCCTGTCGGAGGCGTGCTGCTGCAGAGGCGTGCTGCTGCAGAGGCGTGCTGCTGGAGAGGCGTGCTCCTGCCGGAGGCGTGCTCTTGTCGGAGGCGTGCTCCTGTCGGAGGCGTGCTCCTGTGCCGGAGGCGTGCTCCCGTCGGAGGCGTGCTGTATGAATTGAGGACTCATTTAGAACATACTGGAAGGGGATTCCTAAAGAAGGGGAACTACATAACAGTGGTCACAATGCTTGAACCTCACTGTTTCTTATGATGATATACTCTAAGTTAGGTTTTAGAACATGCAAATTAACATTTTTAGGAATATATTCATATAACGAGTTATGGGCATGTTTATGTCTATGGCAAGGTGTCCAATGCCTTTGCTGTGACCAGTGGTTTTAAGCAAGGATGCCCAACTCTTCAGTCTCTTTTTGCTGCAATACTTAAGGAAACCACAATAGACATGGCTGTAACATTGGGTTACATGCAGGGAAGCTCTTCAATCTACCCAGATTTTATGCCTCTGACTGAGTCCTAGAGACAGTGACTGTTCACTAGCTGCCCACAACAAGGAAGACTTCTAGACCATTTCAAATGTATTCTAGAGCGCTGCCAAAAGCTTTAATATCCAAATCAGTGTCTCCAAGATTGAGGTTATTTTTCATCCAGCACCTGGCGAAGGATAATTTGCCAGCATGGTGGCAGAGTGGTTAGCACTGCTGCCGTACAGCATCAGGGACCAAAATTCAATTCTGATCTTGGGTCAGTGTCTGTGTGGTTTTGTATGTTCTCACCGTATCTATGTGGGTTTCCTCTGGGTGCTCCAGTTTCCCCCCACAGTCCAATGATGTGCAGGTTAGGTGTATTGGCCATGATGAATTGCCCCTTAGTGTCCAGAGATGTGCAGGTTAGGTTACGGGTTAGGGCGGGGTGGAGAGGGGACTGGACATGGATCGAGTGCTCATTCGAAGGGCCGGTCAAGACACGATGGGCCGAATGGCCTCCTTCTGGACTACGGATTCTGTAAAAACCACCAGACCCATCTGTTAATGGCACAAGGCTGTAGAAAATTTTTCATAGTAATGTAGACTCCAGCAATGTCATTAATGATGAACATATCAGTGCATCATTCATTAAACAAGCTGTGCAAATGACTGACTCCATGATCATGCCTGGAAGGAGCATGGTGTTAAGCTGAAGACTAAATTAAAACTCTAGCAAACCATTGTTCTTACTACCCTGCTGTATGAAACAGAATCCTGGATCTGCTATTGACGCCACATCAAAACTGAAGATGTCTGAGGCCCAATGTGAGAGTTCAGTGGTAGGACTAAATCACAAACATCAAGGGCTTTCATCATGCTGGGTTCAACATTCAACCTCCAAAAATGCTAATAAGATGGACAGGTCATTTCTCCTGCATGGATGACTCTAGAATCCAAAGCAGATCTTCTATAGGGATGTGCCTCAGGTCAAAAAAACATCAAGATGGTCAGTTTAAACGAAAAAGAACCTCCTAAACGTATGCATTGTAGAACACCTCTCTTGGGAAAACACAGCAGCTGACTGGCCCATGTGGAGGGGAGCGCTGAAATTTGGTTCAGCATGCTTTGAGGACCATTCGTGCCAGTGATGGACAGCCTAAGCTGGTAAATGGGCCGCATGAGTGGCCCTCCTTCATCTCAGTGGGCCGCAAGATTAAAAGCGGGCTTGACCACTATGACCCTTGAATAAGATTGAATATCTTGAATACATGTTTAATATTTAATAACGAGTTATAGAAAATACTTAATCATTTATATATTAATAGAACTGTCATCAACTTCAAATGTAAAAATGAAATAAATATTTACACTTTGTACTCAAGAGGGAGTGCAAGGTTCTCCCAGTCATTGTTTGCAATCAGCATGCACCTCACTTCACTTGCCCTTATTTTACGTGTGTTTTGCTTCAGTTACCAGCCTGGTTGCCCATTACTGGCATAGATGGTCCTTGAAGCATGCTGAACCAAATTTCATTGCCTGCCTCCACATGGGCTAGTCAGCTGCTGTGTATTTCTAAGAGTTCTTTGATGGTGGCATAGTGGTTAGCTCTGCTGTGGCACAGTGCTAGGGACCCTGGTTCAATTCCGGCTTCTGGTGACTCTCCGTGTGGAGTTTTCTCCCCATCTCTGCGTGGGTTTCCTCTTGGTGCTCTGATTTCCTCCCACGGTCCAAAGCATTGTGCAGGTTTGGTAGATTGGCCTTCATGACCAGGGATGTGCAGGTTAGGTTACGGGGATGGGGTGGGCAAGGGAGTGGACCTGGGTAGAGTGCTCTTTCGGAGTTGGTGCAGACTCAATGTGCCAAATGGCCTCCTTCTGCACTGTAGGGATTCTATGGGCGGCACGGTGGCACAGTGGTTAGCATTGCTGCCTCACAGCTCCAGGGTCGCAAGTTCAATTCCGGCCTCGGGTGACTGTGTGGAGTATGCCCGTTCTCCCCATGTCTGCGTGGGTTTCCCGGGTGCTCCGGTTTCCTCCGACAGTCCAAAGATGCGCAGGTTAGGTGAATCGGCTATGCTAAATTGCCCTATAGTGTCCAGAAGGTTAGGTGGAGTTACTGAGTTGTGGGGATAGGGTGGTGGAGTTGGATTAAGTAGGGTGCTTTTTCCAAGGGCTGGTGCAGACTCGATGGTCCAAATGGCCTCCTTCTGCACTGTAACTTCTATGATTCAAGGTGATCTGCAATGCATAAGTTTCCGAGGTTCTTTTTTTTTGGTTTAAACTGACCACCTTGATATTTTTTTTACCTGAGGCACTTCCCTATAGAAGATTTGCTTGGGATTCTAGTCGGGGAGGGAAAAAAACTACACAGACGGAAATCAGCGGAGTGTGGTAACTGCATGGGGCAGCGGTCAACAAAATGTCTCATGGGTCGCACTCAACCCAGATGGGCCGCATGTGGCCCCTGGGCCGCAGGTTGCACGCCACCAATCTATGCCAAAGTTATAGTGTGCACAGAGGAAGGACTTGCAGAGGTTTCCCAAGCACCAATAATGATAACATGAACTCCCATTCTGTGAATGAACATTCAGAGCCCACATCGTAATGAAAGGTCTTGGAGATTCTCGAATAACGAGGAGTCTACCACCATATGTAGTAGGACAGTATATAGTTACACTAATATTGTCTGATGGAGCTGAGTCACATGTGCTGGGAGACCTCTGTTCATTTTGGTGGTTTTGGTACATTAAGATCCTACTTTGCTTTCCAGAGCAGAAAATGTTCATCATAACCAAGCTATAACTGATAGGGAATACTTTGGAAAGAGGAGAACCTATTGTAATTCAGTATAAATCATAGAATTCCTACAGTGCAGAAGGAGGCCATTCAACCCATTGAGTCTGCACTGACCCTCCGAAAGAGCACCCTAACCTTGGCACACTCCCCCACCTTATCCCCATAACCTCACCTAATCTTTGAGCACTAAGGGGCATGGCCAATCCATCCAACCTGCACATCTTTGGACTTTTGATTTATTTTTGTTTTGCTTTGAATCAGTCAAATTTACTATTGTATGTTTTATCATTATTCATGCTGCTGGTAATTCTGTAATGTGGCATTTTAAAAAGTTTTTAAAATACTTTCATTGGTTAATATATAACCGTAAACTGATCAAATAGAAAAAGTGCTTTGTTTGATTTAAAAAGATTTTGTTAAGCTGTGTTGAGATTTATATACAAACCAATATCTAAATTAATAGAAATCCAAGTCAGCAGGACCCAAGCTACCTTTAAAATTGGTATGGTATCAATTAGCACACCCCATTGGTGATTAACAACTGATCTTTTGGCTTTGTAGGAGTAGTTACATGTACCATAGCAGATGAACATTCACAAATTATAATAGAGGTTTAATTTTTACAAACCTAACTTTTATCCCACTCGTTTTCATTCCTTAAACAGGCCCTTCGAGGTGAACTTGGGTATGCGAGAAATCGCTTTGAAAAGGAAATGCAGGTAATTGTCTTGTATGTATATTTTGCCAAACACAAAGAAAACTTCCTTTTTGGTTTGCAGCTCAGTATGTGACCACTCAGGTTGTCTGTACGTCCGTGTGTCTACAGTAGATGTTGTGACTGAAAAGGTTTAGAATTGCTTTAACCCTGAATCATGAGTGATGTCTCTGCTCAGGGTCTTGCTTCCCTCTCAATTGTGTTTCTCCATTTTTATTTCAGAGACCTTTTTTCAGCCTCTGACATCAACTAGTTGCCCATGAGTGAACTGTGATATTTGAATTTAAATTATTGCAGCTCAAAAGTCGTGGAATAATGTTTGTTTCTTTTAAAATTTTATTTCTTGCTAATCTTTATTAGTGTCACAAGTAGGTTTATATTAACACTGCAATGAAGTTACTGTGAAAATCCCCTAGTCACCACACTACGACACCTATTCGGGTACACTGACGGAGAATTTGGAATGTCCAATATCACCTAACAAGATTTTGGCGGTAGATGTGGTTCTATTATCGAGACGGGGCGAAATTCTCCGTAATCGGCGCGATATCCACCGAACGGCGCCAAAAACGGCGCGAATCAGTCCGGCATCACGCCGCCCCAAAGGTGCGGAATCCTCCGCCCCTTGAGCGGCCGAGCCCGAACCTTGAGGGGCGAGGCCCGCGCCGGACTGATTTCCGCCCTGCCAGCTGGCGGGAAAGGCCTTTGGTGCCCCGCCAGCTGGCGCAGAAATGACATTGCCGGGCGGCGCATGTGCGGGAGCGTCAGCGGCCGCACACGGCATCCCCGCTCATGCGCAGTGGAGGGAGTCTCTTCCGCCTCTGCCATGGTGGAGACCGTGGCGAAGGCAGAAGGAAAAGAGTGCCCCCATGGCACAGGCCCGCCCGCCTGTGGTCTTATTGGTGGGGTCAAGAAATGCGGCGCCATTTAAAAATGGCATCCCGACCTCCTCCTGCCCTGAAGAGTTCCGGCAAATGGAGCTCCTCAGTGCAGGAAAAGCGACTTGAGGGGTGGTGGGTTTCCCCACTGGGCCACCAAAACAAAACAGTGCCATTAGATAGTAGGGTTGTTCCTGCCGCTACAAGCGCCAGGGGCAGCCCCTCGATACCTGCCCAGAACAGAACTCTGTTTATTATTGGTTAGTGTCTCTTTTAATTTGGCCATATTTCCCAGTAGGCTTAGGGTCAGAGCTACAGGATTTTACAATGAACTGCTGAATGTTAACTCCAAGGCCTTCCATGACGTTCAAATAGGCCAAGTTATCAGATACCACCCTTGTCGCAGGATAAAGCAGAGCGTAATTCACCCTGACAGCCTTGAGTCGCTTTCTCATTTCATCAAAGCCTTTGCTGCGTTGCTAATGAATTTCTTGGAAGAAAGAGACCCTCACCCCTTCGTAGTGCCCACCGCACCGCCAATACACTGGTGATCTCCGAAGTTATGAAAACGGATAATTACGGACCGGGGACGTTGATTGTCCCAAGGCCTCAGAGACAGTATACGGTGTGCCCTTTACAACTTAACACGCCCAGCTTTCATATCCAGCTTAACAAAATGTGGCAGTCAGTCCTCAAAACATTTAATAGGGAGCTTACCCTCTACTCCTTCTGGCAAACCGACAACACCGACATTTTGTTTCTGACCTCGGTTTCTCAGCGTCTGATTTGGGGCTACCCAAAGATTCGCTGGGTTCTCAGATGTTCCCAGGTAAGGGTTTACCCAGCAATTGTTCAGAAGGGCTAACTTCCCTGGACAATTGCACTGGGCTGGGAACAATCTGACAAAGTGATTTTAAATTGCTAACTTGTGACAGGTTAGGTGAGTGGGCAAAGATCTGGCAAATGGAGTATAATGTGGGGTTGTCCATTTTAGCAGGACAAATGTTTTAAAAACCTTCTTACCTAAATGGTGAGGGATTACAGAGCTTTGAGATGCAGAGGAATTTGGGTTTCCTCATGCATTGTCCATAAAAGGTAGTATGCAGGTTCAATAAGTAATTAGCAAAGTTAATAAAATGTTATCCTTTATTGCAAAGGGAATTGAATACAACAGTAGGGAGGTTATGCTTCAGTTATACAAGGGATTGGCAAGACCACATTTGGAGTACTGTGTATAGTATTGACCCCTTAGTTAAGGAAAAATGCAAATGCATTGGAAGCAGTTCAGAGAAGGTCTGCTAGATCAATACCTGGAATGGGCAGATTGTCTCATGAGGAAAGGTTAGACAGGCTAGGCTGGTATCCTCTGGAGTTCAGAAGAGTAAGAGGTGACTTGATGGAAACACAAGATCCTTAGAAGTCATAACAGGGTTGATGTGGAAAGGATGTTACCTCTTGTGGGAGAATCTGGAACTAGGGGGTCACCATTTAATAAAACGGATCGCCCATTTGAGACAGACGACAAAATCATTTTGCTTTTTCAAGTGTTGCGGGAGTTTGGAATTCTTTTTCTCAAAAGGTGGTGAGGCAGCGGCTGGAATTTACCGCCCCTCACAGCGGATTTTCCCACAGCGGACCTGGCTCACCATTAACCACCAATAGAATCTTCCAATTCTCCTAAAGTCGACAGCGTTTTGCATGGCTCGCCCACCCTACTGCCGGGGAACCTGTGACGGGGATTGAGTTCGGCGGGACTGGAATATCCCGTTGGCAGGAAGGGCTGGAAAATGCTACACAGTATCTTTGAATATCTTTAAGGCAGAATTCGATAGATTCTTTAACAGAAAGGGGATGGAAGTATGCAGGAATATGAAATTTAGAATCGATCAACCATGATCTTATTGAATGCCAGAGCAGGCTCGAGGGGGCAAGTCAACGCCGTCTCCTTATATGGTAACATAGCAGCAGATCCGGGTTAGCTGGCCAATTGGCTGGGGAAGCCAAGGGAATTTCAGCTCCTGAGGACAATTTGGGGGTGAGGGAAAGACCACTGTTCTAGAGCACGTGTGTCTGTCTGCTATTCAGTGATTGCTGCTGGGAATACATACACATAGATACCTGATGGGAAAAGAATCCAGCTCACTTCAGTGCCCCTCATCGTTAAATAAATCACAAAATCCGTATATGAAAGAGCAACCACTTTTTGAGAGCTGCCAAAGCACTTGGACCCACACCTCCAGGATAAATTTATCATCTTTAGTTTCTCTCACTCCCTGCATATTCCATTGTTGCTCTTATTAGCCTTAGTTTTATTAGCTCTAATTATGCCACCTTTGCTCACGAGTCGCCAGGTATCTTTCTGATACCGCCACGTGGTTCAAGCTGTAGTTATGATTAATAAGATTAAATCAACGGTCATTTATTATGTACAGCAATAAATACTTACACAATAATCCTACTTTCTATATCACTACCTACCACTACTGGCCAATACTTAACTTTTGGAAATGGCCCACCAGGTCAGGGAAACGAATGGCTTATCGAATTGGGTCTGGCCTGCAGGATTCAAAAGGCTGATACAGGTCGATGGCTAGGGGTCTCTATTGAGTAGCGATCGCTGGAGTCAAACTTACGGTTGCTGGTCGATGGTTCTTGCGAAGGTTGCGAGCAGGATAAGAAGGGAGAGAAGGGTCGATCTGAACTTGGCCCCTATCTTTTATAGGTCCCAGGGGCATCCCGCCTCTCGGGGCGGACTTTGACCCTGGTCCCAAGTGATTGGACTTGTTTCCAGTCACTGGGTTCGATATGCTCCAATAATGGGGCGATTCCTTGATCGGGGGGTGGTCGTTCACCTTTCTTTGTCTCGGCCACTGCTGGCGCCGAGAGGTCTGGATCGGCATTCAATTGCTAATATGTTGCAATTGTTCCCGGGGATAGCCGATTAAACTGCAGATGTCTGTGTTGATGTGCTGCTAATGGTCGCAGGTATCGATCTGGGCCGACTTCCCCAGAGCCGAATACGCTGTTCTGTCTGCAGCTGTCCGTTTGTGCCCTGTTGGCTGCTTTTCCCATCAGCCTTTTCGGTTAGCCATTTTACATTGGGTTTTGGCCAAATTAATCGGGAATCAGCCATTTTAGGTGGCTACACCATGTTTATAGTCTATAAGGTTCTTTTTTTTTTTTTTAATTCCCTACTTATTTTAGGGGACATGATTATTTTGTACATGCAGGAATAATCAACGCTGGAGCAAAATGTTTTAAGAAAATATCAGATTTACATTTAATTATGTTCACCTAGTGTGCGCTGTGCATATCTAACAAACTTCACAGTTATTCAATGAATTAAGCATATTCAATTCCATTTTTGGCACTGGGGCTTGTAAACCTTGTAGACCTCTGGCTGAGGCATCATGTAGCACTGATGCAGTGCATGTTTATTGCTCCTCTACTCGTGACAAGCTGTCGAAAACATGCATGGTATGTTTTGTTTGGTTTCCAAGCCAGCATTCTGGGCAGTGTTGTCTGTGCATTTAAACTTTGTTTCATTTTTTTGTTGCAAGAGTTTAATGGTTGTGGAATTATTTTAAATTTAAAACATTTCAATCTACTCCGCATACCCAGACTGTCTAGCTGAGAAAACTGGGAGAACAAAACATCACAACTTACCTTGCTACCATGTTCCTCTTCTTGTTGTTTGTGCACTCATCCTGTTTATTGCAAGACTGTACCAGATAACCTTGATTTGCAGGGTAGTACTAAAAACCTGTCTTTTTAAAAGAAAAGGTATTTTGGTATTGAATCATATCTGAATAAAAGGGCGCATGTTTCACAGGTCGGTGCAACATTGAGGGCCGAAAAGCCTGTACTGCGCTGTTATGTTCTATGTAAGTGCCAGGTGGAGTACAAAATTAAGCTTCTAGTTTGGAATGATTTGTGTAGTTTCTTGGAAATGATTTGCATAACGCACACCAAAAGCTGCTTGCGAAATTGATTTACCGTTCAACAATGCAACAGTGTGGTTGGAGGAGGGAACTTGTAACTAGGCGTGATTGTTAGACTCGCGGCTCTTGTGTGAAAGACTATTTAGGGACACAGTTGGAGATCTGGAATGGACATTTGTATTTGTAATGAAACAGCCAGAGTGAACTCTCCAATCTGGCAGGCTGGGAGCTTTCTTGTAGAAGAAGTTACGAAACAAAGTGACTGGCTTTTTTTTTGAAGACTGCAGAGTAGAAAGCAGAACTGTAAAACGGAAAGCAGAACAAATGGAAATTTAGATTCGAGCTAAAGCTTTTAGACCAGTGGATGCCATCTAACTGCACGCAGAGGCCCGGTTTGAGAATGAGGAAGTGTAAACGAAGATCCTGATTCTCGGGGTGAAAATCATTCTACATTTGCATGTGTCAATGACTTCGTAGAATATTTGACTTTATTTAATGTTATTCAGAAAATTGGCAATATATTGGTGAGGAAAATTTACTTTATGTAGTCCTGAAGGCTCGCTGCGTGTGTGTGATGCAAGCTTTTCACTGACGACTGTGACGGCAACAGGAAACTTGTGGTTTAACTAAGGTAGCATGCAAACATTTGTGGGCTAAAATAGGAAGACAGCCCAGCTCTACAGAAGTTGTCATCTTGAAAATTCCTGTGGAAAACGCCTTTTATTTAAAAAAAAAAGCCCCATGCAGGCACGGGACAACAAATCAACACCTACCAAACTGCTTAACTTGCACTTCCTAAAATATTTGTCGTGGTGCACTAAACAAAGAGAACCAGAGACTTACCGGAAGACTTGAATAAAAATTTGATCTGTGCCCTATGCTGGCACACACTGGATTAATAAGAGTGCTTCAGTAAATGTACTATTCCGGTGGCCACGTTTGTCGCTGCATTTTACTTTGTGAAGTAATGAGATGATGGAAATTTTCACAGGACAACAGTAATTGAACAATTCAGCCACAAGTTGTGGTGATCTGCATTGCCAAAATAAATCTTATCTCGTCGGACAGAAGGCAAACGACAACAGCTTTCAGTTCTACTTGTTTGAAAGTCGTGCTTCCTGTATCGTGCCCTTTCATGTTGGGATTGTTACTGAAATGAGGATTTACAACTTGATATGTTCAAACCAGTAACGAGGCGACTTTTGTAAGAATTGGTAGTCCGACGTTTGTGTTTGAAAATCTTCTTAAAGTCGAATGTGAATGAAGAGCTCGGAGCTATTTGATGTTGATAATTAATTTACAATGCAAGGGTGGCATGGAGAGGACTTTTGCTATTAGGAAGCCCGGAGCTTAATTTTCTGAAAATGAAGGGATTTTGTCGTGTGTGTGCAAGTGATCTCCAAGGAAATCAGCGACGCTGGATTTTCCACACCTCTGGCAAAAGAAGATTGCAGGTTGTTCTTTCTTACGTATTGGGTTATACCATTAGCCGTGATGGCCAAGGAGAGTTCTTATGCAGTAAATGCGCCTTTATGTTGGAAAAGGTATTGGAATATGACATTGTTATTGCTCGTGTTAAGACTGTTGCCACTGAGAGGCTGCAGATGTTGGCGGCAGAGAAAGAACAACTAATTCAATGTATTGTGTACCTGTATTTTCAGTGTAATGAAAAATCTAAAACTTCCCAATATAAAGAACACACCTCTACTCAAGGTGTGAAACCACTTTCTTTACAATACAGCCTGCTTCTACAAGATGAATCTATTCTATCTGAATTCTGGACGCCAAGAAGGAACAGCAAGAAAAGCTTGTGCTGCTCAAACTGCTGGCGCACTTTCAGTGGTAGGCACAGGACAAGAACGTGCCTCTGTTCAGAGTCAGTGCGAATAGCAGGTTTATTCTGTGACTTGGTCTGTTCTATGCCTAGACGGACAAGGCGGACTGGATTAACAGGAAATGTGCGCCAATCACAAAGTTTGTGCTTTGATTTAGACCAGAGAAGTCCTACAGTTGTGAGGAAACTGGCCACTCGTGGCCATTCAGGGCAGTCTGTTTGCACAGACAGCTTGGAAATTGAATCAATGCCAACATTAAATTCAACCAGGATTGATTGGATAACTGATGAAGAATCTGAGATGGTTCGGCTGAAACCCATGTCCATTTTTGATTGTGAAGTGCCAAATGAAAATTGTGCCTTATTGAGACACTCTATTGCTATTGCAATTCAGGAAATTGAGGATATTAAGTACAGATTGGTGCCTTCCTTGGTGAAAAGCAAGATACCAAAACGTGTGAAATTTTCTGCAAGGAGACCAGCATCAGGAGGTAGCATTGCAGTGGTTCCTCAAGAAACCTGTAACCTAAACGGTACAAAATCTGTAAAAGCGATGTGGGCGGATCTAGAAGATGATTATGCTTCTTTGAAAACTGAGGTAGTTGTTACCAGTAGTGTTAAACCTGTCTGTGTCTGTCTGTCTGGGCCTACCAAAATTTTATCTAAAATGAATTGCTACTCCTTTTACATGTCAACATTAAGACTGGCATATGTGGACATACTGTGTCCAGTTCCTGTTTTAGTACTCTGATTGTCAACATTTAAAAATTAAAATGCTTAAATCAACACATTGGGTATTTCCAAAATGGGCTCTTATATGGTGGGGATTTGGTGTCAGCCTTCTGACCTCTGATTTTCCTATAGTTCTTTTTCATTCCTTGCCTCCCAGTTCCTCCACCTTGTTGGTCTCCTCCCTGTTCAAACCCTGTTACTCTGAAAAGTTCCTAGTCTCAAGTTGTCTGTACCCTTGTACCCCTGATATTCTAATTTACCAATCTGCAGTCTTCACATAAACCAAGAAGGCCCTCCATTGTGCCCCAATATTCCCCACCTCTGTTCCCGGTACATGGCCATTTCTCCCCTTAAATGCCTCTCCTGCCTCTTCTGTTGTTCTCACTTACAGCTGTTTCTGCACCACTTAGCTGCTCATTTATTTTTTGCACAATCTTCAAATCCCAGGAAACTCATTTCCCCCCCCCCCCCCGTGACTGTTGTCTACATCACTGTTCTCCTATTTAACCTATTTTTCACTCCTTCCTGTCCTCCATTAATTTTCTTTCAATCATTAAAAGATAAAAGCACAGTGAAGGAGGCAAAAACATTTCACTAGACAACCCAACATTACTTAAGAATTACTTAAGTATGCAACACCAATGGAAAATATTCGTCATATATACACGGCACAAATAACTCTCAAAGAAACGCATAAATCAGTAATATCAGTACAGACAAACTTCATCCCATAAAGGTCACAACACACCAATTGCTCCAGTTAGATTTCAAAAATAAAAAATAACATAGCAGCTGACAGAAAAATAGCTACATGCTAGGATAGAAGGAAAGCTGCATAGAAATCACAAGCACAGAAGGAGAGATGGCAAAAATGGGCAGTACAGTAGCATAGTGGTTAGCACTGCGGCTTCACAGCGCCAGGGTGCCAGGTTCGGTTCCCGGCTTGGGAAACTGTCTGTGCGGAGTCTGCATGTTTCCTCCGGGTGCTCCGGTTTCCTCCCACAAGTCCCGAAAGACGTGCTGTTAGGTGAATTGGGCATTCTGAATTCTCCCTCTGTATACCCGAACAGGCACCAGAGTGTGGCCACTAGGGGATTTTCACAGTAACTTCATTGCAGTGTTAATGTAAGCCTACTTGTGACAATAATAAAGATTATTATAAAAAATATCACTTGGGTATAAACAGCACTATGGAAGATTTGCTACTATTACAAAAGATTAATTACCTCATCTTAATTACAATGCTAAATAAAGGGATGTTTGGGCCTCTTCTGCAACTTAAATAATTTCTAACAAATTACAAGGATATTGTATTTTCTTTTCCTAACTGCTTAACAGAACCTGGTTGAAAAACAGAGGCAGCTGGGACAGCTGGAAGTGGAAGCTAAGCAGCTAAAAGCTGATCTTGAGACCGCTGAAGTTAGTATTCGTGCTTTGCAAGAAACGTTAAAGGACGCAGATGGTGCAAATAAGGTACAAATTCAAACTTTTTTGGGCCAAAATCCTAAAATATGCAGATATGCATAATAGGTTAAATTATGAGCACCTAATCGTTGCCTAAAAAAATCGGAATAATTTTTGTAGCAACAATTTTCGATTGTATGGGGCATGTGCAGATTAAATAACGGCACTTTGTGAAAATTAGGAAAAAAGTTAACCAAACAGGTGTATTTATATGGCTTGATTGCTGACAGGAAATTTGTGCAATCATAGTGTAATTCCTGTTTTCAGCAAATTTGTCTTAATTTTCCATCCCACTCATTTTTAGGTCCTTCAAGAACATGCTAATGAAAAGATGAATGAGCTGGTTGCTGAGAGGCAGAACAGTCTGAAACGAGATAAAACTATTCAAGGACTCACTCTGGCTCTGAAGGCCAAGGATAAAGAGGTATGTGGCTGAATAGGTGAATGCCAATAGTTTCTTCATCACAAACAGGCCTTTTTTTCAACAGTACCAGAGGTATCTTCCTTTTGAGGTTAATCTGTTCAAACATTAGCATGTATTTATTGAAAATGAAAATCGCTTATTGTCACAAGTAGGCTTCAAATGAAGTTACTGTGAAAAGCCCCTAGTCGCCACATTCCGGCGCCTGTTCAGGGAGGCTGGTCCGGGAATTGAACCGTGCTGCTGGCCTGCCTTGGTCTGCTTTAAAAGCCAGCGATTTAGCCCAGCCCCTGCTGCATTGTTGCATTGTATGCATTTTCACACTGTTTACTCTTTTTTTAAATCTTCAAACAGATAGAGGAGCTTTGTCATGAAATTGAAGATCGAGATAATGCTCTGGTAAAAGCTAGAGATTCTATACATAAAGCACAGCTGCAAAGATTTCAGGTAAAAGGCAAAACTGCTTAATAATTTCTGCAATAGCCTTACTATTTGGAGTTTACGTAAATGGATTTCTCTGTATAGAATTTTAATTTTGAGAGTTTTTGATACTCAGGGAACAGAAGAATATCAAAGTCTCATGACCGAGAAGGAAACTGAGCTTGCAGAGCTGCGAGCAGATCGCAATGGAAGAGTAATGGAGATACAGAAATTGCAAAAAGCATTGAACAGGCTAGAGCAGGAGCTAAATGACTTAACTGAAGCAAAGGGTCAGCTAGAAGAACAGGTGGAAGCACTGCAGCTTCAAAAAGCAAAGGGCGACAAGACTGTTCATGTTAGTATCCATTCTGCAACTCTTCTTTACCATTTAGATGATATCTATCAGTAAATTGTTTGTCTTTTCTTGTGGTAAGAACAAATGAACTCAAACTCATATTATTCCTTATTTAATTTCTCAAATATCCAGAAGTGCTTCAAATACAGTGAATTTCTTTTGAAGTACAGTCCCAGTTGTGTGAATGCTGTAGCCACTTGAGTTGGCCACTTCCCGACTTAAAATGGAGAACCGCAAAGGCTGAAGGGAAATTCAGCAAACACAGGCAAAAACTAGCAGGCGCAAGTTACTGTGTATTAGACGCTGCAAAAACCCAGACAGCATCGATACAAGCAGCCATCTGCATAGTAATGTAGCAGCCATCTACAAAGTAATGAGCGATCCCCGGAAACAATCAAAACATTTAAGGTAAACAAAGCCAAGCCAGACTCCTCGGCGCCAGCCGGAGCCAACACAAAATAGGTTAATGGACACTTAAAAGACCGCCCAACGATCAGGGAACATCTCCAGTATTGGAGAAATCGAACCAAGCGATTGGAACGAAGTCCAATCACTTGAAACCAGGTACGGGGACCGCCCCAAAAGGCGGGAAACCCCTGGGGACTATGAAGTAAAGCCCCCAAGTTCAAATCGTCCTTCTTGACAGGGTCACTCAGCAACGCGAAGCAACCCTTGACAGTGACCTGTCCGGCGGCCTCCAAAGAAGTAAGTCTCAAGTCAACGCACGCTACGAGAGAGGCGCTCCCAGCTATCAGTCCATACCAGCTTTTGAATCCTGCAGTTTGAGAACCCGAACGAAAGGCCATTTGTTCCCCTGACCTGGTGGGCCAGTCCGAAGCTAAGTATATGCCTGTTAGTTATAGAAATAGCATAGAAAATAGAGTTTATGCATGAGTAGCGATTTACTGTGTGTAATAAATGTGTATTGATTTGAATCTTACTAATTGGTGTGTTGAGTTATTGATCATTACTTGAACTTGAACCTCGTGGCGGTATCATAAAGATACCTGGCGACTCGAGAGCAAAGGTTATAAAACAGAGCCAACCCAATTGAACCAACCAAAAGTTAACAACATATTACTGACGACATCCTGACGGGACCCGATCTAGAAGTGGCTTAACCACTCCGGGAGAACCCAAAAATTTGAAGTAGAAATCCAATTGGGAACAGAAAAACCACAAGTGTTCAAGCAGTTCTGATCAATCCTCATAATTCGGAAGTGTGTTAATGCATGCGTAACTAACAGGGCGATAAGGTAATACTGATAGATTTTTTTGTTGCGACAAAACTGTCGGGAGTTTGTATTCCGGAAAATAGCGAAAGCCGTATCCGTAATTACAGCACCGCCTTAATACCCCTTGTTCCAGATTTCAAGAAGAGCTTGGGAAAAGCTCGCAAGCCGATGGCAATCGTGTCCTGTTTGACACAATTGCGAGGCACAGAGGTGGTCGTTCGGACGCTCCGTAGAGAGATAGATGGCATACATCGAATGAGCAAGGTCGATGTCAGTGAGGTAGAGAAAGAGAATGTAGAATTAAGGAGGAAGTTAGCAGCAAAGCATGGAGAGGTGGATGATGCCAAGGGGCACACCAGTCTTGTCTGGCGCACTTAAGCAGCTTCCAATCCCAGTACAAAAAGGCCTGTCAGGACACGCAACGTGCAGTCCTGGTGCGAGAGGAAACCGAGAAGCAGGTAGAGGCATTGCAGAGGCAGTGTAGTGACCTGAAGGCAGCGTTAAGAGCACTCCATGCTACCACCATGGAGCAAAGACAAAGCTCATTAGACCACGCAAAGTGCCGGAAGCAGATTGCAGAACTGCAATCTCTGCTTTCAGTTCAAAAAGGATTCCAGGAAACCTTTGGATCACAGCCAGATGAGGAAGACGGCCCTGATTGGGCGAGAGGAAACCGAGAAGTAGGTAGAGGCATTGCAGAGGCAGTGTAGTGACCTGAAGGCAGCGTTAAGAACACTCCATGCTGCCACCACGGAACAAAGACAAAGCTCATTAGACCACGCAAAGTGCGGGAAGCAGATTGCAGAACTGCAATCTCTGCTTTCAGTTCAAAAAGGATTCCAGGAAACCTTTGGATCACAGCTAGATGAGGAAGACGGCCCTGATTGGGAAGAATTGAGTGAGACAGCGCAGAGATATGTTCAGGGAACATGTGCGCAGGGAAAGGCCCAGAAGAGAAAAACGCTCCAACCCCCCACAGAGCAGATAGTTCTGGCTCCAATTAACCCAGTAACCACCCACCGCACAGCCACACCGGACGACACGCAATTTCTGTACATCACCCCCTTAACAGTGACCCAATTACGGGACGCGTGAGATAAAATCAAACCGTTCCTCCCCACCTCAGACCCCCACCACTTCTTTGCCAGAGTAAAACAGCAGGCTACCATGTACGGCCTGGAAGAGCGAGAGCAAGTAAAGCTCACAGTTTTGAGTTTAGACACTTCGGTCGTAGCAGCCCTTCCCGACCCACAGAATGTAGGAGGAGGCACCCTTGCAGAAATGCATACCGCGATCCTAGACGCGATCGGGTATAACAGGGGTGACCCCGTAGATGGCCTCAATAAGTGCAGCCAAAAGAAAACCGAGCACCCCACAGCGTTTGCTGGACACTTGTGGATCCATTTCGCAGCAGTTTTTGGAGACTTAGACCGCGCCCATTTGTCCCCAGACAACATGGCCAAATGGACCCGCACCCTCATCTCCCATGCCACAGAAACAGAACAAAACGCTTGTGCCAATTATGATCCCTCAGAGGAGGCTCATAATGAGAAATGGGTTGTAAAAAGATTGTCCCGCACCTGGGAGCAATATGTTCAAAACAAACCCACAAATAAAAATCCCGACGAACAGCAGACAGAAGCAGACATACACGCAGTTAAGGCACACCAGAACCCCGCATGGGTAAATGAAGGCAAGAACAGCCCCCCACAAAAGTCACAGGAGTGTTACAACTGTGGACAGTTGGGACACTTTGCAAGAGAATGCAATGCCCCACAAAAGCAACAGAGAGCCCAGCAGACAGGCACTCTAAATAAAACCAGGACAAAGTCAATACATAGCGTTAGCATCCGTTCAGAGCAGACGGACCTGACTGGAACGGACTGACGGTGTTCGGGATCCCCCAGTTGCGACACCCTTTGGGATAGGTCCGGACGACCAATAGTTGCAGCAAAAATACGGGGACAGCCCATCGAGTTTCTCTGGGACACAGGAGGGTCCCGCACCACAATCAATTCCTCCACCATGTTTCAAAAGGACACGTGACCCACTACAGCCACCATCACCCACAGCGGCTTTACAGGCCACTCACAACAGGGACACATCACAGCCCCTGTACCCATTCAAATCGGCAACATCACCACCAAGCACCCCATAGTTTTAGTTGAACTACCCCACACAGCAGAACACATTTTAGGCATAGATTTTATGAATTCCCACAACCTGTCCTTTGATCCAGTCAATCAATGTGTTTGGAAAATGGCAAAATCCGCAAGAGCCCCCGCAACGCTCACCATAGGAGAATATGCAAACAAAATTAGCGCAGTAGGCAAATTTTGGTTTGACCCGACCACAATTAGCACAGACAAGCGGGTTAGGGCAGTTCTGCAGAAGCACAGGACAGCAATCGCGACCCTCAAACACGACTGGCCGGATGACTGGTTCCGTTCAAATCACAGGACCTGACCCTAGACCCCAAAAGCAATACGGATTTCCCCAAGAGGCAGAGGGAGAAATCGCAAAAGTTATCGACAGCTTATTAGAGCAGGGCGTATTCAGATCAGTAGCCTCCACTATTAATGCCCCGATTTGGCCAGTGAGAAAGCCCGATGGATCATGGCGACTGACCATCGATTACCGGGAACTCAACAAAGTCACCCCGCCAGCAGCCCCCACAGTAGCCACAAGTCCCGAGACCATGCTCAAACAGGGATTCAACTCACAATACTTTACAGTTTTGGACGTCAGTAATGGATTCTGGTCCATTCCATTGGTAAAAGCGTGCCAATACAAATTTGCCTTCACGTTTAAAAATCAGCAGTACACGTGGACATGCCTTCCACAAGGATTCCACAACTCCCCCTCCATTTTCCACTGACAGCTGGCAAATGGATTATCAAAATGTTCTCGCCCCGAATGTCTGGTCCAGTATGTGGACGACCTATTACTGCAGACAGACACCAAGGAAGTGCACATCGAGCTTCTGGCTGAACTCCTGGAACTCCTTCATTCAATTGGTTGTAAAGTTAATCCCAAAAAGGCCCAGATTTTGGAAAACAAGGTGATATATTTGGGTATAATTATCACACATGGTAAACACGAGATCGAGCATAAAAGGATTGACTCGATTGCCAAATTGCCCCTTCCCCATAACGTTTCAGCCCTCCGGTCGTTTTTAGGACTGGTTGGCTATTGCCGAAACCACATTGACGGTTTCGCCAGCAAGGCAGCACCCCTCTCAGACCTCCGAAAGAAAGGAGCCCCTTGGGAATGGCTTCCGCAGCATACGGATGCTGTGGATTCTTTGAAAATAGCATTCATAGCAGCTCCCGCACTACAAGTTCCAGACCCGCTTTCCCCCTATGCGATAGAGGTAGCAAGCACAGACCGCACCCTTTCGGCCGTGCTCCTCCAGGAACGGCACGAACAGTTAAGGCCCGTGGCTTACACCTCCAGAGTTTTAGATGCTATGGAGCAGGGATTTCCAGCCTGTGAAAGGCACCTGCTCGCAGTTTTCTGGGCAGTTCAGTATTTTTCTTACATAACCGGACTGAACCCCATCACAATCCTGACTGAACACACCCCCACCCAACTTTTACTGGACGGACGACTTAAGGACGGTACAGTTAGTCAAATAAGAGCAGCCAGATGGACCCTTCTTTTGCAGGGACGGGACATCACTGTTGAAAGGACCAAGACCCACACTTTCTTAGCAGATGACCTACAGTACCCAGGCACCCCCCACAAATGTGAAATCATCTCACCACACCACAACACAGGCCCCTTTATTGCAAAAACACCCCCCAGAAAGATAGGTAGTCCAACCCAGAACCCCAAGCACACAGACACGTGCGAACCCATAAGGATATATGTGGATGGATCTTCCACAATATTAGAAGGGAAGTGCATAACAGGATGCGGCATTTATGTCGAGGACGCGCCCTAGAAGAAATCGCAATAAAACTTCCAGGACACTTAGGTGCACAAGCGGCAGAACTAGCAGCCGTGGCGTACATTGTAGAACACCCAGATTCCTTCCCCAGCCCAGCAGACATATATTCGGACAGCCTCTGTGTCTGCAACAGCCTTACGAAATTCCTGCCCCTGTGGAAAGCAAGAGGATTTGTTTCCACAGACGGAAAACCCCTCCCCTCAGCCCCATTGCTCCGTCCCATCTTAGAAAAGGCACAGAACAGGACTTTTGGAATAGTCAAAGTGCATAGTCACCACCGTTCCTGCCCCCCTGGAAATGTAAAAGCCGACGCACTGGCAAAAGCAGGTTCCAGGCATAGATATTTTTGGACACCCCCCCCCCCCCGAAAGCACACCAGTGAATGCAGTTCAGGTCTCGCAGACTAATAGCGAGGATTTAGTGCAGGCCCAGAAGCAGGATAAGAATCTTGGGGAGATTTTGAAAGGAAATTTGACGGCACCTTACGATAGATTTAAAAATGCTCTGACCACACATGACGGTGTGGTGTTAAAAGACACCCTTTATGTGGTTCCTGAGCAGGACAGGAATCGGCTCATTTGTTTGTTCCATGACGGTCATGGACATCAGGGAATTGCACCCACTAGAGCCGACCTCAGGCAGCTCTGTTGGTGGCCCAGTTTAAAAGAAGACGTAACGCACTACGTTGAGAATTGCCTTATCTGTGCCCAGAACAATCCGGACAGATATGCCAAGAAAGCTCAACTTAGTCACACCCGCCCCATTAATGGCCCCTGGACTAACCTCCAGATCGATTTTATAGGACCATTGCCCCTTTGCAGGAATGGTTATAAGTATGTACTCGTTGTGATAGACACGTTTACAAAATGGGTAGAGGCATTCCCATCCAGAACGAACACGGCAAAGACCACAGCCAAGATCTTAACCCACCACATCTTTATGAGATGGGGATTCCCCCGCAGCATTGAATCCGACCAAGGTTCCCATTTTACGGGACGTGTCATGAAGAACGTACCCACGATATTTGGCATTACCCAAAAATTCCACATTGCATACCACTCCCAGTCGAGTGGTATCGTGGAGCGCATGAATCGGACTCTAAAATTAACCCTCAGAAAAATGGTCCAGCAAAACAACACCACTTGGGATTCAGTCCTCCCTTATGCGCTGATGTTTTTGCGAAATACGGTTTCAACATCTACAGGTTACACCCCACACACTCTCATGACCGGACGCCCCATGAAAGGCACAGAATTTTTATTGGGATTAGATTTGACCAGCTCTGAAGTGACAGCCCTCACACACGAGAAAGCAGTAGAACAACTGGTAGAGAATTTTAAAACGGCTCAGCTAGCAGCCGCGGTACGATTAGGCACACGAAAGAAACAGAGCAAGGCCTGTTTCGATAAGATAGTACATGCGACTGAGTTCAGTGGAGGACAGCAAGTCATGCTGTCCATATACAACCCCAGCACATTCCTGTCACCGAAGTATTCGAGTCCGTACTCCATTGCGGACAAAGTAAGCCCCTCCGTGTACAAAATAAAGTTCCCCAACGAAAAGACTGCGTGGTTCCATATTAACCAGCTTAAGGCATACGGACCACAGTCGAACCACACACACCACGTCATGCTCGACGCAGCAGACCACGCCCCGCCCACAGCCAACGTAACCCTACCCTCTCCCAACACGTCCAGCCCAGCCACGGTCTCAACCCCGACTCCACCCCCGAGCTATACACTCCACCCAGGAACGCCCACAGACTGCAGCAGCAGCGACAGCGACTATGACACAGACAAAAGCCACAGCACGCCACCCTACTATCCCCATACATCAGGCCCCACACCCAGCGAATCTGACCACGAATCGAGTGATCCCTTCCTCATCACATTCCTCAATAAACCCGACCACCGACCTACAATGACGACCCCGACTCCATTCCAACAGAATTGGACACATCCTTTTGGCACCGGGACAATTCATTCAGACTCGTCCGGAATGACGAGATGGATCCCAAATCGCACCATGCAGCCCTTATACATTCGTGAGTTTGGCATCCGGGAGAAGATGACGACTTTGAGTCTGACTCCCCAAGCGAGAACCCCTTTGCGACCCTGTTCGCAACCGATAACTGAGGTGTCCAGATGATGTTTTAAAAAGGAACCGCTTGGGAGAAAACGGTGTCCTTTCTGATGGAACCTGCAGCATGTTTTATGTTGTTTGTAGTGGTATTGTTAAATGTTGTTTGTAAGATCGGAAATGTTTTTCACGGCCCCACGCCACCACCCTTCTGACGCCCACTGGAGATCAGAGAAACTAGTTTGTCCCGGACACTAGTTCAGAGGAACTAGTTTGTCCACAGAGACTTGTTAATGTCCCTGACGCCAGTTCAGAGGAACTCATTTGTCGACAGAAACACAGAACCCCGTTCATAACTGCCCTTCTGGTTTGAAGGAAGAACCAATACGGCAACCCCCCACGATGACTACATTTCTTGCCCGTTCTTGTCGGTTGCTCAGGCAGTGGAGAAACGGCATTGGGACCCGCCCTGCTTGGGAACCCCCCTCTGGTCAGCTACGCTCGGGTAGAGAACACACGGCATTGGTTGCCGTCCTACCCGGGGACTCCATCCAAATCTTACCTGTCGCAGCCCATACGCACCTCCTTTCGGCAATTTGCGTTCAAAAAGTTTTTTTTTTTTTTCAGGCGACCCTTAGGTTGCCAACCCTATGTTATTTACATCCTCAAACATTTGGATGGTAAATCGCACAGCCTGCGAGACGGCTCGCACTGTTTCAGTATTTTTAAGCGTGTCTTGTCCGGAATATTCGGTTTAAAAAAAAAAAATGAGGGAGCCACGCATGGTGACAAATTGTAACGGGAGAATTGGCACTGAAGGACAGACATGCTAACAGACAAGATATTAAACCAAGATAGTAACAGACACTATGCTTGATCCCACAGAACCCCAGAAGCTCCAGGAAAAGAGACGACACGAAGAGAAGAAAAAGAAGAAGAACCATGAGGACATCCTCCGTGTTGCTCATCACCCTAATGAACATTTGATTGCACGCGAACCCCCTGACCGCAACCCCCCCCCCCCCCCCCCCCCCAGCCGTTAATGATTCACTTCCCCATAGTACCCAGAGCCCAGTCACAAGCGACACCACACCATCTTGGTGTGACAGGTTTATAACCTGGTACTCCCTGTCCTACTTAATAGAATCCCTACTAGTATTGGCGATACTCTACTGCATCGTGCAGACTATTCGTCTGAGGAAATGGCGAAGGAGAGCCTACCGCGCTCGCACCCCGGTATATAGGATAAGATCCCCTATTTTCGGTCATGACCAGACCCCCGACCCCCGCGATCTATAATAAAGGACATTCGTTTGCGTTCTTTTTGTGAATAAAGAAATGTGTTTCATGAGCGATTGTACAATCCTGAGCTTGACTGCCAAGCCAGGAAAAATTTGAATAATGCTACCATGATTTTGTGTGTATTGTTTAAGAAGTTAGTGTGATTGAATGTTTGATTGAGTGTAGTTTAGTGAGGACAGTTTGAGGTACCGTTTTTCTTATTTTGTAATGCATGTCCCTGTTTTGACATAGCGCCACTTAGAATTGTCAGTTAAATTTTTCTTGCACAGTTATAGTCAGTGTAGAGGCCATAGAAGAGTGCTCGCCGGATCAGGGAATGAAGACAACGCAGTTATGTGATCCTTCACGCTTCGCGTTAGGATCACAAGGAGGGTGTGTAGCCACCTGAGTTGGCCACTTCACGACTTAAAATGGAGAACCGCAAAGGCTGAAGGAAAATTCAGCCAACACAGGCAAAAACTAGCAGGCGCAAGTTACTGTGTATTAAGACTCCGCAAAAACCCAGACAGCATCGATACAAGCAGCCATCTGCATAGTAATGAGCGATCCCCGGGAACAATCGAAACATTTAAGGTAAACAAAGCCAAGCCAGACTCCTCGGCGCCAGCAGGAGCCAACACAAAAGAGGTTAACGGACACTTAAAGACCGCCCAATGATCAAGGAACAGCTCCAGTATTGGAGAAATCGAACCAAGCGATTGGAACGAAGTCCAATCACTTGAAACCAGGTACGGGGTCCGCCCCGAAAGGCGGGAAGCCCCTGGGGACTATAAAGTAAAGCCCCCAAGTTCAAATCGCAACGCGAAGCAACCCTTGACAGTGACCTGTCCGGCGGCCTCCAAAGAGGTAAGTCTCAAGTCAACGCTCGCTACGAGATAGGCGCTCCTAGCTACCAGTCTATACCAGCTTTTGAATCCTGCAGTTTGAGAACCCGAACGAAAGGCCATTTGTTCCCCTGACCTGGTGGGCCAGTCCGAAGCTAAGTATAGGCCTGTTAGTTATAGAAATAGCCTAAAAAGTAGAGTTTATGCATGAGTAGCGATTTACTGTGTATAATAAATGTGTATTGATTTGAATCTTACTAATTGGTGTGTTGAGTTATTGATCATTACTTGAACTTGAACCTCGTGGCGGTATCATAAAGATACCTGGCGACTCGAGAGCAAAGGTTATAAAACAGAGCCAATTGAATCAACCAAAGGTTAGCAACAATGTGGAGAACTTTTTATAGGTAATAATCAAGTTTCATCAGAGGTTTTTATAATTAAGGCTTTTAAAATTATTGATAGCCTTACTGTAGTTTTTTGAAATACCTCATACCCGCAATCCATTAATAGTGTGGTGCTAAATCATATACTTATGTGACACTAATGTCAAACATGTAATGAAAACCAAAACAACATTTACAGCAATGCCTTTATTTATACACTGATTTATTTATTTTCATTAAAAAGCCAATAAAGGAGTGAAGTATGACCGACCAGTTACAAATTCATGTTGAGAAATTCATGTTGAGAAACCCGTGTGTTTGTAAATGTTCATTAATTTCATTCTGTATTCTGGATTGTAGAGAACTACAGGACCAATACTCAAGGTCAGACTAACTATCCTGTAGTTTTCTTGATCGTCTCTATCCCATTTCTTGAACAGGGTGTAATATTTGCCACCCTCCAATATTTAACACCATTCCCTGTCCAAAGATTTAAAGAATGTTCTGCTTCTGTCAAGTGAATAACTTAAAAGAATCCAGATGATCTACTTTCTTCTGAGAAGTTCCGGTTCTAAATAATGAAGTTCTGAGAAATTTTTATCTGTGTTGCAATTTCTGAAACCAACTTTAAGTGATGGATTCCTATCACCTATAGAATCCCTACAGTGCAGAAGGATGGCATTCGGCCCATTGAGTCTGCACGACCCTCCAAAAGAGCATCCTACCTAGGCCCACTCCCCTGCCCTATTCCCATAACCCGATCTAGCCTGCACATCTTTAACTGAAATATCTTTAACATATCTTTGGACAAGTTTACTTATCTAAGAGTGAGCTAGCAGCTTGAGGTATACCAGTTTGACTTTTCTGCATCCTCTATCCTCTTTTTGCCAACATTCTGAAAATATTTTGTCGAAGAATTTTACCACATTCTTTTATTTCTGAATGGGAATAGTACAGAAACTTATTCAACAATCTCAATGTATCTAAATTCTAAATTATAAAATGTAACTATTTTAAACTTAAGTATTTACAAAATGAATTAACACCAATCGTATCTAATGTTTACACACTTTTGATATTTTAGCACCCTTGTAAAATATGGTATGCAAAAGAATGGCATCAAATCCTACTAACATTCTGTGGATTAATTTTGAATACCAAGACTGTTTCTAATGTGAAATAATCAAAACATTTCAACAACTGGTCTAAAATTCATGTACATTTTGTTTTCTGCAGGATATTCAAAATCATATTCAAAAACTAGGCGCTGACTTGACAGAGAAGGAGCGTGCAACGGAGCACAAGTACCGAACTCTACTGATCGAGAACAAGCAGAAACTACAAAGCCAAGAACTAGTCATTGAGCGACTAACAGATAGTTTAAATAACAAAGACAGACTGCTCCAGGTGTGGACCAGAAAAGAAGATATTGTAGAAAAATAATAATCTAATTGAAAATAACTAGTAGTGCAGACAGCAGTGTTTATGCTTGATATAGCTTGAGTGATGCGAGTTTAAGTTTAAATCAAAAATGATTTTTTTATAGAAGTCGAATCTGAAGTATTACCAGTAAGTGATGCATCAGGAAGCTTGTTTAAAGAGTTGATTTAAACTCAACTGTGCTTTTTTTACTGAGTTGGAAATAAAAGGAAGTCTGCATATTTTGGCTAATTATTTTACTTGCAATTTTGAGATTAATTCTTGTCTGACTATATGTTAGCAGAATTGAAACTAAACACCTTTGTTCAATTATGAATAATGACATTTAGCCAGCTGAATGATGCCATTCACATTTTGAATAGAATAAAATGTGGTTTAAGGTTTAGGGTGGGATTCTTCGGAAATTCCCGCCCGATGTCAATGGACCTTTACATGGTTCGCGTCCCGTCCGTGGCGATCTTGTGAGTGCAGCCGAAGAATCCAGCCCTTGGTTGCATCTGCCTGATAATATAGGGCAGTGGCCTCTTCTTTGGTTAGCTGCCATACATTAGAGAAAAACAACTTTTCTATTTCTCCCTACTCTTATTGTAATTGAAATATTTAATGCACTCATATCTCCGTTGATGTGCTGCACGTTGATCTAACATGGGCAGCACAGTGGCATGGTAGTTAGCACTGCTGCCACAGCGCCAGGGACCCGGGTTCAATTCCGGCCTTTGGTCACTCTCTGTGTGGAGTTTGCACATTCTTCCCGTGTCTGCGTGGGTTTCCTCCAGGTGCTTCAGTTTCCTCCCACAGTCCAAAGGTGTGCAGCTTAGGTGGATTGCCCACATTAAATTGCTCCTTAGTGTCCAAAGATGTGTAGGTTAGGTTAAAGGATTATTAGGATAGGGCTTGGGTGGAGTGCTCTTTCAGAGGGTCGGTGCAGACCCGATGGGCTGAATGGCCTCCTTCTGCACTGTAAGGATTCTATGACTCCATACCACTATTTTTATTATTTTATTAAAAATCCAATGTCTTGAAATTTTAATACAGGCCTTAGATTATAATCGGTTGCATAATTGACCCTAACCCTAATATTAGTTGACGAATTAATAAATTCAAATGACTCGTTCATGAGTGGGCTATGGGTAGTGTCGATCCATAGCATGTTTCACTGTTGAACATACTAGGGCTGGAATTCTCCGGCCGTCAGGGTTCTCTTTTCCTGCTGGCAGCACACCCCCATCCTTTGGTTTCCCTGCGTTGTGGGGTAGCTTCAATAGGAAATCCCATTGACAAGCGGCGGGCAGAGAGAATGCCGCCACCAGCGAACGACACACTGCCGAGAAACACGCAGCTGGGAGACCGGAGAATGCAGCCCAATGTTTAGAAATAAGATGTTATGTTTTCAGTTGGTGGAAAATAATTAATTATCTTTCTAACCTGTGAAAAGTAGCTAATACTGCTTTCTATCTTACTATTTCAAATTCAGATCCAAAGCATTAGTGGGGATTTGATCCTCCAACTTTCAACCCTATTTTGGTATTAGTAGTGGAATAGCATTAGCCTATTGAGCTAATATGCAGGATTTCTTGAGGCTCTTTCCTTGGAAGCCATTTAATCCAGATAATGATGTAATTAGTTAATGACAGGTGGCATTAATTAAGAGTAAGCTCCAATCTGTTTTTTTTTCCTTTAATTATATAGAATGATTATTAATCATTTTTTTCTCATGTTTTTCTCTTTTCCTAAGGATTATATGGAGCTGGCAAAAGGAGTTCAGCAAGAAGGCGATCAGAGCCCAAATGGAAAGGATACATTGCTAGCTAAATTGCGTGATCGCCTAAAAGAGAAAGACCGAGCTCTTGAGGTATTCGCCCTTTAGTAAATTAACCACAGAAGTGGCAATGGATGATGTATTGTGATTAGTGTTCGTAGCAATGGAATATGAAAGACGTATTTCAAAATTGCAATAATTACCGGCACAATTTTTGCAGCCTGCTATTATATGATCTAGCCACAAAAATATGAGATTTGTAGCTATAGCTACCTTTTATCCATTGAACTTTGGGGGGCTGGAAGTATGTTGTATTATGGTGTCAAGCAGACCAGGAAGATTGAAGGTTCAATCCATAATTTGTGGTTGGTCCAATGACCAGAGCAATGGGGGCACCACAGTTGACCTTTAGAGTTGTCAGCCTAAGGGAGAATTTTTAGATGGGGAATCTTCACTTGATCACCACCATGCTGGAAAGTACTTATGCATAGATGTTAAATACAAATAGGACTCAGCTCAGCTACAGCATCTTCATGGTAAAAAATAAAAGCAAATTACTGCGGATGCTGGAATCTGAAACAAAAGAGAAAATGTTGGAAAATCTCAGCAGATCTGGCAGCATCTGTAGGGTGGGAAAAGAGCTAATGTTTCGAGACCAGATGACCATTTGTCAAAACTGTCTTCATGATAAAGTCATCTGTGAACTCCGCTCAGAAAGGCTAGTTAGGTGAGGTACTTGAGGACAGCAGAAAAGATAGAAACAAACTCCAGTAAAGTGCGGAGAATAGACATGGATTGATGTGTCCAACTTTAAAATAGAATTATTAAAAACTATTAATTTCTTGAAATATACATGTGGCAAAGGTGTATGCACTAGCATCAGGTATGGTAGTATGTTATTAGACTTGTTGTCCAAATAACTGGACTAATGATCTGGCAACTTAAGTTTAAATCCACCACAGTTGATGGGAAATTTCAATTGAGTTAGTTAATTAATTGAAGAAATCTGGAACAAAAATGGTAGATTCAGAAAGGAAGACTCCTTTGCTGTAAAAACTCAGATTCACCAATGTATCTTGGGAAAGCATATCTATTCTTAACCAGTCTGACCTATATGTAACTCCAGATTCACTCACAACTGCCCTTTAAAACTCCCTAGTAAGTCATGCATTTGCATTCAGACGGTGGCTGTAATAAATACTGGTGTTGCCATCAATGCCCACTTCCCATGAATGAACTTTTCAAAAACAATTAACGTGGGTATTTCTTTTAGCTTATACAGACTGATTTTAATATTTGGCCCTGTAGCAAGCTGCTATTTTTATATTGGCTCAGCAAGTAAATCAATGTCTTGTGGGGAAGGACAAAACCGAACATTATCAATGGCTTCAGGGAAAAATAACTGATGAGCTGCTAATTCATTCTGGAGTTAAGCTAACACCAATGGAATTGCAGTTATCACCCATAATGCTTCAGTGATTATGCCATTTCTCTGCACATGTGCATCTGTTAATTCAGTTCCCCTGCTCTGCAATTTATTAACTTTTCGCAGTCAGTGCCTGATTTAGGTTACCAGCACTCATCGCTGGTTGGAATTATGGGCGGTTTTGTGAGGGCCACGAAGAATCCAGCACGAGTTTTAAGGATACAAAGTAATAACATTTATTTACAATAACATATATATATAACAGCAGCAACAACTTCCCTTGCTGCACACTCCTTCCTGCTGTTTCCAAACTGGCCAACTTTATTTATACTTGGAGTTTACGAATGGTTTCTCCGCCCCCCTCATTGGGGAAGCTCATACTCCCACAGGATTGTGGGATTGTCATTAGTCCCCAGCCAATGGTAAGCAGGCAGGTTATAACAGGCAGCACGGTAGTACTGTGCGTAGCACTGTTGATTTATAGCTCCAGGGTGCCAGGTTTGATTCCTGGGTCACTGTCTGTGTGGAGTCTGCACGTCCTCCCTGTCTGCATGGAGTCTGCACGTCCTCCCTGTCTGCATGGGTTTCCTCTGGGCGCTCCGGTTTCCTCCCACAAGTCCCGAAAGACGTGGTGTTAGGTAATTTGGACATTCTGAATTCTCCCTCTGTGTACCCGAACAGGTGCCGGAATGTGGTGACTAGGGGCTTTACACAGTAACTTTGTTGCAATGTTAATGTAAGCCTACTTGTGACAATAAAGATTATTATTATTCTCCAGCCATTGGGATTCTCTGTTCCCACCGGTACCGTACGCCCGCCCGCGGATTCTCCTTCAGCGTGAGGTAGCTTCAGTGGGTAATCCCATTGACAAGCAGCAGGAATAGAGAATCCCACCGCCCGTGAACAGCACGCTGCTGAGAAATACGTGGCTGGGGGACCGGAGAATCTAGCCTACTATCAAGAAAAAACAAGTCAATCTTAAATATTTGTACCTATTTTATGAAGGCAACAAAATATATCCTACTTCTATCTTCAGTCGTCATATTCACTCTTTACAATTGTTTTTTGTGAACCCTAAAGCAAGCCATTGATCAAAAACATGCAGCTGTTGACGAAAAGGAGAATGAAATTCAGCAGCTACATCTAGCTTTGAGAGAAAGGGAACATGATTTAGATCGACTAAAGAGTCTCTTTGCCAACAATGAAGAAACCATTAATGTAAGTTCAATACAGGAATTATTTATACTGTACAAATGTAAAATATCCTACCGCTATTTTCTCTGGAACTATAGAGGTACAAGCTGTACTTTGATGAGGCAAAAATGATTTGTTAGCAAACTGCTTCTGTCAATCTGTATGTACCACTCTGCATCTTGATAATTTCAGAGAATTTAGATATTGAGAAAAAAATTAATGTGCAAACTTGCCTGTGTACTAAAAGTCTTTGCTTAACGTTTAAGAGTGAAATTTAAAATTCATATGTAAAACGGTCCTGCTCTAGTTATTGAAGAGCAGCAACTATTGTAGAAAACTCTTATTTGGAGCCATGTACACGCTAATATTGGGAAGCAGTTCACAAGATTCTGCCCTATGGAGTGAGGGGTGGAGAAATTAGAAAATAAAAGGAACACTTCATTTCGAACAAGGTTTAGCTAAAATTTCCTATGACTCTTCTCAAACTGCAGATCTGAACCCATCCAGCTTATTTTTGAATGTGATGCAACAAAGTTTTATTGTCAATATATATATATAATATATATATTATATATAAATATATTGTACTTAATTTATATTCAATTATAGATTAAAATAATCTGAAATAAGTGTGTGGTATTGTCATAGTGTCACGTGTACTTGAAAGTCAAAATCCTCTTTGTTTAAGAAAAAGAGGATTGGAACGATGTATTTCAGATTGTTCCTATTTAGCTTCTGAAACTTACCTGAGTAAGTTTCTTTTAAGACCAAGTTTTAATTATCTGGAGGACACCAGGTTCACATTAATATGTTTTACTTTGTTTAGAATTGTTCTGGTTTGTATTCCTATTCCCAAAACTGCAGAGTATATAAGAGACCACCAAAATGCAGTATTGTTTTCCAGGTCATTTCATATTTTATTGTGGTGAGTAAAGTAAGTGATCTGTTTACTAGTCAGTTTAATTTTTCTTTGAAGCACTTGGATGATATGCTTAAAGAAAAAGACGTGGAGCTGCAGCATCTTGCAAATACATGCAAAAATTTGCAAAGAGTGAAACAGGAGCTGGAAGATAGTCGAGCGCAGTCTCTCCGTGAGAAGGATGCCATGATTTCACAGCTGCAGCAGTCTCTAAAAAATAAGACCGACAATCTAGAGGTAATTAATATTTAGGCAAAGTTGAAGGTTAGGGAAATGATAGCCTGAACAGACATTTTTGCTGAACAAATCCTCAGTAATGTGCAAATAGGCAATAATTTGGGTAATTCTAACCAGTCTGATCATGCTGCAGTATTGTGCTTTTTATGGATTCTGTCCCAGGTGTGGTCAACAAAGCTTTTTTTAAATAAAAGGCAGTTTTCAGGTGCTAGTCTGATGATTTGTGTGGACGTATGTAACAACATGGTTTTTCATTCCACTTCCTGGGAATTAGACACTTTACCATAGGCACATCAGTTATTTCAGTTGCTTTTTCAGATAATTGCTTATCGGTGAATATAATAAGTGACGCTTAACTGATATATATTTCAATTTTATTTTCTAATCCAGGAGATGACAAACACATTGCTAAGCCAGGCTCAGTGTGGCACCAAAGACTTGGCAGAGCAGTTGAATCAGCGCTTAAAGGTAAAGGAGAAGATGCTGGAGGATGCTTGGGCAGAGAAAAGGCAGCTGAGTGCAGAGCATGAGAAGGAGATTGCAGAACTATTAAACACCATTAACAGCAAGGACCAACTACTCAAAGTATGTGTTGTGAAATAGATATGATACTTAATTGCTAAATATGTTTTTATTGCTTGCATTTATATTGTCAAAATTGCTTGATGAAATTTGAATACTTTTCGGATACATTGATCCTGAAATAACTTTTGAGGCGGGATTCTCCAACCAGCCGCCAGGTCGGCGAATCCGCGGGGGCGGCGTGAATGCCGCCCTGCCGCTCCGACACCGGCTGCCGAATTCTCCGGCGCCGGTTTTCTGGCGGGGGCGGTGTTTTCGCCGCGCCGGTCGGGGGCCGTTGTCAGCGGCCCCCCTGGCAATTCTCCGGGCCCTGCTGGGCCGAACGGCCGCGTGCTCCAGGCCAGTCCCACCGCATGAAATGGACATGGTCAATCCCGGTGGGACCTGGCTTGGAGGGCGCTTAGCGGAGTCCTCGAGGGGGATCCGGCCCCGGGGGGGCCACGGTGGCCTGGCCCGCGATCGGAGCCCACCGATCAGCTGGCGGGCCTGTGCCGTGGGGGCACTCTTTCCCTCCGCGCCAGCCTCTGTAAGGCTCCGCCATGGCTGGTGCGGAGAAGTACCCACCTGTGCATGTGCAGGAAACACACCAGCAGTTCTGCACATGCGCGAGACCACGGCGGCCCTTCGGCTCGTTTGTCGCGGCGCCAACCCCTCCGGCACCGGCCTAGCCCCCGGAGGTGCGGAGAATTCCGCAACTTCCAGGTGGCCCGATGCCGGAGTAGTTCGCGCCGTTCTTGGCGCCGGCATCGCGCCAAGTGCAGGAGAATTCCGCCCATAGAATCATAGAAACGTTACAGCACGGAGGAGGCCATTAGGCCCATCTTGTACATGCCAGCCCAAGGACACCCAGGTGGCCTTACTAATCCCATCTTCCTGCACCTGGTCCATAGCCCGTAGCTTCAAGCACTTACGGTGCAGTTCCAGGAGCGGCACGGTGGTGCAGCGGTTAGCACTGCTGCCTCATGGCACTGAGGACCCGGTTTTGATCCCAGCCCCGGGTCACTGTTCGTGCGGAGTTTGTACATTCTCCCTGTGTCCGTATGGGTCTCACCTCCACAACTCAAAAGATGTGCAGGCTAGGTGGATTGGGCACGCTAAATTGCCCCTTAATTAGGAAAAAAATAATTGGGTACTCTTTAAAAAAAATGTTTAAAAAAATGTTTTTTAAAGGTGCAGATCCAGGTAGATTTTAAAAGAGTTTAGGGTCTCTGCCTCCACCATTCAGGCAGCGAATTCCTACTACCCTCTGCATAAAAAAGGTTCTTTCTCATGTCTCCTCGACACCTTCTGCCACTTATCTTCAATCTATGTCCCCTGGTTCTAGAATTCTCCACCAAGGGAAACAACTTTATCATGTTACCCGCTATTTCTTCCCCTCTTAACCAACTTATGTTGCTCTGAAACCTATTCTGTTTCATCTTTGAGCTAGACTGTAAACAGGATGATTATACTTGATATTTGTAACATATTGACTGGCACAGGTATACTGATAATCCACAAGAGTACCATCTGTGTCTCATAACAGAACCCCTGGAAAACAGCTGAAACTTGGTCATGCCGAGTTTTCACTTTGTCCCGAGTGTTTCTGATGTACATTGTAAGGATCAGAAACTCTTCCTGCCCTGTATAAAACAAGTCAAATGTTGGTCTGGTATCAGAGGCAGGACCAGGAGCCCCCAACGCAGGAGATTCTTGCCAATAAAAACAGCAGATGCAGGTCTGACAGCATCTGTGGAGAGAGAACTGGCTAGCTAATGTTTTGTGTCTGAATGAATCTTCATCAGAGCTAGAGAGAACTGGAAACTGGAAGTAGTGGGGTGGGGGTGGGGTTTTGTGGAGCAGTGAGGGATGCATAGAGGGCAGCCTCTATGGAGACTAGGCAGTGATTGACAAAGATGTCCTGGACAAAAAGACAAAGGGAATGTGAATGGAATGATCATTGCTGAGAAGGGTGCATATGGTAGCACATAAAGAGATCAGAATGTGTTAATGGCAGAACAAAGGTAAGCAGTGTGTTAAAGGACAACCTGGAACAGGGAACAGATGGCCCGGGTGGGGTGGGGGCAGGGAAACTGATTTTAAGGGACAACAAAGATGAAAAGGGGGAATGAATAAACGGAAGAAATAAAAATAAATTGAAAGAAATAAAAATGGGGTGAAGGTGGAGGAGAAAGGTAATAGTCTGACGTTGTTGAACTCAATGTCCGGATGGCTGTACCGTGCCTAATAGAAAGATGGGGTGCTTTTCCTCCAGTTTGCATTGGACTTCACTGGATCCTTGCCAAGGATGGGCATCTGGACAAGAGTGCGGGTTGGTGTATGGCAATGCCAAGCGACAGGAAGATCTGGGTCCTGCTTGCGGACAGACCAAACGTGTTCTGCGAAACGGGCAACCAGTCTGCGTTTAGTCTCTCAAATGTAGAATAGACCGCATTGGGAGCAGTGAATGCAGTAGACTAGACTGAAGGAGGTGCACATGAAGCACTGCTTCACCTGAAATGAGTGTTTAGGTCCTTGGATGGTGAGCCAGTCAGCCTTGTTCAGTCAGCAATGGGCATATCGCTGTAGGCTGGTATTACCCCCAAGGGTGGATTCCAGACTAGAAATGTTTGCTAAATCCCTGAAGAAAGAATCAGTTTTATTTTTAAAGAATTCCAGATAGACACCCTTGACCAGAACTCAAGAGAGACATAACTTGGAGGTAGGATGACAGCTTGGACAAGAAAAAATGTCATTCGAACAATCACAGAAACCTTGATTGGAAAAATCAACATGTACTTTTGCCTAAAATATTTACACTTCCTCTTCCAAATACAGCCTTTTATAAAATGATCCCTTCAATAAAAGTGTGTATTTATTCAGCTAATGTTATGTAATGATGCCATTGAAACATCATTTTACTTGGTACCTGGGTACTTGAGTTTAAATTATTTGATCAGTAAAATTTGATCCACCACATGTTTTCTCATTGTTGAAAATTGATAGCATCAGTCGAGCAAGAATTTTAACGTTTTTTTTAACTTTAAAGTTGCACTTTTGGATGCTGACTAATGTCAGGATGACTGAATATATTTATTTTCCATTTCCTTTTCAGGAGGCATCAGAACGTTACAACCGCCGTTTATCTGAGCTTAGTCGTGAGATTCGGGGACTGAATCGTCAATGCCTTGAGAAAGAACAAGATGACTTGGGCCTGTTGACACATGACTGTGTGTTAAATCAGGAGCAGATACTGGAAATGGCTCAACTTAAAGCTGCTTCTGATGAAAAGGATAAGATTATTAATGTAACTATGGCTGCAAATCTAGATGAATTTGTATAAATGACATGGAATTGTATTTTTATCTCACTGATACTGGAAAAAGTATCAGTCTTCATGTTAAACTGATAACAGCCTGAGTTATCTATCGGGAGTTATCTATCTCTCAAGAGGCTTGGAATATAAAAGCAGGGATGTACTTCTGAAGCTTTATAAAGCATTAGTTAGGCCCCATTTAGAATACTGTGAGCAATTTTGGGCCCCACACCTCAGGAATGACATACTGGCACTGGAGCGGGTCCAGCGGAGATTCACACGGATGATCCCAGGAATGGTAGGCCTAACATACGATGAACATCTGAGGATCCAGGGATTATATTCATTGGAGTTTAGGAGGTTGAGGGGAGATCTAATAGAAACTTACAAGATAATGAATGGCTTAGATAGGGTGGACGTAGGGAAGTTGTTTCCATTAGCAGGGGAGACTAGGACCCGGGGGCAGTGCCTTAGAATAAAAGGGAGTCACTTTAGAACAGAGATGAGGAGAAATTTCTTCAACCAGAGAGTGGTGGGTCTGTGGAATTCATTGCCACAGAGGGCGGTGGAGGCTGGGACGTTGAGTGTCTTTAAGACAGAAGTTGATAAATTCCTGATTTCTCGAGGAATTAAGGACTATGGAGGGAGAGCGGGTAAATGGAGTTGAAATCAGCCATGATTGAATGGTGGAGTGGACTCGATGGGCCGAATGGCCTTACTTCCGCTCCTATGTCTTATGGTCTTATGGGCAGATGATGGAGTTGTTTGTGATTCTAGTGTTGAAGGGTTACTTGAAATCAGACTGAAGCCAGTTATTCAAATGTAATTGTCTTGGAATATTATCTCAAATTTAGTCAACGTTATTTATATTCTTTGTAACATTTGTTTTGTAAGCCTCAGAAGATATGTCAAAAACGTCTGAGGGAAAGCAAGATCTTCGCAGAACCAGATTTTAAGCCATTTTCTAGGGGTCCTTCCAGATTTAGGGAGGGACTTTGATGGGATCCTTGTGGATTTCGAGCTCCCAATGATAACAAAGTTTACCTTCCGCTTAGGCTTTAACAATACTGGTTTCAGTGAAAACAAATTCTTATTAATTGAGCTTTGTTAAGAATAACTGTTCTGGCTTTTTCATTGACAATGGGCAAATGGTAGGTGAGACAACAGCCTCGCTTTAGGGGGTGGTTTACTCATTGGAAACATTAGACGAGGTCTTCCGGCTGTACAAGCCAGTGGCATCTTCCGGTCCCTGCGTCGGTGCACCCCTGCTGTGGGTTTCCCTGCGGCATGGGGTGGATTCAATGGGAAATCCCATTCCAGCAGCGAGACCAGAAGATCCCACCACCGGCCAACAGCGGGGCCCCTTCCCACCGCCGGGAAACGCACCGGGGGGACCCCAGAGAATTTTGCCCTTGGCGTATCATTATAATGAGTTCCTCAACGTGTAATGTTTATTTCTGTGATTTAAAAACTAATTTTTGACACAAATTACAATCTTTGATAGAAACTGATGGAGCATGGGCAAAAGAAAGACCAATATTTTGCACAATACGAAACTCCAAACCCTTCGCATATTCTTGAGCTGAAACAGACGATACAAATACTGCAAGAACAACTGCATGAAAGAGAAGGTGGGTAATAACAAGGAATTAGTAAAATTAAAAGCAGGTTGCTTTAGTAAGTTACCTTCTGGTACAGTAATAATCCTGAGTGGCTGGGCTGTGTGACAGTGGAATTTTGGCTCCCTTCAAAGGTACGTTGGATAATTGAGTCAATATTTGGAAGACCCTGCGGAGAGCAGATGTGAGAAGCATAAGGCAAAGTGTGTTATATACTGACTCCTATCACAGTTGCTGATTATTATTAACGCAGTGATCCACACGTGCTGGTGCTCTGGTGGGTGGGGTGGGGTGGGGGGTGAGAGAAGAGAGAACAAAACCTATAAACCGCTGTTTTATATGCATGTCTACAATATGTATCATTCAGTTTATTTTGCTTGTATAAAATGCCACAGCCTGGGTTCTGGTAGATCTACCATGTGGTTCCAGTAGCATTTTGCAATTACTGGAACTCAGTAGAAATTTAAGTTAAAACTCCTCAGGTGAAAATAAGAATTGTTTTATTTGTCTTCTACTGATTACAATTGAAAGTCATTTAGAAGGCAATTCGTAGACAATTTGAAGCTTTCAAAGAATCACAGAAATTATCCTCTTGCTTAGGCAAACAGCTCGCAATGACTTTAGCGGTCAAAGTCTGAAAATGAAATATGAAGACAGGGAGACAGTGAATAGTTCAGATCAAAGTATAGATGATTCATGAAAGAGAGAGAGAAATCCAGCTAATGATCCAGCTCCAGCAAAAAAATGGCCGAATGAAACTTTACAGCTATACTGTTTCATCTGTCTTTAGCCATCTAATTACACCCCAATATAATCCTAATTGGTTTGGATTAGACTCAAACACATCTGATTTGACAGCAAGCCGTCCATCTTTAATATGCAACATTAGTTCTAATTGTTTCGTGTCTGCATACTTGTGTATGTTAAGGAATGCAATATTGTGCTGTTATCAAGACCAGTTTGAACTGGTCTTCTGCTGACTTGGCTGTTATAACAATAGAGCCTTCATGTTACTGTATTGTTGCTATGTTGTTGCTATAGATTCTGCCCTGTCCTTGGACAGTCTTGAAAAATGTATTCATTAGTTCAGTTAAAGTGTTTGTTTTAATCTCTACTGCTGTATCAGGTTCATTTTGTGTTTCTGTTTTTTATGTTTTACTGTCTTGCTAGAATAATGGAACTTAGTCAAATGAATTATGCTGTGATATGCTGTTTTGTAAGCTGGATGTTTTGAGATGACCTGAGGTTATGAGAGTGTTGAAATCCTTCATTTAAAATGGGTAAAACTGGGGCTTACTATTTATCCTAAATAGCTATCTTTTACCTATCAGGTGTGTTAGGAAATAGTTGACTTCTACAGGTTCTCAGTCACTAAATTTACACTTCCATTATCCAAACTGCTCCTGCCATTTACTTTATCCAAATTCTGTTGATCGTTAAAATGCTTATCCTCCCTCTTCAAATCTGTCCCAATTGCTATGCCTACTTGAGTGATATCTTTCTGCATCATATTTCCACGAATACTATCACCTCAAACTGATCTTCTCCATAAGACATGGGAGCAGAATTAGACCATTCGGCCTATCAAGTCTGCTCAGCCATTCAATCATGGCTGATACGTTTCTCATCCCCATTCTCTTCCCTTCTCCCCGTCTCCTTGTATCCTGCTCCACCTGTGACAGCATTCAAGGTTTGCTTGCCCAGTACCGTTTGCTTGCCCAGTACCATTCTCCTTGCCATCTCGCTCTTTTTTTAAAAGGAAAAACAACCTTTCTTCAAATCCTTCTCCTCAACCTTGCCTTTGGTTTACCAAATCTTTGCATCATTTTTTCTTTTTCCCTTCTTGATGGGTATCTACTGTTTTGTCATTCTAAGTTGAAGTGCTTTGAAACCTCTTTCCACAGAGGAATAATGCAGAAAGACTTTGCCTCTTACAGGTTGCATTGAAATATGCGTTGTCATGAATTTGCCGAGTAATAGCAGTAACACGAATCTTAACAAATAATGCAAGGATCTGCCCAGCAACAGATAGAAATCTGCTTAGCGACAGCAGTAGCCAGCATTCAAAAGGCTGTATGAGATGCATCTTTCCCAGTAACAAAATTTGTAGGCATCATAGATAGAATCAGGTGTGAGTCGCCTATTAGTAGAAGTAACCTATGATTGGGAGATCAGAGAGGTATACGCATGCTAAATTCTAGAGTCAAGGAATTTGACAGGCAGACAACCAAATACACAATGCAGAATCAAAGGGGAGAAATGGTATAAATGCCAGTACCCTCAGAAGCAGGTAGGCCAGTTTACATCTAGCAGCCTGGAGACTAGTTTACATCTAACAGCTTCTAGGTCTTGGATCCAAGGCAGTGCAGAAACCTTAGTAAAGGCAGTTTAAATATGGGCCAGGACAAGGTAGTCCCCAGATATGATTATCATCCCTGTATTATGTGGTAACTATAAGCTGGTTTTGACTTCTAGATCTATTTGATTTGGATGTTGTTCACGGAAAGGGGAAGACGAGGGGTAAATATATTTTGGAACAAGGGGTATGTTCTACAGAAACTGTGTGTGTACTTAGTAATTCATATACTTAATTGTCTTCGCATAATATAGTCCTTTTTGTGTGTATTTGTCTTTTTAATTTAATAAATAGTCGTTAATAATTGTTGCACAATGACTGGGCTGCTTATTCTCATTGGGGTTTCACTTGACTCCTCACACCATCCCAAAAACAAAACTATACACCTCCATCAACTGTTGTTCCAAATTTGGATACCCTCACAGATAACATCAACGTGGTTCGTGAAATGCAAGACATTTGCTCAATCGGAAATATTTAATGCCTGATAGATATACTTTTTGTTAGTTGCTAATACACAATCTCTTCCGTAAGTGATTAACTTTTTTCTATTCTGAGTTTAAGTTAAAATTAGACATTAAATTTCAATATCGAGATGTGATTGTACAGTGACTAATCAGTGACTAATGTTAATGACTTGTGAAACATCTAATGCAGGAATTTGAGCTCAGTAATTGGTTTTGGTTCAGGGTTCCCCAAACTGGGTTCAGAGTTCCGCAAACTGGGTTCAGAGCTCCGTGGGACTCAACCAGAATTTTTGTGGTGGGTTTAAATTTTTAAAATGTTGCCCTTCCAGCTTGACCAGTCGAAGGTGTTTTCTTTTCACTTTGTTGGCCACTGATAGGCCCACTAGTCAGCTGATCAGCAGCCAATGCACTGAGAAGCTCGCCTCTGGACGAGCTTCAAATATTTGCAAAGTCACAGTGTCATGTGAGTGTCCCTTCAAGAAATCATGGCTTCAGTGATGTCATTGTGAGGGTGGAGCTGGGCTGTGGCTCTGAGTTTACTTTCGCTTTTACTTTTGCTTTGTGTTTGGACTGGTTTGTACTGCACAGATTGAAAGAAGGGTTTCTCTATCTTCATTTTAAAAGCTGTTTCCAGATTACTTGCTAACGAGATAACTGCTTTCCGGAAGGAATTCAAACCGGCTGTTTGAAAAGGGAAACAGAGTATCAATAACAAGTCTTAAAGACAGAGTGCCGTGTGCTGGGCCACTTTGAAAAAGGGTTTCTGGTTTATGGGATCTTGTTAAATTGGAACAGTTAAGGGGGATTCATTAAGGGTTAATAAATAGATTACTGTAGCTGTGGGGGGTATTTATGTTTGCAGTTGATAACAATTCTTGCATGTGTGGGGTTATACAAATGTTAACTAAATTCGTAGAATAAAGTTTGTTTTTTTGATTAAAAGAGCCTAAGACCTCTGTTGAATAACACCTGAAAGGCAGGCTCTTGTGCTCATCCTAGCCAAATTCGCTAAACAGTTGCAGGTCAGGTCAACTCTATGATATACTTTGGAGTTTTCTAAACCCTGGCCCATAACAACAGGCAAGGCCGAGAGCTAAGGCAACTGGACAACGGAGCAAGGTAGGTTGAATCCACAGGCCGGGACCAAGAGAGGCGGGGGCCTGAGAGAGGCCAATACTGCAGGGACCAGAGAGAGAGGCGTGTGTGTGTAAGGTAGAGGTGTGTGTGTGTGTGTCTGTGTGTATTTAATAGATCAAAAATGAATATAAGTAGGACCAAGATTTTAAATGTATTTAAGTGAACCTTACAATTAATGCATATCCTTTCTTTCTTTAACTTAGCTGAATTCAATCAACAAGAGCCTGAAGAAGACGAGATCCTCGTTAAACTGCCCCAAAAAGAGAAGAGCTCAGCGAACCTGAAAAAAGAACTCAATGAAAAAACTGAAGAACTAAACAAGAGCCTAAAGAAAGAAAATGAGGCAAAAGTATATGTCTGCTGTAGCTAGAATAAGTCCAGGCAGAATTGATAGTTGAATGCTTTTCAAATTACTTCATATAATTCACTTCTGTGCGAATGCCTAACTGAATTTTTTTAAAACTCTTGATTTTGCAGATGGAAGTGGCTCAACTCCAGTCTCTACTTGACCAATTCAAAAAAGATACTCAAGCACAGGCTGCATGTATTGAGTCATTGTCCAAAACCATGCTGGTCAAGGATGAAATTATTAAAGTAAGACATTCTTTTGGAAAATGGGGTAATTTTTATTTGTTCTTGAGATGTGAGCATTGCTGGCATTTATTGTCCATCCCTAGTTTACCTATAGCAGGTGGTGGCGATCCATTTTCTTCAACTGCTGCAGAGATGTGTAGGTACACCTGCAATGCTGTTAGGTAGCGAGTTCAGGGTTTTGACGCAGTGACAGTGAAGCAATGGTGATGTAGTTCCAAGTCAGGATGATGTAAAGTTTAACGGGGAATTTGCAGATGTGTGTTTCCATGCATTTGCAGCCTTTGTTCTTTTAGGTGATGGAGGCCATGGATTTAGAAGGCACTGTCAAAAGAGCGAGTTGAAATATAAGACATAGCGGCAGAAGCAAACCATTCGGCCCATCAGACCTCTGCCTTTCAATGAGATCATGACTGATCTGATATGATAATCCTCAACTCCACTTTTCCGCCTTATCCCCATTCCTTTACTGAGAAATCTGTCCATCTCCGCCTTGGACATACTTAATACCCCAGCCTCTAAAGCCCTCTGTGGTAAAGAATTCCTCAGATTCACCAGCCTCTGCGACGCAGCATATTTTTTAGATAGTGCACACTGCTGCCATTGCACTGGTGATGGAGGAAGTAAATGTTTAAGGTAGTGGACGGAGTGCAGATCAGGTGGGCTGCTTTGTCCTGGATTATGATAAGCTTCTTGAGTTGTCAAAGCTGCACTCATCAAGGCAATTGGAGGGTATTCCATCACAATCCTGACTTGTGCCTTTGACAGGCTTTGGGGAGACAGGATATGACCTATTCTCAGCAGAACTCCCAGCCTCTGACCAGCTCTTGGGCGCAATCTAACAAAATTGGAACAGAGTCCTATGATGAGCACATTTAGCAAGATGCTTCCTGGCGCAACACCATGCTACCTATCAGGACTGTTTCAATTCAGGGCCTCAGTGGGGAACACCCCGCTGAGGTCACATTTAGTTCTTTTTCCTGCACTGAGGGGTTTCGCTCACTCGAACTCCTCAATGCAGGAAGAAATCTCACCCACCCCCCACCCTCCCAAAGCCCTAACTCACCTATAAGAGGACCTCGGGGAGGGGGGGGGGGGGGGGGCTGCACCCCACCTCTCACACGCTGGACATCCCTGGGCCCAATCCCCACTGTGGAAAAAATGCCAGCCTGTCACCTTGGCATTACCAATGCCCCTGCCAGCTGGAAGTGCCACCTGGGAACCTTGACAGTGCCAGGCAGGCACCCAGGTGCACTGCTAAACTGGCAGTGTCCAGGTGGCACCAGCAGTGCCAAGGTGCGAGCCTGCCCAGAGAGCAAGCACCTGGGGGCTTCTGATCCCGTAGGAGACCCTCAAGTGGCGTTCTGTCAGGTCCACTTTTGTGAGAACCAGCACTGAACAGCACTTGCCCGAGGCGAAGGGGTGAGATCCCAACGTCTCGGGTAGATCAGGGGAGTGCTTATTAGAGTGAGACTAGTTGGGCAGCACGGTAGCACAATTGGATAGCACTGTGGCTTCACAGCGCCAGGGTCCCAGGTTTGATTCCCCACTGGGTCACTGTCTGTGCGGAGTCTGCACATTCTCCCCGTGTCTGCATGGGTTTCCTCTGGGTGCTCCGGTTTCCTCCCACAGTCCAAAGACGTGCAGGTTAGGTGGGTTGGCCATGATAAATTGCCCTTAGTGACCAAAAAGGTTAGATGGGGTTATTGGGTTACGGGGATAGGGTGAGGGCTTAAGTGGGTCGGTGCTGACTCGATGGGCCGAATGGCCTCCTGCACTGCATGTTCTATGTCTATGTCTATTTGCCAGATCGTGGGCGGGATTCAGATCATAACGCCTCACGAGATTACAAAGAACAATACAGCATAGGAACAGGGCCTTTGGCCCTCCAAGCCTGTACCAGTCATGATACCACCCGTGGCAAACCCTCAGCACTACCTAGATAGTGCACACTGCTGCCATTGCACTGGTGATGGAGGAAGTAAATGTTTAAGGTAGTGGATGGAGTGCAGATCAGGTGGGCTGCTTTGTCCTGGATTATGATAAGCTTCTTGAGTTGTCCTATCCGTCTATAGCCATCCTATCCGTGTATTTGTCGAGATGCCTTTTGAATGTCGTTAATGTATCTGCTTCCACAACCTCCCTTGGCAATGCCTTCCAGGCACTCACCACCCTCTGTGTGAAAGAAACCTGCCTCACACTTCTCCTCTAAATTTTGCCCATGGACCTTAAACCTATGCCCCCTGGTGACTGACCCCTCCACCCTGGGAAAGAGTGCCTGCCCATCCACTCAATCCATGTCCCTCATAATCTTGTAGACCTCTATCAGGTCACCCCTCAACCTCCTTCATTCTAATGAAAACAGTCAGAATCTATTCAGCCTCTCCGCATAGCTAACATCCTCCAGACCAGGCAACATCCTGGTAAACCTCCTCTACACCATCTCTAAAGCCTCCACATCCTTCTGGTAGTGTGGCGACAAGAATTGTGTGCAATATTCCAAGTGCGGCCTTACCAAGGTTCTATACAACTGTTTCAAGCCGGGTAGATTCCCGAAGAGGAATCTTCCGGCATCTACTGACCGCACCGCCTATTGGGCGCAACAAGGCCAGTAGATCATGCTCACTATTGATGTGGCTGGTGCAGTTCAATTTCTGGCCAATTGTAACCCCAGAATGTTGAGAGTGGTGATTCAGAGATGGTAATACCATTGAATATCATGGGGAGATGGCTGAATTCTCTCTTGTTGGAGATGATCATAGCCTAGCACTGGCGTGCGTGACGTGTATAACTTGCCACTTATTAGCCCAAACCTGAATTGTCCTGGTTTTGCTGCACATTGACATGGACTTCTATTGTATATCTTGATGGATTGCAAATAGTACTAAACATTGCAATCATCAGCCAGATTCCTCACTTCTGATCCTATGATGAAGGGAAGATCATTGATGAGCAGCTGAAAATGGAACTCCTGCAGCAATATCTGGGAATGAACTGATTGGCCTCCACCAACCACAACCAGCTTCCTTTGTGCTGGATAGGACTTGAGTTTTCCCTCTGATTCCGATTGCCTTCAATTTTGCCAGGGCTCCTTGATGCCACATCTCGTCAAATGCTGCCTTGATGTCAACGGCAGTCACTCCTCACCTCGCCTCTGCAATTGGATGGAATTTGAACCTTGAGCATTAGCCTGGGCAACTGGATTACTAATCCAGCCCCATTACCTCTACACCACCATCTCCCCCGTGAATGGGAGCGCCTTTTCCTGTTTTCTTTGTTTTTTTTCTAAACTTGCAGTTCATTTTTTTGTTATCACAGGATCTTCAGTCTAGAGGACTCTCTGAGGAAAAGGGAGCGGAGCATTTTGCAAGCGATGTAATTGTGTCAAAGGACTGTATCCAGAGGCCTGATCACCCTCCAATAGAAAGAACTATCATCGGTGGAGACAGCCAGCAGGTATGTAATCATTTGCGTGGCTATTTGATTTTGGCTTTTATAGATATGTTTTACTTACATCCAGTTAACAAGGGCACCAATATGATCACTAGTTAATTTTTTTGCAGTATGCCCCGACTTTAGAAGATCAGATGTCAGAGGAACACTTGCATCATGCACTAAAAAGTGAACAGCAGCTGTACTCTAGACTGATCAAAGCAGTGAAAGAACCAGACAGGTAGAAAATTACGATTGTTTCTATCTTCATTAAATATGTGGGGGTTCTTTTGAAATAAGAACTAAACAAGAAGGATTTTGAAAATTCATGTATCTCTATTTGTAGCTGGCTTATTTTTAAAGAAAATTTTGTATGAAATTAAAGTAAGGCAGTGCTGGAATTCTAATAAAACAGAAAGTGCTGGAAATACTTCGCAGGCCAGGCAGCATCAATGGAGTGAGAAACTGAGTTAATGGGCTGAATTTTCCCGTGGGCTTCGAGACCCCAAAGTCGAGACCAAATGAGGGTTCTGAGCTCGCCCATACCGGCAGTGAGACCGGTACATAGATATCACTGCGACAGCCTCCTATTTGGCAACTCTGGAGCTTCTGCAGGCTCACCGGGAGAGGCGAGTGTTGTTGAGGCGGCATACAAAATGCAAGGATATCTCAAAATGGATGTGCCCTCAGAGCCTAAAAGGCAAACAGTAATTTGGACATATTCAGAGGCTCTGATAACCCCCGCAGTCTATTGCTTGCAGGGGATATCCATTAAACTGCTCATCTCCACAAGTACTGGGGAAAGTGCTCTGCTACTGGCAAGCATGAAAAATCACCCCTATTGGGGCCCTTAATTATTTTAGTTGATGTCCTCCTCCTGCTATTCCCCATCACCTGTCACTCTGGGGCCCGGATCAATCAGCCCAAAAACCATTCTGATGAAAGGTCATAGACCTGAAATGTTAATTCTATTTCTCATTACAGTGATGCTGACAGATACGCTGAGTATTTCCAGCATTTTCTGTGTTTATGTGCAAGACCTAATGCCGCAGTGCCCTTTTGCCAAAAAAGTATATATTCGAGGTGAAATGTGTCTGATACATTTGAAATCACAGCTTGAACTCGTTTCTCATACTGAGCTCACCTCTAATGAACAAAAAAACCTGAGTTGACCCTGCAAAGTGGTTGTCGATGCTTTGCTTTCATTCTTTGCTACGAAGGATATATAACATCCATTTCTTAATTTAGAGATTTGTGGTTTTATTTTTGAATAAATTATGCTGTTTTTGATTCTACGTGGTGCTTTTAATGAGACTCAAAAGTCAGTAATGATCTTTTAACACCATCTCCTATGCCTGAGGGGATATTTTAAGGCAGTGGGTTAATTAGCCTTTTTGGGGGGACCTGGGCTCAAATCCAGTTCAGACCCATGCGTTTGTAGTCTCTGTGTTCGATCTGAAAGGATTTTTTGAAATGAGTTTGGAACACACTCAAATTCCTAGCAGGCATTGTCCTACATCACAGCTTAATAATGTGACCCTCATTGCCAATTCCACTTGGATGGTGCTGGAAGGCTGGCATTGTAAATTGGGAGGGGGAGGTCACACTGTAGAGAAATTTATTGTTATGATATAATTTACCTGGATGTGCTTCGTAACTGTTTTTGAGAGACTCCAGTGGCCCCAAAAGTAGTTCATCACTGCTTTTGCTCATCACTGCTTTTGCTGCTTCCAACAATTACCTATTGGCATTCCTTGCATATGTACTCGGTTCGACTTTTATAGAAACCTGTTTATTTACTTTGTGCCTGTAAGATAGCACAAGTAAACCACCCAATATATATTTCATTGTGTATGTTTTTATAAATTGGCTGTATGCGGAGCACTGTTGAGCTTTTTTTCCTTTCCCATGATATTGCTTCTTTGCCTCAACTTTGTGTAGCCGCAGTCGCATCCAGGCCTTGCAGATGGAGCTGACAGCCATTCAGTTGCTGCGGCAACAACTTGAGGAAAGCATTCAAATCAATCAAAATCTACAGAAGAACTTGGAACAACAAATCCAGGATGCACAAGGAAAAGCAGGTAGGATGCAGATAAAAGCACCATAGTGCGTTATGGAGAAGGAGAACAAGCCCTTTCCTTGAAGAGAGATCATGTAAAAAAAAGTTTTATCAAAAGGCAGATTTAAATATTGCATTGTATTTCGAATGAATGGGAGCCATGCAGTTTTGTTATTGAGGGATTTTTAAATTGCGTTTGGAAAACGCATAGCCAAGCCCAGACAATTGATGCTGTCCACTATTTAATAGTGGACAGCATCACAGCAGTGTTCAAAGCTTGTTCATACACCCAGTCCACCAACATGTGAACTCTAGCAGGAGTCATGGGATAGGGATCACAAGCGGGATCCTGACCAATGTCTATTTTCCCCCTCCTTCCCTATCCCACCGACACTGTCTATTCAATGTTTCCCATCGGCTGCTTAGAATAAATGGAAAAAGAAAGACTTGTTTTTCATGCTCTCAAGATGTTTCAAAACACTTCACAGCTGGTGAACTACTTCTTGGAGTTTGGTCACTGCTGTTGGAAATGTGACAGTTAATTTGCACACAGCAAGCTCCCACAAATAGCAGGGCGATAATGACCAGATAATTTGTCCTTTGTAAAGTTAGCTAAGCCAGATCAGCAGTCAAACCTGGAAGGTTCTGGTCAGAATGGCTTAGTGAATACCAGGTGATGTCTTTAGCCACTGGACCATTCATTCGAGGAAGCCGGCCCCTGAGAATTATAAGATAATTTCACTAATTCTTAGACTTTTGTCAGACAAGGAAATTAAGGGTTAGGGCACCAGGGTGGGTAAATGAAGTTTAAGGTACAGATCAGTCATGATCTAACTGAATTGAGTTCAAGGTGTTGGACAGCTCAGTTCTGTTCTTCTATGCTAACTTTACCTCTGGCCAGATTTTTACGCTCCCGCTCTCCCAAACCCCTGGCGGGTTTTCAGGCTCCGACCCAGACATAATTATTCGGTGGGGCAGGCAGTGCTTTTGACGGGAAGCCTACTCATGCCCCGATGAAAGGCCCTTGAGTAGCCACTTCAGGGACTTTTCCCACCCAGTGTCAATTCTTAGGCTTGCAGGTGCCCGATGGCTGAGAGTGGGAAACTGAAAAGGTTTTCATCCTTGATCTCAAGTGGGAAGGTTGAATGGCGGGTGCGGGGGGGGCACTTCAATCTTTTTTTAAATTCATTTACGGGATGTGGGCATCAATGGTTAGGGCATCATTTATTGCCCATCCCTAGTTGCCCTTCAGAAGGTGGTAGTGAATTGCCTTCTTGAACCGCTGCAGTCCTTAAGGTGTAGGTGCACCCACTATGTTGTTAAGGTAGGAGTTCCAGGATGTGACCCCAGCGACAGTGAAGGAGCAGCGATATATTTCAAGTCGGGGGGTGAGTGACTTGAAGGCCCCTTCAGACTGGACCTTCAGTGACGCGGGGGCTCTTCTGCCACACCTCCCATGCTCGTCCCCCATCTCTCCCCCCCCCCCCCCCCCCCCCCCCCCCCCCCTCCCCCCGCCCCTTTATCCTCCTGCCCCCTTCAGACTGCGCTCTCTCCTCAGTGACCTGGGGGCTCTCCACGCCCTTATTTACCTGAAGTACAGTCCCTGGACCTGATCTCAGGCTCGGTGCTGCAGTACTTCATCTGGCCACTGCAGACTTCCGTCCAAGTGACACGTGCAGCGCGCTCGCCATCCTGAAAATTCAGGCCTCTGTGTTGATTATTTTGAATAACTAAGGGCGTGATTTAATGGAAACAATTTCTAGGTGTTTCTCACCGGTTTAATCAACACTTAGAATTATTTTCATCATTTTGGAGCTGAACTCCGAGATCGGGCTGCCATTTTGAAAGGGTGCCGTGATCTCTAACTGAGCTTGTGGGTCCCCCATACCTCCCACCCATGGGCAATGTCACCCCCCACCCCCTCACACACACATGGGCATTACCCCACACACCTCCAAATGAGGAGGCCCCCTCCCCTTACAAGCTCCCCCTTTCCAGGTCTCCCACCCGTCACGGTCCCCCCCCCCCCCCCCCCCCCACCCAACCTTTAATAGGCCTCTTTTTACTTATCCTGCATACCCCCCACCCTTCATAATCCCTCTTTCATGAGCATGGCCCCCTCGCATCCTGACCCTTGGCAGTGCCACCCAGGCATCCTTGCGCTGCCACCCTGGCAGTGCTCCTTCCAGCTTTGCACATTCACCCAGGGTGGCAATCCCAAGGTGTCCACGTTCCAGGTGGAGGGCCAGGCGGCCGCTCTGCACTATCCCTGGTCACCCAAGGGCCTCCGATGACCCTGGAGACCCTCCGGGTGCTGTTCCACCTGGTTGACATTTGTGTGGCCCAGTACTGAACGACGTTCAGCTGCGGCCCCCCTGGAGAGGCTGTTGATCCCAGGAGACTAGTAGATACCGGGTACGTAGGCCTTAATTAGATTTAACGCCTAATTACTCGAGCACGGCTTGGTCCCGCCCATTGTGGACGGGTTTCTGATCCCGACGCCTTGCGGGACTTGGGTAGATCCTTTGAAGGTGGTGGCTATCTGGAAGCCCGCGGGTGGCTTCATGACCAGTAGATAGCACCCTAAATGTAGCTTTCAAATTAGTTGTGTTCATTGTGGAAGATACCAATTTAATATATTGTTCAAGAGGCTCCTTTTACATTTAAGTTCTGAATTGAGTTATGCGCTCTTGGTGATGTAGTTTTACAATTAAATTGTGGGTTTGTCAAGAAATTAGTGAAAGAAAAGTTAAATCAGAACTGCCCTGGTCCAGATGCTAAATGTAATTTTCTTTGTCTTCCACTTGAAAAGCCAGCTAATGACATTGTGGTAATCAGCAAGTGGGTGGTTGCTAAATTTATTCTGCTGAATAAACAGGGGGGCACGGTAGCACAGTGGTTAGCACAGTTGCTTCCCAGCTCCAGGGTCCCAGGTTCGATTACGGGCTTGGGTCACTGTCTGTGCGGAGTTTGCACTTTCTCCCCATGCCTGCGTGCGTTTCCTTTGGGTGCTCTGGTTTCATCCCACAGTCCAAAGATTGGCCATGCTAAATTTCACCTAGTGTCCAGAAAGGTTGAGTTGGTGGGGTTACGGGGAGAGGGTGGGGGTGTGGGCTTAGGGTGCTCTTTCCAAGAGTCAGTGCAGACTCAATGGGCTGAATGGTCTCCTTCTGCACTGTAAATTCTATGATTCTACAAACTGTTTATGAGATAACTTGTAGTTCCAACCTGGCTTTGTAAACATCAGCATTTTTAAAAATGTTTTACAGTATCCTGCAGGTTATGTCGTTTTAATAGTGACATATAATTTAAAATATTCAATTTTAATCCATTATCATTTTTTGTTTAAAACAAAAATCTCTTATTTCCTTCCAGTTTGGAGTAGAGTGTCCTTCAAATACATTAATTTTCGGCATATCATTTAATACATATATTGCACCATGCGGATTCAGCTGCACTTTGCGAACACTAAATCTCAATAGAAATTTGAGTTAAAACTTGTTGGGTGCAAACAAGAATCATTTTATTTGTCTTCTATTAATTACAGTTCATTTAAATTCTTATTCTCTAATAAGTCCAGCTGGCATAGGACTCACAGACAGGCAATCTGTAGACAATTCAACTTTCAAACAATCACAGAAATGATTTTCTTGTTTATGCAAACAGCTCGCAATAACTTCAAAAGTCAAAGTCAGAAAATTAAATATGAATGACAGGAAGATAGCGAATAGTTAAATCAAAGTATAGATGATTCATGAAAGAGAAAGATGGCTGAAAATCCATCACAGTTACACCAAATCATATCAGACTTTAGCCATCTATCTACACCCCAATGTAATCCTAATTGGTTTGGGGAAGAATCAAATAAGTTTGATTTGAGGGTTAGTTGTCACTCATTAATAGGCAACATTAACCTAAAATGTATTCTTGTATGAGCTTATGGAATGCGATTCGGCTTCCTTATCGCATAAACTTGCTTGTTGGGACAATGGTCTCTACGCTGTTGCCAGGGAGCTTGCCTTGTCCTTGGGTTACTTTATCTTGGAATTGTATTTGTTAGCTGCATAGGAATTCTGCTGTTCTATGTTCTGTTTGCAGCTATGTTCTGAAATGCTGAATATGTGTTTTGAAATGACTGATGTTATGAGTGAGTTTTAAAATGGTATTTAATAGACATGGGGTTTAATGCTAAATTTATTCTGCTGAATAAACGGGGGCACAGTAGTACAGTGGTTAGCACAGTTGCTTCCCAGCTCCAGAGTCCCAGGTTCGATTCCCAGCTTGGGTCACTGTCTGCGGAGTTTGCACTTTCCCCCCATGTCAACGTGCGTTTCCTTTGGGTGCTCTGGTTTCATCCCACATTCCAAAGATGTGCAGGTTAGGTGGATTGGCCATGCTAAATTTCGCCTAGTGTCCAAAGAGATTGAGTTGGGTGGGCTTACTGGGTTACGGGGATAGGGTGGGGGTGGGGGCTTAGGTAGGGTGCTCTTTCCAAGGGCCAGTGCAGACGCAATGGGCCGAATGGTCTCCTTCTGCACTGTAAATTCTATGATTCTATGAACTGTTTATGAGATAACTTGCAGTTCCAACCTGGCTTTGTAAACATCAGCATTTATTTTTATGTTTTACAGTATCCTGCAGGTTATGTCGTTTCAGTAGCAACATATAATTTAAAATATTCAATTTTGATCCAGTACCATCTTTTGTTTAAAACAAAAGTCTCTTATTTCCTTCCAGTTTGGAGGAGAGTGTCCTTCAAATACATTAGTTTTGGCATATCATTTAATACATATATTACACCCAGCCTTTAAAATTGCTGAGGTGACATCACCAATCAAAGAACCTAAAACTGCTTTTTATGAGCTCATGCTGCAAGGATATTGTTGGAATTATATTCATAAAATTATAGCACCTCTGGGAATATCTGGATCTTGGTTTATTATTCTAAACTAGGCAATCTACTTTCTAGCACCAGGCTGCTGACAGAGTTATTACTCTAAAATCTGGGAAACCTAAAGTTAAAGTCTGGTCGCATAGCTTTTTAAAACTTGGAATGTACAGTTTGCCATTGGAAGCTGCAATTTGTAGTGCTTGACAACAAATCCATCCATTCTGAATTCTCCCTCTGTATACCCGACAGGCGCCGGAATGTGGCGACTAGGGGCTTTTCACAGTGACTTCATTGCAGTGTTAATGTAAGCCTAATTGTGACAACGAAGATTATTATGATTGCTGTCCCAATCTTCTTTGTTATAAATGTATTGATTTGTGTCCGCATTCTGGTACAAATGTTCTGTCCTCGAGATTTTTGTTGCTTTTAAGCCATTGTTCCTCTAATATTAAGTTTCTAGTGCATCTCTGAGCTCATATCCTAAAACTTTCCTCACATGTTGATTGCTCTTATTTTAGTGCGACTGATTTTAGACTTATTGGTGATTTATCAATTGTTAGAAGCTAAGGAATAAATGTAATTAATCAGTGAGTTACATTAAAAACACTGTGGTATAGCTGTTCAGCACAAAATTGATTGGGTGAAATGGTGTGATCTAGTTTAGTCTCTGAAACAGTGATTTTAAAAAAAGTGTTGCAAGTATAGTATCTGAACATTGTGTGCTTAACAAAGACCATACTAATTTTGTGCCAAATCCTCTCTATGGTCAGTACTACTTCTACTTTCAGTAGCAAGTGCCGTTCCGAGAGAGGAACTGAATATATAGATATTAATAATAGATTTTGCTTCACTTAGAAAAACTAATGTCTGAAGGAGTACTTTTTAATAATGTAATGGAACTGGATTAAACAAATACAACGTTTAGGTGAGGAATCATGGTTGGCTGTGCAGATGGGTACACAAATTTGCAAAGCAATGTAAACAGACTGAGGCGAGAGATGACGTTCAATGTGGGGAAATGGGAGGTCATCAAAATTGGACCTATGAAAGACAAATTGGAATTTTTTCTTGGTGTGAGATAAAGAGCAAAGAGACTTGGGTGTCACAAAGTTAATGTGCAGGTGCATAAAATAATTAAAATGGTTAATAGAATGTTGATCTTTATCTCAATGGAGTTGGAAAACAAAAATGATGAAGTGATGTTTCAGCTGGATCAGCCTTTAGTCTGAGCACTTTCTGAAATCCTGCATATATTTTAGACACTGAACAGGTCAGATATATTGGCCTTGGAGGAGGTGCAGCAGTAGTTCACCAGAATCTTACTAGAACTTAAAAGGGTTAAATGGGGGCAGGTTGCATCAATCTTTATTCTCCTGAGTTTCGAGTCAATAGAGTAGATTCAGAGAAACTTATTTCCTCACGTAAAACAAGAGGACGTAATTTTAAAATTCGAGCTAAGTCATTTAGGAGTGAAATCAGGAAGCCCTTTTACCACACCATGCATAGGAAGTCGAACCTCTGTTCCCTAAAATGGATGCTGGGTACGTTGAAATTTTGAAGAACAATATCAATAGGTTTTTTTGGGAAAGGATATCCAAGGATATGAGGTAAAGGCAAATTAATAAAGTGGAGAGCCATGACCTAATCAAAGATGAGCAGCCTTGGGGCTCTGAATAGCCTATACCTGTCCCTATATTGGCCAGAAATTATTATTTTATATGTAACGAGTTGCCAATATTAAAATTAAATTTTCCAGTTAGGTTACTTTTTCGTCTTGATTCATTTGATGAAAATCAATAGCTGGAATTGTTATATAGATCAGAAGACATCTGAGTGAGAAAGGCTGCATGGTCCATCCTGCTGTCTTGCCTTCTGCCTTTCAATGCAACATCTATATTTCTCAACTAATTCCAAAAATGTTGCCTCCTTATCTATTTTCAAAGTCTGCCCCGTGTATTTAACGCTTTCTTTATGGGCGAAGAACCTGTAACACTTGTCCTAAATTTTACCTTTGCCAGTTGAACCCATGTCTCTTTATCCTACCTTCTAATTTAGTTTGAAGTAATATTTTGGTTCTGTGTTTCCAGTGCTATTTTCTGTCTTAGAATCATAGAATCCCTACAGTGCAGAAGGAGGTCATGCAACACATCGAGTCTGCACCGGCCCTTAGAAAGAGCACCCTACTTAAACCTTCATCTTATCCTCGTAACCCAGTAACCCTACCAACCTTTTGGACACTTAAGAGGCAATATGGCACGGACAATCCATCTAACCTGATTAATTTTGGACGGTGGGAAGACACTGGAGCACCCGGACGAAACCCACACACCTTAACACTTGGGATTTGCATAATGCCGCTTCTGCATTGCCTTTCTGTACTTGCATTTAATTCCCTATATTTTTTCTTTTAATTTAGAGTACCCAATTATTTTTCTTTTCCAATTAAGGGGCAATTTAGCATGGCTAATCCACCTAACCTGCACATCTTTGGGTTGAGGGGGTGAAGCCCACGCAGACATGGGGTGAATGTGCAAACTCCACATGTTCAGTGACCCAGGGCCGGGATTCAAACCCGGGTCCTCAGCGCTGCAGTCCCAGTGCTATCCACTGCGCCACATGCCGCCCTATTCCCTATATCTTATGTTCAGACCTGGAACATTTTACTCAGCATATGGTCTGATGAAAGCACAGTCCCTACTAAAAAATATAATTTTATCCTTTGCTTCTTATGATTCTATGATTCTTCTCATAAATGATGGCTACAAGTAGTCATTTTGCTTATTTGTTGAAATTTATTGCCCCCAGACACTGCATCCAAAGTGGACTTGGTTGATTTTCGAGAGATTGAGGCTCTACGCCACCAGTTGGAAGAAAGTCAACGCTGGAATGTGTCTCTACAGTCCCGACTTGGACAGATGCAGACTAGAGCTGGTGGAGTGGGTGCAGCCAATGATTCTGGTATACTGTTACTTTTCTCTCGATGTATACATGTATCATGTGCATCATCAGCAGGTCACTTGTAGCCTAACATAATATCTCTTTTTAAATGGATTATTCTGTAGTTCTAGAATCGCAACAGTGCAAAGGGAAGCCATTTGGCCCATCGAGTCTGCACCGTAAACTTGTTAGTATGTTGTGCTTGTTTACTTTTCCAGTATACAGGTCAAAGTAAAATTATGGATTGAAATTTTTACAATCAAAATGGCAGTTGCAAAGATTATTTTCTAATTTAAAAATAGCTCCCGATCTTTTCCTGTGTTGACGAGCTAAGTGCAACCTCAAAGGAAAAAGAGTCCCTTTTGATAGCGGGCCTGTTCTCTGTGCCTAACACCTGGCTAAACCCGCCCAAAACAGGACTCTTTTTCCCATCAGATCACACCCTTAGTCTTGCAAATGGAGAATCCTGTCCAGTATTTTTGGTGCTGGAGTAACATTATAACCTTCAAACAGTTAAAACTGTAAATATTAGAAATACATGGTAGATTAATTATCTCGTTTGGAGTGGGGTGGGGGGGAAACAGGTGAACATTGTGGGTGGGTACCTTTCATGATTTCATCATCATACCTGAAATGTTGACCTGGGGCGAAATTCTCCGGAAACGGCGCGATGTCCGCCGACTGGCGCCCAAAACGGCGCCAATCAGACGGGCATCGCGCCGCCCCAAAGGTGCGGAATGCTCCGCATCTTTGGGGGCCGAGTCCCAACATTGAGGGGCTAGGCCGACGCCGGAGGAATTTCCGCCCCGCCAGCTGGCGGAAACGGCCTTTGTTGCCCCGCCGGCTGGCGCGGAAATTACATCTCGGGGCGGCGCATGCGCGGGAGCGTCAGCGGCCGCTGACAGTTTCCCACGCATGCGCAGTGGAGGGAGTCTCTTCCACCTCCGCCATGGTGGAGACCGTGGCGGAGGCGGAAGGGAAAGAGTGCCCCCACGGCACCGGCCCGCCCGCGGATCGGTGGGCCCCGATCGCAGGCCAGGCCACCGTGGGGGCACCCCCCGGGGTCAGATCGCCCCGCGCACCCCCCCAGGACCCCGGAGCCCTCCCACGCCACCTTGTCCCGCCGGTAAGGTAGGTGATTTAATTTACGCCGGCGGGACAGGCAATTTATCGGCGGGGCTTCGGCCCATCCGGGCCGGAGAATCGAGTGGGGGGGCCCGCCAACCGGCACGGCGCGATCCCCCCCCCCCCCCCGCTGAATAACCGGTGCCGGAGACTTCGGCAACCGGCGGGGGCGGGATTCACGCCAGCCCCCGGCGATTCTCCGACCCGGCGGGGAGAATGTCGCCCCTGGTTTTCTTCTTCAAATGCTTACTTAGCCACCATGTAACTCCGACCATTGTCTGAGACAATAGCTGGGATTTTCCAGCCCTTCCCGCCTGTAGGATCTTCCAGTCCCACCGAAGGTGGAATCTTGTAGTGCGTTCCCCAGTGGTGCAACTGGCAAGCAACCCAAATGGCCATTGATATCCCAATAGCGAGATGCCTCTGCCGCCAGAAAACCCACCACAAGTGGGGGGGGTGGGGTTGCAGAAATTCCCAGCAAATATGTTGAGTTTCTTTAACTGAAACATTATGCATTGCAAGCTCTCTTCACTGATCTGTAATGTTTTCTAGGTGACACGTTTACAAGCTATGGAGACCAGACTTCATACCTCAGCATCTGCTTGGGACAGTTTGATGATTTGGAGCAGGAAATAGTAAAACTTTCCCTGCCAGAGCTTAGACAAAAGGTGATGCATTTTTTAAAATCGTATTTTCATTCCCATCCGACTCTTCAGCTTTTGTGTCTTTTAATTGGAAGGGAATATTTTATGTTGCATTATCATAATATTGAGACAACTCATCTGTCAAAAAATTATTGTTTTGCCTTTTACATACATCTAGGTTATTGAACTTCAGAAGTCTTTAAAAGCATTGCAAGCCAACAATCAGGAGTTGCAAGATAGAATTATGTCAGAGCGTTCCATTCTGGGCTCTGACAATCAAGAAAAACAAGATATATCAACAATGGCTGCTCAAATTCAGGTGAAGAAGTTGCTCTGAAGCAGTGGTGAATTAACAAAATGTTATGTAATTGGACGTATTTCTCTTCCAGTATTGTGCACAGCTTCTGAAGTAGTATAAGGCGTAGGTTCAGAATGAGGTCTACTTGAATATAAAAATGTATGCAGAAGTGTGGGGTGGATTTTTCACACAACGTCAGGATTCCCGATTGGGGGGAGAATGGAGTGTCGAGGGGAAAACGGGTTTGTTCCGGGCGCCAAACCCATTGCGATGCTCCAATCGGCACGCTACCTACCTCTCACCAGTAGGAGGATGCAAAGCAGACATTTAAATGAATGTCATTAACAGGCTCAAATCACGATTCTTCACCCCCCCCTGCCCCCACCTGGCCGGCTTTGGTGCAAGTTTGCCCAAGTATGGCCATGACGCTGATGTGAGTCAAGGGGGTCAGAGCATAACTTGAGGTGCCCACCCCCCAGGTCCATTGGAAGCCTCCCCCACAACACAAATCATGTTCCTCCCCCACAACAAGTAGGGGCATTTCCCCACCCCTCCTCCACCCAGGCGCATGCATGAGGGTGACCTGACCCCATCAGAGAACCCCCGTCAAAGAGAGCTCCTGCCTATAAACTGAAGAATCACTGCATTTTCAATTCCCCTTCTGCTGCCTCAGACAAACGTGTTTAAAGCAGCAGCTATTACAAGTGTCAAGAGGCTTCCTCCAAAGTCCAGTGCACTTCAAAGGGCATCAAATCCCTTGAAAGCCGTTGAAATTTAAATCTTGCATTCAGTACATTGCACTAGCCAATGGGAGGGGAGGAATGCCCCTACTTGTCAGCAGCGGTGGTGGGAGGGGGCGACGACTGCTCAAAATGGCAGCCCAATACCGGTGGATTCCGATGGAATCCAGCGAGTTCGTTACCCCCTCTCCCCCGCATGAATTAACATAGTAAAGGAGAAAGAATTGCATACCGGATCCCGCTCCTCACACCAGCAGAGACCAGTAGCGATTGTCTGCTGGGAGGAGCACTTAGGCTCCAGAACGGATTTCTTATAATGCATATAACTTTCATTGCATAGAAATGTGGCTACTCAGTTAACTTATTTCATATTTCGTCTTGTTCTATGACATTTCCCATAAATGTTGTGCATGAATTTCATTATATAATGCAACAATTCTTATTATTGAATTAATTTAAAACTATCTGGATATTTATAAAGCTTTTCAGAATATTTGATATGACTATTTGAGTTGAAAATTGTTACTTTTTGTTTCAGGTCTTCTGTAATCCATTTTGCATTCAATACATGCTTTCATTTAAACTTCAGTTATATATGCTACAGTTTTCATATGTCCAGTTTTTTTTCTTCAAACTTCATTCTTTTGTCTCATCCCGCTCATGTCTCATTTAGCTACTTAATCAAAGGCTTGAAGAATCAATGAAAATGAATGGAGTCCTTCAGGAGCAGTTTCAAAGCCTTAACCAGATTGAGAATCATCATTTGGTAGGACTTTGTTTCCATAAGAAATTCTAGTTTTACCTATTTATTTTTGGTCTATGTGGGAATCACTTTATAATGTGCCTCACCACGGCGGCGCAGTGGTTAGCACTGCTGCCTACGGCGCTGAGGACGCGGGTTCGATCCCGGCCCCGGATCACTGTCCATGTGGAGTTTGCACATTCTTCCCGTGTTTGCGTGGGTCTCACCCCACAACCCAAAGATGTGCAGGTTAGGTGGATTGGCCACACTGAATTGTCCTTTAATTGGAAAAAAATTATTGGGTACTCTAAATTTAAAAAAAATATATAATGTGCCTCACACAACATTTATGATGTGATTGGTTCATTTCCTCTCAATTTGGTATTGCAGATACAACTTGCACAATGGCACGGTTAAGTGTAAATTTCAGTTACGCCTAAGTTTCGCCATAAATGGACGTCTAACACTTGTTAGTATTTCTTTAGATCCTGGATTGCTTCCTCACTGTCTGTGTATTTATTTGATTTGTTAAAACATAGGCCTTGTCCAAAGATGAAAAATGTATACAGACCACTCCTGAAGTCAAACCTGCATCAGAGATGGAGCCAGTGCAGCAATTCACTACCGATGCCCTAAGAACAGCTACTGAGAAAAAGCAGGAGCTGGATGCTTCAGTTGCGCTCTGTGACTCTGCTGCTGATAATATATTTGAGTCCGCAAGGTTAATGAAAGAGGTAAACAAGATGAATTGTGAATTGGAAGATAAATGTCGACAGTTGCAAAAAGTGCAGAGGCAACTGGAGATAATAGAATGTCAGCTGCACGAAGTGGAGACAAAGCAGCACCAAATGGAGGAAGAAATTAGCGAAATGAGGTTATTGATGGAGGAGAATGGTGCATCATCTGTATCTGATTTCAGGTGAGTGCCATGGATATCTCCACATAAGCTCATTTATTCATATTAGCAAAACGTTCATGACCACTCTTTTTTAAAAAAATATATATTTATTAAAGTTTTTTAACACAATTTTTCTCCCTTACAAACAATAACCCCCCCCCCTCGTAACAAAAAAAAAAGAGAAATCGCGCAGAGCAAGATATATACATGGCAAAATGATATATTTACACAGCTTTGTACACTGGCCCTCACCCGCACGTGCCAGTTTCCCCAACCCTTCATGTTATCTCTTGCTCATCCACCCTCCCAGGACGTCCCCCCCCACCCCAAGGTTGCTGCTGCTGCTGACCGACCTTCCTCTAACGCTCCGTGAGATAGTCTAGGAACGGTTGCCACCGCCTGTAGAACCCCTGCGCAGACCCTCTCAAGGCGAACTTAATCCTCTCCAACTTTATGAACCCAGCCATATCATTTATCCAGGCCTCCAGGCTGGGGGGCTTCGCCTCCTTCCACATTAGCAAGATCCTTCGCCGGGCTACTAGGGACGCAAAGGCCAGAATGCCGGCCTCTTTCGCCTCCTGCACTCCCGGTTCATCCACTACTCCAAATATTGCTAGCCCCCAGCCTGGCTTGACCCGGACTTTCACCACCTGAGATATTGCTCCCGCCACTCCTCTCCAGAACCCCTCCAGTGCCGGGCATGACGAAAACATATGGACATGGTTCGCCGGGCTCCCTGAGCACCTTCCACATCTGTCCTCTACCCCAAAGAACCTACTCAACCTCGCCCCCGTCAAGTGCGCTCTGTGGACCACCTTAAATTGTATCGGGCTGAGCCTGGCACACGAGGAGGAGGAATTAACCCTACCTAGGGCATCAGCCCACAGACCTTCCTCGATCTCCTCCCCCAGCTCCTCCTCCCATTTACCCTTCAACTCTTCTACCAGCGCTTCCCCCTCTTTCAACTCCTGGTGTATCTCCGACACCTTGCCCTCCCCGATCACCCTATCTTGAACTTCTTGTGCCGGGAGCAACGGGAATTCCCTCACCTGTCGCCTCACAAAAGCCCTCACCTGCATATATCTAAAGGCATTCCCCGGGGGTAACTCGAACTTCTCCTCCAGTGCCCCTAAGCTCGCAAACGTCCCGTCGATGAACAGGTCCCCCATTCTTCCAATCCCCGCCCGATGCCAGCTCTGGAACCCCCCGTCCATCTTCCCCGGGACAAACCAGTGGTTACCCCTGATCAGGGACCACACCAATGCTCCCATTGCACCCCGGTGCCGTCTCCACTGGCCCCAGATCCATAGCTTTGCCGCCACCACCGGGCTCGTGGTATACTTTGTCGGCGAGAGCGGCAGCGGTGCCGTCACCAACGCCCCCAGGCTCGTTCCTTTACAGGACGCCATCTCCATCCTCTTCCATGCCGCCCCCTCTCCATCCATAACCCACTTGTGGATCATCGCCACATTTGCTGCCCAGTAGTAGATCCCCAGGTTTGGCAGCGCCAACCCTCCTCGGTCCCTACTGCATTCCAGGAACCCTCTCCTTACTCTCGGGGTCTTATTCGCCCACACAAACCCCATAATACACCTGCCTACTCTCTTAAAAAAGGCCTTAGTGATCACGATTGGAAGGCACTGAAACACAAACAGAAACCTCGGAAGGACCACCATTTTGACCGACTGCACTCTACCCGCCAGCGAGAGCGGTAACATGTCCCATCTTTTGAAATCCTCCTCCATTTGCTCCACCAACCTCGTCAGATTCAGTTTATGTAGGGTCCCCCAACTCCTGGCTATCTGGATCCCCAGATACCGAAAACTCCCCTCCGCCCTCCTCAGCGGTAGGTCCCCTATCCCTCTTTCTTGGTCCCCCGCCTGTAATACAAAGAGCTCACTCTTCCCTACATTGAGCTTATAGCCCGAAAACTCCCCAAACTCCCTTAGAGTCTGCATGACCTCCACCATCCCCTCCATTGGATCCGCCATGTACAGCAACAGGTCATCCGCATATAGCGACACCCGATGCTCTTCTCCCCCTCGGACCACCCCCCTCCATTTATTAGACTCCCTCAATGACATGGCCAATGGTTCGATCGCCAATGCGAACAACAGGGGGGACAGGGGGCACCCCTGCCTCGTCCCTCGGTACAGTCGAAAGTACTCCGACCTCCGCCGGTTCGTCACTACACTCGCCATCGGGGCTCTGTAAAGGAGCTTAACCCAATTGATAAACTCTACCCCGAACCCAAACCTACACAGCACCTCCCAGAGGTACTCCCACTCTACTCGGTCAAAGGCCTTCTCCGCGTCCATAGCTGCCACTATCTCCGCCTCTCCCTCCTCCGATGGCATCATTATCACGTTTAAGAGCCGCCGCACATTGGTGTTTAGTTGCCTGCCCTTTACAAATCCCGTCTGGTCCTCGTGGATTACCCCCGGGACACAGTCCTCGATCCTCGTGGCCAGCACTTTTTCCAGCAACTTTGCATCCACATTGAGGAGCGAGATCGGCCTGTACGATCCACATTGCAGTGGGTCCTTGTCCCGCTTTAGGATCAAAGAAATTGTCGCTTCCGACATTGTCGGGGGTAGGGTCCCCTCCTCTCTTGCCTCATTAAAGGTCCTCACCAGTAGCGGGGCCAACAGGTCTGCGTACTTCCTGTAGAACTCCACCGGGAATCCGTCCGGTCCCGGGGCCTTCCCCGCCTGCATGCTCCCCAAACCCTTGCTCAGCTCCTCCAACCCAATTGGTGCCCCAAACCAGCCACCTCTTGCTCCTCGACCCTCGGGAATCTCAGCTGATCTAGGAATAGTCTCATCCCCTCTTCCCCCGCTGGGGGCTGGGATCTGTACAGCTCTTCATAAAAGGCCTTGAATACCTCGTTTATTTTCGTCGCACTCCGAACCGTGGCTCCCCTTCCATCTTTGACTCCCCTATTTCCCTCGCTGCCATCCTCTTACGGAGCTGGTGTGCCAGCATCCGACTAGCCTTTTCCCCATACTCGTAGGTCGCCCCCTGCGCTTTCCTCTACTGTGCCTCCGCCTTCCCTGTGGTCAACAGGTCAAACTTCATCTGGAGTCATTGTCTTTCCCCAAGTAATCTTTCCTCCAGGGCCTCTGCGTATCTCCTGTCCACTCTCAAAATCTCCCCCACTAACCTCTCCCTTTCCATACCCTCTGTCCTCCCCCTATGAGCCCTAATGGAAATTAGCTCTCCCCTGATCACCGCCTTCAACACCTCCCATACCACCCCCACCCGCACCTCCCCGTTGTCGTTAGCCTCCAAGTACCTTTCGATACACCCCCTCACCTTCCCACATATCACCTCGTCCGCCAGCAGTCCCACATCCAGCCGCCACAACGGGCGTTGGTCCCTCTCCTCTCCCAGCTCCAGTTTCACCCAGTGCGGGGCATGGTCCGAAACGGCTATAGCCGAATACTCCGTCCCCTCCACCCTCGGGATGAGCGCCCTACCCAGAACAAAGAAATCTATCCGGGAGTAGGCTTTGTGTACATGGGAGAAGAAAGAAAATTCCCTAGCCTGCGGCCTTGCAAACCGCCATGGGTCCACTCCCCCCATCTGATCCATAAACCCCCTAAGTACCTTGGCCGCCGCCGGCCTCTTTCCAGTCCTTGATTTGGAGCGGTCCAGTGCTGGATCCAACACTGTATTGAAGTCCCCTCCCATTATCAGGCCTCCTATCTCCAGGTCCGGAATGCGCCCCAACATGCGCTTCATGAATCCTGCATCATCCCAGTTCGGGGCGTATACGTTTACCAACACCACCCACGTCCCTTGCAGCCTACTGCTCACCATTACATATCGCCCTCCATTGTCCGCTACAATAGTCTTGGCCTCAAATGACACCCGCTTTCCCACCAATATTGCCACCCCTCTATTCTTCGCGTCCAGTCCCAAGTGGAATACCTGTCCTACCCATCCCTTTCTTAGCCTGACCTGGTCCGCCACCTTCAGGTGCGTATCTTGGAGCATGGCCACGTCCGTCTTCAGTCCCTTTAAGTGCGTGAACACTCGAGCCCTCTTCACCGGCCCATTCAGGCCCCTCACATTCCACGTTATCAGCCGGATTGGAGGGGCTCTCACCCCCCCCACGCCCCGCCGACTAGCCATCTCCTTTTCTGGGCCAGTCCCGTGTCCACGCCTCCCTCACCCTCCAGTCCCCCAGAAGGGGGACCCCCGTCCCGACCACCTCTTCTGTGTCCCATTCCCTTTTGGCCAGTGCAGCAACAACCCTTTTTCCCCGCCCTCCCCTCCCCCCCGCTAGACCCCTGTCTAGCTTTTTTGCTCCCCCCATGTCACTCCCGTAAGTCAGCTGACGCCTGCTGACTCCGGCTTCCCCCGCCGTCACATTGACCTCCCCACGTGAGAGTCTCCCAATCCATATTCATTCCTTCGTTCCCCTTCCCGCCTTTCTTCCCGCGCGCGGGAAAACACCCCGCGCTTTCCAAATCCCGCTCCGCCCCCTCTGGCGCAGCTCCTGTCGCGGCCTTGTCTCTCTCCCCCAGCCCATGTAACATTTCCTGCGCGTGATTGACCCCCTATATACAACAACCATCACACATCAAACCCCAAAACATCCCCCCCACCCTCACAAACCCTCAGTTAGAGTCCAACTTTTCGGCTTGTACAAAGGTCCACGCCTCTTCAGGCGTTTCGAAGTAATAGTGTTGGCCCTTGTATGTGACCCACAGTCGCGCTGGCTGCAGCATTCCGAATTTCACTTCTTTCCGGTACAACGCCGCTTTGGCCCGGTTGAAACCCGCTCTCCGCTTTGCAACCTCCGTGCTCCAGACCGGGTATATTCGGATCTCCGCATTGTCCCACTTACTGCTCCGCTCCTTCTTGGCCCATCTCAGGACCCACTCTCTGTCCGTGAACCGGTGGAACCTCACCACCATCGCCCTTGGCGGCTCATTTGCCTGGGGCTTCTTCGCCAGCACCCGATGTGCCCCGTCCAACTCCAGTGTGCCCATCATCGCGACCTAGCTCTGCATAGCCGCACCCGGAAGTCTCATGACCACTGATCATTTATTTAATTTAATGGACCCAAATTTCAGTTGACGCTTCAACCAATTTTAGCTGATTTACTGATTTCCTCAATATATCCCCGATCGGCTCTGTAGTTGATCGTGAAGTGAGTAGCTGTGGACTCCAGTATGATATCGATTGTTTGGTTGAATGGCTGGAAAAGTGGCAAATGGAATGCAATCTGGAGAAATGTGGGGCAATGCATTTTGGGAAGGCAAACCAAGCAAAGGATTATACAATAAATAAGAGGATATTAAGATGGGTAGAGAAAGTGAGGGACCTTGGAGTATATGTCCACAGGTCTCTGAAGGTAGCAGGACAGTTAGATAAGGTATAAAGAAGGCACATGGAATGCTGTCCTTTATTGGACAAGGTATAGATTACAAAAGCAAGGATATATTAAACTCTGGTTAGGCCCTCGCTGGAGTTTTACAATTCTGGTCACTCACTACATTACAGAAAGGACATAATTTCTCTGGAGAGGGTACAGAGGAGATTTAAAAGAATGTTGCCAGGGATTGAAAATTGCAGCTATGAGGAAAGATTGGGTAGGCTGGGGATGTTTTCCTTAGAACAGAGCATGTTGAGGAGTGGCATATTTGAGGAGTATAAAATTATGAGCGGCCTAGCTCGAGTAGACAGGAAAGATTTGTTTTTTCTGATGAAGTCACTTACCAGGGACACAGATTGATGGTGATTGATACAAGAAATAGAGGGGATATTAGGAAAAGCTTTTTCACCTATAGATGGGGGCTTAGAATTCACTACCCAGATTGAAGCAGAGACCCTCAGCTCATTTAAAAGATACCTGGCTCTGTACCTGAAATACTCTAACCTGCAGGGCTAAGGACAGGTTACTGGAAGGTGGGATTAGAATGGGCAGCTAGTTTCTTTCAGCGGGCATAGACATGATGGGCTGAATGGCCTCTTTCTGTGCCATAACTTTTCTATGGTTTCTAACCCCTCCATTTCTTAGCTGAATTTTGAATGGATTTTGATTTGTTTGCATTGATTTGATATTTTCTTTCCTCTTCTATCAATGCAAATTGAAGTTTAAAGGTTCGTTAGCCCACAAAAATGATTGTGGTATAAAAAGGACAAAGAAATTACATTTTTATGTCCATGAATTAAAGCATGGAGAGTGAAAGAAAGCTGGTAAAGATTTGATTTTGAAAGTTACTCATGTCCCTTATAGCATTGCAGTGAATGAAATAACTTGTACACCATTTTCAGGGGGAAATATCTTAAGGAACAACTGGTGTCTCTCGATCGTAGATTACAAAACAGGAATCTGAATTAATTTTAAACAGTTAATTTGGAAGGTATTTGTATAACACAATCTGCTTAAAGTATTTAAATTATGCTTTGATGAACATCACTTGTGACATTTTATTTCATATATACAAAGAGCAAGAAGGTGGGCAGGAAAGGGGTTGACCCGCTCAAGGACAGATGGAGAGAATCTATGCTTGGAGCCAGAGGAAAGGGCAAGCTACTAAATGAGGACTTTTCATCACTATTCACAAAAGAAAGACTTGATGGATGATGAGTCTAGGGAAGGGTGTGTAGATAGTCTAGGTCATGTTGACTTCAAAAGAGAAGGTGTTAGGCACCTTAAAAAGCATTAAGGTAGGTAAGGCCCCAGGGCCAGATGGAATCTACCCAGAATACTGAGGGAGGCAAGGGAGGAAATTACTGGGGCCTTGACAGAATTCTTTGTATCCTCATTGGCTACAGGTGAGGTCACTGAGGACTGGAGAATAGCCAGTGTTGTCCCTTTGTCTAAGAAGGGTAGCAGGGATAATACAGGAAATTATAGGCTAGCAGGGATAATCCAGGAAATCTTAGGTCAGGGAGCCTTACGTCAGTGATAGGGAAATTATTGGATAAGATTCTTAGGGACAGGATTCACTCACATTTGGACACAAATAGACTTATTCGCGATGGACAGCATGGTGAAGGGAAGGTCGTGTCTAACTAACCTGATCGAGTTTTTTGATAATGTGACAAAGATGATTGAAGAAGGAAGTGCAGTGGATGTTGTCTACATGGACTTCAGTAAAGCTTTCGACAAGGTCCCTCATGGCAGACTTGTACAAAGGTGAAATCACACGGGATCAGAGGTGAGCTGGCTCGGTCATAGAAGACAGAGGGTAGCGGTGGAAGGATGCTTTTCTGAATGGAAAGCTGTGGCTAGTGGTGTTCCGCAGGGATCAGTGCTGGAACCTTTGTTGTTCGTAGTGTACATAAATGATTTGGAGGAAAATATAGCTGTTCTGATTAGTAAGTTTGAGGACAACACAAAGATTATGGTGGAGTTGCGGATAGTGAAGAGGATTGTCAGAGGATACAGCAGGAAATAGATTGGTGGGAGACTTGGGCGGAGAAATGGCAGATGGAGTTTAATCTGGTCAAATGTGAGGTAATGCATATTGGAAGGTTGAATACAGTTGGGAATTATACAGTAAGTGGCAGAACCCTTCGGGGTATTAACAGGTAGAGACATCTGGCACACAGGTTCATAGATCACAGAGTGGCTACGCAGGTGGATAAGGTTGTCAAGAAGGCATTCGGCATACTTGCCTTCATCTGTCGGGGCGTTGAGTATAAAAATTGGCAGATAATGCTGCAGCTGTACAGAACCTTAGTTATGTCACATTTGGAATATTGCGTGCAATTCTAGTCACCACACTACCAGAAGGATGTGGAAGCTTTGGAGAGAGCACAGAAGAGGTTTATCAGGATATTGCCTAGTCCGGAGCGTATTAACTATGAGAGGTAGGATAAACTCGGATTGTTTTCACTGGAACGATGGAGGTGAGGAGCGACCTGATTGAGGTTTACAAAATTATGAATGGCGTGGATAGCTAGACGCTTTTTCCCAGGGTGGAAAAGGTAAATACATGGGGACATAGGTTTAAGGTGTGAGGGAGAAAGTTTAGAAGAGAAGTATAAGGCAAATTTTTTAAACAGAGGGTGGTGAGTGCTGGGAACGTCCTGCAGGGGGAGCAGGTGGAAGCAGATGTGATAGCGACGTTTAAGCGGCATCTTGACAAATAAATGAATAGGATGGGAATAGTGATACAGACCCCGGAAGTGCAGAAGGTTTTAGTTTAGACAGGCATTATGATCGGCGCAGGCTTGGAGGGCTGAAGGGCCTCCTGTTCTTTGTTGTTCTTTATATGAATTTATATATAAGGTTAATCCATTAACTGATTAATCGTATAAACCATCTGTTCTAGGAATGAACTTGAGAAATGGAGAACCGAGATAACTGAACTACGCGATCAACATGGCGGAGACACATCAATGAATGAAAATGGAGACACTGAGGAAGAAATCATTGAGGAGAATGAAGGCAGCCTAAGAAAGGAAGTTCTGAGGTTAAGGATTAAATTGAAGAATCACAAAAAGATAAATAATCTTCTTAAGCAGCAAGTAAAACTTAACTGCTCTGGAGAAGGTGAAAATAGCTTTAACCCTGACTTGATTGTAAACATGGCCAAAGAAATTGAACACCTGAAAGCTGAACTGGAAATTGCCAATCAGAAGATAACGAGCATGGATGGAAGCTTGAAAGAAGTGAAGACTAAAGAGCGGAAAGGGCTCCAAGGATCAAAGCTGCCCCGGTCAAAATCTTTGGAGCTTAGAAGCAACAAGGGAAAGAACACAGAGCAGATATCTGCAACAGTAAGTTGTTCTGGTTTTAAAGAGGCTGACTATTGAACAAAAATTCCAGTTTGCAGGCTTACCTTTTCAGCGTCCAGTACCATGTGGAAGCATGTCACCAGTCCTTTTTCTTCCATCACTGGTTTCATTGTCAAGCATCCCACACAAAACCATCACTCATTATTCTTTTCAAATATTTTAATGTCCTTGATGCAATTTGTTCAATTGTCAGCATTGAAAGATTTAATTTGGATTTTTACTTTGATGGTATCCCAAATGACTGTGACACAATTCATTAAGTCAAGCACCTGATCCTATTCAGATAACATTCTTGCAATAATCCTGCCTGCATCTGATGCTCTTGAATGTGGTGTTGGAGTTTGCAACCTAGTTAAAAGTGTAGCTAAGAGGCAACAGTCACTTTTACAGTAAATGATTTTGTGGCAAATGTTAATTCATAGTTGGTCACTATACGCACTGCAGTTTCTTGTTTGTTTGCTAATGCTCTCTTCACCATATGGAGTGCTCATTTCCAGAGACATGAAGCTGAATTGTTGCTTTGGGAGTGGGAAAACAGGTCAGAATTCGGCTCTGTTCCTGTCAAAATCCTGCACTCCCAACCTGATGAACTCCATTTCTGGAGATAGGCATGTCGTACTTGTCTACAATGTTTATAGAGTCGGGCCAGAGGAATCGCGAACCATTGTCTGCATGAGGGGAACTTTGTTAAAATGTGAGGTCAGAATTCCCTCCTCATGCATGCAATTCCTCTCCACGCATCCCCTCTGGCCCCAGGCTTTTGAAAGATGAGGATGGGAGCCGAAAATACCAATGTGTGCTGCCAATTAGGCTAATTAAGGAGGCTGACTAGGATTTTCCTATCCACCTCCAGTTTTCTGAAGCAATGGGGGAATGGAGGGGCTAGATCAACGCTATAAAGGAGCAGCAAGCCGGGTTGCCAACTCTCCAGGCAGGCCGACTGGTCTTCCTTGCTTGGATGGAATTGCAGCTAAAGGCCACCTTGTGAGGGATTTTCCTCTCTCCAAAAGTGGCTGCTTTCTGTATTTTTTATTTGTATTTAAAAAATTGCCAGAGTGCACCTTTCGATTGGCCCTCCAGCTTTGTGTGCCCATCAGCTGCCCTTAATTGGACAAATGGCAGGCGAACGGATAATTAGCAGGAAATCCAAAAATCGGTTTTACATGCCCGCCTCCCCACTGAATATGGTGCCAAACACTAAGATGCATAATTAATGTGGGGGGGCAGAAGATATGGGGTAGTTTTCCACCGGCCTCAGCAGTGGGAAACACTCCCCGTCCCAGCCACGTGACTTAGTCCCAGATGGGAGAATTCCACCTATGAACTCGGACACATTGGTTCCCACTGCTACCTCAGTGCCAGGGACACGGTTTCAATTCCGGCCTTGGGTGACTGTCAGTGTGGAATTTGCATGTTCTGACTGTGTCTGCGTTGGTTTCCTCCTGATGCTCTGATTACCTCCCACTGTCCAGAGATGTGCAGGTTAGGGGGAATAAGGCGGCGGGGTGGACCTAGGTAGGCTGCTCATTCAGAGGATTGCTGCATACTCGATGGGCCGAATAGCCTCCTTCTGCACTGTAGGGTTTTCGAAGGAACATTATCTTTGTGATTGTCCCTGCTGTGAACATTATCTTTTTGGTTGTCCCTGCTGTTTTCATGTATCTGTAATAAATCAGACCAAGTGAAGTAGCAACTCATACATTGAAGAGTACTTTTTTACAATTTCCTACATATAACCAAATACAAAAAATACTATAGATTCTGAAATATTTTTGAAAGTTTGGTTTCACTTTGCTATTAATAAAAGCCCTAATTCATTTATTTTATTCAGACCAATACTCGGTCTCGCCTTCCTGTCCCACTAAGGCGACCAAAGTCAGTCAGCAACATGAGCACTGCCGCCTCTAGCCAAGATATTCCTTCTGACCATCAACACACTGAACAGTTGAGGGCAGTATTGAAAGACTACAAACGGTTGCAGAGTAAGTTGTATGCAGCCGAGGCAACGCTTGTCAGCCAGGCAGAGAAATTAAAGCTTCATTGTATTCCTTTGCATGGTAAGTAGCTCAGCATTATTTGTAAAGAGTAGTTGTCCAAAAACATTATTCAGCATTTCAAAATTATGTAAATTTTATGTAGTGAACCTCTCCCACGCCCATTTGTACAATAGGTCAGCTCATTGTGTCAAAAATTGCTTTAACTTGGATAGGCGTCAAAGTGCTATATTTTTCAAGCAGTGGTTACTGTTCTAGCTATATCTTTTAACTGCATTTTGATTTCCCTTGATTTATGTGGTGAGCCTTCTGGGTTATAAACAGGCTAATTCCTAGGTAGCAGCTATGAAAGGCACAGGCCAGGATTATTAATTGCAGAAAGAAAAGTGGAATAATGGCATCTGGGACCCTACGCAACTCTCCAGCTCTGACTCTAGATACCTTGCTGCCAGAAACAACAACAGAGCAGATACCACCAGGCAACAATATCATTGCTGAATCTCTAGACAGCTTGATTTTTTTATGGTGAACTCTTTTATTTGTAATGTGAGAACATACTTCAAATGCGAGATGAAATTTGGCAACTTTCATGTAATGCGTAGATTTGATCAAATTTAACAGAAGAGGTTTTCTGATCAACATTGCCGGTAAGACATGAGTAGAATAAGGGAGGAATTTGGAAAAGCAGTTAGAAATCCATTTAATTGGAATGTGAACCTTTGGTCAGGGTTTGAGGAAGAACACCGTGCCAAAAGTTGGCAAGAACTTCATTTCAGTATTATAATAACTCGCACACAAGGTGCAGAATTTAATGCCTCTCCTGAGGCGAGCTTGGAGGTGTTCTGGGCAGAAACCCAACAGTCTTCCTGACTCTTCCCTATTAGGTCTGAGGCGGAAATACTTGTGGACGACCTTCCCGTCCTGCTGCCAAATGGGGCTCTGGGTTGATAGAAGTTTGAATTTAAATGGGACCTGCTATTTGTCAAGAATATCTAATGGTTTCTTCCATTTTTGCAGTGGTCTTTAGAATGAAAAAGGAATGTAAGACATGTCAGATTACTTGCCCTTTTCCACAAATGCATATCACAAACAGTGGTGCTAATCTTGAATAAAATTTAAGTTCCTCTTTATCTCCTCAAAAACAACAGGATGGTACGACTGGAAATGTATTGGAACGAAAGATCTTTATATTTGTTGCTTCATGTTTTTCTTTGTTTTTAAGGCTTGCTTCTGGAATTTTGAGCCTGCAACTAGTTCTCGCTGTTTTGCTTCAGCTTTCTGTGTTATGAACTTTGCTTTTGTCCTTATTTTTTTTTCTGTAGCTAAATCATCTTTGAAACGAGATGATAAAGAGGTCCAAGTGGATGTTCAGGACCTTGGTTATGAAACCTGTGGAAAAAGTGAAAATGATGCGGACAGGGATGAGAGCAGTAGCCCAGGTAGATGGCATGAGCGCAGAGCTCTAACTAATGCTCAGGAAGCATGAGGGAAAGGACTGCTTTATTTTCAATAAAACAAATGTTATTAACTTCTGTTTTCCCATTCCACGCTAAAATGTGCTAATTGATTGTTTTCAGTTCAGTAGCTTGTTAAATTCCAATATCATTCAAGTGGCTGAGCTCCTGACTTGCAACTCGGCTGACTAAGTGCTAATTCTAGGTGAATGAAATGAATATATTTTCAGCCACATCCCCTAGCTGCACAATCACGCAACAAGGTCTCTGATCTGAAAATAATAAATCGGCACAGCAAATTTTGTCTCAAATTTCTGCATGTTTATTCTACTGCTTTCAACCACTATGCTTTTTGTAAGTCTTGTCTCCATTGTTTCTATCTATTGGGATTAGTGGTGGCTGTTGCATGGAGCAGAGAAGCTTAGCACTTCTCTTAATTCGTGTCCTTCGAAATCCAGGAATAAGACTAAACAGATGGCATTAATAATAGAAGTATTTCTTTAACATTTGAATTTTCTTCCCCCAGACACGGCCAGCCATTTACCAGGCCATCACTATGGTGACACAGCCATTCCCTCCTTACTTAAATTAAATCGCCGTTTCTTTTCCATGGAAAATCTTGACACAAACTCATCAACTTCATACCCAAGTTCACCGAGTTTGATTTCACCCAAAATCAGCTTGAAAAACCTTGATGTATTTGATGACTATGGACAGACAAATGATGTGAATGAGCTCAAACTTCAAATTGCCGAGCTAAAGGAACAAATTGAGAAGTACCAGAAAGTTATTCGGAATCTGCAGACTTGCATGCGTAAAACCTCTCTCTCCAGTGATCAGCTGACTGTCTCAGACCATAGCCACCAAGCTACAATGAGAGGTTCATATGAAGGACACTCATTGGATTCTATTCAAAAGGATGATGATAGTAACCATAGTCAGAGGAGACATTCCATACAGTCTTCAGACCTATCTGTTCAACCCACCCAAAAAAGTGGAAATCTTTCAAATCATGCGTCAAGATCACCGAGTCTGGATTTTGGAAGCCAGAGTGAGAAAGGAGACTGGCTGGTATCTGTCTATTCCCAGGATGGACAACAACTGCAGAAGTTAAAGGAACAAATGGAGCAACTGGAAGATCAGTTGCAGCAAGAGAAGGCAAGGAATGAGGAGCTTCAGGATCAGCTGAATCATCTTCAAAGCAAGTTGGCCGCACCATCACCAGCTCAGAAGTAAATTGTTTTAATACATTGTAAATACTAGTAGTTGTACTCAGTTTTTTTACATTTTCCATGCAGATTACTTTTGTTTTGATAGTATAGTTATGAATCAGGATATGCAGCTGTAAATTTATATCTCACTATGGCAAATTGTAACTAGGGATAGTTAATAAGAGCAACTTTGCCAGTGCTGTGCAGCCCCAAGCATAATTACAGATTGCACGTTCATACATCTTGTTACTATTGGTAAACCAAGAGATTTTCTTGGGAAAATATTGGTGTGAAGATTTGAGTTTCCAATATAAAACTTCAGGTATTTTTAATTCAGGCAATTACAGTAAATCAAACAAAGCCCCGAAATCAAGCAACTTTTGTCGCCGTTGTGGTAGAAGTGGCTGAAATCTTACATCCCGCCTCCAAACACACCCGCCCTATGTTTTCAGGAGCCAGAATGGGGGCAGACCAGGGATTGCGCACGTATGGAGGCAGCTGGCCATTAAAATCATCAACTGCCTGCACATAATTCCCACTTTTGCATTCCTGTTTTGTGAAACCCAAAGTGTGCAGATTGCAGCAAGCAAGAACAGACCTGAACTTTGTAGATTTATTTGGATAGCCAGAGTACCTCTTGGAAGAGGTAACATACCTCTTTGGATCTAGTCCAAGGACACCTTTGGGGTAGGTCAGGTGCCCTTTCGAGTAGGTCAGGTGGCCTTTGGGGTATGCGTGGTGCCGTTTGTGGTAGGTCTGGTGCCCTTTGGAGTTGTTAAGTGCAGACGTGAAAGTGCGTATAAAATTAATAAACTCATTACTGTAAATGTCATTAGAATTGTCAATGGACCTATCAAAATAAACTGTCACACTGTCAGAAGGGCCTGTCAGGACTGTCAAGAGAACCTGTCAAGATGAACAGTCAAAGGGAGCTGTCAAAGTTCCTGCCCTTTAAATTTTTGAAGAAGAATATCTGAAGTGTTGGAAGTTAAACATTGCTTGTTATGAGCACCGGGACAAAGTTTGGCCTGGAGGGTATGGAGGATTGTGGGGAACATGAGGAGTGAGTGTTGGAGGGATGGTTTTTTTTCCAAAACTGACAAAATGCATTTCTGGCCATCCTGCCTGTACATCAGACAGTTCTAACTCGTTCCAGGGATGGTGAGACACCACCAGCTCGGATTCATGGAGATCAGAGCTGTCTGGACTCTGTCCTCCGAATTTGGGAGCAAACACCCAGGCCGTGTATTCACAGCAACTTGTATTTTATTTTTGTTTATTGCTTAATCTTGAGATGCAATGTTAGCATAACTTTGAGAAATTAACATATGAATATTAACATAAAATATAGACCCTGATATTTACCAAAGTGCAATCCTACAGCAATGGAGAGGAGAAATTATCATCAGGAAAACAAGAAATGTGGGTGTCCTGAATATTTGAGAGCATGCAAGGTCAGGGGCTGAATTCTCCGATTTGAAGACTAAGTGCCGACACCGGCGTGGGAACAGTGGCGTTTTACGCCAGAAAAAACGGCGCAAAAGCTGCACTGATCCTCAGTCTGGTGGGGGGCTGGCAGCCACGCAGCGTATAGCCCCCGGCTTTACCTGCCGATACAGACGAAGAATTGCTGGGTCCGTGGCCGTGCATGTGCGCAGCAGTGGCCTGCAGCGGCCGTGCCGTGCAACATGGCGCCGACCGCGCACGGATACGGCCTGCCACATACTGTCCCCCAGTAACCCCCCTCGCCATCCCCGGACCATCCCCACCAGTGCCCCCAGCCCCCGCCAAAAATCCCCGTGCCTGCGGAATGACTGTGGCGACACTGGACTCAGTTCGCAGCCGCCACATCGGGTTCCCCAAAGAAAAAAAGGATAAGTGTTCCATGCCGTCGGGAACACGACCCTTGGGGGGCGGAGCATTGGGGGAGGGCCTCCGGTGAGGTCCTGAGGCCATCCATACGGCATGAAGAGTACTCAGTTTTTGAGGGGAAGGAGCATCGCAAAAGCGGCGACGCCCCTGATTTCGGCGCAAATGGGGAGTCTCTGGACGAACGCTATTTTGCCATCGCCGACCGGAGAATCCCGCCCCAGGTCTCCTGCCTGTCTAGAAAAACTACAGAGAGATTTATGTGGGGGATTGGGGTTGACTTCTTAGGCCTGGAGAAAGCACTCATACTTCTGGGCCACAAGCAATGCTGTAAAGTCACTTACCAAACAATCACGGGCGGAATTCTCCGACCGCCCGCCGGGCCGGAGAATCAACGGGGGTCAGCGTGAATCCCGCCCCGACACCAGCTGCCGGATTTTCCGGCGCCGGTTTTTTGGAGGGGGCGGGAATCACACCGCGCCAGTCGGGGGCCGTTGGCAGCCGATTCTCCGCCTCACGGTGGGCCGAGTGGCCGCCCGTTTTCGGCCAGTCCCGCCGGCGTAAATTAGACCAGGTCCTTACCGACGGGACCTGGCTCTACGGGTGGCCTGCGGAGTCCTCGGGGGGAGGGGTGGGGGGCGCGGGGGGATCTGGCCCCCGGGGGTGGGGGGGGGGGGGGCCTCCTCGGTGGCCTGTCCCGCGATCGGGGCCCACCGATCCACGGGGGGGCCTGTACCGTGGGGGCACTCTTTCCCTCTGTGCCGGCTGGTGTAACAGTCCGCCATGGCTGGCGCGGAGACGAACCCCCCTGCGCATGCGCTGGGATGGCGCCAGCACACGCTGGCGCTCCTGCGCGTGTGGCAACGTGCGCTGGCTGGCGGAGGCCCTTCGGCACCGGTTGGCACAGTGCCAAGCCCTTCGGTGCTGGCTGGCACGGCGCCAACCCCGCTGGCGCCGGCCTAGCCCCTGAAGAATCCCGCCCCACATCTTTCTCACTTCTATATACCTGCTTGGTTTCGCTAGACCTGGGAATGCCAGCCAACACGAGTTTCAATATAGAAATAAAATGAGGATACATGGCCTGTTTAAAAGGTTTCAACAGCTGACCAGTCTCCTGGGAAAAGATTAGTCGATCATATGACTTCCACTAAAACCAGAAATGGGCTGTTTCGAGGCAGCTTTGGGTCAGATTTGACATATTTTGCATTTTTAATTCTTAGCAGACCCAATTGGAACTGGTATTGGGAGTTAAAGGTAGCCCCATAGATTCTATGTTTAAAGTGATCTCTGAAATTAAAGGAATGAACAGGCAACTGTTGTAAAGATAGAACATTGTGGGTGCAGCTAAAATTGAAACCATGAGAGTTTCAGCAGATCAGACAGAATCCAAAAACCTGTCTATCATCTCCAGTGTTCTCAGATTTTGCCTCCAATATCCAGCATGTACGGTATTTTCCTTTTGTTCACTGGGATAGCAACTCTGTGTATACCTGCAATAACTAGCAATATCCCAACAGGGAAATATTCTTCATGAGAATTGCTTATGTAAAAAATCTGTTTTGCAGAAATATAAAATGATGCTTGATTTAATTATTGTATCCACTGCAGAAGATGCAATTAAAACATAGGGAACTAAATGACTCATTTTGTTCTGTTTTATTTAGGTACGATTCGCTGGTGCAGTCACAAGCAAGGGAGCTCTCACACCTCCGACAGCAAATTAAAGAAAGCTTTACTGTCTGCACTTTGCACCACCAGACCCTGGTGGATCTTACCAAAGCCTTTGAGGAGCTGCTGCAGGCCAGTGACATTGATTATTATGTTGGGGAAGCTTTTCGTGACCAGCTAAACCAGAGCTTAGAGCTGGTGCGAACGCTCGAGAACAAGTTTGATGCCGGTAAGCTCACTAGAAAAAGTACAGCTTGAAAGCATAGTTTGAAAGGAAATGTATTTGGCTGTACATTCATCTCCCTACATATTCAAATCTTGTATGGACACACGTTTTCTGTTCGCTGTCAGGACTTCCTGCTGTCTCGTCTTAACATTGTGCTTTTCTGGCAACATTTCCCATTTTTCTTTGTCAGCTGTTGTGTTGTAGTTGCAGATGCTGACCACTAGATTAGCTCTGTGAAGCAAATTTCTGACCATGATAAAGAAAATGATTTAATGTCTCCCGCGTTTGGAAGCTGGGGAGCATTTAATCCAGCTGGAGGATGTTGGGTGAGGACCCTGCCGCCTTCCTGCGTCTACCAAATTAAATCCAGGGTGTCAAGGCTCGTGGTCAAAACTTCCTGCTGGGCTGCTAATTGAAGCCCTTAACGTGGGCAATTACTCCCTTGTTCAAAGGCACGCCTGATTGAGGGACCTGACGCAGGACAAAATTAGTCATCATTTGGCATTTCCATGAATTGCACTTGCCAGTAGGCCTTCCAGAAGGCTTCAACAATTTAAGCTGGAATTTTTGGACACAAGGACACTAATGGATACCTTTCTTGAAGGGTTTTGAAATAAACGACCTTTAAAACCTAATAGGGAACAAACTAGAAAATAATGTTTTTATGTCCTTTTCAGTATGTTTACTCACCGACACAATTATTTAAAATGCTTATTTTTGAGATAAACACATTTTCAGCTGTATTAATGAACCCCTTCCAACCTCCTAAATATATTGACGAATAATTTTTAAAGCCAAATTTAAAAAACACTTTCAAAAATGCTGACTGATTTTCCTGGTTCGGAGAAGATTTTGGCCTAGATTTTAGTCACAAGACGGAGAATGGAGGAACTGCCTGAATATTATAAGACCCACCCACACACGTGGCACTTCCTGTTTTCATAAGAGTGGGAATGGCGGTGGTTCGCGGTTCGTGCATGCACAGTTTATGGAGGCAGCTAACTATTTAAATCATCAGCTGTATGCACTAAAGTCGGATTTGGTGGGCCCGATGTGGGAAACCCTAAATGTGCAGAATAGAGCTGGGAAGAGCGGCTTTGATCTTTGTGGGTTCATTTGGACAACCAGGTATCTTTTTGAATCTGGTCCCTGGGCACTTTTAGGTCAGGTGACATTTGAAAGTATTAAAATTAGGCCGAAATGACTTTCAGTGGTGACATGTGAAAGCAGGTCGCATGAAAAGTGGCTCCTGCCAGGGTCCCTGTACTTTGATCCCTTTTGCCTGTTTTGGGGGGAGATTTTGGGTTCCAAAACAACAGTAGGTTGTTGTGGAGAACGAAAGGCGACAGAGGAATGCCGTAAATCACCGTGAAAAAGGGCACGTAAAAGAAACCCCCACTGGTAGCACGACAGAAATATGGGGGAGAAAAGATGGCAGAGATGGCCGCACTCATCCCATTAGAGGCTCTGCCTGGGGTGATGGCGATGGAGTTGGAGATGTTTGGCAGGCAGGGGGATGGTCATTTTGAGTGACAAGAGAAGGAGATTAAAGTGTCGCTCATAGCCGCCATCGAGGAGGCATTGGGCCTGATAGGGGAGCAGCTGGGCAAGATGGTCAAAGCTGTGAAGGAGCATGAGGAGCTGAGGGGCATGGAGGAGGCCTTGTCGAGGCATGAGGATCAGTTGGAGGGGACTAATTTTCGATACTTAGGCATCCAGATGTCGGGGGATTGGGCGCGGCTTCAGAAGTTGAATTACATGAGCTTGGTGACTAGAGTTAAGGCGGACTTGCAGAAGTGGGATAGCCTCCCGTTATCGTTGGCAGGCCGAGTTACGATGATCAGCTTGCCGAGATTTGTATTTTTATTTTGGTGTCGCCCGGTGTTCCTGCCCAAGTCTTTTTTCTGAAGGATCGAGCCGTTTATTTCCGGTTTTATTTTGGCGGGTAAGGCGCCGAGGATTTGGATGGGGGTTCTCCAGCAGGCGAGACAGGCAGGGGGGTCTAGCGCTGCTAAATTTGCTGTACTATTATTGGGCGCCAACGCGGAGACGGTGTTGGGGTGGTGTGGGAACCTCTCTGGATTCAGATGGAGTCGGGATCATGTAGGGGACAGGTTTGGGTGCATTGGTAACAGTGACACTTCCAATGGTGCCGGCAAGGTACTCCATGAACCCAGTGGTGGTGTCCACTTTAAAGATATAGAGGCAACTCCGCCAGCATTTTAAGTTGGGGGCAGCTTCGAGGCTGGATCCCATTTGTGATACTAACCACCTGCTTGAGCTTGCATGGCTACATTTGATGTATGGGGAGAAAGAGGGCTGGAGAGATTGGGTGATTTATTCTTGGAGAGGCGGTTTGCCAGCCTGGAGGAGTTGAAAGAGAAATTTGGGCTGTTAGGCTCAGACATGTTTAGGTACCTCCAGGTGGGGAGCTTCGTTAGAGGGGTTTTTTTGATTTCCCGGTGATGCCACCATCACCGTTATCAGAGAGGATTTTCTCCTGTGGTCGGAAGAGGGCGGTGCATCCGGCATTTATGAGCAGCTCGAAGGGGAAGAATTGCGCTCGGTGAAAGGGGTGAAAACTAAATGGGGAAGGAGTTGGGGCCAATACTGTAGGAGGAGGTGTGGAATGAGGAGCTGAGGAGGGTAAATGCCACTTCATCATGGGCAAGACTGAGCATTGTCCAACTAAAGGTAGTATTTCGAACCCACCTCATTAAGGCTAGGATTAGTTTTTTTTTGAGGGGTGGAGGATCGGTGCAAGCGCTGCTCAAAGGGGCTTTCACACCAGACACACACATGGTTTTGTCCTGTTCTAAACTGGTGGGTTTTTAGAGGGTTTTTTTCAACATGTCAGCGAACTTAATATTGAGCTAGAGCCCTCTGGAGGCTATTTTTGGGGTATCCTGCTGAGTTGGAGTTTGGCAACACCTCCTAGTGCCTCAGTGTGGCACAGGGAGTTGATGGAGTTTTTGCACCTCGATAAGATCAACTATACCGTGAGGGGTCGATTGAAGGGTTCTACCGGAGATGGTAGCCATTTATATTGTATTTCAGAGAATGGGTCACTGTTACCTGTTTGGGGGGGAGGGGGTGAGGGAGTAAATAAGGGGGTCTCTTTTTGTTGTTTCACGGGTTGGAAGGTTGTATTGGAGATTTGTTTGGGGTTTGTATTTGGTTAAGGGTTTTTTGTTTGTATATTTTGTAATTTTGTATAAAATATTAATTTAATAAAAACATTTCCAAAAAAGATTAGGCATGAATGCACATAAAATGCATTAACTGAAAAGCCCATTGGAACTGTTAACTGTTAAAAAGCACCTTTCTAAAAGTATCAAGCGGAACTGTTTGTTAAAAGCACCTCTCAAAGGGAGCCATCAAGCTGTCAAGGAATTGGGGGGGCGTGGTGGAGAAATCTACAGTGCCTATGACTTCAAGTGCGTGTTATAAGAGATTGCACAATTGGAATGAAATCCTTGTTATAAGTCTTTATGGGTGTTAAAGGAACATACATGTACTAAATGTTTGTTTTTTAATTAGTGTATTTTTCAATACAGTGAAGCCTGCAATAGACACTTAGAACTTTATTTTATCTCATATCTCCATGGGTCTATGGTGAATGCTGGGTGAGTTGGCATGGTGTGTGAAAGGAAAAAGAGTGGTCAATTGAAGCTTGTGGGATGGCATGAGTTGGCATTAAGTTGTATGTCGGCTATGAGGATCATGGGAGTGGATACAGGAGCATAGGTTGCCGTGGAAAGTATGTAGGACTATGGGAGGTGGATACAGGGGCGTAAGTTGGTATGAGGATAAAGGAGCCATTGGCGGGGTGCGGGATGTTTTATGTTTTACTCTTTCTTTCATTATTCGACAAAGTGGTAGAGCATCAAGGCAGGAATTTCACCCATCGTGTCTCCATACCCGGCAGCCCCCTCAGTTCCTCCGAGTTGCCAGCCTGAACTTTTAATTTAGACACCACTTTATCCACCCCCACCGAAGATCCATGGTCCAGGCAGCCATTTTTAAAGATTGCGATTCGTGGAGCCAGGAATTCTCCCATCTCTGCCACACTCTGCGAGCAAAAACGGCGCAAATCAGTCGGGCATCGCGCCGCCCCAAAGGTACGGAATGCTCCGCATCTTTGGGGGCTGAGCCCCAACCTTAAGGGGCTAGGCCCGCGCCGGACGAATTTCCGCCCCTCCAGCTCGCGGAAAAGACCTTTGATGCCCCGCCAGCTGGCGCGGAAATGACATCTCTGGGCGGCGCATGCGCGGGAGCATTAGCGGCCGCTGACGGCATTCCTGCGCAGTGGAGGGAGTCTCTTCCGCCTCCGCCATGGTGGAGACCGTGGCGAAGGTGGAAGGAAAAGAGTGCCCTCAGGGCACAGGCCCGCCCGCGGATCGGTGGGTCCCGATCGCGGGCCAGGCCACCGTGGGGGCACCCCCCGGGGCCAGATCGCCCCGCGCCCCCAGGACCCCGGAGCCCGCCCGCGTAGCCTTGTCCCGCCGGTAAGGTAGGTGGTTTAATCTACGCCGGAGGGACAGGCATTTTAGCTGCGGGACTTCGGCCCATCCAGACCGGAGAATCGCGGGGAGGGCCCGCCAATCGGCGTGGCGCGATTCCCGCCCCCGCCGAATATCCGGTGCCGGAGAATTCGGCAACCGGCGGGGGCGGGGTTCAGGCCAGCCCCAGGCGATTATCCGACCTGGCGGGGGGGTCGGAGAATCTCGCCCCAGGTCTTTTGATGTGCAAATGAGGTTGTATGGTGGAAACAAGGTGTTGGGAGGGGATACTTCTTGCAATTTGGGTTAGAATCGTCAATTGCATCCTATGTGGAACTGTACAGTTTTGTTGGATATCCAATTTGTTTGCACCGAGTGACGAATGTTTTCAGTTGTTAAATGAATTAAGACCTTACAGTGGACTAGCTCATTAGCTAATTGCGAAGGTGCTAAGCTCATCAGAGAATGGAATTAGATTTCTTTTGAATTGACATTGGCATTTCATACTCCGCCAGAATGCATGTAGGAGGGGTGAAGAAATAACCTGTATTATTCAAATAGACTTTCACAGAAATGCGCAGTCGATTCTAACTAAGGATGAAGTTGCAAATACTGGGTTGGGGGAGTCATCTTACAAGAGAAGTATATATATTTTTTGTTGTAAAGCAAATAATTTAACAGCCAGAGGTTTTCCTGATGCAAGTATTATTAAAACAGAAAAGAATCAAATCTTTCTCATCAGTTAGAAGAAGTGTATAAATTATTTTGAACTTGATTTGTTTAACACTCATATATATGTATATATATATATATATATAAATGAACACTTGCTTAATTAGAATTCTATTTTTAATGGCTGCTTTAAGGAATTTATACTTAGCAACAAAAATATTTTTAAACTACTATTTAAATATGCACTGAAATAACCTGCATTTTCTGTTTCCTTGTCTGTTTATGTATTGCAGGGGATGTATCCTCTGCTGATGGAGACCGCACACTTCTTGATTTCTCTCAAAGGTAAAGACAAAATGTCGATGCAAAGCTTTCACAGAACATGATTCAATGTTCTCCATTCAGTTTATCTCATCCCAATTTGACGTGCCATCCACCTATTAAATCAAGGTTAATCTGTAGTACTCATTTGTAAGCTACCCCTGTTTGAAAAGGACCTTGATATGCTGATCAGTGTGCTATGAATTATTTTGAGACTTCGAAGAGAGAAAGTGTGCTGGATTCTCCGGTTCCCCATCCGCGTGTTTCTCGGTGGCGCGCCGTTCGCTGACACAGGGTTCCCTACCATACTGTTTGTCAATGGAATTTTCCTTGAAGACACCCATGCCGCCTAGAAGCCCATGGGCAGGATACACTGCCGGCGGGACCAGAGAATCCCGCCACCAGCGAACGGCCGGAGAATTCCGACTAGTATCTTTCCCAATAACCTGAAATTTCAAATATTACTTGTATTGCACTTGTCCTATATATTTGACTTTGGTACTCCGCTGCTCGATTTAAAGACATAGTGAGACTTGACTGTCGTCATTTGCATTGTTTCGTTTGCAACCTTTCTAAAGAATTAATGGTTTGGCAAATATTGTCTGGTTTCTATTTGATTGTGAGCCTATTGTATTAATGCTGCTTTTTGGGGGAAATGGAGGGTACAATAGGCTGTCCCCTCTGCTGGCAAAACTTGAAGCCACAGGCATGATAATGTTTTTGGAAGTAAACAAAGAATATTATAGAGCCATTTTCACAAACTTATCCACTTTTTTACCTATTTGATTAAAGCTAGCCACAAGCAGCATTAATACAATAGGCTCACAATCAAATTGAAAGGACTGGAGACATGGAATGTTGCAATATCACAAAAGAAATCCATGTCATAGGCAGCAGTTTGTTAACTCAGTGCACCAATCTTTCTTAGCTGCAAATTTGAAAATTAACTAAAAGAACAGAACTTTAGAGAAATGGCATCAAATGTTGGCAAAAGATTCACTTTATTCGATACTTAACAGATGTATCTTAGCAGTAGGTTTAGCCTTACATGTGAAGGAGAGGGTGGTACGACAGACCTTCACACAGTTTATCTTGCATTTATCACAAAAGGAGGGCAACATGTATCCCCTTGAATTGTTTTATAAAATTTGGTGATGGGGGTTAAACTAGGTTTGGTTACACTTGAATTTTAAGACTTTTTTGCTCTTGGGTTTCTCCATCCTTCATTTCAGGAAAGATCATTTTAGATATGGTAGTATGAGGTTACTAACCTTATAACATATTAAATGTATCGTCCAAATCTTAAGCTAGTTGTACTTTAATGATGCATTTGTGATTTAATTCTGCAGCAAATAACTTTTCTCCAAGCACTTTTGTCTTAGAAATAATGCAGTATTGCTAATGCAAGATGCATCACTTTCTGAACCTCAGTGTAGCGTTTATATTTTTACATATATGATTGTCACTTTACAATTAAAGGTAAATCTCTTGATAGTAATTTTGTTTTGTAAAGAGAAAAACCATGCCAAAAGAATTCCATGCTTGAACTATACATTTAACATTTCCTCAAAAATGTTACAAATTCATTGGCTATCCAGCTGACTAGATGAGAGCGAAAGTCTGAAGTGCAAGTATAGATTAGGACCTGAGGGCATACGAGGAATTAATTGAGGGAGCTCCAAATGGCAGGTTCTAATCAAACCTTTTGCTGAACATTTTCAGGAGTTCAAATTGAATTTGAGCAGCATGGTAGCACACTGGTTAACACTGCTGCTTCACAGTGCCAGGGTCCCAGGATCGATTCCCGGCTTGGGTCACTGTCTGTGCGGAGCCTGCACATTCTCCCTGTGTCTGCGTGGGCTTCCTCTGGGTGCTCTGGTTTCCTCCCACAATTCCCGAAAGACGTGCTTATTAAGTGAATTGGATATTCTGAATTCTCCCTCAGTGTACCTGCACAGGAGCCAGTGTGTGGCAACTAGGGGATTTTCACAGTAACTTAATTTCAGTGTTAATGTAAGCCTACTTGTGACAATAATAAAGATTATTATTATTATGAATAGATACAAATATTCACAATTATTGGAGATGATCTGTGATGATGACTACTTTTAAAGCCTTTATGGTGATTGCCTGTGATGTTTTCCTGTTTGCAGGATATGCTACTGCAGAGTACTTTATGCAGGTACCTTCTGGTCATGGTATATGACCTTGAGTTCACTAGAGTCAAATTGTGTAAAACACCCCTCATATCCCACCAAACATTATCTCACATAGCTTTTAATTCAACTTCAGTCTGGTAGGGAGCCACTTTTTAAAAGCTTGACTATTTTGATGAAATCAATTTTACTGTAATAGGGCAGTGACGCTGCCACTCGTGGCCTATACACTAAAAATAAATTAAGTGCCTCAGGAACAGTGGTGTTGGAGTGTCAAGTGAATCCAGTCGCATTACCCTCGCCACTGAGTCAGAATATTGTGGATATAACTCCTACTCGAGGTTTACACTTCAGTGCATTGCCTAAGGTGTTGTCTTTTGGAGAAGATATTAAATAATTTAAAAAGACATAAAATAGCCCAAAAACATATTTTAGGGAAGAGAGGAATCTTCTCCCAGTACCCTGGACAACATTTATCCTACACCAGCATCATCCAAAAGAGACATCTGTGCTGCTCATTGCTGTCAATCGGCCAAATATGGCTTGAGAGAAATAAGGTGATAGATAGAGTTCTTAATTTTTGTTCCTTTAATTGAACAACGTGCTGTCTTTTTTAGATAGATCTTTGAGATATTTGTGACATGAGAAGTATGATCTGCAGTGCTTTGAAAGAACAGAGAATTGCGACCTATGGCAGAATAGAATGCAGGAGTACTTTTAAATGCAAGAGTCCACTGTACATTACTGCTCATATGACTAGTTTGCAATAGATGCTGTTCCAGCAACTTTGATTAAATGGAACAGTCTGTTGAGGCTAAGAACCGCACACTAATCCTAATGCATTTATTAATCTCATGCCACTGTTCTTAAGATAACAGATCCTCTGAATGCTGAACAGTAGAGTTCTTAAAGCATTCATTTGTGTACTGAAGAATGAGCAGAAGCAAAACTTAAAAGTGTGCGAGATATTGATAAAAGTGGCTCAGTAATCTCACTATGGGAAGAAGGTTAATGCGTAGATGAGCTGCTAGTTATATTACTGTAATGTTTTGAAAGTTACTGCTAAAGCTATTTTGTCAGAAATTCAGTTCTTCTACTTTGTGGAGGTTAAAACCAACAAATTGACTAGTATTGTTTGGGGAGCAATGTTTGTCTGTGGTTTAGGCAACTGTAAGAATAGTGCATGATTTCTTTCCGTGCTTATGTCTGCACAAGTTCCTTCGGGTTGCCTAGAACAGACTTATGGCTTCTGGCATGCACTTAATGCAAACAAGCATGCTATCCAAATGTAGTCCCATCTACCGAGCGTCTCTTTTCTCCTTCTCTTTGGCCAGTCCTCGCAGCCTGCAATATGAAGTTCTCTTCCTTCGAAAGCAGCTAGACAGTGAGCGTAAACAGCTGCACAAGCAGCTGAATGAACTTCTGCGTGAGAATCAAGCCTTGTCACGGGCAACTAAAGAACAACTTGATCAGTAAGTTTATACTCTTACCTTAATGTGGACAAGGATAGGCATCTTCCATTGGTTTACTTTTGAAGCAATTCGTGAAGGCACAAACATCTTTGTTACAAAGTAGCTGCTGAATGTTCTGCTCGGAAGAATACTCTGGAAGTACAGGCATGGTAGTTTATGAACTTTGCATCAAGCTCTGATGCAGGCATGTCAGTGCGTTTGTATAGATTGGGGCCTAACTTTCCTGTGCGGTTCAGCTACTAGCTGCTTAAATATTAAGGAAGTCCAGAGTTTTGAACTCCAAACACAGAAGTAAGGGTTGTAATCCAAATTACAACTGTCACTCAAACTCCTGTGTCATCAATGCACTTTGAGTTTAAACTTAAGATATAAACATAAGTTAGATATTGGCACTAGCAGCCTGGAGACAGATGGATGTTGCAGTAGGTTGTTTCTGGATTACATCATTTTTGCCTTTTATTTGTAATGGAATTAGCATAGAAGCTTTTGCTTTCGTTACTTAGTCAAATATTTTTACTCTGTTCCAGATGATGACTTCATGAGCTGAAGTTAATAAATACCAGCTGAAGTTTAGGAGGCAAAATCTTTGTGGTCTTAACATATCCATTTGAATTCTGCTGAACAATATCGTAATATTTTTACAGTGTCTTTTTTTTTAAATAAGTGAGGTCCTGGCAATGAATGTCTTGTGTAACATTTGGTAATAATCAGCTGGATGTTTTGTAGATATTCAAAACAGGATAAAATTGAAATGCAGCCCATTAAATTGTTTTTTGCTCAGCATATTTCCTTTTTTTCATTGAGGCACATGTACAGAAGGAAAATGTTTAAATCTAAGTCACGGCGAAATTAAAATTACATGCAAAGCATTTAATCTGACCTTTTTTTTTCCTGCAGACTTTCAAAGGAGGTACAGGAAAAGAACAAAATCATTTATTGCCTGCAGCAACAGTTAAGACATCAGTCATATGCACCATCCACCAGCCAAGTCTCTTCAGATTCTGAGATATCTGATAGAAACTCTATTAGTTCACGTGAAAGTCGATCGACCACATCCGAACCACCACTCCCTGGCGAAAGCAAAAGTAGGAACCGTAATAGTAGACAGCGAAGTTTTCAAAGGAGACGGCCACACAAGTCACCAGGTAAGTTGGATTCCAGCTGATAAGTATGAAATTCTAAAGTTTGAGCAAACTTGAAACATTTCTGGAAAGATTTTCTCGTGTCATTTATTTTCATGCTGCACTTTTCATGGCCTCAGGGCATCGTAAAGCACTTTGCAGCTATTAAAAAGTGATTTTGACGTCATTGACGTATGAAGGTAAACTGGTAGGCAGTTTGCACACAGCAAAGTCCCACAGACAGTGGTGACATAAGTAATCACTTTATTATAATGATGATGATTGAAGCATATCTGGAGAGCTATTTTGCTGTTCTGATAAAGAATAAAACGCTTAATGGCTCCATTTTGATTTTTTTGGGAATCAGCATTTTTACAAAGAAGCTGTTGAGATAGCTAGTTATAAACACTTTGTGTATATAATTATGTGAAGTAAACTACTTGGTATTGTAACTTGGTGAACATGTCAAATGCACCCTTTTCTGCTTCATCTTTCTCTCTCTTTCACCATCCTGGGAGCTCAGGCCTTGGTTGCCCTCCTCTTCCCTCTTCAGAGAATGTACCTCAGCTGTACCTTGGTCATCTCTTTAAAGACAGTTGATTGTTCTGCCTGCCAATTTTTGATTCCAATTTTACCTGGGCCAGATCTATTTTGCTCCAGTGAAATTGGCCCTCTTCCAATTAAGTATCTTTACTATAGATTGTTTCTTGTCATTTTCCATAATTTAGCTGAACCATATGATTCCATGATCACTGCTCCCTTACTGAAACTTACTTTCTTTATCCACTTGACCCAGATCTAGCAATACTTCCTTCCTTGTGGGGATAGAAGGATACCAATGAAGAAAATTCTCCTGAACACACTTCAGAAACTCTTCCCCTGCTCCCCTACTCTTTACTATCCCTATCTATTTGAAAGTCCTTCCATTGTCAAATATCAATAGTGTTTTTGTACCTCTTTATAATTTCCCTGTAAATTTGTACCTCCGTATCTTCAACAGAAAATACTGCTATCCTCTGACTTTGAGAAAGTAGCTATCTATTATGTATTATTCTGAAAGCCTTCAATTGACTTGAAAGGCAGGTACTGAAAGTTCAGTTGGACTGTTTCTTTCATCCAGGTTTAAATGCTACATAATTTATAGTCAGTTAATCTGTAAGTGATACTGTTTGTGTGACAACAAAGGACAGTATGATTGAAATTCTTTGGCAAGGCCATATGAGAGACCTCAGAAGAACTCCAGTACTTGCAGTTGCACCACTTTTTGTGTTATTTAGAAGCAAAATATTTCCAAATGTCAACTTTTGAAGCTAGCCCTATTTACTGTAGCTTAAATAAGGAAAGTTCCCTTAAATTAAAGAAACTTCCAAAGTGCAAAGTCAGCCACTGATAATTGTTACGGAGCCAGAATCAGAAAATGAATTGTGAAGAGGTAAAAACCAATTAGAGTAATGCACAGCGGTGTCATACGTGGGAAATGGAGAAAAATTGCTAAAGCTGCTAAGCAGGAACGTAAAGGTACAGTGATGTGTACTAGTAAGGAAAGTACTGCAATCACTAAATTATTTTCTTAAATTGGAAGTTGAATTCGATTGTTCTGTAAATATTTTAAGTGCTAATAAATTGGAGTTTTTCTATGAAGTGCACCCTGAACCAATGTGAAATTTTATATGCCAGTTGCTATAAGCAGATGTTAATGCGATTCTAAAGGTTCGTTTTTAGAAACGTTGAAAGCTAATTTGATTGATTTGAATGTGAATAGAATAATTTCCTCATTATTTTTCCAAAGACTATTTTTCCAAATTTGCAAATTTCACTGTAATTATTTTTGTAAGTGATAACAATCTTGACCTTTAAATCCTGAAAGAGACATTTCAAAATGTCTTCATATATAAGTGGTGATGTTTAGTCCACCAAGATGCCCTGTGAACATTTGTCTCAGAATGCTATACTGTAGTTTAATATTGTTCCATTAGTGTAAGTTAAAACTGACATATTACTTTATTTATTTGGCTTGAGTATGAAGCGTGTTACCAATGATTACTATGCCTCGATATCCTTTTGGTTCCATTCTCTAGACCCAGCCATGAGTATTGCATATTTGGATCTCTACATGCGAATGTTTAAAATGGAGTGTGGAAGATTTTGTTGTAAAGCTTTTAATGTCACATTTCATGAGATGTTCTCAATTGCCAACTCTTTTTTTGGTCTCCCAGCAACGATTTCAAACACAAACCTACAGAATGATCCACAGAATAAAGAAGCAAGACTGACATCTGGACTTTCTTCTCCAGATGGAAGGACACATCTTCAAGGTTTGCATTTTTTTATGTTTCATGCAGATGTGCCTCTTCTGGATACTTGGGTTTTAAAGTTCACCTATTGATATTAAGAATGCTGATTTATGTATGCCATCAACTTTACTCAAGAGTTCCTCACCCACCTAAGAAATATGAGGGCCAACATAGACTTCCTCCAAGAGACACCTGAGAGAGCAGGACCGACTGCGGGTAAGAAAGGGCCGGGTGGGACAAACCTACCATTCCTGCTATGGGACAAGGGCCAGGGGGGTGGCAATATTGTTCAGCAAGAGGACGATGTTTAGGGCGACAAAGATGGTTACGGACCCAGGGGGGACGGTACGTCATGGTCAGCGGGGCCCTGGATGGGGTACCAGTAGTACTAGTTAACGTGTACGCACCCAACTGGGACGACACGAGCTTCATCAAGAAGACCATGGCAGAAATCCCTGACATAGCGATGCACCAACTAATCATGGGGGGGGGACTTCAACTGTGTACAGGATCCAATGACAGACAGATCAAACCCCAAAACAGGGAAAACCTCAAGCATGGCAAGGGAACTCCGTCTCTTTATGGAACAGATGGGAGCGGAGGACCCCTGGAGGTTCACCCACCCAGGGGAGAAGTAGTTCTCCTTCTCCCCAGTACACAACGTACACACCAGAATTGACTTCTTTGTGGTGGGGAAAACGGTGCTCCCGGGGATAGACAAAGTGGAATACTCCGCAATTGTGATATCAGACCACGCTCCAAACTACATGGACGTGAGGCTGGAGACGGGCAGGGCCCAACGCCCCACATGGCAGTTGGACATTGCCCTACTAGCTGACAACGCCTTCAACGAAAAGATATCGCGGGCCATAGCAGAGTACACGGAGAACAACCAGAATGGGGAGGTCTCACTCACCACGTTCTGGGAAGCGCTAAAGGCCGTACTAAGAGGGGAAATCATCGCTTTCAAAGCGCGAAGAGATAGGGAGGAAAGGGTGGCTAGGCAGCAGCTGGTCGACTCCATACTGGAGGTAGACCGTAAATACTCTGAGGCCCCGACCGTAGAGCTCCTGACGGAGAGGAAAGAGCTACAAAGGAACTTTGATCGGCACACCATCAGGAAAGCAGTGCACCAACTCCGCCAGGCACGTGGGACCCTATACAAACACAGAGACAAAGCTAGCTGCCTGTTGGCACACCAGCTGAGAAAGCAGGCAGCCACCAGAGAAATTGCACAAATCAGGGATACCAGAGGCACATTAGAAACAGAACCAGAAAAGATCAACAAAACCTTCAAGGCCTTCTTCCAAGGGCTGTACACCTCAGAGCCCCCAGTGGGGGAGTCCGGGATGAAACGGTTCCTTGATGGATGGACATTCCAGTCGTGTGGAGGGCAGAAAACGGGGCCTGGAAGCACCATTAGCACTGGGAGAGACCATGGACAGCATTAGCTCCATGCAGGCGGGGAAGGAGCCAGGACTAGATGGGCTCCCAGCGGACTTCTACAAAAGATTTGCGACAGAACTGGCTCCGCACCTGCGGGTGATGTTCACAGACTCGCTACCTAGGGGCACACTGCCACCCACACTAGCACAGGCCTCAATCTCGCTGATACCTAAGAAAGACAAAGACCCAACGGAATGTGGGTCATACAGACCCATCTCACTGCTGAACGCAGATGCCAAAATACTGGCCAAAATCCTAGCCAAAAGGCAAGAAGACTGTGTACCAGAGGTGGTCGCAGTGGACCAGACGGGCTTTGTCAAAGGTAGACAGCTTACCTTGAACATCAGGCGCCTTCTGAACATGATAATGACCCCCTCCGGGGAGAGAAACCAGAGGTGATCGTCTACCTCGATGCAGAAAAGGTCTTCGACAGAGTCGAATGGAAATACCTCAGAGGTACTTGAACGGTTCGGGCTTGGAACAGGGTTCACTTCCTGGGTAAAACTCCTATACAATGCTCCCATGGTGAGCGAACGGACCAACAACACCAACACCCGATACTTCCAGCTGCACAGGGGCACCAGACAAGGATGCTCACTGTCCCCCCTGCTGTTCGCTCGAGCGATCAAACCACTATCAATCGCGCCCAGAGCGGCAAAAAGCTGGAGGGGAATCCAAAGGGGCGGCAGGGAGCACAGAGTCTCACTCTATGCGGATGACCTGCTCCTCTACATTTCGGATCCACAGAGCAGCATGGACAGAATCATCGCGCTCCTGAAAGAGTTTGGCGCCTTCTCGGGCTACAAACTCAACATGAGCAAAAGCGAGATCTTCCCGGTACACCCACAAGTAAGGGGGGCAGCACTAACGGGACTGCCGTTTAAACAAGCCCAACATAAATTCCGCTACCTGGGGATCCAAATAGCCCATGACTGGAAAGGGATCCACAAATGGAACCTCACCAGTCTGACGAAGGAAGTAAAAAAGGACCTGCAAAGATGGAACACACTCCCACTCGCCCTCGCGGGGAGAGTCCAGACGATCAAAATGAACGTACTCCCCAGGTACCTCTTCCTACTTGGATCCATTCCGACCTACATCCCCAAGTCCTTTTTCATCCAGGGCGGGGGCTAGCCCTCCCAAATCTACAATTCTACCACTGGGCCGAGACGGCCGAGCGAATAAGGGAATGAATCAAGGAGCCAGAAGCCGAGTGGGTACGCGCGGACGAGGCCTCCTGCATGGGGACCTCCCTCCGGGCCCTCGCCACGGCAGCACTCCCATCCCCACCCAAAAACTACTCCAGCAGCCCGATGGTGATAGCCACCCTCCAATCCTGGAACCAACTATGGCAGCAATTTGGCCTGACCAAAATGTCAGACAAAGCTCCCATCTGCAACAACCATAGGTTCACACCAGCACTGACTGACGCCACCTTCAAAAGGTGGGGGCAGAACTGAGGGACACTGACAGGAACCCATACACGGATGGCAGGATCGCAACACTGGATGAACTGACAGAGAAATTCCAGCTAGCCAGGGGTAACGAGCTAAGGTATCTACCACTCAAAAACGTCCTACGAAAGGAGACCAGGACGCACCCACAACCGCCACGACAGACATTACTGGAAGAGTTACTGGACGCAGGCATACTAGATAAGGAAACTGTAGCGACATGTATGACCAACTGGTAGAGAGAGCCGACACCGCACTGGACGCAACAAGAAAGAAATGGGAGGAGGACCTGGGGATGAAATAGGGTGGGGCTCTGGAGCAAAGCACTGCACAGGGTCAACACCACCTCCACGTGCACAAGGCTCAGCCTGACGCAGCTAAAGGTGGTACACCGAGCCCACTTAACAAGAATCAGTATGAGTAGGTTCTTCCCAGAGGCGAAGGATAGATGTGAACGGTGCCAAGGAGGCCCGGCCAACCACGCCCACATGTTCTGGCTTACCCCAGACTTGTGGGGTAGTGCCTTCTTTGAGGCAATGTCCAAAGTGATGGGAATGAGGGTGGAGCCATGCCCAAAAGTGACGGTCTTCGGGGTTTCAGACCAGCCCGATCTATTCCTGGGGAGGAGGGCGGATGCCCTCGCCTGCTGTTGATCATGTTCGGCTGTCGGTCAGCAGCACCACCCAAAGCTGCAGACTGGCTGTCCGACCTAAACCTAAGAGGAAAGAAAGGCGAACCACAGGAGGGGGGAGAGGGAAGGGACAGGGAACAAGAGAGGAGAACCAGGGAGGTGGGGGGGAGGCAGGGAAATGACATCCGGAAGGAGGGCACGGGATTCGATAACAAACTTGGCATCTCCAGCAACAGAGAACAAGGAGAATACAGGCGAAGGACGGGAGGAACGGCTGCAGCGGAGGTGAGCGCAAGACGACAATCCGAGATCGGGTGGGGGGGAGGCAGCGAGATCCGGCCGGGAGTAGCAAGTGACAACACCAACACCAAACCCATTCGAGTATTGCCCACTGTAATTGTTTCTCCGGCACCCAAATGTATATTTACCTCTCCAGTCTCCACCTACCCTCCCTCCCTCCCACCCACAAACAGTCGCCTACTGTTATGTTGTGAATAATTTTGCCAGTTGTACGGAGTTGCTGTTGAGCTGGTGCACAATACCCTATCAGTTATTCTATTTTATTTTTTTATTATTACTTTTTTTTTGGTATGTTTGGGTGTGCCCTTCTCTTCTATGTATGTACATATATATATATATATATATATATTTCTTATTCTGTGTACATCACGGTAAATATACTTTGTTCAAAAACCCAATAAAAACATTTATTAAAAAGAACTTTACTGAAGAGTTCTTGATAAATCTCATATAATTTCTGAAACCTACAATATGATAGCTTTATGTAAATTCCGAGGTGAAATCGTAAAATCATTGCTGTACCTTTTTATCCGTTTTGTTTACTTTTGTGTAAGCCTTGATTTATGATTTTATTTTTATTTGTAATTTTTTTAAACTTGACATTTACCAGGATCAATTTCAGAGCATTGACTTCCAATTGTAACTGATGTGGGCAATACAGAAAATAGTAACACTTTTGCCACCTGCAGCCCTCATTTCAGGTCTTCATCATTCAAATCTCTTAACACTGATTTACAAATTAATTGCCATATAATTCTCAATTCCTTCCGTTGTATTTTAAGTAAACAAGGGTCATTTCTTCTCTTTCTTTTCCTACGTACAGAGAATGTGGAAGGAACCCCAGTGTTGCCCACTAGTGGCTGGCCAATTGAGCATGCCAGTGCCCAAACATCCTTGCTTAATCAAAGATTATTTGAGCTCCAGAAAGAGAACTCTCTACTTCACGAGCAGCTGATGAACAAGGAAGATTTGAATGTGACACTTCGGTCAGAACTTGACTTGCATCACTCCATTTTAACAGAGAATCAACAAAACATTGATAACCAAATTGCCCATCCACATAATCACGGTGACCGATCTTTAAAGGCAAATAAGCAAACTTCAACCACCACCGAGCCGAAAAAAGATCCTGACCTAAGTGTTGCAGGTAATTTCTTTTATTAACAACATACATTTATTAATTGCAAACTTTGTTTTTTTTAAAGTGTGTGGCAATTCAGATAGACAAAGCCAATACTGCGGCTCCACAAAATGGAAAGATTAGGGTGTATAACTGAAAGATATGCTGAACAGCTTGGTTTTGTGAAGGTTCTGGAAGAAAGTGGGAGGAAATGTTTTCGGGAGGGATCGTAAAAATTAGCAAGGCAGATGAATAATTTACCACCAGTGGATGAGTGAAGGGAGGGGGGTGCAGACGTTGGTCTGCCGCCAGCTCAGGCTCTACGTTCATGTCTCGCTGGAAACCATTCTTGTCCTCCTCATCAGATGAGACCTGCTGTTTTTCCTCCTCCTCCAGCTGACATTCATTCTCTATCTCTCCCCCCTCCCGCTGCAGAGCCCATGGATTTCGGACTACAGCCAGCTATTCCCGCTATCTACCCGGCTGCTACAGCTGTTGTGGATGCACAGCCACAAGTGTGCCAGGATCAGCCCAGAGGCTGCGTGATGGTCGCCCCGAACCTTTATGCCTCTAGCTCATTCCAGGGCTTGAGCGGGGACCTGTGTGGGATCTAGCAAACAACCGTACCACGGTGCATCCGCGCTGTTACGGTTGCCCTATGCGCCCAGACATTGGACTACATTATCTTCAACCTGGACCAGACACGGGGCAGTTGGATTTGCCACCATCGCTGGCATGAGAGGAGCCTGCCCCAGATTCAGGGGTCAGCGGGTGAGGCTTAAGTTGTCAGCCTCCGATGCTGCACAGTATTATGAAGGACGCGGCTGGTCACCACAATGCTCGAGGCGCTTTTGGGGCTATATTGGAGAGCCCCACCATAATCATCCAGACACAGGAAGTGTATTTTGAGCATGCTGGTGCACTGCTCGACGATGCTCCTGGTTGCTGCATGGGCATCATTATAATAGTTCTCGGTCTGGAGCCTCCGCATAGACGTCAATAGCCATGATATCAGCAGGTAACTCTTGTGGCCCACCAGTCAACCCCTCACCTGAAGGAGTGCCTTGAAGATGCCAGGAACCGATGAGTGCGCCAGGGCGTATGTGTCATACACACTGCCTGATTATCGAGCACAGACATGCATGGTGTGCAGCCGATGGTCACATATCAACTGCACATTCATGGAGTGGATTGAAGAAGGGCACCCCATGTTGAACCAGTGCTCAGAGAATGACATGCGGCCATTGATCACCCTCTGGGCCTGGGCCATGCCAGCGGTGGTGGCAAATCCGACTGCCCTGGGTCTGGTCCAGGTTGAAGGTAATGTAGTCCGATGCCTGGGCGCATAGGGCAACTGTAAGAGCGTGGAGGCACCTTTGTGCGGATGTTTGCAAGATCCCACACCGCTCAAGCCCTGGAATGAGCTAGAGGCATAAAGATTCAGGGCGACCATCACCTTGACAGCCACCAGGAGTGGGTGTCCTCCATATCCCCGCGGTGCCATGTGCGTCACCATCTGGCAATGGTAAGGGGGAAGGATACGGTCTCCCTGATGTGCCGGAGTCTGCAGCGGCACACGGGATCCGCAGCTACTCGATGGACTGGCACCGACTGTATAAAGATGGCCTGTTGCGGCGACTCCTTCGCATCTCTTCCTCGGCCTGTTGGATGGCCAGCAACTTGAGCCTCACCCGCTGACCCCTGCTCTTCTGGGGCAGGCTCCTCTCATGCCAGCGATGGTGGCAAATCCGACTGCCCTGTGCCTGGTACAGGTGGAAGATAATGTAGTCCAATGTCTGGGCGCATAGGGCAACCGTAACAGCGCGGATGCACCTTTGTACGGTTGTTTGCTAGATCCCACACAGGTCCCCGCTCAAGCCTTGGAATGAGCTAGAGGCATAAATGTTCGGGGCGACCATCACGCAGCCTCTAGGCTGATCCTGGCACTCTCGCAGCCGTGCATCCACAACGGCTGTTACAGCCGGGTAGATAGCGAGAATAGCTAGCTGTAGTCCGAAATCCATGGGCTCTGCAGCGGGAGGAGGGAGAGACAGAGAATGAATGTCAGCAAGATAAGGATTTCCTTGACCATACAATGCCACCAGGTTACATAACCACCCATTATTGTACTGCTGCGCCACCCTCGACCCTCCCCCGGCCCCTTCGAGTTGATGTAAGTCCGCACTGTACCTCTGTCCTAATCAGTGACTGCCACCCAGCCATGATTTGGGGAGCCTCTATCCTCGGCACCCATCCCTACCAACTGGATACCGGTAGCTGCTACAACCGGTGTTAGCTATAGGCTCTGTGGCCTCTGTCCTGTTTCTGCCAGTGGAGTCTACTGTGAGTCTCCTCACTGGGTGAGCCTTGTGCTCTTCCACGAGGAATGTGACAACTGATTGTGTGGTGGAGATGTTCATACTGCACAGCCATTAGTCTCCATGCTAAGACCCTGGTGTATGCGGGCAGGTCCTACAGATGGGAGTGAGCAAGGGATGTGTGAGTTTGCTGAAACTTTAGTTACAGTGTTCTGTGGCGCCTGTGCCTGCACATCGGTTGTTACAGGGAGCTGGTCAGGTTTCCTGGCTGGGGCCAGGATGGTGGACAGGTAGGGCTTGGAGAAAGCTTGTGGTCCTCTGGGATGGGCTAGCTGATAGTGTCACTGATGAGACCTTTACTCTGAGAGGGGCTGTGTGCCAGAAAGGGTTCCAGCGACAACGGTGCCTGTATCCTTTGTTTAGCATTAGCTCTTCTAATCCCCTACTTCCTCTGTTGTGGGGCTGTGCTTCTCAGGAATGCACTGAAGCGTGCCAACACCTGGTGGGCTGGCGACTGAGCATGGCCAAGCCCATCTCCTTGATGTTACTGCTGGGATATGAAGGTTACCAGATGGACAGGCTGGGTGGGTTGCCACATGATCAGAAGTCCTCAGACCACTTGCAGGATACTGTCGGCAGTCTCACCAACCAGAAGTCTGTAAGATGCAGTGTCAGGCAATGGAGAATCCACCCCAATTTATTGGCTGCCAATGGATTCTCATACCTGTCCCTGCCATTGTACCCACCGGTGGGGTTATGGGAAAATTCCAGCCCTGATGTTTGCCAATAAGATTTTGTATAGGAATGAAAATATTTTAAAAGGTAAACTCCAAGTATGGAGATATGATGTAAGGTGGTATGACCGGTTCCAGGAAGAAGTCCCCTAATTTGTTAAATTCCCAGATGGGACACCAATTTTGTTATACTCCCAAGTGAGGAGGAATGAGCTGGCTCTCCTTTTTTCAACCCCTCGGTTGGTTGCAACAAAATTAGTTTAAAAGGAATCCCACCCACTGTGGATACCTTTTCCCCGTCCAAATGTTTTTTTCTGAAGGAACCAGGCGTTCCTAAGTCAAATAAAAGTTTATTAGTCACTAAAGCTTGATGAAAAATGCAATATTCATAAAGAAAGATCAGAAATGAGATGTTAAGAATGCAAATAAAAGTTATCAAAAGATACAAACCAGTGGCACGACCGTGAGGCATTGATGATGACACTTTGGAGCAGTTAAGTTGGGTGCTTCTGGTAGAGCTGACTATTGACAGTTTTGCCATTAGTTGGATACACTTGGTTCGGCATGGTAGCTGAAGAGGTTGTTCAATTTCCTTTTGCTTGCTGAGCCTTGCTTCCAGGAACAGAGAGAGACAGAGAGCTCCAGCAACTCCAGGAGTGGTGTTCCTTGTTCTGTGTCCTTCACACACTGGCACAGCAGCACAGATAAGGCCTGAATAGGCTTTTTCACCCATTTCCCTGTGTAATCCTGGAAGGGAAGTCTTGTTCCCCAGAGTCCATTCTTTTTCTGGTGTGAGACCACTTCACACATTTTGAAACATGAATCATCAAGAGATGGATTTTTGGATATTGGCTGAGATGTGGCTATCAGTGTCTATAGTTTCTGCAACCACAGGTAATCAAAGTTCTGTCTTTTGCATTTCATCTCTTCCTTTCAAGTGTCTCTGTCTGAAGTAGGCCTTGACACCTTTTTAGGTGTGACACTCCATGTTCTCTCTGAAGTAGGCCTTGACACCTTTTTTGGTGTGACACTCCATGTTCTCTCTGAAGTAGGCCTTGACACCTTTTTAGGTGTGACACTCCATGTTCTCTCAAAATAGGTCTGTCAAATATAATCCACAATAGAATTTTCCAGAAAATGGTCATTGTATTATCAGCTACATTTTGCTCACTGTCTTTACTTGTATGTCTTTATAAAAACACAGGTCTTCCTTCAAAAGTTCAAATTGCCCGCAGGTCTTGGTACCATTGGTCCGCTGTCACAGCAAATAGAATAACTGAGTACTCCTTTGAATTATTGGCATTTCACTTAAATTTTCCCATTTAGTTCAGTAGGATTATATACGTGTGGCTGGTGCTAATTCTGTCTATTTTTGTGCTTAGACCTATTAGCAGAACACCTTCATGAAATACGAAGTTTAAGGCAACACTTGGAAGAATCTATTACAAATAATGACAGATTAAGACAACAACTGGAACGTCGACTTGCTGAAGCTGAACATGATCCAGGTGAGCATTACAGTTCCACCTAATCTGGGATCAGTAACTTCAATCTGGATTGGATTAGTGTTTTCAGTGGCCAAAAGAAAGCCAATTGTAAACATGGACAGCAGAGCAAAAATGTATGTTTTGTCTTCTAAAATGCAGTATAGTGTTGAGGTTAATTTTTCTATTGCCAGCCTTTGTGTATCCTATATAAAATAGCTTTGCTTGGTCTCAGACTCACTTTATCACAAAGTTTCCTGCAATTTGGCATGTATCAGTACTAAACTAACAATATGAAAGTGTTACAAATGTGAGTTTGAAAAATAAGTTTGACAGTGTTGATCTGTACTCTATTGTTTTGACAATTAGTGTCATTGGAGCCAATTTACAGAGATATTGGGCGGGATTCACCGCAATCGGCGAATTGGCCCGGCGCCAAGAACGGCGCGAACCAATCTGGTGTCTGGCCAACTGGAAGTTGCGGAATTCTCCACACTTCCGGGGGCTAGGCCGGCGCCGGAGGGGTTGGTGCCGTGCCAGCCAGCGCCGAAGGGACTGCGCGAGTTAACGCATGTGCAGAACCGCCAGCGTGGTTTAGCACATGTGCAGACCGGCTGGCGTATTCTTGCACAGGGGGGGTCTTCTCCACGCTGGCCACTGCGGAGCCCTACAGGGGCCGGTGCGGAAGGAAGGAGTGCCCCGACAGTTCAGGCCCGCCCGCAGATCGGTGTGCCCCGATCGCGGGCCAGACCACCGTGGGGGCACCCTCCCTCCGGGGGCCGGATGCCCCCCGCCTCACTGAGAACCCTCCCTGCCAGGTCCTGCCGTGTGGAACCATGTCCAATCCACGGCGGCGGGACTAACCAGAAACCGATAGCCGCTCGACCCATCGGGGCCCGGAGAATTGCCAGAGGGGCGAACGGCCCCCGACCGGTGCAGCATGATCCCCGCCCCCGCCTGAAAACCGGCGTCGGAGCAGTGGGGCGGTATTCATGCCGCCCCCCGGGGATTCTCCAGCCCGGCGGGGGGGGTTGGAGAATCCCACCCATTAAATTTTTTAAATCTCAGTTTAAAAATATTAGACACTAGCAACTAGCGATGGAAATTCATTAATACACACTGGAAATTCATGTATACACACTTATCGAACACTTTACGAATAAAACTGTGCTTGCACCGTCAGCTTCCACAAATATTTTTATCCATGGCGCAGAAGAACACGGTCACGTGGCAGATGAGATTCATTACCTGAAAGAACAAAACAAAGTTTTAAAGGAGCAACTGACAAGAAGCTCCAAAGGTGGGTGTTAATGTTCATGTTAAACGACCATGTCCAAAACGATTAAGAAAGTGAGTGTGTATGTCTCATTCATTCAACCTGTAAGTCCAAATAGAACATTATCCATATGGAGGAAATTACTGTGCAGTACCCCTTATTTCATATTGTTGCAGAAGTCGTGCATGGCGGGTAATCAACCTCCACCCATTAGTTTTAAGGCCTTTTTCAAAATTTGTGCTCAATTTCTTCTCTAGCTGTCAGCAATTGTACATGGACACAGTTGAATTCAAACTTATTAGTGATATTGACCGTTGCTGCTTAAATAGCTAGACAGCACTCTCCACAGAATTACAGTCCTTATAACAAACAATACGCTGTTACTCTCAGGCGTCAATATAATGCTTCATTTTCACTTTTCCAGCCAGCTATCTTCTAATCGCAGAACTGATGGCACGGTAGGACAGTGGGTAGCACTGTTGATTCACAGCTCCAGGGTCCCAGATTCAATTCCTGGCTTGGGTCACTGTCTGTGCGGAGTCTGCACTGTTTCCCTCTGTCTGCGTGGGTTTCCTCCGGGTGCTCCGGTTTCCTCCTAAAGTCCCAAAAGATGTGCTGTTCGGTGAATTGGATATTCTAAATTCTCCCTCTGTGAACCCAAACAGGCGCTCCGGAATGTGGCGACTAGGGGCTTTTCATCGTAACTTAATTGCGGTGTTAATGTAAGCTACTTGTGACAATAAAGATTATATTAATATAATACTCCTTCACTCCCACTTATCTTCACAAATGTACACAGATTTGAAGCAAAATCCCCCTCTGAAACCCAATGGCAGATGCCACTCAATTTATCTCCTGTGGATTTACCTTCAAATTCCCCCCCCCCCCCCCAGCTGATTGTCAGACGAGTGATCCAAATTCCACTCTCAAAAAGACACACTTTAAAATTTTCTTGCAAACCAGATTTTCTCTCAGCTGTTTTAGCAAGGATCCTCCTCTAGGTTTCCCAATTCTCCTTTAAGCATTTGTTTGTATTGTATTGCCACAGCATCCAAAGTTCTACACAAAAATTCAAATATTCCGTCCCCAACAGAATACTATTGTATCCCCAAAGGCTGGAAATAAGGACACTGAACCAGTGATTGCTTCTGATCTCTGGCTTTTCTCTAGCCAATTTCACCCAGTCTGCAATTTCCAGGTCTGCCTTTAAATTCAGTGAATAGTACCCTTCTCAAATTCCGGTTCCTCTTTGTTCCTTTGACTTCTTCCTGGAGCTTCCTTTTTCATTCCCTAGTTTCTAGTACTAATGGTCCTTTAGGTTCTGGACATGCTTTCTTGCTCATTACTCCATTGTATGGATTTCCTACTTCTAGAAGAGATGAAAGCTGTTCATTCCCTGGCTTCCTAGCTCCAACTGTCCGGATCCAGTTAAACACTAAAACTGAAAAGGCCCTCGCCCTAAAAGTGGCCCCTGGTTGCTAAGCAACATTGAATTCTTTCCCTAAACTCGTGTTTACGTTTCCTTTCACAACCCTCAGCACATTAGAAACAAAGTTTGAACTGAAACCACAAACCCCCATACATGCCAACACCTTTGTTTAACATAAATCTAACTACCTCCTACACAAACTGCTACTTCTGGCTTGTTATTCCGTGTCATAACAAACTTCTGCCTTTTTTATAAATCCTAATTTTTGTGCTGTTGGTGATCATTTTTAAGTTTGATAGCGAGAGGGGCAGCACGGTGGCGCAGTGGTTAACACTGCTGCATCACGGCGCCGAGGTCCCAGGTTTGATCCTGGCTCTAGGTCACTGTCCGTGTGGAATTTGCACATTCGCCCTGTGTTTGTGTGGGTTTCGCCCCCACAACCCAAAGATGGGCAGGGTAGGTGGATTGGCCACTTAAATTGCCCCTTAATTACAAAAAAGGAATTCGGTACTCTAAATTTAAATGCTGGAAATACTTGGGTCCGGCATCATATGTGGTGAAAAACAGTTAACACTTCAGGTAAAAGGATCAATCTTTCACTAGCAAAAATCCAGCCTTGACTCACTGTTCCTGCATAATTATAGTCATTGTTACTTGTTTCCAATAATTTACTTCAGATTTATGGAAAGGTTAATGTTTCATTGAATACAAAAAAACTGGTAGAGAAAGCTAATGTTCTTTAAATGCTCTGCAGATAAACAGAGAGAAAATGAGAAACTGAAGGAATCTCTTTCGAAGAAGAGTGCCACCAATGAACGCCTGCGTAGTGAATGTGAACGCGTAAGGAGGGAATATAGTCGATTGCAAACTAAGGTCACTACTGCTCATGAAGAAAGCAGAAGGCTGAAAGATGAGCTGCACTGCAGTCATGATGAAATCAACAGGTAATGGTGTTTCGACACCAAGACGGGTAACTCAGGTCAGAAAACTTCTCAAGTCACCAGACTGTCCTGGGTAAAAAGTACCTCGAATCACTAGATCATTATTTCCATCAAACCTGGGACCCTGGATCTGTGAAGCAACAGTGCTAACCACTGTGCTACTGTGCCGCTATCTCAGCAGCCACATCACTTCAGACCATGGTATGAACACCCTTGTCTGAAGTCCAAAGGATCTGGTGATTTGTCAGCTTTTAGTTCCAATAAGCTTGACTAGGGTGCTCTTTCCAAGTGCAGGTGCAGACTCAATGGGCCAAATGGCCTCCTTCTGCACTGTAGGGATTCTATGATCTATAATTTTCCCCATGCCTTTTCCCTGATGATTGTAATTGTTTAACTTCCTCCCTCCCTTACCCGTCTTGATTTACAGGCATTTCTGGGATGTTATTTGTTGCCTGAAGACAGACACAAGGGGCTGGATTCTCTGCCATCGGGATGCTCCATTTTGCCGACAGGCGGGGGGTTTTCCGATGGCGTGGAGCTGCCCTACAATGGGAAAACCCATTGACCAGCTGGCGAAATAGAGCATCCCACCGGCGTGCTGAACCAGAAATATGGCGTGGCGGGACGGAGAATCCAACCCAAAATATCTGTTGGATTCATCACCATTTCATTATTTTCCATTATCAATTCCCCAGACTCAGACACTCTGGAGGACCAACACTCACTTTAGTTACTTTTTTCCTTTTTGTTATATAAATTTAGAGTGCCCAATTCATTTTTCCAATTAAGGGGCAATTTAGCGTGGCCAATCCACCTACCCTGCACATCTTTGGGTTCTTGGGGCAAAACCCATGCAAACACTGGGAGAATGTGCAAATTCCACATGGACAGTGACTCAGAGCCAGAATCAAACCCGGGATCTCAGTGCCGTGAGGCAGCCGTGCTAACCACTGCGCCACCGTGCTGCCCTTTTTTCCTTTTTAAATACTCAGAGAAACTCTTGCTATCTGTTTTTATATTTTGAGCTAAATTTCTCTAATGCTTTTAATTGTCCCTTTTTTTTTTTAGCTATTCTGACCAATCTTTGACCTGCCACTAATCTTTGCGGAATTGTATGCTTTTCCTTTCAATCTGATTCTTTCTTTAACTTTCTCAGTGAGCATGTCCTTCCCCTACGACCTTTCTTACTGGAATGTATCTTTGCTGAGTGGTACTATTTCCTTGCGTATCTGCCACTGCATCTCTACTAATCTATCCCGTGACCTAATTTCTGAACTCACTTCAGTCAGTTCTGTCTTCGTACCCTTATAATTGCCTTTGTTTAAGTTTAAAATACTAGTCTTAGACCCACTCTTCTCTCCCTCAAATTGAACACTACCTAGTTAATCCTGTCTCCTTGCACATTACCAGATTTAGAATAGTCTGCTTTATAGTTGATTCTAGAAAGTGCTGCTCTAAGAAACTGCCCTGAAAACACTCTTATGAACTCATCTTGCAGGCTACCTTTGCCGGTCTGATTCGTCCAAACTATACAAAGATTAAAATCACCCATGATTATTGCCATATATTTCCCAAAAGTCCGTTTATTTTTACCTCGAAGACCTGCCTCCGTTCTCTGGGACTTCATCCCAGTTGTTTTGGAACATTATACGCTCAATAGCCCTCGGCCCTACACCCCTCCCCAACATTCCTCATGCACTCCATGCAAAATCCATATCCACTCACTTAATATTCATCCTGGGCAGACCTCAGAAGCCATGTGGAGATGAAACAAAATACATGTGCAAAATCCAATACAGCTCACTATACAGACTAGATAGTAATAAAAACTCCCATTGGCGAAAGCATCAAAGCTTTTAAATCTCTTCAAATAGTTAATCTGCTATTTAAAAAAACAAACTTCTACTCGCACTCTGAACCTTTAATAGCTCTCGTTCAAACTGTGAACTCAGAAAACCCTGCTGAGATAATTGTAACTTTTGAAACTCAGCAAACATTCATAATCTACAGCCCTTAGGGAAATTGTAACAAAGAACTCTATTAATACTGCTCGTACCGATGTTACACAAGCTGGCCTGTCAATCAAAGTAGCACAGAAGAGTTTTTTGTTTAGCTGCAACCAGTTATCTAACAGTTTCGAGTGTGGATTTGAAATACTTCAGATCATGATCATTGAACAGAACCTATCCACCCTTTGAGAACATCAAGTCTACTCCATAATGTCGTGATTTACACCCTGGTTTAAAGCCCTTGCAACAGCCAAAATGGGATCTGTTTGAACTCGGCGCTAAGCTCAGATGGCCCTACTCAGTTTGGGATTCCCGCCTGTGTGAATCACGCCCAGAGGCCTTTTCCCTACTGGCAAAAAATGGGATTTCAAAAAGGGGGACAGGACTTCTGCATCCAGGTCCTGCCCAGAGATCCATGGAGTCTTCCTAACTCTGCAAAAGAATTGCCCCCTGTGTTAATATGTGTATGTGTTTAAAGAACTAGTTTAAAGATGTGGATGTGGAAAATCCAAAGCCAACATATAAATCCGAGAGGATCAACCTTGTTAAACACCAAGAAAATTACCCTGAAATGTGAGTCGAATAAAAATGCTTTTTTGGAATTATACCTCGGTTATTTCATGTTTACTCTGTCAGCTCCATAATACATATTTTGGAATTGTAAATAAGCTTCCTAAAGCAGCAACCAAATTTAAGAGGAAGTTGGAAAGGAGGGTGTGGTGTGAAGACTTGATTTTAAAAATTTTGACATAAACCAGCTTAACTATTTTTTCAGACTGCAGCAAGAGCTTAGTTTACAACGTCAGCTGTCCACCGAGAACCAACAGCTACTGCAGTCATTACGAATGGAACTTCGAGTCTATGAGCAGCTTGAGGAGGGAAAAGCAGGTATTTATGCACTTAATAATGAAAAGTTAAAATTCTCTACCCATCCCCATCCACCTTTCAATTTAAGAACAGGAGTTTGTTTAATGGAAATTTGATGTAAAGCATGGTGGTCCAAGCCTGACTAATGGTGACAACCCAGCCTGTACACCAACCTAACACAACATAGGAGCATAAGAAATAGAAGAAGCAGAATACTAACTGATGATTAATCTACCGTCTCAACTGTACTTTCTTTCTCTCTTCCTTGGTTGCTTGAGAGATCAAAACCCTATCCAGAAAATTTGAAGAACTGAGGTTCCCTTGTGTTTATATAAAATACATAGGCTGGGATTCTCCATTGCGAGTCCGCCCAGCTACCACTGCTAGTGAGAACGGAGAATTTTTACAAGCCGTTCACTGGCGAAATGATTCTTTACTCCCACTACTTGTCAATGGGATTTTACATTGAAGGCACACGTGCTGCCGGAAACCCGTGGGAGGGGGAGCACTGCCGGCGGGACCAGAGAAGCCCGCCACCAGCGAACGGCGAGAGAAACCCGCCCTTAATCTGCATATTCCCCTTTCACTGTTGACGGAAATACCCCACCTGGGACTCGGTCCTATGGCTAGGATGGGGAATGTTTCTCGCTGCAGAGGCCGGAGGGAAAACGCATCATATCGCCCAGCCCCGACCTCGTTAATTATGCACAGTATTATGTGGTGGGTCAGGCACAAGTCCAGCCATTATATTTGGGTGCCAGATTGGCAAGTTGCCCACATCACTGACCCACAATTGAAGCAAGAAGATGGATATCCAGGAACATGCTGAGGCTAGAAGATGGACCTCCTTGATGACACTGAAGCTCCAAGATCCACCTGAAAGATGCTTCCCCCATGCTGTGCCATGGTGCTCCAGTGTCGCTGGCAGCTTCCATCCCAAACTCGAGAGCAGCCGCAGGCATTTTTGACTTTTTCCCCCTCTCTCTCGCTTTTTCTTTCTTTCACTCTCTCTCTCTCTCTTTCTCCTACCTCCTGCCATTGAACCTGCCGGCGGCGCAGTGGCCAAACTACCTACGCTGCGCATCTTTGGGTTGTGGGGGCGAAACCCATGCAAACACAGGGAGAATGTGCAAACTCCACACGGACAGTGACCCAGAGCCGGGATCGAACCTGGGACCTAAGCTCCATGAGGCAGCAGTGCTAACCACTGCCGAATTGTACTGCCCCTATACGCCAGGATTATGATATTTGATACAATGCCATCGTAGGACTGTGGAAAGTACTTTCAATTAATTAAAAAAGGAACAATGGAATGAACCTTATGAAGATGATGGGGATCTTGTTCAGTCGCAGGAGAGCCAAAAAGTGCCCCGCATCACCAAGGGGTGGTGCATCTTTTTCCACTCGGGCACTTGACAGGCCATGATCTTTTAAATAAATTTAGAGTATCCAATTATTTATTTCTCCAATTAAGGGGCAATTTAGTGTTGCCAATCCACCTAACCTGCACATCTTTGGGTTGTGGGGGTGAAACCCACGCAGACACGGAGAGAATGTGCAAACTCCACAGACAATGACCCGGGCCGGGATTGAACCCGGGTCTTCAGCGCCATAGGCAGCAGTGCTAACCACTGCACCACCGTGCCACCACTTGATAGGAAAATGTCCTTTTCTGACCGGGAATCGAACCCGGGCCGCGGCAGTGAAAGCGCCGAATCCTAACCACTAGACCATCAGAGACTGACGACAGGCCATGATCAAAGACCCTGTGGTTGGAAGTTCTGCCCATCGGGAACTACAAAACAATCAGAGTCTGGCAGCTGTATTGAATGATAATGTCACTGAGGAGGTGGTGGCTGCTACCGGTATGACACCCAACTGAGACCCAGGATTGCCTGTAGATCCAAAATCAGCGGTGCATGTGATATGGAGAGGGGGTGGAGGAGAGTAGCTGGCAGCAAGGGCAGTGGGCTGGTTTTCAGCAGGCCTCCTCCCTTCCAGATTCCATGCCCCTGAACCAGTCACTGAGTGCCATTGAACGATGGACCCACCCTGCACACCCCCTGAGAAACTGCCTTCTACGGATTTGCTTGTCGTGCTCCCTGCATGGCAAGTCTCTGTCTGCCACTGGCCATGGGATGAGGCCCTTGTGTCCCTTAATTGCCCGCTTAAAGGTCTCAATTGGCACTGTGTCTGGAAGGGCATCCATAGGCACTCTCACCATGGACATATTCGGAGTGGAGTCGCAAGAGAGGCAGGTCCATTTCCCCCCCTCCCTGAGCTATCCAACCCTCCACAGGTGAGGGCACAAGATTCTGCCTTATGTTCCTTAGATTATATGATGCCTTCTTACCAAAAATTTGCTAGTATTTTGACCAGGACTACTTCACCTTTTTCTGAGACAGAGATAATGGAAAATAATATTCTCCATTGCATAAAGACCTAGCATCAACCGTTCATATATTTAAATCTAACTTTGAAAATGGCACTAAAATTGCACCCTGAACAATGGGTCAGCCATTCCTAAAACGGGAATTTTTTTTATTCATTCATGAGATGTAGGCATTACAGCATTTTTTGCCTATCCTTAATTGCCCTTGAGAAGGTGGTGTTGGGCTACCTTCTTGAACCGCTGCTGTCTGCGTGGTGTAAGAACAGCCAGAGTGCTTTAGAGATGGAGTTCCAAGATTGTGACCCAGTGACAGTGACAGTACGGCGATATATTTCCAAGTCAGGATGGTGGTTGGCTTGGAGGGAACTCCCAGGTGGTGGTGTCTGCTGCCCTTGTCCTGGATGGTAGAGGACATGCTTTTTGAACATGCTGTTGAAATAACTTTGGTGAGTTCCTGGTGTATATCTTGCAGATGGTATACATTGCTACCACTGTGCGTCAGTGATGGAGAAAGTGAATTTTTTGAGGTATCAATCAAGCGGACTGCTTTTTCCTGGATGGTGTCAAGCTTCTTTAGTGATGTTGGAGCGGCACTCATCCAGACAAGTGGAGAGTATTGCATCACATTCTTAATTTGTGCCTTGCAGATGGCGGACTGGCTTTGGGGAGTCAGCAGGTGAATTATTCACTGCAGGATTCCTCGCCTCTGACTTGTTCATGTAGCCACAGTATTAATATGGCTGATCCATTTCTGGTCAATGGTTAACCTCCAGAATATTGATAGTGGGGGATTCCGTGATGGTAATGCCATTGAATGTCATGGAGCGATGGTAGTTGGATTCTCTCTTGTTGGAGATGATCATTGCTTGGCACATGTGTGGCATGAATGTTACTTGAGACTTGTCAGCCCAAACCTGGATATTGTCCAGATCTTGCTGCATTTGTACATGGACATCTGAGGCATCGCAAATGCTGCTGAGCATTATGTAATCACCAACGAACATCGCCACTTCTGACCTTATGATGGAAGGACAGTCATTGATGAATCAGCTAAAAATGGTCGGGCCAAGGACACTGAGGAACTCTTGCAGTGATGTCCTGGAGCTGAGATGACTGACCTCCAACAACCAAAACATCTTCCTTTGCACAAGGTCTGACTCCAACTAGCAGAGAGTTTTCCCCTGATGCCCATGGAATCCAGAATTGTAAGCCTTCTTGATGCCACACTTGCTCCAATGCTGCCTCATGTCAAAAGCCGTCACTCTCTCCTCACCTCTGGAGTTTAGCTCTTTGTCCATATTTGAATGAAGGCTGTCATGAGGTCAGGAGATGAGTGGCCCTGGCGTAACCCAAACCGAGCGTCAGTGAACAGGATATTGCTAAGCAAGTGCCTCTAGATAGCACAGTTAATGAGCGGAAAGACCAGTGAGAGAGGGAAGATCAGCAAGAGGGAAGGCCGGCGAGCAGGAGGATTGGCAGCGACTGGGAAGGAAAGCGAGAGGGAAGGTCACGAGTGGTTGCTCCAAAATGGTGCTCATTACGTCACATGACCTTATATCAAGTCCAGGTGTGAAACAATGTTAAAACAAAGCTCCTGATGCTAAACACAAATACCTGCCTCATAAACTGGCCGACATTCAATTGAAGTGATTTAAAATGTGGAACTTAAAAAGGGGACTTACTGTATGTAAATATCTTTTCACACACACACATATATATTTATATATATATATTAATTTGTCAATGTTACTTGAACTCCAAAATCCATTACCAGCTTGGACTCTACACCAGTGTTTCTTACTATCAAAGCTTTTTATCTGTGTTCATTTTAGAGTTTTCCAGAGACTGGACTGAACAGTTTATTGTTTTTTGTCTGTCTAGGAGTGGATGTTTAAGTGGCAGACTGTAAGTTCCTTCTTGTGCATAATTGAAATGAAATTTAAGTCGAAATACACTTTTCTTTATTCTATAATCTCTAGGAACTATTGTAATCTCTCATTTCATGCAGTAATGCTGAAATTTACATGATCAGTTAAGTCAGAGTGGACAAGATCAGGAAAATCTAATTACATCAGGATAAGACCCTGTGGAGGAGAAAGATTATTTGTCTTCAAGGATGTCTTGTATTTTCAGAGAAGAAACTGAATCATTTATTTTTTTTCTCCTGAGCACCTCCCATTTATTTGCACAGCTTTAAATATTCAGACTGCAAAGGATAGCATTTGACATGAATGTAATATGACAATAGTCATTACAGAAGTCTTGTTTCCCAATCCTGCAGAGCCTGCAAAAGAGTTGAGCCATGCGTCAGTGAAAAATTTTCAAGGATCCATTGATTTGAATGAACTATTGACAGCGATTCACTGCCTACGCATTCAGTTGGAGAGAAGCATTCAGACAAACTCTGCTTTACGTCAGAAGCTTGAAGAACAACTTCAACAAGGACAATTCAAAAATGAAGGCAGTCCTTCCACTATTAATATAAACTATCTCTTGGCAAGAGAGCAGAGGAATTCTGGAAACAGGCGTTTGTTTCAAGGTGAACAATTTGACTAAATTCCCTCGTGTAAGAAGACACATATGTAAAGATTTTTTTTGCAAGCATTGTATCTTATGAATAATCGAGTTGCAATTTAGGTCAGCAGCACAGATGGAATCTAAGTTATATTGAATAAATAGCTATGATGCTATTTGTGATATCAAAAATTGGATGAAGTAGTTTAAAACCTTTTTTTACATTTTCTCCTAAACTACCCTTACTTCGGGTATTGAGAGCCAAACACGCAGTGTGGACGTAGATTTACGTACAGGCTATACTGGGTAGGCGTAGGTGGCTCCCCTCCTTGAAGGTCATTTGTGTGACCCAGTTTGTTTATTATGACAAAATTAATTTTTATGGTCAATTTATTTTAGTATCAACCAATAATTAGAAGGTTTTATTGAATTCAGTTTCGTAATTTGTCTTTGTGTGATTTGAACTCTTAATATCTGGGATACGTGTTCAAGTACTAAAGCCATTAAGTAGCTTGTGCTTGCAGATTGGTGTTACTCAAGCTGATGACAGTGCAAATTTAACTTGTTGTACAGTAAGAAGTCTTACAACACAGGTTAAAGTCCAACAGGTTTGTTTTGAATCACCAGCTTTCAGAGCGCAGCTCCTTCCTCAGGTGAATGATTCACCTAATGAAGGAGCTACGCTTCGAAAGCTAGTGATTCGAAACAAACCTGTTGGACTTTAACCTGGTGTTGTAAGACTTCTTAATGTACCCACCCCAGTCCAACGCCGGCATCTACACATCATTGTTGCTGTATAACTTCGGTTTAAAATGTTCAGTGCTTCAATCTCCTTTCCTAATTTTGTTTGAAAATTCAATTGTTTCAAAACGTTGTGCTGAATTTGCCCAAGCATTTGGACTGGGGCCGGGAGGTAGGCCGACTGACAATATGGCAGGGGAAGGGGTTGATATCTTCCAGCTGACATCCTGTTGCCAATGGCGGGCAGTCAGTTGAGGAAATGTAATTGCCCAATTAGGGACCACTTCCAGCAGCCTGTGAACATTTCAACCATGTCAGGAGGGCCCGCCACTGTGGGGAAAGACCCTCGGGTAACCTCTAACGGCCTCCCAGTAGCTTCCTGGGGCAGGGGAGGGAATGGTGGGGCCTACTTGATGGCCTCTCCATGATGTAAGGAGGAGCGACACCCAAGGAGCTGTTGCTGGAATAACACCTCCCCCACCTGACCACCTGGTCCCAGCTTCCTCAAAAAAACACTCATCTTCGAGGGCACCTCAATTAAATTTGGAACAATATTGCCTGGGAAGTAACATATATCATTTAAAAACAGTTTAATTTCTAAATTGTTCATCCCTTCTCAAGTCTGTTGCATTTGTTTCTCTAAATTTAAAATATGTTCAAAGTTCAGGGTAAGTGTCAATTTCAACTGAAAACTAATTTGTATTTCAAATTTTGTAGAAATAGAGTTTACCATTTAATTGCTTGCATAGAATAAATCAATAGAATTTTTTACAAACCGTATCAAATGTTGTGCATTAATACATCTCCAGTGTCTAGTAATTCCTTAGATTGCTCAATGATGCTGCCTTCATGCTGCCATTGCATTTTTGTGCTGATGTTTGACAGACTCTGAAGCTGACACGTTTGTTTCTGCCGACGATGGAAAAGAACATTTTGAATCTCATCGATTTCCAACACCACCAAAATCTGCTAATATTCCAGCAGATGTCAATGTTGCTGATGGATCGATGTTCAAAATCCCAGGTATGTAGTACTCATAAGCAGTGTTCTCTTTAGTTTTCATAGTGCGATGAAGTTGTGAAAATAACTCGTTCACACTGCCAATGAACAAAATTCAGGATATTAGTGCAACATGCACACTTGTTGCCATTGCTTAACATATTTGAAATTAGGTCAATTTGTATGTGCTAACTTTGGACTGCTCAGCGAGTCCAGCATAACGTATATTTCACCAGACCAACTTTAGCTCCAGTTCTAGAGACTTTTGCTAATTAACTTGCTAGTCACGTTTCCCAATTTAGTTTCCTGTCACTTTTAGCTTTGCACTGATGTCCATTTGCTCAGGACAAATGCAAAGAACATTGACAACAAAATTCACAGCTATATTCTATAGAAGAGTTAAGCAGTTCCTTTGTTTAAGTTTGTGCAATTAACTGCTCACTCTAGCTATGCAGATGCTGAAGCAAAGGCAGTGAGACACCACTTGGTGCCATTTAAAATAAACTTTGTTATGCCGAGCGGTAATTGGATAAAATTGTCTTTACTCTTTATCTTCTTCTCTTGTGCTTCCCATAAAAACACATTCAGCAAGTGGATATAGGGTATAGTTCAGGAAAGAAGGAAAACAGTGGAATTATGTATGAAACCACAGTTAGTGATAGTTGACTTTTTAATTGTCGAAAGATGAGAGCCAATGAATATGATAATGCATGGAAGTATTTTTTTGACTGAGTAGTTTTGTTTCTCTGTATCCATATTTTGCTCCTGATATTATATTTTAAAATATATAGAAATATCCGAATTATTGAACTAGTGATGTTTCTTTTAATCCGTAATCTTTAACTTGCATCCAATTTAGGAATCAAAGCAATGCCAAAAGATGAGATTGATGGTTCCTCACATTACAGTGACAGTTCCGTAGAAAATCCAACTCACAAACCTTCCAGACACATGCTAGCGCATCGGATGTGGGCAGACAAAAATGGGCAGCATGTGCTTGGGCTACGAGAAAATTATAATGCACTTCGCAAGCAAATCTCCGAAGGCCAGTCACTGCTTTGTGTAATGCATACACATCTAGGCGGTGTTGCTGCTGGTCAGAGTACTGGTGCGAAGGTAAAGCCTGTTTTCTTTTTAATTACGGTTTCATAATTTAGCAGTACACAGATTTGATTACAGGAATTACAGCTAGATTACTCTATCAGAATTTGTTGGTTGCTTTTAATACCCACCCTGTTGGTGACGGTTTTTTCATTCATTCAAGGGATGTGGTTTTCACTGGCTAGGCCAGAATTCGATGCCCATCCCTAATTGCCCTTGGGAAGGTGATGGTGAGCTGCCTTTTTGAACTACTGCAGACCATGTCGTGTAGATACACCACAGTGCTGTTCTAGAGGGAGTTCCAGGATTTTGACCCCGAGACATCAAAGTTAGGATGGTGTTTGTACCTTGGAGGGAAGCTTGCAGGGTTGGTGTTCTGCTGCTCTTGTCCTTCTAGATAGTTGTGGCCATGGATTTGGAAAATGCTGCCTAAGGAGTTATTTAAGAACATAACAATTGGAGCTGGAGTAGACCACACGGCCCTTCGAGCCTGTTCTGCTATTCAACAAGATCATGGTTGATCTTGGGCTTCAATTCCATTTTCCCACCCACTCACCATATCCCATAATTCCCTGAGAGACCCAGATCTCCAGGCTTAATTATCTTCTTGTCACCTTCAAACATGCCACCCTTGGCAGCCCCGTTACTTCCAGTAATCTCCACTTATGTTGTAAACACATACAATTTGCCGCCATCTTCCCCCAGTCCCCATCTCCTAGCTGGTCGAGGGGGGGTTGCTTTGAATTGGGTGGACGGATGCAAGATAGGAACCCCGCTGCTTCCCCAATTTCAGTCCGGGATGGGAAAGCTCGTGGACGCTCATTGAGAGCCTTGAGTAAGCAATTAATGAAATGAAATGAAAATTGCTTATTGTCACGAGTGGGCTTCAATGAAGTTACTGTGAAAAGCACCTAGTCGCCACATTCCGGCGCCTGTTCGGGGAGGCTGGTACGGGAATCGAACCGTGCTGGCCTGCCTTGGTCTGCTTTAAAAGCCAGCGATTTAGCCCAGTGTGCTAAACCAGCGCCACATAAGGGCCTCATCCAGCCGCCACCGATATTCAGCTAGCACCAAACAGAGGAGTCACATGTGGGAGACCGCCCTCGAAACCATGTCAGGTTTGCTTGTGCGCTTCCAGAGAGGGGAGGTCCCTCATTCAAAGGCACAGTGCCCAATTGAGAGACCTAGAATTGGCATACCCTTCCGAACTCCCCCACAGAGCCAGCAATCTCCACTTCACAACCCCCACACTCCCCTTGCTCACCTGTGGTATGGGTCCCTTGTCAATCCTAGATCTCTGGTGGATGTACTACTGTCAGCAACCTCTGCTACTGACGGATAATGTAGAGCTCAACAGCTCTCAGCAGGCAGGATTTCTACCCTTGGGGTCTTAGATCCCAGGGAAGGCCGACAGGCAGGATATCCACCCTACGGGTTCTAAATCCCAGGAAAGGCCTAACGGGCAGGATTTCAATCCTCGAGGTCCTAAATCCCAGGGGAGGCCAGATTCTGGCCAGTTAAGTGCCTTATGGGCATTTAATTCCTGTGACCCTTACCCAGCAGAGGCAACTTGCAGCTCCCACTTGTTCTACAGCCGACCGGCCAGACCCCCGTTAAATTCTGACCTGTGTGTGGAAAGTATGCTCTGCAACTCCATAGCAGTCCAATCTTTGAGAAGTTGAGAAATCAAACAAGTTTTATCTAATGATGTGCTGGGATGTTTTCATATAATAAAGGGAAAAAATGAATCCAAATTATTGTTTTGAAAATATATTGGAGTGACATAATTCAAATTTATTGACTTTTCCTCGACCCTCAATATATTACCTTCACTTGTTTAAAATATAAATAGTACTGAAGTACCCGTGCTTCAGAACATGCCACACTCCTGCTCCAATACAGCACCAGCAGCTACCTGACAATGTGCAAAATTGCCCAGCTATGTCCTGTACACGAAAAGGAGGACAAATCCAATCCATCCACTTATTGCCCCATCAGCTGAGTGATTGAAGAAGTCGTCAACAAATAGCCTGTTCAGCTTTGATTCTGCCACGGCCACTCCACTCCTGAACTTGGATCCTTAGACAAAAGAGTTGAACTCAGGAGGTGATGTCAGAGTGACTGCCCTTGCCATCAAGGCAGCATTTGACTGAGTGTACTGCCAAGGAACCCTGGGAGAAAAGAAAGTCACTTTGGTTTTGACTCGTTGCATATCACTACCCTTAGATATCACTAATATCATGATTTCAATCTGATGTCACCAGTGTCCAAAATTGTCTGGAACAATGGTGGTGCAAAAATTGATTTTCCTGTTGAATTTCCATTAGTTTGAAATATTTGGTTATTTTTTATCATTTTCTAATTCATTTAACATAATGAAATATTTTAGAATGCTCATTGTGGTAGGAATGTTCTCTGCTTCACCTGTCCACATCCCCACATGCCCCTCCAGTCTACACTCTACACTTTTCCTGACCAAGAGAATTTGCTTCCAATATCTTCACTGATGCCATTTTGTATCTCGCTGTCAGGAGCTGAATGAAATGACGCCAGTAACTGCGTCCATCTCCAGCCTCTTTCACCACTTCCCACTACCCAAATTATTTTATTTAATTTTTACATATTGATGACTTTTTAGGAAAGTAAAAACAGAAAATGCTGGAAATATTCAGGTCTGACCAGAACTGGGAAAAGTTAGAAATGTTATAGATTTTGAATAAGTGAAAGGGGTCAGGATGGGCGGTTTTGTAATCGGGTGGAGGACAGGAGAGATTAAATGAAAAAATATTTCATGGTGCAAGGTCTAAGGGACAAAGAAAGAAACAGAAGATGCGTCTTGAAGAGGTATGAATGGAAGGATCCTGATTGATACCGTCCAAATGCAAAGTGAAGGAAATAAGAGAAACACGAGGGAAAGAGAACAAACTGGCAAAGAAACATGAAACAAAATTGGGGCAGAGAATATGACCTACAATTGTTCAACTCCAATGTTGAGTCCTGAACCCTGGTTGAAAGATACAGTGCTTGAAATTTGGTTAAGCTTCATTGGAACTTTGTTGCAGGTCAAGGACAGAGAGGTCAGAGCGAGAGCAAGGTTGAGAATTTGAAAAATAGCTGGAAGTTTGGGGTCACTTGCAGGTGAATGGAAGTGTTAATTTTGCCTTTTACTTACCACAGCAGTATGGCTGAAATTGCAAAAGTCACTTTTTGGAAGTGGTGCTCACAACGTTTTACTGCCATGGCTTCTTGCATTATGCTGGAACATGCTGTTGCACCATGGACAAGCTGGGCCAAAGGGCCTGTTTCCATGCTGTAAACATCTATGACTCTATCTACCCACCAGGAAAGATAGACGCTTGCCTTTTTCGCTGCTCTGCTCCTTGGAAGTTTTTTTAATTTTTTGATAAAGCTGAGTATAATTCACTTGACATTTTCTTTCTGCTCCAGGTGTCAGGCGAATCTTTCTTAAAGGACTTATCCTCAACTGTAGTAACCATGGAACAAGTGCTTGACGAAGCAGAACACTTGCTAAAACCATTCTGGAGGGTATCTTTACCCATCTCTGCTGCCAGCTATAGTCATCATACACAGGTACAAAGAGCACAGTTATCTGATTACAAAAATGTCTTTTTAAATTTCTTGGAGTTCAGGCCTTGAAACAAATACTTTTCATGACATAATATTGTTTAGCTACGGTGCTGTGATATAGAATCATGGAAACTTACAACACAGAAGGGAGGCCTTATATTGAATTTCAAGCCAAAGGCTAGCGACCGCCATAGGCTTGTAATTGGATGTAACTGAAGTCCAATAGTGAAAGCACTATTTTTTGTTCTATTTTGTCCAAGTACCTGACTGTTTGGCAGATGAATGGTTTGGTACCAAGCCACGTGGATCAAAAAGGTAGCAAGTTTTAATTCTACGTTACTGCTAGGTAAACTGATCCTCTGCTGCATAGTACTGGGAGCAGTACAATTTACCTGTTTCATTGAATCATACAGCATAGTAGGGGGGGGTCATTCATACAACTGTCTGAGTCAGTTCTTTGAAAAAGCTATCAAATAATAATAATAATCGCTTATTGTCACAAGTAGGCTTCAATGAAGTTACTGTGAAAAGCCCCTAGTCACCACATTCCGGCGTCTGTTCGGGGAGGCCGGTACGGGAATTGAACCCGCGCTGCTGGCATTGTTCTGCATTACAAGCCAGCTGTTTAGCCCACTGTGCTAAACCAGCCAATTAGTCCTGCAGTCATGCCCCTTCACCATAACTAAGAATATATCCAATTCCCTTTTGAATTCCCGAATGTTTCCCAATACTAAAGAGTGAAATAATCAATTAGATCATCTCCCATTAAACTCGAAGGTTATATGGATTGTACACGAAGATAAGATTGAGCTCACTGGTGTTCCTTCTGGTTGACATATCTGGGACAGGGTCCCACCAGCCCTGTTTTCCAGTGCGACATGCCCCGCCGGCAGCGGGATTCTCCGTTCCCGCAGCCAGCCAATTGCGTTTCCATTGTGGCCATCCCCACGCCGCCAGGAAATCCGTGCTGCCGGCAAAGCGCAGGATCCCACCGACAGAGAATCCCGCAGCTAGTCTACATTCACACATGGCAAATGAACAGGGAAACCCAATCTCGACATATTGATTTGCCTGTGTGCGATGGGGTAGTGAATATGTATAAATAATTTCTGTCAAATTTCTATTCCATTTATAGTCCACACCTTGATAACTAATAGAAACACAAGAATTGCACATGGGCATTAATACAGCGTAATTTCTTTCCCCCATAGGAAAAAACTGTAAGGGATGAAATCTATCGGCTACGCAAGAAATTGACTGAGCAGGAGAAACTCTTGCATGGCACTGTTAAACGTCTTCGTACGACTAACCAGATTAAGGAGGGCATGGAGAAAGTCATCATTAATCAATGTCAGTAATTGAGCAAGATTAAATCACTCATGTATACAACCTGCTTGTCCTGCCATCCCAAATTTTCCATCGCTATATTTTTCAAAAATACACTTTCATGTGATGAGTAATCATAATGTGGGCACATTGTTGTCATTGTTTACTTCTGTCTTTTGATCCAGTTGTTTCCAGAGCATCACATTTACTTTCATTGTCTCTGCCTATCATCTTCACCTTTCTCAATTGCCAATATTTTTCCAGAATAAATACTTTGACTCCCTCTATAAATTGTATCTCCCTCTATATGTTTATATATATATCTATATATATAATATATATGGTGTTCGTCATCATTAGGTACCCAGAGCAACCCTATTTTTTAAAAATATATATATAATTATAATTATTTCTATCCTCTCCTTTTCTCCATATCTCTGAAAGCCTTTAAAATCATAGAAAAGTTACAGCACATGTGCCCTTTCTAATCGCATCTTCCTGCACCCGATCCCTTCCCAAGCATCTCACCATCTTTCAACCCTCAATTAATCTACTCCTATCACCTTCTGGACAGATCAGTCTCTTCCCAGAACCCTTGTGTGAAGTTTTTTTTAATAAATGATTTTTTATTGGGTTTTTGAACAAAGTATATTTACCGTTATGTACACAGAATAAGAAATATATACACATATATAGAAGAGAAGGGCATAGCAAACTAAACATAACAAAAAAAAAGTAATAATAAAAAATAAAATAGAATAACTGGTATGGTATTGTGCACCAGCTCAGCAGCAGCAACTCTGTACAACTGGCAAAATTATTTACAACACATAAGTGGGCGACTGTTGATGGTGGTTGGGGGGGGGGGGCTCCCGTCTTTCACCTGTATTCTCCTTGTTCTCTGTTCCTGGAGATGCCAAGTTTGTTATCGTAGCCCGTGCCCTCCTTCCGGCTGTCATTTCCCTGCCTCCTCCTCTCCCCCCCCCATCTCCCTGGTTCTCCTCTCTTGTTCCCTGTCTCTTCCCCACCCCCAACCCTCCTGTGGTTCGACTTTCTTTCCTCTTAGGTTTAGCTGTCCTCCCCCCTCCTCTCCCGGTCTATCTCTCCCTCTCATGCTTTGGCTACTTTCCCCTGATTCTTGGCTACCTGGCTATTATTCTGCTTGTTTGTTGGCCACAAACAAATCCTGGAACAATCGGGTGAATGGCTCCCACGTTCTGTGGAAGCCGTCGTCTGTCCCTCGGATGGCGAATTTGATTTTCTCTATTTGGAAAGATTCCGAGAGGTTGGACAGCCAGTCTGCAGCTTTGGGTGGTGCTGCTGACTGCCAGCCGAACAAGATTCTACGGCGGGCAATCAGGGAGACAAAGGCAAGGGTGTCCACCCTCCTCCCCAGGAATAGATCTGGCTGGTCTGAAACCCCAAAGACCGCCACTTTCGGGCATGGCTCCACCCTCATCCCCACCACTTTGGACATTGCCTCGAAGAAGGCTGTCCAGTACCCCGCAAGTCTGGGGCAAGACCAGAACATGTGGGCGTGGTTGGCCTGGCCTCCCTGACACCGTTCACATCTATCCTCCACCTCCGGGAAGAACCCACTCATATGGGCTCTATGTACCACTTTTAGCTGCGTCAGGCTGAGCCTTGCGCACGTGGAGGTGGTGTTGACCCTGTGCAGTGCTTCGCTCCAGAGTCCCCACCCTATTTCAATCCCCAAGTCCTCCTCCCATTTCTTTCTTGTTGTGTCCAGTACGGTGTCGGCCCTTTCTACCAGTCGGTCATACATGTCGCTACAGTTTCCTTTATCTAGTATGCTTGCGTCCAGTAACTCTTCCGGTAATGTCTGTCGTGGCGGTTGTGGGTATGTCCTTGTCTCCTTTCGTAGGAAGTTTTTGAGTTGTAGATACCTTAGCTCGTTCCCCCTGGCTATCTGGAATTTCGCTGTCAGTTCATCCAGTGTTGCGATCCTGCCGTCCGTGTATCGGTCCCTGACTCAGTGTCCCTCCGTCCTGTCCCCACGTTTTGAAGGTGGCGTCAGTCAGCGCTGGTGTGAACCTATGGTTGTTGTAGATGGGAGCTTTGTCCGACATTTTGGTCAGGCCATATTGCTGCCGTAATTGGTTCCAGAATTGGAGGGTGGCTATCACCACCGGGTTGCTGGAGTGTTTTTTGGGTGAGGATGGGAGTGCCGCCGTGGCGAGGGCCCGGAGGGAGGTCCCCTTACAGGAGGCCTCTTCCGTGCACACCCACTCGGCTTCTGGCTCCTTGATCCATCCCCTTATTCGCTCGGCCGTCGCCGCCCAGTGGTAAAATTGTAGATTTGGGAGGGCTACCCCCCCCCTGGATTTTGTTTTTTGTAGGACATTCTTTGGGATCCTAATATTCTTCGGCCCCCCCCCATACGAATGCCATGATTAGTTTGTCTAGTGCTTTGAAAAATGCCTTGGGGATGAAGATCGGAATGGGTCTATGTAGGAAGAGGTACCTGGGCAGTACATTCATTTTGATTGTCTGGACTCTCCCTGCGAGGGAGAGTGGGAGTGTGTTCCATCTTTGCATGTCGTTTTTTACTTCCTCCGTCAGACTGGTGAGGTTCCATTTGTGAATCCCTTTCCAGTCATGGGCTATTTGGATCCCCAGATAGCGGAATTTGTGTCGGGCTTGTTTGAACGGCAGTCCCGTTAGTGCTGCCCCGCCTTCTTGTGAGTGTACCGGGAAGATCTCACTTTTGCTCATGTTGAGGTTGTAGCCCGAGAAGGCGCCAAACTCTTTCAGGAGTGCGATGATTCCGTCCATGCAGCTTTGTGGGTCCGAAATGTAGAGGAGCATGTCATCTGCATAGAGTGAGACTCTGTGCTCTCTGCTGCCCCTTCGGAGCCCCCTCCAGCTTTTTGCTGCTCTGAGCGCGATTGCCAGTGGTTTGTTCGCGAGAGCGAACAGCAGCGGGGACAGTGGGCATCCTTGTCTGGTGCCCCTGTGCAGCTGGAAGTATCGGAGGTTGGTGTTGTTGGTCCGTACGCTCGCCATGGGAGCGTTGTATAGGAGTTTTGCCCAGGAGGTGAACCCTGTTCCAAGCCAGAACCTCTGAGGTATTTCCATTCGACTCTGTCCAAGGCCTTTCTGCGTCTAGGGAGATCTCTCCCCGGAGGGGGTCATTATCACGGTCAGCAGGCACCTGATGTTCGAGGTAAGCTGTCTCCCTTTGACAAAGCCCGTCTGGTCCTCTGCGACCACCTCTGGTACGCAGTCTTCTAGCCTTTTGGCTAGGATCTTGTCCAATATTTTGGCATCTGCATTCAGCAGTGAGATGTGTCTGTACGACCCACATTCCGTTATGTCTTTGTCTTTCTTAGGTATCAGCGAGATTGAGGCCTGTGCTAGCGTGGGTGGCAGTGTGCCCCTAGCTAGCGAGTCTGAGAACATCTCCTGCAGGTGCTGGGCCAGTGCTATCGCAAAGTTTTTGTAGAAGTCCGCCGGGAGCCCGTCTGGTCCCGGCGCCTTCCCATTCTGCATGGAGCTAATGCTGTCCATGATCTCTGCCAGTGCTAATGGTGCTTCCAGGCCCCGTTTTCTGCCCACCCCTACGACTGGAATGTGCAGTCCATCAAGGAACCATTTCATCCCGGACTCCCCCATTGGGGGCTCTGAGGTGTACAGCCCTTGGTAGAAGGCCTTGAAGGTTTTGTTGATCTTTTCTGGTTCTGTTTCTAATGTGCCTCTGGTATCCCTGATTTGTGCAATTTCTCTGGTGGCTGCCTGCTTTCTCAGCTGGTGTGCCAACAGGCAGCTGGCTTTGTCTCCGTGTTCGTATAAGGTCCCACGTGCCTGGCGGAGTTGGTGCACTGCTTTTCTGGTGGAGAGCAGATCAAAGTTCCTTTGTAGCTCTTTCCTCTCCACCAGGAGCTCTACGGTCAGGGCCTCAGAGTATTTACGGTCTACCTCCAGTATGGAGTCGACCAGCTGCTGCCTAGCCGCCCTTTCCTCCCTATCTCTTTGCGCTTTGAAAGCGATGATTTCCCCTCTTAGTACGGCCTTTAGCACTTCCCAGAACGTGGAGGGTGAGACCTCCCTTTTCTGGTTGTTCTCCGTGTACTCTGCTATGGCCCGCGATATCTTTTCGTTGAAGGCCTTGTCATCTAGTAGGGCAATGTCCAACCTCATGTGGGGCGATGGGCCCTGCCCGTCTCCAGCCTCACGTCCATGTAGTGTGGAACATGGTCTGATATCACAATTGCGGAGTATTCCACTTTGTCTGTCCCCGGAAGGTGTGACTTTTTTTAACCAGTTTAATTCATATTTTCCAATTATGTCCCCCTTATCATCCTAACATGCAATAAAGATTCACAAGTATGAGATGAGTCAATCGTAAGTGTGTACAATACTCGTAGGTAACTCCTAGGTACTAGTTGTACCTTTGAATCATAGAATCCCTAAGTGTAGAATGAGGTCATTCGGCCCATCGGGTCTGCACCGACTCTAAACGGGCACCCAACCCGGGCCCAATTCTCCAACCTATCCCCCGTAACCCCACCTAGGGGCAATTTAGTATAGCCAATCCACCTAACCTGCACACCTTTGGACTGTGGGAGGAAACCTGAGCACCCGGAGGAAACCCACGCAGGCACGGGAAGAATGTGCAAACTCTACACAAGTCACCCGAGGTCGGAATCGAACCAGGGTCCTTGGTCCAGGGTGAGGCCGCAGTGCTAACCACTCTGCCACCGTCCCGCCCACCTTGCAAATTGATAAAAGTATCAGCTCTGCATTATTACCCCATTTATTAACCCTTAGATGTTCAATTAATCCAACTGACTTGTGAATCAGCTTCATTTTCTACCAGGGAATTCCATGTGCTAATGGCAGAGCAATCGGGAACAAAATTAAGCATTTTTAATACAAAGCAGCTGGCAACCCCAGCAGCAATGCTTTCGAGTTGTGCAGGATTCAGGTGTAGAACCCACACGTCCGTTGTGTCCCCCGGTTTGAGAACTGGACTGTGTCTCAGACAAGGTTTTGAGGTGGATCTGAGCTATTAAAGGGTATTGTAGTTTAACTTACAAATCTAATTTCAGATTTGTCCGAATCTACTGTGTTTTGGAATGTTGATGATGCTCCGTTCTTACCTGGCTGCAGTTAGAAATTCCCTATAATTAAGAATGGCACACTTAAATCTGCATTACCGACTCTGATGTTGCACGTTGATATGCCTCCCTGCCATGCTGCTAAACTACCCAGTGTCTTTCAAAGCCAATGTTGTTATCAATATATTGCATAATTTAAATATATTTGTCGTTCATTTTTAATGAAAATCTATTTATTTTAAAGTGTCATTAACCCATGATGTTTTGAAGAAAGCGAGGGGAAATTTGGAGGTGAGTTGAACATTCAAATAAAATCTGATAGAAAATTAAAATTGTGAAAACAGTTGAACAGAGGTTTCCAACACTGTAATTTCTAAAGATAATTCTTTCTATAATTCTGATAAATCTTATCTTTGCTGCATTTTCAAATTTGAGGTAACTTTATTTATTAATTTGCAGTGTTGAGTACAAATGTAGGCACACTGTTAGAGGAAAGATACAATCAGCAGTCTTACAACACCAGGTTAAAGTCCAACAGGTTTGTTTCGAATCATTGGTTTCAGAGTGCAGCTCCTTCCTCAGGTGAAAATTGGTGATTCGAAACAAACCTGTTGGACTTTAACCTTGTTGTAAGACTTCTTACTGTGCTCACCCCAGTCCAACGCCGGCATCTCCACATCAGATGAAAGATGTATAAAGGATGGAATAGTCATAGATCGCTTGAATATAATGTGACCAGGGATGCAGCTTCACAATTACAAAGAGCTATTTGAGAGGTTAAGGAAAACTTCAAGATTAAGTTATGAATAGCAATTGATTTATCTTTTCCAGTAGTCGGTATAATTTTTACCAAGGGGAACACGAATTCAAGAGAATCACAAAAAAGATTGGTTAGAAAAATAGTCCTCGCACAGAAGGTGGCAAAATATGGAATCCACTGACGAATCATTGTTGAAGCATAGTTTTGTTTTTCAAAACGGAATTAGTTGTTTGAAAAAGAGCAATTTTGTTGGGTTGGAAGAGCAAGCAGAAGAGTGCAGTTAGATTAGGTAGCTCATTTGGAGAGAAAAAAAACATCAGACTCGATGTTTGTGTTACATCTATGATTGAATTTACAGTTAAACCTGTTTTAATGATCATTGAAGGTGGCAGGACAGATGGACAGAGCAGTTAATAAAGCAGATAGTATTCTGGGCGTTATTAATAGGTGCATAGAGTGGGGGCCGGTTTAGCTTAGTTGGCTGCACAGCTAGTTGGTGATAGAGTGAGGCCAATAGTGTGGGTTCAATTCCCATACCGGCTGAGGTTATTCATGAAGGCCCGCCTTCTCAACCTTGCCCCTCACCTGAGGTATGGTGATCCTCAGGTTTAATCACCACCAGTCAGCTCTCCCTCTCAAAAAGGAAAACAGCCTATGGTCATCTGCGACTATGGCGACTACCTCGAGCAGGGAGATTATGCTGAATGTATACAAGACACTAGTTAGACCTCAGCTGGAGTATTGCGTACAGTTCGGGGGCTACAATATAGGAATTGGAGCGAGTGCCAAAGAGATTTACAAGAATGATCTCAGGGATGAGAAATTTCAGTTATGAGGAAAGATAGAAGTCATTGGGACTGTTCTTTTTGGAGAGAAGAACGTTATGAGGAGACTTGATAGAGATGTTCAAAATCATGAGTACACTGGAAAGAGTAGATAGGGAGAAACAATTCATGCTCACAAAAGAATCAAGAACGAGGGGTTTAAAGCGATTTTCAGAATGCGATGTGAGGAAAAGCTTTTTCAAGTCTGGAATGCACTGCCTCGAAGTGTGGTGGAGGCTGGTTCAATCAAGGTATTCAAGAGGGCTTTAGATGATTCTTTCATAGATTCATAGAATTTACAGTGCAGAAGGTGTTGTATACAGACAGTGTGGAAGGGTACGAGAAAAAGGCAACGGAATGGCACTAAGTCAGGATGCTCATTTGGAGAGACAGTGCGAGCAATGGCCACGATCGAACAGCCTCGTCGCGCCCCAGACTCTGACATGACGAGGCCATAAAATCTCGAGAGAGAGAGAGACCTTTCTTTCGTGAGATTTGCAACGCTCATAACACCTCCCGAGAGCGAACGGGATCTTGCGAGACGTCGCGATCTGAATCTCGCCCTCGATTTGCGAGATCCCGATTTACATATTTAAGTGAGCAGTTAGGCTCATTTAGATATGTCGGCTCCCAAGGCCTGGGAACAAACGCCCAAGCCTGGGAGACCTTGCCATGGCATCATTTAGCACAGGCCCACACAAATAGCACCTATATGGGTTCTCACAGGCTTCCGGAGGCTGCTAGATGGTCAGGCTCTGGGCAGGGTGGTACCTTGGCACTCCTGCTGCCACCTGGGCACCTTGGCATTGCCAGCTTGGCACTGGCACCCAGGCAGTGCCAGACCCCCAATTGGCCCTGCCAGGCTGACGGTGCCAGGTTGCCCGTGCTAGAAATGGGGCCTGGGGTGCCCAGCCCTTATGAGGTGGGGTGAGAGGGGTGCTCGAGGAGCCCAACAGGCAAGTTGGGGCTTTGGGTGGTCCGGAGGCTGCGGTTGGGAGTTCGAGTGGAGTCGAGAGATTGTGGCGGCATTTAAAAATGGCTGAGCTCATCAGTGAAAGAAGCAAGGTACGTTTGGCCTCGCCGGTGCGTCCCTTACCGAGGCCAAAAAAAGAGTTCCGTTTGATAGAGGAATTCAGTGCCAAGAAACACCTTGTTAACCCGTCCAAAAATTTTTCCCCGTTAAATCACGCTCAAAGAACCAAATGAATAATCAGTTGTTTATTTCTAATAATAGCCTGACTAGCACCAATGTTCAGTGGGAGTGTTCTCACTTTGTGACATCAGTTCATTCAGATACTATGAATTGGTAATTCAGTGGAAACATGGATTCATTAATGCCCCAATATACGTGTCAATTCTAACTGTGCAGATTTGCTATGTATATTAATAGCGGCTGTTTAATTTTGTGCAATGTGTGTATGCGTGTCTCGTGTTTTCATTTTGCGCAAACAACTACCTTCATAAGTGAGACTGATTGAATGGATGATACCTTGGAAGACGTTGCCTGTAGATTAGGATCTGCCCCATAGGGAGACATTCGGGGAAAGTGATCTTTGGCAGAAGTGTGAAATGAGAACATAGCAAATTGGCATTCTACACTGAGCTCAATGTTCCTTCATAAATGTTATAAAATGAACAAATAACAGTGAGTAAAGTCAATAGAAATGAACATTGTGTGGTATTAATAAAGGCTGCCTATTCACTAGAAACTTGTTTTCTAACACTTGCAACGACCAAATTCACCCTTATCATATTGCTTCATTGGCTAATACCATTTCTTTTCATTACTATCTTGGAAATGCTTGTGACTAGAAATGATGAACAATTAATATGTTTTTCTGGAGTTTTGTAGGGTAAGAAAATTGATAAATACCTTCCCATGAATAACCTGAACTGAACTTATTGAAGGCATTTTCAATATAAGCATCACCAAGAAATACAAAAGCCAACCGCGCGCCGGCACTCCCTCCTTTTTCCAGTTTTTCACCCCACCCTCCCACCCAAAGAGGAAATAACCCCCCCCCCGCCTCACTGCTGCTGACAACTCAATACTCCTTAAAGAAGTCGATGAACTTAGCGTTCAAAAAGTCCACCAGGTGCTCAGTAGACCACTGGGCGGGAAAAGACACCCCAGAATCCTCTGCCGTCTTTTCCTCTGACGCACTTTAAATAATCTCTCGTCCAGGCTGCTGCCTCTTACTCGTTACACTCCTCGTCTGGCAAACCATAAACTGGCCCCACCGAAGGAGCAGTGCTCATGCACCTCACACCAGCTAACACCCCTTAAATTGTGTGAAACAGCACCAAGCAATTCCACCTCGAGCAGGAGCCACTAAATGTGCGACCACTCACTCCATGGCCGCCACCGGAAGCCCCAGGAACCTGATGTAATAAGACTCTGAGCACTGATGTAATAGGATCCTCATTATTAATGCATTTTATATAAGATGATCCAGAATATTGAAGAAATAAGAATTTTTTTAGAAAAACAAACTACCTTGTCACAAGCTTTTTTTGCAGCAGCAATCAGGCCTCAGCGAGCTGTCCATTAGGCCACACGAATCATCGGGAAAAAAAGTACGGATTTGAAGGGACTTTGCAGCCGTCGGAAATCAGTCCAAGTTCTATAACCGCCATTGCTGCCTCAGAGCTTACGACCCCAAAATCTAATTTTTCAACCTCACTGGAGGCTAATTCTTTCTCAGCATGCATTCACACTGGCTGCCCCCGTTAATTGGCTAGCCAGCATGGAATTGTTGCCAGAAGTGCTCTTAGCATCTGCTTCAGGCCCAGTAGTCGATCACGTCTTCTAAAACAGCATTCCAGCACAGTATAGAGGTTATGCTTTATTGTCAGAGGTGGATAAGACCAAATTCATGTTTCATTGTTCTCTTGGCATCTAAGCCAGCAAGGAAGACAGTAAAGTTAATAATGTGGAAGATGAGACCAAATGGACTGAAGGTGTACCTACATCCAATCAAATTTTAAATATGCTACCTAGATTGAACTGTGTAGGTCTAACTTTGGGTATAAATATAAATGGAGTTTTTTTTTTTAACCCACCCGCCTGAGGTTGTTACAATCCTTCTTGTTCCTGCTTTCATTTCAAAAATTGTGGCCTTCCTAATTGTGGTTTTGGTTTGAGTTGAAGGTATATGAAAGGCTTTGATCCTTCCTGAAGAATTTAAATCGAGTACTCATTTTGTTGAGATAGGGGGAAAAGTTGGGGATTATTAAAAAATTTTATAAGTTCATTCATTTCTCTAACACATGCCCATGTGAGAAAACGATTTGTTAAAAACTTTAATTTCTAAAAGCACATTTACAAATTCAAACCAGAAAGATTTCAGATTAAAATGTTGAATTATTTAAATGCCTTTTAATGAGCAATTAACCAGTTTTTAAATGTTTTGAAAGTTTAAAACAGTACAAACATTAGTCATAGTTATGTGTTTATTGCAGTTCATTTAATTTATTTTTTATCATATATGTAACAAACACTTGTAAAAACAATCTCCAAATTGGCATTTTAATATTTTGTATTAAATGTTCATTTTCTGCATGAGTTCTCCGGGGACCGTTTCCCCTGTATTAATCAATACACTTTTGTGGCTAAAATTCTCATCTTGCTTTTGAAACTTAATTCAATATTGTATTCCTCTTTTCTTTCTTCTCTCCAATCTTGTCCTTCGTCTGAGCTTTTCCAGATGAATCATTACATGGTTTTTGATCTTAAAGGCTTTCCAAAGCAAAATGAAGGTTGGTGAAGTGTGTGATCACTTCTGTGACTGCTTGCATGCAAATGCCTGGTTCACGCTGATTTTAAGGTTCTGGGTTGGAATTGTTACATTTCCAATTGGCTGATGCCTTTCTCTTAAATTGTTGTTTTAACAACTTTTATATCTGGTAGTGCCATTGATGGCTCGTGTTATTTCTTTAAAACATTGATTCAAAATTTTTTGGAGCTCGGCATCTTGCGATGTACCCCTTGGTTAAACTTCTTCCTGGACTCTTCAGCTGAAACATGTTTTGCCGCAAAGTTACTGGAATTATGAACTGATCATTATTTGGAAAGGACAACAGGGCGTCTGGGATCTTGGCAAACAACAGCACACATATTGGGTGGGATTTTCCATGCCCTCCACGGCATGTTTCGATGGCAGGATCCTGAGGTCCCAGCGCTAGCGCTGAAAAATCTGGCCAGTTTCTTCTTAACCAATGAAATTAAAAGTATTTTGAAATGCATAGAAGTGGAGAGTGAATTGGTCAGGGGAATTAATGTAAAATCAAGTACTGAAAGAGAAATCCAGAGAAGAAAAAAGACATAAAGGAAAATACAGTTATTTTTATTTTTGAATCTCCAATTATTTACTGCCTGAAGGAATTAGACTCTACGCTATTAATTGTTCAACCTCTGGGTAGATGTTGATTAGTCATCACAAACAGTTATCATGTCACTAAAAGGTACTTCTGCTGTTCATTTTGCTGTTCAATTTCTGTGGCAAGTTTAATGCTGATTAATACCTAAATGCAGCAACTTCATGAAGATTAAAGGGAAGTTACAGCGGAGGTATTTGAAAAAGCTAAAGTTGGAGTATCATTAATCAGCCTGTAACTTGTGTTCGCAATTCAAGGGTTAATTTCCCCTTCACCACAAGTTGCTGGGTGATTTGCACATCAATATTCTTTTCAGCTCAGCAAATTTTGGACTAATGTCTTATATCCAGTGTGAACAACTAAGCAGTGAAATCTAGCTCCGTACAGTATATTGTCACAATTCAGAAAGACTCTGCACAGTTTCAGATACTTACAGGTATTCCAACCCAGAATCTCAAAAGATTTTGGCCAGTTTGACAGATTTCAGGCATTTTTCTGTTATGATTTTGTGCACTTAGAAGAACTGAAGCCAACGTGAAGTGTATTTTGTGCAGTGAGGCTTGAAAGAACTGCATCTAAGCTATGTTCTGCAAATATCACCTACAATAAAATGAAAAAAAAGGTGTGTATTAACTAGGTTGATGAGTTGTATCTCACCAGATAATTCTGCTTGGCACAGATGAGCAAAGTTGTAGGAGATATTTGTTTTTAATATATGAATATATTGAGTTCCATATGACTCATGGGAATAAATAATGTAAAATAATTTTGAGAGCATCTTCTCTTTCTGTTTGTTCTTTTAATATCTGTAGTTCTTGATTTTAAAACAGAAAATAAACCCGTATCCATGGAGTGGCTATCCCTCAGAGTGATAATGTTGCATACATGTATACCTTGACTATAGTACCACATATGTAAAGTATAAATCTACATAATTCTTGTGTAGATTCTTCTACCTACAGCTACGGAGAAACTGCCAAATTTCGATTTGGGATTATATTACTGATGCTGCTGTTTGCGCAGTTTGACCTATTAACAGCCTGCTCTCCCTTTCAAAATACTTTGTTATGCATGATAGGATTAGGATATCAGTCAAAGTAACTGCATTTTATGCTTGCAGTGTTGATCACATGAATTCTACAAGTTTATTCTGAATGCCTGTAAATGACGCTAAGCATGCTACGTATGTTGTCATTTCAAGTCATTGTGATTTCCTGTTCTGACAGAGCCATCTCAACAGCAAAGTTCTTTCTTCCCTCCCCTCCCCCCAGCAGACCCAACCTTCCGAAGCTCAGTCAGTGAATGGACGCTAACTCGACCAGTTGATCCAGCTGCCTTTCATCGTGGTTCTAGTGAAGAGGCCTGCTCTGTCCCTGAAGAAAAGTTTTACCCTCTGACCTCATCGTTTTACAGCCATTGAAAATAATTTCTTCAAGCAGCCTGTCAGTTTGCAGGTTGAATTGTAATTTTTGTGTTTTCTCTCTCTGTCTCTCTGGAATGTTATTTTGTCTGGAAATTAGCTTTTTTTGCACAGAGGTGCTGAATTGTTTCTGCATGTCTTCCTGTAAAATGTTGAGATGTAATTTTGTGTACTAGTCAGAGATTGTAGAAATTGGTACAGGACAGATGAAATGTTTCAGATTTAAAAAGAGTGAAGTGTTAAAGGGATTGTGAGACTGTAGTAATTAACCGTTTTAAAATAATGTAGAGCATCAGAAATGTTGAAACATTTCAGACCTCAGTTTTTTTGTAGATGGAAATTTTGTACATTCCCTCCATTCAGCAATAATTGTAGTGTGTAAAAATAAATCTTGTAAATAATCCAGTGTTTGTGAGTATGACCTGCTGCAGGGCTGATTATTGTATTGTGCTGTTGTATAATGTTTCTTTTCTGGTATTGAGATGTTTGTGAGATACTGCCTTGGCCTTATGATTCATAATTTTTAAATAGCCTTGCTGGTGTTTTTATTGGAAAGAATATATGTAGAAGATTCAGAATTGTGAAAAGAAGCCGGCCTTACTGTACATTTTACTAGAATGTATGATCTTCAATCTGTCTCTATTTTTCAAAATACATTTTATATCTTTACTGAATTTGGTACCCAGCTTTTTCTATTTATCAATTTATATTTGGGAGACATGAGGTAATATTTTACAAGCTTTACTTTCTAATCCGCACATACAATGATAAAAGTACCAGCAGGTATTCCCAAAAGCTTTAGCATACGAATTAGCAAAACTCTCCGTAGATTCTGAGAGACAGGATCTACAAGCATTTAGAGAGGCAAGGACTGATTCGGGGCAGTCAGCATGGCTTTGTGCGTGGAAAATCATGTCTCACAAATTTGATTGAGTTTTTTGAGGGAGTGACCAAGAAGGTAGATGAGGGCAGTGCAGTAGACGTTGTCTACATGGACTTTAGCAAAGCCTTTGACAAGGTACCGCATGGTAGGTTGTTGCAGAAGGTTAAAGCTCACGGGATCCAGGGTGAGGTTGCCAATTGGATTCAAAATTGGCTGGACGACAGAAGGCAGAGGGTGGTTGTAGAGGGTTGTTTTTCAAACTGGAGGCCTGTGACCAGTGGTGTGCCTCAGGGATCGGTGCTGGGTCCACTGTTATTTGTGATTTATATTAATGATTTGGATGAGAATTTAGGAGGCATGGTTAGTAAGTTTGCAGATGACACCAAGATTGGTGGCACAGTGGATAGTGAAGAAGGTTATCTAGGATTGCAACGGGATCTTGATCAATTAGGCCAGTGGGCCGACGAATGGCAGATGGAGTTTAATTTAGATAAATGTGAGGTGATGCATTTTGGCAGATCGAATCAGGCCAGGACCTACTCAGTTAATGGTATGGCGTTGGGGAGAGTTATAGAACAAAGAGATCTAGGAGTACAGGTTCATAGCTCCTTGAAGGTGGAGTCGCAGGTGGACAGGGTGGTGAAGAAGGCATTCGGCATGCTTGGTTTCATTGGTCAGAACATTGAATATAGGAGTTGGGACGTCTTGTTGAAGTTGTACAAGACATTGGTACGGCCACACTTGGAATACTGTGTGCAGTTCTGGTCACCCTATTATAGAAAGGATATTATTAAACTAGAAAGAGTGCAGAAAAGATTTACTAGGATGTTGCCGGGACTTGATGGTTTGAGTTATAAGGAGAGGCTGGATAGACTGGGACTTTTTTCCCTGGAGCGTAGGAGGCTTAGGGGTGATCTTATAGAGGTCTATAAAATAATGAGGGGCATAGATAAGGTAGATAGTCAACATCTTTTCCCAAAGGTAGGGGAGTCTAAAACTAGAGGGCATAGGTTTAAGGTGAGAGGGGAGAGATTCAGAAGGGCCCAGAGGGGCAATTTCTTCACTCAGAGGGTAGTGAGTGTCTGGAATGGGCTGCCAGAGGTAGTAGTAGAGGCGGGTACAATTGTGTCTTTCAAAAAGCATTGTTACATGGGTAAGATGGGTATAGAGGGTTATGGGCCAAGTGCGGGCAACTGGGACTAGCTTAATGGTAAAAACTGGGCGGCATGGACTGGTTGGGCCGAAGGGCTGTTTCCATGCTGTAAACTTCTATGATTCTATGATTCCTGAGTTTACAAAATGAAAGTTTTTGTACTCTCTCGACTTAATCTACTGGACATAGTGGAATCTTTATTGGACGCTTCAGCAGATGTCCAACTAAAAGCAACCAAGGACCACTTGGTAAACACAGATTATTCTGTCCCCTAATGCCTCTAGAGATGTATAGTATGAATCACAGCTACTTCCTGCACCTCATGTGCTGCTCACGTGACCTATCCTGTGTCTATACTTGAATGCCAACCTTTACTCCACCCAGTGCTGCTTTTCCTCCTCCTTTAAGGTAGTGAATGGCACATGACTATCCCCAAAGGAAATTGCACTTGAGAAGCCTGAGTGATTGGATGAATGGGACACCCGAAAAGCTAGCTATTCAGAAAAATTGGCAAAAAAATAAACCACCTGATCAATTTAGAACTACAAAAATTCAAAATCACAAGACTCAGGAACTCTGTACTTACACATTGATTATTTGATCCTAGTCACTGGACGGTATCTTCCATTTTGGAGTAGGAGTTGGATGGTTGATTGATTTAATTTATTGTCACATGGTGGGAGCAGAAATAAGAGTGACTTCTGTTATAGAGCTGGCTCTTTTTCTCTCACTGTTCAGCTAATTACAGATGGATGTGTGAGGAGGTTGGCGACTCTAGCAGTGGGGAGCAGGCAGGGAGTCATCGGCCCTTACCTCATGGGGTCGAAGGTCCTGGCACCATTTTTTTTTTAAATCCCCCGGACAGCCATTCAGTTACTGCAAGCCAGCTCCAGATTCTGCATCTGCAGAATGTCGCAGATCAGACCTATGACCCCTAATAATAATAATAATCTTTATTGTCACAAGAAGGCTTACATTAACACTGCAATGAAGTGACTTTGAAAAGCCCCTAGTCGCCACATTTCAGCGCCTGTTCGGGTACACAGAGGGAGAATTCAGAATGTCCAAATTACCGAACAGCACTTAAAAATTTTTTTTTAGAAATTTAAAGTACCCAATTCATTTTTTCCAATTAAGGGGCAATTTAGCATGGCCAACCCACCTACCCTGCACATCTTTGGGTTGTGGGGGCAAAACCCACGCAAACACGGAAAGAATTTGCAAACTCCACACGGACAGTGACTCAGAGCCGGGATTGACCCTGGGACCTCAGCGCCGTAAGGCAGGAGTTCTAACCTCAGCGCCACCGTGCTGCCCTGTAACAGCACTTCTTTCTGGATTTGAGAGAGGAAACCGGAGCAAATCCACGCAGACACGGAAAACGTGCAAACTCTGCACAGCAAAGCCTTCTTTCAGTTACTCTTCTGGCCCGACCTGGAAAGGCGAGAGGTCCTGTTTCCCACGGATGGCAAAAAGAGGACCCCCCCCCCCAACGGTCTGAGCAGGATTGTCTGGGCAGAGTTCTCAGCAGAGGTTAGCGCCCATGGAAACCCACAAAAGAACTGGCCAGGAGTATCAAAAAAGATGATCTATGCACTCTGCCAGTGCAGGCTATTCAGCTCATCGAGTCTGCATCGACCCTCTGAAAGAACATCCTACCCCCACCCTATCCTCATTACCCCACCTGCGCGTCTTTGGACTGGAAAAAAAATTCAAACTCCACACAGTCATCCAAGACCAGAATTGAACCCAGGTCCCTGGCGCTGTGAGGCAGCAGTGCTAGCCCCCTAAATGGCACCGTCTATTCCTTTCAAAGTGATACTCATAAGGGCACCAGGCAGAGTAAGTGTGTGAGTGCAGACAAAAGTCCAACAGGAGTTTGGGTTGTAGGACTCAGCAGCAGATGGGACAAGGGCACTAACCATGTGCCAGCCACTTCAATGTCCTGGACATTGCAGGACATTGTGCCTGTTAATCACTTACGAACATTCAGGAGCTGGCATAGGCATGCGTGATTATAAACTGCTCATGCACCCACGAGGATGACAATCCTGCCTGTAGCACAAGAATGCCCACAAGAAAGTGGCCCAGACCAGTGGCAGTATGCCAGATATTAGAGTTCCCACCACTTTTGAGAATATGCTTGGAGTTAGGACTTTGCTGCTGGCCATGACCTGTGCCCCTTGGAGGCATCAACCTCCCTCCCTTATCTCCACCTCTGACAACAGTCGATGCCAATCAGCACAGTGTAGACCTTGGTGGGTTCTCGTTAAAATGTGATGCATTAGGCATGAGGAAATGCTGCTTTGTTGGGTATTGGGACCCAGAGAAAAGAACTCAGCTGAGCCTTATTCTCTATGGAGTGAATTAATAATCAAGAGGATTGAACTCCTCCCAGTGAGACTCTTTTCCCTCCCCCATATAGGATGCTTGAGGTTTTTACAAGCTGCACAACATGCTGTCTGGATGGTTTGCCAATGGGTCAAGCACCTTCTACTCTCCCCATTACCCACAAAGCTCATCATCCTACACAATCACTGTCTTGACATTCCTCCCACCTGTAACCCTTCAATGTCCCCTAGTTACCCTGGACCGTATTATATATGTGGCCATTCCTGCTGTTCCCCCTTCCCCCTGCCGATAACGGTCAATGTGCCCATGCCCCTCCTGTGACTGACCCCTCCCTTCCTTGAGGCCAACTGTGCCTTACTTTCTGCGACCCCCCCCCCCTAATCAGACCATCCACTATCCATTCATGGCATCCACCGAACCTGATCCAATTCCACCAACTCTTCCTCCCAGTACCCACATTTAAACCCTTAGGACCAAACATTTGGCATAATTGATCCCCACCCTTTAGACCCATCTCTGTGATGCTCAACCACCACCCTACAACGGGACCAAAGCATGCATGGCATGTTTACCCTCCTAAACAGTCCCAGTGTTTGCCTTCCCCAGGCATCCTCCCACCCTTACCCACTGATCCTGCCTCCCTTGCAGACTCCACCCACCTCGGACTACCGACACCCAATCTGACGTTTATGTGCAGGTCTCAAGGACATAACAGCTGCTACTCACTCAAGTCCAGGAAAAAGTCTACCTCGTCAGGTACAATCATAAATTGAATAAATTTCTCACCAGTGGAGAACCTAATTTAGAGGCAGCATGTCAGTGTGCCAAGCTGGCCTTTAAATGAGCATGTATCACATGCAAATGAACTTCCTGACTTTGTTCATTGGGACGCTCAACCAGCCAAGTCCTTAGGCAGCACTTTCTAAATCCACAACTGCTCCCATCTGAAAGGAGGTCAGCAGGCACGTGGGAACACCACCACCCATGTTGTCCACCAACATTGAGTTTTTAAATTCTTTAAAATGGATATATCCATTGTCTTTCAGAAGTGGCATAGTTACTCTGCCTCTAATCATTAAAAGTAAAACTTTTATTTGAAATATTCTTCATAAATATTTTCCCATTGATAACTTGTTACTGGGGTTGTGTCATGTGCAATTACAATAAATAAATGCCCCACAGTTCAAAGACAGCTTCCAGCACTAGAAATATAGACAGTTCAATCATCTTATGTCATAAACTTGCTAGTTTCTTAAATTGATCATCAATCAAAATAAAACACAAATTGATGTGATTGCTTTGCAATTTCTGGATTATTAAGTTTCTAACAAGCACATTTTCAGTCATCTTTAAGTGCTGAAGCAGCAATTTCAATCTTCCCATTTAGTTCTTCCGGTGATTTCAACAGTTCTGCTAAGCGGCTGTGAGGCATCTCGAGCAGCATTCCTAAAGGAGATTGCAGAAGTATTAATGCCATTATAAAGGACTGTGTGTTCTTATCAAAATCACCAAAATATTAATTTGATGCCCAGACCCTGAAGTACTGTAAATGTATTTTACAAAACTTTTACTGGACCCGATAGCTCCTTAAAATTGCAGAATCACAATTTGAAATGAGGCTAATATCAGAGGTATTGCCAACATCTAGGATGTAAAGTAACGTCACCATTGTTCCAGATGACCATGGGCTGCTTTCCCCTTTTTGAGGGAGAGAGCCGATTAGTGGTGGTGATTTAACCTGAAGGTCACCGCACCTCAGGCAAGGGGTAAGGTTGAGAAGGCGGAGCCTTCATGAATAACCTCAGCCAGTACAAGAATTGAACCCATATGGTCGGCTTCACTCTGCATCATAAACCAGCTGGCCAGCCAACTGAACTGAACCAGCCCCAATAGCAATCTAAATAGCTCAGCCACTGTTGGCTATGCCTTTAGTTGCCAAGGTCCTAAACCCTGGAATTTCCTCTCTATATAACTCCGCCTCTTTCTCTGTAAAAATGCACCTTTAAACACCGCTCTTTGACCAAGCTTTTGATGATCTACCCTATTAACTTCTTGCGTAACTGTGTCAAATTTTACTTTATAAAGCGTTTTGGGATATTTTATTACATTGAAGGCACTAAACAAATGTACACTGTGTTTCTGCTGTTAAATTCAGCAGGGTTTAGTTCCCAGGAACCTACACCGAGACAACAATAGCAGGCTCAACTGGCTAATCCCCAGAGAACTGGGTGGTTCAGTATTTGGTTTCCCATCTAGGTAAGAAAGGGTGACCAGTCTGTAGAAATCTCAAAGAACTCAGACGTAGAATGAGAAATCCCTGCTTACGGTTGCTGACCACTAGTAATTTCAAAGTAATCTGATAAGGACCAGATAATCAGTTTCAGTGACGTTGGCCAAGGAATAAATATTGGCCAGGGCATGAGGGAAATCTCCCCTGCTCATCTTAGAAATAGCAATGGAGTTTTACATCCAGCAAGGAGGGACAGGTGTGGCCTCAGTTTAAGGTCTCAGTACTGCACGGGAGTGTCAAAGATACCGAAGACATAAAGAGAAAAATATAAAGAATATAATACTGTATGCAATAAGGGATAGGATTTTTAATAATTACACATACCTGTTATCCTGCTTGCATGTTCACTATATTTTGTATTGCTGACATAACAATACAACTCCTCTCCTATCTTTTCACTCTCAGTGTCCAATTCACTTCCATCTTCATCATTCGCCAATCCAGAATTCGGAGTAGCTGACTGCGAGAGCACTGCCTGTGCTTTTTCAACAGCAATGTGTAGTGCTAATCTGTCAGTTAGCAACATCTGAATGGCTGAAGGATCTAGTTCCAGTAGCATTCCTAAAAACAAAAATGGCATTAGGTTCTTTGACAAATTGGAACCATTTGAACAATGAGAATTTGGTAGTTGTAGATTCTAAAATAGCAAAAAGCCTGATCAACATTTCATGGCATTTAAAGCTGCTTTTAATTTCAGACACACAGTGAGAAAGACAAGCAATATGTACATAAAATGAAGATCAAATTAGGGATTCGGACTCCAACAATAATAATTATAATTAACAATAATTAGTTCGCATTCTAATTCATAAAGTGGAACAATTCCTGAATTCAACTTTCATCCCATATCATGCTGTAGTTGGCCTCGAATTTTCAAAACACAACTTGATTGGTTTCATAGTCTGTTAAAAGTCTCAGACATTTGTGCAAAAACCCTGGCTATTTGTCTCATTGCGTCAAGTATTAATGTTATTGTGAACGAGTGTCAGCTCTAGCTGTGTCCAGTTAACAAGTGACATTCTAACTGGACACAACCATGAGAATCAACATGTCCAAGTGATACAGCCCGAGAGCATAAATGTCATGTCGGGTACACGGTTTATGTTCTGCCGCCAGACATCACAATTACAATTAGAAAGGCATGTTGTACGATATCATCTTGCCAATTTTGTTAACACTACAAATTCCTTAAATCCAGTATTATACTCCCAAAATCAAACAAAGAAGCCAAAGGGGACACTTAGGATTAGGTCTAACAGCATTCCCAGGGTGGGATTTTGTGGTCCTTCCCGCTAACAGGTTTGGAAGGTCATTTCATATTCATAGGACATCCAAGTGGCTTGCTCATCATGGAACTACTTTTGAAGAGTAGCACACTGTTATAATGTATAATGTAGGAAACATGGTAGCTATTTTATGCAAACTGATCTCCCACAGCGAGCAATACGATAATGACCAGAATCACAAAAGGTTAGTATGTAGGTAAAGCAAGTAATTAGGAAGTATTAGGGGCCAGGGTTTAGAGAACCCCAAAGTGTATCATGGAGTTCACCTGACCCACAACTTTAAATAGATTTGGGTTATGGGGAGCACAAGGGCCCACTCTACAGGTGTGATGCAACAGAGATCTAAAGTACTTTTAAAACAAACAATGTTTATTATATGAATCCAGTTAACATTTTATAAACACACAATAAACATCTTAGCAACTATCAACTCAAATACTTACCCCAAAGAATACAGTACTCTATAAGTAACCCTTAATCTTTCTTAGCAACATCCATAAGACAAATTCCCTCTTTGACAAAGACCGCAGATTTAAATTCTCTACTGAGAACAGTTATCACTTTTAAATTAGCAAGTGATCTGAAGACCTTCTTTTCATGCAGAGATCAAAATGATACCCTGTTTGGCTGGATGCAGCTCCAACTCTGAAAACTAAAATAAACGCACACTGTAGCTGCCAGCTCAAAAACGAAAGTAAAAGCAGAGATACCCCAGCTCCACCCACACTCTGACATCACTGCAGCTATTTGATAAACACCCATTTCTTAAAGATACTCTCACATGACAGAAGGCTTATAGAAGGTTATCGTTTTCTGTGAGGGGAAAGGATTGCAAACATTGGGAAATCGTGCTTCAATTGCACGGGGCATTAGTGAGACCACATCTGGAATATTTTGTTCAGCATTGGTCTCCTTATTGAAGGAAAGATGCAAATGTGTTGGAAACAGTTCAGAGAAAGTCCACTGGACTAATTCCAGGAATGAGCGGGATGTGTCTTACAAAGAAAGGTTGGAGAGGTTAGGTTTGTATCCACGAGAGTTTAGAAGAATAAGGGGTGACTTGATTGAAACCGTTAAGATCCTGAGAGATATTGACAGGGTGGACTTGAAAGGATGTTTCCCTGGTCAGAGATCTAGAACTAGGGGTCACTTATTCAAGATGGAGTTGAGTGCCTCTGGAACTCTCTCCCTCAAAAGGCAGTGGACGCAGACCTTTAAATAGATTTACGGCAGAGCTTGATAGATTCTTGATTAACAAATGGGTTAAAGGTTGTCGAGGGCAGGCAGAAATGTGAGGTTAAAGCTTATTGAATGGCGAAGCAGACTCATGGGACCGAATGGACTCCTCCTGCTCCTAATTTGTATGTTTGTATGTAGCCTGTTTTTTTAATGATAAACATTGGTCACAACACCAGGAGCAACTCCCCTGTTCTTCTTCACAATAATGCCAAAGCGACCATTTACATCCACCTGAGACAGGTCCCTGATTTAACACATCAAAAGAAAGCATTTCCAAAAGTGCTCCTATTCTACAGTCAGTGTGGATTTTTGTGCTCAAGTCAAGAGGGCTTTGAACCTACAACCTTCTCACTCAGAGGCGAGAATGCGACCAACTGAGCTATAGCTGACACAAATGCACTTCCATTTCTAAATCTAAATAAATCGGGGAATTCACGTACGAATTTTCAATTACCAGTAAGTCATTGCCATATCTCCAAGTGTCAAGGATAATGTAAAGTAAGGATCCTTACAAAAGATGGAGTTGTGTTTCAAGAGGCGAAGCAATTCCTAACCTGGTTGAAAAGTTCACGATTGACAATGAAGTAAGTTTTCAAATCTTTGTAACTCCTGTAAATGGCACCCTGTTGCATTTAAGTAGTTTTAATGCTCCTGCTGTACAACAGATTTGTCACCCCACAAAAATTAATTTATGGATTCAAAGAATAAATGAGAGTTCCCCTCACCAGTAATGCAAGCACAGTTCTGTGGGTCGATCTTTTCTATCTGCTCAAAAACTTTCTCCCCCAGCTTCTCTTTCGCATCATCAAAATCCGAACTGTTGGACATCTTCCTCTCATCGGACATTTTGCTAACAAATGTGAAAAACATTGAATTTGAAGTACAGTGCACTCAGGATATCGTACAAATGCTTGCATGTGTCTCAGCTTCATATTGATTGTAGCTGGTATATTGTAAAATAGTTTTAATTTCTTGATTTTAATGCACTGACAACAATTCCACGCGTTTGAAAAGCAAATGTCCATTTTCAGCCCCTTGTAAGCCAGTGGCTCAAACAATTATCTTCTCCTCTTCCTAGCCTTGCGGCCCGTGAGATAGTCCGTTTTCCCCATCCTTTTAATATTCAGCAGATCATGGGGACAAGCAATAGCTTCTTCGGCATGGGCACTTTGTCAATCACTGCACAGTAAACCGGAATATAAAAACATTCTAAACACTGTGTTTAAAATATACACCCACTTACAGTTCGAGCGCATCCTGTGCGATTTGAATCCTTTGTTCCAACAGTTGCAAATCACTGACCAGCTTCTTTACTTCATTCCGTCCCATTTCCAATAGCATACCTATTTAATAGGCACAAAAGTAAACCTGCATGCAGTACAATCAGAAGTAATTTAATTTGTATGAAACATCAACTTCAACGTGTTCTGTAACCAATTCCTGACATAATTTCTATATCCAACCACATCTATTCCATTTGATTCAAAATTGTTTATGATAATTCCATCACTCTACGGAGTTAATCAAAAAAATCTGATCTTCTAGACAATTCATTATTGATCATTTTGGTAGCCTGTCAATCCTGGCATTCAATAGATTTGTCATCCCATACCAGGGGTGGCCAAACCACGGCTCGCAACTCACATGTGGCTCCTTAAACATAAGAGTGCAGTTCAAAAGACAGCTGGTTAACTACTATCCAATTTACAGCCCTGCCGTTTTACAAAGCCCAGCCCGGAGTTTTTTTTTAAGGGTCTCCAAAATATTTGGCCATTTTCTGAACAGCCAAAACCGCTTCGGGAGGGAGGGGGAAACCAGAAAGCACTGGGAGGGGTTTCCGCCAGAATGATGCAGGGCTGGGTGACCCGTGACATTTTGGAGCGGCCTCTCTGGCTTCCTAATCCACCTTCTTGCTGCTAACCTTCCAACTTGCAGCCTCCATCTGGAAAAGGAAGGAAACAATTTAACACAGAACCGAGGAATACAAGAATCTACTGTGTTGGGGTGCAGGTCCTCTGATGCAAATTTGTTGTTCAGTAAGTGATTATAACTCCATTCACCCACTCCCCTCCCCTACCCCCATCACTCCCCAGGTATAATCAGACCATTTTTGTGAAACCTCCAGACTGATTTTCCACATTGGAAGAGCAAGATTTCAAAGTCAGTTCAGCAGTGAGCATGTGCCAATTTTTTTGCGTCTCAGTGAAGCAGATTTGTTCTGTCTACCTCTAGCAGTGAGTAGCCCTGATAGCTCAAGTTTATTCTTACTTAAGGGATATTACTATTATAATAGTTTAGAAAATTTTCCCTCGCAAGTGTGCAAGAATGGTAATAAAAATGTCTGTAAGGGCAGCACGGTGGCTCTGTGGTTAGCACTGCTGCCTACGGCGCTGTGGACCTGGGTTCAATCCCAGCCCTGGGTCACCGTATGGAGTTTACACATTCTCCCCGTGTTTGCGTGGGTTTCACCCCACATGCAAAGATGTGCATGGTAGGTGGATTGGTCACACTAAATTGCCTATGTCTAACATATATGGCTCAACGGTTCAGAAACTTTGGCCACCCCTGGCAATACAATATAATCTTATTACTCCTTGAAAATATGGTTGAGAGTTCCTTTTGCCAGAATTGCAATGTCAGTTATTTAAACAGGGACTTGTTTCCAGATTAATAATTACCCTTCTTAATATCTCCTTTTTTTTAAAAAACTTGTTAGAATTATATAATTGCTATTTATTTTTGTTCTTGGACATTTTTTTTCAGACATTTGCAGTTAGTGTATCTTTTCCCTCATTCTGAATTATTGGCTCATTAAGGAAAATGTCCACAAAACGTGAATTTTGAACAATGCGTAGACAATGGGAGCAGAACCAATCCAGCAACCATAGGTTGGGCATAACTAAACAATACACTGCACCACCAGCCAGGCTATATCGCAATCATTTTCTGTGAAAAATGGTAAACAGTTTGGTACTGGCTAGCCAAGGTGTCAATGGGAGCACTGTCACCACTGAGTCAAAAGGTGGCGGGTTCAAGGTCCGCATTTGGAGATATTAAGCTGAAGTCCCATCTGCCCACACAGATGCACAGATCTTAATGGCATTTTTCAGTCAAGAAGCATGGAGGAGTTTTCCTGGTATCCTGATCGACATTGATACTATCTGGTCATTTACTTCATCACTGTGTGTAAATTGGTTGCTGTATTTCCCAACATTAAGTAATGACTCCACAAGTATTTCATTGGCTGTAATGCACTTTGCGATGTCCCGAGGTTGAGAGAGATGTTATAAACGCAAGCTCATTCTTTCTCAAATTTCTTATGAATTGAATGTCTATAAATAATGCTACAGTCCAAGCAAAGACTTGCAACCTTATCACAACTTGCTGACAACTGGAGAGTACTAACTGGTCATGGTGGCACAGTGGTTAGTATTGCTGCCGCACAGCACCAGGGACCGGGTTCAATTCCGGCCTTGGGCGACTATGTGAAGTTTGCTTTCTCTCCGGGTGCTCCGGTTTCCTCCCACAGTCCAAAGATGTGCAGGTTAGGTGGAATTATGGGGATACTGCGGGGAATGGGCTGAAGTTAGGGTGCTCTTTCAGAGGGTCGGTGCACTCGATGCCCGAATGGCCTCCTCCTCCACTGCAGGGATTCTACGATTCTAAGCAAATTTAAATATGAATAAATTGTGGAATCAAGGTAATTTGTTGGTGTAGCATGTTTCAGTTTGGTTTTCAACAGTGAAGGCCAGAATATCTAAATTCCCAATAATCTACAAACCTCCATAAAATGAATGACAGCAAAAGACTCACTGGTTCATATAGCCTGTCTAACATAATTATGATGTGCAAGCAGACGTACAGACTTGGATTTTCACAACCTCAGGACGGTCCAAAGTCCCTTAGCGTCCAAGAAGTGGCTGTGAAGTGTTATCACTGTTGCAATGTAGAAAACACAGCAGCCAATTGACACACAGTAAACTCCCACATGATAATCACCAGATCATTTGTTGATATGGGGTTGATTTAAAAGATAAATATTGTCCAGGACATTGGGGAAAACACCCCGCTCTGCTTTTTCAAACTAGCGCCACGGGATCTTTTACAACAATCTGTGAGGGCAGGCAAGGCCTCCCAGTTTAATGTCTCATTTGAAAACAGCACTCCCACGGTACTGTGCTTGATTGCAAAAATCAGACTGATACTGGAGTGGGACTTGAACATTCTGACTCAGAGGGACAAGTGCTACCAAAGAAACCATATTGTGTACAACATTTCTGATAAATTTCTTTTTCACTATAAGTAAAAAATAATTTACAGGTTGAATTCCAGAACAGAGGAAATAGATAACTCTCATAACTTGAAGTTTTGACTTCAGACATATTTTTAGAATTGAAGATGGCAATTTTTAGAATGAACTAACCAACCTGTTATTTTCTCACTGTGTCCAGTATTGTGGATGTCCACCAGGTCATACAACTGATCGCCTAATGAATCAGTAGAATCAGAATCCACATCGCCTTGCACAAATTCAAACAGACTGGAAATCAAAAACATTTGTTCCTCAAACACCAAAATCTGCATGACAATATATGGGGAACATTCACCATAATGAGATTAATAGGACAGGTTAAATTTAAGGTTTCGTGAATTCTTTTTTTTTTTAAGTAATTCTAGCACTGAAGAGTATCAGCAATCCAACAACCACTTGATGAAGAATATGAAGCAGTAATCTATCTCACACTGAACTGGTACTCAAAAGAACCACGAGATTTACTTAAAACTAAAGCAGGTGAATTATCTAATTTAGTTTACAATGAAAATAATTAGAAGCAACGTTCGCTTAAAAAACTGCTCATTGTGATTCCCATATACCATTTATTTATGTCTTGCCATTTCTCTGTGGAATCCTGAAGTGTGTTGAGTGCTTTCTGAAGTCCAGCAGATAGCAATTTCTCATCCTGCATCATCTGATCCAGCACAGGAACTGGGAGCTCCAACAGCATCCCTGTAAGAGGCTCAAAACAAAAAGAGCTTTTATTGAAATGCATGTATTATTGATGCCATGGAATGGATTGAAAATACATATTTACAACTGTCAGAAGATAATTCGATATTAATCAATAATTTCATGTTTTACCACTGAACAGAAGATTAATACAGTCTATATGTGTTGAAGCATGAATGCATTCATCTTCATATGAATTCAGATTTTATTACAGTGAACAACAGGAACTTTCCTCCATGAGGGTATCCAAATTATTAAAATGGTGAAAGGAATCTCCATTTGTAACCAATTTCACATACATTTAACAGTTCTTAGATTGATGTCTCTGCTCCTTTATTTTTGACTGACTCATATTCCACAGTCCTTTAGCCAGAAATTCAGCCAGTTGCCTCTTATTCACTTCAATGCCCATTCATCATAACAATTCCATAATCTTCTACCCTTTGCAAAATAGAAACGGACAATTATCTTCCTCATTTCCAACTTGAACTAGAGTGCCTTGTATTTCAGTCCTCTGCTCAAGTGAATAATTACTGGAATCAGTTTGTTAATCCTCTACATAAACTTTAACATTACAATAGGGCCACTCTGGAGGAGTCTCCCTCCCCCCAAAAAATACATAACTTTAGAGGGGATAACTTGACCAAAGGTTTCAAGATATTAAGGAGAACAGATAGAGTATCTATGGGGAGAAACTATTTTGCTGGTTAGGGAGTATAGAACTTGGGGAGGGAGCATAGTCTAAAAATTAGACTTAAACCTTTCAGGAGTGAAATTAGGAAATACGTCTACATACCAATGGTCATACGAGTTTGGAACTCTCTTCTTCAATGACAATTGATATTAGGTCCATTGTTAACTATTAATCCAAGATTGGTTTATCTTTGTTAACCAAAGGTATTCAGGGATATGGGGAAAATGAGGGTACGGTGAGTTAGATCACAGGTCAGCCATGATCTCACTGAATGGCAGAACAGGTTTGGGGGAGGGGGAATAGCCTACTTCTGTTGTTCTAATTCTCAGCCCAGCCTCCTTACCTTTCCTCCCAATTTGCATTTCTAATATCTATCATCCTAGTTGCTTGTATCTTTAGGGCTATAATAGCTTTTCCACAGCTCTTGAAATTGAATTCAACCAAAGTTATTCACAACAATATAACCAATTTGATTTATATTCTGTCCTCTGATAATTTAACACAGCATCGTGTTTTTCTGCATTGCTACCAATAAAGTTGGGCTACTGGTTTCATTCATTTATCCACATATTGGTTTCCTGATCAATACCCAGCATAGCAGTTCAATTTGACAGATACCATGTTTTGGTTTTATGCCTCCTTACTATTTTACTTAGCTACACTGAGCTATATTATCTTACCTACTGATAGTTGTCTAAAACATAAAATTATTCTGACTCCATTGCTTCTAACTTGGGAGATTTTGCTAATGATACTTTCACACCAATCAGATCTCTAAATTATATTCAGGATCCCTAGACCAACTGTTTTAGTATGGTATGAAAATAAAATGGCTGTACCTGTAAGTTTTATGGCCAGTTCTGGATGTTGTGGGAAGATGGCATTATAAAGTGTTTCGCCTCGCGTATTTTGTTGCTCCATCAGCTATCCATTTAAAACCATTTCAATATAAGCCAGAAGAACTGAGGTATGACCATCCCTCATCCAGGTTTGTCCTGTCCTCTTCATCAGGAAATTTGCACCATTTATTTATCTTCTTCAACTTCACAGCACTGCCACACAAAAAAAATCTCAAATTAGTAATAATAATTAATAATAATCTTTATTAGTGTAGTAGGCTTACATTAACACTGCAATTAAGTTACTGTGAAAATCCCATAGTCACCACACTACGGCGCCTGTTTGGATACACTGAGGGAGAATTCAGTATGTTCAATTCACCTAACAAGCACGTCTTTCGGGACTTGTGGGAGGAAACCGGAGCACCCGGAGGAAATCCACACACACATGGAGAGAATGTGCAGATTCCACACAGACAGTGACCCAAGTCAGGAGTCGAACCTGGGTCCCTGGCACTGTGAAGCATCAGTGCTAACCACTGTGCTACCATGCCATCAGTCCTTACTCAGATGAGGAAAACAAATTGATTACGGTCACACCATTACTATCTGTGGACAAAAATATTTTTCTGTCCAACTACAATCACTGAACCAGCTTCTAACGGCGAGGCAATATCGTAAACACAAAAAACCTCAAACTACATTTGAAAAACTATTTTAAATTTTGTCCCCAAAAACCTCTTTTACAAAAATATACTTTATTCATAAACTATCTGAAACATTACAAAATATTTCAAAACGACCATCATGGAAAGTGCAATGATATTCAAGTTGTCTATTGCTGCAGTCGGAGGCACAATCAAAGGAGCAATCACAATCAACATTTGAAAATGGTCATTACAGAAAGTGCAATAACATTAGTCCACGTAGGATACGTTACTCTAGGAGGTGTTTCAAGACAATTGCGTTATTTATAATCCAAAACAGAAGACAGGAACCCACCCTTCAGATGATCACCTTCACCATCACAACTGCGTCGCGCCGGCAGAATGCATCATCAACTCCGCCCGCGTATTGCGTCAATCGAATCGCTTCTGTATTGCGTCATCCGAGTCGCTTCTATATTGCGTCATCCGCACCGCCACGCAGATGACGTTACCCGCAGAGTGCGTCATTCTCTCCAGCCGGCGAGCCACCCTCTTAGCGAACAAAATAGTTCCACGGCGTGAACCCGAAAGATGAAGACCGCGCCACAAGCCCGCCTGCATGTGTCGCTGGCAATTTAATTGAGAAACCCGGCGGATCGGGGTAAGCGACGAATGAGCAGCCGACGGGCCGCGCGAGGCGGTGCTGGACATGTAGTCCCGGTCAGGCGGAGGGAGTGCCGGCGGTGGGTGTGATAAGGCGGCGCGTGGGGCGGCCTCGCTCTTTCTGGCGGCGGCGGCGAGCGGAGCAGGTGAGTGCAGCCCGGCCAGAGGGATAGGCAGCCTGGGCCAGGCCGCACCTCCCCCCACAACCCCCGGCCCAGAGGCAGACAGCCTGGGAGATCCAGACTCTTGCTGTCGCTCAGGCCGCACCTTAGGCCTCGGTTACATAGAGGGAGGGTGCCCGGGTGGGTTGGGAGGACGTGGCCGGGCCTGGATCCAGGAGGCTGCGCCGGGCGGCTGGTTTCCGAGGAGTGGGTCTGAAGGGAGGGCCGGGCTCCATGTGGCCGCCGCTGCCCCCGGGGGGGGGGGGGGGGGGAGTGAGGAGGGAGACTGGTCTCAGCCCCAGGTCCGCTCTCCATCGCTCTGGCTTCAGTAAAGGGCAAACCCCGGGCCCGTGTTTGTGAACATTTCAAACCGTCTTCTGTCTCTCTCCAGGTGGTTAATGATGTCAGCTCATCTCCAATGGATGATCGTCCGCAACTGCTCCAGTTTCCTCATTAAAAGGAACAAGCAGGTCTATAGCACTGTGAGTATGGAGCTTTTTAACCATATTCTGTTTTGTTATAGAATCCGTACAGTGCAAAAGGGGGCCACTTGGCACATCGAGTCTGCACCCACCCTCTGAAAGAGACTCCTAATTAGGCCCACTTCCCCACCCTATCCCTGTAACCGGGGGCACTGGACATAGCCAATCTACCCAACCTGCCTTCAGGTTAATCTATTCTAGAGTTATCCAAAATTCCTTAGTTAGTCATTTAAAGCACTGGAGGCCATTTGGCCCATCAAGTCTATGCTGACCATAAGACATAGGAGTGGAAGTAAGGCCATTCGGCCCATCGAGTCCACTCCACCATTCAATCATGGCTGATTTCAACTCCATTTACCCGCTCTCTCTCCATAGCCCTTAATTCCTTGAGAAATCAAGAATTTATCAACTTCTGTCTTAAAGACACTCAACGTCCCTCTGGCAATGAATTCCACAGACCCACCACTCTCTGGCTGAAGAAATTTCTCCTCATCTCTGTTCTAAAGTGACTCCCTTTTATTCTATGGCTGTGCCCCCGGGTCCTAGTCTCCCCTGCTAATGGAAACAACTTCCCTACATCCACCCTATCTAAGCCATTCATTATCTTGTAAGTTTCTATTAGATCTCCCCTCAACCTCCTAAACTCCAATGAATATAATCCCAGGATCCTCAGACGTTCATCGTATGTTAGGCCTACCATTCCTGGGATCATCCGTGTGAATCTCCGCTGGACCCGGTGAATCTCTGCTGACCTCTCACTTATGCTGACTTCCCACTGAGGAATCCAGTTGTCCCCGCTCCCCTGCCCATTTCCTGTAGCCCTGCAAGTTTGTTTCCTTGCGAGGCCATCAATTTCTTTCTGAATTAATTGAATGCTTCCACTTCCACGACCCGTGAGTGCAGTGTTGCCATGCTACTCATGTTTGAAAAAGATTCTTCCTTGAACACCCTGGCATCTGTTCCTCAAAAGCTTAAATCTGTGTCCCCAAGGCTAGTATTTGTGCGACTTGTGAATCCTTACGACCTTTTGGGTGTTGCTGCCCAGGATCTTGGATTTATGGTCACTTTCGGACAGAATTAATCCAATCCTGCTGATGTCCAGAAATTATTACTATGCTTCATTTAAAAAAACCTTTTTGATACTGTCTTGTCAGGAGCCCAATAACCTGAAGTCCAGAAACTCTTTCCGCTACAATGGACTTATTCACCGCAAAACTGTAGGTGTAGAGCCAGCAGCTGACGGGAAAGGAGTGGTGGTCGTTCTCAAAAAGCGAGCGGGTAGGTGCCTGTGAATTGTACATCTATGCCATCTTGTATTTTGTGGATTTCAAGCAGTCAGATATGTTCAATGGTGTGCTGTAATTGGGCAGGAGTAACTGAGTGCTTTTGCAACTTATTTTTCTGTACTTTCTCCCTGCCGTCTTATTACAGTACTCTATTGGTCTTCATTCACTGGCTGAATAAGATTGCGTTGCCAATTCTGCTCTTTAAGTAGGTATCCGAGAAGCAAAAGAGCAGCCTGGAATTGTATCACTGAATTGTTACCTCTTTTCTCCATTCATGTTGCAGTTTTGAACATGCTGGGTCGTTCCTCCTTTTGGTGTTGAGTGTGAATAAGATTGTCTGGTGGTGTGGCCACTTATGCACTGCTTGTGGTACTTCATTTTACGTTGCCTTCTATTCAGTTTTGTGCGTTTGTCTACTTTAGGTCAACGCAAACCAGCAACCTCCTATGAAAAGATCACCATCAACAAGAATGGCCGCGCTACCCTGAACAGTTTACGACACATCATCCGTAAGAACAACTACCGAAAGGATCTTCGCATGGTATGAGGAGTTTGGAACTGTTTACACAAATGCCATGCCCGCCTAAGGTGGTCAAGTCATTTTCACAATAACAGAAAATACAGTGCAGAAGAGACCATTTTGGCCCATCGAGTCTGTACTGACACATGAAAAACACCTGCCCTATGTACCTAATCTCATTTACTAGCACTTGGCCCATGGCCTTGAATGTTATGACATGCCATGTGCTCACTCTGGTACTCTTAAAGGATGTGAGGCAACCCACCTCTACCACCCTCCCAGGCAGTGCATTCCAAACCGTCACAGTCCTCTGGGTAAAGTTTTTCCTTGCATTCCCCCCTCCCCAGACTTCCTGCCCCTCACCTTATGAACTTGTGACTGACCCTTCCCCTAAGGAGAACAGCTGCTCCCAATCCACCCTGTCCATGCCCCCTCATAATCTTGTACACTTTAAACAGATCGCCTCTTGTCTTCTCTGCTCCAGCGAAAACAACCCAAGCTTATTCAACCTCTCAACTTAAATGTTCCAGGCCAGACAACATCCTGGTAAATCTCTGCACACTACTAAAGGTGAGGCCTCACCAATATGCTGTATAACTCCAACATGACCTCCCTGCTTTTGTAATTTGTGCCTCGATTGACATAGGGAAGTGTCCCATACTGCACTGTCTCTTTCCCGTTCTCGCTTTAATTCTTATTTTGCTGAGATCAGCTGACTTCAACACAGACTTAGGGGTATTTTCTATAACTGAGAATTTGTCCACTAAGCCACCCAGTCACCTCTTTAAACTCAACAAAAATAATGTGACAACAGCGAATGCCTTGGGGCTGGATTCTCTGGTCCACCTGCCGCGTTTTCCTGAATGGCGCGCCATTCCTGCCACCAGCCAATGGGGTTTCCCATTGTGACCACCCCACGCCGCCGGGAAATAGACGGGAGTGGGTGCGTGGCCAGTGCAGCGGAGAATCCAGCCCTTTGTGTTTAAATTTGCAAAATAGCACTGACCTTTCCTCTGACTCGAGGTAATTTTTCATTTTAGCCACCTAGTTTAATCTCACATCCCTGCTCTTTTAATTTATGGATTCTGCTTCAACGATGATTTGTGACTGAATTTCACATTCCAGTGACTCAACAGAGAATGTTTTCTTCCTTACCCGTCTTTAATTCCATTTTAGTTGAGCCCCCTCATTATTTAGCTGACCGATGGGTCACTTTTTTAGTGGCTTGTACGTCTGTGTCATTATTTAATATATGGTTTCTGCCTTTTCCATGTGGCCACTTTTGCCTTATTGCCATGACCAGTGTTAATGGAAGCCTACTTGTGACAAAGATTATTATTATTATAATACTGTTGATATAAATCTCTTGTGAAAAGCTTGTCCTGGAAGTTATAATGAAATTAAAATCGCTTATTGTCACAAGTAGGCTTCAATGAAGTTACTGTGAAAAGCCCCTAGTCGCCACATTCTGGCGCCTGTTTGGGAGGCTGGTTCGGTGCTGCTCGCCTGCCTTGGTCTGCTTTAAAAGCCAGCTATTTAGCCCAGTGTGCTAAACCAGCCCCTGGTTTAACACTCCAGTTGAGAGTTGATTTTGTAATGGTGTGATTTTCTTTATTTTCAGGCTGCAATTCGCCGTGCCAGTGCTATTCTGAAGAGTCAGAAACCAGTTGTGGTCAAGAAGAAACGCACTCGTGCTACCAAGAGTGCATAAACTTGTAAAAGACTTGATGTGATTCGTAATAAAGGAACGTTTTAAGTAGCTTCTGTGTATTTGTGAAATGAGCTGTTTGTGCTTGGGACTAGCCCCATCTTCATGGGAACTAAGGGCAGCACGGTAGCATGGTGGTTAGCACAATTGCTTCACAGCTCCAGGGTCCCAGGTTCGATTCCCGGCTTGGGTCACTGTCTGTGCGGAGTCTGGACGTTCTCCCCGTGCGTGGGTTTCCTCCCACAGTCCAAAGATGTGCAGGTTAGGTGGATTGGCCTTGCTAAATTGCCCTTAGTGTCCAAAATTTCCCTTAGTGTTGGGTGGGGGTGTGGGCTTAGGTAGGGTGCTCTTTCAAAGAGCCGGTGCAGACTCGATGGGCCGAATGGCCTCCTTCTGCACTGTAAATTCTATGAAGTTGCTGGAGAAAGACCAGCATTTTTTGCTCATCCCTAATTAAACAGATGGTGCTGAGCGTCTTGAACTGCTGTAATACTTGTGATGAATATGCACTCCCATAGAGACTCCTGTACAACTGAGTGGCTTTGCAGTTGGCCTGGGGTCTCGCATCCAAACTGGGTGAAAACAGTAGATCTCCTTCCCTGAAGGACATTAGTGAATTGGGTGAGTTTTTGTGACAATCCAACAGTTCCATGGTGACCATAGTTTTATTCCAGTGTTTTTAATTAACTGTTGCCCTAGTGGACTTTGAACTTGTCTCCAAACCATTAGCCTAGGCCTCTGAATTAATAAACCAGTAATGTGACCTCTGCTGCAATAACCCATCATCTGGATAGTGCAGGAGGAATGCCAGTAATTTCCTGAGGAGAAATTCCCTTGGTAAAGATAATATCTTTCTATTAGTGGCTATTAAATGGCTACACCTGAAATGATGATGATCTGGGATCATATCTTTATAGGTTTCAATTCTGTTAGAACATTTGGACAAGATTACTTATAATTGCTTGAGTATTGTTGAAAAAGGATGCTGTTAAAGCATTTCATCAGGACCAGTTTGATCAAGTTTATGTGAACCACATTAGGCTTCAAGGTTCCAATAATTGAAAGGGAAACGTCTAAATGCACGTCTTCTATTGATTGATTTTGAAGGAAGGAACCACATTTGATCACTTGTGATTGCACAAAGTTGTCTATATATGACAAAAGAGTTATCTGGAATCGAAACGTTAGCTCTTCCCTCTCCCTACAGATGCTGCCAGACCGGCTGCGATTTTACAGATATAAAAAACAGAATATGCTGGATCATGTATACCCTGCAAGCAGGGAGAACATGACCAGATATTGTGCAGTCTTTGAATTAAAAGAATGGGGGACAATGGTCCTCTGGCACAAACAATTTGAATTCACTTGCCAACCGATCAGCACCTTTTTACTAAATTGTTGCTCCCTTTGAAATTTGGCATTCTTGCATCTGCCCTGGTAAGAGTGACAGCATATTTTAGCGATATACCATTATTCGTTGGACTAAAATTAAAACCTTTTTGTTCTGGTGGGGAGGGTTAAATGAATTGTTTTTACATACCTGTGTGATTGCTTTTTAAGCTTGTTAATCCATGTTTTCATAAAATCTTGCAGTGTTCGTCTGAAGTATTCACTTTTTAAATGTTCGAGACACCCCTTTGGTACCCTTGTTAACTTGCTGTTTGGTAGAGTGGCATTATTGCAGAAAACTGGCGTGGCTGCTCTGGAACTGTAAATAATGAAATTACCTGACGCCTTGAAATCTAGCTACAACCAAAACGCTGGTTTCCTCCAGTCTGAAGTTGCATCTATCACCTGCATAAAAGTAAAATAGTGGATACTAGAATCTGAAAGAAGAACCGAAAATGCTGGAAAAACTCCACTGTCTGTAGAGAGAGAAAATAGTTAATGGGATTCTCCAAGCCCCTCAGCCACATGTTTCTCAGTGGCTTGTCGTCCGTTGGCAGTGGGGTTCTCTGCTGCTGTTAATGGGAAATCCCATTCAAAACACTGGTGGGGGGGGGGGGGGTGCTGGTGTGACCAGAAAATCTCGCCAACTAATGGCTGGACAATTCCAGCCAATCTATGACTCGAGCGAAAGAAGAAGAAACGTGATGGATTATGTACTGTATAACAGAGTAGAAGGTCAGTGATTGGTGGGAGTTATGATAGATTGCAACAAAGATTAGTGGGTAGCATTGTGGATAGCACAATTGCTTCACAGCTCCATGGTACCAGGTTCGATTCCGGCTTGGGTCACTGTCTGTGCGGAGTCTGCACGTTCTCCCCGTGTCTGCGTGGGTTTCCTCCGGGTGCTCTGGTTTTCTCCCACAGTCCAAAGATGTGCAGGTTAGGTGGATTGGCCATGATAAATTGCCCTTGGTATCCAAAATTGCCCTTAGTGTTGGGTGGGGTTATGGGGATAGGGTCGAGGTGTGGACCTTGGGTAGGGTACTCTTTCCAAGAGCAGGTGCAGACTCGATGGGCCGAATGGCCTCCTTCTGCACTAAATTCTATGTATGCCGTGGGACAGGAAGCATTAATGGCAGACGACAGTGCAAGTAGTTGCCTAAAGGCAAGATATCGTGTGAATAGGAGGAAAGATTAGTGAAAGCAAAACTTAAGTGACAAATGATGTGGGGGTGCATTGAGAAAAATGTTCTGGATATTTTTTAAAGTGCTTAAATAGGGCATAAAGATCATAGTACAGGTGTTGGACTCAAATGTTGAGGCCTGAGGGCTGTGATATGCCTAATCAGAAGATGAGGTGCTCTCTAGTTTGCGTTGGGCTTTAATGGATGGAGCACTGCAGCAGACCAAAGGTGATAATGAGAGCAAGATACCGAGTTGAAATATCAAGTGACCATGAAAGTTGGGGTCATGCTTGCAGGCTGAGTGGAAGTGGTGACCCAGTCTGCATTTAGTCTCCCCCAATATAGAGGAGACCACATTGGAAATAGCAAATACAGTGAGCCAAATTGAAGGAGGTGCCAGTGAAATGTTTCGCTTGAAGGGTGAGGAGGTAAAGGAGTTGGGGTGATGAAGCGGACCAGGGTTTCATGGAGGGAGCGGTCTCTTTGGAATGCTGATGGAGGGTGAGGGTTAGATGTGTTTCATGGTGGCCCTCCCATGTGGTCCAGCAGTTAGTATTCCTGGTTTTCACCCAGGCGGCCCGGGTTCGACTCCTGGTATGGGAACGAACATTTATTGAGGGCAGCATGGTAGCACAATGGTTAGCACTGTTCTTTCACAGCTCTAGGGGCCCAGGTTCAATTCCCGGCTTGGATCACTGTCTGCACGTTCTCCCTACGTCTGCGTGAGTTTCCTCTTGGGGGCTCCGGTTTCCTCCCACAGTTCCAAAGATGTGCATGGTAGATGGATTGGCCATGCTAAATGGCCTCCTGCACTAAATTCCATGATTAAGCGGTAAGACAGACATACAGAAGTGCCATTTTCAAAGGTGTCATCTTCAGGGAGGCAGCGAAACCTGGAGAATGGGATGGCGTTCATACAGGCAGCAGGGCGTAAGTTCTGTAGTCAAGGTAACTGGGAGTTGGTGAGCTCTTAATGAATCTCGGTGGTCAGTTTATCACTGATAGAGATGAAGGAAGGATGTTAAGGTGAGAGAGGGGTGGAAATTGGAAGCAATATTTACAAATCTTTCCCGGTCCAGACGACAGTATGAAGGGCATTGACACAGTCATCAGTGTTGCGGGATTGGGCCTGAGCAGGACTATGAGGAATATTCCACATAACCCACAAAAGGACAGGAATAATGGGGCCCATGTGGGTACCCATGGTCACACCTTTTCTTTGCAGAAGTGAGATGAGTTAAAGGAGAAATTGATGACTGACAGAAAATGTTCAGACAGGTGGAGGAGAGTGGGGATTGTTTGGGCCCCCATTCAAGGAAAAGAGCCCTCAGACCCTCATGATGGAGGTATAGAGGGGCTGGGCATCCAGAGTAAGGAGTAGGGCCAGGGTATTGGAAATTGTTCATAGGACGTAGGGCATCAGAGGAATCGGGAATGTAGTCGGAAGAGATTATCCAAGGGGAGTGAGGATAGAGTCAAGATAGGAAGACATGAATTCCGAGGGGCAGGAATAGGCTAATGCAATGGGTCTACCAGGGCCTTCCTGTTTGTGGATTTTGGGAAGGAGATAGCAGCGGGCTGTGTGTTGTTGGGCGACTGAGATCGGAGGCTGCGGAGGGAAGATCTCCAGAGGCGATAAGGTCAGTGACAGTCCTGGAAACTGGCTTGATGTTTGGTGATGGGGCCGTGGTCCAGGGAGTGGTTGGGGCACGTATCTGAGAGTTGGTGCTTGGCTTCTGCAAGGTAGAGGTCCGTATGCCAGGAGTGCACCTGGAGCTGTCTCCCCCATCTAGAAGAAAGGAAAGCTGTGCTTAAGAATCCTCATTATGCTTAGATGTAGATGTGTAGTGTTTGTTTTTAGGAATTACAATGGCACTAGATCTTCCTCTTCTATTCCCTTCAGCCTACTGTGATTATAAAGGAAAGTTTTTCTGTATGTCGGATGTAAGAGGTGTTACGTAATTAAAGAACTCAGGTAAAATACTTGGATTTGGAGCCAATTTTAAGGAATCCAGCGACTAAAATAACATTCTTTTAGACCAGGAACCTCTTTAAATCAAACTATCGACGAATGGTCATCATTTAGATGTTCTCCTTCCAAACACTGGGGGCTGGATTCTCCGGTCGCTGAAGCCGAAATCGCATTCGCAGAACTGCCGGAGAATCCAAACTCCTGACAAAATTGGGGGCGGCGCCGCTTTCGCAATTCTCTGCCCCCTCCAAAGCAACCGCACCACGTATCGACGGCCTCCCCCCGCCCCCCCCCCCCCCCCCCCCCCCTCCGATGCTCCGGCCGAGTTCCCAACAGCGCAGGACACATGTGGTCTCATCCGTCGAGAACTCGGCGTGGCGTCTGCGGACTCAGTCCAGCGCCGCCACAGTCGGGGGAGGGAGGGGGGGGGCATTATTCGGGGCTGGGGGCACTGTGGTGGGCCGGGCCGGCCAGCGAGCCGGTCGAAGGGGGTGACTATTTTGCGGGCCGGGTCCGCGAGCGGCCTCCACCATGAAGCATGGCGCGGCCACGTACCCGGCAATTCTCCGGGGTGTATCGGCAGCTAGAGCCGGGTGCTCTACGCTGCCATCCTGCTAGCCCCCAGCAAAACGGGGAATCGGTGGCCGTTTTGCCACCGTTCCCACGTCGGCGTGGGGACATAGCCCCAGAATTTGAGAATCCAACCCTGGATTCTTGACTCCCATGATCTAGAATCATACTTTTATTTACAGACTAGGATAGAGCCTCAGCTATTTAAAATCCTTTTTTTATACATAAATTTAGAGTATCCAATTCTTTTTTCCCAAAAGAGGGGCAATTTAGCGTGGCCATTTCACCCAACCCTGCACATCTTTTTGGGTTGTGGGGGTGAGACCCACAAAGACTGGTGAGAATGTGCAAACTCGACACGGACAGTGACCTGTGGCCGGGATCGAACCCAGGTCATCGACGCTGTGAGGCAGCAGTGCTAACCACTGTGCCACCCTACTGTCCAGCTATTTACAATCCATATTAATGATTGACAAAGAGACTGAGTTATTCAAGGGACATTTGCTCAGATTTTTGGTAGAGAAGTGAGTTGCCGGTTATAGGAGGCGGATGGCAAAGTGGAGTTGAGGCCATGGAGAAGGAGGCCATTTGGCCCATCGTGTCTGCACCAACCCTCTGAAGGAGCACCCTCCCTTAATCCACTCCCCATCACCCCACCTAACCGGCACATCTTTTGACACGAAAGGGCAATTTAGCATGGGCAATACACCTAACCTGCACATCTTTGGACTGTGGGAGGAAACCAGAGCACCCGGAAGAAACACAAGCAGACACATGGGTGCAGACTCCACATGGACACCCAAGAAGGAATTGAATCCAGGTCTCTGATGCTGTGAGGCAGCAGTGCTAACCACTGTGATGCCCCGATTACCAATTGATAAAGAGGGAATGCTGTTGTATTTACAGCAGTAAATTCCTGTATTTTGCAGTTTGGTCATTTTCACAAAACATTTACTTTTCTCCCATAGTTTTCAATTAATTTAACCAATCTAAATACCTGGATTCTATGAGCATTGTTGCAAGCTACATTGAAAATACTTAAAACAATTGGCTATCCCTATGATTCCTTTGAATAGTTTTATCTTTGGCAAATGGGGATTGGAGGCCTTACTATATCAGCAACTATCCCACTGAATTGCTCATCCATGGTTTTTGTTATCATCAGACTCTACTGTTCCAGTGGTCTCGTGACAGGCCTCTCACTTATCTGCCTTCTGTAAATTTGAGCTCACCCAAAAAGGCTGCCTGAATCCTAATTCACACCCAAGTCCCTTCCTCACATCAACCAAAAGAGATGTGAGAGGTTTCAGCGATGGGCGATGGAGATAAGGCCACGGAGGGATTGCCAATTTTAAGTAGTGGCATTGCTGAACCTGAAGCCAATGTTGTTCACAGATAAGGAGCACCCGGTGTTATTTAGGATACAGGCAGCATAGTTGTGGATGAGTTCAATGAGAAGGAAAATGCAATGGATAGGAGAGCATTGGAATAATCAAGTCGAAAGGAGGGTTCAAACAGCATGATTTGCCGTAGGGAAGGCTGATAGAGTGGTTTTGTGGTCAGTGAGAGAACACAGCGTAAGAAAACAATAGGGAGAGAATCTGAGGACGTAATGTGAGAGATCTTCTGTTAATCTAAAATGAACCAAGAGATTTTGTTCACAGAATTTGGGCCTCGTTGCTAAGGCAAGTATATGTTGTCCCTCCAAAAATGGTGGTGAGCTGTCTTCATCCATTGCAGTCCACGTGGTGTCATTAACACTCCACAGTGCAGTTGAGGAGAACACTCGAGAGGCACTGAAGCAATGGTAAGGGTGGTGTGTGATTTGGAGGGAGACGTACAACGTACAGCTTGTTGGTGTTCCCTTGCACCTGCTGCTTTGTGCTAGATGGTGGAGGTCATTGGTTTGGAAGATGCTGTTGAAGGAACCTCGGCCAGTTACTGTAGTGCAAATACAGAACTGACATGCTGTGGAAGTCCTTGAACTCACTCACCAGGACAAACCAGTGCCTCCTGGCTTCATACAAACCTGTCTGCAACTTGAATTCAAGGTCACAATTACACCACCACATCAAAAGGTTGACATAACAACCCCCCCCCCCCCCCCCCACCCCCCCCCCCCCAATAAACAGCAACCAGGTGAATGACATATTGTGCGAATTCTTCAAAACGGGGCAGCACGGTAGCACAGTGGTTAGCTTCACAGCTCCAGGTTCAATTCCCGGCTTGGGTAACTGTCTGTGTGGAGTTTGCACGTTCTCCCCGTGTCTGCGTGGGTTTCTTCCCGCAAGGGATTCCTCCCGCAAGTCCTGATAGATGTGCAGGTCGGCCATGCTAAATTGCCCTTAATGTCCAAAAAGGGTAGGTGGATTACGGGGATAGGGTGGAGGTGCGGGTTTAAGTGGGATGCTCTTTCTAAGGGCCGGTGCAGACTCGATGGGCCGAATGGCTTCCTTCTGCACTGTAAATTCTATGACAAAAAAACAAGTTCAAGAATAATTCAATTTAATTTTACAAACGCATTTTTTTAAAAAATGATTGAAATGGATGTTTGTTTGTTGTTATCCTTTCACTAAACTGCAGCAGGTTGCAGTGGAAATGCTGGTGCTGCATCCCAGCTGCAAGATATGGCGCAATGGAGACTGTAAATAAGTGAGTATTGATGGAGAGAGTGAGTGATCTTTCTCTGACCGGTGCTGTGCAGAGTCCCAGCTTCCGTGCAGGACCTTTGCTGATCTTTCACCGCTCTGCCCGCCTGGAGAGAGAGGATTGACTTTGGGGCGCTGTGCAGGGGTATTGGAGCTCAGGAGGAGGGTGCAAGTGAGTGAGGCAGGCAGGCGAACACACGCAGTCGCCAGCAGCTTCAGGGAATTCATCAGGCTGAAAATAGAAACCGGTTACTGTACTGTTGCTCCCCACGTAACCCCAGAGGCAATTGGTGTCGAGCTTACGTTTCATTTGGGGCTTTTGTCCACACACACTGGATATAAAAGCCGCTCTTGCTGCCTTTAATTGGTGGGAACCTGTGCCGAGCGAATGTGCCAGGAGTGTGGACGTCTGAAAGTGTGGCAGTTTTATTTCCGAGAAGTACTCAGGAACACAAGTGTGTTCCATGCTCTGAATTCCTGTCTGCTGAGGTGCATTCGAGAAATGAGAAGTTGGGTTATGGAAGAGAAGTAAAAAAATAAACTAAACACCCCACCTGGACTTAGAACGGATTCCAGTCGGCAGCTCCCAACATGCAGATCTTAACCGCCCTGCTGGCACTTGTGTGCACTCTTGGCTCCTCTCCTGCTCCCAGCGCAGCCTTCCAACTGCAGGACACCATCGATGGGCTGAGGGAGGAGAATCACCAGATGCATGGCCAGCTGGGGAACCTGACCCAAGCTCTTCGGGAACTCAGGCAGTTGCTGTGGAAGTACTCCAGAGGTGAGTGGTGGGTCGCCTGTTTAGAAACACTAGTGTCTCTGCTGGGCATGTGGTCCACCCATCTGAGAATCATAGAACCCTTACAGTGCAGAAGGAGGCCCATTGTGTCTTCACCGACCCTCTGGAAGATCATCCTACCCAGGCCCACTCCCCCATAACCCCACCTAACCGGGACATCTTTGGACATCCATGGGAAATTTAGAATGGCCAATCCACCTAACCTATAATTATAATCTTTATTGTCACAAGTAGGCACTGCAATGAAGTTACTGTGAAAATCCCCTAGTCACCACATTCTGGCACCTGTTCGGGTACAGTGAGGGAGAATTCAGAATATCCAGTTCACCTAACAGCACTTCTTGCGGGACTTGTGGGAGGAAACCAGAGCACCCGGAGGAAACCCACGCAGATACATGGAGAACATGCAGACTCCACACAGGCAGTGACCCTGCACATCTTTGGCCTGTGGGAGGAAACCGGAGCACCCGGAGGAAACCCACACAGACACGGGGAGAATGTGCAAACTCCACACAGAGTTACCCGAGGCCAGAATTGAACGTGGGTCCCTGGCGCTGTGAGGCAGCAGTGTGCCACTGTGCCGTCCCACTCTTGGAATGTGGCACATGCAATTGGGATGAAGCTTTGGAGAGAATTTTATTTTATTATTCGTGTACGGTGCCAGCATTTATTGACCATCCCTATTGCCCTTGAACAGAGGGTATTGAAGAGACAAGTCAACCACTTTGCTGTGGGTCTGGAGTCACATGTAGACCAGACCAGGGAAGGATGGTAGATTTCCTTCTCTATCGGGTCACTATTGAACCAGATGGGTTTTTCCGACAATTGACATTGGTTATCATTAGACTTTAAATTCCATTTTTTTTTCTCTATTCCATTTAAGTTCCACCATACACCATGGTGGTATTCAAAACAGTCCCCAGAGCATTACCCTTGGTCCCTGGATTACCAGTCACGACTGTTGCAATAGTCACGACTCTTGTTAAGTTTTTCACAGAGTGTGTTAAACCCATTGGGAGGACAGAGGGAAAACATTTTTTTTTTCAGGCATAGGAGAAGACAAAATATTTGATCACAAGTGACTGTTGGAACTGAGATGAAAGGAATTGTACAAGAATTTGAATTGAAAGGATGTAAAGAGATACAGTGAAGGACATGCAGCAGATGGTTCCAGTTAAAAAGCTAGCATTTACACAGGGCTGTGTTTTCCTTGATTCGATTGAAAATAAGTGGCTAATGAAGTAGTAGGTGTTAATTGGGGCTAATTTTACAATATTCACTAGATTCTGGAAAGGTTTCATTGGGCTGGAAACTAGCACCTGTCTTCTCCTCTCTTAGCCAGTCCCTCGAGGTCGAGGATGACTCACTTCCACACTAAAAATGAGTTCCCAGATGATGGAGGAGCCCAGTCTCGGTCACAGATGGGGCAAACGATGGTTGGAGGAGCAGGTGGGAGGGGTGCCCGTGTTGCTACGTGCTCCATTCACTGTCAGCGCTTTGGGTGGTCTTGGCCCAGGGATTCCCAAGTGTCGTTGGGGATCGTGCATTTTTTCAAGGAGGGTGCCCCAAATCCTTTCTGTTCAAAAACTATCTGAAGATATGGGCATCCTTGGCAAGGCCAGCACTTATTTCCCATCCCTAGTTGCATTTGAGATGATAAATGAACAGTGATATATGGCCCAGTTGAGCTGTTGTGTGACTTGGGAGGGAAACTGAATGTAGTTAGACACATAGCGTACAAATGCTTTACCTGGCCACTTACAAGTTTTTTCTGTACACCAACGTAATAGCACATAGAATTAGGTTAATCGTTAATCCCTTCCTCAATGATGTATTTTCTTTGTACATATATTGTTTACGCCTATTGATTCAAAGTTGTATTTGACTAAAATACAAAAAGAATTGAAATTATAAATATTTTGAATTGACTAATTTTAAATCGGGAGGGATTTGAGGAATTTAAGTGTGATAAAAGATAATTGAAAATTACTTTTGAATTTTTGATTATCTAAACCTCTCTCCACTTGCAGCAGAGTGTAGACGTGAGTGGTTCTCATGGTGACGAGGTTTCAGGATATTTTCTGCACTTGCTGTTTCTTTGTTGTTTCTGACCTTGGTGCGTGCAGGGAGTGTAATCTTTGAGAAGTGCAGATGGTGTTGAGTTCACAGTGCTTGGAATTATGATAACTCCACATCTGTGTCGTTGAAATGTAGCTTTTTGTTAGAGGTGAAAATATTCACACGAAGGCCTGAGGATAAGTAAAAAAGCGGTTTGTTATATCAGAATTCTGGGAGGAAAGGTCTGAGACTCCGCAGCCTTTGACAGCACCTTTTCTCACTTGAGCTAAGGCTCACATGGGTTAATATACAGATTCAAGGGGCAGAATTATTTGTATTCTCATTTACATACAATCAATCAACTATATTCGTGTCACACTTCATTACATGTAGTCAACCAATTTTCCTAGCATCACAGTTATCACATATATGGTTAAAGTGGGTGTTGTCTTACCCGCCTCTAACTTCATACAGAAGTCATTCAAAACTAACATAATGATGTCCTGTCTGCAACTGGGGTCCTTGATCTTATCAAGGACACATAGTATTTCTTGTTCTGGAAAGCTGTTATTAGCGGCTGTTGAAATACTCCCTAGGTTCTCATGAGGTAGTTTACACAGTTTATAACTTAACATTAAAGGAAAGTGGCTAGTTCAGCCATTTTGTGTCTTTAGTATTGCAGCAGTCTTATTCACTGAGCAAAGGCACTTTTGAGAAATATAAATACATTTTCTATAAATTGGATTGGATTGGATTTGTTTATTGTCACATGTACCAAGGTACAGTGAAAAGTATTTTTCTGCGCACAGCTCAAACAGATCACTTGTGCATGAAAAGAAAATATGTAATAGGGCAACACAAGGTACACAATGTAAATACATAGACATCGGCATCGGGTGAAGCATACAGGAGTGCAGTATTAATCAGATAAGTCTATAAGGTCATTTAGGAGTCTGGTAACAGCGGGGAAGAAGCTGTTTTTGAGTCTGTTTGTGCGAGTTCTCAGACTTCTGTATCTCCTGCCCGATGGAAGAAGTTGGAAGAGTGAGTAAGCCGGGTGAGAAGGGTCTTTGATTATGCTGCCCGCTTTCCCAAGGCAGCGGGAGGTGTAGATAGAGTCAGTGGATGTGAGGAGGGCTCATGTGATGGACTGGGCGGTGTTCACGACTCTCTGAAGTTTCTTGCGGTCTTGGGCTGAGCAGTTGCCATACCAGGCTGTGATGCAGCCAGATAGGATGCTTTCTATGGCACACCTGTAAAAATTGGTAAGAGTCAATGTGGACATGCCGAATTTCCTTCGTTTCCTGAAGAAGTATAGGTGCTTTCTTGGTCATAGCGTCGACGTGGGTGAACCAGGACAGATTTTTACCAATGGTGATTTTATAAGTTTAAAGAATAAAAAGCAGAACTCAGATTTCCTGGAAAATGGGACTCTGTTGTTGAATTGGAACAGTTAAGGGAGAATCCATTAAGTGTTATACATAGATTACTGTAGTTGGGGGTAGCGTTATGTTTGCAACTGATAAAAAAAATCTCGATGTGTGTTTATATAAATGTTAACATTTAAGTTAGCAATCTTGAAAAGCCAAGGATTTGACATTCACTTACGTTGGAAAATTGACCGGAGGAAAATGTATTCTCCAACTTTCTCCTGGCATTGGAAGGGCAATATTATTATCAAACATTTTTTTCTTTTGTTCATTATCTATCTCAGATAAAAGTCCTAAAATGAACATCTATTCAGCAGTCACATAGGGTAGACATCAATGTTTGCTTCTATATCAAAAACTGGATGACAATTATTTCAGATATTCCCACTATAAAAGTGTGAATTATATAAGCAACAGATATCGCTGCACAGACACCCACTCCCCGATTAAAAATTAAGAACTTAATAATGTGTAAAATTGTCAATCTTCAGCTAGTTTTCAATTAAATTACCAAAAAAAGAACTTGGTTGTATTTTACAGTTTGGGGAAAGCAATACTTTATAAGGCAAACACTTAAAAATTATACTTATGGTACTTAGAATCTCTGCATTCTGCATGTGTTCAGAGTGCAGAATCTAGGGAATACAAAGGAAGGTATGTGGGAAATATCAATTGCACTCCAAGGCTTTTGAGAGACCTTGAAGTACTAAAGAAAAAAAATGAAAGATGATTTATGTTTAATCTGTTATGGGCCAGGACTTAGAAACTCCAAGTATATTATGAAGTCCACCTGACCTACAACCTTTATGTTGAATTTGGCAAGGTAACAAGAGCCTTCCCTTCAGGTGTAATTCAACAGTCTTCCTAGACACTTTAATCAAAATAAACTTTATTCTCAGAACTTAATTAACATTTATATAAACACACATCGAGATTTTTAAAATCAGTTGCAAACATAACGTTACCCCCCCAGCTACAGTAATCTATGTATAACTCTGAATGAATTCTCCCTTAACTGTTCCAATTCAAACTCAGAGTCCCATAATCCAAAAGTTCTTTCCAAGGGTGTGGTCCAGCACTCTGCATTCTCACTTGAATAAGGCTGGCTTTCCCTGAGATTCAGACCCCGTCTCATCAGCCGGGTTAAACCCTTCCGGAAAGCAAACTAAACCTTTTAAGTTACCAAAACAGGTAACAATAATCAATCGTTTTTTTCTGGATCAACTCTTTAAAATGAAAATAGAGAGCGGCAGGCCAAAACATTTATTTTTTCTGTCTACAGCAGTCAAAACAAAAGAGAAACTAAAACCTTACAGCTCCGCTCCAGCCACAAAATGACATCACTGAAGCCATGTCATAAGCCAAAAACCTTTCTTAAAGGGACACTACCATGACAAATCACCTGATTGGGAAATGTGTGATTTCTGTAATGTTCCAATGTAACACCATGCAGGTTTGAGTAACAACACCTTTATTTTACACCATGCTCCACAGTAACGTGAGCTCAGGATGGCAACTGGAAAAAAGTGTCAAAATATATTTGGAGCGGTTTGATTGTTTTTTCGGTCCCCTTTCTTTTATTTTTGATGAATCCCAAATCATTAAAATTGGTGGTATTGTTGCTGATTTGCAAGTTCCTCGCTTGGTTGTGATTTGTCTGCTGATTTTGACATGTGAAATTTGAGCCAATCAGTAGCACGCATGAGGCAGAACTGAGCCTCGGATTATAATTTGAATGGGACACTGAGGAGGGGCACAGAGCATGCAACCCGAGAGACTAGAAGTGGGGGTGCTCTTTCGCTATATTTTAGATTGATGGCATGACTCTGGCTGCTTTATAATGTGACTTTGTGTTTATATTGTTACACCATTGAAGTGTTATTATTTCATTATGCCTTTTAGGTGGGAGCTCTGCTTCTCATCACATTCAAGAACACATTCTGTGCTCCTGTGACCCACACCGAGGTGCTGCACCCACTGTCTGGCCATTGCAAGACCTGATATTCGGATGTTTAGTGTTGATCACCTTCTGGATGTAAAAACTATCCCATTAAACGTATTAATAGCTTTGCAGAACTGGTGGACGTTCTGTTTGCAGCAACAATCAAGTCTCCACAGTCTTGTTACTGCTGTTTACAACAACGAGAGCATCTATTACTTCGATGGAAACTCAGTGAAAAGTGCAATTTTAAAAAAAATTGTTGCAGTTGGCTAACAACCTCTCTGTAATGTAAAACCAAACTAAGGGGCGTCTTGACAATACATGAATAGGATGGGAGTAGAGGGATACGGGCCCAGAAGTGTGAAAGGGTTTAGGTTAGATGGGCAGCATGGTCGGTGCAGGCTTGTTTGTTCTTTGTTAAATAAATTGCCCAGTGTATATTCAAGCATGCAGTACTGTCTTCTTGTGAGGTGGTTTTATGAGTTAAGAGTCTTGTTGAGACAGAAGGAGTGACATTCAACTTGGTCGAGTGCACACAATGAGTATCTACAGCTGGCTTCTGCACTATTCCATCAGCCTGATTTTACTTTGCATTTAGGCGCATATGGATATTTATTCAAACATGGAACAAAAAAGCGGAACTCCATAAGTGAGGTCAGAGTGACTGCCCTTGACATCAAGGCAGCATTTGACCGAGTGTAGCATCAAGGAGCCCTAGCAAAACTGGAGTCAGTAGGTATCGAGGGATTGCTCTCCGCTGGTTTGAGTTATACCTAGCACAAAGGAAGATGCTTATAGTTTTTGGAGTTCAATCATCTCAGCCCCAGCACATCACTGCAGGAGTTCCTCAGGGTAGTGTTGAGATTCAGCCATCTTTAGCTGCTTAATCAATGACCTTCCGTCCATCATAAGGTCAGATGGAGGATGTTCACTGATGACTGCACAATGTTCAGCGCCATTCATGACTCCTCAGATGCTGAAGCAGTCCATGTGCAAATGCAGCAAGACCTAGACAATAATGAGTCTTAAGCTGACAAGTGGCAAGTAACACCCAAGTCCCAATCAATGACTGTCTCCAAGAGGGAATCTAACCATCTCCCCTTGACATTACCATACCTAATCCTGGGGGGTTAGCATTGCCCAGAAACTGAATAGGGCCAAGCAATAAATACTGTGGCTACAAGAGCAGATGAAAGGCTAGGAATCCTGCAATGAATATCTCATCTCCTGACTCTCCAAAGCTTGTCCACAATCTGCAATGTACAGGTCAGGAGTGTGATGGAATACATTTCACTTGCCCAAATGAGTGCAGCTCCAACAACACTCAAGAAGCTTGACACTATCCCGGACAAAGCAGCCCGCTTGATGGCACCCCATCCACATACATTCACTCCCTTCATCACTGACGCACAGTAGTAGCAGCGTGTACCATCTACAAGATGCACTGCAGGAATTCACCAAGGCTCCTTAGGCAGCAAATTCCAAACCCACAACCACTACCATCTAGGACGAGGGCAGCAGACACATGGGAACTCCACCACTGGAATTTCTCCTCTGAGCCACACACGATCCTTTTTTTTAGTAAACATTTAATTGAGGTATTTATGGTTTTATAACAGTAACAAAAAGACACAGTGTACATTCAATTATTAACATAGTGCAAAAGCCGTCTTCCTCTCTCACAGGTCCCACCTTTTCTAACCCCCTACTCTAAACTAAACCAACCCCACAGCCCCCACCCCCTATTCTGCTGACGGTTAGTTTTTCCTAAAGAAGTTGATGAATGGCTGCCACCTCCGGACGAATCCTAACATTGACCCTCTCAAGGCAAACTTGATTTTCTCCAGACAGAGAAAGCTAGCCATGTCAGTTAGCAAGGTCTCCGACTTAATTCATAGAATTCGGGGGCTTTGAGTCCCTCCAAGTTATTATTAATAAATCGCTTATTGTCATAAGTAGGCTTCAATGAAGTTACTGTAAAAAGCCCCTGGTTGCCACATATAATATCTGTCTCCGGGCTACCAGAGGCAAAGACCAGAACATCTGCCTCTTTCTCCTCCTGGAATCCCGGATCTTCAGACACCCCGAAAATCGCCACCTCTGGACTTGGCGCCAACCTTGTTTTCAACACCTTGGACATAACATCCACAAACCCCTGCCAGAATCCCCTAAGCTTCGGGCAAGCCCAGAGCATATGAACACGGTTCGCTGGTCTTCCCGCACCCCTTGCACACCTGTCTTCCACCCCAAAGAACCTGCTCATCTGGGCCACTGTCATGTGAGACCGGTGAACGACCTTAAACTGTATCAGGCTGAGCCTGGTGCATGTTGTGGACGCGTTGACTCTACTCAATGCATCCGCCCAGAGACCATCCTCTATCTCTCCTCCTAACTCCTCTTCCCATTTGTGTCTCAGCTCCTCGGTCTGTATTTCCTCTGACCCCCATAAGCTCCTTATAAATGTCAGATACCCTCCCTTCTCCCACCCACCCTCTGGAAACTACCCTGTCCTGTATCCCCCTTGGTGGTAGGAGCAGGAAGGTTGAGACCTGCCTGCGTAGGAAGTCCCGGGCCTGCAGGTACCTAAATTCATTCCCTCCTGTCAATTCAAATTTCACCTCCAGTTCCCTCAGGCTGGGAAAGCTCTCATCCATAAACATATCACCCATCCTCTCGGTCCCTGCTCTCCGCCATCTCCGGAACCCTGCATCTAACCTCCCCGGTGCAAATCGGTGATTATTGCAAATTGGAGACCAGACCGATGCTCCCTCTGCTCCCACATGTCTCCTCCACTGCCCCCAGACTCTCAGGGGCTGGTGGAGTAGCATGCCGGCGGTAACGACAGAGGCGCCGTTACAAACGCCCCAGGACTAGTGCCCTTAAAAGATGCTGTCTCTACTCGCTCCCACAACAAACCCCGACCCCACCACCACCCACTTCATAATAGCAACACACCATCCTGACTTGGAAATATATCGCTGTTCCTTCAATGTTGCTGTGTTAAAATCCTGGAAGTCCCTCCCTAACAGCAGTGTGGGTGTACCTACACACAAATATTGCCATGGTTCAAGAGGCTGTTCACCACCACCTTGTCAAGGGCAATTAGGGATGAGCAATAAATGCTGGCCTAGCCAGTGACGCCCACATCCCAGATCTACACTATTTTTTTTGTTTGAACAATTTTCATTTCAAAATTGCCTCGCTCTAATTTTAAAATTACGCCCCTATGTTCCAGTGGGGAATCATACTGCTCGATCTGACCCGAAAACACTACATCATTGTAAAGACCTTGATTGTGTTTTAATCTTCAAAATCTGCAAACTTCACACATGCAACTTATCCTCATAATTTAACCCTTTCATGCTCTTGTTGCTTCCCTGCGAAAAACAGTGATTCATATATCCTGCAACAATCCAAACTTCGCAAGTGCTTCCAGGGAAAGCTGGTGGGAGGTATGGGGCGGGTTTCTCCTGTCGCACCAGACTTCTGGTGCGGCAAGCCGTCGGAATTTTTCATTTTGCGGGCAGGTCAATGAGGTTTCCCATTGTGGAGCAGCCCCACGCCATCAGGAAACCCCCGGGCTGCCTGCTAACGGGAGAATCCTGACGGCGGAGAATTCTGCCCATGATTTATGATGCTTTGTATAACCTACACAGGAAGATTCAGGTGCAGTACAATGAGCTTCATGGCCAGACCTAGGTGGTGATCCAGCAGGAGGCTTTTGGTATTCCTTAATTCAGCTTTAGATGCAAGTTTGCATTGTTGCTACACTTCAAATGCTGGGAATATAGCAGTTGATCTTACTTAAGGAATTCACTTTTCTCAAAAGTTGGGACCTAAACTCTTTCAGAGCATTTAAATGTACCATATTGTGCTCTCCACAAACAAAGTAGGTGCATCACCTGTAAGAGAAGCTTAGTTCTTCATGTATATGTGAGGTTGGCCTGTGCTTGGCATCTCTGAACTTCTCTGAAAACTTTCTGTGTTGCAGACTTGGACCAAAAATGTTGTCCTGTCATCCAGTGCAACCTCCTACACGTTAGGTGAGTTGGACATTCGGAATTCTCCCTCAGTATACCTGAACAGGCACCGGAGTGTGGCGACGAGGGGATTTTCACAGTAACTTCATCGCGGTGTTAACGTAAGCCTACTTGTGACAATAAGAAAGATTATTATTATAACCTGTGAGGTACAAGAAATATGCTCTGTGTTGAATAACTCCTCCCAATGACCTTTTTCCAGACCTGAAAGGTGCCAGCAATGGCAGAATCCTTCAGCACAAGTTAAAAAATGGCAAAGTTGGGTGAGAGAATACAGAAACCTGCTTCACACAATCCCTCGCTCACCAAAACCTTCAATTGTGCCATTATAGATAACTTTCTAAAATCCGGACCTTCAATGTTAGTGTTTACATAGACAGGTTCAATATTAAATGCACAACACAATAACATGCCCAAAATCTGTGACAATGGGTAACGCTGGATATACACACATACGCTCAATGTTTATTAATATCCTTTGGTTCTGGGAGCCCTTTAGAAAATGGTCATTAAAAAAGGCACAGTAAAATGTCAGCTCAGTCTGTTATGGGCCAGGGTTTAGAAAACTTCAAGGTACATCATGGAGTTCACCTGACCCACGACTTTTAATAGATTTTGGTTATGGGGAGCACAAAGGTCCGCTCTCCAGGTGTTATGCAACAGAGACCTTAAGTATTTTTAAAACAAAACAATGTTGATCCTATGAACCCAGTTAACATTTTATAAACACACAGTAAACATCTTATCAACTACCAACACACGTAACCCCACAGATACAATACTCTATAGGTAACCCTTATTACCTTTCCCAGCAACATCCATAAGTTAAACCCTTTTAACAAAGACAGCAGGTTTAAATTCTCTACAGAAACAGGTATTACTTTGAAATCATCAAGTGAGCTGAAGACATTCTTTAGCTTGTAGAGAGAGAGATCAATACACCCATCTGCTTTCTTTGAATACAGCTCTCCAGCTGAAAGCAAAACTAAACACAGAGCCAAAACAGCTTTCAGCACAAAACGTAAAGTAAAAAGCAGAGCAGAGCCAGCCCAGCTCTACCCACACAACAACATCACTGCAGCCATTTGATAAAGCACACTTTCTAAAAGGGACATCCACATGACAAGTCTAATAAACAAACAAAAAGAGACAGATTTATTCATACACTTTTTCCAAAATCTTGCAAACCACAGCTATATTTGTTAGGTTTTTGAAGAGCTGGTATTCCCAGATTGTGATATTTGTTGCATACTGGTACTTATAAGTAGTACTGTGATGCAGCAGCATCGCTTTCATTCTTTAATACAATAGCTGATTGAGAAGTATGCTGATAATGGAGTCACATTTACAAGGCTCCTACTTTTGAGTGGGCTGAAGAAGAAGTTACCTTTTGTTTAGTTTAATAGTGATCTCATCTCATACTTGTCTTCCGGAATTGGAGGTCTACCTGCAACCTCTGAGTTTTTCATTCCAGGCAGTTGCCGAGAGTGATGATGGAGGATATCACTGTTGAATCTAATCCTGTCCTTACTTGGCATCCACTTACCCACTTGTCGGTCAGGATAGAAGGACAGCAATGAATGAGAAATCTTAAGATCCTTTACTTTCCCAGCTCATGGGTTCCATAGAACCCCTACAGTGAAAAAGGAGGCCATTCGGTCCATCGAATCTGTGCCGATCACCTGAAAGAGCACCCCACCCAGGGCCACTCCCCCGGACCCACTCCCCCGCCCCATCCCCATAACCTTGGGCTTTGATCATGGCCAATCCACCTAACCTGCACATCTTTGGACTGTGGGAGGAAACTGGAGCACCCGGAGGAAACCCACGCAGTCATGGACAGAATGTGCAAACTCCACACAGACAGTCACTCGAGGCCAGAATCGATCCCGGGGTCCGTGGCGCTGTGAGGCAGCAGTGCTAGCCACCATGCCAACGTGCCACCCTTGAGACCATTGTAGTGTCGCTGCCTATGCCCTGACTGAGATTAACTAACTCAGTATAGACCAGGGTTTGAACCTTTGACCTTCAAACTAAGGTCTGGAAGTGAGGGGAAATGAAAGGGAAATGAAATGAAAATCGCCTATTGTCACAAGTAGGCTTCAAATGAAGTTACTGTGAAAAGCCCCTAGTCGCCACATTCCGGCGCCTGTTCAGGGAGGCTGGTACGGGAATCGAACCGTGCTGCTGGCCTGCCTTGGTCTGCTTTCAAAGCCAGCGATTTAGCCCAGTGTGCTAAACCAGCCCTATGGTGGCATGGTGGTAATGCCACTGGACTAATAATCCTGAGGGGCATGCTAATGCTCGAGGGAGATAAGCATGAATACCATCACAGCAGCCAGTGGCATTTAAATTCAATTCAATAAATAAATCTGGAGTGTAGTAATAGCGACCATGACAACTGTCATTGACTGTCATAAAAACCCTTCCGGTTCACTATTGCCCTTTGGGGAAGGAAATCTGCCAGCCTTAGCTGGTCTGTCCTTCATGTGACTCCTGACCCATGCAATGTGGTTGATTCTTAGCTGCCCTCTGAGTGGCCTAGCAAACCACTCAGCTCAAGGGCAAGTCAGGATGGGCAACAGTTGCAGACCTTGCCAACGTCATCCACGCCCATGCAATAATAAAAGGGGAAAATAAAGCAAACCCTGAAGAGTCTGTGAGGAATAGGTCGAAGGAAAAAAGCAATTAGAAGAAATGTACAGAATAACCTGCTCCAAGGTTAGTGCGAGAGCCTGTCCAATCTAATCCACATAAACTACTTGGAAATGAAACACATTCACGTATCATCTTGAATTAGGCTTGGCGGGACTTCCGGTGACGGCGGGCGGGAGGCGGCCGCACAATGGAGGGCTCCCATTCGGGAACGGCATTTTCGGGGCTTTAAGCCCGGTCCCAGGGTCCACGGAGGCGGCAGAAGCAGGGAGAAGGCACGGAGGAGGCACAGTGAAGACACAGGAGGGAAAAAAAACCCAAATAAAATGTCGAGGGTGAGCAAGAAAACGGCCGGAAAAAAACAGCTGAAGGTCCGTCGGGGAGTGGAAAGGTCACCGCGGGGTCACCAAGGAAAATGGAGGCTGGAGCACCAGGGAAGGCCGCACTGCTTACGGCTGAAGAAATAACCAAGGTGATGGCTGCGGAATTTGAAAAGCAGTTGGCGCAGATTGCGAAATGCATGGAGACGGTGAGGAAGGAGATGAGGGAGGTTTTGAGTGTGCTGGTGGAGGAGGCGGTTTCCCCGGTGAGGACGGAGGTGGCGAGCGCAGTGGCGGAGGTGCGAGAGCAAGGGGAGGCGCTGAAGGAAGTGGAGGAGACGTTATTGCAGCACGGTGATCAACTTGCCTCGATGGGGAAGGAGATGCGGAAGGTGATGGACACTAACAAGGATCTGCGAGTAAAAATGGAAGACCTGGAAAACCGATCCAGGCGACAGAATTTGAGGATTGTGGGGCTGCCCGAAGGAGTTGAAGGACCGAAGCCGACTGAGTATTTTACCGCGATGCTGGCAAAACTATTGGGGGAGGGGGAGGATCCCTCCCGATATGAACTGGATCGGGCTCATCGGTCCTGGAGGCCTGTACCAAAGGCGAGTGAGCCGCCAAGGGCAGTGACTCTGTGCTTCCGTAGGTACAGTGTGAAGGAGAAGGTCCTGAGCTGGGCCAAGCAGAAGCGGGTGGTGCAGTGGGCTGGAGCTGGTATACGTGTATACCAGGACTTTACGGTGGAGCTGGCAAGGAGGCGGGCTGCCTTCAACCGGGTGAAGAGGGCACTGTACATTAGCAAGGTGCGGTGCGGCATTGTATATCCAGCGAAGCTGAGGGTGACTTACAAGCTCAGGGACTTTTATTTTGGAACGGCGGAAGCAGCGGAGGAGTTTGCGAAAGCAGAAGGACTGTGGCAGAACTGACAAATTGAGGAATGGCCATGTGCCGATGTAACCTCATGACTGTATTTTCTTCTTTTTTGTATCACTGCGCGCGGGTGTAGAGATTAAAGGAGCCAATGTGGTATATATTTGGACAAGGGAAGGGACGGGACTTTCACTCGAAATGAGGATTCTTTGGGGTGTAGGTGGATATGCGGGGTTTGTGTGCTAAAAGGGGATCTTTGGGCTTTCCTAGGGCCGGGCAAGGGAGAAAGAGACCCGGGCGGGGGCCTCCACGCTGGCCGGTTTAAGCCGGCCAGTGAACGGGAGTGAGGTGGGGGGAGGGGCTGCGGCCATCGGAGCCTGGCAGAACAGGGTCCGAGTGGTCTAGCCGGGGTGGAAAGTTGGGGGGAAGGAACCGAGGTTGGGAGGTGGACTTTTACAAGAGGCCGTGGACGGGAAGAGCTGGAGACCTGGGGTGGGTGGGTGGGTGGGGCGGGCGGGAGGGGGGAGCTGTGTAAGATTAAGGGTGACTACGGGTAATCCCTGATTCCTTTTTGTCATTTGTTTATGTAAACATGCGGGTTGAGGTTTGGGGGTCGGTGGGTAGATGGGATTGTTGTTATTATGGGGACTGACATATCTTGCTGATTATTGTTTATTGTTGATGGATGTAAATGTGGGAGAAAATGTGAAAAAGGAGGAGAATAAAAATAAATTGAAAAAAAAAGAATTAGGCTTGGCAGCTGAATCGGAGAAGCAGAGAGCTACAAGAGTGAATCAAACTATTCTAGATGAAATTCAACACAAATAAATGCAAGGTATTATAAATTGGGGGAAAATTGGGACGTATACTTAGTAAAACACAAGGGAGAGGTTAAAACAATATGGGACTGATTATTGCTTCAACACTTACCATGTCCAGTCATGAAGGATCAAATGAAAACTACTGGGGAGAGATTATCCATTGCCTGATGCTGATACCGTAATTGGCGATCGGGCAGAGAATCCATTCCGACGCTCAAATAAGGGCCGGCGCCAGTTTGACGCCGGTCAGCCATGCTCAGTCCCCTCGGAAGTGGCGTAATCGCGTTGCGCGTCACAAGCCATTGCAATAGCTTGGTGCGACATCGGCAGGATCTCCCGTGGTGCTCCGCCCCCGGTGGGCCGAATTCCCGACCGAGCGGTTGACTTGTGGTCTCAGCGGTCGGGAACCCAGCGTGGAGGCTGCGAACTGTCCAGCGTCGCCACACTCGGCCGGGATCCGTGCCGCTGGCTGGGGGGGACTTCCGCAAGGGCCGGGGGGACTGGTGGAGGTTATAGGTGGGTGGCCTGTGGGGTCATGGATGTTGGGTTGAGTCCGCACACGGCCGGCGCCAGGTTGTACAGCGCAACCGCTACAGGTCGTCGACGTGCGCATGCGCGGTCAGGGAGCCGGACATTCTCCGGCTGTTATCGGCAAGGGAGCCGTGTGTGTCACCCGGCGCCACTGCTTGCCCCTCACTGGTCCCGGAATCTGTGAGGGTTCGGCGCTGATTTTGGTGTCGTATAATGCCCGCTAATTCTCTGTTTCAGCCGGCACTTTGCATACTTTGTTCAAATTTCTTTTATGCTATTTTATTATTTTGGTCTGTATAATAATCTTTATTATTGTCACAAATAGGCTTACATTAACACTGCAATGACATTACTGTGAAAATCCCCTAATCACCACACTCCGGCGCCTGTTCGGGTATACTGAGGGAGAATTCAGAATGTCCAAATTACCTAACAGTATGTCTTTCAGGACTTGTGGGAGGAAACCGGAGCACCCGGAGCAAACCCACGCAGACACAGGGAAAACGTGCAAATTCCGCACAGATAGTGACCCAAACCGGGAATCGTACCTGGAACCCTGGTGCTGTGAAGCAACAGTGCTAACCACTGTGCTACTGTGCCGCCCGCTCATAATTGGAATGTATCTTTAAGCAGAAGACTCAAAGTTGAAACAACCTGCTTGTCAGGACATTGTGTTCCCAGGTTTCTTTTTTGGAAAGGAGAAGCCAGACTCTTGGCACCAAGTGGAAATTAGGAGCCAGGTTTGGAGGAAGTTGGAGCAATTAGCAACTGGTGGATTGGCCCGGGACTGTGTTCTGCCAGGCAATGGTCAGTGATTGGTTCCTGGGTGATGCTTTCTGTGCCAACTGGGCAGAAGTGTTTAGACCTTGGAAGTGATAGGAACTTCCTCTTTCTCTCCTGCTTACTGAAGTAAAATAACCGCTTTATTGTTACGAAAGCAGTGAGTGCCTGGCACATCCTTTGCTGTGAATGTGGAATGATGATGAATCTGCAGAGAACATAGACAACATTGGAGAAATGTTGGAGAATGATAGATTTAGTGAGAGGGAAGAACTGAGGGAGATCAATATTAGTAGAGAAATGGTGCTGGGAAAATTAAAGGGATTGAAGGAGGATAAATCCCCTGGGCTTGAGAATCTGCATCCCAGTGTGCTTAAGGAGGTGGCTCTGGAAATAGTAGATACATTGGTGGTCATCTTCCGGGATTCTATAGACTCTGGAACAGTCCCTACAGATTTGAGGGTAGCTAATGCCACTCCAATATTCAAAAAGGGAGGTAGAGAGAAAGCAGGAAACTAGAGACCAGTAAGCCTATCACCGGTAGTGGGGAAAATTCTTGAATCCATTGTTAAGCAGTGGTAGGATCAGTCAGAGTCAGCATGGATTTATGAAGAGGAAATCATGCTTGACAAATCTGTTGGAATTCTTTGAAGATGTAACCAGTAGAATTGACAAGGGGGAGCCAGTCAATGTGGTATATTTGGACTTTCAGAAGGCTTTTGACTAAGTCCCACATAAGAGATTATTGTGCAAGATTAAAGTGTATGGGATTGGGGGATGTGTATTGAGGTGGATAGAAAACTGGTTGGCGCGGTTGCGGCGATGACCAGCTAAGCCGCACGTTTTGGCGGCTCCAGCTTAAACGGACCTTCGGGCTCTTTTAAGAGCCCCAACGGGAAATTCTTTTTTGACGCAACCCAGTGTGGGGTGAAGCGACAGGGAGTCCCCCCCAGTGGGAAAGAAAAATATCGGCGGCGGCCAGATCTCGGAGAATCCTCGAGGGCAGCGGCAGAGGAAAGAAAGGAGCAAGATGGCGTCGGAGGGAGCCCAGGCGACATGGGGACCGGACCAAGAAGAATTTTTAAGACGGTGTGTGGAGCTGCTTAAAAAGGAGGTGATGGCCCCGATGCAACAGGCAATCGAGGGGCTTAAAGAGACACAAAAGGCCCAGGAGATAGAGCTCTGTGTGGTGGAGCAGAAGATAACGGACAATGAGGACGAGATCCTGGGCCGAGCGGTCAAAATGCAGACACACGAGGCACTCCATAAGAAGTGCATCGAAAGGATTGAAGTCCTGGAAAATAGATCAAGGAGAAAGAACCTCCGGATCCTGGGTCTCCCCGAGGGAGTGGAAGGAGCTGACGGCGGGGCTTACACGAGCACGATGCCACGCTTGCTAATGGGAGCTGAGGCCCCCTCGGGCCCCTTGGAAGTGGAAGGGGCCCACCGGGTCCCTGCGAGGAGACCAAAGGCTGGAGAACCACCTAGGGCGATGATTGTGCGATTTCACCGCTTCAATGACAGAGAGGTTGTTCTGAGATGGGCCAAGAAGGTACGAAGTAGCAGATGGGAGAATGCGGTGGTACGGGTGTACCAGGATTGGAGTGCGGAGGTGGCGAGAAGGAGGGCGAGTTTCAATCGAGCCAAGGAGGTGCTGCATAAGAAGAAAGTTAAGTTCGGGATGTTGCAGCCGGCGCGATTATGGGTCACGTACCAGGATGGACATTACTATTTTGAGACGTCGGAAGAAGCATGGACCTTCATTCAAAAAGAGAAACTGGACCAGAACTGAGGGACTGATGTTGGAGGGGAAACGACAATGCTGATGTATAGAGGTGTAAATTGGGGAGGGGGGACACACTGAGAAATGTGGGCGCCGGTGGGGGGGAAGAAGACACACAGGCGGGGGATGGGGAATAGGAACGGGGCGGTAGGGGGAGATGGTTCTAGAAAGCGCGGGGTTTATTTTTCTTTTCCCGCGCCAGAGAGATGATGGCGGGAAGATAGGCGCAAGGAGGAGGGGAGTTCCTCACACGGGGGGGGTCAAGGAGAGAGCGGGAGAAGCCGGGGTCAGTTGAAGTCAGCTGACTTTCGGAAGCAATATGGGGGGAGTAACCATGCTAGATGGGGATCTAGTGGGGGGGGGGGCACAACTGGGTTGCTGCTGCGGAGATTGAAAGGGAGCTGGTAAGAGAAACGGTGGTTGAGGCGGGAATGCGCCGCCTGGGGAACGGGTGGGTGCACGGAACCGGGACGTGGGACTGGCCCAGAGAGGGTGATGGCTAGTCGACAGGGGAGGGGGGCGGGCAGCCCCCCAGTCCGGCTGATCACGCGGAATGTGAGAGGCCTAAATGGGCCGATTAAGAGGGCTCGAGTGTTCGCGCACTTAAAGGGACTGAAGGCAGACGTGGCCATGCTTCAAGAGACGCATCTGAAGGTGGCGGACCAGGTTAGAATAAGGAAAGGATGGGTGGGACAGGTGTTCCACTCAGGGCTGGACGCAAAGAATAGAGGGGTGGCCATATTGGTGGGGAAACGGGTGTCGTTCGAGGCTAGGAACGTTGTAGCGGACAGCGGGGTCAGATATGTGATGGTGAGTGGTAGACTGCAGGGAATGGAGGTCGTGCTGGTCAACATATATGCCCCAAACTGGGATGATGCCGGATTTATGAAACGGATGCTGGGACGCATCCCGGACCTGGAGGTAGGAAACCTGGTAATGGGGGGGGGGGGACTTCAATACCGTGCTAGACCCAGGGTTAGATAGATCTAGATCCAGGACCGGAAGAAGGCCGGCAGCGGCCAAGGTGCTTAGGGGGTTTATGGACCAAATGGGGGGGAGTGGATCCGTGGAGATGTGCTAGCCGGCTGGCCAAAGAGTTCTCCTTTTTCTCCCATGTCCATAAGGTATACTCCCGGATAGATTTCTTCATTTTGGGAAGGTCACTGATTTTGAGGGTGGAAGGAACGGAGTACTCGGCCATAGCTGTTTCAGACCATGCCCCACATTGGGTGGATCTGGAACTAAGAGAGGAGAGGGAGCAGCGTCCACTCTGGCGACTGGATGTGGGATTATTGGCGGATGAGGGAGTCTGTGGGATGTATCGAAAGGTACCTGGAGGCCAACGATGATGGGGAGGTCCGAGTGGGGGTAGTATGGGAAGTGCTGAAGGCGGTGGTCAGGGGAGAGTTGATCTCCATCAGGGCTCACAAGGGGAAAACAGAGGCCAAAGAAAGGGAAAGATTACTGGGGGAGATTTTGAGTGTGGATAAAAAATATGCGGAGGCCCCGGACGAAGGACTATATAGGGAGAGTCAACGACTCCAGGCGGAGTTTGACCTGCTGACCACAGGGAGGGCAGAGGCACAGTGGAGGAAGGCACAGGGGACGAGATATGAATATGGGGAAAAGGCGAGTCGCCTGTTGGCCCACCAGCTTCGAAAGAGGACAGCGGCGAGGGAAATAGGGGGAGTTAGGGATGAAACGGGAACCACGGTGCGGAGAGCAGGGAAGGTAAATGAGGTGTTCAAGACCTTTTATGAGAGGTTATATAGGTCCCAACCCCCGGAGGGAAAAGAGGGGATGCAGCAGTTTCTGGACCAACTAAGGTTCCCGAGGGTGGAGGAGCAGGAGGTGGCAGGCCTGGGGGCGCCAATTGGGGTGGACGAGGTGACCAAAGGGCTGGGGAACATGCAGACAGGGAAGGCCCCGGGACCTGACGGGTTCCCGGTGGAATTTTATAGGAAATATGTGGCTTTGTTGGCCCCGCTGCTGGTAAGAACCTTTAACGAGGCCAGCGAAGGGGGGACCCTACCCCCGACAATGTCGGAGGCGACGATATCACTAATCCTGAAGCGAGATAAAGACCCGCTGCAATGCGGGTCTTATAGGCCTATCTCACTCCTAAACGTGGACGCCAAGTTGCTGGCAAAAGTGCTGACAATGAGGATAGAGGATTGTGTCCCGGGTGTGGTGCACGAAGATCAGACAGGGTTCGTAAAGGGGAGACAATTGAATGTCAACGTGCGACGGCTATTGGGGGTGATAATGATGCCCCCAGCAGAGGGGGAGGCAGAGATAGTGGCGGCAATGGATGCAGAGAAGGCATTTGATAGGGTAGAGTGGGATTATCTATGGGAGGTGCTGAGGAGGTTCGGGTTCGGGGAGGGGTTTGTCAGCTGGGTTAAACTCCTCTATGGGGCTCCAATGGCAAGTGTAGTCACAAATCGGCAAAGGTCGGAGTATTTTTGACTATATAGGGGAACAAGACAGGGATGCCCGCTGTCCCCATTACTGTTCGCGCTGGCAATTGAACCACTGGCCATAGCGCTGAGAGACTCCTAGAAATGGAGAGGGGTGGTTAGAGGGGGAGAGGAACACCGAGTGTCACTCTACGCAGATGACCTACTGTTATATGTGGCGGATCCAGTGGGGGGGATGATAGAGGTTATGCAGATATTGAGGGAGTTTGGAGATTTCTCGGGATATAAGCTTAACATGGGGAAAAGTGAGCTTTTCGTAATACACCCTGGGGACCAGAGTAGAGGGATAGATGGCCTGCCGCTAAGGAGAGTGGAAAGAAACTTCCGATACCTGGGGATTCAGATAGCCAGGAGTTGGGGAACCTTACACAGACTCAATCTGACTCGGCTGGTGGAGCAAATGGAAGAGGATTTCAAAAGGTGGGATATGCAGCCGCTGTCACTGGCGGGCAGAGTGCAGGCGATTAAGATGATGGTCCTCCCGAGGTTTCTTTTGTGTTTCAATGTCTCCCTATATTGATCACTAAGGCCTTTTTCAAAAAAATAGATAGGAGCATCATGAGCTTTGTGTGGGCAGGGAAGGCCCCGAGGGTAAGGAGGGGGTTCCTGCAACGTAGCAGGGACAGAGGGGGACTGGCGTTGCCGAATTTGGGCGACTACTACTGGGCCGCCAACCTGGCGATGATCCGTAAGTGGATGATAGAGGGAGAGGGGGCGGCGTGGAAAAGGCTGGAGATGCCGTCCTGTAAAGGAATGAGCTTAAAAGCGCTGGTGACGGCGCCACTACCGCTCTCCCCAAAAAAGTTTACCACGAACCCAGTGGTGGCGGCAACATTAAGTATCTGGGGGCAATGGAGGCGACAGAGGGGTGTGCTGGTAGCCTCGGTGTGGTCCCCGATCTGGAACAACCAGAGGTTTGCCCCAGGGAGGTTGGACAGAGGGTTCCAGAGCTGGCACCGGGCAGGAATTAGGAGAGTGGGAGACTTATTTATAGATGGGACGTTTGCGAGCTTGAGAGTGCTAGAGGAAAAGTATGAGCTTCCCCCGGGGAATATCTTTAGGTATATGCAGGTGAGGGAGTTCACTAGACAACAGGTGAGAGAATTTCCGCTGCTCCCGACACAAGGGATCCAGGATAGAGTGCTTTCGGGGGTGTGGGTCGGGGTGGGCAAAGTGTCCGAAATATACCGGGAAATGAGAGAAGAGGGGGAGGAGCTGGTAGAAGAACTGAAGGGAAAATGGGAAGAAGAGCTCGGGGAGGAGATTTTGTGGGCTGATGCCCTAAGTAGGGTAAATTCCTCTTCCTCATGTGCCAGGCTTAGCCTGGTCCAATTTAAGGTGCTACATAGAGCACACATAACGGGAGCGAGGTTGAGCAGGTTCTTCGGAGTGGAGGACAAGTGCGGGAGGTGCGGGGGAAGCCCGGCGAACCACACACATATGTTTTGGTCGTGTCCGGCACTGGAGGGGAGTGACGGGAGTGATCTCGAAGGTGGTGAAGGTCCGGTTCAAGCCAAGCTGGGGGTTAGCTACATTTGGGGTAGCGGATGAGCCGGGAGTGCAGGAGGCGGAAAAGAGGCCGATATTGTGGCCTTTGCGTCCCTAGTAGCCCGGCGTAGGATTTTACTCATGTGGAAGGAAGCGAAACCCCCCGGCGTGGAGGCCTGGGTAAACGATATGGCAGGGTTCATAAAACTGGAGCGGATGAAGTTTGCGCTGAGAGGATCGGCTCAAGGGTTCACCAGGCGGTGGCAACCGTTCCTCGACTGTCTAGCGGAACGTTAGGGGGAAAATAGATAGCCTGCAGCAGCAGCCCAGAGGGGGGGGGGGGGGGGGGTGGCGTAAATTGTTTGTGTTCTAGATGGGATGAGGGGGCGGGGGGCGGGCACTATTTCGTGTTATTTTGTTAGTTCACTATTTTATTTCAACAATGTTATCTATCAGTTATCATGTTACCGTTTTTGTTGATTTGTAAGGGGGGAAAATTGTGTTTGAAAACTTTAATAAAATATATATTTTTTAAAAAGAAAAAAAAAGAAAACTGGTTGGCAGAGAGGAAACAAAGAGTAGGAATTAATAGGTCCTTTTCAAATTGGCAGGCAGTAACTAGTGGGGTGCCACAAGGATCGGTCAAGGGAGTGCAGCAAAGGTTTACCAGACTGATTCCAGCGATGGCGGGACTGTCATATGAGGAGCGATTAACTAGGTTAGGATTGTTCTTGCAGGAGTTCAGAAGAATGAGGGGGGGATCTCATGGAGGCTATAAAATTCTAACAGGACTAGACAGGGTAGATGCAGGGAAGATGTTCCCAATGGTGGGTGTGTCGAGAACCAAGGGGTTACAGGATTCAGTCTGAGGATTCATTTCGGACAGATGAGGAGACATTTCTTCACCCAAAGAGTGGTGAGCCTGTGGAATTCATTACCACAGGAAGTAGTTGATGCTAAAACATTGAATAGATTCAAGAGGCGGCGAGATATAGCACTTGGGGTGAATGGGATCAAAGGGTGAAAGCAGGATTAGGCTATTGAGTTGGATGATCAGCTATGATCGTGGTAAATGGCTCATTCTGCTCCTATCTTCTACATATCTACGTATCTATTGCCAGAGAAAACTATCTTATGCTGAGAAGGAATAAGTATCAAAACAAAATCTGAACTTAAAGAGACACTAACCGGAAATCATCCCACTGCATAAAATATCATTATCCTTTTATTTCATTAGTATTTTCAACCATCCCATTCCCTCTGTGTTGTTTGTCTGTGTGTCTGTAGAGAGCAGGGGTAGTTAGGAAGGGGGACTTGGGAAAGGGGTAAGTAGATAGTCAGTCACATTTTCTGTCCATTTAATTATAATACTGCACATAATAAAATGGTTCTTGTGTGCTAAAGTTACAAACCCGGTGACTAGTTTATTGGGATCAACCAATGATCTTGAGTGTTTTAAATAAGATCTAATTTCACCTGTGTTGCGACTCCGAGCCAAGTGGGGCTGGAATTGACCAGGCACTAGCCCAGGGTGTTGTGACATGAAGTAAATAGTGGGCACACACACAGAATTTTACTCCAGCTGTAATACTGAATATTTTTTAAACCAGAAAGGACAGTCAGCACCTTGTATTCTGAGAAATGTTATTCATTGCTTATGTTCACATGTTTTCCCATGTGAGCTGTGCGTTTTATTCAATGAATAAACCACAATAAGAGAAATCGAAAATGCTCAATGTCACCCATTCATGCAACCTTAAATGTCAAAATCTCTGCTCTTTTCACGACCTCTTGATTCCTTGATAACAATGTACAGTCAACTCCCATTCTAAATGGAACCTTTTGGCCAACTTGTCACATCTTACAACAATTGAGTTGTGCTGCAAAATTTAACATTGCGACACCAATTTCCAACAAACTGGATCTATTTTGCATTTCAATATTTTCTGATCGACACAATTTGTACAATTATTTTAGCCCATTTGTGCTATTATTTTAGCACACCTGGTCTAAAGTTATTTTTTCATTCCATTAAACATTGATTCCATGTGCAATAACCTTCTCCAGATAAATCCCTTGTAGCTTTAGGAAACCTAGCAGTTTGTAATGTAGTTATATCAGGTAACCAGCTGGGGATGCTAAAGATTCAAACCAAGCCCGCTCCCTATATTAAATACACGGTGGCTTAAATAAATGCTGGCTTTCGTTTTTCATTTAACTGTTAATATTTGACAAAGTATTCAGTGAAAGCGGGCATGTTATGAGCTTAAATTTTGCACAGTTATTTTTGTCAGGTATTGCACACTTGTGCAAAGTGATTGGTGTAGCCACCTAAATTTGCCAACTCCCGATTTAAAATGGCGAACTGCAAAGGCTGATGGGAAAGTCAGCCAACAAAACAGAAACCGGCAGGTGCAGGTTTGCTGTGTATTAAAACCTTGCAAAAGGCCAGACAACATCGATACCAGTGACCATCAGCATAACAATGTAGCAGTCATCTGCATACTGATAGCAATCCCCAGGAACAATAAGTAACATTTTGGACACACAAAGCAAAGCCAGACTCCTCGCGCCAGCAGGAGCCAACACAAAGGAGGTGAACGAGCACCTCAAGACCGCCCATTGATCAGAGAACCGCTCCAGTATTGGAGAAAATCGAACCAAGCAATTGGGACAAAGTCCAATCACTTGGGACCAGGTACAGGGTCCGCCCCAAAAGGCGGGAAGCCCCTTGGGACTCTAAGAGTTAAGCCCCAAGTTCAAATAGGGCTCTCTTCAGCCCTCTTCACCTCTTCGTCCTGCCCGGGTCACCCAGCAACGCAAACCAACATTGACCGTGACCGCTGCAGTGACCACCGAACGAAGTAAGTCTTAATTCAACGCTCGCTACGAGATAGGCACTCCTAGCTACCAATCCGTACCAACTTCGAATCCCGCAGACTCAGAACCCGAACGAAAGGCCATTTGTTCCCCTGACCTGGTGGGCCAGTCCGAAGTTAAGTCTAGGCCTGTTAGTTATAGAAGTAGCTTAGACGTAGAATTTGTGCATGAGTAGCGATTACTGTGTATAATAAATGTGCTTTGATTTGAATCTTACTAAATCGGTGTATTGGGTTATTGATCATTACTCGGACTTGAACATCGTGGCGGTATCATAAAGATACCTGGCGACTTGAGAGCAAAGGTAATAAAACAGATCAATTGAACCAAGGAGAAAGTTAGCAACCTTGGCAATGTAAAAAGTTAAATGGATCTGCAATCAATAGCTCTGTAATAGTAATAGCACTGCAATGAAGTTACTGTGAAAATCTCCAAACGTACTGTATTTTGAGAATGGTGCTGGACAACTATGTAACTGGCAGGTGCAGGCTTCGAGATCATTGCCTCACCCCCATGATCGTGCAAGAGATAAGGCGGAGATGTTTGCAAATATCATGAGCCAAAAGTGTAAAGTGGAAGAGCCCACTTGCCACCCCCACCTCCGCTCACAATGTCCCTACCACAATAGATGCCAGTGACGGCTCTGCAAGTCAGTAAATGCTGAATAGACTTGAAAAGGCCATGTGTTAGGATAATATTCAGATTGGACGTGTGCCAGTCACCCCTCTGGGTTGAGCTATTCCAGTATCACTCTGACGTTGGCATCTGTCAGACAACATGGAAGACTGTTCAAATATGCACAATCCATGAAAGTCAGATCAAATTTAAACCCACCAGTTATTGCCCTATCAGCCCCCTCACAAACATCAGTAACGCGATGGAAGGACCATTGGTAGCATAATCAAGTAACACGCACTCACCAAAACCCCACACAAGATCAAAGAAGGCAAAGTGAAAGAAATAAAAGAGAAGCAAAAGAAAACAAAACAGACCAGCATTGAAGCTAAATGAAGATTAGGGGGAGGTTATGGTATAAAATTGTTGAACTCAGTGTTGAATCTAGAAGGCTGTAAAGTACCCAGTTGAAAGATGAGCTGCTGTTCTTTGAGCTTACATTTAGCTCCATTGACCACATCCCTTCTTCAAATGTCACCCCTTAATGTGGATTCAGATAACCTCTGATCTCCCATTCTCTGACCCTGAATGATCTGTGCATGGCAAAGCTTCATCCCCTTTCAGCCCCACCTCAATGAATTTCAAAGCTGGCACACTGCTGAGCTCTTCTTCTGTTGGCTTTGCCTTCATGTCCCCTTCTTTGGCAGGATTCCTTCCCGTGCACAATGGACCTGGTCACCGGTCTCCGTTATTTGCCCGCACTCTGGCCTCCAAATCTCTCTCGATATCTTCATTGAGAATTGTCGCCTTAGCATTTGCTATCTCAATTTGATTCCAGGTTTCACCAAAGCCTCGATCTAGATATGAGTGCAAAGATGTAAATTCCAGGAGAGGCGAGGGTGGGTACCTGCAATATCAAGGCAGCATTTTTCCAGCTATTGCACCAGGGAGCCATTCAAAACTAAGGGAAATGAGAATCAGTGGAAAACCCACCAATGTCTGTGGTTATACACCAAGAGAGCTGGTTGCGGCTGCTGAAGGCCAGTCCTCTCTGGCCCAGGACATCAGAACAGGAAACATCTTTTATCCAATTGTCTTCAGCTGCTTCATTGATGGCCTTTCCACTGTCAAAAGGTCATGTCTGTGGCTGTGAACTGACATTTCCAGTGTTTCATTCACGACTCTTCACATAATGGAGCAGCCCCCAACAGCTTCCAGCAGGGTTGGCATGACAGATTGGCTTAGGCTGATAATTGCTGGGTAACGCTGGGAGAATAGAGGCCGACCATCTCTCCATCATTGGCAAGTCCCCCCCACTATCAGCATGTTAGGGGCCACCGTTGATTAGAAGCTGAACCAGACCAGCCATCAACAGCATGTGGCAGTGCCAAGAGCAGGCAAAAGCCTGGATACATGGTGACAGGCGACTTCACCTTTTAATCCCTCAGGACCTAGCTACAAGACTCATGTCAAGAATGCCAAGCTGGATGTATGCCTCTAAACCTTTAAAAAAAAAAAAAAAATCAACATCTGGGACAAGGCAGATTATTTGATCAATGCCCCTGCTGCTGAATACCAACCCCTCCATCACTGGCAACCTCAACTGGAAACTGTATGATCCAGAAGAAGCACTGCAGTAATTAACAAAATAGCTTCAACAGCTCCAGACCTTGTGATAGCCAAGAAGGATAAGAACGTCAAAAAATGGAACACTTGAACATAGATCCCCCTTAGAACCACAGAAATGTTACGGTACAGATAGGGGCCATTCAGCCTGTCATGTCTGCTCTGTGCCGGGCAAAAAGAGGAAAGAAACCAGCCACTCATTTTAATCTCATTTTCCAGCACTTGGTCCATAGCATTGCAGGTTTCAGCACTTCAGATGTAGAGCTGCACCTTTTACATGAGTTGAGCATTTCAGCCTCAGCCACCAACTTAGGCAGTGAATTCCAGACTTAAGAGGTAAATTCCTTTGTTGTCACTAGGTCCTGGAATTCCTGAGCTAATACCATAGTGAGTGAATCTCATTACAAGCACTCTAGCACACCTATTTACTGTTTTCAATATATAGAGGAACAACACCAATGTAAAATATATTAGCATTTTATTCATTTATTGTTACAATTTCTTTCAAACTGTGCGTATATCTTACTTTAAAATATACTTAAAATGCTTTCTTTGAAAAAAAAATGTGAGAGACATATTCAAGAATCACCAAAACCAGGCACCTGAGCTGTCTTTAGAGGTCTTTTATTTTGTGGTAATACTGCTACTATTTATATGATCATTTTTGTTACAAAGCTTTACGAAACAGTTATGCTTTAACATGCACCTTCTAACTTAAGGTCCTGGGGCAGCCATGATTATCTTAATTCTGCCCAGAGGCAAGTCCATGAGATTTGCAACCAAAACCTATAGAAAATCAGGTGTCCCTCTTCACACCTTAACATAAAGGAGAGGCGGCTGTTTTTTGAGAAAAAGGGGAGGACAGTCACATCGAGGGAGACAGAAACCGATTCCACTGTTTAAAGCAGAGGAAAGGGTGCTTTTTATGTTAGCCTCCAAGTAGGATGCTGGTGAGCTCTGATTCTGTTCGAAGAGACGGGACTTATGGAGGTTTAGTGACCAAGGAGCCGCCAGACTGGTCCTTCCTGCTGGAACTTGATTCGGGGACACTCAAAAGACTGAGTGGAGTGACTTCTAAAGGAGACTGGATGACTCATCACTGTATGTCAGGGAGCCTAATGAAAAGACATGCATAGTTTGGGACTTGAATGTCAAGGCTACATGCTAGGAGTGTGGTATCAAGAAAAATGTGCTGTAAAGTATTTTGGTTGGATTGGTTAGATACTGGGGAAGTATCTTTTCTGTAGTTTGATGTATTTGTTGCTTAAGTAATATTTAGTCAGCATTGATTTTAGCTCTTGTTACAGTACACATCTTAAAACATGACTTTTTTTGACCTGTGCTTGGAAATTAATTTCTCTTAAATTACTGATCTGTGGGGACTGTGAAATATTGAAGAGTGAAAATTGTAGATTCTACTTTCACAATGGTCTACTTGACAAATTACAGAAGCTGTAAATCATAGGAACATCAGACGAGAAGTGGGCAATTCAGCCCGAGTCTTTTTCATCATTTAATAAGATTAGGATTGGTCTCCATCTTATCCCCATCTAGCTGCCAGTTTTGCCAATCTTACTACCTTAGCCTAACAGAACTAAATTGTTACAAGTTAGAAGGTCATGTAGCTTAGGCCCTTTGGCAGAGTGATGTATATGATTGATGTACATTCCATAAAACATGGGCTATGGTGTATTATAAATTCTTTCAACCCATGGTAACATATCATTATACTTGAAAATGACAGTAGACCAGTGAGATCTGTGAAGCTGATCAGTATGCTGTTGAACTGCTAGACATTGTTTTGTCCAGAATAGTTATTTTTACCAGCAAATCCATTACATAAAAGTGAATTGGTAGCTTTGATAAAGCTGCAAGGTTCATTCGAGCATGTTCAGGCTCATTATTTCGTTGTATAGAAATGTAATGTCTAAATAAATAATACTTACAAATATAGAGAGGGATAGGGAACAATGTAATAACATGGTTTTATAGTTCTGGTCAAGTCAAGGCTAGTTAGATATATTTAAGTGGCATAGCCAGTTTGAACAAAACATTTGTCTGCTGAATAGAACAGACTTGAGATGAATGTTCTGAAACATCTCTTCCCAGAAATTGAGGGAACTAGGTACTTGGCAGTGTTGTTCAGTAAAGTTACTAAATTATTGTTGAGCTTGATTGTCCGCTGTCCAAAACCATCAGCCTCACCACCCCTTTTGAACACCAGCACTTGCAGCTTAAATCTCTTCTGATGTACTGTTCTCTCTTTAGGTAATGTCCCTCTTCCCTTTAAATCTGTCATCACCCCTCTCCCCCTTAAAACAATGCTTGATCCCAGTCCTTGCAAATTATTACCCCACCGCCAACCTCCCTTTCTCTCCAAAATCCTTCAGTGTGTTGTCATCGTCCAAATCCAGGCCCATCTTCCTCAGAACCGGTTGTGAAAATCCCTCCAAAATGGCTTTCACATATCCCACCTCCCCAGTAAGCTTGAGGCCATATAAACACTGCTGCTCGTGTCCTTACTCATATCAGGTTTCCTTCATCCATCACCACGTGCACTGACTTATGTTAACCCCTGGCCAAGCAAAGCCTTGATTTTAAAATTCTCACCGTTGTTTTCAAATCCCTCCATGGTCTCACCCCTCCCTTTCTTTCACGGTCATCGCCTTAAGCAACATAAACCTCTGATATCTATATTCATTAAATTCCAGCCTCTGGAAGGCCCATTATTTTAATCAGTTTACCATTGGCGGCTATGCCTTTAGATGCCTCAGTCACGAGCTCTGGAATTCTCTCCCTAACCTCTCCAGCTCTTTTTCTTTCCCCTTTAAGATACCCCTTAAACCCAATCTCTTTCACTAAGCTTTTGGTCATCTGCCTACAATGTGGAGTTGTGTCATAGTTCTTCGGAATGGTTTACTGTGTTGAAAGTACTATATAAAAGGGTTGTGCTGAATTAGGCCTTAACCAAGGAGACATTGGTGGCTAAATTGGTGGGGTGGGGGAATCTATAAATCAGCCAGGATTCCTGCTCTAATTGCGATCCAGCGAGTCTTGTTAGAAAGTCTTTATTCATTTCAGTTAAAGAACAAGATTGCGCTCAAAGCTTCAAAATCCCTCTTGCTCTAATAGCCAGCCATCATTCATTCTTCCATTGCAATATCGGCAAGAATGGGCAACTGCAAAATATGGCAGAGCATAACAAACCACATCTGATTAAACAGGTTGAGATTAATTTTCCTGTTTGCCAGGATGATTTGCTTCTGCTTCATTGGCAGTTCAATTGCTATTTACATGAGATTAAGTATTGGCAGTTTCTTTGAATAAATACTTGCATTAACAGGGCAACTTTAACGTAGGAAAACATTCCATGGTGCTTCACAGGAGTGTAATATAAAAACCACCAAGTCAAAAGTATGACTGAATGGTTGGTCAAAGAGGTAGGTTTTAAGGAGAATCTTAAGAGGAGAGATGCTTTAAGGAATTCTAGAACAAGACCTAGACAAATAAAGGCAGATACCAATGGTGGGAATTAAGGAATGGATTAATCCAGATTTAGAGGCATATAGAGTTGGATGATGGGGATTAGCTAGAAAGGGAGATGTGAAGATGAGTTTTAAAACGGAGGCATTGGTGAACCAGCAGCTGACAACAAGAGTAAGGGTGATGGAGGAACTCAGGTTTATGGACAGTGAATGTTGGCAAGCCAGGAGAATATTGGAATAATCAACTCTGGAAATAACAGGCATCTGATACGTTATTGAAGACAAGATCTCTGCTCAATTATCTATACTTTTGAGAGATCAAACCTGGAGGAGTAACTATAATCTGTAGTACACAATTAGTGTTGAAAAAAGACTTGCCAAAGCTTGCACTTATCAGGACACTACACAATACCAGTATTGGTGGAGGAGGGGACAATTTATACTGTATAAGAAAATGCTGATTCATTGACAAGTGGACTCTGCAAGGCACTGCCATAGGAATGCACCAGTTGATGGTGACTGATGGATAACTGACAAGTATACTTTGAAATTTAAATCTGGTTGTTTTACTGATTAGCGAATGGCTGTCACTTATTTTGTTCAGCTGAAACAGGCGTAATATGTATAAATGTACTCTCTGTCAGCAAAGAACAGGGTCCTGTGAATTAATACATGTAGCTTCCAGTACGCACAAATTCACCACACCGAGCCCGACTGACTACCTTAAACTGGTTGTCAGCTTAATTATTAGCAGACTGAGGATTTAGCAAATGTTGGGCCAATTTCAGAGTCGCATCTCATGCTGGACACTGTTTTGAGAGCATGGGCTGGTTGGATAGTCTGTACCTTGCCCTTTGCAAACAGTAGCTGGCACATGCTGTTTGATACGATCCACCAGTCTTTGGGAGGTACAGCCTACATACCTATCACCACACTGGCTCTGAAATTCATATACCATATTACTCAATTGCTGTGGCAGAACTTCTTGTTTGACGGCAGAATCCTGCTATATTAACTGGACATCATACATTGAACCAATACATCAAAATGTTATCTACCTCTACAGTGCTCGAAGAGCTGCAGTGATTAGACCACTACTCCTGCACTCTGTTAAGTGATGGTCAGTCTGCTAACATTCACCATCAAAGACCACACCTCAATCCACAGCTAGACAAGGCACCCAAGAGCCATTGCAATTACACCCCAGTGAAGTTAAATGCTTTCAAAAGCGAGATAAAACCATGAACTACTTTTCATTTCAGTGCACAAGACTCATTTAATAATAATAATCTTTGTCTCAAGTAGGCTTACATTAACAAGGCAATGGAGTTACTGTGAGAACCCCCTAGTCGCCACATTCTGGCACCTGTTCGGGTACAGAGTGAGAATTCAGAATGTCCAAATTACCTAACAGCACGTCTTTCATGACTTGTGGGAGGAAACCGGAGCACCTGGAGGAAACCCACAGACACGGGGAGAACGCGCACACTCCACACAGGCAGTGACCCAAGCCGGGAATCGAATCTGGGACCCTGGAGCTGTGAAGCAACAGTGCTACCGTGCCGCCCCAAAACAAAGTCAGGGCAGCTGACCAGAGAAAACGTGGGACATATGCTAAAAACCTATGTTAAGGAGTGCTCAAATTACCGTAAATGAACAGACAATCTGATGTCACTTATTTTTTATTAGATTAGGAGACAATGGAAAAAGAAGCACATTTCTTTTCCTTTGTAATTGGAACTATTAAAAATACAATGTGTTCACAGGAAGCAATATTACAAAAGTTGCAGTTAGACATTACACAATAACTACCCATCATTTGGGGACATTTAAAACTAAATATACTTTCAGAATTACAAATGCTAGGCACACAAATAATAACTCTTTAAAAACGCCTATAAAATCTGATAGTTACCATTCGATTGAGCACCTCAACACAAGTGCTACATTTATTGGAAATTTGGTGCTTATTTAAACTTCATGCAAATAATGTAACTTATGAACAATCATGCCTCACAGTATAACTAACAGAAATTAATCAACTTTTGTATGTAGATATAATTAAGGAAACAGAAATGTGAAGTTTAGGAAGAATGTAAACTATTTGCTTTTATACGAAGAGGTCCTCAAAGTAAATTCATTACAAATCACAGCATTGCATGAAAGATTCTGGAACTACACAAATAAAAGGAAACAAGGTGGTAGAAAGGAGGTCTTAGCAATGGAGGTAACTAACAGTTATGGAGAGATTGGATCACTATCTAAGAATTTGTCAGAAAAAGAGCTTCGTTTGTAACATTCTGCTTTGATTACAAAGAACTAAAGCCCTCACAGAGTAGCAGGAAAGCAGATTTTGTCAGAAAGTTTATCAGAAAAGCCAAATTTGGAAAAACAAAAATACAAAGAAAATTAGATACAGTGCTACAGTACATCTCCTTCAGTAAGATATACCCAGATGTCCAGAAACTAAACATGCCTTCAGATTTTCATTATTTGCAATCATCAGTATTAATCTAACTGTATATTTAGCATAGCTTCCACAAATGCATAGCTTGACTTAAAAGAGTTTTGTTGCAAAGAACATTTCCGATAACATCTTAGAACCACTCCAAAGCAAATATTTTCTACAGTAAACACATTGGAATGTTTCATGTTGTTCTCGTATTAGTAACAGCTCTGATGCTGACAGGGCTGCAGGAAGAAAATGGAATTGTGACTAAAATTACAGGACATTGGTCAGAGGCTAACGATTTTCTTTTATAAATTGAAAGCGCACAATTGATTATTTTTTTCCAATTAAGGGGCAATTTAGCATGACCAATCCACCCACCCTACACATCTTTGATGGTTTGTGGGGGCGAGACCCACACAACACAGGGAGAATGTGCAAACTCCACATGGACAGTGACCTGGGGCCGGGTCCGCAGCACTGTGAGACAGCAGTGCTAACCACCGCGCCACCCGCAGGAGGCTAACTGGGGCAAGAACAAAACATATGGTGGCCTGATTAACATACAATGCTAAGGGAGAGCTTGTGTAAAAATTAAAAACAGGCACTACCTCAAATCAGTGGTCCATGTAATAATTTAGGTGCTGTCCACTTTCTAAAAAAAATAATAATTTGCTTTGAATTTGCTCTAGAAATAAACTAAGCCTCAATAATGACCGTCCTGAACCACTAACTTATACAGCTCTTTTGTTATTAGTCAACTTCCAGGTCACTATCATCACTACGAGACACCGAAGCACTCTGAATGGATGTGGGTGACACCACATCTTTCTCTGGCAGCACACCATACTCGCGCAAAAACGCCTCCAAATCTACTGCAAAGAAGTCAAATCCAAGTTGGTCAGTGATGCGCACAAAGTTGCCAATCAAATCTCCGCATTTGTAGACTAGCAGAGCAGGCAAGGCATTACCAGTGAATCTTGCACTGGCTCCAATGACAGAACTGCGGACTTTGCAGAATTTCACAACCGGATATTCTGTAGCTAGACAGATCAGGCACCCATTCATGGCTTCACATCCAGGATGGTCATCTTCATAGATATGCACCATTATGAGGGTATTCTTTTCCTCTTTGTCGATTGTGTCCAGGAAGGCTTGTGAGCTGCCCAGTTCAAAGATCTCTTCAAAGCGCTTTCCACTGTACAGATGTTCCCTCATTTCCTCCATCCGCTGCTTCCTGTACTGCTCCAAAAATTCTTCATCATCCCTTTCATGCAACATATTGCACTCTTTCATAGTCATCTACAGTACAAAAATCCACAAAAGATTAGATTTGAACTTGCACACTGCGAGTGCAAATACGTATTTCTCAATTTTAGGCTGGAATTCTTTGTCCGTTCACACAGGTGGGTTTCTCCAGTCCCGATGCAGTGAATGGAGTTTTTGGCTGAGCACCAAATTCTCCATTCTCGCTGGCTGAGTGGGGTGAACCCAGATCGGGGAATCGCAGCCTTAGTTACTTTATCCGGATCCAACAACATTAGCATCGATGGTCAGAACAAATACCTACAATATACACACATACACAAGGAACTTTAAAATTAAAAAATATTTCACAAACTGAAAAATTTCTCTTGTTACTGGATTTTTACTTTAGTCAAGTTACTCTAAAATAAAAAATGGAATGATTAGTAAAGCCTATTTTAATCAATTTCCTTTTTAAAAATAAAAACACACTATGACCTTCCACAATTAGTATTTCATTTTGGCAAACTTTCTGCACATTTATGCTTCAGAGCTCGATCCAGTTCTCTTCATTGTGTTTGATATTTCCACAGCCCTCTGTTCCCTCATTGACAAGTTACATATCACAAAATTAACCTTTCCATTGATCTTGTCCTGGATTACTCTCTGCTTCTGCTGGTCTTTCTCTTCATCCAAATGAGACCGACAACTCATTGAGAGTCTCTTGATGAGTTTCCGTACCTCCCGGCGCTGCTCTGCACGCTGTTCTGTTTCGAGCTGCTTGAACCGGCGCCAGTCATTTATCACTCCTTTAGGGCCTGCACAAAGAGGAACAAACACAACGGCGATCAATAAAATAAAAGCATTTGCTGGACAGCAAGTATGAGGCAAACGCCAGAGGGCATAACCTTCATAATTTACTAAATGAACGGAGAAAAGTCTAATGTGCGTTCAATGCTTCTCCGTTATTACAGGAGGTTAATGAATCCTTTTCACAAGTAGCTTCGAAAATTCATTCTAGCCTAATATCTAATTGAAGTCTATTACAAATTATAATACAAGTATGTTTCAAAGAACTCCTGAGCTGTCCATTTCATTAATTTGTAAATGTATTCTCTCTTTTCAAAATAAACTCAGCCTGATGCACTAGTGAGAAACAATGAACTACTGTGGGATCCAGTAATGACATGTTTTTGTTGATACCTATTTATTATTTGACTATAGACTCAAGTGGTGCACAGGAACACTCAGAATTAATGGAATCTGTATTTTAAAATATGCTATATACAACGTTTTTGTTAATAACGCAAAATTTGTTTTGACCATGGACTGAAGATGTTCGGCTGGTATATTGCATTTATCAAATTCTAAATCTATAATAAATGATGGCACAGGAAGGATCGGAGTTTCAACGCTATGAGCATCAACCTTTTGCATTTTGCAGTATCATGAAACTATCAAAATTATTTACCATAAAATTTGTGGATGACTTCCACAGCAGTGTATGTCATTTTAAAGATTGATCAAGGTGGAATCTGCGGTATAACTGCAGAATTTTATTTTTGAAAGTGATGTTAGGTCTCATTGGGTGCAGTTCAATTCTGCCTTTCATGTTATTCTATTTATCAGAGGCAGAAAGCTGCTAAAGGAGGTACTCTCCTAAGTAACCTTACACTTGCTGCAGTGTTAACTGCAACCAGCCAAAGCAAACGTTTTAAGCTGAAAGCTACAGAAATTGCAATGGAGACCATTGCATCTTTTGAAGGAACAGATGAATGTTTGAAGCAAAGGAAGATACAGAGCTTACAGAGAAAGTGTCAAGAGGCCCCACATTTGAATGTACACAAGTAGGTTCCTGCATTTCCCTCCATGTTCAGTCACAAACCAAATTCAGGAATGATATCCTTTAACACCACTTGTGGCATGTTATCTTTCCTCAACCTACCAGTGGCTTTTGGCACTTTTCACCCCAGCGTCCTCCTCCAACACCTCACCTCTGTTATTCAGCTCTGTGGAGCCTTTGCTGGTTCCAGTATTGACTACTGAATCACCACCAGAGATTTTCTACCAATTGTTTCTCTTCCCACACCTGCATTGTCACCTTCAGAATCCCAGGAAGATTGAACCTTGCCATAAACCCCCACCTAATCCGCAGTCTGGCCCTTGGTGATATCATTTGCAGATTGGGTCGCAGGTTCGGTTTGTAAACAGATAACATCTACTTCCCCATAAACTCTCCAATGCCTACTGCCAAGATTACTTGTTCAAAATTTGGTTTTAGATGAGCAAATTCTTCTAATTAAATTATTAGAGATAGTGGGGAGGCGGCAGCATAGTAGTATTGTCACTGGATTAGTAACCCAGAAACTCAGGGTAATATTCTGGGGACTTGGATTCAAATCCCACCACGGCAGTAAAAATCTGGACGACTATGAAACCATTGTCAATTGTCATAAAAATCCATCTGGTTCGCTGATGTTCTTTAGGGAAGGAAATCTGTCTACATGTGACTCCAGATCCACAGCAATGTGGTTGACTCTTAAAAGCCCTCTGAAATGGCAAGCCACTCAGTTCAAGTGCAATTAGGGATGGGCAATAAATGCTAGTCCGGCCAGTAACGCCCCCATCCCCTGAACAAATATTTAAAAAATTAGCAAGACCAAAGCCATCATTCTGCAATGAATGCATGCCCTGGCCATAGATAACTTGTTCTCTCTAGCATAGTCTCAAATTAAACAAGTTCGGTCTCAAATTAAACAAGTTCACTATCTTTAACACTAGAGCCTCTTCCTGGCCTACTTTCACACCACACTGCCTGCATCCCACCTGTCGCTAAAATCCTAACAACTAACTTTGCAATCCCGAAATCCAATTACTCTTCTAGTTGGCCTCCCATTCATGTTTACCACTTTAATACAATTAGTGAATGAAGGAAATCTTAGCCTGGAAATTTAACAGAAGGAGTGACAATCATGTTTAAGTACTTTACTGAATATAATGGTATCAAACCTGGTATCGTCAATTTTTGGTGTTTATTCTTGCTTTAGGGGAAAACAATGTTTGAAATATTTAAAAATATGAGTCCTTCAACCAAAAAGTCTGAAATATTTTGATAGCAAACATTTCCTGCTCGCCACCAAAATTTCTTATCTAGTACCTGTGTTGATGGCACTACGCTCTCGGACTTCTAGGTCCACCGAAATTCCAGGATTTCTGACGGTCTTTCGTTCATTCTCATCACGATCACTGTCTTCATCCTCACTGCTGCTGTAATAGTATTGGAGCTTTTCTCCAAGAATCTTGTCGTCCAATGTAGTCATTGTAACCAGTGATTCAGACCAACAAAGTCAAAAAATTATCTAGAAGAGAAACAAAGAAATGAACCATCATATCAATATTATTTAGGTAAAGTGTTCTAAGGAAACTTGGAAAACAATGAAGCTACTGTAAACATGCTAATTTTCACAAATAGTTACGGCAGAAGGTTAAGACAATAACATCTTCTGTTCACGCTTGCATATGATCAATAATTTCAAATTTGTCTTCCAAATCATTTTCATTGTTAAATCTGATTTTATTAATAATTGTAAAAGTAATAATAAGTCTTAGTTTACATCTGCATTCCACAATTTTGAATCAAACTGATTTCTGAAAGTGTTTCTCAATGCCCTCCGTAAAAGATCCGAGTGGTCAGAAGGTACTATAAACACACATGGAAATCACAAGGCTCTATGTTATCAAAGAGCCACCCAGCTTAATCCCACGTACCTGCATGAAGTCCGCAGCATTGCAATTCATTGCTCAAGTAGATATCTATGTACTTTTTAAAACATAGTGGAAGTTTCTGCCTCTCTCATAAAATTCAGACCGAGAGTTTTCAGTCTCTACCACCTTCTACCAATTACTTTAAATCTGGTTTTTGACCTCTCTGCTAAGGAAAACAAGGTTAGCCCTATTTACTCTGAAAATCCTTCATGACTTAATGCACTTCAATTAAGTCAACCTTCAGCCTCCTCTGGTCCAAGGAAAACAATGCCAGCCTATCTAATATTTTTCATAGCTTAAATCTTCGGACCTGGCAAAATCCTAGTAAATAATATGGCATAAATCACGTGTATAGCTAAACAACACGCACCAACAGAACGTGCTTCAAATACAATATCCGTTCTTCAGCTAACACACTATTAAGTCGAATCCAACACAATGGTGATTGCTACAGAAAGTAGAAACGTAACGGTATATTGGCCAAGCATAAAATGGATGCAGGTTACAAGCGGTTATCACTATTAGAAGAGGCGCTGTGCAACCAAATTTTGCATTTGCTGGTTATGCTTCTACTAGATTCCCAAAGGAAATTACAAACCTATTCACCTAAAAGACCGAGGTGAAGGTAAATACAACCTTAATATAACCGTGGCAATTAAGGTATAGTGCCTAGTTGTGGACTCACCTACCTTCCCCCGCCCGTCTCTTTTCGCCCGATCTAATCAAAATACACCAAAACTGGGATCTCCCTTACCAATGCCAGTCAATCGACCTTTTCTTTCAGATATTTTAAAATTCAAGCACTAAGAATGCTTACCCATCTTACCATTAAACCCTTGGTGCAACACTTATTAATTCAAAACACAAACTGGAGGCAGGATACCTGCCACTTAAACTTGTAGTTGGGTCCACTTAAATAAGGTGCCACAGGGTAGAGCTCCTGATCGGCTGTGCTTTTTTTTTGATGCAATTTGTTCGAGATTAGCATAACTCATGCAAAGAATTTTAAGTGCAGGTTCTATTCAGTTCAAACTGATGAGATCTTTTGCATTCGTTCAAAACAACATCATGTCAAATGCTAGTGCCACCCACTAAACAGAGAATGCCCAGGATGACTCAATCACTATTGCAAGTTCCTGCTAATACCAGTGTCTTCAAGGAGCCTCTAAAAATTCAGCTTCCTTTTGGGCATGCTCTAAATTCCACAAGTGTTTAAATTTACGAAGAAACTGACTTGCATGTAAATAGCAAATTGCTCCATTTAGTTTTATGAAGCCATTTTCACTCATTGAAAACAAGGTTACTCTCAATCCACAGATGGTGGATTGGCACGGATTAAAAATGTTTATTTTCCGTGATAAACCCATTTCAACTGTATCATGTTGCCACACTTAAATATACCTAGGAATATATATATTTTTTAAATGAATGCCTAACTGCATCAGATCATGGCAGATTTTACACCTGGTAATATGCAATTGAGTTTTAACAGGAACCCCCAAAAAATCCCAATTGAACCTAAAGTGGATAACCTACTTCATTGACTATCAACTGGCCTGCCTCCCAACTCATGAGAAAATCAATCACACATTTCAGTTTCATATTTTTGCAATGCAATTCATCCAAAAGTTTTCAGACAAAGGGTGATGCATTTAGGCGAGACTAAATGATGCCAGCATCATGTGACCATTTATGGTGACTGATGGGAGTTATGCAAAAATTAACACGCAAACAAGATTTTGTCATCATTTTCCTCTCTGCCAGCAGTTCACATCCTGTAAATGAACAGACTCAAATCCAGAACCATCTGCCACTTAATAATTTGCACCAGGCTATATGATGTATTTATTCTGACCAGTCCAGGTACTCTAGTACATGCGCAGAGTCCATTAGAGCACTCTCAGCTCTCCACAATACAGACATCATTTGTGGTTTTAGACATCCAAAAGCTATTACACGTAATTAACATGTCTATATTTGTAAAGTTCAGTTTTTACTACTACATCTAGAATTGCATATTCACGATTCATTATGGAAATATAGTAATGACTTCAGAATTGATATTGAATTACATCTTTGCTCCCTAGCCCAATTATTCCCCAGCCTCCCAATTCATAGCAATACCCTTGGTTGGTTCAGTGGTAGCACATTTGCAACCGAGTCAGGAGATCATGGCATTAAACTCACTATATGCACTGTCAGAAGTATAATTTGGAGAAGACATTAATTGGAGATCGTCCCTGCTCTCTACAGGGAGATCCTTTGGCAGCATTCGCTGAAAAGCAGAGAGTCGTTCTGCTATCGTAGCCAACTTTATCCTTCAACTAAAACTTAATTAACTTAGATCATTGGTCACTTTTGTCACTATTGTTTGTAGGCCTGTGTTGTGCACAAGCTACCATGTTTCCTCGTGACTAGGCTTTAAGAGTAATTAATTTCTTGCCAGTGCAAACTCAACTATTTTACATGTGGGGTGGGAAGCTGAGGGGCAAATCATGATGCCTGCTGACTCATGAAGAATCCTCTGGACAATGCTGAACTCGAGGCTACTGAATGGCTAAAACATGCATGATGCTGAAACCAACCACTTTGAAACATACAGAATACAAACTATAAAATAAGGGAATAAAATATTTTGGATTTTATTCTAAACTCTTTTCTACAGTTGTGCATCTTCTAATAGATGAATTGCGTTTCAAATGAAAGACCCCAATTAACTTCTGACTATTGCTCGGTCTGCAGCAGACAAGGATATACATAATCAATGTACGAGGGAGTAGATTTGACTGATCTGGCTGTAACCACATTCCCGCCTCCCCCCACGATAACCTTTCACTCCCTTCCTTGTTACCTTAAAGTTCTAGTTCTACCTTAAAAATATTCAAAGACTCTGCTTCCACGGCTTTTTGAGGAAGAGTGACCCCCTGTTCCAGGTTCTCTCACAAGAGGAAACATCCTTTCCACGTTCATCCTGTCAGTCAATATCCCTCAGGATCTTAAAGGTTCCAATCAAGTCACCTCTTACTCTTCTAAACTCCAGCGGATACAAACCTAACCTCTCCAACCCCCACTCATTCCTGGAATTAGTCCAGTAAACCTTCTCTGAACTGCTTCCAACACATTTTTCCTTAAATAAGGAGACCAATAATGTACACTGTGCTCCTGCAAAACTGAACTACAATAAACAACAACATTCTATTAGCATTTTGAATTAAATGGTGCATCTGCATTTGTGATTTATGCACTAGAGCAATCGGGTCCCTCAATCTCTCACCAGTTACATGATTTGCTTCTTTTCTATCCTTCCTGTCAAAATAGACCACTCAAAAGTTGCCCACATTATACTCCATTTGCAAGATCTTTTCCCACTCACTTAACCTATCTATGTCACTTTACAGTCTTTACGTCTTCTTCACAATTTACTTTTCTACCTATCATTGTGTCGTCGGCAAAGTTAACAGCATCGGTCCCTTCATCCAAACCATTTATAAAAATTGTAAAAAAGTTGAAGCCCCAGCATGGATCCCTGCTGCACACCATTTGTTATATCCTGTTAGCTAGCCACCGCCACTTTCCAGGATGTCAAACAGGTTAAACAAGTCAAAAAGGTGACTGAAAATTACAAAGATGTTAGAACGTATAGCTCACAGCATGACATCGCTGCCACTTGAATAACCACCATTTTCAGAATGTACAGCAATATCTGCTCAATGGATAACAGTACCTTCGTTGGAAAAAGCTGCACAGCATATGGCATCAAAAGGAAGGATGTGTATCTTTTACTCACTCAAATGACCATACACAAACCTAACAATCCAACCCATCCAAACACAAAACCACCAAAAGAGCGTTCTTCCGTGACAAACGTAACAAGTGCACTATTGATCCTAAACTGTATTTTGCAACTAGCCATCTAATGATAGTAGAATACTGGTCAAAAAGCACTTTAAAAAAAAAAAAAAGTCCACAAACAGCAAACATTTAAAAATCTGTTCTGTAGTACCTGGTCAAAAAACAATAAAAGCCATCCCTTACCAGTCCTCAATTGCCACCGCACTGGCTGTGGTGGCTCAGTGTAATCAGAAGCAAAGCAAGACTGAAATAACCCCCTGACATTCAATCACAAAACAACCTGAAGAGTCAACTGAACAACCACATGAGACATTATCTAACCATTTTTTTTCTCAAATCTACAGGACTCTAATTGGAGCACCAATGACAAAAACACATGACTGCTCACATCCTATAAATAAAACATTTCCAGCTTTTTTTGTTTTGATGGAAAATATTTAAATACATGTGTGCACACATCTGTGACAGATGCAGTGAACTGGTCCATGAGTAACACGATGCAAATCAATGGACTAGAGCTTGATTTCAAACACTCACTGCTTAAATACAGCCATAAACAAATGTTCGCTTAAAAAAAATCTTTTACACAAAGCATCTACAAACCTTTGTTGGGACTATAATCATGAAGGTGAACTATACAAAAGAACGAATAAATCTCGGCATATGTTTCAATGGTAACGTAAGTCTTGTTCCAAGCATTAAAACAGAAGATAACTAGGCAAACAAGCAGAAAACTTCATCGGCTCCCTTTGTGTATCGTAATCCTAGAAGATATCTTTATAGAGGAGTCAATTCCATATCTAGATGCACACAGCAGAAATTCCTGGAGTACACACAAGCCTTTAACTTCAGGAACATAGAAATATGAACACAGCCATCCGGTGTCCATCTTTATCGACCTACTGCATGTCAATGAAAGGCCAATGAGGATGTCAAAAACTAAACAAATATTCCTGAATTTAATCATTTTTCCAGCATTGACAAGTTTCATCTCCTTGCAGATGGGTTGCCATCTGAAATGCATAGAATGAAACAACGATTTGCAATACATTAAACATGCATACATTTAATTCACCACAGGGTTAAATTCAAGCTGTACACAACAGCTGGTGCAGTCGCTTTTACCATTATTGGGACTACAATTTGGCAGATATATTTCTGACAGCAGATTGATTATCCTAAAACCAGAATATTCTAGATTTTCCATTTACTGAGAAACAACCTGATTGTAATTATACCCAGGTGGGGTTGGGAGGGGGGGGGGGGGGGGGGGGGGAGAACAGCTGTTCAGCCAAATGGTTTGTAGCCCTAACATCTATCTCAGAACAACATTATAAAAGCATGCTCTACAAACCTATAAGATGGGAGCAACAAAAAAGACAAGAAGGAAAATTTTTAATTACATTTCTTAAACTTTAAATTATAATGAAAGGTAGCAAACATATTAAATTCCTCTATTATTTCAACAGTGGCACTAACAGTTTTATTTTAAAGATCAACATTAAGATACCAAAGGCATTACACTAATTTTCACACATGTTTCAAGAAATCTGGTTTCTTCTCTTCACTGTCCATAAAATATTTTCTCCAAACCCCACGAGGTCATTGGTATAGTTCAACAAATAAAAAACAGCAGGAACTCTGAAAATATCCAAAATGACAGCAATTTCAAAATGCATCCGCATGGGATGTACTTGGAGAGAGATTATAGTTTAAATTTGGCAGAATGAGATTAGAGAACTGCAGAGTAAACCCTTCCAGCAAATAAACCATATCCTTAGACGGATGAGCAGGATTAAAAACAGCCTAGAAGAAGATTTTAATAACCAGAGTGAGCTCAATTCTGAACAGTCAAAACAAAATCTACCTTGAAATCCTCACATTTATGAACTAAAGTTCCTCAAACAGAATGATGGAACTAAATGTAAACATTTAGACATGCTTTTATGCTGACAATTAGCATGGTATTTTAGTGAGGACAAATCAGCAGTTCTGGGTTTGAATGTTAACTGTAACCCTTGACCGACAATGACAGACACACAGGAGAACCTAGGAAAATAAACTTGTAATGAAAATAATAATTTCCTTCCAGCTGACAATTACAACTCTAATCTTGTGCCACTTTAAATAAAAACAATAATAAAATGATAAATAGACATTCCAATTATATTAAAAAATTGTGTGGAGGTTAAGTAACCAAAATCTCCAATTATAGAACATAATAGGAATACACGCAAAAAAAATCAAAACACAAAATCTCTCTGGGAATGTTGTTGAGGGTGTGGAACACTCTCAGGGTTTATCCCCAAGTGTCTTGCAATCTTGTGACATGTTGAATGTTATTCTCTATGCAATTAAGAAAAACTTAATGATGATACTTGTTTATTGTTTCGTAGTCATATGTTGCAACTTTATTTTTTTTTTTAAATATTCAAACATATTGAATTCCTTCCCTTCATTCACACAACACACTTCTCGCGCGTGGAGTGTACTTTCATTTTTGATTGTTCAATTAATTTGTAATCATAGAACTTATCATGCTAAAGGGAAAATTCTAACCTTTCATCAAGTTGTATTTTTTTTAAAGACATAGGAGACATATGCCATTTACCTAGAAACAAATACATTTTCTATTCTGCTCCTTGCAATTGGGGAGATGGTGGCTTAATGATATTTTCACTGGACGAGAAAACCAGAGACCCAAATTCAAATCCCGCCACTGCAGATGGCGAAATTTTAATTCAATAAAAATCTTGAATTAAAAGTCTAATGATGACCATGAAACCATTGTCGATTGTCGTAAAAAAACCATATGGTTCACTAATGTCCTTGAGGGAAGGGAATCTGTCATCCTTACCTGGTCTGGCTTACATGTGACTCCAGACCCACAGCAATGTGGTTGACTCTTAAATGCCCCCTCAAGGACAATTAGGGATGGGCAATAAATGCTGGCACAGACTGTGACACCCACGTCCCATGAACGAATAAAAGAAAATCCAAAACAGGTAAATTTAATTTCTGCAAACTACTGCTACCACGGCATAGGAGCTACATTTACAAGCAATTTCATTTTGCGCCAAAGAGAGTGAAGCAAGTTTCCCTGGAGGAAGCGTGTCACACCTGACATATTTGTAGTGTAAATGCTTCCTCAAATTGGGAAGCATTTCCCGATTTAATGGAGTGACCAAGCTATTCAATCATCAATAATAAAGTAAATAGTCCCAGATGGATATAGGCTGCTTTCCCTTTTGAGGGGGAGTGCTGACTGGTGGTGATTTAACCTGAGGATCACCACACCTCAGGCAAGGGGCAAGGTCGAGAAGATGGCCCTTCATGAATAATAGGTTAATCATAAAGTCAAGCCAAATGAATGTACTTAACCACTTGGAGCTATTTAACACCAGTACCTACTTTGGCAGCATTGAGAGTGGGAAGGTGTTATACAGACTAATCTTGATCAATCATTTTGTAGTTTTAAAAATGCCCAATTCTTTGAATTGAAACACATGTTGCAAAAAAGTGGAACTTCAGTCTAAAACGATCGAATGATCAGATACTATAAATTAAACAATTACATGAGTGTATGCTGCCTTGGCCAAAATGCAATACCCTTATTCACGCCGAGATATTTGCATGTGTACTTCACACATTTAGAGTGTCATTGCCAAGTGATTTTTTATTAGTGAAGTGCCAATGAAACAGTCAGTTTTGAAAAAGGTACCCCAATAAATCAGAAGATTATTAAACATTCAAGTTCAAAACATTGACGACTGCTTTAGGAAGCTAGGAGCAGGTGGAGGCCATTCAATAGGATCATGGCTGATTTGGTTGTGGTCTCAACTCCACTTTTCCATCTGTTCCCCCATAGCCCTGGTCTCCCTTTCCATCAAAAATCTGTCTAACTTGTCCTTGAATAAATTCAACGACCCACTATGCTCCAAGGGAGAGACCACCTCAAATATCCTTAAATTGTGTCCCCTAGATCTAGTCTCTCACACGAAAGGAAAAATCCTCCACCCGGTATCATTTATTATTCGCTCTGCAAAGCAAATACAGTACAAGATTATATTATCAAGGTCTCCCCGACCTCTTTTGATAAATAAACAGTGTGCAAAGGTTTGTTATAAATTGCGATCCTACTGCATATTTTGCTTTGATGCAACACAAGTATTGAATCAATGCAAAATCTACAGTATAACTGATCCACTTATATAATGGTTATGACCTGGAACTCGCTGCCTATGAGAAGGGCAAAAGCAACGACGATCAATAATTTCAAAAGGACATTGGATGGACGCTCGAGGGAAACAAACTTGCAGGACTACAGGGATTGGGTGGGGGAATGGGACTCACTATTAGAGAGCCAGTGATGGCCCAAATGGCCTCCTTCTATGTCATAATGACAATGAACTCTAAAAGAAAGTGCATTGATAGGCTGTTGATGTATTGCTCATATGCTTTACTGGATGACAATAGATTATTTGCTCACAACACTATATTAAAAAAATCAGGTTGGGAGTAACAGCTGGCGATTATAGGGGTGGGTTGATTCCAGCTTCAACAAGATTTAATGTTGTTAGCTGGTGTTTGGACTAATTCAATAAACAACAAAAACAAAACACGATCTTGTTTCCAGAGAATGCAAAACAAAGAAATTAATACCGAAACAGAATTTATATTAATTTCTACAGCAAGGTCAGCCTTTCTGGTGATATAATTTTGTTTAACTATTTTTATTCTGGTGATATAGTTAAGCCCATCACTCAAGTGTAAAAACAAATGTGGGAACGAGGTGATTAGGGAAAGAGAAGTCAGATCACGTTTGGACCTGTGAATTAGCTGGCTGTAGATGTCCTGAGATTATGAATGGCACAGTACAAATAAACGTTTTCCCTTTGATCCCTGCTATTCTGTTTCTCTTCATCTGTTACCCTTCCTCCCTATTATTCTTTCTCACCATGCCCCATGCTGGCTACCGTTAACATTCTATTTAAAAATGACAGAGCTGAACACTTTTACAAGTCTGTCATAGCATAAACAGCAAAATTTGCAGATAAGTTTTCCATGGAGCAAAGGAGGTTGAGGGCTGATTTGATACAGATGTATAGATTATGACAGGTTTAAGATAAGGTAGACAAAGAAATTTGGTTTCACTGAGCTGATGGCATAAAGACTAGAGGAGCTTTTGGACATGAGATACTGGGTGTGACTCAGTGGTGGAATGATGGAAGAACTTTCTTTACACAGCAAGAGGTGATGACCTGGAACATGCTGCCACGGTCAACAATTTTGAAAAGGAAATTGGACTGGCACTCATGGGAAATAAACTTGCAGGCCTACAGAGATAGACAAGGAAATGTGGCTGACTGCAACATTTCATAAATGGCACCACAGTCCCAGAGGACAATAAGCTGCTCTCTCCTCCCATTTGAGAGAAAGAGCTGACTGGTGGTCACAATACCTCAAGTAAGGGGCAAGGTTGAAAAGGCCTCAGCCGGTATGGGAATTGAACCAATCTGTTGGTATCGCTCCACATCACAAAACAGCCAACTGAGTGAACCAACACCCCCCCCCCCCCCCCCCCCCCCCCCCAACAAACCATCATTCTACAGGAGGGAGATAGAGAACCTAGTGGAGTGGTGTAGCGGCGACAACAATCTCTCCCTCAATGCCAGCAAAACTAAAGAGCGGGTAATTGACTTCTGGAAGCAAAGTACTGTACACACCCCTGTCAGCATCAACGGGGCCGATGTGGAGATGGTTAGCAGTTTCAAATTCCTAGGGGTGCACATCTCCAAAAATCTGTCCTGGTCCACCCACGTCGACGCTACCACCAAGAAAGCACAACAGCGCCTATACTTCCTCAGGAAACTAAGGAAATTCGGCATGTCCACATTGACTCTTACCAACTTTTACAGATGCACCATAGAAAGCATCCTATCAGGCTGCATCACAGCCTGGTATGGCAACTGCTCGGCCCAGGACCACAAGAAGCTTCAGAGAGTCATGAACACCGCCCAGTTCATCACACGAACCTGCCTCCCACCCATTGACTCTATCTACACCTCCCGCTGCCTGGGGAAAGCGGGCAGTATAATCAAAGATCCCTCCCACCCGGCTTACTCACTCTTCCAACTGGCAGGAGATACAGAAGTCTGAGAACACGCACAAACAGACTCAAAAACAACTTCTTCCCCACTGTCACCAGACTCCTAAATGAGCCTCTTATGGACTGATTTCATAAACACCACACCCTGTATGCTTCATCCGATGCCAGTGCTTATGTAGTTACATTGTATATGTTGTCTTGCCCTATTATGTATTTTCTTTTATTCCCTTTTCTTCTCATGTACTTATGATCTGTTGAGCTGCTCGCAGAAAAATGCTTTTCACTGTACCTCGGTACACATGACAATAAACAAATCCAATCCAATCCAGCTAGCAAGGACTAGGTGGGTCAAATCATAGAATCCCTACAGTGCAGGTCAAAATCAAACATGGTTCCCTGGTGCTGTGAGGCAGCAGTGCTAACCACTGTGCCACCCATCTGTGGACTAGGTGGGTATATAATGCCTCAATGGCTGCATCATTTGTTGGAAAAGCCAGTAATGTGGCTTCATTCGGTGCTGGTTTAGCACACGGTGCTAAATAGCTGGCTTTTAAAGCGGACCAAGGCAGGCCAGCAGCACGGTTCAATTCCCATACCAGGCTCCCCAAACAGGCGCCGGAATGTGGCAGCTAGGGGCTTTTCACAGTAACTTCATTGAAGCCTACTTGTGACAATAAGCGATTTTAATTTCAAAAGACTCAAAAACCGAGAACGAGGTAAAGAAGCCCCCATCCACGTCTCTGAATGCCTGCTTTAAATTACTGAAATTTCCAGATGGTAAACGTTTAAAAAAAAGCAACTCCTATCTGATGCAAATCGACATTTTCATTACAGGTTCTGTTCACCACTATCTCAGAGCAATTAGTCGCGGGTGGACGACCCCTGGTCATCTTTCTGGGGAATAAACATGCAGAATCAAATGTTGTTCCCGCACCTCCCCCTCTCCAGCCCTGAACAAATGTCCCAGACCCCCAAATCCGGCGGGGCGGGGGGCACTCACCCGGGCAACAGGCCTGTTGGCGGCGGCCGGAGCTGAGCCGCCCCCCCAAAACCTTGTCTAACAAGGCCCCCCCTGTCCAGAACGCGTGCACTTCAACCGCGTAACCTCGCTCTCCGGGCGCCTTAAGATGGCTGACCCGACCGACCTTCCCCACCCCCCAATACCGATTTTAACCGCTGCCTTACCGGCCCCGCCAGCGCCCAACTGCGCGCGACACCCGCTCGCCGATTACCCCCGCCGCCTATTGTGACGTCCGCTGTCTGACCTCCCTCGGCGGCCACTCACAGAACAGCCACGCCTCCAACCAGTCAGCGCTGAGCTGTGGGGCGGACCCTCTTGCGCGCGCGCGTCCCTGACGCTTCGCGCGCGCGCGCGCGCGCATCCGCGGAGTGGGCGGGGTCGCAGCTTGCTCCAGGGCCGATTGAGAGGAGTGGAGTTATACAATCTCTACATGGCACAGTGGTTAGCACTGGGGCTGAGGATCAGGGTTCGAATCTTAGACCTGGGTCACTCTCCGTTTGGAGTTTGCACATTGTTCCTGTGTACCCAAAGGTGTGCTGGTTAGGTGGATTAGCCATGTTAAATTGCCCCTTGGAAGAAAAATGACTGGGTACCCAAAATTTATTTTAAAAATACAATCTCTGCATTCGGCCCATCCAGTTTGCACCGATCCTCTGAAAGGGCACCCGACTGAGACCCAAATCCCCCACCCTACATCCGTAACCCCACCTAAGGGCAACTTAGCACGGCCAAACCACCTAACCTGCACATTTTTGGACTGTGGGAGGAAGCCCATGCAGACGCGGGGAAAATGTGCAAACTCCACACAATCACCCAAGGTTGGAATCAAACCTGGGTCCCTGGTGCTGTGAGGCAGTGGACAGACTGGGCTTGCAACAATTACTCCACTGTGAACCTTATTGCCATGGATGGGCACCCATTGGTTCGCCCTGCTGCCTCATGGCATAGAGGATCCAGTTTCGATCCCGTCCCCGGGTCACTGTCCATGTGGAGTTTGCATATTCTACCTGTGTCTGCGTGGGTCTCACCCCCACAACCCAAAGGGTAGGTGGATTGGGAATGTTACATTGCCCCTTAATTGGAAAAAAAATGGATGGGCACCCACATTGATTTTGTGTGCAAAATATTAGCTGATTTTTAAACTTAAAATTTTCATTTCACTTTTTAATGAAATTGTGAATCTCAGTTGTACGTAGCAAAAGATATTAAAATAAATTACAGTCATGTTTCCAAATCTTTGGCATTCAAAGGGTTTGCTTCATCTTGAGCTCTGTTTACCCATCTCCTTGTGCCAGTTGGAACCTGAAAACAACAACTTTTCTATTTTAAACCACATGGTTGATACAACTGTTTAATTCTGATACTATAGTTCAGTACAAACAAGGTGGCTACAATGCATTGCGTTCAGAAGTAATTGCCGCTATTTCAATTGACAACAGATTTCCCCATTGCCTTGCTATGTGTTTTCCCACATATTAAATTATGAAGATGATGAAGTTTGCATCAAAGCCCTGATGTAAGGTCTAAAGAGATATAATCCGTGATAAGATCCTGAGATATTTGATGAGTTACAATGCACAAGAACAATTTGAAGCAGTAATGTACAGTGGGACAATTCCACATAAACAGATGTACAGCCTTCTTTCAAATGCTAACTTTACATTTTTAAACTTAAATATTTTATTTAAAGAGTAGTTTGAATATTCAAATCCATCCAAATTTTTAAAAGCAAGCCACAGCACATTTTCTTGCTAATTCTGGATGGGATTTCACATCCTTTTGTTGAAACATTCCCCTATTTCAGTAACCCCCTCCAGACCTGCAACGCCTCGTCAGTACCCTCCCGCCCCCCCCCCCCCCCCCCCCCACCCCCCTCCCCCCAGCCGCTACTCTTTGTTCCTCTGTGTTGTACTGTTATATTATTCCAATACAACATGATTTTGGAACTAAAATGAGCGAATGATTGCCGGTGCTGGAATCTGAAACAACAGAGGATGCTGGATAAAAACTCAGCAGGTCTGGCAGCATCTGGAGGGAGAGAGGAATTGCAAACGTTTCCAGTCTGGCTCTTCATCAGAAGTGAAGAGGGAGGGGGGGGGGGGGGGGGGGGTAAACTGTTTATATTATTGCTGGAAGAAGTCACAGAATCCCTACAATTCAGAAGGAGGCCATTCGGCCCATCTAATCTGCACCGACCCTCTGAATGAGCACCCCACCCAGGCCCATGCCCGATCCCCACATAACCTTTTCAACATTAAGGTGCAGATTCCAAATATTTATTGCCCAAATGATCTGCATCCCTCCATTCCCTGCCATTCACGTGTCTATCAAGGTACATCTTAAACGTTGCTGCCTGTCTCCACCACCTCCAATGGCAACATGTTCCAGGCACCCACCACGCTCTGCGTGAAAAGCTTTCCTTGCACATCTCCCCTAAACTTTCCCTCTTGAACCTGTGCCCCCTTGTAATTGAGTCTTCCACCCTGGGAAAAAAGCTGGCTGTGAAATTAGAAATTATTGAGTGACAGAACAAGTTCAGTCAGATGAAGGAGAGTATTGGTGGACGAGGATTGTTCAGGCCTCTTTCAAGGAAGAAGCAGGAGAGTGCTCAGACTCTCCTGCTGCGGGGGTGGGTGGGTGGGGGGAATGGAGGTGTAGAGGGCTTGGACATCCATGGTGAAAAAGAGATGGTTAGGACGAGGGAACTGGAAATTGTACGTATGACGTAGGGCATCAGAGGAGAGACTGCCGAAGGGGCGTGAGGATGGAGTCAAGGTAGGAAGAAATGAGTTCTGTGCGGCAGGAACAGGCGAACATGATGGGTCTACCAGAGCGGTCTTCGTGGATTTTGGATTGGATTGGATTAGATTGACTTGGATTGGATTGGTTTATTGCCATGTGTACCGAAGTACAGTGAAAAGTATTGTTCTGTGTGCAGCTCAAACAGATCATTCAGTACATGAAAGGAAAATACATAATAGGACAAACATAAAATACACAATGTAAATAAATAGACATAGGCATCAGGTGAAGATGTGTGAAGAGATCAGATCAGTACATAAGTCCACCAGTCCAGAAGAGGGTCACTTAGGAGTCTGGTAACAGCGGGGAAGAAGCTGTTTTTGAATCTGTTAGTGCGTGTTCTCAGACTTCTGTATCTCCTGCCCAATTGAAGAAGTTGGAAGAGTGAGTAAGCCGGGTGGGAGGGGTCTTTGATTATGCTGCACACTTTCTCCAGGCAGCGGGAGGTGTAGACAGGGTGAGTGGATGGGAGACAGGTTCGTGTGATGGATTGCATGGTGTTCACGACTCTCTGTAGTTTCTTCCGGTCCTGGGCCGAGCAGTTGCCATACCAGGCTGTGATGCAGCCAGATAGATTGCTTTCTATGGTGCACCTCTAAGAGTTGGTAAGAGTCAATGTGGACATTCCAAATTTCCTCAGTTTCCTGAAGTTGTAGCATGGACGTGGATGGACCAGGACAGATTTTTGGTGATGTGCAGACAGAAATTTGAAGCTGTCAACCATCTCCACCTCGGCCCAGTTGATGCAGACAGGGGTGTGTATAGTAATTTGCTTCCTGACGTCTCTCACCAGCTCTTTAGTTTTGCTGGCATTGAGGAAGAGATTGTTGTCATTACACCACGAGGTTCTCTATCTCCCACCTGTATTCTGACTCATCGTTGTTCGAGATCCAACCCACTACGGTCGTGTCGTCAGCAAACTTGTAGATGGAGTTGGAGCCAAATTTTGCCACAAAATAGTAAGGGGCTAAGTACGCAGCTTGCAAGGCCACGGTTTTGAGGACTATCGTGGAGGAGGTGTTGTTGTTTATTACTGATTGTGATCAGGAAGTCGAGGAACCAGTTGCAGAATGGGGAGCCTAGTCCTAGCTTTGGAGTTTGCATATGAGCTTGGCTGGGAAAGTAGGGCCAAGAGGTTGGTGGCTGTGGAGGAAAGATTTCCAGAGGCGATGAAGTCAGTGACAGTCCTGGAAACAATGGCTTTGTGTTCGGTGGTGGGGTTGTGGTCCAGGGGGCGTTAGGGAGTCTGCGAGGTTGAAGTCAGTATGAGAGATAACAACGGCACCACCCTTGCTAGCAAGTTTGATCACAAGGTCAGGATTGGACCTGAGGGAATGGAGTGCAGAAGGTTCAGAAGGAGACATGTAAAAGTGATTTTGAAACTATATGTCCCTGTGTATGGTTACATATATATTCAGAATGTCACTTCATTCACTATTACATTACAGTCTGTGTACTGAGCAATAATGTATCAGTCTGCAATGCATGGTGTCATCTAAAAAGTACATCAAAATTCCAGCATTTGTATCTAAAAGTGTGATTATTTTGGACTTCTGAGAACCACAAGACATAACGCTCTGAACACTCTGGCAACGAACTTATGTATTTCCTTCTTCATCCTGTCGGTGGCTGAGTTTTCAACCTTTGGAAATCCAGCCTTGAATCGCACTGTCTCTGCAACTCCCTCTCTCCTGCTTCAAGGTCATGTCACAAGTCACCCCAATGACCAAACGTTTGGTCACTTTTCCTAATCCCTGCTATGACCTGGCTTCCATTTTCTTTGTGAAGTGTTTTGGAAAATGATGCATGGGCGCGATCTAACCAAATTTATTTTAAGTGTGGTAGCGAGCGGGAAATGCCTGGGGTTTCCCGACAGCTTACTGGTGAGGCCGTCACCGCTATCCAACGTCAGTTAGGCCACTTATTGGAGCCCCGTGGGCTTCACGCTGCAAATGACTGACTCGCCGGGTGATTTGCCGGGACACCATCGGCAGCTCGCTGCTAACGAGGGGGAGCAGCACTTAAACCGGTCCCACAGAGCAAACCCCAGTCAGCACGCAGCCATGCCATCGCAAAGACCAGCTCCATGGTTTGGGGATGCCGACCTGGCCAGACTAATGGACGCGGTGGAGTCAAGGAGGGGCATCCTGTTCCCCTGAAGGGGCTGGAGGGTGAGCCACAGGGCCGTTAGTGCCGCCTGGGAGGCAGAGGCAGGGGCTGTCAGCTCGGGGAGTGTGGCAAGAAGAACCGCCACCTAGTGCCGCAAAAAGCTCAACGACCTCCAACGGGCCGCACGGCTGAGTTAGCATCAGCCCCTTGGCACCATGAACATTGGAGGTTGCGGGGGTAGTCGAGGACAGATCGATAACCAACGTCGTAATTAGCTTGCGCCGCAGCAGTGAGGTCCACCGGCTCCCACCTAGATGATCTGTCACAGATGAGTTGTTCATGCCAGAATGAAGATCCTTCTCTCTCACTGACCACATGTCATTTCTCCCGCAGGATCGCAACTCGGTGTTGCCGGCCCATCCGAGCTGGGCTCTCCCCCTGCTTCCCAATAGAGAACACCTCGGAGGAGAACTCCGAGGGTGCCGCCATCAACTCGTCACGGCTGACATCCCCACCCTGCACCACCGCAGAGTCACACACCTCGGTGGGCGAAAGTCATGGACAGGCTTCTGGGGCACATTCTGGTGAGCACCATACAGTTAAAGATGCACATCAGGTGGAGGCAGGAACGTCCAGGGGAGGCATCAGTCGGAGGTCTGCTGGATCCCAGGACCCAGCTGAGTCCCAGTCACATGCTGAGCCTCTGAACCAGACTAACCCAGAGCGGATGCATTCGAGAAATTAATCGACACTCCAGCAAGTCCATAGTCGATCGGAGGAGTCCCAAAGGCTACGGGCGCAGAAAATAGCACAGGCAATGCGTGGCATCAAGGACAACACTGCTTGGGTGGTGACCTCAGTGGAGAGCCTGGGGTACAACTTCCTGAACTCCCCATGAATGTGAAATTATCTCTCCACACCACAACACAGGCCCCTTTATTGCTAACACCCCCCCCCCCAGAAAGATAGGTAGTTCAACCCAGAGCCCTAAGCACACAGACATGTGCGAACCCATTAGGATATATGTGGATGGATCTTCCACAATATTAGAAGGGAAGCGCATAACAGGATGCGGCATTTACGTCGAGGACGCACAAGGACGCGCCCTAGAAGAAATAGCAATCAAACTTCCAGAACACTTAGGCGCGCAGGCAGCAGAACTTGCGGCCATCGCATACATAGTGGAACACCCAGATTCATTACCCAGCCCAGCAGACATATATTCGGACAGCCTCTATGTCTGCAACAGCCTTACGGAATTCCTACCCCTGTGGAAAGCAAGAGGATTTGTTTCCGCAGACGGAAAACCCCTTCCCTCAGCCCCATTGCTCCGTCACATTTTAGAGAGAGCACAGAACAGGACTTTTGGAATAGTCAAAGTTCGAAGTCACCATCGTTCCTCCCCCCTGGAAATGTAAAAGCCGAAGCACTGGCTAAGGCAGGTTCCAGGCACGGATATTTGTGGGCACCCCCCGAAAGCGCACCAGTGAATGCAGTTCAGGTCTCGCAGATTAATATCGAGGATTTAGTGCAGGCCCAGAAGCAGGACAGCAATCTCAGGGAGATTTTGAAAGGAAACTATCCAGCCCCCTATGATAGGTTTAGAAATGCTCTGACCACACATGATGGTGTGGTGTTAAAGGGCACCCTTTATATGGTTCCTGAACAGGACAGGAGTCAACTGATTTGTTTATTCCATGACAGTCATGGAATCGACTGGTGGGCTGTAGTGGAATCATTCCCACTACAGCCCACCTCAGGCAGCTCTGCTGGTGGCCGAGTTTAAAAGACAATGTAAATCACTACATTGAGAATTGTCTTATCTGTGCCCAGAACAACCCGGACAGATATGCCAAGAAGGCCCAGCTCAGTCACACCCGACCCATTAATGGCCCCTGGACTAACCTCCAGATTGATTATATTGGACCATTGCCCCCTTGCAGGAATGGTTATAAATATGTACTCGTGGTGATAGACACGTTTACAAAATGGGTGGAAGCATTCCCATCCAGAACGAACACGGCAAAGACCACAGCCAAGATTTTAACCCACCACATCCTTACGAGATGGGGACTCCCCCGCAGCATTGAATCCGACCAAGGTTCCCATTTTACGGGACGTGTCATGATGAACGTCCTCACGATATTTGGCATTACCCAAAAATTCCACATTGCATACCACCCCCAGTCGAGTGGTATCGTGGAGCGATGAATCGGACCCTAAAATCAACCCTCAGAAAAATGGTCCAGCAAAACAACACCACTTGGGACTCAGTCCTCCCTTTTGCGCTGATGTTTCTGCGAAATACGGTTTCCACATCCACAGGTTACACCCCACACACCCTCATGACCGGACGCCCCATGAAAGGCACAGAATTTTATTAGGATTAGATTTGACCAGCCCCGAAGTGACGGCCCTCACACACGGGAAAGCAGTAGAACAATTAGTGGCAAATGTTAAAACAGCTCAGCTAGCAGCCGCAGTGAAATTGGGCACAAGAAAGAAACAGAGCAAGGCCTGTTTCGATAAGACAGTGCATGCGACTGAGTTCAGTGTAGGACAGCAAGTCAAGCTCTCCGTATACAACCCCAGCACATTCCTGTCACCAAAGTATTCGGGTCCGTACTCCATTGCGGACAAAGTAAGCCCTTCCGTCTACAAAATAAAGTACCCCAATGGAAAGACTGCGTGGTTCCATATCAACCAGATGAAGTCATATGGAACACAGTCTAATTACGCACACCACGTCATGCTTGACGCAGCAGACCACGCCCCGCCCACACCAACGTAACCCTACCCTCCCCCAATACGTCCAGCCCAGCCACGGACTCAACCTCGACTCCACCCCGAAATATACACTCCGCCCCGGAACGCCCACAGACTGCAGCAGCAGCGACAGCGACTGTGACTCGGACAATAGCCACAGCACGCCACCCTACTATCCCCATGCAACAGGACCCACACCCAGCGAATCTGACCACGATTCGAGTGATCCCTTCATGATCACTTTCCTAAACAAACCCCACCACCGACCACCGACCTACAATGACAACCCCGATTCCATCCCCGCAGAACTAGACACCACCTTTTGGCACCGAGATAATTCGTACAGACTTGTCCGGCATGACGAGAGCGATCCCAGATCACACCATGCAGCCCTATCAGCCCTGATACACTCGAGAGTTTGGCATCCGGGAGAAAATGATGACTTTGAGTCTGACTCCCAAAACGAGAACCCCTTTGCGACCCTGTTCGCAACCGATAACTGAGGTGTCCAGATGATGTTTTAAAAGGAACCGCTTGGGAGAAAATGGTGTCCTTTCTGATGGAACCTGCAGCATGTTTTATGTTGTTTGTAGTTGTATTGTTAAATGTTGTATGTTAGACTGGAATTTTTTTTCCACGGCCCCACGCCACCACCCTTCTGACGCCCACTGGCAGTCAGATAAACTAGTTTGGCCAGACGCTAGTTCAGCGGAACTAGTTTGTCCGCAGAGACTTATTAATGTCCCAGACGCCAGTTCAGAGGAATTCGTCTGTCGACTGAAACACAGGCTCCCGCTCGTAACTGCCCTTCTGGTTTGAAGGAGAACTAATACGGCAACCCCCCACGATGACTACATTTCTTGCCCGTTCTTGTCGGTTGCTCAGGCAGTGGAGAAACGGCATTGGGACCCGCCCTGCCTGGGAACCTCCCTCTGGTCAGCTACGCTCGGGTAGGGCACACACGGCATTGGTTGCCGTCCTTCCCGGGGACTCCATCTAAATCGTACCCACCGCGGCCCATACGCACCTCATTTCGGCAAGTTTGGTTCAAAAAGTTTTGTTTTGTTTTCAGGTAACCCTTAGGTTGCCAACCCTCTGCTATTTACATCCTCAAACATTTGGATGGTAAATCGCACAGCCTGCGAGACAGCTCACACTGGTTCAGTATTTGTAAGTGTGTCTTGTTCTGAAATTCGGTTTTGGGAAAAAAAATGAAAGAGTCACACATAGTGACCAATTATAAAGGGAGAAATTGGCACTAAAGGACAGACAGGCTATCATACGAGATATTAAAGCAAGATAGTAACAGACACTATGCTTATCCCACAGAACCCCAGAAGTTCCAGGACCAGAGAAGAGAAGAGAAGTGAAAGAAGAAGAGCCATGAGGACATCCTCCGCGTGGCTCATAACCCTAATGGACATTTGGTTGCGCGCGAACGCGAACCCCCTGATCTCCACCCCCCGCAACCCCCCAGCCGTTAATGATTCACTTCCCCACAGTACCCAGAGCCCAGTCACAAGTGACACCACACAATCTTGGTGTGACAGGTTTATAACCTGGTACTCCCTGTCCTACTTCATAGAATCCCTATTAGTATTGGCGATACTCTGCTGCATCGTGCAGACTATTTGTCTGAGAAAATGGAGAAGGAGAGCCTACCGCGCTCGCACCCCGGTATATCGGATAAGATTCCCTATTTTCGGCTATGACCAGTCCCCCGACCCCCGCGATCTACAATAAAGAACATTCGTTTACGTTTTTTGTTGTGAATAAAGAAATGTTTCATGAGCAATTGTACAATCCTGAGCTTGACTGCCAAGCCAGAAAAATGTGTATAATGCTGCTAGGATTTTGTGTGTATTGTTTAGGAAGTTAGTGTAATGGAATGTTTGAGTTAGTGTAGGTTATTAAGGATAGTTAGAGGTTCCGATTTTCTTATTTTGTAATGCATGTCCCTGTTTGACATAGCGCCCCTCAGAATCGTCAGTTAAAATGTTCTTGCATAGTTATGGTCAGTGTAGAGGCCATAGAAGAGTGCTCGCCGGGTCAGGGAATGAAAAACAATGCAGTTATGTGATCCTTCACACTTCGCGTTAGGATCACAAGGAGGGGGTGTAGCCACCTGGGTTGGCCAACTCCTGACGTAAAATGGAGAACAGCAAAGGCTGCAGGGAAATTCAGCCAACAGAGGCAGAAACTAGCAGGTGCTAGTTACTGTGTATTAAACTCTGCAAAAGCCCAGACAGCATCGATACAAGCAGCCATCTGCATAATAATGTAGCAGCCATCTACATACCAATGAGCGATCCCCAGGTACAATTGAAACATTTGGGATAAACAAAGCCAAACCAGACTCCCCGGCACCAGCAGAAGCCAACACAAAAGAGGTTAAAGGACACCTCAATCCCATTGATCAGGGAACCGTTCCAGTATTGGAGAAATCGAACCAAGCGATTGGAACAAAGTCCAATCACTTGGAACCAGGTACAGGGTCCGCCCCGAAAGGCGGGAAGCCCCTGGGGACTATAAAGTTAAGCCCCCAAGTTCAAATCGTTCTTCTTGACCGGGTCACTCAGCAAACCTTGACAGTGACCGGTTCAGCTGCTGCCGATATCCAGTAAGTCTTAAGTCAACGCTTGCTACGAGATAGGCGCTCCTAGCTACCAATCCGTACCAACTTCGAATCCCGCAGACTCAGAACCCGAACGAAAGGCCATTTGTTCCCCTGACCTGGTGGGCCAGTCCGAAGTTAAGTATAGGCCTGTTAGTTGTAGAAGTAGCTTAGAGGTAGAATTTATGCATGAGTATCGATTACTGTGTGTAATAAATGTGCTTTGATTTGAATCTTACTAATCAGTGTATTGAGTTATTGATCATTACTTGAACTTGAACCTCGTGGCAGTATCATAAAGATACCTGGCGACTCGAGAGCAAAGGTTATAAAACAGAGCCAAGTGAACCAACCAAAAGTTAGCAACAATGGGTAGGGTTATCAAATGCCTTACTAAAATTGATGTACATCATATCTACTGCCCGACCTTCATTAATGTGTTTCGTCACATCCTCAAAGAATGCAATGAGGCTTGTGAGGCATGACTTGCCCCTCACAAAGCTATGCAGACTATCTTTAATCAAACTAGGTTTTTTTAAATAATCATAAATCCTATCTCTCCGAATCCTTTCCAATATTTTGCTCATCACAGACGGAAGACTGATGGGTCTGTAATTCCCAGGGATTTTCCTAATCCGTTTTTTGAACAGGGGAACAACATTCACGTCCCTCCAATCATCCGGTACTACTCCAGTGGACAGTGAGGATGCAAAGTTCATCGCCAACGGTGCAGCAATCTCCTCCCTCGCTTCCCGCAGTAACCCTGAGTATATCCCGTCAGGCCCAGGGGTCTTATTTATCCTGATGCTTTTCAAAATTTCCAGCACATCTTCCTTCTTAATATCAACCTGTTTGAGTCTATTAACCTGGTTCACACTGTTCTCATGAGCAACAAGGTCCCTCTCTCTCGTGAATACTGAAGCAAAATATTCATTTAGGGCCTCCCCTATCTCCTCAGACTAGGCACAAGTTCCCTCCACTCTCCCTAATTGGCCCTACTCTCACTCTGATCATCCTCTTATTTCTCACATAAGTGTAGAATGCCTTGGGGTCTTCCCTAATCCTTCCCACAAGGGCTTTTTCATGCCCCCTTCTAGCTCTCCTAAGTCCATTTTTGAGTTCCTTCCTGGCTACTTTGCAACCCTCTAGAGCAGTGCCAGATCCTTGCTTCCTCAACCTTACGTAAACTTCCTTCTTCCTCTTGACTCGAAGCTCCACTTCTCTTGTCACCCAAGACTCCTCCACCTTACCATTCCTTCCTCGTCTCAGTGGGACAAAACTACCCAGCACTCACAGCAAGTGCCTCTTAAACAACCCCCACATTACTGTTGTGCATTTCCCCAAGAACAACTGTTCCCATTTTATGCTCCTCAGCTGCTGTCCAATAGCAGTATAATTTCCCCTCCCCCAATTAAATACCTTCCCATACTGTCTGTTCCTATCTCTCTCCATGACTATGGTGGGTCAAGGAGTTGTGGTCACTGTCACTGAAATGCTCTCCCACCAAGACATCTGACACCTGGCCTGGTTTGTTGCCAAGCACCAAATCCAATATGGCCTCCCCACTTGTCGGTCTATCTACATATTGAGTCAGGAATCCTTCCTGTACACACCTGACAAAATCTGCTCCATCCAAACCATTTGCACTAAGGAGGTCCCAATCAATATTAGGGAAGTTGAAGTCACCCATGACAACAACTCTGTTACTTCTGCACCTTTCCAAGATCTGCCGCCCAATCTGTCCCTCCAACTTTCTGCTGCTATTGGGGGGTCTATAGAAAACTCCCAATAAAGCGACTGCTCCTTTCTTGTTTCTGACTTCCACCCATCCTGACTCAGTGGACAAACCCTCCTCGACTACCCCCTTTTCTGCAACTGTGATGCACTGCCTAATTAACAGGCTACACCCCCTCCTCTTTTACCTCCTCCTTATTCTTAAAACATCCAAACCCCCAGAACATCTAACAACCATTCCTGCCCCTGTGAAATCCATGTCTTCGTAATGGCCACAATATCGTAGTTCCAACAAAATAAATGTCTAAGTTCAAAGCAAGAGTGGATACATATTAAATGAAGTTTGCCTTTCTGGGTTCTGAGGACATTGAGGTATAATTTCACAATAGCATAAAACAGTAAGAGTGAATCAACAGCAGCCTGCGCAATTTTCTTTTCCATTAAAGAAAAATAATGACCTGGCTTTGAACGTGAGATCCAAAAATTCAAAGTTGGCAGATTGTACAAAACCTTGTAATGTGGTAAACAGTCAGGTTGATAGTAACAGACTTCAGGAGAACATTGACAAACAAGTAAAATGACAGATACATGGCAGATGAAATTTGGTTCAGTGAAGTGTGAGATGATGCATTTTGGAAGGAACAGTGGTGGGAGGGGGCAACTTAAATTAAATGGTACATTGTTAAAGAGGGTCATAGAGGTTTACAGCACAATAAGAGGCCCTTCAGCCCATTGTGTCTGCACTGGCCATCAAGCACTTATCTATTCTCATCTCATTTTCCAGCACTTGAGCCGTAGCCCTGTATGCCATGGCGTTTCAAGTGCAGGTGTAGAAATTGAGAGACCTGAGGAGGTGTGTTCACAAATCTTTGCAGGTGAATGGACAAGTTGAGAAGGCTGTTAACAAAAAATACATGGGATCATTTTTTTCAGTAGAGGTTGGAGTAGCACAAAAGCAATGAAGTTACTTTAACATTTATAAGTCACTGGTTAGGCCTCAACTAGAGTGCTGTAGCTAATTCTGAGCACCACACTTTCGGAAGATGGTTAAGAAAAGGTATAGAGGAAATTTTAGATTAATACCAGGGATGAGAGACCAGGGAACTGGGATTGTTCTTCTTAGAATAGGAAGATTAAGGGGAGATTTAGTTAAGGGGAAATCGTTCGAGGCTGGGATTTTCTGGTGACGCTGAGAGTGAGTGGGGTTTTGGCTGGAATGACAAATTTTCCATTCTCGCTTGCAACGGGTCCCGCAACAGACGAGACTGGCGAATCCCACTGATAAAGTGGATAGGGAGAAATCATTTCCACTGGCAAGAGGGTTGGTGAGAGCTTGGAAAAATAAACCTGAATCTCTCTCCATTGATGTTGCCTGCTCTGCTGTGTACTTGCCGTATTTTCTGTTTCGTTGTTGACACTGTTGAGCTTGGGTAGCTCCCTGAAGCTAGTTGTCTTAACGGTTCTGGTATTGAGAGTACCTTTTTGAGGTAATTTCAATCAAGCAGAATTTCAATTACGGTGGTACATACAGAAACCCCAGAATCTAAACATATGAAGGCACATGCTCTGGTAATGTCTTCTAAGCATTTCACAGAGGCCTTACATTAGTATCAACTATGTATGCTATCTGGTGCAACGCTTGCAATGTATTTTCATCGAGATGTACATGTCAATTCTGTTTAGATGTTAACTTAATTAATTCCACAAAGAGCGCATGGTAACAATTACCATCACTTTGTATGAAGCCATACAATAGCTACTAACAGATTTTACACTGAGCTTTCAGTTGCCTAGGTGAAAAAATAACCAATCACAAACATCTTTTTCTTTCCGTCCCTGTGTTTTTTTTACTGTGCTTGATTAGTATTTAGATGAAAGTAGGAGCCCCCCCCCCCCCCAGCTTCCAATTACTTATAGTTGCACGCATTTCATTAAATCCACGAGACAGATTGGTAATGAGAAGAATTTGCTCTATAGCTTCCAATGTTATGTTTTCAACATTATCACTTGTTTTCAGAGAATCATAGAATTTACAGTGCAGAAGGAGGCCATTCAGCCCATCGAGTCTGCTCCGGCCCTTACAAGAGCACCCTACTGAAACCCACGTACCTTCCCTATCCCCGTAACCCCCACTTAACAAGGGCAATTTAGCATGGCCAATCCACCTAACCCGTACATCTTTGGACTGTGGGAGGAAACCGGAGCACCTGGAGGAAATCCACGCAGACGCAGGGAGAACGTGCAGACTCCGCACAGACAGTGCAGATTTTATTTCCTGTAACATGCAACTAAACTGTTCCCAACACAACTATTGAGGTAGCAAGATGGATTGACAATGCTTAAATATCTTGTCCTCCAAAGCGTGACATCTTTAAGCTTGTGTGTGCGCTGTTACATTTTCAGCAAGTGTGGAAGACAAAAGTTTTGGTTACCCAAAGTAAGAAATCTTAAACAATGCGGTTCACTTCCTTCTAATATTGAAGCAACTTGATGAGCCCATGGTGTGGGCTCTGGCATGGATAGAGGATTGGCTGACTGGCAGAAGGCAGAGAGTGGGGATAAAAGGGTCTTTTTCAGGATGGCAGCTGGTGACTAGTCTTGTGCCTCAGGGGTCGATGCTGGGACCACAAATTTTCACAATATGCATTAATGATCTGGAAGAAGGCACTGTTGCTAAATTTGCAGATGATACAAAGATCTGTAGAGGGACAGGCAGTATTGAGGAAGTAAGGGGGCTGAAGAAGGACTTGGACAGGATAGGAGAGTGGGCAAAGAAGTGGCAGATGGAATACAATGTGGAAAGGTGTGAGGTTATTTTGGAAAGAGAAATGGAAGCATAGATTATTTTCTAAATGGGAAGATGCTTAGGAAATCAGAAGCACAAAGGGACTTGCGAGTCCTTGTTCGCGATTCTCTTAAGGTTAACGGCAGTTAGGAAGGCAAATGCAATGTTAGCATTCATGTCGAGAGGGCTAGAATACAAGACTAGGCATGTACTTGAGGCTGTATAAGGCTCTGGTCAGACCCCATTTGGAGTATTGTGAGCAGTTTTGGGCCCCGTATCTAAGGAAGGATGTGCTGGCCTTGGAAAGGGTCCAGAGGAGGTTCACAAGAATGATCCCTGGAATGAAGAGCTTGTCGTATGAGGAACGGTTGAGGACTCTGGTCTGTACTCGTTGGAGTTTAGAAGGATGAGGGGGGATCTTATTAAAACTTACAGGATATTACGAGGCCTGGATAGAGTGGACGTGGAGGGGATGTTTCCACTTGCAGGAAAAACTAGAAGCAGAGGGCACAATCTCAGACTAAAGGGACGATCCTATAAAATAGAGATGAGGAGGAATTTCTTCAGCCAGAGGGTGGTGAATCTGTGGAACTCTTTGCCGCAGAAGGCTGTGGAGACCAAATCATTAAGACAGAGATAGTTAGGTTTTTCATCAATAAGAGGATCAGGGGTTATGGGGAGAAGGCAGGAGAATGGGGGTGAGAAAAATATCAGCCATGATTGAATGGCGGAGCAAGACTCGATGGGCCGAGTGGCCTAATTCTGCTCTGATGTCTTATGGTCTTATGATATAAACATGCAAGCCAGGCAAGAAAACATATTTTATTCTAAATCAGCATAAACAGTAAGGAGAAAACCTTTAGTTTCCTTCAATTGTTCATTTTAATAAACAGAAGTATGTCAGTACAAAGCAAGGAAAGCTGCTCTATACTCACATCTACGTTTCATTAAACTCAATCACCAGAGAAAAGTGAATTACTGGAAGACAAAGGATCGTCTCGCTAAAGTGTGCTTTAATCAAATGCCAGGTCCACGAAAACTGCCGTTGTATTAAAACCCTGTTGCCATAAATCCATATCCACGAGTTTAGCACAAAATGCTAAACATTTAGCATTGGAGATGGTTGACAGCTTCAAATTCCTAGGTGTAAACATCACCCTCAACCTGTCCTGGTCCACCCACGTCGACACGACGACCAAGAAAGCACAACAGCACCTATACTGTCTCGGGAAACTAAGGAAATTTGTCATGTCCACATTGACTCTTACTAGATGCACCATAGAAAGCATCCTATCTGGTTGCATCACAGCCTGGTTTGGCAATTGCTCCATCCAAGACCCTAAGAAACTACAGAGAGTCGTGAACACAGCCCAGTCCATCACGCGAGCCCGTCTCCCATTGGCTCTGTCTACACCTCTTGCTGCCTTGGAAAAGTGGGCAGCATAATCAAAGGCCCCTCCCACCCAGGTTATTCTCTATTCCAACCTCTTCCATTGGGCAGAAGATACAAAAGTCCGAGAACACGAACCAACAGATTCAAAAGCAGCTTCTTCCCTGCTGTTACCAGGCTCCTGAATGACCCTCTATGGACTGAACTGACCTCTCTACACACCTTCTCTACTGTTGAAGCACTATACTCCGTATGCTTCACCCGATGTCTGTGTCTATGTACTTATATGGTGTATTTATTGTATGTCCTATGTTTTTCATGAATGGATTGATCTGCCTGGACTAACGCAGAACAATACTTTTCACTGTATCTCGGTACACATGACAATAAATCTAAATCTAAATTACTCCCAACAAGAGCACAAGATTACAAATAGTTTTGAAAGGCCGATTTGATTGTATTTAAATCATAGAATCATAAAACGATTGCAGCACAGAAGGAAGGTATTCAGCCCACCATGTCCATGCTGGCTTCGCAAGACCAACTCAGCTAGTGCCTTTCTCCCCCAGCCTTGCAAAACCTGTTTTTTTTCAGATAATTATCCAATTCCCTTTTGAAAGGCAGAATTGAATCTTTCTCCACCACACTCTCAGGCAGTGCATTTCAGATCCTAACCACTCAACCTGTAAAAATGTCTTTCCTTGTGTTATCATTGTTCCTTTTGCCAATCACCTTAAATCAATGTCCTCTGGTGCTCAACACTTCCATCGATGGGAACAGCTTCTCTGTATCTACTCTGTCCAGACTCCTCGTCAAATCTCCTCTCATCCTTCTCTTATCCAATGGGAACAGCCTCAACTTCTCCAATCTTTCCACATGACTGAAGACTCTCATGCTCGGACTCATTTTCGGAAATCTTTTATTCATCCTCTCCATTGAGTTTGCATACTTCCGAAAGCGCAGTGCTCAGGATTGGACAGAATACTCCAGTTGAGGCCAATGCAATGTTTTATAAATATTCATCATAAATTGTTTGCTTCTGTGCTCTATACCTCTAGTTGTGAAGCCCAGGATTCATAGAATCATTGAATTCCTACAGGGCAGAAGGAGGCCATTCAGCCCATCGAGTCTGCACCGATCGTCTGAAAGAGCACCTCACCTATGCCCTTTCTCCCACCCTATCCCTGTAACCCCACCTAACCTACACATCTTTGGACACTAAAGGACAATTTCCCATGGCCAATCCACCTAATCGTCACAACTTTGGACTGAGGGAGGAAACTGGAGCATCTGAAGGAAACCCACGCAGACACAGGGAGAAAGTGCAAACTCCACACAGACAATCATGCAAGGACGAAATTGAACCCCGGTGGCTGGTGCTGTGAGGCAGCAATGCTAACCACTGAGCCACCATGCCTTACTTTCTCATCTTTCCCTGCCACCTCCACCGGTTTGCGCACATATACTCCTTGCCCCCTTTGCATTCCATTTCAAATTGCATCCTTTAATGCCACAATCTGATCTTCGTACCAAATTGTATCACCTCACTTCTCTGCTCCATGTCCGCTCAATCAGCCACCCTGTCTGTGTTCTCTTGAAGTCTATCACAAACCTGTTCACTGTTTATACACATTCCTCTAGTCCCCAAAACAACTGTTTACCACTACTATGTTTCCTGTCACTCAGTCAACTTCATATCCATGCTATCAGTGTTCTTTAATACCATGGACATCAACTTTGCTGACAAGCCAGTTATCTAGCACTTTATAAAATACCTTTTGGAAATCCATGTGCAGCACTTCAAGTGGAATACCGTCATCCACCTATCAGATTTTTCATCAAGAAACTCAACCAAATTAGTTAATCACAATTTGCCCTTGTCAAATCTATGCTGTATTTCTTAATTAATCCACATTAATCCAAGTGACTGTTCATTTTGCTCTGGATTACCACTTCTAAAAACTTTCCACCACCAAGATTAACCTGACTGACCAGTATGATTACCTAGAAGATAAAGAAGAGGCTCTGAAGAAGAGTCATACAGACCAGAAACATTGAGCGGGTTTCTCCATCACCACGCCGTCGGGATTCTCCATTCCACAGGCTGGGTCAGTGGGGTTTCCCATTGTGGGGCAGCCCCACGCTGTTGGGAAACTCCCGGACTGCCGGCAAAACGGAGAATCCCGATGGCGGAGAATTCAGCCCATTAAGTCTGATCCGCACTCTACCGCTGCTGCCAGACCTGCTGAGCTTTTCCAGCATTAGCTGCATCCCTAATTGCAAACAGTACAAATGGAATTCCTTTAGTTCACAATTCTCTGGAAAATCCTGTCTATAGGCCCTCAATATAGTCTTTAATGTTTGGTGCCACCTTTCTAAAACTCTCTGCGATTCTGGATGATATGCGGTTGATTTAAGTTGCTCTACCCCTAAGTGATCCATAATTTCCCTGAATAACATCGACATAAAATTTGATCCTTGATCTGATGAAATTTCTTTTGGTAGTCTGTATCTGATAAAAAGTTTAGGTAACTCCTCTACAACCCTCTTATCTGTAACATTTTATAATGCAAATCTGGTAGACACATCCATTATAGTCAAAAAGGACTGATTCGACTTCCGGTGGTGGCTGTGAAGGAGTAAGTCGCACATTTGGTGGCTCCCGCTCGGGTCGGACTTTTGGACCTTTTCCTCCGATTTTCTACCGGATTTGAACTGTAAAACTGAAGACAGAGGCAATTGTGTACTGAATTCCCACATTGGTGCATGGAGAGAAGGACTAGAAGTGCTCGTAAAGGCAGAAACAGAAAGACAGAGAAGGCTTGGGCTGAAGCTGCAGTGGGAGACAGCATGGCGGAGGACCGGACCTCTGGTTTGTCGACCCAGCGGTCAACGGAGCAGCTGATGCATGTTATTCAGGAAGGCTTTGCTAAGCAGAAACGGGACTGCTTGGACCCGATAAAAGAGTCGATTGAGCGGCTGGAGCGTAGATTGGATGCCCAAAATCGGGCGATCCAGAAACTGGAGAAGGCGCTGGCTGAGCAGGAGGAACATAAAACTGCGGTGGAGTTGGAGGCGGGGATGCTGAGAGACCAGCAGAAGAAGCTCCTGGAGAAGGTGGAGGACCGAGAGAATAGGTCCCGCCGGGAGAACTTGAGAATCGTTGGGCTCCTGGAGGGGTCCAAAGGAACGGACGCTGGGGCATACATTGCAGATATGTTTGAGAAGCTGCTGGGGGATGGGGCATTCTTCCGACCCGCGGTCCTTTTTTAAATGGGTCAACAAAGTGATCTCTGGCTTTGTTTGTGCGGGCAAGACCCCAAGGGTAGAGAAGGTAATGTTTGAGCGGAGTCGGGGAGAGGGTGGGCTGGCGCTGCCAAATTGTTGTAACTATTACTGGGTGGCGAATATAGCCATGATCAGGAAGTGGGTGGGGGGGAGGGGTTGGCATGGGACGTTATGGTGGCGGCTTCATGCAAGGGCACCAGTCTGGGGGCATTGGTAACTGCGCCTCTGCCATTCCTGCCAGCGCGGTACTCCACCAGCCCAATGGTGGTGGCGGCCCTGAGAGTCTGGGGGCAGTGGAGGAGACATGTGGGAGCAGAAGGAGCCTCGGTCTGGTCCCCAAGCTGTAATAATCGCCGGTTTGCCCCAGGGAGTATGGATGGGGGATTCCAGATATGGCGGAGAGCAGGGATTGAGAGGATGGGGGATATGTTTATAGAGGGGAGCTTTCTGAGGGCGCTGGAGGAGAAGTTTGGGTTGGCGAGGGGAAACAAATTCAGATATCTGCAGGTGCAGGATTCCCGCTCCTACCGCTAAGGGGGATTCAGGACAGGGTAGTTTCCAGAGGGTGGGTAGGAGAAGGGAGCGTCTCTGACATTTACAAGGAAGTTATGGGGTCAGAGGAGACGCAGACCGAGGAGCTGAAGCGTAAGTGGGAGGAGGAGCTGGGAGGAGAGATAGAGGATGGTCTATGGGCGGATGCGTTGAGTAGAGTCAATGCATCCGCAACATGTGCCAGGCTCAGCCTGATACAATTTAAGGTCGTTCACAGGGCCCACATGACAATGGCCCGGATGAGCAGATTCTTTGGGGTGGAAGACAGGTGTGCAAAATGTGCGGGAGGACCAGCGAACCATGTCCACATGTTCTGGGCATGTCCGAAGCTTAGGGGATTTTGGCAGGGGTTTGCAGATGTCATGTGCATGGTGTTAAAAACAAGGGTGGCGCTGAGTCCAGAGGTGCCGATTTTCCGGGTTTCGGAAGACCTGGGAGTTCAGGAGGAGAAAGAGGCAGACGTTCTGGCCTTTGCTTCCCTGGTAGCCCGGAGATGGATACTATTAGCTTGGAGGGACTCAAAGCCCCCAAAGTCGGAGACCTGGCTATCGAACATGGCTAGCTTTCGCTGTTTGGAGAAAATCAAGTTCGCCTTGAGAGGGTCACTGTTAGGTAGCAACCGTTTGTCGACTTCTTTGTGGAAAATTAATCGTCAGCAGAAGGGCGGGGGGGGGGGGGGGGGAGGGGGGATAGTCTAGCTTAGAGTAGGGGGTTAATAAAGGTGGGACCTGTAAGGGAGGGAGACGGCTTTTGCACTATGTTTATAGTTTCATGTACATTGTTTATTGTGTTGTTGTTACAATACCAAAAAATACCTCAATAAACTGTTTATTAAAAAAGAAAGTACTGATTCACACTTTTTGTCTTAGGAAGGGGTCCCACGCAATCAATTAGGGCTCTAGTAAAAGGTTCCTCAAATGATGGAATGGGGGGGGCGGCACGGTGGCACAGTGGTTAGCACTGCTGCCTCAAGGCGCCAAGGACCATGGTTCAATCCCGGCCCTGGGTCACTGACCTGGTGGAGTTTGCACATTCTCCCCATGCCTGTGTGGATTTCACCCCAGAACCAAAAGATGTGCATGATAGGTGGATTGGCTAAATTGCCTCTTAATTGGAAAAAAATGATAGAATGGATATTAAGAGTGCTAGTTCGATTACCACTTGAGTTTTTCCTATCACCTGACATGTGCGATATGCACAACAAAATTCAACCATATTCCTATGCAATCTAGACCAATAAAAATGTTTTGGTATTTTTACTTGAGTTTTCCTTACTCCTGAATATCCTCCTACTAGAACCTTATCCGCTACCCACAAAATCTTCTTTTTGTAACCCACTGGTTACATAACTTGATGAACTTCTGCCCATTTCTCATCTGCCTGAAGAGGTAAAGGTCTCCATTTTCTCATTAATGCATTATTTCTAACATAATAACACTCTGGTCCTACACTCAGATTCTATTTCTGTATATGCTTTCTGATACAATTGGTTTATCTCTGAATTCTTCTGTTGTAATTCTATCAACCCTCCTGAACTAAAGAAATCAGCTTCATCCTTCACCTGCTCTTGCTCTGAATCAACAATCTCGCCAAAGATTTATTCTGCTAACTGAACCTCATCCTCCCTCTCTTTACTCCTTGATTTTCCCCCCTGTCTCAACCTGGGGCTTTGTGATTTTGTTCCCACACAATCTGGAAACACCTCAGGATTTTCTTCTTGCTCAGTTGTTTGACTTTCCATTGGCTTTTCAACCACAGTAGGCATCACTCCCATCTGTGATCCAACTATACCATTAGCCTGAATAAACTGTACCTCCGAAAAAGTAATTTCTCTACTACTCCAACCACCACTTCATTTCACTGGACCCTCTAACCTGACCTTACATGATGGATTGCTACTCACTTCACCATTAATCCCACATAGTACCACTTTTTCTGGCAATGTTCCTACTAAACTACATACCTTATAAACGACCCTCTTTGATTAATACTACACTCCTGTATGCTTCACACGATGCTGGTGTCTATGTATTTACGTTGTGTACCTTGTGTTGCACTATTATGTATTTTCTTTTTCTTTTCTTTTATTTTCATGTACTAAATGATCTGTTTGAGCTGCTCACAAAAAAATATTTTTCACTGTACCTAGGTACATGTGACAATAAACAAATCCAATCCAATCTCCTTATCCCTCACCATTAATGATTGACTTGCTCCTGTATCCCTTAAGATTTAAACATCCTTGCCTATTACACCGTGTACATATGAGTAAACCTCACCCTCACAAACAAAATCCGAACAGGCAGTACATACTTCAGCATTTCTTCAGCTGCAACCATATTTTCTTTTGCCACTTTAATAAACCCCACTGGCTTCTCCTGTTTTAAAGAGTCAGTCTTCCCAACATTTTCTTAAGACACCATCATTGTGACATAGTGTGTCCAACTTTATTACAATGAAATCATTTAAGTGTTCTTAACTCTCTTCCACACTCATGAATTTCCTTTTCTTAAAAAATATTTTTTGGAACTTTTCACATTATATATCAAAAAGTTACAAAACAAAACAAAACTAACACACCTATTAACAAAGGAAAAAAATTCCAAACAACAACAGCAATATTATTCTCCCCTTAACAGAAATACACTCAAATAACCCACACCCCACTAACAGCTAACAGTGACTAATTCCTTAAAGAACAGTATGAACGGTAGAACCCATCAATCGATCGCCGCACAGTGAACTTGACCTTCTCGAGGTACAAAGATTCCATCCATTCACTTAGCCACACTGAGGCACTGGGCGGCGTTGCCTGCCTCCAACTTAGCAGAATCTGCCACTGAGCAACGAATGAGGTTAATGCCAGGGTCTCCGCCCCTGCCTCCATTGTTAACTCCAGCTGATCCGACATCCCAAATATAGCTACTAACGGACAAGGTTCTAAATCAGCATTTAGGATTGCCGACATGGTGCCGAAGAAAGACCAGCAAAAATCCACCAATTTGGGACAGGACCACAACATGTCCCGCAGACCCTCTCGAACTCCACTCGTGCCTATTTTTGACTCCTGCAAAAAATCGACTCATTCTGGTCCTGGTGAAGTGTGCCCTAAATACCAACTTGAGCTGAATGAAGTTCAACCTCGCACAGGATGATGTAGCATTCACCTGCGGATGGACTCACTCTTCACCACCTCCTCCAAAATAGGTCCCAGCTCCTCCTCCCACCTGGCCTTCACCTCTTCCACCAAAACCTGCTCTTCCCCCAAGATTGGTCCATATATCCCTGATGTACTGCCCTCTTCCGACCCCGCACAGGAAAGTGTCCTCTCCAATAAAGTGGACGGCGGTGTTACCGGGAATGTCGAAAATGTCTGTTGTACAAAGTCCTGTAACTGAAAATACCTGGATGTATCTGACCCCGACACCCCCAAGTCCTGCTTTTTCCTTCAACTCCTCCAAGCTAGAAAACCACCCCTCCAGAAACAAATCCTTCACCCTCTCCAGCCCCTTATCTGTCCACCCCCCCCCCCCAATTGTAACATCCAGTTTCGCCGGCTCAAACAAATGGGGAAGGATTCTCTGATCCTGAGGCTAAGTGTTGACGCTGTCGTAAACTCTGCCGCGTTTTACGACGGCGTCAACAAGCCCCCAGGAGCAGCAATCCAGAGCCCTACAGGGAGCCAGCATGGCACTGGAGAGAAGCACGCAGCTCCAGCTGCCGATACCGGCGTCAAACGGGCGGCGCGGGCCCGCGCATGTGCAGTGCGACCGGCGCGAACTCGTGCATGCGTGCTAGTTTCCTTCTCCTCGCCGGCCCCGACGCAACATGGCATAGAGCTACAGGGGCCTGGCGCGGAGTAGAAGAGGCCCCCACCAGGAGAAGCCGGTCCACCGATCAGTAGACCCCGATCGTGGGCCAGGCCACGGTGGAGGCCCCCCGGGGTCGGACCCCTCCTCCCCCCCACCAGGCAGCCACCCCCCCCCCCCGCAGGATGGACGCCAAGGTCCCGCCAGCTAGGACCACATGTGAACGGTGCCGGTGGGACTTGGCGGCCACTCGGCCCATCCCGCGTGGGGAATCGGCGGGGGGGGGGGAGGCCACGTAGAGCGGTCCCCGACCGGCTCCACGCCAACCACGCCGGTGCCAATGTCCCGATTCTCCGATCAACAGAGACTTGACGGACTGTCGTCGAGGCGGTGTCACCTGCCCATTATTCCTGCAGATAGAAGCCCGTCCTTACACTGCCCCCAGCTTAAAATGCTGACGGAGTTGCTGCCAAATTTTCAAAGTGGAGACAACCACCGGGTCGAAGAATATTTTGCCAGAGCGATTGGCAGAGACGCTGTCACAAGCACCTGCAAGTTCGACCCTACACGACCCTGACACCTGTGTTCAGATTAGAATTCTAGGACCTACTGATTCTTCAGACAGACCTGGCTCCTCCCATTAACTATATCATCTGTACTCAAAGCATAATGCATTTTTTTTGCCTCTTCTGACAAGATGCTCCTTGACTTGGTTATCTGGACCATGCGCAATGCCCCTCATAAATTATCCAGACCCCAGGATCCTTCAAACCTAAACAATATTCCATTAGCTAGCTTTCTGTAAACAAGTAAATGGCCCTCAAGATCTATGAGGAGAACACTACATCTGCAAATCAATGATTAGCTCACTTTTATGCCACCTTAATCACCGCTATAGCAGTCATCTTCTGTATGCATCTTAATCCACGTTTTAATAACATTTTTGCAAAAAATATAAAATAGGACAATTTCTTCACATGTATTAGATTATTGATGTTGCTCAGAGGTAATTCGGGAAATCAATGGGGGAAATTAAGCAACAGATTCAAATAGCGAACTAAAAGATGTGCATGCATGCAGGTTTTTGCTTATTAATGCGGGTCATGCCATTAAGTACAGGCTCCCGCGCAAACCACAGAATCCATGCATCTGATCACATTTTAAACAGATTAGCCAAAACAAGAATTTGACATGCTGTTGAACCATGGTAACAATTTGCCTGCCAGCTGATGTAACTTTATAGCATCAAGCATCAAGTTCATTGCACCAAAGCTGGCCAGGGGCTCAAGCTTAAGACACCAAAACTATTAGCAGGGACGTGTGCCGGTGATTTTTGTTTTGTGTGAGGTCTGGAGGATATATTCTTCTTTTGTCATGTCCCTTGCTCTGCCAGGGCACAGAGTATAAATCCGCCTCTGCCCTGCCCCCCATGGAGTTCCATGCAAGCTATTTCCAAACCAGTGTGCAGGGCGAGAGCACTGTATCCCCTGTAACACAAACAGCTCAAAATGCAGTGATTACTTTCAGTTTCCATGTTATGGATTAGTTGACGATGTGGGCTTGGGGCTCGGTCACTTGTCACATCACCCTCCTCTCTTGCTGCACTGATTTGGAGGATTGTGCTTCAAGCCAATTTAGAAGAGGCGGCTTCCCCCTAAACCCAAGCCTGGCATACAGGTAAGGTCCCAAAACTGTGCTTTGGCTAAGGGGGTGATCTTTGGTTGTTGTCACATTTTAATCAAACAGAATGCAGAAAACTCATTTTTCGGAGCTTTGGTGAATCTATAATTTTATTGAAATGAGCAGTATGTTCAGGCAAGCGCGTCAAGGGCGTTACTTTTCTCATCGCAGTCGCTCCTTGCCAAAAGGGGAAAGGTTGCAAAGGGCTCCGGTACCCAGGTCGCTCAGCACAGAGACAGCAAAACAGCATCTCTGAGTCTGAGCCGCTGCAATGAGCGCCCCGCGTGGTGAAGGCTGAATATCTGGCCAGGTAGGTAGATGTACAGTTATCGCGGACCAGGCAGTGTGAAGATAGCCTGGTCTCATTTCACTGAAATGGGTGTTTTTTTTGGCCACCCCCTGATCGGCTCACCCGGTCACCACTGAACTGCGAACCGCTTCTCCTCTCCCCCGGAGCACAGGAGTTCAGGAGTTCACTTGGCACTGCAGCTGCAAAGTTTGCACCTTTATAAAAGGTAAGGACCGAAGACTGGACCCCGTTTCTTTGAAGTGTCAGACCAGCTGGGAGTTATTTTTTTTGTCACAAATGATCAAGTGTCATCAGTCGATAAGACAATGCAGCTAACTGAGATGCACAGACTTTTGTCAATATGATAGACTTGTTTGAGTGAAACGAATGTTCAGTTAGCCAGGCGGGTTCTTTAATATGTCCTGTGTGTGTGTGTGTGTGTGTGGGGGGGGGGGGGGGGGGGGGGGTCCGAGCTCAGTGCATTCACCCACTCCCTGGGGTTTGACAATCCCAGTTACTGAGGCTACCGTTAAGGGGGGGGGGGGAATCGACTGCAAATCTTAATCTTGCTTCAAAGAAAAAATTGGAACAGGAGAAACTAAAACCTTGAGCTGTAGTGGGAACTAAGTTCCTTAAAGAGTCTTCAGACCGTGGGGTGATGGGGTGAACTATTAATTGTACATTTAGGGACATGGGGCATGTTTCCTATGATCATTGGCGGTCACGCGCTTTTTGTTGTCCTCCGGAGGTGAAAAGACGGGCATTCCCTTCTGTTGTACAATGCAGAATAAACCTTTTTATCAGGAGGATTTTAAGCACAGGAGTAGGGAGGTCTTGGTTCAATTGTATTGCAACTCGGTTAGACCGCACTGGGAGTACTGTGTGCAGATTTGGTCCCCTTACCTCAGAAAGGATATTATTGCCTAGAGGGAGTGTAATGAAGGTTCACCAGACTTGTTCCGGTGGGACTTTCTTATAAAGAGGGATTGGACAAACTGGGCCCGTCTTCTCCAGAGTTTTTAAAGGAATAGACAGGGGAAATGCAGAAGATGTTTCCCTTGTTTAGGGGGGCCTAGAAACATGGGGTACAATTTCAAAATAAGGGGATGCCACTAAGGACAGAGATGTGGATAGATTTCTTTAAAAATCTTTGGAATTTTCTACCCCAGAGGGCGGTGGAAGCTCAGTCATTGAGTATGTTTAAAGATTGATAGATTTCTGATTAACAATAACGTAAATGGTTATTGGAGATAGTGGGTGTAAAAGGCATTGGAATGTTCGGTCAGCCACAATCATATTAAATGGTGGAGCAGGCTTGATGGGCTGAATGGCCCAATCCTGATCCTAAATTCTTAACTTGAAGAACTCTGAATTGACTCGCCATCAAGAATTTTATGGTTTCCAAAGGGAAATAAGAACTCAAAATAGAGATTTGCCAATTATGAAAAAGGGACTTGGGAGCCCTAGTCCAGGATTCTCTAAAGGTAAACTTGCAGGTTGAGTCCGTAATTAAGAAAGCAAATGCAATGTTGTCATTCATCTCAAGAGGCTTGGAATATAAAAGCAAGGATGTACTTCTGAAGCTTTATAAAGCATTAGTTAGGCCCCATTTAGAATACTGTGAGCAATTTTGGGCCCCACACCTCAGGAAGGACATACTGGCACTGGAGCGGGTCCAGCGGAGATTCACACGGATGATCCCAAGAATGGTAGGCCTAACATACGATGAACGTCTGAGGATCCTGGGATTATATTCATTGGAGTTTAAGAGGTTGAGGGGAGATTTAATAGAAACTTACAAGATAATGAATGGCTTAGATAGGGTGGATGTAGGGAAGTTGTTTCCATTAGCAGGGGAGACTAGGACCCGGGGGCACAGCCTTAGAATAAAAGGGAGTCACTTTAGAACAGAGATGAGGAGAAATTTCTTCAGCCAGAGAGTGGTGGGTCTGTGGAATTCATTGCCACAGAGGGCGGTGGAGGCTGGGACGTTGAGTGTCTTTAAGACAGAAGTTGATAAATTCCTGATTTCTCGAGGAATTAAGGACTATGGAGGGAGAGCGGGTAAATGGAGTTGAAATCAGCCATGATTGAATGGTGGAGTGGACTCGATGGGCCGAATGGCCTTACTTCCGCTCCTATGTCTTATGGTCTTATGGTATGTCCCAATGTTGAAATGTTATATGTAGATTATTTACGTTTAAAGATGTCTATAAGAAAGCTTACACTGTAATTATACCATCCTTGTGAACGAGATTGACTACAGTAAAATGTAAATGCTACTTGAACCTGGAATTCATTCATGTAAAATGAATTAATCGATGGTAGGATCAGTGATATCGGAGCTGATGCAGATGCCAGGATTGCATCCGTAAGTTTTAGGGGGGCATGACAGCGATACTCCAGCAGGTCCATAGTTGATTGAGGAGTCCCAAAGGACATGGTTGCAGGAGTTGGCACTGTCAATGCATGGCACCAAGGCCAACACTGTTAGAGTGGGGATTGTAGTGGAAAGCCTGGAACACGATGTCAGTACCATGAGTGGTAGTGTCCAAAGCATTGCTCAGTCAGTGATGGCCATGGCTGAGCGCCTCAACAGCATGTTGCAGTCGCTGGGGACCGTGTTCCAGACGCAGGTGGACGTTGCCAAGGAACTGTGGAGCATGTTTGTGTCCCAGGTGGGCAGTGCCGAGGTGCTCCAGAGCATGTCCCAATCGCTTAGGACCGTGTCGTGACACAGGTGGACATTGGCGAGGCACTACAGAGCATGGCCTGGTCACAGAGTGGCATTGCTGATGACATTGACACCAATGTGCAGACAATGGTGAGGCGTCAGGGCTGGCAGAGACAGATGAATCAGGGGCCCCCGCAGCTCACTCCAGCTGGCCCTTCAGCCCATGGTGATCCCCCCGCGCCCTACGGGCACCGACTGGGCGAAGAGAGCACCGGAGGCTGACCCGGAGCCTCCCTCCAAGGAGACAATGGCGGTAACCAGCTCTCCTGGGACGCCCCCCCCTTCTCAGGGTTCCACCCCCCCCCCCACCCCACGGCATGGCACATCTTGGGGTCAGCATGTGCATTGGCGTCAGCGGGTGAAACTGGGTGGCATGGCGAAGCATGAGGGATGGATGGAGTTGTGTGGGTGTGCGATTGGGGCGGGGGGGGGTGCGGGGAGGGAGAGGCGGATCGGGATGGGTGGGAAAGGGTGGGGGCGGGAACAATGGGTGGGAAGGGCGGAGTGGTGTGATGACAGATGAAGGCATGTCCTATGAGAGGCAGGCAAGGATGAGGGCCTCCCTGGCCCTCCGGGCATGCCGGACCCTCGTCACCGCCTGTCCTCCATCCTCCGAATTCAGAATGTCCAATTCACCTAACAGCACGTCTTTCGGGTCTTGTGGGAGGAAACCGGAGCACCCAGAGGAAGCCCACGCAGACACGGGGAGAACTTGCAGACTCCACACAGACAGTGACCCAAGTCGGGAATCGAACCTGGGACCCTAGAGCTATGAAGCGACAGTGCTACCCTCTGTGCTACCAGGTTGCGGAGGGCATAGTCGCCCACCACAAAGCAGGTGCCTCTCTGGGTGGTGTACTGCAGAGCACCACCTGAGTGGTTGAGGTATCGAGAACCGCATTGCAGCATTCCGATGTACTGGTCAATGACAGCCTGGGTGGTCACATGCCTCGTTATATCGGGTCTCCGCATTGGTCTCCGACCCCTGTACTGGCCTCATTAGCCAGGATCTAAGCGGGTACCCCTTATTCCCCAAGAACCAACCTGTCATGTTGGGGTGTCCCTCAAAAACACCAGGTATCTCCGACTGCCCCAGTATGTAGCTGTCGTGCACACTCCCCGGAAAGCAGGCACACACGTGCATGTTCTTTAGTTTATGTGGTTGCACACAAGTTGAAGGTTCAGGGAGTGGAATCCCTTCTTGTTGATGAAGGGCACTCTCAGACTGCCCAGTGCACACAAGGTGACATGCGTGCCATCTATTACCCCTGGATCTGGGACATCCTGGCGATGGCGGTGATCCTGCTGCTGGGCATCTTGATGAGCTTGGTCCAGGTCAAAGTTTATTTGTCAGCGGCCTAGGCAAGCAAGGCATCTGTGACTTCATGCATGCACTTGTGGGATGTTGGTTGGGATATGCCACACAAGTACCCACTCCAGCCCTGGATTGAACTTGAGGCGTAAAGGTTCAGGGCTTCGGTGACCTTCAAGGCTACCGGGAGAAGATATCCCGCTCCTCCACATAGTGCCAAGTCTGTAAGGACATGGCACAGGTCCTGCACAGACCCCTTGTTGAGGCGGAATCTCTTGCGACACACGCTGTCCGACATCTCCTTGAATGACCAGTGACGCCTGTACGCCTTGGGCCGTCGCCGGCCTCCCCCTCTGGGCCCCTCCCTGGCCTCCTGAGTGGTTGGGTTATCAGGGTGCAGGCTGGACCCCTGCACATCGTCTGCCACCTCGAGCCTGCGTCGAGGCTGCTGCCTTCTCTGGCGTCAGGCCACCTGGCCTGCCACCACATCCACGAAAGCAGCTGTTTAGCCCACTGTGTTATCGGCAACCGTTATTTCTGTTTATTTCAGAAATTGCAATCATTTATGGAGATTTCCTCTGCATGCTATTTGTAACAAAGTCATAAACCTGTTCTTTAAAAATTGATATACAATTTTGTTGCTTATATCCCAGGAATAAGATCTCTTCCCTTAATACTTTGCCTGAAATGTGTTGTTCCAATTGCTTTATAAAAGCTTTGCTGTGCCAAGTCTTTCAATGTTAATTATCATAAAATCAGAGAGGTTTACAGCGCAGAATGAGGCAATTCTGGCCATCATGTCTGCAGCAACTGGCAAGTAGCCATCCAGTCTATTCCTGTTTTCCAGCTCTTGGTCCATAGCTTTGTAGGCTACAATACTTCAAGTAAATATACAAGTATTTTTTTTAAATGTCCGAAGGTTCGGCCTCTACCATCCTTTCAGGCAGTGAGTTCCCATCACCCTCTCAGCATTCCCTCTCAAATCCTCAAACGTCACAGTTCCCACTCCAGCGTCAGGACATAGCCTCAAAATCAGAGAATCCAGCCCAGGACCTTCAATCTGGTCTCTCTGGACCCCTCATAATTCTATAAACTTCAATCATCTTCTCCTGTTCCAAAGAAAATAGCTTCAGCCTATTCAATCCTTCTGTGTAACAGAATTCTCCAATTCAGTAAGTCTCCTCTGTATCTCCCTGAGTTCATACAGTGTGGTGACCAGAACTGTTCGTGATACTCCAGCTGTCACCTAATTAGTGTTCTTTACAGTTCCAGCATTATGTCCCTGCTCATATACTCTATGTCACAGCTAACAGAGGCAAGTATTGTATGATTTATTATGTATTCCCGTGCCTTGCTAACCTTCCCCAAATGTATTGCTTATCTAAATTGAATGTCACTTGCCACTGTACTGCCCACAAAACCAATCCATTGATGTCTTCCTGCAGTCTGCAGCTTTCTTCCTTAATATCAAGCATGCACCCATTTTGTTGTAACACCTGCAAACTTCTTAATCATACTCTTACATGCAAGTCCAGATCATTTATGCACACTGCAAAAAGCAAGGGACCCAGGACTGAGAATCTACTGATTGTGATAGAGGCATATTTTCCACCTTGCTGTTTTTCATCTGTGCTTATATATGACATTGACAATATAATCACAACCAACTTCAATAAAATATCTCAAACGGAAGGTAGAAAACTGAACTGAACCGAAGCTCCTTTCTGATCCAATATCACTTCAGGCGGAGTCAGTGGCGTAGTGGTATTGTCACTGGGCTGTTAATGTAGAGACCCAGAGTAATGCTCTGGCGACCTAGGTTCACATCCCACCATGGCAGATGGTGAACCTTGAATTGAATAAAAATCTGGAATTAAAAATCGAATGATGGCCATGCAACCGTCTGGTCCTAGTGTTTAGGGCAGTGTTTTGTTTTCCGGGACCCACTTTTGCCAAGCGGCCGATCTTCATGACACACATCACATTTTAATGCAAGGGGAGCTTGCTTAGTCCTCATGATCTCATTTGGATCAGGTTCAATGGAGGAGAGGGCAATACGCATATCAGCCTGTTTCTCGGTGCCATCCTACTCTTTATGAAAATGGAAAATCCAACCTCTCACATGTAGGTCATTGTGATGGGCAATAGCAACAAAATGCATGCTTCACTCAGCACTGGATACTCCTGGGAGATGCTACTCCAGAATGCTGACAGCCTCATGGGTTTGCCATGTTTTTAATGAGGTTTCACAGGTCAGCTATGTCATAATATACACATAGGTATATGATGGTGCACAGACAGGTAGTGATTGACACACAGGATGACCAGTGAACACACAGAACACAGCAGCCAATCACCAGACAGGACACGGCCACTATAAAGCCAGAGGGCACTAGTTTTCCCGCTCTCTTGGGATCCAGCCTCTGAGACAGTCAGAGCCCATGAGCAGCAACTAGAACATACACCATGTGGTAGTAAGATAGTCTGGTCAGGTTAGCCTCAGGTCTCCAGTCAAGTCAGCATAGTGCCAACCCACAGTTAAAGTATGTATGATAGTTAAGAGTTTAATAAAATCGAGTTGCATTTCTTCAAGTGTTGTGTTGCTAACCTTTGGTTGGTTCAATTAGCTCTGTTTTATAATCTCTGCTCTCGAGTCGCCAGGTACCTTTATGATACCGCCACGAGGTTCAAGTTCAAGTAATGATCAATAACTCAATACACCAATTAGTAAGATTCAAATCAAAGCATATTTATTATACACAGTAATCGCTACTCATGCATAAATTCTACTTCTAAGCTACTTCTACAACTAACAGGCCTATACTTAGCTTCGGACTGGCCCACCAGGTCTGGGGAACAAATGGCCTTTCGTTCGGGTTCTGAGTCTGCGGGATTCAAAGTTGGTACGGACTGGTAGCTAGGAGCGCCTAACTCATAGCGAGCATTGACTTAAGACTTACTGGCTTTTGGCGGCAGCTGAACCGGTCACTGTCAAGGGTTGGTTCGCGTTGCTGAGTGACCCGGTCAAGAAGAACAATTTGAACTTGGGGGCTTAACTTTATAGTCCCCAGGGGCTTCCCGCCTTTCGGGGCGGACCCCGTACCTGGTTCCAAGTGATTGGACTTCGTTCCAATCGCTTGGTTCGATTTCTCCAATACTGGAGCGGTTCCCTGATCGATGGGCGGTCTTGAGGTTTCCGTTAACCTCTTTTGTGTTGGCTCCTGCTGGTGCCGAGGAGTCTGGCTTGGCCTTGTTTATCCCAAATGTTTCGATTGTACCCGGGAACGCTCATTAGTATGTAGATGGCTGCTACATTATTATGCAGATGGCTGCTTGTATCGATGCTGTCTGGGCTTTTGTAGAGTTTAATACACAGTAAACTTGCACCTGCTAGTTTCTGCCTCTGTTGGCTGAATTTCCCTGCAGCCTTTGCTGTTCTCCATTTTACGTCAGGAGTTGGCCAACCCAGGTGGCTACACACCTTCCTTGTGATCCTAACGCAAAGCGTGAAGGATCACATAACTACATTGTTCTTCATTCCCTGACTCGGCGAGCACTCTTCTATGGCCTCTACACTGACCATAACTATGCAAGAACATTTTAACTAACGATTCTGAGGGGCACTATGTCAAACAGGGACATGCATTACAAAATAAGAAAATCGAAACCTCTAACTATCCTTAATAAACTACACTCACTCAAACATTCCATCACACTAACTTCCTAAACCATACAAACAAAATCCTAGCAGCATTATACACATTTTTCTGGGTTGGCAGTCAAGCTCAGGATTGTACAACTGCTCACGAAACATTTCTTTATTCACAACAAAAAACGCAATCAAATGCTCTTTATTATAGATCGCGGGGGTCGGGGGTCTGGTCATATCTGAAAATAGGGGATCTTATTCTATATACCGGGGTGCAAGCGCGGTAGGCTCTCCTTCTCCATTTTCTCAGACGAATAGTCTGCACGATGCAGCAGAGTATCGCTAATACTAGTAGGGATTCTATCAAGTAGGACAGGGAGTACCAGGTTATAAACCTGTCCCACCAAGATGGTGTGGTGCCGCTTGTGACTGGGCTCTGGGTACTATGGGGAAGTGAATCATTAACGGCTGGGGGGGGGGGGGGTTGAGGTCACGGGGTTCGCGTTCGCGCGCAACCAAATGTCCATTAGGGTTATGAGCCACGCAGAGGATGTCCTCATGGTTCTTCTTCTTTCACTTCTCTTCTCTTGTCCAGGAGATTCTGGAGTTCTGTGTGATCAAGCTTAGTGTCTATTACTATCTTGGTTTAATATCTCGTACGATAGCCTGTCTGACCTTTAGTGCCAATTACTCCCTTTATAATTGGTCACCATGTGTGACTCCCTCATTTGTTTTTCTTCAAAAACCGAATTTTAGGACGAGGCACACTCACAAATACTGAACCAGTGCGAGCCGTCTCGCAGACTGTGCGGTTTACCAGCCAAATGTTTGAGGATGTAAATAGCAGAGGGTTGGCAACCTAAGGGTCACCTGAAAACAAAACAACACTTTTTGAACAAAACTTGCCGAAATGAGGTGCGTATGGGCCGTGACGGGTAAGAGTTGGATGGGGTCCCCGGGGAGGACGGCGAACTATGCCATGTGTGCTCTACCCAAGCGTAGCTGACCAGAGGGGGGGGTTCCCAGGCAGGGCGGGTCCCAATGCCGTTTCTCCACTGCCTGAGCAACCGACAAGAACGGGCAAGAAATGTAGTCATCGTGGGGGGGCTGCCGTAGTGGTTCTCCTTCGAACCAGAAGGGCAGTTACGAACGGGAGCCTGTGTTTCAGTCGACAGACGAGTTCCTCTGAACTGGTATCTGGGACATTAACAAGTCTCTGCGGACAAGTTCTCAGAGATTTTGGCCGAAAAATAAGGCGTAGGGCTGTGGGAAAAAAAAATTACGGTCTAACATACAACATTTAACAGTACAAGTACAAACAACATCAAACATGCTGCAGGTTCCATCAGAAAGGACACCGTTTGCTCCCAAGCGGTTCCTTTTAAAACATTATCTGGACACCTCAGTTATCAGTTGCAAACAGGGTCGCAAAGGGGTTCTTGTTTTGGGAGTCAGACTCAAAGGTCGTCATCTTCTCCCGGATGCCAAACTCTTGAGTGTATCAGGGCTGCTAGGGCTGCATGGTGTGATCTGGGATCGCTCTCGTCATTCCGGACGAGTCTGTACGAATTATCTGTAATTGTCTGTACAAAAGGTGGTGTCTAGTTCTGTGGGGACGGAATCGGGGTCATCATTGTAGGTCGGAGGTCGGTGGTGGGGTTTGTTTAGGAAAGTGATCTGAAGGGATCACTCGAATCGTGGTCAGATTCGCTGGGTGTGGGTGCTGTTGCATGGGGATAGTAGGGAAGCGTGCTGTGGCTATTGTCCGAGTCACAGTCGCTGTCGCTGCTGCTGCTGTCTGTGGGTGTTCCGGGGCGGAGTGTATATTTCGGGGATGGAGTTGAGGTTGAGTCCGTGGCTGGGCTGGACGTTTTGGGGGAGGGTAGGGTTACGTTGGCTGTGGGTGGGGCGTGGTCTGCTGCGTCGAGCATGACGTGATGTGCGTGGTTAGACTGTTCCATATGCCTTCATCTGGTTGATATGGAACCACACAGTCTTTCCGTTGGGGTACTTTATTTTGTAGACGGAAGGGCTTACTTTGTCGGCAATGGAGTACGGACCCGAATACTTAGGTGACAGGAATGTGCTGGGGTTGTATACGGAGAGCATGACTTGCTGTCCTACTCTGAAGTCAGTCGCATGCACTGTCTTATCAAAACAGGCCTTGCTCTGTTTCTTTCTTGTGCCCAATTTTACTGCAGCTGCTAGCTGAGCCATTTTAACATTCGCCACTAATTGTTCTACTGCTTTCTCGTGTGTGAGGGCCGTCACTTCGGGGCTGGTCAAATCTAATCCTAATAAAAATTCTGTGCCCTTCATGGGGCGCCCGGTCATGAGAGTGTGTGGGGTGTAACCTATGGATGTTGAAACTGTATTTCGCAAAAACATCAGCGCAAAGGGGAGGACTGAGTCCCAAGTGGCGTTGTTTTGCTGGACCATTTTTCTGAGGGTGGATTTTAGGGTCCGATTCATGCGCTCCACGATACCACTTGACTGGGGGTGGTATGCGATGTGGAACTTTTGGGTGATGCCAAATATCGTGAGGACGTTCTTCATGACACGTCCCGTAAAATGGGAACCTTGGTCGGATTCAATGCTACGGAGGAGTCCCCATCTCGTAAAGATGTGGTGGGTTAAGACCTTGGCTGTGGTCTTTGCCGTGTTCGCTCTGGATGGGAATGCTTCCACCCATTTTGTAAACGTGTCTATTATCACGAGTACATAGTTATAACCATTCCTGCAAGGGGGCAATGGTCCAGGGCCATTAACGGGTCGGGTGTGACTGAGTTGAGCTTTTTTGGTATCTGTGCGGGTTGTTCTGGGCACAGATAAGGCAATTCTCAACGTAGTGAGTTACATCTTCTTTTAAACTCAGCCAGCAACAGAGCTGCCTGAGGTGCGCTGTAGTGGGATCGATTCCCTGATGTCCATGACTGTCATGGAACAAACAAATGAGCTGATTCCTGTCCTGTTCAGGAACCACATAAAGGGTGTCTTTTAACACCACACCGTCATGTGTGGTCAGTGTATTCTTAAACCTATCAAAAGGTGTGGGAATCTTCCGTTTAAAATCTCCCTGAGATTGCTGTCCTGCTTCTGGGCCTGCACTAAATCCTCGATATTAGTCTGCGAGACCTGAACTGCATTCTCTGGCGCGCTTTCGGGGGGTGTTCAAAAATATCCGTGCCTGGAACCTGCTTTAGCCAGTGCGTCGGCTTTTACATTTCCAGGGGGGGGAGGAACGATGGTGACTTCAAACTTTGACTATTCCAAAAGTCCTGCTCTGTGCTCTCTCTAAAATGTGATGGAGCAATGGGGCTGAGGGGAGGGGTTTTCCATCTGCAGAAACAAATCCTCTTTCCACTGGGGCAGGAACTCCGTAAGGCTGTTGCAGACATAGAGGCTGTCCGAATATATGTCTGCTGGGCTGGGGAAGGAATCTGGGTGTTCCACTATATATGCAATGATCACAAGTTCTGCCCCCTGCGCGCCTAAGTGTCCTGGAAGTTTTATTGCTATTTCTTCTAGGGCGTGTCCCTGCGCGTCCTCGACGTAAATGCTGCATTCTGTTATGTGCTTCCCTTCTAATACTGTGGAAGATCCATCCACATATATCCTTATGGGTTCGCACGTGTCTGTGTGCTTGTGGCTCTGGGTTGAACTACCTATCTTTCTGGGGGGTGTTTTAGCAATAAAGGGGCCTGTGTTGTGGTGTGGAGAGATAATTTCACATTCATGGGGGGTTCTGGGGTACTGTAGGTTGTCGGCAAAAAAAGTGTGGGGTTTTTGTCCTTTTAACAGTGATGTCCCGTCCCTGCAAAAGAAGGGTCCATCTAGCTGCTCTAATCTGACTAACTGTACCGTCCTTGAGTCGTCCGTCCAGTAAAAGTTGGGTGGGGGTGTGTTACGTGACGATTGTGATGGGGTTCAGTCCGGTTATGTACGAAAAATACTGTACTGCCCAAAAAACCGCGAGCAGGTGCCTTTCACAGGCTGAAAATCCCTGCTCCACAGCATCTAAAACTCAAGAGGTATAAGCCACAGGCCTTAACTGTTTGTGCCGTTCCTGAAGGAGCACGGCCGAAAGGGTGCGGTCTGTGCTTGCTACCTCTATCGCATAGGGGGTAAGCGGGTCTGGAACTTAGTGTGGGGGCTGCTATGAGTGCTTGTTTCAAAGAGTCCACAGCATCCGTATGCTGCGGAAGCCATTCCCAGGGGGCTCCTTTCTTTAGGAGGTCTGAGAGGGGTGCTGCCTTGCTGGCGAAACTGTCAATGTGGTTTCGGCAGTAGCCAACCAGTCCTAAAAACAACCGGAGGGCTGAAACGTTCTGGGGAAGGGGCAATTTAGCAATCGAGTCAATCCTTTTATGCTCGATCTCGCGTTTACCATGTGTGATTATTGTACCCAAATATATCACCTTGTTTTCCAAAATCTGGGCCTTTTTGGGGTTGACTTTACATCCAATTGCTTTTCGGAGTTCCAGGAGTTCGGACAGAAGCTCAATGTGCACTTCCTTGGTGTCTGTCTGTGGTAGTAGGTCGTCTACATACTGGACCAGACATTCGGGGCGAGAAAACTTGGCTAAACCATTTGCCAGGTGGAAAATGGAGGGGGAGTTGTGGAATCCTTGTGGAAGGCATGTCCACGTGTACTGTTGATTTTTAAAGGTGAAGGCAAATTTGTACTGGCACGCCTTTGCCAATGGAATGGACCAGAATCCATTACTGATATCCAAAACCGTAAAGAATCGGGAATTGAGTCCCTGCTTGAGCATGGTCTCGGGACTTGTGGCTACTGTGGGGGCTGCGGCGGGGGTGATTTTGTTGAGTTCCCGGTAATCGATGGTCAGTCGCCACGATCCATCGGGCAGGTTGTTTCCACTGGCGGGTAAAAGCAGAACTAGGGGGCATAGCCTCAAAATAAGGGGAAGTAGATTTAGGACTGAGTTTAGGAGGAACTTCTTCACCCAAAGGGTTGTGAATCTATGGAATTCCTTGCCCAGTGAAGCAGTAGAGGCTCCTTCATTAAATGTTTTTAAGATAAAGATAGATAGTTTTTTGAAGAATAAAGGGATTAAGGGTTATGGTGTTCGGGCCGGAAAGCGGAGCTGAGTCCACAAAAGATCAGCCATGATCTCATTGAATGGTGGAGCAGGCTCGAGGGGCCAGATGGCCTACTCCTGCTCCTAGTTCTTATGTTCTTATGTTCTCACTGGGCAAATCGGGGCTTTATTAGTGGAGGCTACTGATCTAAGTACGCCCTGCTCTAATAAGGGGCGTCATTCTCCGACCCCCCGCCGGGTCGGAGAATGGCCGTTGGCCGCCGTGAATCCCGCCCCCGCCCCCGCCGAAGTCTCCGCTCCCGGAGATTGGGCGGGGGCGGGAATCCAGCCGCGCCGGTTGGCGGGACCCCCCGCTGGATTCTCCGGCCCGGATGGGCCGAAGTCCCGCCCAGAAACTGCCTGTCCCGCCGACGTAAATCAAACCTGGTATTTACCGGCGGGACCAGGCAGCGTGGGCGGGCTCCGGGGTCCTGGGGGGGGGCGCGGGGCGATCTGACCCCGGGGGGTGCCCCCACGGTGGCCTGGCCCGCGATCGGGGCCCACCGATCCGCGGGCGGGCCAGTGCCGTGGGGGCACTCTTTCCCTTCCGCCTCCGCCACGGCCTCCACCATGGCGGAGGCGGAAGAGACTCTCCCCACTGCGCATGCGCGGGAAACTTTTGGCGGCCGCTGACGCTCCCGCGCATGCGCGGGGAAACTGACAGCGGCCGCTGACGCTCCCGCGCATGCGCCGCATTTCCGCGCCAGCTGGCGGGGCAACAAACGCCATTTCCGCCAGCTGGCGGGGCGGAAATCCCTCCGGCGTTGGCCTAGCCCCTCAATGTTGGGGCTAGGCCGCCAAAGATGCGGAGACTTCCGCACCTTTTTGCCGGCGCGATGCCCGTCTGATTTGCGCCGGCTTTGGCGCCAGTCGGCGGGCATCCCGCCGTTGGGGGAGAATTTCGCCCAAGCTGTCTATTACTTTTGAGATTTCTCCCTCTGCCTCTTGGGGAAATCCATATTGCTTTTGGGGTCTAGGGTCAGGTCCTGTGATTTGTACTGAACCAGTCATCCGGCCACAGTCGTGTTTGTGGGTCGCGAATGCTATCCTGTTCTTTTGCAGAACTGCCCTAACCTGCTTGTCCGTGCTAAGCGTGGTCGGGTTAAACCAAAATTCGCCTACTGCGCTGATTTTGTTGGCGTATTCACCTATTGTGAGCATTGCGGGGGCTCTTGCGGATTTTGCCATTTTCCAGGCACATTGGTTGACTGGATCAAAGGATAGTTTGTGGGAATTCATAAAATCTATTCCCATAATGTGTACTGCTGTGTGGGGCAGGCCGACTAAAACTATGGGGTGCTTGGTGGTGATGTTGCCAATTTGAATGGGTACAGGGGCTGTGATGTGTCCCTGCTGTGAGTGGCCTGTAAAGCCGCTGAGGGTGATAGTGGCTGTAGTGGGTCACGTGTCCTATTGAAACATGGTGGAGGAACCTAATGTGGTGCGGGGCCCTCCTGTGTCCCAGAGAAACTCGATGGGCTGTCCCCGTATCGTTGCTGCAACTACCGGTCGGCCGGACCTATCCCAAAGGGTGTCGCAGACCCAACTGGGGGAGCCGAATACCGTCAGTCCGTTCCGTTCAGGTCCGTCTGATCTGAACGGGTGCTCACACTATGTATGGGCTCTGTCTTATTCTTACTTAGAGTGCCCGTCTGCTGGGCTCTCTGTGGCTTTCGTGGGGCATTGCATTCTCTTGCAAAGTGTCCCAACTGTCCACAGTTGAAACACTCTTGTGACTTTTGTGGGGGGCTGTTCTTGCTTTCATTTACCCAGGCGGGGTTCTGGTGTGTTTTAACTACTTGTATGTCTGCTTCTGCCTGCTTTTCTTCGGGATTTTTAACTGCGGATTTGTTTTGTACCGACTGCTCCCAGGAGCGGGACAATCTTTTTACGACCCATTTATCATTATGAGCCTCCTCTGAGGGATCATAATTCACACAAGCTTTTTGTCCTGTTTCTGTGGCATGGGAGATGAGGGTGTGGGTCCATTTGGCCATGTTGTCTGGGGACAAATGGGAGCGGTCTAAGTCTCCGAAAACTGCTGCAAAATGGATTCACAGGCGTCCAGCAAACGCTGTGGGGTGCTCGGTTTTCTTTTGCCTGCACTTATTGAGGCCACCTACGGGGTCACCCCGGTTATACCCAGTCACGTCTAGGACCGCGGTATGCATTTCTGCAAGGGTGCCTCTTCCGACATTCTGTGGGTTGGGAAGGGCTACTACGACCGAAGGGTCTAGACTCAAAACTGTGAGCTTCACGTGCTCTCGCTCATCCAGGCCGTACATGGTCGCCTGCTGCTTTACTCTGGCAAAGAAGTGGTGGGGGTCTGAGGTGGGGAGGAACGGTGTGATTTTCTCGCACGCGTCCCGTAATTGGGTCATTATTAAGGGGGTGGTGTACAGAAATTCCGTGTCATCCGATGTGGCTGTGCGGTGGGTAGTGACTGGGTTCATTGGAGCCTGAACTATCTGCTCGGTGGGAGGTTGGGGCGCTTTTTTCTTTTGGGGCTTTCCCTGCGCACATGTTCCCTGAACTTATCTCTGCGCTGTCTCATTTAACTCTTCCCAATCAGGGCCGTCTTCCTCGTCTAACTTTGATCCAACGGTTTCCTGGAATTCTTTTTGAACTGAAAGCAGAGATTGCAGTTCTGCAATCTGCTTCCGGCACTTTGCGTGGTCTAGTGAGCTTTGTCTTTGCTCTGTGGTGGCAGCATGGAGTGCTCTTAATGCTGCCTTCAGGTCACTACACTGCCTCTGTAATGCCTCTACCTGCTTCTCGGATTCCTCTCATACCAGGACTGCACGTTGCGCGCCCTGATAGGCCTTTTTGTACTGGGACTGGAAGCTGCTTAGGTGCGCCAGACAAGACTGGTGTGCCCACTTGGCATCATCCACCTCTCCGTCTTTTGCTGCCAACTTCCTCCTTAACTCTTCGTTCTCTCTTTCTAGCTCACTGACATCGACCTTGCTCATTCGATGTATGCCTTCTATCTCTTTCCGGAGCGTCCTCACGACCTCCTTTGTGCCTCGCAATTGTGCCAAACAGGACACGATTGCCATCGGCTTGCGAGCTTTTCCTAAGCTATTCTTGTGAATCTCGCTCAGGTTCTCCCACCAAGTATCTCCTATACTCCCGGGACCTGTTTCCTCATTGTTACAGAATTCGCTCCAAAGGGGCCATCCTTTCCCTTTGATGTACTTCCTGATTTCCTCTTCCATAATGGGACACTGTCCTACTCTACTGCTGCTGGTCACTGCGACCACAAATTCTTCGGGGTTCATGAGGTGTTGCATTGCTTGCATTGCCATCTTTCCTATCTGAATGCTTTCTTAAATTTGGAATGAGGGGGACTAAGGCGATGCTGTAATTACGGGTACGGCTTTCGCTATTTTCCAAAATACAAACTCCCGACAGTTTTGTCGCAACAAAAAAAATCTATCAGTTTACCTTATAGCCCTGTTAGTTATGCATGCATTTAACACACTTCCGGATTATGAGGATTGATCAGAACTGCTTGAACACTTGTGGTTTTCTGTTCCCAATTGGATCTCTAATTCAAATTTTTGGGTTCTCCCGGAGTGGTGAAGCCACTTCTAGATCGGGTCCCGTCAGATGTCGCCAGTAATATGTTGCTATCTTTTGGTTGGTTCAATTGGCTGTTTTATAACCTTTGCTCTCGAGTCGCCAGGTACCTTTATGATACCGCCACAAGGTTCAAGTTCAAGTAATGATCAATAACTCAATACACCAATTAGTAAGATTCAAATCAAAGCACATTTATTATACACAGTAATCGCTACTCATGCATAAATTCTACTTCTAAGCTACTTCTACAACTAACAGGCCTATATTTAGCTTCGGACTGGCCTACCAGGTCAGGGGAACAAATGGCCTTTCGTTCGGGTTCTGAGTCTGCGGGATTCAAAGTTGGTACGGACTGGTAGCTAGGAGCGCCTATCTCATAGCGACGTTGACTTAAGACTTACTGGCTTTTGGCGGAAGCTGAACCGGTCACTGTCAAGGGTTGGTTCGTGTTGCTGAGTGACCCGGTCAAGAAGAACGATTTGAACTTGAGGGCTTAACTTTATAGTCCCCAGGGGCTTCCCGCCTTTCGGGGCGGACCCTGTACCTGGTTCCAAGTGATTGGACTTCGTTCCAATTGCTTGGTTCGATTTCTCCAATACTGGAGCGGTTCCCTGATTGATGGGCGGTCTTGAGGTGTCCGTTAACCTCTTTTGTGTTGGCTCCTGCTGGCGCCGAGGAGTCTGGCTTGACTTTGTTTATCCCAAATGTTTCGATTGTACCCGGGGATCGCTCATTAGTATGTAGATGGCCGCTACATTATTATGCAGATGGCTGCTTGTATCGATGCTGTCTGGGCTTTTGCAGAGTTTAATACACAGTAAACTTGCACCTGCTAGTTTCTGCCTCTGTTGGCTGAATTTCCCTGCAGCCTTTGCTGTTCTCCATTTTACGTCGGGAGTTGGCCAACCCAGGTGGCTACAGTTGGAAGCCTGTCTCTCTCACTGCTGCAGCAAACGCAGTCCTCGCAGACCCGGCATACCCAACATATCATGGTACCAGTGAGTCATGCACGAGTTTGACGGGCCTACCTTGAGATAGTCTGCCTTTGACCAGCGATCAGCCATCCGGTACCATGGACAGCGACCGCCCTCCCCCGCAGCTCCGCATCGCCGGCAACCTCGGTGCTAACTGGAAGATTTTCAAGCAGAAGTTCCAGCTGTGTCTTGACGCCACCGACCTCAAACCGCATCGGATGCCAGGAAGGTCGCTCTCTTCCTCTCTACAGCCGGGGACCACGCTATTCACATCTTCAACTCCCTCACCTTCGCTGAAGGCGAGGACAAGACAAAGTTTAAAACAGTCCTGCTGAAGTTCGACAGCCACTGTGACATCGAAGTCAACGAGAGCTTTGAACGCTATGTGTTCCAGCAGAGGCTAAGGATGAACCTTTCTAGTCCTTCTTAACCCACCCCCGTATCCTTGCGCAGTCCTGCAACTACGGCTCCACTTCCGACTCCATGGTCTGCGACCAGATCGTTTTCGGGGTCCACTCTGATCCCCTTCGCCAGCAGCTCCTTAAAGTGAAGCAGTTCACCCTTACCATCGCCATCGAAACCTGCGTCCTCCACGAGCACGCTAACAACCGGTACTCCCATATCAAGGTGGCAGAGATGGCGCGGCAAGGCCCCCGCGATGCGGAGCGGGTGCAGACCGTAAAGCAGCTCCAGGGCCTGAGTCTGGATGAGGGCGGCCATTTTGTGTGCTTTTCCCGGGCTCCTGCGCATGCGCGGCACGACCAAGGGGACGGCGAGGCTGAAGACCGAACTGTGCAGGTGCGCACATCGTTTGACCGCACCACGCATGCGCGGTGGCGCACGGAGCGTCCTGACGTTGGCGCCATGACATGCTCTGCCCATTTAAAGCGGCAATGTCCCACGAAATCGCGACGCTGTCTCCAGTATGGCAAGCTTGGCCACTACGCAGCCCTGTGCAGATCTGCTCAACTGCCCAATACACAGCGGCCCCAGTTGCAGCGCAGGAACGCCCGGTCAGTACAGCAACCCGTTGCAGACTCCGACTCTGACATGGTTCCAGATTCCGAAACTGAGGGCCTCACATCCCCATTCCGGGTGGGCATCATCACCAAGCACACGATGCCTTCAGCGAAGAAGGTGAAACAACTCCCAGTGATGAGCATTGATCCGGAAAATGAGTCGAGTGCCACCCTCACGGTCAACCAGAATTCGTCGCCCGCCACAGAGACTGAATTTATAGATTGAATGTTGCATTACCTTGTGATCCGTTTACACATCTGTACATATTGTTTTTTCCTAATTTGTTATCTGCCCTCTATCTGCACTAGACACCTTCCCTTGTGAATACTTTAACATACTTTGTATATAGTCAGGCTCCTGTACATACATACTCCCTATTTATTGACCTATACACATTTTTTTATAACTTCAAGAAAAAAAGAAAGAGGGGGAGATGTCATAATATACACATTGGTATATGATGGTGCACAGACAGGCAGTGATTGACACACAGGATGACCAGTGAACACACAGAACACAGCAGCCAATCACCAGACAGGACCCAGAGGACACTAGTTTTCCCGCTCTCTTGGGATCCAGCCTCTGAGACACTCAGAGCCCATGAGCAGCAACTAGAACATGCACCATGTGGTAATAAGATAGTCTGGTCAGGTTAGCCTCAGGTCTCCAGTCAAGTCAGCATAGTGCCAACCCACAGTTAAAGTATGTATGATAGTTAAGAGTTTAATAAAATCGAGTTGCATTTCTTCAAGTGTTGGAAGCCTGTCTCTCTCACTGCTGCAGTAAACGCAGTCCTCGCAGACCCGGCATACCCAACACATCAAGCTACAGCAGCATAGTCATTTAATTTGGAGTCAACTTTAAGTTAGTAACTTACTCTGGTGTCTCAACTTCAAAAGGAATTTTTCACCCACCACTTCGCTTTCAAAATCTGAAAGTTCTTCCATCTGCCAATACTTCCCTGCATACAACACACATGGGCTTTGCATTAGCACAATTGCCAAAACCATACCTCAAGAAATAATTTTTATACTGCTTTGTTCCTGAGTTATCTTTCTTCTTTGTAGGCTGTTAACCAGAGACCCTGGAGCTCTGTACAGAGCTAACACTAACACTGCTTTATCCTGCCCTGGACTCACCTGTTGAAGCTCTCTCCAGCGGATTCAGTTGTGACATCCTGTCCAGTGGGTACACAGTTTACTTGGGCCTCTGGCTGTCTCTTACATTTAAGAAAATGATCCATCTTCATAGTCCTCTTGCCAGCAGCTGGGAAATGCGAGCAACTCTGCTCCGTGATTTTGCACTAAAAGCATGTACACATCGCTTGGCATCAGGTGTACATGCAGAGCGCGTGGCCTGCTCTCTGCTGCCGTTTCTGGCTTGAAGACTCCACACAGCCTCATTCATTTTCATTTAAAAGGCGTCAGCGGCCTCCATTCTCAAAGTGAAAGCCAATAGGAGCCGTGGGCGCTATTCCTGCGAACAGGACCATCACGGGACTAGCGTGACCAATGGCTCTGCAGGTCACGACCCGTACTTTGAAAACTCCTGCTTTAGGGAAGGAAATCTGCCAATCTTACCTGGTCTGGCCTACATGTGACCCCAGATCCACAGCAATGTGGTTGACTCTTAGATGCCATTTGGTTTAATGGCAATTAGGGGTGGGCAATAAATGCTGGCCCACCAGCGATACCCCATGAATGGAACGAAGTTTTTTAAAATATTGACTTTCGGGTTATAACCTCTTCTGATCAGAGATATGTTTGAATTAGTATCAGTTTGCTCCATCATTCATTACGTTTTGGCTAGCTGTATAAAAACTTGGCTGGTGCAGGTAATTATGTTTACCAAGCCACTTCTTAATCACCGTCTTAATGCTCACACAATTTAAAAGCAAAATCAAATTCAAAGCACTGTCCAGGTTGATCCCGTTTATTTTCTAGAACTGGTTGATTCATTTGTTTCATCAAGTGCCATTGTAAAGATCCTTCGTTAATGTGGTGAATGACATTGAATTTTACATTTGTTACAATTCAGCTTGAGAGGTACGCAAATTAATATTCCATTTTCAATAATGCTGCATTTCATTTTACTTGTTCTAACCTGTGTTGGTCTGAGAGCAATAACCACCCACAGTCTCTCAATGTTGAATAGTAAATAATAGGATCTTGAATGTAATTACATTCCTCCCACCTATGTAGCTAGTATTCAGCCAACTGAAACACCAGTTTAAGTGATCGTTTACTGCCATAGCATAAATTACACCGCACTCTTCGTCGAATTATCATTTATCTTTTGGCCTCTAATTAATCCATAATTCCACAGACAGCAGAGCTAGGGGTCTTGGAAAAAAATAAAATAATATACTGCACACCATCAGAGTATAGAAGTAACATTATTTAGCCAACATAGTGTTATGGTCAGAGATGCGATTGAATTTAAACCCCAATTCTCTCCCCTTGTCGCCTGTAATCAACGTGGTATTGAAAATGAAGATATGTCTTTTTCTTAACCCCTGTGTGGTCAGTTCGAATAACGAGCAGCAAGCTTTCATGTGTTTAACTATAGGGGATTATATATTCATGCATTTACCCCAAAGGTCTAACACTGTTGTCACTCAGTCAGCACTCACACATATGTACACACAAACACATATATACATACACACACACTCAAGAACAAAATACAATTAAAGATAATAATGTACTCTTGCACGTTGTGTGGTGTAGAAGGTGGTTTCAATCCTGCAGAGTAGTCAATGTGAATTCAATAGTTGGAGTCATATGTCAGGATTATTGCAGGATTCCCTTGAAAATATCTATTTTCAGCTGTTATAAAGTTAGTTGCGTGTCGTCTTCTCACCAGGGGATTAAGATCCTGTATCGGGAATTTGAAAAGGAACAGGCTGGGAAAGCTTAAGATGTTACAGCCTTCAGTTTTAAGGCTGCCTTTTGTGTTGCTTATCTTTGCTGTGTGGTTTGTAAACTGACTGATTTCCCTCTGATTACTGAGGTAATAAAATTTATTATCTGATGCCAGCTTTGATCAGGTGACAACATGATCAATACTTCTCGTGCTTACCCAGAGTTCCCTTAAGTTTCAAGCCATTGCTACACAGTGGGCGATATATGGTGGTCATTTACAGCTTCTAAAAACTAACTGGTTTCTGTAGCTCTCTCCTGTTAACAATTGAGCTTGGAGACAGTGGGTCTAGAAGTCCTTAGATTTTAGCCATGTGTAAGTCCACAAACAATAGAAGGTGTGAAGGCCACAAATGGTTTTGTCTTGTTATGTTTATTCAAGGGAAGCATTCCATCCATGATCATTCAATTATATACATTTCGGAGGTTTGACAAATTCTGACTCTGTGCAGACAGTGAAAAAGTCACCTCATCTATATTGGCAGTCTTTTAATGCCCATTTTAAAAAGAAATGGCTGTTCCAGAAAATTCTATACCAGATACAGCCCACACTTAAAGATATGAATGTGACATGCTCCTATTGGCATGACAATAGGCATGTCTCAATGAAAAAGGTGGGAACGTCATTTACCCCACAAACCCCTGAGTTCGCCATAAACACAAGCCAAGCAGTTATCTTCGACTGGAGGATAGCAAATGTTGTCCCCTTGTTCAAGAAGGGGAGTAGAGCCAACCCCGGTAACTATAGACAAGTGAGCCTTACTTCTGTGTGGGCAAAGTCTTGGAAAGGTTTATAAGAGATAGGATGTATAATCATCTGGAAAGGAATAATTTGATTAGAGATAGTCAACACGGTTTTGTGAATGGTAGGTCGTGCCTCACAAACCTTATTGAGTTCTTTGAGAAGGTGACCAACCAGGTGGATGAGGGTAAAGCAGTTGATGTGGTGTATATGGATTTCAGTAAAGTGTTTGATAAGGTTCCCCATGGTAGGCTACTGCAGAAAATACGGAGGCATGGGATTCAGGGTGATTTAGCAGTTTGGATCAGAAATTGGCTAGCTGGAAGAAGACAAAGGGTGGTGATTGATGGGAAATGTTCAGACTGGAGTCCAGTTACTAGTGGTGTACCACAAGGATCTGTTTTGGGGCCACTGCTGTTTGTCATTTTTATAAATGACCTGGAGGAGGGTATAGAAGGATGGGTGAGTAAATTTGCAGATGACACTAAAGTCGGTGGAGTTGTGGACAGTGCGGAAGGATGTTACAGGTTACAGAGGGACATAGATAAGCTGCAGCGCTGGGCTGAGAGGTGGCAAATGGAGTTTAATGCAGAAAAGTGTGAGGTGATTCATTTTGGAAGGAATAACAGGAAGACAGAGTACTGGGCTAATGGTAAGATTCTTGGCAGTGTGGATGAGCAGAGAGATCTCGGTGTCCATGTACATAGATCCCTGAAAGTTGCCACCAAATTTATAGAGTTATTAAGAAGGCGTACGGTGTGTTAGCTTTTATTGGGAGAGGGATTGAGTTTCGGAGCCATGAGGTCATGTTGCAGCTGTACAAAACTCTGGTGCGGCTGCATTTGGAGTATTGCGTGCAATTCTGGTCGCTGCATTATAGGAATGATGTGGAACCATTGGAAAGGGTGCAGAGGAAATTTACCAGAATGTTGCCTGGTATGGAGGGAAGATCTTATGAGGAAAAGCTGAGGGACTTGAGGCTGTTTTCGTTAGAGAGAAGAAGGTTAAGAGGTGACTTAATTGAGGCATACAAGATGATCAGAGGATTAGATAGGGTGGACAGTGAGAGCCTTTTTCCTCGGAAGATGATGTCTAGCATGAGGGGACATAGCTTTAAATTGAGGGGAGATATATATATATATTTTTAAAATTATTTTTAAAAATTTCTCCTTTTTCACGTTTTCTCCCACATTTACACCCATCAACAATAAACAATAATCAACAAGATATGTCAATGCCCATAATAACAACGATCCCATCCGCCCACCAACCCCCAAACCTCAACCCGCCTGTTTACATAAACAAACGACAAAAAGGAATCAGGGATTACCTGTAGTCACCCTTAATCTACACGGCTCTCCACCCCCCCAACCAACGCCATCCAGCCTCTAAGAGAGTACCGTACATGATACCCCAAAGTTGTACCCCCCCCCCCCCCCCCAAGTCTCCAGCTCCTCCCGTCCAATGCCTCTTGTAAAACTCCTCCTCCCAACCTCGGTTCCCTCCCCCAATCTCGGTTCCCTCCCCCCAACTTTCCACCCCGGCTAGACCACTCGGACCCTGTTCTGTCAGGGTCCGATGGCCGCAGCCCCTCCCCCCACCTCACTCCCGTTCACTGGCCGGCTTAAACCGGCCAGCGTGGAGGCCCCCGCCCGGGTCCCTTTCCCCCTTGCCCGGCCCTAGGAAAGCCCAAAGATCCCCTTTTAGCACACAAACCCCGCATATCCACCTACACCCCAAAGAACAAAGAACATAGAACAATACAGCGCAGTACAGGCCCTTCAGCCCTCAATGTTGCACCGAAACAAAAGCCATCTAACCTACACTATGCCATTATCATCCATATGTTTATCCAATAAACTTTTAAATGCCCTCAATGTTGGCGAGTTCACTACTGTAGCAGGTAGGGCATTCCACAGCCTCACTACTCTTTGCGTAAAGAACCTACCTCTGACCTCTGTCCTATATCTATTACCCCTCAGTTTAAAGCTATGTCCCCTCGTGCCAGCCATTTCCATCCGCGGGAGAAGGCTCTCACTGTCCACCCTATCCAACCCCCTGATCATTTTGTATGCCTCTATTAAGTCTCCTCTTAACCTTCTTCTCTCCAACGAAAACAACCTCAAGTCCATCAGCCTTTCCTCATAAGATTTTCCCTCCATACCAGGCAACATCCTGGTAAATCTCCTCTGCACCTGCTCCAAAGCCTCCACGTCCTTCCTATAATGCGGTGACCAGAACTGTACGCAATACTCCAAATGCGGCCGTACCAGAGTTCTGTACAGCTGCAACATGAGCTCCTGACTCCGGAACTCAATCCCTCTACCAATAAAGGCCAACACTCCATAGGCCTTCTTCACAACCCTATCAACCTGGGTGGCAACTTTCAGGGATCTATGTACATGGACACCTAGATCCCCCTGCTCATCCACACTTTCAAGAACTTTTCCATTAGCCAAATATTCCGCATTCCTGTTATTCTTTCCAAAGTGAATCACCTCACACTTCTCTACATTAAACTCCATTTGCCACCTCTCAGCCCAGCTCTGCAGCTTATCTATATCCCTCTGTAACCTGCTACATCCTTCCACACTATCAACAACACCACCGACTTTAGTATCGTCTGCAAATTTACTCACCCACCCTTCTGCGCCTTCCTCTAGGTCATTGATAAAAATGACAAACAGCAACGGCCCCAGAACAGATCCTTGTGGTACTCCACTTGTAACTGAACTCCATTCTGAACATTTCCCATCAACCACCACCCTCTGTCTTCTTTCAGCTAGCCAATTTCTGATCCACATCTCTAAATCACCCTCAATCCCCAGCCTCCATATTTTCTGCAATAGCCTACCGTGGGGAACCTTATCAAACGCTTTGCTGAAATCCATATACACCACATCAACTGCTCTACCCTCGTCTACCTGTTCAGTCACCTTCTCAAAGAACTCGATAAGATTTGTGAGGCATGACCTACCCTTCACAAAGCCATGCTGACTATCCCTGGCCCTCATTTCGAGTGAAAGTCCCGTCCCTTCCCTTGTCCAAATATATGCAACATTGGCTCCTATTGCCTCTACACCCGCGCGCAGTGATACAAAAAAAAGAAGAAAATACAGTCATGAGGTTACATCGGCACATGACCATTCCTCAATTTGTCAGTTCTGCCACAGTCCTTCTGCCTTCGCAAACTCCTCCGCTGCTTCCCGCCGTTCCAAAATAAAAGTCCCTGAACTTGTAAGTCACCCTCAGCTTCGCTGGATATACAATGCCGCACTGCACCTTGCTAATGTACAGTGGCCTCTTCACCCGGTTGAAGGCAGCCCGCCTCCTCGCCAGTTCCACCGTAAAGTCCTGGTATACACATATTAAGCTCCACCCCACTGCACCACCCGCTTCTGCTTGGCCCAGCTCAGGGCCTTCTCCTTCACACTGTACCTACGGAAGCACAGAGTCACTGCCCTTGGCGGCTCACTCGCCTTTGGTACAGGCCTCCACGACCAATGAGCCCGATCTAGTTCATATCGGGAGGGGTCCTCCCCCTCCCCCAGTAGTTTTGCCGGCATCGCGGCAAAATACTCAGTCGGCATCGGTCCTTCAACTCCTTCGGGCAGCCCCACGACCCTCAAATTCTGTTGCCTGGATCTGTTTTCCAGATCTTCCATTTTTCCTCGCAGATCCGTGTTCGTGTCCATCACCTTCCGCATCTCCTTCCCCATCGAGGCAAGTTGATCACCGTGCTGCAATACCGTCCCCTCCATTTCCTTCAGTGCCTCCCCTTGCTCCCGCACCTCCGCCACTGCGCTCGCCACCGCCGTCTTCACCGGGGAAACCGCCTCCTCCACCAACACATTCAAAACCTCCCTCAGCTCCTTCCTCACCATCTCCATACATTTCTCAATCTGCGCCAACTTCTTTTGGAATTCTGCAGCCATCCCCTTAGTTAGTTCTTCAGCCGTAAGCACTGTGGCCTCCCCTGGTGCTCCAGCCTCCATTTTCTTTGTTGACCCCGTGGTGACCTTTCCCCTCTCCAACAGACTTTCAGCCGCTTTTTTCCCGGCTGTTTTTTTGGTGATTTTCGACATCCTTCTTCTCCTTTTACTCCCGACTTTTACTGCCGTCACTGGCCCTAGGACCGGGCGTTACTCCCCGAAAATGCTGTTCCCGAACGGGAGCCCTCCAATGTGCGGCTGCCTCCCGCGCGCCGTCACTGGAAGTCGAGGGGAGATAGATATAGGACAGATGTCAGAGGTAGGTTCTTTACTCAGAGAGTAGTAAGGGCGTGGAATGCCCTGCCTGCAACAGTAGTGGACTCGCCAACACTCAGGGCATTCAAATGGTCATTGGATAGACATATGGACGATACGGGAATAGTGTAGATGGGCTTTAGAGTGGTTTCACAGGTCGGCACAACATCGAGGGCCGAAGGGCCTGTACTGCGCTGTAATGTTCTATGTTCTATGGTAGGATCGCACCCATCCATGCACTCCATTGCCAATCCTCAGCTCCGTATGCGGGACGAGTGAGAAAGCGCCCAATTATCATGGGGCGATGGGATGTTAGTGTCAAACACGCTTTTTTATTTTTGGTCCTCTGCTTCAGTCTGGAACTGGGAAATCAGCTCTTATGTAATCTGATGAATTCCGCAAACTGGGTGCACAGGAGGCGGAAAATGGTTCTGCGCAGAACAGAATGCCATCAAGAACTCAGAAAACCAAGCTTCTTTGATCTAAGTGATCAAAGAGTTTTTTTAGTTCAGTTGAGACTGCAGTAGGAGCTTTAAAGACTGTCAGACACATTTTCAGACTTTCATTAGAAAAATCTCTGTATCAAAAGAAATTGAAATCAGCAGAATAAGAATTAGTGGGGATCATCTGTGCAACAGTCCTTGGATAATCATTGCAAAATATTACTTATTAGTGGAATTGAACTTATTTTTTAAATGCTCTATTTTAACTTGTATCTGATTGTAAACATCTTTAAATTTTTGCAGTTAATTTCAAACAAAATTACAAAAAGGCTGGACAATTGAAGTGAATGCCTGGCTGCATAATATCTTGTAAATGCAAATACTGCTTTTATAGAGCATTTGAAGAGGTTGTTGCCTTTCTTGTTTCTAACTTACACAAAGATGTCTGTCCACCAATCATAAGGTAGAAGAGAATACATTGTGCATAATGATTAAAATCGAAAGAAGTCATAAATCTAGATACCGTAAATTATAAAACTGCTGCGACTTTATTTTATTTTCACTTCAGATTAGTTTTCCCTAATGATATCGGGACCAAGGACTCATCTGTTGCTGTGAAAAGCTCCTTTGTCATACAAATTCAAAACTGGGTTCTGTACGATTCAAAAGATTCATACAAGGTTGACACATGCGATGGACAGCATTTTCAGAACGTTTCTCCTTTTGTACACGCTAGTTGCCATGGCAGCAAAATACTTTTGCCGCACCCGGACTGAAAAGCAGTTTACAAATTCAGTGTGTTTTTTTAAATTGCATGATGAGAATTAAAGATTGCCGTGAACATCAGTCTTAAGAAGAAAGGTACTTGTCTTTCTTTGCACTTACACATCTTGGGTTGTGCAACATTCCCTAGCTAATAGGATGATCAGACCATTGCAGTGCTACGTCTTGGGCTGCTCACTATAATGATAAAAGACAGGTCCGGTATATTAATGAGAAGTGTTTGACCTCCCTGCCCAGGATTGAAAACTGACCTCTTGTGTAGTTAACAAGGGCACGGGGAAGGATTCTTCTGTGTGATAGATGTTGTAGAATCATAAATACATTTGTAACTTGTGTGCAATATCAAACCTTTGCACCACTTAGCAATAGGTTTTGCACATTTGAAATCGATGACTGATTTTCTGTTTGAGACTTCAACAAACAAGAGCAAGAAAATTGCCTTACTATACATTAGGACAGCCATTTTCTGTACAGCTAGCTCCCTCAAGTAGCAAATAAATAAACAACCTGTGATGTTCTGTTTTCTTTGTCTAGATGTCCTGAATGCGTAGTGATCAACAAAGAACATCAAGCTATGTAAATTAACAAATCTGAGTTATCACCACTACTTAAACTAGATTTGAACGTATTCCTAAGTACAAGCTTGCTAAAATAAACTATGCTATAACTATCTCCTTTTGCAGATGTTTGGAGACGGTTACCAGTGCGGTAGATAACGGGGAGCCAATGAATGTGGCATATCTGTATTTCCAGAAAGCTTTCGACAAGGTGCCACACAAAAGATTGCTGCATAAGATAAAGATGCATGGCATTAAGGGTAAAGTAGCAACATGGATAGAGGATTGGTTAATTAATAGAAAGCAAAGAGTGGGGATTAATGGGTGTTTCTCTGGTTGGCAATCAGTAGCTAGTGGTGTCCCTCAGGGATCAGTGTTGGGCCCACAATTGTTTACAATTTACATAGATGACTTGGAGTTGGGGACCAAGTGCAATTTGTCCAAATTTGTAGATGACACTAAGATGAGTGGTAAAGCAAAAAGTGCAGAGGATACTGGAAGTCTGCAGAGGGATTTGGATAGGTTAAGTGAATAGGCTAGGGTCTGGCAGATGGAATACAATGTTGACAAATGTGAGATTATCAATTTTGGGAGGAATAACAGCAAAATGGATTATTGTTTAAATGATAAAATATTAAAACATGCTGCTGTGCAGAGAGACCTGGGTGTGCTAGTGCATGAGTTGCAAAAAGTTGGTTTACAGGTGCAACAGGTGATTAAGAAGGCAAATGGAGTGTTGTCCTTCATTGCTAGAGGGATGGAGTTTAAGACTAGGGAGGTTATGCTGCAATTGTATAAGGTGTTAGTGAGGCCACACCTGGGGTATTGTGTTCAGTTTTGGTCTCCTTAGCTGAGAAAGGACATACTGGTGCTGGAGGGTGTGCAGAGGAGATTCACTAGATTAATCCCATAGCTGAAGGGGTTGGATTGAGTAGACTGGGACTGTACTCATTGGAATTTAGAAGGATGCGGGGGGGGGGGGGATCTTATAGAAACATATAAAATAATGAAGGGAATAGATAGGATAGATACGGGCAGGTTGTTTCCACTGGCGGGTGAAAGCAGAACTGGGGGGCATAGCCTCAAAATAAGGGGAAGTAGATTTAGGATTGAGCTTAGGAAGAACGTCTTCACCCAAAGGGCTGTGAATCTATGGAATTCCCTGCCCAGTGAAGCAGTTGAAGCTCCTTCATTAAATGTTTGTAAAATAAAGATAGATAGTTTTTTGAAGAATAAAGGGATTAAGGGTTATGGTGTTCGGGCCGGAAAGTGGAGCTGAGTTCACAAAAGATCAGCCATGATCTCATTGAATGCCGGAGCAGGCTTGAGGGGCCAGATGGCCTACTCCTGCTCCTAGTTCTTATGTCCTTATGTTACAAACATATATACATGGTATGAGCATTATATATTATATACATCTTTGAAGGGTTACTGTTATTGTACAGCAGTTAACAATATTTAACTTTTTTTAAAATTTAGAGTACCCAATTCATTTTTCCAATTAAGGGGCATTAGCGTGGCCAATCCACCGAGCCTGCACATCTTTGAGTTGTGGGGGCGAAACCCACACAAACACGGGGAGAATGTGCAAACTCCACACGGATAGTGTCCCGGAGCTGGGATCGAACCTGGGATCTCGGTGCCGTGAGACAGCAGTGCTAACTACTGCGCCACCGTGCTGCCTCACAATTTTTTACTTTTAACGGTTCACAAATTGAGCCTGTCCAGCTTTTTGATGCAAGTGGATTTTCTCAATTGTGGTGGTTCAATAGATATTGTTGTCTTTTCTGGTGTAACAACATCTCGTTGTCTTGTAAAAGTTGTCTTGAGTAGGTCTGTGTCAAGCTCTATGTGTGAAAATACAGGTTGAGCTGTCTTCACTTTGAGAAGCACTCTACGATCCCTTCGTAGGATAGAACTTTCATTTGTCAGAATGACATATGAGTGTGGAGCTGCTTGGCGAATCACACGTACCATGCAGAACTATCCTCCAGTTGGAATCTGTACCCGCACATTATCTCCTGGCTCTAGCATTGCTAGATCCTTAGCTGTCCTGTTGTAGTAATGCTGTTGAGTTTGCTTACTTTGCTTCATCTTCTGCACAGCATCATCATTATCAGGATATGCTGTTGGTAAAGTTGGTAATGTTGTACGTAGCTGTCGATTCATCAGCAGTTGAGCTGGTGACAAACCCATAGCTAATGGTGCAGCTCTGTTGCTGAGTAGAACTAAGAATGGATTGCTTCTTGAATCCAAAGCTTTCTTTAACAATTGCTTTGCTATGTGCACACCTTTTTCAGCTTTCCCATTCAATTGTGGATGTAATGGGCTGGAAGTAATATGGTGAAAATTGTAACTTTGTAAGAATTTTGTCCAATCGCCGCTGTCAAATCATGGACCGTTGTCAGTCATGACAGTAAATGGGATTCCATATCTTGCAAACACCTCTTTGGTTGCTTTTATGACCGCTCTCGAACTAGAATCGGGCAATTTGCTCACCTCAGGGTAGTTCGAGAAGTAATCTATGACAGGTAAATAATCATTACCATGGAAGTAGAATGGATCGATGCCAACCTTTGACCATGCAGTCTTGACAAGTTGATGCATCGGCAATGTTTCCTTTTGCTGCTGTGATTGATTTCGTTGATAGGTTTCACATTCTGTCACAAGGTTATTGATATCTTCATTGATACCTGGCCAATATATTGATTGATGAGCTCTTCGCTTGCACTTTTCCATTCCCAGATGGCCATCATGCACCTTGCTGAGGATCATATTCCTTAACAAAGTCGGAATTACCATCTGGTCTTGCCTGAGCAGCAATCTGTTGATGCTGCTCATCCGCTTGAATGTTCCCGTAATTGGAACACATTCCTTTTGGACAACCATCTCTCATGTAACGCATCACACACTCTAATATGTCATCCTTGGTTGTTTCTTCTTTTATTAGTTTCATCCGAGAAAGGTAGAATTTCTTCTGTTAGGTTTGCTTGAGCTTCGATTGCCTGGACAATATCATTCGTCCCTGCAGCACCTTCAGTTGCACACGACAGTGCACCTGCTACAACAAGGTGTGTAGACTAACTCAAAATCATACCTTTGAAGTTTCATTATCATACGTTGAAGTCTTGGTGACATATCATTCAAGTTTTTCTTGATGATTGATACAAGAGGATGATGATCCGTTTCCACGGTAAAGGTAGCTAACCCGTACACATAGTTGTGGAACTTCTCTATTCTAGTGAGGAGACCCAAGATTCTTTTTTGATTTGCGCACAGTGTTGTTTGGTCGGTGTCATCGCTCTTGATGCATACGCTATTGGTTACCATTGCCTGTCAGATGTTTTCTGAAGTAGCACAGCTCCTATGCCGTCCTTGCTTGCATCTGTTGATATCTTCATTTCACTCATAGAATTAAAGAAAGACGGAACTGGTGCTTTTGTGAGTGCTGTCTTTAAGTCAGACTACTCCTTTTCGCGTTCTTCCGTCTATGTGAATGGAACATTTTTCCGTATCAGCTTTCTCAGAGGCGTCGTACGTGATGATAGATTCGGAATGAGCTTTCCCAAAGAGTTGACCATGCCTAGCAGTCTCAGAACCACTTTCTTGTCTTTAGGTGAAGACATTTTGTTGATGGCTGCAACCTTCTCGGTGTCTGGCTGCATAACTTGAGCTGAAATCTGGTCACCTAAAAACGTGAGTTTGGATATAGCGAATTGACATTTGGCTCGATTGAGTTTTAAACCAAACTTCTCTAGTCGTTACATTACTTGAAGAAGTCTTGCGTTGTGTTCTTGAGTTGCGGACCATATGATGATATCGTCAACATATACTCTGGCACCATCAACACCTTCTATCATTTGTTCCATCGCTCGATGAAATATCGTTGAGGCTGATATTATACCAAAAGGCATTCAATTAAAACAGTACCTTCCATATGGAGTGTTGAAAGTACAGAGCTTTCTGCTGGCTTTATCTAGTTCCAGTTGCCAAAACACTCTACAGGCATTTAGTTTTGTAAATATCCTGAAATGTGCCATTTCACTTGTGATCACTTCATTCTTCCCTCTTTATATTTTGGTTCAGATCCTTCGGATTAATGCAGATTCTGGGATCGCCATTTGGGTCTTGACGCATACACTTGAACTAACCCAGTCAGTGGCTTCTATCACTTTTTTGTTGAACCCCAGCTGCTGCATGCGGTTAAGTTCCAGTTTCAAGCGTTCCCTCAAGGGAGCTGGTCCCTTCTTGGTGAAGGAATGACCGGCTTGGCATTCTCCTTAAGCTGTATTTTGTATGTGAATGGTAATCAATCAATCTTTATTATTGTCACAAGTGTCATAATATGCACCCATGCACATCATGAGGTAAAAGCAGGCAGTGACAGACACCCAGGTGAGCCAATCAACATACAGAACAGAACACAACCAATCATCAGACAGAACACCAGAGGGGGCTTCCAACTATAAAACATTCGAGGCATCAGCACTCTGCCTCTTTCCACTGGTGACAACTGTAGTGACATTCAGGGTGCACAAATCATTCAACACCTTCTACACGTGGATCAGAGCTAGCCTGGTCTAGATAGTTAGAGTTAGTTTACTTAGAGTAGTAGAGAGTCAACCCACAGGCAGCCGTGTGCTTCGTTACTGAAGCTCAATAAATCTTATTAAACCAACGCCTATGTTTGGTGTTGCTTTATTGTTTATCTGCATCGTATTGCAGTCCGTGTTACCCCATGGTGAATAACACGACAACAAGTAGGCTTACATTAACACTGCAATGAAGTCCCCTAGTCGCCACACTCCGGCGCCTGTTCGGGTACACAGGGAGAATTCAAAATGTCCAATTCACCTAACAAGCAGGTCTTTCGGGACTTGTGGGAGGAAACCTGAGCACCCGGAGGAAATCTACACAGACACGGGGAGGACGTGAAGACTCCACGCAGCCAGTGACCTAAGCCAGGAATCGAATCCCGGGCCTTGGTGCTGTGAAGCAACAGTGTTAACTACTGTGTTACTGTGCCGCCACCTATTCCATGAAACACCTGTGGAAACTTGTCAATTATGCCATCTATTTGGTCTTTTGCGTTGGCTGAGATTTTGTCTGTGCTGTGAATTCGTTTCACCAGTTGCAGCAGCTCACATGCCTGTACACTGAGCGATGAAGAACACTTCAGTTCCACACTCTCAAACTTAATAGGCATCTTCATGTCTTTAACTTGGACTGAGAGATAGCATGTCCCCATCGTAGTAATGACATTGCCACTATAGTCTTTTAACTGACAATCATTGTCATCTATTTGAGGCTTTGGTTTCAATTTGGCTAAGTCCAATTGATTGATCAAATTAGCATGAGCACCGGTATCCAGTTTGATGTGAATGCTGGTTCCGTTAATCTTTAATGGAATTGCCCACACATCTTGATTGTGAATAATCGAGATTGTTTTAAGTTGTCCGCTTCAGAAATTGCCTGTGGAATTCTATTTATTTTCTCAACTATGTTGACAAAGAAAGTGCCTTCTAAGTCGTATTCATCTTGGACAGTGTCGGGTTTACTTGCTTTATTTTCAGATTTGTTTAAATTTTTTTCCTGTACAACTCTGTCTTTAGTAACTGTACTCCTCTTTTTATAGTGATGCGCTGTTGTTCCTGTTCGGCACAGCGAAGCAAAATGATTGAGTTTGTGACACTTCACACCGGTTTTACCAAAGGCTGGACATTTTTTCACTTGGTGGGCGTGGGCGACAACATTTGCACGTCATGACGCTCGTTACGTCATGCGCAATATGGTCGCCGAGCGTGCTGTTTTTTCAACTGCGCCACAGCATCAATGGCGTCAGCCACATTGTTAGTTTTTGCACCACTTTCACGGGCCAACATTTCGGAATATAGATTTTTAGCAAGTTTGCTTGCACGACTCATACTAATAGCATCTTCTAGCATTAGTTTTGATTGTCTGAGTAGTCTTTCACGCAGCTTTGCATGTTTTACACCAAATACAATCTTATCACGCAGAGGGGTGTCTAATAAGATAGAAGAATTACAGGTCTGCGCTTTGAGCCATAGATCTGTAATAAAACAGTCAAATGTTTCACCTACTTTCTGTACTCTTCTGCAAAATATGTATCGTTAGAAAGTTTTGTTGATCTGAAGCTCACAATGTCTGTTGAACATTTTGAGAATCTTGTTATTCTTTTCTGTCAACCTCGTTCTCAAAATGGAATGAGTTGAATATTTCTAAAGTCTAGCCGTTGTCAGGAACAGAGCAATTTGTTGCTACACTGGCCACTTCGAGGTCTAAGGCTTGAGATATATAGTTCAAACTGTTGTTTGAAATTCTTCCAGTTAACATCAACTTTACCCGATGTCCAGAATTGCATTGGAGTCTGCAAACCCTCCGTGAAGGATTTCCACGTGGTCGTTGCGACCGGAGCCTGGTTTGAGTTTTTTTCTTATTTCTTCGCAAGTTTTTTTCGCGCAGAGATTTTTTCTTTTTCTCTTTCTATACTACCTGAGGAACCACTCCTGGTACCATGTGATGTTCTCTGTTTTCTTTGTCTGGATGCGTAGTGTTGAGAAAAGAACATCAAACTACGTAAATTAACAAACCTAATTTATTAACACTACTTAAACTAGATTCAAACGTATTCCTAAGTACAAGGATGCTGAAATAAACTGTGCTTTAACTATGTCTACTCTCAAATACACAACTACTCTCTCTCACGCCTGAACACTTTCTCCTCGAATCAAGGGTTGTCACATGATATATATGTGACTATTCTTGATCACCATCTAATGTTGAGGTGAATGTGCATGAATTTGTTAATCCTATATCTCCCATACAATATCTATATTGTTACACAACCAATCTTTTTTGAGGTGCTGGTGCACAAATGTTGGCCAGGACCCAGGGAGAACTCCATTACTCAGAATCACAGAATACTACAGCACAGAAGAGGCTCACAGCCCATCGAATCTGCAACCCCCATGAGAAACACCAGCCCTGTCTACCATTTGCTAGCACTTGGCCCATAGCCTTGAATGTTAAGATTTGCCAAAGGCTCACCACAAAATAACAGAAATATACAGTGCAGAAAAGGCCCTTCGGCCCATCGAGCCTGCACCGCCGCATGAAAGGCATATGATCTGCCAATCCTAATCCTAATCCCATTTGCCTTCACTTGGCCCATAGCCTCGAATGTTAAGGCGTGCCAAGTGCTCATTCAAGTACTTTTTAAAGGATATGAGGCAATCCGCCTCTACCACCCTCTCAGGCAGTGTGTTCCGACAGTCACCACCCTCTGGAAAAAAAAGTTTTTCCTCAAATCCCGCCTGAACCTCCCGCCCCTCGTCTTGAACTTGTGTCCCCTCGTAACTGACCCTTCAACTAACGGTTGCAGCTGCTCCCTATCCACCCTGTCCATGCCCCTCATAATCTTGTACACCTTGATCAGGTCACCTCTCAATCTTCTCTGCTCCAGCGAAAACAACCCAACGCCTCTGCACCCACCCCAGTGCAATCACATCCTTCCTATAATGTAGTGACTAGAACTGCACACAGTACTCCAGCTGTGGCCTCACCATGTTCTATATAACTTCAACATGACATCCTTGCTTTTGCAATCTATGCCACGATTGATAAAGCCAAATGTACCATATGCCTTTTTCACCACCCTATTAACCTGCCCTTCTGCCTTCAGAGATCTATTTACAAACACGTCATGGTCTCTTTGTTCATCAGCACTTCCCGGTGTGGTGCTGTTCGTTGAATATTTCCTTGTCAAATTGCTCCTTCCAAAATGTAACACTTCACACTTTTCAGGATTAAATTCCATCTGCCACTTTCCTGCCAATTTGACCATCCCGTCTATATCTTCCTGTAACCCAAGACTCTCAGCCTCTCTACCACCCGGCCTATTTTTGTGTCATCCACAAACTTACTGATCCTACCCCCCACATAGCCATCCAAGTAATTTATATAAATGACTACTAATATGAAATGAAAATGAAAACCGCTTATTGTCACAAGTAGGCTTCAAATGAAGTTACTGTGAAAAGCCCCTAGTCGCCACATTCCGGCGCCTGTTCGGGGAGGCTGGTACAGGAATTGAACCGTGCTGCTGGCCTGCCTTGTTCTGCTTTCAAAGCCAGCGATTTAGCCCAGTGTGCTAAACCAGCCCCTAGTAGGGGACCCCGCACAGATCCCTGTGATAAGCCACTGGACACTGGCTTCCAGTCACTAAAGCAGCTGTCTGTCATCACCCTCTGTCTCCTACAGCTAAGTCAGCTTTGAATCCACCTTATCAAGTTCTCTTGTATCCCATGTGCATTTGCCTTCTTTATACGTCTTCCATGTGGGACCTTGTCAAATCAATTGCACTACCCTCATCTAAACACTGAGTCAAGTGCTCAAAAAATTCAATCAAATTTGTTAGGCATGATCTCCCTCTGACAAAGCCATACTGACTATTCTGGATCAAACCTTGCCTCTCCAAGTGGAGATAGATTCTCTCCTGGAGCATTTTCTCCATTAATTTCCCCAGCACTGACGCGAGACTCATTGGCCTGTAGTTCCCTGACCTATCCCTGCAGCCTTTCTTAAACAGTGAGACCACATTCGCTGTTCTCCAGTCCTCTGACACCTCTCCCGCGGCCAGAGAAGAATTAAACATTTGGACTAGGGCCCTGCAATCTCTTCCCTCACATGCCACAACAATCTGGGACATAATTCGTCCGGACCTGGAGATTTCTCCACTTTTAAGTCTGCCAACACCTCCAATACCTTGTCCCTCCCTATGAAAACTTGCTCAATGACCTCACAGTCTCTCTCCCCGAGTTCCATATCTGCCTCCTCATTCTCTTGGGTGAAGACAGATGTGAAATACTCATTTAACACCCGACCAATGTCCTCTGGCTCCACCCACAGATTCCCCCTTGGTCCTTAATGGGCCCTACCTTTTCCCTAGTTATTCTCTGCCCATTGATATACTTATAGAATATCTTGAGATTTTCCCTACTTTTACCAGTTAGAATTTTTTCAGATCCCCTCTTTGCTCTCCTAATTGTTTTCTTAAGCTCCATCCTGCACTTTCTGTTCTCCATTAATGCCACTGTTGATTTGCTCCCCTTGTACTTATTAAAAGCCTCTCTCTTCCTTCTCATTGTATCCTGAATATCTCTGGTATCCATGGTGCTCTGGGCTTGTTACTCCTTCCTACTACCCGAGAGGGAACATGTTGGGACTGTACCCTCCCCATTTCCTCTCTGAACACCCCCCACTGCTCTTTTGTAGATCTCCCACCAGTAACGTGTTCCAATCTACCTTGGCCCGATCCTGCCTTTTTTAATTAAAGTCTGCTCTCCCCCAATCCGAGACCTTTTTCTGCAATTTGTCCATTTCATTGCCCATAACAAACTTAAATTCATCATGTTGTGGTCGCTATCACTAAAATACTCCACCAGCATCACATTATCTACCTGTCCAGCTTCATTCTTCAGAATTGGGTCCAGCACTGCACCATCCGTTGTTGGGCCCTCCACATGTTGAACTAAAGTTCTCTTGTATACATTTTACAAACTCTGCTCCATCTAAGCCCTTAACACAATGACTATCCCAGTTAATGTTGGGAAAGTTGAAATCACCCACTGTAATTGCCCGATTATTATTTTTACACATTTTCCCAAATTTCACACGTATTTGCTCCTCAATTTCCCACTGACAATCTGGGGTCTATAATAAACACCTAGCAATGTGGCTATCCCTATTTTATTCCTAAATTCTACCCACAAAGCTTCATTTAATGCCACCCCCAAGATGTCATCTCTCCTTACTGCAGTAATTGACTTCTTATCTAATAGTGCAATGCCTCCCCCTCTTTTGCCCCCTCCCCTGTCCCTCCTGAAGTTTCTGTATCCCGGAATGTTAAGCTGCCAAACATATCCCTCCCTCAACCACGTCTCCATGATGGCTACTATACCATAATTCCACATGGTATTACCTGTAATACTCTGGGCATTAAAGAAAAGGCCATTCAGCCTTGTCTTACGTTCTTGAAACTTACTGCCATGTACCATGTACTTTTTAAAGGATGTGAGGCAAACCCCCTCTACCACCCTCCCAGTAGTGCATTCCAGACCGTCACCACCCTCTGGGTAAAAATGTTTTTTCCCCAAATTCCCCCCTAAACCTCCTGCCCCTCACCTTGAACTTGTGTCCCCTCATAACTGACTTTTCAACTAAGGGGATCAGCTTCTCCCAAGCACACTGTCCATGCCCATCATAAACTTGTACACCTCGATCAGGTCGACCCTCAGTTTTCTCCAATCCAGCGGAAACAACTCAAGCCTATCCATCTTCTCTTCACAACTTAAATGTTCCATCCGAGGCAACATCCTGTTGAAATGCCTCTCCACTCCTTTTTGAATAGCACTGTGCAATTGTTTATGTCCATCTGAGAGGGTAGATGGGGCCCTCGGCTTAATGCCACTGACAATACAACTCTCCTCCACTGCTACACTGCAGATTATGTGCTGTAGCATCGAGAGTGGGTCTTGAACTTGCAACGTTCTAATTCAGAGGCAGAAGGGCTATTATTGAGCTAGACTGACATGAGGCTCACTAAGTAGTATGAATGCCGCCTCTGTTCAGATTGATAACAAACATTTCCTCCCTGCAAAGCCTTTTCATTGACTGTTGCATCTTTATTAATCACGAAGAATTTTAGCATAGCTTTTGCACAGAAAAAAATAAAATGTATAGCTTGATTCTAAGGCTGTCTTAAACCCCGGACCAGGGGCGTCATTCTCCGACCCCCCGCCGGGTCGGAGAATGGCCGTTGGCCGCCGTGAATCCCGCCCACGCCCCCGCCGAAGTCTCCGCTCCCGGAGATTGGGCGGGGGCGGGAATCCGGCCGCGCCGGTTGGCGGGACCCCCCGCTGGATTCTCCGGCCCGGATGGGCCGAAGTCCCGCCCAGGAATTGCCTGTCCCGCCGGCGTAAATCAAACCTGGTATTTACCGGCGGGACCAGGCGGCGTGGGCGGGCTCCGGGGTCCTGGGGGGGGGCGCGGGGCGATCTGACCCCGGGGGGTGCCCCCACGGTGGCCTGGCCCGTGATCGGGGCCCACCGATCCGCGGGCGGGCCTGTGCCGTGGGGGCACTCTTTCCCTTCCGCCTCCGCCACGGCCTCCACCATGGCGGAGGCGGAAGTGACTCGCCCCACTGCACATGCGCGGGAAACTGACAGCAGCCGCTGACGCTCCCGCGCATGCGCCGCATTTCCGCGCCAGCTGGCGGGGCAACAAACGCCATTTCCGCCAGCTGGCGGGCGGAAACCCCTCCGGCGTTGGCCTAGCCCCTCAATGTTGGGGCTAGGCCGCCAAAGATGCGGAGACTTCCGCACCTTTTTGCCGGCGCGATGCCCGTCTGATTTGCGCCGGCTTTGGCGCCAGTCGGCGGGCATCCCGCCGTTGGGGGAGAATTTCGCCCCAGATCTCTGCCAGACAGAGCTTTTGGAACAGGTGGCATTATTACTTTGCAAGTGCCACTGTTGCTAACTTTGCCTTAGTTCAATTGCTCTGTTTTATTACCTTTGCTCTTGAGTCGCCAAGTATCTTTATGATACCGCCACGTGGTTCAAGTCCGAGTAATGTTCAATAATCCAATACACCGATTAGTAAGGTTTAAATCAAAGCACATTTATTATACACAGTAATCGCTACTCATGCACAAATTCTACGTCTAAGCTACTTCTACGACTAACAGGCCGATACTTAACTTCGGACTAGCACACCAGGTCAGGGGAACAAATGGCCTATCGTTCAGGTTCTGAGCCTGCGGGATTCAAAGTTGGTACAGATTGGTAGCTAGGAGCGCCTATCTCGTAGCGAGCGTTGAATCAAGACTTACGGTTTCGATCTTCACTGCTCCGGTCACGGTCAATGTTGGTTCGTTGTTGCTGGGTGACCCGGGCAGGAAGAGGAACTGAAGAGGAGCTGCTGAAGAGTGAAGAGAGCGATTTGAACTTGGGGCTCAATTCTTACAGTCCCCAGGGGCTTCCCGCCTTTCGGGGCAGACCCTATACCTGGTCCCAAGTGATTGGACTTTGTCCCAATCGCTTGGTTCAATTTTCTCCAATGCTGGAGCGGTTCCCTGATCGATGGGCGGTCTTGAGGTGCTCGTTCACCTCCTTTTGTGTAGGCTCCTGCTGGCGCCGAAGAGCCTGGTTTTGCTTTGTGTGTCTAAATGTTGCTTATTGTTCCTGGGGATTGCTCATTAGTATGCAGATGGCTGTTGTTTTGTTATGTTGATGGTTGCTGGTATCAATATTGTCTGGCCTTTCCAGAGGTAAATACACAGCCAACCTGCAGCTGCTGGTTTTTGTCTTGTTGGCTGACTTTCCCATCAGCCTTTGCCGTTCGCCATTTTGAATCAGGAGTTGGCCATTTTAAGTGGCTACACCACACACAAATTTCAATCTTTTGACAGATAGAAAGGGATAAAAGAACAACAAAAGAACTGCTCTCTGAAAAGACTGTAAGCAATTGCGGTAAATAATTGAACAGTTATAAAGAGTAAGTTCTTGCAGCTTCTGTTACTTACTCCCACACTACAATTCTCCTTCACCAACATTGCTTTTCTATATTTTACTAATATTCTTCTACCAGGAACGAGACAAAAGCAGTTAGTCATATTTTATTGTAAGTACACAGAAGCACAATTACACTGTGAATCACACCCTGCTTTCAGACATAATACAGGGATGCATTACACCGAATTATATAGAATGTACAGCACTAAAAAAGAGCAGGGCCTATGCTTCATACCAGCCTCCTCCATCCTACTGCATCAAACCCTATCAGCAGAATATTCTCCTTGAGTTCTCTACCAAAGGCAGGTCAGACTTGCAGCACTATGATCACTGTGGCGTATTGTGAACAGTTTTGGGCCCCATATCTAAGGAAGGATGTGCTAGCCTTGGAAAAGGTCCAGAGGAGATTCACAAGAATGATCCCTGGAATGAAGAGCTTGTCGTATGAGGAACGTTTGAGGACTTTGGGTCTGTACTTGTAGGAAGAAGGATGAGGGGGGATCTTATTGAAACATACATGATACTGCGAGGCCTAGATAGAGGATGTTTCCACTTGGAAGAAAAACTAGAAGCAGAGGGCACAATCTCAGACTAATGGGATGATTCTTTAAAACCGAGATGAGGAGGAATTTCTTCAGCCAGAGGTTGGTGAATCTGTGGAACTCTTTGCCGCAGAAGGCTGTGGAGGCCAAATCACTGCGTGCCTTTGAGACTGAGATAGATAGGTTCTTGACGAATGAGGGGATCAGGAGTTATGGGGAGAAGGCAGGAGAATGGGATGAGAAAAATATCAACCATGATTGAATGGGGGAACAGACTCGATGGGCCGAGTAGCCTAATTCTGCTCCTCTGTCTTATGGTCTTATGGGTGGGGCATGGAGGCAGGTCCCAAATCCACCCCATTTAAAGAAAAAAATCTCTGACAAAACCAGCCCGCTGTCCCTGATTTTGTGTGTTTCTGCATTACGTTATGAAGTGAACTTGTGAATTTAATTATTTTGCAGCATGGGACGATGCTGCTCATCAGCCCAGGTGATGGAGAAGGCAAGCTGTGCAGTTCTGCATCTCCTGCTCTGGAGTATGATCCACGACTGCTGTACACGGAACAGTATTCATGCTGCAGAGCTTGGTAAGTTAGGTCACCAACAGCTGCTTGTACCTGGAAACCGCTGGTGAAGGAAAGATAAAATGGTGTTTCGGATAGAAACTGGCCAGAGTGTCAATTTATCAGACTTTTGAATATATAAAATGATTTCACATTTCTTAAAAAATAAGTCCTGATAATAACTTTTATGACTAGAATTTTAAGCTCCTTCCACCCCTGTGGGTTTTTGGGCTGGGGAAAGGGGATGGAGGCAGCATGAAATTGCAGGGATGGGATTCCCTCCGGATTCCTGCCCACCCCAGCCTCGCCGTGATTTATGTTGGGATGAATAAGGCCTCAGACAGGGGGAAGCCCTCCTTTGCCCCAGTTCAGGCTCTTAAGTGGCCAATTAATGGGTCTTTTCCCACCCAGGCTCAATTTTTAGTCTGGCGGGCAGGTTGAAACTCCGTGTGGGGGAAACCCCAAAATAAAGAAAGTTAGATCTCGGGCGGGACATGTGGGGTGGTGGCGCCACCATCAAAAGCCTCCTTCTGACTGGGGGTGTCTTTTTAATTGAGGCCCGATGACCTACTGACCTCCTCCCCCACCCTCTGGCCTATCCCCTGAGACCTTGATTGTCTCCCTGACAACACCTGGGGCTTCCTTACCCTCCTCTCCCCCCTCCTCTCCAGATCCCTTTGCACTTCGCTGGGTCTCCAGTACTGGGACTTAGCCTCAGGCAGCTCTGTGCAGTTCCTATTCCGACCACCGCAGCACTGTTGCTGCAGCGAGTGGAGAGGGGATGGCCAATCTGATTGGCCAGCAGCTTCCCAAGGCGGGGCATTTCCTCAGGTGAGGGTAAAGTACCACCTAATGCCAAGCAATGCTCATTAATGCCTAAATTGGTAGCGTGGCAATATATATAGATGTGTATATGAACGGCTCAAATTGTGTGGAGGTGCATTTGCTGCCTTTTTCTTTGTTGGTGGTAGAGGTCACAGGTTTGAAAAATGCTGTTGAAGGGGCCTTGGTGAGTGGCTGCAGTGCATCTTGTAGATAGTCATTCTCTCATTCCATCCTGTCATTTGGAAAAGGAGGAAAACCACTCTTGCATTGAAGAAACCTCTTATCTTCTTAGCCGCAGTCACGACTTAGGAAAATAAAATATCAAAACAGATTGATCAGAGGAAGGGTAGTTGGTTCGCAGACTTCATCTCACGTTAATTTTCTCACCTTTTGTTGCAAGTGACAAAAGGTGTATTCTGAAATAAGGTTAAATCACGTCGCTCTATCAGTTGCCTGGAAACACAAAGCTTTGCAACCTGCTTTTTTTCCGCAACCAAGCAAAAGACAAAATTTGGAGAAAAAAAAAGATTTCTCTTCATGATTATTGTAAATATTTCCCAAGTACCTCAAAAAATTGGAACAAATTTAGTCAAGGATCACCATTTTCTCCTCCACTTCTAATCGAACAGGGAAACGTCCTGACTAGCTATCATGTTTCTCCTAAATAAATAGAAGAATCGAAACATAGAAAATAGAAGCAGGAGGAGGCCATTCGGCCCTTCAAGCCTGCTCCGCTATTCATTATTAACATGGCTGATTGTCAAGTTCAATACCCTGATCCCGCCTTCCCCCCATATCCCTTGATGCCTTTTGCCCCAAGAGCTGTATTGAATTACTTCTTAAAATTATGTAATGTTTGGCCTCAACTACTTTCTGTGGTAGCGAAGTCTACAGGTGCACCACTCTCTGAGTAAAGAGAATTCTCCTCATCTCAGTCCTAAAAGGTTTACTCCTTATCCTCAAACTATGAACCCTAATTCTGGACATCCCTACCTTTGGGAACATGGGGCGCGATTCTCCACTCCCACGCCGGTTGGGAGAATCGCCTGGGCCGCCAAAATTTCCGGGGACGCCGGTCCGACGCCCTCCCGCGATTCTCCCAAGCGGCAGGAACGGCCCGGTCGAGTTTCGCGGGCTGCAGGCCGGAGAATCGCCCGAGACACCCAAAATGGCGATTCTCCAGCACCCCCGCGATTCTGAGGCCCGGATGGGTCGAGCGGCCAGGCCAAAATGGCGGGTTCCCCCCCGGAGCCGTCCACACCTGGTCGCTGCAGTCGTGGGCGGTGCGTGAACGCCGGGGGGTCGGCCTGTGTGGGGGGGGGGGGCGAGGGGGGATCCTGCACCGGGCTTTACTGGCAATGTGGGGTGGCCCGCGATCGGTGCCCACCGATCGTTGGGCTTTCCTCTCTGAAGGAAGACCTCCTTCCTTCCGCGGCCCCGCAAGATCTGTCCCCCATCTTCTTGCGGGGCGGATTTGGACAGGACGGCAAACACGCATGCGCGGGTTGGCGCCGGCCAACCCGCGCATGCGCGGATGACGTCCGTTATGCGGCGCTGGCCGCGTCATCTATGCGGCGCCACTTTTACGCGGGCGACAAGGCCTGGCGGGGTAGATGACGCGGCCCCGATATTGGCCCATTGTCAGGGCCTGAATCGGTCGGGACCGGGGCCGTTCCGCCCCGTCGTGAATCTCGACGGTGTTCACGACGGCGCGGCCACTTCGGCGTGGGAGTGGAGAATCCCGCCCATGGTTTCTGGATCTACCCAGTCTAATCCTGTTAGAATTTTTAATGTTTCCAAGAGATCCCCTCTCACTCTTCTAAACTCTAATGAATATAATCGTAACCGATTTAGTCTCTCCTCACTTGACCGTCCTGCCATCCCAGGAATCAGCCTGGTAAATCTTCGCTGCACTTCCTCTATAGCAAGAGCATCCTTCCTCAGAGAAGGACACCAAAACTACACACAATACTCCAGGTGTGGCCTCACCAATGCCCTATACAATTGCAGTAAAACATCTCTATTCCTCTACTCAAATCCTCTCGCTATGAAGGCCAACATACCATTTGCCTTCTTTACTGCCTGCTGTACCTGCACGCTTACTTTCAGCTGCTGATGCACGAGGACACCAAGGTCTCGCTGAGTAGTCATCTCTCCCAATTTATACTCATTCAAATAATAATCTGCCTTCCTATTTTTGCTATTGAAGTGGATAACCTCACATTTATCCACATTTTACTGCATCTGCATTGCATGCGTCCATTCACTCAGCTTGTCCAAATCCCGCTGATGCATCTCTGCATCCTCCTCACACATCACTGCTCCACCCAACTTTGTATGAGCTTACATCTTCAAGGTACATCTCATATATACTGTTTCAAAAGTGGTACCGACATATATTCAGATCGCATGGAATAGAAATTTAATACAAATGTGATAGAACGATCTATAAGATTTTGTCAATTAATGCCAGACCCATAGACACCAATTCAGATATTGCACCCCTACACAAAATGTTTTAAAGTGTATCCACCTGTACATCCCCATGAAAACTTAAAGCAACAATTTGTTTTGAAGGACCACAGAGTGCAATCAATCATGAATTCGAACAGCAACCAGTGCATATAGGAACAAACAAAGCTCTCAATGAATGTCTCCCTGAAGGGTTTAGAAATGTATGCAGAGCCAGGCCAGCCAATTAGCCACAATAGTGATGTAGCTTTCAATGTAAGAGGCCTTTTACATATTTCCATTTGCAAACATGAAAACACAAGAACAGGAAAACACATCATTCCTCGTACCCATTCTCCCATCATTTTCAGAAGATTCTTAGAGTAGATCAACAAGCTCCTCTATCACCACTTCAGTGTAGCAACAGGATGAAGAGCTTTTTTATCATTGCACAGATTGCAGGTTTGTACAAAAAACTCAAATACACATCCATCTTCATTGCTAAACCACGTAGTCTTTTTAAGAACTCCGTAGCGACTAATAACATTTGAAATTAGATCAATTTCTCAAACGATCAACAGAAATAACCAAAGGGCAATGTTTCACTTTTTAAAAAACTTTTACTGTAAGAAACAAACTAAAGTCAACATAGATCAAATATTACTTAAAAGGCAACTATAGATCAAATTAATGAAAATATACTTTTGCATTAATTACCTAATGCAATTGAGTTATGTCTTACAACTCTTTCTGTGCACCACACTTCTGGCTGAAATGTAGCATTGCAGTAATAGTTTGAAAGTTACAACCCGCTCTCCAGCTTTCTCACTTCTCCCTGCCATGCTAGATCAAAATTTCCAGTGTCCTTCTAAAACTTTTCCACTGAGTCCAGGTTTCCTCAATCCAGTTTTCAGCCTCAAAGACCCATGTTGGTGACCCTGTGTTCTTTAAATGTCCTATTTTGTTCCCTTCCTTTCAGTCAGAAAATTGCTCTCACCAGCATCCTGCCTGAATGATTTGAGCAAAGATATTCTTGCTATAGGGAGCGCATCAAAGGTTTACCAAACTAATTCCTGGGATGGCAGGACTGACCTATGAGGCGAGATTGAGTCAGTTAGGATTACATTCATTGGCGTTTAGAAGAATGAAGAGGGATCTCATAGAAACCTATAAAGTTTTAACAGGACCTGATAGAGTAGGTGCAAGAAAGATGTTCCCGATAGTGAGGGATTCCAGAACCAGGGGTCACAGTCTAAGGATAGAGGCTAAACTATTTAGGACTGAGATGAAGAGAAATGTCTCCATCCAGGGAGTGGTTAGCCTGTGGAATTTGCAATAAGAAGGATGTTTTCAAGAAGGAGTCAGATATGGCTCCTGGGGTTAAGGAGATCAAAGGGTATGGGGGTTGGGGGGGGGAGAGTGGGAACAGATTACCTGATGATCTGCCGTGATCATAATGAATTAAGGAGCAGGGTCAAAGAGCTGAATAGCCTACTCCTGCTCCTATTTTCTATGTTTCTATATTAACTCAAAACAATCCTCCTCTGCTTCCTACAACCAATGGGCTGGTTTAGCTCAGTGGGCTAGACAGCTGGTTTGTGATGCAGAACAAGGCCATGCAGCATGGGTTCAACTCCTGCACCAGCTCACTCGAACAGGCGCCGGAATGTGGCGACTAGGGGCTTTTCACAGTAACTTCATACTTGTGACAAGAAAAGGTTATTATTATTAACAGTATCCTCCTTGTCTATCTGGTTCTCAAAAATCAGCTATCCCTTTCTTCTGTGATTCACTTTGCAATGGGGTTAAAACTGTCACTTGGCATTTTAATAGGTTCCTGTTTGAGTTTCTCCCCCATGACAACCAGATCACATTGCCATGTTTTTGAACAGGTGTTGATCATGACTCCATCATTCTCAATTCAGAATGTTCTGTTTCACGTTAAGTTAAAAAGGACCTTTAAAACATAACCAACTTGTTAAGCCCTGTGTTCATGACAGACTGTTATTGATGCAAGCAGAGATGGCAAATCATTTTGTACAGAATTTACAGCACAAACATTAGGCATTCAGCCCAACTAGTCTATTTTCCACCCTACTCCAATATCCTTCAGTTATTAGTCATGGCAGTAAATTAATAATTTTGTATTATGCAATCATTCTGTATGAAATGCCAAAATCACTTCTTATGTCAGGATTGTGACTAACTGACCGTGCAATTAATTTTGGAGCATTTTGAGAAGTTATTTAGGTAGAATAGAATAGAGGCAACTATTTGTTTAATAGTAGTTAAAGTGGTTCCAAATATTCCTAAAGAATGCTCCACCTACTGTCAATCTGGGTTGGCCCATCTCTCTTGAACCTTACAGCCCTGAGAATCTTACCAGTATTAGGGAAAAGTTCACCTTGCCAGTCTGACAGCTGGGAACAATTGACGTTCACTATGTCCCGTAGTGTCACAATATTTCACAAAAATATGCAACGCATGCACAGAAGCAAAAATAGGAATTGTAAATATATTGCACATATTACGAAGGAAAGTTATTTCAATATATAAGAAAACCCTTTACCTGCAGGGAAACTTGATATAATTAATGTGCACAGAATCAAAAGATTGTGGAGGCTAGAAATTTAGCAGGTAAACTGGGCAGTTTCCACCTGGCTTTACAGAATGGCATCAAACTATCCCAGTAAACTGCACCCATACTTTTATGCGCGCACACAAACTCGCACCTAAAGGCACAAATGGTATTGACATACTGATTGTATGGTAGCTTTTCAATAATGAAATAACCGTGAAACAATCAAAAGCCGACTGCTTATGTGTACAATGCTTCTTTCATTAATATTCATTGGCTACCGCTTTCTGATACACAAACGACTTTTAAAAATCATGAAAATCTTTTGCGATTAAAGATCCACAAGTTTGAACTAGCCGGCATCAAACAATAGCTCTGACGTATGAAACTGAGACCACACAAGCAATGGTGGTCGCGTTGTATAGAAAGAGCACCGCTCTCTACCATATACCCATTGATGGAAAAAATGGACCAAACTATTATTGGATGTTATTGATCGTATGATCTGCCCTTTACAGTGATGTGAATGATAAATTGGCTTATCGATTACTGAGGTGAATGGGCACAAAGATGACTCCAGTTTGGTTTGCTCTCAACACCAACAACAACGTGCATTTATATAGTTGAGTTTTGGATGACCTCAAATTCATGGAGGGTAGAATGTGGGAGGTCGAGTGGAAGTGTGTTTGAATAATTAGGTCTAAAAGTAACAAAGACAGGAGTGAGGATTCCAGCAAAGGATGACCTCAGAACGGGCAGCGTAGACTGATGTGACAGCGGTAGATTCAGAGAATCTTTCCAGTGCAGAAGGAGGCATTTTACCCATCGTGTCTGCACTGGCTCTCTGAAAGATCATTCTACCCAACCTCACTACCCTGCCTTATCCTCGTAACACATTCTTTCTTTTCAGATAACAATTCAATTCCCTTTCTAATATCTTGATCGAACCAGCCTCCACCACATTATAGAACCATAGAATCCCTACAGTGCAGAAGGAGGCTGTTCGGCCCATGAAGTCCGCACCGACCCTCATTATCAGAAAGTTTGTCCCAGATTTCAACCACCTTCTGGGTGAAAAAGAAATCCTTCATCACTTTTACTCCTTTTGCCAATCATTTAAAATCTACGCCCTCCCGTTCTTGATGCTCTCTTGAATGGGGACAGTTTCTCACTATTTACCCTGTCCATGCCCCTTAGGATCATAGAATCATAGAATCATGAATCATAGAATTTACAGTGCAGGAGGCCATTCGGCCCATCGAGTCTGCACCGGCTCTTGGAAAGAGCACCCTACCCAAACCCACACCTCCCCCCTATCCCCATAAGCCAGTAACCCCACCCAACACTAAGGGCAATTTTGGACACTAAGGGCAATTTAGCATGGCCAATCCATCTAACCTGCACATCTTTGGATTGTGGGAGGAAACCGGAGCACCCGGAGGAAACCCATGCACTCACGGGGAGAACGTGCAGACTCCGCACAGACAGTGACCCAAGCCGGGAATCGAACCCGGGACCCTGGAGCTGTGAAGCAATTGTGCTGACCACCTGCTACCGTGCTTGAACCAAGCCTGATCTCGGCCTTCCTTTCTTCAAGGAAAACAATCCTAACCTCTCCAATCTATCCTCATAGCTACAGTTTTTTACTCTGGAATCCTTCTTGTGAATCATCTCTGTACTCTCTCCAATACCTTCACATCCTTCCTCAAGAAATAGGTGGGTTTAGTGCTAGCACATATTTGGTGTTGGAAGCTTATCTCATACAACTGAATAAAATCTTTAAAACTTAACATAGAACAACATAAATTTAAAGTGGTCATTTTCTCTCCGTGCCACATTATTGTATATTCATAGGCAGCTTTGGAACCTACCTCGCCTTGGCCAAAATCATGTTCAACCCCATTGAACTGCTATGCAGAATGTCATCATCTGTAGGCAGATAGTTAGAATAGAGTCGGAGTGAGCATTAGTGAGTTCAATATGAGCATGTTTGACCTTGGGGAACCAGAAACAATTTTCCTTGATCATCTTTCAAAACCGCCACCTCTTGACGCCTTGAAGGGAAAAGGGCAGCAGACACGTGAAAACGCCACCACCGGCAAGTTCTTCAAGCCACCCACCATCCTAACTTGTTTCTTCATTATTGCTGGGTCAAAATCCTGGAACTCCCTACCTAGCAGTGCATGGACTGCCGTGGTTGAAGAAGCCACCTCGCCACTATTGCAATTAGGGAGGGGCAAGAAATGCTTGCCTTGCCAGCGACACTCGAATCGCATGAACGAATAAAAGAATTTAAGGACCAGGTATGAAAATAACATGCATTTTGTATCTTTTTTTAAAGATACTTTATTCCAAACGTACACATCAACAAAATACACAGCCAATCAAAGCATAGTTAACAGTTTGTACAGTTTTCCCCCTTTAAATCCTCTCTCCCCCCCCCCCCCCCCCACCCCTCCTCCCGCGATGAACAGCTCCTCAAATAGAATCATGAGCGGCTTCTGTGGTGATATACATCACTGTAAGTGCACAAAGGGTTAATGTACATACACTACACCTAGCTAGACACTAGAGGGAACACCAGAGACATGACACACAGACAGTCAACCAATAGGTCAGTGAGATTGGACACGCCCAATGGGCAGTCACGCTACACACAGAGGTGACACTACCACAGGAGGGCATTACACCAACCCATATAAAAGGACACATCACACATGCTCAGTCTCTTTCCAGTGGAGACACTCAGTGAGTACAGACACAGGGTTGATTGAACATCACACCCACCACGTGGATTGTAGTAGACTGGTTCGTCAGTCTGAGTAGCTATAGCAGGATTAACAGTAGCGTCGAATCCAAGTAGGAGAATTGTTAATAGTTTAATAAACGTGTTAAAGCTATCTCCAAGTCTGAACCTTTGTCAGAGTGCACATCAAGGAAGCAGCTTATGCTACGTCAAGAGCATAACAAAACACTTCCACCACACCTAAAAACCCTCTGCTGACACCCTCAACTCGAACTTAATTTTCTCCAGCTGGAGAAAATCGTACAAGTCCCCCAGCCAGGCCGCCTTCCCCGGCGGTGCATCCGACCTCCAATTCAACAAAATCCTTCCCTGGGCAATCAGAGAGGCAAAGGCCACAACATCAGCCCCCTTACCCTCCAGCAGCTCCAGCTCCTCCGAGACCCCAAAGATCACGAACATTGGGTCTGGCCTGACCTGAGCCTCCACTATCCTGGATAACGTCCCGAGCACCACCTCCCAAAAGCTCTCCAGCTTCTCGAAATCCCAGAACATGTGAAGCATGATTCGCCGGCCCCCGCCCCCACTTCTCACACCCTGAAAGAACACACTCATCCTCGCCAGTGTCATGTGCACCCTGCGCATCACCTTGAACTGTATCAAGCTCATCCTCGTGCAGGAGGAGGTTGAGTTCACCCGCCGCATTGCCTCACACCAGAGTTCCCATCCTACCTCCCTCCCCAACTCCCCCTCCCACTTACGCTTTATCTTCACCGCCTGTGCCTTGCCCTGCTCCCCCACCCACCCGTATATGTCCCCTATCCTACCCTCTCCCAAATCGTCAGGGAGCTGCAGTTGCTCCAGCAACGTGTACTCTGGTAACCGTGGGAACGTCTGCCAGTCCTTTATTTTGTATACCTTTAATCGAGTGATGCATCAAGTGAAAACAAAATAATACCTCTCAATGCATCACGAATTACCTGGTCACCGTGCATAGCATATCATAAATGATTCAATGAGGATTCGCTTTGTTTGGTACAGATAGAAAAATTGCAGATGCATTTCATTAGACTGAAGGAAGTCTTCACAAAATCGGGCACAATGTCGTCAACCTAACAAAGAAGATTTTTCCCTCCGTTTGAAGCATAGAACTTAAGCTTAACACTGAAAATTTAAAGATAATTTCATGAAAGCAGGGGGTCATGAATGGGATATAAGCAGCCATGGGAAACTAGCTATATGCTGTGTGTCTGTGGTACTCAGGCATGGTATTGATAAAGGAGCATGACTGCTTCTGATTAACTTTCTTGTTTCTTCCAGTCTTCACGTCCTCTCCGTCTGACATGGTGGCTTTAACAAAGAGGCCCCTGAACATTTCTTGTGTGGCAGTTGAGAAAGACCATCGCAGCTCTGCTTTTATCACCTGGTTCCTGAACTTGGAGGACCCCATCCCTGGATTGAATGTCTGGGTTTACCAGTCGCACGCTGGATTTCTATTCTTTCCCAGTCTGAGGGAGGAAGATCTTGGAAAATACACCTGCAAAGCGACATTGGGATTGTCCAGTATCAAAACGACATTCAATATTTATAAGGCCTGTATGTGATACACCTCAATTAAAACAAATGCATGAAATCATACTGTATGCGCTGGCAGCATTGTCCCTGAATTAAATATTAGTGATGCTGTCAGTTAAGATATATGGATAAAACCATAATAGTAGTGAGTGTATTATAATGGGCGGGATTTAATGGTCTCTTAGCGGCTTCCGTATTTCCTGTCACGGTCGCTAAATGCCGTGAGGCTGAAAACAGGATTTCAAAACGCGATCTTCCCTGATGGCGTGATCAGGTTCATGTCCAGGAAGATTTGAATCCATAATAATGTACTGAGCAAGGATAACGTTCAGACCTCATTGAATCTTCCCACCCACCAGGCGTGACGTCACTCTGGCTGCTTTCTGAAAACAGGAACCATGTGCCATGACCTCTGAGAGGGAGGAAGGAGGTGAGCACCCGTATCTCCATCTAGCACGAGGGGGTCTAAGGGGACAGAGGCCGCTGTCAGGCTCTGGGGAGTGGGGGGGGGGTGCCTCATGGGTGTCGGAGGTTGTGAGGATGGGGGTTGCAGCTGATGTGTGTGATCCTGAAGCCTGCTGCCTGTGTCGTATAAGAAGGTCTCACAGGCCTGTGTGAATCTGCTGCCTATGGTGTGGGGGTATGAGCCAGGTGCAGGTGGTGGTAACATGGGGTGGGGGTGGGGGGAGGCAGTGATCAGAGTGAGGGAGGTGGGCCTAATGGGCTGGGTGGATGAGATCCTGAAAAAAAAGCCAACACAATTCCTAGCCTGCTGGGGGCAGAAAACTGGAGTCGCTGTCCAGGAATCGTAAGTGTCAAGGCCCAACATCAATGAGGTCACAGAATTATGCAGCCTGTGTAAGAAAGTGCCTATTAGCTTTGCCTATCCCTGAAGCAGAAAGCAACTTTGCCCTCTAACATTTCTGAGACTTTTGCTCGTCACACTAATTGGCCATCAAGAATTAACCCTTAGCAAAGTCAGCTCCCCCATAAGGTTCAAAGTCAAGGAATGGGATGAATACTCAGGGTTCAAGGATAAACACTTGGATACACATGATCTAGAGGGACTGAATTTGTTTATGTGCCAGACTGAGGTTATGCAGGATCTGAGTGTCCTTCATGGAGCTGTTGGGCAACATAGGAGACACCGCCTCACCAGGGAGACAGTGCGGTACCTGTGCCACATTCCTTCCATCGGTGCCATGTGTAGGTGGAGGCACCACTCTCCCTGTAGCTGCGAAGATCGTGGCAGCCTTCAACTTTCATGCAGGGTCATTCCAGGGCTCAAAGGGTGACCTGTGTGACAATTTGCCCATAAGTACATCCGTGAGGTGACAAATGCTCCTCGGAAAGGGCTTTGGACTTCACCCATTTCCACCTGGACCAGGCTCAGAAGGATGTAAAGAATGCGGGATTTGTCACCATAGCTGGTCTGCCACACGTACAGGGAATGATTGACTGCACTCATGTCTCTTTACGCGCCCCGTGGCATCAGGCAGTCCCATTCACCAACAGGAAGGGTTTCCACTCCCTCAATGACCAGCTGGTGGGTGCCCATCAGGTCAGGTTCATGCTCGCGTGTGCCCATTTTCCAGCGAGCGTGCATGACAACTATATCCTCGGGCAAACTCAAATCCCTGGAATTTTCTAGGTTCACCCAACCTGCAGGATAACTGCTGAGGTCTTGGCCGATGATGCCAGTGTGGAGGCCAAAGACTGCGGCAGAGGCCTGCTACAATGAGGCTCACAGTGCCATATGATCTGTGATAGAGTGATGCACTGGCTTCCACAAGATGCACTTCCGTTGCCTCAACAGGTCCACTGATGCCCTACGGTACAGTCCCCAGAGGGTCTCCTGCGTCATGGTGGTCTTCTGTGCTCTACATAACCTGGCTCAGCCCCGAGGCAATGAACTTACTGACAAAAACCTTGAGGAGCATCATGTTTCCTTGGATTGGGAGGAAGTCCACGAGGGAGTAGAGGGAAAGGCTGATGAGGAGTGTGAGGATGGAGGCCAGGCAGGGGCGAGGGTTCACATGGGCAGGAGGGCTGACAACACCAGCATCACTTGCTGCTTCATACAATAGGACCAACATTTTGTCCAAAAGTTCAATAACCTCCCACCTCCCCCAGTCCATTGTGACCCCCCCCACAGCCACGGGATAAGGGTTGCAGATACCTTCGCCATTAGGATGCTGGGACTGTGAGTCCTAGAGTGCTTATTGACCAGTCAATGCAAGAGGGTGATGACGACTCATAGTGAGGAATGGTCTATGATGACATTACTGATGAAGACCTGGAGATGCATCATGTTTCTTCGGATAAGAAGCAAGTAGAGGCCGATGAGGTGCCAGAGGATGGAGGCCAGGCAGGAGTGAGGAATAATGCTTATATCGGACTAATTCTGTCTGCTGCCAGGACGCTGACTCCCCGGCTTTTGAGCGAGCGAGGTTCGACCCGAGATTCCTTTGTCCCTTGGCACTAGAGGAGTATTGGGGCGAGGGTCTAGGTTCATTGATTCACGCCTGAGTCCTTTCACAAGTAATGAAATATTAGCTATGAGAGTGCCTCACCATCTACCTGAGGGTCTGTGAGAAGGTCTTTCTCCAAATGGGGAGAAGTGCTATGCCAGTGGGAGGAGGTAGTAAGACCTTAAGATTGTGAAGACCTATAGAATTTAAAACTGTGACATCTGTAGATGTTACAAGCGGTAAAGACCCCCAACAACCTGTGCCTAACTTCACCCGCGCCCACGCTGTGCCCCTACAATTCCTTACATTTGCATATCCTCCAACTACATCTCGGTGATTTCCCAGGATGCACATCATTGGCAGAGATAGCCTGCTGCCATCCACGCCTTGTTGCCAGAGATGCCCATGGCAAGGGGGAGGGGCACCTGAAGGGTTGAGACCTGTAGGGCTACGACCTACGTTTGGGTGATGTTGCAGCATCACCCTATTCTGCCTGCTACCCCTGAGTTGTACAGGTATCAGAAAGGGGGCATTCAGATGGGCTGGTCACTCCCAGGGTCTCCTGGGTGAAAGGCCCCAGGGTATGCTCCGGTGGATCCTCCTCCCTCCAGGTGCTCGTGAGCCCCGGGTTATTCTATGGGATGGAGGGGCATCTGGCACTGCCAGTCCTGCAGGACCACCATTGTCTGAACCAGGCAATCGATGCCCTCAGCCACGGTCCTCAAGGATTGAGCCATGGTTCAGACTTTTCCTATCATGGATCTGACCTCTTGCCTCAGGCTTTCCACTGCAGACGCCACTCTTTGCAGTGTTGGCCTAGCAGTGCTGGCGTAGGTGTTACTCATTGCTGGCAACATCTCCTGTGACAGGAGGCTTTGGGCCTCCTCTATGCGGCCTTGCAGTCTCAGGAATGTTGCTGACTACCCTTCCTGGTGTATGTGGCTCTGTCTTTGCATCGCCAGCAGCTGAGGGATGAACATGTCCAGAGACGCGGCACATGTCCAGCGCAAAGCTGAGTCCTGGGATCCAGCAGTCCTCTGACTGCCCGATCCCTGAGATGCCCCTTCCTCCTCCTGATCGGCATCAGAAGCTGTGCGGTGCTCACCAGATAGCAACCATGAAGCCTGCCTGCTAAGGTCACTCACCGAGGTATGTGTCTCTGCGATGGTAGATGGTGCGTTTGATAGCTGTAATGCTTCATCTGTTTCCGCCTCCAAGATCTCTTCCGAGGTGCTGTGGCGAGTGGGCAGTGGGACACTGCTCCTTGATGGACCAGGCTCTTCAGTTGATGGTCCTGCAAGGCAAGGGACTTGTTTTTAGTACATGGCCTGATCAAGGATTTAGACTACACAGAACTCACTTGAGACTGATTATCTGGATGAAGGTACAGTGCCTCCTCACTGGTCTGTCGCAGGCCAACCTCACTCTTTCCTCGTATGGAGTCTGCCCGTTTTCCCTCTTTCGTGGAGGTTGTGGGTGGGCTTCTCAACACAAATGGGAATTGTATGAGCTGGAGCCTGGTGGAACTGAGGTCGATGACACCTGGCATGTGTGGGCACTGCGCCGAAGCAGGGAGGGGTTCAGATGAGTTGTGCCGGGGGGGGGTTTGAGGATCCTGGTGGGAGGTCGGGCGCTGGGGCCTTGCGAGATGGCGGCCTATGGGTTCCAGGTGACATTCCGAGGGGTGACGGAAGGATGGAATGTCAAGAGGCGACAGGGACTTTATCCTGGCTGATCAGAGTGGGCCATTCATCCTTTTTCTGTATTGCACCCCATCCTCTTGGTCAGGCTGTTGGCACTGACCAGTGCTGCTACTGTGTCCCAGGTGGGATTTGTCACCTTGCTGGAAGGCCTTCTGCCAGCCCGAAGGTATATATAGCCCTCCCCTCTTCCACGACATCCAGCAAACAAACACCCAGTATATTTAGGAGCTGGTTCCCCAGCTGCCATCCTCCTGGCTTGAATAAGAGCAAGTGCTGTTGAGCTGTTTAAACGCGTGGCCTTCTTCCCCGCGGCGGCCCCGACGCCAAATGGCGCAGGGCTACAGGAGCCGGCGTGGAGGAAAGGAGGCTGGGGGGGCAGAGAGGCCGGCCCGCCGATCGGTGAGCCCCAATCACGGGCCAGGCCACTATCGGACCCTGCTGGGGTCTGACCCCCCCCCTCCCCCTCACACAGGCTGCACCCGGACCCTTCAACGCCGAGGTCCCGCTGGCCTAGAGCAGGTTAGAGCGGCTCCGGCGGGACTCGGCTTTTTGTTGATGGCTGCTCGGTCCATTCGGGCCGGAGAGTCGACGTGCCGGCCCGGGCCGGAGAGTCGGCGCATACCCCGACCGGTGCCGCGCCGACCATGCCGGCGCCAATGGCGCGATTTGCGGAGAATGCGTCGGGGCGGTGTGGCGCGATTCGCGCGGCGCGGCACCAATTCCCCGAGCCGGCGGGGGGGTCGGAGAATTCCGCCCAATATGTTTTGTTCCCTCATCTAAATCATCAATATATATTCTGAATAGCTGGGGTCCTAGCATTGATCCCCGCAGTGCCCCACTACTAAAAAGACCCATTAATTCCTACTCTTTGTTTCCTGTCTGCCAACTGGTTTTCTATCCATCTGAATACACTATCCCCAATCCCATGCGCTTTAATTTTGCACGCTCACCTCTTATGTGGGACTTTGTCGAGAGCCTTGTGAAAGTCCAAATAAACCACATCCACTGGCTCCCTCTCATCAACTCTACTAGTTACATCCTCAAAGATTTGCCGAGCATGATTTCCCCTTCATACGTCACATTAATTATCCTCCAATTTGTAGGAACTGTTCCAGAGTCTATCGAATCTTGGAAGATGACCACCAATGCATCTATTATTTCTAGAGCCACTTCCTTACGTACACCGGGATGTAGATTACTCGGCCCTAGGGTTGAGGCACGATCAATTGGACAAAAGACGATAGTTGAATCCAACTGAGGAATTATTGCTATCAGATGTGTGGCCTCCCACAGCAGCTGGTGAAATGGCTGCTGGCTGGAGGACACGCATATTTATACCCCACCACCTGGGCGGAGCCAGCAGGCAGGGACTACCGGTGAACCTGTAGTACCGGTCCTACCGTACATCACCTAATACTGGTGCAACAGTGGTTTACCACATTGACTCCCTGTTAAAAATTGAGTCCGGAGGGGGTGGTGGATAACTATATACAAAAATATACAAAGATTTGAGCAAACAAATGTCCTTTGATGTCCGGTGGAGGTTAAGCCAGTCCGGGGCCTTGATATTCCTCTGGGAGCGACGCAGTGGTGTCGGCAATGTTGGTGCTGATCTGGTCGATGGTGACTCCGGGAGCGTGCCGAAATCCTCTTCATCGTCGGGCGTGGGTAGGGGTGGGGGACGGATGGTCCTGCGGGGGGGGGGGGGGGTGATGTTGGGAGTGACGGGGGAGGGGAGGGTGGCACCGGGGGCGGAGGAGGTGTGGGGGTGGAACCTGCTGGTGCCAGGTCCCCTGAAGGGCAGTATCCTGGCGGCCGTCGGGGAACGCCACGTAGGCGTACTGGGGGTTTGCATGGAGCAAGTGTACCCTCTCCACCAACGGGTCTGCCTTGTGGAGTCGGACGTGCTTACGGAGAAGCACGGTTCCCGGAGATGCGAGCCAAGTCGGAGCGACACCCCGGATGTGGATTTCCTGGGGAAGGCAAAAAGACGTTCATGGGGTGTGTTATTAGTGGCAGTGCAGAGTAATGAGCGAATGGAGTGGAGTGCATCAGGGAGGACCTCTTGCCAGCGGGAGGCCGGGAGGTTTCTAGAGCATAGGGCCAGCTGGACGGCCCTCCATACCGTCCCATTCTCCCTTTCTACCTGTCCGTTTCCCCGGGGGTTATAGCTTGTCGTTCTGCTGGAGGCGATACCCCTGCTGAGCAGGAACTGACGCAGCTCATCACTCATGAATGAGGATTCCCTGTCACTGTGGATGTAGGCGGGGAAACCGAACAGAGTGAAGATTGTGTTGAGGCCTTTGATGATGCTGGCAGATGTCATGTCGGGGCATGGGATGGCAAAGGGAAATCTGGAGTATTCATCGATCACATTGAGAAAATATGTGTGACGGTCGGTGGAGGGGAGGGGGCCTTTGAAATCCACGCTGAGGCGTTCAAAGGGGCGGGAGGCCTTCACCAGGTGCGCGCAGTCCAGCCGGTAGAAGTGCGGCTTGCACTCCGCACAGACCCGGCAGTCCCTGGTGATTGTCCTTACCTCCTCGACGGAGTAGGGCAGATTTCATGCTTTAATGAAGTGGTACAACCGTGTGACTACTGGGTGACAAAGGCTGTCGTGCAGGTGCAGGGCCCGGAGTCGGTCTCCCTGTGCGCTGGCACATGTACCTCGTGATAGGACGTCTGGAGATTCGTTGAGTTTGCCGGGGCGATACATAATCTCGTAATAATAGGTGGAGAGCTCGATTCTCCACCGCAAGATTTTATCATTTTTGATCTTGCCCCGCTGTGTGTTATTGAACATGAAGGCTACCGATCGTTGGTCAGTGAGGAGAGTGAATCTCCTGCCGGCCAGGTAATGCCTCCAATGCCGCACAGCTTCACCGATAGCTTGGGCCTCCTTTTCGATGGATGAGTCCCGAATTTCTGAGGCATGAAGGGTGCGGGAAAAGAGTGTCACGGGTCTGCCTCCCTGATTGAGGGTGGCGGGAAGGGCGACGTCTGATGCGCCGCTTTCTACTTGGAAGGGCAGTGTCTCATCTACAGCATGCATTGTGGCCTTGGCAATATCAACTCTGATCCAGGCGAAGGCCTGCTGGGCCTCGGCCATCAGGGAAACTGGGTGGACTGTATGAGTGGGCGGGCCTTGTCCGCATAGTTTGGGACCCACTGAGCGTAGTACGAAAAGAACGGCAGGCAGCGTTTGAGGACCTTGGGGCAGTGGGGAAGGGGGAGCTCCATGAGGGGGCGCATGCGGTCGAGATCGGGCCCCAGAAATCCGTTCTGGACCACATAGCCGAGGATGGCTAAGCGGTTCGTGCGGAACACGCACTTCTCCTTGTTGTAAGTGAGGGTTAGGAGAGTAGCGGTGTGGAGAAATTTAGCAAGGTTGGCGTCGTGGTCCTGCTGATCATGGCCGCAGATGGTGACGTTGTCTAGGTACAGAAGGTTGGCCCGCAACCTGTACCGGTTGACCATTCGGTCCATCTCCCTTTGGAAGACTGAGACCCCGTTTGTGACGCCGAAGGGGACCCTAAGGAAGTGATATAATCGGCCGTCTGCCTCGAAAGCGGTGTATGGACGGTCCGATTTACGGATGGGGAGCTGGTGGTAGGCGGATTTCAGGTCTACCGTTGAGAAGACCCGGTACTGCGCAATCTGGTTTACCATGTCAGATATGCGTGGGAGTGGGTACGCATCAAGCTGCGTGTACCGGTTGATGTTCTGGCTGTAGTCCACGACCATTCGGTGTTTCTCCCCAGTTTTAACTACTGCCACTTGGGCTCTCCAGGGGCTGTTGCTGGCCTCGATGATGCCTTCCCGAATCAGCCGCTAGACCTCGGACCTGATGAATGTCTTGTCCTGGGTGCTGTACCGTCTGCTCCTGGTGGCGACGGGTTTGAAATCTTGAGTTAGATTGGTAAAGAGGGAAGGTGGGTCGACCTTTAGGGTCGCGAGGCCGCACACAGTGAGGGGTGGTAAGGGCCCGCCGAATTTCAGAGTTAGGCTCTGGAGGTTGCACTGGAAGTCCAGGCCGAGGATTAGTGCAGCGCAGAGGTTAGGGAGGACGTAGAGGCGGAAGCCGCTGAATTCTACGCCCTGGACTGTGAGCGTGACCGTACAGTACCCCCGGATCGCTACGCAATGGGATCCGGAGGCCAGGGAGATTTTTTGGTTGGCGGGGTGTATCGTGTGGGAGCAGCGCCTTATCGTATCCGGGTGTATGAAGCTTTCAGTGCTCCTGGAATCCAGCAGGCAGGAGGTTACATGTCCGTCGACTTTCACGCTGGTGGATGCGTTGGTCAGGTTATACGGACGAGACTGGTCGATTGACATCGAGGCGAGTCTTGGTTGGTCGTCGGGTAATGGGCGGCTGGTGAGCCCGGGTCCTGGAACGCTGGTGGTGCCCATGTGCTGAGGGGTGGACAAGATGGCGGCGCCCGAAGATCTTGAGGGTTACAAAATGGCGGCGCCCATGGAACGCACTTTGCAGGGGTGGAACAAGATGGCAGCGGCCATGAAACGCACGTGTTGCGCGGAGGGGAAGATGGCGACGCCCACTGGCCACATGTGGCCTGAGGGGGGGATGACGGCGCCCATTGTCCGTGACCGATGGGGTGGGGGTGATAGCAGCTACTGAGCGGGACTGGCACACCGCGGCGAAGTGGCCGTTGTTCCGGCAGGCTTTACAAAGGGCAGCGCGGGCCGGGCAGCGTTGGCGGGGGTGCTTCTGTTGGCCGCAAAAATAGCATTGGGGGCCCCCGGGGTTCGCTGGCTGGCGTGCAGCGCAAGCGTATTGGGTGGGCAGTGCCCCCGCTGGGGTGGCTGTCGTTGGCATCCACAAAGCGTAGGAGGGGTGGGCCACGCGGCTGGGGATGTAGGACTGGACGTTGCGCAGGACGACCATCATGGAGAGCGCTAGCATTTTAGTCTCTGCGAGGTCGTGTGTGGCCCCTTCTAGGAGCCGCTGGCGTATGAGATCTGTCGCAATTCCAGTCACAAAAGTGTCCCGCATAAGGAGGTCTGAGTGTTCTGTGTCCGTAACAGCCTGACAGTCACGGTCCCTGACTAGTGGGATTAGGGCCCGCCAGAAGCCTTCTATGGACTCACCAGGGAGTTGAGAGCGAGTGGCGAGTGCGTGCCTGGTGAAGATCGTGTTCGTTTTCTGTGCGTAGTTGTCCTTGAGTAGAGTCATGGCTTCGGTGTAGTCGGCGCGTCCTCGATTAACAGAAAGACTTTGGAGCTCAACCTGGAAAAAAAATCTGAATCTTCTGAGCCTCCGGAACAGGGGTTGGTGCCGCGTTGATATACGCCTCGAAGCAAGCTAGCCAGTGCTGGAAGTCCTTTCTGGCATCGCTTGAGTGCGGATCCAGCTGGCAATCCGGTTTGATACTGAGGTCCATCCTTAGCAACTGATTGCAATAAATTGAGGCACGATCAATTGGACAAAAGATGATAGTTGATTCCAACTGAGGATTTATTGCTATCAGATGTGTGGCCTCCCACAGCAGCTGGTGAAATGGCTGCTGGCTGGAGGACACGCATATTTATACCCCGCCTCCTGAGCGGAGCCAGCAGGCAGGGACTACCGCGAAACTGTAGTACAGGTCCTACCGTATATCGCCTAATACAGGTGCAACAGTGGTTTACCACAAGGGTTTTATCAGCTTTTGATCCCATCAATTTCCCCAACACCATTTCTCTATGAATATCGATATCCTTCAGTTCCTCCCTCTCACTCAACACTGCATTCGCCAATATTTCTGGTGTCTTATATGTGTCCTCATTTGTGAAGACAGAACCAAAGTATGTATTTAGTTGCTCAGCCATTTCTATGCCCCTATAATACATTCCCCAATTTCTGACTGTAAGGGACCTACATTTGCCTTCATCAATTTTGTTCTCTTCACATACCATAGAAACCTTTACAGTCAGTTTTTATGTTCCCTGCAAGCTTACTCTTGTACTCTATTTTCCCCTTCTTTATCAATCCCTTAGTCCTCCTTTGCTGAATTCTCAGACCTGTTGTTTTTCTTGGTCAATTTGTATGTTTCTTGGATCAAAAACTATCTCTAATTTACCTTGCAAGCCATGGATTGGTCCCTTTCCCATTTTACTTTTGTGCCAGCCAGGAATAAACAATTGATGCGGTTCCCCCATGTGCCCCGGGAAAGTTTGCCATTGCCTACCTGCAGTCATCCCTTTAAATTCCGTTTCCCAAACGATCATAGCCAACTCACGCCACATATCATCATAGTTTCCTTTATTAAGATCCAGGATCCATCTTTTTAAAAATATTTTTATTCAACAAATTTTCACCATTTTCACCATGCAAAAGAAAAACACGAACAACCCAAAAATATAATAAAACAATCCCACCCAAACCCAGGAAACTGTCTCCAGCAACGAAGAGGCCAGTGCGATCGGGCAGGTCAGGAAAACCTTTCTTGTGAAGTCCATTGCCAGCACCCGCAACCCCGACCCCCTGCACGAACCCGCCTCCACCGTTACCCATCGGGCCTCCCCCTCCTCACTCCAGCCCCGCACCTTCTTCACATTCGCTACCCAGTGATAGTACAGCAAGTTTAGGAGGCCTAACCCTCCTTCTCTGCAGAAGCACCCTCCTAAACCTGGCCATTCAGGATCCACCTTGATGGATAGAAAGCTGGTTAGCAGTCAGGAAGAAAGAATTGGAATAAGTGGGCTTTTTCCTGATTGGCAGTCAGTGACTAGTGGGGTACCGCAGGGCTTTGTGCTAGCACCCCATCTGTTCACATTATATATTCCTGATTTGGACGAGGGAACTAAATGTATTGTCTCCAAATTTGCAGATGATACAAAGTTGGGTGAGAGGGTGAGCTGTGAGGAGAATGTAGAGATGCTTCAGAGGGATTTGGACGGGTTGAGTGAGTGGGCATATGCATGGCAGATGCAGTATAATGTGGATCAATGTAAGGTTATCCACTTCAGTAGCAAAAATAGGAAAACAGATTATTGTTTGAATGGGTGTAAATTGAGAGAGGTGGATACTTAGTGAGACATTGCTGTCCTTGTGCATCAGTCACTGATAGTAACTATGCAGGTGCAGCAGGCAGAAAGAATGGCATGTTGGACTTCATAGCAAGAGGATTTGAGTTCAGGAGCAGGGACGTTTTACTGCAATTGTATAGGGCATTGTTGAGGCCACACCTGGAGTATTGTGTGCAGTTTTGTTGTCCTTATCTGTGGAAGGATGTTCTTGCTATGGAGGGAGCGTATTGAAGATTTACCAGGCTGATTCCTGGGATGGCGGGACTGTCATATGAGGAGAGTCTAAATTGGTTAGGATTATATTCATTGGCATTTAGGATCAGGGGTGAACCTTTTAGGATTGAGGTGAGGACACATTTGTTCATCCAGAGAGTGGCGAATCTGCGGAATTCACTACCACAGAAAGTAGTTGAGGCGAAAATATTGTGTGATTTCAAGAAGGAATTAGATATAGCTCTTGGGGCTAAGGGGAACAAGTGACATGGGGGGGGGAAGGTGGGATCAAGCTATTGAAGCCATGATCACAATGAACAGCGGAGCAGGCTCGAAAGGCCGAATGGCCTGCTCCTGCTTCTATTTTCTCAGTAGGTTTATGTGTTTTTAAACCCTGGAGGCAATTCAAAGAGAAGCCAATTGATGTATGGCCAGCAACAGGATGAAGAAATCGCAAAATGCGATTTTTGAAATTTTGACAGAATGAACGTGCCAATTCATTGTAAGTACTTTACTGTTTACATGCCGATTGCAAAGAAATCAGTCCGACAGGCTTCCTTGAGTTTAACCGCAAATTGTGCTAAAGGCAAGTCAAGATATCTCTCTTTCTCTCTCTCAACCTCACTGCACCCTGACAGTGCGTACGTCAGTGCGTTTGTCTGTTTCTATAGCTAATTATTCCTGGAACATGTCACTAAGTCTTTGTGCAATTGATCGTGCATCAATTTATTGCTCTAAGATTTTCAAAAGATGGATCTCCGTATCAAACCGGATCGCCTGCAGCTGGATCCGCATTCAAGTGACACCAAAAAGGACTTTCAACACTGGCTAGCTTGCTTCGAGGCGTACGTCAACTCGGTGTCCACCCCTGTCTCGGAGGCTCAGAAGATACAGATCCCGTACTCAAGGTTGAGCTTTCCGCTAATCCAGGATGCGCCGAACTACCCCAAAGCCATGACTCTTCTCAAGGAGAATTACGCTCAGAAGACGAACACGCTCTTCACCAGGCACCTACTCGCCACTCGCTCTCAACTCCCTGCTGAGTCCATAGAAGACTTCTGGCGGGCCCTAAACCCACTCGTCCGGGACTGTGACTGTCAGGCCGTTACGACCACTGAACATTCAAACCTCCTTATGCGGGACGTGTTTGTTACGGGGATTGGGCTGGTCCACATACGCCAGTGACTGTTAGAGGGGGCAATGCTCGACCTAGCGGAGACAAAGAAACTAGCGCTCTCCATGACGGTCGCTTCGCGCAACATTCAGGCCTACACCCCCAGCCGCGCGGCCCACCCCTCCTATGCATCGTGGACCCCACAGACGGCCGCCCCAGCGGGGGCCTTACCCAGCCAATACGCCTGTGCCATGCGCCAGCCAGCAAACACCGGGGGTCCCCGATGTTATTTCTGCGGCCAGCAGAAACACCCCCGCCAACGCTGCCCGGCCCGTGCTGCCCTTTGTAAGGCTTGCGGCAAGAAGGGGAACTTCGCCGCGGTGTGCCAGGCCCGTGCAGTCACCGCTATCGCCCCACCCCCCTCATTTACGGACAATGGGCGCCATCATCTTCACCTCCCCGGACCACGCATGGCCAGTGGGCGCCGCCATTTTCTCCCCCTCAGAACACGCGCAGCCAGTGGGCGCCGCCATCTTCTCTCCCTCAGACCAAGCGCGGCCAGTGGGCACCGCCATCTTCCCCCCCAAGCAACAAGTGCGGCACATGGGCGCCGCCATCTTGTTCAGCCACCGCCACTTGCGGCCCAAGGGCGCCGCCATTTTGTACTCCTCTAGATCTTCAGCCGCCATTTTGTCCTCCTCGAGATCTTCAGGCACCGCCATCTTGTCTCCCCCCACGGCACATGGGCACCGCCAGCATTCCAGGACCAGGGCCCCCCGGGCTCCCCGTCATCCTACACCAGCGACGACCGACCACGACTCGCCTCAGTGACAATCGACCAGTCTCGTCTGCACAACCTGGCCACCGCATTGACCAGCGGTAAATCAACGGACACATGACCTCTTGCCTGCTGGTCTCCGGGAGCACCGAAAGCTTCATCCACCCAGATACAGTAAGGCGCTGCCCCCTCGCGGCACACCCCGCCAACCAAAGAATCTCCCTGGCCTCCGGATCCCATTCCGTGGTGATCTTGGGGTAATGTACGGTCACACGCACGGTCCAGGATGTAGAATTCAGCGGCTTCCACCTCTACGTCCTCCCTAACCTCCGAGCTGCCCTACTACTCGGCCTGGACTGCCAGTGCAATCTCCAGAGCCTAACCCTGAAGTTCAGCGGCCCCCTACCACCCCTCATTGTGTGTGGCCTCGCGACCCTAAAGGCCAATCCGCCTTCCCTCTTCCGAAATCTAACCTTGCATTGCTAACCCGTCGCCACCAGGAGCAGCACCCAAGACAGGACTTTCATCAGGTCCGAGGTCCAGCGGCTGCTTCGGGAAGGCATCATCAAGGCCAGCAACAGCCCTTGGAGAGCCCAAGTGGTAGTAGTTAAAACTGGGGAGAATCACAGAATGGTCGTGGACTACAGCCAGACCATCAATTGGTACACGCAGCTCGACGCGTACCCCCTCCCACGCATATCTGATATGGCCAATCAGATTGCACAGTACCAGGTCTTCTCAACGGTAGACCTCAAATCCGCCTACCACCAGCTCCCAATTTGTAAATCGGACCGTCCATACACTGCCTTCGAGGCAGACGGCCGTCTCTATCACTTCCTCAGGGTTTCCTTCGGCGTCACCAATGGGGTCTCGGTCTTCCAAAGAGAGATGGACCGAATGGTCGACCGCTACGGTTTGCGGGCCACCTTTCCGTACCTAGACAACAATTTCATAAGGACCCGCAATCTGCCCTACTCTGTCGAGGAAGTACGGACAATCACCAGGGACTGTCAGGCCTGTGCGGAGTGCAAGCCGCACTTCTACCGGCCGGACCGCGCGCGCCTGGTGAAGGCCTCCCGCCCCTTTGAGCGCCTCAGTGTGGATTTCAAAGGGCCCCTCCCCTCCACCGACCGAAACACGTATTTTCTCAGTGTGGTCGGTGAGTACTCCAGAATCCCCTTCGCCATCCCATGCCCCGATATGATGTCTGCCACCGTCATCAAAGCCCTCAACACAATCTTCGCTCTGTTCGGTTTCCCCGCCTACATCCACAGTGACTGGGGATCCTCCTTCATGAGTGATGAGCTGCGTCAGTTCCTGCTCAGCAGGGGTATCGCCTCCAGCAGAACGACAAGCTCCAACCCCCAGGGAAACGGACAGGTAGAGAGGGAGAATGGGACGGTATGGTGGGCCGTCCAACTGGCCCTACAGTCCAGGAACCTCCTGGCCTCCCGCTGGCAGGAGGTCCTCCCTGATGCACTACACTCCATTTGGTCACTACTGTGCACCGCCACTAACTATCAAAAATTGTAAATGTAGATGTAAAAAGAAAACCATTTGTTGTATATAGTTCTCCACCACAACCGCTGGACTCAATTTTAACAAGGGGTGAATGTGGTAAACCACTGTTGCACCTCTATTAGGTGATGTATGGTAGGACCTGTACTACAGGTACATTGGTAGTTCCTGCCTGCTGGCTCCACCCAGTAGGCGGAGTATAAATATGTGTGTCCTCCAGGCTGCAGCCATTTCGCCAGCTGCTATGGGAGGCTACATATCTTAGAGCAATAAAGCCTCAGTTGTACCCAACTCAAGTCTTTGGGCAATTGATCATGCATCAAGGGGCTTATCGCTTGAGGGGCATTGCACCACATCAAGCATAGCCACACTCACACACAGGTAAACTAAGGGGCAATTTAGCATAGCCAATCCACCTAACCAGCACATCTTTAGACTGTGGGAGAAAACCGGAGCACCTGGAGTAAACCCATGCAGACATGGGGGGGAGGGGGGAGCGCGAAAGCTCCACACAGACAGACGCCAGGCCGAAACCGAACTCGGGTCTCTGGTGCTGTGAGGCAGCAGTGCCAACCACTGTGCCAACGTGCTGCCCAAGTAGCTATTGTAAACACACTTCCTGACCATTGCAACACACGCAAGCATGCTAAATTCCAAATGATAGAGGAAGTTCACTTTTGGCCAAATGAAGATACAATGATAAAAGGCAAATAAATAGAGAGTTCACTGATGGGGAATGCTTCGCTGTTGTTCGTGATTGAGGCATTTCTTTCACTGGCAGTCATTGTTTTTTTCTCCTGGAAGCCCTGTTTTGGAATTTTAAGTCTTCTTCAGAATGTCTGTTGTTCCCCAGTACGGTCAGCAGGCAGAGATCACCTTCGTTAAAAGAGAGAGAGAGAGAGAGAGAGGGGCAAGCAGCCTTGTTGTTGCCTTCAGCCATTTCTTCTCCAGCTCCCGTGCTGTAGCTTTCTGCAGACTTCCACATTTCTATATCTTTTGACAGCTTGCAGGCAAGGTGGCTGCTGCGCCATGCGAGTGGCCTTCAAACAGCACTCATTGTCCACTCTGGCAGTGGGATTTCCTCTCACCTTTCCTTAGAAGCTCTATAGATCAATAGTGGCCAACAGGCAGACGATGAATTCCTTGTCTCCTCTCAGTTACTCTGATAGCTAAAGGTGATTGAATATTAATGTCTCCGCAACGAACGCCTTGAATGGCTCAATTCCCGCTGGATAATGTAGAGAGGAGCTTTTACACCTCTGTTCCCATCCGAAGCTTGCAAAGACTTGATGACTCCATAACAGGGAATGTGGCTTTTACAGATGCAAATTGTCAGCCATTTTAAAGTTAGTAGCCAGGATTATTCCCCCCCCCCCCCAGCCAATCCCCCACCCCATGGCGGATTTTCCAGCGGTGAAGACGGGTTGCCATTGGCTGGTGGATTCCCCGGCAGCACGGCAGGCAAGTAACGCAAACGGCCATTGCCTTTTGTGGGACCGGAAGGTCACACTATGGCCAATAGCGAGCTACTTCCACCCCTGGAAACCCTGCTACAGAAATGCGGGAAAGTTGCGGCCAGTGTCTTTGTTTGGAAAAAGCCCTTTTGAAGGAGTTCAGTATATATCTGACCCGCCTATGAAATTAAAGATGAATATTCCACTGCGCACAACACATCGTCATGACAACACCAACACCGCAGAGTAAACCATGAGGGGACATGGGTTGAAACAAATAAAATGGCAAATCTAGGAATGTCAATGGTTCTTCAGAGAAAGTGTGATAAATTAATAGAATAGACTTGTGGGGTATGGTGGTAGAGGTAAATGTCTTGGAATGATTTAAGAAACAGTCGCATGCCACGATGGAAGGTCTTCCCCTTTCCAGATGAATGAGTCAAGCTGGACATTTGGCTTTCTTCATCTGGATCTGTCTTGTGATATTAACTGAATGAAGCTGATCCAGGAGATAGCACTTTGCGGACATGTAACTACAGGGAATTTAACTCTCGTAGTAGTCAAACAGTGCAGACACTACATTCGTCACTTTTATTGCAATATGGACCAGTTTCCCTATTCCAGGAAGCCTCGCCTGCATGCTACAAATATCAGGAAATGATGGATGCACTGGCCATTATTTTCTATCGCTAATGAATGGAAAATAATCGCATGGCACCTGAGATAGCCTGACGTGCTTCGCCCATGAGCAAGGCTTCCTGCTGTTTGCATAAGCCACAAGCTCCTCTTTTTCAACCTGGGAATCCTTGCTCTGAGTGTCAGTGTTATAAATAGGATGATCCTTGCTATGTCAGACGATCTAATGCGTACAAACGATGTGTCACACAGCACTTGACAGGCACAATCCTCATGTTTACCTAGTCAAAGATTAGAAGTAATTTCCCTTTATGTGTTAGATTGGGTGGATGATTCACAGGAACAATAAATGATTTCCCTTTAGTGAGTCACTGGAATAAATTCTTGGCACTTTGGAATGGAAGAGATATGTTTCGAGAAGTGAGCTGAAGAACTACCTGTTCTTCTGGCCCAGGAGAACCGTGTTAATGTTCTGCCTGAGGGCAGGAGGTGACAACATGGAAATATCATCAATTGACTGGTTATAGGTTGCTACTTGGAGTGGGAATTTGACAGTGGTACTGGAAGAATAGTCTTTTGGGACTGTTTTTGAGCAACATGGTTAACACAAGGTCGAGAACTGTGCTTTACTCCAGACCCCTGTTCTACTTTGTACAGGAGATTGTATCTGTTGTCCAAATAGTCTGCGTTTATGATTTTATTGGTGTTATAGATTGTTAATATGGTCCCCACGGCACTCAGCACATTATAAGCGTAGAGCGCAATTCAGCCACGATATTGCGCCCACCGCTGATCCAGGCACGTCGGGTGATTAGTGGCAAAAGTCAAAATTGGGATCCGCGCCGGGCACCGACCATTTTGCAATTCACCTCCAATGGCGAGTTCTGGATCTCGCCCCAAAATGGCAAGAAGGTTATTAAGTCTAATTTGCATTCATTTCAATCTCATTAGCGAGATTGAAGTAAAATGCAGCGGCCAGCGAGAGTTACTCGACGTCCCAGCGAGGATTCATGCCGGCGCCGAAAACTGTGAAGCTAGCGCCATGGCTACCGGGGGAAGTGAGGAAGTTCCATTTACCAGCAGGCAGCTCAAGGGCACTGGATCTGCTGCCCCTATGCTCGGATGTGGGGGGCGGGCTTCAGAGGGTTAAGGATGTTTGGGGGGTGCTGGAGATGAGACGGTCCAGGTCAGGGCTGTCACCTGGGCTCGGGAGGGGGGGGGGGGTGGTTTGAGAGGTTTTACATTTAAGAGGCCTTTAAATACTATGGAGACCCATAACAGGGCAATCACAGCTAGCTGCAGCCTATCTAACCGACCAAACTCCTGCTGCAGCTTCTCTCATGAAAGTCAATTTCACCCCCTTTAACAGTGACCAGCCTCTGGCTTCACAGCTGAAGGCTATTTCAAAGGAGGGATTAGCCTTGTTAGCTGTGAGGGCACTTCACGCTCCTGAACTTTCTACTTCCTCCTCGAAGGAACAGGTACCATATCTGAGAGGATGATCAGTGGGCTGGATGCTCTGCAGCCTTTGATGCCTGGCCAGTGTGCTTGTACTCTAGGAGCATCAGCACTAAAGAGGCAGCATCAACAATCAAACACTAAAGAGCAGGGCTTCACCACTGAGGATCCTCTCACAGCCAAAGGGTAAGTGTCTGGGGATCAGAGGAGGACAGCTGAGCACAGCCTCCTTTAATGTTGCAGACTGAGGTCTAGCACAACTGGCTCACTGGATGACACTCTGAGAAAAGGAGGGATAGTCATGGTAAGGGTGCGGGGGACCTGTCAGATTTGAGGATACCGGGATGGAAGCTCTAACTGATTATTTGTTTCTCTCCTTCTCCAATTCCTTATAATGCTTGCTGGTGTAGATCCCGTGAAGGCCGCCCTCACTCTGTTTGTTGCAGCCGAGGCAGGCAGACCAAAGAATGCAGCAAGGCCATCTCAGGCTGGAGGCATCACCACATGTGCACGGGGCCACCCAACACCCTGAAGACCCGCCCACCCCTCAGGCTGAGGAGGGGGTTAGAAGGGGATGCCTACGATGTGTCAAGGTCTACAGGAGTCGTTGGTCCTTCCATGAGCTGACAGACAGCTTATCCCGCAGAGGACTCCGTCTCAGCAGAGAGACAGTGCGGCACCTGTGTCAGATCCTTGCGGAAATGGCACCCCGTGAAGGAGGAGGACGCTCACTCTCGGTGGTCGTGAAGGTTACTGCAGCCCTGAACCATGCCACCGCTGGGTCATTCCAGGGCTCGAGCGGGGTTTTGTGTGGCATATTTCAATCTTCTGGCCACAGCTGAATTGGGAGGTGATGGATGCTTTATATGCCTGGGCATCAGACTATATCGAGCTAGGCCAGGCCCACCAAGATGTTTGGGCTGTGGATTTGCCACCATCGCTGGGATGCCGCAGGTCCAGGGGGCCATCATTGGCACACATGATGCCCTGCGAGCACTGGCACCAGGGCATCAGGGAGTGCCCTATATTTACAGGAAGGGGCTCCACTCCCTGAATGTTCAGATCGTGTGTTGCATCACCTGTGTGTGCACGTTACCCTGGGAGCGTGCATGGCAACTACATCCTGGGGCACTCAGAGATACCCGGTGGTTTTGAGGATCACCCCCGGATGATGGGTTGGCTCGTGGGGAACAAGGGATACCCGCTGAGGACATGGATGATGTCTCCAGTGTGGATGCCTGAGGCTGAGGTGAAGACTCGTTAAAATGAGGCCCACGCTGCTATCTGTGCTGTCATTGAGCGGGGCATTGAACTGCCCTAGATGCAGTTCCAATGCCTGGACCGCTTTGGCAGTGCCCTACAGTACACTCCCAGAGGGTCTCCCGCTTTGTGGTGGTCTGCTGTGCCCTCCACAGCTGCGGTGGGACATGATGGAGGAGGAGCAAGAGGAGGCTGAGAGACCTGTGGCCTCATCTGAAGAGGAGTAGGTGGAGGCAGACCAGGAGGGGTTGGAGGACAAGCCCGAGGAGGAGGAGGATGGAGGGCAGGTGGCAGCAAGGTTCCGACAGTCCAGGAGGACCAGGGAGGCCCTCGCCGACTCCAGATTCTCATAGGACAAGACTATTTCCGTCCGCCCAACACCGGCCCCTCCGATCCGGCCCAGCACACAGTCTCCTCCCGACCACCCCTCCAAGAGTTTATGTAACATCACTCCAGGGTGATGGGCCTCTGTTGGTTATAAAACATTTAAACATCATTGAAATATTGTTAAATTAATATTAAAAGGCCATCTATGACCTGATTTGATTCTGCAGCATATTGCACAAAGCATCTGACATCACTGTCTTCTCTTGCAGACACTGAGCCCATGTTTTACGGTCCAATCTCTCAGTCAGTAAACGCAGGAGAGAGTGTTTTCTTCCATTGCGTTTCTGGAGACAGTCGTCCCTTGGTTGATATCAGATGGATTAAAGACAGAAGGATTGTCAGTGAAGGGTGTCAGTTCCAGGTATGAACAGATTAATAATCCATAATGCAGTAACCAAACTGCTTATCTCTATCTCTTTGGAGTTGTGCATTGATATTATTTTGTAAGCGGTGGTGGACTCTCTTCGTTACCAACTAGATATCCCCGATTCATTTAAGTTTAAGATCTGTTATGTTTCAGAGGGAGCATTTCTTTCATTTTTCTTTGTGTTGACTCCTTTGCCCGGATATGTTTCAATGGCCATGGATCATCTTCCAGTACTTTGCTAAAATGGACATTGATCACCAATGAGACATGAGTGTGTGAGCTGGCATACTAATCCCCCATGTGATGCACAGCAACCAAACTGGACCCTGATACCTTGCACACTTTAACTCCATCACAATCGAGAAACCAGGGGTGTTGAGGCCAATTGTACAATCGGCATTGGGCTGATTGGCACGATGGCACAATGGTTAGCACTGCTGCATCACAGCTTCAGGGGCCCGGGTTCAATTCTGGCCTTGGGTGATTGTGTGGAGTTTGCACATTTTCCCCATGTCTGCGTGGGTTTCCTCCGGGTGCTCCGGTTTCCTCCCACAGTCAAAAGATGCGCGGGTTAGGTGGATTACTCACGCTAAATTGCCTCTTGGTTTCCAGGGATGTGCAGGTTAGGTTACGGGGATAGGGCGAGGTGGACGGGGGAGTGGACAAGGAAAGGTGTTATTTCGAAGGGTTGGTGCAGACTCGATGGATCGAATGGCCTCCTTCTGCACTGTCGGGATTCTATCAGGCCAATTAAATCAGCACGGACGTGAAATCAAATCCTGGGATGTCACTGATGTGCAGAGCTCAGTGATTCACTGGACCATTCTGTAAAAGCCATTGGGGAACGTATTTCTAATCCTCCGTGAGCAGGGAATAACTGTTTTGCACAAATATTCTGCACCAACAAATATTCTGTGACAAACAATATTGCAGATTCATGCATGTTTAGAGTTCTGAAAAACAATATTGTTAAAGAATTATGGTGCAAAACAAATATACTGGGCGGAATTTAACGGAAGAATTTCGAAGTTAATTTGTAGCGGGTTTTGCAGGGAGTTCCCCACCGGCTCTGCCGGAGAGTTCCCCATCGCTATCAATAAGGGCATTTTTCGTCCGTGCCCGCCCGTCGACCGGAAATTCCCACCCGTGGTCAACGTACCTCCACGTGGTCCCCGTCCAGTCTGTGATGATCTTGCGGCGGATGCGGCCAAAAATATGAGCGCTTAGTCACTTTTTTGGGCCTTGGGAGTTTCTCACCAGTTTATCATAGAATCCCTGCAGTGCAGAAGGAGGCCATTTGGCCCATCGAGTCTGCACTGACTCTCTGAGAGAGTACCCTACCTAGGCCCCCACTCCCAACCAATCCGCATAACCCAATAACCCCAACCTAAACTAACTTTTGGACACTTAGGGGCAATTTAACATGGCCAATCCACCTAACCTGCACATCTTTTGACTGTGGGAGGAAACTGGAGGACCCGGAGGAAACCCACCCAGACACGGGGAGAATGTGCAAACTCCATGCAGACAGTCACCTGAGGCTGGAATTGAATCCGGGTCCCTGGCGCTGTGAGGCAGCAATGCTAACTACGGTTCACCGTGCCGCCCCGGTAGCCCACACTGAGACTTTCTTTCAGGACTGGGGAGCTGAACTCAGAGATCGGGCCGCCATTTTGAAAGGGTGCCCAATCTCTATGTAAGCTTGTGGTGCCCCTCACCTCCCCCACTCATGCTAAATGGCACCCCCAACACACATGGGCACTACCACCCCCCCCCCCCCCCCCGCTCCAAGTGAGGACGCCTCGCTATGGGGTCCCTGCGCACCGCACCCTTCATAGCTCCCTCAACCCTTCTTTCATGGGCAAGGCCGCCCTCGGGCCCTGACCCTTGGTACTGTCACCCTAGCCTGCTCCTGCCAGCTTGGTAGTGCCACCTGGACAGCTTAACAGTGTCAGGGTGGTAGTGCCAAGGTGCCATCTGAGCAGCATGAAGAGCCTGCATTCCAGGGGAGGGCCAGGGAGCCACCCTCCGTTGGCCTGGGAGACACCCCCAGGTGCCGTTCCACCTGGTTCACAATTGTGTGGCGCCCGGCTGCAGCCTCGCTGGGGAGGCTGGTGGATCCCGGGAGGACAGTTGATCCCGGGTAAGCTCGCCTAGGTAGGTTTAAAACCTACGTAGGCGCATGCCGTTTGGTCACATCCCTTTTGGGTGGAATTCTGATTCCAATGCTTCGCGGGACTTGGGTAAATCCCAGGTGGGGTAAAGGCTGCCAGGACCTACTGGCCAGAGAGCCATGTGGCAGATAGATCACACCCTTTGTCATTTGTCATTCTTAGCATGACCCACCATTTGCATCACACGGTTGTAAAGGGTTGTAACAAGAAACTTAAGCAAGGACTATTTTCAGATTTATGTGTATTTCTGTGCACTTTAGGGTCAATATGGCGACAAAAATTCGCTCAAAGTATCTGGAACTCTACATATTGCTAATGTTTCAAAGGAAGATGAAGGAAAATACGTCTGTGTGACCCATAACTCTCTACTTGATGTCAGCGTATATAGCACAGCAGCTACTTTGAAGATTAAAGGTCAGTACGACTCTTTAGCCTCTACTAACGTGCTATTTAGGGCAAAGATTGTCACCCATAAGAGAGGTTCAGCCAACATTTATTTATTTTTATTCACTGGACAGCATGGTAGCATAGTGGTTAGCACAATTGCTTCACAGCTCCAGGGTCCCAGGTTCGATTCCCAGCTTAGGTCACTGTCAGTATGGAGTCTGCACGTTCTCCCTGTGTGTGCATGGGTTTTCTCCGGGTGCTCCGGTTTCCGTCCAAAGATGTGCAGGTTAGGTGGATTGGCTATGCTAAATTGCCCTTTATTGTCCAAAATTGCCTTTAGTGTTTGGTGGGGTTACTGGGTTATAGGGATAGGGTGGAGGTGTGGGCTTCGGTAGGGTGCTCTTTCCAAGAGCCGGTGCAGACACGATGGGCCGAATGTCCTCCTTCTGCACCTGGACAGCTTAACAGTTCTCCTTCTATGAAAAGTAATAGCGAATAAATTTTAAAACATGAGTCGCAAAGTTAAAAATTATTTTATATGGAAATGGAATTGTTAGTAAAATGCAAAAGAACATCATTCCGAGGTTAACAAAGGCAAATGCTAGAAATCTGAAATAAAACCATAAAGGCTGGATATATACAATTGGTCCATCTGCTCTAGTAAAAGAAATAAAATGTAGGACAGTATTTGTGGAACCGGGAAATAAATTAATTCTTTAACGATACAGAACAAATAAGGGAAGTGCAAAGAAGAAATAGGATGATCAAACATATTTTTGAACATCCAGGAAGATATGAAACTTTTTAAAAATTCATTCATGGGATATTGGCATCACTAGTTAGGTTAGCATTTATTGACCATTCCCTGATCGCCCTTAAACTGAGTGGCTTGCTCGATCATTTCAGAGGGCATTTCAAAGGGCAACTACCGATCTGGAGTGTCATGTAGGCCAGTCCAGGTAAGGGTGGCAGATATCTTTCCATAAGGGACATTAGTGAACCAGGTGGATTTTTACGCCCAATGTTTCATGGTTATTCTATTGCCTTTTAATTCCAGATTTTTATTTCATTCAAATTTCCCCATCTGCCATACATTGAAAGTAGAAGTAGGAAGAGGCCGTTCGGTCCTTTGAGTCTGCTCTGCCATTTATTTAGATCATGGCTCATTAAATTTAATATACTGATCTTGCCTTCCAACCCATATCCCTTGATCCCTTTAGCCCCAAGAGTTATACCTAATTCCTTCTTGAAATCACAAATCGTTTTGGCATCAACTATTTCTGTGGCAATGAATTCCGCAGATTCACCACTCTCTGGCTGAAGAAATTTCTCCTCATTTCAGTCCTAAAAGCTTTATCCTATATCCTCACACTTTGACCCCTAGTTTTGGACTCGCCCACCATTGGGAACGTTCTTTCTGAATCTACCCTGCCTAATCCTGTTGGAATTTTATAAGTTTCTATGAGATGCCCTCTCACTCTTCTGAACTTCAATGAATATAATCCTAACCAATTTAGTCTCTCCTCATATGACAGTCCCGCCATCCCAGGAATCAGTTGGTAAACTTTTGCTGCACTCCCTCCATAGCAAGAGCATGCTTCCTCTAATAAGGACACCAAAACTGCACACACTAGTCCAGGTGTGGTCTCACCAATGCCCCATTCAATTGCAGTAAAACAGTCCTATTCCTCTACTTAAATCCTCTTACTATGAAGGCCAAAATACCATTTGCCTTCTTTACTGCCTGCTGTACCTGCGTGCTTACTTTCAGCAACTGATGCAACAAGGAGACCAAGGTCTCACTGAGTATCCACCTCTCTCAATTTAAACCCGTTCAAATAATAATCTGCCTTCCTATTTTTCCTACTGAAGTGGATAACCTCACATTCATCCACATTATCCTGCTCCTGCCATGCATATGCCCAATCATTCAGCCTGTCTAAATCTCTCTGCAGCATCTCAGCATCCTCCTCACAGATCACCCTCCACCCTACTTTGTGTTGTCTGCAAATTTGGAGATAGTTCCCTTGTCCAAATCATTAATATATAATGTGAACAGTTGGGGTCCTAGCGGTACTCTACTGGTCACAGCCTCCTAATCGGAAAAATACCCATTTATTCCAACCCTTTGCTTCCTGTCTGCTAACCAGCTTTCTATCCATCTCAAGGTGGAGCCTGAATCTTTATAAAGGAAACTATGATGATCATAGCAAGTTGCTATGATCGATTCCAAAACGTTACTTAAAGGGATGACTGTGAATAGGCAATGGCTAACATTCAAGGATTGCATGAGGGAACTGCAACAATTGTTTATTCCTTTCTGGCACAAAAGTAAAATGGGAAAAGTGACCAATCCATGACTTACAAGGTAAATTAGAGATAGTGTTAGATCCAAGGAAGTAGCATACAAATTGACCAAGAAAAACAACAGGTCTGAGGATTGGAAGCAATTTAGAATTCAGCAAAAGGGGACTAAGGGATTGATTAAGAAGGGGAAAATAGAGTATGAGAGTAAGCTTGCAGGGAACATAAAAACTGATTATACAAGTTTCTATAGATATGTGAAGAGAAAAAGATTGGTGAAGACAAATGCCAGAAACCGTCAGATCCAGGTGAATTTATAATGGGGGAACAAAGAAATGGCTGAGCAACTAAATACATACTTTGGTTCTGTCTTCACAAATGAGCACACAAATAAGATACCAGAAATGTAGGGGAATGAAGGGTTCAGTGGGAGGGAGGAATTGAAGGAGATCAAGATTAGTAGAGAAATGGCGTTGGGGAAATTGATGAGATTGAAGACTGATAAATTCCCAGTGCCTGCTAATCTATGCCCAAGATTACTTAAGGAAGTGGCTATAGAAATAGTGGATGCAGTGGTGGTCATCTTTCAAGATTCTATAGAGACTAGAACAGTTCCTGCACATTGGAGGATAGCTAATGTAACTCCACTATTTAAGAAGTGAGGTAGAGAGGAATGGAATTATAGACCAGTAAACCTGACGTCAGTGGTGGGAAAAATTCTGCAATCCATTATCAAAGATTTAATCACAGAGCACTTAGAAAACAGTGGCAGGATCGGACAGAGTCAGCATGGATTTATAAAGAGGAAATTATGCTTGACCAATCTACTGAAATTCTTGTATTGAATTGAGTACAGGAGCAGGAATGTCTTGCTGCAATTATACAGGGCCTTGGTGAGGCCACACCTGGAATATTGTGTGCAGTTCTGGCCTCCTTATGTGAGGAAGGACGTTCTGGCTATAGAGTGAGTGCAGCAGATATTACCAGATTGATTCTTGGTTTGGCAGGATGGACGCCTGAGGAGAGATTGAGTCGATTAGGATTGTATTTGTTGGAGTTCAGAAGAATGAGGGGGGACCTCATAGAAACCTTTAAAATTCTAACAGGACTAGACAAGATAAATGCAATAAGGATGTTCCCGATGGTGGGGATGACAAGAACCAGGCATCACAGTTTGAGGATACGGGGTAGACCATTTAGGACAGAAGTGAGGAGAAATATCTTCACCCAGAGAGTGGTGAGCCAGTGGAATTCGTTACCACAGAAAGTAGTTGAAGTCAAAATATTGTTACGTTTTCAAGAAGCAGTTAGATATAGCACTTCAGGCGAAATGGATAAAGGATATGGGGGGAAGGCGAGATTAGGCTATTGAATTGATTGATCAGCCATAATCATAATGAATGGCAGAACAGACTTGAAGGGCTGAATGGCCTCCTCCTGCTCCTATTTTCTATGTTTCTATATAACCCGCAATTCCTTGCACTTTAACTTTACATAGTAATCTTCTATGTGAGACCTTGTCGAAAGCTTTCTGAAAGTCTAAATAAACCACATCCACCAGTTCTTCCTGGTCAACTGTACTAGTTACATCTTCACGGAATTCCAATAGATTTGTCAATAGATTTCTCTTTCATAAATCCATGCCGACTTTGTCTGATTTCTCCACTGCCTTCCAAATACTGTGGTACAAAATTCTTGGTAATGGACTCCAGCAACTTCCCTCCTTCAGATTTTAGGCTCACTGGTCTATAGTTTCCTGTTTTCTCTCTACCTTCCTTTTGAACAGCAGGCTTACATTAGCTACCCTGTAATCTTTTAGAACCATTCCAGAGTCCAAAGAATTTTAGAAACTTACCATAAATGGATCTACTATTTCTAGGGCCACTTCCTTAAGTATTCTAGGGTGAAGATTATCAGCCCTGGAGATTTGTCTGCCTTCAGCCCCAATAATTTCCCCCAAACCATTTCTCTTGAATACTGATTCCCTTCAGTTCCTCACTAAAAGAACTTCTGGAACATTATTCATGTCTCCTTTTGTGAAGACAGAAGCAAAGTATGAATTTAGTTCCTCAGCCATTCCTATGTAACCCATTGAGAATGACCCTATTTCTGACTGTAAGGGGTCTGCATTTGTTTTTGTCAATCTTTTTCCCTTTACAAACCTATAGAAACTTTTAAAGTCGGTTTTTATGTTCCTTGCTAGCTTACTTTCATATTGTATTTTCCCCTTCTTAATCAATCCCTTGGTACGCCTTTGCTGAATTTTAAACTGCTCCCGATGCTCAGGTCTATTACTTTTTCTTGCCAATTTGTGTGCCTCTAATACTAGCTCTGATTTCCCCTCTAAGCCATGATTTCCCTTGTAAGCAATGAAACCTATCTATTCATTGAGGCTTCGTGATTGAGTCCAGTTGCTGTCCATTTCAAAGACTTTGAGTGCCTGACTTCTAAAAGTAATTGTGGGGAGGAACTGTGGGGTGGAGGGTCAGCTGCGGCAGTGGGCATGTAGATCAAATATTCCGCATAGCTAAATATTCCCTTTTATAGCATTGCCTTGAAATTTAATTTGGTAGCCACGGTGACGATTTGGGGTTTCAGGTACTTAAGTCAAGGGGAAAATTGGATCGGGTTTTGGGCTTGTTTTTACTCAGAAAATAAATTTTGAGGTGATCTAATTATTTGTAAAGGGAATTCAGAGAATTAATTTAAGGGAAACGTTCACAAATATCAGGACATGTGAGTGGAGAATCCCCGACGCCGAGGACCCGGGTTTGATCCCCGCCCCGGGCCACTGTCTGTGTGGAGTTTGCACATTCTCCCCTTGTCTGCGTGGGTCTCACCCCCACAGTCCAAAGATGTGCAGGGTAGGTAGATTGGCCATGCTAAATTGCCCCTCAATTGGAAAAATTAATTTAAAATAAATAAATAAATAAAAAATGTGAGTGAATAATTTAGCAGGAAGAAGAGAAATTAGTCAGAACCCATGACCCAAAAATAAGAGGCGCAAAATGAGGTTCCCAGAGTAGTCAATCAAGGGTTGAAGTGAAAGCTATTGCCTATAGTGCATCTCGTGACCTGGGCCAGAGAGAAAGACAACATAAACAAAGAAATAATGCTTCGGCACCGCCATTTGGATTTCAAAAATATAGAAAGTAAATTTTAGAGAGGTAAATGAGGCCATGGAAGGATTTCCAAAGGAGGATAAGATGAATAAAAGGGAAGGGGCAATGGCAAGAAAGGGGGGAAAAAACAGAACAGAAGACTGAACTGTTCCATTCATTTAAAACCTGCTTGGATCTGCATCTGTAACTTGCAGAGCTACGAGCCGGGTGCTGGAAAGTGGGATTAAAACGAGCGGCTAGTTTATTAATTTTTTTGGCCAGCGTAGACATAATGGGGGGAAGGCGGGGACAGGGTATTGAACTGGATGATCAGCCATGATGAAGATGAATGGTGGAGCAGGCTCGAAGGGCCGAATGGCCTCCCCCTGCTCTACTTCCTATGCATGTTTCTACTTATGGTGGGCCGAATGGCCTCTTTTTGTACCATTACTTTTCTATGGTTCTATAGTAAAGATTTCAGGAGGAAGCAAAGAGTAAGGGAGGTAAGAGGTTCCACAGCTTTGAGATCAGAATTGATTAGAAATTTTTTAACATAGTGGCAATGTCAGAAGATGGCTTGCGCAAAATGGCACATTCTGAGCTCAGGAGGATGGATGTTTGACAAAATAAAGGAAAGTGCATTTCTTGAATTTGTTTTGGTAATGGGGAGTTGCATATGAGATGGAGAGAGTAGTGAGTGAGCCCAAAAATGTCATTGGATGAAGGAAACTAAGAGCGAAATCATCAGTGGTAAGAAACGGAGACCCTGTTGGTTAGACATCCCTGAAACCTGGAAAACGGAGGCCAATAGTATCTTCATCAAGGAGTCCAGAACTGCTGTGATTGAATCATCACACAGCAAGAGGACTGGAGGGCTGGAGGTTGTGGGCAGAAGGACATGTGATTTGTAGAAGGTATAAAATAGAATGGAATCAGCTGCAAACGATTGGATGGAGCTGGACAGAACTTATAGGGGAAATAGTGAAATGTAAAAGAACAGAGTAAGGCATGGAATCCTTGAGAAATATCACATTCATGGAAGACAGCCAGAAGAGTGTCATTAATCACAAAATATTTTGAGCAATTTGGGAGGAACCCATTGGTTATAAGTAATGATAAGAGGCCATAAGCTAAGGGAGAAATACCTATGACACAATGACAGATGACTCAGAGATGCATAACATGGTCGATGCAGACTCGATGGGCTGAATGGCCTCCTTTGCAGTGTAGGAAATCTATGATTCCATAGTTAACAGTGAAGCTGTCATTGTGAAGGTTATACTGGGGACCAGGGGCGAAATTCTCCGGTATCGGCGCGATGTCCGCCGACTGGCGCCCAAAACGGCACAAATCAGTCGGACATCGCGCTGCCCCAAAGGTGCGGAATGCTCCGCATCTTTGGGGGCCGAGCCCCAACCTTAAGGGGTTAGGCCCGCGTTGGACGAATTTCCGCCCCGCCAGCTGGCGGAAAAGGCCTTTGGTGCCCCACCAGCTGGCGCGGAAATGACATCTCCGGGCGGCGCATGCGCGGGAGCGTTAGCGGCTGCTGACGGCATTCCCGCGCATGCGCAGTGGAGGGAGTCTCTTCCGCCTCCGCCATGGTGGAGACCGTGGCGAAGGCGGAAGGGAGAGTGCCCCCACGGCACAGGCCCGCCCGCGGATCGGTGGGCCCCGATCGCGGGCCAGGCCACCGTGGGGGCACCCCCCGGGGCCATATCGCCCCGCGCCCCCCCCCCAGGACCCCGGAGCCCGCCTGCGCCGCCTTGTCCCGCCGGTAAGGTAGGTGATTTAATCTACGCCGGCGGGACAGGCATTTTAGCGGCGGGACTTCGGCCCATCCGGGCCGGAGAATCGCAGGGGGGGGGGGGGGGCCCGCCAACCGGCGCGGCGCGATTTCCGCCCCCGCCAAATATCCGGTGCCGGGGAATTCGGCAACCGGCGGGGGCGGGATTCACGCCAGCCCCCGCCGATTCTCCGACCCGGCGGGGGGTCGGAGAATCGCGCCCCAGAAACTAGGGGCGTCATTGTCCGCCGGCGGGAGTCTCCGTTTTGCCGGCGCCCGGGGGTTTCCCGACGGCGTGTAGCTGCCCCACAATGGGAAACCCCATTGACCGGCCGGTGTTATGGAGACTCCCGCCGGCCGGTCGGGGCAGAAATGTGGCGGGGCGGGTAGGAGAATTTCGCCCCTGGTCAAAACTTACAAAGTGATGATTAATTTAGAAGCTAACGGAGAAAGGTAACAAAGAATTGAACACGAAAATTAGATGTCTTTCTAGGGAAGAGAAGGGGATCTGCAGGGTGTTGAGGGGACTGTGGATTGGTTGGGTCACAGCACAGTTAGATATGTATAGTTATGGTGTGATGGTTTTAGAAATCTAAACATCTGTATTGAAGGAAGAAAGTCTGGGAACAGTTTGTGCGCTACTGTTCTACGTCAACAGATGGAGATGTTGTTCATCTTTCTGCAAGAAAAACATTGGAAACCTTAAACAGAAACTAATGAAAGCCCTCAGTGGTTTCATCGATATCTGAAGTTAGAAAATACAGGGGGTGGATTCTCCGTTCCTGAGACTTAGTGTTGACGCTGGGGCAGGATTCGTGGACTTTCACGGCAGCAAAACTGGTGCCGAACCTGGACCAATTCAGCGACTGTGGAGGAGCGAGCACCGGGCGCCACGTGGAACACAATCGATGCCAATTAAAAGCGATGCGGGATTAGCCGAGCCCGTGATTGACATTCAGGAGGCTGACAAGTTGCAGCCGGATATACACATTATAATCCCCAAACACACTCATCCCAGCCAACAAGATGGCACTGGTTGTGCTGGAGCGCACCCATACAGCTGTTGGGTCGGCTGGGGCCAGTGGGCACCTAGGGGGTTGGCCTGGGAGGGACACCTATATGACCTGTGGCCTTAGGTTCACAGTTGGCTGTCAGTGGTGTAGGCAGCTGCATGGCTGCATTGTAGGCCGTGGCACTGGTGCTCCGTTCCCGTCCACCCCGACCCCACAGCCCACCTGCTGCCCACCCCCCGCTACATCTCGGCCCTGGCAGAAGCCCTCCGGCCAGCGGCACAAGTGTCAGCAAACTATGGCGATGTTAGGCACTTTCTGTAACCCCTCTCTCTCCCTCAGCAGCTACGATGCCGGTTTCACAGTTTTAAAAAGCGCAAGTGAACCGCGCCATTGGGAACTCGGCCCAGCAGGGAATCGCAGAGGTTACGGAGAACACCAGGTCAGGCCCGCTAATGATATGCAATTGGTGTTTACCGTATGTGCGTCCTGGACCACATTGACGCCGCTGTCGAGGTGACGGAGAATTGCGATTTGGCATCAAATTGACACCCGCAGCGATTTTGGGGTCGGAACCTATTCTCAGCCCAATCACGTTTCCCGATTTCAGCATCAGCCAACGGAGAATCCCGCCCCAGGTTTTTAATGGGATCCTTTGTCAGGCCCTCCTTTTTTAATGTTCTTGCATGAACTAAAGTGTTGGCAAAGTTTCTTGAGTTGCTGGGACTCAGACCTCAGATGAGGTTAATTATGACCTTTTCAGAGCCACAACATTACCTGCATGCCTCATGACATGTACTGAGGTACTTTTATAATAAATGGTTTTGTAAGTCAATCCTGTTCTCCAATATAACAAATTGATGCGGAGATGCCGGCGTTGGACTGGGGTGAGCACAGTAAGAAGTCTTACAACACCAGGTTAAAGTCCAACAGGTGATGAAGAGGAACATCTTGCCAAGATCATCCCCACACCCCCACTACTTGCCTTCAAACAACCGCGCAACCTCAAACAAACCATTGTATGCAACAAACTATCCAGCCTTCAGAACAGCGACCACGACACCACACAACCCTGCCATGGGCAAGACGTGCCAAATCATCGACATGGATACCACCATTACACGTGAGAACACCACCCACCAGGTATGCGGTACATACTCGGGCAACTCGGCCAACGTTGTTTACCTCATACGCTGCGGGAAAGGATGTCCCGAAGCGTGGTACATTGGCGAGACCATGCAGACGCTGCGACAACGGATGAATGGATATCGCGCGACAATCGCCAGGCAGGAATGTTCCCTCCCAGTCGGGGAACACTTCAGCAGTCACGGGCACTTAGCCTCTGATCTCCGGGTAAGCGTTCTCCAAGGCGGCCTTCAGGACACGCGACAGCGCAAAATTGGCAAGCAGAAACTTATAGCCAAGTTCCGCACACGTGAGTACGGCCTCAACCGGGATCTTGGATTCATGTCGCATTACATTCACCCCCCACCATCTGGCCTGGGCTTGCGAAATTCTACCAACTATCCTGGCTTGAGACAATTCACACATCTTTAACCTGGGATTACCCCTCTCTCTGGATCTGTAAAGACTTAATTACCTGCAAATGCTCGCATTCAAAACATTGTCTTGTACCTTTGACTTTGTCTATATATATGTTTCTGGAACATACCTCTTCATTCACCTGAGGAAGGAGCAGTGCTCCGAAAGCTAGTGCTTTGAAACATACCTGTTGGACTTTAACCTGGTGTTGTAAGGTTGAGTATTAAAATATGACTCAAGTAAACATTTTGCTCGTCGCGTGGTTATTTATTGTTTGAAACTGCCTTAAAGTTATGAATATGAAATTGAGTTTATTAGGTAAGTGACATTTTCAGCAAAACCATCCTCAGAAGTCTAAAAACAAACTTCATAACAGCATCACTGCTCGTCCTCTGACTTTCCTTTGCAGCTTGATGTATTATCTAAAGTAATTTAAGTTAGGAACCCGAGCCAATCCCCCACAAACATTCAATTCCTTGATATTTTCCAGCCCACTCATGACTTATAGGAATGTCTCATTCAGATTTTTAAAAAAATGTTGGTAGCCATCTTGGGCGTCATTCTCTGACCCCCCGCCGGGTCGGAGAATGGCCGTTGGCCTCCGTGAATCCCGCCCCCGCCCCCGCCGAAGTCTCCAGTACCGGAGATTGGGCGGGGGCGGGAATCGGGCCGCGCCGGTTGGCGGGACCCCCCGTTCAATTCTCCGGCCCGGATGGGCCGAAGTCCCGCCCAGAAATTGCCTGTCCCGCCGGCGTAAATCAAACCTGGTATTTACCAGCGGGACCAGGCGGCGTGGGCGGGCTCCGGGGTCCTGGGGGGGGGCGCGGGGCGATCTGACCCCGGCGGGTGCCCCCACGGTGGCCTGGCCCGCGATCGGGGCCCACCGATCCGCGGGCGGGACTGTGCCGTGGGGGCACTCTTTCCCTTCTGCCTCCGCTACGGCCTCCACCATGGCGGAGGCGGAAGAGACTCTCCCCACTGCGCATGCGCGGGAAACTTTCAGCGGCCGCTGACGCTCCCGCGCATGCGCCGGGAAACTGTCAGCGGCCGCTGTCGTTCCCGCGCATGCGCCGCATTTCCGCGCCAGCTGGCGGGGCAACAAACGCCATTTCCGCCAGCTGGCAGGGCGGAAATCCCTCCGGCGTCAGCCTAGCCCCTCAATGTTGGAGCATTCCGCACCTTTGGGCCGGCGCGATGCCCGTCTGATTGGCGCCGTTTTTGGCACCAGTCGGCGGACATCGCGCCGTTGGGGGAGAATTTCGCCCCATGTTACACCCCTTTGCTGCTTACTGCCCTTGAAAAACGTTGGCCGATTGTCAATCATAAGTTCCTGCACCTTTCTATGTTTTGTGTTACAAGCTGCAAAACACGAAAAGGTGTAGAGAACGTATAATTTAGAATCAGTCAAAAACGTGCGAGGAGAGCGAGCGGCGGGCTGCACCAGGCATTCAGGCAATTAACCTAACGCTTTTTCATCCTCTTTCATGGGATGTGTGTGTGTGTCGCTGGCTAGGCAGCATTTGCTGCCCATCCCTAACTGCCATTGAACAGAGTGGCTTCCTGGGCCAACTAAGAGGGCAGCTCAGAACCACATTGCAGTGGGTGTGGAGTGGTGAGAGCAGGTAAAGATGGCAGATTTCCTTCCCTGAATCATATCGGTGTTTTTTTTACGACAGTCACCGAGAGTCGCCATGGTCACCATTACTGAGACTAACTTTATATTCCAAATTTATTCATTGCATTTAGATCCCCCCCCCACCCAAAGCATTAGTCCATTGGCCTTAGGATTACTAGTCCAGTGACATTTACTGGATGCTATTGCCTCCCTTAATAATCTTAAAAGTATAAGGGGAAGGTTTGACGACTGTGTTTGTTTGTGCTCTCTATTTAGCCTTAATGTCTAAACTCTTCATCGCGAAGGACCCCGAGAACGTCACTGTAGCAGTGGGAAGAACAGCCTCCATGCACTGCACAATTCAGGGATTCCCTCAGCCGGACATCACATGGTACAAAAACAATAAGCTTTTGAACGACACCAGGGCAGTCAAACATGATGGCAACAGAGGCATTTTAATGTTACGGTAAGATAACCATTCTACACTTCTTTTAAATGACAGTAGTTGCATAATGCAGAAGCTACAAAATGAACAGAAATATCCTGCGTTGTTCATTTGTTTGCTGTGGGGTGGATTTACTCAGTAATGGTGCTGATTTTTTTTGTTTGCGAAAGTATACTTTATCTGTAAATTATCTGAAAGAACATTACAAACATTTGAAAATGGCCATCATAGAAAGTGCAATAATATTCAGGTTTTCTACATTGATCATGTTGCACCCTGAGGTGCTTCAATACAATTATGATAAGGTGTAATATTCACTCATACTTTGAATGTGCATCATAAGGCCTGAGGGGTTCCATGCAATTCTAGAGTTAATAAATATCTTGCATTATTCATTTGTTTCTTGTGGAATGAACTTACCTAATGAACAGATAGGTTTTTAGAAAATGCTATTCCTTTCTCAGGCTAGCCGTCCCGTGCCACTGGGAACATGCAAAGTGCTGATTTGCATGAATTAGCATGTAATTAACGGGATGGAAACCAGATTCCCCCCCCTTCCGCCCCCCACAACATGTTGTTCCGATGCCACAGCGGAAAATCCACCGGGCGGGTTTTGGCGTAAGTATGGCCAAACGCAACCCTGGTGGAGATGGACCCCGAGGGGATTCAAGGGAGTCATCCCATTGCTAATGTGCCCCTCTGCTGCTGCGAGGTCGCAGAGGGGGGTGTGCCCCAAGAGTCCTGCCGGTTGGGTGGGGTTGGGCTGTGGATGAAGGCTTGACCCCAGGACCCTCCAGCAGGATGTAGGTCCCATGTCTGGACTGCCTCTTCCAGCTCTGGACAACCTGAAGATTACTCTTGGCCTGGTGATCCCCGGCAGTCCCCTGTTCAATAGCATTATCCTGGTCTGACTTTTTAGTCTCTGAGGTGGCCTCCTCACCCTGAATTACTCTGCCTGATAGCTGAATGCTAAATGCTGTCTGTGGTTGGCAATGCCAGGGGGTGGGGATTGAAGGGTGAGGGGGTGGCTGAAGGGGGGGAGAATGGGAGTTGGGTGGGGAGGGGCTGGGGGGAGGGTCTCCCTCATGAGTGCGTGGTGTGTGGGGGAGGGATTATCCATTATTCTTGTATTGGGGGAGGATGACCCTTCTTGATGAGGGGTTGGGCGAGCTCCCCTTGTCTGTGGGGGTGTCGGAATTTGCACCAGGGTGGAGGCGGGTCTGCCGCTGGACTTTGGGATCGGTGACAAATGGTGGCCTGAGCCGAAGGGTGATGGGAATACGATACACTTGCCGCTCTACGTATATTTGCATGGCAAAGCACTGTGACTCGCACCAGGCAACGCTCCCAGCACTAGAGGGGACCAGTCCCGATGCTCCGCTGGCGAGACGCTTAAAGAGCACTTAAAGAATCCGGAATGAGGGCGGCACAGTGGCGCAGTGGTTAGCACCGCTGCCTACAGCGCTGAGGACCTGGGTTCGATCCCTGCCCTGGGTCACTGACTCTGTGGAGTTTGCACATTTTCCCAGTGTCTGTGTGGGTCTCACCCCCACAACCCAAAGATGTACAAGGTAGGTGGATTGGCCACGCTAAATTGCCCCTTAATTGGAAATAAATAATAGTACTCTAAATTTTTAGAAAAAAAGAGTCAGGAACGGAGAATCCAGCCCATAATATTCACTGTATACATTCAATGTGAGTAATACAGATTACAGGGTTCTACACAATTCCCCTCCCCTTAGATCGCTATGGCTGAAAGGTTTTAGACAGTGACTTTCCCCCATTGCACCTCTGCAGAGGCTACCACAAGTCTTAGTGCATCCCTTAGCATATAGTCCTGGGCTTTCGAGTGTGCCGATCTGCAGCACTCGGTCGAGGAAAACCCTTTGCACTATAAGACCAACTAGTTCCGGGAAGACCGAAGAGCGTCTTTCACCGAGTCGATGATCCTCCAGCAGCAGGTGATGTTTGCCTCGGTGTGCATCCCTGGGAACAGCCCCTAGAGCGCTGAGTCCTGAGTCACGGAGCTGGTCAGGATGAACCTTGACAAAAAACCTCTCTCCAGACCATCTTTGCAAAGGTGAACAACAGTCTCTTCCCCACCACAGTTACCTCGAGGGCAGCATGCGGATGTGGGTGAGACTCCAGGCATGTAGGAAGGATCTGTCGGAGGATCTCACCACCAGCCAAGCTAGGCCTTGGTGCTTGTTAGAAAGTTCAGGTGATGAGGCATCCTGCCAAATGACTGACAGTCTGAAAGGCAACCGAGATTTGAGCTCACATTCTGGGTTTTTGTATGCTTGGCAAGCGATTGACATTAACAAGACAGGATGTCATGGCACAATGGGATGTGTGTAGTTACAATGAGATGATTTTAGAGAGGAAACAGAACAGAAAGGATAAACCAACATTTGAAGCATACACTAGTTTTCAGATAATTTCTAGTGTTGTCATGAGAATGTCGCTTTAAGAAATGTTTGGCTGCTCATGTTACTGCAGTGATGTCAGAGTGTGGGTGGAGCTGATCTCTGGTTCTGCTTTTTAGTTTCACTTTGAGAAAAGCTTGGGTGTGTCTCTGTCTTTTTGGTTTCGTGTTTTAGAGTGTGTTGCAGCTGAAGTCAGCCAAAGCAGCTGTATTGTTGAGCTCTCTGCCATGAAGGACTACCTCTTGATCATTTGGTGAATTCAGAATTATAAATGTTTTCAGTATTGAATGTAAACTCTGATGTGCTTCTGTTTAAAGGTTTGTTAAGTCTTTTGGATGTAAAAGGACAGCATACAGGTTACTTAGTATTGTATTCTTTGATGGGTGTATTTGATTTGCTGGTTGCTCAGATGTTCACTGTTTTAAAAAGGTTAAGTTGAGTTCATTGAATAAACATTGTTTTGCTTTAAAAAAGAACTTTTCCATTTCTGAAGTACCACACTTGTAGAGTGGGCCGTGTGCTCCCCATACCACAATCTATTATAAGTTGTGGGTCTGGTGAACTCCATGATACACTTTGGGATTCTCTAAACCCTGACCCATAACAGTATGCACGAGATTTTGTTTTGGGACATCTGAATGTGTATATGGATATGAAAATATTTAACCTTTGAATCCTGAAGGAACCTGCTGTCATTTCGCTCCACTAGAAACCAGACAAAAGTGAAACGTGTTAAAGGTTCTGGATGATCCAAAGCTGAGACCTGATCAGGGCTGTGAATTATCTCTGTTGATCGAGTTCCACAAAACTGACCAAAAGAATCCAATCTATGTGGCTGTGACGAGTTGTTTTCTCAACCAGAACAGACGACTGAGAACTGTGCTCCCGATATTAAGGAACTGCTTTATCAGAATTGATTAGAAACTGGACTCCTGCGATTGAACGAAAAAGGCTGAAGTAAGAAATAATCGGGAGCCATGTCCTGCTCACGCAAGACATTACTCAGCAGAGACCTTTCTCACGTTTTGACCTGGTGTGATTCCAGTGACACTCATTCACCACAACCTCCCCGTGTCTGCGTGTGTCTCACCCCCAGCACCCAAAGGTTGTGCAGGGTCGGTGGATTGGCCACACTAAATTACCTCTTGATTGGAAAAAAAACAATTAATTCACCACGATATTGCCAATAAGGTTCAATATTTGAAATGCCACAGGGCACTGCAGAAAATGGACCTTGACAAACTAGAATGACAGAGTTAAAGGTAAAGTCCCAGGTGACCATCGGCTGCTTTCTCCTTTGAGGGGCAGAGCTGACTGGTGGCGATTTAACCTGAGGATCACCATACCTCAGGCAAGGGGCAAGGGTGAGAAGGCGGGGCCTTCATGAATAACCTCGGCTGTTACAGGAATTGAACCCGCGCTGCTGGCCTCACTCTGCATCACAAACCAGCTGTTTAGCCAAGTGAGCTGAACCAGTCCCCGAATTAATGGTAGTGTGATGATATATGTCACAGATGAATGCTGATATTGCTCAGTGTTTGGTGCCAATCGAGACCAATAACAACAGTAAATTTTGTCTTTGTACCGATTTGATTTGGGCACTCTGGCATTGCAACTCTTGTCCAACGAGGGAAATCCTTCTGTAGATAGGTTGCTTCTTCGTGGTTCTGAAATTAAACCCTCATGGGCTCCTTCTGATGTTGTCTTTTGCAGGAACGTGTCATTAGAAGATGAAGGCTTCTATCACTGCGAAGGAAGCAATGGGAATGAAATAGTAATATCGCAGGCAGCCTACCTCCTGCCTGCTGGTAAATCCAACTCAGTGCAACAGATTTTAGACTATGAAGCAAAAGTTAATAACTGGAACTTTAAGATACAGTAATTTAGAATAATTTGATAATCTGAAAGTGTGACGCTCTGCTGGTCCTCTGCTGATTCATCTGGCATGTGCAACATGCTTCACTCCTTTATCATCAGGGCTACTGTGCCTCCGTTCTGTCCGTCTTTCCAGATTATTCAGCATAGAAGATCATCATAGAATCCCTCCAGTGCAGAAGGAATTCATTCGACCCAATATTGTGTACGCTGGAATATTTATCTCCCAACCTTTATCATCTTGTAACCATGTCTCTGTGTTGGCGATTAGCTCCAACTCCTCTATTTGTGCCACTGGTTCACCCCTCTCATTCCAGGTCCTTTGTCCAATCAGATAAAGACCCTTTCATTTCATTTTTTTTTTGCTTCTGTTCCCAGCAATGACCTCAAAGTGTCCCAACAGAGCAGAAGGGGGCCATTTGGCCCATCGGGTCTGCACCGACCCTTCGAAAGGCCACCCTACCTAGGCCCAATATCTCACCCTATTCCTGAAATTCCACCTTAAGGGGTAATTTAGCATGACCAATCCACTTAACCTGCACATCTTCGGACTTGTGGGAGGAAACCGGAGCACCCGGAGGAAACCCACGCAGACATGGGGAGAATGTGCAAACTCCACGCAGTTACCCAAGGTCAAAATCGAATGCAGGTCCCTGGTGCTGCGAGGCAGCAGTGCTAACCACTGTGCCACCCTATTCGGTGATGTACATTCTTTTTGGTTAAATTCTCTGTCTCTCTCTGTCTTTACCCACATCACTATAATGGTAGGCGGAACGGTTGGCACTGTTGCTTCACAGCTCCAGGGTCCCAGGTTCGATTCCCAGCTTGGGTCACTCTGCGGAGTCTGCACGTTCTCCCCGTGTCTGCGTGGGACCAGTCATCTCGGATGGTGCAAGAGGGAGGAATTCAAATTCCTGGGACATTGGAACCGGATCTGGGGGAGGTGGGACCAATACAAACCGGACGGCCTACACCAGAACCAATGTCCTTGGAGGAGTGTTTGCTAGTGCTGTTGGGAGGGTTTAAATTAATATGGCAGAGAGATGGGTACCGATGCAGGAAGCCGGAGGGGAGTAATGTGGGAAAAGTGGTGGGTAGCCGAAGAACCCCTCCAGTGACAAACAGGAGGAAGTTCATCCAGTAGAGGCAGCAGAGGAGGATTCTGAGAGAAGTCAACTCAGTCACCTCGACTGTACTGAGGGTAGCCAAAGAACTGGTGTCAAGGAGCGGTTAAGACCAAAACACTACATTAGTGTTTCCTTCCCTCCCTCCTCCTCTAACCCAAAACCGCACTGTGAGGCGGACAAGGAAGGGTAAATAAAGATATCGGCCAGCAGGTTAGTGATTGGCTGGTGACTGGTAAGTAGTTTTTATTTTTATTTTCTATTCTATTTTATTTCCTCTTATTCTCTCTTGGCATTGTTGTAAAGTTAACTTAAGGGCTGAGTCATGGCAGGAAATCCCAGACCCTTGTCATGCTCCTCCTCTGTGATGTGGTAATTCAGGGACCCTTCTGGTGTCCCTGACTCCTTCACGTGCAGGAAATACTTCCAACTGCAGCTCCTGTCAGACCACTTGATGGCACCGGAGCTGCAGGTGCAGCATCAGCAATGCTGAGGAAATCGTGGATAGCATGTGCAGTAAGTTGGTAACACCGCAGATAAAATTACTGAGGAAGATAGGGGATGGGTGACCACCAGACAGAAGAAGAGTAGGAAGGCAGTGCAGGGGTCCCCTGTGGTCATCTCCCTCCAAAACAGATATACCGTTTTGGATATTGTTGGTGGAGATGGCTCACCAGCGGAAGACGGCAGAAGCCAGGTTCATGGCATCGTGGCTGGCTCTGCTGCACAGGAGAGGAGAAAAAAGTGTAGCAGAGCTATAGTGATAGGGGATTCAATTGTAAGAGGAATAGATAGGCGTTTCTGCGGCCACAAACCAGACACCAGGTTGGTGTGTTGCCTGACATCGATGGTGGGGAAAATGCTGGAGTCAATTATTAAGGATGAAATAACTGAGCTTTTGGAAAGTGGGGACAGGATTGGTCCAAGTCAGCATGGATTCACTGAAGGGAATCATGCTTGACAAATCTTCTGGAATTTTTTCAGGATGTGATCAGTAGAGTGAACAAGGGTGAACCAGTGGATGTTGTGTATCTGGATTTTCAAAAGGCTTTTGACAAGGTCCCACACAAGAGGTTAGAGAGCAAAACTAAAGCTCATGGTATTGGGGGTAATATAATGACATGGATAACAAACTGGTTGGCAGACAGGAAGCAGAAAGTGAGAATAAATGGGTCCTTTTCAGAGTGGCAGGCAGTGACTAGTGGGGTACAGCAGGGTTCACTGCTGGGACCCCAGCTGTTCACATTATACAATGATTTGGATAAAGGAATTGCCTGCAATATCTCCAAATTTGCAGACACCACTCAGCTGGGTGGCAGTGTGTGCTGTGAGGAGGATGCAAGGAGGCTGCAGGGTGACTTAGACAGGCTGGCTGAGTGGGCAAACACTTGGTAAATGCAATATAATGTGGGTGAACTTGAGGTTATCCACTTTGGTGGCAAGAACAGGAATGGTGGCAGTTTAGGCAAAGGGGAAGTGTAATGAGACCTGGATGCCATGGTGGAACAGTCGCCGAAGGTTGGCATGCAGGTACAGCAGGCGGTGAGGAAAGTTAATGGCATGCTGGTCTTCATAGCGAGATAATTTGCATACAGGAGTAGGGATGTCTTGCTGCAGTTATACAGGGCCTTGGCGAGGCCACACCTTGAGTATTGTGCACAGTTTTGGTCTCCTACTTTGAGGAAGGACATTGAGGGTGTCCAGCGAAGGTTCACCAGACTAAATCCTGGGATGGCAGGACTGACATAGGAAGAAAGATTGGATCGATTGGGCTTGTACTCACTGGAGTTTAGGAGAATGAGAGGGGATCTCATAGAAACATATAAAATCCTGATGGGACTGGACAGGCTAATGCGGGAAGAACATTCCCGATGTTGGGGAGGTCCAGAACTAGGGGGTCACAGCCTAAGAATAAGGGGTAACCCATTCACGACTGAGATGGGGAAGAACATCTTCTCTCAGAGAGGTGTGAACTTGTGGAATTCTCTACCACAGAAAGCTGTTGGGACCAGTCATCGGGAATAGTCATGGGGGAGCTGGACGTGGCACTTGCGGCTAAAGGGATCAAGGGGTATGGAGAGAAAGCGGGAGTGGGATACTGAATTTGCATGATCAGCCATGATCAAATTGAATAGTGGTGCGGGCTCGAAAGGCTGAATACTCCTGCATCTATTTGCTATGCTTCTATGCAATGAGTAATGAATGCTTCATAAAGTAGAGCAAACTTTATTGATCTTGGTCAAGATCTTTGCCTAACAGAAACCAATCTGTACGATATGGGGCAAACAGCCACTGAGTCCAATTCGCAAACCATCTGATTAATTGACACTGCTAACTGTTTACTTTTGCAGCTTGTCATTCAATCTTTTTTTAAAAAAACACAATTTTTTTCAGTGGCAAGGGTACTTTGCCTTTGGTTGCCAACCGTCAGCCTTAGCTACTTCTTTCACTTGCCTTTCTAGCGATGGGTTGGGAATTTATACGAGAACCGTGCAACGTCACTGTCAGGAGAGGAGATGCCACCACTCTGCACTGCAGCCCACCCTTCAGCAATCCTCCAGCAAGAGTCAGCTGGTTCAAAAATAACCACCTTCTGATCAGCCAGGCAAACTCACACCTGCTCCCGAAGGAGAATGACGACCTCACTTTCAGCAGGTGATGTACAGTTTTTAAAAATTCATTCTGGGATGGGGAAATCGCTGGTCCATCGTTCGTTGCCCATCCCTAATTGCCCTTGAACTGAATGGTTTGCTGGGCCATTTCAGAGGGTAATTAGGAGACAAACTCATTGCTGCACATCTGGAGTCACATGTAGGCCAGACCGGGTAAGAATGGCAGATTTCTTTCCCAAAAGGACATTAGTGAGCAAGATGTTTGTTTTTTACAGTAATCGACAATCATGGCCATTATTTGACAATGCAGTGACTCTGGGATGTAGAACCTCGTCTTGGGCAGAAACCAGGTGGTATAATATCAGCTGCTTCTTGTGTACCAAACCTCTAATCAGCTCCACTGACTTCAATGGCGGCAAGGAATCCTTTCCCCCCTAAACAGTACCATCTTAAAGACAACAGCCGAAGCAACGCAGCACTCCCTCAGTATTGTGCTGCAGTGTCAGCCTAGATTACAGGCCCGACTCCTTGTGAACATCTGACCATCTGGCTCAGGGGTGGAAATATTGAATGAGAGAACTTTGTAAAGTTTTAAGTGTGATGTTACTGTTGCAGAATAATGCCCTCTTGATCACAACACTCCACTTTTAACTAAAGGGCTATTTGATTACAGAGCAATAAAGTGTTTTGGGAGAAACTAGATTTCTCTGTCTATAAAGTTGTGTGTTTGTCTTATCATTCCTGTATTTCAGCCAGATGTGCTCAATTAAGTGTTTTTCAATGAGCTAATTATATTCCTGAGATCATCCCAGTGACTTGTCATGAACCGCTTCATTCCTTTTCTGTACAGTGTTCAGGAATCTGATGATGGGGATTATTTTTGTCGAGCTTCGAATCCGTACCTCTGTCGTACTGTGACCTCTCGGCACATCAATCTCAACGTGTTAGGTGAGTAAATACCTCACCAGATTCACAGGTGGTAGATGTTGCAAAAATAATCAGATTTTCTTACCTGTTCCTTTTGGCATTCTATCCGTTGAATGGTTTTTAAAAAAAAGTTTTTATTTTATTTTTTAAAATATATTTAGAGCACCCAATTAATTTTTTCCAATTTAAGGAGCAATTTAGCATGTTCAATCCACCTACCCTGCACATCTTTGTGTTGTGGGGGTGAAACCCACGCAAACACGGGGAGAATGTGCAAACTCCACACGGACAGTGACCCAGAGCCGGGATCGACCTGGGACCTCGGCGCCGTGAAACTGCAGTGCTAACCCACTGAGCCACCGTTGGATGGGTTTAATGATCAGGAGATCATAGATTATCATAGAATTTACAGTGCAGAAGGAGGCCATTCAGCCCATCGGGTCTGCACCGGCTGTTGGAAAGAGCACCCTACCCAAGGTCAACACCTCCACCCTATCCCCATAACCCAGTAACCCCACCCAACACTAAGGGCAATTTTGGACACTAAGGGCAATTTATCATGGCCAATCCACCTAACCTGCACATCTTTGGACTGTGGGAGGAAACCGGAGCACCCGGAGGAAACCCACGCACACACGGGGAGGATGTGCAGACTCCGCACAGAAAGTGACCCAAGCTGGAATCGAACGTGGGACCCTGGAGCTGTGAAGCAATTGTGCTGTCCACAATGCTACTGTGCTGCCCGAGATGTGATCTTGGAGAATTGTTCACAAAGAACAATAGTCTCAACAAATCATTTTTCGAGTGAAAAATGCCAGCTTTGTATAATCGAGAATGTTTCTGAATAGTTCAGTTCATTTTTATTTTTCCTTTGTGGAATTCAGTATTTGCTCAGTAGCTGAACTGCTGTTCCCGATCTTTTTTGAAAAATTATTTCAAGAGGAGTGGGCATCACTGGTTAGGCCAGCATTTATATTGTCCACCCCTAAGTGCCCTTGAGAAGGTGGTGGTGAGCTAGCTGCCTTCTTGAGCCGTGCACCCACGGTGCTGTTAGGGAGGGACACCTAGTCATGCCCCACCAGCCTAGGAGTGACTGTTGTTCATTGATACTACTGAGTTAGTGAGTTGATGTTTAATATAATATTCCTCTGCCCGCCAAAACTTTAAATAAAAGTCTGGAAATCTAAAAAACGGCAGGCAGTGGATTATCATATTAAGCCTTCACCTGCTGATGCTCACATATATAGTCATATCTATCTGCAATTTAAATGATTTATTTGAAGTCTGCCTCAGCGCAACAAACAATATAAAGACAAATCTGCTGTTTACGTTGTTAGTTCTCAGCCATTTCTAACACATTTGGTAAAAGGGGCTTTCATCGTGCTTTTGTTGCTTTTTCTAAAGTTCTGCCCAATGTGACTGTGTATCCAAAAGTGAACAAAGTACTTCTGGGCTCTGGAGTCACATTGTACTGCCAGGCTGAAGGGAATCCAGCTCCATCTGTGGTCTGGTACAAAGGGGACCTGCCAATTATAGTCGGAAGGAGGATATTTTTAGGGTGAGTTTGGCTATGCTCCTTAATGTCTGAATCAGAAACAATGGGCCGCAATGTGCTGGGAAATAACAGCAATTCTAAACACGCATGCCGGGGCTTTTCACAGTAACTTCATTGAAGCCTACTTGTGACAATAAGCGATTATTATTAGTATTATTAACATAACATATGTTTTTTTTAAAATCAACAAATTGCGGAAAAACCTCTGGCCCATTGATCTCACAAGCGCAGGATCTCCTGCAATAAATCTCTTAATGTGCCACTATTAGGACCCTTCTTCATCATTATCGCCACCATCTACATTCCCTTTGTCTTTTTGTCGACGACATTTTTGTCAATCTCCTCCTATCGCTGGTCATCTTTCCAGCCCCGCTGCTCCCCCCACTACAACAGTATAAATCTCGGCCTATTTCCAGTTCCCTTTAGTTTTGAGAAAGAGTCACGACTCGAAACATTGGTACTTCTCTCTCTCCACAGATGCGATCAGACCTGCTGAGGTTGTACAGCGTTTACTTTTCTCCTGCAAGAAATTGTTGCTTTTGTGCTGTTAAAATGTATCAAACTCAGAAACGAACCACAGAAAGTTAGGACTGGTCTGGGGGGCCGGGGGGGGGGGGGGGGGGGGGGGGGTCTCTTTTAATCGTAAGATCTATATTCCTCCAATGTCAGTCAATCTCTCCAGCCCAGAATTGAAACCGTGGAGTTTTACTTCTGTAGGCAGTAAATTGTGCCTCGAGATTTTTAATTTTTAGTTTTAATTTTCTTCTTAATTTCCGTTTCTCTTTTTTTAAACTTTCTTAATCTAAGCTTCCTATCCCACTCAGTAATTCTTTCTGCACCTGATTTGACTCTAATTCACCCTATTCCTTCCTTTGCCATTCCTCTGTTCCCGCAAATGTTATTAATGAATGAGACAGATTGTTAGTTTTGTTTTCACTGAGGTCTCCAATGCCCCATTGTCCTCAATACACCGTTGTTGGCTCGCACTCCCAGCAAATTGCTTGTGAATACCATTTGAGTTTTGTAAGGAATGGTGCATGTCGCAGTATGTTTGGCTCCAGTAACATTGGGTCCGCATGCACAGCCAAGAATTGAATGAAGTGACATTAAACTAACACATCACAAACGTTGTTGTCATAATTGGTTCTGATAAGTCTCAGGGGTGAGGTATTTGTCATATATTGCCGAGCACAGCATATTCAAATGCTAAATTTTCAGCTGTAAATTTGCTTCAGAATCTATTTCCATTGGTTCTCTTTTGCTGTCCTTGGAGTTGAAGAAAGTTAGTTGAAACAGGAAGCTTTGCCATTTAAATCAATTGATTATATTAATGTATTTCTTCGCCAAGTTGTCTTTATGTTTCTAAGTCTGAATGTAAGTTCTACGAGATGTTAGTAATGTTTTGTCCTATTCAGATTTGCTATGTCTCCTTTCTATTATTGATCTCCTGCACTCAGATTCCAAAATCGAACACTGCGCATTTCTCCTGTGGTTAAAAGTGACGAGGATCTTTACGTTTGCGAAGCGACCAATTTAGTGGGATGCAGCAACCAGTCTACTGTTCTGAGCGTGGCAGGTATGATTATCTCATTCGCTTCTCAATCTTTGTCAATATGAAGTCTCCATTGTTACATTAGCTAAGCTCGCTTAAAACCAGTCTATTGCTGGTAAAGATTAGCAGAATATCACATTCCATAACATGTAGACATGAAACAATTAAAAGCTGATGTTGCACATTGAAGATGGAAGGCTTGCCATCAAATCAAATGTGTTTGAGTCTAACCCAAACCAATTAGGATTATATTGGGGTGTGATTAGATGACTTAAGACAGATATGAAAGTGTATAACTGAATGTTTCCGCCCGCCATTTTAGAGATGTTTTTTGGGGGTTCTGTCTTTGATTCTGTCAGTCTGTTAGTCTATTTTGACTTTGAGTTTGATTTTAGCTGAAGTTTAGCTCTCTCTCTCTCCATGTTTCATTGCCAGACTTTGACCTTTTAAATGTTACTTTCGAGCTGTCTGCCTAAGCAAAAAAAGATAATGTCTGTAATTCTCTGAAAGCTTTGAATTGTCTACGAATTGCCTTTTAAATGACTTTCAAATTGTAATCAAGCAACTACAAATGAAACAATTCTTTTTGGCACCTGAGAAGTTTTAACTGAAGTTTCTGCTGAGTCCCAGTATTCGCAAAGTGCTACTGGTAACCGAATAGCAGAAATGATATAAATTCCTTCAACTTTACACAGTCGAATAATACTAGGAATCCAACAACTTGGCATAGTCTAGAAATATTACAAATCTTACAACTTGTCGTATTGCGCCAGGACTTTGATTCATCAACTAAGCTTCCCCCAAACTTGGCGTAGTTCGGCAGGTTAAGATCCCTTCAAATTAAAGATTCCTACAATTGGCGAGCCAGGCAGGAGTTAACATTCCTATCAATTACAGATTCCTACACTCACCTTGCAAAAATATGCAAACGAAATAACCCGCAGAAACAATGCCTGATGGCTAAGCCGTTTGGGCCATTGAGGCAGCGTGTTTATTACAGGGCGATGATAAGTAGGACGAGAGCGATCAGATTAGAGATTTGAAAAGGCACGTCTTTCCTTGGGTAGCACCCCCCATGATCGTATGATCCTTGCTTCAGTCCTATGGAGTTGCAGGTAGAAAAATCCAACTGTCTGCTCCCGCCGGAACCTGAAGTCAGCTAAAATAAAGAAATAATAAATATGATCCAACCTGAAATGTCAGGACTGCAAAGAGTTAAACGATAGAGGAGAACGTCTCATTGTCGGATTTTGTGTTGCTGAGGCTGTTTCCATGGCTCCGTTGAACGGATGCACATTGACTCTGATGATTCACATTGCGGAGAAATTGATGGATGTCAAAATATTAGCAAATTAGCAAATTGTACAAAGTGTCAACATACTTTGCTGTTCCCACAGGATACATTTTGACAGTGATATAGCGGTTTGATATGGCTGACATATATTGAACATCAGGTTAAGGGTGAAATTGAAGGTTCTCAGCATAAATGACACAGGGATACAAGGACACGTGCATTTCAGTTCATAAGGAGAAATGGGGAAAGGGAAAAATAAGCGGCGGGATGCTCCCCCCCACCACATTTCTGTTTCACCACGCTGGTGGGATGCTCCATTACGCCGGCCGGTCAATGAGGTTTCCCATTGTGCGGCAGCTCCACGCTGTCACGATATCCCCAGACGCCGGCAAAACGGAGCATCCTGCCGGCGGAGAATCCTGCCCAAGAAGTTTTTTCTAACTTATACAAACTTTACTAAAGAAATGAAATATTCAACAGCCCTTACTGCCTCCTAACAAAGAACATAAGACAACAAATTAATCAGAAAAGTATGTTAAAAATACAAATTTTATTGCATAGTTCTGGCCAGAAGGGGCCATGAACTATCTTAGATTTTATTAGTGTAGAATAAATATTTGACTTTGCTGTCAGACTATAATCGCGGGCGGGATTTCCTGTCCCGCCACACTCGTTTTCCGGTGCGGCGCACCCCCACCGGCAGCAGGATTCTCTGTCCCGGCAGCCAGCCAATGGTGTTTTCTATTGTTGGACCCCCCCACCCGGCAGAGAATCCAGCTGCACATGTTCCATTTCCTGTCACAAGCGATGTAACATGTGCATGATGGGTGTTGTGGGATCGCTGTAGAGAGCAGTAACTTGAAAAACATATTTTAATTTCTAGTGACTGAATGGAAGGTTCACACATGATTTCAAATTTTAAGGCTTTTACTGTAACAAACAAACAAACTAAAAGCAACATTGACTAACAAGTCTGAAAAAGAGTCATAACGGACTTTAAACATGAATTCTGTTTCTCTTTCCACTGATGCTGCCAGACCTGCTAGGTTTTCCAACATTTCCTGTTCTTATTTCAGATTTCCAGCATCTACAGTATTTTGCTTTAATTGAGTAACCACTACTTGGTAACCACTTATACTTTAAACTACAGAAAACTACAGAAAACCATGTGGTTTTCAACATGACCAAAAATCTACTGCCACGGTTATACTTCACTCTATCCCTTGAACAGACACTTCATTCTCCCAGAACTAGTTCAAAGCTATTTTACACTCCCAATGTTTTATTTCCTTTTTACTTTCTGAACTTCCCGAACTATCTTTCATGATGAGGGTTACCTGGATAATTCTCCCTCTAACAAAAGCTAGGAAAATCATCCAGCCTCATTTAAATCCTGACAAACTTGATCTCTTCAATCAGATCATGAGTTCTCACTCGCCTTCTGTTTGATAAATATTAAAGATAGCATTTTCTATGCTTCAGGAATTACATAGAATTTACAGTGCAGAAGACTGGTTGTCTCCAACACTCTGTTCTTGCTTTCTCCCAGATGTTTGCAGACTCCTTTGTCTCTGAAAAATCCTGAAACTCAATTTACAATAGCTTGCTATGCACTCTTCCCCTCTCTAAGTACATGTCCATAGTAAAGTGAATCACATGGGCCTTGCATCCAAGTAGGAATGATAATTACCTATGCTCTAGACCCTCAACTCCATCCTATTTTAGAATTAAATAGACAGTTCAAAGAATAACTGGTTTTACAACCTGACATTCCTAACATCTCCTGGTGAGACTTGGAGACAAACAGTTTCTCCACAGTCAGCACAGATGCTGTTGCCTACCTGTGTGAACACCTTGCACCTTCTTCCCAGTAAAACAACCTGGGATCTCCTTTAACAAATAAGCTTGATGCCAGGAATAATTGAGAACAGGTTTCATAACCGCTTTAATTCCTCAATTTTATTCTGAACTGAAAAGAAAGTCCCAGAATGTAACAATCTTATAAACTCTGCACTTGTCACAAGGAATTTTCAGCAAAGATACAAGATTAAAATGTAATATCAAACTCTGGACTGAGTACAGGTTAATCTCTCACTAAAATGAAGAGGAAAAGGTATTTTTATTTTAAAATTAAGAACAGAAACAGTGCACCAAGAACAGGAAATGCTTAGGATAAGTTTATCAGCTGCAGACTAATAACAATTGTCACAGAATTAAAGCATAAATAACGTTATTATACATTTCAAAAGTGCTTTATATCTGATTCTCCACAATAAGCTACCAAGATCTGGGCCTGGAGTCTCCGTTGCGAGTCTGCCTCTTTAGCACTGTCAGCGAGGAACGGGAATTTGACGCTCAGCCAAATCTCCATCACTGCAGCGGGACCAGAGAATCCCGCCGTTGTGAAGGGACAGAGAATCCCACTGGTGTGGAGGGGCGGAGCATCAAAGTCCAGTGCAGTTGTAAGAAAATAAAGGGTTTTGAGGACAGAAAATGTGAGAGGCTCCTGGTGCTCTAGCCCACCCCCTAATGGCCAGCTGCAGAACAGCAACAACGCTGCTCTCCCTGAGTTAGAGGCATTGAACACCTTCCTCTTCTCTGGAGATCACTCATGGCTCAGGTTGAAGGAAAATGGTAAAGAAGGCAAGTGAACAGATAATAAATGAGTAAGTGATTGAATGTATGTTTGCAATAAGTAATACTTTCAGCAGTAGGTCATCCTGGCACTAGAAACGTGAGACAGGGTGACCCGGACAGGTGACATTTCCTTTCTTAATGCAGACTTAATCACTGAGTAACTTGTTCATGCTAAACATGACTCTTGGCATTTGCAGAACTCCTTTTTAATATCCTTCTATGTGCATTCATGGGTATTCATGGGCATAATCTCAGAGTAAGACAGAGATGGGGAGGAATTTCTTCCCTCATAGGGTAGTGAATCAGTGAAATTCTTTACTGCAGAGGGTGACCCTGGGTCGTTAAGTATGTTCAAGGCTGATATCGACATATTTCTAATTAGTACGGGAGTCAAGGGTTATGGGAGTAAAGCGTGAAAGTGGAGTTAAGGGTTTTCACATCAGATCTGTCATGATCTTATTGAATGGCAGAGCAGATGCGATGGGCCGAATAGCTGACTTGTGCCCTCGTCATGGCTCAAATGACCTACCACTTCTCCCTTCATGGCCCCCATGTTGCCCATGCCCCCTTCAGTCCCACCCCTCTACAGTGCCAAACTGGCATCCTGGCAGTGCCAATCTGACCGTTCCAAATTGGCACGGCCATGGTGTCAAGGGGCAATACCAGGGCACTTCCCTGCTATGTTCTTGACCACCTAGGGGCTCCATTGGCCTTTGAGCCCCCCCACCTCCCCCGGCATGGTCATCGTATCTGGGCTCCAGTCGTGGAGGCCAGCAGTGATTTCCGTCGACGGGGAGAGAGAGAATACCGGGAACCTAGAGAATCTGGCTGGAACTCACCATTTAAATCCTGATTTAAATATGCTGATCTGGCTAACATCCAGTGAGTACATTAACCAGATAGTGTCACCTGCAGCGGGCCCTGTTTAGGGGCTCACCCACTATTCTCCTGGCACAGCAGGATGTGCGCCGGGTGCAACACAGCCAGAGAATTGCCCCCTTGGCCTTCTTGGCTTTGTGTGATGGGTAAGATGGGCGAGTGGGAGTCAGCAATTTGATACCACCACACACACAAAGGCAAGATTTATCTATCTATGTGTAATACCATAGGAGGTAAACTGGTAAAATTTGAAGATTTGTACTCCAACAACAATCCCTCCTGCAACATTGATAGGTTCCAATAGCCAACCAAAGGAGACTGAGTACAGGGTGTCTCTGGCTGATCCAGGAAATGGTATCACTTGGCAATGTCATCATCCGGCGACCTTGTGTTTGTCGCTCTGCGTCACATTTTAGGAGCGTTATTTCGAGGGCAGGCTGCTCCTTGTGTCTGAAGACCGAAATCACAGTTGCTCTTCTTACTTTTCAGTGACTCCCATTATTGTCTCCTTCACGAAAGACCTCACCGTAGCGAACGGTTCCTCTGCTGCTCTAACCTGCTCAGCGATAGGAGATGGCGTCATTGTTTATTCATGGTATAAGAATGGGCATTTAATTAAAAACTCTGAACCAAATTACTGGAACAAAGGTAAACTCATGTTTCAACGTATTAACTTTATTGTAACCTGTCTTGGCATTTGGACAGTGAAGTGTTTGCCAAGATACTAATTGTCACGTAATTATGAGAGACAAATGTTAATGATAATTTAAGCAATATGCTTATACACTTATATGAATGAAACCCTATGGGGATGAATCCATTCTCTTAATCAAGGAGCACTATCTGCTAATTAGGAAAACAATAGAATGTTACTGTTTATTGTGAGGGGAAGTAACGGCAGGGAGGCTATGCTTCAGTTGTATAGGTCATGGGTCAGGCTACATAATAATAATAATAATAATCTTTATTAGTGTCACAAGTAGGCTTACGTTAACACTGCAATTAAGTTACTGTGACAATCCCCTGGTCGCCACACTACGGCGCCTGTTCGGGTACACTGAGGGAGAATTCAGAATGTCCAATTCACCTATCAAGTACGTCTTTCGGGACTTGTGGAAGGAGACCGTAGCACCCAGAGGAAACCCACGCAGACACAGGGAGAATGCGCAGACTCCGCAGACAGTGAGCCAAGCCGGGAATCGAACCTGGGTCCCTGGAGCTGTGAAGCAACAGTGCTAACCACAGCGCTACTGTGCCGCCCATCTGGAGTATTGTGAATAGTATTGGTCTCCTAATTGAAGGAAGGATCTAAGTGCATTAGAAGCAGCATAGAGAAAGTTTACCAGACTAATAACAAGACTGGGCGGATTGTCATTTGGGGAAAGGTTGGACAGGTTAGGCTTGTATCCCCTGGAGTTTAAAAGAGTAAAAAGTGACTTGAGAGAACATAAAATCCTGAGGGGTCTCGACAGGGTGGATGTGGAGGGCATGCTTCCCTTTGTGGGAGAATCGAGAGCTAGTTGTCACTGTTGTAAAAAAAAAGGTGTCGCCCATTTGAGACAGAGATGAGGAAAAATGTTTTCTCTCCGTGAGTCTTTGAAATTCTCTTCCTGAGTGGAAGCAGAATCTTTGAATGTTTTCAGGGCAGAGGTAGATGGATTCTTGATAAAACAAGGGGGTGCAAGGTGACAGGGGATGGACTGGATGTTGCAGTCAAAACAGAGCATGATATCAAATGGTGTAACAGGCACGAGGGGACGAGTGTTCTCCTCCTGCTCCTAACTCATATGTTCATGTGACTAATAATAAGAATAGTGTTTGCCACAAGTGGTCATTATAAAAAGTTACGATAGTGAAACGAGATATGATAGGGAAAAGATTGAAATGGAGTTAAAAAAGAGTATACCTCGGAGGTCACTTGACTGATGAAGAAGCAGGAAAGCGAGGAATTTGGAAAAGAACCATTGATTTTGTTGGATGCCAGATGTGCCATTTATGAGCAATAAGATACTAAGCATGCAGAAACATGAGTTGCACTCTGGGTGGGTTTAATTAATTCATGGTGTAACTTGTGCAAATGTTGTTTTCCTCCCTCCTTTTTCTCTCCTCCTTTCCTGAAGGTGTTGACTCCTGGTTACATTGCAGCTCTTTGGTTGCTCTTCACCCTTTGGCACCCTACCCTGTTGGCCAGCCTGATGCGTGAGCCTAGATAGCTCGCATTAGCAAGCTGGCTAACCTAACCCGACCCTGTTCCGCCGCGATAGCCGCTCACGAACATTCCTAGTGTCAGTCACTGGGTATAAACAGAGGTGGAAATATTTGCTCTCGCTGGTCTATGGGTGTTTCTTAACCCTTGCTGAGATCAGCTAATTTAGCCTAGCCCAGTAATGGAACTTTGTATATTGCTGGTCAACTGCTCACCACCTTAATCATACAGGGAGATGTTACTGCTTCAAATATAAATGGAACACAAGAAACTGGAAATTGAAATGCTTATTCAAAAAAAAATTTGGATTGATAGAATATTACAACACAGAGTTAGGTTCATTAAGTTTGTGCCAGTGTTTCTCTTCATGGGAGTCACTTAATCTGATCCTTTCCTCCTGTTCAGTCACTAGGTGTTCCAGCCTCCATCGTGCACCAGGCCGCTTAATGGCCTGGGAAGCGGGATCTGCCACTATGGGGAGATTCTCCCATTGGCCCCACCCATTCTGACATGTCTGACCTTGTCAGATGCCGGCAAAAGTCGTGAACCTCTCAATTCCGACGGGAATTCCCCAGCTGAGATCAGGACCCAGTTTATTTGCATCCCGGCTATATTCTGGAGTTTACCTGGAGCATTGTGCGCAGTTTTGGTGTCCTTATCTGAGGCAGGCTGTTCTTGCTATGGAGGGAGTGCAGCGAAGGTTTACCAGGCTGATTCCTGGGATGGCGGGATTGTCATATGAGGAGAGACGAAGTCAGTTAGGGTTATATTCATTGGAGTTTAGAAGAGTGAGAGGGGATCGCATAGAAACTTATAAAAATATAACAGGATTAGACAGGGTAGATTATGAATGTTCCCGATGGTGGGGGAGTTGAGAACTAGGGGTCATACTTTGAGGATAAGGGGGTAAACCTTTTTAGGACTGAGGTGAGGAGAAATATTTTCACCCAGAGAGTGGTGAATCTATGGAATTTACTACTACAGAAAGTAGCTGAGGCCAAAACGTGTAATTTCAAGAAGGAATTAGATATAGCCCTGGGGGTTAAAGGGATCAAGGGATATGGGGGAAGGCGGGATCAGGGTATTGAACTTGATGATCAGCCATGATCATAATGAATGGTGGAGCAGGCTCGAAGGGCCGAATGGCCTCCTCCAGTGTCTATTTTCTATGTATGTTTCTGAGCCCTTCCACCAGATTCCAAGCTGGTGCAATTGGCAGAGAGGCTGAGGGATGTCAGTCCCAGTTTAGGCATAAGGTGGCTTTCCATATTAACGATCGGGGGGAAATATACCCCAAAAGGAATACTTACGTTCAAACCATTTTCTCAATTTTCTGCTCAATTTTTAAATCTTCGAGCACCAGTCACCATTTTCAGGTTCAGAGGGCAGGTAGGTACCCTGGTACCTTGGCCCTGACGGTATTCCCTCTCGAGCTAGCTGAGACCAGGTGAACAACGAGAGCAGAACCATTGTATGTTTTTTGAATTTTTGATTTGACGGTGATCAGGAGCTCACGAGGTGTGTGGCAGTGGAGGGTGTGGGAGTTTGGCTGCATTTCCAAGTCTAATGTTCCACAGTGTCATATGTTGCAGGACCGCTGCCCACCTAAAGGGAAGTCTCGGTAATAAAGACAGAGATAGTATAGATTTAAACAAAGATACAGAGGGTTTCACTACCTACTGACTGACAATATTTGTGCTGTACTTTGCCATGTAGGACAAGAGATGCTGCTGATTCCCAGAGTTAATCTGACTGATGAAGGCACATATCGCTGTGTGGCTTCTAGCACACTGGGGAGAGATGAAAGGACTGGAAGATTAAGAGTTCACGGTACCACCCACTGCAACTTTAGAATCTGCTGATTTCTGACATTTTTTCACTATTATATTTAGTCATGTTGTGCTCATATATTTTTTATATTCCTAATTGTAGCTCAAATTCTGTTATTTCTTCTTGTTCTCTATTCCTTACGGTCTCCACATTGTATATTGCAATCTTACTCCATCTTTTAAAAAACCCCTTTATATTTTCTTGCTTTCCATCTCTCATTGTTTTTGACCAATGTATTCACTCACCTTGTATTACCTTCTTCACTTATCTGTCGCCGTCATTTTTGGCCCCCGTTCCCCCTGTGCCTCATGTACTCTTTATTCTGGTTTTGCTCCATCTGTCGCTCTCGCCACAGTCCCCCCTAGTATTCGGTTCCTCAATACTTCAATGCAGGTCCGCCATGGCGTGGAATTTACACTGTTCTGTGTTGCCTCCGGAATCCCCAAGCCAAGCATCATCTGGTCTTTCAGGAATAGGCCTATAACTCTCAGTGATCGGCAACGTTTTCTCACAGAGGATAGGATGCTGACAATAAGGAAAGCAATGCAAAGTGTTGAAGGTTTGTGCCAATCTGCTATTTCTAAAGGTAAATAGAATGCTATTCTGCTTATCCTAAGAACTATTTGCATTCTAACTGAACTAGCACCCGGTGAAATGTGTTTATTGAGATACATACATGCATAGAAAATAGAAGCAGGTGGAGGCCATTCGGCCCTTCGAGCCTGCTCCGCCATTCATTATAATCATGGCTGATCATCACGTTCAATACCCTGTTCCCGCCTTCCCCCCCATAAACTTATTTTTCAAAAGGTTCCTGAAACCAGGCTATGGTTCATGACTCTTTGGAGGGGCCTTAAGCAGAGGGTTTCCAGAAGCTGGCCGACTCCATGAAAGTTGCAAGGGTAATGAAGTGGAGCGGGCCAGTTTGGGAGTGCAGAATGCAGCCTCACTACTCACTCCCTTGTCAAAATTGCTGGTGTCAAGAATGGGGGCGGGAATCCTGGAATCGGTCCCGCTTGTCATTTTTAAATGCCTCTGGAGGCAGCCCAACTCCACGCAAATCTGGGCTATCATATTCTAACGCTGTCATCGGCCTCCAGGTTCACCTTGGGTAAGTGAACAATGGGTGAAATGTGGAATTATTTCCCCTTTTTGGACATTCTAGAATGAGAGGCCACAGTTTTAGGCTAAGGGGTGGCAGATTTCAAACAGAGATGAGGAGAAATTACTTCACTGAAAGGGTGATGAGTCTGTGGAATTCTCTACCCCAGAGTGCAGTGGACGCCGGAACACTAAACACATTCGAAGCGATAGATAGATTTCTAATTAGTAGCGGGGTGAAGGGTTATAGCGAACGGACAGGAAGGTGGAGATGAGGCCGAGATGAGATCAGCTATGATTGTATTGAATGGCGGAGCAGGGGCTGAATTGATGACTCCTGCTCCGAGTTCTTCTGATCTTATGTTTCCACAATGTTAACGTTGTGGAAGGTGTCGGACTTTGGTTGCTGCAATCTAGTATTATATTACTTCAAATAGGTTAAGTGAAACATTTTAACATTTTGGAAGGAGATTACTGAGAATAAATGAACCCAGTGAGGTATTTGATTTGGACAAGTCACAGTTTTTTGCTTTCACTGGATTTATGGCCAACACCAGTTGTTTCAATATAACCTGGTTATTTTATTTCAGGTATTTATGAATGTGAAGCTGTGAATGAAGCAGGGTCAGCAAAAAGATCTGTAACTGTGCATATCAATGGTAAGTTTTCCTTAAGTGCCACCTACATTGCAAAAATGTCGGTCAGGTCAATCTATCCACTTTGTTCCTATCTCACTAATCCAACATATTTCATCAACAGTTGATCAATAACGTGGGAGATGTGTTCAACCACTAGATTTTAGTAAAGAGAGGTGAGGCAAGGAGGGGAACTTGCTAGCTTTTGGTGTTTAGAGTCATGGTGGATCTAGCAGTGAGAGGTGGCTTGGTCTGAATAGATCATGCTATATGTACCACAAGATGACTTTCTGCTTTCTGTAATATCATGGCTAAACAGTACCAATTCTCTTCCCGCACCTCGTGGTGCACTAGGGCAGACTTTCCTCTGTTTCCATAGCTAGTAATTCTGGAACAAGTTGCTTGTTTGTCGCCAGGGAGTGATAGCTTGAGGGGCACCACTCCATATTCAGCCTGGCTGACCCGAGTCTCTTCCACTTTTACTGCCAAGCACTCGAACCTGGAGCTCTGGCTCAGAGGCAGGAAGCTATCCATTGTTCCACAAGACCATGGCCAAACAGTAGGTGTCCCAAGAGGTTCTTATCACTAACATGCAAAGTATCGTCGATCAGGGATCAGTCCAAAGCCTTCTGTTATTTCTCTTTTTAAAAGACCCCAGAGTATGTGGGAATGTGACTGAAATCTCTAGTGATATTTATAAGCATTGTACCAAAGGTCGAGGAAACTAAACCCCCGAATCAGGAAATTGTTAGGATGGGATTGGCTTCTTGCTTTACAGCCTGCCTGAGTTTCATTTCTTTTGACTTCAATGAAAAGTAAAATTGGGCAGGTGGAATGTGAAATTGACCAACTAGATTATTGTCTGCTATGTCCTCAAATTCTACCTTGAACCTGCAATCTTCTAGCTATGGGTTAAGAATGCTGCCATTGGGCCAAGACAAAGTTCATAGCTTGATTCGGGTCCTACCAATTCTAGATTGATTTCATTGTGTCAGTGGAGTATTGAAATTGGCCAGTAATTTGAATTCCCACTTTCTGCCCTCATGAAGAGCATGGATGGTGCTGCTATTCTCAATTTGTTATTCAATTTTTCCCATTTCCCAAACTACAAGAAGCATTAGTGGTTTATGAAAGGAAATAGAAACAATCATTTTAGATTGCATGTAAGCACCAAAATTGAGTTTCCAATGTCAAATCCTCAATCAACAGATGGACCGTGATCACTTTCACATAAAGTTGTTGCTTTACTCGAGAATGGACTTTCCATTCTGGCTGACTCTTCATCATTTGTCATTTCTGCTGTCGGTGAAAGCTGTCTGAAAGGAATTTCAATATTTTCCCGTAACAAGGGGCAACCAGAACCTCAATTTCCAACCGTCAAGCACAATACCCTACCCTATTTTGTTATTCTTGCTGAAAAGTTGAACAAAGCACAATGGTTAGTAAAAATGGGGGTAAAAGGGGAAGAGTTTCCCAATGCATGACGGTGCGTGGCTGTGGAACAGTGCATGGGAAAGATTAGATTTTTAACACAATGCCTCCATAGACCTTGAATGGGTTTGTGATCTGTAGCCCTTTCGGGATCTTGTCTGCTTTCTTGCATCTTTGTAGAAACTTAATGTCAGTGTCTATATGCGCGATCTTCCTGAGATCCTCTCCACTTCGAGCCGGCAGTTTGCGGTGTCGATGGTAGCCATGATGTGGAGATGCCACTCCACTCCATAGACCTTAGCACCATAGATCATAGAAAGATACAATAATAATAATCGCTTATTGTCACAAGCAGGCTTCAATGAAGTTACTGTGAAAAGCACCTAGTCGCCACATCCCGGCGCCAGTTCGGGGAGGCCGGTACGGGAATTGAACCGTGCTGCTGGTCTTGTTCTGCATTACAAGCCAGCTGTTTAGCTAAACCAGCCCCTAATACAGCACAGAATGAGGCCATTTGGCCCTGTGGGCTTCTGCTAACTCTTTGATAGAGTTAGTCAATTGGGCCTACTCCTCTGTTATTTCCAGAATCTGCATCAGATTTCAGCTTTGCTTGATAGGTGTAATTTGATGGGGGTGTGCCCCTGACATGGAGATTCTTAAGGGAAAGCAGTATTGGGTATAGATTTGAATTGAAAAGTTTCAGCCCTATGGCCAAGCTTCAGCTTATCGCGGTCCCACACTTGGAGCAGAGTTTTACAAACTCTACTCAGTCCAACTGCAGCAAGACCTGAACAATATCCAGGCTTGGGCTGACAAGTTACATTCGCGCCACACAAGTGCCAGGGAATGGCCATTGTTATGGGCCAGGGTTTAGAGAACCCCAAAGTGTATCATGGAGTTCACCTGACCCACAACTTTTAATAGATTGTGGTTATGGGGAGCACACGGGCCTACCTTACAGGTGTGGTGCAACAGAGCGTTAACGTACTTTTAAATTAGAACAATGTTTATTTATGAAACCAATTAGCACTTTATAAACCCACAGTAAACATCTTAACAACTATCAACACTAATAAATTCCCCAAAGAATACAGTACTCTCTAAGTAACTCTTAATCTTTCCTTGCAACATCCATAAGACAAAAAAGAATCCTTTTTACAGAAAGACATCAGGTTTAACTTCTCTACTGAGAGCAGTTACCACTTTGAAATCACCAAATGAACATTCGTTAGCTTGCAGAGGTTCATACACACCTTGCTGTGACTGTAGCTTCTCCAAATCTAAAACAAAACTAAACACACCCTGTAGCTGCGAGCCCAAAGCGAAAGTAAAAGCAGACAGACAGCCCAGCTCCAACCCACACTCCGACATCACTGATAAACAGCCATTTCTTAAAGGTACATCCACTACAGCTATTTTATAAACCCCCATTTCTTAAAGGTACTCAAACATGACACCATCTCCTACAAGAGAGGATCTAACCACCGCCCCTTGACATTCAATGGCAATACCATCGTTGATTCCCCCACAATCAACATCCTGGGGGTTACCATTGATCAGAAACTGAACTGGACTAGCCACATTAATACTGTGGCTACCAGAGCAGGTCAAAGGCTAGGAATGCTTCAGCAAGTAACTCACCTCCTGACCCCCAAAGCTTGTCCACCATCTACAAGGCACAAATCAGCAGTGTAATGGAATACTGTCCACTTGCCTGGATGAGAGCAGCTCCAACAACACTCAAGAAGCTCGACATCCAGGACAAAGTAGCCCGCTTGATTGCTCCCCCTGCCGCAAACATTCAAACCCTAAATCACTGACGAACAGTGGCAGCCATGTGCACCATCGACAAGATGCACTGCAGTAACTCACCAAGGTTCCTCAGCCGACACCTTCCAAACTCACGGCCATTACCATCGAGAAGGACAAGAGCAGCAGATACCTGGGTACCCCACCACCTGGAAGTTCCCCTCCAAGTCACTCACCACCCTGACTTGAAAATATATCATCGCTCCTTCACTGTTGCTGGGGCAACATCCTGGAACTCCCTCCCTAATAGCACAGTGGGCGTACCTACAGCTCAAGGACTGCAGCGGTTCAAGAAGGCAACTCACCACCACCTTCTGATGGGTAACTAGGGATGGGCAATAAATACTGGCCTAACCAGCGATGCCTACATCACGTAAATGAATTTTAAAATGCAATATGCAGTCTAGGATCACCTGTTCTCTAATTGGTTCCTCAACGTATTGGCCCAGAAAACCATCCTGTATACAACCGAGAAATACTTCCTCTACGGTATTGTTACTAATTTGATTTGGCTGATCTATATGAAGATTAAAGTCACCCATGATTACAGATCTTGTTTTATCGCATGCATCTCTAACTTCCTGTTTAATGCAATTCCAACATCACCACTACAGTTTGAGTGTCTATATACAACCCCTACTAAAGTTTTTTGCCCCTAGGTGTTTCTCAGCTGTACGCATGCAGATTCCACTCTGTCAGAGCTAATAGATCACAAAATATAGACCTTCAAACTATAAGTGATGAACGTAGTAAATATTTACCTTACCGTACATACCCAGTCATCAGCTACTTCCACTTGCCCTACGTCACTTTTGAATCCTGATGTCCCCTCAGGGGCTCCAAACTAGCAACCAGTCCCTCTCTTACTTTATGGCAAAATATAAAAAAGGATAGCAAAAGCTTCTAGAAGTATATAAAAGGGAAGAGAGTAGCTTAAGTGAATTATGGTCCCTTGGAGGATGAGACCAGGAAATGAATAGGGGGGAACACAGAAATGACAGAAAAGCTAACTCAATATTTTGCCTCCGTTTTCACGGCAGATGACATTAATGACATCCCAATTGTAACAGGTAATGTAGAGGTAATAGAAAGGGAGGAACTTCGAACAATCATCATCATTAGGAAAAAGTACTGAACAAACTATTAGGATTGAGGGCAGACAAGTCCCCAGGGCCTGATGGCCGACATCCTAGAGTCTTAAAGGAATGGCAGTGGAGATAGTGGATCCATTGGTTATAATATTCCAAAACTCCCAGGATGTGGGAAAGGTTCCAGTCGATTGGAAAAGTGCTAATGTAACACCCTTAATGAAAAAGGGAGGGAGGCAGAAAGTAGGAAACTATAGACCAGTTAATTTAACATCTGTCATTGGTAAATTGTTAGATTCCATTATTAAAGAAATAATAATAGGACATTTGGAAAGTCAAAACGCAATCCATCAGAATCAGCGTGGTTGTATGAAGGGTAAATCGTGTTTGACTAATTTGCTAGAGTTCTTCGAAGATGTTACAAGCCAAGTGGATAATGGGAATCCTGTTGATATAGTATATCTGGACATTTGATAAGGTGCTGCACAAAAGGTTAATACACAAGGCAAGATCACATGGTGTTAGGGGTAATTTATTATCTTGGATAGAGGACTGGCTAACAGCAGAAAACAGAGTTGGGATGAATGGGTCTTTTTATGGTTGGCAAGATGTAACTACTGGGGTGCCACAGAGTTCAGTCCTTGGGCACTAACTATTTACAAATATGTTAATCACTTGGATGCAGGTATAGAAGATGCTATTGCCAAATTTGCAGATTACACGAAAATAGGTGGGATAGTAAGTTGCAATGAGGAAATGAGGAATTTACAAATGGATATAGATAGGTTAGGTGAGTGGGCCACAATCTGGCAGATGGATAAGTGTGAGGTTATCTATTTTGGTCATAAAAATGGAAAACCAACTGATTATCTAAATTGAGCGATACTTCAGAGTGCTTTTATGCAGAGGAATCTGAGTGTCCCCGTGCATGAATCACGGAAAACTGGCATGCAGGTGCAGCAGGTAATGGGGAAGGCAAATGGAATTTTGGCATTTATAGCTAAAGGAATAGAGTATGAAAGTAGGGAACTGTTGTTGTACAAGGCATTGGTGAGACCATTCCTGGAGTACTATTACAGTTTTCGTCCCCTTATTTGAGGAGGGATGTAGTTGCATTAGAGGCAGCTCAGAGGAAGTTTACGATTGATTCCATAGATGAGGGGCTTGCGTTATGAAGAGAGATTTGGAAGTTTAGGCTTATGCTTCCTCCACTTTGGAAGAATGAGATGAGATCTAATTGAGGTATATAAGGTATTGACAAAGTAGGCGTAGAGCGGATCCTTTCTCTTGTGGGGCAATCTAGAATGAGAGGTCATAGTTTTAGGATAAGAGGTAGCAGATCTAAAACAGAGATGGGAAGAAACTACTTCTCTCAAAAGGCCGTGAATCTGTGGAATTCGCAACCCCAGATTGCGGTGGTTGCCGGGACATTGAGCAAATTTAAGGAGCAGATCGGCAGATTTTTAATTAGTAATGGGTTGAAGGGTTATGGAGAATGGGCAGGAAAGTGGAGTTGAGGCTGAGATGAGATCATCCATGATTGTATTGAATGGCGGAGGAGGCTCGAGGGGATGAATTGCCTACTCCTGCTCCTAGTTCTTATGTCCTTATGTTTTAGATACATATTTACCAATGGAACAATAATTGCTACTCAAAAAAACATTCTTGTGTGAAACACTTAGGATTATCTCTGTGACCTAATATAGTGCAATGTAAATACAACAAGGCTCTGAGTAATATCTGAAATGGAAACATTCACATTGCTCTTCCCAGGCACTTTGACATATTAGAATTGAAGGAGTTATCTATAACCAGTTGTTATAGCCACATCTTGTCAAAAAATAAAAGTAATTCACTCCTAAAATCTCATGTCCCATGCCAGTATTGGCAGAACAAAAAGATTCTTCTTCTTTAAAAGTTGCCATTTTTGTGTATTTTATCCCAGACATAACCAGGCATGCCCAGGATATGAATATATAGGTAACAGTGTATCAGAAGTCACATTGGTCTGGACTTTGTGGTTTTAATGACAAAACTGCCAATGTTTGCCATTACTGAGTAAAATTAACAACTCCTAGTATCCATACAAGTGGAGTTAAATCTTTGAAAATAAGTGAAAATGTTAACCCTCATTTAATTAGGTGTAACTGAGTTTTTAACTGATTACTAAGGCAGAAATATTGCTGAACCATTGCCCTGGTCCTGATTTTTTCCCCCCACAAATGTGGAGCATAATTCCCTCTGAAGAATATTTTAATATTGCATTTTTTTCCCCAATGAAATTTAAAACAAAAACGTCTTGTAATTTTCTTAAAGCCTGCTTCTGATATTTCAGCCTCTAACTTAATCCATCTGTCATTCCACTTTCTGAATAATGATTAAAAGCTGAATTACATTATAATTTAAAGGCGATACATTCTATTTGACTGGAATCCATGTTTTTGTTCCCCCATGTTTAAATCTTTGACACTATTTATTTTCCCTTTACTTAATATGTGGCAGCAATTTCAAAACCTTATTTCAATTTCAAATTACATTATGTTTTTTACTTCCTGCTTTGCTACCTGAGAGAATTCTTCACTCTGGGTGGTTCATTAACTTGCCTGCTGCCTGCATGGTTCCTGGGCTCCACAGATGGTGCCAAATTCAAAGCTACATTTGAATAGGCAAATGTAAGCTCTAGAATCCGTTTATTCTTTGTAGGTTACTTTTCTGATATCGCCAGTGAGCGCCTTTCCTTCGCTGCTGACCAAAGATCTGTGTCAATGGGGTGAAACAAATTAGCCAAGTAATTACCCGGTGCCTAATAATGAGGGTGTTTCCTAATTATGACATTGGAAATACTTTCTTCAACTTAATTGATCTCTTGTTAGAGTTAAACATGAAACTGCAGGAATGCTTATTCTCCAAAAGGTTTGAATAGAAGCATACTTTAGTGCTAATGTTTGGCTGTCTTTAACATCCCTCAATAGGTTATTTTTTGAAATTGAAATAAGGTTTTGAAATTGCAGCCACATATTAAGTAAAGGGAAAATAAATAGTTTCAAAGATTTAAACATGGGGGAACAAAAACATGGATTCCAGTCAAATAGAATGTATCGCCTTTAAGTTATATTTTTAAAAAGATAACTAAAATATTTTTGCAATGGACCAGTTGTATCAACTGATTGCAAATAGAACAAAAACACAACCATGAGCCTTTGCAGAAATGTTTATATTCGCTTTATTGCTTGTACAGTTCATGTAAGCTTGGCCTCAGTTTATATGAGCTTAAATGGTATTCTCTGGTTTGTTAATTTATTGGTTGAAAGCTCATGTTAGTCAAAATGACTCAGTCATACTTAGCACGCACTGTGGGATGTTGGATTGGATCTGCAGCATGTACTGAATCTACGGTGTCAAAGTAGAGGACTTCAGTTTGTAAGTACAGGAATTGGCCCTGTTCTTGTTTGAATTCTGATACTGTTCCATGATGTTTGACAAAACGTTACTGCAGTCAGACTAGCCAAAAGAGTAGGACAAAGAAAAGGCCTGCAGCAGGAAACTAGCAACCAGTACACTTCTGAGATAACGTGCCTCATAATTATTACAAAATCCACCAGCCCAACTTGAGTCCCACGCAATTTCTACAACAAAATTAATATAAAAATAAAGAACTACCTGTATTGCACCTTCGAGAATCATGAGCAATGCTCAGAAGTCACCTTCAAAGTCAAAAGAGGTTTTTGTGAGATTTGTTACCGTGCCTATCGCCGTTCCATCCTGGAAACATGTAATTTTAAGCGATAGCCGAATATTATTTTTCTGTGCTTCGTATCGGAGGGAGGTGTAAATCAGAGAAAAAGGAACTGGAAGCTGCTACATAGTTATGCCCACAGTAGGCCCAAATATATACATTATTCTGTGTGAATGAGGTGGTAATGCGACATGGGGGATTTTTCATGCCCCCCACTGCATTATCTTGGCAGTGGGATCTCCTGGTTCTGCCGCTGTCAATGGGATTTTCCCATTGAATCCACCCCCTCCCCCCTGCCGGAAGATCCTGCTGGTGAAAATGGTCGGAAAGTCTGTATTTGTAAATAGGAAGCAGGGCTTCTACCCTGTCTCAAACAGTTCAATTTGCATGACCAGAAATATTTTCTCTTCAGGGGCTGGATTTGATACGCGTTTATGTCTCAGCAAATCACAGGCAATTTAAAATCAAATGCTCACATCCACTGGGACATTTGTTCCTAGATGCTATGGTATATTTTGAATTTTTTGTACAGGAGAAAGCTTGGGTATCTTGATATCACAGTGTTGGTGTGTGCGCTGAAAGTTGCATGGTTTGTCTCTCTGTTTCATAACATTTATTTAGGGGACAGTTGTCTTCATTTCTTCATTCCATGTGCCTTGGTTCCTTTCAGGTTTTACTGCTTATTTATTCTATATTTGCATTCCTAGAAACTAGTTACCTAGTTAATCAAGATTATAGAATTTGCAGCTATAAAAATGAGAGAATGCATTGAGAAGCATTGTTTATTTGTAATCAGACATTGGAGCTCAGAGCTAATCAATCTGAATCACTCAACAGTAGTACAGTGGTACAGTGATTAGCAGCGCTACCTCACAGTGCCAGGGACCTGGGTTGAATTCTGGCCTTGGATGGTTGCCTGTGCGGAGTTTGCATGCTCTCCCCGTGTCTGCGTGGACTTCCTTCGGGTGCTCCTGGTTCCTCCCTCAGTCTAAAGATGTGAAGGTTAGGTTGATTGACCATGATCAATGCGCGGGGCTATGGGGATGGAGAGTGGGAGTGGGCCTGGGTAGGGTACTCTTTCGGAGGGCTAGTGCAAACTCAATGGGCCGAATGGTCTCCCTCTGAACTGTGGATCTAAGGACCTAATAAAATGTAAGTATTCTTTGTTCACAACCCTGCACAAACTTTAGGGCAAATCGTACTGAAAATCTATGTGAGAACTATAGTATTTTACAAACGAGAGTGCAACTGCATTTAATATTATTTGTAAGTATTTGCTGGGCTACTGTATATTTGCTTGCTGTAAGATTCTGATTTGGAAATTGCTAATGATATTCTTCCCATCCCACCCAGGAATATAATGTCTGTTTTAATGAAATTGAATGTTTCAGCTCCAGGGTCGAAACAACTGACAGATGAACCTTCCACAGCATCACTCTATGTCTCTGCTCCAAAAATCTTAGCACGCAAGGAACATCCCACCATCTTACCTTCTCATATTTTGATAGATATTGCATCTATTTCAGGTGCAATGAAACCTGACCGTCTAGATTATTCCCATTCTCCTTCCTCGACAGCACTCAGCCCACTGTCTATAACACCTGGCTCAGCAGAATCAATTAGCTTGCAGTTTCCAGTTCCAGCATTATTTGTAACTTTAGATATTGTAGTATCATCTACAATGAAACTATTTTCATCACCAACTGTGTCTATAGTAAGACCCTCTCCATTTTCAACAGCAACTGCAGTGAGGCCATTACCATCTTCAGAAATGTCTACAGTTAAAGTCTTCCCACCTTGGGCAACACCTGCTGTGAAATCTTTTTCATCTTCAGCATTAGCTGCAGAAAGACCCTTTCTCTTTCCATCCCAGGCAATGTTCACAATGGGACACTTTCCATCCCAGGCAATGTCCACAATGGGACACTTTCCATCCCAGGCACCATCTACAATGGGACACTTTCAATCCCAGACAATGTCCACAATGGGACACTTTCCATCCCAGGCAAGGTCCACAATGGGACACTTTCAATCCCACGCACTGTCTACAATGGGACACTTTTCATCCCAGGCAAGGTCCACAATGGGACACTTTCAATCCCAGGCACCGTCTACAATGGGACACTTTCCATCCCAGGCAACGTCCACAATGGGACACTTTCAATCTCAGGCAACGTCCGCAATGGGACCCTTTCCATCCCAGGCAATGTCCACAATGAGGCCCTTTCCATCCCAGGCAAGGTCTACAATGAAACTCTTTCTATCCCAGGCAAGGTCAACAATGAAACTCTTTCCATCCCAGGCAAGGTCTACAATGAAACTCTTTCCATCCCAGGCAAGATCAACAATGAAATTCTTTCCATCCAAGGCAATGTCTACAATGAGACTCCTTCCATCTCCAGTAATGTCCACAGTGAGACTCTTTCCATCCCAGGCAACGTCCACAATGGGACACATTTCATCCCAGGCAATGTCTACAATGAAACCCTTTCTATCTCCAGTAATGTCTACAATGCAACTCTTTCCATCCCAGGCAAGGTCTACAATGAAACTCTTTCCATCCCAGGCAAGGTCTACAATGAAACTCTTTCCATCCCAGGCCATTTCTACAATGAGACCCTTTCCATCTCCTGTAATATCCACAATGAGAACTCTTCCATCTCCAGTAATGTCTACAGTGAGACTCTTTCCATCCCAGGCAAGGTCTACAATAAGACCATTTCCATCTCAAACGATGTTCACAATGAGACCCTTTCAATCTCCAGTGATATCTGCAATAAGACCCTTTCGATCCCAGGCAATTTCCACAATGAGACTCTTTCAATCTACAGTAATGTCTTCAGTGAGACCCTTTCAATCTCCAGTAATATCTACAATAAGACCCTTTCGATCCCAGACAATGTTCACAATGAGACCCTTTCAATCTCCAGTGATATCTACAATGAGGCCCTTTCCATCCCAGGCAAGGTCTACAAGGAAACTCTTTCCAAAGCAGGCAAGGTCAACAATGAAACTCTTTCCATCCCAGGCAAGGTCTACAATGAAACTCTTTCCAAAGCAGGCAAGGTCAACAATGAAACTCTTTCCATCCCAGGCAAGGTCTACAACAAAACTCTTTCCATCACACGCAAGGTCTACAATGAAACTCTTTCCATCCCAGGCAAGGTCAACAATGAAATTCTTTCCATCCAAGGCAATGTCTACAATGAGACTCCTTCCATCTCCAGTAATGTCCACAGTGAGACTCTTTCCATCCCAGGCAACGTCCACAATGGGACACATTTCATCCCAGGCAATGTCTACAATGAAACCCTTTCTATCTCCAGTAATGTCTACAATGAAACTCTTTCCATCCCAGGCAAGGTCTACAATGAAACTCTTTCCATCCCAGGCCATTTCTACAATGAGACCCTTTCCATCTCCTGTAATATCCACAATGAGAACTCTTCCATCTCCAGTAATGTCTACAGTGAGACTCTTTCCATCCCAGGCAAGGTCTACAATAAGACCATTTCCATCTCAAACGATGTTCACAATGAGACCCTTTCAATCTCCAGTGATATCTGCAATAAGACCCTTTCGATCCCAGGCAATTTCCACAATGAGACTCTTTCAATCTCCAGTAATGTCTTCAGTGAGACCCTTTCAATCTCCAGTAATATCTACAATAAGACCCTTTCGATCCCAGACAATGTTCACAATGAGACCCTTTCAATCTCCAGTGATATCTACAATGAGGCCCTTTCCATCCCAGGCAAGGTCTACAATGAAACTCTTTCCAAAGCAGGCAAGGTCAACAATGAAACTCTTTCCATCCCACGCAAGGTCTACAATGAAACTCTTTCCAAAGCAGGCAAGGTCAACAATGAAACTCTTTCCATCCCAGGCAAGGTCTACAATGAAACTCTTTCCATCCCAGGCAAGGTCTACAATGAAACTCTTTCCATCCCAGGCAAGGTCAACAATGAAATTATTTCCATCCAAGGCAATGTCTACAATGAGACTCCTTCCATCTCCAGTAATGTCCACAGTGAGACTCTTTCCATCCCAGGCAACGCCCACAATGGGACACATTTCATCCCAGGCAATGTCTACAATGAAACCCTTTCTACCTCCAGTAATGTCTACAATGAAACTCTTTCCATCCCAGGCAAGGTCTACAATGAAACTCTTTCCATCCCAGGCCATTTCTACAATGAGACCCTTTCCATCTCCTGTAATATCCACAATGAGAACTCTTCCATCTCCAGTAATGTCTACAGTGAGACTCTTTCCATCCCAGGCAAGGTCTACAATAAGACCATTTCCATCTCAAACGATGTTCACAATAAGACCCTTTCAATCTCCAGTGATATCTGCAATAAGACCCTTTCGAACCCAGGCAATTTCCACAATGAGACTCTTTCAATCTCCAGTAATGTCTTCAGTGAGACCCTTTCAATCTCCAGTAATATCTACAATAAGACCCTTTCGATCCCAGACAATGTTCACAATGAGACCCTTTCAATCTCCAGTGATATCTACAATAAGACCCTTTCGATCCCAGGCAATTTCCACAATGAGACCCTTTCAATCTCCAGTAATGTCCACAATGAGACTCTTTCCAATTTCAACAATGTCTAAAATGAACACTTTCCCAACCTTACCAACCCCCACAGCTCTGAATTCCCCATCCCCGAACACACCTCTCCCTGAACAACGTTCTTCTCCAATGGAGGTGGTTCTAAATCCTTCGAGAGTTTCCCCAATAGTGAGTGGGACAACAGAAATAAGCAACGCTACTTCACTGAAGAAATATCTGTCTACAAATTCAGGGGGGAAAAATACTTTTACACCAGAGCAGCTCAGGGTGTTTACGAGAAATTCCACTCTGCCGTCACTGGAGACGTACCTGCACTACTTGAGCAAAGAGGAAACAAAGTATTCTTCAGAATCAACAGCATGCATCTCCAATTGCACAACAAGACAACCATTACATTCATCAGTTGGAACCAGTGGAACCATCATAAGGTCTGTTATTTTAATTCTAAATAGAATAAGGAATGAAACATCTGTTTACATAATTGGAAAGAGTTGCACTCTCACCTCTGAGTCAGAAGGTGCTGGTTTCAAGCTGTACTCCAGAGAATTGAGAACACGATTGAGCTAACTTTTCGGTGGGAGGTGCTGTACAGCTGGAGGCTGGAGCCCCGTCCAGTCTCTCGGATGGATGTAAATGATCTTGCGGCATTATTCCAAGAAGGGCAGGGGCATTCTCCTGGCCAATATTTATCAAACAACACCATTTAAAACAGCAAAATACTGCAGCTGCTGGAATCTGAAACAAAAACAGAATGCCGGGAAAAAAAACTCAGCGGGCCTGGCAGCGTCCATAGGGGAAGGAAGCAGAGTGAATGCTTCGAGTCCGCATGACCCTTCTTCAGAATTAATGAGAGGGGAAAATGTGATTATATATATGAGGGTGGAACAGAGAGCTGGGAGAGATTCCAACAAAGGTGTAGCTGCTTTGCCCATGGGCACCCTGGAGGTAACTGTGAAGATGGCACTCACCTCCTTGCTTCCCCCTCGGAGTCTATGGCACCTGGTCCCCACTTTTATGGACCTGTAGTGATTTGCGCCTGTGCTGGGGGGTGGGGAAGGGGGCATACCGGGTGTTGAGTTCATTTGACATTAATCTCACCAATGAGATTAACATGAATGCGAATGAGCTCTGGTCAGGTTGGGCAAGATCCTGATCACGCCAGCTAGAGTGGGCTGGGAGCGTCGGAAACTGTTTAACGCCCGGCGTAAATCCCATTTTGGAACTCTCCTGGAATTCCCCCAAACATAGCAGGATTAGTGCCGGGTGCAACACGGCAGGAGAAATGTGACCCGCAACCCCCCATTATCGCATTTTAGGAAAAGCGAAGAGAAGTTCAGGAATTCAGCTTTTAGCGGCTTTCTCTAATTGGGAAGTGTACATATATTTATATAGATATAGACATTACAATTTTGGAATGGATTATAGATTATGAAAGCTAAATGAATGAATGTTGATGGTTGTCTTTTATTACGCTCCTGTATTATCTTTTATTACACTTCTCTGTGTGTTTTGATATACTACGGAGTGTAATATGTGTTACTCAAACCTTGGTTACTGATGAGGTCTTCTGAATCTCGATGAAGAAGACTCAAACTCGTCCAGTAGTTAAAAAAAAAGGTTTGTTGAGTAACTATAACAATAATTGCGTGAGTTCTTTACTTTAACATTGATAGTAGTGATAAGGTTAACAAGATCTAACTACAGTAACTATGCGTAACTACACTAACCATCTGAGCTAATCTGATACTCCTGTCCTGGTCACAGTACATCCAAAAGAGAGAGAGGGAGAGACCCAATGTGGTTCCTTATATACCCCTGTTGGTCCGGCTCTCTAGTGATCATCTGGTGCTACTGATTACACATGCACATACAGAGATCACTACATTCCACTTTTTTTCTTGTGTTACATATTTTCTGTATGTTGTAAAGAAAATTGAACAAACATAATGGATGCAGTTTGCAAATGCATTACATAAAATCAATGAGTTAATCAGTCAATTGTTAATACATTTAGTCTTTTCGGTTTTTTTCCCGTTTGCTTGAAACAGTAGATAAATGATGTTATGTACAAGTTGTGATGATATGGATGATTATACAAAGCCAATTAATATTTATGAGTCCAATCTTAATTTAAAAAATATGAGTCCAAACTTTATGAATTTATTCAGTTGAGTTGCTTTCTTCTTCTGTTGTTGAAGTGGTGATGTTGATGTCGTCGTTTCTTTGTGAATGTCATCAGTGTTCTTGTGTTTAAGTAACCAACAAGTCATCATGAGGAGTTTGAATGGTCAAATCACTTTGTTGTCTGATTTTGACTTTTCTTTCTATGCTTGTGGTAGCGATTCTGTGTTGCATCTTTGTTGTCTGACCTAGACTTTTTCCTGTGCTTGCGGTATTGATTCTGTATGTCATCTTTGTTGTCTGACCTGGACTTTTTCCTGTGTTTGTGGTATTGTTTCTGTATGTCATCTGCCTTGAAAGCTGGTTTGCTTGTTTGTTATGGGGCAGATATGAATTCATGAGATTCATGGTCGTGCCATGGTATGTTTGTACTCTTGTCGTTGTTTTGGAGTGTGCTGTTTCATTGTCCTTTATGTGCAGAGTTGTACCATCTTGTACAGGTCATTGTTTCATTGTTGTTGTTTCTGTCTTTGTTGTTTTCGTTGTTATTCTTGTTGTTGTTTTTGTCGTGCTTGTTGTTTCTGGTTTTTTTTTGTTTTCGTCATTGTTCTTGTTTTTGTCGTGCTTTTTGTTGCTGTTGTTGTCTTTGTTATGCTTCTTGTTGTTGTTGTAGTTTTTGTTGTTTTTGTTGTGCTTGTGGTTTTTGTTGTTCTTGTTGCGCTCAATTACTTTCGTGTGGATGATTTGAGTCATTCTCAAAGTTATTGATGTCAGTATTCTTTGTGGTATCTGATGTTTCATTGAGCGTTTCTTCTTGAGGATTGTGAGAATGATCTGATGTTGCATTGATCTTGGCGACATCAGTCATTTGTGGGTGATGTGATTCCTCTTTGATTCCTTGGTGCTCCTCGTCCGGAGTCATTTCTGGTTCATTTGAATCATCTTTGGTTTCTTGGTGCTCCTCTTCTGGAGTCAAAATCTTCAAGATTTCATTTTCTTGTGGGTAGTTTAGATGAGGTTTTAATTGACGTGATCTCAAGAGTAGTTTAACTTTGATTGTTGAGTGCTTCTGTACATACGAGCTGAGATCTGTCAGTCTCGCTGTGATCTTGCACATTTTATATGTCGATTGTGATCACTGTGTCACTATTCTCACATACAGTGGGTAGACATTCATTGTCTTCTTGTCGTTCATGTGTGCTGGGTGGACTTTCATAGACTCTTTGTTGTTCACGTGAGCTTGGTAGACTTTCATAGTCTGCTTCTGGTTGCTCAGATAGGGTGGATAGACCTTTATGGTCTTGTTCGTGCACGGTTGTCGCTCTGGAATCTTTAATTGCTTCCATTCTGGAGTCTGTCAATGAGCTCTCTGTGGAGGTTTGCGTCGCTCTCTGTGTGGAGTCTTTCATCGCTCTCTGTGTGGAGTCGTGTAGTGTTCTCTCTTTGGATTCGATCTGTGCTCTCTCAACAGACTCGATCAGTACTTTCTGCGTGGCGTCGTTTTCTTCCTGGCTGATTGACAGGTTGCTGTCATCCAATGTATCAACGATCTGCCATTCCATCATGGTATTGGATTCATCTACCATGAGTAGAGTCGTATTGAGCTTTTCAACCGTGTTGCTGATGCTATGATCACTATGTCCGATGAACTCAGCCATGTCTGAGTATTCTTCAGTATACAAATCATCTCTTTTTGTTTCGCATTTGTTATTGTGCTCTTCATGTTCAATGAACAAATCATCTTCTTTGGTTTCGGATTTGTCTTTTGCTCTTCACTTTGCGTGGCGTGAACTGCTTCTTCCAGGGTGCTGCAGAAGTTATTTTTAACTACTGACTGGTTGAAGTTCAGGCATTGTTCTGTCTTTCAAGGTAAAAAAGTTGGGTTCCGTAGCTTTAAAACACATTTTTTCAATTTGGGGGCATTTCCTCTTTAAGTGGGCGTGGTCCGGGTCTTCTGACCTTATGACGCTCGTGACATCATGCGTAGGAATCCATTGCGCCTGCGCAATTCGATTTTCCCTTGCTGTGCGCTTTTTTCAAAACTGCGCATGCGCGGCTTCTCGCGTATGTGCGGAAGTGTATTTTGCCGTTTTGCTTCTTTTAGGGAAGTGCGCATGTGTGCACTGGCCGGAATGCTCTCGCTCAAGATGGCTGCCATTCAAAATGTGCTGAGATACTGCCTTTACCTCGTGGTAAGTTTTCGCGCCATTTTTACGGATTTTGTTTTCTAGATAATGATTCTGTGTTTGTAAAGACTTAAAGTATTGATTTTGTTTTTGTTCAGAAGCAAGGCACTTTTGTATAGCAGTTTCTAATGTTAAATACTTTTTTTAATGCAAGTTCTTTCCTCAAATTTTTATCAAATAGTCCATAAATTAATTGATCCATTATCATAGCGTCTCTGAAATCAGCATAATTACAGCCTTGTGCTATTAACTTGAAGTCTGTAATAAAATCAGTGATGGGCTCTCCGTTTCTTTGGCACCTATGATGAAAGTTAAATCTTTCCAGCATCGCACCAGACTGACTTTTACAGTGTTCTTCAAATTTTGCGATAATCACTTTAAATTCAGTTTTGTCTTCACCTTCCAAGAAATTTAAGGAGTTACAGATCTCTATAGCTTCATGTCCTGCTATTCCGAGTAGCAGTGATATTTTCCGTTTTTCAGAGACCATGTTTAAATCATTAGCTGCCATATATACTTGGAACTTTCTCATAAACATTTTCCAGTTATTACTTAAGTTACCGTCAGTTTTCAGCTGCCATGAGCCTTGAACGTGGTCCATCAAATCGTTTAGTTGTCGAGGATCCATCTGCTGCGAAGTCTTCCACAGTTGAGCAGTCGGTACTTTGTTTTCTTTCTTTTTGTCTAACCTAATCTAACTAGTTCTTTTAAAACCAACAGACCTGGTACCATCTTTTATTACGCTCCTGTATTATCTTTTATTACACTTCTCTGTGTGTTTTGATATACAAAGGAGTGTAATATGTGTTACCTTGGTTACTGATGAGGTCTTCTGAATCTCGATGAAGAAGACTCGAACTCGTCCAGTAGTAACAAAAGGTTTATTGAGTAACTATAACAATAATTGCATGAGTTCTTTACTTTAACATTGATACTAGTAATAAGGTTAACAAGATCTAATTACAGGAACTATGCGTAAGTACTCCAGAGCTAATCTGATACTCCTGTTCTGATCACAGTACATCCAAAAGAGAGAGAGAGACACACACACAAGGTGGTTGCTTTTTATACCCCTGTTGATCCCGCCCTCTAGTGATCATCTGGTGCTACTGATTACACATTAACCCCTTATGTACATGCACATACAGAGATCACTACAGGTTGCAAGCACAAGAATCGCAGAGTCACCTTTTCCTGATCTATCGTCTTGTTTACAACTGAAGATTTCTTTTAACAAAGCTTTAATTAGACATAGAATTTCATTGATTTGGGGGCAGAAGCACCAGCAAGGATGCAGAGGCACATGTGAAAATTTGAGAAATGCCTTGAAATGAGGGGAAACCAAGGGCTGGATTCTCTGTTTGGGAGACAATGGGCGCGATCCAATTGCCACGCTGCACCTGAAGGTCAGCTTGCCGCGACGCAACGTGGACAATAAGAGCCGGGAAACCCTGCTCCCGGGATCTACCAGACTCACAACGCCTAACGAGATCTAATGCGATCACGCGAGACACTGCAATGTAATCCCGGCCATTGTGGAGGATCACTTTTTGTCAAATCTGCATATGAAAGCGAGACAGCTAATCGCACTTTAATGTGCAGATTCCCGAAGTACCTGAGACTTTGGGATCTAACCCCTTCACCTCGGGGACCTCGGACGAGTGCCATTTGGTACTGATCCCCACAAACGGGGACCAGACGTAATGGCTTCCAGGGATTCAGAGGCCACCAGCTGCGTGGACTTTGGGCAAGGTGGTGTCCTCATTCTGATGCCAACTGGACACCATGGCAGTGCCAGCCTAGCACCCTGGCAGTGCTGGCAAGGTAGCAGGTGGCACTTCAAGCTGGCATGGGCACTGCCAGAGTGCCATGTTGGCACTGCCCACATGAAACGCAAGCAATTCCTGCCATCACCGGCATCTGAATCAGCCGTGTGGTGTAGGCCTGGGTGGCATGATGGTTTCAGCCATGGATCAAGGCCTGGGACATTATGTGCAGGCGCTGGCTGAGGCCCTCACAGGGTTGCTGCCTCACAAGCAACCATATGCCAGAGCCATGCTCCCAGTCGCAGCATGCCATTCCCAGGTGATGAGGAGGATGTGGGGAAAGGGGATGATGGGCAGGACATGGAGGCCAGGCAGGCACAGGAAGCCACACAACATGTACGCCAGGGCCAACGTGCACGGGACACTCTGACCGCCTCCAGGTTCACCACGTAGCGATGGGGCGTGGGGACTGGCCAGGGGCACGGACACCGCACCCTACCCCTACATAGCTCAGCCATGCCCTGGCCTGCAATCCTTTCCGTGATACATACCTGCCGCACTACAGAGTGCAGGCCCTGGGTTGGCAATAACACTGGGGCTGGTCAACTTCCGGTTGCGGCTATGCAGAGCTAAGCCGCACGATTCGGCAGCTCGCGCTATCACGGACTTTCGGGCTCTTTAGAGGAGCCCCAACGGAAATTTTTTTGAAGATAACCCGTGGGGAAGGGAAGAGAGAGGTCCCCCTTCAACTTTTATGGACCAGACCAGAAGTGAAACGGCCAAAAAAGCGGCATTGGAGCAGTGGGAGAAGCGAGGGAAGAAAAGCGAAATGGCAGCGGCCGGGACAAAGCGGAGTGCGGGCCGGAGCTGCAGAAGTTCATCAAGCACTGCTTCGAGGAGCTGCGCAAGGAGGTGCTGGCGCCGATGCTGGCGGCAATTGAAGGACTAGGGATGACCCAGAAGGCCCACGAGGTAAAGATCCAGGAGGTGCAGAAAAGAGTCAGTGAGAATGAGGACGAGATCTTGGGCCTGGCGGTGAGAGTGGAGGAGCACGAGGCGCTGCACAAGAGGTGGGCGGGAAGACTCGAAGACCTGAGAACAGGTCAAGGAGAAAGAACCTGCGGATCCTGGGTCTCCCTGAAGGAGTGGAGGGGGCTGATGCCGGGGCATACGCGAGCACGATGCTCGAGACGATGATGGGCGCGGAGGCCCCTTCGAGGCCGTTGGAGCTGGATGGGGCACACCGGGTGCTGGCGAGGAGGCCCAAGGCAAACGAGCCGCCAAGGGCGATGGTGGTGAGATTCCACCGTTTCACAGACAGAGAGAGGGTCCTGAAATGGGCCAAGAAGGAGCGGAGCAGCAAGTGAGACAATGCAGAGATCCGAATATACCCGGACTGGAGCACGGAGGTTGCAAAGAGGAGAGCGGGTTTCAACCGGGCCAAAGCGGTGCTGCACCGGAAAGGAGTGAGATTCGGAATGCTGCAGCCAGCGCGACTGTGGGTCACATACAAGGATCAGCACCATTATTTTGCAACGCCCGAAGAGGCGTGGACCTTCATTCAAACCGAAAAGTTGGACTCAAACTGAGGGTGGGGGGATGTTTGATGTTTGATGGCTGTTGTATATAGGGGGTCAATCACGCGCAGGAAATGTTACATGGGCTGGGGGAGAGAGACAGGAGCTGCGCCAGAGGGGGCGGGGTAGGCTTTGGAAAGTGCGGGGTTTTTCCCGTACTAAGGAAGAAAGGCGGGAAGGGGAATGGAGGAACGCATACTGATTGGGAGACTCCCACACGGGGAGGTCAATGGGACGGCGGGGAAGCCGGGGTCAGCAGGTGTCAGCTGACTTACGGGAGTGACATGGGGGGAGCAAAAAAGCTAGACAGGGGTCTACCGGGGGGGAGGGGAGGGGGGGGGGGAAGGGTTGTTGCTGCACTGGCCGAAAGGGAATGGGACACAGAAGAGGTGGTCGGGGCGGGGGTCCCCCGTCTGGGGGACTGGAGGATGAGGGAGGCGTGGACACGGGACTGGCCCAGAAAAGGAGATGGCTAGTCGGCGGGGGAGGGGGGGGGGGGGGGGGGGGAGGTGGTGAGAGCCCCTCCAATCCGGCTGATGATGTGGAATGTGAGGGGCCTGAATGGGCCGGTGAAGAAGGCCCGAGTGTTCGCGCACTTAAAGGGACTGAAGGCAGACGTGGTCATGCTCCAAGAGACACATCTGAAGGTGGCGGACCAGGTCAAGGTGAAAGGGATGGGTAGGACAGGTATTCCATTCGGGGCTGGACGCGAAGAATAGAGGGGTGGCAATATTGGTGGGGAAGCGGGTGTCATTTGAGGCCAAGAATATCGTAGCGGATAACGGAGGGCGATATGTGATGGTGAGCGGTAAGTTGCAGGGGACGTGGGTGGTGTTGGTAAATGTATACGCCCCGAACTGGGATGATGCTGGATTCATGAAGTGCATGTTGGGGTGCATTCCGGACTTGGAGTTAGCAGGCCTGATAATGGGTGGGGACTTCAATACGGTGTTGGACCCAGCACTGGACCGTTCCAGATCGAGGACTGGAAAGAGGCCGGCGGCGGCCAGGGTGCTTAGGGGGTTTATGGATCAGATGGGGGGAGTGGACCCATGGAGGTTTGCCAGGCCGCAGGCCAGGGAATTTTCTTTTTTCTCCCACGTGCACAAAGCCTACTCCCGGATAGATTTTTTTTGTCCTGGGCAGGGCGCTCATCCCGAAGGTGGGGGGAACGGAGTATTCGGCCATAGCCGTTTCGCATCACGCCCCGCACTGGGTGGAACTGGAGCTGGGAGAGGAGAGGGACCAACGCCCGCTGTGGCGGCTGGATGTGGGACTGCTGGCAGATGAGGTGGTGTGTGGGAAGGTGAGGGGGTGCATCGAAAGGTACTTGGAGGCCAACGACAACGGGGAGGTGCGGGTGGGGGTAGTATGGGAGGCGTTGAAGGCGGTGATCAGGGGAGAGCTAATCTCCATCAGGGCTCATAGGGAGAAGACAGAGGGCATGGAAAGGGAGAGGTTAGTGGGGGAGATTTTAAGAGTGGACAGGAGATACGCAGAGGCCCCTGAGGAGGGATTACTTGGGGAAAGGCGACGCCTCCAAACGGAGTTTGATCTGTTGACCACAGGGAAGGCAGAGGCACAGTGGAGGAAGGCGCAGGGGGCGACCTACGAGTATGGGGAAAAGGCGAGTCGGATGCTGGCACACCAGCTCCATAAGAGGATGGCAGCGAGGGAAATAGGGGGAGTCAAGGATGGAAGGGGAGCCACGTTGCGGAGTGTGACGAAAATAAATGAGGTATTCAAGGCCTTCTATGAGGAGCTGTACAGATCCCAGCCCCCAGCGGGGGAAGTGGGGATGAGATGATTCCTAGACCAACTGAGATTCCCGAGGGTGGAGGAGCAAGAGGTGGCTGGTTTGGGGGCACCAATTGGGTTGGAGGAGCTGAGCAAGGGTTTGGGGAGCATGCAGGCGGGGAAGGCCCCAGGACCGGACGGGTTCCCGGTGGAGTTCTACAGGAAGTACGTAGCCCTGTTGGTCCCACTACTAGTGAGGACCTTTAATGAGGCAAGAGAGGAAGGGACCCTGCCCCCGACAATGCCGGAGGCGACGATTTCTTTGATCCTAAAGCGGGACAAGGACCCACTGCAATGTGGATCGTACAGGCCGATCTCGCTCCTTAACGTGGATGCTAAGTTGCTGGCAAAAGTGCTGGCTACGAGGATCGAGGACTGTGTCCCGGGGGTGATCCACGAGGACCAAACGGGATTTGTAAAGGGCAGGCAACTAAACACCAATGTGCGGCGGCTCTTAAACGTGATAATGATGCCATCGGAGGAGGGAGAGGCGGAGGTAGTGGCAGCTATGGACGCAGAGAAGGCCTTTGACCGAGTAGAGTGGGAGTACCTCTGGGAAGTGCTGCGTAGGTTTGGGTTCGGGGGAGGGTTTATCAGTTGGGTTAAGCTCCTTTACAGAGCCCCGGTGGCGAGTGTGGTGACGAACCGGCGGAGGTCAGAGTACTTTCGGCTGTACCGAGGGACAAGGCAGGGGTGCCCCCTGTCCCCCTTGTTGTTTGCATTGGCGATCGAACCCTTGGCCATGTCATTGAGGGAGTCTAGGAAATGGAGGGGGGTGGTCCGAGAGGGAGAAGAGCATCGGGTGTCGCTTTATGCGGATGACCTGTTGCTGTATGTGGCGGATCCAGTGGAGGGGATGGTGGAGGTCATGCAGACTCTAAGGGAGTGTGGGGATTTTTCGGGCTATAAGCTCAAAGTAGGGAAGAGTGAGCTTTTTGTAGTACAGGCAGGGGACCAAGAAAGGGGGATAGGGGATCTACCGCTGAGGAGGGCGGAGGGGAGCTTTCGGTACCTGGGGATCCAGATTGCCAGGAGTTGGGGGGGCCCTACATAAACTGAATCTGACGAGGTTGGTGGAGCAGATGGAGGAGGACTTCAAAAGATGGGACATGTTACCGCTCTCGCTAACGGGTAGAGTGCAGTCGGTCAAAATGGTGGTCCTTCCGAGGTTTCTTTTTGTGTTTCAGTGTCTTCCCATCGTGATCACCAAGGCCTTTTTCAAGAGTGTAGGCAGGAGTATTATGGGGTTTGTGTGGGCGAATAGGACCCCGAGGGTAAGGAGAGGGTTTCTGGAACGCAGTAGGGACCGAGGAGGGTTGGCGCTGCCGAACCTAGGGAGCTACTACTGGGCAGCAAATGTGGCAATGATCCGCACGTGGGTGGTGGAGGGAGAGGGGGTGGCATGGAAGAGGGTGGAGATGGCGCCCTGTAAAGGAACGAGCCTGGGGGCGTTGGTGACGGCACCGCTGCCGCTCTCGCCGTCAAAGTATACCACGAGCCCGGTGGTGGCAGCAACGCTAAGGATCTGGGGCCAGTGGAGACGGCACAGGGGTGCAATGGGAGCCTCGGTGTGGTCCCCGATCAGGGGTAACCACCGGTTTGTCCCGGGGAGGATGGACGGGGGGTTCCAGAGCTGGCATCGGGCGGGGATTGGAAGAATGGGGGACCTGTTCATTGATGGGACGTTTGCGAGCCTAGGGGCACTGGAGGAGAAGTTTGAGATACCCCCGGGAAATGCTTTTAGATACATGCAGGTGAGGGCGTTTGTGAGGCGACAGGTGAGAGAATTCCCGTTGCTCCCGGCACAAGAAATTCAAGACAGGGTGATCTCGGGTGTATGGGTCGGGGAGGGCAAGGTGTCGGCAATATACCAGGAGATGAAAGAAGAGGGGGAAGCGCTGGTAGAGGAGCTGAAGGGTAAATGGGAGGAGGAGCTGGGGGACGAGATTGAGGCGGGGTTATGGGCTGATGCCCTAGGTAGGGTTAATTCCTCCTCCTCGTGTGCCAGGCTCAGTCTGATACAATTTAAGGTGGTTCACAGAGCGCACTTGACGGGGGCGAGGTTGAGTAGGTACTTTGGGGTAGAGAACAGATGTGGAAGGTGCTCAGGGAGTCCGGCGAACCATGTCCATGTGTTTTGGTCATGCCCGGCATTGGAGGGGTTCTGGAGAGGAGTGGCGGGAGCAATATCTCAGGTGGTGAAAGTCCGGGTCAAGCCAAGCTGGGGGCTAGCAATATTTGGAGTCGTGGACGAGCCGGGAGTGCAGGAGGCGAAAGAGGCCGGCATTCTGGCCTTTGTGTCCCTTGTAGCCCGGCGAAGGATCTTGCTAATGTGGAAGGAGGCGAAGCCCCCCAGCGTGGAGGCCTGAATAAATGACATGGCTGGGTTCATTAAGCTGGAGAGGATAAAGTTTGCCTTGAGAGGGTCTGCGCAGGGGTTCTACAGGCGGTGGCAACCGTTCCTAGACTATCTCGCGGAGCGTTAGAGGAAGGTCGGTCAGCAGCAGCAACCCAGGGGTGGGTGGGGGGGAAACGTCCTATAGGGGGGGTGGGGGGGGGGGTGGGGCTTGCCTGGGGGGGGGGTTGAGCAAGAGAAAACATGAAGGATTTGGGAAACTGGCACGTATGGGAGAGAGCCAGTGTACAAAGCTATGTAACATATCGTTTTACCATGTGTATATCTTGCTATGTGCGATTTCTTGTTATTTTGTTATGAGGGGGGGTGGGGTTATTGTTTGTAAGGGTGAAAAATTGTGTTAAAAAACTTTAATAAATATATATTAAAAATAAAACACTGGGGCTGGTCCATGGGATGGAGGATGATGATAACCCGCTTGTAGGGGGGCGTGCATTCCATTTATCGACCCCTGGACCCGGGGCATTGTGTCGATGGCGGCGAACCCCGCTGACCGGGCATCCTGGTGGGCTTGGTCCAATTTGAAGTGGATGAATTGAGCCGCCTGGGCATATAGGGCCTCCGTGACAGCGCGGATGCATCTGTGCGTTGAGGTCTGTGAGATCCCGGGCAGGTCCCCATTCGGCGCCTGGAAGTGCCCCGTGGCATAGTGACGAATGTGATATAAAATACCACTACATAGCTCAGCCATGCCCTGTCCTGCAATCCTTTCCGTGATACATACCTGCCGCACTACAGAGTGCAGGCCCTGGGTTGGCAATAACACTGGGGCTGGTCAACTTCCGGTTGCGGCTATGCAGAGCTAAGCCGCACGATTCGGCAGCTCCCGCTATCACGGACTTTCGGGCTCTTTAGAGGAGCCCCAACGGAAATTTTTTGAAGATAACCCGTGGGGAAGGGGAGAGAGAGGTCCCCCTTCAACGTTTATGGACCAGACCAGAAGTGAAACGGCCAAAAAAGCGGCATTGGAGCAGTGGGAGAAGCGAGGGAAGAAAAGCAAAATGGCGGCGGCCGGGGACAAAGCGGAGTGCGGGCCGGAGCTGCAGAAGTTCATCAAGCACTGCTTCGAGGAGCTGCGCAAGGAGATGCTGGCGCCTATGCTGGCGGCAATTGAAGGACTAGGGATGACCCAGAAAGCCCATGAGGTAAAGATCCAGGAGGTGCAGAAAAGAGTCAGTGAGAATGAGGACGAGATCTTGGGCCTGGCGGTGAGAGTGGAGGAGCACGAGGCGCTGCACAAGAGGTGGGCGGGAAGACTCGAAGACCTGAGAACAGGTCGAGGAGAAAGAACCTGCGGATCCTGGGTCTCCCTGAAGGAGTGGAGGGGGCCGATGCCGGGGCATACGCGAGCACGATGCTCGAGACGATGATGGGCGCGGAGGCCCCTTCGAGGCCGCTGGAGCTGGATGGGGCACACCGGGTGCTGGCGAGGAGGCCCAAGGCAAACGAGCCGCCAAGGGCGATGGTGGTGAGATTCCACCGTTTCACAGACAGAGAGAGGGTCCTGAAATGGGCCAAGAAGGAGCGGAGCAGCAAGTGGGACAATGCAGAGATCCGAATATACCCGGACTGGAGCACGGAGGTTGCAAAGAGGAGAGCGGGTTTCAACCGGGCCAAGGCGGTGCTGCACCGGAAAGGAGTGAGATTCGGAATGCTGCAGCCAGCGCGACTGTGGGTCACATACAAGGATCAGCACCATTATTTTGCAACGCCCGAAGAGGCGTGGACCTTCATTCAAACCGAAAAGTTGGACTCAAACTGAGGGTTTGTGAGGGTGGGGGGGATGTTTGATGTTTGATGGCTGTTGTATATAGGGGGTCAATCACGCGCAGGAAATGTTACATGGGCTGGGGGAGAGAGACAGGAGCTGCGCCAGAGGGGGCGGGGTAGGCTTTGGAAAGTGCGGGGTTTTTCCCGTACTAAGGAAGAAAGGCGGGAAGGGGAATGGAGGAACACACACTGATTGGGAGACTCCCACACGGGGAGGTCAATGGGACGGCGGGGAAGCCGGGGTCAGCAGGTGTCAGCTGACTTACGGGAGTGACATGGGGGGAGCAAAAAAGCTAGACACGGGTCTACCGGGGGGGAGGGGAGGGGGGAGGGGGGGGGGGAAGGGTTGTTGCTGCACTGGCCGAAAGGGAATGGGACACAGAAGAGGTGGTCGGGGCGGGGGTCCCCCGTCTGGGGGACTGGAGGATGAGGGAGGCGTGGACACGGGACTGGCCCAGAAAAGGAGATGGCTAGTCGGCGGGGGGAGGGGGGGGGGGGGGAGGTGGTGAGAGCCCCTCCAATCCGGCTGATGATGTGGAACGTGAGGGGCCTGAATGGGCCGGTGAAGAAGGCCCGAGTGTTCGCGCACTTAAAGGGACTGAAGGCAGACGTGGTCATGCTCCAAGAGACACATCTGAAGGTGGCGGACCAGGTCAAGGTTAAGAAAGGGATGGGTAGGACAGGTATTCCATTCGGGGCTGGACGCGAAGAATAGAGGGGTGGCAATATTGGTGGGGAAGCGGGTGTCATTTGAGGCCAAGAATATCGTAGCGGATAACGGAGGGCGATATGTGATGGTGAGCGGTAAGTTGCAGGGGACGTGGGTTCTGTTGGTAAATGTATACGCCCCGAACTGGGATGATGCTGGATTCATGAAGTGCATGTTGGGGTGCATTCCGGACCTGGAGTTAGGAGGCCTGATAATGGGTGGGGACTTCAATACGGTGTTGGACCCAGCACTGGACCGTTCCAGATCGAGGACTGGAAAGAGGCCGGCGGCGGCCAGGATGCTTAGGGGGTTTATGGATCAGATGGGGGGAGTGGACCCATGGAGGTTTGCCAGGCCGCAGGCCAGGGAATTTTCTTTTTTCTCCCACGTGCACAAAGCCTACTCCCGGATAGATTTTTTTTGTCCTGGGCAGGGCGCTCATCCCGAAGGTGGGGGGAACGGAGTATTCGGCCATAGCCGTTTCGCATCACGCCCCGCACTGGGTGGAACTGGAGCTGGGAGAGGAGAGGGACCAACGCCCGCTGTGGCGGCTGGATGTGGGACTGCTGGCAGATGAGGTGGTGTGTGGGAAGGTGAGGGGGTGCATCGAAAGGTACTTGGAGGCCAACGACAACGGGGAGGTGCGGGTGGGGGTAGTATGGGAGGCGTTGAAGGCGGTGATCAGGGGAGAGCTAATCTCCATCAGGGCTCATAGGGAGAAGACAGAGGGCATGGAAAGGGAGAGGTTAGTGGGGGAGATTTTAAGACTGGACAGGAGATACGCAGAGGCCCCTGAGGAGGGATTACTTGGGGAAAGACGACGCCTCCAAACGGAGTTTGATCTGTTGACCACAGGGAAGGCAGAGGCACAGTGGAGGAAGGCGCAGGGGGCGACCTACGAGTATGGGGAAAAGGCGAGTCGGATGCTGGCACACCAGCTCCATAAGAGGATGGCAGCGAGGGAAATAGGGGGAGTCAAGGATGGAAGGGGAGCCACGTTGCGGAGTGTGACGAAAATAAATGAGGTATTCAAGGCCTTCTATGAGGAGCTGTACAGATCCCAGCCCCCAGCGGGGGAAGTGGGGATGAGACGATTCCTAGACCAACTGAGATTCCCGAGGGTGGAGGAGCAAGAGGTGGCTGGTTTGGGGGCACCAATTGGGTTGGAGGAGCTGAGCAAGGGTTTGGGGAGCATGCAGGCGGGGAAGGCCCCGGGACCGGACGGGTTCCCGGTGGAGTTCTACAGGAAGTACGTAGACCTGTTGGTCCCACTACTAGTGAGGACCTTTAATGAGGCAAGAGAGGAAGGGACCCTACCCCCGACAATGCCGGAGGCGACGATTTCTTTGATCCTAAAGCGGGACAAGGACCCACTGCAATGTGGATCGTACAGGCCGATCTCGCTCCTTAACGTGGATGCTAAGTTGCTGGCAAAAGTGCTGGCTACGAGGATCGAGGACTGTGTCCCGGGGGTGATCCACGAGGACCAAACGGGATTTGTAAAGGGCAGGCAACTAAACACCAATGTGCGGCGGCTCTTAAACGTGATAATGATGCCATCAGAGGAGGGAGAGGCGGAGGTAGTGGCAGCTATGGACGCAGAGAAGGCCTTTGACCGAGTAGAGTGGGAGTACCTCTGGGAAGTGCTGCGTAGGTTTGGGTTCGGGGGAGGGTTTATCAGTTGGGTTAAGCTCCTTTACAGAGCCCCGGTGGCGAGTGTGGTGACGAACCGGCGGAGGTCAGAGTACTTTCGGCTGTACCGAGGGACAAGGCAGGGATGCCCCCTGTCCCCCTTGTTGTTTGCATTGGCGATCGAACCCTTGGCCATGTCATTGAGGGAGTCTAGGAAATGGAGGGGGGTGGTCCGAGAGGGAGAAGAGCATCGGGTGTCGCTTTATGCGGATGACCTGTTGCTGTATGTGGCGGATCCAGTGGAGGGGATGGTGGAGGTCATGCAGACTCTAAGGGAGTGTGGGGATTTTTCGGGCTATAAGCTCAAAGTAGGGAAGAGTGAGCTTTTTGTAGTACAGGCAGCGGACCAAGAAAGGGGGATAGGGGATCTACCGCTGAGGAGGGCGGAGGGGAGCTTTCGGTACCTGGGGATCCAGATTGCCAGGAGTTGGGGGGGCCCTACATAAACTGAATCTGACGAGGTTGGTGGAGCAGATGGAGGAGGACTTCAAAAGATGGGACATGTTACCGCTCTCGCTAACGGGTAGAGTGCAGTCGGTCAAAATGGTGGTCCTTCCGAGGTTTCTTTTTGTGTTTCAGTGTCTTCCCATCGTGATCACCAAGGCCTTTTTCTAGAGTGTAGGCAGGAGTATTATGGGGTTTGTGTGGGCGAATAGGACCCCGAGGGTAAGGAGAGGGTTTCTGGAACGCAGTAGGGACCGAGGAGGGTTGGCGCTCCCGAACCTAGGGAGCTACTACTGGGCAGCAAATGTGGCAATGATCCGCAAGTGGGTGGTGGAGGGAGAGGGGGTGGCATGGAAGAGGGTGGAGATGGCGCCCTGTAAAGGAACGAGCCTGGGGGCGTTGGTGACGGCACCGCTGCCGCTCTCGCCGTCAAAGTATACCACGAGCCCGGTGGTGGCAGCAACGCTAAGGATCTGGGGCCAGTGGAGACGGCACAGGGGTGCAATGGGAGCCTCGGTGTGGTCCCCGATCAGGGGTAACCACCGGTTTGTCCCGGGGAGGATGGACGGGGGGTTCCAGAGCTGGCATCGGGCGGGGATTGGAAGAATGGGGGACCTGTTCATTGATGGGACGTTTGCGAGCCTAGGGGCACTGGAGGAGAAGTTTGAGATACCCCCGGGAAATGCTTTTCGATACATGCAGGTGAGGGCGTTTGTGAGGCGACAGGTGAGAGAATTCCCGTTGCTCCCGGCACAAGAAATTCAAGACAGAGTGATCTCGGGTGTATGGGTCGGGGAGGGCAAGGTGTCGGCAATATACCAGGAGATGAAAGAAGAGGGGGAAGCGCTGGTAGAGGAGCTGAAGGGTAAATGGGAGGAGGAGCTGGGGGACGAGATTGAGGCGGGGTTCTGGGCTGATGCCCTAGGTAGGGTTAATTCCTCCTCCTCGTGTGCCAGGCTCAGTCTGATACAATTTAAGGTGGTTCACAGAGCGCACTTGACGGGGGCGAGGTTGAGTAGGTACTTTGGGGTAGAGAACAGATGTGGAAGGTGCTCAGGGAGTCCGGCGAACCATGTCCATATGTTTTGGTCATGCCCGGCACTGGAGGGGATCTGGAGAGGAGTGGCGGGAGCAATATCTCAGGTGGTGAAAGTCCGGGTCAAGCCAGGCTGGGGGCTAGCAATATTTGGAGTCGTGGACGAGCCGGGAGTGCAGGAGGCGAAAGAGGCCGGCATTCTGGCCTTTGTGTCCCTTGTAGCCCGGCGAAGGATCTTGCTAATGTGGAAGGAGGCGAAGCCCCCCAGCGTGGAGGCCTGAATAAATGACATGGCTGGGTTCATTAAGCTGGAGAGGATAAAGTTTGCCTTGAGAGGGTCTGCGCAGGGGTTCTACAGGCGGTGGCAACTGTTCCTAGACTATCTCGCGGAGCGTTAGAGGAAGGTCGGTCAGCAGCAGCAACCCAGGGGTGGGTGGGGGGGGAAACGTCCTATAGGGGGGGTGGGGGGGGTGGGGCTTGCCTGGGGGGGGGGGTTGAGCAAGAGAAAACATGAAGGATTTGGGAAACTGGCAAGTATGGGAGAGAGCCAGTGTACAAAGCTATGTAACATATCATTTTACCATGTGTATATCTTGCTATGTGCGATTTCTTGTTATTTTGTTATGAGGGGGGGGTGGGGTTATTGTTTGTAAGGGTGAAAAATTGTGTTAAAAAACTTTAATAAATATATATAAAAAATAAAACACTGGGGCTGGTCCATGGGATGGAGGATGATGATAACCCGCTTGTAGGGGGACGTGCATTCCATTTATCGACCCCTGGACCCGGGGCATTGTGTCGATGGCGGCGAACCCCGCTGACCGGGCATCCTGGTGGGCTTGGTCCAATTTGAAGTGGATGAATTGAGCCGCCTGGGCATATAGGGTCTCCGTGACAGCGCGGATGCATCTGTGCGTTGAGGTCTGTGAGATCCCGGGCAGGTCCCCACTCGGCGCCTGGAAGTGCCCCGTGGCATAGTGACGAATGTGATATAAAATAGTTAGTTTAAAGATATTAGTTACAGTAATGTAGATGTAGGCCTGTCTAATTCTAGTGAGTTCACAGACAAAGGATTTCAGAAAGCATGGCAAGGAAGGGGTAGGGGGGTCTGTTAGAGGAGGAGAAAAGGATGCTGGGTAACAAGAGGCCAGGGTGAAGGAATGAGAAGTGAGCCAATTAAGATGTATGGCCAGATCAGGAGGAGTATAGGATGACCTATGGGAATCTGTATGCCATTTGAATGTATTTGCAGAGATCCCTTTGTCTCGGACCTCATTCGTTTCCAGGGGGTCCTGGAGACTGGTTCTGTGTTCTGTGTCCCTGAGAAGCGAGTCAGACTTGAAAGTTGGTTAAAAATACATAATAATATGCCTACAAATCCATCTCGAGTTTTATTGAGGCCAGACTGACGGGTAAAGAATTCAACATTTGTCAATAGAGGCTTAGGGCGACCGTCACCTTGACAGCAACCGGGAGCGGGTGTCCTCCCCCATACCCCTGCAGTGCCAGGTTGTGCCATGATCTGGCAGATATGTCACACTGCCTCCCTGCTCAGCAAGTCTTTGTCGCCATGCCCGGTCTGGCAGGTCCTCGAAAGACAGGCGCTGCAGTACACACGAGGCCTCATGCGAGGCTCCTTTGAACCTCCTCCTCCTCGGCCTGTTGGGCAGCGTGCTTTCGATCCTGGCAGCTGCCTCCTGTCTCTCTGCGACAGGCTCCACTGCTGCTCCGCTGTTGCAGCTTCCTCCTCCTCAAGCAGTTCCAGCTCGTACAGACGCAGGGCATCCCCCAGGGCTGCGGCAACTAGCAGCAAGGCCACCATTGCTGATTGTATTCCAATATCCATTGTCTGCAGGGGTTAAAAGGCCTACATGTTAGCATGGTGCATACCCCTGTGCCGAACATTGTAGCCACGTTTGGCACTGCAGACTCTGTCCCGCATGACCCCCTCTCCCCCAACATCTCCGCAGCGTGGCCCCGTTGGTGGCCGGCACCCTGGCGCAGTCCTTGATGCCAGGGATACCATTAGCTGCCACTGCCCTTGCCAGGGGTACGCTCCGCGGCCCTCACCCAGCACCCCCGTTGGGGCTACTGTGGGCGTTGTCCTGAGTGAGCTGCTGGCGAGTGGCGGCCGGGTGGCGGGGAGGTGCATGGCAGAGAGTGGGGGGTGGGGGTGTACCCATCTGGCCGGTGTCACTCTGCAGAACCAGGGGCCAAGGTGGGTGGTCACTGGGGTGCGTAGCAAGATGGCTGCCCTGGTGTAAGTCAAAGGGCGGTTATTTTGGGTGGCAAACTAATGGAGTAGATCATTTGTTTGTTATTGGTCGAGCCAATGCCCTTACGTGAGATATAGTGAAATGCAGTGATGGGGAGATATGGTCGAACTAGCATTGTGAAGGACGCAATCAAATGGGCTGAAGAGTATTCTATTGCTGAACTATCCCATAGCTTTAGTGATTCAGAAGTCAGAATTCGCAGCACAGTCGTGATGGGACATTGGGAGTCCTGCAATAGAGATTTAATGTTCTTTGGTACTGACCACCTTCTTAGTACAGTCAATCCATGCCAGAGGAAATGATTCACTGCCTGTATCATAATTTTAATAATGATGGTCATAAAAACAGAGAGCTCGGTCAAAGGTTTGTTTATAGCTATGTAGCAGACTCCCTGGTGGTTTGGCAATGCTGTAAGAATGTTGGCTGGGAATTACACAAATTACTTACATGCCTCTGACATCCCGTTACCATGGCAAACACTCCATTTTATATAATGCCAGATACCAATGTTTGCCATGTTATATAAACCAGAAGACCTAGGAAGAAGGTTCACATAAGTTTATTATATATTTGAAGGCTGTCGCCAGATGGGTGAAGATTAAAGCCGTGCATAGGGTGCCAGTCGGCAACTAACGAAAGGCCCGGTCCAGGTTCGGGCCGGTATTTAAAGGGCTAAGTAACGAGCCCCCAGCTGGGCGGACCGCTGGTATTCGTGGGTACTGGACAACTGCCCCAGTTTTTCCATGGTGGCTCTGGAGGTAGTGGAGGCCAACCATTGTGAAAGGGCGATTGTGAGGATCAGGAACATCAACCCAATGAAGTGTCCAGCCTGGCCTGCATCCGCACCCAGGGCCGTCCTGGCCATTCCCAGGGATAGGGCGAGGCCGACAGTGGGAGCTTTTGGTTCTCTTGGGAAGCTAAGCACTTTTTCACCATGTGTTCGATGTCCCCGCTGAGTCCAGGCCACCGCACATAGCTTCCCATGAGGAACTTCACTTTCGAGATGCCGGGATGTCGGTTACTATCGCGTGTCAACCCGGTCGTAGGACGACCACTTGTGCTCCCCATACAGATCTTTTTATACCATCTTTCACACTGACCTCCTGTCACTTCGCGAGGAAGGGCTGTAAGTCTTCCATGGGGGGTCCCTGTAATCCACACTCAGGACAATGTGGTGTAACCTCATCAGTGTAAGGTCCTTATGAGTCTATGTGCCCATCTACTTGGCTGTCACGGGTAGGGTATCCATGAAGATTAAGGTCATTACGACTTACTACTGGAGGGGGAGGCGGGGCTTGCAGGCAGCAATAATCGACTTCGGGCATCTGCATTCTCTATCTGTGCTCCTGGGCAGTGCTCGAATGTACACTCGCAGGTTTCTAATATCAGCACGCGGCATTGGATCCAGGCTAAGGCTATTGGGGGAATTGACTTGTCCTCCTTGAAGAGGCCCAATAGAGTTTATGGTCCGTGATAATGGTGAAATGGCAACCGCAAACATATTGACGGATTTTCTTTACTGAATATACCAGAGCCAATCCCTCTTTCTTGATCGGGGAGTATCATCTCTCCACAGCAGCCAGGGTCCTGGATACAGTCTCTATCAGTTGTTCAGTGCCATCATCCCACCGGTGGGATAATACTGCTCTAATTCCATAAGGCAAGGCATCGCAGGTGGGGATGAGTGGTCTTGAGAGTTCATAGCGTGCCAGTATTTTAGTCGCCAGCCGTTGCTTTTTTACCCTGGTGAACACTTCGTCCTGTGGCATTTGCCAAGACCACATTTGATCCGATGGTATACATGTGGCCGGGGCGAAATTCTCCCGCTACGGCGTGATGACCGCCGACTGATGCCCAAAACGGCGCCAATCAGACGGGCATCGCGCCGCCCCAAAGTGCGGAATGCTCCGCATCTTTGGGGGCCGAGCCCCAACATTGAGGGGCTAGGCCGACGCCGGAGGAATTTCCGCCCCGCCAGCTGGCGGAAACGGCCTTTGTTGCCCCGCCAGCTGGTGTGGAAATGACATCTCCGGGCGGCGCATGCGCGGGAGCATCAGCGGCCGCTGACAGTTTCCCACGCATGTGCAGTGGAGGGAGTCTCTTCCCCCTCCGCCATGGTGGAGACCGTGGCGGAGGCGGAAGGGAAAGAGTGCCCCCACGGCACAGGCCCGCCCGCGGATCGGTGGGCCCCGATCGTGGGCCAGGTCACCGTGGGGGCACCCCCCGGGGCCAGATCGCCCCGCGCCCCCCCCCAGGACCCCGGAGCCCGCCCACGCCGCCTTGTCCCGCCGTTCAAAAGGTGGTTTAATCCACGCCGGCGGGACAGGCAATTTATCGGCGGGACTTCGGCCTATCCGGGCCAGAGAATCCAGCGGGGGGGCCCGCCAACCGGCGCGGCCCGATTCCCGCCCACGCCGAATATCCAGTGACGGAGACTTCGGCAACCGGCGGGGGCGGGATTCACGGCAGCCCCCGGCGATTCTCCAACCCGGCGGGGAGTCGGAGAATGACGCCCCTGTGGATGGTCGGCACTCATCAGCTGGCCCGTGCTTTTCTGGAGGCGCCTGTCATGCAGGGTCTTCTCTGGCTGGCCCTGGCCCTCACACCGCCGTGCTACCGCAACGGCACCGGCAGCCAGCTCGATGGCGAGCATAGCTGGCCGTAGTCCAAAATCCCGGGGCTGGATTCTCCGCCCCGCCACATTTCTGCCCCGACCCGCCAGCGGGATTCCCGTTACGCCAGCCGGTCAATGGGGCTTCCCATTGTGGGGCAGTCCCACGCCGTCGGGAAACCCCCGGGCGCCGGCAAAACGGAGAATCACGCCGGCGGAGAATCCCGCCCCATGTCTCTGCAGGAGGAGGAGGGAGAGATCGAGAAAATCAGCAAGATGAGGATTCCCTTCACCATCCAATGCCACCAGGTTACAGGATCACCCTGAGTTGTCCTGCTGCGCCACCCTCACCATGGGCTGTATTGTCCGATTTGGAGACTATGTCCCAATGACGGCGTGGGAACGGTGGCGTTTTATGAACAGAAAATCGGTGCAAAACGGCCACCGATCCTCCGGTTGGTTGAGGGCCAGCAGGCACGCAGCGTAGAGCACCCAGCTCCAGCTGCTGATCCAGCCGGAGAATTGCCGGTTCCGTGGCCACATATGTGCATGGCGGCGGCCTGCAGCAGACCCGGCCTGCCAAATAGTGCCCCCCTTTGGCCAGGCTCGCCACCTCCATACCATCCCCCACCAGCGACCCCAGCCCCTGCCAATGTCCCCCCCCTGCCCGCAGCTCGGCTCTCCCCCGACTGTGGCGGTGCTGGACTGAGTCCACAGCCGCCACACCGAGCTCCCGAAGAAAATAGCATGAGAGATCCACACCGTCAGGTACTCAGCCGGCCGGGGGCGGAGCATGGGGGGAGGGCCTCAGCTAACGTCCTTAGGCCGTCCGTACGGCGTCCGGAGTTACTCCCTCGTTTTGGAGGGGGTGGTGCATCGCGAAAGCAGCGCCGCCCCGATTTCGTCGCAAACGGGGATTCTCCGGCCGTTTGCCAAAAGCAATTTCGGCATCGGAGACCGGAGAATCCCAACCCATGTGTTCCAACCCCCCCCAGCATTCACTTTGAGATGAAGTAGTCCACAGTTCCTCCTTGTCCCCATCAGTGACTGACACACAGCCCGTGACGTGGGGAATCTCTATCCTCACTACCCCATCCCTGCCGACTGTGGTAACAGTGGCTGTCACAATCGTGTAAGCGAGAGGCTCTGTGCCCCTGTTATGTCTCCCAGTGAGGTCCACTGTGGGTCTCCTCACTGGGTGAGCCTTGGGCTTTCCCACCAGAAGGTGGCATCTGGTTGTGTGCTGGAGACGTTCATACTGTGCAGCCAATTGTCTCCACGGTAAGAGACGGGCTTGCGGGCAAGCCCTACAGATGGGAATGAGCAAGGGATGTGTGAGTTTGCTGGGACCTTAGCTGCAGCGTGATGTGGAGCCTGTGTTCGACACACAGGTTGTGACAGAGAGTTGGTCACATTTCCTGGCCGGGGATGGGTTGGCTGGGACCAGGGGCGTGGTGGGCAAGCAGGGCTTGGAGATACCTTGTGGTCCTCAGGGGTGGGCTAGCTGAATGTGCCACTGGTGAGGCTCTTACTCTGAGAGGGGCTGTGTGCCAGGGAGGGTTTCAGCGATGCCTGTGCACGTGTCCTTTGTTTGGGATGAGGTCTGCTGATCCCTTGCAACCACTGCAGTGGAGCAACGCTTCTAAGGAGTGCACTGAGGAGTGCAGGGAATTGGCTGAAAGGGCAGTGGCCCTCCCCATTCCCAATGTCCAGTCCCTCGATCAGGTGCCGAATTCCTTTGTCCACTGGCCACCACCCCCAAAGATGACAAGCTGACTCATAGTTATAGGTGTCATGCATGTTTCATGGGAACAGGCCCACCTGCAAATGGGTTAATAACAGCAGCGGTGCGGTGAGGCTCTTAAGTAGACATGAATTGGAGGTGGGGCAGGAAGGTCAGCCATGGGCCTAGTTCCATCCAGAACTTAATTCTGGCAGAGGCAAGAAGGTCAGCGGTAGGGAGTGCCACCCACTGAATTAAATACCTTCCCCGCCTCCAAGCTAGGTTCTACCCTTTATGTGAGCACAATAACGTGACTCGTTTCCCTGGTTAATTCAAACTTAAACAGTGTTACGCGATTGGTTTCGTTTCTATCGGACTGCGACAGTCCCTTTTTAAAAAAATGATTAGCAGGATATTGAAAATCCTGGTGATGATGATGATTATTTTCTGAGGGATGAAAGATGGATTCTATCTCAATTAGGGTCTTGGGTTTTGAAAACATCAGCATTGGAAGAGGTCAGGTATAAACCACCGAAGAAGAAAAATAGTCAGAATTTCCACGAAATTGTTTAGATTAACAAGGCTCCCACAGTAGTAGGCTATTCAAGGAAAATAAATATTATTATTTAAGTTATTTATAAAGGGTAAACTAAGTTATGTTCTTTCTGTGCTTAACAAAGTTTTCACTGTCATTGTATCACATTACCATTTGACTATTTGCTTGTTCATTATTTAAGATGCTAAAGCATCACTTGATGTGATGCTCCACCAGTTTTGAAGCCTGGAGTTAGGCATGGGATAATTACAGTAACTAAAAATACTTGTTAAATAAGCCTCGCTGTTTATTTTTTGTGATTGAAACATTACCGAGATCTCAAGGACAGGCACTGTTGAATGTTTGGAGAGTCGGGACTCTCTCATGATGCTGTCTAAGAAAGGAGAGGTGAAATAACCTGGAGAAGAAGAAGGTTAGAAAAAAGGAACCTAAAAAAATGTGACTGGTCCATCACTTTGCAGTGCTCCCATTTCTAAGATTTGTCATTCGAACAGCAATCGAACATGAGCTGAAGCAATATTCACGGTTACACCCCGTGGACGCACCTTGTGCCATTACTGTTGGTCACCCAATGGTCATCCTGATACTCTATGTTATGGGAGTCGTTTACACACCTCGTGCATCTACTGCCCCGAGAAGATCCTCAGAACTCAGTGTTTAAACAGGAGTAGGCAAAATTTAAGGCTTCAAAACATGTGCTATTATTGCACAAAGTTAGGGCTTATGGGATTAGAGGGCATGGATTGAGGACAGGTTAATGGACAGAACATAGAGAGGAACAAACAAGTCATTTTTGGGTTGGAAGGAACCACAAGGATCTATTTAAATCGACATTGAGGTCTTAGATGAGTAGACTGAGTAGAATGGCCGGATTCTTCCAGCCGTTCACGCTGGTGGGATTGGGATGGCGCATCCCGCTGTGGATTTTCCGGTGACTGGGGTGCATTCAACATGAAACTCCGTTGACAACAGTAGGACCAGACAATCCCGCCACAGGCCATAGGCGGGGCACCTCTACCAAGGCTAAACACACAGAAGGTTGTGCAGAGAATCCCGCCCAATTTTTCCAAGTTTGTTGAGGTTGGATGGGAAAGTAAGCTGTAAAGGGGCTGCAAAGAGATACAGACAGGTTAAGTGAGGAAGCAAGAACTTGGCAAAAGGAGTATAATATGAAGAAAGGTGAAGCTGTTCACCTTGGAGATAAAAGTCGAAAAGTAGAATATGTTGTAAATGGTGAAAGATTGGGAAATGCTATTCAGAGGGTCCTCAGAGCCCTTGTACATGACTCACAGAAGGTTAACATGCAGGTACAGCAAGGAATTAGGTAAGGATTTATTAAATAAGGATTTATTCATAAAATGGATTAACGCTAATCCATTTTAATAAGTTCTCCACATCATTTTAAGAAAGGTTAATAGTGCAGAGGTCTTACTGCAATTGAACCTTGGTGAGACCACACCTGGATTGCTGTGTGCAGTTTTGGCTTTCTTTAGAAGGATATTTACCATAGTGGCTGAGGGTGAGGGGGTTAGGAGGGGGGGGTGGGGGGGGGGGGGGGGGGGGGGGCGGGGAGGCAAAGGTTCAGTAACCTGAATCCTCAGATGAGGGGATTGTTTTATATGGAGATTGAGTTGACCACAGTTTTGGATCAATGAGATGTGAACTCCTTGATTATATATAGGAAGTCTGGAACTTGAGGTCACAGCCTTAGAATAAGTGGTCACCAATTTCGGTCTGAGATGAAGGAAATTGTCTTCCTCAACCAAGAATAGAAAATGCTGGAAAATCTCAGCGGCTCTGACAGCATCTGTGAAGAGAAAAGAGAGCTAATGTTTTGAGTCTGGGTGACTCTTCGCCAAACCCGCTGAGATTTTCCAGCATCTTTTGTTTTTGTTTCGGATCCCGGCATCTGCTGTAATTTGCTTTTATGAAACCTTCTTCCAAATCCTTTAGGGTTCTTTGGGATTCTCCACTGCAGAGGCTGTAGATGTTCCGTTAGTGAGTATATCCCGGGTTCCTTGGACAATTCCTTTGTGTGTGGTCTGTTAGCACTCTGCGGGTAAGGGATCCAAAAATCAATGCTACTGAGTTTCTAGGTCTCTGACTGTCGTTTTGGGGAGGGGTCACGGCTTAATAACCCATTGATGTAAACTATACTGTGAAAAAGAGTTGGAGGATTAACACATTTTTCGTTTACATAAAGTGCTTTGTGGCTTGAAGAAAAGTTATGATTTCACATTGTTTACAGTATCTGCAGAAAATGCTGGAGTTTAACAATGCAGCTGTGACACAGCTGGCCAGTCAGGATTCCAAACCTTAACCCATTGAACGCACCCTGACAACAACAAGGGCGGGATTCCCCAGCCGTATGCAGGAGGCGGAGGGCCACTCATGGCTGCAGGATTCTCTGCCCCACTGCTGTCAATGGGAATTCCCATTGACCCACCCCACGCTGTCAGTGAGTCCACTGGTGGAGGTATGCTGCCAGTGGGATTGGAGAATCCCGCCGCCCGCAAAAGGCTGCACAGTTCCGGCCTAGAACGCTACTGATCCGGTCACCTGGATAAATTAGAATAAAGAAAATGGATAAATTAAGATAACTTTATGATGAGATTTGCATTTCTCAGGATACGTGATACTGGTTGCTGGAGTCTGGTCTGATGCTGCCTGTACTTTACATCAGGGTTGTTCAAAACACAGGACTCGACCCGCGGGTGGGTTGTGAAGCGATTGGTCACGCCGTTCCAGCGGTGGTCCTGATTACACGAGAAGCGCCCAACAGCCCTACCAGCTTTAAAATTGAGAATGATGGCCGACCGCTACCGGCCTTTAAATGGGAATGATGCAGTCTTCCAGCAGATCATGTGGCCTGCACAAATACTGGACGTTAAACGACCTGTGCTTTTGGCACAAGATCACAGAGGAGAGCTTCTTCCATTTTCTAGCTGCTAGTAAGCAAGGCAAGCGGACTGTGAAGGTGCATCATTTTGTTACAAGGAAGAGAAAGTCAGAGTTGCAAATTGGCAGTGTATCTACTGGCCAGGATTTCACATCTGAATCTGCTGGAGAGAGCAATTCAGGAGAGTCCACGGCAGGACAAAGCAGTGCTAGTGTTAGCTCTGTACAGAGCTCCATGGTCTCTGGTGAACAGCCTGCATTCCCTACAAATAAAAACTTAAATCAGGAACAAAGCTGTATAAAGATGATTTCTTGAGGTATGGCTTTGTTAATTGTGCCAATGATAATCAGGATGCCAAGTCCATGCTTGTTATATGCAGGGAAGTACTGGTGAATGAGAATTAAAACCCTCAATGCTTCAAAGGCATTAGAAGACATGGCGAGTTTGAGGACAAACCTCTTGATATTTTTCAAAGGATGCAGCAAGAACGTAAGTGATCAGCTGAAGTCCTTAGCAGAAATGTAGCATTGAGTGACAAAGCACAATTAGCCTCTTACATGGTAGCTTACCGTGCAGCTAAAGAGAAAATGCCCAACACTGTATCAGAGACAGTAATTCTTCCTGCAGCATTACACATAGCTCGTACAGTCCTAGATGAGCGGTCAGCTGAAAAACTGAAATGCATCCCACGCAGTGACAACACTGAATTTGTGATCTTGCCGAGAATTTAGAAGCCCAGCTTATTTCTCATTTAAAGTCAGCGCAGGAGTTCTCAATACAACTGGATGAAAGTACAGATGTTTCAGATTGTGTAACCTGGCTGGTTAACGTTCGGTATGTTTGGCACAATGAATTTGTCGAGGATTTGCTGTGCTGCCTTACATTACCAACCAGCACAACTGGTGCACATTTTTAAAGCATTGAATTGTTACATGGTTGGAAAGTGCGGGTTCGACTGGGTTCAATGCAGAGGAATCGTAAGCAACGGGGCAGCCAACATGATTGGGAAAAACAGTGGAGTTATAAAAGGATTAGGAAGGCAGCTGGTTAGGACATTGCTTCATTCACCATGAGGCATTGGCATCAAAAGGAATTCCATCTGATCTTGAAGTGGCGTTTGTAGCCACCTGGGTTGGCCAACTCCCGATGTAAAATGGAGAACAGCAAAGGCTGCAGGGAAATTCAGCTAACACAGGCAGAAACCAGCAGGTGCCAGTTACTGTGTATTAAACTCTGCAAAAGCCCAGACAGCATTGATACAAGCAGCCATCTGCATAATAATGTAGCAGCCATCTACATACTAATAAGTGATCCCCGGGAACAATCGCAACATTTGGGACAAACAAAGCTAAGCCAGACTCCCCGGCGCCAGCAGGAGCCAACACAAAAGAGGTTAACGGACACCTCAAGACCGCCTATCGATCAGGGAACCGCTCCAGTATTGGAGAAATCGAACCAAGCAATTGGAACGAAGTCCAATCACCTGGAACCAGGTACGGGGTCTGCCCCAAAAGGCAGGAAGCCCCTGGGGACTATAAAGTTAAGCCCCCGAGTTCAAATCGTTCTTCTTGACCGGGTCACTCAGCAACGCGAACCAACCTTGACCGTGACCGGTTCAACTGCCGCTGATATCCAGTAAGTCTTAAGTCAACACTCGCTACGAGATAGGTGCTCCTTGCTACCAATCCGTACCAACTTCGAATCCCGCAGACTCAGAACCCGAACGAAAGGCCATTTGTTCCCCTGACCTGGTGGGCCAGTCCGAAGCTAAGTATAGGCCTGTTAGTTGTAGAAGTAGCTTAGAAGTAGAATTTGTGCATGAGTGGCGATTACTGTGTATAATAAATGTGCTTTGATTTGAATCTTACTAATCGGTGTATTGGGTTATTGATCATTACTTGAACTTGAACCTCATGGCGGTATCATAAAGATACTTGGCGAATCGAGAGCAAAGGTTATAAAACAGAGCCAATTGAACCAACCAAAAGTTAGCAACATATTACTGGCGACATCTGACGGGACCCGAACTAGAAGTGGCTTAACCACTCCGGGAGAACCCAAAAATTTGAATTAGAGTCCAATTGGGAACAGAAAACCACAAGTGTTCAAGCAGTTCTGATCAATCCTCATAATCCGGAAGTGTGTTAAATGCATGCGTAACTAACAGGGCTATAAGGTAAACTGATGGATTTTTTTGTTGCGACAAAACTGTCGGGAGTTTGTACTTCGGAAATTAACGAAAGCCGTACCCGTATTTACAGCACCGCCTTAGCTCCCTTGTTCCAAATTTAAAAGAAACAGTCAGATAAGAAAGATGGCAATGCAGGTAATGCAACGCCTCATGAACCCAGAAGAATTTGCGGTCGCACCGACCAGCAGCAGTAGAGTAGGACAATGTCCCGTATGGGAGGAAAAAATCAGGAAGTACCTCAAAGGGAAAGATGGCCCCTTTGGAGTGAATTCTGTGACAACGAGGAACCAGGCCCCGGGAGTATAGGACATACTTGGTGGGGGAACCTGAGCGAGATTCACAAGAAGAGCTGAGGGAAAGCTCGCAAGCCGATGGCAATCGTGTCCTGCTTGGCACAATTGTGAGGCACAGAGGAGATCGTTAGAATGCTCCGGACAGAGATAGAAGGCATACATCAAATGAGCAAGGTCGATGTAAGTGAGGTAGAAAGAGAGAACTTAGAGTTAAGGAGGAAGCAAAAGACGGAGAGGTGGATGATGCCAAGTGGGCACACCAGTCTTGTCTGCCGCACTTAAGCAGCTTCCAGTCCCAGTGTGAAAAGGCCTATAAGGACACGCAACGTGCAGTCCTGATACGAGAGGAAACCGAGAAGCAGGTAGAAGCATTGCAGAGGTAGTGTAGTGACCTGAAGGCAGCGTTAAGAGCACTCCATGCTGCCACGACGGAGCAAAGACAAAGCTCATTACACCACGCAAAGTGCCGGAAGCAGATTGCAGAGCTGCAATCTCTGCTTTCAGTCCAAAAAGGATTCCAGGAAACCTTTGGAGCAAAATTAAATGAGGAAGACGGCCCTGATTGGGAAGAGTTAAATGAGACAGCGCAGAGATATGTTCAGGGAACATGTGCGTAGGGAAAGCCCCAAAAGAGGAAAGCGCCCCAACCCCCCACAGAGCAGATAGTTCGGGCTCCAATGAACCCTGTAACCACCTACCGCACAGCCACATCGGACGATACGGAATTTCTGTACACCACCCCCTTAACAGTGACCCAATTACGGGACGCGTGCGAGAAAATCAAACCGTTCCTCCCCACCTCAGACCCCCACCACTTCTTTGCCAGAGTAAAGCAGCAGGCGACCATGTACGGCCTGGATGAGCGAGAGCATGTAAAGCTCACAGATTTGAGTCTAGACCCTTCGGTCGAAGCAGCCCTTCCCGACCTACAGAATGTAGGAGGAGGCACCCTTGCAGAAATGCATACCGCGGTCCGAGATGCGATCGGGTATAACCGAGGTGACCCTGTAGATGGCCTCAATAAATGCAGGCAAAAGAAAACTGAGCACCCCACAGCGTTTGCTGGATGCCTGTGGATCCACTTTGCAGCAGTTTTTGGAGACTTAGACCATGCCCATTTGTCCCCAGACAACATGGCCAAATGGACCCGCACCCTCATCTCCCATGTCACAGAAACAGGACAAAAAGCGTGCGCGAATTATGATCCTTCAGAGGAGGCTCATAATGAGAAATGGGTAGTAAAAAGATTGTCCCGCGCCTGGGAGCAGTCTGTACAAAACAAACCCGCAGTTAAAAATCCCGAAGAAAAGCAGGCAGAAGCAGACATACAAGCCGTTAAAACACACCAGAACCCCGCATGGGTAAATGAAAGCAAAAACAGCCCCCCACCAAAGTCACAGGATTTTCTCGCACGCGTCCCGTAATTGGGTCACTGTTAAGGGGGTGGTGTACAGAAATTCCGTATCGTCCGTGGACAGTTGGGACATTTTGCAAGGGAATGCAATGCCCCACAAAAGCCACAGAGAACCCAGCAGACGGGCACTCTAAGTAAGAATAAGACAGAGCCCATTCATAGTGTGAGCACCCGTTCAGATCGGACGGACCTGAACGGAACGGACTGACTGTGTTCGGGCTCCCCCAGTTGGGTCTGCGATACCCTTTGGGATAGGTCCGGATGACCGGTAGTTGCAGCGACAATGCAAGGACAGCCCATCGAGTTTCTCTGGGACACAGGAGGGTCCCGCATCACGATAAATTCCTCCACCATGTTCCAAAAGGACACGTGGCCCACTACAGCCACTATCACCCTCAGCGGCTTTACAGGCCACTCACAGCAGGGTCACATCACAGCCCCTGTACCCATTCAAATCGGCAACATCACCACCAAGCACCCCTTAGTTTTAGTTGACCTGCCCCACACAGCAGAACACATTCTAGGAATCGATTTTATGAACTCCCACCATCTATCATTTGATCCAGTCAACCAATGTGTCTGGAAGATGGCAAAATCTGCAAGAGCCCCTGCAACGCTCACAATAGGCCAACAAAATTAGCGCAGTAGACGAATTTTGGTTTAACCCGACCACGCTTAGCATGGACAAGCAGGTTAGGGCAGTTCTACAGAAAAACAGGACAACATTCGCGACTCACAAACACGACTGTGGCTGGATGACTGGTTCAGTACAAATCACAGGACCTGACCCTAGACCCCAAAAACAGTATGGATTTCCCCAAGAGGCAGAGGGAGAAATCGCAAAAGTAATCGACAGCTTATTAGAGCAGGGCGTACTTAGATAAGTAGCCTCCACTAATAATGCCCCGATTTGGCCAGTGAGAAAGCCCGATGGATCATGGCGACTGACCATTGATTACCAGGAACTCAACAAAATCACCCCCAAGCAGCCCCACAGTAGCAACAAGCCCCGAGACCATGCTCAAGCAGGGACTCAATTCCCGATACTTTGCGGTTTTGGATATCAGTAATGGATTCTGGTCCATTCCATTGGCAAAGGCGTGCCAGTACAAATTTGCCTTCACCTTTAAAAATCAACAGTACACGTGGACATGCCTTCCACAAGGATTCCACAAAACCCCCTCCATTTTCCACCGACAGCTGGCAAATTGTTTAGCCAAGTTTTCTCGCCCGAATGTATGGTCCAGTACGTAGATGACCTACTACTGCAGACAGACACCAAGGAAGAGCACATCGAGCTTCTGTCCGAACTCCTGGAACTCTTACATTCAATTGGATGTAAAGTTAACCCCAAAAAGGCCCAGATTTTGGAAGATAAAGTGATATATTTGAGTACAATTATCACACATGGTAAACGTGAGATCGAGCACAAAAGGATTGACTCGATTGCTAAATTGCCTCTTGTCCAGAACGTTTCAGCGATCCGGTCGTTTTTAGGACTGGTTGGCTACTGGCGAAACCACATTGACGGTTTCGCCAGCAAGGCAGCACCCCTCTCAGACCTCCTACAGAAAGGAGCCCCCTGGGAATGGCTTCCGCAGCATACGGATGTTGTGGGCTCTTTGAAACAGGCACTCATAGCAGCCCCCGCACTACAAGTTCCAGACCCGCTTTCCCCCTACGCAATAGAGGTAGCGACCACAGACCGCACCCTTTCGGCCGTGCTCCTTCAGTAACGGCACGAACAGTTAAGGCCCGTGGCTTACGCCTCCAGAGTTTTAGATGCTGTGGAGCAGGGATTTTCAGCCTGTGAAAGGCACCTGCTCACAGTATTCTGGGCAGTACAGTATTTTTCGTACATTACCGGACTCAACCCCATCACAATTCTCACCGAACACACCCCCACCCAACTTTTACTGGACGGACGACTCAAGGACGGATACAATCAGTCAGATTAGAGCAGCTAAATGGACCCTTCTTTTGCAGGGACGGGACATCACTGTTAAAAGGACAAAGACCCACACTTCATTAGCCGACAACTTTCAGTACCACGGAACCCCCCATGAATGTGAAATTATCTCTCCACACTACAACACAGTCCCCTTTATTGCTAAAACACCCCCCAGAAAGATAGGTAGTTCAAACCAGAGCCCCAAGCACACAGACACGTGCGAACCCATAAGGATATATGTGGATGGATCTTCCACAATATTAGAACGGAAATGCATAACAGGATGTGGTATTTATGTCGAGGACGCGCAGGGACGTGCCCTAGAAGAAATAGCAATTAAACCTCCAGGACACTTAGGTGCACAGGCAGCAGAACTTGCGGCTATTGCATACATAGTGGAACACCCAGATTCCTTCCCCAGCCGAGCAGACATATATTTGGACAGCCTCTATGTCTGCAACAGCCTCACGGAATTCCTACCCCTGTGGAAAGCAAGAGGATTTGTTTCCGCTGACGGAAAACCCCTCCCCTCAGCCCCATTGCTCCGTCACATCTTAGAGAGAGCACAGAACAGGACTTTTGGGATAGTCAAAGTTCGTAGTCACCATTGTTCCTCCCCCCCTGGAAATGTAAAGGCCGACGCACTGGCTAAAGCAGGTTCCAGGCACGGATATTTTTGGACACCCCACCGAAAGTGCACCAGAGAATGCAGTTCAGGTCTCGCAGACTAACATCGAGGATTTAGTGCAGGCCCAGAAGCAGGACAGCAATCTCAGGGAGATTTTAAAAGGAAACTATCCAGCCCCCTATGAGTGGTTTAAGAATGCTCTGACCACACATGATGGTGTGGTGTTAAAAGGCACCCTTTATGTGGTTCCTGAACAGGACAGGAACCAGCTCATTTGTTTGTCCCATGACAGTCATGGACATCAGGGAATCGATCCCACTACAGCTCACCTCAGGCAGCTCTGCTGGTGGCCGACTTTAAAGGACGATGTAGATCACTACATTGAGAATTGCCTTATCTGTGCCCAGAACATCCCGGACAGATAAGCCAAAAAGGCTCAGCTCAGTCACACCCGACCCGTTAATGGCCCCTGGACTAACCTCCAGATTGATTATATAGGACCATTGCCCCCTTGCAGGAATGGTTATAAATATGTACTCGTGGCGATAGACACGTTTACAAAATGGGTGGAAGCATTCCTATCCAGAACAAACACGGCAAAGACCACAGCCAAGATCTTAACCCACCACATCTTTACGAGATGGGGACTCCCCCGCAGCATTGAATCCAACCAAGATTCCCATTTTACGGAACGTGTCATGAAGAACGTCCTCACGATATTTGGCATTACCCAAAAATTCAACATTGCACACCACCCCAGTCGAGTGGTATCATGGAGCGCATGAATCGGACCCTAAAATCCACCCTCAGAAAAATGGTCCAGCAAAACAACACCACTTGGGATTCGGTCCTCCCTTTTGCGCTCATGTTTTTGCGAAACACGGTTTCCACATCCACAGGTTACACCCCACACACCCTCATGACCGGACGGCCCATGAAAGGCACAGAATTTTTATTAGGCTTGGACTTGACCAGCCCCGAAGTGACGGCCCTCACACACGAGAACTCAGTCAAACAATTAGGGGAGAATGTTAAAACGGCTCAGCTAGCAGCCGCAGTGAAATTGGGCACAAGAAAGAAACAGAGCAAGGCCTGTTTCGATAAGACATCGCATGCGACTGAGTTCAGTGTAGGACAGCAAGTCATGCTCTCCGTATACAACCCCAGCACATTCCTGTCACCAAAGTACTCGGGTCCATACTCCATTGCGGACAAAGTAAGCCCTTCTGTCTACAAAATAAAGTACCCCAACAGAAAGACTGTGTGGTTCCATATCAACCAGCTGAAGGCATTTGGAACACAGTCTAACCACGCACACCATGTCATGCTCGACGCAGCAGACCACGCCCCGCCCACAACCAACGTAACCCTACCCTCCCCCAACACGTCCAGCCCAGCCACGGACTCAAGTCCGACTCCACCCTCGAACTCTAGACTCCGCCCCGGAACACCCACAGACAGCAGCAGCAGCGACAGCGACTGTGACTCGGACAATAGCCACAGCATGCCTCCCTACTATCCCCATGCAACAGGACCCACACCCAGCGAATCTGACCACGATTCGAGTGATCCCTTCATGATCACTTTCCTAAACAAACCCCACCACTGACCCCCGGCCTACAATGACGACCCCGATTCCGTCCCCACAGAACTAGACACCACCTATTGGCACTGAGATAATTCGTACAGACTCGTTTGGAATGACGAGAGCGATCCAAAATCACACCATGCAGCCCTATCAGCCCTGATACACTCGAGAGTTTGGCATCCGGGAGAAGGTGACGACCTTGAGTCTGAATCCCAAAACGAGAACCCCTTTGCGACCCTGTTTGCAACCGATAACTGAGGTGTCCAGATTATGTTTCAAAAGGAACCGCTTGGGAGAAATGGTGTCCTTTCTGATGGAACCTGCAGCATGTTTTATGTTGTTTGTAGTGTTTTGTTAAATGTAATATGTAAGACCAGAAAAAAAATTTCCACGGCCCCACGCCACCACCCCTCTGACGCCCACTGGCAGTCAGAGAAACTAGTTTGGCCAGACGCTAGTTCAGAGGAACTAATTTGTCCGCAGAGACTTATTAAGGTCCCAGACGGCAGTTCAGAGGAACTCGTCTGTCGACGGAAACACAGACCCACGTTCGTAACTGCTCTTCTGGTTCGAGGGAAGAACCACTACGGCAACCCCCCACGATGACTACATTTCTTGCCCGTTCTTGTCGGTTGCTCAGGCAGTGGAGAAATGGCATTGGGACCCGCCCTGCCTGGGAACCCCCCTCTGGTCAGCTACGCTCGGGTAGGGCACACACGGCATTGGTCGCCGTCCGACCCGGGGATTCCATCCAACTCTTACTCGTCGCGGCCCATACGCACCTCATTTCGGAAAGTTTTGTTCAAAAAGTTTTCTTTTGTTTCAGGTAACCCTTAGGTTGCCAACCACATGCTATTTACATCCTCAAACATTTGGATGGTAAACTGCACAATCTGCGAGATGGCTCGCACTGGTTCATTATTTGTAAGTGTGTCTTGTCCTGAAATTCGGTTTCTGAAAAAAAAAAAGAGGGAGTCACACATAATGACCAATTATAAAGGGAGTAATTGGCACTAAAGGACAGACAGGCTATCGTACGAGATATTAAACCAAGATAGTAACAGACACTATGCTTGATCACACAGAACTCCAGAAGCTCCAGGACCAGAGAAGAGAAGAGAAGAGAAGTGAAAGAAGAAGAACCATGAGGACATCCTCTGCGTGGCTCATAACCCTAATGGACATTTGGTTGCATGCGAACGCGAACCCCCTGACCTCAACTCCCCCCAGCCGTTAATGATTCACTTCCCCACAGTACCCAGAGCCCAGTCACAAGCGGCACCACACCATCTTGGTGTGCCAGGTTTATAACCTGGTACTCCCTGTCCTACGTGATAGAATCCCTACTGGTATTGGCGATACTCTGCTGAATCGTGCAGACTGTTCGTCTGAGAAAATGGAGAAGGAGAGACTACCGCGCTTGCACCCCGGTATATAGTATAAGATACCCTATTTTCAGATATGACCAGACCCCCGACCCCTGCGATCTATAATAAAGAGCATTCGTTTGCGATTTGTTGTGAATAAAGAAATGTTCATGAGTAACTGTATAATCCTGAGCTTGACTGCCAAGCCAGAAAATGTGTATAAAACTGCTATGATTTTGTTTGTATGGTTTAGGAAGTTAGTGTGATGAAATGTTTGAGTGAGTGTAGTTTATTAAGGATAGTTAGAGGTTCCGATTTTCTTATTTTGCAATGCATGTCCCTGTTTGACATAGTGCCCCTCAGAATCGTCAGTTAAAATTTTTTTGCATAGTTATGGTCAGTGTAGAGGCCATAGAAGAGTGCTCGCCGGGTCAGAGAATGAAAAACAACGCAGTTATGTGATCCTTCATGCTTCGCGGTGGATCATAAGAAGGGGATGTAGCCACCTGGGTTGGCCAACTCCCGATGTAAAATGGAGAACAGCAAAGGCTGCAGGGAAATTCAGACAACAGAGGCAGAAACCAGCAGGTGCCAGTTACTGTGTATTAAACTCTGCAAAAGCCCAGACAGCATCGATACAAGCAGCCATCTGCATAATAATGTAGCAGCCATCTACATACTAATAAGCGATCCCCGGGAACAATCGCAACATTTGGGACAAACAAAGCTAAGCCAGGCTCCCCGGCGCCAGCAGGAGACAACACAAAAGAGGTTAACGGACACCTCAAGACCGCCCATCGATCAGGAAACCGCTCCAGTATTGGAGAAATCAAACCAAGCGATTGGAACGAAGTCCAATCACCTGGAACCAGGTACAGGGTCCGCCCCGAAAGGCGGGAAGCACCTGGGGGCTATAAAGTTAAGCCCCCAAGTTCAAATCGTTCTTCTTGACCGGATCACTCAGCAACGCGAACCAACCTTGACCGTGACCGGTTCAACTGCCGCCGAAATCCAGTAAGTCTTAAGTCAATGCTCGCTACGAGATAGGCGCTCCTAGCTACCAATCCGTCCCAACTTCGAATCCCGCAGACTCAGAACCCGAACGAAAGGCCATTTGTTCCCCTGACCTGGTGGGCCAGTCCAAAGTTAAGTATAGGCTGTTAGTTGTAGAAGTAGCTTAGAAGTAAAATTTGTGTATGAGTAGCGATTACTGTGTATAATAAATGTGCTTTGATTTTAATCTTACTAATCGGTGTATTGAGTTATTGATCATTACTTGAACTTGAACCTCGTGGTGGTATCATAAAGATACCTGGCGACTCGAGAGCAAAGGTTATACAACAGAGCCAATTGAACCAACCAAAAGTTAGCAACACATTGAAAGGAATTATGAAAGTTGTAAATTTTATTAAATGCAGTACTCAATTCCAAGCTTTTTGAGGCATTGCTTTTAACACTGTGGAAAAAATAGATGCTTTCCAGAAGTCATTGAAAGTTTGGCGAGAGCGAGTACAAAGCCAAGACTACTACATGTTCCCCACACTGTTGCGACACTGCGAAGAAAACAGTGTTAGTCAGGGAACTGCCAATAGACTGGCAAGCCATATTCAGTCACATCTGGCTGTGCTGAAATTTCAGATTTTGAAAGAGAAGAGGTGAGTGAAAGATCCCGTTGAGTTTGAGATCCCAGAGTCAATTATTAACTTACAGCTGACTCCAAATGAGGAGACTGAACTTCTATGCCTGACCTGTGACAGCATATTAAACAAATGTCATAAGTCCAAGAGGCTGTCAGCATTCTGGAGTAGTATCTTTGAGCAGTATCCAGTGCTGAGTAAAATGAGCATTTTGTTGCTCTCGTCCTTCATGACGACCTATATATGCGAGGTTGACTTTTCTGTTCTCACAAAGGTGAAGACAGCACGAAGGAACCGGCTGAACTCTGCACCTGAAATGGGCATTTTTCGCTTCTCATGTGAACCTGATTGGAGTGAGATGATGAGGACGAATCAGGCTCACCTGTTGCATTAAAGATAAGTGAAAGTGGCGTGTGTCGCGAAGGTTGGCATGTGTTGGGTACCGTGAAAAATGGTTTGAAAAATACTGTGTTACATCATTCTACAGGATGTTTTTCCTCTCTGTTTTCAATTTTTCCTCATGGGCTTAACTAGCTTCCTCAAATGCATCAGTGCCATTCGCCTCAACTACTTATTGTTGTAATGAGATCTACATTGTCACAACTCAAGTGAAGAAAAACCTCAAATTGCTTATTGCATGTATTTATGACTAACCTATATTTAAGAACCCTAGGTTTGGACCTCCACCAATTAGGGTGCGAGGAGCCTCCTGTGGAGAATAAACAGAATGGGATGGTTCAATTGGGGTGAATGGCCTGTTTCTAGGGTCCCTTGACCGTCCCAAGATGGTGGCAGGGGTACCGATTGTGCCAGGGAGAGCTCTCCTGAATGCTGCGTTGGAAACCTTTATTCCCACCTGCGACAGCCAGACAGGACCTCAGTTACACATTCTCAGGTTGAAAGACGACAGCCCTGCCGTGGTAGCACTCCCTCAGTACAGCACTGGAGTTCCAGCCTAGACTTCGTGCTCAGGTTTCGGAGTGGCTCCAAAACCTTTTGATTCAGAGATGTGAGTGCAACCACTGGATCGGCCCTATTGCGGCCCTCTTTAATTTGAATGTCATAGCTCTGCGTGATGTACCTGCCCTTGTTTGATTGCTGCGGCTTCTAATATGGGTTAATTTTTAATAATGAGCCTGAATAAACTTGGTCATGTCGCTAAATTGATTCTCTTCCTTCTGGCAGGGGGAAAGCAAAAGAGTCCCCTTCATATTTTGCTCTGGAAAAGCACGATATTCCCATTGTAGTTGGCGTCACAATTTCCCTTGCAATGATTTTCACCACAATGTGTGTCTATTCCGTAAGGCAGAAGAAAAGCGAGAACAAGGAGGCAGAAGGACGCTGTAAGTGCTGAGATGTTTTCCTAAAAGCAACATGACTCTCTTGGGGAATTTAAACCCTTGAGCAGTCAGCCGGTAGAGTGCACACATGTAGATTATCTTGGGGGGGGGTACATTGATGATGGAACTGGCAAGCGGCCCACTCCAAACGGGCACCCATTGACCACCTGCTTTGGGCATGCGCTGTATCAGGTAAATCAACAGGTGAAATTTGGCAGGGTTCCGGGCTGGGTGGAACTGGCCTAAACTATATTTCTTTCTGAGGTGTAGGAACACTTTGACTTTATCCACTATTCAGCCAACAGCCTCCTCCCTGTAGACTTTAAAATTCAATCGGGGAGGGGGGGTCCTGACTATGTAATTGGGATTCAATTAGCATAGATTCTCAAGATGGCTGCCAGAGGGTGGGACAGAGAGAATGGGTAACTGGTCACTGCTTCTGTGCAAATGGAGAGCTTTCTGCACCTAAATAACAAAAGTCATTATTACTGAGATTGACCAGGCGAGGAGCGACATAAATGTCAGGGTAGATGCTTAAAGGCTTTAATTTTTTTAAAGGATTCCTGCAAATCTATGTTTCTACTTTAAAACTGGTGACATATATGTGACAACAGATTTCGAAACAAGAGAAAAATAAATGGCTCACGTTCACATAAGGGGTGCGATCTAGCAACCCCGTCACGTTCGACTTGGTGTCAGGATGGGGCACCATGAGATTTGCGATGCTCGAAATGCCTCGTGCGATTCAACAAAATTGCGCGAGACGTCGCAATCTGTATCTCGCCCTCACTGAGCGTGATCCAGATATGTATACTTAAATGAGCCATTAGACTAATTTAAATATGCTGGTTTAGCACAGGGCTAAATAGCTGGCTTTGAAAGCAGACCAAGGCAGGCCAGCAGCACGGTTCAATTCCAGTACAAGCTTCCCCGAACAGGCGCCGGAATGTGGCGACTAGTGGCTTTTCACAGTAACTTCATTTGAAGCCTTCTTGTGACAATAAACGATTTTCATTTCATTTCATTTCATTTCATTTCATATGCATTTGCAGGAATCACCCCAAGCCTAGGAAGCCCCGCCAAGGTGCAGTTTAATACTGGTGCAGTTTAATATGACAGGTCCACAAGCGTGGACCTGTCATAACCTGGGGGATCTCCCAGGCTATTAGAGATCCCTGGCACTCCCGCTGGCATCCTGGCACCAGCACCGAGGCAGTGCCACCTTGGCACAGGCTGGCAGGGCTAGGGTGCCCAGTTGGTATTGCCAGGGATTGGGTCTGGGGGGGGGGGGCTTACCAGATGGAGGAGGAGTGAGGTGTTCCCGGTTGCCTCCCTGAGGTTGGGGTGAAGGGGGGGGGGGGGGGGGGGGGGTGCAGTGAGGGGGAAAAATTGGCGCAGCCAGACAAAATGACGCCCGATCTGCAAGGAGCCTTTCCTGCCGGGATCACCGACAGGAAATGACTCAAGTGCGGCCTCGGCGGAGGGCAACTCGCAGGCCAGATAAAAGGAAAAGTGTTGTTGAAAAGCGGGGTATTTCTCGGTGCTGTAGCTGTGCCAAAAAACACCCTGTTAAATGTGTGCAAAACCGGACATAGATTTGTTTTCCGTTGAATCAAGCCCAACAATTTTTTTCTCACCTCGGGGCATTCCTGAGAGGCTTCACAGCTAATGGAATGCCCTCACTATTGGAGCAGAGGATGCCCATTGCCATGATTGATATGGAGTTTGGGTGTTTGATTCAAAGTTCTTACCTCAATTTGTGATTGTTGTACCATCACATTTACTGCTTCGTGAGCCAGAGTAGTGATTTGTAGAGAGGTTCTTTTGCAGTGCATAGGGACAGGATAGATTTGAGGCAGGTCCAGAAATCACCTCATACATTTGTGTAACTCCTGTTGTGACAACTGGGTCCTTTTTGGTTCCTTTCAGTGCCGCGCACCTCCAGAACGTCAAGTCAGAACAGAGGTCGCTTTGAGATGCAAACGCATGACAACAGGTACAGCAGTAATTCTAGTAACGTCTCACTCAGGACTAGGTTTACCTTCTGAAACTAAGTTGAGTCAGTCTGCAAACCAGAAAAGGGTTAAATTTGAGGCGAAAGGCCTGCTGGTGTCGGTGTATCACATTTCTCACAATGAAGTGTTAGAAATATGTTTAAAAAACAACACTGGCCAACCTGTGAACTTCCCTCACCAACATGGGTTAAACTCTAACTGACCCCAGGATTGGCAGCCTTAAAGGGACGAGCTTCACCTAAACATAGCTCTAGTTTAGCCGCAGAACTTGTTGTGTGTGACATGGAGTAACGTTCACATTGCTCAAACAAAGCACAGTCTCTGACTTGTCCTGGGTAAATCTTCGTGTGATCTTTGATCTCTACAAAGTGAAGGAAAAAACCCGATAAATCAGCAACTATGAACAAAAGACATCCACTGTTTGTAAAAGCAATATGAGATATGAAATCTAATAAGACAACAAATTCTTGGATTAGATAGGCTTGTGTTGTTTCCCTTAGAACAAAGGAGGCTAAAGGGGTGACCTAATTGTGGTGTACAAAATTATGATGGGGCCTAGACAGGGTGGAGAAGGAAAGACTTGTTTCCCAAGGATGAGGGGTCAATTACCAGGGGGCACAGATTTAAGATGATTGGTAGAAGGATAAGGAGAGGGGGAGGGGGGGCGGAAACATGAGGAAAAACCTTTAAACCCAGAGGGTTTTCGGTGACTTGTGTTCACTGCCTAATTTGGTGGTTGAGGCTAAATCGCTCAACTCATTTAAAAAGGTACCTGGATCTGCAACCGAAGTGCTGTAACTTTCAAGGCTACGGATCAGATGTTAGATGCTGGGATTTTATTTTTTCTCTTCTTTGGTCGGCGCAGACACGATGGGCTGAATGGCCTCACCCATACTTTTCTATGGTTCTATGGTTCTTCTGATACAGGAGCAGGGTTCACAGATCCCACTGCAATGTAAACCAGACAGATCCAAGGTTTTTCTAGCTTCTTCCAAGTTCAGACCCCAATATCGATCAGTTCAGTCAGAATCGAAAAACACAGGAGTGTGGGATTAAGCATGAGTGCTCTTTGAAATACCCGACACAGGTACAGGAGGCTCAATGGTCATCTGCTGTGCTGTAGCATGCACAGTAAATCCCAAATCCCACCCAATGACTTTGGGTGCGATCTCAGGTTTCTATGATCAGGCCGAGGGAGGACACTGCTATTTTTTGTTTTAAAGTTTGATATAAAAATAAAACAGTTTCCTCAGAAAATCCAACCATAATTAGACATCGGCACTTTGGGGTAGATTTTCACGGTGCCAGACATAATTCAGACTCAAATAGCTAAGGAATCAGTCAGAAGTACTGCTAATAGTTTGCAATCCAATCCAACTGCCCCCAAACATCTTGGGCGGGATTCTCCCAGCCCATGCCGGGCCGGCATATCACCGGGCTGGGCGCGAATCCGCGACGCCGCTCCAAAGCCGCTCCGCCGATTCTCCTGTGAGCGATTCTCCGCCCGGGATGGGCCGAGTGGCTGCAAAAAAAATCTGAGACCCGCCGGCATCTTCCACGTGTGGTCTTACCCGGCGGGACCTCGGTGTGCATCCTTTCGGGGGCGGCCTGGCTGGGGGGGGGGGGGGGGGGGGGGGGTCCGACCACCGAGGGGGGCCTCCGCTTTGGCCTGGCCCGCGATCGGGGCCTACCGATTGGCGGGCCGGCCTCTCGGGCTGGGGACCTCTTTTGCTCTATGCTGGCCCCTGTAGCCCTACGCCATGTGCGTCGGGGCCGGCGCGGAGAAGGAAGCCACCGCGCATGCGGGCAATCGCGCAGTGCACATTCCCGCCAGTCGCAGCACGCATGCGCCGACCTGCGGTGCACATTTGAGGCCGGTATATAGATCCAGTGCCGTGCTGGCTTCCTGAGGGGCTCGAAATCGCTGCTCCTGGGGCCTGTTGACGCCGTTGTAAACTGTTGACGCCGTCGTAAAATGCGATGGCATTTACGACGGCGTCAACACTGAGCCTCAGGATCAGAGAAACCCACCCCTTATCTTATAAGTGCAAGTCGGAGCTTCTGCGGTGAATTAGCCCAGTGAGAATGCTGGAAAATTGCATCGATGCCACTTAAAATAGTGCAGGAGGCAAAGATTTCCAACACCTTTTGGAAAAATCAATGGCAGCCTGCAGGAAGTGACAGGAAAATCGGGTGAAACCAAACCGAGTGTGAGGGGATGAAATGGAATTTGGAGACACGAGAAGGGGTCAGCTAACCCAGTGTTTAACCTGGGTTGCCAGCTAGTGTGGGCTAGTGACTGCACCTGTGGTGAGTCCAGTCAAGCCAGACTCTGGAGGCTGTCGATCACTCTGACATACCTTTCATGTGATACAACTTAAGGTGTAACATATGGCGATTGGACTACTTTGTCAGACCTTCACATATTTTACTGATATCCTTAAGTCAATGTGAATTAGAAACTTTGTGTGCCCTAATCCTCTGAGAAAGAGGTACCCACACCTCTGTCTGTAAAGGTGGGTGTAAAGGTACCCATTGATGGGCACACAATGTGTGCCACAGAGAATCCTGGAAACATAAATAGTAACAGAAAAATAGTCAAGAGAAGTAATGAAGAAATTTGCCTTCTGACTAGGCCTCAAATCTAAGTCTGCATATAGCTAACTTCCGAGCAACTTTGGATGGGTTTTGTTTATGGGTGTGAAGATCATTCAACATCTTGCATTCAGGAATATCAGGAAATAGCGTGCGTCTGGAATCCAGGTTCCTTTCACAAATGTAATAAAACTTGTTTTAGACGTTACTTCCTATTGTTGTCCTGGAACTGGGTGTGAAGCACAAAATGACTGATATAAAAGTTTCAGGCTCTTTGTTTGTGTTATGCGTGTGCAAGATAATGGAGGCATTGAAAAGATCAAAATAATCCTCTCCCTACCCATCATCTTTAAGTGATACAATATGTCATTGTAAATATGAAGCATTGTTTCTCAATACATTGCCTTGTAAGATATATTTGAAGGAAAGGAATAAGGACTTGATGATGTATCATACATTTTTTGAACACAGAGCATTTGAGGAGGACAGCCCCAGTGATGCTGTTGAACAGACTCCTCACGAGAGGCAGAGTGTGATAGCCCCCTCGCCGAAGCAGTCGTCAGTCAAAGCCATTACAGTGACAGCGGAGTTTGCACTGGTCAGTCAAAGCGAGAGCCTCTTCTCCATCAGTGGAAACAACAACCTCCAGGCTTCACACCAGGCGTCTTTTAAAGTAGAGCAACAGGTCAGGGGTGCCCTTCACTTATTCCTCTGATGAAGGTAGTAACAATTTGTGGAAAGAACAAGGCATTGGTAAATCTAATAAGGACAGGGGAAGTAAAACAGCCAGGGACTGGGTTTCACTGAGTGCAACTGGGACCATGAATGGAGTTTTAAAAAGCAACAGTTCATCTCAGATCCAATTAGTGAATCATCATATAACTGTGATGTGGAAATGCCGGCGTTGGACTGGGGTAAGCACAGTAAGAAGTCTTACAACACCAGGTTAAAGTCCAACACGTTTGTTTCAAATCACTAGCTTTTGGAGCGCTGCTCCTTCCTCAGGTGAATGAATCGGTCGGTTCCAGAAACATATATATAGACAAAGTCAAAGATGCAAGACAATACTTTGAATGCGAGCATTTGCAGGTAATTAAGTGTTTACAGATCCAAAGAGAGGGGTAATCCCAGGTTAAAGAGGTGTGAATTGTCTCAAGCCAGGACAGTTGGTAGGATTTCGCAAGCCCAGGCCAGATGGTGGGGGGTGAATGTAATGCGACATGAATCCAAGGTCTCGGTTGAGGCCATACTCATGTGTGCGGAATTTGACTATAGATTTCTGCTCGGCGATTCTGCGTTGTCGCGCGTCCTGAAGGCTGCTTTGGAGAACGCTTACCCGAAGATCAGAGGCTGAATGCCCTTGACTGCTGAAGTGTTCCCCGAGTGTCGGGGAACATTCCTGCCTGGCGATTGTCGCATGATGTCCGTTCATCCGTTGTCGCAGCGTCTGCATGGTCTCGCCAATGTGCGACTCGGCCAACCTTGTCTACCTCATACACTGCAGGAAAGGATGTCCCGAAGCATGGTACATTGACGAGACCATGCAGACGCTGCAACAACGGATGAACGGACATCATGCGACAATCGCCAGGCAGGAATGTTTCCTCCCAGTCGAGGAACACTTCAGCAGTCAAGGGCATTCAGCCTCTGATCTTCGGGTAAGTGTTCTCCAAGGCGGCCTTCAGGACGCGCGACAACGCAGAGTCGCCGAGCAGAAACTTATAGCCAAGTTCTGCACACATGAGTATGGCCTCAACCGAGATCTTGGATTCATGTCGCATTACATTCATCCCCCACCATCTGGCCTGGGCTTGCAAAATCCTACCAACTGTCCTGGTTTGAGACTATTCACACCTCTTTAACCTGGGGTTACCCCTATCTCTGGATCTATGAAGAGTTAATTACCTGCAAATGCTCGCATTCAAAGTATCGTATTGCATCTTTGACTTTGTCTATATATATGTTTCTGGAACCGACCGATTCATTCACCTGAGGAAGGAGCAGTGCTCCGAAAGCTAGTGATTTGAAACAAACCTGTTGGACTTTAACCTGGTGTTGTAAGACTTTTTACTGATCTTATAACTGGTTAGTGACCATGTTATAACCAATTAATCACCATGTTATAACCTATTAGTCACCATGTTAATGCCGATTAGTGACCATGTTATAGCCTACTAGTCAGCACGGTAGCACAGTGGATAGCACTGTTGCTTCACAGTCCCAGGTTCGATTCCCGGCTTGGGAGTCTGTGCGGAATCTGCACCTTCGCCCTGTGTCTGTGGGGTTTCCTCTGGGTGCTCCAGTTTCCTCCCACAAGTCCCGAAAGACGTGCTTGTTGGGTGAATTGGACATTCTGGATTCTCCCTCTATGTACCCGAACAGGCGCCCGAGTGTTGTGACTAGGGGCTTTCACAGTAACTTCACTGCAGTGTTAATGCAAGCCTACTTGTGACAATGAAGATTATTATTATAATAGTCACCATGTTATAACGGATTAGTCACTATCTTATAACTGATTAGTGACCATGTTCCTTTGTTCTATAATATTTATCAACTGGAAAAAGAGCCAGAGTTAACTTGTTCTGAGACTCTCTGATTGTAGGTCCTCCTCACAAAAATGTGATTTCCTTAGTGAATTGAATAAGTTATTTAAAGTGCTTTCTGCAACTTTGGCTGAGGCAGTGGCAGTAAACAAAAACACTGGTCCCGAGGGCAAGAGTGAGATTACATCTGTTCTTGGGGGTGGATTTCCGTAAATATGACTGAGCGATATTTATGTCCTTTGAAGCACCCTAGTGTGCTTATGCTGTTAATTGATTAATGAATATAGCTGAAACAGCTTTACCATTTCAATCTGTGAAAACAATCTTGGAAAACATCTGAAGGGGTCAATTTCTGCACCTCCTCCCTTCCATAATAACATTTGACTCCGTAAACTTGATCACAACACAAGCACACCAAATGTTACCCCAACCTCCAACCACCCTGAGTCAAGGGCTCTCTTGCCTATTATTGCAAACACCCCTGCAACACCTCTCCTCAGAACATCCACTCTAACTAACTGCCAGATACTCTCGACGTCTGTATCAACAACCTGGAACCACAGCTTCCTTCTCTTCGTTGTCTCACTTGTACACATTGCTGTTCCCAATATTCTCAGAGCCCAGCAACTCCCAGGGCCCATAATCCATTGCTACTGCACTTCTAATCTACTAGCTCAAGTGTTTCCAGGCATTACTAACTCTTTCTGGTCTTCCTATCCTAGAGTACTCTTCTCACTGCTCCCCCTCCCCCCCTCCCCCCGATCATCCTCCACCACACTTGCCACACTCCATCATCTCCCTCCTCCACTACTTTGACATTCAGACTCTGGAACCTCTTCTCCATATTCCCAAACCCAAGAACCTTCTTGTCCAGTGCTACCAGACCCCATCACTCTTTGCCATTACACACAGATCTCTAGAAAACATTGGTAATTCCATGGCCTCTTCCTTCCTGGGTTTTACTGTACATCTTTAAAATAGTGTTTTTTCAAATAAGTCTCATAAATTGTGGTTTAAAAAAATGTTTTCTGTCTGACAAAATTTAATGTCCACAGTTTAATGTACAACAGGGTTAAAACTGCACACTGTCGCTTTAATCATTCTCATGTTCTCTTTACATAAGGAGGTCAAAATCCCCATTCTCAGCAGGAGTAGATCATCTCTTTCACATCAAGAAGACATAGTACCAAACCCAAACACTTGGAAACAAAGTGCTTTTCTCCAAGCAAGGCCATTGGCTTCTGTGCTAATGGTGGAACAGAACAGGAGTTCTTTCACAGGAGAAGGTCAAAAGGTAGAGATGCTAACTCGGTCAAACTCCATCCCCTGATGCACCAAAAAGGCTTCGCGGAGAGAGGAACAAGCTCTTTTGCGTGTTAGCATACATTCTGACAGTCAAATGCAAGGAGCTTCATATTTCAGTCTGCAGACCGGTGAAAAGCAGCCTGCGAATCGTGGAAGGCGCAGCCTCACACCGAGCCCACTTCAAGCAACTTGTCGAAGAGCCTTCCTAGCACTGAAAGTAAAAGCACGGAGATCACACCCGTGGCTGCAGATGTTCCTGTGTATTCCCAAATCCCAGCTGTACCATCCCTTCCAACCCCAGTTCCCAACACTGCTGCAGTGCTGTTTGCATCTACTTCGCATAAACAGATAACATTTCCTGAGGGCGAGTGCAGAAACCCCTGTGCACCCCATGGACAATCAGCAGATAACAACACAGAACTAACACTGTAGTCTCTACAGGCAAAACCATTCCTTCACAGATTTATATTCCAATTAGGCAGTGCAGTTGGACTAGAGCATTGTGCCAATATCAATGACAAGCCTAAAAGGATCATTCCAAATATTTCAATTTTCTTTAGCCAGTCCAAACGCTTTACATTAGCCTATACTGTTTTGATAACTAACGGCACAGTTTCTGTACAGATAAAGAAGGTTTTTGCTATTTTTTATTACATTCAAAGAGTAATGAGATCCTGTGATCCTGATGGAAAATTAATGAGGAAGGCACAGCATTAAAAATATATTGTATGCACAGGCGTACATAATGACAACATAGAAATGCTAAGTCTTGGAAGGGCTATCTACGATTGAGGTTCAGTATGTGAAAAAGGAGGGACTGTGTGAGATGTAAGGTAGGCTCGCACTCTCTTCCCCATCCCCATACTTCCTCACGGTCTTCAATGCTGGAACCTATGAGACAATTTACCCCTTGTCCCCCACCCCCTCCCCCACATGTTTCGTCATGGCAGAAGCAACCCACCATTGACCAGTGAAGGGATCTTCTGGTTCGCCGTCGATGGGACTGGAAGATCCTGCTGGCGGAAATGGCTGGAAAACTCCGGCCATGAATAATTGAGTACAAGGAGAACGCGACGGCAATATGTCTCCCTCTCTCTTTTGTTCATCACTCTAAATCTTTCCAATCCAGTTCGTTCTTTCCCCTTTCTCTTTCTTCCTCTGCAAGACATTTATTAAATAACCACATCGCAGGTGAAAAGCTCTGCTGAATCCTAATATCCATTTTGAAGAATAAATCACCAGCTTAAAGCTGTCCCTAAAATACTGCTAACAATATAAGTGAATGAATGTTGTTTGTGTTCGCCTCTAACCTGGAATGAATCATGGATTCACATAGCAACCTATCATATTGAAATGACTCTAAGCACTTCAGACAATGACATTTTACAGCATAGACACTGTTTCTCCATAGGAAACCTAATCTGACCATACGGACCTTTCTCAGAGTAATGTGCTGAACTCGAAGTCTGGATATCCATTCAGAGCTAAGTGCCAAATGTTACAACAACATAGCTGAAGGTCACAGATTATTTTAAAAATACACCCTGGCTCATTTTCATTCTTTCCGTCTTGGGAGAATGGAGATTTAATCTTCAAAATAACAACACAGCAATTAGCAAATGATTCCACCCAAGATCCAGGTCGAAATGAAAAACTAAGCTCGAGCCTTATTAGCCCATGTAAATCATGGTCTAGTAACATCAAAAGGACCCATGATGCAATTCTGAAGCACCAATTAATGGAGTTTGTGCCAGGCGCATCCATTGGTCCTTGATGTTGAATGGCCAGTAGTCTTTAATGGGACTACTATGTGCAGCTCAGTAAAGCAGAAAAAGCCAAGAGGAGCATTAATGCATCCTTCCCATGAACTCGACTGCATGGGCTGGATTCTATGGTGGAGCTACCATGATCGCATTGAATGGTGGAGTGGGCTCAAAGGTCTAAAATGGACTATTCCTGATGCTCTTACGTTCATATTATTTAACGGACCAACGGACGTTTCTGTGCATTTATTTGAGGGATATTGATGGCAGGGACTGGAGCACTAGGAACAACAAAAGTGTCTATTAATATGCCCTGTCACATACAGAGTAAAGCTCACTATCCTGTGCCCCAGTGCATCATAGTCCTGTATTGCTCATGTGCCAACTTTTACAGTTCCCACACATGCGGCTATTGTTCAATTGGCCCCATGTAGGTTTGTATACATGCAGTGTCCAGCCCATGGTGAGCAGATAAACACATGGGGCGGGATTCTCCCGACCCCACGCTGGGTCGGAGAATCGGCGGCGGGCTGCGCGAATCGCGCCACGCGGCCCCAACGCCAGGATGCGATTCTCCGCAGAGGGGAGAATTGGCGCCATTGGGGCCGGCGTGGTCACCACTGCGCCAGTGGCCCCCCCGCGATTCTCCAGCCCGGCTGAGCCGAGCGGCCGTAAAAAAAGAAGAGTCCCACCGGCACCGTTCTAACCTGCTCTGAGCCGGCGGGGCCTCGGCGTTGAAGGGTCCGGGGGCGACCTAGGGGGCGGGGGGGGTCCGACGCTGGGGGGAGGGGAGCCTCCGATGTGGCCTGGCCCGCGATCGGGACCCACCGATTGGCGGCCGGCCTCTCTGTCACCCGGCCTCCTTTCTTCTGCGCCGGCGCCTGTACTCCTGCGCCATGTTGAGTCGAGGCCGGCGCAGACAAGGGAGACACCGCGCATACACGAAAGATGCGCCAGTGGGACTGCGCATGCGCGGGTTCACGCCAGACCCACTGCGCATGCGCGCATCCCCCGGCGCCCATTCCACGGCCGGATCAGCAGCTGGAGCAGCGTGAACCGCTCCAACATCCTGCTGGCCCCCTGTAAGGGCCAGAATTGCTGATCCTGGGGCCCTGTTGACGCCGTCGGTAAACGCAACGGCATTTCCGACGGCGTCAACACTTAGCCTCAGGATCAGAGAATCCCGTCCATAATTTATCTTCTGGCCTTCGTAGATATGCCCAACCCAACAAAGGGACCAGAACTATGATTATGCACTCGAAGAAATATTTATCATCATCAAATCAACAAAGCGATACATTGTTGCTTAGGCCCACATCCTTAACCTTCCTTCCACCCAATATTTAAGTTGTATTGTTCTGGAATCAAGCTCAACTACTGGTTCACATTCCAGTGGTCAGTTTTAAGTGAGCTTCCGTCTATCCTTGGTGAAGATCCAGCTCATTTCTGTTGTGTTTGGTCCTTTGTACAGTGCGAAGCAATTCACCAAACATTTCGACTTGCCCACACCAGAATCTTTTATTGAGTCTCATGTGGTAATATAGCAACCTGATACAGAGCACGTTATCGTGGAGTCTGCTAATTACTCCTCTGGAATCTGCACCTAGCACCGACCATTCACATGGATGTCTCAATATAGGTAGCTGGGGCAGCACGGTAGCATAGTGGTTAGCACAGTTGCTTCACAGCTCCAGGGTCCCAGGTTCGATTCCCGGCTTGGGTCACTGTCTTTCCAGTCTGCACGTTCTCTCCATGTGTGCTCCGGTTTCCTCCCAGTCCAAAGATGTGCAGGTTAGGTGGATTGGACTTGCTAAATTACCCTTAGTGTCCAAAAAAGGTTGGGTGGGGTTATTGGGATAGGGTGGATGTATGGGCTTGGGTAGGGGGCCCTTTCCAAGGGCCGGTGCAGACTCGATGGGCCGAATGGCCTCCTTCCACACTGTAATCCTATGAATTTATGAATACCCTCTCAATCTTCTGGACAATGGCTGGATGTGTATCCCCTTATATGGGAGTCACTGGTCGCATGACCTTGGTCTAGAGACTGCATGGTGTGTCTGCACCGCCACCTGCTGGTTGGAGGTCACACACCATCCATTTATGATATAGCCCATAGGCATATCACCACAATTTCTACTTTTGAAACACTTCTCTGATTCTCCCAAAACCCTGTAGGCCCTGCTGGTATAACAAATTCATCTTACACATACAAGGACACAAAGAATATTGCTTAAAACCTCAGATTGCATTTCATCTTTGGCATGTTCCTATGTTATATTTTGAGACATTAATTTTTCATCTTTTTATTTGAGGGGGGGTGTTATTAGTTAGCGTAGTTCTCAATCCCTTTCCTTACTTTGATTTTGAATGCATCTTTATTTTGTTTTTAATGCAGGAGTTCCGCTTCCAGCTTCTTGTTTTCTTCCTGGTGGCTGGAAGAATAATCAGTGTTTTTGTCCTTTTCCTGGGATTGAGTGAATGTTTTTTTTTTTACCAGCAGCCCGACTGATTTGCTTGTGAGTGGCTGAGAGCTGATCAATCCTGAAGCAAATAATGGAAAGCTGGCCTGTCTTAACCCTGATAACATGGTAGCCAGATGTTTAGGAGATTCGATAGTCCTCGCTATAACCTCAAATGAGAGGACCACGTGGAGCCATCAAGAATCTTTAAAGTCATTGATCAAAAATGTCATTTTCTCCCCCCAAGAATAACATTTTTATTCACCCCATCCACAGTAAGAACATTTTCAACAATGACCACATGACATCCGTCCCAACATATCAAACATGATCATAAAATATTTCAATGAACCCAAGTGACATCCCCATGTTCCCCTTGATCATAAACCTACTGAAACAAGAGGCAGCAACGAACAGAACAGGAAAAAAAAAAGGACAGAGCAGTCTCCTCAATTGTAGCTCCCTGACCCCAGAAGAGAAGTCCTTGACCGTTACACAGAAGGAAGTCCTACACTAGCAGTGTAGCATCACCACAGCTCAACATCTAGAACATAGAACATTACAGCGCAGTACAGGCCCTTCAGCCCTCGATGTTGCGCCGACCTGTGAAACCACGCTAAAGCCCATCTACACTATTCCCTTATCGTCCATATGTCTATCCAATGACCATTTGAATGCGCTTAGTGTTGGCAAGTCCACTACTGTTGCAGGCAGGGCATTTTATGCCCTTACTACTCTCTGAGTAAAGAACCTACATCTGACATCTGTCCTATATCTATCTCCTCTCAATTTAAAGCTATGTCCCCTCGTGCTAGACATCACCATCCGAGGAAAAAGGCTCTCACTGTCCACCCTATCTAATCCTCTGATCATCTAGTATGCCTCAATTAAGTCACCTCTTAACCTTCTCGCTAACGAAAACAGCCTCAAGTCCCTCAGCCTTCCCTCATAAGATCTTCCCTCCATACCAGGCAGCATTCTGGTAAATCTTCTCTGCACCCTTTCCAATGCTTCCACACCCTTCCTATAATGCGGCGACCAGAATTGCACGCAATACTCCAAATGCGGCCGCACCAGAGTTTTGTACAGCTGCAACATGACCTCATGGCTCCAAAACTCAATCCCTCCACCAATAAAAGCTAACACACCGTACGCCTTCTTAACAACCCTCTCAACCTTGGTGGTAACTTTCAGGGATCTATGTACATGGACGCCGAGATCTCTTTGCTCATCCACACTACCAAGAATCTTACCATTAGCCTAGTACTCTGTCTTCCTGTTATTCCTTCCAAAATGAATCACCTCACACTTTTCTGCATTAAACTCCATTTGCCACCTCTCAGCCCAGCTCTGCAACTTATCTATGTCCCTCTGTAACTTGTAACATCATTCCGCACTGTCCACAACTCCACCGACTTTAGTATCATCTGCAAATTTACTCACCCATCCTTCTACGCCCTCCTCCAGGTTAAAAATGACAAACAGCAGTGGCCCCAAAACAGATCCTTGTGGTACGCCACTAGTAACTGGACTCCAGGCTGAACATTTCCCATCAACCACCACCCTTTGTCTTCTTCCAGCTAGCCAATTTCTGATCCTAACTGCTAAATCACCCTGAATCCCATGCCTTCGTACTTTCTGCAATAGCCTACCGTGGGTAACCTTATCAAACGCTTTACTGAAATCCATATATACCACATCAACTGCTTTACCCTCATCCACCTGGTTGGTCACCTTCGCAAAGAACTCAATAATGTTTGTGAGGCACGACCTACCCTTCACAAAACCGTGTTGACTATCTCTAATCAAATTATTCCTTTCCAGATGATTATACATCCTATCTCTTATAAACTTTTCCAAGACTTTGCCCACAAACAGAAGTAGGGCTCACTGGTCTATAGTTACCGGGGTTGTCCCTACTCCCCTTCTTGAACAAGGGGACATCATTTGCTATCCTCCAGTCTTCTGGCACTATTCCTGTAGACAAAGCTGACTTAAAGATCAAAGCCAAAGGCTCAGCAATCTCCTCCCTAGCTTCCCAGAGAATCCTAGGATAAATCCCATCCAGCCCAGGGGACTTATCTATTCTCACACTTTCCAGAATTGCTAACACCTCCTCCTTATGAACCTCAAGCCCTTCTAGTCTAGTAGCCTGTATCTCAGTATTCTCCTCGACCACATTGTCTTTTTCCTGTGTGAATACTGATGAAAAATATTCATTTAGAACCTCTCCTATCTCCTCGGACTCCACGCACAACTTCCCACTACTGTCCTTGACTGGCCCTACTCTTACCCTAGTCATTCTTTTATTCCTGACATATCTATAGAAAGCTTTAGGGTTATCCTTGATCCTATCTGCTAAAGACGTCTCATGTCCCCTCCTGGCTCTTCTTAGCTCTCTCTTTAGGTCCTTCCTAGCTAACTTGTAACTCTCGAGCGCCCTAACTGAACCTTCCTGTCTCAGCTTTACATAAGCCTCCTTCTTCCTCTTGACCAGTGTTTCAACTGCTTTAGTAAACCACGGTTCCTTCGCTCGACCACATCCTCCCTCCCTGACAGGTACATACTTACCAAGGACACGCAGTAGCTGTTCCTTGAACAAGCTCCACATTTCCATTGTGCCCATCCCTTGCAGTTTTCCTCTCCATCCGATGTATCCTAAGTCTTACCTCATCGCATCATAATTGCCTTTCCCCCAGATATAACTCTTGCCCTGCGGTATATACCTATCCCTTTCCATCACTAAAGTAAACGTAATCGAATTGTGGTCACTATCACCAAAGTGCTCACCTACCTCCAAAACTAACCTGTCCTGGTTCATTACCCAGTATCAAATCCAATAGGGCTTCACCTCTCGTTGGCCTATCTACATCCTGTGTCAGGAAACCCTCCTGCACACATTGGACAAAAACGGACCCATCTAAAGTACTCAAACTATAGCGTTTTCAGTCAATATTTGGAAAGTTAAAGTCCCCCATAACAACTATCCTGTTATTTTCGCTCCTATCCAGAATCATCTTTGCAATCCTTTCCTCTACATCTCTGGAACTTTTTGGAGGCCTATAGAAAACCCGTAACAGGGTGACCTCTCCTTTCCTGTTTCTAACCTCAGCCCATACCACCTCAGTAGATGAGTCCTCATCAAACGTCCTTTCTGCCACCGTAATACTGTCCTTGACTAGCAATGCCACCCCTCCCTCTCTTTTACCACCTTCCCTGAGCTTACTAAAATATCTAAACCCCGGCACCTGCAACAACCATTCTTGTCCCTGCTCTATCCATGTCTCCGAAATGGCCACAACATCGAAGTCCCAGGTACCAACCCATGCCGCAAGTTCACCCACCTTATTCCGGATGCTCCTGGCATTGAAGTAGACACACTTTAAACCACCTTCCTGCCTGCCGGTACACTCCTGCAACTTTAAAACCTTACTCATGACCTCACTACTCTCAACTTCCTGTCTACTGGAGCTACAATTCAGGTTCCCAATCCCCTGCTGAACTAGTTTAAACCCTCCCGAAGAGCCTTAGCAAATCCCCCCCCCCAGGATATTGGTACCCCTCCTCATCCATTCCCAAATCTGGTGGTAATGTTGTACCTTACACACATTTGGAAGTGCCAGTCTATCCAGATTCATTTTTCAAGTCAATATTAAAGAAGTGGTAATACATTGATGGCCCTCTAAGGACAATTTACCCCTTGACAATGAATAATGCTGATTGAATTATTCAGCATAAACCATTGATATTCATTTCAACAAATATATATTAGGTTCAATACAATAATATTTCTTTGAAATAAATTTGAGTATCCAATTATTTTTTTTACAATTGAGGGACAATTTAGCATGGCCAATCTACCTGCACATCTTTGGGTTGCAGGGGTGAAACCCAAGCAGACACGGGGAGATTGTGTAAACTCCACATGGACAGTGACCCAGGGATGGGATCGGGGCCGGGATCGAGCCCGGGTCTTCGGCACCGTAGGCAGCAGTGCTAACCACTGTGCCACCATGCTGCCTATGCCACCGTGCCGCCCATTAGATCATTACAATAATGTTGCATTGTCTGTAGCTCCCCTAACAGCCTCCCTGAAGGGGCGATTTTAGGAGAGTGCTGCAATTTGTGCACTGTTTTGAATCACAATGCCAACCCATGTCATTCAACGTGAAGTCCAATTTATTCTACATATGTTATCACAGAATCTGTGGAAGAGCTATAACTGAATCAACCTCACCCATACACAATATATGAACCTGCATTTGACTAAATGATCAACATTTAAGTGATGAAAGATGTAATTCTAAAAGACTTCATTTGTGTGCTAACAGACTTCCGATGGATTTTATACAAATTATATGTCAGCTCACAATAAATCAACCATTTTTGTGATCGTAGTGACGAATGGTCTATTCTGGAAAAAAATGCCTTAGTATCTACTGAGCAGTTTTGTTACCTGGTGTGGTGAGTCAAAGAGATCTAGGAGTACAGGTCCACAGGTCATTGAAAGGGACAACACAGGTGGAGAAGGTAGTCAAGAAGGCATACGGCATGCTGGCCTTCATTGGCCGGGGCATTGAGTATAGGAATTGGCAAGTCATGTTGCAGCTGTATAGAACCTTAGTTAGGCTACACTTGGAGTATAGTGTTCAATTCTGGTCGCCACACTACCAGAAGGATGTGGAGGCTTTAGAGAGGGTACAGAAGAGATTTACCAGAATGTTGCCTGGTATGGAGGGCAAAAGCTATGAGGAGCGGTTGAATAAACTCGGTTTGTTCTCACTGGAACGAAGGAGGTTGAGGGGCGACCTGATAGAGGTATACAAAATTATGAGGGGCATAGACAGAGTGGATAGTCAGAGGATTTTCCCCAGGGTAGAGGGGTCAATTACTAGGGGGCATAGGTTTAAGGTGAGAGGGGCAAGGTTTAGAGTAGATGTACGAGGCAAGTTTTTTACGCAGAGGGTAGTGGGTACCTGGAACTCGCTACCGGAGGAGGTAGTGGAAGCAGGGACGATAGGGACATTTAAGGGGCATCTTGACAAATATATGAATAGGATGGGAATAGAAGGATACGGACCCAGGAAGTGTAGAAGATTGTAGTTTAGTCGGGCAGTATGGTCGGCACGGGCTTGGAGGGCCGAAGGGCCTGTTCCTGTGCTGTACATTTCTTTGTTCTTTGTTGTTATGGTAGGAATGGTGATACTGAAATGTTCAACACAGAGTGTTTTACATTCAGTAGTGACACAAATACACAATAGATATTAAGCAGAGGTGCCTTTGGTGTACCAAAACCCTGGATGTTGAATGCAGCTATTCCACCTCACTTTCATCTGGAGTAATGGATGTTTCATTTGTGATTATCTACTGAATGTAAATAGCATGTACCAATCTCCAGTGTGACTGTCTGCGATAAAGATACACAGGTGAGGCATTTGGCAAAAAGGCAATCCCATATCTCCTTTTCAGGGAATGACAGACATCCTGCGGACTGGTTATTGACACATTGCTATTGTGATGCTATTCATGTTGAGTATGTGTTTTGTTTGTGTCGATTCTATAACCAGAGGGAAGGAGGTCGCTAATCTGCTCACTTTAATTATTTTGTGTTCCCAATTACTCCGAGGCTGATATCAAGCACCTGCGCGCATGTGCTGACAGCAATTGCTTTGATTTGAATCAGTTAGTAGGATTGGTTGGAGTGATACTGTCACCAGCCCATGTTAATCCACATCCACGATAGCGCCTAATCTGTGGAAGAGTGAAGTGCGTACACAGAACTATTGAAAAGACAGATTGTTTTAAAAACAGCCTATATGGGGCCAAAACGAGTGAAAATAAATCTGGGCTTTAAAATATATGTATTCATTAACCAAGCAGATTTGTACAGTCATGGTGTAGGAGAAATAGAATCCTGTTAAATCTAAAATTGAATCTGTTGCAAATCAATTCTTAAATTTAGTCTCACAGAATTGTCATGGTGCGGAAAGAGGCATTTGGCTCATGATTAATGCAGCCCAGTGCAATTGATGCAGACAATGTCAAAGGTTTACTTATTGCACCGCAGGTGTAACTGCAGTTTAAATGCAGGAAATCGCTCGGGTTAGACATTGTGGGCAATTAGTCGTAGGAAATTTACCTTGCTCCCCGAAGCTGCCATTGATTTTAATTTAAGACTGTTATTTTGTAACCCGTTTTTTCGGGTTGTTGAAAAGGTGCACACTCTTGTCTGTAAAAGGAATCAGGGGCGTCATTCTCCGACCCCCCGCCGGGTCGGAGAATGGCCGTTGGCCGCCGTGTATCCCGCCCCCGCCCCCGCCGAAGTCTCCGCTCCCGGAGATTGGGCGGGGGCGGGAATCGGGCCGCGCCGGTTGGCGGGACCCCCCCGCTGGATTCTCCGGCCCGGATGGGCCGAAGTCCCGCCCAGGAATTGCCTGTCCCGCCGGCGTAAATCAAACCTGGTATTTACCGGCGGGACCAGGCGGCGTGGGCGGGCTGGGGGGCCGCGGGGCGATCTGACCCCGGGGGGTGCCCCCGCGGTGGCCTGGCCCGTGATCGGGGCCCACCGATTCGCGGGCGGGCCTGTGCCGTGGGGGCACTCTTTCCCTTCCGCCTCCGCTACGGCCTCCACCATGGCGGAGGCGGAAGAGAATCTCCCCACTGCGCATGCGCGGGAAACTGACAGTGGCCGCTGACGCTCCCGTGCAGGGAAACTGACAGCGGCCGCTGACGCTCCCGCGCCGGGAAACTGACAGCGGCCGCTGACGCTCCCGCGCATGCGCCGCATTTCCGCGCCAGCTGGCGGGGAAACAAACGCCATTTCCGCCAGCTGGTGGGGCGGAAATCCCACCGGCGTCGGCCTAGCCCCTCAATGTTGGGGCTAGGCCGCCAAAGATGCGGAGCCTTCCGCACTTTTGGGCCGGCGCGATGCCCGTCTGATTGGCGCCGGCTTTGGCGCCAGTCGGCGGACATCCCGCCGTTGGGGGAGAATTTCGCCCCTGGTTTTACTTTGGTCAATTCACCGTCTGGCTGACTCTTATTACCTCTTCCTATTTCAGGTTGTTTGAAAAATAAATAAACTTGATTTCCACCAGTGTTTTTTTTTGAGAAAGCATGATTTATTCTTTTTTTTAAAGTAACAGATGAATAAATTGTGAAGAAGGAACACAGAAGATCCCTAGTCACACACACCAGTTAAGTTATAAGCTTCTGGGGAAAATCTCCAAAAATAATTAAATATTCATCTTTTGCTGAGGAAGTGAAGGTTCAAGCATTAATTTGGTCAAATCAACAGCAGCAGTGTCGTCAGCCCTCAATTTTCATAACGTTAGCATGAAGGCCATTCTTGTTAGTTAAAAAAGGTTTCTTGATAGCAGTAATAATATTAAAATTGCATAGAAATTACAGTACAAAAATAGGACATTCAACAAAACTTCTCTATGCTGATGGATATGCTCGAGACAAGCTTTCTCCTACCCCTATCAATGTATCATTCTAATCCTGCCCCCCTCAAGCTCATATCGCTTCTATGCATCTATTCTATTAGTCTCAGCCAATCCTTTGGTACTGGGTTTATCGCAGAGGGCTCTAGAGACTGGGTTGTTAAGTATGTTCAAGGCCGAGCAAGATTTTTCATCAGTAAGGGAATCAACGGTTATGGGGATAAAGTGGGAAAGAGGAGTTGAGGATTATTATTTCAGATCTGGGGCGAAATTCTCCGGAAACGGCGCGATGTCCGCCGACTGGCGCCCAAAACGGCGCAAATCAGTCGGGCATCGCGCCGCCCCAAAGGTGCGGAATGCTCCGCATCTTTGGGGGCCGAGCCCCAACCTTAAGGGGCTAGGCTGACGCCGGAGGAATTTCCGCCCCGCCAGCTGATGGAAAAGGCCTTTGGTTCCCCGCCAGCTGGCGCGGAAATGACATCTCCGGGCGGCGCATGCGCGGGAGCGTTAGCGGCCGCTGAAGGCATTCCTGCACATGCGCAGTGGAGGGAGTCTCTTCCGCCTCCGCCATGGTGGAGACCGTGGCGAAGGCGGAAGAAAAAGAGTGCCCCCAGGGCACAGGCCCGCCCGCGGATCGGTGGGCCCCGATCGCGGGCCAGGCCACCGTGGGGGAACCCCCCCGGGGGTAGATCGCCCCGCGCACCCCCAGGACCCCGGAGCCCGACCGCGGCGCCTTGTCCCGCCGGTAAGGTAGGTGGTTTAATCTACGCCGGCGGGACAGGCATTTTAGCTGCAGGACTTCGGCCCATCCGGGCCGGAGAATCGTGGGGGGGCGGGCCCGCCAACCGGCGCGGCGTGATTCCCGCCCCCGCCGAATCTCCGGTGCCGGAGAATTCGGCAACCGGCGGGATTCACGCCAGCCCCCGGCGATTCTCCGACCCAGCGGGGGATCGGAGAATCTCGCCCCTGATGTCATTGAATGGCGGAGCCGCCACGGTGGGCCAAATGGCCTACTTCTGCTCCTACGTCTTATGACATAGTTCCACAATCCAACACCCTCACGGACGTGATTTCTCCTGAAATCCCCCATTGTGTATGTTTATTCTGTACTCTCTACCAACCTATCACATCTAATGCTGAAGCTCTTCCTAAATTTAGGGCCACAAAGCTTCTCATGATGGATTAAACTGACGCTTTTGCAAGAGAAACTCAACTCAATCAGAACATAGGCCTGAAGACGATTGAATTTGCCCACCAAGTTGTGAGCGTTAATTAGACGTCCCAAGGTAAACTTTTGGTAGAAGTATGACCAATCCCAGCCTGCTCCAATGATGGTCATATCCTGAGTAGGAGAAAGACAGAGTGAGAGAAGTGGACTGTGGGCTGATGGCTGTGGGCTGCAATATTTCTGTGAAGAGGGAGAATTGCACCCCTTGGCTATGGGGTGCAGTTCTCTGAAAAAGGTTTCTCACCTGCCAATGAGCTGTGTTTACACCTCAAAATCCGGAATATATCAAGATCCATTTCAATTGAGAATCCTACAATATAAACACACCAAATTCTAAATGAACGTGACGGGGTACTTCCCCTTGCGGCAGAATCTAAAACCTGGAGTCATAGACTCAGGATAAGTGGGCGGCGATTTCGGATTGAGGAGAAATTTCTTCCCTCAGAGGTTGTAAATTTTTGGAATTCTCTACCCCAGAGGCCTGCGGATTTCCAGTCGATAGGTTTATTCAAGACTGTGATTGATAGTCTTTTGGGCACTGAATTAATATGGCGTTAATGTAGAATTCAACTATGGTATTATTGCGCTTGGGTCATATTTTATTTTATTCATTCAAGGGCAACGTTTGCTCGGCCAGCATTTATTGCCCATCCCTAATTGCCCTTAAAAAGGTGATTCTGAGCTGCCTTCTTGAACCGCTGTAGTCCCTGAGCTGTAGGTATACCCACAGTACTGTTAGGGAGGGAGATCCATTATTTTGATCAGGCACAGTGAAGGAACGGTGATCTTTTTCTAAGTCAGGATGGTGAGTGGCTTGGATGGGAATGTCCCGTGTATCTGTTGCCCTTGTCCTTCTATCTGACAGCGATCGCAAGTTTGGAAGGTGCTGCGTATTTTGTATGTCCTTATATTAGAAACACAATTGCCACATGCATGACCCCAAATACTTAATTTACGATGGGCGCTCTGCACACTTAAGTGTCACACACTTTCAGAGTAGCAGCTGGCACATTTCAGAGGGTATTTGGGTGTGGCAGATAAGCATGTTGTTCATGTTATCTCCCTTTCTGTCAATAACTACTTATGTTTTGTTTTAGTCCGAATCACATTTGTTCCATAAATGTTGATACAGTGACTCCTAGAATGAAGTACAGTCACAATGATCATAACCTCATCCTGGATGGATGGCAAACCTCTCACGGACACAGTTAAGTAATTATTCTCTAATTAAAGATTCACACAAAATGCAATTGTGTGTCCCTGCAATACAGCATTTATTCTGTGAATGTGATCATGGGGTTTTCTTGAGATACTCTCACCATTGTAGCTATGACTCCAATTTTTGTAATGACATTCTCAAGAGTCATTTGTGGGCCACGTCTTGACATGGACTAAGGGGCAAAGGATGCTGTTCAAGTGTTCACAGCGCCAACACACCCAGTTCCTTTCCCTTGTTGCTGCGTCTCTCTCGGACAATATTGCATAAATCCAAACACGGAAATAAAGTGGGTTGCCTTAATGACAGTTCCAGTACATACTGGGTAAACTGCCAATTTACTCACAGGGACCATTGAACCTGACAGAACGGAAGGACATTATTCATCCCACTGTTCCTGAAAATAATTCCTGGCCAGTAAATTGACTGGAGTGTATTGTTTTAGTGCAATTTACTGAAAGACATGAGAAAAAGGCCTCTTAACATTAACAATAAATAAAACTGTATAACTTATACATTGGCTCCAGTGCTTTATGGTGCATGAGTAAATGACACATTGGCTCCAGTGCTTATGATTGTGCAGTAGTAAATGTCTTTGTGAGCACCACTGTTGTATTGTAATGATGGGTTTTAACTGGCCCAGATAAAGAGTCCATCTCGTGTTCTCAACCCAACGCAACTAACCACGATATACACTTGAATTTGCCCATTCATTCTAATAAAGCTGCACTCATTACATCCAGACACTCTGACCATAATATTAAAGCAAATGTATAAATAAGTTATTTTGTCAAGCATACATTTAAATTTTGATAAAGAGCATCACCCATTTAGACATTTCACATGTTTGAAATGCTTCGCCAAATATACATCAAGGTCATCACAACATTAAACTCACAAGAAATTTATTTACTAACGGCATTTCACCGTTTTAGGAAGGCCGGAAAAGAGGGAGTTTGACAGAAAAGTCTGGAAACATCACTACTAGTTGTATTTAAGTTAGCCTGTCATAGGGCAGCATGGTGGCACAGTGGTTAGCATTGCTGCCTCACGGCACCGGGACCCAGGTTCGATCCCGGCCCTGGGTCACTGTCTGTGTGGAGTTTGCACATTCTCCTCATGATCACAACCCAAAGATGTGCAGGCTAGGTGGATTGGCCATGCTAAATTACCCCTTAATTGAAAAAAATGAATTGGGTACTCTAAATGTATTTTTAAAAGGTTAGCCTGTCATTGATAATCTTATATTCCTCTTTCATTGTCAGTGCCTGTAAAATCTACAATTTTGAGTATTGAATTCTGACACTGAACAAATTCAGGATGTAGCACCCACCCATTCCAGGAGGCAGCTTTACGCTGGAATAAAGAGTAAACAAGAATCTGATTTCTCTCCAATCTCCTCACTGAGGAGCACTGCGGCTGTTTCCTGCTGATATATTACCTCGGCAAGAAGCCATCCATAGCTTCAGGAGCCTCCCTGATCGTGTGTTAAAGTTTTGTCATTGAGAGAGCTGCTCCACAAACTCCGACCTGCGGTGGTAGGTTCTGCTGAGGATCTCAACAGGGAATTGGATTATTCCCTGAAAAGGAAGAGCATGCAGCCAGGGCTACAGGTGGAATGCAGGGGGAGTGGCATGAGGTGAATTGCTCCTTCAGAGAGCTTGGCACAGGCACGGAGGCTAAATGGCCATGTTCTGTGCTGTAACCAGTCTGCGATCTGAGGAGCTGGAAATCTGAAGTAAGTTTAGAAAATGCTGGAATTTCCTCCCTGAGCCCCTCTAGCTCACCCTCTTGCATTAAGATGCTCTGTAAAACCTCGCTGGACAAACAACTGGGCATCGCATCTCCTTCTATGGCACAAAAATATGTTTTACCAACGGCACTCTTGTCAAATGCCAACTGGGACATTTTTCCGTGTTAAAGGCGCTATTTAAATACATGTTGCTATCAAAATACTCAGCAGGTCAGCCGACATGGCCAGGATTCGTCCCCCCACCAAAGCAGCAGATTTTCTTGCGGTGGAAGCAGCAGCTCGCTATTGACAGCGAGCAGGATCTTCAGGTCCTGCTGAAGACTGTGGGTATTGAGTGGTTTTCCCTCGCCGCCACAGGGGGATCACCTTCGGTGGGACTGGAAGATCCTGTTGGTGGGAAATGCTGGAAAATCCGTCCCCGTCCATGGAGAGAGAAACAAAGTTAATCTTTCAGGCCAGTGGGCCTCCATAGTCACAAGCTGGAATATTGTTTCTGTCTCTCTCTCTTCAAAGACGCTGCCTGACCCGAGTATTGCCAGCATTTGTTATTTTTATAAGAAATTAAATATTTTTTAAAGCGCACAGATCCGCACTTGGCACAATGCTCAATAGCTCGCTGCCTTTAAAGCCTTTTCTTGCTAAATCTCCTCAGGTCAAGCATAGCATCATCGGATCATGACTTAATGACCTCATTTTTGGTCATGTTCTCAGTGAGGAGCATCCTTTATAAAAACCTTTTACAGTGGCACCAAAAAGCTAAGAGTTATTACCCCGCGTCCCTCAGGCAAATAGAAATCATCCCCAAAGTATAGCCGATTGAGGACTTTGAAACAGTAACAAGTCTTACAACACCAGGTTAAAGCCCAACAGGTTTGTTGGAGTCAGTAGCTTTTGGAGCGCGGCTCATCTGATGAAGGAGCTACTCTCCAAAAGCTAGTGATTCCAAACAAACCTGTTGGACTTTAACCTGGTATTGTCAGACTTCTTACTGTGTCCACCCCAGTCCAACGCCAGCATCGCCACATCAGGACTTTGAAAGGCAGAGGATTAGCTGAGGCATCAATCCTGTGAATCACATGCACCCAGTACAAAGGGGGAACTCAATAACAATTCCCAAAAGAAGTCACACTTTGGAATTAAAGCTGTGAACAGCAGTCAGGAACTGAGCAAGCCAAAGGTGGAACAAACACATATTGGCCAGATGAAAGAGGGCCAGCTTTGGGGGGAGCTCAGAAATGCCTGGCCAAATGCAGAAACTACAAGGAGAAATGTCGGGCGTGTTTAGGAGTAATCCAGGATGCTCCCCAGATTAGCAAAGAAACTGGCCTGTGTTTTAAAATACAATTTAAAACCTAACAAAACCCACTGCAGCATGGTGGTGGAAAACCAAGAGAGATCTGCTCATTTGCATCTCAGATCAGTCAGACGTTGTCTGTTCAATCTTGATTTCCATCTTGGACACCAATGAACAGTGACATGTTAACTGCTGTAGTTATTAAAAAGGGGTTTGAAATTTTAGTCCAGATAATTAGCAGCACCAGGTATTCTTCAAGGCTAATATAAAATCTGCCTTGGTCACATACTCCAACCCAGCACATTTTCCAATGTGGAAAACACTGGAGTGCAATTTTCCCAAAGAATAGCAAAGTCTCAAGTTCTGACTGAACACCCGGCATGTTTTCGCTCCAGATCTTCTGACACTTTGTCAGAAAAAAGCAAGGGTGTGTGTTTTGTGTTGTCATTCCTGGGGGTGGGGTGGGGTGGGGGGGGGGCAAAACTGGCTCCACAGAGATTGGGGTGCTATTTTATGGGGTGCCCCAATCCCAAACTGAAGCTAAAGACCCCTCCCCCATCATCACTCGCGTCGGGGCATTAGTGCCCCCTTCACTAATGCAGGCATCACCCCCTCTCCCTCACAATGCAGGCATTCCCCCCCCCCCCCATCCCCAACAATGCAAACAATCCTCCCCTCACCCCGCAATGCAGACATCCCATATCCCCCTCACTCCCACCAATGCAGGCATCCCTCCCCCCGCCCCCCCCCCCCCAATAATACAGGCCCGTTCACCCCAGCAATGTATGTATCTATCCCTGTCACCCCCACTAATGCAGGCATCCCCCAACCTCACTTATTGTGAAACCCTCCTCCCCCGCCACTGGGGTTCTCAGGAGGCCCTTCCCACCTGTTAGCGCCACGGGTTAGTGTCAGGGGGGCAATGTCCTGCCATGTTCCTGACCACCCGGACGCGATACTCAACTCAGAGCCCGTGCGTAGACATCACAACTGGTTTCCGTTTTCAGAGCGGGTGGTGGGGGGGGGGTCATACAGCGAATCTGGAATCAATGGTGCAAAGTTATTTTTATATATTAAAATGCATTCAAATGCCTGGTGATCAGGTTCAGGCTCTCGTGGGTGTGGACCTGATCACCCGCCAATGAGAGGTGGGAAGATCTCAAAATGAGACCTCCCTGGCGTAAACCTCATTATGGCCCTCTCGTGAGGGTTAGCAACCGTAACAGGATTTGCTGGAAAATCGTCCCCTCCCACCCCAATTTATCAAAAGAATAACATTCAAGCCCGCGTGATTCTATTTTCATTGAAGAAACACAGATTAATTTCCAATGTATCTTTCATCAACAAGGTCTTCTTACACTTAAAACATCAATGTTAATCAAAATGTCATTTATTGGAATGCAGTTTGATTTCAATCCAGGATCCTTTAACAGGTGTAGGGGGGCAAGGGCAGCGGACCTAATTCCTGCAGAATTGGGGAATTACCGCTGCCGTTTCCTGGTTCCACAGAAAGGGGGTGTCCTTGTCAAAAGGAACAAAATTTAAAACATCCGTCTCTCAATGGTGATTGCGGGGCCCTCTGGAGAATCCTGAGGTGGGACAGGTGCAGTGCCTGACCCACTTGACAGGCATGACTTTCTCAAAGGGGTCCACAACAGCCATTGTGGGCAGTATTCCCCATCCATTCATGGCAGTGGGATTCGCCGATCCCACTGCAGAGAATGGGAGACCCGGCTGAGCACCAAATTCTCTTTCCTTGGCAGCAGCGTTAGAGTGGCGGACTGGTCCCAGAGAATCTCGCCCTATGTCCCTAATTGCTTATTCATGGGGCCTAAATGCCCGATTTAGGTGCCCATCCAAAACGCCTTAAAAAGTCGGGCTCATATATATCACAGTGGGGCTGATGCTTCTGCAGAATTGACAGAGATCAACCCCCTAATACGCATACAAATTTCTGCTCCAATTGGTGCATCAAAAAAATGAAGGGCAGTTCTGTGTAAAATAAGCTGCCTGGAGAATAAAAAGATATTTTATCTGGGTAAAAAGTGTATTTCTATCAAACCCTATATATTATGCACTTTACTGTTGGATATCATAGATTATCATAGAATTTACAGTGCAGAAGGAGGCCATTCGGCCCATCGAGTCTGCACCGGCTCTTGGAAAGAGCACCCTACCCAAGGTTAACACCTCCACCCTATCCCCATAACCCTGTAACCCCACCCAACACTAAGGGCAATTTTGGACACTAAGGGCAATTTATCATGGCCAATCCACCTAACCTGCACATCTTTGGACTGTGGGAGGAAACTGGAGCACCCGGAGGAAACCCACGCACACACGGGGAGGAAGTGCAGACTCTGCACAGACAGTGACCCAAGCCAGAATCGAACCTGGGACCCTGGAGCTGTGAAGCAATTGTGCTATCCACAATGCTACAGTGGTGCCAAATTGTCTTCTTGTTAAAACCTAAAGCAGAATTTGGTACAAAGGATTATTTACTATTGGTGACTTGATCATTATGCCCTTCAAAACTAAACAAATCTAATAAGCTCCAAGTTATTAGGAGCGTAATTCCATGCTGCATGTTCTAATGTGCCCAATACCTCCACTGCCCTGGCCCAAAACTTTCCCAGGCAGATTACAGCTCAGTGGGTGGCTCTCTCTTTTCGCTCTCACTATCATTATCTATGTCATATGGGACACGGAAAGCCACATATGGACACTTCTTCACGTTGAGGCAAACCAACTTTTCAAGCGTCGCTGTGTTGACTATATCAAAGCCTGTTTTCCCGCCAAATGTGCTTGGCTTCCAATAATCTGGAGAACAGATTGGGTTCCCCAGGAGTCCTTTGAGGGAAAAGGGAGCACCCATTTCCACCATGCTTTCCCCAAAAGTGGCATCTTGGTACGGTCTTTCCAGCATCAGCGCGGGATAAAACTCCATGGCATCAATGTGTCCGTATAATTTCTCCAGTTGAGCAGCTATTTCAGTTTCACCTACAATGAAAGAAAACAATCAGATTGAATTTACTCAGCAAGGTGCCCTAAATGTTCTATAAATGACAAAAGAAAACGTTGCATGTTTTTAAAGCCAAACTAAGCATTTTGGGGAGGCATTGACGTTGTGGTATTGTCGCTGGACTAGTAATCCAGAGATCCAGGATCATTCTCTGGGGGACCTGGGTTCGAATCCCACCATGGCAGATGGTGAAATCCGACTTCAATAAACATCTGAAACTAAAAGTCTAATGACCACACAACCATTATCGAATGTTGTAAAAACCCATCTCGCACACTTACGCCCTTTAGGGAAGGAAATCTGCCATCCTTACCTGGTCTGGCCTACATGTGGCTCCAGACCCACAGCAATGTGATTGACTGTTAACTGCCCTCCGAAATGGCCCAGCAAGCCACTTAAAGGGCAACTAGGGATGGGCAATAAATGGTCGCTCAGCCAGTGATGCCCACATCCCTTGAATGAATTGAAAAAAAACAGCATTTATGCAGAACTTCTAACAAAGAAAACAAAACACCCCAAGGTGTCGCACAAGGGAGAGTAAGGAACAAAAATAGACACCGCGCGAAGATGGGAGCTTGGCGAGAGTGAGAGAATGCTGGATCAATGAGGTGGAGTAAGTTAGCAAAAGATTTCCAGAGAATGGAAAGAAAAACACCGTTTCTACTTTCTCAGCGACCTTTTCTGGGTGCAAATAATTATTTCAATAAAGAATTAAAACAGAAAGTGCTGGAAAAACTGAGTGGCGAGAGAAACAGAGTTAATATTTCGAATATGATAGGATTCCTCTTCAGACATATGCATCAATATGCTACCCAGGTAGGTACAGGACTGATGAACAAGCAAGCAAAGAAAACATGCCAGACAGCAAGAAGGAGAGAGGGTCTCGAGGAAGTAGGGGGAGTTGGGGTTAGGAGGCTAACTCAAATGCTGGGCACTTGTAAATTGTAAACCACAACTAATGTGTATAGATTTGCTTATGTTTATTTTGACTTTTTTCGTTGTGCATAAAAAGGAAAAACTCTAATAAAAACATTTTTTTTAAATAACTGAAGAGGGCAGAAATGTGGTGGGTTTTTACACCTCAAGCCTGCTGAGATTTTCCAATACTTTCTGTTTTCATTTCTGCAGTATTTTGCATTAATTCCAATAGAGAATAGAAAATGCATTAAAACACAATAAGAATGATCTTCATCAGGTAAACATCTGATCAGCCTCCAACTTGCCCATAGAGCAGTGCGGCTGAATTTGCATTTTAACTCTGACTGTCATCTGATACGTGGCATGGAGTTCAATTCAGATGTGGCAACTGTCTAACCAATGAATTAATAATTGATGACAAATTATCTGTTGGTTGTCAGAAAATCATGATAGATGTGTCCCTTTGAAAATATAACATGTCCATTCCGGCTAGCTCACTAACATGAACATTGCCCCATGACATGTCCAGACACCCCTCCACCATACATGCCCAAAGCTGATTGTTGCTGCATCAACCTATTCATTTAATGTTGACTGAAATGCAAATGCCGTACCCGGTTATAGCTGACGCAGCCCTATCTGCTTTCCTATTCTCCTGTCAGGATAGAATATCTGTTACTTCATAGGTTTCAGATTTCTGTTTAAAGAGGGGAAGACATTTCTAGAATGTTGTACAGCACACAACAGGGAGAGAGTAAGCAACTGTTTAAGTTGAGCAATACGGCAATCATAGTGCAATTGTCCCAGTAATCTCCTTCCTGTTGCCTTCCCCTTGTTCAGACTTCAGTCCAAATGGATTTTGATCACTTATGCTCTAAACAGGCTTATGGAATGTGATTGGTTCCCCTATTCTGAATAAAAGCACCCATTTGATACCAATTCCATTCTAAGCTCTTTGGTGTAATTTTAACCCCAAAGTAAATTATCATTGGCTTCAATAAGCATAACTCACAGAATTTTGAAGGCTTGCAAAGGTTTGTGCAAAGGGTAAATTGAAGAGCGCAGCCTCTTTGCTGCCTTGTCATCTACCGAAACAACAACCAATCAGCTCAATAAACGTCAGCTACTTGTCTAATGACTGAAATTTTTAAAAAGGTGAAAAACTCCAAGCCAAACATTAAATGAAACTGGCTTCAAACGTGGCTGTGTACGAGAGCCTAGATTTTCCCGTCGAGCCATACTGGCTCTTGCCTGGCACTCACAGTTTGTTGAGGTCTGGTTTGATGAGTGTCCTGGAACTAATAGGCAGCCATCACTCTCTCATCTCCCGAGCCTTCTCCTTCGTAGCTCTCCTCTGATGGACAGGCCATCCTGTCACACACATTCCGGATTCCACCCTCCCCCTTAAATCTCAATTTCAGCATATTTTATTGCTCTCATGCTTCTTTTCCTCACAAGTTGTCTTCCTCAAGTTTGTCTCCTCCACTGTCAGCTTAACAGGGTCACTTTCACACCACCCTAAATTCCTGCACTTTCTCAATACGGGGAAAGGGACCAACCAACTCCCAGGAGAGGCACTGAGCCAGAGGCGGAGCAAAGCCTGACCTTTGGCAGCTGAGCCGGAGGAGGTGGCACCTGCAGCAGAGACCCAACCAACTTCCAATTATGTAGACCCCACGTCAGAGACGTCCAATAAGGTGAGGTGATACTCAGGGGAATCCAAAGCGCTGGTGCAACATGTTCCACTAAAATGTTGAGGGGGGATTTTCCGGCCGTCCTCTCCAGCGGGATCATCCGATTCTGCCGAAAGCGAACCCCCGCCACAGGTTTGCCAGCGACGAGGGGGGAGGCATTGATCCAATGGGAAATCCCATCGACAGTGGCTGGACCAGAAGATCCCACTGGCCAAAGGCAGTAACATGCCACGGAGAGCACGGATAATCCCCTCTATTCCCTGAGAAATCCATGAGTTTTGGCTGAAGGAACGTCTTCCGTCAGTATTAGCCTTTCACTGTGTCTGGGAACAGGCTTGCTCGTTTTATCTTTTGTGCTGTCTACATCATGGGCGTGATTTAACGGGGGGAAAAAATTGTCCTGTTCAGGGTGGCTTCATCTTGCAGCGGCGAGAATGACCCTGCTCACAAATGGACTCGTGTTTTTTTGCCGCCTCGGTAAGGAATGCCCCGCTGAGGCCGCACTTACCTACATTTCTAAATGCTGCCCCGATCTCTCAAACCCCGCCCAGAGTGGCCACCGGACCCCCCTCCCAATGCCCCAACTTAACTGTTAGGGAATCCTCGAGCCCATCACACTCCATGGGCGTCATTCTCCGACCCCCCAGCGGGTCGGAGAATGGCCATTGGCTGCCGTGAATCCCGCCCCCGCCGGTTGCCGAAGTCTCCGGTACCGGAGATTGGGCGGGGGCGGGAATCGGGCCGCGCCGCTTGGCGGGCCCCCCCGCTCAATTCTCCGGCCCGGATGGGACGAAGTCCCGCCGAGAAATTGCCTGTCCCGCCGGCGTAAATTAAAGTAGGTATTTACCGGTGGGACAAGGTGGCGTGGGCGGGCTCCGGGGTCCTGGGGGGGGGGGGCGCGGGGCGATCTGACCCCGGGGGGTGCCCCCACGGTGGCCTGGCCCGCGATCGGGGCCCACCGATCCGCGGGCGGGCCTGTGCCGTGGGGGCACTCTTTCCCTTCCGCCTCCGCAACGGCCTCCACCATGGCGGAGGCGGAAGAGACTCTCCCCACTGCGCATGCGCGGGAAACTGTCAGCGGCCGCTGACACTCCCACGCATGCGCCGCCCGGGGATGTCATTTCCGTGCCAGCTGGCGGGGCAACAAAGGCCGTTTCCGCCAGCTGGCGGGCTAGCCCCTCAATGTCGGGGCTCGGCCCCCAAGGATGCGGAGCATTCCGCACCTTTGGGGCGGCGCGATGCCCGTCTGATTGGCGCCATTTTGGGCGCCAGTCGGCGGACATCACGCCGTTGGGGGAGAATTTCGCCCCTGACCTGTGTCTTCTAGATGGTGGACAGGCTTTGGGGCGTCAGGTGGTGAGTTACTCGCCACAGGATTCCTAGCCTCTGATTTGCTCTGGTAGCCAAGTATTTATATGGCTAGTCTGGTTCAGTTTTTGGCCAATGGTAGCCCCCAGGATGTTGATAGTGGCAGATTCAACAAAGTGCCATCAGCAAACTTGTATTTGCAGCTTTCTAACCCATTATCTTCCATGGACAAAAGAATGATCAATTGAGGCCCCAAAACAGATCCATGTGGAACACCATTAGTCACATCCTGCCCATTGGAGTACCTGCCCATCATCCCTAATCTCTATCGACTGCCACTCAACCAATTTCCTAACAAGGTCAATAATTTGCCTTCAATTCCATGCAGTTCAACCTTAGTTAACAGAGACTTTTGAGAAGCTTTATTGGGAAGTCCACATAAATAACATCCTGAGAAATTTCAAGGTCCGCTAATTTGGATGATACAAAGCAAAATTCAATCAAGTACGTAAGGTATGAATTACGCTTTGCAAATCCATGCCGACACACTCTCATAGGCTGAAAGCCACTCTATCCTTAATTAAAGTCTCTAGTAATTTTCCAAAAACAATTTAGTGCAGTTTTGGGTAACTAATTGGGTTACAGTCAATGCTCATCTTTTGAAGCACATTTAAGGGGAAAAAATTCAGTTGGGATAGGGGTAATAAAAAAAGAAAATGCTGGAAAAACACAACAGGTCAGCCAGCATTTATGGAGAGCGAAACTGTTTCAGGACAGTGACGCTTCAGGTGTGTCAGCCCAAATTGCGAGGCATATTAACCTAGGACGATATTGTCTACCCATTTTCTGAGCCAACATTTTTGGACCATTATCAAAGGCTGAGGAAACACTATAAAAATGAAGGTTGTTATGGGCCAGGGTTGAGAGGACCCCAAAATGTATCATGGAGTTCAGCTGACCCACAACTTTTAATAGATTGTGGTATGGGGAGCACACAGCCCACTCTACAGGTGTGGTACAGGAGAAATGGAAAAGTATTTTTAAAAACATAACAATGTTTATTCTATGAACTCAAGTTAACCTTTTTAAAACATACAGTGAACAACTTAGCAACCATTAATTTAAATACAACCCCCAAAGAATACAACACTAAGTAATCCATAAGCTGTCCTTTTAACACCCAGAAGACTTAAGAAACACCTTTTAAGAGAAGCACATTAAGGTTACATTCACTACTGAAAATATTTATAATTCTGAATTCATCAAATGATCAAGAGATAGTCGTTTGATGGCAGAGAGAACAGCAGACCACCTGCTTGGTCTGGCTTCAGCTCCAACACTGAAAACGAAACTAAACCATACCCTGCAGCCCTCTCAAAAACAAAAGTAAAAAGCTGACAGACAGCCCAGCTGTACCCACTCTCTGACATCACTGCAGTAGCAAACACCCATTTCTTAAAGGTACTCTCACTACAGATATATATATACACACCCATTTATAAACACCCATTTCTTATCACATGATATGTCCCCCCAAGAGAAAAAAAATAAACCATCAACTTCAAGATGGTTTCATTTTTCACCTTTTCACTATCCTTTAAGAAATGCACACATTAAATATACTTTTTCGTTTCAAAAATCAACACACGCAAACAGGTATAATAATATAGTCCACTTTGTTTTCGTTCTTCTCCCTCCAATTGAAATCCTTCTCAATTGACAGTCTCTTTGAACAAGAAAGTCTCTGCACGATCCGTCCATTTCTCTACGCCTCAGCATTTCTCTTTAAAGTCAGATACTTTAGCTCAATCTGATCACAGAGTCCCTTGTAATTCTCCGACACAGGAGCATTGGTTATCACAGCTTTCAGGCAGTCAAATGCCTGTTGAAACTCTGCTGTCCACTGAAATTTTTGACGTTTCTTCATCAAGTCCATCAGTGGAGCAATCACGCTACAAAACGTCTGCACAAATGTTCGATCAAATCCACTCATGCCAAGAAATCGCATTATTTCCCATCGTCTTGAGGGTATCGGAAACTCCTCAAGGACAGTGACTTGGGCTTTTCCAAATTCACTTTTGGCTAGGTTTATCACCAAACCCACATCCTGAAGTCGTTCGAATAACTCCATCAGATGTTTCAAATGTTCTGTCCATGTCTGGCTGAAAATTACCAGATCGTCGATGGGTAATCCTGAAACAACTTTGTTAGCTAACCGTTGAAATGTGGCTGGGGCGTTTTTCTTGCCAAATGGCATAACTTTAAATTGGTATATACCATCTGGAGTCACAAAAGCTGAAATCTCATTCGCCCTTTTGGATAAAGGTACCTGCCAATAACCTTTAAGTAAATCCAATTTGGAAATAAAAGCTGATTGCCCCACTTTCTCAATGCAATCCTCCAAACGTGTGCTAGGATAAGAGTCCGTTCTTGTAAGCCATGTGTAGCATTGTGGATAGCACAATTGCTTCACAGCTCCAGGGTCCCAGGATCGATTCTGGCTTGGGTCACTATCTGTGCGGAGTCTGCACGTCCTCCTTGTGTCTGTGTGGGTTTCCTCTGGGTGCTCCGGTTCCCTCCCACAGTCCAAAGATGTGCAGGTTAGGTGGATTGGCCATGCTAAATTGCCCTTAGTGACCAAAATTGCCCTTAGTGTTGAGTGGGGTTACTGGGTTATAGGGATAGGGTGGAGGTGTTGATCTTGGGTAGGGTGCTCTTTCCAAGAGCCGCTGCAGACTCGATGGGCCAAATGGCCTCCTTCTGTAGGGCAGCACGGTAGCATTGTGGATAGCACAATTGCTTCACAGCTCCAGGGTCCCAGGTTCGATTCCGGCTTGGGTCACTGTCTGTGCGGAGTCTGCACATCCTCCCCGTGTGTGCGTGGGTTTCCTCCGGGTGCTCCGGTTTCCTCCCACAGTCCAAAGATGTGCAGGTTAGGTGGATTGGCCATGATAAATTGCCCTTATTGTCCAAAATTGCCCTTAGTGTTGGGTGGGGTTACTGGGTTATGGGGATAGGGTGGAGGTGTTGACCTTGGATAGGGTGCTCTTTCCAAGAGCCGGTGCAGACTTGATGGGCTGAATGGCCTCCTTCTGCACTTTAAATTCTATGATAACTGCATTAACCTTTCAATAGTCCACACACAACCGTTGGGTACCGTCTGGTTTTGGTACCATCACTATGGGTGAGCTCCATTGGCTGCACCCCACTTCAATTATGCCATTTTTTAGCATACTCTCAATCTCTTTGTTAACATATGCCAACTTTAATGGATTAAGTCTGTATGGATGTTGTTTGATTGGAACAGCATTTCCCACATCTACATCATGTGTAGCCATTTTAGTACTTCCCAATTTATCTCCATAAACTTGCCCATATATCAATAACACTTTCAGGTCAGTCTGTTTTTTCTCTGGAAGGTAACTCAACAAGTTATCCCAATTTTTAAGAACATCCTCGTTTTCCAATTTAATTTGAGGTATGTCAAACTCACAGACATCTGGATTTGGTTTGTCACTTTGAGTTAGAATCATTAAATCCTCCTCCTTTTTCTCTCCGTCCCTTTCAAAGTACCTTTTAAGCACATTCACATGACACACTCGGTGAGTCTTCCTTCTATCTGGTGTTTTTAACCACATAATTCACCTCACTCAATTTCCTTTCAATCTGATAAGGTCCACAAAACCTAGCTTTTAAAGGTTCACCGACCACTGGTAATAACACTAAAACTTTATCTCCATAGGCAAAACTACGAACTTTGGATTTCTTGTCCGCTACCCGTTTCTTCACATTTTGTGCCACTTTTAAATGTTGTCTAGCCAATTCACCTGCTCTATTTAATTGTTCCCTAAAATTTGACACGGAATCCAATAATGTAATTTCCGATTTCTCACTCACCAATTTTTCCTTAATCAATTTAAGTGGTCCTCTTACCTCATGACCAAAAATTAGTTCAAAGGGACAAGTTGATTCATTAGGTGCATCCCTAATTGCAAACAGTACGAATGGAATTCCTTTATCCCAATCCTCAAAGGGATTCTAACTCAAAGGGACAAGTTGATTCATTAGGTGCATCCCTAATTGCAAACAGTACGAATGGAATTCCTTTATCCCAATCCTCTGGATAATCGTGACAAAAAGCCCTCAACATTGCCTTTAATGTCTGATGCCACCTTTCTAACACTCCCTGCGATTCTGAATGGTACGCAGTTGATTTAAATTGTTTTATTCCTAAGCTATCCATAACTTCTTTGAATAACCTGGAGGTAAAATTTGATCCTTGATCCGATTGTATTTCTCTGGGTAGTCCATATCTAGTAAAGAATTTAAGTAACTCTTTCACAATCTTTTTAGCTGTAATATTATGTACTGGAATGGCCTCTGGAAACCTAGTAGACACATCCATTATAGTCAGAAGATATTGATTCCCACTTTTCATTTTAGGAAGCGGTCCTACGCAATCAATTTGGACCCTTGTAAAAGATCCTCAAATGCTGGAATGGGTACTGAGGGCGCTGGTTTTTATCACTGCTTGAGGTTTCCCTATCATTTGACATGTGTGACATGATTGACAAAATTTAACTACATCTTTATGTAGTCCAGGCCAATAAAAATGTTTCTGGATTTAACTTGAGTTTTCCTTATTACCAAATGACCTCCCACTGGTAGCTCATGTGCAACTCGCAACACCTCCTTTATATACCCTACTGGCAATACTACTGGATGAACTTCTGCCCACTTTTCATCTGCCTGCATATGTAAAGGTCTCCATTTTCTCATCAAGGCATACTTTTACAGTAATAACACTCTGGTATACACTCAGATTCCTCTTCTGCGTATGCTTTCTGATACATCTGTTTTATTTCTATATCTTTCTGTTGTAACTCCGCCAATTTTCCTGAACTAAAAATATCCACCTCATCCTACACCTGTTCTTGTTCTTTTTGAAGCATCTGATCAAAAATGGTTTCTGATAATTGCACTTCAACTTCATCTTCACTCTTTGATTTCTCCTCTTGTCTTAACCTGTGACTTTGCGATCTTGTTACTACACAATCCGGAAAAATCCCAGGATATTCGTCCTTCAACACTTCAATTGTCTGATTTTCCACTGGCTTATCAACCACAGTAGGCATCACTCCCACCTGCGATCCAGCTATATCATTACCCAAGATAAATTGTATTCCTGGACAAGATAGTTTCTCTATTACTCCTACCACTTCACCACTCTTCACTGGACTTTCCAACCTTACCATATATAATTGAACACTACTCCTCTCATCCTGAATTCCACATATTACCAACTTTTCTGACAACATTCTTCCCAAACTACATAATACACTAGCTCCCGTATCTCTTACAATTGTGACTTCTTTACCTGCTCCTCCTGGTACACATGAGTAAACTTTACCCACACAAGTAAATTCTTTAAAGAGATCTGGCACCTTCTTATCAATCACCTCTTGATCAGGCTGTACAATCTTTTGCACCTCCTTCGCTTCACTTGGGCTTTCCTTTACCACTTTTACATACCCTACTGTCTTCTCCTGTTTTACCACATCAGCCTTCCCAGTGCTTTTCTTCAACCACCAACACTGTGACTTTACATGGCCTAATTTATTACAGTGAAAACATTTGAAACTTTTCATGTCTCTTCCACCCTCCTGGATTTCTTTTTTAATCTGAGGTACACTCTCCTTATTAACACCCATCAGATCACCTTTACCTTTACCACTTGAGTATTACTCATGTTCCCATTTTCTATCCCTCACAGGCTGAAACTGATGTCGGAAACCAAGCTTTGATTTATGAACTAATTCATAATCATCTGCCATTTCCGCTGCTAATCTCGCAGTTTTAACCCTCTGCTCTTCCACATGAATTCTCACTCCATCAGGAATTGAATTTTTAAACTCCTCCAAAAGTATAATTTCTCTGAGAGCTTCATACGTTTGGTCGATTTTCAAAGCCCTCATCCACCTATCAAAATTACTCTGTTTGATCCTTTCAAACTCCATGTATGTTTGACCAAATTCTTGCCTTAAATTTCTAAACCTTTGTCTGTAGGCTTCAGGCACTAGTTCATAAGCACCTAAGATGGATTTTTTTCACCTCCTCATACGTCTCAGATACCTACTCCGGTAGTGATGCAAACACTTCACTCGCCCTACCTACCAGCTTTGTTTGAATCAGTAATACCCACATCTCCTGTGGCCATTTCATTTGTTTAACTATCTTCTCAAATGAAATGAAAAAGGCTTCTACCTCCTTCTCATCAAACCTTGGCAATGCTTGGACATATTTAAATAGATCCCCACCAAGCCTTCGAGTATGACGCTCTTTATCACTATCCTCATCACTACCATCCAACTGTACATTTCCCTTTACGCCTGCCAATTTTAGCTGACTGTCATATTTCATTGCCATTTTCTGATTTCAAACTCTCTTTCTTTATCTTTTTGTTCTGCTAGGGCTATTCTTTCTGTTTTCCTTTCTTCTCTCTTTTTCCTCTCTCTCTCTTTCTTTTTCCTCTCTCTCTCTCTTTCTCTTTCTTTTTCCCCTTGCTCTCTTTTGTATTCAAGCTGCTTTAACTCTTTCTCATGTTCCATTTGTTTAATTCGTAACTGAATTTTTGCAATTTCCAATGAGTCAAACTGTATCTCAGGCAACTTTAAATGCTTCGCCACCGCCATAATGACCTCATATTTTCGCATCTTGTCAGGTAATGTTAACTGCAATGTTTTTGGCAAATCTAACGGTCTGCTTTTAGTCTCTGTCCCTAAGGTACTGCGTGTGACCGTCTCCACCCCAAAAAACCTGAGCCTCTGAAAGAGCCATTGTCCACAGCACACTCCCTACTTAAACTAAAATACCACACCTGATAAACAACCACAATATGCTCACCCCTCACTGTCTTTAAGTTCACTAAGCCAATCCAATGGATAGACTTTTATCCCAGACGAGCCCCCTATTTGTTATGGGCCAGGGTTTAGAGAACCCCAAAATGTATCATGGAGTTCACCTGACCCACAACTTTTAATAGATTGTGGTATGGGGAGCACACGGCCCACTCTACAGGTGGAGAATCCCAGCCAAGTGTTGACGCCAGCGTAAACACTGGAGTGGGCCTCCTGGCCTAGCAATTTATCGTTTTTTAGGGGGCTAGCATGGTGCCAGAGTGCTGCGCACCGCTCCGGCGCTGAAAGGCGGACCTGCACGGCAGGCGCTGTCGCCGCGCCGGCACATGCGTGTGTTGCCGTCTCTGCGCATGCGCAGAGCAACATGTCGGGGACCTAACAGCCCGTGCAGAAGGAGGGAGGCCCCCTCCAGTTCGCGGCCGCCCGCCGATCGGAAGCCCCCGATCGCGGGCCTGGACCGTGGAGGCCCCCAGGAGTCAGATTCCCCCCCCCCCCAACCAGGATGTCCACAGCGGTCGCGGGTCCGAGCTCCCGCCGGGTGGTACCAGGTTTGAACTACGCCGGCAGGACGGCAGAACTCAGCGGGAGTTCGGCCCGTCACCCACGGAGAATCGCCGCGGGGGCCTATTTGAGCAGCTCCCAGCGAATCGGCGGCAGTATCGGTGCGGCGTGGCCGGGAATTTCCCGCGCCCCCGGCGATTCTCCGACCCGTCGCGGGCTCGGAGAATCCCGGCCGAACGTTTCAGGTTGGTGACCCTTCATCAGAACGGGGGAAGGATAGAAATGCGGTAGATTCTGAGCCTGTGAAAGGAAGGGAGGAGGAAGAGAGAGGATGGTGGCCAGTAGACTATTAAGTGACAAAAGGTGTCAGGGTGTCAAAGGCTAAAGAAACAAAAGATGTGCCTCGATGAGGGGTGAGTGGCCAGAGTGCTAAGTGACGGAATAAAGAATCAAGAAAAAACAGCACCAGAAGAGAAAACCCAAAACAAAATGGAGGCAGAGTTTATGATCTAAAATCTAAAACACTCCAGTGTTGAGTCAAAGCGGCTGTAGACTTGGACGAAGAGGTGCTGTTCCTCAAGCTTACATTGAGCTATGTTGGAACACGTACCTGGTCAAGGACAGAAAGGTCAGAGTGGGAGCAAAGTGGAGAATTAAAACGATGAGCTTCTGCTTCTGAATGATATCCAACCTTTGACAACCCCATGAATCTAAGCCAGACAGGAAATGTGGAGGTCAATATTGATGCACATAAGTTTCTGTTTAATTGCCACTGCCTTGATCTGCCAAATGTTGCTGTTCATCATGTTAACTTTCACAAAAATGGTCACCAAAATTAAACCAACAGCAATATTACAAATGTTTATGGGTGGCATTTTCTAACCCCCCCCCTTCACCCCCATCTGCAGCGGGGTTTGCGGTGGACTATCAGTACCTCTTTAAAGATTGTTATCAAGGTTATCTTCCAAGGATGGATAGAAAACCGGGGTACAACAAAGAATAAAGTAAGCTGCATCAGCTCTTCGTCCTAAAGACTGCAGTATGGACACCATTAAACAAGGGAGTCTGAAGTACAATGTGACAATGCTGGTAAAGGGTTAGAAACAAGACTGGCCCTGATATTCGCCAGGGGATTTCAATGTTTACTCAAGGCAAACCCCATAGGTCAGAGTTTACCAGATGCTCCGCAGGATTTTGTCTTTTACATTTTTTTCAGTAGGTTTCCTGCCTCGGTGGAACAGCAGGCAAAAAACAGACACTGGATTACAGTGAGGATTGGTGGATTTCGGGATGGTTTAAGATTGCAGGGGCGATCGTAGGGGAGGTCATGGGGCTGGGAGATTGTGGGGGAGCGGGAGATTGGAGGACTGCAGGGAAGAAGGAGGTGACGAGGGCAGCTGTTGAAGACAGAGGATGGGTAATGGGAAATCACGCCAGGTCCAGCTAGGGGTTAGCTTGTTGAGCCTGGAGGAAACATTTCTGCATCGCCTGATCCACAGGCAGTGCATGGTTCTCGCTCCTCATGTGTCCCTTTTATCCCCTGGCTGACTTCAGCTAAAAATTTTAAAACCTGCTAAAATGGGAGGCAGGCCGGCACTAACTCGCCTACCTGTGAATGGATTACTAAATTACCTGTCACCCAACCTCACCTCAATCCCAACTCGCCGACCTGTGAATGGATTACTAAATTACCTGTCACCCAACCTCACCTCAATCCCAACTCGCCGACCTGTGAATGGATTACTAAATTACCTGTCACCCAACCTCACCTCAATCCCAACTCGCCTACCTGTGAATGGGTTACTAAGTTACCTGTCACCCAACCTCACCTCAATCCCAACTCGCCGACCTGTGAATGGATTACTAAGTTACCTGTCACCCAACCTCACCTCAATCCCAATTCGCCGACCTGTGAATGGATTACTAAATTACCTGTCACCCAACCTCACCTCAATCCCAACTCGCCTACCTGTGAATGGGTTACTAAGTTACCTGTCACCCAACCTCACCTCAATCCCAACTCGCCGACCTGTGAATGGATTACTAAATTACCTGTCACCCAACCGCACCTCAATCCCAATTCTGACTCCCCTCTATTGAAACTGGAAGTAGGCGAGTTGGCAGTGGGTTTGAAATACTTTGGGTGGGATTCTCTGATCCTGAGGCTAAGTGTTGACGCCGTCGTAAACACCGTCGCGTTTCTCAACAGCGTCAACATGGCCTCAGGAGCAGCGATTCTGACATCAGATGGGCGCCGTGGGTCTGCGCATGCGCAGTGGGACGGACGCCAACGTGCGTATGCGCAGTGGGACCAGCGCGATTGCTGTGCATGCGCGGTGGCTCCCTTCTCCGCTCCAGCCCCGAAGCAACATGGCATAGGGCTACAGGGGCTGGCGCGGAGCAAAAGAGGCCCCCAGCACAAGAGGCCGGCCATCTGATTGGTAGGCCCCGATCGCGGGCCAGTCCACAGCGGAGGCCCCCCCCCAACCAGGCCGCCCCCATCCTGGGCGAGAATCGCCGCAGGGGCCGCTGGCGCCGACCACACCGGCGCCAACTGCGGCGATTCTCCGCTCTCCAGTGAATCGGCAGACCGGCGTCGGGGGGGGGGGGGGGGGGGGGGGGTGCGATTCGAGTCTGTCCCAGTGATTCTCCGGCCCGGCCTGGGCTGAGAGAATCCCGCCCTTTACTTCTCACTTGATCCAATCCCATCCAATCTAGAGAGATAAAAATGTCCTCCATTAAACTTATTAGCCACATTTCCCCAACACTTCGCTAAATGATGGGCTGGACTTTCCGACGTCAGGCCCATCCGAGGGTCCCAAGCCTGTTTTCTTGGTGGGAGCCTCCTAAATGGCAGCATCCATGCTTGCCATTTGGTTCCTGAGACTGGAGGCCCAATTAGAAGGCCCGCAGTGTTGTAAGGCTGAAAGTCCCACTGGGAGAGGTGGGTGCTGCCGAGATAGGCAGACAAGGGTGAGGGCATCTCAACATGGAGTCACCCTCAGTTGCCTGTGTAAAAACCAACAGATAAAGAGGCCCAAAGCTTGTTGGGTCGTCAGGGTGGAGGGAAAACCTTTACTGATGGATGTGGTCGCAGCCTTTCATCTCCGTTGACGCGGAGCGCCCAGTCAGCGCCCCTGGATTGCTGCTAGGAGGCCTCCTTGACTGAGCTGGCAGCCTCTGCGCACGACGAGAGGGGCCACTCTAATGGCCTCAAAATGGTCATCATGCGGGCCTTCATTGGACGAATTGGCTTCTCACCTCCTTTGAGCAGGCAGCTGATGCACTCTCCAGTCAGCCCCGGGAAAATCCCCTGGAGGCTCCCACCACCCCAACCACACTGCCGGGGAGATGGGAAAATGTGGTTCTTATGAATTCAGCAACCGATTCGATAGATCCTTACCCGTTAGCTCCTGGAACGATTTGTACGGGGTTAGACCAAACCATTTCCGGTACTGATTAAATGGCTGAAGCCTCAACTGTCTCCCATGTTCAATGACGCCAATTGCCACGTGAAGAATATTTTTGTGGATATTCTTCCCTCCGCTGATCTGTAATAACAATATTAGCCATTTGTAAACAGATCCATGCTTGCTTTTGGCATTACAAAATCCTTATTTAATTCTTGAACACTGACAATTTAGTATTGAACAATTGTACCTTGACACCCTGTTCCGACCAGGAAGGAAATAAAACAAAACTTGGATGAAGCCACACAGCCTGCCAAGTTTCCAAAATTAAAACGTGCGAATGGTAAACAAACAGGCTGACATGTTTCAACGGCTACCACAATGTGCTTGTTAGGAAGGCATGAGGGATAGTTGCCTTTATTAGTTGAGGCATAGAATGTAAGTGCAGGGAGGTTATTATGGAGATGTATGAAATGCTCATTAGGTCACAGCTGGAGTACTGTGCACAGTTCTTGTCGCCACATTATAGGAGGGATGTGATTGCACTGGAGAGGGTGCTGAGGAGGTTCACCAGGGTGTTGCCTGGGCTGGTTTCAACTATGAAAAGAGACTGGTTAGGCTGGGTTGTTTTCCTTAGAGCAGAGAAGGCTGAGGGGTGACGTGATCACGGTGTACAAAATTATGAGGGACATTGATAGGAAGGAACATTTTTCCTTTGTAGAGGGGTCAATAAACAGAGGACATTGATTTAAGGTAAGGGGCAGGAGATTTAGAGGGGATTTGAGGAAAAAAAATTTCACCCAGAGGGTGATGGGAATCTGGAACTCACTGTCTGAAGGGGGGGGGGGGGGAAGAGCCGGGAATCCTCACATTTATGAAGCATTTAGATGAACACTTGAATTGCCATAGCATGTACAGGGTTATGGGCCAAGTGCTGGGAAATGGGATTAGAATAGGTAGGTGCTTGATGGCTGGCGCAGAGGATCGAGGGCCTCTTTTTTGTGCTGTAAAGCTCTACGACAATGCAGATAAGATGAACTAATGGAAGAAGACGGGTGTGTGTGTTTGAATCTGGTCACATGGAATTTCTTGGATAAGCTGAGCCTTGTTAACAGGTCGATAAGCACGCTGAAAAATGTACAAGATTGTTCTGTCAACATTGGAAGGGATAAACTACAGTTATCCATTTGCTCTGTTCTCAGAATCCAACCTGCCTTAACTTTAGCATTGAGTGCGATGGTTGACAATGTTGTGCTGGTCTGGATAGAAACACTGGGGAGGTCCCGACAGGGGTGTGCTCAGAATACTGCAACTTTATGACAAAGTTGTGCACAGCTCCGAGGAACAGGTATTTGTGTTGTTTATCTCTACACATCTAACCCATTCAAGCCGACAATTTTAATGTTTGATTTCTATTTAGTTGCCCAATATCATAGACAATGGCAGCCCAATATCCAAGTAACATCAGTGGAGATGTCTCACCTGTATAATACATCCCACCTTTAGAGCATTAAATGGAGAATCATGGACAATATCATTAGTAATGTTTCAGCCTCTGAGTTAAATACTTTGATTCAACTGCATGATCCCAGGCAGTACATCTGAATGTCAGGCGGTAACACTAATGCTACCTGAAATCCACATACTCTTGCAGCCCAAAGCAAATTTCTCCGTTACTATGAACCTTCAAATGCCTCCAGGTTTTAATTGTTATAAATAAAAAGACATTTTTACCCGTCCTGATACTTGTTTTGAAAATGATTCGACTAAAGCTTCCACTCCGAAATTCAAGAGGATATCGGTGTTGAAAAGAAATTCTTCGTAAGGAAACTCTTGGCCTTTTACAATGAAGCTGTCGGGCATTAGTGGATGCCAATGATAGAGATGGTCGAACTCCACTGCAATCCGGTTTTGGTATTGAAAGTGCTCACTGAACAGGAGTTCAGGGTTAAAACTCAACTTGAAATGATAGCCACTCAGGTGCTGCACATAGTCCTCAATGACTATTTTGATTGTTTCCCCTGAGAGACAAATGCACAGAATTATAATCATAATTTTACTTTGTCAGGCTCCAAGTAGTTCAGACTGTGACCTCTCATTTATTAAGTAAACAATTAATTACAATGCAATAGCATCGAGCTCCGTTAGTTTTCTAATTCGACATATAAACGCTTTCGAATTTTACTTTTGCAGTGAAATAGATGTAAATCATCTCACTTCACAGAATTGTTATCACAGAATTGTTAGGGCACAAAAGGAGGCCATTTGGCCCATTGTGCGCGCACAGGCCTAGCTCTCTTGTTCCAGTGTTCGGCACATTACAGTCCACAACTCTGATCTAAAGTTCTCATCCCACGCAGAGGTCCATCATGGCCATGACCTTCTCTACCGCTATAGCTCCCTCCCGGCCCTACAACCTCCTGCATATTCTCTGATCCTATGACCGTGGCATATTGCGGATTCTCCCACCCTCCCTTCACCCCACCTGTGCCTTCCCTAGCTCATCCCATACTCTGGAGTTCTCTCCCTAAACTTCCACCCCGCCCCCCCCCCCCCCCCCCCCCCCAACTCTGCCCCTCCTCGTCCTTTGAGTTCTTTTCTTTTACCAAGCTTTTAGTCACTCCCCCTAAGGTGTCCTTCTTTGGGTGGTGTCTGTCTTTTGACTACAGCTCAGTGAAACACTTTAGGATGTTTTCCTATGTTAAGGGGACAATTTAAATGCAATTTGTTATTATTGGCGTAATAATGTTTACCCTGCTCATTACATTATTTCCAAACACTTATCATTCATGCCTTCACTGAGCATGTTTTTACTCTTTTTCATCAAATGGGAACAGGGCTATGATCCGTAATCAAATTAAATCTTGAAGTTTTCCTCTTGGGAGAAGGTTACAGTTATGAAAGTACAATCACAGATTCATAGAATCCCTACAGTGCAGAAGGGAGGCCATTTGGCCCCTGGAGTCGGCTCCCACCCGCCAAAAGAGCACGCTACCGAGGCCCACTCCCCCACCAAATCCCTGTAACCCCACCTAACCTTTTGGACACCAAAGGGCAATTTAGCATGGCCAATCCCCCTAACCCGCACATCTTTGGACTGTGGGAGGAAACCAGAGCACCCGGAGAAAAATCACGCAGACACGGGGAGAAAGAGAAAGAGCAAACTCCACACAGACAGTCACCCAAGGCCGGAATTGAACCCGGGTCCCTGGCGCTGTGAGGCAGCAGTGCTAACCACTGTGCCACCGTGCCGCCCTATGTACCTAGAATTTTGACTACATCCCTCACAGATGGTGGGAATAACTTCTCCATCCACTACCTCAATGCAAACCAAAACAGAATTAAACATTTCTCGGTGTATTTCACAACGTGCCATTCCAGTCAGAAGACCAACATGGGTAGCGAGATCAGATACGTCTAGTGAGTAAAAATGGGCAAAGAAACACTCGTCAAAACGCAGAAAATCTTTTTGACAACACAATGAAGCTCGCTACCTGTAAGTATGAGCCTGGTGGTTTGGAAAAGCTGTTCATCGCTCCATGTTGGGTGCTCCTGTTTCAGGATATCGCAGACTCGATTATGCTCGCGAAGCCAGATGGTAGCGTACAACATCAGCCCAGGCACCAAGCCAAATAAATCGTGGCCAAAGGCCAAGCGTTTTTCCTCCGGTAAACCTTTTGGATATTTCATTTTGATGGGTGCATCCTTCACGGATGGGGGAACGACTTCTCCATTCACTACCTTAATGCAAATCAAATGGGAATTAAACACTTCTTGGTTTATTCCTTCATTTCGCAGAGCAGGCTCACAGATCCACTCCTGCTTTTAATTCATTTCTTCGGACGTACTTAAATTATTTTCCAGCTTTTCAATGAAAAGTAAGAAAATAAGGCGTTTGAGGTATTCTTAAGCAGCTATGCCCATTGTTGATTGAGAAGAAAATAGCAAAAAATTCAAAGCTCATAACACATGGTCAGAATACATGGAATTTTTGAAGGCTGCAAGGGCTGATCGCCTGTTGCACATTCTGGAGTGCGAGTTCAAGTGTTGTGCTATGTTGAAGAGATATTTGCGCGCGGGGTCGGAGAATCGGCGGGGGGCGCGAGAATTGGGCCATGCCGCTCCGACGCCGGGCCACCGATTATCTGGTCGGCGGAAAATCGCCGCCAATCGCGCCCACCGCCTCGCCGGTCGGGGTCCATTGAAAGCACCCCTCCCCCCCCCCCCGGCGATTTTCCGCGCTTGACGGGCCGAGTGCCCGGCGAGACCCGCCGGCGTGGGTTACGTATGGTCCCACCCAGCGGGACCTCGGAGTTCTGGCTGCGGGAGCCGTCCTGGTGGTGGTGGGGGATCTGACTCCAGGAAGGGGGGGGGCTTCCACTGTGGCCACTGGTAGCTCAGTGGTTAGCATTGTTGCTTCACAGCGCCGCCAGGGTCCCTGGTTCAATTCCCGGCTTGGGTCACTGCCTGCACGTTCTCCCCGTGTCGGCGTGGGTTTCCTCCGGGTGCTCCGGGTTCCTCCGCCAAGTCCCAAAAGACGTGCTGTTAGGTAATTTGGACATTCTGAATTCTCCTCCTGTGTACCCGAACAGGCGCCGGAATGTGGCGACTAGGGGCTTTTCGCAGTAACTTCGTTGCTGTGTTTACTTGTGACAATGAAGATATCTCCAGGCCAGCCCGCACCGATCCCAGGCAATGAAGATCCTGCCTTTGCGGACACTTTCTTCCGAGGCCGGGCACCAAGCTTGGAATTTTCCCAACTCACACTATGGGTGAAAATTCAGGCTACTATGTGCATTATAAATAGACCCAATAAACTAAAACCCAGAACCTTTTCTGTTTCTAATGCTGCTCCGATAGAATCAGGAGGCCATTCAGCCCATCAAGTATGCTCAAACCCTCTGAACGACCACCCACCCTAGGCCCATTCCCCCGCTCTATCCCCGTAACCCTATAACCCCACCTAACTGTTGGACTCGAAAGGGAAATTTTGCATGGTCCATCTACCTTAGCTGAACATCTTTGGACTGAGGGAGGAAACTGGAGAACATGCAAACTCCGCACAGCATTAGATCCTTTAGATAATAACTTCAGTAAAGTTTACCTGCTCTGTTACATCATCTACATCCACGTTGTTCATTAGAAATTACCGAATGGACCATAGTGTGGTCATTGATGACACCACCGTAGCCACATGTACTAGTTTTGCCCCAGGAGCTGGCAAGTTTGCCACAGGGAAAGATTTAGGAGTATCACCCCAGCAGTGAAAGGAGTCGGATAATGAAGAGCGTCTCAGACAAACTGCTGTGGTGTAACAGCCTCTGGTGGCAGATTACGGTGGAAGAGGAGGCGAGCGTGACCACAACGCATGAAGGGCCACACGTTACACAGCCCACACCTCGTTAGGGCCTTGTGACAGATTCGCCTCCCTAAGCATCTTTTCAAAATTAATTTATAAGGATGTGGGCCTCGTTGGCTCGTCCAGCATCTTTTGCCCATCCCTAATTGCCCTTGAGAAGATGATGTTGAGCTTCCTTCGTGTGAACCGCTGCAGCCCCTGCTGGAATGCAGTGGAGTAGCTGTGCATGACGGCAGTCAGGCCTAACAACCTGGGTCGCAAAGATCAGGAGGGACACGGAAAAGATGATTAACTTATGCTCAGGCCCCCCTGGCATCACAGTGGAATTCTCAGAAACCGTTGTGTTTGGCTCGTGCAGAAAATGTTTTTATTGCTTGCTCAGCCATGGCAGACAGCAAACGTAAATGTATTTTATTATTTAATTTCTGGTAGCGGATCAGGTGCTTAATTTCCTGTTGCTGCTCAAAGAGACCTCATTCTCAGAAATCCCGTGGTATGAGGCCAAACATTCCTGTGACCCCGCCAGCAGTTTGTTAATTCGTGCAGGAAAGCAAAACGGAAAGTTGACCCCAGAAATGCTGCTAAATTTTTTTTAAATGACATGTTTGTGCGCATACTTATAACTGTGCTTAACATCGATATCAGGAAAGGAAATAGTTTTTTTTGGCATAGAGCATGTACAGTGCTGGGGTTGCTATAGTTACTTTGCAGGACAAATCCTGGCTCTTTTGTTAATCCATCTCAATTACGCCGGCTTGTTTACAGAAGCTATACATGCCGAAAGCTGCTGCTTCCTCTGAGACCCAGAGGTGAAGTTGGGGGAAATAAAACAGCCTGGTTGACTCAATCACCAGTGCAGCTGCTACCTGTCGTCTGTCACTTTAACGCTCCCTCCCAATCCCGCCATTTTTGCCAAAGTAGTGGTCACAGAAGGAGACCATTCGACTCAGTGAGCCCATGCTGGTCCTCTGTAACAGCAGTTTCGTTAGCGCCACCCCCCTGCCAGTTTCCCCAAGTCTGACTCCCTTCTCAAAGCCACAGTTGAACCTGCCTCCACCACACTCTCAGGCAGTGAATTCCACCTCCTAACCGTCCACTCTGTGTAGCCATCCCAGATGGCCACCTGCAAAGGACCATGGGAATTATGGCCAACCCAGGACTCAGACAGACTCAGAGCTTGTGTGTGTATTCGCAACCCAGATAGCTAGACGCGGTCAAAACCCCCGCTCGTTTGAGTTCTAATGGCCCATTTCCCCAGAACAAAACGACTGTACTCAGGTAACCGATACAAATGCAGACTAACCTACTCCACTCCCTTTGCTAAGAAAGCCCAAACAGCCAAGGTCAATGACCGCTCAGGACACGCCCAGCCATCAAGGCACCCGCCCCTTTATTGTCCAAAATCGAAGGCAGTGATCGAAGCCTGTCGAATTATTGGGTCCAAAGCGAAGGACCACCCCAAAGAGCGCAAAATTCCAGTGGGATAAAAAGAGACACAGCCATGTGTTCGGTCTCCCTTGGCCCCGGCCTACGCCTAAAACCAAATGTAGCATTACGACCAGAAGACGAGTTCAAGACCAACGAGCCCAGCAGAAACGAAGCCACATCTTCCACCCAGCCACGCAAGTAACCTATTAGCTCTGCCTCTCCCCGAAACAAAAGCAATTGTGCCCTCTTGAGATGATGAGGGAGTGGTGGTGAGGGGGTGGTGGTGAGGGCGTGGTGGTGAGGGAGTGGTTGTGAGAGGGTGGTGGTGAGGGTGTGTTTGCGAGAGGGTGGTGGTGAGGGTGTGGTTGTGAGAGGGTGATGGTGAGGAGGTGGTTGTGGGAGGGTGGTGGTGAGTGTGTGGTTGTGAAGGGGTGGTGGTGAGGGGGTGCTGAGAGGGTGATGGTGGGGGTGGTGGCGAGTGGGTGGTGGTGAGGTCGTGGTTGTGAGGGTGGTGGTGAGGGTGTGGTTGTGAGAGGGTGGTGGTGAGGGTGTGGTTGTGAGTGGGTGGTGGTGAGGTCGTGGTTGTGAGAGGGTGGTGGTGAGGGTGTGGTTGTGAGAGGGTGGTGGTGAGGGCGTGGTTGTGAGAGGGTGGTGGTGAGGGTGTGGTTGTGAGAGGGTGATGGTGAGGGGGTGCTGAGAGGTTGATGGCGGGGGTGGTGGTGAGTGGGTGGTGGTGAGGGTGCGGTTGTGAGAGGGTGGTGGTGAGGGTGTGGTGGTGAGGGGGTGGTTGTGAGAGGGTGGTGGTGAGGTGTGGTTGTGAGAGGGTGGTGGTGAGGGTGTGGTTGTGAGAGGGTGGTGGTGAGGGTGTGGTGGTGAGGGTGTGGTTGTGAGAGGGTGGTGGTGAGGGTGTGGTGGTGAGGGTGTGGTGGTGAGGGGGTGATGGTGAGGGGGTGGTGGTGAGGGGGTGGTGGTGAGGGTGGTGGTGAGAGGGTGGTGGTGAGAGGGTGGTGGTGAGAGGGTGGTGGTGAGGGGGTGGTGGTGAGAGGGTGGTGGTGAGGTGTGGTTGTGAGAGGGTGGTGGTGAGGGTGTGGTGGTGAGGGTGTGGTGGTGAGGGTGTGGTGGTGAGAGGGTGGTGGTGAGAGGGTGGTGGTGAGAGGGTGGTGGTGAGAGGGTGGTGGTGAGAGGGTGGTGGTGAGAGGGTGGTGGTGAGAGGGTGGTGGTGAGAGGGTGGTGGTGAGAGGGTGGTGGTGAGGGGGTGGTGGTGATGGGGTGGTGGTGAGGGTATGGTTGTGAGGGTGTGGTTGTGAGGGTGTGGTGGTGAGGGGGTGGTGGTGAGGGGGTGGTTGTGAGAGGGTGGTGGTGAGAGGGGGGTGGTGATGTGGTGGTGGTGAGGTTGTGAGGGCGATGGTGAGGGTGGTGGTGAGGGGATGGTGGTGAGGGGGTGGTGGTGAGGGGGTGGTGGTGAGGGGGGTGGTGGTGAGGGGGTGGTGGTGAGGGGGTGGTGGTTAAACGAATTGGCCATCATGAGTTAACCCTTAAAAATATCAGCTGCCTAAAATCAAGGAATTGGATGAATCCTCAGAGTTCAGGGCTCAACGCTTGGCTGCACGGAATCAAAAGGCAATGGGGTAGCTTCTCTGTCAGACCCCAACGTCTGCCAGTCAGGATCCATGAGCCCCCAAGGCAGATAATTTTTAAAAAATATATTTTATTCAAGATTTTTGGCCAAACATAACAGTACGTAGTGTTTCTTTTACACAACAATAAAGCAATATAAATAACAGTGGCCAGTTTTAAACAAATAAATAAAGAATATATAAACAAAAACAAAACTGAATGGCAACTGCCTTGTCCAAAATAAATACTCTCCAAAAATACAATCCAACATACAATTACCTATAACAAATACTTATACATATTATACATATACAATAACATCTCTGAGTCCGTCCGATTCCTCCACCCCCCCCCCCCCCGCCGCTCCCCCCTGGGTTGCTGCTGTTGTCTACTTCTTTTCCATTCCCTCTATCTTTCTGTGAGGTAATCGACGAACGGTTGCCATCGCCTGATGAACCCCTGAGTCGAACCCCTTAACACAAACTTAATCCGTTCTAACTTTATAAACCCTGCCATGTCGTTTATCCAGGTCTCCACACCCGGGGGTTTGGCTTCCTTCCACATAAGCAATATCCTGCGCCGGGCTACTAGGGACGCAAAGGCCAACACGTCAGCCTCTCTCGCCTCCTGCACTCCTGGCTCTTCTGCAACCCCAAATATAGCCAACCCCCAGCTTGGTTCGACCCGGACCCCCACCACCTTCGAAAGCACATTTGCCACCCCCTCCCAGAACCCCTGTAGTGCCGGGCAAGACCAGAACACGTGGGTGTGATTCGCTGGGCCTCTCGAGCATCTCGCACACCTATCCTCTACCCCCAAAAATTTACTAAGCCATGCTCCAGTCATATGCGCCCTGTGTAACACCTTAAATTGTATCAGGCTTAGCCTGGCACACGAGGACGATGAGTTTACCCTACGTAGGGCATCAGCCCACAGCCCCTCCTCAATCTCTTCCCCCAGCTCTTCTTCCCATTTCCCCTTCAGCTCATCCACCATGATCTCCACCTCGTCCCTCATTTCCCTATATATGTCCGACACCTTACCATCCCCCACCCATGTCTCTGAGATCACTCTATCCTGCACCTCCTGCGTCGGGAGCTGCGGGAATTCCCTCACCTGTTGCCTCGCAAAAGCCCTCAATTGCATGTACCGAAATGCATTCCCTTGGGGCACCCCATATTTTTCCGTCAGCGCTCCCAGACTCGCAAACGTCCCATCTACAAACAGATCTCTCAGTTGTACTACCCCAGCTCTTTGCCATGCTCCAAATCCCCCATCCATTCTCCCCGGAACGAACCTATGATTGTTTCTTATCGGGGATCGCAACGAAGCTCCCGTCCTTCCCCCATGCCGTCTCCACTGCCCCCAAATTTTCAATGTAGCCACCACCACCGGGCTTGTGGTGTATTTCTTTGGTGAGAACGGCAACGGTGCCGTCACCATTGCTTGTAGGCTAGTCCCCCTGCAGGACGCCCTCTCCAATCTCTTCCACGCCGCTCCCTCCCCTTCTCCCATCCACTTACACACCATTGAAACATTGGCGGCCCAGTAGCACTCACTTAGGCTCGGTAGTGCCAGCCCCCCCCCTGTCCGTACTACGCTGCAAGAATCCCCTCCTCACTCTCGGGGTCTTCCCAGCCCACACAAAACTCATAATACTCTTCTCGATTCTTTTGAAAAAAGCCTTCGTGATCACCACCGGGAGGCACTGAAACACAAAAAGGAATCTCGGGAGGACCACCATTTTAACTGCCTGCACCCTACCTGCCAATGACAGGGACACCATGTCCCATCTCTTAAAGTCCTCCTCCATCTGTTCCACCAACCGCGTTAAATTAAGCCTGTGCAACGTACCCCAATTCTTGGCTATCTGGATCCCCAAGTACCGGAAGTCCCTTGTTACCTTCCTCAACGGTAAATCCTCTATCTCTCTGCTCTGCTCCCCTGGATGCACCACAAACAACTCACTTTTCCCCATGTTCAGTTTATACCCTGAAAAATCCCCAAACTCCCCAAGTATCCGCATTATCTCTGGCATCCCCTCCGCCGGGTCCGCCACATATCGCAACAAATCATCCGCATACAGAGATACCCGGTGTTCTTCCCCCCCCCCCCCCCCCGAGTACTCACCTCCACTTCCTGGAACCCCTCAATGCTATGGCCAGGGGTTCAATCGCCAGTGCAAACAATAACGGGGACAGAGGACATCCCTGCCTCGTCCCTCTGTGGAGCCGAAAATAGTCAGACCCCCGTCCATTCGGTCGCCATCGGGGCCCTATACAGCAACTGTACCCACCTGATATACCCACCCCAAAACCAAATCTCCTCAGCACCTCCCACAAATAATCCCACTCCACTCTATCAAATGCTTTCTCGGCATCCATCGCCACCACTATCTCCGCTTCCCCCTCTGGTGGGGGCATCATCATTACCCCTAGCAGCCTCCGTATATTTGTATTCAGCTGTCTCCCCTTCACAAACCCAGTTTGGTCCTCATGAACCACGCCCGGGACACAATCCTCTATCCTCATTGCCATTACCTTGGCCAGAATCTTAGTGTCCACATTCAGGAGGGAAATGGGCCTGTAGGACCCGCATTGCAGCGGGTCTTTTTCCTTCTTTAGGAGGAGCGATATCGTTGCCTCTGACATAGTCGGGGGCAGCTGCCCCCTTTCCCTCGCCTCATTAAAGGTAGCGGGGCCAGCAAGTCCATATATTTCCTATAGAATTCAACTGGGAATCCGTCTGGTCCCGGGGCCTTCCCCGCCTGCATGCTCCCAATCCCTTCCTCCGTCTCAATCTGTGCTCCCAGCCCCACTCTCTCCTGCTCCTCCACCTTAGGAAATTCCAGCTGATCCAGAAAGCACATCATTCTCTCCTTCCCATCCGGGGGCTGAGCTTCATATAATCTTTCGTAAAATGCCTTGAACACTCCATTCACTCTCTCCGCTCCCCGCTCCATCTCTCCCTCCTCATCTCTCACCCCCCCTATCTCCCTCGCTGCTCCCCTTTTCCTCAGTTGGTGGGCCAGCAACCTGCTCGCCTTCTCCCCGTATTCGTACTGTACACCCTGTGCCTTCCTCCATTGTGCCTCTGCATTACCCGTAGTCAACAAGTCAAATTCAACATGTAGCCTTTGCCTTTCCCTGTAGTGTCCCTCCTCCGGTGCCTCCGCATATTGTCTGTCCACCCTCAGAAGTTCTTTCAACAACCGCTCCCTTTCCCTACCCTCCTGCTTTCCTTTATGTGCCCTAATAGATATCAGCTCCCCTCTAACCACTGCCTTCAGCGCCTCCCAGACCACTCCCACCTGTACCTCCCCATTATCATTGAGTTCCAAGTACCTTTCAATACACCCCCTCACCCTTAAACACACCCCCTCATCTGCCAATAATCCCAAGTCCATTCTCCAGGGTGGACGCTGTTGTTTTTCTTCCCCTATCTCCAGGTCCACCCAATGTGGAGCATGATCCGAAATGGCTATAGCATTGTACTCCGTCCCCGTCACCTTTGGGATCAGTGCCCTTCCCAAGACAAAAAAATCTATTTGTGAATAAACTTTGTGGACATAGGAGAAAAACGAAAACTCCTTACTCCTAGGTCTACTAAATCTCCAGGGGTCTACTCCTCCCATCTGCTCCATAAAGTCCTTAAGCACCCTATCTGCAGCCGGCCTCCTTCCGGGTCTGGACCTCGATCTGTCCAGCCCTGGGTCCAGCACCGTATTAAAATCTCCACCCATTACCAACTTCCCCACTTCTAGGTCCGGGATTCGTCCTAGCATACGCCTCATAAAGTTGGCATCATCCCAGTTCGGGGCATACACGTTCACTAATACCACCGCCTCCCCATGCAATTTGCCACTCACCATCACGTATCTGCCCCCACTATCCGCCACTATAGTCTTTGCCTCAAACATTACCCGCTTCCCCACTAGTATACCCACCCCCCTGTTTTTTGCGTCTAGCCCCGAATGAAACACCTGCCCCACCCATCCTTTGCGTAGTCTGACCTGGTCTATCAGCTTCAGATGCGTCTCCTGAAGCATAACCACATCTGCCTTAAGTTTCTTTAGGTGTGCGAGTACCCATGCCCTCTTAATCGGCCCGTTCAGCCCTCTCACATTCCACGTGATCAACCGGGTTGGGGGGCTCTTTACCCCCCCTTGACGACTAGCCATCTCCTTTTTCAATCCAGTTCCTCACCCGGTTCCCACGTAGCCGTATCTCCCCCAAGCGGCCCCCCCCCCGCCCCGACCACCCCCCCCCCATACCAGCTCCCCCTTCTCCCCAGCAGCAGCAACCCAGTTAACCCCCCCCCCCCCCGCTAGATCCCAAACTCGCGTAATTGCACCCCCCATGTTGCTCCCAGAAGTCAGCAAACTCTGGCTGAACTCGGCTTCTCCCCGTGACCTCAGCTCACATTGTGCGAGGCCCCCTCCTTCCTGCTTCCCTGTTCCCGCCGTGATTACCATAGCGCGGGAACAAAGCCCGCGCTTCCCTTTTGGCCCCGCCCCCAATGGCCGGCGCCCTCAGCTCCTCATCCTCCCTCCCCCCCTCCCCCACGACATGGGGAAGAGAGAAAAGTTACAGGGTCGCAGGATTAACAACTTGGGAAGTCATCTCTTCCCTCTTTTCCCCCCCTTCATCCCACATATTCACCTCCCCCACTTTGTCCCAAACGTTCTTTTTCTGGCCCGCTCACTCCAGTTTCTCCTCGACAATAAATGTCCACGCCTCATCTGCCGTTTCGAAGTAGTGGTGTTTCCCTTGACGTATGACCCACAGTCTTGCCGGTTGCAGCATTCCAAATTTAATCTTCCTTTTGTGCAGCACCGCCTTGGCCCGATTAAAGCTTGCCCTCCTTCTCGCCACCTCCGCACTCCAATCTTGATATACGCGGATCACCGCGTTCTCCCACCGACTGCTCCGAGTTTTCTTTGCCCATCTGAGGACCATCTCTCTGTCCTTATATCGGAGAAATCTCACCATTATGGCTCGAGGAATTTCTCCAGCCCTCGGTCTTCGTGCCATAACTCGATAGGCTCCCTCCACCTCCAGCGGACCCGTCAGGGCCTCCGATCCCATTAACGAGTGCAGCATCGTGCTCACATATGCCCCGACGTCCACCCCTTCTACACCTTCGGGAAGACCAAGAATCCTTAAATTCTTCCTCCTCGCATTATTCTCCAGCACCTCCAGCCTTTCCACACACCTTTTGTGTTGTGCCTCGTGCATCTCCGTTTTCACCACCAGGCCCTGTATGTCGTCCTCATTCTCAGCAGCCTTTGCCTTCACGACCCGAAGCTCCTGTTCCTGGGTCTTTTGCTCCTCCTTTAGCCCCTCAATCGCTTGTAATATCGGGGCCAACAGCTCCTTCTTCATCTCCTTTTTGAGTTCTTCCACGCAACGCCGCAGGAACTCTTGTTGGTCAGGGCCCCATATTAAACTGCCTCCTTCCGACGCCATCTTGCTTTGTGCTTGCCTTCCTGGCCGCTGCACTAGAGGATCCACCGCAATCCGGCCACTTTCCTCTCTTTTTTCCATCCGTGTCCAGGGGGGATTCCCTTCTGGATTACCGCACAGTGTTTTTTGCTGTTAAAATTGCCGTTGGGGCTCCTATCAAGAGCCCAAAAGTCCGTTCCACCGGGATCTGCCGAAACGTGCGACCTAGCTGGTCATCGCCGCACCCGGAAGTCCTCCCCCAAGGCAGATATAACCATCCAGTTGACCTGTCAGAACCCCTAATGTTAGAGAGCCTAAGTGAGGGGAGAACCAGGCGGGAGGCTAAAGGCCTCTTTGAGGGAGCCTGTGCGGCACCTGTGCCACGTCCTTGCAGACTTGGCACCAAGTGACAGTGGAGGACACCCGCTCTCTGTGGCCAGGAAGGTCACAGAAGCCCTAAACTTTAATGCCACAGTGTCCTTCCAGGACTCCGCGAGGAACCTTTGTGGAATATCACAGGCATCCACCCATACTGAATCCGTGAGTTGACGGATGGACTTTATGCTCTGGCTCTGTGCTACATACATTTTGACCTGGATTAGGCCTGGTAGGACGAGAGGGCTATGGGCTTTGGGCACATAGCTGGTCTGCCATAGGTGCGGTGGGGGGGGGGGCATCGACTGTAGCATTGAAGTTTAGGGCTGCTGTGACCTTCCCAGTCACCGAGGGCGGGTGTCCTCCTCTGTCACTTGGCCGCAAATGTCAAAATTGATGTAAGCAGTGTACGTGACAGGCGCTATATAAATGCAAGTCTTTACTCTTGAATGAAGGCGACGAGAAAATGTTTCAGACTCAGAAGGATGCACGATGGGAATTTATGTAGTGCTGTTTTTAGTAGAAGAAACATGTCTTAATCTGAAATGAATCAATTCATATGTGTTTTGTTTGTGAATCATTAAATTCCATCAAGTAGCCATCAGCTGCCTGCAGAAGTGCCCTGGGAGAAAGATTGTTTTTCCATTTTCCCTCTCCCCTCAAGTGCTTCCAAAATTGGCAGTCCAGCGACACCGGAGAATGAGGCTGCTTTTAGCTGACCACCACTCCCCAAATTGGTGATCCAGTACTTTAGGCCACCAAATTGCACCTAAATGAAAATTGATCTGGTGAACCTTCAGCAAGCAGTCCCAATAATCGCGACTCTGATCATTTCTTTTTTTTTTAAAGGAGGGTTTCTGATAAGTTACCTGATATTTGAGTTTCCCGTCCTTGAAGAGCCGAAGCTGATGTTGACGTTCCAGAGAGTATCCATAAATATGGGTCAAATCCACCTGGGTAATATTGAAGCATTTTAACTTTTAGGCAAATGTTTTCCCACTAATATCACTCAAACACAATGGCAGCAGGGGGGTGGGGTGGGGGCGCATAGAATGGGAAACCCCGCTGACAATGGCGGGTCACTTGTGCCGCCACGAAACACGCCACGGGGGCGGGTGGAAAATCCCGCCTACTGAATAAGCTGGGGCTCAAGAACAACGTTTTCACATTGAACTTGTTTTGTTCCCAAAGAGCAACTTGACCACAAATTGTTGTCTTCAACCGCAGTTAATGGTGACTCTTCCCCACTGTTAGCTACCAAAGCAATGTTTGATTAGGTAATTATGATAAAGGGGTGGATTATTCATATTATTTAACTCTTTTAGGGATTTTCTGACAGGAGATGAGGTTGCAAGCTTCAGCAAACAATAGCCTTACAGATTCGCATCGAGGTCAGTATTGCTCTTGGATTATAATTAACGCGAGGACTGTTTGGTGGCTGAATGACCTGTGCATTTGCAGCGTTGAACCAAAAAGTCAGAGGTTTTCAGGGTCACAAGCCCAGTCTGTGCTGAGTTAGACGATGTTACTGAGTACTAAAATGAACATCAGTGGAATTGTGGAAAAATAAATCAAGGACCTTATAACTCCACCAACTCTTGCTAGGACCTCAGGGCAGGGTTAGACATGGTCGTGTCAACCGCATGGTTTGAACATTTGAGCCACTGTGCCGTTCCCCTTTGGTACGGGTACCGTTATTCTGATGTTGTCATCAGTCTCCCAAACCATCCCACAGCATAAACCACTGACAGCATCACTGAACTATAAATGAGTTATTATTGTCGAGTGGTGGTTTTAACTTCAGGTTTAAAACGATTCCCAGCCAAACAAAACCCTCATTTCGGACAACCAAATTTATGATTGGAAAGTTGTAAACATAGCAGAAGTTATATTCAAGTTTTGAATTAATTATCAATCATTACGCTCTATGGTTATAAATTTGATGTAACATAATCCATAATTAAATCAGATGCCTCACTGTGATGTACATTTTAATTTTAGTGCCACACTTTGTTTTAATTGAAAAATAAGGGAAGCCAGACATTTCCTGTTGGTTCCTCCTGACCTTAAATAAACCTCATTCGAGCCTGAGAGCAAATTGCCTCCAACAGGCCTGGTGAAGGCGCAGCAATTAGGTGATCTCACTGGTGCCTCTTGCCCGTAGAATGACACAATGTGCATTGTATAATTATTTCTATACTTTTACATTTGCTATCCCGGCATGTGCGATGCAAGAAGGGACGGCACGGTAGCACAGTGGTTAGCACAATTGCTTCAGAGCCTCAGGGTCCCAGGTTCGATTCCCAGCTTGGGTCACTGCGTGGGTTTCCTCCGGGTGCTCCGGTTTCCTCCCAGTCCAAAGATGTGCAGTTTAGGTGGATTGGCCATGATAAATTGCCCTTAGTGTCCAAAAAGGGTAGATCAAGTTACTGGGTTACGGGGATAGGGTGGAGGAGTGGGCTTAGGTAGGGTGCCCTTTCCAAGGGCCAGTGCACATTAGATGGGCCGAATGGCCTCCTTCTGCACTGTAAATTCTATGATTATATAACTTGCTTGCATTTCAAGGCAAAAACAAAAACTAATGTTAAATATATCTCATGAAAAAACAAATTGGCTCAGAGCAGAATGGACAGCATCACATGACAGAACCATGCTCTGGGAATGCGCCAGGTTCCGTGAAACTGATTGAACAAATTAGATTCATACAAATCATAGAATCGTAGAATCCCTGCAGTGTAGAAGGTGACCATTCAGCCCATCGAGTTCGCACCGACCTTCCGATAGAGCCGTCCAATCCCCCAACCTATCTCTGTAATTCCACCTAACCGTTGGACACTTAGGGGCAACTTATCATGGCCAGTCCACCTAACCTGCACATCTTTGGACTGTGGGAGGAAACCAGAGCACCCGGAGGAAATCCACGCAGACACGGGGAGAATGTGCAGACTCCGCACAGACAGTGACCCAGCGGGTAATCGAACCTGGGGCTCTGGAGCTGTGAAGCCACAGTGCTATCCACTTGTGCTACCGTGCTGTTTGTAATGGAGCACAATGTCTAAGGAGAAGGATATGAGAGATCGTATTAATGATCTCTGCACTCATCCAGAATCAAAGCGTAAGAAAAAAATACTGGGGTAAATTTTCACCTGGCTGCTTCCGTTGGGAGAGGTGGGGTTCGGGATGGAACCAGTCATCTCATGGTGTAGGTGCGGGGCTGAGCTATTACAAAAATAAGAAGCGTTGCTCAATAAATATCAGGATGGCTACTGGAGTCCAGTTCCCATGACACACGGGTCTGGTTGTTTGATTTGTAAATTAGTCAGGACATCGAGGCTTTGCCTCAACGGATGATTGGTGGGAGGCGAATGTTGTTCCCCTGTTCAAGAAAGGGAATAGGGAAATCCATGGGAATTACAGACCAGTCAGTCTTAGGTCTGTGGTGACCAAAATATTGGAAAGGATTCTGAGAGACAGGGTTTATGATTATTTAGAAAAACATAGTTTGATTAAAGATTATCAGCATGGCTTTGTGAGGGGCAGGACACGCCTCACAAGCCTTATTGAACTCTTTGAGGATGTGACAAGCCACATTGATGAAGGTCGGGCAGTGGGTGTGGTGTATATGGATTTCAGTAAAGCATTTGATAAGGTTCCCCATGGTAGGCTCATTCAGAAAGTTAGGAGGCATGGGATACAGGGAAATTTGGCTGTCTGGATACAGAATTGGCTGGCCGAAAGAAGACAGCAAGTGGTAGTGGGTGGAAAGTATTCCGCCTGGAGGTTGGTGACCAGTGGTGTCCCGCAGGGATCTGTTCTGGGACCTCTGCTCTTTGTGGTTTTTCTAAATGACTTGGATGAGGAAGTGAAAGGGTGGGTTAGTAAGTTTGCCGATGACACGAAGGTTGGTGGAGTTGTAGATAGTGTTGAGGGTTGTTGCAGGTTACAACAGGACATTGACAGGATGCGGAGCTGGGCTGAGAATTGGCAGATGGGTTTCAACCTATATAAATGTGAAGTGATTCATTTTGGAAGGTTGAATTTGAATGCTGAATACAGGGTTAACGGCAGGATTCTTGGAAGTGTGGAGGAACAGAGGGATCTTGGGGTCCATGTTCATAGATCCCTCAAAGCTGCCACCCACGTTGATAGGATTGTTAAGAAGTCGTATGGTGTGTTGGCTTTCATTAATAGGTGGGTTGAGTTTAAGAGCCGCGAGGTTTTGCTGTAACTTTATAAAACCCTGGTTGGACCACACTTGGAATATTGTGTCCAGTTCTGGGCGCCTCATTACAGGAAGGATGTGGATGCTTTGGAGAGGGTATAGAGGGGATTTACCAGGAAGCTGCCCTGGACTGGATGATGTATCTTATGAAGAAAGGTTGAGGGAGCTAGTGCATTTCTCACTAGAGTGAAGAAGGAAGAGAGGTGACTTGATAGAGGTGTACAAGGTGATGAGAGGCATGGATAGAATGGACAGCCAGAGACTTTTCCCCAGGGTGGAAATGGCTGTCACGAAGGGACATAATTTTAAGGTGATTGAAAGAAGGTATGGGGGAGATGTCAGAGGTATGTTCTTTACACAGAGAGTGGTGGGTGCATGGAATGCACTGCCAGCAGAGGTGGTGGAGTCAGAGTCATTAGGGACATTTAAGCGACTCTTAGACAGGCACATGGACAGCAGTAGGTTAGGCTGATCTTGGATTAGGATAAATGGTCGGCACAACAACGTGGGCCGAAGGGCCTGTACTGTGCTATACTGTTCTATGTTCTATGTTCAACTGACTTTTTCTGTAACGATGCCCACCTCTGGCGGGACAGGGAAAATCCCTTTAGGCGCCAATTAAGTTGTACTCTGTTGAATGAGTAAGCGCTTCAGATTAAACAAATAACATTCAAAAAACCTGTTTGTTAGTCATTCTAACAAATATTCTAACATATTCTATGCAAATATTCCATTGTGCTTTTGGTCTCAGTTGATTCTCTGTGCACCACTTTCAGTTGCATGAGGTCTAGCTCAATTCTGAACTTTCTCCAATTATCTACCTCATTTGGTTTTAAAAAAAATGTATTTTATTACAAACATGTATCAAAACAGGTTACAGCGAATAAACACCCCGGGAAACATACTTCCCAACAATCAACTATACAGTCTACAGATTTTCCCCCTTTTTCACCCTCCCCCACACGACGAACAGCCCCTCAAACACGGCCACAAACATCCCCCACCTTTCCTCAAACTCACCAGAAGAGCCCCTTTACTCATACCTTATCTTATCTAACCCCAGGAAGTCGTACAGGTCACCCAACCAAGCCGCTTCCCCGGGTGGTGATGCCTACTGCCACTCCAGCAAAATTTGCCGCTGTGCGAACAGCGAGGCGAAGGCCAAGATATCGGCCTTCCTCCTCTCCATGATCTCCGGCTTCTCTGAAACCCCAAATATCGCCACCAAAAGGTCCACCTCCTCCTCCGCTATCCTGGCTAAGGCTGCAAACACTCCCGCCCAGAATCTTCCCAATTTTTCGCAACCCCAAAACATGTGCGTGTGATTCGCTGGCCCCCGCCCACACCTCTCACTCTCAACTGCTACCCCCTGAAAGAACCCACTCATTCTCGCCCGAGTCATATGCACCCTGAGCATCACCTTAAACTGTATTAGGCTCATCCTTGCACAAGAGGAGGTCCCGTTTACCCTACGCTGTGCCTCACTCCATACTCCCCAATTGATTTCCCCTCCCAACTCTGCTTCACATTTCTCCTTGATCTTCACCACCCACTCGCCTCCCTGCTCCCCAGCCTATCTACTTAATTTGTATGGACACCCTATGTAATAGCAAGAAGTTCCGCACACATGAATATGGCCTCAACCGGGACCTTGGCATTACATGTGGCATTACATTCACTCCCCACCATCTGGTCTGGGGTTGCGAAATGATACCAACTGTCCTGGTTTGTGACAATTCACAACTCTTTAACCTGTGATTATCCCTCTCTCCAGTCGCACTGTCTGGACCTGTAAAGACTTAATTACCTACAAAGACTCACATTCAAAGTATCGTCTTGCATCATTGAATTTGTCTATACATGTGTTTCTGGAATCCACCTCTTCATTCACCTGAGGAAGGAGCTACGCTCTGAAAGCTAGTGATTCGAAACAAACCTGCTGGACTTTAACCTGGTGTTGTAAGATTTCTTACTGTGCTCACCCCAGTCCAACGCCGGCATCTCCACATAATAGCAAGATGGTTTGTGTTAACTGTCTGCCTTAAACAATGTACTCCTATAATATGTTGCAGATTAGAAAACGGCAAACAAGGCACTGAAGCACTTGCCACATAAAGAATCCTGAAAGTTCCACCAACTTTCTTAAAAGTATATGAATTAATACTTTGGAAAAATAAGAAATCCCCCAAGTTGTGACATGAAAGAAAAATCTTCCAGATGACAAATGTGAGGGAGCTAACGGAGAAACAGACATTTCAAAACTTCAGTTCAACAAACAGATGTCCACAATGGTCAGAGCATTATGGGTGTTAATACCTTTGAGAATCTCTACTTACCCCGTGGCCAAGGGCTTTTGTAAACCCTGGACCCCTGTCAAAATCTGTCCTGAAGAACTGGTGAGTGAAATGCTGAGCAAAGAAAGCAAACATCATGTTCGTGCCCTGAGGATCTGGAATGAACTTCCTCCTCAATAGAAATTCCTCGGCGAACTGTTTTGCATCGGGTAGGTCCTTATATCCTGTAAAGTTTAACAGTGAAGTTAGTTATTCATACAGCCTGGAAACATTGTCCATTTCTATCTTACAATATGCACTGGTTTGAATCTCTCTGTCGCCCTTTGCAGAGTTGTGGCTCTGGGGGTGTCGCTGGCAAAGGCAGCATTTGTTGCCCATCCTAACTGCGCTAGAACTGAATGACATGCTAGACCATTTTGAGTCAACCATGTCACTGTGAATCTAGAGTCACACGTGTAGGTCTGACCAGGTAAGGATGGCAGATTTCCTTCCCTAAGGAGCATTAGTGAGCTAGATGGGTTTTTACAACAATTGGCGATGGTTTTGTAGTCGCCATTACTGAGACTAGCTTTTCAATTCCAGATTTCAGTCATTGACATTAAATTTCACCAGCAGCTGAGATTATCACTGTCTCTCCTCTTCTGGATAAGCTTTCAGTACGGACATCACAATTACTTTATCTTCAATGACAACTAGATCCGGGTCGAGTCGTGGGCAATCTGGATCCCCAGATAGCGGAGTTAAGCAAAGATGGACAATGATGTCATGGACATGAGACAAAGGGGCTCCATAGCATGGAGAGCGTAGATTATTATGTAGCAGATTATGCTTCGTGAATGTAATAGAATGATCTTTTGTACTGATTCATAAATTGGTTCTAAAGTATCGTTGCTCTACGCCTTGTTTCAAACACTTCTCATTAATTTGTGACCTTGCAATTAGTAGGCATCTAGTGTTTTCCCCACAGAGCTGGTCATGTGATTTATTTGACATTGCATGCTTCTTGTTGGAAATGCATTATTTTCAGCAAATCATACCTTCATTGTGGAATTCATAAACTGAGTGTGGTTCACACCATGTCAAGGAAATGCAACAGAGATCACATACCAAGCCTCTCAGAATACAGATCTACTAGATGGTGCATAAAGATAAGTCTGCTCTATGAATGTTCCCACAGTCTTCATAGCAAAGTGCGAAGCCTCTGCTTGAGATTTCTGGCAGCGCAGTGAGAACCCAAAGGTTAATTGAATAGACGGTCATGGACAGTGAAGCTTAAAACTTTGTGTCTGAACATATTTGAGGTGCATTATTTCCCTCAATTTAGAGGTGCTTTGCAGTGATAACTGCACCTCAGGGGATATATGAATATATGGGGTTGGATTCTCTGGTTGGCGTCGGCAAAATCACTTTCGGCAATCGGCCGGAGAATCACAGTTCCCGACCAAATCTGAAGCGGCGCCACTTTTGCGATGTGCCGCACCCTCCAAAACGGCGTATCGACAGCCTCAGGGCACTGCTTGAGGTCCGCCCCCCCGATGCTCCGACTCCAACCAGCCTGGTTCCCGACGGCATCGGTTGCGCGTGGTCTCATCCGTCGGGAACTCAGCTTGGCGTCTGCATCTCAGTCCAGCGTCGCCACAGTCGGGGGAGGGCCGATCCGTGGGCAGGAGAGGGACTTTATTAGGGCTGGGGACACTGAGGGTGGGGGGTGGTCCGGGGCACGTGAGCCGGCCAAAGGGGTGGGCACGATTTTGCAGGCCGCCACCGTGCACATGCGCGGCCACGGTTTGTCTCTGAGTTGGAGAATGAACAGAAACAAGAAAAAAAGGAATAGGAAGCTAATTTTTTCTGGAATATTGATTTGTTTAATGAGATTTGCCTCACATTTCACTGTTCCCTCAAGGACAACAAAACACAGGACCAAACTGAGTGGATAACCACGCGGAACTGGCAGAAATGGGTGGGCTCTTGTGGCCTTTCCCACCGGCTGGATGTTCTGGTCCCACCAAAGGCCACCGACCCCCCGCGGCAGGTCCCCTGACAGCAAGGCGGGCGAGCCGTACAAAACGCCATGAACCTCGGCGGGATCGGCAGATCCCGCTGCTGGACTATGGCGGGCCGCCGCAAATTCTACCGCGGCGGGGTACGGGGAGGGGGGGGTAAGAATTTGCACTGTTATTGGTGACCGTTAACGAATTAGAAACTCTCAATTTCTTATTTGAGTTTTTTTAAATGGAGTCACGTTCGTTCAGCTATTCCATTACAAATCCCCTCTACAGACTAGACTTCTGAAGTGCCCGAACTGGCTTCTGTCCTTTTGGGTGGTTTTAATTTTGCTATTTCTCACTCTCTATCTGAGACTGTCATTGTCAGGAATCTGGAGACAAAGTGCCTCAACTGGTACGCGTCTCTACTGGCGGTGAGTTTAGAATGACGGTTTAGATATTAATCAACTGTTAATGGTTTACGGAGGAGAAACAGATTATAGATGATTGGGAAGGTCCCTGAGATATACATGTACTAATGTATAGACAATGACGTTGATGGGGACAGACCAAATACACACAAGGCATAATCAAAGAACAACAAAGGTATAATTGCCCAGGCGCTAAAAAGCCAGAAAGGCAGTTAACATCCAGCAGTCTCAGAAAGCAGACAGGCCAGTTTCCAGCCAAAGATTACAGCAAACAGACTTCTAAGCCTTAGAGCCAAGGCAGTGCAGAAAACCTTTGTAACAACAGTTTTAAAATATCCTTGCCGGACCAGCAAAAAGACGATTCCCAGATTTGAGTATCATCCCTGTATTGTGTGGCAACTATAGCTGGGTTATTCAGTTTGGATGTTGTTTGGGGAACAGGATAAGTCATACAGAGTTCAGTTATCATAGATATATTTCATAAAAAAGGGTATGTTCTATAGAAACTGTATGTTTACAGCAAGGCAGCACAAGTGGATAGCACTGTGGCTTCACAGCGCCAGGTTCGATTCCCCGCTGGCTCACTGTCTGTGCGGAGTCTGCACGTTTTCCCTGTGTCTGCGTGGGTTTCCCCCGGGTGCTCCGGTTTCCTCCCACAGTCCAAAGACGTGCAGGTTAGGTGGATTGGCCGTGATAAACTGCCCTTCGAGACCAAAAAGGTTAGAAGGGGTTATTGGGATAGGGTTGAAGTGAGGGCTTCAGTGGGACGGTGCAGACTCGATGGGCCGAATGGCTTTCTACTGCACTTTATGTTCTAATTCATACATCTTAATTCCTTGCAAGTAGAATAGTTTGGTTTGTGTGTATTTGTACTGTCTTCACTTTAATAAATAGTCTTTAATAATTGTTGCATGATGACTGGTCTATTTAGTCTCACTGGGGCTTCACTTATCTTCTCAAACCAAAACAAAACTATACACCCCCCACGAACTGGTGTTCCAAGTTAGGATACCCTGGCAGATACCAACGTCGTGCTTCGTGACAGAAAACTGGGGAGTCATCCAGGATCTTTTAAAAAGTTCAATTCCTTGAGTGCAGGGGATTTTTGCCCTTTGAACGTAACAAGAGTGAGAAAGAAGTGGAACCAAGTTAAAACGTGTTATATTAAGTAAGAAGACTGCAGAAAATGGTAATTGATCTGGCTTGATCTTATCTGGACGTAGACAGTGTAACCATAGCAACTATGACAAGTTATGCCTAAAATAAAAATAAAAGAATTGGCAGATACACCGGAAGTAGTCTTATCTACAGGAGCTAGGATGGCTGAAATAATTGAAAGCCTAGCAACACATTTAAATATATAAGAGTCGGGGTGCGGCACAGTGGTGCAGTGGTTAGCACGGCATTGAGGACCCGGGTTCTATCCCGGCCCCAGGTCACTGTCCATGTGGAGTTTACACATTCTCCCCATGTTTGCATGGGTCTCACCCCCACAACCCAAAGATGTGCAGGCTAGGTGGATTGGTCACAATAAATTGCCCCTTAATTGGAAAACAAAATAATTAGGCACTCTAAATTTATTTTTAAAGTTATGCAAGAGGGGCAGCATTGTAGCACAGAGGTTAGCACAGTTGCTTCACAGCCCCAGGGACCCAGGTTCGATTCCTGGCTTGGGTCACTGTCTGTGCGGAAACTGTGTGGGTTTCCTCCGGGTGCTCCGATTTACTCCCATAGTCCAAAGATGTGCAGGTTAGGTGGATTGGCCATGATAAATTTCCCTTAGTGTCCAAAAGAAAGGTTAGGTGGGGTTACGGGGATAGGGTGGAGGTGTGGGCTTAAGTGGGGTGCTCTTTCCAAAGGCCGGTGCAGACTTGGGCCGAATGGCCTCCTTCTGCACTGTAAATGCTATAATTAGCCGGACCTAAAATTCCGAGAAGCCAGGATTTTGGCTTCCCCAATGTGCTCCCGTTTCCCCTCCATGGTCCAAAGTGTGCGGGTTAGGTGGATTGGCCATGTTAATTTGCCCCTTAGTGTCCAGGGATGTGTAGGTTAGGTGGGGTTACAGAGATAGGGTGGGGTGGATGGGGGAAGTGTAAATGGGTAGAGTGCTCATGCGAAGGGTCGGTGCAGACCCAATGGGCCGAATGGCCTCTTTCTGCACTGTAGGGATTCTATGATACCGAACTGATAACAAAGAGGCGTAGAAATTAAGTTAGACCTGCAGGAAAAAGAGAGGTAGCAAGTGTTTCAAAGGGAACGAGAAAAGAGGGAGTTTAGAAGGGAAATAGTGTGGGCCGTATGGGAAGAAAGAGAGAAAAAGAGAGAGACTTCCAACTTCACACACAGGCAGCAGCAACTGAAAGGCAGAGTAGAGGGCCTAGAAGTTGGTTCTAGAAAATAACATAGTGGGGAATTGTTCCAATATGTAAAAGCTCTCCCAAAATTCGGTGAGAGAGATGCCGAAACATTTTTTTGTGCCTTTGAGAAAATAGCTCAACAGTTGAGATTGCCACCAGATTGTTAGAGCCTACTCTTACAGGCTAAACTGTGGGTAGGGCTAGTGAGGTCTATGCGTCTTTATCAGAGGAAATGTCCGGAGACTTTGAGACAGTGAAGAAAGCTATATTGGGGACATATGAGCTAATGGCAGAGATGAGCAGACAGAAAATTAAAGCTGTAAGAAAACAGGCTGAACAGACTTACTTTGAATTTGACAGAGTTAAACAAAGTCATATTGATCAGTGGGTAAGGGCGTTGAAAATAGGAGAAACCTACGAAGCCCTTAGCGAGATAATTATGTTGGAGGAATTTAAAGATTGATTGCTTATCATGATTAAAACGCATGCTGTGGGGCAGAAAGTTAGAACGACCAGACAAGCTGCGGAGTTTGCGGATGACTATGAGCTGGTTCATAGACCAAAGCTCTTCTTTAGGCCCAGTTTGAAATCAGAGAAAGTTAGAAAGTGGGAAGGGGCAAGAGAGAGCAGGTCAGCCAGAGAAGGAACGGTCAGAAACTCCAAGGATATTTCACCTCACAATACAAGAGGGCCTGTTGAAGGGGGTGAGAGATATTAAAAAGGTCAGGATGTTTTCATTGTAATAAAATTGGCCACACCATTTTGTGAGATTAAACGGTGTTGCAAGTCTTAAAACTAGAAATATGAAATTAGAGGCTGGAGAACAGGAGAAGCATGTGGGATTTGTACACAAGGAACAGACAATAGTAGGGAACATATCTGCACAACAGGTACAGGACAGAGTGACCAGTAGCTGACAGATGTGTTCCAACAATTTGTGTGCCAGAGTAACATAGTTCCATGTGGACCAAAGGGAAAAATATATTAAGATGTTACGATATACAGGCGCAAGTCAACCCCTTATGTTGATAAAGACATTTGTTGTCCAGAAGGGATATTGAAAGAAACGGTTCTGATCAACAGCATTCTCGGAGAGAGGAAATGAATTCCTTTAGTAAAAATAAGCTTACAGAGTAGCTTGAAGACAGGTTAAGTAGTGGTTGGTGTGCCATGGAAGGCGTTCCATTCATTCTCAGAAATGATATCGCAGGATCCCAGATGGTGGTGATGTCTACTGTAGTCAAACAACACATAGAACATCCTACCACAGAAAAATTACAAACAGACCTCCCTAGAGTATTTCTAGATTGTGTAGTGAGGCAATCAGAGGTTCATCAACTAAGACAAAAGAGGGACGAGTTGTGAGCCCAGGGTGGGGCCCGTGAAATGACATTATCTAGAACAATTTTTAGCCAGCGGTATGATAATGAGACAGACACAGAGAACAAGGCAAAGGTATTCAATCCAAAGAGGTTGATTTAATTAAAACAGTGTGACTCAAAAGTAACACATTTAACGATGGCCCAGCTGGGACAAAAGTCAAGGGCTGATACGAAGGCCCAGGCTCAGTATTTTAGAACCAGAGAGAGAGAGAGAGGGCTTGTGCTTTCTCCAGCTATAATCCCACATTTCGGAGTGCCTGGAGATAACGGTTATGAAAATCATTGCAAATTTAGGTTTGGACATTAAACATAGTCAGGGCAGAGCTTTGATAATGCCGCAAATATGAAAGTATTCAGGTCTACAAGCAAAACTGAACAATGCAAGCCCCTGAGCATTATTTAGCCCATGTTACAGCCACTCCTTGAATTTAATCTGCAACACAGCAGCTGAATCGTGTGAGGCAGCGGTACATTTGTTTCCACGTATTGGTGGAATATGCTGCAATCTCGCTTGGAGAAGGCACATGGAACACATTTGATGGTCAAAGAAATTGGGACACCAGGTGGTCCGGTCATGCAGATGCTGTTTTGGATTTGAGACTAAACTTTGTTGATTTAAAGGAAAGCTTCTCAGACATGGCCATACCACATTCAGAGAAACCACATGTGAAAGCTGAAACAAAATCCTTAGGAGAGAAGTTTGAAAAGTAGGAAATTGCCGTTTTTACTTCTTTGTGGAACTCCTTACTTCAAAGCATTAATGTTATCAGCAAATTGCTGCAAGATGTTGATATAACTTTATTGAATGTTTCATAATTGTTAGCCTCAGTTCGAAGTTTTGGCATGGAAGTACGAAATGATTATATCTCAGTGGAAGCAGAGGCACTAACATTAAAAAAGAATACAGGTCCCTCTGATGATGAGAAGCATACAGACACAGGAAGTTATTTTTTGATGAAACCAGAGACAACAAAATTTAAAAGGGAAAGAGAAGAGAAGACCATCGTTGGGACTGTCAATGTTATTTGTGACACAATAATTGTGTAATTGCAGATTGAAATGAATCTCCAAAGAAGATTGTTGAATTATTTTGCATGCTTTTCAACAGAAGTTCGGATGAGAATGCTAGGAACCACTAAGTAAGATGTTAATTAAATTCTACCGGAAGAACATAGACATAAATCAGTTTGAAGTAAGCAAAAGCATTCATTTCATCGATAATGATGAGCTCTGTGCTTTGAGATCACCAATTGATTTGTGCAGACTGGTTCGTGATGGTTTGCAGGCAACTTTTCCAAACGTGGAAGCCATTCTGAAGATAGTCTTAACAATACCTGTCACAAATGTGAATGTTCTTTCTCTGCATTGAAAAGAATGAAAAATGCTCTGTGAAGTACGGTGAGTCAGGAACAGTTGACAAGTTCAACAATACTGACAATTGAAAATGCATCCTTTCGATTTTACCTAAGATTGATGAACTTAAGAAAAAGTGCAGAAGGAAAGCTATCCAAGTTGTCATGAATTGTAAACAACTGATAAAGTAAGAAAATCTAAACAATCTGTCCCTCAACCACGTTCTCCAGTCTAAGTTCTGTTCTTCAAGAGAGAACATATACTGCCTGATATAATGGCTGGTGATCACACGCAGACAGTTAAAACACTGAGTAATTAGGCCAGCATTTATTGCCCATCCCGAGTTGCCCTTCAGAAGGCGGTGATGAGTTGCCTACTTGACCACTGCATTCCCTGAAGTGTAGGTACACTCACCGTGCTGTTAAGGAGGGAGTTCCAGGATCATGACTCAGTGACACTGAAAGAACAGTGATATATTTCCAAGTAGAAGTGGTGAGTGACTTAGAGGCGAACCTCCAGGTGGTGGGGTTGCCAGGTATCTGCTGCTCTTGTCCTTATGGATGGTAGTGGTCATGGTTTTGGAAGATGTTGCCTTATGAACCTTGTTGAGTTCCTGCAGTGCATCTTGTAGATGGTACACACGGCTGCCGCTGCTCATCAGTGGAGAGATTAAATGTTTGTGGAAGGGGGAGCAATCAAGCAGGCTGTTTTGGCCTGGATGGTATCGGGCTTCTTGATGTTGTCGGAGCTGCACTCATCCAGGCTAGTAGAGAGTATTCCAACACACTCCTGACTTGTGGCTTGTAGATGGTGGACTGGAGGTGAGCAACACGCCGTCGGATTCGTAGCCGTTGACCTCCTCGGGTAATTAGTACAGGGTTGTTGGTTGTCATATGTTCAAGAGCAGTCTATCAAGCAGTGATTTTGGGTTTCTGTGCCGTGGATTGCGTGAGCTGAGGGTGGGCGGAGTCAGGAGGACATTGACGTCCTTTGGGGTGGGGCTTGACATCATTGGGGACGGGGATCAACGTCATTGGAGTTGGGGTGTCATGTTACCAGGGGCCGGGGCTTGATGGGGAGCCCCGCAAAGAGGAAGAGCCGCCAAAAGTGTAAGCCTGCCCCTGCTTCTGAGCCTCTCGCTTGCACTCCACCTTACACTTAGGGAACTTTAAGCTGAGTCTGGTCCGGAGGTGCTGACCCATTAATAGTTCCGCTGGCGTCAGTCCTGTTGTGGTGTGGTCCTATAACTAAAGAGAAACCGTGCTAGTTTTGTCTCGAGCTCGCCTGTGGTTTGCTTTTTTTGACCGCTCTTGGATGTTTGGACGGGTGATATGGTACCTTACGGATGTGCTTCGCCCGGTTTAGCTCAGTTAGTTGGACAGCTGATTTGTAATGCAGAGCAAGGCCAAAAGCGTGAGTTCAATTCCTGTACCGGCTGAGGTTACTCAGCTTGCCTCCACAACCTTACCCCACACCTGAGGTGTGGTGATCCTCAGGTTAAATCATCGCTAGTCATACGTGGGACTATGGCGACTTAACTTTACTCCATTAGTCTTCATAAACGGCTGAAATTCCGAACTGGTGAATAGGGTCCCGTTGCCCGTTAGAAGGACATTTGGTATTCTGTGGCTGCTAAATATCTGCCTACGGTGGCGCTGGATGTAGTGGAGCCCATCCGATGCACATCCATCCAGTTGGAATAATAATAATAATAATAATAATAATAATAATAATAATAATAATAATAATAATAATAATAATAATCGCTTATTGTCACAAGTAGTCTTCAATGAAGTTACTATGAAAAGCCCCTCGTCGCCACATTCCGCCGCCTGTTCGGGGAAGTCGGCACGGGAATTGAACCCGCGCTGCTGGCATTGTTCTGCTTTACAAGCCAGCTGTTTAGCCCACTGTGCTAAACCAGCCCCTGGGAATGGGCATCAATTACAATGAGAAACATAGAACTCATGAATAGTCCGGCAAAGTCTGCGTCCACCCGTACCCTAAGTCATTGGGCCACTCCCATGGGTGCAGCGAGACCGACGGCGGGATCGTCTGATTCTCTCGGCAGGACGGGCACTGTTTCACTATCTTCTCAATGTCCGCATGAATCTGGGCCACCAGACATCGCTCCTTGCAAGCATCTTCATTTTTGAGACACCTGGGTGGCCGCTATGTAGCTACTATAATATCGGGCGCCGACCTGGACACGGGTCGATCACTTGCACTGCCCACATGATAATGCCATCTTCAGCACTTAGTTCCGGATGTTTTGTGAGGAAGGGTTTTAAGTTCTCTGTGAGGTGTCCTTGTACTCCACCACCTAGGACCACGAGGCGCCAGGTAGCCAATCTTGCCTCATCTGTTATCTCCGTCCAACAAAGCTGCAAGTTCCCCTAATATGACAGTTTAAACCTTGTGTTCAGCTGCATCCTACGGTACATTTAAGGGGCAGCACGGCAGCACCGTGGTTAGCACTGTTACTTCACAGCGCCAGGGTCCCAGGTTCGATTCCCAGCTTGGATCACTGTGTGGATTTTGCGCGTTCTCCCCGTGTCTGCGTGGGTTTCCTCTGGGTGCTCCCATTTCCTCCCACAAATCCTGAAAGTCGTGCTGTTAGGTAATTTGGACATTCTGAATTCTCCCGCTGTGTACCCGAACAGGTGCTGGAATGTGGTGACTGGGGGCTTTTCACAGTAACTTCATTGCAGTGTTAATGTAAGCCTACTTGTGTGAATAAAGATTATTATATTATAATCAGTCTTTTCCCCAAGATCAGTTGCACATTCGCTTTTTACTGATTTAAATTGATGTCCTCGTGTCTTGCTGACTACTAATGTAACAAAGAAACAATTTGTTGTGACGGGGTGGTCCAGAACAAGGGCCTGGGTGTATATCTGCATCAGTCATTGGAGGTGGCAGGACAGGTTAACTGCATGGTTACTAAAGCAGAAAATATCCGAGGCTTTATTACAAAGAACCTAGAGTACAAGAGCAAAGAGGTTACGTTGAACTTGTATAAGACACTGGCTGGGAATCACAGCCCCTCCTCTGCCGCAGGTTTTCCCACAGTGGAGGAAGGGCGCTATTTCGGTCCCTCAGAAGTCAATAGACATTTGAGTTTCCCGCTGGCCACAGTACTGCTTAGCCTGTGGCCAGTTGGGGGGGGGTTGCAGTACTATAAGATCCCACTAGTGGGAAGGGCTGGAATATCCCATTCACAGTGGTTAGCACTGCTACCTCACAGCACCAGGGACCCGAGTTCGATTCCGGCCTCGGGTGGCGGGCTGTGAAGTTTGCACATTCTTCCCATGTCCGGGTGGGTTTCTCCCGGTGCTCCGGTTTCCTCCCACATTCGAAAAGGTGTGCAGGTTAGGTGGGTTGGCCATGCTAAATTGCCCCTTGGCGTCCAACGGTTAGGTGGAATTACGGGGATAGCGTGGGGGATTGGACCTAGGGTGCTCTTTCAGAGGAACGGTGCAGACTCGATGGGCCAAATGGCCTCCTTCTGCACTGTACGGATTCTACTAGCTCGGCCTCAGCTGGAGTATTACGTCCAGTTTGGGGCGCCGCAATTTAAAGGAAAATGCAAAGGCTTTGGAGAAAGTGAAGAAAAGATTCACGAGAATGGTGTCCGGGAAGAGGACCTTCAGTGGCAATGTAGATTGGATAAGTTGGGACTGTTTTTCTTGGAGAAGAGAAGGCTGAGAGAAGATTTGATAGAGGTATTCAGAATCATGAGGGGCCTGGACAGGATAGATGGGGAGAAACTGTTTCTACTCATGTGAGGATCAAGCGCGGGGGGCACAGATTAAAATAATTGGCAAGGGAAGTAAAAGTGACAGGAGAAAAAGCTTTTCCATACAGCGAGTGGTTAAGATCCATAAAGCCCGAGTGTGTGCTGAAGGCAGGTCCAATCAAGGCATTCAAAAGGGAACAACGCTGTTATTTGAAGAGGAACAAGATGCAGGGTTCTGGGAAGATGGCGCACTATTTTTCATTCAGTCAGTGCAGACCCACTGGGCAAACTGGCCTCCTGCTGCGCTGTGAAAAATCTGAGATTCTGTGCCACAATCTCACAAATAGTGTCGAGCCACTCGAGAATGAAATCAGGATGCAATTTTCACACACAGGGAGTGGCACTCTCTCCCTCGAACTGAACTCTTAAAAAAAATTTATAATGTTCTCTCCACCTATTTTCCGGGTTTCATTCGAATTGGTACCATCCCCAGCCAATGCCTGGCACCTTCATTGCCTTTCCATAACTGTTTTAGAAAAACATGGAGCGGGATCAAAAAGATCGTTCTGATTTTAGCTCTCCCTTAATCTCTTGGAAGAAATGTTTTAGCAGTTTGGTTTTGGGCCAATGATAAGCAAGTTACAATAATCAGGCTCGGTGCAGGTAACGCTCTAATTAAAGAGATATTATTATCAGAAGCTTTCAGTCATGACAAAAGTTCCAGTTAATAGAATAAGGTGCGGATTGGCAATTTTTCAATGCAAAGATAGACACTTAAGTAAAGACCGTGTCAGGCATTGTTGAGGCAACGCACGAGTTGCGAAAGTAATTGGGGATTGAGTAATTTGTTCCTCACTTCTAACGCTAATAACAGAAATTGCTGGAAAAACAGCACAGGTCAGGGAGTTAATGGGCTGAATTTTACGCTTCTTCCCAGCGCACACCATTGGATTGGATTGGATTTGTTTATTGTCACGTGTACCGAGGTACAGTGAAAAGTATTTTTCTGCGAGCAGCTCAACAGATCATTAAGTACATGAGAAGAAAAGGGAATAAAAGAAAATACATAATAGGGCAACACAACATATACAATGTAACTACATAAGCACTGGCATCGGATGAAGCGTACAGGGTGTAGTGTTTATGAAGTCACTCCATAAGAGGGTCATTTAGGAGTGTGGTGACAGTGGGGAAGAAGCTGTTTTTGAGTCTGTTCGCGCGTGTTCTCAGACTTCTGTATCTCCTGCCCGATGGAAGAAGTTGGAAGAGTGAGTAAGCCGGGTGGAAGGGATCTTTGATTATACTGCCCGCTTTCCCCAGGCAGCGGGAGGTGTAGATGGAGTCAATGGATGGGAGGCAGGTTTGTGAGATGGACTGGGCGGTGTTCACGACTCTCTGAAGTTTCTTGCGGTCCTGGGCCGAGCAGCTGCCATACCAGGCTGTGATGCAACCTGATAGGATGCTTTCCATGGTGCGTCTGTAAAAGTTGGTAAGAGTCAATGTGGACATGCCGAATTTCCTTAGTTTCCTGAGGAAGTATAGGCGCTGTTTTGCTTTCTTGGTGGTAGCATCGACATGGGTGGACCAGGACAGATTTTTGGAGATGTGCACCCCTAGGAATTTGAAACTGCTAACCATCTCCACCTCGGCCCCGTTGATGCTGACAGGGGTGTGTACAGTACTTTGCTTCCAGAAGTCAATTACCAGCTCTTTAGTTTTGCTGGCATTGAGGGAGAGATTGTTGTCGCTACACCACTCCACTAGGTTCTCTATCTCCCGCCTGTATTCGGACTCATCGTTATTCGAGATCCGGCCCACTATGGTCGTATCGTCAGCAAACTTGTAGATGGAGTTGGAAGCAAGTTTTGCCACGCAGTCGTGCGTGTACAGGGAGTAGAGTAGGGGGCTAAGTATGCAGCCTTGCGGGGCTCCGGTGTTGAGGACTATTGTGGAGGAGGTGTTGTTGTTCATTCTTACTGATTGTGGTCTGTTGGTCAGTTGCAGAGTGGGGAGCCAAGTCCTAGGTTTTGGAGCGTTGATATGAGCTTGGCTGGGATTATGGTGTTGAGTCAATAAATAGGAGTCTAATGTAGGAGTCCTTGTTTTCGAGATGCTCTAGGGATGAGTGTAGGGCCAGGGAAATGGTGTCTGATGTGGACCGGTTGCAGCGGTATGCGAATTGCAGTGGATCAAGGCGTTCTGGGAGTATGGAGGTGATGTGCTTCATGATCAACCTCTCGAAGCACTTCATTACGACTGAAGTCAGGGCCACTGGTCGGTAGTCATTGAGGCACGTTGCCTGGTTCTTCTTTGTGTACCGGTATGATGGTAGTCTTCTTGAAGCAGGTGGGGACCTCGGAGTGGGGTAGGGACAGGTTAAAGATGTCCGTGAATACCTCTGCCAGCTGGTCCGCGCAGGCTCTGAGTGCATGACCAGGGATCCCGTCGGGGCCCGTCGCCTTCTGAGGGTTTACTTTAAGGAAGGCCAATCTGACTTCGGAAGCTGTGATGGTGGGTATGGGTGAATTATGGGCTGCTGGGGCACTCGCCAGCGGATTGTTGGTTACTTGCTCGAACCGAGCATAGAATGCATTGAGGTCATCGGGGAGGGGTGCGCTGCTGCCAGAGATACTGTTCGGCTTCGCTTTGTAGCCCGTTATGTTGTTTAGACCTTGCCACAACCGCCGAGAGTCTGTCTGTGACTCTAGCTTGGTTTGATATTCTCTCTTGGCATTCCGGATGGCTTTGCGGAGGTCGTACCTGGATTTCTTGTTTTGGTCAGGGTCGTCTGCCTTGAACGCCTCAGATCTGTCCTTCAGTAGGGAGTCAATCTCGCGATTGAGCCATGGTTTCCGGTTGGGGAACGCACGTACTGCTTTCTTTGGCACGCAGTCGCCCACACATTTGCTGATGAGGTGGTGGCAGAGGTTTGACTGCCATTAGCTGGTGGTGGGACCTTCTGGTCAAAGTGTTTTCCCGTTGTTCCGTGACCCCCTATGCCACCAGGGAACCTGGGAGATCCCGCCGAGTGGGGAGGTGGGGTGGTGGGGGCGTGGGGAAGACGGGCAGAAAATTTGAACTGACATTTCGAGTCCAACTCTGTTTTGATGCTGTACAATATAGTATGTTGGATCTCTGCATATCGACCGTGCATTTACCGCCCACGTTTCATCCTGGTCCACTTCTTTGAGAAAACCCCCCCACATTTCTATGTAAATTAATAAAAGAATGGCGATAGTAATAAGTGCTGGGTTCAATGAGAAGGGAAACAGTCAGAAAATGGGGGGCTTTCGAAAGAAATGTAGCTGTTGGGAGCAATGTGATGTAGGAAGGGTAATGAAGCTAACTTTGTTGGCCCGGGGTAGCAATGTTTATTTGGTAGAGTGAAGATTAAATGAGTGAAGTAGCAGTTCAACTTACATCACTGTTCTTACCTACTGTTCCAGCGTGGGTTGGGCATTCCTTTGGTACAGGTGGAAGAAGTCGAGTAAAATAACTTACATTGGCATATCCTTCCCAAGAAAGGTAATTATAGTCAGAGTTGTAGGTTGGTGGACTTGGGATCAAATTGGACCGTGCTGTTGGGGGAAGATACATTACGATTAGTTATTTCGGCAAGGGATAGTTAATGTTTTGAATTGTATTTCATCGATCATCTGTTAGTTTAGATGCTAGCAAATCAACAATTTTGCATTCGGTTACCAGAGAAAGAAAATTAGGCATTTCTGTTGGTCAAATGCATTAATATCATTATTTTGTACATCAATTCCTCAACATCAGCATTTTCTCAAAAATAATATTAATCTTCTTCTTTCAGCTTTTCCCATTTTACTTGGGGGGTCATCGCCGCACAACTGGTTAATCGCTCTTCTCCATCTCTTCCCATCAGTCACCCACTCTCCTTCCAATCCGGTGTTCGACCTTTCTCTGCTCCGTCTTCCTGGAAGTCCCAGGGCCATCGTTCATCCCTTTAAAAAGTAGTCGTAACTAGACTTTTTTTTCCTTTGGGTGAAATGACTCTGCAACATCCAAATACATTTGGATTGGGCCAAAGATTCCCCCAGACTTGCCCTTCCACTGGAAATGCGCCAGAGTGGGCACCAGTCTCCTGTACATTTAGCAGTTGAAATATGCCTTTAAGGGCTGGCAGCCTGCCATCGCCAGATGGGAAGTGTGTCGTGTATTTCAGCCTCAGTTTCACTTTAGTTTGGAGCGGAACACAACACACATAGCCCTGCTGCTGATGTCTACAAGCTTTCTATCTATGTATATAATGTTCTTATGTACCTAGTTTAAATAAAGGAAGCCAAAACGTGTTTATATCCCTTATAAGCGATTGGGAGATAATTTGGCGCAGTGGGTAGCATCCCTGCCTTTGACCAGAAGCTCCGGGTTTCAGTCGCACTCAAGGACATGATGGCCAAGGAAGGTGCATTCATAAAGCGGTCAAACAGGTATCAACCCTCAAATCCTTCCATCACATCGATGACTGGTCACAAGAGCGAGAGAGTGTCCTGGTCAGCCATGCCTGATGCTGAGTGGCACCCCTCAAACTATAAGCCTATGCCGATAGACTAACGACCTGTTCATAGAATCATAGAATTTACAGTGCAAAAGGAGGCCATTCGGCCCATCGAGTCTGCGCCTGCCCACGCATCTACCCTATCCCCGTAACCCAGTAACCCCCACTTAACCTTTTTGGACACTAAGGGCAATTTAGCATGGTCAATCCACCTAACCCGCATATCTTTGGACTGTGGGAGGAAACCAGAGCCTGGAAACCTGTTCGAGGAATTAATAATAATGATGATCTTTATTAGCGTCACAAGTAGGCTTACATTAACACTGCAATGAAGTTACTGTGAAAATCCCCTAGTCGCCACATTCTGGCGCCTGTTCGGATACACTGAAGGAGAAATCAGAATGTCCAATTCACCCAACAAGTACGTCTTTAGGGACGTGTGGAAGGAAACCAGAGCGCCCGGAGGAAACCCACGCAGACAGGGGGAGAACGTGCAGACTCCGCACAGAGAGTGACCCAAGCCGGGCATCGAAGCCGGGTCCCTGGCGCTGTGAAGCAACAGTGCTAACCACTGCGCTACCGTGCCGCCCGTCATTATGGAAACAGATGAAAGTCTGCCTCAGGGCACCACTAGGTGGTAGTGATTGGTGGCTTTATATCGTTAGAAGGACACAACACCAACCCCATTCTAAACCCTAGGGCCTGGGTCATTCACATAGGAGGTGGGCAGTTATGGAGTTTTCAGTGTTACTGGGTTGTCTGGTCAGCAGGAATGCCGCCGCAGCGTCCTGCCATAACACCAGCTGGGGAACTGCAGGAGCGGAGAAATTGCTCTCACTTTAGAAACAGTCGTGACAGGGCCCTGGCAAACTGGCACTTGCACCATTGTATTGTCGGGCTTGGTGACAACTGAGGCAGCACTGATGAGACCTGCATCTGATGGGTGACTGCCTCTTCTTGTGGCATCTGGATAGGAGAGGGACAAATGCAACAAATGCCCTGTGTACAGTAAATGAAAAGAAACTGGAAGCCACAGAGCGCCAGGCTTGCATAACATTTCTGCCCGATCGATACTCGATAGCACTGTTGATGACTCCTTCCATCACTTTGCTGATGATGGAGAGTAGACTGATAGGGCAGTAATTGACTGGGTTGCATTTGGTCTGCTTCTTGTGTACATGACACGCCTGGGCAATTTTCCACATTGCTGGGTGTACGCCAGTATTGTTGCTGTACTGGAAAAGCTTGTTTTGGAGTTCAGTTCTGGAGCACAAGTCTTCAGTACTATTGCCGAGATATTATCAGGGCCCAGAGCCTTTGCAGTATCCAGTGCCTTCAGCCATTTCTTGATATCACCTGGAGTGAATTGTATTGACTGAAGACTGACATCTGTGATGCTGGGGGACCTCTTGAGGAGACCGAGATGGATTATCCTCCTCCAGACTGTATACCACTGTCCCACCACCTCTGCTGCGTCTGCCGGTGAGACAGGACATACCCAGGAGAGGTGATAGTGGTGTCTGGGACATTGTCAGTAAGGTATGATTCTGCGAGCATGACTATGTCAGGCTGTTGTTTGACTAGTCTGTGAGACAACTCTCCCAACTTTGGCACAAGCTCTCAGATGTTAGTAAGGAGGACTTTGCAAGGTTTCAAGGCTGGGTTTGCCGTTGAAGTTTCCGGTGCCTGGTTCGATGCCGGGTGGTCCGTCCGATTAGATTCCTTTTTTGTGCTTTCGTCACGGTTGACTATAACTGACTGGCTTGCGAGATCATTTTAGAGGACATTTCAGAGTCAACCACATTGCTCTGGCTCTGGCGTCACATGTAGGCCAGACCAGGTAAGAACGGCAGATTTTCTTCCCTAAAGGACATTAGTGAACCAGATGGGTTTTTACAAGAATCGACAATGATTTCACGGTCATCATTAGACATTTAATTCCAGATATTTTCTTGAGTTTTTAAATTCCATCACCTGCCGTGGTGGGATTCGAACCCGGGTCCCCAGATCATTATCCTGGGTCTCTGGAGTACTAGTCTAGCAATAATACCACTCTGCCTCCGGCTGCCCATTTCTTATTCTATAAACTGAATCTTTTGGCTTGACTGAAAGCTTCTGGTGATAATATCCCTTTCATTAGAGCATTAACTTCACCAAACCTGATTATTGTAACTTCCAATTATTGGTCGAAAACCAAATGTTAAACCTGCACAGTAGCTTCCTGGTGTCCAACAAGAGGACGGTGCAATTGGGCAGTGAATGCTTGAGGATGCACCACAATGTATTTTTCTCAGCTCTGTACCTGGTGAATTGGGTTTTGATGCTGATTTTTCATTTGGGGGTAGGGGTGAGGCAGAGCAAATGGCTAACAACCCCCCCCCCCCCCCACCCCACCGCCCCCCCCACACCCACCACCCCTCACTCCTCCCCGTGCCTCTCCAACCCACATGAGCAGCTGTTAAAATCAAATTGCTTGGATGTCGGTATCCCAGACCAGGGAGAACGTTCAAAGATCAATGGATCTGAGGGGCTTTGGGAAAGGAATCAGTCTTGGCAAGTGGTAAGGAAGAATGGACAGGGAGGAGGGAGGGGGAGAGGCTGGAAAGCCTGGGTACGTGAGGCCTAAAATTTGCTTACGGTGTTCGGAGAAGCACTTTTTAAAAAAAAAATTTAGAATACCCAATTCGTTTTTTTCCAATTAAAGGGTAATTTAGCGTGGCCAATCCACCTACCCTGCACATCTTTGGGTTGTGGGGGCGAAACCCACACAAACACAGGAAGAATGTGCAAACTCCACCCGGACAGTGACCCAGAGCCGGGATCGAACCTGGAACCTCGGCGCCGTGAGGCTGCAGTGTTACCACTGCGCCACCGTGCTGCCCTCCGAGGAGCACACTTCTTCTCACAGCCGTGCTCTTACGAAATAAGTCCTTGAGCTTATTTACTATATAAACATCACGGCACCAACCACACACAAGGGATTGGTTAGCACATTATCTTTAGGTTCATTTTTAAAAAAATTGTTCACAGAATGTGGGCGTCACTTCCTAGACCAGCATTTGGTGCCCAAACCTAATTACCCTTCAGAAATGATGGTAAGCCCCTTCTTGAGCCACTGCAGTCCATGTAGCCTGTTGTGTTATGTAATTTGGAATAACACACAAGTTGTCACTTGATGCAGTTTTGAGTAAAAGATGCTGCAGATTTTGAAGTGAGTTCAATGTATTTTACTGAACTATTAGCACAGTTCTCAATGAGTTTGACTCTCTGCTAATCTAAATGTAGTAACTCAGTCTAACTGAACCGGCGTTGCTCTAAGCCACGTGCTGGGGTGTGATGCTGAGGATACACCCTGTCTCGCTCTGTAGATGTTGGTCTGTGGAAAGAGGCAGGGTGTGAGTGCCTCATTCCTTTTATAGTGAGATATTACCCCTGAGTGTCCTGACTGCTCATTGGTTGTGTCCTATTCTATGTGTTCATTAGCTGCATGTTTGCATATCATGACATCTCCCTTTTTAAAAAAGTTTTGTTGACGTATGTGAATGTATTTACATGTGAATGAGTCTGTCTAACGTGACTGACGGAGGACAACAGAACAGAGCAAACAAAACAAACGTTCACAAGCCCAGTCGCCGAGGCTTGCGTCGGATCCTGGTCGACCGCCGGAGAGGTGGCTGAGGGGACGACGGTGCCTTGACAGGCGGGATGGAAGCCTGATTAGTGGCCTCGTGGCGAGAGGTATCAGGTGGTGGCAATTCAACATATGGAAATGGAGGAGAAAGTGGTTGCGGGCAGGCAACTTTGCGCAGTGCCCGTCGATTCCTTCGCACGCTGGAGCCATCAGCCATACGTACAACATAAGAGCAGGGCGCAGCCTGTCGAACAACGACAGCCGGGGCATACCACCCACCATCCGGTATCTGGATCCTGACAGTGTCTGCCAGGAATAGCATGTCCAGATAGGTGGCTTGGGCATCATAGCCCTGCTTTTGGCGCTCTCTGAGCTGCCGGGAGGTGATCCAGGTTGGGCAGGTGTATGGCTGGAAACGTCGTCCGCAGGTCCCTGTTCATCAGGAGTTGAGCCGGCGACATGCTAGTGGACAATGGAATCGTCCTGCACGCGAGCAGTGCAAGGTGTAGGTCGGAAGCAGAGTCCACGGCCTTGCAGGTGAGCCGTTTCACAATGTGCACCCCTTTCTCGACTTTTCCATTGGACTGCGGATAGTGCGGACTGGAGGTGACATGCAGGAAATTGTATGGCATGGCAAACATGGACCATTCTCGAACTGGTTGGAACTGCTGACAGGTAGCACAGTTCAGGACCATGTTTGTGATGTCCTGGCTGATGCCGGGCCAGTAGACAGCTTGCCGGGCTCTGCGTCTGCATTTCTTGACGCCCAGGTGTCTCTCATGAATCTGGCGCAGCACCAAGCTCTGGAGACTGAGCGGAATGACAATCCTGTCCAGCTTGAGGAGGATACCATCAATCACCATCAGGTCATCATTCACATTGTAAAATTGTGGGCACTGCCCTTTCTGCTAGCCATTGGTGAGGTTGTGGATGAAGCGCTGCAAGAGGGGGTCTTTGGCTGTCTCATCACGGATGAGAACTACCTTCTCATCTGTCGCCGGGAGAGTGCTAGCACACAGCTGCACCTGCGATTCAATGTGCTGGATGATCTCCAGCGGCTCACTGGGCGAGGTGACGGAGCGGGACAATGTATCAGCAATGATGAGCTCCTTGCCAGGTGTGTACACCAAGTTGAAGTCATATCTCCTAAGTTTAAGCAGGATTCTCTGCAACCGAGGCATCATGTCGTTCAGGTCCTTGTAGATGATGTGGACCATAGGCCTATGATCCGTCTCGACAGTAAATGTCGGCAGGCCGTAGACATACTCATGAAATTTGAGGATGCCGATGAGAAGCACTCCTTCTCAATCTGTGCATATCTGGTTTCAGTGGGCGTCATCGCCCTTGATGCGTAGGCTGCTGGTGCCCAGGATGATGTGTCATCTCGTTCAAGCAACACCGCACCGATGCCATCCTGACTTGCATCTGTGGATATCTTTGCCTCGCGGTCCGGGTCGACGAATGCGAGGACTGGTGCAGTGGTGAGCTTGGCTTTCACCTCTCTACTTCCACTGCCTTTACTAAGTATTGGATTTTTGAACTTATTCTGATTAACCTAATAAATTCGGTGAAGCTTGTGAAATTCCTTTTATATCAGCTCTGGCAAACTCCATCTAACAATTATAATTGACTCAAGTCTTATGATTAAGTTAAAGAGTCCCCCAGATCTTACAAGTTCTTAGTTCAACGCTTGAGCACAAAGATGAGAGCTGACATAAGAACATAAGAACTAGGAGCAGGAGTAGGCCATCTGGCCCCTCGAGCCTGCTCCGCCATTCAATGAGATAATGGCTGGTCTTTTGCGGACTCAGCTCCACTTTCCCGCCCGAACACCATAACCCTTTATTCTTCAAATAACTATCTTTCTTTACCTTGAAAACATTTAATGAAGGAGCCTTAACTGCTTCACTGTAATTTCTGTATTAGTTTACGGCTGTAGTAGAGTGCTGCACTGTTTCAGCTACCTTTGAGAATCAGACTATAGAATCGTAGAATTTACAGTGCAGAAGGAGGCCATTCGGCCCATCAAGTCTGTACCAGCCCTTGGAAAGAGCACCCTAGCTAAGCCCACACCTCCACCCAATCCCCGATGTTAAAACGCCTGCTTGCGGTGGGTGTTTAAAGATCCCATGGCAATTTTGAAGAAAAGCAGAGGAGTTATCCCCAGTGTCCTGGCCAATATTCATCCCTAAACCAACATCACTAAAACAGATTAGGTGGTCATTATCACACTGCTGCTGCCTTCCCTGCATTCTAACAGCGATTCGAACAAAAACGCTTCATTGGTTGTGAAGATGTCTGATGGTCACGCATTTTACCTTTCTTTCATCTTTCCAATGCTAGTAATTCTTGGAACAGGCCTCTGGTCTGTCGCCGGCAGCTTATAGCTTGAGGGGCACCACTCAGCATCAAGCGGAGATGACAAGGAGTCTCTCCCGCACCTGCCGCCAGTCAAGGGCAAATTGGAAGGATTTGCAGGTTGACAGTCAACCTGTTTGACCGCGTTGTGAATGCACCTTCCTTGGTCATCAAGTGGTCCTCAAACCTGGAGTTTCTGGCTCAGAGGTAGGGACGTTACCCAATGCGCCACAAAGCCCCAATTGGTCATGAAAAGCACTATATAAATGCAAATCTTCCTTTCTTAAGTGAAATCCTACTTGTTTAAAGGACTGTACCAACCAATTCTTCAGTTTTCATTTGTACAATTTAGCATTGTGTCTCAGTGACTGTTCATCATTTGTGCCTTTCGCAGTAGTTGATGGCTCATCAGATTTAATCTGATTCAATCTCTTTCATTTCTTATCAGTGTTTTCTGATCATTATCACTGAATGCAAACAGATTTGAGTATCAACTTCCAAATCCTTCCAACCCACACTAATGGCAGGTGGGACCAGAGGGGGAGAGGTTCCTGGTCAGCCGTATGATGGGGAAAAGCCTCCAACATCACTGTCCATAGCTCCAGCGTACAACGTGCTTGTAGAAGCACATGTTGTCGGAGCAATTCAAACTTCCCGAACGAACCGAACACACCACACCATCATTCGGTGGTATTTCTTTCAACTGATTCACCTTCATTTACGTTTATGATTTTACTAATCAGATAGTGCACACCGTCGCACAACTTGACCGCAACTTCATCCATCAGCATGTTTCAGCTGCAGAATCATCTCTGTTGGCCTGTGGCCTACTTCCATCCACTTGCACCATATGCAAAATGGATTCATTTCTACACTACGTTTAACAAGTAAATTCTATACCGCTGAAACTATGGCTTATTCAAATTCATTAACCAAAATTGCTCTGTCGGGGCGTAGACTTGGCTAAGAGGGTGGTCAGTGCCAAAATAGCATCCAACCTATTCTAGAAGGCCCATTTCCAGGGTCAGCTCCATTACTGTACTGTGGGTGGGCTCCTAGACAGAAGATGCTTATCACGGGAAGCTCATTTAAGTCTGATGCTGCAGCTACATTCAAAGATCCAGCAATCTAAAGCGATAGACATGGCAATTTTGCAATATATAACAGCAAATTTGGCCAAAAACATGCAAGGAATATAGGAAAAGAGAGAATGGTGGTGCACCTGTCTGGCGGGATGAATATTTCTTTTCCTTGTCTTCAGGGTCTTACTCATACCAAAAATTAATCTCAGTCCCCTCCTGTATGTAAAAGCTACTTCAAAGTACCATAGTGACCCCTGTACCTTTTCTGGTTCTCTAAGTAATCTACAGGAAGGACACTCTGCAGCATAGACTGGCATTCACTCTATCCCTCCAACCCAGTCATTCAAAGACTTCTACTGTGGGATTTAGCAAGCAGATTATAGGGAAGTACATTCTACGAGAAACACTGTACACAAATAGGAACTGGCGATGGCGGCAGGCGAGGAGTAGAAACTGACTGTGTCCCACCTGAGCCAAAAGAGTCCAAGGATGGGGAAGCTCTGAAGACCTGTATTTAAAAGAAGCATGCTTTCTGAGTGATTAGTGTTGGTTAAACCTTGGGAAGGATGGCAATGTGTTGCAAAAGTTCCCCCGAGTAGGAATTCACCAGCAATATATGTGCAGCCACATATGATAACTTTTCAATTTCATATCAGGGAGAGTAAGAGCAGCAATTACGTAGAGGCTCAAAGTAATACCCACAGGCCAATATTTCCAGACTGGAACAGGCTTTCTCTTTTGGCTTTGAAAGGTTTGGAGATAGATTGTAGAGGAACACAAAGCATGCTTTAAAAAAAAAAAAAAATGATCTTACAATTGTCATTAGGTATGCTGAGTATATTGGGCGGCGCGGCGGCGCAGTGGTTAGCACTGCTGTCTCACGGCACCGAGGACTCAGGTTCGATCCCGGCCCCGGGTCACTGTCCGTATGGAGTTTGCATATTCTCCCCGTCCCTTGTCCTCACAACCCAAAGATGTGCAGGCTAGGTGGCTTGGCCACGCTAAATTGTCCCTTAATTTAAAAAAAAAGTATGCTGAGTATATTGTTTGGCAGCAGTGACATGGTTTCAATGAGTGCAATGGCGGCACTCTCTCTCAGGATAGCCACCATCTTCTTTCTCTGGCCAAAGGCGCACAGAACTAAGCCATCTGTATAGCTGCAGAAATAGTAGAGCGTGACAAATATGGCAGAACATAATTAGCACAAGTGCACCACTTAACTACGCTTGTACACAATCTCATAACTGATCTCAGCATCAGTTTTATGGTAAAATGAAGAAAACAAAATGAGTCACAGCGAAGTCAGAGGTTAGCTCAGCAATATAGGTCACTTAGAAGATAGCAAAATTGACCCAGATAAAAAACAGTGGGAAAATGGTAATTGCCCTAAAACATCACTGAGCTGTGTACGAGGGAAAATCTATATGATCTCCACCAAATGGACTCTCCTTGGAAAGTACATAGAAGGTGAGGTCAGGATTGGCTGGACTGATTGGTTCCGTGTGCTAAATAACCCACTGTTCGGACTTCCGGTGGTGCCCTCGAGGAAGCAGGTCGCTGGTCGGATCGCTCCCGCCCGCGATGGGCAAACGGACCTTTTCCAACCGACATTTTCGGGACCTGGCGACCTGAATTGGTGGAGGAGACGATAAGGAAGAGGCTTTCCCCCCGGGGTATGGACAGCTGGACCAGCAGTGATCGAATGGAGCGGCAAGGATCAAAACGGGAGCAGCGGGGACCCCAGACCGGGCGGCGAAGCATGGCAGATGGCAGGGACCAGGGAGCGGAGGCCCACTGGCCAAGAGAGCAACAGATGGAGTTCTTCAGGAATTGCTTCGACGAACTGAAGAGGGACACGTTGGACCCGATGAGGGCGGTAATGGACCGAATGGTCGAGACACAGGCGGTCCAAGAGAAGGCGCTCAGGGAGGTCGAGGTGAAGCTCTCAAGCCAGGCGGACACGGTAACGGAGTTGGAGCACGAGGTGGAGGAGCTGAACTCCTGCCAGAGGAGGATGCAGGAGCAGCTTGAAGATCTGGGGAACAGAGCCAGGAGGCAGAACTTGAGGATCGTTGGCCTCCCCGAGGGCTGCGAGGGATCGGATGTGGGTGCATATGCGATGGGTATGCTTGAGGCGCTGATGGGACCGGAGGCCTTCCCTCGACCCCTGGAGTTGGATCGGGCGCATAGAGCCCCCGCAAGGAAGCCCAGGCCGGGCGACCGACCAAGGGCCTTGGTGGTCCGCTTTCACCGGCTGGCTGACAGGGAACGTGTGCTGCGATGGGCCAAGGCGGAGAGGAGCAGCAGATGGGAGAACTGCGAGGTGCGCATTTACCAGAACTTGGGAACGGAGCTGGCCACGAGGCGTGCAGGATTCATCAAGGTAAAGGCCTCTACAAAAAGGAGGTGAGGTTTGGAATGCTGTATCCTGCGAAGCTTTGGGTTACGTTTGAGGAACTCCATCACTACTTGGAGACACCAGAACAGGTTTGGGCTTTCATTAAAGATAAGAAGCTGGACTTGAACTAACGGGCACTTAGTTTTTTTCAGTGCTGTACAGTGGCGGCGGTCTGTTAACCTAACTTGCTCTGACTAGGAGTGGACTTTTATTAAAAGAAGCTGGACTTGAACTAAAGGACTCTGGGCTCACAGAGCTTTTGTGTGGCGGCGGTCTGTTAAATTATCCTGTACTGTAATGTTTTATCCAAGATTGTTTTCAGCCTGGACAGAGAGCAGGGGCTGGAGGGCGCACTGCTTAGGGTGTTTTGGGGAGATTGCAATGGGGAGGGGCGGGGGAGGGGGTGGGGCCCTGCAAAGGGGGCCCTGCACTTGGTATCTTTCGGCGGGAGATCGGGGCCTCTGATAGGGGGATGGGCTCGGCGCTGGTTAAGGGACTTGAAATGGCATGGGGAGATACAATCAGGTTAATGGGTCCTTGGTGTGTGGGGGGAGGGCCCGAGCACTCGGGCGGGAGACAGTCAGGCGCCAAGGGCAGGGGTCCGCGTAGCTAGCATATGTCAGGGGGCACCAGGGAGAGTAGGAGGAGGGGCGGGCTAGGGCCAAGCGCAGGGCTGACCTGGCAGGTCAGGCCTCGGGGGGCAGGGGTGGTCCGGGGGGGGGGGGGGCCGATGAGAAGTAGAGCAGAGGAGACTTAAGTGGGCAAGGGGGGGTGACCAGGGATCCCCCCGGGGAGAAAGTCGCTTGCAGACTCTCAGGGAACAGCGCAGGAAACCGACAGCAGCAGCACCCAAGGGGGGAGGTTAGAGCCACATTAGTTTAGTTGAACAGGTGTGGCATGGGCAAACAGAGCTGATAGGGGAAGTGCCTTATTAACATGTTTATTCTTTCCCACTGTTCGTTTTCACTATGTTAAGGCTCTTTGCATAGGGCCTTTTTTTCCAATCTGTAAATGTTACAAATTTGTTTTAATAACCCACTGTTCACGCAGTTGCAGAGGTTCACACACAGAGAGGCCATTTTTGGCTTAAGCACTGAGGCACGATCGGGGCTTTTGGAATCAAGCACAAGCTGAAATCACTGTCCGCAGGAGCTCAGTTATTCAGGTTAATGACTTTGCATCAAACCAGGAGAAGTCAACGATTTATAAATATTTGAGCAAATACAGAGCAGGAAAAGAAAAATGGGGAGGGATGGGGATAGAAGGAAAAGAAGGCCTCTGATAGGGCGAAGGGCAGGAATGATTAAAGGCCGAAAGGAATGACCTGCAGGGTCAAAGAGGATGGAAATGGGACAACTTAAGCAATGAAGGATGGGTCCAAAAACCTACAAGGAATAAAGGAAAAGATGGGTCCAGCCGAAGCATTACCAGCATCAGCTGGTGGCTCCTGCTGAGTCTTTCCAGCATTTTCTGTATTATTTCAGACTTCCGGCAATAATTTGCGCAAGTTTGGATGCTGCAAATAATTAACTGGAGATCTTGTGGCGCAGTGAGTAGCGCCCCTGCCTCTGTGCCAGAAGCTCCAGGATCAAGTCCTACCCCAGGACCTGATGGCCAAGGGAAGGTGCGTTGAGTATCACCCTGCAAAATCGACAGGCTAGCAACCTGTTTTGGAAATTACTAGCTATGAAAACAGGCTAAAGTTTGCCTTAGTGCACCACTATGTGATAGAGAGCATCCTATCCGGCTGCTTCACAGCTTGGTATGGCAACTGCTCGGTCCAAGATTGCAAGAAACTGCAGAGTGTGGTGAACTCAGCCCAACGCATCACACAAGCTTGCCATCCTCCCATTGATTCTGTATCCACCTCCCGCTACCTCAGGAAGACAGACAGCATTGTCAGAGACCCCTCCCACCCAGGCATTGCCTTCTTCCAGACTATTCCTCCACGTGGTGGGAGTGCTGGAGCGGCTGCGTTTTCAGGAGCTCCGACTCTGCTCACCTTTTAATCCGATTTTATTCCTAGTGCACAGCTCGTATTTGCCCTTCCTTGGGTAACATGGCTTGTGCTGGGCTCCGGGAAGCATTTGGTTGGTGTCTTTGTGAGAAAGTGTAGGGATAAGGGGCGGGATTCTCCCCTACCCGGCGGGGCGGGGGGGTCCCGGCGGGATGGAGTGGCGTGAACCACTCCGGCGCGGGCCGCCCCAAAGGTGCGGATTTCTCCGTACCTTTAGGGGCCAACCCCTCACGCTTAGGGGCTAGGCCCGCGCTGGAGTGGTTGCCATCCCGCTGGCTGGCGTGGAAGGCCTTTGGCGCCACGCCAGCTGGGGCCAAAACGACTCTGCCGGCCGGCGGAAGTCCGCGCATGCGCGGGGGCGTCAGTGGCTGCTGACGTCATCCCCGCGCATGCGCAGGTCACCTACGCGTCGGCCATAGCAGAGACCTACACGGCCGACACATAGTAAAAGAGTGCCCCCACGGCACAGGCCCGCCCGCGGATCTGTGGGCCCCGATCGCGGGCCAGGCCACCGTGGGGGCACCCCCGGGGTCAGATCGCCCCGTGCCCCCCCCCACCCCCCCCCCCAAGACCCCAGAGCCCGCTCGCGCCACCTGGTCCTGCCGGTAAGGGACGTGGTTTAATTCACGCCGGCGGGACCGGCATTACAGCAGCGGGACTTCTGCCCATCGCGGCCCGGCGGGGGGTCGGAGAATCCCGCCCAAGATGCTGGAATCCTCGCTTTTCTGTGGCGGCTAAAGTGGGCTGGGGTGCAGCCGTGCTCGCAGGGACGCAGTTTCTGTTGGGCGGGAGCCATCTTGGCTGCTAACCAAGATGTTGCTGAAAAGCTCAGCTTTTGGTGTAGGTCACCAGGGCTCTATTCCAAGAATTGTGGGGTACTTATATGGAGGCGATGAAGGTGCACAAATCGGTTCTTGTACTTGAGAGCACTTTCCCTGGTGGGGGCCCTCCTCCATGTTGTCAAGTTCCTATTGCATGGCTCGTCATCCATCCTGAAGGGTTCAGGAAGGAGCAGGCTGAGCGGGATATACGATCGAAGCCTGAGACATGCTGTGTCACCAACACCCAGGTGGCCTGCAGCCAAAGCCCCAGCCAGAGGGGAGGATGACGCGACCAGTCAGCGTGATATACCCCTGGGCCCAGCTCCTGGTGAAAGGTGGTAAAAGAGTTCCCGTGCGAGTTGGAAAATTGGCAGCCATTTTTTGGTGATCTTGATTTGGAGGCTGGATGTATCAGATTCGATGGAGCACAATGTGACTTGTCTGAGACCGGGGGTCGGTCTAGCCCACCGTTCGCTGATCCAGTATTGTCTTGTTCCTGATTCTCGTCGTGAGGTTTGGAGGTGGCCGAACTGGTCGAGTCATCCACCCCTCTGGCTGAGGCCTTGGCTGTAGGCCACCTGGGTGTTGGTGATACAGCATGGCTGAAGCAATGATGTCTCAGGCTTCGATCGTCGGAATCCTTGAGAGATGCTGAAGAGTGACCCTACTACATCCTCGACTTTTGCTTTCTTTGTGAGACCGGGAAGATGTCTTACCCAGAGGACTAACCTGCACCTCATCTGTTAGCCTGAACGTTACTCCTCGATGGTCATGTTGTTGTTTTCTTGATGCCGTGTGTTTTCCTACAGGACAGTTTGAAATATGGGTGCGATGGCCTGCACCATGGGTTATCCTGATTTCGCAAATGGGGAATTGGATTTATGCACAGTTTCACTGTTAATTGTAATTATAGTTTGATTTGATTTGATTTATTATTGTCACATGTATTAGTATACAGTGAAAAGTATTGTTTCTTGCATGCTGTACAAACAATGCATACCGTGCATAGGGAAGGAAGGAGAGACTGCAGAATATAATGTTACAGTTACAGCAAGGTGTAGAGAAAAGATCAACTTAATACGAGGTAGGTCCATTCAAAAGTCTGATGGCAGTAAGGAAGAAGCTGGTCTTGAGTCGGATGGTACGTGACCTCAAACTTTGGTATCTATTTCCTGACAGGAGAAGGTGGAAGAGAGTATGTCCGGGGTGCGTGGGGTCCTTAATTATGCCGGCTGCCTTTCTGAGGCAGCGGGAATTGTAGACAGAGTCAATGGATGGGAGGCTGGTTTGCGTGATGGACTGGGCTACATTCACAACCTTTTGTAGTTTCCTGCGGTCTTGGGCAGGTATGCTCCTTGGTCCATACCAAGCTGTGATACAACCAGAAAGAATGCTTTCTATGGTGCATCTGTAGAAGTTGGTGAGGGTCGTAGCTGACATGCCAAATTCCTTAGTCTTCTGAGAAAGTAGAGTCGTTGGTGGGCTTTCCTAACTATAGTGTTGGCATGGGGGGACCAGGACAGGCTGTTGGTGATCTGTACACCTAAAAACTTGAAGTCTTCGGCCCTTTCTACTTCGTTCTCATTGATGTAGACAGGGGCATGTTCTCCACTACACTTCCTGAAGTCAATGACAATCTCCTTCGTTTTGTTGACATTGAGGGAGAGATATTGTCATCGCACCAGTTCACCAGATTCTCTATCTCATTCCTGTACTCTGTCTCGTCATTGTTCGAAATCCGACCCACTACGGTGGTGTCATCAGCAAATTTGAAAATCGAGTTGGAAGGGAATTTGGCCACATAGTCATTGGTGTATAAGGAGTACAGTAGGGGGCTGAGGACGCAGCCTTGTGGGGCACCAGTGTTGAGGATGATCGTGGAGGAGGTGTTATTGCCTATCTTTACTGATTGTGGCCTGTGGGTTAGAAAGTTCAGGATCCAGTCGCAGAGGGAGGAGCTGAGGCCAAGGCCATGGAGTTGGAGATGAGTTTTGTAGGAATGATGGTGTTGAAGGCTGAGCTGTAGTCGATAAATAGGAGTCTGACATAGGTGTCCTTGTTATCTAGGAGTTCCAGGGTAGAGTGCAAGACCATGGAGATGGCGTTTGCAGTGGTAGGCGAACTGTAGTGGATCAAGGCAATCCGGGAGGCTGGAGTTGATTCGTGCCATGACTAACCTTTCGAAGCACTTCATGATGATGGATGTCAGAGCCACAGGACGATAGTCATTAAGGCACGCTGCTTGACTTTTTTTTGGTACAGGGATGATGGTCGTCTTCTTGAAGCAGATAGGGACCTCAGATTGTTGTAAAGAGAGGTTGAAGATGTCTGCGAATACCCCCGCCAGCTGATCCGCGCAAGACCTGAGTGCTCGTCCGGGTACCCCATCCGGGCCAGTGGCTTTCCGTGGGTTGACCTTCGAAAAGGCTGCTCCGACGTCTGCAGTGGAGATCCCTGATACAAGTTCATCCGCGGCTTCTGGGGCGGAGGGCTCGCTCTCGCTGACCTCTTGCTCAAAGCGGGCATAGAATGCGTTGAGCTCATCAGGGAGGGGTGCGTTGGAGCCGACAATTTTACATGCCTTCATCTTGTAGCCAGTTATGTCTTGCAGACCTTGCCATAGACGGCGGGGATCCGTGTGGCTAGCCTGGGACTCGAGCTTGATCCGGTACTGTGTTTTGGCATCTTTAAAATACTGACCAGTCCACTGACTCTCAGCAGTCCCGTAGGAGATCATCCAATTCCTCAGACCAACAATGCACAACTTTCTTTGACGGATTCTCCCCCTTAAGTTTTTGCTTATAAGCCGGGAGCAGGAGCACAGCCTTGTGGTCAGATTTGCCAAAGTATGGGCGGGCGATAGAGTGGTACGCATGTTTGATATTTGTGTCGCAGTGGTCCAGGATGTTTGGGCCTTTGGTGGAACAGGCGACATGTTGGTGGTAACTTGGTAGTATGCTCTTGAGCTTGGCCTGATTGAAGTCCCCAGCTACAATGAACAAGGCCTCGGGATGTTTCGTTTCAAGGCTATTTGTGGTGGTGAATATTTCGTCCAGTGCGATTTTCACGTTCGCATGGGTCTTATAATTCTAGGGTCTTATAATCCTAGTGGTTGGGAGAAGGGTGTATTCTTCATTATCACCCCCTGTTTCGTTTAAAAGGAAGATGAGCGGACCTAGAGAGGGGTGGTAGGGTTAGTTTTCTTTTAGATTTCAGCTTCTCTGTTATTAAAGTAGGCTGAAGTGGGATTGGAATATGTGGCTGAGGATTGGGGATGAGACTGGCCCTGGATATCCTTTATATGATGGTGGTTACCATGAGTGGGTTGGCTGTCCCCTCCCTGGGAGCAGTTTCATTATTCCTTTTTTCCATCTGGGTGTGCTGGTCCTGGTCTGGTCTGGCCCGGTGGAGTGGGTGGGGGTTCTCAGGTTTTGGGGAGGCAGGGGGGGGGGGGGGGGCAGCCCTCCCTCCCAGGATGCCCCAATGACGGGTGTCTTGGTGGTCCTCCTTCTCTTCCCAGACTTGATTCCCCTCCGGGCTAGGGTTAGAGTGATCATTCTTTCCCTCTGTGTGAGGCTGCCCTTGGTAAGGTGCACTGTACTGGGTGAGGTTGGGTGGGTACAGACTCAGCAGGGTGTGGGGTTTGGGGATCTGTGGAAGGTCCTGGGGACATAATTCCTGTGTTTTCCTTTTGGACAGTGCTGGGCCAGGCCAGACATGATATCCTGATGTTCCCCCCAAGGATCGGGGGTGCGCCCTTTGGCAGGTACCTGTGGGGTGGGGGGGGGTGGGGGTGGCAGGCCTGGGGAGGCTGGGTTTGGTCTCCAGGTTCATGGATACTTGGGGATGGGCCAATCGCCCTACTTAGAAGATATGCTGTTTTTTTGCCCTGGGATAGGTGTGAGTCTCCCCCTCCTTACTGACTGGTGGCGAACTCTCCTCCTCGTTAGTGTGTCTCAGAAAGCTGCCCGGGACGCTGGGAATGCAGGTTGGATACTGATTCCCTGGGCAAAATACTCCGGCCGCGTCCGATGTTCACCATTGTCCGCGTCTTGCTCATGGCGGTACTGCGGCGGGCGGGGTAGAAGAATCCAGCCCCCTGTGTTCCATTGAGGTCACCCCCATGCCGTCGGGAAACCGGCGGGTGTGAGTGCGCTGCTGGTGAAGCAGAGGATTCCACTGACGGAGAATCCCACCCATGGTGTTTTTTTTCCTTTGTGATGGTGTTTGAGAGACAGAAATTGGTCAGGACACTGGGGATAAATCCCCTGCTCTTCTTTGAAATTAGTGTCAGTGTTTTTTTTTTCCATTCGCCTGAGCAGGCCCTTGGTTTAACATAGAACCATAGAATATCTACAGTGCAGAAGGAGACCATTCAGCCAACCAAGTCTGCACTGACCCTCTGAAAGTCCAGCCAACCAGGCTCTCTTCCCTGCCCTGTCTGATTAGTAAGTTTGCGGATGATACCAAGGTTGGTGGAGTGGCAGATAGTGTTGAGCATTGTCAGAGGATACAACAGGATTGATAGGTTGGACACTTGGGCAGAGAAATGGCAAATGGAGTTTAATCCAGACAAATATGAAGTAACGCATTTTGGTAGGTCTAGCATAAGAGGGGAAATATACCGTAAATAGCAAAACTCTTGGGAATATAGAAAGTCAGAGATATCTGGGCGTGCAGGTCCACAGATCTTTGAAGGTGGCAACACATGTGGACAAGGTAGTCAAGGAAGCATACGGAATGCTTGCCTTCATTGGACGGGGCATTGAGTACAAAAACTGGCAAGTCATGTTGCAGCTGTATAGAACCTTGGTAAGGCTGCACTTGGAATATTGCGCACAATTCTGGTCGCCACACTACCAGAAGGATGTGGGGGGTTTGGAGAGGGTGCAGAGGAGGTTTACCAGGGTGTTGCCTGGTCTGGAGGGTGTTAGCTATGTGGAGAGGCTGAATAGACTCGGACTGTTTTCATTAGAAAGACGGAAGTTGAGGGGTGACCTGATAGAGGTCTACAAGATTATGAGGGGCATGGATAGAGTGGATGAGCAGGCAGTCTTTCCCAGGGTGGAGGGGTCAGTCATCAGGGGGCATAGGTTTAAGGTTTGTGGGGCAAAGTTTAGAGGAGGTGTGTGAGGCAGGTTTTTTACGCAGAAGGTGGTGAGTGCCTGGAGAGGTTGTGGAAGCAAATACATTAACGGCGTTCAAAAGACATCTTGACAAACACATGGATCGGATGGGTATTATGACCGGTACAAGCTTGGAGGGCCGAAGGGCCTGTTCCTGTGCTGTATTGTTCTTTGTTCTTATCCCCGCAATCCCAAAACCCCACCAAATCTGCACATCTCCGAACATCTTAAGTGAAAGATGGCACCTCCGATGGTGCAGCACCCCCTCAGTACTTCACTGGAGTGTCAATGTGAATTTTACAAGGCTTGTAGTAGGACTTTGTTTTAACATGTTTTTATTAGAGTCTTTTTGTTTTATAAATTATAAAATAGACAAATCTATACAACCAAACCTAGTACAATTTATAGAGAAAAAACATTCAAGTAACACTAGCACAACCACCTACATACACCCCCCTTCCCTTCTCCCCTAACAACCGACGGTGATCAGCTCCTTTAAATAAACGATGAAAGGTTGCCATCTCCGGTAGAATCCCTCGACCAAACCCTTCACGGTGCACTTGACCTTCTCTCAGTACAAAAACTCCATCATGTCTCCCAACCATACTGAGGTGCTGGGTGGAGATGCCGACCTTCACCCCAGCAGAACCCGCCTCCGGGCAATCGACGAGCCGAAGGCAAGAACCTCTGCCCCCGGGCCCGTCTGCAGCCCCGGAGAGTCCCAAACATGGCAACTAACGTACAGGGCTCCAGTTCAATGTTCAACATCACTGACATGGTGCAGAAGAAGAAGACCCAAAAGCTCACAAGCTTGGGGCAAGACCAGAACATGTCCGCGTGGTTAGCTGGACCCCAGGAACAGAGCTTGTGCCTACCATCCACCTACGAGAAGATACGATTCACCCTAGACTTGGTCAGGTGTGCCCTGAACACCACTTCAAGCTGGATCAAACCCAGCCTCGCACATGAAGACATGGAGTTCACCCTGCAAAAGGCCTCACTCCACATCTCATCATCTATTATGGGCCCCAGCTCCTCCTCTCACCTAGCCTTTACCCCTTCCACTGAAGCTGAATCTCCTGCCACGATCCACCCATAAATGCAGGATGTGCTACCCTCCTCTGAGCCCACGACTGAAAGGACCCCCCCCCCCCCCCATCCCCCTGCTGTCTATCTCTTTGAGTAACTACCCTGCGACTCCTCGGAGTCTTGCCAGTCCATATAAAGGATGATATTATCGTATTGTATTATCGTATCGACTTATCAATGCAAACAGAAGGGGGGACATCGGACCCCCTGTCTCATTCCCCTGTTTAACTGAAAGTACCCTGAGCTCATAGTTATTGGTACAAACACTAGCTGAGGGAGTCTCATGTAACAAACATAACCACAGCATAAACCTTGGGCCCAAGCTGAACCTCTCCAAAGCCGTAAAGAGGTACCTCCATTCTACACTGTCGAATGCCTTTTGGGGAGGATAAGATTGCCGACCCTTAACAAATCCTGTCTGATCTTCGCCTATCACCCCAGGAATAGAGTTCAAACCTCAGCACCAACACCTTAGCCAATAACGTAGCGTTCACATTAAGCGATGAGATAGGACGGTATGACCCACACTCCGGGGAATCCTTATCCTTTTTTAGTAGAAGGGAAATCAATGCCTGCCCAAACATCATGAGCATGATGGTTAACTGTCCTTACACACCTCGACCAGTAACGGAACAAACTACCCAGCAAAAGCCCTATAAAACTCCCCGGAAACCCATCCGCCCCAGAGGGCTTGCCCGTTTGCATCGCCCTATCGCTACCAAGGCCTCCTCCAGAACCAACGCCACCTCCAATTCTTTGCGCCTTTCTTCCTCCACCACAGGAAACTCGAAGCCTTCCAAGAACTCCAACATATCCGAACCCCTCCCCCCACCCCCTCCCCCAGCCCCACCATCATTTGGGGGTCAGTTACACTGTCCTCTCCTTTGTAAAGCCACAAGTTGCTAGGTTAATCATCATTTATTACAATTGTTCAGGGTGGCCTCCCCATATTTGCTAACAGAAACAAAGGACAACAACCTAGCAGGAAATACATATCCCTACTCTGTGGTCATACAGTTAACTCTGTGAAAAGTCAGTCTTCAGTTTGCTGATTTCTGTAATGCGCACACAGCCACGCAGAGAGAAGAATTCTCGGGAGACCAGAAAAGTCCTCGCAGCAACATCCTGGCCCGTGGAAATAAAGTACAAGAAACAAAAGTGTCAGAATTTGGAAATGAGGGTTTTTTTTCTGAGAAAACTAGTGAGTTATTAAAGGTAGGAAAATGGATTTTAATTGGTTTAGAAACTTGGGGGACTGCTATTAATGGGAGATAGTGAAGGAGATGTGGAACAGGAGGGGTGTTGTGACCGGAAACACAGGAAGTGAGGGTTCCTGTTATAACCTGCCTACTGACGATTGGCTGGGGACTAATGATTATCCCACAATCCTATGGGAGTATGAACTTCCCCAATGAGGGGGGCGGAGAAACTCCTACTATAAATAAGCTGGCCAGTCCAGGAACCAGGAGGAAGGAGAAGGTAGCAAGGGAAGTTACTGCTATGTATATTGTTATAGTAAATAAACGTTATTATTTTGTATCCTTAAAACTCGTGCTGGATTCTTCGGGGCCCTTACAAAACTGGCGACGAAGGTAAAAGTGAATAGCTGTCTACACTGCTGAAGCCACCTCCCTGGATTTTTGTTGGATACAGGTTGGAAGTTGTTTTCTATTATACCATGCCTCTGTACGGACGTTTGGATGTTTTTGATGCTGCGCTGGAAAGCTGGAACCAGTACACGCAACGGATGCGTTACTATTTCCAGGCAAACAATATCACTGAAAACGAGCGCCAGGTGGTCATATTGCTCACCGCCTGCGGGCCGCATACGTTTGGGGTGATTAGGAGCCTTACGTACCCAGCTGCGCCGGACACCAAAACGTTTGACGACCTTGTGAATATAGTGGGGCAACACTTTAACCCAACCCCGTCCACGATAGTCCAGCGTTACCGGTTTAATACCGCTGAGAGGACCCGTGGAGAATCCCTTGCCGATTTTTTTTATCCAGGCTACGCGGGATTGCGGAATACTGTGACTATGGTGAGACCTTGTCAGAAATGTTACGCGACCGTTTGGTTTGCGGTATTAACAATGCGGCCACCCAGAGAAAGTTGTTAGCGGAGCCAACATTGACTTTTCAACAGGCAATACAAATAGTCTTGTCCCGAGAGAGCGCAGAGCGAGGAGTACAGGAGCTACAGGGAATGGAAGTGCATGCCTTGGGGCGCAACCCTTTCCGCCCAAAAATGTCCCCCCGCACTCCTGCGGTACCTTGGGCGAGGCAACGACCAGACCGACGCCAGTGGCCATCGGACATTCCTCCCCGAAGGGAGCCTTCTCCAGAGCCAATGGATGAGGAGCCATGTCCGTGTCAGACTTGTAGGCGCCGACCCCGTCGCGGACGGCGGACCTGGGGGTGCCAGAGGCGCCGTCGTTCCGACCGAAACTGGGACCAGCCCAGGGGCCGTAACTGGGACCAGCCCAGAGGCCGTACCTTCCATGTGGATGAACCTGCGGCGACCACTCCTGAGGACGTGGAGACGGAGGACGACTGCCTGCAGCTGCATTGTGTGGCAGCTCCCCGTGTGGCCCCCATTAAGGTGACAGTACGGGTCAATGGCCACCCGCTGGAGATGGAGTTGGATACTGGCGCAGCGGTCTCCGTGATCGCCCAGAGGACATTCGACCGCATCAAGCAGGGTATACAGACCCTTACACTAACTGACTCACAGGCCAGGTTGGCCACCTACACGGGGGAACCACTGGACATTGCAGGAACTACAATGACCCCTGTTGTCTATGGACGCCATGAGGGGCGTTTCCCACTTATCATAGTGCGTGGCCATGGGCCCAGCCTGTTGGGTCGGGACTGGTTGCGCCATTTGCGGTTGCAATGGCAGCACATCCTCAACAGTTTCTGGAGGGTTGACTGAGGTGCTAGGACGATACCCAGAGGTATTCCAGCCTGGTCTGGGGAAAATAAAAGGGGCCGTAGCCCGTATCCAAGTTGAACCAGGAGCCACACCGCGCTATTTCCGGGCGCGCCCAGTGCCTTACGCTTTGCTCGAGAAGGTAGAAGGGGAGCTCACTCGTTTGGAGAGTTTGGGTATTATCAGGCCCGTCCGTTTTGCTGACTGGGCAGCACCAATTGTACCAGTAATGAAGCCAGATGCCACAGTTCGCTTGTGTGGCGACTATAAACTTACAGTGAATACAGTTTCCCGACTCGACCGATACCCAATGCCTCGCATAGAGGATCTCTACGCGAAACTTGCAGGTGGACTCTCATTCACAAAATTAGATATGAGTCACGCCTACCTGCAGTTGGAGCTGGACCCTGCCTCCCGACCATATGTAACAATTAACACACACCGGGGCCTGTATGAATATACACGGTTGCCCTTTGGATTATCCTCTGCCTGCGCAATTTTTCAACGTGTTACGGAGGGCATTTTGAGAGGCTTACCACGTGTGGCTGTCTACCTAGATGACGTGTTGATTACAGGGAAGTCGGAGCAAGAGCATTTGGAAAATCTGGAGGCTGTCCTTAAACGCCTTTCGGGGGCTGGAGTCCGTTTACGTCACACAGTGCGTATTTCAGGCAAAAGAAGTAGTCTACCTAGGTTATCGGGTGGACCGCGAGGGTCTGCACCCCGTCGCAGAGAAGGTGCGTGCAATTCAACATGCCCCCACCCCGACTGACACTTCGCATCTTCGTTCTTTTCTCGGTCTCGTAAACTATTACGGGAAGTTCCTCCCCAATCTGGCAATGACGCTGGCCCCCTTGCACCTGCTGCGAAATAAAAATCACACCTGGGTTTGGGGTCAGCCGCAAGAAACCGCTTTCCGGCGGGTAGAGCAACAATTGTCGTCGTCTGGGTTACTAACTCACTATGATCCGGGAAAGCCTTTGCTCGTCACATGTGATGCATCCCCGTATGGTATTGGGGCTGTCCTGTCCCACAAGATGGAGAACGGGGCCGAGCGACCGATAACTTTCGCCTCCCGCACATTGACTGCAGCGGAGAAGAAGTACGCGCAGATCGAGAAGGAGGGCCTGGCAGTGGTTTTCGCGGTGAAACGCTTCCACCAGTATGTGTACGGCCGCCATTTCACTATCGTGACTGATCATAAGCCCCTGCTGGGACTCTTCAGAGAGGATAAGCCAATACCGCCCATTGCTTCTGCACGGATCCAGCGCTGGGCTTTGTTGCTTGCTGCATATGAGTATTCTCTGGAGCACAAACCAGGTACGCAGATAGCAAATGCCGACGCACTGAGCCGATTGCCTTTATCGACCGGCCCCATGTCGACCCCCACGACCGGTGAGGTGGTCGCAACCCTAAATTTTATGGACACCTTGCCTGTCACGGCATCACAGATCCGTGAGTGGACCCAGACGGAGCCAGTCCTGTCAAAGGTTCGGCACATAGTCCTGTATGGTGGGCAGCATAGACAGCTCCCAGGCGAGTTGCGGGCATTTTCCTCCAAGCTGTCAGAGTTCAGCATGGAAGACGGCATCCTCTTGTGGGGGACACGTGTGATTGTCCCGGAAAAAGGCCAGGAGCTGATATTATCAGACTTGCACAATGGGCATCCGGGCGTGACCAAGATGAAAATGTTGGCCCCGAGTTATGTCTGGTGGCCAGGCCTCGACACCGACATTGAGAAGGTGGCCCAAAACTGCTCCATTTGCCAGGAGCATCAGAAGCTTCCGCCGGCCGCGCCCCTACATCACTGGGAATGGCCAGGGCGGCCTTGGGCACGCTTACATGCAGATTTCGCAGGCCCTTTTCAGGGATCCATGTTCCTTCTACTAATTGACGCCCAGTCCAAATGGCTGGAGGTGCATAAGATGCAGGGGACAACGTCCTGTGCAACAATTGAAAAAATGCGTTTATCATTTAGCACGCATGGCCTCCCCGAGGTGCTGGTCACGGATAATGGTACTCCATTCACGAGTGAGGAGTTTGCTAGGTTTACAAAGATGAATGGCATCCGCCATATCCGCACTGCCCCTTACCACCCGGCTTCAAATGGGTTGGCAGAGCGTGCAGTGCAAACATTCAAAAGAGGCCTAAAGAAGCAGTCTTCCGGATCAATGGACACGAGACTGGCTCGGTTTTTGTTTACGTACAGGACCACCCCCCATACCGTGACTGGGGTAGCTCCCGCAGAACTCCTATTGGGCCGGAGACTTCGCACCCGCCTTAGTATGGTCTTCCCGGACATTGGCGCAAAGGTACGCCGCACACAAGAACAGCAGGGACCGATTTATAACCCTCATTTAAACAGCACGTAAGGACCCTCAAGACAACCCCCGAACCGGGATTGTCTCGGCATCGTCCGATTCGGCAGTTTGCGCCCGGTGACCCAGTATTCGTGCGGAATTTTGCTGGTGGTGCCCAATGGGTTCCTGGTGTAATCTTTCGCCAAACGGGCCCTATATCGTACCAAGTGCAAGCCCAGGGTCGTCTCCAGTGAAAACATGTAGACCACGTCCGGTCCAGAAGATCATCCCCGCAAAAGATTCCCCGCCCCCGGAGCTCAGTTCAACAGCGACAAAGACCAGAAACAAGGGAAGGTAGTCCTCCAAATCTTCCACTGGTGCCTCACTCGAAGCCTGCGCAGGTCATGACGGGACCGAATGGGGACAGAGACGCCGACATGACGGAGGCAGCAGACTCTGACTCCGAGATGGAGACACAGGATGAATCAGAGGGGGAATCCTCGGGTCCACAGGCCGTGGATGTACAACCGCGCCGTTCATCGCGGAAGCGCCGGTCTCCGTCTCGTTATACGCCGCCTGATCCAGCGCCGCGTGCAAATGGCGTCCGGCCTGCGGCCGAATGAGTTCGACGCCTTCCTTCGCCAGGGCCTACGGTGGATTCCTGGGACTTTGGGGGGGGGAGGGATGTTATAACCTGCCTACTGACGATTGGCTGGGGACTAATGACTATCCCACAATCCTATGGGAGTATGAACTTCCCCAATGAGGGGGGCGGAGAAACTCCTACTATAAATAAGCTGGCCAGTCCAGGAACCAGGAGGAAGGAGAAGGTAGCAAGGGAAGTTACTGCTACTGCTATGTATATATTGTTACAGTAAATAAACGTTATTATTTTGTATCCTTAAAACTCGTGCTGGATTCTTCGGGGCCCTTACAAAAGTTCCCCAGCGGCTTGGCTGGATTTAAAGGCAGCCCTTGTTTAAATTCTCAGATGCAACCAGCCAGATTGAGACGTTGTTATTGGGCAGTGGCACCAAACTGCAGCTTGGAAAAGCAAGGTGGGTGAAAGGGTAGGGGACAAGGCGTGGGGGGGTGGGAAGGAAGAGATTTGTTGGGCCAGAGAGGTGGGTTCAAGGCTGGAACGAATGAGGGGTCCAATGTGGACAATCACTCGAGGGTGTGTTGGGGGCTGGAATCAAGGTTAGGATATGGGGCGAGGGGGAAACAGCAAAGTTCCTCTTGGCCCACAAGCAGTGCTGAAAATATACTTAGCTAATGGACCTTATTGTTCTTAATGCAATCCAGCGACAGGGTTCCCTGAGCCTTGGGAAACATAACCCGCAAATATTAAAAGCCTTCAGAAATTTAAGACATGAAGCACCATTAAAATACTTAGATTTGGGGCTCACTTCTGGAGAGCAGGTCTCCTCTCAATCTGTCTCCATTAAAAACCAAAATTGGGGGTGTTGAAATTTTAACCAGCAACCAAGGAATATGGGGATAGTGCAGAAAGATGAAGCTTAGGTAGATTGGACAAGGCCTTGTTGAATATCGGGGCAGGTTTAAGGGAGCAAAGGGCTTCGTCTGGAATTAGTGACTGTAATTCTAGATTTACTGACATTGCTCCATAAGTCATTGTAAAATTTATATTCAACAACTTTTCAACTTAATTTTCAAAAGGGAACTGGATAAATAGATACAGGGAGAAAAACATACAGGGCTACGGGGAAAGACCAAAGGTGTGGGACTAACTAAATAACTCCTCGAAGAGCTGGTGTAACTCGATGGGTCACAGGCCTCAATGTGAGTTATATCATGATGATTATATGATTCTATGTGGTTAACTCAGCCATCAGTGCTGCCGTTTAAACATCACAAGATTCTCTGTCACATACTCTCCTTCTGCAGCTAATAGCAACTCCTGAGGTGGAATTTTAGTGCTAGTTTGGTCATGTAAAGGATAGTCACAACCTTTTATGCTAGAGCCAACAGGATTTGCCTGTTGTAAAATAGCAGTTTGGTCTTGCCACAGAATAAATGCAGCTGTAACAGTTTGGCACTGGAAGGATTTAGACAGAAATTTTAAACGTGAGGCTTAAGGGGCCAGATTCCAACATTGTTCAACGGGACCTGGAGTGATAGGGCAGAAGGCTGATTAAAAGGGATGGGATACGGGCAGCACAAATCTTGGGGAGGTTCCTTCACTGTTACTGGATGAGAATCCTAGAACACCCTTCCTAACAGCACCCCGGATGTAGCTGTAACACCTGGACTGCAGCATTCAAGACGGCAGCCCAACACCCTCAAGGGCAATTAGGGATGGGCAATAAATGCTGGCCAAGCCAAAGACTCCCGGATCCCTAGAAAGTCTGAAGCAGGCCAAAGGACCACTGGCATTGTACAGCCTGAGCTGACAAAGGTGTGAGTGAGTGAGTGTTTCAGCAGGTGATAGATAGACTGAGGCAGAGGTTGAATGTGAAGATATTACAGTGTAGAAGTAGGTGGTCGTTGTGGGGGAGAAATGGGCAGAAGCTCACCTCAGCATTGAACACGTCTCTGGTGATGCAAACAGTCTGATTGAGGCGGCGACCAGGGAGAGTCGGTGGCACGGATACGGAACTTGCTGCCGTCACCAACAACAATGTTTATATTCATTCTCCACTTTGAACTGTGTTAAGACCATAAGGCCATAAGACATAGGAGCGGAAGTAAGACCATTCGGCCCATCGAGTCCACTCCACCATTCAATCATGGCTGATTTCAACTCCATTTACCCGCTCTCTCTCCATAGCCCTTAATTCCTTGAGAAATCAAGAATTTATCAACTTCTGTCTTAAAGACACTCAACGTCCCGGACTCCACTGCCCTCTGTGGCAATTAATTCCACAGACCCACCACTCTCTGGCTGAAGAAATTTCTCCTCATCTCTGTTCTAAAGTGACTCCCTTTTATTCTATGGCTGTGCCCCCGGGTCCTAGTCTCCCCTGTTAATGGAAACAACTTCCCTACATCCACCCTATCTAAGCCATTCATTATCTTGTAAGTTTCTATTAAATCTCCCCTCAACCTCTTAAACTCCAATGAATATAATCCCAGGATCCTCAGACGTTCATCGTATGTTAGGCCTACCATTCCTGGGATCATCCGTGTGAATCTCCGCTGGACCCGCTCCAGTGCCAGTATGTCCTTCCTGAGGTGTGGGGCCCAAAATTGCTCACAGTATTCTAAATGGGGCCTAACTAATGCTTTATAAAGCTTCAGAAGTACATCCCTGCTTTTATATTCCAAGCCTCTTGAGATAAATGACAACATTGCATTTGCTTTCTTAATTACGGACTCAACCTGCAAGTTTACCTTTAGAGAATCCTGGACTAGGAAGTCCCTTTGCACTTCAGCATCATGAATTTTGTCACCGTTTAGAAAATAGTCCATGCCTCTATTCTTTTTTCCAAAGTGCAAGACCTCGCACTTGCCCACGTTGAATTTCATCAGCCATTTCTTGGACCACTCTCCTAAACTGTCTAAATCTTTCTGCAGCCTCCCCACCTCCTCAATACTACCTGCCCCTCCATCTATCTTTGTATCATCGGCAAACTTAGCCAGAATGCCCCAGTCCCGTCATCTAGATCATTAATATATAAAGAGAACAGCTGTGGCCCCAACACTGAACCTGCGGGACACCACTCGTCACTGGTTGCCATTCCAAAAAAGAACCTTTTATTCCAACTCTCTGCCTTCTGCCTGACAGCCAATCATCAATCCATGTTAGTACCTTGCCTCGAATACCATGGGCCCTTATTTTACTCAGCAGTCACCCGTGAGGCACCCTATCAAAGGCCTTTTGGAAGTCAAGGTAGATAACATCCATTGGCTCTCCTTGGTCTAACCTATTTGTTATCTCTTCAAAGAACTCTAACAGGTTTGTCAGGCACGACCCCCCCTTACTAAATCCATGCTGACTTGTCCTAATCCGACCCTGCACTTCCAAGAATTTAGAAATCTCATCCTTAACAATGGATTCTAGAATCTTGCCAACAACCGAGGTTAGGCTAATTGACCTATAATTTTCCATCTTTTTTCTTGTTCCCTTCTTGAACAGGGTGGATACGACAGCGATTTTCCAATCCTCTGGGACTTTCCCTGACTCCAGTGACTTTTGAAAGATCATAACTAACGCCTCCACTATTTCTTCAGCTATCTCCTTTAGAACTCTAGGATGTAGCCCATCTAGGCCCGGAGATTTGTCAATTTTTAGACCTCTTAGTTTCTCTAGCACTTTCTCCTTTGTGATGGCTACCATATTCAACTCTGCCCCCTGACTCTCCGGAATTGTTGGGATATTACTCATGTCTTCTACTGTGAAGACTGACGCAAAGTACTTATTTAGTTCCTCAGCTATTTCATTGTCTCCCATCACTAGATTACCAGCGTCATTTTGGAGCGGCCCAATGTCTACTTTTGCCTCCCGTTTGTTTGTAATGTATTTAAAGAAACTTTTATTATCATTCCTAATGTTACTGGCTAGCCTACCTTCATATTTGATCCTCTCCTTCCTTATTTCTCTCTTTGTTATACTCATATTTTGTAGCCTTCCCAATCTTCTGACTTCCCACTACTCTTTGCCACATTATAGGCTTTCTCTTTTGCTTTGATGCATTCCCTAACTTCCTTTGTCAGCCATGGCTGCCTAATTACCCCCTCTGATAACCTTTCTTTTCTTTGGGATGAACCTCTGTACTGTGTCCTCAATTACTCCCAGAAACTCCTGCCATTGCTGTTCTACTGTCTTTCCCACTAGGCTCTGCTCCCAGTCGACCTTCGTCAGTTCCTCCCTCATGCCCCTGTAGTTACCTTTATTTAACTGTAACACCTTTACATCTGATTCTACCTTCTTTCTTTCAAATTGCAGATTGAATTCTACCATATTATGATCACTGCCTCCTAAGTGTTCCCTTACTTTAAGATCTTTAATCAAGTCTGGCTCATTACATAACACTAAGTCCAGAATGGCCTGTTCCCTCGTGGGCTCCATCACAAGCTGTTCCAAAAAGCCCTCCTGTAAACATTCAATGAATTCCCTTTCCTTGGGTCCACTGGCAGCATTATTTACCCAGTCTACCTGCATATTGAAGTCCCCCATGATCACTGTGACCTTGCCTTTCTGACATGCACTTTCTATTTCGTGGTGCATTTTATGCCCCTGGTCCTGACCACTGTTAGGAGGCCTGTACATAACACCCATTCTGTTTTTTTTGCCTTTGTGGTTCCTCAACTCTACCCACACAGACTCCACATCATCTGACCCTATGTCGTTTAGTGCTATTGATTTAATTTCATTCCTAATTAACAAGGCAACCCCGCCCCCTCTGTCCACCTCTGTCTTTTCAATAGGTTGTGAATCCCTGGATGTTTAAATGCCAGTCCTGAACCCCCTGCAACAACGTCTCTGCGATGCCTACCACATCATACCTGCCAGTCACAATCTGGGCCACAAGCTCATCTACCTGGTTCCGTACACTGCGCGCATTTAAATATAGCACCTTTAATTCTCTACTGACCGTCCCTTTTTGTTTTCTTAGTGTGGGAAATCTTGGTTTACTGAGCCTTTCCATACACTGTGTCATATTTTGTGAGATGGGGACTATCGTAACCTCTCCTGAGTTCTGTGTTTTCGTGCTTTTTTGTATTCCTAAGCAGCTACGCTTCCCACTGATTACTTCACCTCTTGGTTCCCTGACTTTCCCTGCCCCCCCAATCTCTAGTTTAAAGTCCTATTGACCACCCTATTTACTCTTTTCGCCAGAACACTGGTCCCAGCTCGGTTCAGGTGGAGACCATCCCAACGGTATAGGTCCCCCCTGTCCCAAAACTGATGCCAGTGTCCCATGAAAAGGAACCCCTCTTTCCCACACCACTCTTTCAGCCACGTGTTAACTTCCCTTATTCTTGCCTCCCTATGCCAATTTGCACGTGGCTCGGGCAGTAATCCGGAGATTATGACCCTTGAGGACCTGTTTTTTTTTTTAATTTGAATCCTAGCTCTTTATAATCTCTAAACATGTCCTCTTTCCTAGACTTGCCTATGTTGTTGGTACCGACATGGACCACAACAACTGGATCCTCCCCCTCCCTCTCCAGTATCCTTTCAAGCCGGTCAGAGATGTCTCGCACCGGGCAGGCAACATACCATGCGGGACTCTATCCTGCTCACAAAGGATACTATCTATGCCCCTGATAATAGAATCCCCTACAACTACAACTTGCCTATTTACTCCCTCCCCTTGAATGGCCTGCTGAACCATCGTGCCTTGGTCAGCTGACTCATCCTTCCTGCAGCCCTGTTCGCCATCCACACAGGGAGTAAGTGCCTCATACCTGTTGGACAGGGTCAAGGGCTGAGGCTCCTGAGTTCCTGACTGCTGGTTCCCTTTACCTGCCTGGCTTGCAGTCACACACTGCTGTCCCTGGCCACTGGCAGGATTTAAACTACTTACTCTGACAGGTGTGACTGCCTCCTGAAACACAGTGTCCAGGTAAGTCTCCCCCTCCCGGATGTGCCTCAGTGTTTGAAGCTCAGACTCCAGCTCATCAACTCTGAGCCGGAGCTCTTCGAGCAGCCAACACTTACTGCAGATGTGGTCGCTGCAGCTCGCAATGGGATCGGCCAGCTCCCACATCAAGCAGCTCAAGCAGCTCAAGCACATCACCTGACCAGCCATCTCTAATTAATTAATTAGTTTAATTTAAGTTTACGAGTTTAGCTGTGTTTTTTTAAAATTTGGGGCAGATTTGCTATCAACCAATCAGATCACAGCTTTCCTCTGACGTCACTTTTGAAAAAAGAAACTGGAAAACAGGAAGTTACCGTTAGGTTTTTGTGTTGAAAAGCACTTGGGGGTAACAGTAAGATTTTCTACAGAATTAGCAGATCACATGATTTTTCTGGGTTGGGAGACCTGTCTGCTTTTCTGAGCAGGTCTGTTTAGTTTGTTCCAATGAGAACAGTGATGTTCCATCAATGAACACAAGACGTGTAGGGAACATAAACAGAAAGCCTCTTGGCCTCTGATCCCGAACTGAGGCAGGGTCGGAGGTCAGCCACCTTTATACCGAGCCCGAGGGGAGGCAGAGCCATCAGGCAGTGGTTTACCACAATACATGTAGTACAGTAACAGTTTTCCACAATACATATAATATACCAACAGTGGTTTACCACATTCACCCCCTGTTTATAAAAAAAAAAAAAGAGTCCAGCGGGGTGAAGGGGACTTAGAGGTCAAGTCTGTTGGGGGCCTTGACCTTCCGCCGTGATCGCCTCAGTCCCGGCTGTGGTATGGGCACTGGTGTTGAGACCTATGTGTCCGGGAGCGTGTTGTCCTCTTCTTCACCCAGTAGTTGAGTCGGTGGGGGGGGGGGGGGTGTAAGGGCAGGGGTGGTGGTGGTGGTCGCCAGTGGGGCTGCGGGTGCCAAATCTTGAAGTAGCTGGGTAGTGGTGGAGGGAGACAGTGTAGGATCGGGGGTGGTGGTGATGGTCGCTGGGGAACCTGCAGGTGCCAAATCCCGGAGGGAGACTGTGTCCTGCCGCCCATCATGATGTGCCACGTAGGCATATTGTGGGTTGGCATGGAGGAGCAGGACCTTCTCGACGAGGGGATCCGATTTGTGAACCCTCGCATGCTTCCGGAGAAAGATGGGCCCTGGGACTGTCAGCCAGGACGGGAGTGAGACCCCGGAGGTGGACTTCCTAGGGAAGGCAAACATATGTTCGTGAGGGGTCTCATTGGTGGCAGTGCACAGGTACGACCAGATGGAGTGGAGCGCATCGGGAAGGACCTCCTGCCAACGGGAGACTGGGAGACTTCTAGACCGTAGGGCCAGAAGGACAGCCTTCCAGACCGTCGCGTTCTCCCTCTCCACCTGTCTGTTGCCCCGGGGGTTGTAGCTGGTAGTCCTGCTTGAGGCGAAGCCCTTGCTAAGCAGGAACTGACGCAACTCGTCGCTCATGAAGGAGAAACCCCGATCGCTATGGATGTCGGTGGGGAACCCGAACAAGGTGAAGAGACTGTGCAGGGCCTTGATGACGGTGGCTGAGGTCAAGTCAGGGCATGGGATGACAAAGGGGAATCTTGAGTACTCATCAACAATGTTGAGGAAGTACACATTACGGTCAGTGGCGGGTAGGGGCCCTTTGAAGTCGATGCTGAGGCGCTCAAAGGGGCGGGAGGCCTTTACCAGGTGTGCTCTGTCTGGCCGATAGAAGTGCAGTTTGCACTCCGCGCAGACCTGGCAGTCCCTGGTCTCGGTCCTGACCTCCTCGATGGAGTAAGGCAGGTTGCGAGCCTTGATAAAATGAAAAAAAATGGGTCATTGTGGATGGCCCGAAGTCGGTCTACTTGTGCGGTGGCACATGTATCGCGGGATAGGGCATCTGGGGGCTCATTGAGCTTCCCCGGTCGGTACAAGATCTCTTAGTTGTAGGTGGAGAGTTCGATCCTGCACCTCAGAATCTGGTCGTTCTTGATTTTGCCCCGCTGGGAAGGCAACCGACTGTTGGTCAGTGAGGAGAGTGAAACGCCTGCCGGCCAGGTAATGCCTCCAATGTCGCACAGCTTCTCCAATGGTTTGGGCTTCCTTTTTGATGGAGGAGTGTATTTCGGAGGCATGGAGGGTACAGGGGAAGAAAGCCACGGGCCTGCCCACCTGGTTGAGGGTAGCGGCCAGGGCAAAGTCCGAAGCATCGCTCTCCACCTAGAACAGAATGGACTCGTCCACAGCGGGCATTGCAGCTTTGGCAATATCTGCCTTGATGCGGTTGAAGGCCAGCTGGATTTAATGATTGGGACCCACTGGGCATAGTAAGAGAAGAATCCCAGGCATCTCTTCAGGGCCTTGGGGCAGTGGGGGAAGGGAAGTTCCAGGAGGGGGTGCAGGCGGTCAGGGTCGGGCCCTAGGACTCCGTTTTCCACGATGTAGCCAAGGATGGCGAGGCGGGTTGTGCGGAAAATGCATTTTTCCCTATTGTAAGTGAGGTTAAGGACCTTAGCGGTGTGGAGGAAATGCCGGAGGTTTTCGTCATGGTCCTGCTGGTCATGGCCGCAGATGGTGACATTATCTAGGTACGGGAACGTGGTCCACAGCCCGTACTGGTCAACCATTCGGTCCATTTCTCGCTGGAAGACCGAGACCCCATTGGTGATGCCAAAGGGAACCCTGAGGAAGTGGTAGAGGTGGCCATCTGGCTCGAAGGCAGTGTATTGGCGGTCCTCCGGGCAGATAGGGAGCTGGTGGTTGACTTCAAGTCAACTGTGCAGAAGACTCGATACTGCGTAATCTGATTGACCATGTCAGATATGCGAGGGAGGGGGTACACATCGACCTGCGTGTACCGGTTGATGGTCTGACTGTAGTCAATGACCATCTGGTGCTTCTCCCCAGTCTTGACGACCACCACTTAGGCTCTCCAGGGGCTGTTACTAGCTTCAATGATCCCCGCTCGTAGGGACGTCGCTGGACCTCCGACCTGATAAAGGCCCTGTCCCGGGCACTGTGTCGTCTGCTCCTAGTGGCGACGTGCTTACAGTCCGGGGTGAGGTTAGCGAAGAGTGAGGGTGGGGCGACCTTAAGGGTAGCGAGGCTACAGACGGTGAGGGAAGGCAGGGGTCCGCTGAACTTTAAAGTAAGGCTCTGGAGGTGGCACTGGAAGTCGAGCCCCAGAAATAGGGCAGCGCAGAGATGGGGAAGGACGTAGAGCTTAAAGTTAGTGTACTCTACGCCTTGTACCATAAGGGTCACCACACAGTACCCCCGGATTTCTATGGAATGTGATCCGGAAGGCAGGGCGATTTTCTGGGTCGCGGGTAAAATTGGGAGAGAGCAGCGCCTTACCGTATCTGGATGGATAAAGCAGTCTGTGCTCCCGGAGTTGAAGAGGCAGGCCGCCTCATGCCCGTTGATCCGGACAGTCATCGTGGATTTCTTGAGATGATGATACGGACCCAGGAAGTGCAGAAGATTGCAGTTTAGTCGGGCAGCATGGTCGGCACGGGCTTGGAGGGCCGAAGGGCCTGTTCCTGTGCTGTACATTTCTTTGTTCTTTGAGACTGGTCGAGTGTGATGGAGGCGAGCTTCGGAAGGTGATGGGTGGGCCGGTAGGAGGTGGCGGCGGCCAGCGTACGACCGGGTGAGCAGGGCTCCCGGGAGGCTGCGGAGTGGTCCGAAAATGGTAGCCCCCATGGGTCACGGGTGGCATCGGAGATGGCGTCAAAGATGGCGGCCCCCATGGGTCGCGTGTGGTGGGCGAAATCGAAGATGGTGGCAAAGATGGCTGCCCCCAAGGGTCGCACATGGCGGGTGGCAGCGAAGATGGCGGTGCCCCTGGGTCGCACATGGCGGGTGGCGCGGCAGCTGGGGGCGGCCCCGACAGGCAACAGGCAGCGCTGCTGGGCCTAGGAACTTTCGGGACAGGTCGGGCCTGGCAGACTTCCTCCCACACCCATTGCAAGTCGCGTTCCGTGCAGGGCAGCGTTGTCTGGGGTGCTTACCCTGGCCACAAAAGTAGCACTTTGGGCTTCCGGCGTTGGAGGGCTGCTGCACGGCACAGGCTTGCGCCGCACTCGGGTCGGATGATGGTGGCGCCCACGAGTTCCACGAGGGTGCCGCGCGGTCGGAGGTGTAGGCCTCATGTTCTAGAAAGCCACTTCCAGCGAGTTTGAGAGCTGCACTGTCTCTGGGAGGCCGATGCGTAAGTGACCCCCTCCCTGCGCATGCGCGGGGATGGATCCCGCGCATGTGCGGACTTCTGCCGACTGGCAGAGTCCCTTCGGCCCTGACTGGCGTGGCGCCAAATGCCTTTCCCGCCGTCCAGCGGCGCGCCAACCACTCCGGCGCGGACCTGGAGGGCTTGGCCCCTAAAGGTGCGGAGAAATCTGCACCTTTGGGTCGGCCAGACACCGGAGTGGTTCCCGCCACTCTGTCCCGCCGGGACCCCCCACCCCGCCGGGTAGGGGAGAATCCCGGCCCTGATCTTTAGAAAAGAAAGTTGATGGTGGGGCAGGTCTTGTCAGGGTCATGTCATGAGACCTTCCCCTTACTCCCTTTTCTTTCACTGTTCCCAACAATGCACCTCAGCTGGTGCCAATAGCTTCAAACTCACTTTTCCCACAAGGCCGATATTCGGGAAAGTTCCACCCATTGAATGCGATTGCAATGACGCTTTCATAAGTAAAATACCATTTTACCAAAGTACAAGAAAGTGAGGAGTATTTACAATACTTCATTTCTCAAAATGATTTGTAACAGAACTGTGGAAAGAATTGCCGAATTTGCCATGTTTGTGAAGCAACAAATCTGTATAAAAGACGTTTAAGGAATAGCAATTATTCTGAAAGGTTAATCGTTTTGTCTTACTGACCCATATGGGTCTGAATCATGACGGGTCGCAAGGTCTCAATCTAAACACCCATTACTTTGTATGTATCTGAATTTGATGTCAATAACTGTGTCCAGGTCTATGCGTTACTCTTTAAAATGATAAAATGTCTTTGGAGAGGGTGCAGAGGAGATTCATTCGAATGGTATTAAGGATGAAGGGCTTCAGTTGAGCGGGTAGACTAGAGAAGGTGGAATCGTTCTCCCTGAGAACTATACTGACTGCCCTCAGCTTGACTAACAATATGTACGTAGTACTATCTATAGATGGAGTAAACCTTCTCACACACATGGAGCTGCAGTTGGTTCTGTTCTCTGTCTGTTAAGGATCAGAACAATTCAACCCTGGAACCTGAATTCTCTGTATGGTGCGTAAGCTCTGCAAAATTCAATGACTAACTTGCAAGCCACGACATTGGGAGATAGCCATGTCCACAAGTCAGTGGTTAGCTGCAACCAAAAGGTCGACATATTAATTTGCTTTGGTAGCACTATTGAAATGATTTGCATCTATCAACTGTGTCATCGCCGGTCAAACTGAAAAATGAAGAAAGCTACATCTGAAGAGGCTTAATAATCATATACTGTGAGGCAGGAATCCAATGCCTTTATTCAGCATGCTTTGTGAAAATGGGCCAAATTAGACAGCAAAGTCTCAGGAGGGTGGCATTGGAGAAGGGGGTGGTGGGTTGGGTCTTAGAAGGGAGTGCTGTAAGGGGGTTTCGGGGACCTGAAGAGGGGGGACTCCCAGGTACCCCATAGTGGGGTGTCCTCACTTGGAGGGGTTGTGGACTAGTGCCCATGTGTGTGGGGGGGTGACAATGCCCATGGGTGGGGGCTTTAGGGGACCCACAAGCTCACTTAGAGATCGGAACATCCTTTCAAAATGCTGTACGATCTCTTGAGTTCAGGTCCCCAGAATTAAAAAAAATTCTACGGGCGCGAATCTCGGGCCGCGCTGTGATTTCGCATGGGTTCATGAGTAAACCGACTTACGATTTACCTGCGCAGGGTCCAGTGGCCTCCCTTGATTCTTCAGCCCCCCCAGGGAGGCTGCAGCCGGGTGCCGATCAGTGCACGTCCACAGGAACGGCACCCAGGGGAACCTCGCTACTTCCGTGAGCGTCATTCGGTCCCGCCCATTTGGGGCGAGTCTCTGACTCCGACGTCTCGCGGGACTCCGGAGAATCTCGCGAGGCACGGAGCTTTTCGGGAAGCACTCTGGGCTCCCCCTCGAGTGCCATACGGCCGGAGATTCGCACCCTAAGTGTTGACGGCGGGGCAGGATTCGCGGACTTCCCAACAGCAAAACTGGCGCCGCACCTGGAACGATTCCGTTACGGTGGAGGGGCTGGCACCAGTGCCACGTGGAACACACTCGATTCCAATGAAAACGCTGCGGAATTCGCCGGGTCCATGATTGACACTCGGGAGGCTGACACGCTGCAGCTGAATATACACGCTTCACACCCCACACACATACACATGTCAACCAACAAGATGGCACTGGTTGAGCTGAAGCACGCCCATCCCGCTGATGGGTCGGCTGGGGCCAGAGGGCACCTAGGGGGGTGGCCTGGGGGAACACCCATACGACCTGTGGTCCTAAGTTCTACCTTGCAGGCTGCAGCAATGGTGTTCCAAGCCCGTCCACCCTGACCTCACCACCCACCTTCTGGCCACGTTCCATTATTCCCCCCGGCCCTGTCAGAAGCCCCCCCCCCGCCGCCCCCCGGCTAGTGGCACAACTGTCAGAAAACTACGGCGATGTTGGACACTTTCTGTACCCAACTTTCTGTCCCTCAGCAGACACGGCACTTTCTGAAAGCACAAGTGAACCTCGCCGTCAGGAATTCTGCCCCAGTGGAGGGAGAGTATCGCGGCGGCTCCAGAGAAAACCGGGTTAGGCCCGCTACTGATATGCCAATGCCGTTTACTGAGCGTGCAGACTGGAACACATCGATGCCACTGTCAAGACACCGGAGAATTCCGATTTGGCGTGAAACCGGCGCCCGTCACGATTTCAGCGTCAGAACCGATTTTTCCCGTTTGCCGATTCCGGCATCAGCCGATGGGGAATGCTGCCTGTGGTACTCACCACCAGTAGTATTACATGTATTACGGTAAGGCCGTATAGTAGAGGTACATGGGCAAATCCCTGCCTGCTGGCTCCGCCCAGTAGGCGGGGTATAAATGTGTGTGCTCGCCGGTGCTGCAGCCATTCTGGTTCCAGCTACAGGGGGCACAACATCTTTGCTCAATAAAGCCTCGATTACTCCACTACTCTCATCTTTGTGGTAATTGATAGTGCATCAATGTATTGAGCAAAGATTTTTTTTAAACGATGGATCTCCACATCAAGCCTGTCGCCTGCAGCTGAGCCCTCAGGCAGCCTGAGGTGGGGGAGGACGTAGAGCCGGAAGTTGCTAAACTCTACGCCTTGGACGGTGAGGGTCGCGATGCAGTACCCCCTTTGACCACTGGCTAGCCTGCTTCAAAAGCTACCTCCGAACAGCCGCTGAGGAACCCTCAGACTCCCAGAAGCTCCAAGCCCTCTATTCACGGATGTGCCCTGACATTTTTCCCCTCATCCGGGATGCGTCCACCTACTCCGAAGCGATGGAGCTCCTGAAGGGACATTACGTTCGACCAGTCAATCAAGTATACGCCATGCACCTCCTGGCCATGAGACAGCAACTCCCCGGGGAGTCTCTGGACGATCTCTGGCGTGCCCTGAACATCCTAGGTAGGATCTGTGACTGCCAGGCAGTTTCGGCAGTCCAGCAGACCGAAGATGATTACATTACGGGCATGAAGTCTGCGTACGTCCGCCAGCAGCTACTGGAAGGGGGTACACTTGATCTTGCGGGAACTAGGCAGCTCGCTAACTCCTTAGAACAGGCATCCCGTAACATCCAGTGATACGCCCCTGACCACGCAGCACCCTCGTGGGCATCGGCGGCCCCACCGGTTGCCGACTCCAGCTCACCGCAAGCCTGTGCCACGCGGCAGTCGGCCAACCCTGGGGGACCCATGTGCTATTTTTGCGGGCAGAACAAACAACCCAGGCAGCGCTGCCCGGCGCGGAGCGCGACATGCAACGGATGTGGGAAGAAGGGCCACTTTGTTGTCGGTTGCAGCTATTTCCAGGCCCGGGGTTCCTACACCCCCACGTGTGACCCACGGGCGGCACCATTTTCCTCTTTGCAAGCCACGTGCGGCCCGTAGGCGCCGCCATCTTTGATGCCGCCCGCCATGTGCGCCCGCGGGCGCCATTTTGGATGGCGCCTCAAGACCCCTGCTTGTCCGACCGTTCATCGCCGGCCGCTACGTACACCACCACTGACCAGCCCGGGACTTCCCAGCATCTGCCGCAGCTCGCCTCGATCACCCTGGATCAGTCCCGGCCCCGCAACCTCACGACCGCAACAACGACGGTGAAGATTGATGGGCATGAGACCACCTGCCTTTTTGACTCCGGGAGCACAGAGAGCTTCATCCACCCCACTACGGTAAGGCGCTGCTCCCTCGCGGTACACCCAGTCACCCAGAAAATCTCCCTGGCCTCCAGATCCCATTCCTTGGAAATCCAGGGGTACTGCATCGCGACCCTCACTGTCCAAGGCGTAGTGTTCAGCAACTTCCGGCTCTACGTCCTCACCCACCTCTGTGCTGCCCTGTTACTCGGCCTGGACTTTCAGTGCCACCTCCAAAGCTTAACCTTGAAATTCGGCAGACCCCTACCCCCCCTGACCGTATGCGGCCTCACGACCCTGAAAGTCGATCCACCTTCCCGGTTTGCGAACCTCACCCCGGATTGCAAACCCGTCGCCACCAGGAGCAGACGTACAGTGCCCAGGTCAGGACCTTCATCAGGTCGGAGGTCCAACGGCTTCTGCGGGAAGGGGTCATTGAGGCCAGCAACAGTCCCTGGAGAGCTCAAGTGGTAGTACTAAAGACTGGGGAGAAGCACAGGATGGTCATTGACTACAGTCAGACCATCAACCGATACACGCAGTTCGACGCTTACCCCCTCCCACGCATATCTGGCATGGCCAATCAGATTGCGCAGTATCGGGGCTTTTCCACAATGGACCTGAAGTCCGCCTACCACCAGCTCCCCATCCGCCCGGAGGACCAGATGGCCGCCTCTATCATTTCCTTAGGGTTCCCTTCGGCGTCACTAATGGGGTCTCGGTCTTCCAACGTGAGATGGACCACCTTCCCGTACCTAGATAACGTCACCATTTGCGGCCACGATCAGCAGCACCACGACACAAACCTCCAACAATTCCTCCAGACCGCCAAACTTCTTAACTTTATGTACAATAAGGCGAAATGCGTGTTCTGCACCAACCGCTTAGCCATCCTTGGCTATGTCGTGGAAAATGGAGTTCGAGAGCCCGACCCCGACCGCATGTGCCCCCTCATGAAACTCCCGACTCCCCCATTGCCTCAAGGCCCTGAAACAATGCCTGGGGTTTTTCTCCTACTATGCCCAGTGGTTCCCTAATTATGTGGACAAGACCCGCCCGCTCATTCAGTCCACAGTTTTTCCCGATGGCTGAGGCCCACCAGGTCTTCAACCGCATCAAGGCAGACATCGCCAAGGCCACGATGCACGCGGTCGACGAGTTCCACCCCCCTTTCAGGTAGAGAGCGATGCATCGGACGCAGCTCTGGCCGCCACCCTCAACCAGGCGGGCAGGCTCATTGCCTTCTTTTGCCGCACCCTCCATGCCTCTGAAATTTGGCACTCCTCTGTCGAAAAGGAGGCCCAAGCCATTGTGGAAGCTGTGAGACATTGGAGGCATTACCTGGCCGGCAGGAGATTTACTCTCCTCACTGACCAACGGTCGGTTGCCTTTATGTTTAATAATACACAGCGGGGCAAGATCAAAAACGACAAGATCTTGAGGTGGAGGATCGAGCTCTCCACCGATAACTATGAGATCTTGGATCGCCCGGGGAAGCTCAATGAGCCCCCGGATGCCCTATCCCGCGGTACATGTGCCAGCGCACAAGTGGACCGACTCTGGGCTCTCCACTATGACCTCTGCCACCCGGGGGTCACCCGGTTCTTCCATTTCATCAAGGCCCGCAACCTGCCCTACTCCATTGAGGAGGTCAGGACCGTCACCAGAGACTGCCAGGTCTGCGCAGAGTGCAAACCACACTTCTACCGGCCAGATCGAGCACACCTGGTGAAGGCCTCCCGCCCCTTTGAGCGCCTCAGCGTGGACTTCAAAGGTCCCCTGCCCTCCACCGACCGAAACATGTACTTTCTGAACGTGGTTGATGAGTACTCCCGGTTCCCTTTCGCCATCCCATGCCTCGATAGGACTTCTGCCACGGTAATTAAAGCCCTCCACAGCATCTTCACTCTGTTCGGTTTCCCCACCTACATCCACAGCGATCGGAGATCCTCCTTTATGAGCGATGAGCTGCGTCAGTTCCTGCTCAGCAAGGGCATCGCCTAGAGCAGGACGACCAGCTACAACCCCTGGGGAAACGGGCAGGTGGAGAGGGAGAATGGGACGGTCTGGAAGGCCGTCCTGCTGGCCCTGCGGTCTAAAAATCTCCCGGTCTCCTGCTGGCGGGAAGTCCTCCCCGATGCGCTCCACTCCATCCGGTCGCTCCTCTGCATCGCCACTAATGAGACCCTCACGAACATGTGTTTGCCTTCCTCAGGAAGTCCACCTCCGGGGTCTCGCTCCCAACATGACTGACAGTTCCTGGACCCCTCCTCCTTCGGAAGCATGTGCGGACCCATAAGTCGGACCCGTTGGTCGGAAAAGTCCACCTCCTACATGCGAACCCGCAGTACGCCTACATGGCACACCCCGACGGGCGCCAGGACACAGTCTCCCTCCGGGACCTGGCACCCGCTGGATCCCCACCCACGACACCCGACCTGACACCATCCCCCCTGCCCCCGGTTGGCTCATTCACGCCTGCGCCACTCACCCTCCCTCCAGCGAACCTCACCGCAGCCCCCGCCCCAGGACGATCCGTCCTCCCACTGGTTCCACTCCGGGGAGACGAAGACGAGGACAACACGCTCCCGGAGTCGCAGGTGACCAAGTTGGCGCCCACATCACCACCAGGACTGAGGTGATTGCAGAGGAGGGTCAAGGCTTCCGACAGACTGATGTTTTCCACCACCCCTGCCAGACTCTTTTTTTAACAGGGGGTGAATGTGGTAGTCACCACTAGTAGTATTACATGTATTACGGTATGGCCCGTATAGTAGAGGTACATGGGTAAATCCCTGCCTGCTGGCTCCGCCCAGTAGGCGGGGTATAAATGTGCGCTCGCTGGTGCTGCAGCCATTCTGGTTCCAGCTACAGGAGGCACAACATCTTTGCTCAATAAAGCCTCGATTATTCCACTACTCTCGCCTTTGTGGTAATTGATAGTGCATCACCGCCCCTGGTGTGCTGTATGCTCTCTCTCTCTACTGCAATGACAAACAGATCTTGTGATTGTAGGGATCCATTGCTTTGATGGGTGAGATCTTCATTTCTCCAGTCCAGTATTCAGAATCCCAGATAAAACGAGAATTAGAATGATGATTCCCCGTACAGAAAAATATTGGATATAGGGGCTAAACCGAGTGAGAAATTGGGTTTTCCTACATGTCTTGCACAATCGAAGAAAGGTTAACCAGTCTACTTAGGCAGAGTTCTCAGGGGTATTTTGCAATATGTAAATGGGTGAGGGAACACTGATTTCCTTTGTGCTTGGGCACAGATGAGAATTTGAGCTTATAAAGTGTGTGATTATTAGAAACATTTCTGTTCCCATGCAGTGCTTATAATTGAAAATGAAAAATGAATGAAATGAAATGAAAATCGCTTATTGTCACAAGTAGGCTTCAATGAAGTTACTGTGAAAAGCCCCTAGTCGCCACATTCCGGCGCCTGTTCGGGGAGGCTGGTACGGGAATTGAACCGTGCTGCTGGCCTGCCTTGGTCTGCTTTCAAAGCCAGCGATTTAGCCCTGTGGTAGAAACATTTATGTTTAAGTGGGTTAACAGCAAAGCCCAGTAAAAAAAAATCCCATTAAACAATGCCATGTGAACAAATTTGGTTAACCAACTTGCCACTATAAATTTTTGCTATTATAAGAAGGAAACTAGTTTTATTGAAAATCATAGAATTTACAGTGCAGAAGGAGGCCATTTGGCCCATCGGGTCTGCACCGGCCCTTACAAAGAGCACGTATCTACCCTATCCCGTAACCCCCACTTACTGTTTCTGGACACGAAGGGCAATTTAGCATGGCCAATCCCCCTAACCCGCACATCTTTGGACTGTGGGAGGAAAACGGAGCACCCGGAGGAAGCCCACGCAGACACTGGGAGAGCGTGCAGACTCCGCACAGACAGTGACCCAAGCTGGGAATCGAACCTGGGACCTTGGAGCTGTGAAGCAACAGTGCTATTCGCTATGCTACCGTGCTGCCCTACATGAAATGAAAAGCCCCTAGTCACCACATTCCGGCGCCTGTTCGGGGAGGCTGGTACGGGAATTGAACCGTGCTGCTGGCCTGCCTTGGTCTGCTTTCAAAGCTAGCGATTTAGCCCTGTGCTAAACCAATCCCTGCCTTTTTATTTAAAAGTTTCACTTGAGAAGGTGGAAAGCATGTCCAATCATTTTTATAATGCCGATATTATCACAAGATGTACAAGTGCAGATTGGGTATGAACCTCCCTCCCATGCACTGGTGACATTAGGAACCGTAGAGGGCATTGGGTGCAGTTGGGGTTTTAGTAACATTTGCTAAAGTTGCTATTTCACTGGAAAGGAGGCTTCAGGAACTCATCCCACAGATCAGATAATGGAAGATAAAAGGCAAATTGCATGAGTAACATTGGACCACAACTAATAATGGTGAATGCTGCTAGAAGTGTGGAACTAGAAACTGTGATAACAGGAAGTAATGCTGATAAGTAAGAAGCCCATGCCCTACATAAGATTTTTTAATAGTATATAGATCACTTTAAGACTCTCCATTTTTGAGACTAAGTGTTGATGCCAATGTGGAATCTGTGGACCTTTACGCCAGAAAAACCGGTGTCGCACCGGAACCGATTCCGCTACCGTTGAGGGGCTAGCACCGGTGCTGCGTGGACACAATCGATTCAAATAAAAAACAATGCGGGATTCGCTGGGTCCGTGATCGACACTCAGGAGGCTGACAAGCTGCAGCCTCATAGACACATTACACGCCCTACACACACTATTCCCAGCCAAAAAGATGGCACTGGTTGTGCTGGAGCGCACCCAGACAGCTGATGGGTCGGCTGGAGCCAGAGGGCACCCAGGGGGGTGCCCTGTGGGGTTCACCTATACAACCTGTGGCACTAGGTTCAAAGTGGGCTGTTAGCTGTGTGCGGAGCTGCATGGCGGCCTTGCCGGCTGCGGCAATGGTGTTCCATGCACATCCATCCCGACCCCACAGTTCACCTCCTGGCCACTCCCCCCCCCCCCCCCCCTTTACTTGCCCCAGCCATGGCAGAAGCTTCCTGCCCAGCGGCACAACTGTCAGCAAACTATGGCGATGTTGGACACCTTCCGTACACCCAGTCTCTCCCTCAGCAGCCGCCACATCGGTTACTCAATTTTTAAAAGCATAAGTGAACCGCGCCGTCGGGAACTCGGCCCATCGGAGTTGGAGCATCACAGAGGCCCCGGAGAATACCGATCGGGCCCGCTAATGATTTGCAAATGGTGTCTCCTATATGCGTGTTCCGCAACGTATTGAAGCCGCTGTTAAGGTGCTGGAGGATTGCGGTTTGGCATCAAATCGGCACCTGCCACGTTTTCGGAGTCGGAACCGATTCTCTGCCCAATCGCCTTTCCCGATTTCGCCGTCGGCCAACGGAGAATCCCACCTTTAATCCATCCATATATCATTGACTGCGAGGACAAACTCCCAGATTATGATGCCCAGATTACTACAGTGCTGACAACTGGATTTTTAAATTGAAAAATAGGCCCACACTCAAGGAGCACTAACCCGCAACAAAGTATTGAATCCTCACCTAAAACATATTGGTTCTTTTCATAGTTCTCGCATTGCGAGAAATATTCATGTAATTTACTTCTGAAGTTTAGATCACTTAAGCGAATGAATGAACAAGATGCACAAAAGGAGTGGTTCAGCGTTTGGTCGTACTGCATGCACTCAAGCCTGCGTTAATTGCTCTTATGATTATAATACATACATAGATACATAGCTACATGGAAGATAGGAGCAGGAGTTGGCCTTTTGGCCCTTCGAACCTGCTCCACCATTCATCACGATCATGACTGATCATCAATAGCCTAATCCTGCTTTCTCCCTATAACATTTGATCCTATTCGCCCCAAGTGCTATATCTCGCTGCCTCTTGAATATATTCAGTGTTTTAGCATCAACTACTTCCTGTGGTAATGAATTCCACAGGCTCACCGCTCTTTGGTCTCCTCGGGCGAAATTCTCCCCAAACGGCGCGATGTCCGCCGACTGGCGCCCAAAACGGCGCCAATCAGACGGGCATCGCGCCGCCCCAAAGGTGCGGAATGCTCCTCATCTTTGGGGGCCGAGCCCCAACATTGAAGTGCTAGGCCGGCGCCGGAGGGATTTCCGCCCCGCCAGCTGGCGGAAACGGCCTTTGTTGCCCCGCCAGCTGGCGCGGAAATGACATCTCGGGACGCCGCATGCGCGGGAGTGTCAGCGGCCGCTGACAGTTTCCCGCGCATGCGCAGTGTCTCTTCCGCCTCCGCCATGGTGGAGACCATGGCGGAGGTGGAAGGGAAAGAGTGCCCCCACGGCACAGGCCCGCCCACGGATCGGTGGGCCCCGATCGCAGGCCAGGCCACCGTGGGGGCACCCCCCGGGGTCAGATCGCCCCGCGCCCCCCCCCAGGACGCCGGAGCCCGCCCACGCTGCCTTGTCCCGCCGGTAAATAGGTACTCTAATTTACGCCAGCGGGACAGGCAATTTATCGGCGGGACTTCGACCCATCCGGGCCGGAGAATCGAGCGGGGGGGCCCGCCAACCGGCGCGGCACGATTCCCGCCCCCGCCGAATATCCAGTACCGGAGACTTCGGCAACCGGCGGGGGCGGGATTCACGGCAGCCAACGGCCATTCTCCGACCCGCTGGGGGGTCGGAGAATGACGCCCCTCATCTCTGTCCGAAATGGTTTACCCTGAATCCTCAGACTGTGACCCCTGGTTCTGGACTCACCCACCAACGGGAACATCCTTCCTGCATCTACCCTGTCTAGCCCTGTTAGAATTTTATAAGTCTCTATGAGATCCCCCCTCATTCTTCTGAACTCCAGCGAGAACAATCCTAACTTAGTCAATCTCTCCTCAGATGACAGTCCCTCCATCCCTGGAATCAGTCTGGTAAACCTTTGCTGCACTCCCTCGAGAACAAGAGCATCATCCTTCCTCGGAAAAGGAGACCAAAACTGCACACAATATTCTAGGTGTGGCCTCACTGTGGCCCTGTATAATTGCAACAACACATCCCTGCTCCAGTACTCAAAATCTCTCGCAATGAAGGCCAACGTACCATTAGCCTTCTTTACCGCCTGCTGCACCAGCATGCTTACCTGGTGGTAAGCATTTAATGGAATTAAATGTAACCCTTACAGACTGTGAACCAAGAAAGATGCATATAGGCATTCAAATGTAGTTTCAGACATAATTCACTTTTTTATAAACCCGCCATCGGTTTGGGAAATAAGAGAATTAAGGCTGACCAAGCCAATGTTCCTCATTACCAGAAAGTACTGAATATTTGGAACCTCACAAAACAGTTAATGTACATCTGGGAGGTGGATTGTGAAACTTTACAGCTAAACATACTAAGATGCAACTATGTTTGGATATTTGCAATTTACAAAAAGCTTCTTGTACGTTTGTGCGTTTATGCACATCAAAATGTAACATTTACTTTGAAAAGGTACAGGGATGTTTGGTAATTTCTGATACACTACATCAACTTTCAGTATTCGATAAGATTAATATTCAGCTAAAAGACAAGGACAGCTAAACAGCAAGAAAAAATAATACTTTTTTCAAAGAAACACTCTTAGACCCACATCAAAAAGATCAACTATAATTGGCTGCCACCTCAGTTTGGGGGAGTTCTTATTATTTTCCACTTTTGCTGCTTGGATCCCATGTGCATTTGAAAAAGCTAACAGCAAAGTGAGGTAGCTCTTCACTGCCCAGAAAGAAGCTCTGTGTAGATGCACAAACTCTTTATCTCCATGGAGGAAGGAAGTGGAAGGCCTGGACACTAAAGATGTAAGCTGTCTATGTATAGATAAAATCTTCAGTTTTTATATTCAAAACTTCCTGAACCAGGAATTTCCACAAAGGAGTCCACTGAAATTACTAAATAGTTAATTTACATGATTTCCATTCATTGAAGTATTATTGTTTACAACTCTAAACAACATTTATCGAGCAGTAAACACAAAAAAAATGACACAACTGAAATAATCGCAAAACCTACCCCATACTATTATGCACTTTGAGTAAGAAGTGCCTGCAAGACGTTTAACCATATGATCTTTCACAGCTGAGCCTTGGGTACCTCAGATTTCCAGCAATTGTGGACAACCTAGGTTTGTGAGGGAAAGCTGTGCCATCTGGTTTTAGCTTTGGCCCTGCTCCTATGGAGCTGCAATGCCAAGAAAGCACAAGAATAGCAGAACTGGAGAAGACGAGGCAAAGATTCACAAAGATGGGTCGGGATTCTCCAATAAAGGGGCTATGTCCCCACGCCCGTGAAAAAACGCCCGCGAATCACTCTGGGCTTACCCGGAGTGCTCCTCGCAGCTCCGGCTGCCGCTACGGGGCATGGTCGGGGGTTCGCGCATGTGCACGGTGGCGGCCTGTGTTGGCCGCCCCGCGCGACATGGCAGACCCACACCGCAGACCAGCACCAAGGAGATAGGCCACCTCCAGATCGCGCGCGCCTGCGTATCGGTAGCCCCTGATCGGTAGCCCGGCCATCCTGGAACCCCCCCCATGAATGACCCCCCCGCCCCCCCCCCCCCCCACCAGGGCGGCCGCGGACTGAGTCCGCAGCCGCCACGCCGAGTGTCTGCTGGGTGGAACCAGGAGAGAACCACGCCGGCGGGAACTCGGCCAGCTGCATGTGGAGAATCGGTGCGGGGACCTCCTTCAATGTTCCCTGACCGCCGACCACCCGCGCCCGATTGTCGGCCTGAGAATCGCAGGAGCGACGTCGGACCCGATCGGGGGTCTGACGGCCATTCTCCACCCCCGCCCCGAGCACGATTTTGGCGCGAAGGCTCGGAGAATCCTGCCCATGGTACCAGAGCTGAGAGGTTTAAATTATCAGGCTGGGCCTTCTTTAACCAGTCAAGAGAAAACTGAGGGATAATCATATGGTGGTCATTGAGATAATGAAATGGATTTGATAGGACTAGATATGGAGAAAATGGTCCCAATTGTGTGTTTTGGGTGGGGGGGCATTGGATATCGGACCAGACCCCAATTTATGTTAAGATACCGGATAAGAAACCCCAAACAACTTGCAATTTGTAAAACTGTGAGAAAAGAATTCTTCACCCCAGGAGTGATGACTCTGACTAATAAATATCTTTTATGTTAAAACAAACTTTAATTTAAACACAGAATTAACCACATTATCAAAGAAATAGCTTTACAATTAACAGTTAAACAGTTCTTATATAAAAGGAAAAACTTTAATTTATCCCCGACACCTTCACCATACATATTCCAACAAAGCTACCTAATACAGTTCAAACCCCACTCATAAATAAAGTTATCATTCAGGGTTACTTGCTGTTCTCTGTGCAGACCTTCGGAGAGAGACCTTTTCAGGAATAACCTGAAAATCCTTATGTCCTGTTAGACTCAAATCCTATAGCCAATCTGCCAAAACTACAGACAGACCTGGCTCCTCCCATTAATCACATCATCTGTATCCAATTAAGATGTCCCATGACGGGGAGCTGACCCATGGAGATTTAGTGGGGAGCTGACCCATGGAGATTTAGTCGGCCATCGGTGAAGGAGTTTTCGTTCTATTCTCACGTCCACAAGGTGTATTCCCGAATCGATTTCTTTATCATGAGCAGGGACTTGCTGACAGGGATGACGGGTGCAGAATATTCGGCAATTACCATCTCGGACTATGCTCCGCACTGTATTGATCTGCAGACTTGCAAAGATAGTTTTCAGCGCCCCCAATGGAGGCTGGATGTTGGGCTACTGGCGGACGAGGTGGAGGCTGAGAGGCTGAGGAAATGCATGCATAATTACCTGCAGGTAAATGATACTGGAGAAGTCTCTGCAGTGGTGCTCTGGGAGGCGTTGAAGGCATTGGTGAGAGGGGAGCAGATTTCAATCCAAGCCCAAAGGGACAGGACAGACAGGGCAGAAACGGACCGACTGGTTAAGGAAATTTTACGGAAGGACAGGAGCTATGCGGAGTCCCCGAGGCAAGAGTTACTTAGGAAACGACAGAGGCTGCAGACCGAATCTGGGGTGGACCGAATTCTGCAGGGAAGGCCGTAGAGCAGCTTAGAAGGGCAACGGGCGCAATATACGAGCATGGGGAGAAGGCCAGCAGAATGCTTGCACAACAACTAAGAAGGAGAGAAGCGGCTAGGGAAATAGGAAAGGTAGTTGACGGGGAGGAAAACCTGGTGGGGGACCCGGTAGGACTGAACAAGGTGTTTAGGGACTTCTATAGCAAGCTGTACACCTCGGAACCCCCCACGGGACCGGAGGGGATGAGGCGCTTTTTGGACGGACTGACCTTCCCAAGAGTAGGTAGGGGGTTGGTAGACGGGCTGGGGGCCCCAATCAGAACCGAAGAAGTACTGGGGGGCCTGAAGGTCATGCAGTCGGGTAAAGCCTCGGGGCCGGACGGATACCCGGTGGTGTTTTATAAAAAGTTCTCCAAGATAGTGGGGCCGGTGCTGGTCAGGGTGTTCAACGAGGCAAGAGACAGAGGCGTCTCACCCCGACAATGTTGCAGGCCATTATCTCGCTTATACTGAAATGGGATAAAGACCCGGAGGCATGTGGGTCCTATAGGCCGATCTCTTTGATTAACACAGATGCTAAGTTACTGGCCAAGATCTTGGCGTCTAGAATTGAGGACTGTGTACTGGACGTGATTGCGGAGGACCAAACCTTGTTCGTAAAGGGCAGGCAACTGGTGGCCAATCTAAGGAGGCTGCTCAATGTGATTATGATGCCCCCAGAGAGCAGGGAGGCAGAGGTAGTGGTAGCAATGGATGCCAAAAAGGCTTTCGACCGGGTTGAGTGGGACTATTTATGTCAGGTGTTGGGACGTTTTGGGTTCGGGGTGGGATTCATTGACTGGGTTAGGCTGCTATATCAGGCCCCAGAGGCTAGTGTGAGGATGAACAGGATGCATCTGACTACTTCAGACTGCACCGCGGGACTAGACAGGGATGCCCCCTCTCCCCACTACAGTTTGCGCTGGCTATAGAGCCACTGGCAATTGCTCGGAGAGCTTCAAGGGACTGGAAAGGGCTGGTCCGGGGGGGGGAGTGGAACATAAAGTCTCGTTATACGCAGATGACCTGCTGTTATACGTGTCAGACCCAATGGCGGAGATGGACGGAATCATGGAAACCCTGAGGGAATTTGGTCGGTTCTCATGATATAAATTGAACATGGCAAAGAGCGAGATGTGGGTAGTGCAGGTGAGAGGTCAGGAGAGTAGGCTGAGGAGGCTGCCGGTCAGGCTGGTAGGGGAAAGCTTTAGATATTTAGGGATACAAGCAGCGCGAGACTGGGGTAAGTTGCATAAGCTAAACTTGTCCCGGTTGGTGGAGCAAGTGAGGGACGAGTTCCGGAGATGGGATGCGCTCCCGCTGTCATTGGCGGGGAGAGTGCAGACGGTGAAGGTGTCGATTCTTCCGAGATTAGTGTTCATATTTCAGTGTCGCCCATTTTCATTCCGCGATCCTTCTTTAAGAGGCTAGATAAAATTATCCTGGGATTTGTTTGGGCAGGAAAGTCCCCACGGGTGAGGAAGGCGATGCTCGAGAGGAACTGAGGGGATGGGGGGCTGGTGTTGCCGAACTTTAGCAACTACTACTGGGCAGCTAACATAGCCATGGTAAGGAAATGGATGGTGGGTACGGGGTCGGTTTGGGAGCGGATGGAGGCTGCTTCGTGAAGGGGCACCAGTTTAGCAGCCTTGGTTACGGCACCTCTGCCGCTCCCGCTGGCACGATACCCCACCAGCCCTATAGTGGTGGCGGCTCTACGGATCTGGGGCCAGTGGAGGAGGCATATAGGGCAGCTGAGAGCATCGGTTTGGTCCCCAATCTGTGGTAACCACCGATTTGCCCTGGGGAATATGGACGGTGGGTTCCAATTATGGCGGAGGGCGGGGATTGCGAGGATGGGCGATCTGTTCCTGGAAGGGAGCTTCCCGAGCAGGAGGGTTTTGGAGAAGTTTGGGCTGGCAAGAGGGAATGATTTCAGGTACTTGCAGGTGCGGGATTTCGTACGCAGATTGGTACCATCCTTCCCACGCCTCCCACCAAGGGGGATCCAGGACGGGGTAGTTTCCAGAGGAGAGGTGGGAGAGGGGAGAGTCTCCGACATTTATAAAGAACTAATGGGAGCAGAGGAGGCACAGACCAAAGAACTGAAGCTTAAGTGGGAGGAGGAGCTCGGGGGGGGGGGGGGGGGGGGATAGAGGACGGCATATGGGCAGAAGCTTTGATTAGAGTAAACACGACCGCAACATGCGCCAGGCTCAGTCTGATCCAGTTCAAGGTCGTACATCGGGCCCACATGACGGTAGCCTGGATGAGCAAATTCTTTGGGCTGGAGGATAAATGCGCTAGATGTGCCGGAGTACCAGCGAACCATGTACACATGTGCTGGGCGTGTCCTAAACTAAGGGGGTACTGGCAGGGATTTGCGGACATCCTGGGTATTGCGAACTAGCATTGAGTCCTGAGGTGGCAATTTTGGGGGTTTCGGAGGACCCGGGAGTCCAGGAGGAGAAAGAGGCCGACGTTTTGGCCTTTGCTTCCCTGGTAGCCCGGCGACGAATACTGTTGGCATGGAGGGACTCAAAGCCCCCGAAGTCTGAAGTATGGCTTTCGGACATGGCGAGCTTTCTCGGGCTGGAGAAAATTAAGTTCGCCTTGAGAGGATCACTGTCAGGGTTCGCCCGGAGGTGGCAGCCATTCGTTGACTTCTTCGCGGAGAATTAATCGTCAGCAGGGGAGGGGGGGGGGGGGGGGGGGGGGGGGGGGAGGGGGGGGGTTAGGGTAGCGTAGAGTAGGGCGTTGCTTAGGCAGGATCTTGCGAGAGGGGAGTCGATGCTTGCATTATGTCTTATTTGCTTTTTGTACACTACGGTATAATGTTGGGTTTTTTAATGCCAAAAATACCTCAATAAAATTGTTTATTAAAAAAAAATTGTCCCATGACCTGCTTAGCTAGAACTAAACACTAGTCCTCATTAATTATCCAGACCGCAGGGAACCTCTAAAAATATCAATCACATTCCAATAATCATCTCTCTGTAAACAAGTAAATGGTTAAAATCAATGATTACCTCACCTTTACGACTCCTTAATCACAGCTTTAGCAGAGATACTGCCTGTATGCATTTTAAACCAAGGTTTCTAATGACATTACTGCAACAGAATGTTATATATAACAATCTTCTTATTTCATCACATCTTGTAACCGTCTGAAGTAATGCAGATATATAAGGGGTCTCAAAACAGATCGGGCCCTGGAATCTGAAAAATTCGGCTGAGGACACTCAAAGAAATGAGAGTATGCTGAGTGATCCAGTTGCTTATTTACATAACAGCTCATAGGTAATTTGGACATTCTGAATTCTCCCTCCGTGTACCCGAACATAGCGACTAGGAGCTTTTCACAGTAACTTCATTGCAGTGTTAATGTAAGCCTACTTGTGACAATAATAAAGATTATTATTATTATTAGGGTCATTTTGTCCTCCTCAGAAAAGATAAAAACACAGAACAGGGCAACTGCAAATCCATTAACTTGACTGTAGCTGCAGATAGACTGCTGGAAGGGATCGTTCAAGATGCTCAATGTGACCACCAGAAGAGAGAAGAGATAAAAAATTCTCAGTATGGCTTCTGGGAAACAAGATCCGATCTCACTTGATCTTGTTTTGAGGAAGTTATGATGTTTGTGAATTACGTAGTTTGGGTGATATCATGGACTGGATTCCCCGCCCAGCCGCATTCCTATTTCACCCCGCCTTCGGGGTGCTCTGTTACGCCGGCTGGTCAATGGGGTTTCCCGTTGTGGGGCAGCCCCATGCCATCGGGAAACACCCAGGCTGCCGGCAAAAAGGAGCATCCCGCCGGCGGAGAATCCAGCCCCGGGTATGTGGATTTTAAAAAGCTTCCATCTAGGCACCACACGATCGGTTACTTTACAAGATAGCGGATTGGAGGCCGCATCTTGGGTTAGGTAAGGAATTGGTTGCACTCTAACATGCAAACCGTTGTTATCAATGGTAGCAGTTCCCCGTGAAGACTGCTTACTAGTGGAGTCCCAAAGTGTGAGGACCATCACTCTTTAAAGTCTTCATTAATAATCTGGATAAAGACGTGCAGGGAAGGGGGCAAACTGTTCACAAGAAGATGATGCCAAGACTTGCATGAGGGTTGCAACTTTTCTTTTCTCTTTTTTTTTTCCAATTAAGAGTCAATATAGCGTGGCCAATCCACCCACCCAGCGCACCTTTGGGTTATGGTGAGACCCACCCAGGTCAGGGGGCATGTGCAAACTCCACATGGACAGATCGAATCCAGGTCTTTGGTGCCAATGGGGCAGCAGTGCTAAATACTGTGCCACCATGCCGCTCTGAGGATTGCAACCCTGAATGAGAAGGAACAGTTTCAATCAGATAGAAATGCATTTATGGGATGGGCAGTGTCTGTCAAGTGCAATGTGAGGAAGATAAATGTGTTATGCACTTGGGAAAGGAGAATATGAACCATGTATGTAGTATTCAGAGTTCTGAATTAAATTATGTTGAGCAGTGGTCTTAATTGCCACAGTGGGCTTAGAAATATACCGAGTTTTCCTCTCCATAAATGAGGACTTCAATGCGATTTGATCGAGGCTGTTGAAATAATGAAGGGATGGGATAGTGTCTATGTGAATAGATGTGTTAATTGGAAAGGTTAGGAAACCTAAGGAATATTTCAGTCACTTTACATATAAATTTAGGTAGGTTATCAGCAATTCTTCTTCTTGCAGAGATGTTCTGTCACTTTGTACAGCGAGTGTGGACAAGCTGCAAACATTCAAAAGGCAGCTGTGATGAGTTCCTGGCTACTTACTCTGCCAAAACCCTTTACAATAGGGGAGAACACAAGTAAGTCTCTTTTTAATTTTTAATCCCAGCTTTATCAATCTCTCCAGGTCACTGACCTCCCTCATCCCTGCCTGGTTATTATCCTGGGTTGGGGTTTTACAGCCCCTTCCGTTGGTGGGATTTTCCGGTCCTGCTTTAATCAATGAACTTTTGAATGGCTTGCTGCATTTTCTGGCCAAGCCCCCCCCCCCCCCCCCCCCCCCCCCCCACCCCAACCTTCCCCACCACCACCACCATGATTTGGCTGTAAGATTCTGTCCCTGATAAACCTCCACTCTGCCTTCTCAAAGGTCCTGGCATCATTATAAAGCAGTGTGCCCAAACCAGAACTAGAACTCCAGTTAAAACAAATCAGTGATTTGTAAAGACTAAGTTCTGTATTCAATGCCACTATGTACACAACTCTTCACCACTACTCTGTCTCCCATCTCTCCAAGCTACCACCAGCGTTTATTTATACGAATAGGTTTTCTTATGTGGCAATTTATCAAATATATTTTGAAAGTTCCACATATACATACCGCTCTTTGTTACTTCATCAAAGGCCTCAATCAGGAAAGCCAAATATGATTTGTCTTTAACACATCTATGCTGGCTACTCCTTACTAAGCCATGCTTCTCCAAATGAGAATTAACATTGTTCTTGACAATGGTTCCTAGTAGTTTTCTGATCACTAATCTTTGACTGATTGACCTAATTACCAGGGACTGGATTCTACATTTATACACTGGTTCCCTGCTTCACCCGGATACAAAGTTAGGGTGAGGGACTGGAAGTGGGAATTCCATCTCTCAGGGCCAGGAAGCCTCACCTCACTGAACTGCCATCCATTCAGAGACCGACAGCTCTCCAGTACCAGCAACACCACTGGCAATGGTGGTCACTGACAGTACTGCACCTGGGGCTTGTGGAGGTGTTCTGATTGAACTAGGCAAGTATTTGGGGTCTTGCCAGAACCACATTCGCAGGCCCTGGTGAAGGCTTGTGAAGTAATGTTTGAGAGGCCATTGGAGAAGGGGAACTTGGTAGGGGAACTTGTGGAGAGCCCTCCAATGGGTGTAGGAGCCTGCCAACCAGCGTGGGAAAACATGCTGCGCTGGACACGTGGGGCGGGATTCTCCACTCCCGATCCGAAGTGCCCACGCCGTCGTGAACGCCATCGAGATTCACGATGGCGCGAAACGGCCCCGATCCCGACCGATTCAGGCCCCGACAATGGGCTAGGATCGGGGCCGCGTCATCTACACGCGCCAGGCCTGGTCACCGCGTAAAGGCGGCGCCGCATAGATGACGCGGCCGGCGCCGCATAACTGACGTCACCCGCGCATGCGTGGTTGCCGTCCTCTCTGAGTCCGCCCCGCAAGAAGGTGGCGGGCGGATCTTGCGGGGCCGCGGAAGGAAGGAGGTCCTCCTTCAGAGAGGACAGCCCGACGATCGGTGGGCACCGATCGCGGGCCATGCCACATTTGAGGTACCCCCCGGTGCAGGATCCCCCCCCGCCCCCCCGCCCCCCAGCGTTCCCACGCTGTTCCCGACGGCAGCGACCAGGTGTGGACGGCGCCGGGGGGAACCAGTCGTTTTGGCCTGGCCGCTCGGCCCATCCGGGCCTGAGAATAGCGGGGGTGCCGGAGAATCGCCATTTTGGGTGTCTCCGGCGATTCTCCTGCCTGCGGCCCGCGGAACTCGACGGGGCCGTTCCCGCCGCTTGGGAGAATCGCGGGAGGGCGTCGGACCGGCGTCCCAGGAAATTTTGGCAGCCCAGGCGATTCTCCCAACCGGCGCGGGAGTGGAGAATCTCGCCCGTGATGTGGGCCTCGCCTGCAATCGGTTAAATCCTGGTGGCAGGACAAGGCCCTTAACTCGGCAGTGGCTGCCCACTTGAGGGCTTCAATTGGCACACTGGCAGGCAGGCTGCCCTATGCCAAATCTGACACTGTGGTGGCAGGCAGTGATGAGAGGATAGATAGCGGACAAGCCGCTAATTGGGTTTAACCTGCCCCCTTCCCCACCTTTAATCTTGCCATTGGGGGAACATAAAATTCATCCCATATTTACCTTTTCCCCCCTTTTTGACAAAGGCTTTGTCATGTTCTTTGATTGGGCTGACGTGAACAAAGAATATTAGGCTTTGTTTTATAAACAAAGCTATTTATTACTAACACTACATTAACTAATTATTAAAATGTCTAAAATGAATACAGTTGGAAATAAACATCAATCACTAACTTAAACTTGTGCTACTTTAAACTGTGATTGCTAACAACTCCTGACAAAAACCTTCTGAAGTAGCAAATGGTGCATCCCAGGTCCTGGGACTCCCGACTCACCCCACCTGCTGGTCGGACGGTAGAACTACAACTGTAAAACACATAACTTATAATACACGTGTTCATCTTCCGTGAAAAATATCCTTTAAAATTGGAGAAGGATAGAAAATGGAAAGGTGAAAGGAAGAGAAGGGGACTGCTGGAAATTTTCAAAATGTTTCTCCTCAGACCAAAAAGGATGATGCTGAGGGTGGATGCGATGTGTGAAAACGTTGTAATAAGATTGGACACACAAAGTCAACATGCTGGAGATGACATGGAAACTCTACTGCAGTAATAGGGAATGGGAAATTTGCTGTGAGTTGGGAGACTTTGGGGTAAGACATGCTGATAGTTTTTGTGCAAATGGAAAAAAGTACAGGTGTTAGCTGAAGGTGTGAACATGTGTTCACAACTTCCCCAAAGGTATGCTGAGATGTTCAAAGATTTCATTTGTGAGGGGAAAGTCTGCCCATGTGTGCAGGTTGACTGCTGGAAATATTTTTGAGCTCTTCTGTGTTACCCACAAATCTTTTCTCATGTCTTTTTCCTCATATCTATTCTCTTTACTTTTATATCCTTTTCACTTTCGCTCTCTGCATTCTGCCAGGGTGTTGACTGTATTCTGTAACTGACCTTTGCCATAACTTTCCTGTTTCATTTTAGCCTCTATTTGCCTCGTCATCCAGGGAGCGCTAGCTTTTGATGCTCTGCCTTTCCTCCTTTTGGGAATATACTTAGTTTGTCCCTGACATATCGCTGCTTGGGTGACGTGCCATTGTTCATTCAAACCTTCTGAACTTGAAAGTGGATAAAACGTTATATCAGTGTGGTGAACGTATTGTATTAACCATTCACCATGGATATAACTGTATCACGCAGTTGCCCATGTGGGCTCCACCTATGGACCATTGTATGGTATTACCTGCAATGTATCATGTTGGTGACTTGTGGGCTCCGCCCCTGGCTCCACCCCTTGAGGGGAGGTATAAAGAACAGTAGTCCTGTAGGCAGCTCTCACTAGCAGACCAGTCGCAGGCAGGCACTGTTCTAGTTGATTAAAGCCACAGTTTACTTCTACTCCTGGTTTCGCATGAATTGATGGTCGCATCAATTTAATCAACTACAACACCACAATGGAATCAGCCCTCAAACCTGACCAACTGGAACTTGATCCGCAGGTCGCGGAGGCCAAAGGGATTTTTTCGCACTGGCTCCGCTGTTTCAAGGCCTGTCTCGCCGTCTCCTCCTCGCCTTCCGTTTCCAATGATCATAAGTTGAGCCTCCTCCACGCCCGGGTGAGCCATCAAATCTCTGTACAACTTGAGGAAGCCTCCACTTACGCAGACGCCCTCGCAATGTTAGAGCGCCTCTACGTAAGGCCCGTGAACGAGGTATACGCGTGGGATCTCCTCACTACTTGCCACTAACGCCCCGGGGAATTGCTGGAAGAGTACCTACGCGACCCAAAGTCCTTGCGCGAAGTTGCAACTATCAGGCCGTTACGGGCACTCAACATATGGACCTCGCCATCCGGGACACCTACGTGGCTGGAATCAGGTCAGCCTACGTGAGACAGCGCCTACTCGAGAAAGGTGCCCTAGACCTGGAAGAGACGGTAAAGTTAGTCTCCTCTCTAGAAGTAGCGTTCCAAAGCCTCAACGCATTCCCGGCTGATCACGAGACCCCCTCGTGGACCCCCGACCAAAGAGTACACCAGGCCTGTGCCGCGCGGCTGCCCGCCCACATGGGGGGCTACCCTGCTATTTCTGCGGCCAGCATCAACACCCCAGGCAGTGCTGCCCGGCCCGGAATGTGAACTGCAGCGACTGCGGGAGAAAAGGACATTTCGCTAAGGTTTGCCTGGCCAGGTGCAAACCCTCAAAATCGCAGGCCTGACCCTCAGACTCACAGGCCCGCAGTGCAGCAGCTTGCCTGCCGGCTCTGCACTCCCCCCTAACCCCCCCTCCCCGGACCCGTCATCGGCCTCGTTTTGTCCGTGGGGGCAGCCATCTTCCAGCCCGCACAACGTGGGCGACTCTCGGGGGCCGCCATCTTGGCCATCCTCGCCCACGCGGCCCACCACTTGCGACTCATGGAGGCCGCCATCTTGGACACCATCTGCCTCACCGCCCGACACGTGCGACCGATGTGGGCCGCCATCTGCAACGTCGCCTGACACGTGCGACCGACGGGGGCAGCCATCTTGGGACCACCCCAGCACCTCCGACCACGCCGGCTACTCGCAACTCAGCGCGGTCACCCTTGACCAGTCGCGACCCAAACACCTCCGGCGCTCCATGATGCCCTTCCGGGTAAATGGACACGAAACGCCCTGCCTGTTTGACTCCGGGAGCATGGAGAGCTTCAATCATCCAGACATGGTAAGACGCTGCTCGCTCCCAATCTTCCCGGCACTTCAAACAATCTCCCTCGCTTCTGGGTCGCACTCGGTGCAGATCTGGGGTGCACTGCCGCAACTCTCACAATACAGGGCGCCGAGTACGCCAATTTTAAGTTATATGTACTCCCCGACCTCTGCGCTCCTCTCTTGTTGGGACTGGACTTCCACTGTAACCTCAGGAGCCTAGCTCTGAAGTTCGGCGGGCCCCTACCCCCACTCACCATATGTAGCCTTGCGACCCTAAAAGTCGATCCTCCCCCGCTCTTCGCAAATCTCACTGCCGACTGTAAACCAGTCGCCACCAGAAGCAGGCGGTACAGCATCCAGGGCAGGACTTTTATCAGGTCCGAGGTCCAGCGACTCTTGCGGGAGGGGACCATCGAGGCCAGCAATAGCCCCTGGAGAGCTTAGGTGGTCGTCGTCAGGACCGGGGAAAAGAACCGGATGGTTGTAGATTACAGCCAAACCATAAACCGGTACACGCACGTCGATGCGTACCCTGTTCCCCAGATCGCAGCGTACTATGATTAACCAGATCGCACACTACCGGGTGTTCTCCACGGTGGATCTGAAGTCTGCGTACCACCAGCTCCCAATCCGACCATAAAAGTCGATCCTCCCCCGCTCTTCGCAAGTCCAGTACATTTCTGTACTTGGACAACGTCACCATCTGCGGCCATGATCAGCACGACCACGATGCCTTCCTCCAGAGATTTCTCCAAACCGCCTGAACCCTTAACCTCACTTACAACAAGGACAAATGCTTTTTCCGCACAACCAGACTAGCCATCCTCGGCTACGTCATGGAAAACGGGGTTCTAGGACACGACCCTGACCGTATGCACCCCCTCCTGCAACTCTCCCTTCCCCGCTGCCCCAAGGCCCTGAAAAGGTGCCTCGGGTTCTTTTCCTATTACGCTCAGTGGGTCCCCAACTATGCGGACAAAGCCTGCCCACTGATCAAGGCCACTATCATCCCACTTGCGGCGGAGGCCAGCCATGCCTTCAGCTGCATCAAGGCGGACATCGCCAAAGCCGCAATGCGCGCGGTGGACAAGTCCGTCCGCTTCCAGGTGGAGAGCGACGCATCAGAGGTCGCCCTCGCCGCTACCCTCAACCAGGCAGGCAGGCCAGTAGCATTTCTTTCACGAACCCTCACCGCCTCCGAAATTCAACACTCCTCGGTCGAAAAAGCCCAAGCCATCGTGGAGGCACTACCTTGCTGGTAGGAGGTTTACCCTAGTCACCGACTAACGATCGGTAGCCTTCATGTTCGATAATACGCAGCGGGGTAAGATCAAGAATGATAAGATCTTGAGGTGGAGGATTGAACTCTCCACCTATAATTACGATATAGTATATCGTCCTGGGAAGCTCAACGAGCCCCCAGATGCCCTGTCCCGTGGCACATGCGCCAGCGTACAAGATGACCGACTATGGGCTATCCACGATGACCTCTGCCACCCGGGGGTCACCTGGCTTCTCAACTACATCAAGGCTCGCAACCTGCCCTATCTCCGCGGAGTGCAAGCCACACTTTTGTCGACCGGATAAGGCCCATCTGGTAAAGGCATCCCGGCCCTTTGAGCGCCTCAGTATCGATTTCAAAGGGCCCCTCACCTCCACCAACCGCAACACATATTTCCTCAACATCATCGACGAGTTCTCCCGCTTCCCCTTTGCAATCCCTTGTCCCGACATGACCGCGGCCACCGTCATTAAAGCCCTACATAGTGTCTTCACCCTGTTTGGTTTCCCCACGTACGTTCACAGTGACCGGGGCTCATTGTTCATGAGTGATGAACTGCATCAGTACCTGCTCGGTAAGGGCATCACCTCGAGCAGGACTACCAGTTATAACCCCTGGGGAAACGGGCAGGTGGAGAGGGAGAACACGATGGTCTGGAAGACCATCCTCCTGGCCCTACGGTCTAGGAATCTCCCAGTTCCCCACTGCCAGGAGGTCCTCCCCGACGCACTCCACTCTAGTAAGTCCCTCCTTTGCACGGCCACAAACGAGACCCCTCATGACCGCCTGTTTGTTTTCCCCAGGAAATCCACCTCCGGGGCCTCGCTTCCGTCCTGGCTGAAGACACCGGGGCTCGTCCTGCTCCGCAAACACGTCAGCAGCCATAAGTCCGACCCCCTGGTCAAGAGGGTCCAGCTCCTACACACCAACCCCCAGTTCGCATACATACAACATCCCGACGGCCGACAGGATACGGTTTCCCTCCGGGACCTGGCACCCGCAGGTTCCACCACCACCGCCACCCCAACATACCCCACCCAACCTATGCTGACCAGCGCCCCCGCCCCTACATGGCACCAGCACCCCCTCCCGCTCTCCATTCCCCCTTCACCGACCCACAGGAATGAAACTCAAGAAGACACGCTCCCGGAGTCCACGTCTGTGCCCGCACCGGCGACTTCACTACCCATGCCAGCACGGATGAGTTCAACACCCGGGCCAGCTGCAATACCAGAGCTTGGGCGATCACAGCGCATGATCAGGGCGCCGGACAGGCTGAACCTGTGAACCCTTCACCCCCGCCGGACTTCATTTTTTGAACAGGGGGTGAATGTGGTGAACGTATTGCAGTAACCATTCACCATGTATATAACTGTATCACCCTGTTACCCATGTGGGCTCCACCTATGGACCATTGTAAGGTATTACCTGTAATGTATCATGTTGGTGCCTTGTGGGCTCCGCCCCTGGCTCCGCCCCTTGAGTGGAGGTATAAAGAGCAGTAGCCCTGTAGGCAGCTCTCACTAGCAGAGCAGTCGCAGGCAGGCACTGGTCTAGTTGATTAAAGCCACAGTTTACTTCTACTCCTGGTTTCGCGTGAATTGATGGTCGCATCAGTCAGCTTGGTTGCACAATTTAAACCTCACAGAGTAAAGCTCAGACAGAGTAACTTACAACACAATCTTGGATTATGGTTGGCAATGGTTCAGGTCATGGACATGGATATAAGCAATATCCTTCCCTTCCAACACTTAATTTCCTGCGATTCAAACCCAGCTGCAACGTGCAAGGGAAGTTCTGCAACACCTCTGCGTTAAAATAATTGCCAGGGCAACACAAATGGCCCTTATTAAATGAGCATAGAATGTACTGACTGGAGGAGTATGAAAAGCTCAAAGAGAAAGATACGTCCACGGTGAGGTTAGTTTCCCTCCCAGCCACTCTCATTCTTCTCTCATACACATATTTCCATCTCCGTCTCGTCAACCAGGATCAATCCTTAGCTTGTAGTCGGCGCAGTTCAGTGGTTCCCAGCCGATAGCAATCATGAGTGGGAACAATGGTGAAACATTTGCTTTCCTAACCCACAGTGATCTGGCAACAACAGCAAACCTGGCTGACGAGAGCGAAATGAGCACAAAACAGACATTAAACCATGACGGGACCCTTTCTGAACTCTGGGGGCTCATCTGCTGGGAGAAACTGAGATTTTTGTTGTTGTTTTCTCTCTCTTCATTCCCCTTTTAATTCTTTGTCCCACCACTCTAATATAGGTTATATACACACTTATCTTCCGAACAACCCAATCTACAGCTTGCCGTTCTATTACAATGTTCTACTGAGTATGTACACATTTAAAATTGCTCGACGATCTCCAAGATTTGAGAACAGGTGCATTATTTCAATCAAAGAAAAATGTACCGCACCACAGCCTGCAGTCCAAGGCCAATCTGCTCTCTTGCGTGTCTGGTGAAATCGGGTGAAAGTGAGTTGAACCCCAAACTACTGCAAACACTGTACCGCCGTGTGTTTATCTGAATTTTAAAACGGCTCTCCTTCATTTCAATGCACAAATCCAGTGTCATGTGAGAGTACCTTTAAGAAATGGATGTTTAAGCAATGTACCTTTCAGGAATGGAGTTGATCATATTACTGAAGGGATGTCACAGGGGGGAGCTGAGCTCACTTCTGCTTTTGGTTTCAGTTTTGCTGAGAGCAGCTAAAAGGTGCCTGGCTAGTTTTACTGTGAGCTGCTTAAAAGGAGAAAGCCAGTTTGAGACAGCAGCTTGGGAACTTCTGGTTTGCTGTGATCTGCTTGAAGGGAGAAAGCCAGGTTTGAGAAAGCAGCTTGGGTGTGTCTGTGTTTGCAGTGAGTGCTTGGGTGTGTCTGTGTTTGCAGTGAGTTGGATCTGCTGTGTTCTCTGCCATGAAAGACTATCTCTGGATCATTTGGGTGATTTAAACTCATAATAGTAAAGCCTTTAACCGGATGTGTTTCTGTTTAAAGGTGTTAAGTCTCTTTTGGATGTTTGAAGGAACATTTTGAGGGATTATTTAGTGTTGTGTTATTTTCGGGGTTATCTTTGAAGTAAGGGACGTTAAGAGATCCAATGTTTATTTAATAGGTTAATTTGAGTTCATGGAATAAACATTGTTATCTGTTAAAAACCACGTGTCCATAATTGTAATCCCACACCTGGGGAACAAGCCGTGTGCTCGGAAAAGCAACAATCCAGTAAAGGGTTGAACTCCATGATACATTTTGGGGTTCTGAAAACCCTTAACATCAGCCAAATGCCTCCAACAATGGGAGGAAGAAGGGAAGCTACACGGTTGATTGTTGGGGCAAATGCAAATTAATTCTCACAATGCAACATATAAATTAGGAGCAGGAGTAGGCCCCTCGAGCCTGCTCCACCATGAAATTAGATTGTAACTGATCTGATTGTCACCTCAACTCCACATTTCTGTCTACCTCCGATGACCTTTTGCCCCCTTGTTAATCAAGAATTTACCTGGCTCTGCCTTAAAATGCCTTTGTAATGAATGCTGAAGTCAATATTTATTGGATCAAATTGATGCAAGTAAGCGGGAAATACAGCATACACATCGGAGAAAACATCACCATGCTAATTTGAACTGAGGTGAGCAGAGTCCTTGGCAGGAGTGATGTAGTTGAGTCTCTTCTGTCTGGCTCAATGATACATGTAATATGACAAACACACCTGATGCCAATGTGACTCAGAACTAACTGACAATGTAGCTTTGAAAAAACATCCCCCCCAAGTAACCAGCCCCTGACGCTGGATCTGGCTACTGAAAAGTACATCTGACACAGGTTAACATTCTTTGCTGCACATTTAGTTAGCCACACACCATTGCTAATGATTCCATACAGTGCAGAAGGAGGCCATGCAGCCCACCGAGTCTTCACCGACCCTCCGAAAGAGCACTCTACCTAGGTCCACTCCCCCGCCCTATCCCTGTAAACCCCACTCATTGATCATGACCAATCCACCTAACCTGCACATCTTTGGACACTAAGTGGCAATTTAGCGTGGCCAATACACCTAGCCTGCATATCTTTGGACTGTGAGGGGGGAAACTGGAACACCCGAGGAAACCGACACAGACACGGGGGAAAAGTGCAAACTCCACAGACAGTCACCCAAGGTCGGAATCGAACCCAGGTCCCAGGCGCTGTGAGGCAGCAGTGCTAACCACCATGCTGCCCATTCCCTGATTTTCCAAAACAGTTTAGGTTTTATTGATCTAATCTCTGTGCCGAGGCAAACAAGGATTGCCATTTAAGACTGTGGGCTTTTACTGGGGTATTTGTTGAGGTTTGGGGGGATAGGATCAATTTAAAATTCAAAACTGAACCCAGTGTTTCCTGCTACCTAATTTTCCAGGAATTGACACAGGTGCATTTTGTTAACCTGCTCACCCTGCCTCTCCTTGTTCCTAAATGTGTTGACTTTCCACTGGGATTCGGATCAAGAGTGGACAAGTGTTAGCTTGCTCTTCACCCCGGCACTTCAAAATAAATGTTGTCAAACTATTCGCACCAGTGGCCTAATCAGATCCTCATATTAACACAAGCTCATGGCCTTCAAGAACCATTGGAAAGAGATCAAGAGCAGGATCCCGGCTGACCTTTCTCTTTCTAATCCAGGGGCACAGAGTCCAACTGAAGGAACCCAAACACGCTCCGCTTTGACAATAGCCTCAGCCAGGAATCGATCTGGGGCTGTAACGCTACACGTACTGTGATAACACTTATGAGGAACGTGAGGAATCCTCATTGATCTCCCCATTCGGCTCGTAGAGAATGAGGTCCCAAGGTAACGTGCGGAGGTCCGCGCAGTTGTGTCATGCTATCCCGCCCTTTAAATGCCATCCCAGATTCGGACCGTCTGTTCCTGTTAGTCCCGGGCTGGGACACTGGTGTTGTATGCTGAGAGTGCGACTTAACTTTTGAGTTAAAATAAAACTAGTTTAACCTTTAACTTTGTGGCTCCTGGATTGTGACAGTGACAAAGATCTGAACCATCAGAGGAGAGAGAGGCAGACAGCTCTAAGAAAAAGGTCAATTCAGGTTCGACTTTCTTACTGAAGCAGAGAAATATGCCACATGTCCTGAAACCCTAGAAGAATAAACAAAACGGGTCCTGTCTGAACAAGCCTGTCGGCTATCAGTATGTAATGCTTCTTCAGACATTGCGGGGTTAATAATTTACCAGATGTTAGGACTCTTGCTAAGTGGTTTAAATTGTGTTGTCTGGACAAAGCTAATAGGTCTGAATGAATGCTGCTGTAATTTCAATTTATCAGACAGAATGGGATATTGGGCAATTCTTCAAAGTGCTTCAGAACTTGGCTGCTGTGTGTTAAAAAAATGTTTCAGCTTCAGGCACCACACTATATCTGCCCAATCCACTGGTGTACTGTATCTGCAGCACTATGAATGCCGACAAAGGAATTTTGCTTTCTTAAGCCTGGCTTAATTTAAGCAGCATTCCACAGCATCCAGATTGGTCATCACTACATTGGAGATATGTGGTAAGAGTAGACCACATTGACCCTGCTCCGCGGTTAATAAGATCATGGCGGAACTTCAATTCCCTATCCCCAGGTGACTGGCACAAAAATACAGTGGCTGGCACAAAACAAAAATGCAAATACAGTCTCTGGGCAAACTATGGATCTAAACAGCCTTTGACGAATGGTGAGATGGGTGTAAGAAGGGCATTGCTACATGGTTAACAGGATGTGGTGACTAGCCTCAGCCTAGGGCAGCACGGTGGCATTGTGGTTAAAACTGCTGCCTCACAGCACCAGGGACCCAGCTGGTCTGATTAGCAGGTTTGCGGATGATACTAAGATTGCAGGAGTTGCAGATATTTATGGAGATTGTCAGAATGCAGCAGGATATAGATAGGCTGCAAGATTGGGTGGAGAAATTGCAGATGGAATTTAACTCTGGCAAATGCAAGGTGATGCATTTTGCTAGATCCAATTCAGGTGGGAGCTATAAAATAAATTTGAGGTGGTTGAGGCAGATATGTTAGCGACCTTTTAAGACTTACCTGGATAGACAAATGAACAGACTGGGTATTGAAGGATACAGTGGTTGGTCTAGATAGGACATGTGATCGGCGCAGGCTTGGAGGGTCGAAGGACCTGTTCCTGTGCTGTATTGTTCTTTGTTCTTGTTCAATTCCTGCCTTGGGTCACTGTCTGTGAGGAGTTTGTACGTTCTCCCTGTTTCTGCGTGGGTTTCCTCCAGTTGCTCTAGTTTCCTCCCATAATCCAAAGATGTACAGGTTAGGTGGATTGACCATACTAAATTATTCCTTGGTGTCCAAAAGGTTAGGTGGGATTATTGGGTTTTCGGGATAGGGTGGGTGCTGACTTGATGGGCTGAATGGCCTCCTTCTGCACTGTAGGGATTCTATGATTTTGTGATAATAATACTATGGCTACAAAAGCAGGTCAGAGGCTAGGAGTCCTATGGCGAGTAACTGACCTCCTGACTCCCCAAAGCCTGTCTACAAGTCAGGAGTGTAATGAATATTCTCCACTTGCCTGGATGTGTGCAGTTCCAACAACACTTAAGAAGCTCAACACCATCCAGGGGAACGCAGCACGCTTGATTGGCACTCCTTCTTCAAACAATCACTCCTTCTACCGCGATGAACAGTGCCAACTATGTGTACCATCTATAAGATGCACTGCAGGATCTCACCAACACTCCTCATGCAGCACCTTCTACACTCTTGGCTGCTACCATCCCGAAGGACAAGGGCAGCAGACACATGACTGGACATGATAAATTGCCGCTTAGTGTCCAGGGAAGGATGGACATGGGCAGAGTGCTCATTCGAAGGGTCGATGCAGACTCGATGAGCAAAATGGCCTCCTTCTGCACCGTAGGGATTCTATGAGATCTCCTCTCACTCTTGGTATACAATGTCTGCGAAACCAGATAATCAGCTCTTAAGAAAAGAAAATCACACTGGGGTTGCTACTCAGTTCACCCATACATGTAGACTGCTAAAGTATGTATTATAAAGTATATCTATAATCTGTCCCTTTATTGCTGGCCCGTGGGAAGTTCAAGACTTACTTATGTATCATTAATACCATTTTGCCTAAGCAGTGAAATGAGCTTATTATCTTGAATATTTTCTTGAATCCCATTGATACGTTCAGTGAAATTCAGTGAATTCTTTGAATTCATTTTTGGTCAAGTGTTTAAATTTTCTGATGGAATCCAAGCAGCTTTGAATAAGCAACAGGCATATGGGAAGGGTCTAAGGGAATAGTGGAAAATACTTCCATTTTGGCCAACTCGGTGTTAAAAATGCTGTCAATTTTATCGGTTTTATGCCGCTCAAAATGAAGTTGACATTATTAACCCTCCAAGTTTGTGTACACTTAAACAAATGTATTTCTGCATCAAATAGCATTAAAGCAAGGGCAGCATGGTGGCGCAGTGGTTAGCACTGCTGCCTCAGGGCTACGAGGTCCCAGGTTCGATCCCGACTCTGGGGTCACTGTCCGTTTGGAGTTTGCACATTTTCCCCGTGTTTGCGTGGGTTTTGCCCTCACAACCCAAAAGGTTAATTGGCCATGCTAAATTGCCCCGTAATTGGAAAAAATGAATTGGATAATCTAAAAAAAAAATTTAAATTAAAGCACAAGAGTCCACTTGCCGTTCTTATTTCCAAAACAATGCTTTGCAGGATCAATTGCCATTGGATCTTAAATTCAAACCTGTTCAGCTCACTGAACACTATTGCAACTGGAAGTTACATCTGATGCGCTATGTTTGTTTGCAGCATTGCTGTTTGCAATAGTTCGCTACATTTTGATCAGTAGAATTTGTTTCATGTTCTTCCTGTTCATTTAGAGATTCACACCCAATAATATTGCTGCTTAGGCACTGCCATCTCAGTTGCACCTTCTGCCTCCTGGTTCAGTACTTGGGACACTGAGTAACACACACCCTGGGCCACAAAAACAATCAAAGAGTGACGCCTGGGAAACTATTTCAATCCAATTGCTTTTCCCAGTGAATTCTGCAGTTCACTTATCACCTCAGACCATGCTACAAGCAGATACTGATGTCAAACCAGCTGGCCAGGGAGCAGCCGGTTTATAAGTTACTTCCCCAGAGATCCAACTGTGCTGCCCAAAGGAGAAGTTAAAATCTCAAATGTTTGGAGAAGATCTTAAGTTAAGGCTGGAGCACTTTGTAAATCAGGGGTGACTTTATACTCTGCACCAATTTTGACGCTAGCTCACTGACCTGAAATGTTTGCTTCTTTCTCACTGATGCTTGCTGAGTACTTCCAGCATTTTTCGATTGTATTTGGACTAAACACTGGATTTTCAATCCATTGAAGGTTAAATTCAAGTCTTTTGGGCACCAGGATTGTCAACTCTATTTGGACATATTCCAGAATGTTTAATAGCATGATCTCCTACCACAAAGCCCCACGTCCACTCCCACCCTCCCCCCACTGCTCACCAACATGTCCATCCTCATGGCGCGCTGCCTTCCCACCAATTGGCAAGCATTGTTTCCCGGACCTTATTCCAGCGTGGTCCTATTTCATGCCACATATATTTTGTGGGGGGTTTATTCATTCATGAAACTGCCCTTAAGCTTTCAGGCAGGGACAATTGATGAGTGAGTAGGGAATTGGTGGGGAGGGGGTTCCTTTATGGGGGAATGGGGGGAGTCTCTGTTATGGGGAGTGGGTGGGATCACCCTCATGCATGCGTACTGTGGGAGGACAGGGGGTGATTCAGCAATTCCCATGGTCGGGCGGGGAGGATGCACCTACTTGCCAGTGGGTGGGGAGGGCAGGAACTGCATTTCACAATGAGGGGGCCAGCTGGCGGAGCTCGCTATTGGGCCGCCGCTCAAAATGGCAGGCCAATAGCAAGGGATGGAATCCCTTATCATCCCCGCCATGCATATATTTGTATGGCAAGGGACAGTGTATTGCTTCTGGGGGCCACTCCCAGTAGCAGTGGCGCAAACCAGGTGCTATTGGAACATCATCTCCCAAACGGAGAATCCAGCGACAAAAGATCAGCCATGATCTCATTGAATGGCGGAACAGGCTCGAGGGGCCAGGTGGCCTACTCCTGCTCCTAGTTCTTTGTTCTTAAATCTCTGCTTAGAATCCTGCAGCGTTGCTGACAGTGAGTGGAGGGGCTCTCCTCAATCGTGCGAGTGTGCGCCTTTCAACAGAGAGATCGAGAGGATCGAGAGAATTAGGCAGTGGGCTGATGAGCAGAAGATAGTTTCAAGCTTTGGTTAGAGTTGTTCTGCTGGGGATCTACCCTACAAATATATACAGTTTTGATGCACAGATAAAATGATTCAAAAGGCAATGTTGTCTTATAACTGCCACTGCTTAAATGCAAGATTAATCAAAGGCAACCTACCTGTTAAAACATATCGCATGAGTGAATTCCTGATGAATGAAATGCCACTTAAGATATCCCAAAACCACTTGTAATGCGTCAGGATATGATGCACAAAACTGCGGCTTGGCTTCAGAAATGTGTGAATTCGTGACCAAAATGAAGCTGCAATTAGAAATGATGTCACTTAGATCAAATCAGCCATTGCTAGCATTGTTAATAAAATTCAAACTTTCACCCTTGACTAGGGGCTGGTTTAGCACACGGTGCTAAATCGCTGGCTTTTAAAGCAGACCAAGGCAGGCCAGCAGCACGGTTCAATTCCCGTACCGGCCTCCCCGAACAGGCGCCGGAATGTGGCGACCAAGGGCTTTTCACAGTAACTTCATTTGAAGCCTACTTGTGACAATAAGCGATTTTCATTTCATTTCTTCTGATTTATTTGATGTGCCCATACACGTTTAGTGGCCTCAATACTTCAACAATCCTATCTGAACATTGAAAGGTTTTTTTTGCCATTTTTCTGACCTTCTTTCTACATTTAACAAAGAACAAAGAACAAAGAAATGTACAGCACAGGAACAGGCACTTCGGCCCTCCAAGCCCGTGCCGACCATGCTGCCCGACTAAACTACAATCTTCTACACTTCCTGGGTCCGTATCCCTCTATTCCCATCCTATTCATGTATTTGTCAAGATGCCCCTTAAATGTCACTATCGTCCCTGCTTCCACCACCTCCTCCGGTAGCGAGTTCCAGGCACCCACTACCCTCTGCGTAAAAAACTTGCCTCGTACATCTACTCTAAACCTTGCCCCTCTCACCTTAAACCTATGCCCCCTAGTAATTGACCCCTCTACCCTGGGGAAAAGCATCTGACTATCCACTCTGTCTATGCCCCTCATAATTTTGTAGACCTCTATTAGGTCTCCCCTCAACCTCCTTCGCTCCAGTGAGAACAAACCGAGTTTATTCAACCGCTCCTCATAGCTAAGCCCTCCATACCAGGCAACATTCTGGTAAATCTCTTCTGCACCCTCTCTAAAGCCGCCACATCCTTCTGGTAGTGTGGCGACCAGAATTGAACACTATACGCCAAGTGTGGCCTAACTAAGGTTCTATACAGCTGCAACATGACTTGCCAATTCTTATACTCAATGCCCCGGCCAATGAAGGCAAGCATGCCGTATGCCTTCTTGACTACCTTCTCCACCTGTGTTGCCCCTTTCAATGACCTGTGGACCTGTACTCCTAGATCTCTTTGACTTTCAATACTCTTGAGGGTTCTACCATTCACTGTATATTCCCTACCTGCATTAGACCTTCCAAAATGCATTACCTCACATTTGTCCGGATTAAACTCCATCTGCCATCTCTCCGCCCAAGTCTCCAAACAATCTAAATCCTGCTGTATCCTCAGTCCTCATCGCTATCTGCAATTCCACCAACCTTTGTGTCGTCTGCAAACTTACTAATCAGACCAGTTACATTTTCCTCCAAATCATTTATATATACTACAACGAGCAAAGGTCCCAGCACTGATCCCTGTGGAACACACTGGTCACAGCCCTCCAATTAGAAAAGCATCCTTCCATTGCTACTCTCTGCCTTCTATGACCTAGCCAGTTCTGTATCCACCTTGCCAGCTCACCCCTGATCCCGTGTGACTTCACCTTTTGTACTAATCTACCATGAGGGACCTTGTCAAAGGCCTTACTGAAGTCCATATAGACAACATCCACTGCCCTACCTGCATCAATCATCTTTGTGACCTCCTCGAAAAACTCTTATCAAGTTAGTGAGACACAACCTCCCCTTCACAAAACCATGCTGCCTCTCACTAATACGTCCATTTGCTTCCAAATGGGAGTAGATCCTGTCTCGAACAATTCTCTCCAGTAATTTCCCTACCACTGAAGTAAGGCTCACCGGCCTGTAGTTCCCTGGATTATCCTTGCTACCCTTCTTAAACAGAGGAACAACATTTGCTATTCTCCAGTCCTCCGGGACATCCCCTGAAGACAGTGAGGATCCAAAGATTTCTGTCAAGGCCTCAGCAATTTCCTCTCCAGCCTCCTTCAGTATTCTGGGGTAAATCCCATCAGACCCTAGGGACCTATCTACCTTAATATTTTTTAAGACACCTAACACCTCGTCTTTTTGGATCTCAATGTGACCCAGGCTATCTACACACCCTTCTCCAGACTCAACATCTACCAATTTCTTCTCTTTGGTGAATACTGATGCAAAGTATTCATTTAGTACCTTGCCCATTTCCTCTGGCTCCACACATAAGATTCCCTTGCCTATCCTTCAGTGGGCCAACCCTTTCCCTGGCTACCCTCTTGCTTTTTATGTACGTGTAAAAAGCCTTGGGATTTTCCTTAACCCTATTTGCCAATGACTTTTCATGACCCCTTCTAGCCCTCCTGACTCCTTGCTTAAGTTCCTTCCTACTTTCCTTATATTCCACGCAGGCTTCGTCTGTTCCCAGCCTTTTAGCCCTGACAAATGCCTCCTTTTTCTTTTTGACAAGGCCTACAATATCTCTCGTTATCCAAGGTTCCCGAAAATTGCCGTATTTATCCTTCTTCCTCACAGGAACATGCCGGTCCTGAATTCCTTTCAACTGACACTTGAAAGCCTCCCACATGTCAGATGTTGATTTGCCCTCAAACATCCGCCCCCAATCTATGTTCTTCAGTTCCCGCCTAATATTGTTATAATTAGCCTTCCCCCAATTTAGCACATTCATCCTAGGACCACTCTTATCCTTGTCCACCAGTACTTTAAAACTTACTGAATTGTGGTCACTGTTACCGAAATGCTCCCCTACTGAAACATCTACCACCTGGCCGGGCTCATTCCCCAATACCAGGTCCAGTACCGCCCCTTCCCTAGTTGGACTGTCTACATATTGTTTTAAGAAGCCCTCCTGGATGCTCCTTACAAACTCCGCCCCGTCTAAGCCCCTGGCACTAAGTGAGTCCCAGTCAATATTGGGGAAGTTGAAGTCTCCCATCACCACAACCCTGTTGTTTTTACTCTTTTCCAAAATCTGTCTACCTATCTGCTCCTCTATCTCCCGCTGGCTGTTGGGAGGCCTGCAGTAAACCCCCAAATTGTGACTGCACCCTTCTTATTCCTGATCTCTACCCATATAGCCTCACTGCCCTCTGAGGTGTCCTCCTGCAGTACAGCTGTGATATTCTCCCGAACCAGTAGCGCAACTCCGCCTCCCCTTTTACATCCCCCTCTATCCCGCCTGAAACATCTAAATCCTGGAACGTTTAGCTGCCAATCCTGCCCTTCCCTCAACCAGGTCTCTGTAATGGCAACATCATAGTTCCAAGTAGTAATCCAAGCTCTAAGTTCATCTGCCTTACCCGTAATACTTCTTGCATTAAAACATATGCACTTCAGGCCACCAGACCCGCTGTGTTCAGCAACTTCTCCCTGTCTGCTCTGCCTCAGAGCCCCACTGTCCCTATTCCCTAGTTCTCCCTCAGTGCTCTCACCTTCTGACCTATTGCTCCCATGCCCACCCCCCCTGCCATACTAGTTTAAACCCTCCCGTGTGACACTAGCAAACCTCGCGGCCAGGATATTTATGCCTCTCCGGTTTAGATGCAACCCGTCCTTCTTATATAGGTCACACCTGCCCCGGAAGAGCTCCCAGTGGTCCAGATAACGGAAACCCTCCCTCCTACACCAGCTGTTTAGCCACGTGTTTAGCTGCTCTATCTTCCTATTTCTAGCCTCACTGGCACGTGGCACAGGGAGTAATCCTGAGATTACAGCCCTAGGAGGTCCTGTCTTTTAACTTTCTGCCTAGCTCCCTGAACTCCTGCTGCAGGACCTCATGCCCTTAGGCATTAGGAAAATATGCTTTTTCCATTAGGTAATGGAAAACGGTCACCCTGTCCATGGGGCTCCAGAAAAAATAGTGCTTGAAAACATTCACATTATTGCAGTTTATTGTAAACAAATTCTTTAATATGTTTGCCAAACAGCCGATAAGGAAAGATTACACTTCTGATGGATCTGGCTTTATTGTGCTGAAATTGCACTTTCCAGTCCGACCATGGCTGCAGTATTAAAAAAGACTGGCGTTTGGATAGTGCTTTTCACCATCACTGGATGTCTCAAAACCCTTCACAGCCAATTAAGTGAGTGGGATTCTCGGGCCGCGCCCACTCGGCGACCGGAAATTCCCGCCCGAGGTCAATGGACCTTGACATGGTCCATGTCCCGCCCGAGGCGATCTTGCGGCGGACGGGGCGGAAGAATCCGGCCCTGTATCTTTGAAGCGTAGTCGCTGTTGTAATGTAGAAATTCAGCAGCCAATTTGCACAGAGCAAACTCCCACAAACACCAATGTTTGTGTTGATGTTAATTCAGGAATAAATATTGACCAGGACACCAGGGATAATAATCTTTATTCGGGTCACAAGTAGGCTTACATTAACGCTGCAATGAAGTTACTGTGAAAATCCCCCAGTCGCCACACTCCGGCGCCTGTTCGGGTACACTGAAGGAGAATTCAAAATGTCCAATTCAACTAACAGTATATCTTTCGGGACATTGTGGGAGGAAACCGGGGCACCCAGAGGAAACCCATTCCGACATGGGGAGAACGTGCAGACTCCGCACAGACAATGACCCAAGCCAGGAATCGAACCTGGGACCCTGGTGCCATGAAGCAGCTGTGCTAACCACTGTGCTACCGTGCCGCCAATAAAGTCCCCGGCTCTTCATCGAAATAGTGCCATGGAACCCTATTAATCCACCTGAGCAGTTAGTTGGAGGTTCAGCTTAATGTCCTATCAGAAACTATCTCCGGTAGTGTAGCACTCCCTCCAAAGCGGCACTGGGAGTGTCCGCCTTGACTTTTGTGCCCAAGCTGAATTAATTTTGCAATTTGTGCGCTAGCACCAGAAAATGATCTTAAAGCTGAGTTTTTTCCACAATTATAAACCCCACTAGTTTACTGATGCCCTTCAGAGAAGGTAACCTATCCCTCCCTCAATTTGGCCCACATATTACCCCAGTTCCAAATCACCCGTTTGATTCTCAATGCCAGCTAGAGATGCCCAATAAATACTGCTCATGCTGCCCACATCTGAAGAACAAATAAAAAGCAATATTAATTGCCCAACAGCATAAGCCACACTGAGTCCTTAAAGAGTTGGACGGAGTCAGGGAACAGATTGCTCCCTTATAACCTTTAGATTTAAGGGACGTCTTGAGTTCTTTTTGAGTCCACCATTCCATAGTAAGCACTTTCAAAAAATATATAACATTTATTGATAGAATAAAAATTACTCAGAACAAAATACATGTTCAATATTACAACTTGAATTTCGTCAACTTGCCAAAGCAGTTTGCTTGGATTCAACCATTGAGGGATTAATGGAATGCTTTGAAATAAATATTTCATTTGGTTGAAAGTAACCAGGTGCCAATGATAAAGATGCATTTCAACTGAGACGTAGTCTATACTCATAACTCTGATAAAAACAGTGAGCATTGAAACCACTTACGCAAACTGCAGTTAACGCCATAGTAACCAGTGCGTGTACAGTCACATTCATAATCTTCCTTCCCAATGTTGACACATATTCCTTTATTCTGGCATGGGTAGTAACAGCAGGGATTTACTGCAATAAGAAACAACCAAATTTAGAGTGAATGTCTAGAAACATTTCATTCGCGAAATTTTTGTCAGCATTTTCATTGTTCACAACAATCCCCTGCAGTGCTTGAAGGGGCCATGCTGTACACATAGAGACATCGAAAATGGGAGCAGGAGGAGGCCATTCGACCTCTCGAGCCTGCTCCGCCATTCATTGTGAACATGGCTGATCACCCAACTCAATAGCCTGGTCCAGCCTCCCCCCTCCCATATAATTTGATTCCCCAAGTGCTATATCTAACTTGTGAAATGTATTTGGGGGGTAGTTTTCAAATACCTCAACGCTTGAGACAAACAGAAAAGAGGCTTTCGCTAAAAGCATCAGTTAAGCACTCAAATGTCAATATGGAAGCAGATTTGACCTATGAGTCACCAAAGTCAGCTTGCGACTGTCCACACACATCTCATGGAGGGCATTTACAGCTACAGAGAAGGCATCTATCCCTGAGCTGTACTTGTACACTGGTCTTGAAGAAATGGAGTGGATCAATCAACCTGCTGCATTTTTAATCGGTAAGAATGAGCAACAATAATCTACACTTTAATGAGAAATGCATTATTTCACCTATCACTCCTTTCTTTAAAAGCTTAATAAAATGACTTGTAGGCAAGTTCTATTAAAGGGCCATAACTGTTTTCAAACAATGTAGGAATATATAATTTTGACCTGGAAAGTTAAAATTTGAATAAACATATACAGGGAGTGAGAACATTAAACCACACAGATTGTGTATCCTTGTCAAACACCAACTATAACAGGGCATCATAAACATTACGTCAAGAAAAGGAACACAGACAACAACCAACAAGATATTCCATCGCAGAAGCAGCAGCATAACTGATATATCAAATAAGTGGGTCTCATAACCTGGGGTTCAGCAGGTCACAGGACACTAATGAAACCTCAAGCAGGTCACGGGACACTTATTTAAAAAAAAAAAAATTTAGAGTACCCAATTCATTTTTTCAATTAAGGGGCAATTTAGCGTGGCCAATCCACCGAGCCTGCACATCTTTGGGTTGTGGGGGTGAAACCCACACAAACACAGGTAGAATGTGCAAACTCCACACGGACAGTGACCCAGAGCCGGGGTCGAACCTGGGAGCTCGGTGCCGTGAGGCAGCAGTGCTAACGAGTGCGCCACTGTGCTGCCAAAGGGACACTTATAATGGTTGCCCCCTTCTACATCCTGTATAAAACTGGAGGGCCATGAACTGTGAGCTGGCTCCTGTAGTAGAGTAACTGCTCTGTACTCTTGTTGCATTAAACCTTTTTCCCTTTGACTCAGTCTGTTCAAATCGGTGTGGAATTCCAGACTTTGTAATAATGAGCTTCTTCCAATAGTTGTATAAAAAGATGTGACGTCTTTAAGAAAATGAAAAAGAATTAAGGGAGAGGTGATCACTTCAGGTAGAGTGAAGAGGGGGCAAATTCAGGTTGATAAAATAAAAATAAGAATAAGCAAAAAAAGCAGCAGCTGGAAGGAAAAGACAATGTTCACTCTGAAAGGGTAAGTTGCAGAACGTACAGCCTATGCACAAAGTTACGCGAGAAGCCGATGAACATAATTAACTGGACACCTTCTAATTGGAAGCCTGATAATCGCACCGATATTTCCAGGTGGACTACAGCTTCGAACGAAGCAAGGGTGGGGGGCGCGTTTCTAAGTGGGCGATTTTTTGGGGGGTGGGGAACGTTTCTAAGTGGCCGATGTTTCATGGTTGCTCATCCCAAGCAAGCAATTCTAATCAGAATCAAAACTATATCGACAAGGTGGCCAAGGGAAGAGGTCAGGGTGATTTCAGCTGTTTGGTCCAATACTGGTCCAATACTGAGTGGAGCAAATTGAAATGTGCAGTGAAATCTAGAGGACAGCTCCAAAAATGTGAAAACAGATATCAATCTAACGTTTCCATACAACTGAGTTTTGTTTGGCACAATTCTCCTGATAGCAGCATCATCAAAGAACAAAAGATGGCTGAATTTTAAGCGCAAAGTGCTTTCAGCAAAGTCAAGTTTTTGGACACTTCCAGTCATTAAAAATCAGCGTACTAACAGGCAGGGAACTGTCATAGAATTCCAACAGTGCAGAAGGAGGCCATTCAGCCCATCACATCTCCACCCATCCTCTGAAAGAGCACTCTACTTAGGCCGACTCCCCTGCCCTATCCCCATAACCTCACCTAACCTGCACATCTTTGAATACTTAGGGGTAATTTAGCATGGCAATCCAAATAACCCGCACATCTTTGGATTGTGGGAAGAAACCAGAGCACCCGGAGGAAACCCACGCAGACACGGGGAGAACGTGCAGACTCCGCACAGTCACCCGAGACCGGAATTGAAGCCGGTACCCTGGTGCTGTGAGGCAGCAGCTCTGTCCACTATACCACCCTGCCGCCCATTTAACACGCAGATTTTAAATGTGTTTTTTTGTGATAAAACCCACACTCAGCTGTATTATCCAAATTTTTATCAAGTTATCAGTCTTATAAAAATGTAGGATTAAGACACTGCCCAATTGCTTTTCTTCGTGGCAGATTTTGCGTTTGGCGTTACGCAAATAATTTTGAGCATAAAGGAGAGAAAATAAAATCAATTTTCAAAACGGGCAAAAGTTGTTCCCTGCGCTGTCAGAGGAAACTCTACCCCACCAACTCTTGCACACCACCTCAAAACTTTCAGAATGTCGTCTTGGAAGACAGAGAAGTGCATTATTGGTACAATACAAAATCTTAATTTAGAAGTCTCACATTTCTATTACAAAATTTAGGAACAGCCGTCCAAGTACCCCTCCATTCTGCCCCCCCAAAACTATTTATACTGAAATCGGCCACCCACCAGCCATACAAACCAGATGAACACATACTACATGCTATGTTCATCGAATCCAAAGACACGCTGTGCAACAGTCACAATAGCCATCAATCAGCAATAGTAGCTGTCATTGAAAATCATATCATCGAATCATAGAATTTACAGTGCAGAAGGAGGCCATTCAGCCCATTGAGTTTGCACCAGCCCTTGGAAAGTGCATTCTACTCAAGCCCCATGCACCCACCCTATCCCCGTAACCCCACCTAACCTTTTTGGACACTAAGGGCAATTTAGAATGGCCAATCCACCAAACCTGCACATCTTTGGACTGTGGGGGAAAACCGGAGCACCCAGAGGAAACCCACGCACACATGGGGAGAACGTGCCGACTCCACACAGACAGTGACCCAAGCAGTGAATCGAACCTGAGACCCTGGAGCTGTGAAGCAATTGTGCTAACCATTATGGTAGCGTGCTGCCCATGGGAGCCGTTCACAAACATGGATAGCTCCCACCAGTGAAAAATACAACAGGAATTGCCTATCCAAGCCCACCATAAAATGTCATGTTCCAAGGGGGATAAGTATCTCCCTTACACAGGATAGAAATAATGGGCTGGATTACCCATGCCACCGCCCTCCCCCACCTCCCTAAACCTCCCCCCCCGTATTTCATGGTGGTAGAGGCAGTCCGCTACTGGCCGGCGGCATAATCATCTGATCCCGCCACTGTCAATGTGGCTTTCCTGTTTATACACTCCCCACCACCAGGAAACCTGCGGACTTTGCCATTGGCAGGAACAGTGAGCAAATTCTGGTCAATCTCTCACTATCTAATGGGGAATTTAATCACAGTCATTCAGGGAGCATAACAAAATTAATACATTAAAAAATCCACACCAAACCAGTTAGCCTCACCCAGCCATTTATTTAGGACTCAAGCTTTTAAACTACCTATTTTACTGCAAGGCCTCAAAGCTGTTTTCATATCGGAGACCCACTCATAACAGAGACCCAGCCCCCATTCGTCACCCCTGCCTGGAATCTAAAGAGTAGTCCAGCAGAAACAGTGAAGCAAAATTCACTGCCTTTGGACTTCCGGTGGCGGCGATGAGGGAGTGAGCCGCACATTCAGTGGCTCTCACTCCGGCCGGATTTGCGGTCCTGGTTTCCCGACTTTTTGGAACTTTTGTGCGCTAGAAAAGAGGGCCACAAAGTTGCTGATCTAAACGTGCGGAGCTGCATGGAAACAAAGAGGAGCAGAAAGCAGCGAAAGCAGGAAAAGAAAGGGCAGAGACAAAGTGGTGGGGGAGTTGACCCGGGACCAAAGACGGCTGACGTACGGACCGCGGACCAGACGATCCAAGCAGCGCTGGACAATATGCTGCAGGTCATAAAAGGACGTTTTGAAGCAATGAAGCGGGATAACTTAGAACCACTAGAGGCCCAGGACAAAAAGGTCAAGAAGCTGGAGCATGCGGTGGAGGAACAGGCGGACACACAAACAACCGCTGCAATAGAGATAGGTGGGTTAAAGGAGCGACAGAGAAGGCTGCTTGACAGACTCGAAGACCTGGAAAACAGAGCCCGCAGACAAAATCTGAGCATTGTTGGCCTCCCGGAGGGGGCCGAAGGAGCGGACGCCACGACATTTGTGGCAGACCTGTTGCAGCAGCTGATGGGGGCTAACCCCTTTCCGCGACCGCTGGAGCCGGATGGGGCACACAGAGTGCAGGTGAGGCAGCCGCGACCGGGGGGCACCCCCCGACCAGTGGTGGTCAGGTTCCACAGGTTCACGGATAAGGAGCGGGTCCTTCAGTGGGCAAAGAGTACAAAGAGCTATACATGGAACAACAATGTCCTGCGCATCTACCAGGACCTGAGACAAGAGGTGGCCAGGCGACGAGCAGCCTTTAAACGAATTAAGGAGATTTTGTTCAAAAAGTACGTGAAGTTCAGTCTGCTTTTCCCGGCGCGTCTTTGAGTCACGCACCAGAGCCAGCATTACTACTTTGTGGACCCCGATGAGGCGATGGAGTTCGCAAAGGATCAGGGACAGGTGCCGAACTGAGGGCCACGGACTCAAGCCAGAGTCTGAGTATTATTGTTTACGTGACTTCTATTTTTCTTGGGTTGACTTTCTATTTTATGTTGCTTCACAGGTACTTTGTACTTTTTTCGCTGCCTTTGGTTAAAATGGGCGAGGGGGAGACAGGTGCCCCCTCCCTCTTTTCTTTTTTCGGTTTGCTTTTTCTTTGTGTTTTTTCTTTTTGGAGCTTCCATCGTAACAGAAATTTGGCCGGGAAGCAATGGGGGTTAAAGTTATTTGATGCAGGGGGGTTACACGGGTACTGTGATGCTGTGTTTTTCTTTTATTAAGGGGCGATTGGCATCAGTCAGCTGTGTACACAACTGGAATAGCATTACAGCTGGAGCGGTCTCGGGTCTTTGTTTGATTGCCCTTTTTTGTTTGATCTTCCTTATCTCAGAGAGACTGCTTGAGCAGGACAGACCAGGGGAATTGGTGTGGATGGGTGGGGGAATGAGCTCGGGGGAACAATGGGAGCGAGACAAGTGGGTGCCGGAGAGATGAGTCATCGGGCCAGCATAAGTTAGTCAAGGGAGTCAGGTGGGGGGTATGCATACAGCCAGTATATGGCAGGGGTCGGGTTTCAGAGGGTTGTTGTTGCTGGGGGGCGGGGGGGGGGGGGGGGGGGGGGGGGAGCTATTCTGCTGACATGGGAGGGATCTAAATTAGGGCCCAAGAAGGGTTATGGTTGACCGGCACGGGTGGAGGGGGGGAAGGGTGCAGGTGCCCGCCAACCAGGCTGACCACCTGGACTGTCAGAGGACTAAACGGGCCAGTCAAGAGGGCGCATGTGTTCGCGCATTTGCGGGCTCTAAAGGCGGACGTAATCATGCTGCAGGAATCACGTCTGAAAGTGACTGACCAGACCAGACTAAGGAAGGGCTGGATTAGCCAGGTCTTCCACTCGGGCTTAGACTCTAAGTCCAGGGGGGTGGCAATCATGATCAATAAACGGGTTCAATTTGAGGCGGAGGGCACAATTGCAGACGGAGTTGGGACGATGCTGACTTCATTAAAAGGGTGCTGGGGAAAATCCCAGACTTAGACTCACGCAAGCTGATCATGGGTGGGGATTGCAACACGGTCCTCGGCCCCGGACTAGACAGGTCATGCTCCAGAACGGGTAGGCTCCCAGCGATGGCAAGGGAACTGGGGGGGTTCACGGAGCAGATGGGAGGCGGGGGGGGGGGGGAGAGACCCATGGAGAGCCAGACGGCCGACAGGAAGTGAATATTCGTTCTACTCGCATGTTCACAAAGTATATTCTAGAATTGATTTTTTCATCATGAGCAGGGGCTGTGTAGGCGGGGTAAAAAACACGGAGTACTCGCGATCACCATCCCGGATCATGCCCCACACTGGGTTCACCTGCAGGTTTGCAAAGGGAGTTACCAGCGCCCACAATGGAGGTTAGACGTAGGATTGCTAGTAGATGAAGGGGGTGCGAGAGATTGCGGAAGTACATGCAGAACTACCTGCAGGTTAATGACACGAGGAAGTCTCAGCAGCGACCCTGTGGGAGGCGCTGAAGGCGGTGGTAAGGGGGAGCTGATTTCAATCCGGGCCCACAGAGATAGAATGGACAGAGCGGGAATGGACAGACTGGACAAGGAGATTCATCGGACAGACAGGGAATACGCAGAGGCTCCAAGGGAGGACCTACTTAGAGATAGACGGAGACTGCAGGCCGAGCTGGGAGTGTTGTCCACGAGCAAAGCCGTGGAACAACTTAGGAAGGCAAAGGGTGTGGTCTATGAGCATGGGGAGAAAGCTAGTAGATTGCTTGCACAGCAACTCAGGAGGAAGGAGGCGACCAGAGAAATAGGCAGGGTAATTGAAGGTATGGGAACAGAGTGGATGACCGTCAGGACTGAACAGAGTGTTTCGGGAGTTTTATAGCAAGCTCTATACCTCGGAACCCCCTGAGGAGCCGGAGGAGATGAAGCGCTTCTTTAGATGGACTGACCTTCCCAAATGTGGGCAGGAGGCTAGTAGACGGACTGGGGCCCCCGATTAGAGCGGAGGAAGTACTGGGGGGCTTGAAGGCCATGCAGTCAGGTAAATCCCCGGGGCCGGATGGATACCCAGTGGAGTTCTACAAAATGTTCTTGGAGAAGGGGCAGCACGGTGGCGCAGTGGTACCACTGCAGTCTCAGGGCGCCGAGGTCCCAGGTTCGATCCCGGCTCTGGCTCATTGGCCGTGTGGAGTTTGCACGTTCTCCCCGTGTTTGCGTGGGTTTCGCCCCCACAACACAAAGAGTTGGTTGATTGAACAGGCTAAATTGCCCCTGAATTGGAAAAATGAATTGGGTACTCTAAATTTATTTTTTTTAAGTTCTCAGCGATAGTGGGGCCGGTGCTGACTAGGGTATTTAACGAGGCGAGGGACAGATGATGTCACAGGCTACCATTTCGTTGATATTAAAACGGGATAAAGACCCGGAAGCGTGTGGGTCATACAGCCCAATCTCCCTGATTAACATCGACGCCAAGCTCCTGGCTATGGTCTTGGCGCTTAGAATTGAGGACTGTGCCCCGGAGGCGATCTGGGAAGACCAAATATGGTTTGTTAAAGGCAGACAGCTGGTAGCCAACTTAAGAAGACTACTCAACGTGATCATGATGCCCGCGGAGGGCAGAGAGGTAGAGGCAGTGGTGGCAATGGATGCCGAGAAGGTCTTTGACCGGGTGAGTGGGACTATTTGTGAGAGGTACTTGGACGGTTCGGGTTCAGAGAGGGCTTTGTCGACTGGGTCAGACTATTGTACCAGGCCCCAAAAGCTAGTGTAAGGACGAATAGGACAACATTGGACTATTTTAGACTACACCGGGCGACCAGACAGGGATGTCCACTCTCCCCGTTGCTGTTCGCACTGGCTATAGAACCTCTGGCGATTGCTCGGAGAAATGCGAGGGGGTGGAAGGGAATGATTAGGGGAGGGGTGGAACACAGAGTCTCGCTTTACGTGAACGACCTGCTCCTGTACGTATCGGACCCACTGGCTGGGATGGACAGTATACTGGGAATCTGGCCGGTTCTCAGGGTACAAACTGAACATGACTAAGAGTGAGATGTTTGTAGTGCAGGCAAGGGGCCAGGAGAATAGGTTGAAGGGGCTGCCATTTAGGATGGTTGGAGGAAGTTTCAGATACTTGGGGATACAAGTGGCGCGAGATTGGGGCAGGCTGCACAAGCTAAATCTGACTTGGGTGGTGGAACAAATCAAGAGAGAGTTTCGGAGATGGGATGCACTCCCGCTATCACTTGCGGGGAGAGTGCAGACGGTAAAGATGACAATCCTCCCAAGATTCCGGTTTATTTTTCAGTGCCTCCCGATTTTCATCCCACGGTCCTTCTTCAAAAGGGTAAACAAGATTATTATGGGCTTTGTCTGGGCGGGAAAGTCCCTGCGGGTGAAGAAAGCGATGCTTGACAGGAACCGTAACGAGGTGGGGTTGGCGCTGCCGAACCTTAGCAACTATTACTGGGTGGCCAACATAGCCATGGTAAGGAGTTGGATGGTGGGTACGGGGTCTATTTGGGGGCGAGTGAAGGCGGCTTCGTGCAGGGGAACCAGTTTGGCAGCCCTGGTCACGGCTCCCCTACCGCTCCCGCCGGAGAGAAGTATGGCTCTCGGACATGCCGATCTTTCTTAGTCTGGAAAAAATTAAGTTCGCCTTGAGAGGATCTTTATTAGGGTTCGCCCGAAGGTGGCAACAATTCATCGACTTCTTCGCGGAGAATTAAACGTCAGCATGGGGGGGGTAGATGAGAGTAGAATAGGGGTGATAAATAGGCAGGTACTGTTTATGCAAGGGATTTGGTTATTTGCACTATGTTTTTGTTGATATTTGCGCATTACTGTACACTAACTGTTTACAATGCCAAAAATACCTCAATTAAATTGTATACTAAAAAAAAAATTCACTGCCTTTTCACTTAGCTGTCCCTTATACCTACTGCCTTAATCAGGTGTTTAGAAAACAACAGCAGCTGTTACTTCATAGAAAGCCAAAACCACATCACAAGGTTTTAAAGCCCCTCAGATCCATTGATCTGCAAGGCTTCCATTCACTCCATAGAGGAACAACTTTTCGTAGAGTGTAATTGACAGCATCTAGGAAGCCGGATGTCTGAATTGTTTGTTTTCATTTCCTTTCATGTTTGAATGCATCTCAAGTAGCCTGCTGTGAACCTGCCCGCACTGTTTAGAAAGATCTATAGAACATAGAACATTACAGCGCAGTACAGGCCCTTCGCCCCTCGATGTTACGCCGACCTGTGAAACCACTCTAAAGCCCATCTACACTATTCCCTTATCGTCCATATGTCTATCCAATGACCATTTGAATGCCCTTAGTGTTGGCGAGTCCACTACTGTTGCAGGCAGGGCATTCCACGCCCTTACTACTCTCGGAGTAAAGAACCTACCTCTGACATCTGTCTTATATTTATTTCCCCTCAATTTAAAGCTCTGTCCCCTCGTGCTAGACATCACTATCCGAGGAAAAAGGCTCTCACTGTCCACCCTATCCAATCCTCTGATCATCTTGTATGTCTCAATTAAGTCACCTCTTAACCTTCTTCTCTCTAACAAAAACAGCCTCAAGTCCCTCAGCCTTTCCTCATAAGATCTTCCCTCCATACCAGGCAACATTCTGGTAAATCTCCTCTGCACCCTTTCCAATGCTTCCACATCCTTCCTATAATGCGGCGACCAGAATTGCACGCAATACTCCAAATGCGGCCGCACCAGAGTTTTGAACAGCTGCAACATGACCTCATGGCTCCGAAACTTAATCCCTACCAATAAAAGCTAACACACCGTACGCCTTCTTAACAACCCTCTCAACCTGGGTGGCAACTTTCAGGGATCTATGTACATGGACACCGAGATCTCTCTGCTCATCCACACTGCCAAGAATCTTACCATTAGCCCAGTACTCGGTCTTCCTGTTATTCCTTCCAAAATGAATCACCTCACACTTGTCTGCATTAAACTCCATTTGCCACCTCTCAGCCCAGTGCTGCAGCTTATCTACGTCCCTCTGTAACTTGTAACATCCTTCTGCACTGTCCACAACTCCACCGACTTTAGTGTCATCTGCAAATTTACTCACCCATCCTTCTACGCCCTCCTCCAGGTCATTTATAAAAATGACAAACAGCAGTGGCCCCAAAACAGATCCTTGTGGTACACCACTAGTAACTGGTCTCCAGTCTGAACATTTCCCATCAATCACCACCCTTTGTCTTCTTCCAGCTAGCCAATTTCTGATCCAAACTGCTAAATCACCCTGAATCCCATGCCTCCGTATTTTCTGCAGTAGCCTACCGTGGGGAACCTTATCAAACGCTTTACTGAAATCCATATACACCACATCAACTGCTTTACCCTCATCCACCTGTTTGGTCACCTTCTCAAAGAACTCAATAAGGTTTGTGAGGCACGACCTACCCTTCACAAAACCGTGTTGACTATCTCTAATCAAATTATTCCTTTCCAGATGATTATACATCCTATCTCTTATAAACCTTTCCAAAACTTTGCCCACAACAGAAGTAAGGCTCACTGGTCTATAGTTACCGTGGTTGTCTCGACTCCCCTTCTTGAACAAGGGGACAACATTTGCTATCCTCCAGTTTTCTGGCTATGATTAACAGCTCCTGACCACATCAAAAGCAGTTAAGTGCTTTCTGCTGAGAAAAAGAAGAAGTGGTGCTCCGGCTCTCTGGGCCAGGATTCAAGTGGGTGTGAATTGGTGCAGGTATTTGTCAGCCTGGCCTTGGTACGGTGAATCTCACAGTGGGCCAAGTGGATAAGTCCTTTTGTTATGTACCCCCAAAGTCCATCGGAGGGTTCCCTCGCCCTACAATGCAAATCCTGCCCACCCCACCAGATTCCCCACCAGACCCGCCATCAGAGCCCCGCACTCAAGCCCCCCATAATACATGGAGGCAGGAGATGAGCCCCCTGAAATCCCATGCTAGATATCTGGCCTTGTGAAGTGAGTTCTCTTCATCCTCCCTCCTCTCTGCAGAGCTTTCCCTCTCTGCAGCCTCAGCTCCATTTTTCTGTCATGTTGCAGACACAGAGACACAGCAACTATGTCCCCTGTAACAGTGACAACTTTCCTCCTAACAGGTCACAAAACCTCTCCCACCTCCCTGTCAGGGCGCACTGACAATGCCTTCCAAATCTAGTAAACCACCAAGACCCTGCCAAGAGCAGACTCCAGAACTTCCACAAACTTTGCAAAAACAAAAGTGAGTTAAAAGCACCTCACCAGCTGTTGAGTGGTGCAAGGAGTCCTTTGTGCAGCTGAATACATGTTCTGCTATGAGTGATTAGGAGAGAACATTAACTTGACTTTCCTTGCCCAAGTTTACAGAACGTACATCAATTCAACCTGAGAGGTTGCTTGAAATTACAGTCTGCTCAGTGTACAAGTTGCTGGCACATGCACGGTACACCCACGGCAGCATCCTCCCAAGCACGGGGCACCATGCAGGCTGTGCCGTAAGTTCTTCATCCACCATTTTACGGTCTCAGGCTTCCATAGCACTGGCTCCAGCAGCCGCGTCATGTAGCTGAATTGTTCGCCCCTTGTGTCAACATAAACCTCTACTCTATGAAATATAGCATACTGTTGTCACCCTTTACAATGGAATCGCCGGTGGAAACTCTGATGCTAAATTATATTTCCCCTCAGAAAAATCACTCAATTTAATCCCAGCATTTTCCTCCTGAAAATTCCTGATTGTTCAGCCGCATAATTTCCTGATGTCTGAAATAAGGATCTAAATAAAAATAAAATTTTAAAATACATAGGAACACAGGAAGAGGTGGTGGCCATTTAACCCCGCGAGCCTGTTCCATCACTTATCTGAGCCTTGACATAATTCCCTCACTTTAGCTCAGTTGGCCAGACAACTGGTCTGTGATGCAGAGCGAGGCCAGCAGCGCAGGTTCACTTCCTGTACTGGCTGAGATGGTTCATGAAGGCCCTGCCTTCTCAGCCTTGCCCGAGGTGTGGTACTCCTTGGGTTAAATCTCCACCATTCAGCTTTCCCCATCAAAGGGTAAAGCCGCCTGTGGTCATCTGGGACTATTACCTTTACCTTACTCACCTTTGCAATAAACACATCATCATTGGTTAACAAGAGCGTATTAAAATTAGATTTAAAACAAACAATTGACCTCGATACACTGACATTTGCAGAGGGGGTATTCCAAAAATCTTGTCCTTTGCATGTAGACGAGTTTCCTAACTGCACTCATGAAAGATCTGACAACAAATTTTAGGTTACGACTCCTAGTCCTGGACTCTACGACCATTAATAATTGGAAATTATTTATATGTACTAGGGGACCCTCGTGCAGCTGAATGCACACTCAGCTATGAGTGGTTAGGAGAACATTAATTTCAGGACAAGTTGGAAAAAAAAAACTTAACGTAATAAAAATCTCCAACAATTGAACATGAAGGAATTACAGGGGAGGTGATGGCATAGTGGTATTTTCACTGGAATAGTAACTAAGACACGCAAGGCAATGCTCTGGGGACCCGTGTTCGAATCCCACCACGGTAGCTGGTGAAATTTGAATTCAATAAAACATCTGGAATTAAAAGTCTAATGATCACCAGGAAACCATTGCCGATTGCCATCGGCAATCCCATCTGGTTCGCGAATGTCCTTTAGGGAAGGAAATCTGCCATCCTTACCTGGTCTGGCCTACATCTGACTGCTGATCCACAGCAAGGTGGTTGACTCTTAAAATGCCACTCAGCTCAAGGGCAATTAGGGATGGGTAACAAATCTTGGCCTTGCCCACAACACCCACACCCCATGAAAGAATTGAAAAAAAGAATGAGACTTTGCGCATGTAATAGTTCATTTTCAGTACCCAAGATGCTGAATGGCATAGTTTAACATTTATACTTAGACTGAGATGGACAGGAGTTCACTTACACTTTCCTTGGCAAGTTTAACACATAGCTATCACACAAACCAACAACTTCACATCAATGGATTCTGATGACGAGCTCGACAGCGAGATGCCATTTTCGTGAAGCTAATGATGCAACAGCAGAACTCAGGCAGGAACCTCTGGATATTTGAGTTCAACCATGCTATGATAGTACGTTATTTACACATGACAGGGTACCACCATCTGAAAACAGGCAGTCCAACAAAAAGTTCCTTTAACGGCCGTAGTGGCCAGAGCGCCAGTATAAATGAAGTGCAATTAATTTCAGGGTTGCTACCACCAGACTTACATCAGAAGACCCAAGTCAAGATCTACTCCTGTGTTTCTCTTAAGATAATATAATATTACTGAATCACAGAAATACAGAAGGGGCCCTTTGGCCCATTGAGTCTGCACCGACAAATGAAAAACACCTGACCTACCTAGAATCATAGAATTATAGAATTTACAGAGCCTGACGAAGCCATTCGGCCCATCGAGTCTGCACCAGCTCTTGGAAAGAGCACCCTATACCTCCACCCTATCCCTGTAACCTAGTAACCCCACCTAACCAAAGGGAAATTTAGCATGGCCAATCCACCTAACCTGCACATCTTTGGACTGCCTAATCCAATTTGCCAGCACTTGCCTTGAATGCTGTGATGTGCTAAGTGCTCATCCAGATATTTTTAAGGATGGGAGACAACCCAACTCTACCTACTCACCCACCCACCCAGGAAGTGCATTTGAGACCGTTATCACTCTCTGGTTAAAAAGAGTTTTTCTCACATCGCCCCTAACCCTCCTTCCCTGACATTGAAATTGTGCCCGTCCCCTTGCGATTGATCCTTCAACTAAGGGGAACAGCTGCTCCCTTTCCACCCTGTCCATAACCTTCATAATCTTGTACACCTCAATCAGGTTACCCCATCAGTCTTCTCTGCTCCAGCAAAAGCAACCCAAGCCTATCCGACCTCTCTTCATAACTTTAATGTTCCATCCCAGGCAACATCCTGGTGGATCGCGTCTGCACCTCCTCCTGTGCAATCACATCCTTCCTATAATGTGGTAACCAGAATTGCACACAATACTCCAGCTGTGGCCTCACCAAAGTTCTACTCAACTCCAAAATGACCTGCCTGCTTTTGTAATCTCTGCATCGCTTGATAAAGGCAAGTCTCCCAAATGCCGTTTTTACCACCCTATTAACCTGCCCTTCCGCCTTCAGAGATCTATGGACATACACGCCAAGGTCCCTTTGTTCCTCAGAACATCCAATTAGATCAATGCTTCATTGAAAATTGTCAAAAGTAAATGTTCACATGCCCTGCAAAGTGAGACAGAGATGGCCGAAGGGCATATTTACAGTGATGAGTTAATTGCTGAAAACAGAAACATGCTGCTGAAGCTTTTCACCTTAGCACTCATCAGGACAAACACAAGAATGCCAAATATTCCAACTATCACAACAATTTGTGAGAAAAGGGGGCTGAATGGTTAGCCAGTCGACTCTGATTGGCTGAGGCATTGCCATGGTGAAAGCAAAGGAGGGCTATTGGTTCCCCAAGCTCCGGGGTAATTCAAAAAAGACATAAAGCTTGAACATATTCCTTTTGTCTGCAGAGGATGGGTCCTGACTAATGACTGTATGGCATTTCTAGCAAGCTTTCTCCATGGCAAGGCCTCAGCCAACCAGAGTCCACTTGCCAACCAACCAGCACTCTATTCGCCAGTAGGAGAATTATTGTGATGGTTTGAAATTTGGTCTTCTGTTTACCCTGATGAGCACAAGATAAAAAGTTTCAACAACATGGCTCTCTTTTCAGCAGCATTCATGGTCTGTTCTACCAAGCCATAAGTTTATCATGCAAATTGATCAAGAAGAAAATATAACTTTAAGACAGAGACTGAATTATATATTTAACTGCCAAGTCACCCACCCCCTAACTCCATTTCACCTGAAAGCTACACTTGGTTAGAACTTCCCCAGTCGCTTTTCTGTGGTGTTGCACATGGGAAATGATTGGAGTGGAGAGGGGTGGGGGGTGTGGAAGTTTAAATAGGCTATTTTCTCAATAAGGGCACTCTTAGAATGGAAAAAGTAGGCAGCAGATAGCCACAGGTCTCAGAAGCAGCACAGAATATAGATAAAATACAATCCATGAGTTATAATTGTAGCACTCGGTACAAAGTCATTGAAATCTATGAGAACAACAACTTAAATTTACATAGCTTCTTGTAGGTAATAAATCATCCCCGAATTTGGCACTAAAGCAGGTAAGGAGATGGCCAGGCTTCTTAAAGAAGGGCGGAATAAAAAGGAGGCAAATGGCTTTAGGGAGAGAATTCCAGAGCTTAAGGTCCAGGCAGCTCTTCGAAAGCACCACCTCCAATGTTTTTTTCTTTATTCTTTCACAGGATGTGGATGTCGCTGACGAAACTGGCATTTAATAGCCACCCCTAATCGCCCTTGAGCTGAATGGCTTGCTAGGCCATTTCAGAGGGTAGTTAAGAGCCAGCCTGCTCTTAATGACAGCAGGTTTTCTTCCCTAAACAGATATTAATGAACCAGATGAGGTTTTACAATTGACAATGGTTTCATGGTCATCATTAGACTTTTAGAATATGAACCATAGAATTCCTACACTGCAGAAGGAGGCCATTCAGCACATTGAGTCTGCACCGACCCTCTGAAAGAGCATTCTACCTAGGTCCACTTCCCCACCTTATCCACGTAACCCCACATAACCTGCACATCTTTGGAACCTGGGAGGAAGCCAGAGCACCCGGAGGAAACCCATGCAGACACGGGGAGAAAGTACAAACTCTACAGTCACCCAAAGCCGGAATTGAACCCGGGAGGCAACAGTGCTAACCACTGTGCCGCCGTGCCAGCACACCCAGCAGTGTTATCTAGATTTTTATTGAATTCAAATTTCACCATCGACAATGGTGAGATTCGAACTCACATCCCCAGAGCATTACCCTGGCTCTCTGGATTACTAGTCCAGTGACAATACCAATAAGCCATCCATGAAGCAGCAATTAAAATCAGAGATGCTGAACAGTCCAGAATTAGAGGATTGTAGCTACCTTGGAGGGTTATGGATGGGGCTAGAGGAGGTGTAGAGGGTGGAGGGGGAAATTACAATTTTAAAATCTGCTGCTAAACCAGGAGCCAGGGCGAGAGAGAGGTAGATAGAGGTCGGATGGGGAGGGGGGGATTCCTCGCTGTGGATGTTCTCTAATATGGAAGATCTGGGGACATCTTTTGCCTGAACTCTTGGCACATGGGCAAATATATATTTTTTAATGATTCATTCTTTAGGCATTTTGGGAACTAAACATTCGTCTCAATTGACGGCAACAATCCCTAAACAGAGGAAAATAAAAGACAGTTGTTGGAGAACTTTCCCTCAGGTTGCAAAGTTTCCTCCCTGACCCCCTTACGATTCAATTCAGCACAAGCCGTGATGTGAACAATTTCTGAGGTAAGATATGCCTGCATTGGAGGCAGTCCAGAGAAGGTTCACGAGGTTGATCCTGGGTATGGAGGGATTTTCTTATGAGGAGAAGTTGAGAAGATTGAGCCTGTACTCACTGGAGTTTAGAAGAATGAGAGGTGATCTTACTGATACATTTAGGATCCTTAGGGGTTTTGACAGGGTTGATGCTGGGAGGTTGTTTCCCCTTGTGGGAGAGTCGTGGACCAGAGGACATAATCTCAGAGAAAGGGGGTCATCCATTTAAGACAGAGATGAGGAGGAATTTCTTCTCTCAGAGGGTAGTGAATCTGTGGAATTCTTTACCGCACAGCCCTGTAGAGGCTGGATTATTAAGTCTATTCAAGGCCGATATGGACAGATTTCTAATCAGTAAGGGAATCAAGGGTTACAGGGTTAAGCCGGGAAAGTAGAGCTGAGGATTATACCGGGGCTGCATTCTGCGGACCCCCAGCTACGTGTTCCTCAGCGGCGCACCATCCTGTGGCGGCAAGATTCTCTCTTCCCGCCGCATGTCAATGAGATTTCCCATTGAAGCCACCCCATGCTGTCGGAAAGTGGGGGGGGGGGGGTCTTGCTGGAAGAGAACCCTAAAGAATTCTGGCCAAGATCAGCCATGATCTCATTGAATGGCGGGGCAGACTGGGTGGGCCGAGTGGCCCACTTCCGGTGGCCCAACCGTTGACGGTCAAAGGCTCCACCGTCCAATTCGATGTTTGGAAGATTATCGAACCTTCCCACAAAAAACACAAACACAGAATTGGGCACCGCAATGCTGCAGCTCCCTCAAGAAGCCGCGGGTTTACCAGAGACCCCGGTTTGTTTGGGGAAAGGCGACACAGACTGGAACATTTTTTATTTTAAAAAGAAACACTTACTGATTGTGGTAGCCGCCACCTCCAGGAAACAGAGCGGGACGAGAAGGAAGATAATCTTGACAGCTGCGGGACGAAAGGATAGATATGCGAAATAAACTGTTTAGCATTAAAATAAATGTTTTGTGAATGCATGGAGCAGGGAGAGAAAGAGAGAGCGTTCACTTTACCTTCCATTGCACAAAGCAGGTTCTCCGCTACGCAAGCGAATGGTCAATGGATAAATGACCCTTCTGGGAGGGATTGAAAAGTCTGTCGGAACTGCAAGCGGAGGGGCTGGTGTTGCCACTACAAAGTGTCGCTGCAACACGGCTCCAAGTGGGGCTCTGTCTGCCAACAAGTACCACCGTAATTCTGGATGGGCGGAGACTGCTGCAGACTCATTATCAAATAGGTTCCTCTCGAGCATTCTGACCGGCAAGTGACCTGTTTAGTATCCCACATAGTACAGCCCACCCCAATGGCTGACAGCTGGCAAGAGTCCTGAATACAGATTTTAACACGCCTTTGACCACGAAAGTAAAACGCAGCTGCAGCCAGGTGGTAAGTTGCCTTGAGGGTACACTCAACAACCCAGCTATTGTAATGCAGAAGGGAGAGAGCGAGAAAAAAAACAGACTGGATTCCAGCGCGTTTAGCTTTCTGAAGGGAGATTTGAGCATCTGGAAAGGTGTTCTGATACCTTTCCCCCCGACCCACGTTGGACAATCTTAATATCTGGCAGTTTATTAAGTGCATCTTCCAGCAGTTTGTGGTTGATTGGGATCACAGGCCAGGCACCCAGAGGGTGGCACGCTGGCACAGTGGTTAAGCACTGGCGCCACACAGTGCCAGGGTCCCAGGGTCGATTCCAGCCTGGCGACTGTGCGGGAGTTTGCACATTCTCCCCGCGTCTGCGTGGTCTTTCGCCGGATGCCCCGGTTTCCTCAGTCACAAAGGTGTGCAGGTTGGGTGGATTGGCCATGCTAAATTGCCCCTTAGTGTCCAAAGGTTAGGTGGGGTTACAGGGATAGGGAGTGATGTGTTGGGTACTCTGCTACACAGACGAACCAACACGGTTGCGAATGGTACAACTCAGTTTCATTACTAACATTTATTTACAGTGGTAAACTGGTTACTGAGGTTCGATCATAACCCGAGAATCTGTGGACCTATTCCTAATACTATCTTGTAGTGGCACTCAGCACATGGTGGATGTCTGAGTGGCTTGCTGTGAGCTCTGTGCCCTGAGCTGTCTCCTGCTGGAACCCCCAGGAAGTGTCGTGTTCCCTGTTTTGTACTGTGTATGCTCTTGCCTGTGATTGGCTGTGGTGTTGTGTATGTGTTGATTGGTCCGTTGATCTGTCCATCAGTATGTATGTGCTATGATGTTTACCTGAGTATCATGACAGGGAGGGTGTGGGCCTTGGTAGGGTGCTCTTTCAGAGGGTTGGTGCAAACGCAATGGGCTGAATGGCCTCCCTCCACACTGTAGGGATTCGATGATTCTACAATTAATCCAGGTTGGGGAGATTTTAAACACAAAAATAAATTAGCTGCGCCAACGTCAATATAATTTTACACAGCCTAGTTTCTTCCATTGAGAATTTAGTCCTGGATACACCATACTGATTTGTGAACTGATACCGATTGCTTTACCCCTTTCGCTCTGCAGGTTGCGGCACATTTGAAACAGTTCACATTTTGAAACAAGGTGAACATGGCCACTCTTGTGACCCTTGATTGCCTGAAACACAAAGGCACTTCCTAAACCCACGCAGGTCCTACAAGATGGTCTGAGGTCTCTTATATGCCCGGTTCTATTGCCAACACACAGGGCTTGCAGAGCAAATGTTCACGAGGCTGATTTAGGTTCGGTTTCCAATTCAAATGAAATCTTCTACAGTTGGAGCTGCTGAGAAACTCTGCAGCCACAAAACATGTTGCGACTCAAATGCTGCATGCGTGGGCCTCGCGATGATCTCAGTATGTTTTTTCAGGATGATCCTGACCTGCTGATGCCGTGGATTAATTTACCTGGAGCTGCACATTCTGCCTTTGAAAGCTGGTGTTGCCATCCACCACCTCCCTCCAGAAAGGGGATCCCTTTATGCTAAGTACCCCAGCCGCCCATTACATGCTGCTGGCACTGGAAACCTCATTCAAGCAATATCAGTGCCTTCCCATCACTCTATAACCAAAGCACTGGGAGCAACATTAATATCTCCACATTTACCGATGTCACAATATTGTGACAAACAAATGTGCAACACGTACTGTATGTGCTGGCGATATCTGATCAGTCAGTGTACTTTACTGTTGGCAGATGGAGTCGTATTGGTGACTCAAACTCTTTCTACTCAGATGCAAGTGAATACCCTCGTTTATGTTCTAAAATGGCTAAGCAGTGGGGGGTTTACTCATGCGGTGCACTTGTAAGCAATATAATTTAACAGAGTTATACTGGGGGATAATGGCATAATGTTAATGTTAGTGATCCAGAACATACAAAATAGGAGCTGAAGTTGACCATTCAGCCCCCCAAGCCTGCCCCGCCATTCAATAAGGTCACAGCTATCCATTTGTGTTTCAAATTCCACATCCCCATCTGCCCCTGATAATATTTAATTCCATTGTCTAACAAGAACTTTTGCATTTGTCTTTGCCAAGGAGGTAGGTTCTACCCAGGCCATGTGACAGACAAAACTTTGTTCCTAGAAGGGTTCAAGATTGATAAGGAGGAAGTGTTGAATAGACTGTTGGTACTGAAAGTCGACAAGGTGCCGGGACCAGATGGGATGCATCCAAGGATATTGAAGGAAGTGAGAATGGAAATTGCCGGGGCTCTGGCCGCAATCTTCCAATCTTCTCTAGACACAGGGGAGGTGCCAGAAGACTGTAGAATTGCAAATGTTATTCCTTTGTTCAAAAAGGTTTGGCAGGGTAGCCCCAGCAATTATAGACTAGTCTGTTTAACATGAGTGGTGAAGCAAGCTTCTCAAAACAATTATTTGGGATAGAATTGGTAGCCACATGGAGAAATGTGGGTCCGTTAGGAAGAGCCAGCACGGTTTCTAAAGGGGAAATCATGTTAGACCATAAGACATAGGAGCAGAATTAGGCCACTTGGCCCATCGAATCTGCTCCGCCATTCAATCATGGCTGATATTTTTCTCACCCATTCTCCTTTAACTAACTTGGTGGAGTTTTTTCGAAGAGGTATCAGAGAAGGTCGATGAGGGAATTCCTGTTGATGTGGTGTACATGGACTTTCAAAAGGCATTCCATTCCAGACTTGTGGGAAATGTTGTAGCTCATGGAGTAAAAAGGATAGTAGCAATGGGGATAGAAAATTGACAGCAACAGGAATTGTCAATGGATATTTTTCGGGCTGGACGGTTGTTTACAGTGGTGTTCCCCAAAGGTTGGTATTGGGACCCTTGTTTTCCTGAGGATGATACAAAACTTGAAAGTATTGTAAACTGTGAGGACAGTGTAGAACTTCAAAAGGGCATAGACAACTTGGTGGAGTGGGCAGATAAGTGGCAGGTGCAGTTCAATGTTGAGATGTGTGAGGTTGGTTGGAAGAACACTTAGAGACAATATAAACTAATGGGTAAGATTCTTAAGGGGGTGCAGTGGTCGGAGGTCCAGGGTTGGGGTGTCAGAGGTCAGAGGTTGGGTAGGTGGGGGGATCAGAGGCCGGAGGATGGGCTGTACTGGAGGTTGGGTGGAGTGGGGAGGTCAGAAGTGAAATATATAACATAGGGGGTTAGACAGGGTAAATATTGAGAGGATGTTTCCACTCATGGGAGAGTGGCGACTCTTTGGAATTATTTATCCCAGGAAGTTATGGAGTCTTAAGTCCTTGAACATTTACAAGCATTGAGATCGATAGTTTTTAATCAGTTGGGAATTAATGATTACGGAGAGAAGGCAGGAAAGTGTATTTGGTGAGTGTTAGATCCTCCATGATCCTATTAAATGGTAGAGCAAGTTCAAAGGGATGAATGGCCTACTCCTGGTCCTATTACTTAAGAACCTATGGTCAGAGTTGGAGGTCCGGGGTGGGGGTGGAATTCAGGATGATGGGTCAGATGGAGGTGAGGAAGGATCGGAGGTCATGGGTTTGGGGGAGGGTGTGGGGGGGGGGGGGTCAGAGGTCAGGGGAAGGCTCAGAGGTCGGGGTGGGGATTGAAGGTTGTGGGAATTTGGGGATGAGGTGGATCTGGGGATTGGGGTCAGGTCAGGGTGGGTCTGGCTGGATCGGAGGGGTCCGCTTGAGTTGGGTGTCGGAGTTGGGTCAGTCAGGTGGGGTTTGAGTGGGGGGGTGTTTCCAGCCGGGTTGGGGGTTGGGTTGGGTAGGGTCAGCCCTCTGGGTCAATGGGGGGAGATCACGTGGATAGGGGTCAGGGTTGAGAAACACTGTGGAGGGCTGATCAGTCAGGGATGTTGGGTAGTTCCCTTGGGGGGTCAGTGGGGAGGGGGGTGGGGGTTGGGATGGCCTGTATGGGGATCGGTCTTGGTGTTAAATATAATTACGCAGAAGTTAGAAGAGGTTTTATTTCTTCTAACTTTTTCTGGGTAATTATTAGCATAACATTGGTAGACCCGTCCGAAGTTAACAAATCAAGCCACTTTGTCAGATAGTTGTCAGCCCAGTGCAATTGTCCAGGGGAAGTTAGTGCTTCTGGAGAATTGCCGGGTAACCCCTTACCTTGAAACCTCTGAGAGGGATACCCAGTGCAACCTTGGGACGCTCCCCAAGGCCGTCGCTGGGAATCCAGGAAACTAAGAGCTCCATCTTGTTCACCAGTAATCTGTTGCCCTAACCGGGCCTGCCCTACATGTGACTCCAGACCCACAGCAATGTGGTTGGCACTTAACTGCCTTCAAGAATGGCCTAGCAAGCCACTCAGCAAGGTCATTTAGAAATGGGCAATAAACAGTGTGTCCTTGCCAGCTTTGTTCAGATCCTAAAGATGCATTTTTTTAAAAATCCCTGAGTGTCATTGAACTATACTAACTTTTTAAAAATTAATTTACAGGATATGGGGGTCTCTGGTTAGGCCAGCATTTATTGCCCATCCCTCGTTGCCCTTCAGAAGGTGGTGGTGAGTTGCTTTCTTGAACCGCTGCAGTCCTTGAGGTGTAGGTACACCCACTGTGCTATTAGGGAGAGAGTACCAGGATCTTGCCCCAGAGACAGTGAAGGAACAACAATATATTTCAAGTCAGTGTGGTGAGTGACTTGGAGGGGAATCTCCAGGTGGTGGGTTCCCAGGTATCTGCTGCTCTTGTCTTTCTAGATTGCACTGGTCGTGGGGTTGGAAGGTACTGTCTAAGGAACATTGGTGAGTTACTACAGTGCATCCTGTAGATGGCTCACACGACTGCCACTGTTAGTCGGTGGTGCAGGGTTTGAATGTTTCTGGAAGGGGGAGCAATCAAGCGGGCTGCTTTGTCCTGGATGGTGTCGAACTTCTTGAGTGTTGTTGGAGGTGCACTCATCCAGGCAAGTGGAGAGTATTCCATTACACTCCTGAATTGTGCCTTGTAGATGGTGGACAGGCTTTGGGGGGGGGGGTTCAGGAGATGGGTTATTTGCAGTAGGATTCCTAATCTTTGACCTGCCCTGGTAGCCACAATATTAATGAGGCTAGTCCAGTTCAGTTTCTGATCAATGGTAACCCCCAGGATTTCAGAGAATCAGAGAATTTACAGTGCAGAAGGAGGCCATTCGGCCCATCGAGTCTGCACCGGCTCTTTGAAAGAGCACCCTACCCAAGCCCACACTTCTACCCTATCCCCATAACCCAGTAACCCCACCCAACACTAAGGGCAATTTTGGACATTAAGGGCAATTGAGCACTGCCAATCCACCTAACCTGCACATCTTTGGACTGTGGGAGGAAACCGGAGCACCCGGAGGAAATCCACGCACACATGGGGAGAACATGCAGACTCCGCACAGACAGTGAACCAAGCCAGGAATCGGACCTGGAACCCTGGAGCTGTGAAACAATTGTGCTCACCACCATGCTACCGTGCTGCCCTGTCCAGTTGTAGAAGCCAGGTATTTCGAATACAACTAGTATAGGTAAAAGATAGCTGTTTAAGCATAAATATTAAGCCCCAGTTTTAAATACTCATTTAAAAATGAGAATTTCAGCACCCATAAATTTAGGTCTTCAATAGATACATGAAACAGCATAAAATTCCATCATAGATTAAAACAGCACAGCTGCAAGATGATTTGACACTGCTTGTGCTAATTGTCAAGGACAAGGGCTGAGTTCCATGGCAACGAGGTGGCAGGAATCCAGTGCAGTTTGTAAGAGCATTGAATCCAATACATATTTTACTCAATCTTTCTCGATATGAAATCTCCATTGTTACATTAGCCAAGCTAGCTTAAAACCAGTTTATTGCTGGTAAAGATGAGCAGAATATCACATTCCATAACATGCAGACATGAAACAATTAAAAGCTAATGTTGCTCATTGAAGATGGAAGGCTTGACATCAAATCAAATGTGTTTGAGTCTAACCCAAACCAATTAGGATTATATTGGGGTGTGATTAGATGGTTTAAGACAGATATGAAAGTGTATAACTGAAAAGTTTCCGCCCGCCATTTTAGTTGTCATTTTTCGGGCTGTTAGTCTGTGTCAGTGATGTAGTCTGTCAGAGTGTTAGTTCTGTCTGTTAGTCTGTCTGTCTGTCCTTAGTAGTCTGTCCTTAATAGTTTTTGTTTTGTTGTCTTTTGGGGGTTCTGTCTTTGATTCTGTCAGTCTGTTTTAGTCAGTCTGTCTTTGTAGTGATGTAGTGTATTTTTGACATTGAGTTTGAGTTTAGCTGAAGATTAGCTCTCTCTCTCTTCATGTTTCATTTCCAGACTTTGACCTTTTAATAGTTACTTTCGAGCTGTCTGCCTAAGCAAAAAGATAATGTCTGTAATTCTCTGAAAGCTTCGAATTATCTACGAATTGCCTTTTAAATGACTTTCAAATTGTAATCAATAGAAGACAAATAAAAGAATTCCTTTTGGCACCTGAGAAGTTTTAACTTAAATTTCTGCTGAGTCCCAGTAATCGCAAAGTGCTACTGGTAACCGAATAGCAGAAATAATATAAATTCCTTCAACTTTACAGTCAAATAATACTAGGAATCCAACAACTTGGCGTAGTCCAAAAATATATTAGATCTTACAACTTGTCGTAGTGCGCCAGGACTTTGATTCATCAACTAAGCTTCCCCCAACTTGGCAGGTTAAGATCCTTCAATTAAAGATTCCAACACCAGTTCAGTTTCTCATCAATGGTTACCCCCAGGATTTGATAGTTGGGCATTCAGCGATGGTAATGCCATTGAATGTCAGGGGCAGTGGTTAGATTCTCTCATGTAGGAGATGGTCATTGCCTGACACTTGTGTATGACTGTATCACTGACGAATGTAACTTGCCACTTGACAGCCCAAGCCTGGATATTGTCCAGGTCTTGCTGCATTTGGACATGGACTGCTTCATTATCTGAGGAGTCACAAGCGGTGATGAACGTTGTGCAGTCATCCGCAAACATCCCTACTTCTGACCTTCTGATGGAAGGTAGGTCATTGATGAAGCAGCTAATGCTGGTTGGGCCTAGAACCATCTATGTTAGCTGAGTTAGTGCGGTCATATGCACCAGATAAATAAATCTAAAGCTTTAGTTATGTGCATTTTGCGGCAGTTTAGATTGGAGACTCACTGTATGACATTGGGTTTCGAGGTTTCAGATGCCCGGCTGATAATGTGTACATTGTGCTAATCAACACTGAGATCATGCTAAGAGCGCAATTTACAGGCAAAAGTGAGGGTAAGGTATAGCACAGATTTACTGCAAGAAAATAATCTACTGCCTTTTTCCACCATACTTTGGAGAAATAGGTCAATTATTAGAGTAAAGACTGCTGGGTGGGGTGGCACTGCTGCCTCAGAGCACCATCGACCCGGGTTCAATTCCAACCTTGGCTGGCTCTCTGTGTGGAGTTTGCACTTTCCCTCCGTGTCTGTGTGGGCTTCCTCCGGGTGCTCCGGTTTCCCCCCACAGTCCAAAGATGTGCAGGTTAGGTGGGGCTATGGGGAATCGGGCAGGGGGATGGGCCTTGGTACAGTGCTCTTTCAGAGGGTCGATGCAGAATTGATGGGCTGAGTGTCCTCCTCCACTGTAGAAATTCAATGGGTCTAATAGCAAACTGCTCAAGAACCCGGCTTTACCATTTAACTCCATAAACATATTTTATAACAAGCAGACCTTGTGCTTGTAAGGATTCATTGTGCTGAGGATCTTCAAATCTCCAGACCAGTACACAAATTGCAGATAAAACAAGAATGGGATGGAATATCTCCAAACCAAAGAATATTTTATGAGGCTGAAAGTGGGTGGAAAATTGTGCCAACCAATTGTGTAACAAGAGCCAAGGACCCCAGTGAAGTAGAGTTCTCAGGGAGATGATCTCATTCATACATGGAAGGCGGATCACCTCTGCATGCTGGATGCATGAGGTTGCAATTTAAGTCATTAATAACACATTTATGTTTAAGGTGGTCAATGAAGCTACCTCTAGATAGTGGCAGAACTCAATTTAGTTAATACCAAGTCAGTCATGTACAAAATGTGGTACTGCGGGCAGGCTGACCAGTGGGGAAAAGACAAAAAAGTCTGAAAACAGGAACTATCAAATAAGATCCTAGATGGAATCAATGTTGGCCATCTGCCAGACCACTCAAGGCAGCACAGAAACTCATTATTGCTAAACGGAACTTTTATGATCACCCAATTACAGTAATAACGTTAATACAAAAGGACAAAAAGACCATGCTATGAATGTGTAACGATCTTCGAGACAGTCGTGATCATCATTGCATCAGGAAGAACGATAAACAAGGAGCCCATCAGAGTCCATAATTGACTGATAGCTGGTCAGACTTGAGTGTTTCAGACGACAATGCATCTTGATAAAATCACCCTGGTTAAACAGAAATATCCTGTTTATTTCTATTCATCAGTTTAAGTCTTGATGGGACAATGTAACTCAGGGTGTGCATGTGTGTGTGTGTGTTGTGTGTATTATATGCTTTATTGTAGTCGCAAAGAGAAAGATTCAGCAGTGGTACACATCGAGTTCATATAACAAAGTGCAAGGGGTTTAGTTACAAGATGCTGCTCAAACAGGGTACAATGGTGGACTCCACAAAGGCCCGCAAAACGCTCTGATGACATCATTGCGTAACACATGGCATTAAACCAGCCAATGGTGTTACTCTGAAACATAACACCCCTCCCTCTTTACTCCTTCAGTGTTCCCGGCATTTTTTCTAACACTTTAACACAGATCCAATACATGAGCCAAATTCGGGGACTATTTATACTGATGTTCAATGGAAACTATGCACGCAGCGTGACTTTTGACTCCCCCTTCAACTTCAGAGTTGGTCAGGCAACAGCATCAGACACCCATGGCGAGAAGTGAACAACATTCCAAAATCAGAAGGCGGGATTCTGCGTCCGACCCGTTCTCTGGCATGGCGCATTCCCGCCGGCAGCAGGATTCTCCGCCCCGGCAGCTGGTCAATGGGATTCCCCATTGTGGCAGCCCCACGCCGTCGGGAAATCCCCAGGGAAAGTCTTTATCCCTCGAAACCTTCACTGCATGCTTGTGTGATTGTACAAAACGTTCAACTAAGCTATTGGTAGATGGATGGTAGGGGGCAGATTTGATATGGCGGATGCCACACTCCTTCCGGTAGTCCCCGAATTTGGCTCAGGTGAACTCAGTACCGTTGCCTCTCCGAAGTTGTCCAAATCGCCCAAATCTTGCAAATACCTCATCAAGTCTTTCCCATCACCGGATCTGTTCGAATGCATTTTTGCACATGAGAAGACATTACTGGATCATGTTCCACATGAAATAGATACAATTTGTCATTGACGTGTTCGTCAGATTATCGTTTTGGTGTGGCAGCGGCAGCCTTGACAAAACGGCCACAATCACGATATTCAATGACATAATGGTATGCTGACAAGATTAATGCCCAACGTTGCAATCGACTAGCAGCGAGCAAAGAGATCCTCTAATGAGGCCCAAACATTGTTGTTAAGGGACGATGGTCGGTCAATAGAGTAAATTGACGTCCAAACAAATAATGGAGGAACCTTCGAATACCAAAAATAATATTGAGAGCTTCTTTCTCAAGTTGAGAATAGTTGGGCTCAGTGCTAGTCAATGTCTTGGAATGATATTGGTCGCTCTTCACCTGAAGGCATTATGTGCGAAGACAACTGCTTCCACCCCATGGGTGATTCATCGCAAGCAAGTTGCAACTTCAGTTTTGTGTTATAATGGACCAATGATTCCAATTCTTGTAATATTTTCTTGACATTTTGATAAGCATCCTCGCAATCTTTTGTCCAGAACCAAGCTTGTTTGTTACAAAGCAACATGCATAAAAGCTTCAACCTTATTGCTAATTGCAGTACGAACTTTCCATAGTAATTGCATAAGCCTAAAAACGGCCCTATTTGAGTCACGTTCTGAGGCTGTGGAGCATCCAGGATGTCCAACATCATCTTAGGTTCTTTGTGAAGACTATCTTGGTCAATGATGTGTCCAAGGCAGCTAATAGGAGATATTAAAATTTTGCACTTCTCTTTCTTGACCCTGAGATTATGTGGTTGCAGTCTTTTCAGGGTACTTTACTTGTTCTACATTATTCAAAGATGTAATCAAAATGTTGTCCAGGAAGCCTCACACACTGATATCCCACTCAAGATCTGATCCATAGATCCTGGGAAGACAGCCATTTCTGACATCCCGAACAAAAGCCTCTGATACCGAAACAAACCCTTGTGCGTTTCTATGGTCAGTAATAATTGAGATCCAATAGCTACATTCATTTCCAGATTGGCTTGGGAGAGATCAATTTTGCTAAGTTTTTGAATCCTCAGAGGCCTGCAAAAAGATCTTTGATAAATGGTAGAGTGTACTGATCAGCACATAATACAGGGTTGGTAGTCGTTTTGAAATCCCCACATATTCGTACTGAACCATCCTTTTTTAAGACTGGGATGATTGAGGTTGTCCAATCGCTGGTGTTAATGGGCTCAATGGCTCCGTCTTCTTGAGTTCTTCTTTCACTTTAGGTCGAGTAGCATAGAGCATGGTGCTTGCTCTCAAACACTTAGGCTGTTTGCCTTTATCTTGAGTTTCACTTCAACCCCAGTCATGGATCCAAGTGACTCCTCGAATACTTTTGCATACTTTCTATGAAGTGATTGAAGATCGATCAGAGAATCAAAAAGTTGGTTCACGATGGTTCAGTTTAGCTTAATCTTCCTAATCTAAGCTCTCCTGAACAATGCTGGAAAATTTCCTCTACTTTCTGCTCGTTAACCTCCACAGTGAACTCGACGAAGCCCTTCAGTAATACAACCTCCTCGGTATTTGTCCTCACAACCACCATCAGATGGTTATGCTGGTGGATACTTCAATTTCTGATGGTATATTGATTCAGCTATAAGTGATACTTCAGCACCCGTATCCACTTCCATACTAATAGTGTTTCCATTTAATTTTGGACAGACCCAAAATTGTTGCTGGTCTCCCTGTACAGCTAGATCGCCGAGCTGACATTCCTTAAGCTGATGTGACACTTTCGTATTCAGTGAGTCTTCAGTTAGATCAGTTAACTAGTAAACTCACCCTGTAGGCTTTCTATATTTTTTTGGCATACTTCTTTTGTGCCAATGAAGGTTGGCATGACCAACATGCCTTGGCTATGTGGCCAACTTGACCACACTTCTGCATTTGTTCTCCTTGCTCCCACAATCTCCAGCCAAATGTCCACTTGGTTGCAGTGATGACATGGTAGGTTCTTGTTGGACATGCTTCTCACAGACTCCATTTTATGGACTAGCTTGAACTCCAATTAGTGAAGCTTCTCTCACAGCAAGTTCCATTGATTTTAGGGTTAATGCACCTTCAGTCAACAATTTCCTTTGGACGGCTTCATTCCTGAGGCTGCAAACTATACGGTCGTGTGGTGTATTATCCAAAGTCTGGCCAAATTTGCAGGACTTTGCTAGCTTTTGCACTGATGCAGCAAATTGTGAAATGTTTCCCCCTTCATCCTGCGCACAACGATGAAAGCAGAATCTTTCAGCTATTAATACTGGCCGGGGAAAGAAATGTTCTTGCAAGACAGTTCTTGCAACTCATGCTATGAACTGTCTCCAGGTTTAGCTGGGTGTGCTAAATTCTGTAGCAACATGAATGTTTCCTCCTGACTGAGCTGAGAAAGGTGCAGTATGCAAGTGTGCTGTGGCTGGCTGGCATCCAGGAATGACTGGAACCTTTCCTCAAAAGAGTTCCATGTCTCGTCCTCCTCATCAAACACATCCATGGCGCCTTTTCTACCCCCCCACCCACCACCACCATTTTTGGATTGCAGCTCCCTAATCTGTGCCACTCAGCCCTCAGCCTGTCTTCCCTGTTATTTATTTTCTTTCTGTTTAAAGCAGACAAACTCGCAGTATACAGGCAGACTAGCTGTTCCTGTGCCTCGCTGTCAGGTGGCGGGCAGAAGGTCGCAGAGTCAGCAGCCCCGTAGGTTCACCTTCCCACGGCCTGTTTCAGTGCTTCCTGTGTGGTCTTCTCAGATTCATCCACTACAGCGGTAAATGTTCTGAAAACTTTGATCCTCCATTTGAAGTAAGCCCACAGTAACTCGCAGTTTTCCAATAGCTTTCTCTTGAAAACCCTTTGACTTGCAATAGCGGCTGTTGCGATCGGCCGGATGGTTCGTCAATGCCCCACTGCAAAGTGTACGGTAACCAAGTACTTACTTGACAGTTGTTTTTACTGCCACAATGATGATTTTGCCTTGGACGTCGGCGCTATTCCTCCCAACCTCACTCCCGATGGCCTTTGGGCTGGATCTCTGTCGATTATTATTTCTTCTGGCCCTCAAAATCGGTGTCAGAGTTATTTTTCTTCCTTTTTTTGTTTATGGCCTGATCTCGTCGCCAGTTTCTCTTTTGTTGTATTCTTTTTTCATAGCCGCAAAGAGAAATAATCAGAGGTGGCACATATTGTATAGCATCGTGCAAGGGGTTTGTACAACACCGTTTGGATAACATTGTGCAAGGGGATTATTTACAAGATGCTGCTCAAACAGGGTGCAATGGTAAACTTCAGGAAAGCCCCCGAAACGCTCAAATGTCATGATTGCGTAGCACATGACATTACATCAGCCAATGTGTGTATCGTGTCACAGCACATGGATAAAAGAAGGGACATCAGAACACATCGTCAGCAACAACTTGGGAACCCCTGGGAGCAACCATCACAGAGGAGGTACCCTGAGCTCGGAGCTGAGAGAAGAAGATATACACACCGAGTGATTGTAGACTGGGCTGCCTCGTTCACTACTGAGGGTAATACCTACATCTCAGTAGTGAGTTTGAGTCATATCTGATCTATATTCTCAGGAATCTGAATAAAGTAGAGTTGTACTATATTCAGGTGTTCTTATTGTGTCTGTCTAAGCTGATCGAGCAAGGTCTCGGTCGACATTGGGTGTCCCTGGATGGTCCCGGTTGAGTAGTTACCTTAAAACCACGGACGGTTATGAACCACTTAAAAAAGTCTTGGTCAACAAGTAGGCCAATGGAACTACCTCTGCAGATAGTAGCAGAACTCTACTTCGTCAATACCAAGTCAATTGTGTGCTCGTATATTGGAACAGAATGGCATGCACATAATGTTAATTGTGTAAACTTTGTTTCTTTGTCAGTTTCTCAGACAAGATTGTAACATACGTTATTCTAATCTTTCAGTAAAGCAATTGCAGGGCAAGGTATCTGAACCATAGGGTTTAAATTTAAGTTTAAAATTGTATATCTTGTGTTATCTGCTGATTTGCTCTCAGGGGTCTGTACAGCCTTCTTTCGAAGATGGACAACAGAGCTGAACTCTAGAGATGAGGTGAGAGTGCACCCTTGACATTAAGGCAGAATCTGACTGAGTGTGATATCAAGGAGTCCTGGCAAAACAGGAGACAATGGGAATCAGGGGGGAAACTCTCCACTGATTGGAGTCACACCTAGCACAAAGGAACAATGGAACAATAGAACATTACAGCGCAGTACAGGCCCTTCGGCCCTCGATGTTGCGCCAACCTGTGAAACCAATCTAAAGCCCATCTTTTCATTACCATCAATATGTTTGTCCAATGACCATTTTCATGTCCTTAATGTTGGCGATTCCACTACTGTTGCAGATAGGGCATTCCACGCCCATACTACTCTCTGAGTAAAGAACCTACCTCTGACATCTGTCCTATATCGATCTCCCCTCAGTTTAAAGCTATGTCCCCTCGTGCTAGCCATCACCATCCGAGGAAAAAGGCTCTCACTGTCCACCCTATCTAATCCTCTGATCATCTTGTATGCCTCTATTAAGTCACCTCTTAACCTTCTTCTCTCGAACAAAAACAGCCTCAAGTCCCTCAGCCTTTCCTCATAAGATCTTCTCTCCATACCAGGCAACATCCTGATAAATCTCCTCTGCACCCTTCCAATGCTTCCACATCCTTCCTATAATGCGGCGACCAGAACTGCACGCAATACTCCAAATGCGGCCGCACCAGAGTTTTGTATAGCTGCAACATGACCTCATGACTCAGAAACTCAATCGCTCTACCAATAAAAGCTAACACACCGTGAAGATGGTTGTGGTGGTTGGAAGTCAATCATTTCAGTTCCAGGACATCACTGCAGGGTAGTATCCTAAGGCACAACCTTCAGTTGCTTGATCAATGTCCGTCCTTCCAACATAAGGTCAGAAGTGGGGATGTTCGCTGATGATAGTACAATGTTCAGCACCGTTGAGAATCTTCAGATAATGAAGCAGTCCATGCCCAAATGAAGCAATACCTGGATAATATCCAGGTTTGGGTTGACAAGTGGCAAGTAACATTCGCAACACACAAACACTAGGTAATGACCATCTCCAACAAGAGAGAATCTTAACTATCACCCCTTGACGTTCAATGGCATTTGTTTTGCTGAATCCCTGAGGGTTGGCAGTGACCAGAAACTGAACTGGACAAACCATTTCCTGGGTGTCCTGAATTCTCGCAGTTGTTGTGAGCAATCGAGTACTTTAGATGGGTCCATTTTTGTCCAATGTGTGCAGGAGGGTTTCCTGACACAGTATGTAGATAGGCCAACGAGAGGCGAGGCCATATTGGATTTGGTACTGGGTAATGAACCAGGATAGGTGTTAGATTTTCAGGTAGGTGAGCACTTTGGTGATAGTGACCACAATTCATTTACGTTTACTTTAGTGATGGAAAGGGATAGGTATATACCGCAGGGCAAGAGTTATATCTGGGGGAAAGGCAATTATGATGCGATGAGGTAAGACTTAGGATGCATCGGATGGAGAGGAAAACTGCAGGGGATGGGCACAATGGAAATATGGAGCTTGTTCAAGGAACAGCTACTGCGTGTCCTTGATAAGTATGTACCTGTCAGGCAGGGAGGAAGTGGTTGAGCAAGGGAACCGTGGTTTACTAAAGCAGTCAAAACACTTGTCAAGAGGAAGAAGGAGGCTGATGTAACGATGAGGCATGAAGGTTCAGTTAGGGCGCTCGAGAATTACAAGTTAGCTAGGAAGGACCTAAAGAGAGAGCTAAGAAGAGCCAGGAGGGGACATGAGAAGTCTTTGGCAGGTAGGATCAAGGATAACCCTAAAGCTTTCTATAGATATGTCAGGAATAAACAAATGACTAGGGTAAGAGTAGGTCCAGTCAAGGACAGTAGTGGGAAGTTGTGCTTGGAGTCCGAGGAGATAGGAGAGGTGCTAAATGAATATTTTTCGTCAGTATTCACACAGGAAAAAGACAATGTTGTCGAGGAGAATACTGAGATTCAGGCTACTAGACTAGAAGGGCTTGAGGTTCATAAGGAGGAGGTGTTAGCAATTCTGGAAAGTGTGAGAATAGATAAGTCCCCTGGGCTGGATGGGATTTATCCTAGGATTCTCTGGGAAGCTAGGGAGAAGATTGCTGAGCCTTTGGCTTTGATCTTTAAGTCATCTTTGTCGACAGCAATAGTGCCAGAAGACTGGAGGATAGCAAATGTTGTCCCCTTGTTCAAGAAGGGGAGTAGAGACAACCCCAGTAACTATAGACCAGTGAGCCTTACTTCTGTTGTGGGCAAAATCTTGAAAAGGTTTATAAGAGATAGGATGTATAATCATCTGGAAAGGAATAATTTGATTAGAGATAGTCAACATGGTTTTGTGAAGGGTAGGCCGTGCCTCACAAACCTTATTGAGTTCTTTGAGAAGGTGACCAAACAGGTAGATGAGGGTAAAACAGTTGATGTGGTGTATATGGATTTCTGTAAAGCGTTTGATAAGGTTCCCCACGGTAGGCTACTGCAGAAAATATGGAGGCATGGGATTCAGAGTGATTTAGCAGTTTGGATCAGAAATTGGCTAGCTGGAAGAAGACAAAGGGTGGTGGTTGATGGGAAATGTTCAGACTGGAGTCCAGTTACTAGTGGTGTATCACAAGGATCTGTTTTGGGGCCACTGCTGTTTGTCATTTTTATAAATGACCTGGAGGAGGGCGGAGAAGGATGGGTGAGTAAATTTGCAGATGACACTAAAGTCGGTGGAGTTGTGGACAGTGCGGACGGATGTTACAAGTTACAGAGGGACATAGATAAGCTGCAGCGCTGGGCTGAGAGATGGCAAATGGAGTTTAATGCAGAAAAGTGTGAGGTGATTCATTTTGGAAGGAATAACAGGAAGACAGAGTACTGGGCTATGGTAAGATTCTTGGCAGTGTGGATGAGCAGAGAGATCTCGGTGTCCATGTACATAGATCCCTGAAAGTTGCTACCCAGGTTGAGAGGGTTGTTAAGAAGGCGTACGGTGTGTTAGCTTTTATTGGTGGAGGGATTGAGTTTCGGAGCCATGAGGTCATGTTGCAGCTGTACAAAACTTTGGAGAATTGCGTGCAATGTTGGTCGCCGCATTATAGGAAGGATGTGGAAGCATTAGAAAGGGTGCAGAGGAGATTTACCAGAATGTTGCCTGGTATGGAGGGAAGATCTTATGAGGAATGGCTGAGGGATTTGAGGCTGTTTTTGTTAGAGAGAAGAAGGTTAAGAGGTGACTTAATTGAGGCATACAAGATGATCAGAGGATTGGATAGGGTGGACAGTGAGAGCCTTTTTCCTCGGATGGTGATGTCTAGCACGAGGGGGCATAGCTTTAAATTGAGGGTAGATAGATATAAGACAGATGTCAGAGGTAGGTTCTTTACTCAGAGAGTAGTAAGGGCGCGGAATGCCCTGCCTGCAACAGTAGTGGACTCGCCAACACTAAGGGCATTCAAATGGTCATTGGATAGACATATGGACGATAAGGGAATAGTGTAGATGGGCTTTAGAGTGGTTTCACAGGTCGGCACAACATCGAGGACTAAAGGGCCTGTACTGCACTGTAATGTTCTATGCTCTATCACAGCGTGCACCATTTTCCCATGGCTTTATCCTGCTTCTCCCTTGTTCTCTGGCGGGGTATCAAGTTATGTTTACAGATTGTGATGAAGCAGTGGTACTGCTGTTCTCCTGTCCATCTCTGTATTCATGTATGTTGAAACTTCTTTTTCTTGCGGAGCTATATCATTCCTGTGGATTTGTTGCGTTGTATGTTAAAATGTAAAACTTCAATAAATATACTTAGGGGGTGTCGCGAAATGCCAGAACTGGTGAATTACAGAGGTCTCAGCAGTTGTATAACTCAAGGAGGCCACAGAAATAGGGAGGGGCAAGGCCATGGAAGGATGAGAATGTTTAAATCAAGACGAAACCTCTGGAATCATCATAGAATTTACAGTGCAGAAGGAGGCCATTCGGCCCATCGAGTCTGCACCGGCTCTTGGAAAGAGCACCCTACCCAAGCCCACATCTCCACCCTATCCCCATAACCCAGCAACCCCACCCAACACTAAGGGCAATTTTGGACACTAAGGGCAATTTAGCATGGCCAATCCATCTAACCTGCACATCTTTGGACTGTGGGAGGAAACCGGAGCACCCGGAGGTAACCCACGCACACACGGGGAGGATGTGCTGACTCCGCACAGACAGTGACCCAAGCCGAATCAAACCTGCGACCCTGGAGCTGTGAAGCAATTGTGCTATCCACAATGCTACCCTGCTGCCCTTTGATATATAAAGGATATAACTAATTGGATCTGCGGCTGGACAGAGATTGGTTACAACAGGCCTCTCCTCATTTGGCGACCCTGTTTCATTCTTTGGTTTAAGTTTCTTTTGGCACCTGGAACGTAGCCATTCTCCCAGTTACAATGTTTAACTGGGGGTTTGATGTTCGTGCTTAGGCATGTTTACAATCTGTGAAAGAATGTGCCTGAATTGTAAACCAGCTGGCATGAAATAGGGTTCCAGGGTAGCTAGGGGCTATTTTACACATGCACATTCATTTGAATGGATCTGTAAGAACATAAATTGCTGTCATTTTTACAGTTTCTTTCGTTCCGTAGGTTTTTTTCCCATTTTAAGTGTTGCTTTTCACATACAAGGCACTTAATTTTTTCAGGAGTATTTGTGGAAAATCTCTTGCCAGGTGGCACAGTGGTTAGCACTGCTGCCTCACGCCGCTGAGGACCCTGGCTCGATCCCGGCCCCGGGTCACTGTCCGTGTGGTGGGGTAAACCCAAAGTCACAACCCAAAAAAGATGTGCAAGATAGGTGAATTGGCCACGCTAAATTTCCCTTTAGTTGGAAAAAAAAATGATTGGTATTCTAAATTTATTTTGTAAAAGTTTTTTTAAAAGAAAATTGCTTGCCCCCCCTGTTTTATCTTTGGAAAGTGAAACAACATTGGTGCAATGATTACCCGACGGAAATCCCCTTTTTGAGGAAGAGGCCCCTGGTCAAGGCCTTCTTCAGTTAAGTCCAAACATGTTCTCATAGAATTTACAGTGCAGAAGGAAGCCATTCAGCCCATTGAGTCTCCACCCACCCACTGAAAGAGCACCTTACTTAAGCCCACGCCTCCACCCTATCCCCGTATCTCGGTAACCTGGCCTAACCTTTTGGACACTAAGGGCAATTTAGCATGGCCACTCCACCTGACCTGCACATCTTTGGATTGTGGGAGGAAACCGGAGCACCCAGAGGAAAGCCACACAGACACGGGGAAGAAGTGCGAACTCCATACAGACAGTGAACCAAGGCCGGAATGGAATCTGGGTCCCTGGAGCTGTGTGGCAACAGTGCTAACCACTGTGCCATCGTGCCGCCCAGCATGATTTTCTGCTGGTGTCGTGGAAGATCAGGTTGGGGGTGACCTCCATCTGCATCCATTAGCGGAACGCAAATTAGTTTCTCGCTGGCCTCTGGCACGATGACAAGGCATACAAGGCTCTGGGCCAAGTGTTGTGTCATGTGAGAGTACCTTTAAGAAATGGGTGTTTATATAAATATCTGCAGTGAGAATGCCTTTAAGAATTGGGTGTTTATTACTGCAGTGATGTCAGAGAGTGGGTGGAGCTGGGCTATCTGTCACCTTTTTACTTTCGTTTTAGGCTGTTTTCTGCAGGGTGTGTTTTAGTTTTGTTTTCAGAGCTGGATAGCTGCAGTCACAGCCAGAAGGTGTATGAATCTCCCTCTGTAATCTAAAGACTGTAAATCGATCCTGGTGATTTAAAACTAATAACAGTAGTGACTTTAACCTGATGTGCTTCTGGTAAAAGGTGTTTTAAGTCTTATGGATGTTAAAAGGGAAGCTTAAAGGATTACTTAGTGTTGTATTCTTTGGGGGTTGTATTTGAATTAATGGTTGCTAAGATGTTCACTGTATGTTTTAAAAAGGTTAACTTGAGTTCATAGAATAAACATTGTTTTGCTTTAAAAAATACTTTTCCATTTCTGCTGTACCACACCTGTAGAGTGGGCCGTGTGCTCCCCATATCACAATCCATTAAAAGTTGTGGGTCAGGTGAACTCCAAGGTACACTTTGGGGTTCTCTAAACCCTGGCCCATAACAATTGGAAAATGGGTTTAGAATATTTAGGTGGTTGTTTTCGACCAGTGCAGACATGGTGGGGTAAAGGACCTTTCTGTGCTCTGTGACTCCATGAATTACAACCTGCCATGGCGAGCGAGAACAGAAGATCCCGCCGTCATTTACTGCCAGCATGAATTTAACTTCTGGACCTCGCGCCACATAATTCCCACTCCATCTGCCATTAAACTTGGCGTGGGAAACATGGGGAAATTCGTCCTTAATGTTCACCAACCTTATCCCTGGGATGATGGGGCGAGATTGAGGAGACTGGGCCTGTATTCTCTAGAGCTTTAGATTCTCTGCAAAAATCTTACAGAGCTCGACAGGGTGGATGCAGGAAGGAATGTTTCCCTTGGTTGAGGGATCTAGATCCAGGGGACACAGTCTTAGAATACGAGGTAGGCCATTCAGGACTGAGTTGAGGAGGAATTTCTTGATGAGGGTGATTTGGGCATCTTTAGATATTACACTGCAAACACTTTAAAAACTCTAGTCCCGTCATTTACTGGGGAAGTTAAAATCTTCAGTTCTGACTGTGGGAATGCCAAATGTAAAAGACACCACAAGCATAATCTGTTAGATGGGGCCAGCTTCTAGGTGTTAAAACTCAAGGTCTATTCTACAGTATGGGATGGCGTACCATTTGTTATGGCTCCAGTATGTCTGCCGAAAGCAGCAGGGAGGGCTGATGGATAGCATCCATACCTCGAGATGAGTTGTTAAACAGCAGGGAGGAAGGTGATTGATAGCTACACCCCAGATATTGGACCACTGATGGCACTAATTGCAAGACAACATACGCGCCTTTGTAATGATTGGATAGTGCTATAACCTGCCTACTGACGATTGGCTGGGGACTAATGATTATCCCACAATCCTATGGGAGTATGAACTTCCCCAATGAGGGGGGCGGAGAAGCTCCTACTATAAATAAGCTGGCCAGTCCAGGAACCAGGAGGAAGGAGAAGGTAGCAAGGGAAGTTACTGCTACTGCTATGTATATATTGTTATAGTAAATAAACTTTATTATTTTGTATCCTTAAAACTCGTGCTGGATTCTTCGGGGCCCTTACAAAAGATAGTTTACTTAAGCATTGGACCTTTGATGTGATTGGTTAATTCTCATATACTATGCATGATGTAACCTTAATCAATAGCCATGATTGGACATAGATAGCTAGTAACAAATGATTGGTACATGCTAATTTCTTGTAATCGAGTTCCGAAGTATAACTCTCTGTAATACCCTTGAATCTGTACTCTATGTGTCCCAATTTTAAATGCCAATTGCCCTTACTATGGCTTGTAATAAAGGACTAGTTTTTTTACTCCAAGAGTCTTCATCTGGCGTCTCATGAATGTGACGGTGAAGTACACTATAATCGAATAGCCGTACAGCTTTCCCTGCTACCTTCTGCAGTCAGAAGATGGTGAATCATTAGAATTCTCTACCCCAGAGAGCTGTGGAGTCTAATTGCTCAGCATCTGTTCTGTTTTAAGAAATTTTGCTTGTACTTCACAGTAGAGGCAAAGAATAACCAGGTTGCCACCCCTAGGTTACTTAAACAGTTGTCAGATTTAATTTACAGAGGTATTGCTTGCTCTCAGTCTACGATGATAGTCTACGATGATAGAGGGGGAAAATCTCCCAAATTCATCTGACGATGTCACCACATAATCATGTGACATACAATATAGAGATGCATTGGTTACAATACATAACGTCCCTCAGCATTTAGTCCTGTAGTGCAAACAGTGATTATTTAACCAAGTATTATTGTCATACAAATATATACATCAATGCGAGAGTCTTTTATGTGGACGTCGGTTCCACGTAGGCAGATCCTTTGGTTGGGAGTCTTTGTTTTCACGCTGTCAGTAGTCTGTCCACCACTTTGCTCAGGCGCCTCACCTGATAAAGTTTGTTCTTCTCCATCTTTTACAGGTGCTGCTTCAACTGGAATTGACTCAGTCGTGATTATAGGTTCAGGGATTTCCAAACCTTGAGTGCCAGATGTTGGCTTTTCAGATACCGACTCTGCTAATTCTCTTTGGAAGCGGGGATTTGATCTGCGTGTCTCCTCCAAACTCTCTACTCATCAATTTTCACCGTAAAAGAAAGAGGCCCCATCTTGCGAGTGTTGTGGCAGGTATCCACTTCTCCCTTGAAGAGTGGTTTCTTGTTAAAACTCTTTGTCTTTGCTCAAAATTGGTAAGTTTCGGCGTGGGTTAAGGGGGAGTAATTTAGTTTTGCTGTTGTCGCTCTACAATTGCAGTAGTGTCAGGTGGTAAGAGAAAATCAAATTTGCTTCTCAACTTCCTTTTTAAAAACAATGGCTCGTAACTTCCTGTCGCTGGTGGGCCGTACATGCACCACATGACGATCCGTGAAGGCTTACGCACTGGAAGCGCGCAGCATTCAAACTCCCGACCGTTCTTTTTGACAGCTTGAAGCCCTGCGTTGGAGGTGCTGATTGAAAAGTGCAGGGACAGCGCTACCCTGGGCCGCTTGCCAGGATTTTTAGGTGAGCTTTCACTCCTTTAGTGATGAACGGTCACTGTAACACTGTACCCTTGTCATCATGTAAGGTGATGACCCCTTTAAGACCGGGCTTAGAACCCTGGGGAACTCCGCCTCCTGCTCCGCCCATCTGGGAGCCGTATATAAGGGGCCGCCTTGTGGGCGGCGTAGCTGTTAGCACACGTCTCGGCACCAGTCTAGTTCTTAGTTTATTAAAGCCTTCTTTACCGTTTACACTCTAAGCGTCGTTATTGAGGGTACCACACCTTTTTATTTGCACTTATTTTTTCGGTCCAGCACAGGCAGGAGGCATCAGGAGACATTTTTTTGGTTATTAATTACATTAATATTAATACATTAATATTTTATACTATTATTAATTACATTAATATTAATACATTAATATTTTATATTATTAGCGTTTATAGATATGTTTAAATGCAAATAAAATGATGGGAAGATATATATGTTTTATTTTTAAACTTTGGTTTATCATAAGGCTGTTAATTCCATGAAAAGGATACTTTACTGTATAAAGTGAGCTTGAAGTCACAGAAGGAGAAAGAATGATTTTTTAAAAAACTTTCGTTTGTCACGACAATGTTAATTCCATTAAAAGAACTATAATGGATAGAATGTGTTAATCACTCGCTAACGAGTATGATTGTTCACCTAGGATTGCCTAGGGCCCGATCCTAGAGCTGAATCTTCAATCACTCTCTTGGCAGGAGTTTCCAAAAAGTGGGATCTGTCCTTGGACTCGAGGTCGTGGGTATTCTTTCCTCAAGCTCCTTTTCCAGTCTGGTTGAGTCTGGTTGCTTTATAAGGTGTCGGTTGGAGCGTGTGGACGAACCGAGTGAGTTTGGGGTACTTTGGGTTACGCTGGGGGACGAGGCAGGGGTAACCATTCTCCCCCTTGTTTATCGCCTTGGCGATAGTGCCATTGGCAATGGCGCACAGAGCGTTGAGGGATTGGAGAGGGATTGAGTGGAGGGGAGGGGGTGCCAAGCATAGGGTCTTCTTGTACGCGTACAATCCGTTATTGTATATTTCTGACCCAGTGGGCAGCATTGGAGGTACTGTGGAGATTTGGGGGGAATTTTGCCAGTTTCCGGAATGTAAATTGAACATGGGAAAGAGTGAGGTGTTCCCGATTAATGCCAGAGGGCGGAAAAAGAGACTGGGGAGCTACCATTTAAGGTGGTGGGGGCTAGTTTCTGGTATTTGGGTATCCAGGTAGCGCGGAGTTGGGCGCAGCTGCAAAAGCTGGACTTGGTGCGATTGGTGGAGCAGATAAATGTGGATTTTAAGTGGTGGGGTGTGCTGTACTGTCGCTGACAGGGCCGATGCAGACTGTGAAGATGACAGTACTGCCTAGGTTTCTGTTTGTGTTTCAGACCAGCCCAATCTTTGGCCCCAAGTCATTCTTCAGGAAGGTTAATGGGCTGATCTCCGGGTTTGTTTGGGCGGGAAAGAGCCCTTGGGTCCGACGGGCTTTTTTGGAGCGGGGGTGTGAGTGGGGGGGGGGGCTTGGCAATTGCCAAATATGATAAATTATTACTGGGCACCGAACATTGCAATGGTGAGGAAATGGGCTGTGGAGGAGGGGTCGGTGTGAGGGCGGGTGGAGGCGGCGTCTTGCAGGGGAACGAGTTTGAGGACTTTGTTGTTGGTCCTTTACCGCTGTTGCCAGCCAGGTACTCCGCAAGCCAAATGGTGGGGGAGCCGACGGGTTATGTTTGTTTATTCAGTTGTTTTGTTCTGATATTTTGTGTATATATGTGAAAATACCTTGAATAAAAATATGCTTTTAAACAATAATTAAATAGAATGGTATCTGGCCGCCTGCTTTACGCATCGATTATCTATGCTAATTCTCACTGTGATGGGGCAATTTTAACACTGAAAGACGATTGAGAAACAACTTAAATCTCTGTGGCGTTGTACATAGCGATTCGAGTTCTAAATGTTGTCCTCAGGTTAGAGGTAGGTGCACCTGGGCAAATGGATCCATTTCAATCCCGATAATGAAGTAGACATATTGGGCAGGATTCTCCGTCAGGGAAACGATGTACTCCCACCGGAGCTGGATCACCTCTGGTTCGTGCTGGTGCTGGAAGCGGCGCCCCGAAACCATTCACTGTCCCTTGCCAAGCAAATTAATGCATTGCGGGGATCACAAGGCATTCGGTCATGAATCCCGCTATTGGGCTGCCATTTTGAGCAGGTGGCCCGATAGCAAGGTCCAGCGGCTGGCCCCCTCTCCCCCCACCCCACAACAATGCAATTCCTGCCCACCCCACCATGGGAATTGCTGGGTCATCCCCCCCCCCCCCCCCGCGACAACATTATGAATGCAAGAGAGTGACCCGACCCCCCTACCCACCAGAGACCCCCACCAGAACCTCCCCCCTCCCACCAGCAGCCACACACTGCTTTCCCCACCCGAGTTGACACTGTTTAAAAAAAAGAAGAAAATCCCACCCATTATCTCATTGCTCTTTATGGAAGGTTGCTGTGCACAAGAAGTACTTAATTGCCTGTAAAGTGCTTTGGGGTGTTATGAAAGGCTCTGTAAAATGCAAGTCTTTCTTTATAAGCATCAATCTGTAATCGGCCTCCGCACAGGGCCTGTCTTTTTTTTTGTTACATAAAGTACCCTTTGCTGTTGGGTGTACAGGAGCTCCGCTCGTCTGGGAAAGGATGATCACATGTTTTCCCCACTGGTGTTAAAATGAACATATTATCATATTACATCAATGCTATCAAATTGCTGTTTTTTGGAGTTTGTTGTGCACATATTGCTGCTCTTTTACCTACATAACATGATCACATTTCAAAGAGAACCTCAGTGCTATTTGTGCTTTGCTACATCCGCTGGTCAGGAAACCTGCCATATAATTGGAAATCATCTTTTCTTCCTTCCTCTTTTGATGTTGGCCTGCTCCTTTGAGCCCATCTGTTAATCAGTTCACACATTAAAATTTGAATTCTTGCAACCTGTGGTAGTACATCAAGTGACACTCGACACAGAGACAGTGAAAGGTCCAAACAAGGCACGCATACGGGAATACACTTTGAGAGAGAGACTGTTTCACTAACAAAGTTTGATATTTATACACTATACAATTGTGCTTTTTACTCAGGTGTCCTGTTTGTCACATGACCACAAACAGTACTAGTCGTGGGCAGCACGATGGCGCAGTGGTTAGCACTGCTGCCACATGGCGTCAAGGTCCCAGGTTCGATCCTGGCTCTGGGTCACTGTCCTTGGGGAGTTTGCACATTCTCGCCGTGTTTGCGTGGGTTTCGCCCCCAACGCTGTGCCTGGTAGGCGGATTGGCCACACTAAATTGCCCCTTCACTGGAAAAAATGAATTGGGTACTCTATATCTTAAAAAAAACAGTACCAGCCAACTACAGACCAGTCTTCAGTTGAAATAAACACTTCCTTTGCAAACCTGATTAACCTCCAGCATCTACATTACTGTGACCTTGTATCTTGTGAATGCCAACAGGTTGCCATTCGCAGTAATTATCTCTTTGTAATGCTGAATAAGTTTCTACTTTGTAGACATTATAGTGGTTAAATCTCTTTGTGTAGCTAAATTGCTAAAGTCTCCGCTCTGGCTCTGAGCAAATTCTGAATTAAGCTCAAGTTAAATATGTTTTTTAACCCTTTGAATGCCTCAGCTTTGCGTTAACCTTACACGAAGCTCACAGCCTGCTGTGTACCTATAGATCCTTCCACATACCAGCCTAGTTCATAGAATCCACAGAATGCAGAAGGAGGCCATTCAGCCCATCGGGTGTGCACCTACCCCCCTGAAAGAGCACCATATCTAGGTCACTTCCCTGCCCTATCCCTGTAACCCAATTACCCTACCTAACCTGTGCATCTTTGGACACTAAGGGGGCAATTTAGCATGGCCAATCCACCTAACCTGCACATGTTTGGACTGTGGGTGGAAACCGGAGCACCCGGAGGAAACTCCACACAGACAGTAACCCAAGGCTGGAAGTGAACCTGGGTCCCTGGCGCTGTGAGGCAGCGGTGCTAACCACTGTGCCACCATGTCACTGGTTGCCTAATTACATTTTGTACTTATTTACCCCTACACAACTGAAATGGGTGAAAATTATTTTGGGTGAGATGGGACCTCAGTTTCACATCTCATTCAAAGGACAGCAGTTACGGCTACAATTAAAATTCTGAAGTAACAATCAAACTTCTGATCCGATAGCTAGAATTTACTTCTGCCTAAGAAATTGCAACCATTAAAGGGTTATGATTCATAAATAGCGAATGTAATTAGAGTATCATTCCCAAAGTCATTAATGGTCGAATGTGATTCTTTTTAGGGTCCTTGAAATGTTCACTCAGTTTCTCTCTCCACAGATGCTGCTGAGAATGTCCATCGTTTTCTGATTTGATTTCAGATTTTCAGCATCGTCAGCATTTTACTTTTATTTCAATTATGCGTGTAGTACAATGAACCGCAATAGACATTTAATACTTTTATTTAAGCTTATATAATGGTATTGCTGTTACAAGTTTCTGCACGATATTTGCCTGAAATAAACCATGAATGGAGAGTGAAGAATCTTGCACAACTCACATAAAAGGCAACAAGATGAGAAACTGTTTTCTTAAAAAGGGACATTATTAGTATTACTAAGCAAATGCGATTAGGTCCATGAAACGAAGCATTGATGCAGACTTATTTTTTAATTAATACATTTTAGATGACCCAATTATTTTGGTTTCCAATTAAGGGGCGGTGAGAACGGCCGGAGAATTCTGGCCATTGTTTCATCTCACTTGTGGCCACTCACACGGTGGTGTAGCAACAACAAAACTGTGCACAAAATGAAACTAAAATACAAATACTCTGTCTGGTTAAAAGGCTGAGATCAGGAAAATAGTCAAAGATTGAAATTCAGTGCTGAAATACTTTGAAATCTTAGGGACAATTAACATTAATATGGGTCTCTCTTCTCTCTCTCTCTCTCTTGACCATATGAAGCTACCCCAAGCCCAACGGATTTGAACTACTGCATGTCTATCCGTTAACATCAGATCATAGATCTTAGAATTCACAGTGCAGAAGGAGGCCATTTGGCCCATCAAGTCTACGTCGGCCTTTGAAAGAGCACCCTACTTAAGCCCACATCTCCACCCTAACCCCATAACTCAGTAACCCCTCCTAACCTTTGGCCACTATGGGGCAATTTAGCGTGGCCAATCCACCTAACCCGCACATCTTTGGACTGTGGGAGGAAACGGGAGCACCCGGTGGAAACCCACGCACGCACACACGGGGAGAATGTGCAGACTCCGCAGAGGCAGTGACCCAAGCCGGGAATCGAATCTGGGTCCCTGGCGCTGTGAAGCACCAGTGCTAACCACTGTGCCACCATGATGGCAGGATTGTTTTTTTTAAATTTCCAATTAAGGGGCAACTTTGTGTGCCGAATCCACCTATCCTGCACATCTTTTTTTGAGGGGGTGATGATGAGACCCGGGACCAGAATCGAACCCGGGTCCTCGGCGCCATGAGGCAGCAGTGCTAACCACTGCGCCACCATGCCACCCCCCACCCCCCCCCCCCCCCCCCCCTGCAGACTTGATGGGCTAACTGGCTTGTTTCTGTTACCACAAATGCAGGGCAGTATCTTAACTTACAATGAACTGGGCGAGTCCGAGTATTATCTTTAATTGTGCACCTTTTGTTATAAGCAATTTTGTGCCGTTCAAAGTGAGGGATGTCAATAGTGGGAAATGGAACATATTGCATTTCAGACACTTCGGTCATGCAATGCCAGATGAGGTGCACCATTGTTTGGTTCAGGGTGAAGCTCCAACAAATGTGCCTCAGCCCTGACCACAAAGGACCACCAGTGAGCGATATTTCTATCTTGACTGAGATTGTCAGCTTCTGCCAAATTACTTTGTACTGTGCGGGAATTTAGTTTTGTCCACTGATTGTCAGTTTTAATTTTTAAAAATATATATATATTTATTAAAGTTTTTTAACAAAACAAAACAATTTTTTCCCCTTACAAACAATAACCCCCCCCCCCCCCCGTAACAAAATAACACAAAATCGCCCTGAGCAAGATGTATACATGGTAAGATGATATATTTACAGAGCTTGATACACTGGCTCTCGCCCGTTCGTGCCAGTTTCCCCCACCCTCCATGTTATCCCCCGCTCGTCCGTCCCCTCAAACAATCTCTCGTTCCCCCCTCCCCAGGGTTGCTGCTGCTGCTGACCGACCTTCCTCTAACGCTCCGCGAGGTAGTCTAGGAACGGTTGCCGCCGCCTGTAGAACCCCTGCGCAGACCCCCTTAAGGCAAACTTAATCATCTCCAACTTTATGAACCCAGCCATGTCGTTTATCCAGGCCTCCACGCTAGGGGGCTTCGCCTCCTTCCACATTAGCAAGATCCTTCGCCGGGCTACCAGGGACGCAAAGGCCAGAATGCCGGCCTCTTTCGCCTCCTGGACTCCCGGCTCGTCCACTACTCTAAATATTGCTAGCCCCCAGCTTGGCTTGACCCGGCCTTTCACCACCTGAGATATTGCTCCCGCCACTCCTCTCCAGAACCCCTCCAGTGCCGGTTATGACCAAAACATATGGACATGGTTCGCCGGACTCCCTGCACACCTTCCACATCTGTCCTCTACCCCAAAGAACCTACTCAACCTCGCCCCCGTCAAGTGCGCTCTGTGAACCACCTTAAATTGTATCAGGCTGAGCCTGGCACATGAGGAGGAGGAATTGACCCTACCCAGGGCATCAGCCCACAAACCTTCCTCGATCTCCTCCCCCAACTCCTCCTCCCATTTACCCTTCAACTCTTCTGCTAGCGCTTCCCCCTCTTCTTTCATCTCTTGGTGTATTGCCGAAACCTTGTCCTCCCCGACCCATACACCCGAGATCAGCCTGTCTTGAATTTCCTGTGTCTGGAGCAGCGGGAATTCCCTGACCTGTCGCCTCACAAAAGCCCTCACCTGCATATATCTGAATGCATTTCCCGGGGATAGCTCAAACTTCTCCTCCAGTGCCCCTAGGCTCGCAAATGTCCCGTCGATGAACAGGTCCCCCATTCTTCTAATCCCCGCCCGGTGCCAGCCCTGGAACCCCCGTCCATCTTCCCCGGGACAAACCGGTGGTTACCCCTGATCGGGGACCACACCGAGGCTCCCACTGCACCCCTATGCCGTCTCCACTGGCCCCAGATCCTTAACGTTGCCGCCACCACCGGGCTCGTGGTGTACGTTGATGGCGAGAGCGGCAACTGCGCCATCACCAGCGCCCCCAAGCTCGTTCCTTTTCAGGACGCCATCTCCATCCTCTTCCATGCCGCCCCCTCTCCCTCCATAACCCACTTACGGATCTTCGCCACATTTGCTGCCCTGTAGTAGCTCCCTAGGTTTGGCAGCGCCAGCCCTCCTCGGTCCCTACTGCGCTCCAGGAACCCTCTCCTTACCCTCGGGGTTTTGTTCACCCACACAAACCCCATAATACTCCTACCTACTCTCTTGAAAAAGCCTTTGGTGATCACGATGGGGAGGCACTGGAACACAAACAAAAACCTCGGAAGGACCACCATTTTTACCATCTGCACTCTACCCGCCAACGAGAGCGGCAACATGTCCCATCTTCTGAAGTCCACCTCCATTTGGTCCACCAACCTTGTCAGATTCAGTTTGTGTAGGGCCCCCCCAGCTCCTGGCTATCTGGATCCCTAGATACCGAAAACTCCCCTCCGCCCTCCTCAGCAGTAGGTCCCCTATCCCTCTTTCTTGGTCCCCTGCCTGTAGTACAAAAAGCTCGCTCTTCCCTACATTGAGCTTATAGCCCGAGAACTCCCCAAACTCCCTCAAAGTCTGCATGACCTCCACCATCCCCTCCATTGGGTCCCCCACATACAGCAGCAGGTCGACCGCGTATAGCGACACCCGATGCTCTTCCCCCCCCGCGGACCACCCCCCTCCATTTATTAGACTCCCTCAGTGATATGGCCAAGGGTTCGATCACCAATGCGCCCCTGCCTCGTTCCTCGGTACAGCCGCAAGTACTCCGACCTCCGCCGGTTCGTCACCACACTTGCCACCGGGGCACTGTAAAGGAGCTTAACCCAGCTAATAAACCCTCCCCCGAACCCAAACCTACGCAACACCTCCCAGAGGTACTCCCACTTAACTCGGTCAAAGGCCTTTTCCGCGATCATGGCTGCCACTATCTCCGCCTCTCCCTCCTCCAATGGCATCATTATCACGTTTAAGAGCCGCCGCACATTCGTATTTAATTGCCTGCCCTTTACAAATCCCGTCTGGTCCTCATGTATCAATCACCCCCGGGACACAGTCCTCAATCCTCGTGGCCAGCACTTTTGCCAATAGCTTAGCGTCCACATTTAGGAGCAAAATCGGTCTGTACGATTCACATTGCAGTGGGTCCTTGTCTCGCTTCAGAATCAAGGAAATTGTCGCCTCCGACATTGTCGGGGGCAGGGACCCCTCCTCTCTCGCCTCGTTAAAGGTCCTCACTAGTAGCGGGGCCAACAGGTCCGCATACTTTCTATAGAACTCCACCGGGAACCCGTCCGGCCCCGGGGCCTTCCCCGCCTGCATGCTCCCCAAACCCTTACTCAGCTCCTCCAACCCGATTGGTGCCACCAAACCAGCCACCTCTTGCTCCTCCACCCTCGGGAAACGCAGTTGGTCCAGGAATCTTCCCATCCCCTCTTCTCCCCCTGGGGGCTGGAATCTGTACAGCTCTTCGTAGGAAGCCTTGAATACCTTATTTATTTCCGTTGCACTCTGGACCATGGCTCCCCCACCATCTTTGACTCCTCCAATTTCCCTCGCTGCCGCCCTCTTACGGAGCTGGTGTGCCAGCATCCGACTGGCCTTTTCCCTGTACTCGTAGGTCGCCCCCTGCGCCTTCCTCCACTGTGCCTCCGCCTTCCCCGTGATCAACAGGTCAAACTCCGTCTGGAGCCGTCACCTTTCCCAAGTAATCTTTCCTCTGGGGCCTCTGCGTATCTCCTGTCCACTCTCAAAATCTCCCCCATTAACCTCTCCCTTTCCATGCCCTCTGTCTTCTCCCTATGAGCCCTGATGGAGATTAGCTCTCCCCTGATCACCGCCTTCAACGCCTCCCATACCACCCCCACTCACACCTGCCCGTTGTCGTTGGCCTCCAAGTACCTTTCAATACACCCCCTTACCTTACCACACACCACCTCATCTGCCAACAGTCCCACATCCAACCGCCACAGCGGGCGTTGGTCTCTCTCCTCTCGCAGCCCCACTTCCACCCAGTGCGGGGTATGGTCCGAAATGGCTATGGCCGAATACTCCGTCCCCTCCACCCTGGGGCTGAGTGCCTTGCCCAGCACAAAGAAGTCTATCCGGGAGTAGGCCTTGTGCACGTGGGAGAAGAAAGAAAATTCCCTGTCCTGCGGTCTTGCGAACCTCCATGGGTCCACTCCCCCCATCTGGTCCATAAACCCCCTGAGCACCCTGGCCGCCGCCGGCCTCTTTCCCGTCCTTGATCTGGAGCGGTCCAGTGCTGGGTCCAGCACTGTATTGAAGTCCCCTCCCATTATCAGTCCTCCTACCTCCAGGTCCGGGATGCGCCCCAACATGCGCTTCATAAATCCAGCATCATCCCAGTTCGGGGCGTATCACCCCCCCCCCCCCCCCCCCCCCCCCCCGGCGCCGACTAGCCATCTCCTTTTCTGGGCCAGTCCCGTGTCCGCGTCTCCCTCACCTCCGTCCCGTCCACCCTTTCTGTGTCCCATTCCCTTTCGGCCAATGCAGCAGCAACCCTGTTCCCCCCCCCCTCCTCCCCCTTCCCCCCTTCCCTCCCCCCCGCTAGACCCCTGTCTAGCTTTTTTGCTCCCCCCATATCACTCCCATAAGTCAGCTGACGCCTGCTGACCCCGGCTTCCCCCACCATCCCTTTGACCCCCCCCCACCCCCGTGTGGGAATCTCCCCATCAGTAGTTGTTCCTACGCTCCCCCTCCCAACTTTCTTCCCGCACGCGGGAGAAAAACCCCGCGCTTTCCAGAGACTGCCCCGCCCCCCCCGACGCAGCTTCTGTTGCGGCCTTGTCTCTCGTCCCCAGCCCATATAACATTCCCTGCGCGTGCTTACCCCCCTATATACAACCGCCATCATACTTCAACCCTCAAATACCCCCCACCCTCACAAACCCTCAATTAGAGTCCAACTTTTCAGTTAATATAAAGGTCCACGCCTCTTCGGGCGTTTCGAAGTAGTGGTGTTGGCCGTTATATGTGACCCACAGTCGCGCTGGCTGCAACATTCCAAATTTCACTCCTTTCCGATGCAGCACCGCTTTGGCCCGGTTGAAACCCGCTCTTCGCTTAGCGACCTCCGTGCTCCAGTCCGGGTATATTCTAATCTCAGCCTTGTCCCACTTGCTGCTCCGCTCCTTCTTGCCCCATTTCAGGACCCTCTCTCTATCTGTGAACCGTTGAAATCTCACCACCATCGCCCTTGGCGGCTCGTTTGCCTTGGGCTTCCTCGCCAGCACCCGGTGCGCCCCTTCCAGCTCCAGCAACCCCGGGGGGGCCTCCGCGTCCATCAGCGCCCCAATCATCGTGCCCGCATATGCCGCGGCGTCGGCCCCCTCCACTCCTTCTGGGAGACCCAGGATCCTCAAGTTGTTTCTCCTCGACCTGTTCTCCAGGTCTTCGAGTCTTCCCGCCCACGTCTTGTGTAGCGCCTCGTGTCGCTCCACTTTCACCGCCAGGCCCAAGAGCTCGTCCTCATTCTCACTCACTTTGTCCTGGATCTCCTGGATCTTCACCTTGTGGGCTTTCTGGGTTGCCCCAAGTCCTTCAATTATTGCCAGCATCGGCGCCACCATCTCCTTGCGCAGCTCCTCGAAGCAGCGCTTGATGAATTCTTGCATCTCTTCTTTGTCCCCGGCCGCCGCCATTTTGTTTATTTTACCCTTCTTCTCCCACTGCTCCAGTGCCGTTTTTTTGCCCGTTTCGCTGCGGGTCCGGTCCATATAGGTTAGTGGGGAACCTCTCTCCTCTCTTCCCCACGGGTTGGCTGTGTAAAAAATCCCGTTGGGGCTCTTCTATCGAGCCCGAAAGTCCGTCTTCGCGGGAGCTGCCGACTCGTGCAGCTTAGCTCCGCATAGCCGCAACCGGAAGTCGATTGTTAGTTTTAATAACATTTCCAGTTATATGTTGCAAGAATTAAAATATCTAATGTTGTAATACACTCTCTCATTTTCTTTAAAATACATTGTGACAATCTAACCACTGATTTTAGAAAGAAATGCTGGCTACTTTTTGACCATACTCAAAAGTTAGCGCTGCTGTCTCACTGACCCAGGGACCCGGGTTCAATTCCACCCTCTGGTGACTGTCCGTGTGGAGTTTGCACATTCTCCCCGTGTGTGCATGGGTTTCTTCAGGGTGCTCCGGTTTCCTCCCACGGTCCAAAGCTCCGTGCAGGTTAGGTGGATTGACCATGAAAAATTGCCCCTTCACGCCCAGGGCTGTGCAGGTTAGGTTACGGGGATAGGGTGGTCGAGGCAGTGGACCTGGGTAGGGTACTCTTTCAGAGGGTCAGTGCAGACTCAATGGGCCAAATGGTCTCCTTCTGCACTGTAGGGATTCGATGATTCTGTGTTTAAGTGTAGTACAAACTGATTGAAATGAAGGTCCCCACACCGTTGATCAGTGGTAAGCGAAACAAAATTTTATTTTGTTCTAGCTTCTAGTGGCAAGAGACTTGCCAAAACACAAAGTTAGCTCTAATCTGGAGTGAAGCAGTATTGCTGAAAAGGCTATAGGATGACTGATGTAGACACGGAAGAAAGGTTTCTTGATTCAGTATGGGGTTGACCTTCTAAGGTTGAGCCAGAGCACAAAAATTTAGAGTTGGGTTAAACTATACCTGGAATGTGAATACCTGAAGTTATCGTTGGCTGTCAAAACAGAGACATGTTCAACTCTGTTACCTCACACTTTGATAAACACAAGAGATAAAGGCAAGTTTCGAAATATCTTTCACATTGGACTCAGAACCTTAACTCCGTTTCGCTCTCCACAGATATTGCCTGGCCAGCTGAGTTTTTCCAGCACTTTCTATTTTTATTTCAAAAATATTGCACAATATAATTCGGTAAGAGGTGATAATTCATTGTAGTTCATTACACTCCTTGTAAGTAGTGAATGTGTTTGGTGCCCAACTGACCAAAAACAAATTCAGAGTCAAACATACCTTTGCAGATCAGTGAGTGTTATTCCAGGTTTGATAGGTTTACATTGATTTTTGACCTTGCTCTGGGAATTCAGCTTCCAATCTGCATTGCAATGACAGATCGCAGGCCGGATTCTTGGCTTCACGATGCCGGAAGGGAGAATGGCGTGAAATGGGAAACATCCGTTTTGCGTCCGGCACCGATTCCAACGCCATGTCCCTCGCTACTGTGGGGAGAAAATGATTAGGGTTTACTAACATTAATTTATTAGGGCAATTAACAATTATTCTTAGATTTTGGGATTTGCATGGTGTACAGTATACTAAAGTAGTATACAAAATTTTTTTTAAAGACGTCAGCTGATGTGGTACCATCTACAGCCGTTAGAATAAGGTTCAAACAACAAGTTTCCAGTTCAACTGGTTCTCAGTAACATTAACAGCTCGTCCGTAAGACACAATCTATAAGTAGTCAGGATAAAGGTTAACAACATGCTTTCCTAACTCGACCTAAGGACACCCATTGGGTCTGGCACCAAGTAGGAAGGTTAGGGAGGAATTTATAGTAAGATGAAGGGCAGATATAATATTTTTGCCTATGTGACCGACACTGTATAAATGTCACCTCGTTTCTTACATTGGGCAGGAGCAGCTCCAGAGGACCTTCTCTGAAGCTGAGCTCTCCCAACACGTTGGTCAATAAATTATCATTCTGTGCCTGAGACTCCTCTGATTATTTTGTGGAAAAGAGAAAAACCACAGATCAGCGATATCAAGATTTGCGCCCTGCGCCGGCAGTCCCCTGCAAAACCGTCATTTGCATGGATTTTAATATCATTAATGGCTTGGACACTTCATGCTCCACCCCTCCGTCCCTCTTAGGCAGAGGTCTTGCAGGCGTGAATTGGTGCACGCATTTACAAGCGGGAACTGGGAGCCATGGCTGCGGAGGGACAGCGGAAGGCTACAAACCTCCCAAGAAGCCTCAAAACATTGTCGGGCAATGACTGGGTGCCAAGTCCATGGACTCAGGGTGTCTCCCTCGGGATTGGGCTGGGCCTGTCTCAGACTGCAGTCTGTCTTCTAAACGTACCCCTTTGGTGATACTTACAGGCTCCGGGTTGCTCACACCACTGTTTGAATGCTCAGAGAGCCTCTGGTCATCTGGGAGCCCTCCCAGGCATCCCCTCTGGACACCCACATACCCCAGCTGTTTCATCAAGGGGATGGGCGTAGTCAAACTCAATCAGCGGCCCACCATGTATTAGCACTCCCCCACTACAGAGGAAGCAAGGGATCAGCAGATCTCACCTTAACCAAAGGACACCTGCACATTGGCCTTTCGAACTCTCCCTGGTTGTGTGCCCTCATCAGTGATCCCCAACCATCAGGACCACCATCTGCAGCCTCCTGGCGAGGCTGGCAGCGCTGACTGCCTCTGCCACCACCTCCCAGGCGCTGTTCAAGAAGGTGGGCTTGAGTCTGCGGCCCACCCTGTGTCCCACCCTGGGGAAGAGGATGCCCCCCCCCTCTCTCCTCATTGGAGCTGTGGGTCCACCTCAGACTCCCGTGTTTGGGGGGGGGGGGGGGATTTTCATGTCCTGACTCACTTCCTGAATAGCACCTGCAACGAAAGTGCAAATTGCACGCTATTCAGTCCTGGCAGGAATACTCTCCCAGGTGGAGAATTCCGGCCCACATTTTATAACAAATCAGAAGACTTTTCATTCCTCCATTAATCTTCAAGTCTCATAGTGAGGGAACAGAATGTTTAATACTGGCCGTTCAGTTTGTAACTATTCTGAAATGGAGACCTGACAAGTCAATGCTCAGTTTAGGCAGAAAACATTTCCAAATGATGCTGTCAATTAACACTGGATTAACGTGGAGCAGAATACATATTTATCGACAGGATTGGATAAGAAAAGGAGACTCTCACAGACATGTGGGGCTCAAAACAATGGAAACCCCAGAGGAGTACAAAAAGTGCAGGAAAGTATTTAGAGTGGAGAGGGGGCAGGAAAAAGTAGTGGGGTGGATTCTCCGATTTTGAGGCTATGTCCAGAGCATGTGTCTAGTCTTACACTGAAAATGTCGCCGCTGCCCCCACACCGATGCTCTGCCCGGTGGGGGACTAGCAGCCGCGCAACATAAACCCCCCGCCGTCCCCGACAGAAACTGCCGGAGAATTCATGGCCGCGCATGCACACGGTGCCAACCTGCAGCCTTCGCGCCGTGCAACATGGCACTGGCTGCGCACGTTCCCGGACTACCAGAGAGTGCCCACCCTCGCCACCCCCGGATCACCCCCCACCAGTACCCCAACCCCTGCCGAAGCGCCCCCGCCAGCCAGGGAAATGGCTCCCCAAGCGAATCTGGCAGCGCTGGACACAATCTGCTCCCACCACGCGAGGTTGACGAACCCTCAGACCACAGTGGTCCACGCCCATTGGGGACAGAGCACCGGGGGAGGGATTTCAGGGGGACTTCCTGAGACCGTTTGCAGCTAAATCAGGGGTGGTGCCGCTTTTGCGATGCTCCACCCCCTCAAAAATGGTGTACAAGTACGCCGCACGCTGCCGGGAACGGTCTCAGGACGTCACCTGAGGCCCTCCCCCGATGCTCTGCCCCGATGGGCCAAGTTCCTGACAGCGTTGGTCACTTATGGTATTTTGTTTTGTGGACCCCGCGTGGCGACTGCGGACTGTGTCCAACACTGCCACAGTGGGGGGGGGAGCCGTGCCGCTGGTCGGGGCAGGGGGGCTTCAGCGAGGACTGGGTGGGGGAGTGATCTTGGGCTGGCGAGGGGTGTTATTGGGGAACATTATTTGGCAGGTCGGGTCCGGGTGCGGCCGGTGCCATGTTGCACGGCACGGCCGCCGCTGTGCGCTTGCGCACCCACGGACCCGGTCGCCGCTGTGCGCTTGCGCACCCACGGACCCGGTCGCCGCTGTGCGCTTGCGCACCCACGGACCCGGTCGCCGCTGTGCGCTTGCGCACCCACGGACCCGGTCGCCGCTGTGCGCTTGCGCACCCACGGACCCGGTCGCCGCTGTGCGCTTGCGCACCCACGAACCCGGCCGCCGCTGTGCGCTTGCGCACCCACGGACCCGGTCGCCGCTGTGCGCTTGCGCACCCACGGACCCGGTCGCCGCTGTGCGCTTGCGCACCCACGGACCCGGTCGCCGCTGTGCGCCTGCGCACCCATGAACCCGGCCATTCTCCAGCCGTGTCCGCAGGTAAAGCTTTACGCTCCGAGGCTGCTAGCCCCCCATCAGACGCAGGATCGGTGCAGCTGTTTTTTCTGGCGTAAAACGCCACTGTTCCCACGCCGGCCGTCAGCACTTAGTCTGGAAATCGGAGAATCCAGCCCCTGCTCTTGCATCTTAACTGACACTTTGGCTCCATCAGGTGGAGATTGAGCAGACTGCTAGCGTTACATTTCACAGTTTGTTTCTCTGTACACATACACGGATTGTTCTGGACCGCGTCACAGGGACGGGAGCCGAGAAATTGGTCAATAGAAACCACAAATAAAATGGCATTTCTGTGCTTTATGAAATAATCTCGGCCAATTAGGGACAACAATGGCCTTCAGAAATCACTCGTTAAACTGGACACAGTGCTTCAAGTGGAATCAACCAAGATTTCTTTCAAACATCCAATTGCAAGATTGTTTTAATCCCCGGTGTAAAGTCATAGAATTAGAATCATAGAGTTTACAGTGCAGAAGGAGGCCATTCGGCCCATCGAGTCTGCACCGGCCCCCGGAAAGAGCACCCTACCCAAGACCACACCTCCACCCTATCCCCAAAACCCAGTAACCCCACCCAACACTAAGGGCAATTTTGGACGCTAAGGGCAATTTAGCATGGTCAATCCACCTAACCTGCACATCTTTGGACTGTGGGAGGAAACCGGAGCACCCGGAGGAAACCCTCGCACACACGGGGAGAACATGCAGACTCCGCACAGACAGTGATCCATGACGGGAATCGAACCTGGGACCCTGGAGCTGTGAAGCAATTGAGCTAACCACGCTGCTACCATGCTGCCCATCACGGTATGTTTTATCTGCATGTTTTATCTCAAATAAGGTGCCACCACTGAAATCTTCAGATGATATGAAGTTTAAAATAAATAATACATTCATTTGTTTGCCGATCACTTCAAAATATAACAAGGCACTCCCTGAATGTATTGAATTCAGAACTGTTCGCATTGATTTCTGCACCCCTGGTTTAAACTGCGCGAGCCGACCTGAAAAATGGTGCATGCATCCCCGTGATATTTAATCTACTGATGAGGGAGGGTGTTCTGTCTACCGTTGAGTTGTACACGGGGAGCGGAGAAATCGGATTCAGTGCTTGCCAAAATTCAGACCCGAAAATCCCACACTGGCAGTCAATGAGATTCCTTGGATCATAACCGTACCCTCCCACAATACAGCTACAAATAAACCAAGGCAGATTTATATGTGCCGTCTTTCATACCCCCAGGGCTTCTACAAAGAGCTTTACTGACAGTTACGTTGATTTGACGTGCATTCACTCTTGTAAAGTAGGGAACAAGACAGTCAGTTTGCACCCAGCCGCCCCCCATGAACAGTAATGTGATCATGATGTTATTGTGATCGGTCAGTAACAGATTCATCTTTACATCAATCGGGATCACAGGTAGTCAACCTTGGCGGGATTCTCCCATTCGGCGGCAGAGTATCTACGCCGTCGGAAACTCCGTCGCGTTTCACGACGGCGTGAATGGGCCGCTGGGAGAACCGATTCTGGCCCCTACAGGGGGCCAGCACGACGCTGGAGCGGTTCAGGCCACTCCAGCCTCCCATCCTGCCGCGAACTGTGCGCCGCGGGACCCGCGCATCCGCGGTAGCCTCCCTCAACGTGCCGACCCCGACTCAACATGGCGCGTGAGTTCAGGGGCCAGCGCGTAAGAAAATAGACCCGGGGAGCGAGAGGCCGGCCCGCCGATCGGTGGGCCCCGATGGCGGGCCAGGCCCCATCGGAGGCACCAGGGTTGGAGCCCCCCACAGGTCCCCCCCCCCCGACCTTGCGCGAAGGGTTCCCGCCGGCTGCGACCAGGTGTGGACGGCGCCGGCTGGACTCTGCCTTGTTAGAGCGGCTGCTCGGCCCATCCGGGCCGGAGAATCGGCCGCCTGGCAACGTACAGCGGCCGCAACCGGCAGTGCGGCAAACGCACCGGCGCCAATGGCGCTGATTCTCCACTCCGCAGAGAATCACGTGCCGGCGTCGGGGCGGCGTTGCCCCGTTGCGAAGATTCTCCGGCCCGGCCCCGGGCTGGGAGAATCCCGCCCCCTGCCTTTGCCTCTGAGCCCCTCTGCAACACCAGCAATCTGATTACACACACTCTACAAATAGAACACAACAGATTTGTCTCACAACTGCTAGACCATCAGAGATTGCATTCCCCGACTCCATTCAAAAAGTAATGTGAAGTGAGGGGGATTTTTACAGCATTCACGAATGTGTTCCCCGACACAGAACCTCCTCCAAAATCACAATCTATTAAAAAATAAATTTAGAGTACCCAATTAATTTTTTCCGATTAAGGGGCAATTTAGCGTGGCCAATCCACCTACCCTGCACATCTTTTGGGTTGTGGGGGTGAAACCCACGCAGACACGGGGAGAATGTGCAAATTCCACACGGACAGTAACTCAGAGCCGGGATCTAACCTGGGACCTCGGCGCCATGAGGCAGCAGGGCTAACCACTGTGCTGCCCTTAATATCACCATCCATGCTGGCTTCTTGTTCCTTTACTTGCCTTCTCTGTCTCCTGTCAAACTTGCCGTTCTCACCATCCTTCTGTTGCACTCACACCGTTCCCTCCTGCTGCCCTCAATCAGTATCCTCCTGTTGCACTCACACTGTTTCCTCCTGTTGCACTCACACCATTCCCTCCTGTTGTACTCACACTCTTTCCTCATGTTGCACTCACACTGTTTCCTCCTGTTGCACTCACACTCTTTCCTCCTGTTGCACTCACACTGTTTCCTCCTGCTGCCCTCAAACAGTATCCTCCTGTTGCACTCACACTGTTTCCTCCTGTTGCACTCACACCGTTCCCTCCTGTTGCACTCACACTGTTTCCTCCTGTTGCACTCACACTGTTTCCTCCTGTTGCACTCACACCATTCCCTCCTGTTGTACTCACACTCTTTCCTCCTGTTGCACTCACACTGTTTCCTCCTGTTGCACTCACACTCTTTCCTCCTGTTGCACTCACACTGTTTCCTCCTGCTGCCCTCAAACAGTATCCTCCTGTTGCACTCACACTGTTTCCTCCTGTTGCACTCACACTGTTTCCTCCTGTTGCACTCACACTCTTTCCTCCTGTTGCACTCACACTGTTTCCTCCTGTTGCACTCACACTCTTTCCTCCTGTTGCACTCACACTGTTTCCTCCTGCTGCCCTCAAACAGTATCCTCCTGTTGCACTCACACCGTTCCCTCCTGTTGCACTCACACTGTTTCCTCCTGTTGCACTCACACTGTTCCCTCCTGTTGCACTCACACTGTTTCCTCCTGTTACACTCACACTGTTTCCTCCTGTTGCACTCACACTGTTTCCTCCTGTTGCACTCACACTGTTTCCTCCTGTTACACTCTTACTGTTTCCTCCTGCTGCCTCAAACAGTATCCTCCTGTTGCACTCACACCGTTTCCTCCTGTTGCACTCACACCGTTTCCTCCTGTTGCACTCACACTGTTTCCTCCTGTTGCAGTCACATTGTTTCCTCCTGTTGCACTCACACTGTTTCCTCCTGTTGCACTCACACTGTTTCCTCCTGTTGCACTCACACTGTTTCCTCCTGTTGCACTCACACTGTTTCCTCCTGTTGCACTCACACTGTTTCCTCCTGTTGCACTCACACTCTTTCCTCCTGTTGCACTCACACTGTTTCCTCCTGTTGCACTCACACCATTCCCTCCTGTTGTACTCACACTCTTTCCTCATGTTGCACTCACACTGTTTCCTCCTGTTGCACTCACACTCTTTCCTCCTGTTGCACTCACACTGTTTCCTCCTGCTGCCCTCAAACAGTATCCTCCTGTTGCACTCACACTGTTTCCTCCTGTTGCACTCACACTGTTTCCTCCTGTTGCACTCACACTCTTTCCTCCTGTTGCACTCACACTGTTTCCTCCAGTTGCACTCACACTGTTTCCTCCTGTTGCACTCACACTGTTTCCTCCTGCTGCCCTCAAACAGTATCCTCCTGTTGCACTCACACCGTTCCCTCCTGTTGCACTCACACTGTTTCCTCCTGTTGCACTCACACTGTTCCCTCCTGTTGCACTCACACTGTTTCCTCCTGTTACACTCACACTGTTTCCTCCTGTTGCACTCACACTGTTTCCTCCTGTTACACTCACACTGTTTCCTCCTGCTGCCTCAAACAGTATCCTCCTGTTGCACTCACACCGTTTCCTCCTGTTGCACTCACACTGTTTCCTCCTGTTGCAGTCACATTGTTTCCTCCTGTTGCACTCACACTGTTTCCTCCTGTTGCACTCACACTGTTTCCTCCTGTTGCACTCACACTGTTTCCTCCTGTTGCACTCACACTGTTTCCTCCTGTTGCACTCACACTGTTTCTTCCTGCTGCCCTCAAACAGTATCCTCCTGTTGCACTCACACTGTTTCCTCCTGTTGCACTCACACTGTTTCCTCCTGTTGCACTCACACTGTTTCCTCCTGTTGCACTCACACTGTTTCCTCCTGCTGCCCTCAAACAGTATCCTCCTGTTGCACTCACACCGTTCCCTCCTGTTGCACTCACACTGTTTCCTCCTGTTGCACTCACACTGTTCCCTCCTGTTGCACTCACACTGTTTCCTCCTGTTACACTCACACTGTTTCCTCCTGTTGCACTCACACTGTTTCCTCCTGTTGCACTCACACTGTTTCCTCCTGTTACACTCACACTGTTTCCTCCTGCTGCCTCAAACAGTATCCTCCTGTTGCACTCACACCGTTTCCTCCTGTTGCACTCACACTGTTTCCTCCTGTTGCAGTCACATTGTTTCCTCCTGTTGCACTCACACTGTTTCCTCCTGTTGCACTCACACTGTTTCCTCCTGTTGCACTCACACTGTTTCCTCCTGTTGCACTCACACTGTTTCCTCCTGTTGCACTCACACTGTTTCCTCCTGTTACACTCACACTGTTTCCTCCTGCTGCCCTCAAACAGTATCCTCCTGTTGCACTCACACCGTTCCCTCCTGTTGCACTCACACCGTTTCCTCCTGTTGCACTCACACTGTTTCCTCCTGTTGCACTCACACTGTTTCCTCCTGTTACACTCACACTGTTTCCTCCTGTTGCACTCACACTGTTTCCTCCTGTTGCATTCACACTGTTTCCTCCTGTTACACTCACACTGTTTCCTCCTGCTGCCCTCAAACAGTATCCTCCTGTTGCACTCACACCGTTTCCTCCTGTTGCACTCACACTCTTTCCTACTGTTGCACTCACACTCTTTCCTCCTGTTGCACTCACACTGTTTCCTCCTGTTAAATTCACACTGTTTCCTCCTGTTGCACTCACACTGTTTCCTCCTGTTGCACTCACACTGTTTCCTCCTGTTGCACTCACACTGTTTCCTCCTGATGCACTCACACTATTTCTTACTGTTGCACTCACACTGTTTCCTCCTGTTGCACTCACACTTTTTCCTCCTGTTGCACTCACACTGTTTTCTCCTGTTGTAAGGCTTTAAACCCCCTCAGATGATTTGATCTAAAAGGCATCTATTCACTTCAAAGGGAAGTAGCTTTTAGTAAGCTGTAATTGACAGCTTTTGATTGAGCCCGCTCTGCCAGGAACGTGGCTCTTGGAAGATCATGTGTCATTTCTAAAGACCACCCCAGTACACAAGGATTAACCAGCAACAGCCAGCACTGCCCGGAAACTTTCCCCGGCACTGCCTGGGTATGACCCTTCCCCACCCCCAGTGATGCAATGACCTGATTCCTATGCGAGATCAGTTCACCAAGTGCATACATTGGGGGACCAGTTGTGATTCACACCAGTCTGCCCTCACGTCAACGTGAATGGACTTCCTTACTGGAGGTGGGGGGTATGATTCCAGCATAGTGGCCTGATAATGAAATCTTAATGTATGAAAATGATGTTCACAACGTTGAACATCGAGAATCCCGTTATATCACTGGTAGAGAGCAGTGGGGACATTCCCGAGATTGCCACCAAACTCACTGAAAGAAAAATGGAAGCGGAAAGTTCTGACCAGGGCATGATGAATTTAGACAAAGATTGAAATCAGCCAAGATGATTTGGTGCAGAGGCCAAGGGAGGAAAACAGTGAAGATATCTCAGCGAGAACAAATGTTACGGTAGTTGGGTGGGTGGCTTTGAAACAAAGGTGAAAGGGGGAATATAGGTGAGATTCGCAAAAGAAGGAGGAACTACCAGAGGAGGAAGGAGACAGACCAAGGTGTGAATCAGTTGTAAGAGTGACTCCGCCACAATAGGCTTGACAGGATGAGTACAACTTCGCTACACTGGCAACAAGTTGCTAAATGGGCTGACCTTCGATTAGAGCATTGAATGTTTGCACTTTGTCCAGTCAACAATTTAGCAGCTTTATCAAAGTGAGATTTGGCTGTCACTTCATTTTTTTTTGCGTTTTCATTCATTTGTGTAACTACTTCTGGCTTCAGTCGTGTTTTAACTATTAGAAGAGTAGTTTGCGTGCAATATGACATTAGTCCCTGAGCTTTCCATTCCCTCAGGAGGTATGCTTTTCCACGTTAGGATTGCGTTGTACACATCCTTATTGGATTTACTCCATTTTCTGTTTGCTGATTCCTTTGGCAATTTTCACTGCTGCATCAGCTTTTCCATTTGACTGGGAATAGTGCAGAGATGATATGTAGTTCTGAATTTCCCAATCATTTACAGAACACCTGAATTCTTCACTTGTGATCTGAGGGCCATTGTCACTCATCATAATGTTAGTAATGCCAGTATGACTGAAGTGCGCTCGGGCGGCACGGTAGCACAGTGGTTAGCACTGTTGCTTCACAGCACCAGGGACCCGGGTTAGATTCCTGGCTTGGGTCACTGTCAGTGTGGAGTCTGTATGCTCTCCCCGTGCCTGTGTGGGTTTCCTCCAGGTTCTCCAGTTTCCTCCCACAAGTCCCAAAAGACTTGTTTGTTAGGTGAATTGGACATTATAAATTCGCCCTCTGTGTACCCGAACAGGCGCCGGAATGTGGCGACGAGGGGCTTTTCACAATAACTTAATTGCAGTGTTAATGTAGGCCTACTTGTGACCCGAATAAAGATTATTATTATTATTAACAGGTATTCCACAATCTCACTGTCAGTTGTTGACATCAGCTTGTCTAACTCCCTGTTGGCTGAGTAATAGTCAAACGGTGATGAGATAGTCAGTCCCAACGAGAATGGAGAGATCTGCCTCAAGCTTCATCCATGGTCTGTCTGGTATGAGTCCTGAGCTTGCTCAGCTTGATGGCCATTATAAACACTGCACTGACTGAGGTGATCCTGAATCTCATTGCTCATGTTTGACCTATCGGGCACTTCTCTTGCCTTCCTCAGATTGGACTCAATTCCTTGATGTCTTGCATGGATGCGTATCAGCATTTTCCAGTCCCAATTGCGATGGTTCCCACCATGGGCAGGACTTCCGGCGCATGTTGTGCTGTCGCTTCTCATTGGGTCTAGGAGATATCATGCTTGGTACTAGCATTGGGAGCTTTCTCCAAAGGGAGCAGCAGCCCGTGACAGCATGATGATGGTATAACTCTGCTTCCCCTGTGATGCACGATCAACTACACAAAGACGAGAGTAGGATGTAATCGAGGCTTTATTACACTGAGATGTGTGGCCTCCGATAGCAGCTGACGAAATGGCTGCTGTACTGGGAGCACACATATTTATACTCCGCCTACTGGGCGGAGCCAGCAGGCAGGGATCTACCCCCTTACCTGTAGTACAGGGGCCTTACCGTAAAGCACCTATATCAACATCCGATATATACAATACATACATCAGTGGTGACTACCACACCCTGCTCATCCTTCGCTTCCAAAGGACATCTTTGAAACTGGAGCATCATCTGCAGGCACTTTGGAGCAGATAGGGGTAATTTGAAAATGATTCTTTGAAGTGGCTTGTAGTTGGGCTGAACCATTCCTTTGTTTCTCCGAAACAGGTACTGGCTACAATGCTCACATTCTCAATCTGTGTATAGTTTTGTTCAGTTTGCCCGAATGCTCTGGATGCAAACGCACTGGCATCACACTGCAGGGGTGACTTCATCGTTGACATCGTAGCCCCTCAGCACTGCTGTTGCCATCATTAGTTGTTCGATGAGAGTGAAAAAAACCTGCTTCTTGTTCTGTGCCCCAATACCATCACCGATCACCCTTGCGTAGAAATTCAGGCTCTAATGAGAAATTGGGAAAGAACTTTGCCAACATAATTCACAAATGCAACAAATCGTTGCATCACCTTCAGGTCTGTTGGTTGCTACACTTCTGCCGCAGCTCTCCCCGTTCAGGATCAGGGGGAACTCCTTTCGCTGCCAGTACGTGACTTCAGTCTTCTTCAGTCGCAGTTCGTCGCAGTTTCTTCATGCGTGCATGGTGTGAGGAGGGGGAATGGACCCTTATTCCCATGGTTGGTGGGGGGGGGGGATGTCACTCCTTGATGAGGGGTTGGGGGTGCTCCCCTTGTCAGCATTTGCATTGTGCGGGGGGCTGGGGGGCTCTGAACACTGGTATTGGGGCGCTCATTAGAGGGATGGGTGTGGGGGGGGGGGGGGGCGGTTGAACACAAAGAGGGCAGCTATCGGATGCCTGACTGAATTTGTGTGTGTCAGTGAGTCCCTCCTCGGGGGTCAGTAAATCTCTTCTCTGTGGCATTTGACACCATCCTTGGCATTTGACTCCGTTTGCGGGGGGTACCTGAGGGTGGGGCAGGGAGCATTGGGTTGGTATGGGGGGCGGGGGGGAGAGGGTGCATTGTGATCAGAGCCATGCAGCCTGGCCGAATTGACAACTTGACTGTGAGTCCCCAACACAGTGTAACTTTGATCTCCCTCCTCGTGGGGGGGTTGTGGGGGGCGGGGACGGGCGGGAGATGGGGGAGGTGGGTAGGGGAATGTTGGCTCCACCTGAGGATTAACTATGCAGTGAAATAAAGTTTGGAGGAATAGCAGCAAATGGCTCACTGATACCTGTCACTTGAGTAAACAGGGTGCCCATTAGCACTGCCTATCCCTCAACGAGGAACCACTTGTGCCCAGTTAGTTTACTGCTATACTGAGATTAATGCTTGTTACACTGATTGACTCTCGAGAGTTAACCCTTTGTACCACCAGCTCCCCACATTGTTGATCCAAAGCTGAGACTCCGCTTTAGGTGTCAGGCCTGCCAGCTCGTGTCTCAGAAACAAGGACCAGGGGACTTGCATCTCCCTGGTGTCCTGAAGTCCTGCATGTTCCTTGTGCTATCTCCCTGCTCCAACCCCCCCCCCCCACAACACACACCTTACATCCAGCGCCCCCCCCCCCCAACACACACCTTACTGTCCAGGCCCCCCCCCACCACCAGCAACACACACCTTACCATCCAGATGCCCACATCCAGGTGCAATGGTTAAACACAAGTCCCTCCTGAAAGATCCTTCAGTGGTCCCAGGGGCAAAGGTAGGCAGCAATAGACTGGTGTCCAGCCTCGGTTTCGAGTGGCAAAAAGGGCTAATTCGAGAGCCACACTGTCCTGCTGATGGGACGGGAATTGACATTGGTGAATGCGTGAATGCTATAGGCAATGATCCTCGACTGGCTGCTCCCAGATCAAGATGGGCAATGCTTCGAGGGATGGAAAGGATCCACTAGTGGATCACAAGCCTGCCTCTCTCAATTTCCGGGCAGGCTTGTTACCGATTTAGCTATGGAGCCATTAGAGATTGCAGTAACCTTGATCACAGCATTGGAGGAGGAGAGACTCCACAGTATCCCATGTAGGGTTAGTGACCTTATTGGAGGGTCTCCTGGCTGCCTGTGGGCAGATAGTTTCCCTTCTCTCCTCCACGACATCCAATATGGGCCTCTTCGACACGTCGCATCTGACGACGCGGGTTTTGTTCGTATCTTCAAAGCTGGTTTTCGCTGACTCTTGGGGATTGCCTTCCATAAAACTGGACCAATCTCTTACCAGGTTCGGGTCCGGGGGCAACTAATGAGGCGACATTTGGGTTACATTCACTCAGGGAAGTTGCTCCCTCGTGAGGTTCATCGGACGAAATGCGTCCTGGATCTTCCGGCTCCATTGCCGAACCAGTGGCTGTGACGCCTCCAGTCTCTCTCCACGCCGGCGTGCCCGATGTTGTATCTTCCGATTCGGAAATGGAGACGCAGACATTTGAGACATCGGACACTGATTCAACAGTTCAGCCGCCCCCTGCCGATCGTCCATCACGGCGTTCCTGCCAAGGTTGACGTTCAGCGGCGAGGTATGCGCCGACAGATCCGGCGCATTGGGTAAATGACAATTTGCTGGAGTCAAAGAGAGTCCGACGACCTCCACCTGCTCCTCCTCCTTCTCATCATTGGTCATCGGGGCGGGGGGGGGTGAATATAATATCCAGCATGGGACCTACGGGGTGGGAATGATTGTCTTTCCCATGGTCCTCGTGGAGCATGAGTTCTCCCGCTAGGGGTGGAGGAACTCATTAATTAACCTATATATAAAAGGATGGCCAGTAAGGCAGCGACGAGAGAGAAACCCGACAGGAAGCTCCCGGACACTGTACATATCGTATTGGAAATAAATCTACTTCTTTACTAGGTGTGGACTCCCCGACTCCTTATTAAATAAACATTCCGTGCCAGTCCGCATCTGGACCTGGGCAATATTAAAGTATTACCCAGAAGGCAGATGGCAGATGGAATACAATGTTGACAAATATGAGGTTATCCATTTTGGTAGGAATAACAGCAAAAGGGATTATTATTTAAATGATAAGATATTAAAACATGCTGCTGTGCAGAGAGACCTGGGTGTGCTAGTGCATGAGTCGCAAAAAGTTGGTTTTCAGGTGCAACAGGTGATTAAGAAGGCAAATGGAATTTTGTCCTTCATTGCTAGAGGGATGGAGTTTAAGACTAGGGAGGTTCTGCTGCAATTGTATAAGGTGTTAGTGAGGCCACACCTGGAGTATTGTGTTCAGTTTTGGTCTCCTTACTTGAGAAAGGACGTACTGGCACTGGAGGTGTGCAGAGGAGATTCACTAGGTTAATCCCAGAGCTGAATGGGTTGGATTACGAGGAGAGGTTGAGTAGACTGGGACTGTACTCGTTGGAATTTAGAAGGATGAGGGGGGATCTTATAGAAACATATAAGATTATGAAGGGAATAGATAGGATAGATGCAGGCATGTTGTTTCCACTGGCGGGTGAAAGCAGAACTAGGGGGCATAGCCTCAATATAAGGGGAAGTAGATTTAGGACTGAATTTAGGAGGAACCTCTTCACCCAAAGGGTTGTGAATCTATGGAATTCCTTGTCCAGTGAAGCAGTAGAGGCTCGCTTCATTAAATGTTTTTAAGATGAAGATAGATAGTTTTTTGAAGAATAAAGGGATTAAGGGTTATGGTGTTCGGGCCGGAAAGTGGAGCTGAGTCCAGAAAAGATCAGCCATGATCTCATTGAATGGCGGAGCAGGTTCGAGGGGCCAGATGGCCTACTCCTGCTCCTAGTTCTTATGTTCTTAAGGCCATTCCACATGCCGAGGAGGAATTTCCTGACAGCAGTCCTTTGCTCTTTCACAAAGTTACATTTTCTCCTTGCTGTCCCCTCTCAGAAAGAGGGAGGTAAGATGGTTCATCGCCATGCACAATCTGGGTCCCTGGACGGTGCTCGAAAGAGTATTCATAAGCAGCCAACAACAAGACCCAACGCTGAATCCTTGCAGAAGCTATCGGCAGGAGCACCTTGTCTGCACGGAAAAGGCACAGCAACGATTTGTCATCCGTGATGATAAAGAAGTGGCAGCCATTGGAGTACTATGGTAAAGCGCTAAAACCGCTTTGCACCAAATACGACCGCTCGTCTTTCTTTCTCGATCTGAGAGTATTCTCTCTCAGCCACAGCCAGCTTCCGGGAGGCGAAGGCAATCGGACGTTCATGGCCCTCACTCATCCGATGAGACAGGACTGTCCCAATCCCATATGGCGATGCATCGCATGTGACAAATAACGGTTTCAAAGGGTCGAAATGCGTCAACCCCCCCGAAGAGCCTAACCGCTGATCCACCTTCTTAAACACCTCATCCTGGGCCTTGCTCCATACCCAAGGCTGGTGCTTCTTGAGGAGCAAGTGAAGGGGGGGCAGGATGGTCGCCAAATACGGGATAAACCAGCCTTGGTAATTGACTATTCCAAGAAAAGAGCAAAGTTCTGTGGCATCACGCGGGGTGACGGCCATTTTGATAGCTGTCACTTTCTCAGCAACCAAGGGCAGGCCATCTCAGACCACCCGATAGCCAAGTGACTTCTTTCACGTGAAACATGCACTTTGCGTGGCGCAGGTGACCCGATACTCGAAAAAACACTTCTTCACCGCCTCAAGGTTCTGCAAATGTTCCTGGTCCGTGGTCCCTGTGACTAACACGTTGTCTAAATAAACCGCAACTCATGGCAAACCGTACAGGATGTTCTCCATGATGCGTTGAAAGACTGCGTACGCTGCGGATACTCCGAACGGGAGCCAGGTGTACTCATAGAATCCTTTGTGTGCATTAATTGTGACGTATTTATGAGGTATTTTGTCGAGCTCCCACTATAGATAAGTGTTGCTCATGTCCAATTTCATAAACGTCCAGCCACCAGCCAACATAGCACAAAGATCCTCAATGCAGGATAAAGGATAACCGTCTAACCTCACAGCCGTGTTCACCCTCACTTTATAGTCTCCACAGAGGCCGACTGTCTGATCCGGCTTCACCAGCGCCGCCCAATCGGTGAAGCTCACACGTCTAATGATGCCCAAACTCGCCAAGCGAATAACTCGGTCTCGACTTTCTCCAGTAAAGTGTACAGAACCGGGCGGGCTCGAAGAATTCGGGGCTGGGCCTCCAGGTCCACATGGATCTTGGCCATGGCCCCTTTGATTGTACCCAAGCCAGGCTAGAAAACCATGTGGAACGTGCTCAGTACCACACATAGACAGCCAGATCCTCTTTGGCGGAAAGGCTGCCAATCCAACCATAGCCGGTGCAGCCAACCGCAGCCTAATAGGCTTGGGCCGCTTCCTTGCATGACAATGAGCGGAAGGCAAACAGGTTGTGCCTAGAAACGACCGGAGTAAGGGTGAGCCCCACAATATTCTGTCACTCTTCCGTATAAGTGGCCAAACGAGCCACCATGCAGCCAAAATCGATGTAGGCACACCCCGCTGAATAACATCAAAGGTGCTCTACGCTACCACAGAAACAGTAGCTCCGTATCCAACTCCATTTGGAGCATATGGCTATTCACCTGTATCGGAACATGAATAGGGGCCATGCGGGGTGCTGCCAAACAGTTCAGCTGCTTCTCAGACTCTTCTGGGTCATCCACATGCAAGGCCCGGTCCCTGGTCTGACGCTTACCTCAACCGGGGTCCCTGGATCGCTGGCCTTCCTGCTTCCTACGTTTACGCCTAGGCCGGCGCCCGCACGTCACACACAGGCTGAAATCGCCTTCAGCTGAGTCTGGGGACGTCCCACGACCCGACAGTTGGCTCTTCGCCCAGAGGCCGGAGTCGCCTTGGCGGTCAGTCCGAGCCATGGGGATACCACATGAGGGACAACACCCCAAAACATTCAACTCCATATCGTGGACCTGTGTTGCACGCTTTCTAGGGACAAAGATCTGCAGTGTCTTTTGAAAGTCAGGGAGGTTTCGCCCAAAAGTTTTTTCAGTGTTTCCATATTACTTATAACGCAGACCAAACGATCGCAGAGCATATCCGATAACGCAGTTCCGTACTCACAAAGCTCGCCTATCTTCCGTAGCCTTGATGTGAACTCAGTGACAGACTCACCGGGAGACCAGTCCGCCATATTAAACCAATATCGTTGAATGATCACTGACAGTGTTCGGTTAAAGTGTTCTGCCACACGTTGGTCGATCAAATGCATATCTGGCACCACCGGCTAAGTGAGACTCTGGATCACCCCAAACGTGTGCGCTCCACAGGCCGCCAATAGTATGATCGTCTGGCGCTCATTCTCCGTGATGTTATTGGCCCTGAAGAAGTAAGGCATCCTTTCTGCGTATTGGCTCCAGTCTTCAACACCGGCATCAAATGCATCTAACCATCAAAACAGAGGCTTGGCAAATAATTTGTTGCAACCTGGGTTTGGAAAATCAGGGAGGTAGCTCAGCCGACCAGGGTGCATCGTCGACAGCAGACCAGTTTACTCCTCGTCGCCAGTTTAATAAGGACACGGGAAGTCCACACCGAGTAAAGTAAAGAACTAGATTTATTTACAATACGGTATATACAGTGCCTGGCAGCACCCTACTGGGGTTCTCTCTGGCCTTAAACACCGATCTTTAATGGAGAGTTCATCTGCCCCTAGCGGGGGAGCTCATACTCCGCGAGGACCATGGGGAAGACAATCATTCCCCCTCCCCCCCCCCCCCCCTCCCCCCCCCCCCCCCCCCCCCCCCCCCCCCCCCCCCCCCCCTCTCTCTCCCCATAGGTCCATGCGGGCTATTACAGCTTCAATATCAGAGGAGTAGCAGATGAATCAAAGGATAATACCAAATAGACAAAAGTCAATGGTGTGTTTAACAAACAGCTAGATGGAGGGATGGTGGGTATTCCTGTGTGGATGAACTGGATTGGATTGAGCCCCTTCATCCTGATATATGCCCTGTGAACTGTGTGAGTCCACACAGGGCTTCGGTGATCAAATACAGTCACAGCTCTCACAGTTGGATATTTACAAACGATACAGAACTGAGGAATTAAAGAGTTAAGTAGGATTGTTATTTCAACTGTGCTTCTTTTGTAGTTACAATGGTTTCCGTGCCCTGGTCTTAACTAAAAGGGTTTTCGTGACTTCTGAAAAAGGTACATGTCTTTGACACCTGTTATATTTCCTCTTGTTTTTAATGCTGTGTCTCGCACAGTGGATAATGAGTCAATGAGCGGCAGGAAGTGGTGACGGACAAAGAAGTGAAGAAAGCCTACCTTATCACACCAAGAAATCAAGTTCTTTATAGGCAAAGACCTGCAGAGCAGGTGATCGGTACAATAGTTAGCAGACACAAGCAGAACAGACACCCTGTTATCATGTCTACGGACCACAAGAATTTGAGAGCTATTGGAGCTCGTGCAAAAGCAGGGATTATGTCACCCTCTGTGCAAGATGGCATTAAGCCAGCAGAGCCGTGTAAACATTCTTTGCAGCTTTTCGTAGTTGGTCATCAGACTTTTTCAGGTAGTTCTCATTAAACATGGTACGAAGTCTTACAACACCAGGTTAAAGTCCAACAGGTTTGTTTTGATGTCACTAGCTTTCGGAGCGCTGCTCCTTCCTCAGGTGAATGAAGAGGTCTGTTCCAGAAACACATATATAGACAGATTCAAAGATGCCAAACAATGCTTGGAATGCGAGCATTAGCAGGTGATTAAATCTTTACAGATCCAGAGATGGGGTAACCCCAGGTTAAAGAGGTGTGAATTGTATCAAGCCAGGACAGTTGGTAGGATTTCGCAGGCCAGATGGTGGGGGATGAATGTAATGCGACATGAATCCCAGGTCCCGGTTGAGGCCGCACTCATGTGTGCGGAACTTGGCTATAAGTTTCTGCTCGGCGATTCTGCGTTGTCGCGCGTCCTGAAGGCCGCCTTGGAGAACGCTTACCCGGAGATCAGAGGCTGAATGCCCTTGACTGCTGAAGTGTTCCCCGACTGGAAGGGAACATTCCTGCCTGGTGATTGTTGCGCGATGGCCGTTCATTCGTTGTCGCAGCGTCTGCATGGTCTCGCCAATGTACCACGCTTCGGGACATCCTTTCCTGCAGCGTATGAGGTAGTCAACGTTGGCCGAGTCGCACGAGTATGTACCGCGTACCTGGTGGGTTGTGTTCTCACGTGTAATAGTGGTATCCATGTCGATGATCTGGCACGTCTTGCAGAGATTGCCATGGCAGGGTTGTGTGGTGTCGTGGTCACTGTTCTGAAGACTGGGTAGTTTGCTGCAAACAATGGTTCGTTTGAGGTTGCGCGGTTGTTTGAAGGCAAGTAGTGGGGGTGTGGGGATGACCTTGGCAAGATGTTCATCGTCATCAATGACGTGTTGAAGGCTGTGAAGAAGATGGCGTAGTTTCTCCGCTCCGGGGAAGTACTGGATGACGAAGGGTATTCTGTCGGTTGTGTCCCATGTTTGTCTTCTGAGGAGGTCGGTGCGGTTTTTCGCTGTGGCGTGTTGGAACTGTCGCTCGATGAGTCGAGTGCCATATCCCGTTCGTACGAGGGCATCTTTCAACGTCTGTAGATGTCTGTTACGCTCCTCCTCGTCTGAGCAGATCCTGTGTATACGGAGCGCTTGTCCATAGGGGATGGCTCTATGCATTCCAAGCATTGTTTGGCATCTTTGAATCTGTCTATATATGTGTTTCTGGAACAGACCTCTTCATTCACCTGAGGAAGGAGCAGCGCTCCGAAGGCTAGTGACATCGAAACAAACCTGTTGGACTTTAACCTGGTGTTGTAAGACTTCGTACTGTGCTCACCCCAGTCCAACGCCGGCATCTCCACATCATTAAACATGAGCATTGTTTTAACAATACATTTTTAAAATGTGCCGAGCTGTAGGAAATCCATCCCAAGCTGACTCTATCTTAGCCAACCCATTATTATAGATTTCCTTATCGGCAGTGTTTCCCATGATCCTATGGAAAGGGGCATCACAGCCAAGGGTGCTTGTTGACACAGTTTGCCATGAACTTGCTGGAATCATGGAATACAATTTCCAAACACCTGGGCCAGAGGCTGCATGTCAACAGCCATGTCAACACTGGGCCAGAGGCTGCATGTCAACAGCCTTGTCAACACTGGGCCAGAGGCTGCATGTCAACAGCCATGTCAACACTGGGCCAGAGGCTGCATGTCAACAGCCATGTCAACACTGGGCCAGAGGCTGCATGTCAACAGCCTTGTCAACACTGGGCCAGAGGCTGCATGTCAACAGCCATGTCAACACTGGGCCAGAGGCTGCATGTCAACAGCCATGTCAACACTGGGCCAGAGGCTGCATGTCAACAGCCTTGTCAACACTGGGCCAGAGGCTGCATGTCAACAGCCATGTCAACACTGGGCCAGAGGCTGCATGTCAACAGCCATGTCAACACTGGGCCAGAGGCTGCATGTCAACAGCCTTGTCAACACTGGGCCAGAGGCTGCATGTCAACAGCCTTGTCAACACTGGGCCAGAGGCTGCATGTCAACAGCCATGTCAACACTGGGCCAGAGGCTGCATGCTCTGAAGTGAGAGGCTCACCATTTGGTCCATTAAAGCTTCCCGCCACTTCCAACAAAATTTCCATGGACACCCCTATGATCCGCTGGGAATCCATCTTGGACGTTTCCACTTAAGGGTTTATCGGCAATCGCCCAGAAGAACTAACTTCCCCTGGACAATTGCACTGGGCTGAGAACGTCCGACAGAAGTGATTTAAATCGTTAACTTCAGATCGTTCTGCCAGTTTTACCCTGATATTTACTCTGAAAGTTACAGACGGGGAAAAAACCTTCTCACTTCACAGTAACTATTTGAATACCCAGACCCGGCCTTGCACGGGACACCCAGCACAAACATGACCTCCCCACCAGGGGACCCATCATACCATCCCCGCACCCGAACCACCTTTCTCTCCGGTGTAATTGAACCCCCGGCCCGACCGACAGACCCAAAACCCCCGGCCCGCCACGCTCTCCCATTGCGACCCTGTCTGACCACGTCCCCCCACCCCTGGATTGAGCCCCCCACCTCCCTCCCTCCCGGACTGACTACCCCTCCCAGACTGGCCCCCCCCCCCCCCTTCTCAGCAGCTACTGCTGTAAAAAGGGTGCACGCTTTACCTCACTGCGCAGCAGTTAATCCATGGCGATCCTGCTGGGGGCGCTCTTCGCTGCTCCTGTCTCATCTGAGTGAGGAAAGCGAGGTGAGACGGGGCTTCGGAATCGCAGCGTGGGTAAATCCGCCGAGAGGGACAATCCGCCAGAGATTACCACTCTGCGGAATTTGTGGGAATGTTTTTTCAAATTCATTTATATGATGTGAGCATCACTGGCAAGGCCAGGACTTGTTGCCCATGGGAAGGCCACCGAGGTCAGTTTGATTGATCAGCACCCCTCAGTTTGTGCTCCCTCCAGCACTAGCATACTGTAGCTGCAAAATGTTTACATACAGGATGCAGTGCAGCATCTTAACCAAGGTCAACTTCAACTCCCAGCCCTGCGATCTTTACCTCAGTGAAGGACAAGAGCATCAATACCACGGGGGGCATAATCATCGTCAGGTTCCTTAATTACCACTCTGATGTGGACAAATCGTACCATCCTTTCATCGTAACAGGATCAAAACCTGGAATATCCAACACAGGATCATCCTGGGATAGCACAAACATTGCCATGGTTCAAACGGTCTTCCATCACCACTAAGGGGGAAAGCAGCGAAGAGGCGGTAAGTATGGCCCTGGTAATGTTGCCTACATACTGTGATTGCTTTAATAAAAACCTGACCTGGTTCCTGTCTACTCCAGAGACTTTCTCTGGCCACCACGCGTGACAACTTTGTCCGTTTACAGTTTTGTGCACATTGCATTCAGCACAATTCCCACACCCTCATAACCTTCTGATTCGCAGTGAGCCGCCATGACCTCGATAAAATCTGTAGGAGCCAAAACTGGAAACAAAGCAAATATCTGAGTTAAAGTTTTCTAACGTGAGCTCACGATCCGAGTAAATTGATTCTCCTGTAGGGGTGGGGAAGGCTGCACTAAATGTTTAGGATTCAAAGAAAATAAGATGTGGTTAACTTGGGCGATAGCTAACTTGGTAAAGCTAAAAATAAAAGAGAAAAGTTTATTCTTGGGAGTTTTCATTTATCAGGCTGTAATGTTATAAACGGCCACAAGAGGGAGACAGACACCATTTGGTATTTTACTAAAGATTCGTTTATCATTCGTCTGACCGTTCTGTTACATCTCTGCTATTCAGGTAAGGGCACACTGTAATAACCCACACGGGTCTCACGGGGTAGGGTTGACCCACTACCCCATGGAGCTTGCAGAACACAGCTCCCCGATACGTTCATGCGCCTTTGTATAAATAGAGTCACGCACCGACTAGAGAAGACCCAGTAGGGTACTACTGGAGCTGTGCATAATAATTAGCATGTTAAATACAATAAGTTTTGTTTTTCTCTACAACTCGCTGTGGACTCCTTTCGTTGCGTCTTACAAAACTGGCGATGAGGACAAAAACCGGTTCGCTATCAACGTTGCTGAGCCACCTCCCCATATCTCATGGATACAGGTTGGAATTTTTTTTTCATCATTCCCTTTTCGGACGTTTGGATGTGTTTGATGCCGGACTGGAAGACTGGAGTCATTACGCTCTACAACTCGGTGTGGACACCTTTCATTGCCCCCTTACAAAATAAACCTTTAAACTTATCCCAGTATAGTCCCGATGAAGGAAATCGTATTGATTTATGGAATTTCACATCTGGAAACCCTTGGGGGTGCAAAGAATGGGAAAATTATTGCTAATCGCAATGGTAACTTGCATCTTTCTTGTTGCCCAGTTGTCCCGTCCGCCCCCCCTCCAAAAAATGGAGGGATAATCACAGGTAAAGCTAAAGGGTTTCTTAGATCAGGGGTTGAAGGTAAGATAGAGGGAAATGGGTAAAGAATTTCGGCAGGGAACCAGCAGAGTGGTGCAGTGAAGGGAAGTGAGGGGCGAGAAAGAGGGTGAGGGTGTGTGGAGCGATTTGAAAACAAATGGGTGAACATTTTTGAAAAATTTAGAGTACCCAATTCTTTTTTGGTCGATTAAGGGGCAATTTAGCGTGGCCAATCTACCTACTCAGCACAACATTGCGTTGTGGGGGTGAGACCCATGCAGACACGGGGAGAATGTGCAAACTCCACACAGATAGTGACCCAGGGTCGGCTCGAACATGGGTGCTCAGCACCTTGAGGCAGCAGTGCTAACCCGCCACGCCACCATGCCTCAAATGGACGATCGTGAGATTACCACTTGAGGAAGTAGCTGAAGCTGGCAGACAAAGATAGTAGTGGAGGACTCAGCGCTGCTCCCTTTGTGGTATTTTGAGGTAGTCGAGACTCACTAAGGATTGAGATGGGAGGAGAGTGAACTAGGAGTGTCTTTGTGGAATCAGGAGGAGGGGAGAGTTGAAGCAGATGTCGGCAATTTTGCGGTCAATAACAACATACATCTATATAGCACCTCTACTGGAACACAACATCCCAGGGAGCTTCAGAGGGGCATTATTTTATTAATAAATGACACCCGGCCATGTAAGGATTCAGACGACCAAACCTTTGGTGCAAGGGGTAGGTTTTAAGGAGAGTATTAAAAGAGGCGAGCAAGGAGGGAGGGAGAGAGTCTGTTGGGGGGGGGTGGGGGGGTGGGGTGCGTGTGGAGTGGGGTAGGGAATTTAGGGCCACGACAACTGAAGGTACAGCCGCTAATTGTGGAGTGGTTAATGTCAGTGATGCTCAAGGGGCCAGAATTATGAGGACTACGTATATCTTGGAGGGTTGTGAGGCTGGAGATTGCAGAGATAGAAAGGGACGAAGATGAAGGGATTTGAACACAAAGAGAAGAACTTTAAGATCAAGATGTTACTTGACTGGGATCCCGTGTAGATCAGCAGTAAAGGAATGATAAGGGAGAGGGACTTGGTGTAAGTTAAGGCGCTGAATTCATAACAACAAAAGGGCTAGCCGCAGATGTAGGCTGGACGGTCTCTTTTACCTACTCTGCCATTGAAAAGGTTTGTGACTAATTTTGTATCTCAATTCAACTTTTCCCACCCTCTCCCCATATCCCTCAATTCTCCTTAGTGTCCAGTCGCCAAAGGTTTGCGCCTCTTAACTCATCCTGGGATGGAAGCAGCGGAGGTGAAACGTGAGGTGCAGAGATGGTGACAGGGGTCAGTCGGACCGGTTAGGACTGTTTAGTTGCGAGCGTAGCAAATACCGTTGGGGCAATGAAGGAAACAGCTCCTGAATAATGTCACCACGAAGCAGCAGATCAATGATGAAGAGGAGGGAGACACGGAAGCATGTGTCGGAAAACCAGGGGTGAGTGTGTGAGCAGAGAACCAGGAAGAATGTAGTTTCTGCATTGTAGCAGATAAAGGAAAGAAACAGGAAAGATCATTTCCCCAGAAGGCGCATGCAAAGGTGAAAGGGTGGCGAGGGTAAAAGGGTCAATGGTGTTGAAGGTCACAGAGAGGTCAAGAACGATGAGGAGAGACAGAGACCACAGTCAAACAGGACGTCATTATGCTTGCGGGCAGAGTACAGTTTAGAAGGTTTTTTTTTACAAAATGAATTAATTTCAAAGATTATTTCAGACAAAATGAGGAACTAAACATCAATGTTGTTACCCTTGGTGCTGCGGTTCCCTGGGTTGTGAAGAATGGTCCTGGCCATGTTGCCCACGGGCTGTCCCTCTTGGAAAGATTTATCCTGAAAAACACTGTTGACCACAAGCCCATCACGGCAGTGGTCCATACGTAACGTCCTAGAGGCCCTGCGGAAAAAGAAAACGTGGATCCTGCCGGATAGTTCACTGAGTAAACGTCAAGAGTCATTTGGCCGAACGTCCAAACCAGCATCAAGTCGTACCTTGGCTGCTGGTGAACAGGACCCGCCGCATCAGATCCTTCCTGCTCCCCTGAAGTTTCAGTGCCACCGCATGCAGCCCTCATAGTGGCATGCGCAGTGGCGCCGCGCCAAGCCGCGGATGCGCGGGGGACTTCCTCGAAGTGCCGGCCCCGACGCAGCGTGGCGCAGCTTTTCAGGGGCCGGCCGCGTAACAGAATCGGGCCGGGGCTGGAGAGGCCAGACCCCATCGGAGGCTCCAGCCAGTGAAGGAGCCCCCCTCACCGCCCCACAGGCCGCCCCCCCTGACCCTGCGCGGTGTTCCCGCCGGCTCCGAGCAGGTGTGGACGGCGCCGTCGGGACTCTGCCGTTTCCGCGCCGCTGCTCGGCCCAGCAAGGCCGGAGAATCGGCGGCCCAGTCGCGGACAGCGGCCTGCGACTGGCGCCCCGCCGAACGCACCTGCGCAAATGCCGCCGATTCTCCGCTCCTCGGAGAATCGCGTGCCGGTGTCGGGGCGGCGTGGCGAGTGGCGCCGATTCTCCGGCCCGGCGGGGGGCTCGGAGAATCGCGTGTCGGTGTCGGGGCGGCGTGGCGTGTGGCGTGTGGCGAGTTGCGGCGATTCTCCGGCCCGGCGCGGGGCTCGGGGAATCGCGTGTCGGGGCGGCGTGGCGTGTGGCGTGTGGCGCCGATTCTCCAGCCTGGCGCGGGGCTCGGAGAATCCCACCCCTGCCTTTTCCATAGGACGTTAAACTGAGGCTCATCCGATACCTCAGATGGATTTACGAAATCCCTTGGCACGAGATCAAGGAAGAGCGGTGTCCTGGAGAATATTGATCTCTTGAACCAACGTCACCCACAAAGAAGTAGCCGGTATTTCGTGCTGTTTGTAGGCGTTTGCTGTTCATTGGCTGTGAAGTGTTTGGGGTCGCAGTGATGGGCGCTATGGAAATGGAAGTCTTCCTTTACTACGCATCCTTGGCCTGCTGCAGAGCTCCAGTGAAGCCCAACGCAAGCTGGAGGAGCAGCATCTCATTGTCCATCCGGACACGTTGCAGTCCTCAGGACGCAATGTTCAGCCTGGCAGCTTTAGATTGTGACCTTTCTCCTCCATTTTAAACCCCTTTTAAAAAATATCCCTTGCACATATTGCCTCAATGCAATCCCCCCCCACTCCCACACACACACACAAACACACAGACTAGGCCATCTGTCTTTTGTTTTTAAAGTTACTATATTTTGTTGCAATCTCTCACAGCTACACTTTAAAACCTAACACATTCTCCCTCCCTTCAGTTCTGACAAATCGCCAAAAATATTTGAAACGTTAACTCTACTTTCTCTCGTTATAGGTGCTACCAGATCTGCTGAGTTTTTCCCAGCGTCCCCTGTGTCGTGTTAGGTACACTGGTCTAACACTGGCTGCAACTGGATGCAGTTTAGATCAGAAAGATACTCCAGACCTTGAAGTTAGTTCAATCAGGTTTATTGAACTAATAGCACAGTTAGCACAGTTCTCTGTGAGTTCAACTCTCTGCTAACTTAAGTGTGGTTACTCTGTCTGACTGAACCCAGACTAGCTCTTAGCCACGTGGTGGAGGTGTGAGATTGTAACAACACCCTTGCCTGACTCTCTAGATGTTCATCAGTGGAAAGAGATGGAGTGTGAGTGCCTCGTGTCTTGTAGAGTCAGATCCCACCCCTGAATGTCCTGTTCTCTGTGTCCATTAGCTGCTTGTCTGTGTATCATTATCTGTGTGTCCGCATATCATGACACACTGTTCCTGTTATAGCTCATCCCGGGCCTGGCCTCACCGCTTGTCCATGTTCACACACCACCCAGTAGCACCTGGATATAGTGTAAGGGGCAGGAAAGCTCAGCTTTATCGTCCCAGGCACCTCAGTCTCAATCTAGATCAGTTAGCTCAATACCGACTGGCGATTCCTCATTTGCATGGTTCACTTTTATACAACACAGTGCAATAACCCTCACTAAATGGGCAAAACCACATGAGTAGGGGCCGCTAAAGATCGCCTCATTAAAGCCGGCCTGGCTGGGGATGGCGGGAGCAGTAGTCCTGATTAGGACTTGCGGTGGAGCCTTTACTTTTGTTGTCAAATTAAACTTCTTTTGGATTTACCTTCCTGGGCCTCCGGAGCTTTAATACACAGTAGGCAGCAATTTTAACCTTAGGATGAGCGGCAGAATTCAGTTCTCTTGTGGGCGGTCCAGGAGATTTTAACCTCCAGGCCTCACTGACATAGCCCAACCACCGCCCACATACTGGGTGAGAATGGACGTGAGGTGGGCAGGTGGGATGGGGCGCGAGGTCGTTCATGGAACTGCTGCCCCTCCTGGCCTACAGCGAGACCATTCGCAAATGTAAACTGCTAGCCTGCCCAGCCCTCTCCTGGGCCCGCTGCTCCATGGCGCCCTGTGTTACTGGCAAGACAGGCACAGGTGCCCAAAGCCAGATGGCACGAGAAGAACTCATCAGTGTCTGAGGGGCATCACCAGCTACTGATGAGCTTGAATTTCACTGAGCCAATCGCCTGCCGGATGAGGAGCTCACAAGCTGGCCAAAGCATGCCTGTTAAAATGGCGGCAGTGTACAGCCATTGGGAAGCCAGGGGTGGGCACTAAAGCCAATTTAACTCCATCCCCTTATGGCGCAGGCCAATTAAAACCGAGACTCGTGACATTCAGAATGTAACCATAGTGGTGCTAATTGTCCAATAGATAAAATGCAGGAGCAAACTCCAAAGAAACTTGCACATTGAAATCTAAAATGACTTCATACTTTATCACGTATACAACCAATTTTTACACTTAGTTCTTACAAACGGTATTAAAAATCATAATTATAATCGGTGCAACCAGGCAACCTTTTGGGACAGATTAATTTGTAATCTGAAATATGGGGCGGGATTCTCCGATGGCTGATGCTGAAATCGGGAAACGCGATTGGGCGGAGAATAGGTTCCGACACCAAAATTGTGGCGGGCGCCAATTTGACGCCAAATCGCGATTCTCCATCACCTCAACAGAGGCATCAATAAGGTCCGGAACGCACATACAGTAAACACCCTTTGCATGTCATTAGCGAGCCTGACCCAGTATTCTCCGGGGCCTCCGCGATGCTCCGCCTCCGATGGGCCGAGTTCCCGACAGCGCGGCTAAAAATCGTGGCTGCTGAGGGAGGGAGAGGGGGTACGAGAAAGTTTCCAACACCGCCATAGTTTGCTGACAGTTGTGTTGCTGATCGAGGGGGCTTCTGCAGGGCCGCGGGGAGTTGCAGTGGGTGGCCAGCTGGTGGGCTGTGAGGTCAGGGTGGACGGGCACGGAACACCATTGCTGCATCCGGCAAGGCAGCCATGCGGCTGCGCACCCCGCTGATTGCCCACTGTGAACGGGTCATCTGGATGTCCCCCCATGTCACTCCCCACTGTGCCCTCTAGCCCCAGCCGACCCATCAGCTGTATGGGCACACTGCAGCTCCACCAGTGCCACCTTGTTGGCTGGGATGCGTGTGTGTGGGGTGTGAAGTGTGTATATGCAGCTGCAGCGTGTCAGCCTCCCGAGTGTCAATCACGGACCTGGCGAATCCATCACCGTTTTTCATTGGAATCGATTGTGCTCCACGTGGCGCCCGGTGCTCGCTCCTCCACAGTCGCTGAATCGATACAGGTTCTCCGCCAGTTTTGCTGTCGTGAAAGTCCACAAATCCTGCATCGTCGTCAACACTTAGTGTCAGAAATGGAGAATCCTGCCCCTGGTCTTTGGCAAGGCGCGTTGCATACAATCCCACTCAGACTTCGCCTCCTCATACGACGCTGAGTGTCACTAAAAGGAGCTACGGTCCTCGACTGATTGACTTCCATGGAAAGAATGGCTGAGATTTACCAAGAAATGTCACCCGTGCCTCGGAAAGGACTGTTCTGCTGTCATTGTGCCAGTCGTAGCCCAGTCCATTCTGTAGCTGGCAAGGAGGGGAGGCCTGGACCAAAGGGTGAGTGTGTTCTCATATACCCAAAGTCACTGCATCCCCTGCAAGACAAGCGGAAGATAAGCCATGAACTGTCACGAAACTGAGGTGAATGGGCCGAGGGGTGGAGAGTCCAGCAGTTGAGGTTCTTGCTTTGTGGTCAAGCACTTTGTCTGTCGATCACAAAGATCTGCTTCTTTCAGAAGCATCTTGTCAGTATGGTTAGCACCCCCCCAACCGCATCCCCCGCCCCCCCCCCCCAAAAAAAGGAAAAAATAACTCTTTCAGCTGAGGTTTCCATGTGTTTGATAAAATCAGTACCTGCTGTTTCGATTAAAGCCCCATTTCTAAGTATTAGCATGTGTAAAGGCTTCTTTTGAAGTTCTCCATGGCTGTGAGAATACAAGGAATGAAATGGCCTTTTAAAAATGTCATAATAAGCCTGTTCACAATTTCAGATATCACAAAATGTGCTTCTTCACTTTACTCTGGCTGCTTTAGTTGCTGAATTATATAGTGAGCTCTAAGTGGGTGAAATCTGTACGCCATTGCAGTACTGACCTGATATCTGCAGCGCCGCTAGAAAAGCAGCAAAGCTCAATGCAAAGGGTTGTCTGCCAATCACACAGGGGGAGTGATGATGAACATTATGCAGCTGGTTGGTCCACACTGCGTCTACCTACCTTCATGTGGTAGTCCCATCTGCAACAGAGTTAAGAATTCATTACTAGCTCAGTTACGCTGTTCAGTTTGGATTGACGTGAAGCAGTTTGGGCTGAGCGTTGACTCAAGCTCACTGGGAAAGTCACCTGATGCAAAGACGTGAGACCACCAAAACGTCTCCAGGTCAATAGCGTATTTTTTTCTTAAACAAACAATTTTATTGAGGTACTTTAGGCATATAGAAAAAGTGACATTGTACAGTACAAAAACAAGAAGTCAAGACACAAATTAAACATAGTGCAAACCACGGCTCTGTTCACGCAAGGACCTGCCTCAATATCCCCTGCTCTACTCTACTCTACCCTAGCCTCTCCCACCCCCGATTCCCTCCCCTGCTGATACCTACTCCTCTGCGAAGAAATCAATAAATGGCTGCCACCTTCGGGCGAACACTAGTAGCGAACCTCTCAAGGCGAACTTGACTTTCTCTAGGCCAAGAAAGCTCGCCATGTCCGATAGCCATACCTCAGCCCTCGGGGGCTTTGAGTCCCTCCATGCTAACAGTATTCGTCGCCGGGCTACCAGGGAAGCAAAGGCCAGAACGTCGGCCTCTCTCTCTTCCTGGGCTCCCAGGTCCTCCGAAACCCCAAAGATTGCCACCTCAGGGCTCATTACCACCCCAGTTTTCAATACCCGGGACATGACATCTGCGAATCCCTGCCAATACCCCCTGAGTTTAGGGCACGACCAGAACATGTGGACATGGTCAGCCGGCCCTCCGGCGCATCTAGCACACTTGTCCTCCAGCCCGAAGAATTTGCTAATCCGGGCCACCGTCATGTGGGCCCGGTGCGCGACCTTAAACTGGATCAGGCTGAGCCTGGCGTCAATAACGTCTTTGTTAGCATCCAGATCCAACCAGATGTTTGTGATGACAAACACAATTATATAAACACATATCCCTTTCTTCTGTCCTGGCCACAGGATTGAGTACTGATGGCGTAACTCTGCCCCTCCAGCCTCACACCTATCTCAGCAACTACTGGCCGCAAACCAGTACCTACATTTTAACAGCATCGTCATTTAATACAGTACATATCTCAAGTTAACCTCATACAGTATTCACATGTTGTAAGTCACAGTACCATTGATAGGTGACCTCCAACCGTGTGTGAACTTTATGCAATCTACAATAAGGCAGTGGGGGGATGTAAACATTATGCAAAATCTGCTATGAGTGATACTTTCGAACCTACGCTTTAGATCAACCTAACGCTCCAGACAACTAGCCCATTCCAACACATTTAATGAAAATGAAATGAGAATCGCTTATTGTCACAAGTAGGCTTCAAATGAAGTTACATTCCGGCGCCTGTTCAAGGAGGCTGCTACGGGAATTGAACCGTGCTGCTGGCTTGCTTTAAAAGCCAGCGATTTTGCCCTGTGCTAAACCAGCCCCTAAACCATCCGCTACTTTCAAACAATAGCTACTTATAAACGTCCAAATCCATCAAATTGATTGGACCGCTGGGCAACTTAAATTTGTGAATCCTGAGCTCTCAGTTGACATACCTTGGGGATCTATCGGATAATGTCTACTGCTGACAGGTGAAATTCATGTTCACCCTGTTGATTGATGTTGTCAGCCTTGAGAAAAGGCTGAAAGAGAAAATGTAACTTTTAGTAAATGGTAAGATCATTTTCCATGAATTCTATTAATAATATTGTGAAACTTATCATTGTTAAATTGTGCAAAATAGTAATTAGGATACAGCTCATGATAATTTGGATTGGTCAGTATTGATCCTCTCTTCCGCAGCTATATTCACAACCGGGAGTCCCTAGAAAGGAAGCATACAGTGTCCACAGGCACCATCAAGGCCTTCCGTGCTGGTGGGCACCGCAGGGGTTGGGGTGCATTATTGACCTCTTTAATTGCAGTCTCATTTGATGGTTTTACGTTTCCGTTGATCCTTGTTACATTCGGGCAGTGCCCCTATAAGCAAGGGCACTTTTTTGCTTTACCCCAAAGTTTGTTTCCTTTCTTCTCTTTGATTGACCTAAAAAGAGTGGCAGCATTGATTAGAAGTGTGGACAGAGCTTGAAGTAGGATATTTTGATGAGCACGTGACCACGTACTATAAAATGGGATTGATTGGTGTGGGTGTGGCTCACTGTTGCTCTTCATCAGCTGAGGCGAAAGAGGTTCATTATCTCAAAGTGTTGTGGATGAACCTTTGTAAAACTATATGTTACCAAGGAAGTTAAATGGGAAATGAGTACAAAGCAAGTTGTTGAATGTTGTGCTGAGGGTGTTCAGTGAGGTTCCCAAACCTCTTCCAATGGGATATTTCACTTTGGTTCAGTACTTGCTCACAAGTCTTCACCTCTAATCAATAGTGACCAATCCAGACCTCAGAGTGAAATCAGCTGATTTCATCTGGATTCATACCCTTTCATTAAAGGCCTGTCCTTTGGCCAAGGATGGTGTAACAGTATAAGCTACATTCCAAGTTTATGAGTTAGCCCCTGTTTTCTCATAGAGGGTAACTTATAAAGAAGCTTTAGTTTTTATTTAGTTTTTTTCTTTATCTGCAACACACCTTGGTTTTATCCTGTGGGCTAGCTGCTGCTCACTGAGTACCATTTAAGGTTTTTTGTTTAAACCTTATTCCCTTGTGTGGGGGTTTGCAGGTTAGAACAAGTGGTCATTGGCATTTAGTTCAATTGTTTGGGGGTAAGAGAAGCCAAATGGGCTGAAAATATTTGTCATAGTGATGGCAAGGACAAGTGACCTGGTGATGCGTATTGATGGCCTTTGGGAAGTGCTGGTATTACCAATGTGAACAATGTGACAACAAGTGATCGGGATACACTGAGCTTGTAGCATATAAATAGTGAAGAAAGAGCTAAGCATCCTCTTTGGGAATATTGTGCATGTGGTCTGTCCCATGGTTGTTAATGAGAATGGTATCTGGTGACTAATAGTGGTTCCATTACTCGGGACATTAGGACTTCAGATATTTTCCAGTGAGTTACCCACTAATTCACCGCAGTGATTTGAAGCCTTTGATGGTTTGACCAATTCAATGGAGAGTCACTTGCACCAACAAATCCAAGATCATGCTATTTGATTGCAGGGGGCACTTCTGGAGAGGCCTTTGCTAGTTTATACGTTTCTGCTCGAAAATGAAAAGAAAAGGTGGAAAATTCAGATGACACTGGAGTTACACAGCCAGCCAGCCTGCAACTGTAAGGGGAAAAGCAAAAGGAAGGTTTTGAATGCATAATGAAGAGGAAGTTGGTTCAGAAGGAAGGGAAATCGATTGAATTGAATGTAGGAAGTTGCTGTACGATTCCTGGAGCCAGTGTACATAGAGCTAGACTTGGTGTTGCAACGCATGTTAGTGCACTTGCAACTTGAAAGATATTTGGTTAAAGGGTGAGAATTAAGAGGATTTGGTGGGTAGGGGTCTTTCAGTCTGGACTCTGAATTATCAACACAGCACATTTCAAATGAGTTTGACCACATCGGACAAACACAGCACAATGTTAAAAATCCTGGAAAGCATTACATTTGGATCCATACAGACCAGGGAAGGATTGATGGCAAAGGAAATAAACATCTCTAAATCGCTGTTGGAATCTGCCAAGTTCTGCCTTTTTAATAATCTTGGAAACCCAGGCGCTTGATAATCTAACTGCTGGCTGAACAGGAAATGGAACAGGCTGCTTTCTCAAAGTATTGTGGATTCTCTTCCCTCCCGAAACGCATTCTACATTCATTTATCTGCAGTTAATGGCCGAAAGCATGATAAATATGCTACAACCATGCTTAACACTGAGAAAATGGTGCTCTGTTCTGGGAGAGTACACCTATTTCCCATTCAGATTTCGAGCAGGCCAAATCAGATTTTGCCTCCACATTCACAAATCATCGGCATTGTTCATTAGAATCAGTGTGAGTTCATACCAAAGACCATTCTTTTTAAAAAACATTCCATTTGGGTATAAAGGGGAAATATTTTGAGTGCTGTGGGGAAAGAGTTGAAGAGTGGGATTAATTTGATGGCTTTCAAGGAGCCAGCATCAGAACAAAAGGCCAAATAGCCTCCACCCGCACTGTGTTATTCAACGCTGGGATTTTCTGGTTAATGGACTTTAGTCTGGCCTGCCGCATTCCCCCACAGCGGGTCCCACCACCACGGTGGGGCGGGCCAGGAAATCCCAGTTCATGATTCCACCTAAAACCACTTACAGACCAAACACCAGGTCACTTCCAAATCTAGAACCTTTTGTCAACCAAGACTCGCACGAAACAGTCCAAGTTTTCACTGATGTGTAAAGCAACTGTGGTTTGCGGGTTTGAAAAGAGCCAGTTTTCTTTCGTTGACAGGAACAAAGTGTAGAAACCAATCAACGAGTTAAGCAAAAGCTGCAGAGACACGTGCAGTAGGTCAGATATGTCAACAATGACTTGCATTTACACAGCGCCTTTAATAGAGAAAAATATCCGTTAAACTCGGTACCAAGAGAATACATTTTTTTTGTTCATTCATGAAGTGTGGACATCAGTGCATTTGTTACCCATCCCTAATTGCCCTTCAGAAGGTGGTGGCCATCTTGTTGAACCGCTGCAGGTCACGGGATGTGGTAATACCCACAGTGCTGGTAGGCAGTGAGTTGCAGCATTTTGATCCCCCAACAGTGAAGGAATGGAGGTACGGGGCTGGATTCTCCGTTTCTGAGGGTAAGTGCCGGCACGAACGGAGAATCTGCGGGAGGTTCACGACAGGAAAGTCGGCGCGAACTCCTCACCCATTCCGATACTGGTGAGGGGCGAACACAGGCGGCACATGAAACTCCCACAGCTCGCGCCGAAAATGGCCGGGTCCCGGGCCACGCATGCGCAGGGCTGACGACCTGCACCGATTGCGCCCCAAAACCTGGCGCCGGCGGTCATAAAACCCTAAACCGCCAACCGTGACCCTACAGCCCACCCCCATGTCCACCCCCCCCACCAGTCCCCCCAGCCCTAGCAAAACCCAACCTGGCCAGCGGCACAGTTCCCGGCCGAGTGTGGCGGCGCTGGACACAGTCTGCAGCTAGCACGCCGGATCCCTGGCCGCTGAGACCACACGGGGTCGGTGGCGTCGAGAACTCAGCCAATCGGGGGCGGAGGATCGTGGGTGTGCAGACCGATGACATGCCAACGGCATTGAAACGGCACGCAGCGCGCATCATGATGGCACCGGATTGGAGGGGGTGGAGCATGACAGACCGGCATCAAACTGGCGCCAGCACCGATTCTGGGGTCGGAATCCATTCTCCGCCCGATCACGATTTTTACCGGGCTACGGAGAATCCAGCCGATGGTTCCAGTTGAGGTTGATGTGTGACTTAGAGGGGAACGTGCAGCTGGTGGTGAGCTCCTGCCTCTGTTACCCTTGTTCCTCGAGGCGGTGGAAGCCACGGATTTGGAAGGTGCCGTTGAACGAGGCTGGCTGAGTTGCTGCAATGCAAGTTGGAGATGGTACATACTGCCGCCAAGCTAAAGAAGGAGATATTAGGAAGGGTGATCCAAAGTTTGCTCAAATACCGGGAGCTCAAAAAGGGCAACAAAGGAGACAAGAAACTGCGGGAAGCGCTTTAGGAAGAGGATTCAAGAGCAGCACCTTATTTTGTTTATTTGAAAAAAGTTCATTTGACACAAACAGGAAATACTGAAGGACTGACGGTATTTATTAACATTGTTTCTGTTAGGTTTCAACCCTGTTGTAGACATCAGGTGAGGCAGAATACAAAGCTTTGTTGCAGTGAATATGCTCCCTTATATTCAACCAGTTACCAGATGATAGATTCTTTAGAAGGAATGCATCACCTGGTGAAGCCTGCCTTATTTTCAAATCTTCTTCCAGTTTGAATAAAATGTTTTAAATTTACAGTAACAAAGCTTCTGTATTGTGGCCCCAATTGATTTGACATTGACTATTCACCCTTCCCTTTCTTGAGTCACCGGTCAATTAACATTCTGCTTTACAAAGTAGCAAATATGACTGCAGTGTTGAAATGCTGGAAAAAGAAACATCAAGGGCTTTATTTGTAGAGGGAGGTTTTCCCTTTTGTGGTATCCATGAACTACCAGTGAAAACACGGATTGCCCAGATTTTCAATCCTGTTTAAAAAATACTTTGATTTCGGCAATTTGATGCGTCATCACTATGGCTGCTTTTGCCATCTACCAAGTGAAGGAGCATATGAATAGGAGTGGGTCATTCAGCCTCCTCACTCTGCTAAATCATTCGACTAGATTACAGCTATCTGTTTCTCCCAACTCCATGTCCCCATCTTTGCTCCAGGTCCCTCGACACTATTGCCTGGCAATGAAAAATCTCTCTATCTCGATCTGGAAATCTTCAGTTGCCTCAGAATCGGAGGAGGGATTTTCACTACATTTTCTATGTGACCCAGCTTTATTCTTTTTAATATCTCCCTCATTCTTGATTCCCCACACTCGGTCGTCTATCTATATCCACCCTATCGAACCTGATTAAAATGATAAACACAAAGCAATAACTTTAGCTATATGAACATCCTACACTTTGCTTGGTGCAACTGGCGATGACCAACATTGCAAAATTACTGAAAAGGCCCACCAAATCCAATACTGAAGGGATTGAATTTTCCGTGCCCCTATCGGGCTCTTTAACGCTCAAAGGTAGCATAACAAAATATGCCATGATGCACATGATGAATTAGGAAAACTACATTCATAAACAGCTGCCTCAACTTGATGAAACATCAAGAAAAAATAAACAAGTAAGGTATTAGGTGTAAAAATCGCAGGATTATGTAATTTGTGATGGGACTGTAGGGAGATGCAGTGCATTGAGCAAATAACACTTTCCTAACTTCCACTACTCTGATGTGAATAGGTCGCATGATCAGAGGGTGCAGCATACAACAATCCTTAGACCAAATCAGTAACATTCTTTGAGCAATTCTTAATTTTTTTCAAGTGACAGTTTAGAAGTTTTCAGAGGTTGGATTTTAGCATAGAACTCAACATATGCATATCCATGAGATGCGTCGTGTTATTTAGATTTGATTTTTGATTCTGTGATTTACAGCTAGTTATAAGCAGCTCCGTGTATGGTAATTGTTGAATTACCAGTAATCACAGAATCACACAACTGTTACAGCACAGAAATAGGCCATTCGGCCCACAGTGTCTGCACTGGCTCTCCAAATGAGTATTATGACTTAGTGCTATCCTCCTGTCTTTTCCCTGTATCCCTGCACATTGGGCCCGATTTAGTGGAAAAATAATGTCCCGTTTTGGGTGCATCTAGCAGGGTGTTTCCCGGAGCTTGAAGCACCGAGAACTACCCCACTATTAAACAGGATTCTGCTTCTTTTTTGGGCCTCTACAAGGAACGTCCCGGCGAGGCTGCACTTAGATTCATTTCCTGCACTGATGAGCTCAGGGCGCCAGTGCAGGAAGAGATCGGGGGGGGGCATTTTTCAATGGTGCCCCAATATCTCGACCTTCCACTGTGACCTCTAGACTCCACCCCTCCCCCACCCAATGACCCAACTTACTAATTAAGGAGTCTGCAAGCACTCCCCTCCCCCCCCCCCCCCCTGCACCCCACCTCATAAGGGCAGGGCACCCCCAGGCCCAATCCCTGGCATGGGCAAACTGGCACATGGGCGCCCTGGCAGTGCCACCTCTCCAATCTATCCTCATAATCAAAGTTTCACGTCTCTGGAACCATTCTTGTAAACCTCCTGTCCTCTCTCCAATCCTTCCTATAGTGGGGCACCCAGAACTCTCTCCACCCTGTCCTGCTACCTTAAATGATCTATGCACATATACACCCAGATCTCTCTGCTCCTGTACCCCCTTAAGAATTTTACCCCTTATTTTATATTGTCTCTCCATGTTCTACCTACCAAAATGTATCACTTCACACTTCTCTACATTGAATTGCATTCGCCACCTATCTGTCCACCCCACAACTTGTTTTTGTTCTTTTGAAGTTCTACACTGTCCTCTTCACATTTTACAATAGTTCCAAGTTTCACGTCATCTGCAAACTTTGAAATTGTTCCATGTACACCAAGATCTAGATCATTAATATGTATCAGAAAAAGCAAGGGCCCTAAAAATGACCCAGGGAACTCCACTACAAACCTTCTTCTCTCCATTGACCATTACCCTCTGTTTCCTATACATCAGTCAATTTGTATCCATGTTCCTACTGTGCTTTTCATCCATGAGCTATAACTTTTCTCACAAGTCTGTTGTGTGGCACTGTATTGAATGCCTTTTGAAAGTCCATGTACACCACATTGACAGCATTGATAGTGTGGCACCCAGAACTGTATAATAATAATAATCTTTACTTGTGTCACAAGTAGGCTTACATTAACAATGCATTGCAGTTACTGTGAAAATCCTCTAGTGCCACACTCCGGCGCCTGTTCGGGTACACTGAAAATTCAGAATGTCCAATTCACCTAACAAACAAGTCTTTCGGGACTGGTGGGAGGAAACCGGAGCATCCGGAGGAATCCCATGCAGGCACGGGGAGAACGTGTAGACAGTGACCCAAGCCAAGAATCAAATCTGGGTCCCTGGCACTGTGAAGCAACAGTGCTAACCACTGTGCTACTGTGCCGCCCTGTACACAAACTCCAGATGTGGTCCAACTAGGATCTTGTATATGTTCAGCATAATGTCCTTGCTCTTGTACTGTATGCTCCTATTAGTAAAGCCCAGGGAACTGTATGCTTTATTAACATCGACCCTTTCTGTTACCTCTTCAAAAAACTCCACCATATTAGTTAAACCCGATTTCCCCTTCAGAAATCTGTGCTGGCTCTGCCCAATCAACTCACATTTTTCCATGTGACTACTAATTCTGTCCTGAATAATTGCTTCTAGCCGCTGCCCCGCCACTGAAGTTAAATTAACTGGCCCGTAATTGCTGGGAGTGTCCTTGCAAACCTTTCTTTGAACAGGGGCGTAATGTCTGCAATTGCCCACTCCTCTGGCACCTCCCCTGAGGCTAGGGAAGACTGAAGGATTATGGCCACTCTCACTTACAATTACTTAGAAGTAACCTGAAAACGAATTACACTTAAATTCATATGAAAGGGATGTTACGCTATCCAGCTGGGGCAAAACAGATACGCAATGCCAGAAAGAAATGTTTTGCTTGCATCATCAACCTTTCTGCTTTAAATCATCCGTAAGGTTGTGGGTATTGTCACTCAAGATACCATTCATTTCCCGTCCCTAACTGCCCTTGAAAGGTGATGTTGGAGTCTCTCCTTCGCTGCACCAAACCTCAAAGACAAATCTTCAATGTTTAAAGTACAAAATCACAATGGAATAATCAAATAGCCAGCTGCTTTACACAAGAAAGGAGTTCATACCGTGATAGTGTATCTCGATGCTTTCAACTTCACAACGATGCGTTTATCAAGAATCTTGCAAACAACCCGGGTTCCCAGGGTTTTAATGGAAAATATACAGCTATTTGTCAATGACACTAGCTGCAATAGAACAGAGTAAAAAACAGAGCTGCTTCACATGGACGAGACCAGTTCAGAGCCAGGCCTCTCTGTGAACTGTTCAATCCTCTGTCAAACACAATTGGTTGTGTTCATGGCTGAAGAAACATTGAAATCGGTTTTTCAGGGTTGAGAAAGTACATTCTTGACTCCTTCACTCTTTCTGATAATCGTTATATTTTCTGCATTCATGTTTAGATACCTGTTTCAGATACCTGGGGCGAAATTCTCCGTAATCAGCGCAATGTCCGCCGACCGGCGCCAAAAATGGCGCAAATCTGTCCGGCATCGCGCCGCTCCAAAGGTGCGGAATCCTCCGCATCTTGAGCGGCCAAGCCCGAACCTTGAGGGGCTAGGCCCGCGCCGGACTGATTTCCGCCCCGCCAGCTGGCGGGAAAGGCCTTTGGTGCCCCGCCAGCTGGCGCGGAAATGACATTGCCGGGCGGCGCATGCGCGGGAGCGTCAGCGGCTGCTCACAGCATCCCCGCGCATGCGCAGTGGAGGGGGTCTCTTCCGCCTCCGTCATGGTGGAGACCGTGGCGAAGGCGGAAGGAAAAGAGTGCCCCCACGGCACAGGCCCGCCCGCGGATCGGTGGGCCCCGATCGCGTGCCAGGCCACCGTGGGGGCACCCCCGGGGCCAGACCGCCCCGCACCCCTCCAGGACCCCGGAGACCACCCACGACACCTTGTCCCGCCGGTAAGAGAGGTGGTTTAATCCACGCTGGCAGCACAGGCATTCTAGCAGCGGGACTTCGGCCCATCCGGGCTGGAGAATCGCCGGGGGGGCCGCTACCGGCGCGGCGCGATTCCCGCCCCCGCCGAATCTCCGGTGCCGGAGAATTCGGCAATTGGCTGGGGCGGGATTCATGGGCGAAATTCTCCACCAACGGCGTGATGTCCACCAACTGGCGCCAAAAACGGCGCCAATCAGATGGGCATCGCGCCGGCCCAAACGTGCGGAATGCTCCGCATCTTTGGCGGCCTAGCCCCTCAATGTAGGGGCTAGGCCGACGCCGGAGGGATTTCCGCCCCACCAGCTGGCGGAAATGGCGTTTGTTGCCCCGCCAGCTGGCGCGGAAATGCGGCGCATGCGCGGGAGCGTCAGCGGCCGCTGACAGTTTCCCGGCGCATGCGCGGGAGCGTCAGCGGGCGCCTACAGTTTCCCGCGCATGCGCAGTGGGGAGAGTCTCTTCCGCCTCCGCCATGGTGGAGGCCGTAGCGGAGGCGGAAGGGAAAGAGTGTCCCCACGGCACAGGCCCGCCCGCGGATCGGTGGGCCCTGATCGCGGGCCAGGCCACCGTGGGGGCACCCCCCGGGGTCAGATCGCCCCGCGCCCCCCCAGGACCCCGGAGCCCGCCCACGCCGCCTGGTCCCGCCGGTAAATACCAGGTTTGATTTACGCCGGCGGGACAGGCAATTTCTGGGCGGGACTTAGGCCCATCCGGGCCGGAGAATTGAGCGGGGGGTCCCGCCAACCGGCGCGGCCCGATTCCCGCCACCGCCCAATCTCCGGTACCGGAGACTTCGGCGGGGGCGGGATTCACGGCGGCCAACGGCCATTCTCCGACCCGGCGGGGTGTTGGAGAATCTCGCCCCTGGGCTCTGTTATGTCCATCATCCCTTGTTTTGCCACAATGTTTAATCTTCACATTTCGGATTCTTTCTCAGAGCCGACTCTCAAACTTAATGTGGAAATCTGTTTCCACGTGAAAAGTTTTGAGGACTGGAAATGAGCAGGTTTGGTGGATTGGCCATGCTGAATTGCCCCTTTGTGTCCAAAGATTATGTGGGGTTATGGGGATAGGGTGGAGGAGTGGGCCTCAATAGAGTGCTTTTTGGACGATCGGTGCAGATTCGATAGGCCAAATGACCTCTTTCTGCAATGTGGGATTCTATGTAAGGATTCTATGTCAAGAGCAACTTTAATAATGAAGCCGGGTTTTGGCAATAGTCATTGATGCACAATCAATTACACTCAAGGTGAAGTGATTTCATAACTGAAGGCTTTAATCGACGAGAACTTGTTCCCCAACAGCTTCGGTACAGAAAGTGAAGGCTGCTGGGACAGCACCGGTTCTTATACTCCGCCTGTCAGGGCGGAGCTACGTATCAACAGCCAATGGTAAACTCCTAGGTTTAACCAATGGTCATCAGTCTCTTAGGTACCGCAATACCTGATAATACCACATTCACCCCCTGTTAAAAAAGAGTCCGGCGGTGGTGGTGGCCAGTGTTAACAGTCGCCTTTAACATGGTATGATCAGCTATGGAGGTACCGTGATACCTCCTTACAGGGCTGTCGAGAATATTTACAAAGTGTTCATTCACGGTTAAAGTCACAGCGAAGCAATCAGTCGATCGGGTGGCCTGGTCGTCCTTCTGGATCGTCTGGGCTTCGGTGGTGATTCTGGTGGGGGTCCAGGTGGTTGCAACTCCGGGAGCGTGGTTTCGGCCTCCCTGGCAGCTTCGTCACCCCCAGGCGGCGCTGTTGAGGCAAACGGTTGACACGGGTTGGGGGGGGGGGGGGGGTGGATGGGCGGACCTAGGCAGGAGCGGCGGGAGTACTGACCCTCCAGTGAAATGCTGTGGGGGTGGGGGGTGGGGGTGGGGTAATGGTTCGGGTGCGCGTGGGGTTCCGGTGGGTGCCAGGCCCCGTCAGGGAACGCCACGTAGGCGTACTGGGGGTTGGCGTGCAGCAGATGGACCCTCTCGACCAACGGGTCAGACTTGTGCGCCCACACGTGCTTCCGAAGCAGGATGGGTCCGAGTGTCGCTAGCCAGGTTGGGAGCGAAGTCCCGGAGGAGGACTTCCTGGGGTAAACAAGGAGACGTTCATGAGGTGTCTGATTGGTAGTTGTACAGAGCAGCGACCGGATGGCGTGGAGGGCCACCGGGAAGACTTCTTGCCAGCGGGAGACTGGGAGATTCCTGGACCGTAGGGCCAGTAGGACGGTCTTCCAGACCGTTCCGTTCTCCCTCTCCACCTGTCCGTTTCCCCGGGGGTTGTAACTGGTCATCCTGCTTGAGGCAATGCACCTGCTGAGCAGGAATTGACGCAGTTCGTCGCTCATAAATGAGGACCCCCTATCACTGTGTATGTATGCGGGGAAACCGAACAGTGTAAAGATACCCTGGAGGGCCTTGATGACGGTGGTTGTGGTCATGTCTGGGCAGGGGATGGCGAATGGGAACCGGGAGTACTCATCAATCACGTTCAGGAAATACGTGTTGCGGTCGGTGGAGGGGAGGGGGCCTTTGAAATCCATGCTGAGGCGTTCAAAGGGACGGGAAGCCTTTATCAGGTGCGCCCTCTCTAGCCAGTAGAAGTGCGGTTTGCACTCCGCGCAGATTTGGCAGTCCCTGGTGACTGTCCTGACCTCCTCGGTGGAGTAGGGCAGGTTGCGGGTCCTGATGAAGTGGAAGAAACGAGTAACCCCCGGGTGGCAGAGGTCCTTGTGGAGGGCTCGGAGGCGGTCCACTTGTGCAGTGGCACATGTGCCGCGGGACAGGGCATCAGGAGGCTCGTTTAGATTTTCCGGACAGTACAAGATCTCGTAGTTGAAGGTGGAGAGTTCTATCCTGCACAGCAAATCTTGTCGTTTTTAATCTTGCCCCGCTGTGCATTATCGAACATGAAAGCAACCGACCGTTGGTCCGTGAGGAGAGTGAACCTCCTGCCGGCCAAGTAATGCCTCCAATGTCTCACAGCTTCAACTACGGCTTGTGCCTCATTTCGACCGAGGAATGGCGAATTTCGGAAGCATGGAGGGTGCGTGAGAAGAAGGCCACGGGCCTGCCCGTTTGGTTGAGGGTGGCCGTCAGAGCTACGTCGGACACATCGCTCTCGACCTGGAAGAGGAGGGACTCGTCGATGGCGCACATCGTGGCCTTTGCAATGTCTGCTTTGATGCGGCTGAAGGCCTGGCGGGCCTCCGTCGACAGGGGTAAGGTTGTGGACTGGATTAGGGATCGGGCTTTGTCTGCATAGTTAGGGACCCACTGGGCGTAATAACTGAAAAACTCGAGGCAGCGCTTCAGGGCCTTGGGACAGTGAGGAAGGGCGAACTCCATAAGGGGGCGCATGCGCTCAGGGTCGGGGCCTATAACTCCATTTCGCACTACGTAGCCTAGAATGGCTAGACGGTCGGTGCTAAATACGCATTTATCCTTATTGTACGTTAAGTTAAGGATTTTGGCGGTCTGGAGAAATTTGCGGAGGTTGGTGTCGTGGTCCTGCTGGTCAAGGCCGCAGATGGTGACGTTATATAGATACAGGAACGTTGCGCGTAAGCCGTACCGGTCAACCATTCGGTCCATCTCTCGCTGGAAGACCGAGACCCCATTAGTGACACCAGAGGGAACTCTTAAAAATTGATAGAGCTGCCCATCTGCTTCGAAGGCAGTGTACTTGCGGTCACTATTACGGAGGGGTAGCTGGTGGTAGGCGGACTTGAGATCCACCGTGGAGAAGACCTTGTATTGCGCGATCCTGTTTACCAGGTCAGCTATACGTGGGAGAGGGTACGCGTCCAGCTGCGTAAACCTGTTGATGGTCTGACTGTAGTCAATGACCATCCTATGTTTCTCCCCGGTCTTTACCACCGCTGCTTGAGCTCTCCAGGGACTGTTGCTCGCTTCGAAGGCCCCTTCCCTCAGCAGCCTTTGGACCTCTGACCTGATGAAGGTCCGGTCCTGGGCACTGTACCGCCTGCTCCTGGTGGTGACGGGTTTGCAATCCGGGGTCAGGTTCGGAAACAGGGAAGGCGGGTCGGCCTTAAGGGTCGCGAGGCCGCAGACAGTAAGGGGGGGGCATAGGGCCGCCGAATTAAAGGTCAGGCTTTGCAAGTTACATTGGAAGTCCAACCCCAGGAGGGTAGCCGCGCAGAGGTGCGGCAGGGCATAAAGGCGGAAATTGCGGAATTCCCTGCCTTGGACAGTGAGGTTCGCTAGGCAGAACCCCTTTATCTCCACCGAGTGTGACCCGGAGGCCAGGGAGATCCTTTGGTCTACAGGGTGGGTAACAAGTGAACAGCGCCTTACCGTGTCGGGGTGAACAAAGCTTTCCGTGCTACCAGAGTCAATCAGGCAAGACGTCGCGTGGCCGTTGATGAAGACCGTCGTTGTTGCTGTTGCGAGTGTCCGAGGTCGACTTTGGTCCAGTGTCACCGAGGCCAGATGAAGCAGTTGCGAGTTCTGATCGGGCAGCGTGTAGTCAGCCGTGCTGGGGGCCTGGGGCCCCATCCAAGTTGGCGTCTCCCATAGGTCGCACATGGTGGCCGGGGATGGACAAGATGGCGGCGGGAATGGACAAAATGGCGGCGCCCACCCGTTCAGTGTGGTGTCCGGGGGGCAAGATGGCCGAGCCCATGGGTCGCACGTGGCCCTAGGATAGGGGGGGTGGCGGCGAGCACTGGCCGGTCGGGGCCTGAAGGGGGGTTGCCGTGGCGGTCCGGAGTTGCTGGAGACCGCGGCCACGGCGCGGGCCTGGCAGACCCCCACAAAGTGGCCCTTCTTGCTGCACCCTTTGCAGGTGGCGGTGCGGGACGGGCAGCGCGGGCGGGGATGATTTGCCTGCCCGCAGAAGAAACAGCAGGGCCCGGCGGCGTTAGCGGACCGTCTCGCCGCGCAGACCTGCGGGGTCAGGGGGAAGGTCTGTGGGACTGCCGCTGTGGGGTGCCACGCAGCCCAGGGGGCTGGCGCATAGGACTGCGTGTTTTGGGAGGCTACATCCATGGACCCTGCCAGGGCCCGTGCCTCTCTAAGTCCCAGGGTGTCCTTTTCTAGGATTCTTTGGCGGATTACTGAGGAGCTCATCCCTGCTACAAAGGCATCCCTGATTAAAAGTTCCATGTGCTCGCTCCCCGAAACTTGCGGGCAGCCACAGTTTCGGCCCAGCACCAGTAGCGCCCGGTAGAAATCCTCCAACGATTCCCCGGGGCTTTGCCGTCTAGTTGCAAGCAGGTGACGTGCGTAGACCTGATTTACAGGGCGGATATAATATCCTTTTAACAGTTCGATAATAGTCCTCCTCCTCCTCGATAAGGGTGTAGATCCCAGGGCTGACCTTTGAGCACAGGAGATGCATTTTCTGTCCTTCTGAGGGGGTGCCTCCGGCCGTCTCGAGGTAGCCTTTAAAGCACGCCAGCCAGTGTTTAAATATTGCAGCCGAGTTCTCCACGTGGGGGCTGAGTTGTAGGCACTCCGGTTTGATTCGGAGATCCATCCTTCCAGCTTAAGTCTAGTCGATTAAATTGATGCACGATCAATTACACTCAAGACAAAGTGATTTCATAACTGAAGGCTTTAATCGACTAGAACTTGTTCCCCAGCAGCTTCGGTACAGAAAGTGAAGGCTACTGGGATGGCATTGGTTCTTAAACTCCGCCTGTCAGGGCGGAGCTACGTATCAACAGCCAATGGTAAACTCCTAGGTTTAACCAATGGTCATCAGCCTCTTAGGTACCGCAATACCTGATAATACCACAGTCATAACAAAGTGCCTTAAAACTAGTTCAAGTAGCTTGGAGTAGGGACAGCGCACAAAGTGATAAAATCATCACATTGCCATAGAAACAATACGTCACAATCAGCTCGTATCGGCGTTTATCCGCCAAGTGAACACAACAGCCTCACACTCAGATGCTTTCTCTGGTCCCATATCCCTTTCTTCCTCTACAACCTTTGATCAAACTTAATTTTAATGATCAACATTGGCCAGGAAATTCCTGAGTTGCTCACATGAAATATGGTACTTCCGGATTCACTCCAAGAAATTTCTCAGCCATGGGGCCCAATTCTCTGGAAAACTTTCTGAGTGTGGTAGCGAGCGGGAATTGCCGCGAGCTTCCCGGCACTCGGCCCAGCGAGGCCGGCAACGCAACTCAATGTTAATTGGTCCACTTCAACAAGGCCTCACGGGCTTCTCACCGCAAATAACAGCTCGCCAACTCATTTGCCGGCACCGTGCTCGCCAACCCCCCGCTAAGAAGATCGAGCAGCACTTAAACTGCACTTGCTCAGCCAACCCCGGCCAGCTCACAACAATGGCGTCCAGGAGACTGGCCCCAAGGTTCGGGGAGCTGACCTGGGGAGGCTCCTGGACGCAGTGGAGGTCAGGAGGGATGTCCTGTTCCCCCGAGAGTCCCAGAGGGTGAGCCACAAGGCAGCCAGTACTGCCTGGATGAGGTGGTGGAGGCCGTAAGCTCGAATAGTATAACCAGGAGGACCGGCCAGCAGTACAGGAAGAAGGTCAATGGCCTACACCGACAGCACGAGCGAGTATGCACCAACGGAGCTCCCCCAAGGGAGCACCCAATCCCCCATTGGACACCCAGCCCTTGCTCCACTCTCCCCACTCAACCCCCGCAACTCTGCCTTCACACACCCCTCTCCCACCACTGTGAACCACGCCTATGGCTAACGAAGCCCTGTCTGTGGCTCAGAGGAAAATCTCTCCCACAATCGTCGGGAGAGGGCCCAGACTGGCGGTGGGGTGCCGGAACGAAGAATCCTCAGCTCCTTCAAGGAGTGGTCCCTGGAGGTAACAGGGTGGCCAAGGATAGATAGTTCACCCACCTGGAGGCTGGCGGATGTCGCAGAGGTGAGGAAGCACTGGGTTCCATTTGGAGACATGTCAAACGGGAGCAGTGATTGACTTACTAATTGACTGACCCATCCTTCCATGGGCAGCATGGTAGCATGGTGGTTAGAACAATTGCTTCACAGCTCCAGGGTCCCAGGTTCGATTCCGGCTTGGGTCACTGTCTGTGCGGAGTCTGCACGTTCTCCTCGTGTGTGCGTGGGTTTCCTCCGGGTGCTCCGGTTTCCTCCCACAGTCCAAAGATGTGCAGGTTAGGTGGATTGGTCATGCTAAAATTGCCCTTAGTGTCCAAAATTGCCCTTAGTGTTGGGTGGGGTTACTGGGTTATGGGGATAGGGTGGAGGTGTGGGATTGGGTAGGGTGCTCTTTCAAAGAGCCGGTGCAGACTCGATGGACCGAATGGCCTCCTTCTGCACTGTAAATTCTATGATCCCTCCCACTGACCACCTGTCCATTCTCCCAAGGACCTTCAGCCGATGGCGTGGCCCATCCTGGATGGCCCCCTCTCCTGACTCCAAGGAGAACACCTCGGAAGAGAGCTCCGAGGATGCCACCATAGTCACAGAACAGCTCCCCCCCCCCCACTCCCCCGCCCCCCCCCCCCCCCGCCAGAGCAGATACACACACCTCAGTGGGAAATATTAGTGGATAAGCTTCTGGAGCATAATTTGGTGAGCATCACACTGCTGATGATGCACATCTGGTGGAGGCAGGAACCCCTTGGTCAGTGAGCAGTCGGAGGGTTTGCTGGATCTCAGGACCCAGCTGGTTCCCAGTCTGATGCTGAGTCTGTGGAAGTGGGTTACCCGGAGACCCAGGACCCAGCTGGTTCCCAGTCTGATGCTGAGTCTGTGGAAGCGAGTTACCCGGAGCTGATCAAGACGATTGGGAGCAGCCGGGACATTCAGAGGGAGATGTCAGTGTCGCTCCAGCAGCTCCAGAGCCGCTTGGAAGAGTCCCAGAGGCTAGGAGAGCATGAATTGGCGCCGGCAATGCGTGGCACCAAGGCCAACACTGCTAGGGTGGTGACCGCAGCGGAGAGCCTGGTGCACGACGTTGGCACCATGAGTGGAGGTGTCCAAGGTATCGTGCAGTCGGTGTCGGCCATGGCTGAGGGTCTCCCCAGAATGTCTGACTCGCTGGGGGATGTCACCCAGTGCCAGGCCGACCTTGATGAGGTTCTGTGGGACATGTCCCGCTCCCAGATCGGCATGGCCGAGGCACAGTGGATCTTGTCCCAGTCACAGGTGGGCTTTGCTGGGGCACTGCAGAGCATGATCCAGTCACTGAGGACCATCGCCGAGGGCCTCGACACCATGGTGTGGACCATGGGGAACAGCCAGAGCTGGCAGAGCCAGATGATGCAGGGCCAGCTATGCCGAGATCCCGATTTCGCCTACTGCTTGGCGCCCCATGCGGATCTCGGTTTTGGTCTCTCCCGCTATTCACCAGCCTCGTTACGCTTGAGTGAGAGCGCCACGAGGCCGGAGAACCGCGCCCATGATTTCTACTTCATTCACCAGCCCAGGCCATGCATTCGATGTGGTTGTGTTAAAATACATAAATGTTCATGCTTTTGGGTGCAATACTTTCTTCCTCGCAGATATAGGGGGCGGGTTTGAGCCCGCACTAGCCTTGTGGGGAATCGTCAACGTGGGTGGAAAATCCGGGAGAATCGGAAAATCTGAATCTCTCCCGAGAGATCACACCTCCTGAATTTCCCCACTGTTCGCCAGCGACTCCACCATTTGAATAGATATTAATGTATTTAAATGTTATTAATGGGCCACCTGATCCCCCCTCATTAAATATTCATACCGCGCTCACGTGACATCACATTGGCGACGTTTACAGCAGGTTTGGCCAAACGAGAATCAGTGAAGGGGTTCCTCCCATGTTGCAGAGGTAAGTATAACCACTGAGGGGAGAGGAACATGCCCGGGCAGTGCTCTGGAACTGCCCCCCGGCGCAGTGTAGCACAGCCATGTTGGCCCTGCCAGGCTGAAGTAGGGGACAATGCTGGAACAGGCCCTAGTGGGAGCCACATGGGGGGGGGAGGGGGGGTTCATCTATTGGTGCCAGAGAAGGGGGAGGGAGAGTGAGCACTGAGGGGAGAGGGGATTGCCGTCGATACCTCTGCGGTTGTGGTGGAGGTGTGGGGGGTTCGATGTCAGCAATGATTGTTGGGGAGTGGGGAATGCATGCGCCCTTTAAAGATGGTGCCCAAATACCTCATAGAGGTACTGGAGCGGCTCGGGCTTGGAACAGGATTCACCTCCTGGGTAAAACTCCGATACAACGCTCCCATGGCGAGCGTACGGACAAACAACACCAAATCCCGATACTTCCAGCTGCAACAGACAAGGATGCCTATTGTCCCCGCTGCTGTTCGCCCTAGCGATCGAGCCACTAGCAATTGCGCTCAGAGTGGCAAAAAGCTGGAGGGGAATCCAAAGGGGCGGCAGAGAGCACAGAGTCTCACTCTATGCGGATGACCTGCTCCTCTACATTTCGGACCCACAAAGCAGCATGGATAGAATCATTGCGCTCCTGAAAGAATTTGGCGCCTTCTCGGGCGACAAATTCAACATGAGCAAAAGCGAGATCTTCCCGGTACACCCACAAGTAGGGGGGGCAGCACTAACGGGACTGCCGTTTAAACAAGCCCGACTCAAATTCCGCTACCTGGGGATCCAAATAGCCCATGACTGGAAAGGGATCCACAAATGGAACCTCACCAGTCTGTCGGAGGAAGTAACCTGCAAAGATGGAGCACACTCCCACTCTCCCTCGCGGGGAGAGTCCAGACGATCAAAATGAACGTGCTGCCCAGGTATCTCTTCCATGTAAGGGGACCTCCCTCCGGGCCCTCGCCACGGCAGCACTCCCATCGCCACCCAAAAAACACTCCAGCAGCCCGGTGGCGATAGACACCCCAGTCCTGAAACCAGCTACGGCAGCAATTTGGCCTGACCAAAATGTCAGACGAAGCTCCCATCTTTAACAACCATAGGTTCACATAGCACTGACTGACACAACCTTCAAAAGGTGGAGACAGGACGAGGGGACACTGACAGTCAGGGACCTATACACAGACGGCAGGGCCGCGACACTGGACGAACTGACGGAGAAATTCCAGCTGGCCAGGGGGTACCTGCAGCTCAGAAACTTCTTACGAAAGGAGACAAGGACTTACCCACAACCGCCACGACAGACATTACTAGAGGAGTTACTGGACGCAAGCATATTAGAGAGAGTAAACTGTAGCGACATGTACGGCTGACTGGTAGAAGGGGCCAACACCGTACTGGACGCAACAAGAAGGAAATGGGAGGAGGACCTGGGGATCGACATAGGGTGGGGACTCTGGAGCGAAGCACTGTATAGGGTCAACTCGACCTCCACCTGCGCAAGGCTCAGCCTGACGCAACTAAAGGTGGTACATAGAGCCCACTTAACAAGAACCCGTGTGAATAGGTTCTTCCTCCGGAGGTGGAGGATAGATGCGAACGGTGCCAAGGAGGCCCGTCCAACCACGCCCACATGTTCTGGGCTTGCCCCAGACTTGTGGAGTACTGGACTGCCTTCTTCGAGGCAATAAAGTGGTGGGGGATGAGGGTGGAGCCATGCCCGAAAGTGGCGGTCTTCGGGGTTTCAGACCAGCCAGATCTATTTCTGGGGAGGAGGGCAGACGTCCTTGCCTTTGCCTCCCTGATCGCCCGCTGTAGAATCCTGTTCGGCTGGCGGTCAGCAGCACCGCCCAAAGCTGCAGACTGGCTGTCCGACCTCTCGGAATCTCTCCAAATGGAGAAAATCAAATTCGCCATCCGAGGGTCTGACGACGGCTTCCACAGAAAGTGGGAGCCATTCACCCGATTGTTCCGGGATTTGTTTGTGCCCAACAAACAAACAGAAGAATAGCCAGGTAGCCAAGAACCAGGGGAAAGCAGCCAAAGCATGAGAGGGAGAGATGAAACGGAAGGGGGGGGGAACAACTCAGTCTAAGAGGAAGGAAAGGCGAACCGCAGGAGGCGGGGGGGGGGGGGGGGGGGGGGGGGAGACAGGGAACAATAGAGGAGAGCCGGGGGGGGAGGCAGGGAAACGTTAACCAACCTGACATCCACAGGAACAGAGAAAAAGGAGAATACAGGTGGAGGACGGGAGGGCCGGCTGACGTGGCAACGTGCACGAGAAGACAACAGCGGCAAAATCCGATCGGGAGAAGCGAGGGGCAACACCGGCACCAGGCCCACTCGAGGATTGCATTCCGGAAGTGCCTCACCGGCACAAACAGATGCCTACTTATATATTTATAGATATATCATATCCTGTGTACATAACGGCAGAATATACTCTGTGCAAAAATCCAATAAAAAACATTTAGAAAAAAAAAAGATGGCGCCCTGATGTCTGTGGAGCCGGTTGTGGCTCTATCAGGCCCCATCCTGCCTGAGTGATGGTGTAAACTACATCCAAACATTCTATTTTGTTGAAGAGGCTCAATATCTGGAGAGAAACTGGAGAGTTTTCAGTCTGAGCCCGACACTGCCAAATTCTGGAAAGATTCCGCCCATAAACTTTGACAGTCATTTCTGATCATCAACCCTTCAGCTCAATTCAAAGTTCCTGAGAGGGTATGAAATGTTGAACAGCTGTTTATCATTAGACGGTATTGTAATCATCGTATCATGGATTTAAAATATTGAGTTTGTTTTATTCTGACAAGGTTTTAAGGTTTTTCACAATGTGAAGGTAGATTCTATAAATTGGATCTTCATGGTCTAAGCAGGACATTTAAATAGAACAGGAGGCAATGTGACATCTGATTCGAATTACCTTGCTGGAGAATGGGAGCTTGTTCGTCAATAATAGAAACAAGAGGCAACCTAAAGCGGTCAATGATTATCAAATTGGTATCCAATTTAAATAATCTAACACAACCTAGAAACAAATGATAGCAGAAACTTTCTGGATGAGCACATGGTTAGTATCAGTGAGGGGTGGCAGTACAATGTAAGTAGCACTTCTGGATTCTCTTAATGTGCAATGAGATGCAACATCTTGGGTTGCATCATTTAGCACGGTAGCACAGTGGTTAGCACTGTTGCTTCACAGCGCCAGGCACCTGGGTTCGATTCCCGGCTTGCGTCACTGTCCATGCAGAGTCTGCGCATTCTGCCCGTGCCTGCGTGGGTTTCCTCTGGGTGCTCCAGTTTCCTTCTACATGTCCCGAAAGACGTGCCTGTTAGGCGAATTGGACATTCTGAATTCTCTCTCAGTGTACCCGAACAGGCGCCAGAGTGTGGCGACTCGGGGATTTTCACAGTAACTTCATTGCAGTGTTAATGTAAGCCTACTTGTGACACTAATAAAGATTATTATTATTCCTTGGTCAACACTAGACAGGTAATTAATGTTATATTCTTGCTCAAGAATTCTGGTCCCTCCTCATTGTTCCATAGAATTCTAGTTATTTGAGTTGCAGACTGAAGGGCTCCAGAGGTAAAGATGGAAGGTCTTCCTCTAGCCAACCCCCTCCCCCTCACCCCCTCCCAATGCAGAACACAACTCCTCGCCTTGTTTGAAGGGATGAACCTTTCCAAATTTCCATATCTGTTGCACGAGGTTATTCTCTTTCTTCCTGGTTGGTTAAGAAAGGGTGGAGGAAGGAAGGAATCACCTGACCTACATAATAGGGCTCCTTTTTTTGAACGTGTTTTTCTTCCCCCAGTCTCTGCAGAAAGCTTGCTAATTTGCAATCTATTGCCTGGGTACCTTTGCTCAGGATCTCAACCTCAGTTAATCAATTCACTGCAGCCCTCCTATTGCTTCACTGATGGGCACACTGAACGGTCGCTCCTGCTACCAGGGGTAATGGAGGCTGTTTGCGAGATATTGATTCTGGCAGCATTCTAGTTGACTGTAAAATGGAATCTACTTATAAAGGTCTCACACAAAGCTCTCTACACCTTGCGGGGAATTGATGCATTAGTTGCTGGCTACGTGCTTAGGAAGGTTGCTCTGGTAACTTGTAGGTGTAAATGTTGCTTTCTGAACTGCGTGGTTTTATGGTGGAGGGAGTCGAGATTTATTTTGTGTCTGTTGGTGGAGGAATAAATGGCTGAAGGAGAAGGGGGTGAGGAAGTGAAGTGTTCCTTCAAGAAAATTGCGGCAGTGTAAGAAACACTGCAGTAAAACAGCAATTTCAGTGAATGTTTATTAATTCTTAACAAAAATGAAACTACAGCCACAAAGCTTTCAATCATTATTTCAGATTTCCAGCATTCACAGTATTTTGCTTTTATTTAAGTTTTCAGTCATATAGGGACCGCAAATATTCTTTGGAAGGTGTTCAATGTCGATATAAAATTAAATCCGTTAGTCTACTAACCACATGGACTTCAACTTTGCAATTGTTGCTCCAGCTTCAACAGATGTTGTATGGAGAATACTTTTCAAAGTTGGGCTGATGGGGCAACACGGTGGCGCAGTGGGTTAGCCCTGCAGCCTCACGGCGCCGAGGTCCCAGGTTCGATCCCGGCTCTGGGTCACTGTTCGTGTGGAGTTTGCACATTCTCCCCGTGTTTGCGTGGGTTTCGCCCCCACAACCCAAAGATGTGTAGGGTAGGTGGATTGGCCACGCTAAATTGCCCCTTAATTGGAAAAAATGAATTGGGTACCCTAAATTTATTTATTTTTTAAAAGTTGGGCGGATAATCAGGTAGGATTTGTCCACTCATCCTCATTTTTATACTCCAGCAGGTCGAGATTTTGGAAAAGTCAAACCCTTCAACCCCGATTGCCTCTTGTCACTTTTTCAATGAATCTTCTCTCCATTTTGAGAGCTACGCCATATAATTCTGTTATCCCTTTTGAAGTACAATGCATTCTTTGTCCATAGTTATGAGAACCATTCTAGCTCGGATAGTGAAGTTAGTAAAGGTTCATTCTTTAATGGCGCTCGGATAGTGAAGTTAGTAAAGGTTCATTCTTTAATGGCGCTCGGATAGTGAAGTTAGTAAAGGTTCATTCTTTAATGGCGCTCAGATAGTGAAGTTAGTAAAGGTTCATTCTTTAATGGCGCTCGGATAGTGAAGTTAGTAAAGGTTCATTCTTTAATGGTGCTCAGATAGTGAAGTTAGTGAAAGTTTATTCTTTAATGGTGCTCAGATAGTGAAGTTAGTAAAGGTTCATTCTTTTTTTTTTATTAAATATTTTATTGAAAATTTTTGGTCAACCAACACAGTACATTGTGCATCCTTTACACAATATTATAACAACACAAATAACAATGACCTATTTTATAAACAAAAAATGAATAAATAATAAATAACAAAAATGAAAACTAGCCCTAATTGGCAACTGCCTTATCACAAGTAACACTCTCCAAAAATATAATTTAACAGTCCAATATATAATTATCTGTAGCAACGACCTATACATACTATACAGTATATATTAACAACCCTGAGAGTCCTTCTGGTTCCTCCCCCCCCCCCCCCCCCCCCCTCCCCCCCCGATCCTGGGCTGCTGCTGCTGCCTTCTTTTTCCCATTCCGTCTATCTTTCTGCGAGGTATTCGACGAACGGTTGCCACCGCCTGGTGAACCCTTGAGCCGACCCCCTTAGGACGAACTTAATCCGCTCTAGCTTTATAAACCCCACCATGTCATTTATCCAGGTCTCCACCCCCGGGGGCTTGGCTTCTTTCCACATTAGCAATATCCTGCGCCGGGCTACTAGGGACGCAAAGGCCAAAACATCGGCCTCTCTCGCCTCCTGCACTCCCGGCTCTTGTGCAACCCCAAATATAGCCAACCCCCAGCTTGGTTCGACCCAGACTCCTACTACTTTTGAAAGCACCTTTGTCACCCCCATCCAAAACCTCTGTAGTGCCGGGCATGACCAAAACATATGGGTATGATTCGCTGGGCTTCTCGAGCACCTCGCACACCTATCCTCCACCCCAAAAAATTTACTGAGCCGTGCTCCAGTCATATGTGCCCTGTGTAATACCTTAAACTGAATCAGGCTTAGCCTGGCACACGAGGACGACGAGTTTACCCTGCTTAGGGCATCTGCCCACAGCCCCTCCTCGATCTCCTCCCCCAGCTCTTCTTCCCATTTCCCTTTTAGTTCATCTACCATAGTCTCCCCTTCGTCCCTCATTTCCCTATATATATACCTGACACCTTACCATCCCCCACCCATGTCTTTGAGATCACTCTGTCCTGCACCTCTTGTGTCGGGAGCTGCGGGAATTCCCTCACCTGTTGCCTCGCAAAAGCCCTCAGTTGCATATACCTGAATGCATTCCCTTGGGGCAACCCATATTTCTCGGTCAGCGCTCCCAGACTCGCGAACTTCCCATCCACAAACAGATCTTTCAGTTGCGTTATTCCTGCTCTTTGCCACATTCCATATCCCCCATCCATTCCCCCCGGGGCAAACCTATGGTTGTTTCTTATCGGGGACCCCCCCCAAGGCTCCAGTCTTTCCCCTATGCCGTCTCCACTGTCCCCAAATCTTCAGTGTAGCCACCACCACCGGGCTTGTGGTGTAGTTCCTCGGTGAGAACGGCAATGGGGCTGTCACCATAGCCTGTAGGCTAGTCCCCCTACAGGACGCCCTCTGTAATCTCTTCCACGCCACTCCCTCCTCCTCTCCCATCCACTTACTCACCATTGAAATATTAGCGGCCCAATAATACTCACTTAGGCTCGGTAGTGCCAGCCCCCCCCCATCCCTGCTACGCTGTAAGAATCCCTTCCTCACTCTCGGGGTCTTCCCGGCCCACACAAAACCCATGATGCTCTTTTCAATCCTTTTAAAAAAAGCCTTCGTGATCACCACCGGGAGGCACTGAAACACAAAGAGGAATCTCGGGAGGACCACCATCTTAACCGCCTGCACCCTCCCTGCCTTTGACAGGGATACCATATCCCATCTCTTGAAATCCTCCTCCATCTGTTCCACCAACCGCGTTAAATTTAACCTATGCAATGTGCCCCAATTCTTAGCTATCTGGATCCCCAGGTAACGAAAGTCCCTTGTTACCTTCCTCAACGGTAGGTCCTCTATTTCTCTACTCTGCTCCCCTGGATGCACCACAAACAACTCACTTTTCCCCATGTTCAATTTATACCCTGAAAAATCCCCAAACTCCCCAAGTATCCGCATTATTTCTGGCATCCCCTCCGCCGGGTCCGCCACGTATAGTAGCAAATCGTCCGCATACAAAGATACCCGGTGCTCTTCTCCTCCCCTAAGTACTCCCCTCCACTTCTTGGAACCCATCAACACTATCGCCAGGGGCTCAATCGCCAGTGCAAACAATAATGGGGACAGAGGGCATCCCTGCCTTGTCCCTCTATGGAGCCGAAAATATGCAGATCCCCGTCCATTCGTGACCACGCTCGCCACTGGGGCCCTATACAACAGCTGCACCCATCTAACATACCCCTCTCCAAAACCAAATCTCCTCAACACCTCCCACAAATAATCCCACTCCACTCTATCAAATGCTTTCTCGGCATCCATCGCCACTACTATCTCCGTTTCTCCCTCTGGTGGGGCCATCATCATTACCCCTAACAACCTCCGTATATTCGTGTTCAGCTGTCTCCCCTTCACAAACCCAGTTTGGTCCTCGTGGACCACCCCCGGGACACATTCCTCTATTCTCATTGCCATTACCTTGGCCAGGACCTTGGCATCTACATTTAGGAGGGAAATAGGTCTATAGGACCCGCATTGTAGCGGGTCCTTTTCCTTCTTTAAGAGAAGCGATATCGTTGCTTCAGACATAGTCGGGGGCAGTTGTCCCCTTTCCTTTGCCTCATTAAAGGTCCTCGTCAGTACCGGGGCGAGCAAGTCCACATATTTTCTATAGAATTCGACTGGGAATCCATCCGGTCCCGGGGCCTTTCCCGCCTGCATGCTCCTAATTCCTTTCACCACTTCTTCTACCTCGATCTGTGCTCCCAGTCCCACCCTTTCCTGCTCTTCCACCTTGGGAAATTCCAGCCGATCCAAGAAGCCCATCATTCTCTCCCTCCCATCCGGGGGTTGAGCTTCATATAATTTTTTATAAAATGTCTTGAACACTCCATTCACTCTCTCCGCTCCCCGCTCCATCTCTCCTTCCTCATCCCTCACTCCCCCTATTTCCCTCGCTGCTCCCCTTTTCCTCAATTGGTGTGCCAGCAACCTGCTCGCCTTCTCCCCATATTCGTACTGTACACCCTGTACCTTCCTCCATTGTGCCTCTGCAGTGCCTGTAGTCAGTAAGTCAAATTCTACATGTAGCCTTTGCCTTTCCCTGTACAGTCCCTCCTCCGGTGCTTCCGCATATTGTCTGTCCACCCTCAAAAGTTCTTGCAGCAACCGCTCCCGTTCCTTACTCTCCTGCTTCCCTTTATGTGCCCTTATTGATATCAGCTCCCCTCTAACCACCGCCTTCAACGCCTCCCAGACCACTCCCACCTGGACCTCCCCATTATCATTGAGTTCCAAGTACTTTTCAATGCACCCCCTCACCCTTAGACACCCCCCCTCATCTGCCATTAGTCCCATGTCCATTCTCCAGGGTGGGCGCCCTCCTGTTTCCTCCCCTATCTCCAAGTCCACCCAGTGTGGAGCGTGATCCGAAATGGCTATAGCCGTATACTCCGTTCCCCTCACCTTCGGGATCAATGCCCTACCCAGCACAAAAAAGTCTATTCGCGAGTAGACTTTATGGACATAGGAGAAAAACGAGAACCCCTTACTCCTAGGTCTGCTAAATCTCCACGGGTCTACACCTCCCATCTGCTCCATCAAATCTTTAAGTACCTTGGCTGCTGCCGGCCTCCTTCCAGTCCTGGACTTCGACCTATCCAGCCCTGGTTCCAACACCGTATTAAAATCTCCCCCCATTATCAGCTTTCCCATCTCTAGGTCCGGAATGCATCCTAGCATCCGCCTCATAAAATTGGCATCATCCCAGTTCGGGGCATATACGTTTACCAAAACCACCGTCTCCCCCTGTAGTTTGCCACTCACCATCACGTATCTGCCCCCGTTATCCGCCACTATAGTCTTTGCCTCGAACATTACCCGCTTCCCCACTAATATAGCCACCCCCCTGTTTTTCGCATCTAGCCCCGAATGGAACACCTGCCCCACCCATCCTTTGCGTAGCCTAACCTGGTCTATCAGTTTCAGGTGCGTTTCCTGTAACATAACCACATCTGCCTTAAGTTTCTTAAGGTGTGCGAGTACCCGTGCCCTCTTTATCGGCCCGTTCAGCCCTCTCACGTTCCACGTGATCAGCCGAGTTGGGGGGCTTCCTACCCCCCCCCCTTGTCGATTAGCCATCACCTTTATCCAGCTCCTCACCCAGTTCCCACGCAGCTGTATCTCCCCCAGGCGGTGCCCCCCCGCCCATCCTCTCCCATACCAGCTCCCCCCTCTCCCCAGCAGCAGCAACCCAGTAATTCCCCCCTCCCACCCCCCCCGCTAGATCCCCCGCTAGCGTAATTACTCCCCCCATGTTGCTCCCAGAAGTCAGCAAACTCTGGCTGACCTCGGCTTCCCCCCGTGACCTCGGCTCGCACCGTGCGACGCCCCCTCCTTCCTGCTTCTCTATTCCCGCCATGATTATCATAGCGCGGGAACCAAGCCCGCGCTTCTCCCTTGGCCCCGCCCCCAATGGCCAACGCCCCATCTCCTCCACCTCCCCTCCTCCCCCCATCACCACCTGTGGGAGAGAGAAAAGTTACCACATCGCAGGATTAGTACATAAAGCCCCTCTTTGCCCCCCACATTCGCCCCACCACTTTGTTCGAACGTTCTTTTTAATAACCCGCTCATTCCAGTTTTTCTTCCACAATAAAAGTCCACGCTTCATCCGCCGTCTCAAAGTAGTGGTGCCTCCCTTGATATGTGACCCACAGTCTTGCCGGTTGCAGCATTCCAAATTTTATCTTCTTTTTATGAAGCACCGCCTTGGCCCGATTAAAGCTCGCCCTCCTTCTCGCCACCTCCGCACTCCAGTCTTGATAAACGCGGATCACCGCGTTCTCCCATTTACTGCTCCGAGTTTTCTTCGCCCATCTAAGGACCATTTCTCTATCCTTAAAACGGAGGAATCTCACCACTATGGCTCTGGGAATTTCTCCTGCTCTCGGTCCTCGCGCCATCACTCGGTATGCTCCCTCCACCTCCAACGGACCCGCCGGGGCCTCCGCTCCCATTAACGAGTGCAGCATCGTGCTCACATATGCCCCGACGTCCGCTCCCTCCACACCTTCAGGAAGACCAAGAATCCTCAGGTTGTTCCTCCTTGCGTTGTTTTCCAGTGCCTCCAACCTTTCCACACATCGTTTCTGATGTGCCTCCTGCGTCTCTGTCTTCACCACCAGGCCCTGTATATCGTCCTCATTCTCGGCTGCCTTTGCCTTCACGACCCGAAGCTCCCGCTCCTGGGTCTTTTGTTCCTCCTTTAGCCCTTCGATCGCCTGTAGTATCGGGGCCAACAGCTCTTTCTTCATTTCCTTTTTTATCTCTTCCACACAGCATTTCAAGAACTCTTGTTGTTCAGGGCCCCATGTTAAACTGCCACCTTCCGACGCCATCTTGGTTTTTGCTTGCCTTCCTTGCCGCTGTTCTAAAGGATCCACTGCAATCTGGCCACTCTCTCCTCCTTTTTCCATCCGTATCCAGGGGGGATTCCCTTCTGGTTTACCGCACAGTGTTTTTAGCCGTCAAAATTGCCGTTGGGGCTCCTATCAAGAGCCCAAAAGTCCGTTTCACAGGGAGCTGCCGAAACGTGCGACTCAGCTGGTCATCGCCGCACCCGGAAGTCGTAAAGGTTCATTCTTTAATGGTGCTCAGATAGTGAAGTTAATAAAGGCTAACACTTTAATTGTAACCGGAAAATTGTCTTGTGTCGCGGATCTTTGTCAGAAATCTTAGCTTTTCTTTGAGACATATCTTTTGTGGTGTTTGTGAGAAATAGAGAAAATCTTGGGAAGGATAGTTGACAATGTGAGAGAGGGGACCAACAATCCTGTCGTCTGCAAGGATTTGGTGCAATATTGGGTGGCAGTAGGGGCTTTATTGGAGCGGAGCGAGTTGATTAGTGCTGTAATTCAATCCAATTGGAATTGGATGTTTTAGACAGTTACTATCATAGAATCTAAGGCATGGAGACAGACCCTTCGGCCCAATCTGATCCATGTTAACCAGAAAACCCATCTAAGCTAACCCCATTTGCCTGCATTTGGCCCCTATCCCTCTAAACCTTTCCTATCCATGTATCTTTCCAAATGCCTTTTAAATGTTGTCAATGCCCCTGCCTCAACCACTTCCTCCGGCAGCTCATTCCACATACGTACCACCCTCTGTGTAAAAATGTTGCTCCTCAGGTTCCCATTAATTCTTTCTACTCTTGTTCTCGATTCCCCAACCCTGGGAAAAAGACCGAATGCATTCACCCTATCCATGCGTCTCATGATCTTATACACCTCTATAAGATCACCCTTCAGTCTCCTATGCTCCAAAGAAAAAAATCCTAGCCTGTCCAATCTCTCCCTGTGACTCAGTCCCTTGAGTCCTGGCAACACCCTTGTAAATCTCTTCTGCGCTCTCTCCAGTTTAAAACCATCTTTCCTATAGCAAGGCGACCAAAACTGAACACAATACTTCAGGTGTGGCCTCACCAATGTCCTTTACAACTGCAACAGAACTTCCCAACTTCTATACTCAATGCCCTAACTGATGAAGGCCAGTATGCTAAAAGCCTTCTTCACTGCCCTATCTACCTGTGACTCCACCTTTAGAGACGTGCACCTAAACTTCAGGGTCCCTCTGTTCCACAATACTCCCTAAGGTCCTACCATTCACCTTGAAAGTCCTACCTTGATTTGACTTTCCAAAATGCAACACCAGACACTTATCTATATTGAACTCCATTTGCCATTTCTCGACCCACTTCCTCAGCTGATCAAAATTACACTGCAATTTTTGATGACCTTTCTCACTGTCTACAAGACCACCTGTTTTATTGTCATCTGCAAACTTACTGATCATACCATGTACATGCTCATCCAAATCATTGACATAGATAACAAACAGCAATGGGCCCAGCACTGACCCCTGAGGCACACCACTAGTCACAGGCCTCCAGTCCGACAAGCATCCTTCCACCATTACCCTCTGCTTCCTACCATCAAGCCTGTTGTATTCCCAATTTGCCAGCTCTCCCTGGATTCCATGTGATCTAATCTTCCAGAGCAGCCCATCATGGCCTTACTGGGATAGTTGGCCTTACTGGCCTTAAATGGCCCATCAAGGCCTTATCAAAGGCCTTACTGAAGTCTATACAGACTTTGTCTGCTGCCCTGCCCTCATCAACCTCCTTGGTCACTTCATCAAAGAACTCTAACAAATTTGTATGGCATGATCTCCCATGCACAAAGCCATACTGACTACTCCTAATTAAACACTGCCTTTCCAAATGCCTGTATATTTTATCCCTCAGAATCCTCTCTAGTAACTTACCCACCACAGATGTTAGCCTTACCGGTCTATAATTCCTAGTTTATCTTTCCAGCCCTTCTTAAATAACGCACAACATTGGCTACCTTCCAGTCTTCTGATACCTCACCCATGGCTAACGATGATGCAAATATCTCAGCCAGGGCTGTCGCAATTTCTTCTCTAGCCTCACGCAGTGCTCTTGGATATACTTGGTCAGGGCCAGGAGATTTATCCACCTTCATACATTTTCATATATCCATCCCCTCATCTCATGTAATGTGAACTGTCCCCAGTACATCGCCACTAACCTTCCCAGGTTCCCAAGTCTTCATGTCTTTCTCCACGGTAAACACAGAGGAAAAATATTCATTGAGAACCTCGCCCATCTCCTGCGGTTCCACACATATGTGTCCACTTTGGACCTTGAGGGGTCCTATTCTCTCTCTAGTTATTCTTTTTCCTTTAATACTTAAAGAATCCCTTTGGATTCACCATAATCCTCTCAGCCAAAGCTCCCTCATGCCCCCCTTTTGCCCTCCTAATTTCCTTCTTGAGAATACTCCTGTATCCCCTGCACACCTTCAGGGAATCCCTTGATTCCAGCTGCTTGTACCTAAGCCATTGCTCCTTTTTTTTCCTGGCCAAAACCTCAAATATTTTGTCAGCCAGGGTTCCCTACTCCTGCTAGCCTTGCCCTTCATCCTAACAAAACATATAAAGGCTGAACTCTAGCTTTTTCACTTTTAAAGGCCTCCCAGTTCCCAGAGGTCCCTTTACCCTCAAACAAGTTACTCCAATTAACCCTTACAAGCTCCTGCCTACTTCCATCAAAATCCGCCTTGCCCCAATTTAGAACTTGCAGCTGTGGACCAGTTCTGTCCCTTTCCTTAACTATTTAAAAATTAATAGAACTATGGTCACTGGTCCTAAAGTGGTCCCCCACCGTCACCTCAGTCACTTGCCCTGCCTTATTTCCCCAAGAGTAGGCCAAGGTCTGCCCTTTCCCGAGTAGGACCCTCCAAATATAGCCTGAGAAAACTTTCCTGAATACACTTAATGAATTCCACCCCATCTAAGCCCTTAACATTATGGCAGTCCAGTCTATGTTCGAAAAATTAAAATCCCCTATTATGACAACCCTATTACTCCGCAAGTCTCCCCAAACTCCCTACATATTTGTTCTTCTAATTCACGTTGACTGTTTGGGGGCCTATAGTACAACCTCAATAAGGTCACCATCCCCTTCTCATTTTTTAGTTCCATACACAAAGCCTCACTGGATGATCCCTCGGTTATTTCATCTCTGATTATTGCCGTGATGCTCCCCATAATCAAAATATGCAATTTCCCCTCTTTCTGTCTCGCCTAAAACACCCGTACCTTGGAACATTAAGCTGCCAGTCTTGTCCCTCCCTTAGCCATGTTTCAGTTATGGCTATAATTTCCCAGTCCCACGTACCTGCTCCCTGCCTTGCTCCTGCCTATCATGTTCATTCAGCTTGTCGTTGCTGAGTACTGCATCTCCTTTCAGCCCCTCATTTGCTTCCCTGCTGCTGGGGATTCCCCCCCCTCCCCCTCAGCCCCCCCATTCCCCCCACCCACCCTGCCCCCGCCCCCCCCCACCCCACCCCCGCTCCCTGCCTAACTAGTTTAAACCCTCCCTTGCAGCACTAACAAATCTGCCCCCCAGGATAGTGGTCCCCCTCCAGTTCAGATGCAACCCGTCCCTTTTAAACAGGTCACCTCTGCCACAGAAAAGATCCCAATGATCTACAAATCTGAATCCCTGCCCCCTGCACCAATTTTTAAGCCATGCATTCAGCTGCCATATTCTCCTGTTCTTACCCTCAGTAGCACGTGGCACTGGAAGTAATCCAGAGATTACCACTCCCGAGGTCCTGCTTCTTAACCCTTTTCCTAGCTCTCTATAATCACTCCTCAGGACCTCATCCTTATTTCTATTTAGGTCATTTGTGCCAACGTGCACAACGACCAGCAGGTCACCCCCCCCCCCCCCCCCCCTCAACAGTATCCAAAACTGTATACTTGTTCACAAGGAGAATGGCCACAGGGGACTCCTGCACTCTCTGTCTGTTCCCTTTGCCTTCCCTGATTGTCACCCAGCTACTCTCTGCCTGCACTTTAGGTGTGATTGCCTCACTAAAACTCTTATCTATAAAGTGCTCAGCATCCCTGATGTTTCTGAGTGTATCCAGCTCCAGCTCTTGAACTCGGTCTTCCAGGAGCTGCAGCCAGCTGCATGTCCCACAAGTGGAGTCATCAGGGACGACAGAATTCTCCCTGCGCTCCCACATCCTGCAGGAGGAGCATATCACTGCCCCCTTTGCCATCCCAACTGCACCAAGATGAAAGTTAAGAGGACGTTACCTGATATTACCTGTACTCCACAGAGAAGCCACTCGCCGAAGTCTCTCGAGCCAAATTCTCATCACTCAAGCACTCTGCTGCAAATTCTCTACTAGCACACCTGTTGGTCTCCCTCCCTTTTTCTGTCTCTTGCTTGTGGTCCTCACAGTGACTGGACTTTTAGTTTGATTAGAGGAAGTGAGGCAAACACTGGGATGTTAACTGTGACAACAGCTCCTCCACAAACCTGCTGAGGTCCACTTTCTGGAAGCACTGACCACCCGATGCAAATCATCCCCACAGCAGCCAGTCAGTGTCGCTTCTCTGCTGTCATGAATTATTGGGTGAGTAAACTGAGCAGGGGGGGATGAGGTGGACAGAAAGGCCAGGTTTGGGGCAGTTTTAATCTCATCACTTAATCCAACCTCAGCACAAGGGGGAGAACAGGCAGTGATCTTCTAATTTTAATTATCTCACTCAGTGTAAACCAGTACTCATTGCTAGCTGATCATATGAATAATTATAGCAATTACTAGCGAGGGAACAAAGGCCACCGTGCACTGAATCAAATCCCAATCCTGCCGTCTCCACACCCAACTATTTTCCACATCAGAATGGTGCCATGTAATCCTGCTGCTGCATGCTGCAGCTGTGCGAGATTCTGTGCGGTGTTTGCATCGAGTAACTGTAATGTTTTGAGTGAGGGAAGCAGTCACTCTGCCAGTACAGGTGTGTCTACTGCATAGCCTGATTGCTGTTTGTGTTGTCCTTTTGTATTCTGCAATCAGCAGCTGCTTTTCAGTGGCCTTAGAAGTTATTAGGTACCACTGAGGCGTTTCGTGCACACGGCACATTAAATGACAACGTACACAATCAAAAAAAAAAGGGAAAAACTCCTCAGAAATTGTAATTGTTTTGCACTGTGTGACAACACGCTCCAGCTAATGGTTTTCTTTTCAGATCTTTTCTTTCAAGTGAAAAGAAAATCGCACCATCAAATTTATTGTCTAAGATCCATGGGGAAGGCTCTGCTACCTTTTTGCTTAACTCATTTCTGGCCGTTTTGGTTTGAGACTCAGGAGCACTCCCATCCGTAGAGCTCCTCACTCCTTTTGCACAGATTCTGAGGTTAGCTTACCAAAGGGTTCAATCCAAAAACTTCTCACTCGATAATAATCTTTATTGTCATAAGTAGGCTTACATTAACACTGCAAAGACGTTACTGTGAAAAGCCCCTAATCACCACATTCCAGTGCCTGTTCAGGTACACGGAGGGAGAATGTCCAAATTACCTAACAGCACGTCTTTCGGGACTTGTGGGAGGAAACCGGAGCACCCAGAGGAAACCCACGCCGACACGGGGAGAACATGCAGACTCCGCACAGACAGTGACCCAGTGGGGAATCGAACCTGGGACTTTGGCGCAGTGAAGCCACAGTGCTAGCTACTTGTGCTACCGTGCTGCCCTAGATATGAAAATAGATATGCCCTTTTATGAAAAGCAGCCCTCACTTGTTGGCACAGGCAATGAAGTACATCACCTCAGGCATGTACAGAGTCCTGAGGCACGGCGTCACATTTGCTAATGTAGCCACTTCTGCTTCATCAGCCAAGATAGTGGGCAACCTGCACTACAGAAAAGTCCCACAAGTAATGGGGCCAATTATCAGCTAATCTGTTTTGGGAGGTGTTGTTTGGAGGATACACATATGGACCGACACATCTGTTGCTCCTTTCATAGTGCCATAGGATCTTTTACAAAGCCCTGAGCTGGTTTAATGTCCCATCTGAAAGATGACACCTCTGACAATGCAGCACTCCCTCAGTACTACACTGTTGTGTCAATTTAGATTATTTGCAGAAGTTCTGGAGTAATTTTATAGCATGAATGAGTAGTATTCTGAAGGCATATTCCATATTTCTGTGAATGTTGGAATCTTGATGCTGTTAAAACACAAATTAATTCTGTGGTGGTGGGAATCTGGTACTCTCATGCCACCTTTTTACCTTCATCAATTTATGGTTTAAAACAATTGTTCTGGGCCAGAGAACACCAAAGTGTATCATGGAGTTCACCTGACGCACAACTTTTAATAGATTGTGGTCATGGAGAAACTCTGCAGGTGTGATGCAACAGAAATCCACATTACTTTTAAATTAAAACAATGTTTATTTATGAAACCAGTTAACACTTTATAAACCCACAGTAAACACCTTAACAACTATCAACACCAATAATCCCCACAGATACAATATTCTATAAGTAACCCTTAATCTTTCTTTATTAACATCCATAAAACAAAATACCCTTTTTAACACAGAGATCAGGTTTAAATTCACTACTGAGAGCAGTCAGCACTTTGAAATCACCCAATTGATCTGGAGACTGTCTTTAGTTTGCAGGGAGAGATCCTTATACAGCTGCTCGCTTTTCCTGCAGCTATCCAGATCTCAAAAACGAAACTAAAAAACACCCTGTAGCAAACAGCCTAAAACAAAAGTAAAGCAGACAGACAGTCCAGCTCCACCTACACTCTGACATCACTGATAAACACCCATTTCTTAAAGGTACATTCACTACAGATATTTTATAAACACCCATTTCTTAAAGGTACTCTCACATGACACAATAACCTACCAAAATGGAAGTCACATTTACAATCAGTCCACAAAAGCTCAACATTTATATATTTTTTTATTTACACATACGTATAAAACTTGGAGCATTTGCCTAACATCACATAGTACCATGATTTGCAATGGACTGCTCCCTAATGAAATATATTAATTGAACGGCAGCATGTTGAAAGAATTAAAAAGACTGAAGACAGGGCTCCTTGCAAAGTCATCAACAATTCTGCCATCCTGGGTGGCACAGTGGTTAGCACTGCTGCCTCACGGCGCTGAGGGCCTGGGTTCGATCCCAGCTCTGGGTCACTGTCCATGTGGAGTTTGCACATTCTCCCTGTGTCTGGGTGGGTCTCACCCCCCGCAACTCAAAGATGTGCAGGATAGGTAGATTGGCCATGCTAAATTGCCCCTTAATTGGAAAAACATTTTTAAAAAACAATCCTGCCATCTAGTGTTAACTGATAGACATGCAGCAGATAAGTCCGTTGGGCTTGGGGAAGCTTCATATGGTGCATGTCAGCTCATGAGAGAGAGCGAGACACCCCATGTTAATGTTAATTCAAAGTGTTTCAACACGGAATATCAGTCTTGAACTATTTTCCTGATTTCAGCCCAGTTGGCTCTTTTTAATCAGGCAAAGTATTTTATTTTTATTTTGTGCACAGTTTTATTGTTGCTAAATCACCTTGTGAGTGGTCACAATTGAGTTGAAACAATGGCCAGAATCTTCCGGCTGTTCTCACTGGCGTGATCATCCAGTCGCAGCAGCGGGAGTAGGGGGGTGTCCAGAACAGGAAACCCCCGTTGATCCTGGCGCCGGCCAATGGCATGTCATCGTGAAACACGCTCCCAGGGGCGGGCGGAAAATCCCACCCAATCAATTTGGCCGGAATGGGCCCAAAACCGCGGTTCAACATTTGATATTGAACCTCAAGAAAATGCTCGACTTTCTAATTGATTCTTTCATCCTTACATAGTGGCTACGACATAATCCAAAAATAGCAGCACCAGGAGAGCTGTGCATAGAATCAAAAAGTAGCCCGTCCTCTTACTTATTAATGATTCTGTAACATTTGACAATGAAACTATGATTGTTTTGTCTTCCCATATATCTCTGGCAGTGCATAAGCCTGTATGACTATGCAGGTTTGCTTTTGTTATACTTAGTGAGTGGTTACTGTGGAGAGCTTCAGCACTCTCTGGAATTCACCCATTCCCTGTCTCCCTTCCTTCCCCTCCACTGCTGCTCCATTGTCCTGGGAGAGAGGAAAGATCCTTCTTTTAACACCTCACCCTTTCCCCAGCCAGTGCTGCGTCAAACACTGTGGATTTAGAGCCTCACTGACAAACCAATTTCAATGTAAGAGGCGAGGAGGAAAGCAAGCTCAGAATACATGTTAAAGGCAGTGAAAGATTCAGTACGTCTGTATTGTTGAGTAAAATATATATATTTCTACAATTCCTCCATAGATATTTGAGTTTCGATCTGGCTTCACCATTCAATGAGAATGAAGCATTGTCTGATTATCATTAGGCGGCACGGTAGCACAGTGGTTAGCGCTGTTGCTTCACAGCGCCAGGGTCCCAGGTTCGATTCCCGGCTTGGGTCACTGTCTGTGCGGCGTCTGCACGTTCTCCCCGTGTCTGCATGGGTTTCCTCCGGGTGCTCCAGTTTCCTCCCACAAGTCCCAAAAGACGTGCAGTTAGGTAATTTGGACATTCTGGATTCTCCCACTGTGTACCCGAACAGGCGCCGGAATGTGGAGACGAGGGGCTTTTCACAGTAACTTCACTGCAGTGTTAATGTAAATCTACATGCGACAATAAGGGGCAGCACGGTAGCATTGTGGATAGCACAATTGCTTCACAGCTCCAGGGTCCCAGGTTCGATTCCAGCTTGGGTCACTGTCTGTGCGGAGTCTGCACATCCTCCCCGTGTGTGCGTGGGTTTCCTCCGGGTGCTCCGGTTTCCTCCCACAGTCCAAAGATGTGCAGGTTAGGTGGATTGGCCGTGATAAATTGTCCTTAGTGTTCAAAATTGCCCTTAGTGTTGGGTGGGGTTGCTGGGTTGTGGGCATAGGGTGGAGGTGTTGACCTTGGGTAGGTTGCTCTTTCCAGGAGCCGGTGCAGACCTCGATGGGCCGGGTGGCCTCCTTCTGCACTGTAAATTCTATGTAAATAATAAAGATTATTATTCTTATTATCAAGGCATGAGCGAAATTATTGAACTTCCACAGAATGTTGATCGTTCATATGTACTGTGAATTAGTTAGTGTTCTGCGAGTGCTTATACTCTGGAGACCCTTCCAGAATGCTACAAATGTTTTATCTTTTCTTGACCTAAATCTGTTTCTGTTCATCGAATGCTACATGACTGTGAAAGACTATCAGCTGCACAAAAATAAAGGGCTTGTCCACATGTTCGTGTTGGAGGATTGAATCAGCAGAAGGATTTCCTGCTGTTTTACAATTAGGTGAAGAATGTTGATCGGTAACATCAGTCAGGCAGTGCTGAAATCTTACTGTAAAGGTGTGTCTGGATTGTTGGGCTACCAGCACTTCACGCTGTAGAGGCTACACATTGCTTTGCTTCAGCAGTACAACATGCTGTACATCCATTCCAGCACCATTTTGAAACATAGTGGTTCCTCTTCATTTTGATAGCTGCATGTGTTTTAGGGGTACACTGCTCAGCTCCAGAAATCCTCACCCGTCTTCTGATTCACAGTGGTTAGCGCTGGTGCTTTACAGCACCAGGGACCTGGGTTTGATTCCTGGCTTGGATCACTGTCTGTGCCGAGTCTGTACGTTTTCCCCGTGCCTGCATGGGTTTCGTCCGGGCGCTCCAGTTTCCACCCACGCGTCCCGAAAGACGTGCTTGTTAGATGAATTGGACATTCTGAAATCTCCTTCAGTGTACCCGAACAGGCGCTGGAGTGTGGCGACTCGGGGATTTTCACAGTAACTTGCAGTTAATGTAAGCCTCCTTGTGACACTAATAATAAAGATTATTATTTCCACGCACTCTTTCCTCAATAGAGGATGACTCATTATTCCCAAACTCACCATACAGTCTAAAATTGCAACTGGACTTCTTTACTACTATAGAAATTTACAATTCAGAAGGTGGCCATTCAGCCCATGGGGCGAGATTCTCCGACCCCCCGCCGGGTCGGAGAATCGCCGGGGGCTGGCGTGAATCCCGCCCCCGCCAGTTGCCAAATTCTCCACCACCGGATATTCAGCGGGGGCGGGAATCGCGCCGCGCCGGTTAGCGGGCCCCCCCCTGCGATTCTCCGGCCCAGATGGGCCGAAGTCCCGCCGCTAAAATGCCTGTCCCGCCGGTGTAAATTAAACCACCTACCTTACCGGCGGGACAAGGTGGCGCGGGCGGACTCCGGGGGGGGGGGGGGCGATCTGGCCCCGGGGGGTGCCCCCACGGTGGCCTGGCCCGCGATCGGGGCCCACTGATCCGCGGGCGGGCCTGTGCCATGGGGGCACTCTTTCCCTTCTGCCTTCGCCACGGTCTCCACCATGGCGGAGGCGGAAGAGACTTCTCCACTGCGCATGCGCGGGAATGCCGTGAGCGGCCGCTGACGCTCCCGCGCATGCGCCGCCCGGAGATGTCATTTCCGCGCCAGCTGGCAGGGCACCAAAGGCCTTTTCCGCCAGCTGGCGGGGCGGAAATTCGTCCGGCGCCAGCCTAGCCCCTCAAGGTTGGGGCTCGGCCCCCAAAGATGCGGAGCATTCTGCACCTTTGGGGCGGCGCGATGCCCGACTGATTTGCGTCATTTTGGGCGCCAGTCGGCGGACATCGCGCCGATACCGGAGAATTTCGCCCTTCGTTGCTCGACTAATCCCTCCCTGGCTTTAAAATGGGCATGTCTGATTGGTGCAAGCCACCACGCAACTGATCCTGTCATCACTCTTACTTTAATTAACATACAAACCAATCATTACATGAAACATTACGCCAAGACTTATTATGTAGACTCTCTGATTATTCAGCCATTTCGTTTTCTTAAAAGTACTGTTGAGTATAACATTAACTAATGGCAAAGCTTTGTGTCGTTTATCTAAAAATTCAATTTCTTTGCCATCGTTCCACATTTACAGGGACACCGATAAGATGCAGGTCATTTATTTTCCTGCTATCTTCAAATGATCCAGTTAATGTGGGATAGGCCAAGTCATGACGATGGTGACCGATAAACACAAATCTCATGACCGTAGAAATGTAGCAGTGCTAAAATTGATCTGATAAGCTATCATATTTTTCTGGATGTAACAAAATGGCAAGAGAAACGGGTCATGAATTCAATTACTCATTTTGAAAAGACTTTCAGGGTATTTTGCTTGTGAATCTGCGAGGAATACGTGGCTTATCACCAAAATATTTTTGGAAGCCTTTTGACTCCATTTGTATCGCCACTTATTCTACAGTAGACATAACAAAACAGGCGTCTCCCTCCTTTGAGTTCAGCAAAACTGGTCCCCCACATCATTTACCAATAGAGTAAAATTATCCATATAATGGAAGGGCGCTGTGTGGGTCTCCCTACTGGATGATACATAACAATGCGAAACATGTGGCTTTTTGTGACCTGCACCTTACTGAGAGAAATAACTGTGTCTTCATTTGATGTTTATCTCGCTGTGCGGGCTAGCTGGTTCCTTAATGACCCTGTTTAATCTGCAGGATTTGATCTGCTGCAGGATACGCTGCTACATGTTCTAGCTATGCTGCAGGTTTACTTTTATTTGATGCAAAGCAAAAGTGGCATTTCATGGATGCAAATTCTGCATTCGAGCTGGGCCTTAACCAAGTCCCAAACAATCTTTTAAAAATGTGTCATCCAATTGCAACAAATTCAAACAGGTACAGTACTTCCTGGTATTGTGCTTGGAGCTGGTGTTGCCAATGTTACCCTTCGAGGCTGAAGATAATTAAACAGCTGTGCAAAAAGGAGAATGAAGTTTGATCATCGGTACCCAGGGTCAATATATATTCGTACGATTTCCAGCTATTTCTGCTTTTTATTTTAGATTTTCAGCATCGACTCCTTTGCTTTGGCATTAATATTTAAGTCTCCATCTATGTAACTATAATTCTCTGTCCTCATAAAGCACTCTTAGACTCTTATTAGGAATAAAATAGATTCCGATTATTAGACATACCAAAAGTAAAAAATCATATTTGACAGTTCCTAAGTTTCAATCAATATCTAAATCTTATGGATTTCACAGTCACAAACGGAAGAGCACTCTTTATTACAGTGACATGCATTGATATTCTCCTTTACAACACATGTTGTATGACCTGCTTAAGATAATTACAGGCTAGTGCTGCTTTTTCTCTCTCTCGCTCTCATTCGCTCACTCGTTCTGCCACTCTCTCTCTCTCGCTCGTTCTTTCTCACTGCACTCACTGCTGCGGCCATCTGTTTTATAGCCTTTGCCCACAGATCTTTGCAGTCAGCAAAACATTTATCAGCTATAATACTTATCAAAACAAAGCTGCATCATTGGCTGCAACATTGTGGTTTGTTCATTGCTGCGCAGGCTGTCTATAATTGAGAACCTGAAGGCCCAGGTTAGATGATGGAGGCTTCCGAAGTGAAAGGGTGGGGGATGTTCTGACAATAATTTTTGTATCCCATATGGATCAGTTGTTTAGTGAAGATGAGCAAGTTGTTTGCTCACTACTGTGGATTGAAAATTTGAAAATGTTGGAAATGAGGAAACATTGGACCTGTATCCATTGGGAATTAGAAGGATCTTATTGAAACATAAAAGATTCTGAGGAACAATGACAGGGTGGAGACTGGGAAAATGTTTCCCTTTGTGGAGCATGATTCGGCGACTTGGTTGCGGCTGGCACAGATCCGGGCGCAATGGGTGAATCCCGCGAGAGCCCCAAATCGGATTCCGCACCGGACTCTGGGCCAATCGGGAGATCCAGATCTGCATACATATCTGGATGCAGCCGGCGCCTGGGAGTCAACGGCCGCACCCGCGAGACCTTGGCAGGGCAGAAACCGTTTAGCACTGGTTCCTACAAATGTGGACCAGACATGATGGCATCTCGGAGGGGGTGAGGGGGGGGGAGGAATCTTGCAGGCCATTAGAGACACCTGGGTCATTAGGGACAGGATAGGGTGGTACCCTGGCACTCACCCTGGCAACCAGGCACCTTGGCACTGCCAGACTGGCATCCTGGCAATGCCACCTGGGCACCATGGCAGTGTCAGGCTGGCACCACCAGGGTGTCTAGGTGGCACTGCCAGAGCTGGGGCACAGCAATGTACCAGGATGGCAGCGTCAAGGTGCCCAGTTGCCAGGTTGGCTGTGTCAGAGTTCTGCCGCATTGGCGGGGGGGGCATGCCCATAGGATTGTGGGGAAGGGGGTTTTGAGAGCCCCATAAAAGGTTAGGGGCATGAAGGGGGGGGGGCTCCGGAAAGCCAATACGGGAGGGGGGGCTGAAATGGTGCCCCGCTCCCAGTGGGGAGAAATTCCCCGAGGCCAAAAGAAACGGCAAAGTTGCCGTTGAATAGCAGGGTGATTGTCGGCGCTGCAGCCACCGAGAGTCACCCTGCCAAACGAGCCCGAAAGCGCAACTTACATTTTGTTCAGCTGAATCGCACCCTGAAGCGAGGGGACAAAGTTTCAAAGTAAGGGGCTGGATTCTGCGATTGCCAAGGTCGAAATCGCATTTGGCGAGTGGCCGGAGGATCCCCGTTTACGCCGGAATCGGGGCGGCGCTGTTTTTGCGATGCTCCGCCCCCTCAAAAACGGCGTACTCCCACGCCGCACGCCATATGGGCGGCCTCACAACGTGACCTGAGCCCCTCCCCTGGTGCTGCGCCCCCGATGGGCCGAGTCCCTGACGGCATGGGCCATGTGTGCCCACACCATTCAGGAACCTCGCATGGCGGTTGTGGACTGAGTCGGGGGGGGGGGGGCAAGCCGTTCTGCTGGCAGGGGCAGCTTCGGCAAGGGCTGGGGGGGGGGCCTGGTGAGGGGTGGTCTAGGGATGGCGAGGCTGGTTACAGGGGGGGCAGTTTTTGGCAGGCCGGGTCCACTCGCGTCCGGCACCATGTTGCACAGCGCAGCCGCCACTGTGCGAATGCACGGCCACGGACCCGGCCATTCTCCGCCCGTATCCGCAGGTAAAGCCGGGGGGCTCTACATTGAGCGGCTGCTCGCCCCCCAATGGACGGAGGATCGTTGCGGGGGCAGTGCGACGTTCTGGTCGGACGACCAGACGGATCCTGTGGACATAGCCGCAGGATCGGAGAATCAAGCCCAGGGGGTCTCCTGTTCACAATGGAGATGCAAAAAAAACCTTTTCTCTTAGACGGACATTGATCTGTGGCATTCTGTGCCTGAGAGTGCAGTGGAGGCTGGGGTTTAAAATATTTTTAAGGCGAGTTAGATAGATTCTTGCTTGACACGGGAGGCAAAGGATATAGGGGTAGACAGGAAAGTGGATTGAGGTCACAGTCACATCAGTCATGATCTTATCAAACGATGGTGCAGGTTCAAGGGGCCAAATGGCCTACTCTGCTCCTCAGTCGTTTATTTGCATTACTTCGGGTTTGGAATGTTGGGAGCCTTTCATATTTAAAAGAAAATGGAAATAGCAAAGGTTAAATTTTAAGATCAAAATGCCTGATAAAATATTGAGGTTCTGGCAATGATTTTCCAGTGGCTGGCAATCAGCAAATTTAAATCCAGCTATCCAGCCAACTGGTACACACGATGAAAACTTTAAATGATTTAAAGAGCTATCACAGAAGTGGGAAAGCTTCCGCACAACAGCTTCCTGACCAATCAGGAAAGCCTAGACCCAGAGCCTAAACACTGGTTCTTTAACTACATTAATTGTCCTGTTTTAAGACCCTGATCTCACTGGCTCAGTCAATTAGGCGCTGAGGTAACTGCCAGTTCTTGTTTCCCTGACCTCTTTACATCATGTGCAACTATGGTTATCCCAGGAACACAGAAATAAGATTGGAAATTCGGCTTCACTTGTTAAAAAATTCATCAACACAGACTTGTCACAAAAATATAAATATTTAAATTATAGATTCCGACAGAGCAGAAGGAGGCCATTTGGTCCATCGAGTCTGTACCGACCCTCCCAAAGAGCATCCTATCTTGGTCCATGCCCCCATCCCACCCCAGTAACCCCACCTAATCTTTTGGACACTAAAGGGACAATTAGGCATGACCAATACACCTAAGCTGTACAACTTTGGACTGTGGGAGGAAACGTGGGAGCACATAGAGGAAACGCATGCAGGTATGGGGAGAACGTACAAACACCACACAGATAGTCGCCCGGGTCCCTGGTGCTGTGAGGTGGCAGTGCTAACCACTGTGCCACCGTGCTACTCTAAGGTAATGTCGCCATAGTCCCAGATGACCATAGGCTGCTTTCCCCTATGAGGGGGAGAGGTGATTTAACCTGAGAACCACTACCAGTCACCTCAGGCAAGGGGCAAGGTTGAGAAGGTGGTGTCTTTATGAATAACCTCAGTGGGTATGGGACTTGAACCCGTGCTGCTGGCCTTGTTCTGTATCACAAACCAGCTGTTTAGCCCACTGAGCTAAACTGGGCCCATAATGTTTCTCCATAATGTTCTCAATAATTTCACCAAACGAATCCCAGCTGCAAGAGCAGGTTTGAACGTAGAGTACTTTACAACAGGTAAAGGTAAAATCTCTCTCGGAGTGAGGGTGTAGCGGTAATGTTACTGGACTTGTAATCCAGAGCTAATATTCTGGGGACAAGGGAGCAACTCCCACCATGGCAGCTGGTGAAATTTAAATTTAAATTCAATTACTAATCTGGAATTGAAAAGCTAACCTTTAATAATGGTAGCTATGAAACCATTACCAATTGTTGTTAAAAACCCACCTGGTACACTGATGCCCTGCAGAGAAGGAAATCTGCCATCCTTACCCGGTCCGGCCTATTTGTGACTCCAGACCCACAGTAATGTGGTTGACCCTTAAGTGCCCTCTGAAAAGATGTGGGAAGCCACTCAGCCCAAGGGCCATTAGGGATGGCGTTATAACCCGCATGGGTCTTATGGGCTAGGGCGGATTAATTACCCTGTGGACCTTGCAGAAGAACTCCCCCGATAAGGGGGTGGGGGGACCGTTACAATGCTGGCTTTGCATGAATAGATGCGGCCAGAAAGGAACCGACTAGAGAAAACCCAGTCTGGAACGGCACTAGCACAGTGCTCAGCACTGTTGCTTCACAGCTCCAGCGTCCCAGATTTGATTCCCAGCTCAGGTCACTGTCTGTGTGGAGTCTGCACGTTCTCCCCGTGTCTATGTGGGTTTCCTCTGGGTGCTCCGGTTTCCTCCCACACTCCAAAGATGTGCAGGTTCGGTGGATTGGCCATGCTAAATTGCCCTTAGTGTCCAAAAAGGTTAGCTTGGGTTACTGGGTTACGGGGATAGGGTGGAGGTGTGGGCTTGGATGGGGTGCTCTTTTCAGTGGCCAGTGCAGACTCGGAGGGCCGAATGAACTCCTTCTGAAATGTAAATTCTATGATTCTATGGAACGACTGGACCTGTGCATAATAGTTGTTGTAAAACAAAGTAAGTTTTCATTTCAACAAACCCTTACAAAAGACGGGCAACAAATAGTGGACTTGGCACGAACACCCACATCCCATGAAGAATTTCAAAAAAGTCAACCAAAAGCAATGTCAGTAAAAACACCAAGAACTCACTTATATCTAATGAATCCCGTACGAACTTTCGAGTTACATTTAATCAATATCCCCAGTGTGAAAACCGAAATTAGATAATTGTATCTTACATTGTCAGAGATTATTGGATTGAGTCCTAACATGAGGCTCCTAATTCTATGAAACTGAAACCACACATAGGAAAGCATCTTTCAATTGCTTGGCCCAAAAGAGATTAGAAAGAGAGATGTATAAAGCATTGAGTAAGTTTTTAGGTTGATGAAGTGCACAAGAGACGATAGTCAAAGTTCAAATTTCCAGGGCAGAAGCATGAGAATTAAGGCTAAGTTTGTAGAATGCAAAATCATTCCGATTTTAAGGGGGAAATACTGTAAAAGGGGATCACAGTCGTAAAGAGTGATGCTGATTTTAACTGGGTCATACTGAACTAACTTTCTTTGTTGGCTGTGTGATTGGATTGCAAGTGCTCGGTGCTCTGAACACCATTGCTGGCTGAGTGCACAGAATTGTCTGCGTCTGCATCCCGTGTCTGCGTGGGTTTCCTCCGGGTGCTCTGGTTTCCTCCCACTAGTCCCGAAAGACGTGGTTGTTAGGTGAATTGGATATTCTGAATTCTCCCTTAGTGTACCCGAACAGGCGCTGGAATGTGGCGACTAGGGGCTTTTTACAGTAACTTCATTGCAGTGTTAATGTAAGCCTACTTGTGACAATAATAAAGATTATCATTATAATTGTTTTGTTATTTTTTGAAATTACTGAACATATTGGGTGGGATTCTCCGAACCACCAGCCGGGTCAGAGAATCGGCGGGGGGGCGGCATGAATCCCGCCCCTGCCGGCTGCCGAATTCTCCAGTGCCGGGGTTTTGGCGGGGGCAGGAATCGCGCCGCGCTGGTCGGGGGCCGATGGCAGCGGCCCCCCCCCCGGCGACAGTCCGGCCCGCGATGGGCCGAGTGGCCGCCTGTTTTTGGCAGGTCCCTGCTGGCGTAAATCTCAACAGGTCCTTACCAGTGGGACCTGGCTCCACGGGCGGCCTGCAGAGTCCTCGGGGGTGGGGGGGGGGGGGGGGGGGGGAGGTGCGCAGGGGGATCTGGCCCTAGGGGGTGCCCCCACGGTGGCCTGGCCCACGATCGGGGCCCACCGATCCGCGGGCGGGCCTGTGCTGTGGGGGCACTCTTTCCCTCCGCACCGGCCGCTGTCAACCTCCGCCATGGCCGATAAGGAGATGAACCCCTGCGCATGCGCTGGGATGACGCCAGCACACGCTGGCGCTCCTACGCATGCGCCAACTCGCACTGGCCGGCAGAGGCCCTTCAGCGCCGGTTGGCGTGGCGCCAAGCACTTATGCGCCAGCTAGCACGCCGCCAAACACTCCGCCGCCGGTCTAGCCCCTGAAGGTGCGGAGTATTCCGCACCTTCAGGGCGGCCCGACGCCGGACTGCTTCACGCCACTCCTCGGCGCCGGAGTGGTCCGCCCTGCCCGCTCGCAGAGAATCCCGCCCATTAAGTCCCGTGGGTTCTTCTGTTCCACCATCAGCGAATGGTCAATGTCCCGGTTAAAGACATTTGCCCAGATTGCCAGTTTTGGACTGAAAGAGCAATCCTATTCATTTTTAAAACATAAACCTGAGACACTACACTTGTAGTCTCCCCACCCTTCCACTTCCTCTAACCTAAGGGGTTGAGTGAAGATCAGGTAAGCTCTTTCTTTATTTTTCTTGTTCTTATCTGCAAGTTATCTAGGGGGATGGCAGGGAAGGCAGTGCAATGTTCCTCCTGCAGAATGTTTGAGGTGAGGGATGCCATCCGTGTCCCTGCTGATTTCACCTGTGGGAAGTGCACCCATCTCCACCTCCTCAGAAACCGCGTTAGGGAACTGGAGCTCGAGCTGGATGAACTTCGGAACATTTGGGAGGCAGAGGTGGTCATAGATAGTAGCTTCAGGGATGTAGTTACTCCGAAGAATCAAGATAGATGGGTGACGGTGAGAGGGGCTGGGAGGAAGCAGTCAGTCCAGGGATCCTCTGTGGTCGTTCCCCTCAGTAACAAGTATACCGCTTTGGATACTGTTGAGGGGGACCATCTACCAGAGGTAAGCCACGGATCTCCAGCACTGAATCCGTCCCTGTGGCTCAGAAGGGGAAGGGAGGAGAGCAGGAGAGCAATAGTTATTGGGGACTCGATAGTTAGAGGGACAGATAGACGGTTCTGTGGCAACGAAAGAGACTCACGGGTGGTATGTTGCCTCCCGGGTGCCCAGGGTCCGTGACGTCTCGGACCGTGTTTTCAGAATCCTTAAGCGGGAGGGGGAACAGTCACAAGTCGTGGTACACATCGGTACCAACGACATAGGTAAGAGAAGAGACGGGGATTTAAAACAGGAATTTAGGGAGCTAGGGTGGATACTGAGAGCCAGGACAAACCATGTTGTCATCTCTGGTTTGTTGCCGGTGCCACTTGTTAGCGAGTTGAGGAACAGGGAGAGAGTGCAGATAAACATGTGGCTGCAGGGATGGTGTAGGAGGGAGGGTTTCAGTTATGTGGATAATTGGAGCACATTCTGCAGAAGGTGGGACCTGTACAGATAGGACGGTTTGAACCTGAACTAGAGGAACACCAATATCCTGGGAGGGAAATTTGCTACGGTTCTTCGGGGGGGGGGGGGGGGGGGGGGGGGGGGGGGGGGGGGGGGGGGGGGGGGGGGGGGGGGGGGGGGGGGGGGTTTAAACTAATTTGTCAGGGGGATGGGAAAACGAGCTGTAGTCCAGAAGCCAATGTTGAGAGTAGAGGTACTGAGGAGGGTATCAAGGTCGCAGGCATGTGCTGGTAGACAGGAAGGTGGGTTGAGGTTTGTCTACTTCAATGCAAGGAGCATCCAGAATAAGGTAGGTTAACTTGGAGCGTGGATTGGTACCTGGGACTATGATCTTGTGGGCATTACAGAGACATGGTTAGAACAGGGACAGGAATGGTTGTTGGAAGTTCCGGGGTATAGATGTTTCAGTAAGATTAGGGAAGGTGGTAAAAGAGGTGAAGGATAGTTTAACAGCTGCAGAAAGGCAGTTCGAGGGGGATCTACCTACTGAGGTAATATCGGCTGAAGTTAGAAATAGGAAAGGAGCAGTCACGTTGTGAGGAGTTTTCTATAGGTCGCCAAATAGTAATAGAGATGTGGAGGAAGAAATTGCAAAACAGATTATGGATAGGTGTGGAGGTCTCAGGGTAGTTGTCATGGGTGACTTTAACTTTCCAAATATTGATTGGAACCTCTATAGGTCGAACAGTTCGGATGGGGCAGTTTTTGTACAGTGTGTGCAGGAGGGTTTCCTGACACAATGGGCGGGATTCTCCACCCCCACGCCGAAGTGGCCGCGCCGTCGTGAACGCCGTCGAGATTCACGACGGCGCGGAACGGCCCCGGTCCCGACCGATTCAGGCCCTGACAATGGGCCAGTATCGGGGCCGCGTCATCTATACGCGCCAGGCCTTGTCGCCCGCGTAAAAGCGGCGCCGAATAGATGACGCGGCCGGCGCCGCATAACGGACGTCATCCGCGCATGCGCGGGTTGGCCGGCGCCAACCTACGCATGCGTGGTTGCCGTCCTGTCCAAATCCGCCCCGCAAGAAGATGGGGGACGGATCTTGCGGGGCCGCGGAAGGAAGGAGGTCCTCCTTCAGAGAGGACGGCCCGACGATCGGTGAGCACCGATCGCGGGCCACCCCACATTCAAGGTGAAGCCCGGTGCAGGATCCGCCCTCGCCCCCCCCCACAGGCCGCCCTCCCAGCGTTCACGCACCGCCCACGACTGCAGCGACCAGGTGTGGACGGCGCCGGGGGGAACCCGCTGTTTTGGCCTGGCCGCTCAGCCCATCCGGGCCTCAGAATAGCGGGGGTGCCGGAGAATCGCCATTTTGGGTATCTCCGGCGATTCTCTGGCCTGCGGCCCGCGAAACTCGACCGGGCCGTTCCCGCCGCTTGGGAGAATCGCGGGAGGGCGTCGGACCGGCGTCCCCGGAAATTTCGGCGGCCCAGGCGATTCTCCCAACCGCCGTGGGAGTGGAGAATCGCGCCCAATATGTGGACAGGCCGAGAAGAGGTGGGGCCACATTGTATTTGGTACTGGGTAATGAACCGGGCCAACTGTTAGATTTGTTTGTGGGCGAGCACTTTGGAGATAGTGACCACAATTCGGTGTCTTTCACCATTGCAATGGAGAGGGATAGGGCCATACGGCAGGGCAAGGTTTATAATTGGGGGAGGGGTACATGATACGATTAGGCAAGAATGAGGGAGCATAAGATGGGAACAGAAACTGTCAGGAAAGGCACAAATGAAAAGTGGAGCTTGTTCAAGGAACACATACTGCGTGTCCTTGATAGGTATGTCCCTGTCAGGCAGGGAGGAAATGGCCGTGTGAGGGAACCGTGGTTCACAAAAAAGGTAGAGTGTCTTGTCAAGAGGAAAAAGGAAGCGTATGTAAGGATGAGAAAACAAGGTTCAGTTGGGTCACTTGAGGGTTACAAGGTAGCAAGGAATGAGCTAAAAAAAAAGGGCTTAGGAGAGCTAGGAGAGGGCATGAGAAGTCCTTGGCAGGTCGGATCAAGGAAAACCCCAAGGCTTTTTACTCTTATGCGAGAAATAAAAGAATGACCAGGGTGAGGTTAGGGCCGGTCAAGGACAGTAGTGGGAACTTGTGCATGGAGTTAGAAGAGATAGGAGAGGCATTGTATAAATACTTTTCTTCCGTATTCACCAAGGAGAGGGGCCATGTTTTTGAGGATGAGAGTGTGATACAGGCGGGTAGGCTGGAGGACATAGATGTTCTGAGGAAGGATGTATTAGCAATTTTGAAAAACCTTAGGGTCAACAAGTCCCCTGGGCCAGATGGGATGTATCCTAGGATTCTCTGGGAGGCAAGGGATGAGAATGCAGAGCCTTTGGCTTTGATCTTTGGGTCCTCACTGTCCACGGGGATAGTGCCAGAGGACAGGAGAGTTGCGAATGTTGTTCCTCTGTTCAAGAAAGGGAATAGGAATGACCCTGGTAATTATAGGCCGGTTAGTCTTACTACGGTGGTCGGTAAGTTAATGGAGAAGGTCCTGAAGGATAGGATTTATGACCATTTGGAAAGATGCAGCTTAATCCGGGATAGTCAACACGGATTCGTAAAGGGTAAGTCTTGCCTCAAAAATTTGATTGAATTCTTTGAGACGATTACTAGGTGTGTAGATGAAGGTAGAGCAGTTGATGTCGTATACATGGATTTTAGTAAGGCGTTTGATAAGGTTCCCCATGGTTGGCTCATGAAGAAAGTAAGGAGGTGTGGGATAGAGGGAAATTTGGCCAATTGAATAAGTAACCGGCTATCACATAGAAGACAGAGAGTGGTGGTGGATTGAAAATTTTCAGGCTGGAGACCAGTTACCAGGGATCAGTGCTGGGTCCTCTGCTATTTGTGATTTTTATCATTGACTTGGAGGAGGGGGCTGAAGGGTGGGTCAGTAAATTTGCTGATGACACCAAGATTTGTGGAGTAGTGGATGAGGTTGAGGGCTGTTGTAGGCTGCAAAGAGACATTGATAGGATGCAGAGCTGGGCCGGAAAATGGCAGATGGAGTTTAACCCTGCTAAGTGCGAGGTGATTCATTTTGGTAGGAAAAATTTGAATGCGAATTACAGGGTCAACGGCAGGGTTCTGAGGAATGTGGAGGAACAGAGAGATCTTGGGGTTCCAGTCCACAGATCTCTGAAGGTTGCCACTCAAGTGGACAGAGCCGTGAAGAAGGCCTATAGTGTGTTAGCGTTAATTAACAGGGGGCTTGAGGTAAAGAGCCGTGGGGTTATGCTGCAACTGTACATGACCCTGGTGAGACCACATTTGGAGTATTGTGTGCAGTTCTGGTCACCTCACTATAGGAAGGATGTGGAAGCATTGGAAAGGGTGCAAAGAAGATTTACCAGGATGCTGCCTGGTTTGGAGGGTCGGTCTTATGAGGAAAGGTTGAGGGAGCTAGGGCTTTTCTCTTTGGAGCGGAGGAGGATGAGAGGCGACTTAATAGAGGTTTATAAGATAATGAGGGGGATAGATAGAGTGGACGTTCAGAGGCTATTTCCTCGGGTGGATGTAGCTGTTACTAGGGGGCATAATTATAAGGTTCAGGGTGGGAGATATAGGAGGGATCTCCGAGGTAGGTTCTTTATTCAGAGAGTGGTTAGGGTGTGGAATGGACTGCCTGCTGTGATAGTGGAGTCGGACACTTTCGGAACTTTCAAGCGGTTATTGGATAGGCACATGGAGCACACCAGAATGACAGGGAGTGGGATAGCTTGAGCTTGGTTTCGGACAAGGCTCGGCATAACATCGAGGGCCGAAGGGCCTGTTTTGTGCTGTACTATTCTATGTTCTAAGTTCTATACTCCCTGTTCACAAACAAATGGTTATTCTTCCTGCTGCTGAATGAGCATCACAACGAGGGAGACCTTCTTTAAAGGTCTGTTGAACAAGGTCATTCTCCTGGACCTTGCATTTGTTTTTCCTGTATCTAGTGACAAATTTCCCCTGTAAATCCATGATAAAATGCCTACATTTTCCAATCAGGACTTGTGATCTTAAATCTTAACTTTTGTTGGTTCTATTTATTTCAATATGAAAGGCTCCCGACATTTCAAAGCAAAGCAATATGAACATCTGAAGTAGGGGTATGTAATGTCTCTTTATTTTCTGTATGATAAGTTAAGGCTTAATTTAAATTTGGTCATCTCCCTGCCACTTAACAGAACCAACTATCTTCCCTCTTCTGAGCAGCAGATAAAATTTCCTTTAAATAGTCCAAGACCACAGGAACATGGTGGTTACTTCTGATTGGAATGTCTTGTTTTCTGAAGCGCGACATTTGTAGACTGGGGTCGGACTTTTCCAGTCGTCGGGATTCGCATTCCCCACCGGCAGTGCATCCCCGCCCGTGGGTTCCCCAACGGCGTGGGGTGGTTTGAATGGGAAATCCCATTGACAAGCGGCGGGAAGATAGAATCCCGCTGCCAGCAAACAGCGCGCGGCCGAGAAACACGCGACTGGGAGATCGGAGAATCCAGGTGTGTTGTCCATGTGACAGTCGTCACATGTCGGAGAAATGAATGTTTTGTGGTTTCTCCTCTTGAATAGGGAAGAGACAGACCACAGCTCGCAACGTGGGAAGTAAAAGCTAGGTGGCAGGTGTGTGCGCTGAAATGAAAAATGAAATGAAAATCGCTTATTGTCACAAGTAGTCTTCAAATGAAGTTACTGTGAAAAGCCCCTAGTCGCCACATTCCGCCGCCTGTTCGGGGAGGCTGGTACGGGAGTTGAACCACGCTGCTGGCCTGCCTTGGTCTGCTTTCATAGCCAGAGATTTAGCCCTGTGCTAAACAGCCCCTGCATATCGCTCACAAGAAAACAGCTGGCTGCTTCAGTGCTTTTAATGGACCTTGGAATACAAGTGCAAGGATTGTGGAATTAGTTAGAGGACAGTAGAGACTGAGGCCCTGTCAATTGTCATCCGATCAGACAAAGCATAAATACTTGCAAACTGAAAATGTTTGGAAAGCTTTATTTTAGATATAGTGTGAGAATAACCATACTCGGCAGGATTATTAGTTATGGGTCAGATGCTCATCATGAGTTAAATGCAGACCCCAACCTCATGTAGCATAGGGAGCAATATCGGCTGTCTCTTGGCTGCTGTGTTGGACCCGCCTGCCGATTGGAAAGGTCCAGTTGGCGTGGGATGCTCAATTGGTTGCCGAGCACTTGTGGTGGGGAGAAATTCTGCCTCGAGCCGCTGAAAATGGCTCGGGAGTGGTGGTGACAAACTGGCACGCCGGCCCACCATCCCAATCAGCCTCCACAAAATCCTGTCCACTGCATCCGGTGTATCCGCATATAGTACATGCACCGAGGAGGAAGCGGTTTGTGAGTTTATACTAGGCATGTGCGTATATTATCTGTCTGCCCGTAAGTTAGTATTCGGGAGGCTAATATTTGTCCCTCAGTCAATGCACATTACTACATATTTCATGAGCGATGTGAGGTCTGAATATCGGCAATTCTTGAAGCTGACAACACGGATTTCAGCATGTGCAAATATAAAACCAATTATCTTACAACGTATGAATTGAATTGATATCTGGCAGTCTTGTTCAATATTTGGTGTGCTGTTCAACGCTGCCACACTCCTCAAAGTGTTGCACATCAAGTGGCCCGCCAAACCCAAAGACAATGCTATGTGACGTCATGGTGACGGCACACAATGGAAGTGCTGGAATATATTGCTCAGCCAGGAGAGGATGCGAGGCTCAAGGTGCTGGTAGTATAGACCACCGTTTCAGGACTGCGTCCAGTTTTAGAGACACTGGAAACATCCAAATGATGCAGAAAAAAGCCTCATGACCAATCTCTAAGGCGGGGGTTGAGTCACGTGGAAAGACTGAAGGGGTGGGCTACCCCACCCCCCCCCCACCCCCCCCCCTCCCCCAGCATGTAATATATTCAATTGTTATTCAAGTTGAACTGCAAGATTAGAGGAAGGGAGGGGACAAAGATTCAAACTGACAAGAGGCAAATTTATGCCTGATGTGGTCAGGAGGCTATTTTTCCACTGAATCTAGAGCAGCTAACCAGGCCATTCGGCCCCATAGGTGAAGGCTGGTTTTTATAATCTGCGTGAGCCTCCTCGCGCTCTATTCACCATTTCCCACCCCTGTCCCTGTCACCTTCCTCCTTCGCGGGTGCAGAGAGTGAACAAAATAGAGCAATGGACTTCAGGCTTTGAAAATGAAGGTAGAAACCCAGAATCGAATACCTCAGCTGGGATGGTGCCATAAGGAGGCTGCGACTTTTTTCCATACGTATGCTGACATAAGCCAGTTTCCCGGGCTTGCATTATTAACCTTTGATATGTGGGAACTATCTCATCAGCTGGTAGTCAAATAAAAAGGTAACTACTTGATTTTCTCTTTATGCTTCTAAATAGCTGCTCTGGCAAAATATTATCCTGCTCCTTCTAGAAGGAATAAAGCCTTGCTTAATGAATCATTCTTTGGTGGCGCTCCATAGTCAAGTTCACGTGCCCTCCCAGTCTGAAGGAATACATCACCACAATCATATATTTTAGGTTTCAGAGCACTTCCTGTTTGTTACTGTGGTCACTGTGGTAACCAGCCTGAAGCAGCACAGCATCACCCTGATAATTGGCAGCAGATGCTTCCTTGACCCTTGTTCGAAAGAACCTGGAAGCATTTATTCTCTCAAGAAAGATGTTTAGTTGAGTGAAGCAGCGTGCTGCTAGTGAGTTTGGACTGTAAAGTATGATGAATATGGCTGGTGAAAGCTTTGAAAGCTTTTTCCTGTGTTCTTCCTTCCTTAGTATTAGATTACTGGTTAACAGACTTCCTGACCGACCTCTATATTTGTTTCTTATTTCAACTTTGAAAATGAAGCACAGCAAATTTGGTGTCAGCATGGGTGGTTCTGGGCCCTTCCAAGGAGAAAAAAAAGCCATGCTGCTGGCTGTTGATCAGTGTGCATTACAGTATCACTAACAATCACTTCTTGGGGGCAAAAAAATACACTGTAAACAATCATAACTAACGGAAGATTGAATTAAAATGTTAAAATGTGAAGCGAATGCTGAAAGGAATTTTTTTTTTTTCAGCAAAGGTTTGAAAAGGGACGTTGAAATGTGGCCAGTATTAAATCTGGATTGTAACCTAGCAGACTTGGGAGCAGGTCAGATGCTGCTTTGAAACACCCCGACTCATTTTACACTGCATTTGACTTCAGTTAGGTTAAGATCGGGACTTTAATTTTGCAATTTAGTTGATCCCGTTGCCTTACATGTGTTATCCAGTTTAAAGGATAATCTTGATAGAAATAGTTTTTTAAAATTGCTGAAGGAATTACTGGCCGGGAGGAATGATAACATGATGTCGTTCCTCACGACCAGTAAAATAACAATGGCAGCATGGCACGGCGGCACAGTGGTTAGCACTGTTGCCTCACAGCGCCGAGGTCCTAGGTTCGATCCCAGCCCTGGGTCACTGTCCGTGTGGAGTTTGCACATTCTCCCCATGCCTGTGTGGGTCTCACCCCCGCAAGCCAAAGAAGATGTGTCAGAAGTATAAAAGCCAACGTAAGTGTACTTTACCTGAATGCTCGTAATTTTTGGAATAAGGTAAAGGAGTTGATGCCGCAAATCATCGTGAATGACTATGATTTAGTGGCCATTACTGAAACATGGTCAAAGGATGGTCACGACTGGGAGTTAAATATCCGAGGGTATCAAACTATACAGAAAGACAATGGATGGTAAGGGAGGTGGGTGGTGTAGCTCTGTTATTTAAGGATGACATCCAGGCAATAGTAAGGGATGACATTGGTGCTATGGAGGATAAGGTTGAATCGATTTGGGTGGAAATCAGGAATAGTAAGGTGAAAAAGTCACTGATAGGGGTAGTCTATAGGCCACCAAATAGTAACATTATAGTGGGGCAGGCAATAAACAAAGAAATAACGGATGCATGTAGAAATCGTACAGCAGTTATCATGGGGGATTTTAATCTACATGTTGATTGGTTTAACCAGGTCGGTCAAGGCAGCCTTGAGGAGGAGTTTATAGACTGAATCCGCGATTATTTCCTAGAACAGTATGTAATGGAACCTACGCGGGAACAAGCGGTCCTAGAAATGGTCCTGTGTAATGAGACAGGATTGATTAATGATCTCATAATTAGGGATCCTCTCGGAAGGAGCGATCACAATATGGTGGAATTTCAAATACAGATGGAGGGCGAGAAGGTAAAATCAAACACTAGTGTTTTGTGCTTAAACAAAGGAGATTACAATGGGATGAGAGAAGAGCTTGCTAAGGTAGACTGGAAGCAAAGACTTTATGGTGAAACAGTTGAGGAACAGTGGAGAACCTTCCAAGCGATTTTTCACAGTGCTCAGCAAATGTTTATACTAACAAAAAGGAAGGACGGTAGAAAGTGGGAAAATCGACCGTGGATATCTAAGGAAATAAGGGAGAATATCAAATTCAAGGAAAAAGCATACAAAGATTAGTGGGAGACTAGAGGACTGGGAAATCTTTAGGGGGCAACAGAAAGCTACTAAAAGAGCTATAAAGAAGAGTAAGATAGATTATGAGAGTAAACTTGCTCAGAATATAAAAACAGGGGTGAAATTCTCCGTAATCGGCGCGATGTCCGCCGACAGACGCCAAAAACGGCGCAAATCAGTCCGGCATCGCGCCGCCCCAAAGGTGCGGAATACTCCGCATCTTGACCGGCCGACCCCTAACCTTGAGGGGCTGGGCCCGTGCCGGACTGATTTCTGCCCCACCAGCTGGCGGGAAAGGCCTTTGGTGCCCCGCCAGCTGGCACGGAAATGACATTGCCGGGCGGCGCATGCGCGGGAGCGTCAGCGGCTGCTCACGGCATCTCCGCGCATGCGCAGTGGAGGGAGTCTCTTCCGCCTACGCCATGGTGGGCACCGTGGCGAAGGCGGAAGGAAAAGAGTGCCCCCACGGCACAGGCCCGCCCACGGATCGGTGGGCCCCGATCGTGGGCCAGGCCACTGTGGGGGCACCCCCCTGGGCCAGATCGCCCCGCGCCCCCCCCCCCCCAGGACCCCGGAGCCCGCTCGCGCAACCTTGTCCCGCCGGTAAGAGAGGTGGTTTAATCCACGCCGGCAGGACAGGCATTCTAGCAGCGGGACTTCGGCCCATCCGGGCCGGAGAATTGCCGGGGGGGGCGCCCGCCAACCGGCACGGCGTGATTCCCACCCCCGCCGAATCTCCGGTGCCGGAGAATTCGGCAACCGGCGGGGGCGGGATTCACGCCAGCCCCCGGCGATTCTCCGAGCGGGGGGTCGGAGAATCTCTCCCCAGATAGTAAAAGTTTCTACAAATATATAAAACAAAAAAGAGTGGCTAAGGTAAATATTGGTCCTTTAGAGGATGAAAAGGGAGATTTAATAATGGGAGATGAGGAAATGGCTGAGGAACTGAACAGGTTTTTTGGGTCGGTCTTTACAGTGGAAGACACAAATAACATGCCAGTGACTGATAGAAATGAGGCTATGACAGGTGAGGACCTTGAGATGATTGCTATCACTCAGAAGGTAGTGATGGGCAAGCACGGAGCTAAAGGTAGGCAAGTCTCCTGGCCCTGATGGAATGCATCCCAGAGTGCTAAAAGAGATGGCTAGGGAAATTGCAAATGCACTAGTGATAATTTACCAAAATTCACTAGACTCTGGGGTGGTCCCGGCGGATTGGAAATTAGCAAACGTGACACCACTGTTTAAAAAAGGAGGTAGGCAGAAAGCGGGTAATTATAGGCCAGTGAGCTTAACTTCGGTAGTAGGGAAGATGCTGGAATCTATCATCAAGGAAGAAATAGTGAGACATCTGGATGGAAATTGTCCCATTGGGCAGACGCAGCATGGGTTCATAAAGGTCGTGCCTAACTAATTTAGTGGAATTTTTTGAGGACATTACCAGTGCGGTAGATAACGGGGAGCCAATGGATGTGGTATATCTGGATTTCCAGAAAGCTTTTGACAAGGTGCCACACAAAAGGTTGCTGCATAAGATAAAGATGCATGGCATTAAGGGTAAAATAGTAGCATGGATAGAGGATTAGTTAATTAATAGAAAGCAAAGAGTGGGGATTAATGGGTGTTTTTCTGGTTGGCAATCAGTAGCTAGTGGTGTCCCTCAGGGATCAGTGTTGGGCCCACAATTGTTCACAATTTACATAGATGATTTGGAGTTGGGGACCAAGTGCAATGTGTCCAAGTTTGCAGATGACACTAAGATGAGTGGTAAAGCAAAAAGTGCAGAGGATACCAGAAGTCAGCAGAGGGATTTGGATAGGTTAAGTGAATGGGCTAGGGTCTGGCAGATGGAATACAATATTGACACATGTGAGGTTATCCATTTTGGTAGGAATAACAGCAAAAGGGATTATTATTTAAATTATCAAATATTAAAACATGCTGCTGTGCAGAGAGACCTGGGTGTGCTAGTGCATGAGTCGCAAAAAGTTGGTTTCCAGGTGCAACAGGTGATTTAGAAGGCAAATAGAGTTTTGTCCTTCATTACTAGAGGGATGGAGTTTAAGACTAGGGAGATTATGCTGCAATTGTATAAGGTGTTAGTGAGGCCACACCTGGAGCATTGTGTTCAATTTTGGTCTCCTTACCTGAGAAAGGACGTACTGGCACTGGAGGGTGTGCAGAGGAGATTCACTAGGTTAATCCCAGAGCTGAGGGGGTTGGATTACGAGGAGGTGCTGAGTAGACTGGGACTGTACTCGTTGGAATTTAGAAGGATGCGGGGGATCTTATAGAAACATATAAACTTATGAAGGGAATAGATAGGATAGATGCGAGCAGGTTGTTTCCACTGGTGGGTGAAAGCAGAACTAGGGGGCATAGCCTCAAAATAAGGGGAAGTAGATTTAGGACTGAGTTTAGGAGTAACGTCTTCACCCAAAGGGTTGTGAATCTATGGAATTCCTTGCCCAGTGAAGCAGTTGAGGCTCCTTCATTAAATGTTTTTAAGATAAAGATAGATAGTTTTTTGAAGAAAAAAGGGATTAAGGGTTATGGTGTTTGGGCCGGAAAGTGGAGCTGAGTCCACAAAAGATCAGCCATGATCTCATTGAATGGCGGAGCAGGCTCGAGGGGCCAGATGGCCTACTCTTGCTCCTAGTTCTTATGTAGGTGGATTGGCCATGCTAAACTGCCCCTTAATTGAAAAAAAAAGAATTGGGTACTCTAAATTTTTTTTTTAAAGTAAAATAACAGCGGCAATTTTCTCAGATGAAATAGTGTAAAAATGCAAAGAATAACCAACAAGCTTGGAAAAGGCGCAGCGTTGGTCAGGATGAAAAGGGGATAGATAGGTTATGATTTGAGTGCGATAAACCCACATACAAATCAACCTATCCCTTTCAGATGATGTTGAATTTCCACATTACTTGTGCTTTTATTTAAGGTTGCCAGTATTTGTTGCCTTTTAGAGAAAGTACCCGGTAGAATATTGCACTTATTGCTAGCAGAGCTTCTTAAATCAGTACAAAAATGATTGAGCCTATCACTTGCCCACACCTCCTTAAAGCAGGAGTCCTTGCTGGGAGAAGCAAATTTATTCATGAAGTGAAATCATACATGTGTAATTTGTGGTGATTACAGCTGTGCCATGTGCGAACCTGTTAATTTCCTTGCTATAAATATGTTTGTTAAGTCTTTTGGAAGACTGCACACTGTTTTCCATAGTGGCAGATTTTCAGGTAGTTTTCTATTTTATAGTGTTAGATCGGGCTGTAGCTGGCCGGTTAGCCGGGGTTCAAGTCCTGCCATGGCCGCAAAATATCATGGGATGCCAAAAACAGGATTTGCAGCGGTGAGATTTCCGATCGTGATGTTCCCGGACCCTCCGCGATGATGTGATCAGGTTCACGTCCAGGAAGGGCACAAACCTGATTTGGATCAATTTGAATTCATTCTAATAGACTTAGCGAGGTTAAAGTCGAATCTTCAGATCTTATCAACTGTTCACATCCAACAAGCGCGGTGTCACGTGGGTGAGAATTACTACTGCTTTTTAAAAATGAGAACCAGGCGCCATGACTTCTGAGAGGGAGGAAGGAGGTGAGCATTGTTCTCCACCTAATACTAGGGAGTCCAAGGGGACAGAGCCCCAAGAGTGTGTGGGGGAGGGGGGGGATTCCGGGCCTTTCGGATGAGGGCTGCGTCTGGTGCATTTAACACCAGACCTGCTGCCTGTGTCGTTTAAACATTTTTGAGAGCATTGTGTTGTGTGGTAAACCACTGTTGCACCTGTATTAGGTGATGTAAGGTAGGAACTGTACTACAGATTCGCCGGTAGTCCCTGCCTGCTAGCTCCGCCCTGTAGGCGGAGTATAAAAATGCGTGCCCTCCATTCAGCAGCCATTTCGCCAGCTGCTGTGGGAGGCCACACATCTTAGAGCAATAAAGCCTCAGTTGTATCCAACTCTAGTCTTTGTTCAATTCATCGTGCCTCATGTTGTCAGGGTTCTTCCTGTTTATTCCCTTATTTCCCCTTTCTTTTATTTTGCTGTTATCATGTTTGATCCATGGATGATTAATGAACATGTATCTTTAAGTCAAGTAGTAGCGAGGAGTGAGGAATTCAGAAGTTACAGGAGAGAACACTGCCACTTTGAAGAGGAGACCCAAGACCTTTCGACATCAGAGAGAGAGAGATGAGGTGGGACTCGGTTCAATTGATTGTCTGGTGGCCAATGAATTGGCCAAAAGGCCGTACTCTGCCTGGTAACAGATGGAGATGGGATCTTATCCCATTGGGATGGTTCTTAGAGACGTCAGAAAGCAGTTGTGTCCCAGAAATGCAGAGACAAGGACTTGTTCTCTCTTCGTGTTTTCTCCAGGAAAGCTGTACAACTGCTGTATTTCCATAGAAGAATTCTGTAGAATTCCTACAGTGCAGAAGAAAGCCACTTGGCCCATCAGGTCTGCACTGTATCTCTGAAAGAGCACCCCACCTAGTCCCACACACCCGCCCTATCGCCATAACCTCATCTTACCTACACTTCTTTGGACTGTGGGAGGAAACTGGAGCATCCGGAGGAAACCCACACACTGGGAGAAAGTGTAAACTCTGCACAGGCAGTCACCCAAGGCTGGAATTGAACCTGGGTCTTTGGCGCTGTGAAACACCGGTGCTAACCACTGTGCCACCATGCCGCCCAGCATTTCTGAAGCTGTAAAAATCCTGAATGAATGAATCTGCAGAGAAGTCCAAAGATGTGCAGGTTAGATGGATTGGCCATGCTAGAATTGCCCCTTGTCCAAAGACATACATGTTAGGTTAGGTGGGGTTATGGGGTCGCAGGGGAGTGGGCTTAGGTAGGGTACTCTTTTAGACAGTCCATGCAGACTCAATGGGCCAAATGGCCTCCTTCTGCACTTTAGGAGTTCTATGATTCTATAAGGAGAAGGGTGAGAATTGGTTCAAGGAAAAACGCTTTTGTGGACAGGACCGAGAGGGACTGTGTCTGAATAAGTCCCGGACCCCAGCAACTGCTATTGAGGACCCATTAGCCCTCCAGGTGGACAGAGCTATCCACTTGACCCTGCCCATGAGGAAGACCAGGGGGGAGTGGAGGAAGAGGCTGGAGAGGATCCGGAGGATGCAGGACAGGAGGGGGTGAGGGTTTGCATGGGCAGAGGACCAGGGCTACCCTTATCGATTCCTGTGTCACAGTCGGAAACCATGTTGCCCAACAGCTCAAGAAGCCCCCCCATTAAGATCATGCTAACTGCTCTGCAACGTCAGCTTGAGCATTCCACCACCCGTTTTCTCTCTTCAGTTGTGGGCAATCTTCTCCTGCAGGGACACAAATGGGAAGAATGTGCGAAGGACACCTGGTGGGTCAGAGGTCGATGACAACTGGCATGTGTGGACACATGATGTGGACTGATGAAGTCTGCCGGAGGGGGGGGGTTGATGATGATTCCCGGAGGTCGAGTGCTGGGAAGGTACGACATGACGGATTTTTGGGTTCCAGGTAATGTTCCGGGGTGCCGGAAGAGTGGAGTGTCCAGAGGAGACAGAGGGCATTACCCTTGCTGATTGTAGTAGGTCATTCATCTTCTTCCAACACTGCACTCCCAGTATCTTGGTCAAGCTGCTGGCACTGACCACCATTTCCCAGGCCGGATTTGTGACCTCGCGGGAGAGTTTCCTGTCAGTCTGAGGGTAGACAATTGCCATTCTCTCCTTCATGGCATCCGACATTCTTGGGAGGGGCCCCTCAGTGAATCGTGGCTTCTTGACTTCCATCCTCTTGGCTTGACTGTGAGCAACTGCTGTGGAGCCATTTAAATTCAGCGTCTCCTTGATTGAAGTGCTCAGATGACCCCCGGTAGTGGGCGAATCAGATGCTTTGCGTCTCAGGCACGGCGTTTTTCACGTGGGGAAAAAGTGTTTTTCAAAGTGCCTCAAGATTGCAATCCCAATCGCAGCACCGCTGGCGGAAATCGCACTGATTTTCTCCACCCCAAAAATTGCCATTTTTTTAGGGAAGTCCAGCCTTCTTTAAAATTTATATTTATTTTCCTTCATTTCTTTTATAAAATCACTTCTGTAACTAAGAAACAGAAAAAAATGTTGTTCAATTAAATCACATAATTTAATCAATAAAAATTGCACTGGAGAACAGGGTATTGAAAGAGAAGGCACATTTCTGCCCCCTGCCCACTTCCCAAACATCTCTCAGTATATCCACGAAATTCTATGGATATTCCACCAAACATTTGCGAAATGAACTGAATACGAAAATTAAATCTGACAGCATCTTTAATTCAATATTTTACATAAACGTTTGTCAAAAGAAAATAAGAATTCTGGATGAAAGGGCAATTGAGGCTCATTGTGCAGGATACTATTGATATTGGGCCAACTTGGACAGGGGACAAGTCAGTCACCTGACTTCAATAGTAATAAAAATCAGGAGAGATGTATAGCAGGCTGCTGGCTCACCGTCAGTCACCCATTCCACATCGCTTCCCAAAGTTAAAATTAGTCCCAATGCATTTAAATAGGAGCCTCAGCACAATGCATTTGCAACGTGAAGGAAGAGCATATGATTGCTTTCTTAAAAAAAAAACAAATGTTGAAATATTGCTATTGCTCAAACCGTTGCTACTCAACTTTAATGGCAGCATATTGATTATTATAATCACTCTTCACTTTCCCAAAACATACAGTCGCTGCTTTATTACACCTTTTGGCAAAAGACACAACAAACAAAAGCTGTGTTGCTCTCAGAGGGAATTACCTCAGTGTAAAATGATTACTGCTTTGTGATAATACTTATAAATCATCTGCTCTGCAGTTGCTCTACACCTGGGACCTTATATTCCAGAATAAGACCAACCAAACATTCTTCCTAATCAATTGATAGGAACTAGGCGCGTCACTAATAACAGAAGGTTTCAGGATGGGCTACTGCGCTCCACAAGGTATGACATGGAGCAGCCAAAATCAGAAGTAACAAACCTCTCATGAAACTAGTCCAGGTGGCCATATTAAAGGCTGAAGAATTTGAGCTTCCCCATGAGGTAATGAGGGGCCCAAAAGGCCTTTTTTGAAAAGTGTTTACATAATGCCTTTGTCCAGTGGACAGAGTTCCATGTAATCATACTCCGGACGAAGACTGCAGGAGTTCAGGGTACTGAGTGAAGTTTAGCTCTTGTCCCGTGCTGACATTTTGGGAAGTGAAGAGTCTTTATTTACAACCCTGTCAGCATTTAGGCCATTCATTGGGAGTGTTAGGGAGGGGGGTTACTCTTATAATGCTCTCCTGATAGGGGTTACAGCGCTGCTCACCCTGGGTAGCCCACTTTCTTCGTGAACCAGTGTCGCCTTCTGTATACCTGATATTTAGTCAGGTAAGGAGCCCAGACATTGTAAAAGCAATTCATCTCGCCATCTTTTTCACCTCGCCATGCCGCTGAGGGGCTTAAGCTTCCTCCTTTCTCGGTCAATTAATGTTTTTCGAGACTTAAAATGCTTAGTCAATGATGTCAGTGCATCATTTAACAAAGTGATCCAGCTTCAATGTGATATTTTGTGACAACAAGAGAGTCGAAATCTGAAGTGGTCTTGTTTAATGGAGAATAACGGTTACTGCAACCACACAGATATTACTAAGTGAAAGTTCATTCTGTGAAGTTTCTCTCTCTTTCTCAAAGAGGTAATGATTGCAAGCGAAATTAATCTTACCAGTTTCATGCAGTTCCTGGTATTAACAAACAGTTTTGCAAGATATACAAATATCTCAGTTAATCTGTCTTCTAAAGCGCCGTAGTAAGGCATTTTACAAAGCAACAGCAGAGAACCAGAGGACATTAAGAGATGGATGAAGCTCTTCTGTTCGTTACTTATGTTCTTATCCATTATTACAGGAGTGAAGTGATTTGGTTTGTACAGAATTGCCAATAGGCAACATAGAAGTATAGAGAATAGAGCACAGGTAGGCCATTCGGCCCTTCGAGCCTGCTCTGCCATTCAATATGATCAACAGTATGTAATGGAAGGTAATTAATCAGTGGCACTAATTAATCAACTAATTAATGAACTTCACTAACAGCGAAGGCTTAATTCTCAAAATGACTAGGTTACCCCAATTTTTCATCTGAATTATGTTCTATAACTCACTAGTTTCAGGATGGTAACTCCGTTGGTAACTCCGTTTACATTGCAAATGGTTCCATAAGTTTGTAAAATTAATCGTACTTGAACTGGAGCCTTGTGGCTATCAATGGTTGCACTGGGCTAGGGAAGAGTCAACTAAAAATAAGTTACTGTACCTCAGATTTGTTTTAGCTGTGGGTTAAATATAACACCCACTGCAACTTTCTGCTTGATGCACCTCAGAATTTCAATCTGGCAGGTCATTGTGATTCAATGTGCAGTAGGTCTTAAACCAAAACCACAATCTCTGTCCCTTCTGTAACCCAGTGTTTCGGCTCTCCAGCCCTCAAGAAGAAATAATTGTATCACGTGTGTGTAAATATTCTTTTTCTCAGTTGCCAGGTGATCCTTGTAGGTACAACACTGAAGAAACTTATATTTGTGTGTTCACAGACCACCATTTTTCCTCTCAATAAATGTGTTTTTTTTAACGGGCTCCTCCTTGGTTGCAGTAATTCCCCATTCAACAAGCCTCCTTCAGATTTTGACTCTCTTTGTCACAAAAAGTCACATTGAAGCCAGATCACTTGGTTAAATGATACACTGACATTAACCTAGCATTTTAAATCTCACAAAACATTAACTGACCGAGAAGGGAGGAGGCTTAACCCCCTCAGAGGCCTAGCAAGAAGATGCAAAAGCTGGCAAGTTGGATTTCTTTTACAATGTCTGTGGTGATATGCCTGTAGATAATATTACATGTACTCAGCAGTGTAGCCTCCCACCAGCAGGTGGCGTCAGACATCAGTCAGGCGACATCCGGCTACCAGCAGAAGGCTGTAAGGCATATATGAGGACAGTCACACATACGAGTAGTTCCAGGAGAGTCTAATGTAACTCTATGGTAACTTAATCTGTATAGCACTTTGATCATTACCTTACCGTGTGTGCATCAAGAAATCATCATTCTAGTTAAGTCACCAGCAGGTCAGTAGATTCATTGCAGAGACAAGAACACAGAACACAACAATGTCTGGGCTCATCAGCGGACTAATTATCAAGAATAACAAGCGGGATTTTCCGTGCTACCTCCGCCACGTGTTTCACAGCAGCGGAGGTGGCCCGCCGTTGCCCAGCAACGAGATCTTCTTATCCCGCCCTTCTCAACCGAATGCACCCCTCGCCGTTGGGAAACCCACAGCGAAGATGCACCGTAGGCGAGGGCGGAAGATCTCACCGACATGAACAGCCAGGAAATTCCGACCATAGAAGCCGACACTGGTTCTGAAAGGAAGTAGGCAAATCAGTGGTGAGCAGCCTTTGACCCCTAGCAGGAGAGCATTACCGTGGTAGCCGTGTGTGCCATCCACACGATGCGCTGCAGGAACTCGCCAAGGTTCCTTAGGCGATACCTTCCAAACCCACGACCATGTTCATCTAGAAGGACAAGAGCAGTAGATACCCAGGAAACCCACCACCAGGAGATTCCCCTCAAAGCCACCCTGACTTGGAAATATATCACCGTTCGTTCACTGTCGCTGGGTCAAAATCCTGGAACTCCCTCCCTAACAGCACTGTGGGTGCACCTACACCTCAGGGACTGCAGCGGTTCAAGAAAGCAACTCACTACCACTTTCTGAAGGGCAACTAGGGACGGGCAATAAATGTGGCCTAACCAGTGATGCCCACATTCTGTAAATATTTTTATTTATTTATAGGAGTATCCCCCAGCACACACAATGGATGTTCTAAATACTATTGATGTCCAGAATAGAGAAAAGTTTAACTCTCTTCAGAGTTTTGGGCTATTGAGAGAGTTTGACTCCTTTCATTGTCTGAAAATATCAAGAAATTTGCTGCTGAACTAACAAATTGGTTATATAGTGTGGCACATGAGTCTCAACAGATTTATTGATATGTATTTTAATTCTCACTATGAGTTAAAAAAGCTTTACACCACAGAACATGGTATAATTCCCATTGTGGTAAATCTACTACTTTAGAATATTTCGGAACCGTACTTCATGTGATCTTGTTGCAATAATTTTGCTCAAGTGTTTAAAGTACATAAACTATTTTTCAAGATTTCAATTTTTAAAAAGCTTTAAAACACAAAAGTGTTGCCTGGTGCCAATACGGTTAAAAGTATAGATGTACGATTTACTTGACTGGTGACAGTCGGTTATGGGTAGTATATCACAAGCGTTTGACAGGCTTTTTAGTTCACAATTGCACCAGGTGTGACCATGGAATCCTTTACCTGTTTCTATTTGCGAGAACTGTTTAAAAGAATACACAAACTTTCAGGACCTTTCCCAACCTGCGAGAATTCATTTTTTGAATGTGAGGAATGCTATACAAATCTTCTGAGGGGAAGAGTGTCAGTCTTACAAATCTTTGAAAAATGTGAGCCAGGTGTCCTGAATTGCATTGAGAAGGCAATCTCTCATTGCGATGCCTTAATTTCATTCAGGAGGGCTGGTTTAGCTCAGTTGGCTGGACAGCTGGTTCTTGATGCAGTGCGAGGCCAACAGCACGGGTTCAATTCCCGTACCGGCTGAGGTTGTTCATGAAGGTCCTGCCTTCTCAACCTTGCTCCTGCCTGAGGTGTGGTGATCCTCAGGTTAAATCACCACCAATCAGCTCTCCCCCTCAAAGGGGAAAGCAACCTATGGCCATGTGGGACTATAGCAACTTTAATTTCATTAATACAGTGATTGGAGCTAAATTAGTCACCTGAGACAGGCCCACTGAACAGGTACTGGATGTAATGTTTAACGACTGATGAAATTTTACTCCAAAGAGAACTTAACTTTCCCCAGATGAATGCCAGCAGATAATCATTGCCCTCATGAAGTGGGCAATGTTGCCAGGAGCTCCCCGTCCATGTCGTAAACGCCTTAAAGCTTTGTCAAATGTCAATGTAACCCTGCTAACCTGCTAATTATCACACCATTGAATATCAGAGGCTGGATTCTCCATTCCGGAGACTTGGTGCTCTCGCTAGCGAGGGCTCGCTCGTCTCCACTGGAGTTAGGAGTGGCGCCCAGATGCGATTCCGTCTCCTTTACCATGCTAATTTATACACCGGGGAGATTGCCGGATTCCGCTGGAATCCTGGTGTCGGGCAAGCATCCCATCAGAACTGTCCATCAGAGACCTCCATCAGAGACCCCTGCTTGATAGCTGAACAGCAGTCCAGGCAATACAGTGAAAAATCACTTCATTTGCACTTACCCTTCCCTAACACCTGCTGCCTCAAACAAAAGTGTTTAACACAGCAGCTGTTACAAGTGTGAGAGGCTTCCTTGAAAGCCCAGTCCACTGCAAAGGCCATTAAATCCCTTGACAGCATTTAAAATGCAAATCTCCCATCCAATTTCACACAGCAATACATTAGCAAGTGATTAACAGTGTTATTACTTCAAAGACAGGTGCTTGGTGGATTGTTGATCTATCTTTCACTTCATGCTTGAATGCATCTCAAGGACCTTGCTTTGATGCTAACCACAATGTTTGTAACCACTCTGCTATGACCGAAAGGCCTAGTTTTCAATATCTCTCTAAATACTGGATATCACAGGGCGGGGTTTCTCAGGCTTGAGAAAATTAAACACTGGATATCCCTCAGGGAAGTGGGTCAGCTATGTTCCCATCACTGGCCAAAGTCTTGAATGCTTACAAACTAGATGAATAGTCATACACATTTATAAAGAAGCTCTTAACTACTCCAACAGTGCACAGGAATTCAATTTCTTCAGCGCAAAGTTCTCAGGCACCCAATCACTGGTGCAGCTGCCACAGTCCCAATGCCGTGGTCTCCTTCCGAGTCAGTGCCTGGCCCCTGGACATCCGGCCTTGCCCACCATCTCCCAAAGCTGTTGGCTGGCTCCAAGCTGGGTGGCCGTTAATTGGCTGGCACCGGGATGAGGGGGGGAGGGGGGGGGGGTGTAGACAACAATCCACTTACCTCTGGATCTACCTCCTGTTCACTGATGAACTAGGGGAAATTCAGTCCTTTGACATGGATCATGGGGTCCAGCGACATCAGGGTGATGTGCCCAAATAGTCAGAGAATTGGCAAGCCATGATTAAAGTCAATTTTATGATGTGAGGAATGAAGAGCAACGTGATAAGTGTTTCAAATTGTTATAGCAGTGCTGAGGCCACAAAGCTAAGAGGCTGGATAACGTTAGAATTGTGTAAAGCTGCAGGAACGAGGAGTTATTTCACAGAGTCACAAAAAACGATCCCGGCAGGAAATTCGATTGTGAGGCCAGTGGATAAATGAATGTGCAAGCGAAGGCAATAAAACCAACAAACAATATCGGCGAATAAGCTAAAAGGAACAGCCGACATGTTCCATGTGAGCATCAACGGTATTTCCACAAGCAGTCTGAGGAACTGAAGGAACAGAGAAAGGATAAAGATGTTTCGAGATGATGAGGCAAAGGAAATGTAACGTTCTGTGCTCCTTTCAGTGTTGAGAGACTGAACAGGAAATTAACCATAATGAGAGGTTGAAGAGGAAGGGGTGGGTTTTATTAGTATTTGGGTCAGGTTTGTGGAGAGGCCTATTCCGTTAGAAGTAATGGGCTGAATTTTGATTAATTTGGGAGCAAATAAACAAAACATTGTAGAAAGGGAGGAGAACGCTTAAATTGCAAAACTCAGCTCTACAATTACAAATGGGACATAGACTTACGACAAGAGGGATGTGAGATGGCAGCAAAACGTGCATGAGTGCTGATGTTTTCTTGTGCATTCTCTCAGGTCTCTCAAAACAATAAGCCTGGAAATAACATCATATGATATCATTTGAGTTTCTAATGTATTTTTATCAAATCCTTCTTTTGGTCTACTATTTTAATAGATGGGCTAAAGCCTCCATTAAAAGAACAGAATTTGACGTAAATGTTTGTACAATAAGGTGTCATGTACTTTACAGACTTAAGCAATGAGAGGGCAAATATAACTGACAACATAGATGTAACTAGTGAATTAATATGGTGAAGTGACTTAAATAGCATACATTACCATGAACATGAGGTAACTAATGCAGTAGGAGTTTCTGAGTAGACTGTAAACAGTCTTATTGACAAGACAAGGGTATATTCTTGACACTGAATAACTGGTGTAGGTTCAGGGCCCTGCTCTGGACGCTTGAACACATTATAGCTGACTCTTTACTTTAATACTGAGGGATGCTGGACAGGAGGTGACAGCAAACTCAGGCCCTATCTGTCTGTTGGGGTGTACTCGATGAAGAATGGTTGCCCTGGTGTCCCAGCTAGGCTTTACCTTGTAGTCAACCTTACTGACTGATCATCTATCTCATCGCTGTTTGAGGAACTTGGTAAACACAAATTGGCTGCCACATCCACTTGGCTAACAGTAACTTCACTTGGACTTGCTGGTTGTCTGTGCAATACTTTGGGAAAGTCCTGAGGATGGGAAAATAAATACACCTTCAATTAAAAGGAATTGCCGGGTCCGTGGCCACGCATGTGCACGGCCACCTCCGTCGGTCATCGCCATGCACATGTGCGGCCATGGACCCAGCAATTCTCTAGGCATTTATATAGGGAAGGCCGTGCATTTTAGGTGGCGCGGCTGCTAGCCCCTCACCGGTCGGAGGATAAGTGCCGGGGCCTCGCCGATTTTTCCATTGTAAAACTAGACATTTCCTCCGGACATAGCCTCAAAATTGGAGAATCCAGCCCACGGTTTCTCGGTAAATCCGAACAGGACGTTAATGCCTAAACAGAAGTCAATGACCGAGGCAAAACCTTAAACTCAAAGAAGGAAGGAGATAGGTTGAGTGCAGGCAACAGATAGAGATTGAAGCTTGCAATGGTGTTTATGGAGACAACCTTATGGAACTGTGCAGCAGGCTTGAAAGGAGAAATAAATGGAATGATGTTCAAGACAAAAATAATAAGACTAAGCCAAGCTTAAGTGAATTAATTCTGAAGAACTGGAAAATAAAACAAAAGTATAAATTCAAAAATGAACAATCTAGCTAAAAAATAACGAACTAAGATCACTTACTTACAGTGCACAGCTATTGGACCTGTAGATATCTTTTTTTACAAGGTAGATGGAAAGTATGTTCCCCAATTCAATGGGTAGAAGGGACCCTGCTGACCTCACTTCCTGTGTCTTACGTAATCAACATTGAAGCAATAATCTTTTACTATCTTTCTAAAATGAAAACACTTAATACTTTATTCTGTAACACGATAGTTAATTATCATAGAATCACAGAATTTACAGTGCAGAAGAAGGCCATTTGGCCCATCGAGTCTGCACCGGCCCTTGGAAAGAGCACCCTACTTAAGCCCATACCTCCACCCTGTTCCCATAACCCAATAACCCCACCTAACCTTTTTGGACACTAAAGGCAATTTATCACGGCCAATCCACCTAACCTGCACATCTTTGGACTGTGGGAGGAAACTGGAGCACCCGGAGGAAACCCACGCAGACACGGAGAAAACGTGCAGACTTCGCACAGCCAGTAACCCAAGCCGGGAATTGAACCTGGGACCCTGAAGCTGTGAAGCAACAGTGTTAACCACTGTGCTACCGTGCCGCCCTCGTTATATAATAATAATCTTTATTAGTGTCACAAGTAGGCTTATATTAACTGCAATGAAGTTACTGACTAATAAGAGTGATTATTAGTCGAAACAATATACACCGTTGCATCTTTTTGTTTAAAAATAATTCTTTCATGTCATGTGAGTGGCACTGGCTAGGCCAGCATTTGTTGCCCATCGATAATTTCCCTTGAGAAGGTGATGGTGAGCCGCCTTCTCGAACCGCTGCAGTCCCTGTGGTGTAGGTGCACCCACAGTGTTGTTAGGCAGGGAGTTCCAGGATTCTGGCCCAGTGACAGTGAAAGAACGGCGATATCATAGATTATCATAGAATTTACAGTGCAGAAGGAGGCCATTCGGCCCATCGAGTCTGCACCGGCTCTTGGAAAGAGCACCCTACCCAAGGTCAACACCTACACCCTATCCCCATAACCCAGTAACCCCACCCAACACTAAGGGCAATTTTGGACACTAAGGACAATTTATCATGGCCAATCCACCTAACCTGCACATCTTTGGACTGTGGGAGGAAACCGGAGCACCCGGAGGAAACCCACGCACTCACGGGGAGGATGTGCAGACTCCACACAGACAGTGACCCAAGCCGGAATTGAACCTGGGACCCTGGAGCTGTGAAGCAATTGTGCTATCCACAATGTTACCGTGCTGCCCTATATTTCCAAGTCAGGGTGGTGTGGCTTGGAGGGGAACTTCCAGTTGGTGGCGTTCCCATGTGTCTGCTGTCCTTGTCCTCAGCATGACCCAAGTCTCCTTCCATCTAATGAACCACTTTTGAAAGACAATCACAATAGTTTGGACAAATTAAATTTTCATGTAGCAAGATCCCACAATTGAATGATCACGTAATCTAGCTACTGTGTCATTAACTGAGACAGCAAGGTTGAATTGAACAGCAGAAAAGCACCAATATATTTCAAATGGAACCAATTGAGCATTTATGTCCATCAACTGGCAGTAAAGGACTTGCCTGTAATGCTTCATTGCGAAGATAACATCCTTCATTACAATACTATTAGCACAGCAGCATCAGCTGAGCCTACATTATCAAGTCCTGGAATGGGGCTTGAGATGACAACCTATAGACTCAGAGGTGAGGGTGTTTCGAACTGAGAGGAATACGGCTAAGTGAACCAAGCTGACACTGAGGAGATGTTATTCATTTGTACGTAACCGCTATACTCTCACAATGTTCCACTCTGAGTACCCTCTCCCACAGTGCATTCTTCACTCCCGCACAACATTATACTGTCAGTGCTTTTCGCTCCTTAACATTTTTCATCTCTAATAACTTCCCTTGAAGGTGCTAGTTTCTTTATCAGTACCTCATCAGCTTCACATCAATACTTGAGCATGTGCGCTAAAAGGTTATTTTTCCATGGGAAACATTATAATTAAAGCATGGCCTATTTATCCTCTGATATTTACTCCCAAAGGGTGTTTTCACCAATAGTCAGGAGCAGCAATCCAGGGTGATTTTGCCCCACATTATCCCAGTGATTCTGAAGCTAATTGTCATGAAGCCAATTCAGAGCTCAGTTACTCGCAGGATAAGCTCCCTGGATCACCTGATCATTGGTCACACTATTGATTCAAAGGTCATATTTTCTTTGTTTACCCAGAGCAATTCTGAAATATTTTCCGATGTGGCTGCGAGAGAAATTTGACCTTTTCAGCCTAGTCGGAGGGATCTTTGTAAAAGCACGTTACATTCAGAAAGTTAATTTCCAAATATTTAAAGCGCAGAGTATTACAAAGAGAGGCAACTTTAAACCCGGGAAGGTAATTTCAAGATTGATTTCAGGAAACCCTCTTCACATAAAAAAATGATCAATGTGCAGAATAAATTTCCACATTGAACAGCAGAGGCCAAAATCTGGGAATCATTTACAAAAACAATCAGATACCATAACGGGAGTCCTTAAGATTTCTCTGTATGAATTAAGATGGGCCTTCCTCATCTGTAATTATCTCATGCTCTTGTGAAAAGCTAAAATTTAAAAGTCTTGCACAGATTTTGTTTTGCAATTTAGAATTTGTTATTTAGTCCTTTTTTATATACTTGCGCAGTCATAGCTCAGCAGTATTCACCCAGGGTGGGTAAGCACTCACACAACCCATAGTTTATTACAATATTGGAGTCCATCGTTGAGTGACTTAAAGTTATTAAATTGAAAATGTATTTTCTGACGGAAATTTAGAAAGCTGCTTTGAGGCACTATTTGGGAAACATTATTAACCCTTGTCACAGAATTGCTGGGGAGAATTATGATATCATACAAGATTAAAAGCTATTTGGAGATCTTTGGAAAATCATTGTCCAAGATTCATTTAATATTTATTGTGGAAATTGAATCATTTTATTCAGCAAAAAAAATTAATTGCTGTGCTACATTTACAATGAGTATTCTGTAGTGTCCAAAGCACTTTGTATAACATCCAGCATTATAAATTCTCATCGATAATACTCATTGAGAAGCTGCAGCATTCAAATTGCAAAACAATCTGAGCAATGAATTGTTTTTTTCTTCACATTATGCAACCATTCTTGACCTGCAAGAGTACCATTTTCTTTTTTGACAAAATACTGCTGTTTGGGTAATTTGTCCTAATTTCCCCATTGCCCCTTCATCACTTCCTTACTCCAGTGAGCTTAGAGTGAAAGATGTTCTTTCTGTCGCATGTCTGGTCTAGCTCAGAGCTCAAGGTTTATTATTCAAAAGGGTGACAGGGATTTCCTATGCAGTAGAGTCAGTTCAAAGTAAACAATATTCTAGTTTCTAAGAACTGTTCTCCTACCCTAACATTTACTAACCCTCGTGCACTTATCCAGATTAGTTTTGAGGCAGTTTCTTTCACCATATGCACTGGGGAGACAGTAGCCTTGAGGTTTAATGAACATGTCTAACACTGCTAAGGTCAATGACTAATCCCATACTCCCGGAGGGGAGACCCGATATGTGTACTTGGCTCTGTGCTGTGAGAAACCAAAATGGTATTTCAAGAACTAATTTATTTTTGTTTTAAAGTATATATCTTTTTAAATGGACTCAAACTTGCATGAACAGAGGCTTGTTGAATGCAAATTGTTACCCAGTCCCAATGTTTCTCCTTGGACTCAATAAGAATTGGTGCACTTGTTCTGTGTAAGTTTCAAAGCTACTCTTTGGCTTTCGAACTTTAAGGCTTGGCATTTCTATAGCAACAAATAAATGCACAATAAGTTTATGACATTCCTCGATTTGCCATTTTAATGCGGCTATTAACCTATTTAAAATGAACAATATTTTAGAATAGGAAGCAGAGTAATATCAAATGAATTTACTATTATCGGTGTAGGCAAGATTTCACTGCTTTGAGGAACTATGTGGGGAATGCTGTTAACTCTGAACAATTTCACTGTATTACCGTTTCAGTTTACCCAATGCATTAATTGCACCCTTCATTCTGTTAATAAACTGAGTTCCAGTTTACTCAGAAGGATTATTAACTCATTTAGGAACTTCAAATCCATGACCCTACAAGCATACTCCCACCTGTAGCCATCTGGGATGGCCACGTCCCGATTACAAAATGGACACCTGCAAAGAATGCAGGGAAAATTGGACAATGCTAAGAAACAAGCAGGTGCAAGCTCTGTCTGTTGATTAGAACCTTAAACTCTCAGACAGGACAGAAACTACCAAACAATCTACATACTAATGAGCCATCTCCGGGGACAAAAGGGAAACATTTAGATATACAATGTTAAGGCTGACTCCCCGGCACCAGAAGAAGCTAAGACAAAGCAGACTGACAGTCACCAGGACACACCCAGCGATCAGGGAACCACCCCTCTATTGGAGGAAAATCGATACAGATGATTGGGAAAGACCCAATTAGTTGAGGCCAAGTTCAAGGCCCATCCAAAAGAGCACAAAGCCCTTTTCAGTATAAAAGGTATCCCCCAAGGGAGAATCTTCCTCCTTTGGCTTTGGCTCTAACCGAAGAGAGAGACCTGCCTAGCAGCTGCACCAGACGAAGTAAGTTCCAAGTCAACGCACGCTACGAGATAGACGCTCCTAGTTGCTACCCTGTAAACAGCTCAACCCAGCAGCCTCAGAACCGAGCAACGGCCATTGTTCTTCTGACTGAGTGGGCACCCGAAGCTAAGTATAGGCTTTAGTAATAGTGGTAGTTTAGTTTGTAGAGTTTATGCATGAGTAGATTTGACTGTGTGTAAATAAATGAGCATCGCTTTTGAACTTACTAACTGGTGTTTCGAGTCATTGATCAGTATTCGGTTGTGAACCTTGTGGCGGTGTCGAAAGATACTTGGCAACTCTTGAGCAAACGTGATTAAACAGCCAAATTAAGAGCCAACCAGAAGTTAGCAACACACCGTCACCATGGCACGAGTTTGGCAAAAGGTCCAGTGTACCAAAATACCAATCATGCCGTGTAAGAGACGGGCCTTCTGCCTGACTCGCACAAGGCTGCTGCTACAGTAGGCAGTGGAACTGAGGATTGTGCTTCCCATGTCCAATATTATACGGATCTGGCAGATTCTTGGAGACCAGCAATCCCTGTACCTGTAAATCAAATGACAGGTGAGGATCCCACCTCTTGAGTCCAGGCTGAAGATTGTGGCCAACACGCCAGAGGATTTATTGGAGAATTTCGTTTTTATTTTGAAAGGAGCGCGCATTCAAAAGGAGACAAGGGGATCTTCATTTCATCCTACCTGGATTACACTTATAGCCAACAACCTGCAGCAATTCATCGTCCTGTGCTGCAATGTACAACCATGTGGGTACCAGTCATTCATATTTAAATGAAAGATTGACAGGGTCATACCCAAAGGCCTCAGGTGTCCACTGCCTGGCACCTACACCAGGATACAGTTAGCAAGGACTTCCAGTGCTGCAATAAGATCGTGTAATATCTCAATGTATTTAAGTATTAATAATGGGCCGGAATTCTCCGGCCGTTGGGATTCTTTGTTCCCGCTGGCAGCGCACCCCTGCCCGTGGGTTTTCCAACGATGTGGGTGGCTTCAATGGGAAATCCCATTGACAAGTGGCAGGAAGAGAGAATCCCGCCACCAGTGAATGACACACCGCTGAGATACACACGGCTGGGGGAACGGAGAATCTCGCCCACGTATTAATGTATTTATCAAGTTATCACAAGTTGAGACTGATAACTGCATACATTATCTTAAAATAAGTAAGTTCCGATGTAATTGATGTGGGGTGTAAAGTTTAGATTTAATCCACAGTTATCTGTGTTCTTTATTGTGGGAATTGTTGGCAAAGTGATAATGTTACTGGGCCAGTAATCTCCAGCCCTTGTGAATGCTCTGGAAACAGGAGCTCAAATGCATGGCAACTGAGGAATTTAAACTCAATTAATTAATTAATAATTAATTAATCTGGAATAAAATGCAAGTCTCATCCTGGTTTGTTGTAAAAACCCATCTGGCAAGTCATGCTGCAGCTGTGTAGAACCTTAGTTTGGCCGCATTCAGAATATTGCGTACAATTCTGGTCACCACGCTACCAAAAGGGTGTGGAGGCTTTGGAGAGGGCACAGAAGTGGTTTACCAGGACGTTGCCTGGTCTGGAGGGTATTAGCTATGAGGCGAGGTCGGATAAACTCGGGTGGTTTTCACTGGAATGACGGAGGTTGATGGGGGACTTGATTGGGTTTCCAAAATTGAGGGTCATAAGCAGAGTGGATAGTCGGATGCTTTTTCTCATGGTGGAAAAATCAATTACTGGGGGACAGAGGTTTAAGGTGCGAGGCAGAAAGTTTAGAGGAGATGAGTGAGGTACGTTTTTTTACACAGCGGGTGGTGAGTGCCTGGAACGCGTTGCCGAGGGAGGTGGTGGAAGCAGATACGATAGCGACGTTTAAGAAGGCATCTTGACGAATACATGAATAGGATGGGATTAGAGGGATATTGATCCCAGAAGTGCAGAAGGTTAGACAGGCCTCATTAAAAAAAAAATTAATAAAAGGGTGGAACGGTGGCACAGTGGTTAGCACTGCTGCCCACGTTCTCTGAGGACCCAAGTTCGTTCCCGGCCCCAGGTCACTGTCCGTGTGGAGTTTGCACATTCTCCCCGTGTCTGTGTGGGTCTCACCCCTACAACCCAAAGATGTGCAGGCTAGGTGGATTGGCCACACTAAATTGCCCCTTAATTGGAAGAAAATAATTGGGTCCTCTAAATTTCCAAAAAGAAAATGTAATAATAAAGGTCAGACAGGCATCATAATCTGCGCACGCTTGGAGGGCCGAAGGGCCTGTTCTTGTGCTGTACTGTTCTTTGTTCGTTACTGTCCTTTAAGGTTCTTTAACAGCACTCTGAACTTTTGCAGAAAATAAATTTTCTAATGTATTGATATTAAGTAACTCTGCAATAAACTTCCATACTTTTATAAATTACGGGCGCTATCCTACGGCCACGCTGCACCGACAAAGCAACTCACCGCAGCATAGCTGTTGAAAGCCGGGAGACCCCGTTTCCGGGATCTACCCGGTTCGCAATGTCTCCCGAGAGTCAATGCAATATCGTGAGATGTTGCAATGTCAATCCCGCCCACAATGGGCGGAATCACTTTTTAGAAAATCTGCATATTAGAGCGAGGCAGTAAGCCTTACTCTAATGTGTGATTCCCGAGGTACCTGAGGCTTTGGGATTCAACCCCTTTGCCTTGGGGACCTCAAATGAGTGCCATTTAGCACTGAAAGAAAAACACCTTTGACCACAAGGCAATGAAGCAGTGGTCAGCATGTAATGTCCTCGAGGCCCTTAGGGAAAAGGAGACTATGGAGGGCGTTGGACGGTTCCCTGAGCAGACTGCCAGAGCCATCTGGCAGAACGCCTCATCACCAGAACTTACAAACAAGCACCAAGACCTAGCTTGGCTGGTGGTGAGAAGGGCCCTCCCTGTCAGATTCTTCATGTACACCCGAAGGCTCAGCGCCGTTGCACGCTGCCCTCGGAGTGGCTGTGGGGGAAATGAGATGGTCACCCACCTCCTTGTGGAATGTGCCTTTGCAAAGAAGGTCTGGAGGGAGATGCAGTGGTATTTGTCAAGGTTCATCCCGAGCAGCTCTGTGACACAGGACTCTGTGCTCCACGGACTGTTTCCAGGGACACACACCGAGACAAACATCAACTGCTGCTGGAAGGTCATCAACTCGGTGAAAGACGCTCTTTGGTCTGCCCGAAACTTGCTGATCTTCCAGTGCAAAGAGCTGTCCTCGACCGAGTGTTGCAGACTGGCACATTCCAAGGTGCAGGACTACGTGCTGAGGGACACACTCAAGCTTGGGGCAGCTGCCACCAAGGTGCAATGGGGAAAAGACCACTGTGTAAGGTTTTACCAGCAAATGTACACCGAGGGGCGGGTAACAGTGTAAACCCCCCTCAGTCTGGGTCATTAACACTCCAATGTATAAAAGAAACATGACAATGTAAATGTTTAAGAAGGAATCGTAACGTAAAGAGCGATATGTGTGTAAGGTTATCAAAATTGAATGGAAGAAAGTCAAGGGAATGTGTAACTCTGATGGAAATGTACAGTCAAGACAATTCAAAATGTTCTGTAATGTTTATGATAGATTTTATGAATAAAGTATATTTTTGGAAAATATACTTTCCACAAACAGGGACCAGACAGAGCAGCATTTATGGGGGTCTCTACGGGGATCGGAGATCCCCAGCTGCATGCCCTTTGGGCACGGTGGTGTCCTGGCACTGTTGGTGCCAGCTGGGCTCCCTGGCAGTGACATGTGGGTGGCAGCCTGGCACTGCCTGGATGGCACTGCCAGGGCTGTCTGGTGTGGGTGTTGTGGGGAATTGCTGGGGTCCCTCTCATATTGCGTTCAGGATGGGGGGAGGTCGGGGTTTCTTTTGGGGATCGGGATGCCATTTAAAAATGGTGTCCCGATCTCTTGCTATAATGGAGAGTTCCGGCGAGTGGAACTCCCCACTGTAAGAAACGGGCCTATGTCCGGCCTCGGTCCCATGGTCCCCATTCAGCCCCTTATTCAATGTGAGTCAGCTGCAAGTGCGGGGAAACATGTGGCTAAACGTGCTCGCTGGGGAACTTTGTTCTCCTTTGGGAGAATTACACCCTATGCGATGTCTGAGTGCTTACCCACCCAAAGTGGATCCTGCCAAGCAACGAATCATGAATATTAAAAATTATCCTAAATAATAAACTCTAAATGGCAAAATATCTGAACAAAGGATCTCCTTTAAGGGAGAAAATCAGCTCTCTTTACCCAGTCTGGTCTATATACGAGTCCAGCAATGAAGCTGACTCTGGACGTCCCACTGAGCCCGTTTACTGAGCCACTCAGTTCATGAACAATTAGGGATCGGCAGTAAGTGGTGACCTTCCAGTAACATTCACATCCCAAGAATGAATCAAATGGTACAGTTACGCCCAGCATTGTGCATTATCATTATACTGCCAAATCTGCTGATAAAAATACCAACTATTAAACTATTATTTTGAGGCATTCCAATTTTCCAATTGCTGGATAAGTAGTGAAAACAAATAAGATTACACATTGTCTCTTGTTCCGTGTTGTTGTGTGTTGTTGGTCAAAGCTGGGTGTGGTTACAGAGAAAGAGAAAATAAATTGAAGCAAGAAGCGGGAAGCATGAGAATGGACATTTTGAAGAGCACTTGTTAATAAATCTCCTGTTGCACACACACAAACCTGGGGCGGGATTCTCCGACCCCCCGCCGGGTCGGAGAATCGCCGGGGGGTGGCGTGAATCCCGCCCCCGCCGGCAGCCGAATTCTCCGGCACCGAAAATTCGGCGGGGGCGGGAATCGCGCCGGTCGGCGTGCCGCCCCCCGGTGATTCGCCGGCCCGCGAAGGGCCGAAGTCCCGCTGCTGTCATGCCAGTCCCGCCAGCGTGAATCAAACCACCTACCTTACCGGCGGGACTAGCGGCACGTGCGGGCTCCGAGGGGGGCGGAGCGATCTCACCCCGGGGGGTGCCCCCACAGTAGCCTGGCCCGCGATCGGGGCCCACCAATCTGCAGGCGGGCCTGTGCCCTGGGGGCATTCTTTTCCTTCCGCCTCGGCCATCAGCCTCCGCGATGGCCGATGCGGAAGTGACCCCCCCTGTGCATGCGCGGGGATGAAGTCAGCAGCCGCTGACACTCCCGCACATGCGCGGACTTCCGCCGATCGGCGGAGTCCCTTCGGCCCCGACTGGCGTGGCGCTAAAGGCCTTTCTCACTGGCCGGAGGCGCGCCAACCACTCCGGGGCAGGCCTAGCCCCTCAAGGTGAAGGCTTGGCCCCCAAAGGTGCGGAGAAATCCACACCTTTGGGGCGGCCCGACACCGGAGTGGTTCCCGCCACTCCCTCCCGCCGCGACCCCCCGCCCCGCCGGGTAGGGGAGAATCCCGACCCTGGTGTGTGTTTGTGTGTGTGCGTGTATTATCTCTGCATATCTCTGAGGCACAAAACATCTACTTGCTCACTCAGGGGAGGTAGCAGTGATCTGCAAGAAGGGGAGACTAGCACATTGTCTTGGAGGAGAAAGCAAGCAAATATTTGAGCAGCTCACAGAAGTCAAGTCCACGGATGATGCTGCAGTAAGTACTCTCGAAAAATACTCTGAGTCAAAGAAAAGTATAATGATTGATATGCAGGCATTTCACCAGAGCTGTGTGGTGAATGTATTATGCCAATAATCCACCATTGTATTTGTATCTGTGCTATGCTGTTGCCCTTGTGGGTTCCTCCTATGGGCCATTGTATGGCATTATTCATCGGGGAACATGTTGGGGCCTGTATGGGCTCCGTCCATGGCTCCTCCCCTTGAAGGGAGGTATAAAGAGCAGTCGACCTGTAGGCGGTTCTCAGTATTGGATCAGTCGCAGGCAGACACTGTTCAAAGTTGATTAAAGCCACAGTTTATTTCTACTCTTGTCTCGAGTGAATTGATGGTCGCATCAAGCTGCAAGGGAGCCCATCATGGTCAGATACCCACAGAACTGTGCCCAAATTATGGAGACACTCATCAGTTCCCAATACCATGTCCAGTTTGAGGGAAGAAGTGTAACTCCTCCCTCTCTGAGTGAAAGCCAACTCCTTTCGAGCTTTTTAGAAGGGATATAATTGCATTAGAAGCAGTTCAGAGAATGTCCACTTGACTGATTCCTGGGATGAAGGGATTGTTGTCTGAGGACATGTTGAGCAGGTTGGGCCTGTATCCATTGGAATTTAGTGAAAATGAGAGGTGATCTTATTGAAACACATATTCTGAGGGACCTCGACAGGATGGATACTGAAAGGCTGTTTCCCCTTGTAGGAAGTAGGGGATACGGTTTTAAAATGAAGGAACTCCCATTTAAGACTGAGATGCGGAGAAATATTTTCTCTCAGAGGATGGTTAATCTGCAGAATTCTCTTCCCCAGAGTTCTGGGCAATTGAATATGTTCACGGCTGAGTTGGACAAATTTTTGATCAACACGGTGTAACAATATGTAAGGAATACAAAGGGTTAACAATTTGATGTTAATCCTTCTCACCATCAGATGGCGATAAGGAGCAGTCGTATAAATATCATGTGACTCCTGGGATTCTGGGAGAAGGTATTTAGGCATGAGAGAGATTAGTTGCGTAGTGTAGAGTTCTGTAGTTAGAGGTATCGTATAGTTTAATTTAATAACTTTTACCTTGGGACTTGTTTGAATCTTATTTAAGTGTAAATAAATCGGCTTTGTTCATTTACGTAGCGTGATGTTCTCTGTTCAACATTACGTACTCAAGACATCCTGATAGACACAACAGAGAACATCACACACAGGAGTCAAGGGTTATGTGGGGCAGACAGGAATGTGGAGTTGAGGTCAGTCAGATCAGTCATGATCTTAGCGAATGGCAGCGCAGGCTCGAGGGGCCAAATGGCCGACTCCTGCTTCTAATTCTTGTGTTCCTGCATACTCAGAGCAGCTGTTTGTGGAAGACCTGAGCGGTTTTGTGCTGATGCTCTGCATTTAGAAATTGGCAATGCAATGGACACCTGATAGAACCCATTCTCCGTTATTCTATCCAGTTGGTCTGTATTCCTCAACTTCGGGGTCATGCTGCCACCTGTGATGACTCACTCTGTTCCATGGGCCTACTGCAATATGCTCAGCATTTTCCATTGGAAATCTCCGTCCTCCAATAAGACAGGAGTTCCAACCGTTGACATTTTACAATAAGCTTCTGGACCACCCCTGGATGAACCTTCGACCTTTAATTTTACTATCATCACTGAGTAAGGAGTACTCTTGTTCTGGAAGTAAGGCGCTTGTGTTCCTGGAGCTAAAGGAACTGCTCTGTTAAAGGGACAGTAGCTGTCATTAAGATTCAATGGATGTACAAGGCTCCACCATCGTAGCACCATTCAGCATTGAAGTGCTGTCTTCATCTTCAGGCTATCCCTCTTCTACAGCAGTGTCATTGAAATAAGTTTTTCTCCTCTGACATCCACCCATAATGCTATTAATTCTGTAGCGTTTGTTCCACACGGCTGTGCAGCCACTGTCACTTTCATTCCAATTATGAGTGACATTTAAGCAATTCAAAGATGCTCAACACCCTTCTCTCTTGCTGGTTGATTTTCACTATAACGAGCAACACAATTATAAAATCCCAGAGAGGAAGTCAAGAGCAGGGCCTAGTTCTGTTGGTGACTCCTAATTCTTTTACTAAATGGCAGAAACATTGTTGCTTACAGGAGCAAGATAATTGAGCGGTGGAACGTAATGATGTTGCGACGATTGTCATAAGGATGATTCAATGAGATGCATCAAAACCAACATGTCACCTCCTGTGTACAGCTCATGGCAATATGCACATGATTACCCATTCTACAATAGGTATTAGTCAGAATACATCTTAAATCCTATTTTACTCTCTTAAATAAATACAGGTTGGATGTTTAGGATATTTTTAAAATACAAAACTTACTCCTTGTTATTCAGACAAGAGGAATTGTAAATGACTGATGGATAATATGTTCTGGGCCTATTGTGTAATGTTGGATTCTTTAGATAAAGTGATTGGATGCATAATAAGTTTTAAAAACCTGTGGAGGGGGGGGGGGCTTATTCTAAGGTTAAATTAATAACCATGATGAGCATCCAGCAGTGATGATGTTTGAAAAAAACATTTTCCCATACCATAGCTCTCCAATAAATTTGCACAATAAATAAACATGCATCGAATCAGCTTCAATAATATCCAATAGTTATTGATCTATTAAGCACATCCAGATCATTGGGTTCTGGCTCTCCTATCTCATTCCGTATTTGGATTACTACAGGGTGAAAACTACCTGTTTTCCTGCAGCAAGTTGCATTTAATTTCTCATAGATTTGGAGGGAATGAGGCCAAAGTGTAGAGCGACAAACCATAATAGGAAATGGCAGTGTAATTACAATCAGAGTCAAGATTCTGTGGCAGAGGAAAAATTGGCAACCTAGCTTGAGAATGGTAACATGTAGACAGAGGACATGACTCCACCCCTCCCACAGTCTTCTGGTCCCTTCTACAGGGTTTTTCATGCCCCACGCTGTCTGCCGCTGGGGAATGCGCCGTGGGTGGGGGGTGGGGAGGGGGGGCGGGGGGTTAGTCGCCAGCAGCACCGGACGATTCCGCCAGTAGGAAGGGCTAGGAAATTTCAGACAGAAAGAGGCGCAATATGGCCTTTGGCCAATTCATTGCCCACCAGCCGACCAATTGAACCCAGTCCCTTCGAACGCTCGAGTGCCAAAAAGTCTGAGTTCTGTTGTTCAAAAGTGTACTACTTTACAACTTTTGAGTTCCTCACTTCTTCTGCTCGATTTAAAGGTATATATCAAAATGATAACAACAAAGTAAAAGAAATGGGAAAATAGGGAATCAACAAGAAGGGTCCTTACAATTTAAGCAATATATTTTCCTTTTAATTGGGAATTAGTGGGCGGGATTCTTTCAGCCCGGGGCCGGGCCAGAGAATCGTCGCGACCGGCACAAATCGCGCCATGCCTCCCCGACATCGGGACACGATTCTCCACTCTGCGGCAAATCGGCGCCATTGGCACCAGCGTGGTCGGCGCACCTCCGGTCGGGGGCCGCTCTATGCCATAGCAAAAATCCCAAGTCCTGCCGGCGCCGTCCACGTGTGGTCTTACCCGGCGGGACATCGGCGCGGAAGGGTCCGGGGGCGACCTGTGGGGGGGGGGGGAGGGGGGGGGGCCGACCCTGGGGGGGGGGTGCCTCCGCTGTGGCTTGGCCCACGATCAGGGTCCACCAATCGGCGGGCCAGCCTCTTGGGCTGAGGGCATCCTTTCTTCTCCGCACCGGCCCCTTTAGTCCTACGCCATGTTGCGTCGGGGCCGGCGCGGAGAAGGGAGCCACTGCGCATGCACGCATTGGCGCCGGAGTCACCGCGCATGCACGCATTGGCGCCGGAGTCACCGCGCATGCACGCATTGGCACCAGTGCCACTGTGCGTTCCCTGCGGTGCCCGGTTGACGCCAGGATCAGCAGCTGGAGCGGCGTTGGTCGCTCCAGTGCCGTGCTGGCCCCCTGAGGGGCCAGAATTGCTGATCCTGAGGCCATGTTGATGCCGTCAAGAAACGCGACGGTATTTCCGACGGTGTCAACACTTAGCCTCAGGATCAGAGAATCCCGCCCAGTATTCCTAGATACTCAATGGAATAGCATGACTAGGATGGATTATTTTATAAACACTTGACTAGTAATGCTGATTTATCCTCATTTATCTTGTAGGCTCAGATTACGTGGGTGATCATAAATTTTGAATTTGCACTAAGTCACAAATAGCCAATATTTGAAAGCCAGTTTGAAGACTTGACATCTCAGCTTAATTTCTTCGGTAGCCATCCCTGTTATTATTTCTCCATTAACGTTTGTAGTCTCATACTTGCCTCATTGACGAGCAACTCCCCTTCCATTACCTTTATCATTACTTTATTATGGATTATGTTTCCTATGGGAAGGTAGCCATAGCCGTGGGCAAGACGGGAAAATTGGTAGGGCTGTTCAGTCAACGGGGTAGTTTATCCAGTTCCGCCCATCGCGAGAATCATTGCGAGCGGGATGGATAATCTGACGGACCATTGAAAGGTCCGTTGACCTCGCGGGGGTGGGGGGGGGGAGACTTTTCCAGTCTCGGGGAAGGCTGGACTGGAAAATCCCCCCCAATGGCTCTCTAAATTGTCCTGCCCGGCCCGGAGAAATGCCTGCCAGTGGCGGGACTGGAAAATCCCATCCTATCAATTTAGTCGAAGATGGCAATCCAACAGTTCCATGGTCAGTTTTAATACAGCCGTTTTCTTTTCCTTCCAATTTTTAAACTGCATTTAATTTCTCAAACTGCTGTGGTGGGTTTGCAACTCACATTCTCTGGCGTGCTGGTCGAGCAACAGAACTTGAATCCATTCAACTTACCAACATTATCTGTATACTATCTGCCTTTCATAAAACGAGTCAGAGCTTTGTTAATCAGACATGATAGGAAAATGCACTGTTTTGTGGCTCCAAGTATTTTTATGAGCTGCACTGAGTTTAGACACTTGACATCTGTTATAATCTTTCCCCTCTGTGGAATTAAGAAACAGACAGGCCATTCTTGTCAAATACCACAAGGATGTGTCTGCAATTTATTACTGTCTTAAAAGGTCTTGATATACACTCCCAATTGTCAAACAAATCTTAATTAGGCATTAACAATCTGTTTATTTAGCCATAACAATTCAAAATAGAATACAGCAGCTCAGGTATCACTGATGGAGATAATCTGTACCACATAGATTCGATGGATATCATTCGACTCTGTCAAAAGGAATATGCAATTCACTAAAGGAATGAAGTAGAAGAATTCAGCAGCTAGATTGAGTGGAATGTGAAGCCACGTATTTTTGGGGAGAATAATGATATCTTGTGCCATATTTTATTTTGAATATATAATGACACTGATTCATGCATTTCCTATTTTAATTACATTAATAAATGAAAGAATTCAGGTAAGAGTCAGATATTTTTTAAACATCTGGTGGTAACAAACTAAATACCAATTTAAAATGCCTTGACAAGAATGGCAGTGATGGGTAGCGTGGATCACTCAATAAGAGGTTGAAGAAGTTTAAATCAGTGTGAATGGAGATTGGGGAGCAGTAACAATGGGAGGAATTCTCCTATTTTGAGACGTAAGTGCGATGGTGGATGGCTCCGGAGGGGCCTGTCTCGACAACCAGAACAGTTGGATCCCACGTCAGATTCTGCATATAGAAGCTCATTAAGTATGCACAGGCAGGTTGCCGTCTGTCTCTCCTGGTGGGCCAGCTACTGATTTGCCCACCTGCCCTCAGCTGACCGTTCTGAATCCTGATGCCTTCCCACCTCCAACAGAATTAAATTCTGGGTGGGAAGACCAAATTATTTTGCGTTGAAACCAAGTAAACTAAATCAAATAAACTGAGAGACAAATTAAAGGGACAGCCCCTTAAAGGGATACGGCTTTTTACAAAAACAAATCACAAATGATAATTAAAACATCAAACTAAAATGTGATTAAAGGGGTCAATAAAGCATCCCAGTCCCTGTGGTGCCCAGTGAGTATGGCAGGCCTCGATGGTACCAGTGGAAACCACATGCTTTCTCTCCAGGAACACCCGGCCACGATTTATGTGAAGGATGTGCAGCAGGAGCTGATACAGGAAATCCCTCCGTGCCGTGTGAAAGGGCATGAAGGGCACTTCGGCAAGGCAGCTTGGGATTTGGGGCTCTGGCTCCTGAGGGGGGATTCAGGGCTTGGGGCCAATATGAAATTCCGTCCGAGTAGGAGTGCGCTCAGGCAGGAGTTCACCGCACACCTGCACCGCCTCGAGACCACAACTGCCATCGGGTCTGAGCAAGACCATTTTGAGGTCACGGATAGCATTGGCTGTGAGCTGAGCACCCACTGCCACATGATGAGCTAACTCATGGGGTGTCATCCTGCCCACTCCTCTGCCACCCAGCATGTCCCCAATCCTAGTCACCGCGGCTACCACAGCCTGTCCCTCCACCAGCCGCCTGAAATGGTATTGGTGGAGGTGCGGAATCCTGAGCAGCGGCTCCATGACAACAGCCACTACTCCAGATAGGGCAAAGTTTGCGGTGCGAGACGACCATGTTCCAGACTTTGAGTAGGTCCTGGTAAAAGACGGGCAACGCCTGTAAGGAGTTATGAAGACCTGCCAGGTCTATGAAGAGGAGCTACATGTCATAGTTCAGTCTGCCACGGCACACCATCTAGGAGGGGGCTCGACGTAGCGGTATCATTGTAGGGTCTGAAGGGGAAGGTCGCCACCTGGGTGCGATGGCACACCAGCGCCTGAATGACCTTCCTAAGCGGGAGACTCAGAATCTCAGCAGCGACCCAGTGCAATCTTTTGTCCCAGAAGAATTGTATGAGCAGTGGATTTTTGTGACAAAAACGGAGGGGGGGGGGGGGGGGGGGTCAAAATGACCAGCCAGTTTCAAAACATGGAGGCAATCAGCTGGTTTATGACCAGAACTCGACCCTACTGTCTGCCGCCTCAGGTGAGCGGTGATCTTGGTCTCCAGCCCCTGCCAATTTGCCAACCAGGTTTCCTCAGCCAGGCAAAGATGGACTCCCAAGTAGAGAAGACTGGTCCTGCTCCAGCTGAGCTCCCCTGGGAGGGTGTCCATCATTACGTACAGAACAGGGGTCTGGAACACTTTGCCCAGTTGATCCTGGCAGAGGACGCAGCAGAGTACACAGCCTGGCACTTGCACATCCTCCGCAGGTCAGCAGGGACCATGAACATGAGGAGAACATCATCACCATAGGCTGAAAGGACCACCCCATTTCCTGGCTCACGCAGAACCAATCCTGACAACCTCCTCCGTAAGAGGCGCAGAAAAGGCTCCATGCAGATAAAATACATTTGGGCAGAAAAGGGGCAGCTTGACACATTCCTCTCCCGAAACGAAGGGGCGCCATCAGGGACCCACTAATCTTAATGCCGAAACACTATACAACAACGTACAGAATTGGATCCAAGTGTGTCCTGAACCTAAATGCCCACAGGGTGCCGAATAAGTATTCGTAATCCACCCTTCCAGCCTCACTGCTAATTGAGAGCATTATAGGTCTCATCCTGTTGCTGCTGGTGTTAGCTCAGCTGCAGGTGAGCCTGCTGTATGTACAGCATACGAACATACGAATTAGGAGCAGCAGGAGGCCACTCGGCCCCTCGAGCCTGATCTGTCATTTAATAAAATCATGGCTGATCCATTTTGTAACTTCATCTGCAAATTCCCACCTACCCTGATAACCCAACACCTCTTGCTTATCAATAATCCATCTACTCCTGCCTTAAAAATATTCAAAGATTTTGGGCGCAATCTAATGAATAAAAGAGTCCTGTTTCAGCGTTGGGAACGGCCCCGCCATCGAATGCGACTCTGTTATTTTTGGGGGCCTCAGCAGGGCCGAGGCCCACTCAGGCGCGTATATTGCACTAAGGAGCTCCCGCTCGCCAGTGCAGGAAGAGGTCAGGGTGCCATTTTTAATTTTTTTATTTTGGAGTACCCAATTCATTTTTTTCCAATTAAGGGGCAATTTAGCGCGGCCAATCCACCTAGCCTGCACATCTTTGGGTTGTGGGGGTGAAACCCACGCAAACACGGGGACAATGTGCAACAGGATGCCATTTTTAAATATCGCCTCACTCTCTCGCCACCCTAACTCGACCCCCGGAGTCCCTCCAATACCCTAACTCACGTATATGGGGGACCTGGAGCCCCCCCCACACCCCACCTCATACAGGCTGGCCATCCCCAGGCCTGATCCGACAGGAGACTTTCCACTGTAAGCCTGGCAAGAGGAGGTTACCTCAATTCACAAAGGAGGCCTGGAGGGAGGTGACAGGCCAGACCAGTGGCCATGATGTTGTGCAAAGGACCTGGCGACAGTGCAGGAAAAGGTTAAATGATCTTCTGCGCTCTGCCAGAGTGATTGCTCAACCTAGGTATAACCGTGGAGAGGTGTGTTTGTGGGTGGTATCGCTTGTCGGTGCTCACAGGTATAAAATCCCAAGCTTAAATTTGGCCCTCTTCCAGTGCCCCTTAAAGATTGCGTGTGATTATACCAGGTGGTTGGCATGAACATAAAGGTTGGTGTACCACAGGGGGGGCACCTAAACCTGCCACTTTTTGAAGGGAGGTTGATATGTTCTGGCATGTAGATGAGGCACTAATGAAAGGACCATCGTCGTCACAGGAGAAATCGAGTCAGAATGTGCTGGAGTGAGGATGGACGGGTGGTGTCTACGACCTGCTCATATTGTCTGACTGAGGAGCAGATCCTCGAGATGCCCAAAAAACGTGGATCCTGGTCCACTGATCTTGGAGAGGCATGGGTCTCGGAGGAGGGTAAGAATCCAATGCACATGGAGGCGACTGGTGGAGGTTGTGAGGGGTATAGGATAGTGCTTGTAAGATTGATGGGTGGAGTCTACTAACTAGGGCAGGCAGTGGTGTCGTGGTATTGTTACCAGACTAGTAGCCCAGAGCAATGCTCTGGGACCTGGGTTTGAATCCCACGATGACAGATGTTGAAATTTGAATTCAATAAAAAAATATAAAATTAAAAGCTTATTGATGACTATGAAACCATTGTCATAAAAACACTCTTGTTCACTAATGTGCTTTTAGGGAAGGAAATCTGTCGTTCTTACCTGGCCCACATGTGACTCCAGACCCACAGCAATGTGGTTGACTCTTAAATGCCCTCTGGCATGGGCAATAAATGCTGGCCCGGCCAGCAAAACCCACAACCCATGAACAAATGCATTTTATTAAAAATCCCTTTCTCATCCATTCAGATGTCTGTGCTCAGCCAGATGTCCATTCATGGAGGCATCTGGAATGCACAAACTCTGAGTTTGTAATGTGGTTTGAGACTTACATATGTTTCCCCTCCCTCAGAAGGAACATCCTCTGGGCCACAGAACGGCCCTGAGGACCCTCCCTTGATGCCATAGGATGTTCTGCATCCAGAGGCACGGTGCCACATCCTCCCTCTGCACCATTCAGCAGCATAGTTCCAGATGGGTTGGTGGACATAAGCATTTGGTCTGGCACAGTGGTTAGCACTCCAGTCCTTAGCCAGGGGCCCGGGTTCAATTCCGGCCTTGGGTGAATGTCTGTGTGGAGTTTGCATGTTCTCCCCATGGCTGCGTGGGTTTCCTCCAGCTGCTCCTGTTTCCTCCCACAGTCCAAAAATGTGCAGGTTAGGTCGATTGGCCATGCTAAATTGCCCATAGTTTCCAAAGATGTGTGTAGGTTAGGTTATAAATAATCTTTATTAGTGACACAAGTAGGCTTGCATTAACACTGCAATGAAGTTACTGTGAAAATCTTCTAGTCGCCACACTCCAGTGCCTGTTCGGGTCCACTGAGGCAGAATTCAGAATGTCCAATTCACCCAACATCTTTCGGAACTTGTGGGAGGAAACCGGAGCACCCGGAGGAAACCCACGCAGACACGGGGAGAACGTGCAGACTCCGCACAGACAGTGACCCAAGCCGGGAATCGAACCGGGGTCCCTGGCGCGGTGAAGCAACAATGTGGTTAAGGAGTTATTGGGATAAAGCGATGCTGTGGGCTTGGGTGGAATGCTCTTTCAGAGGATCAGTGCAGACTCAACCGGCCAAATGGCCTCCTTCTGCACTGTAGTGATTCTAGGATTTTATGATAAGGATATTAATACAAATGGCGTATTTCAAAAAGAGTTCAATCGGTTTCTATACTATTCAGGCCGACAATCTGCTCTCAGGCTTCAACACAAATGCTTAGATTGAAGTTGGCTGTGGTGCGGTTCTGTTGCAATTCTTTTATTCACCTTTGTGCCACTTGTCACAGTATCTGGGAGGGAGTTACCTGAAGGGCACTTGTGCTGTCTCTCACTAGAGAATCTTTCGCTTTCTATCAGGTCAAGCGATTGCATATCTTTTGACAGCATCACAGAAAGTTGCACATGTGTCTGATCATCATCGTCCAGGATGTCTTCCTAACGGCCTGGTTTATCTCTTTTTTAAATAATAAACGGCATCAATTAAACAGGATCCAAAGCCGAGGTAAAACTCTGGAAGCTGGAGCTGTTGCCTGAGCTGATGACTGGCAGAAAACTCTCCCATTCGGCAAAGGTGGGAAGGGGGGTTGTTTGGGGATTAATTTGTGCACGGGGTGCTTGACACGATATTGTCTCTTCAACAAGTCACTCCTTGTAGTTTCTGGCACTGATGTGTGGGTTCGTGCCATGTATACCCCTCTTGTTCGGCATTTGTTTCACAGTCTTGGCACTTGGGTCAACTATACTTCTTTGTAACAAACGCTCAGCTATTTGGCTGTTCTTCTTGGCCTTCCATTGTTTGTTTTTAGAATGTGGTAGTCACCACTGATGTATATAATGTATATATAGGATGTTGATATAGGTGCTTTACTGTAAGGCCCCTGTACTACAGGTACGGGGGTAGATCCCTGCCTGCTGGCTCCGCCCAATAGGCGGAGTATAAATATGTGTGCTCCCAGTTGTGGTAGTAGCTATTAGGGATATTACGGTATCCAGGTTGATGCTGTGGGAGGTACCTGAGACAGCAATATCATTGGTGAAGCCTGCCTGCTGGTTCCGCCCAGTAAGGCGGAGTATAAGAGCCTGTGTCTCCCTAGCAGCCGCATTCTGTACCTGCGCTGCTGGGGGAAACATCTAGTCCAATAAAGCCTTCAATTGTCATCCAATCTCGCTTCTGGAGTTATTGATCGAGCATCAATTTATTGGACTAGATTTTAAAGAATGGAGCTCCGAATCAAGCCGGAGTGTCTGCAACTCAGCCCCCACGCGGCAAACTCAGAGGCAACCTTCAAACACTGGCTGGCGTGCTTCAAAGGGTACCTCGGGATGGCCACAACTGCACCTACGGAGGACCAGAAACTGCAAGTTCTCCACTCGAGGGTGAGCCCAGAGATCTACACGGTCTCCGGGGGCGAACCGGGACCGCCACCCCAACTCCCTCCACGAGCCATGTGCGGCCAGCGGGCACCGCTATCTTCCTTTTCCAGAGCAACGTGCGGGCCCCGGGCGCCACCATCATGTTCCCCAGGTACCACGTGCGATGGATGGGCACCGCCATCTTGCACACCCCCAGCCATGTGCAATAAGTGGGCGCCGCCATCTTCGTTGGAGTCTCAGGACCCCGATTCGGATGACCACACACCGCCCGAGGAAAACCTGCAACTTTTGCCACGACTTGCCTCGGTGACCCTGTACCAGTCTCGGCCCCAAACGCTCTCGACCGCGACAAGGACTGTGCTCATCAATGGGCACAAAACATTGATACACTCCAACACGGTAAGGCGCTGTTCTCTTCCCATCCACCCAGTTAACCAAAAAATCTCCCTGGCCTCCGAGTCTCACTCTGTAGAGATCAAAGGGTTCTGCGTAGCGAACCTCACAGTCCAGGGAAGGGAATTAAAAAATTTCCGCCTCTACGTCCCCCCTCACCTCTGTGCTGCCACGCTCCTAGGGTTAGTTTTCCAATGTAACCTCCAGAGTTTAACTTTTAAATTCAGCGGCCCTATACCCCCCCTCACTGTCTGCAACCTCACGACCCTCAAGGTCGATCCGCCTTCCCTTTTTGCGAACCTCACCCCGGATTGCAAACCCGTCGCCACCAGGAGCAGACGGTACAGTGCCCAGGACTGGACCTTCATTAGGTCGGAAGTCCAGCGGTTACTGAAGGAAGGTATTATTGAGGCTAGCAACAGTCCCTGGAGAGCTCAAGTAGTGGTTGTAAAGACCGGGGAGAAGCATAGGATGGTCATCGATTATAGCCAGACCATCAACAGGTCTACGCAGCTCGACGCGTACCCCCTCCCCCGCATATCTGATGTGGTCAATCAGATTGCACAATACAAGGTCTTTTCCACGGTGGATCTAAAGTCCGCCTACCACCAGCTCCCCATCCGCCCTAGCGACCACAAATACACGGCATTCGAAGCAGATGGGCGGCTCTACCACTTCTTAAGGGTTCCCTTCGGTGTCACAAATGGAGTCTCGGTCTTCCAACGAGAGATGGACCGAATGGTTGACCGGTACGGTTTGCGGGCCACGTTTCCGTACCTCGATAACGTCATCATCTGCGGCCACGACCAGCAGGACCACGACACCAACCTCCGAAAATTCCTCCATACCGCAAAAATCCTTAATCTAACCTACAACAAGGACAAATGGATGTTCAGCACCGATCGCCTAGCCATCTGCAGCTACGTAGTGCATGATGGAGTTATAGGCCCAGATCCCGAATGCATGCGCCCCCTTATGGAGTTCCCCCTTCCTCACTGCTCCAAGGCCCTGAAACACAGCTTGGGATTTTTTTCATATTATGCCCAGTGGGTCCCCAACTATGCGGACAAGGCCCGCCCACTAATTCAATCCACGGTTATTCCCCTGTCGGCAGAGGCCCGCCAGGCCTTCAGCCGCATCAAAGCGAACATTGCAAAGGCTACGATGCATGCAATCGATGAATCCCTTCCCTTCCAAGTCGAGAGCGACGCGTCCGACGTAGCTCTGGCGGCCACCCTCAACCAAGCAGGCAGACCCGTGGACTTCTCACGCACCCTCCACGCTTCAGAAATCCGCCATTCCTCAGTTGAAAAGGAGGCCCAGGCCATAGTAGAAGCTGTGCGGCACTGGAGGCATTACCTGGCCGGCAGGAGATTCACTCTCCTCACTGACCAACGGTCGGTTGCTTTCATGTTCGATAATGCACAGTGGGGCAAGATAAAGAACGATAAGATCTTACGGTGGAGGATCGAGCTCGCCACCTACAATATGAGATCTTGTATCGTCCCGGGAAGCTAAACGAGCCTCCTGATGCCCTATCCCGCGGCACATGTGCCAACGGACAAGTGGACCGACTCCGGGCCCTCCACAAGGACCTCTGCCACCCAGGGGTCACTCGATTCTTCCATTTCATCAAGACCCGCAACCTGCCCTACTCCATCGAGGAGGTCAGGACCGCCACCAGGAACTGCCAAATCTGCGCGGAGTGCAAGCCGCACTTCTACAGGCCAGAGAAAGCCTGTTAAAGGCTTCCCATCCCTTTGAATGCCTCAGTATGGGCTTCAAAGGCCCCCTCCCCTCCACCGACCGCAACACGTACTTCCTGAACGTGATTGACGAGTACTCCCGGTTCCCATTCGCCATCCCCTGCCCCGACATGACCGCAGCCACCGTCATAAAAGCCCTCCACAGTATCTTTACACTGTTTGGTTTCTCCGCCTACATACACAGTGATAGGGGGTCCTCCTTTATGAGCAACGAACTGCGTCAATTCCTGCTCAGCAAGGGCATTGCCTCGAGCAGGATGACCAGTTACAACCCCCAGGGAAACGGACAGGTAGAGAGGGAGAACGGAACGGTCTGGAAGACCGTCTTACTGGCCCTACGGTCCAGGAATCTCCCAGTCTCCTGCTGGCAGGAGGTCCTTCAGGATGCTCTCCACTCCATCCGATCACTGCTGTGTACCACGACCAAGCAAACACCTCACGAACGTCTCCTTGTCTTCCCTAGGAAGTCCTCCTCCGGGACCTCGCTCCCAACCTGGCTGGCAGCTGCTGGATCCATCCTGCTCCGCAAACACGTGTCTGCACACAAGTCAGACCCATTGGTCGAGAGGGTCCACCTCCTTCACGCTAACCCTCAATACGCCTACGTGGCGTACCCCGACGGTGACAGGACACGGTCTCCCTACGGGACCTGGCGCCCGCTGGATCTCCACCCACACCCCCACCACCAACCCCACCCTCCCTCCCACTGGCGCACCCCACAGCAGCCCCCTTCCCAGGTGGATCGGTCCTCCCACCGGTCCCATCTAGGGGTGATGAAGCTGCTGAAGAAGCCAAAGTCACGCTTCCGGAGCCACGGATGCCCGAGACGGCGCCTGCATCACCGCCGAAACTGCGACGGTCGCAGAGGACCACCTGATCGACTAATTGCTTCATTTTGAATGTAAATAATTACTGTAAATAGTTGCGACATGTGACGAGGCAAAAACACTGTGCTAATGTATACCGGGTACCACCATAACCTCAACCTCTACCACTGTATAACGCGAGACCACTAGGACTCTTTTTTTTAACAGGGGGTGAATGTGGTAGTCGGTATTAGGGGTATTACGGTATCCAGGTTGATGCTGTAAGACCATTGGTGTGGGAGGTACCTGAGACAGCAATATCATTGGTGAAGCCTGCCTGCTGGTTCCGCCCAGTAAGGCAGAGTATGAGAGCCTGTGTCTCCCTAGCAGCCGCATTCTGTACCTGCGCTGCTGGGGGAAACATCTAGTCCAATAAAGCTTTCAATTGTCATCCAATCTCGCTTCTGGAATTATTGATCGAGCATCACCAGTACAGCAGCCATTTCGTCAGCTGCTGTAGGAGGCCACACATCTCAGTGTAATAAAGCCTCGATTACATCCTACTCTCGTCTTTGTGTAATTGATCGTGCATCAATTTATTACACTGAGTTTTTCAGAAGATGGACCTCCGCATCAAGCCGGATCGCCTGCAGCTGCATCCGCAAGCAGACAACGCTAAAAAGGACTTTGAACATTGGCTAGCCTGTTTTGAAGCGTACATCGGGTCTGTGCCAGATGAAATTCCAGAAGCACAGAAGCTCCAAATCCTTTACACGGGGCTGAGCTCCAACGTCTTTCCACTTGTCCAGGACACGCCAACCTACACCGAGGTCTTGGCGCTACTGAAGGAAAACTACGCTCTGCGGACTAACACACTCTACGCCAGACACCTCCTCACCATGTGGCGTCAACTTCCCAGTGAGTCAGTGGAAGATTTCTGGCGCGCCCTGCTCCCCCTAGTTAGAGACTGTGACTGTCAGGCCATTTTGGCCACGGAACACTCGAGTTTGCTAATGAGAGACGCATTTGCTATGGGCATAGGGCCTGACTACATCCGCCAGCGCCTCCTAGAGGGGCCACGCTCGGCCTTGCGGCGACCACAAAACTAGCGCTTTCACTTACGGTCGCATCACGCAACATTCAGGCCTATGCCCCCGACCGCGCGGCCCACCCCACCTATGCATCATGGACTCCGCAGACGGCCGCCCCATCGTGAACCCCACCAGCGACCGCCCTCAGCCAATCCCACGCCTGTGCCGCGCGGCAGCCAACCAACCCCGGGGGGCCCAAATGCTACTTCTGTGGGCAGTCAAAACACCCCCGACAGCGCTGCCTGGTGCCGACCGCCCTCTGCAAGGCCTGTGGCAAGAAGGGACATTTCGCTGCAGTGTGCCAGGCCCGCTCAATCGCCGCTATTATCCTGGCACCCACCACATGCAGACAGTGGGCGTCGCCATCTTCCCCTCCTAAGACCACGTGCGGCCCATGGGCGCCACCATCTTGTTCCTCCCAGGACCAACGGGTGCCGCCATCTTGTTTTCCCCACGACACGTGCGGCCCGTGGGCACCGCCATCTTACCCGACTCAGGACCCATGCCCATCGGGCACCTCATCCAGCCGCTCATCTCCTGCAACCGCCAACGACCAGCCGCATCGCGCCTCAGTCACGATTGACCAGTCTCGACCACACAACCTCGCGACTGCTTCAACTAAAGTGAAGGTCAACGGGCACGAGATCTCCTGCCTGCTGGACCAGGAGCACGGAGAGCTTCATTTACCCCGTTACGGTAAGGCGCTGCTCCCTCGCAGTACATCCCGCTAACCAGAGAATCTCCCTGGCCTCCGGGTCCCACTCCGTGGCGATCCGGGGGTACTGCATCGCCGCTCTCACTGTCCAGGGCATGGAGTTCAGCGGCTTCTGCCTCTACGTCCTCCCCAACCTCTGCGCTGCCTTGCTACTCGGCCTGGACTTCCAGTGCAACCTCCAGAGCCTAACCCTGAAATTCGGCGGGCCCCTACCATCCCTTACTGTGTGTGGCCTTGCGACCCTTAAGGTCGACCCACCTTCCCTTTTTGCAAACCTAACCCCGGATTGCAAACCCGTCGCCACCAGGAGCAGACGGTACAGCGCCCAGGACCGGCCCTTCATCAGGTCTGAAGTCCAGCGGCTGCTTCGGGAAGGCATCATCGAGGCCAGCAACAGCCCCTGGAGAGCCCAAGTGGTAGCGGCCAAAACTGGGGAGAAAAACAGGATCGTCATTGACGACAGTCAGACCATCAATCGGTACACGCAGCTCGACGCGTACCCCCTCCCACGCATATCTGATTTGGTCAATCAGATTGCACAGTACCGGGTCTTCCCAACAATAGACCTGAAATCTGCCTACTACCAGCCCCCCATCCGCAAGGCGGACCGCCCATACACTGCCTTCGAGGCAGACGGCCGCCTTTACCACTTTCTTAGGGTTCCCTTCGGCATCACCAACGGGGTCTCGGTCTTCCAACGGGAGATGGACCGAATGGTTGACCGGTACGGGCTGCGGGCCACTTTCCCGTACCTGGACAATGGTACCATCTGCAGCCACGAACAGCAGGACCATGACGCCAACCTTGCCAAATTTCTCCACACCGCCACTCTCCTCAACCTCACGCGTAACAAGGAGAAGTGCGTGTTCAGCACGAACCGCTTAGCCATCCTCGGCTATGTGGTCCAGAACAGAGGTCTGGGGCCCGACCCCGATTGCATGTGCCCCCTCATGGAACTCCCCTCCCCCACTGCCCCAAGGCCCTCAAACGTTGCCTGAGGTTTTTTTCGTATTACTCCCAGTGGGTCCCAAACTATGCGGACAAGGCCCGCCCACTCATTCAATCCACTGTTTTTCCTCATATCGGCCGAGGCTCACCAGGCCTTTGACCGTATCAAGGCCGACATCACCAAGGCCGCAATGCACGCGGTCAACGAGACGCTCCCCTTCCAAGTCGAGAGCGATGCATCAGACGTCGCTCTGGCCGCCACTCTCAACCAGGCAGACAGGCCCGTGGCATTCTTTTCCCGCACCCTCCATGCCTCCGGAATTCGGCACTCCTCCGTCGAAAAAGAGGCCCAAGCCATCGTTGAAGCTGTGTGGCATTGGAGGAATTACCTGGCCAGAAGGAGATTCACTCTCCTCACTGACCAACAGTCGGTTGCCTTCATGTTTAATAATACACAGCGGGGCAAGATCTTGAGGTGGAGGATCAAGCTCTCTACCTTTGATTACGAGATTTTGTATCGCCCCGGTAAGCTCAACGAGCCCCCCGATGCCCTGTCCTCAGGTACATATGCCAGCGCACAAGTGCACCGACTCCGGACCCTGCACGACAACCTCTGTCACCCAGGGGCCACACGTTTTTACCATTTCACCAAGGCCCGCAACCTGCCCTACTCCATCGAGGAAGTCAGGGCTATCACCAGAGACTGCCAGGTCTGCGCGGAGTGTAAACCGCAATTCTACCGGCCAGACCGTGCATGCCTGGTGAAGGCCTCCCACCCCTTTGAACGCCTCAGCGTGGACTTCAAAGGGCTCCTCCCCTCCACCGACCGTCACACATATTTTCTCAGTGTGATCGATGAACATTCCCGATTCCCCTTTGCCGTCCCATGCCCCGACATGACGTCTGCCACCGTCGTCAATGCCCTCAACACCATCTTCGCTCTGTTCGGCTTCCCCGCCTACGTCCACAGCGACCGGGGATCCTCATTCATGAGCGATGAGCTGCGCTAGTACCTGCTCACAAGGGGCATTGCCTCGGCAGCTACAACCCCAAGGGAAACAGGAGAGGAGAGGGAGAATGGGATGGTCTGGAGGGCTGCCCAGCTGGGCCGACAGTCAGAAAGCTCCCGGCCTCCCGCTGGCAGGGGGTCCTCCCCGACGCATTTCACTCCATTCGGTCGCTCCTGTGCACCACGACTAATGAAACCCCCCATGAACGTTTCTTTTGCCTTCCCTGGGAAGTCCACCTCCGGGGTTTCGCTCCCAATGTGGTTGGCAGCTCCGGGACCCGTTCTCCGCCGTAGACACGTCCACTCCACAAGGCGGACCCATTGGTTGAGAGGGTACAGCTACTTCACGCCAACCCGCAGTACGCCTACGTAGCGTACCCCGATGGCCGCCAAGACACAGATTCCCTCAGGGACCTGGCACCAGCTGGTTCCACACACACACACCCTCCAACCCGGTGCCACCCTCCCTCTCCCCGGCGCACCCCACCGCAGCCCCCGCTCCAGGACAATCCGTCCTCCCCTTGCTCACACCCGGGGATGAAGAAGTTTTGGACACGCTCCCGGAGTCACCCAAGACCAAGCCACCGTCGGAGTCGCCACCAGCACTGCGGCGCTCCCAACGACAGATCAAGGCACCGGACCGCCTGAATTTGTAATATTATCTGTACTTTTAAAACACAACTTTCTGTATATAGTTCTCCACCACCCCCGCCGGACTCATTTTTTTAACAGGTGGTGAATGTGGTAATCGCCACTGATGTATATATTGCATATATAGGCTGTTGATATATGTGCTTTACGGTAAGGCCCCTGTACTACAGGTACAGGGGTAGATTCCTGCCTGCTGGCTCCGCCCAGTAGGCGGAGTATAAATATGTGTGCTCCCAGTACAGCAGCCATTTCGTCAGCTGCTGTAGGAGGCCACACATCTCAGTGTAATAAAGCCTCGATTACATCCTGCTCTCGTCTTTGTGTAATTGATCATACATCATAGAAATCATCATGGACTGCTGGTGAAAATCTGGCAGCGCGTGATGATCCAATTCACAGCAGATAGACTGAGAGGCTGCTACACACTGAAACCATTCTTGATTGAGCATTGTCCACATCATAACACAGTAAACATTGTCCCTGCAGAATCTGTATATACTTTGCTCTGATTAATCTCTGAATAGCACCACAGGACAAAATAGGATGGACTGGAAGAGTCTCCTGCAATTTGGATAATCTTAATAAAGCATGCTTTTTAAAAAAATTATTTTGGCAAGAGAATCTGGATATTGAAAACAGATGGTGGGATTTTCTGGTCGTGCCCGCTCTGAGGTCAGAAATACCCGCTTGAGGTCAACGGGCCTTTAAATGGCCCATCAAATTTTCAGTCCCGCCCGCAACAATTTATGCAGTGGGCAGGAGTAGAAAATCTACCCCAAAGTATTTCCTTGAAAATATATTGTGTCTAATATTCCATAGAATCCCTCAAGTGCAGAAGGAGGCCATTTGGCCCATCGAGTCTGCACCGACCCTCTGAAAGAGCAGCCAACTAGGCCCACTCCCCAGCCCTATCCCTGGAACCCCACCTAACTTGCACATCTTTGGACTCTAAGGGGGAAGTTCTAGCAAGGCTAATCCAGCTGACCTGCACATGCTTGGACTGTGGGAGGAAATCGGAGCACCCAGAGGAAACCCACACAGACATGGGGAGAACGTGCAAACTCCGCACAGTCACCCAAGGTCGGAATTGAAGGTCTCTCGTGCTGCGAGCCACCGTGCCATCCTATCTTGTTAGCTGTAACATTTTTGGATCTATCGCGTGAAATGAACTGGGACTGAATAACCACAATCCATGGAATGACTGCAGAGATTTGTGCGCAAAAGCCCGAGCACTGTGGAAACGGCCCAGCTGTGATCATAGAATTTACAGTGCAGAAGGAGGCCATTTGGCCCATCGAGTCTGCACCGGCCCTTGGAAAGAGCACCCTATTTAAGCCTACACCTCCACTGGAACCCCGTAACCCCACCTAATCTTTTGGACACTAAGGGGCAATTTGGCATGGCCAGCTTTTGTGCACAGCTTTGGACCGTGGGAGGAAACCGGAGCACCCAGAGGAAACCCACGCAGACACGGGGAGAAAGTGCAAACTCCACACAGTCACCCGAGGCCGGAATTGAACCCGCGATCCTGACGCTGTGAGGCAGCAGTGCTAACTGCTGTGCCACCATGCCGCCTGATCTCAACCGACGGGCCTAAGTGTACAATCTTAATCCCTAAGAAGGTTTATCCTGAGAATTCATTCAGATAGCAATATTAGCTAACCTTTTTAAAAAATATATTTATTCAAATTTTCCAACAAATTTTCAACAAACCCCCCCTCAACAAGAAAAGAAGAAACAAAAACACAACAATCAGAAATTATACATTGGATTTCCCCCGTATACAATAACCCCCCATATAACATTTAAAAGCACAAATCGGGGAAAACCCCCACCTTCACCCATACGCCACTCCAAAAGAAACCCCCCCTCCGCACCCCCCCCCCCCCCCCCCCCACACACACACCCCCGCCCCGCCCCTGGGCTGCTGCTGCTGACCTCCTCCTAACGCTCCGCGAGATAGTCTAGGAGCGGTTGCCACCGCCTGAGGAACCCTTGCACAGACCCTCGCAAGGCAAACTTTATCCTCTCCAGCTTGATGAACCCTGCCATGTCATTGATCCAAGCTTCCACACTCGGGGGCTTCGCATCTTTCCATCGTAGCAAAATCCTCCGCCGGGCTACCAGGGACGCAAAGGTCAGAATACCGGCCTCTTTCGCCTCCTGCACTCCCGGCTCGTCCGATACCCCAAATAATGCCAATCCCCGGCTCGGCTTGATCCGGGCGTTCACCACCTTGGACATAGTCCTCGCAAAACCCCTCCAAAACCCATCCAGCGCCGGGCACGACCAGAACATATGGACGTGATTTGCCGGGCTCCCCGAGCACCTCCCACATCTGTCCTCCACCCCAAAGAACCTACTCAACCTCGCCCCTGTCATATACGCTCTGTGAGTAACTTTGAACTGTATTAGGCTGAGCCTGGCGCAAGAGGAGGAAGAATTAATCCTACTCAGGGCATCAGCCCACAGACCCTCATCTATCTCCTCCCCAAGCTCCTCCTCCCACTTGCCCTTTAACTCCTCCACCGAGGCCTCCTCCTCTTCCTGCAGCTCCTGGTAAATCGCCGAAACCTTGTCTTCTCCAACCCATACACCCGAAATCACCCTGTCCTGAAGCCCACGTGCCGGAAGCAGCGGGAATTCCCTCACCTGCCGCCTCACAAACGCCCTCACTTGCATGTACCTGAAAACGTTTCCCGGGGTAGCCCAAACCTCTCCTCCAGTGCCCCTAGGCTCGCAAATGTCCCATCGATGAACAGGTCCCCTATTCTTCTAATCCCCGCCCGATGCCAGTTCTGAAACCCCCCATCCATCCTTCCCGGGACGAACCGATGATTCTCCCGAATCGGTGACCAAACCTAGGCTCCCACCTCGCCCCTGTGTCGCCTCCACTGCCCCCAGATCTTCAGCGCCACCGCCACCACCGGACTCATGGTGTACCTTGTCGGCAAGAGCGACAGCAGTGCCGTCATCAGCGCCCTCAGGCTCGTGCCCACACAGGACGCCATCTCTAGCCTCTTCCATGCCATCCCCTCTCCCTCCATTACCCACTTACGGATCTTCAGCCGCCACCACCGGGCTCGTGGTGTACCTTGTCGGCTGCCACTACCTCCACTTCCCCCTCCACCGAGGGCATCATAATCACATTGAGGAGCCTCTGCACATTTGTATTTAGCTGCCTACCCTTCACAAATCCCGTCTGGTCCTCATGAATCACCCCCGGGACACAGTCTTCAATTCTCGTAGCCAGCACCTTCGCCAGGAACTTAGCGTCAACATTGAGGAGCGAGATCGGTCTATACTACCCACACTGCAATGGATCCTTGTCCCGCTTCAAGATCAAAGAAATCAGCACCCTGGACATTGTCGGGGGCAAGGTCCCCCCCCTCCCTCGCCTTGTTAAAAGTCCTCACTAGCGACGGGCCCAGCAGGTCCACGTATTTCCTGTAAAATTCAACCGGGAACCCATCCGGCCCCGGGACCTTCCCCGCCTGCATGCTTCCCAATCCTTTAACCAGCTCCTCCAGCCCAATCGGCGCCCCCAAACCAGCCACCTCCTCCTCCTCCACCCTCGGGAACCTCAGCTGATCCAGGAATCGTCGCATCTCCTCCTCCCCTGCTGGGGGCTCAGACCTGTACAGATCCCCATAGAAGTCCCTAAATACCTCGTTTATTCTCAGCCCACTCTGCACCGTATTCCCCCCTCTATCCTTGACTCCACCAATCTCCCTCGCTGCCTCCCTCTTATGAAGCTGATGTGCCAGCATCCGACTCGCCTTCTCCCCATACTCATACGCCGCCCCCTGTGCTTTCCTCCACTGTGCCTCTGCTTTCCCCGTGGTCAACAGGTCGAATTCCGTCTGGAGGTTCAAAGTAGCCCCTCCTCGGGGGCCTCTGCATACCTCCTGTCCACCCTTAAAATCTCCCCCACCAACCTCTCCCTCTCCCTCCCCTCTCTCTTCTCCCTATGGGCCCTAATGGAGATTAGCTCTCCCCTGACCACCGCCTTCAAAGCCTCCCAAACTACCCCCACCTGCACCTCCCCGTTGTCGTTGGCCTCCAAGTATCTTTCAATACACCCCCGCACCCGCCCGCACACCCCCTCATCCGCCAACAGTCCCACTTCGAGGCGCCACAGCGGATGCTGGTCCCTCTCCTCCCCCAACTCCAGCTCCACCCAATGCGGGGCGTGGTCCTAGATGGCTATGGCCGAATACTCCGTTCCCTCCACTTTCGGGATTAGCGCCCTACTCAAAATGAAAAAGTCTATCTGGGAGTAGGCTCATTGGATGTGGGAAAAGAAGGAAAATTCCTTGGCCAGCGGCCTGGCACACCTCCATGGATCCACTCCCCCCATCTGGTCCCTAAACCCCCTGAGCACCTTGGCTGCAGCCGGCCTCATACCCGTCCTGGACCTAGAACGGTCCAGTGCTGGGTCCAGCACCGTGTTGAAGTCCCCCCCCCCCATTATCAAGCTTCCTACCTCCAGATCCGGAATCCGACCCAGCATGCGTTTCATAAAGCCGGCATCATCCCAATTCGGGGCATATACGTTCACCAGTACCACCCGCAGCCCCTGCAACCTACCGCTCATCATCACATATCGACCTCCATTATCCACTACAATATTCAGTGCCTCGAACGACACCCGCTTCCCCACCAGTATTGCAACCCCTCTGTTCTTCGCATCCAGCCCTGAATGAAAGACCTGCCCTACCCATCCCTTTCTCAGCCTAACCTGATCTGCCACCTTCAGATGTGTCTCCTGGACATAACCACGTCTGCCTTCAGTCCCTTTAAGTGCGCAAACACCCGGACCCTCTTGACCGGCCCGTTCAGGCCCCTCACATCCAAAGTTAGCAGACGGATTGGGGGGCTACTCGCACCCCCCCCCCCCCCCACCCTGCTGACTAGCCATCTCCTTTTCTAGGCCAGCCACGTGCCCGCGCCTCCCGCACCCTCCAGTCCCCCAGGCGGCAGACTCCCGCCCCGACTACCTCTCCCACTTCCAGCTCCCCTTTGGCCAATGCAGCAGCAACCCAGTTCCCCCCCTCCCCCCTCCTCCCCCCTTCCCCCCACTAGATCCTCATCTAGCCATTTTGCTCCCCCCATGACACTCCCGTAAGTCAGCTGACTCCTGCTGACCCCGGTCTCTCCCGCCTCCCATCGACCCCCCAGTGTGAGAATCCCCCCACCCCTTGGTAGTCAGTGTGTACTCCTCTCCAGCACCGCCCTTCCACCCCCCCCGTCCCCACCCCCATCCTTCCCTAACACGGGGAAAAAGCCCGCGCTTTCCTGAGCAGGTCCCCCCCCCTCTGGTGCAGCTCCTTTTTGGGGCCTTACCCCAACTCCGCATCCCCAGGCCTCCACCCCCCCTCTTCCTCCGTGGGGCCCTGCCCCTCCAACACCAACGCCCACACTCTCCCACAGCCCCCACATCAAATCCATTCACCCATCCCCACCTAGCACCAAAACAAAAAGAACATTCCCCAAACGCAGTAAACACAGTAAACATCCCCCCACAACAAACCCTCAGTTTGAGTCCAACTTTTCAGTCTGGATAAAGTTCCATGCCTCATCAGGCGTTTTAAAATAGTGGTGCCGATCTTGGAACCTGACCCACAATCGCGCTGGCTGCAGCATCCCGAACATCACCCAATTCCGATGGAGCACCGCCTTAGCCCGGTTAAAACCAGCCCTCTTCTTAGCCACCTCCGCACTCCAGTCCTGGTAGATTCGGATCTCCGTGTTCTCCCACCTGCTGCTCCGCTCTTTTTTGGCCCATCTCAGGACACACTCTCTGTCCATAAGGCGGTGAAACCTCACCACTACATCCCTTGGCGGCTTGTTGGCTTTGGGTCTCCTTGCCAGGACCCGATGAGCCCGATCCAGCTCCAGGGGCCTCAGGAAAGCTCCCGCGCCCATCTGCGAATTGAGCATCGTGCCCATATATGCCCCGGCATCGGGCCCCTCCACTCCTTTAGGAAGACCCAGAATCCGAAGATTCTTCCTCCTCGACCTATTCTCCAGGTCCTCAAATTTTTCCGCCCACCTCTTGTGCAGCGCCTTGTGCGCCTCCACCTTCACCGCCAGGCCCAAGATCTCGTCCTCGTTCTCCGAGGCTTTTTGCCGCACCTCCCGGATCGCCGCCCCTTGGGCCTTCTGGGTCTCCACAAGTTTCTCAATCGCTGCCTTCATTGGCACCAGCATTTCTGTCCTCAGCTCCTCAAAGCAGCGTTTAAGAAACTCCTGCTGCTCCTGCGACTACTGCGCTTGGTCTCTGCCCGCCGCCATCTTGCTTTTCCTCCCTCGCACTTTCCGCTGCACCAGGATCACTTTTTTAACCGCTCCACTCCTGGTCCAATCCATATACTGTCGGGGTGACCTTGCTATCACCTTCCCACACTGGAAGCCATCGAACAATTGCCATTGGGGTCCCTCTGAAGAGCCCAAAAGTCCGTTCCCGGCGGGAGCTGCTGAACGTGCGACCTACCTAGGCATAGCCGCAACCGGAAGTCCCAATATAAGCTAACCTTATTCATTCATTTCTCTTTATAGATTTAGGAGCATTTCATAGTAGATTACTGTGATTGCAAAAATAATAAGCTGTGCCCTTATTAAAAACTGCAAATAAATCAGTATATAACTAAATATAGATCATGTATTTATTATCCCTGTTAGGCTGAAAAGTTAGTGTTTTTGTTGTTGAATATTTAAAAAAATAATTTATGCCAACTTTGTTGGAAATAGTCTACCTTATTTCACAGGAAGTCAAGCAAATATTGGCTGGACAAAGTGACAAGAGGGAGCAAGGGAGTCTATGGAAATGTTAAATACTGGAGCATTTAGAAAATGCCGGAAACATGCTCAGGCGATCAGGCAGCATCTGCGGAGGGAGAAACAGAGTTAATGTTTCATCAGACCTGGCAGACGTTGCCGAAGAGACGAGTTTTAAGCAAATGTCAGGGTAGGGAATGTGAGGAGGGAAGGGAAGGTCTATGATAGGCTAGAATGCAGGGATGATTAAATGGCAAAGGCTGCAGAGGTGGCAATAGAACAACAAAAGATCTGCCTGGAGTAGCAGATAATGATAAAAACATAATAATTAACACCAATGTCCAAAGAGGTGGAAGCATTGATTATGACCTGAAGCTCTTGAACTCAATGTTGAAATCACCGTGGGGTAAGTTGGAGACAAAGACAGTCACTGAGGAAGGAAATATGGCTGTGGAAGCGAGTCTTGGTAAATACCTTGTCCAACACTAAGAGAGAAATGGAAAGCAGTGAAGGTGGATAGCGGGGGAGTGTGGCCATCTGGACTCGAAACTTTTGTTCTTGTCTCTCCTTACAGATGCTGCCAGACCTGCTGAGATTTTCCAGCATTTTCTCTTTTGATTCCAGTTTGCTTTACAGCCAAATATTTTGTATTGATGTGTAATCAATGTTGCACAGTAGGAAATAAGTCAGCCAATTTACACAACAGCCATGTCCAATAAACAGTAACAATGTGTCACATTTTTAATATTCTTTGAATAAATTCTACATGAAGGGATGTTGTATTTGAGGTTGGCCGTAGCCAGGAGACAACTTGTTACTCATCTTGATCTTTATATTCTTTCTAAGCTTTATTAATTTGAATGAATTAGGAATAACTGAAGCCGATACCCCATTATTTAACACTGCCTCTTTGCTTCTTTGTCGAGCCGCTGTTACTTGTCTTCCTGTAGAGGCAGCAATTTGTCGATTTTTTTTTTTTGGCTACTTCTAACAAAGTTGCCATGAATTGTTTTTTTTTCAAATTCAATAACAGAAAACTAACCTTTCGCCCTAACGTGGTTAAAAATACATGATGCATAGTTAGCGAAACATTGATTTTTTTTTTCTATATTTTGCGACTGTGGCCTGTGCAGCGGGTCAATTATTCTGCCCCCCCTCCCCCCCACCCCGCCCCCCCGCCCCCAAGAAAAGTCAGTTTCGGGAGGGTGTGTGTTTGAAACTCACCCAAACTGCACAAAGCATAATTTGACTGAATTTCGGATTAGTTCAGCTCATTTGCATTAAATAAACAGCCTCCACCAGTCCAGGTCCCAAAGTCAGCTCCATCAGCTACAGCAGCCAATTGGCCTCCAGCCTGATGGTGCAGCCCTGCTGAACACGAGGGAGAAATTTTATCCGAGGTGCTAAAAGATGCTCGCAGATCCTTTCTCAGAATCTCCAGCGTGACGGGGACTATCCAACAAACATTTGCCAAGTTTCCAAGGGTGGATTTCTTTTCTGTCGGACACCAGGCTGAATGCCTAAAACGGCGGCGGAGGCCCTTATGACTTCACCCCCACGTCGGTTCCATTGAATTTTTGTGTTCCCACCTGTTTCCTGGACGCTTCAGGAAATACCCAGCCCAGCACTACATGGATCCATTCAAATCTCCCTCCTGCCTTGTGCCCCAGAAGCCAGCCCAGTGAGGCCATTAGGCAGAGAAAGATCTACCTCCCTGTAGTCCAATATGTGTCCACAATTTTATATAGCTACTGAAAGATATGTAACATTTGAACCAATGTTTAAACCATTGCAGCTTAGAGCTGTAGTAAGAGCCTGTGTGCAAATGATGTACTGATGAAGAGATTAAATAACAGATAAACGCCCGAGGTAAACATTTATTATTCTACGGTACTACAAATTACTTTGGAGCCTCTTCAGAAGATGTGCTCTGAGGGCACAAGGCATTGGTTTGATGTTGCTGTGACTGACAGGCCCCCTCTGTTTTGCTTCTAATATTCAGCGTATGTCAGAATAGACCACACTGCCAATTTAGTATGAAGTAACTATGCCTGGGGAGAATAAAATAGAAGTTTACAGAAACGTGAGGCTTTTATAAGAACTAATGCCTCTATGGGATAGTATAGTTTATGATACTGACTCAAATGCAAGAATGTAAACAGTAATCTGCTGAAAATACATCATCTGTGAAGAAAGCCCAACAACAAATGCAGATGGCTATTGATTATCCTCTGATAACATCCACTTTCACCAATAAATGGAACCCCATGTTGCAAAATTGAAAGAAGGTGTTAATGCGATGATCAGGGGCTGTTTAGCACAGGGCTAAATCGCTGGCTTTGAAAGCAGACCAAGGCAGGCCAGCAGCACGGTTCAATTCCCGTACCAGCCTCCCCGAACAGGTGCCGGAATGTGGCGACTAGGGGCTTTTCACAGTAACTTCATTTGAAGCCTACTTGTGACAATAAGCGATTTTCATTTCATTTCATGGGTGTAACTTGAATTTGATGCCAGGGAACAGTTATTCATTATAAAAATGCTGATGGTAGAAGGCTGTTGCTCCTACAATTCTGAAACGGTTTGTGTTTTGCATCCACTCTGGATGTGATCAAACAAACGTCTCCCGCTTTGAATGAAAACAGTCTGAATTCTAAAGTGTCTTTAAAGGTGAATCTGCGCACTCTCCATGGAATCTGCTTGATTCAGTGACTCCTTTCCTCCTAAACAGCAGCCAAAGCTCACTCATTCATTGATCTCTTCCTGGTTAAGACCATAAGACATAGAAGATGAATCAGGCCATTCGGCCCATCACGTCTGCACCTCACTCCAATCATCGTTGATATGTTATGGGGCAGGCTTATGAGTGTGCAAAAAAATGAAATTGCCTGACTATTTCTGGGTTTCTTAAAATAAATTTAGAGTACCCAATTCTTTTCTTTCCCCAACTAAATGGCAATTTAACGTGGCTAACCCGCCTACCCTGTACATGTTTTTTGGGTTGTGCGGGGTGTGCAGACTCCACACGGACAGTGACCCAGGGCCGGGATTGAACCTCAGCGGGTCCTCAGCGCCGTGAAACAGCAGTGCTAACCACTGCATCACCGTGCTGCCCACGAACAATTCTGTTTGTACAAGTTGAGTTTTCCGTGGATTTGCGCTGTTGTGCAGTTTCCCTTCTCCGTTCTAGCTCACGGGAAGCCCAGGCCATTCCTGTGGCGGTGTCACTGCCATTGCCAGTGTGAAACACGATTTTTGCTCCCACAGCTCTGGGACCACACAAGCATTCTAAAAAAATCTTCACTGAATTTCCCAATTTTACAAGTTACAGCTGTGAGGGAGGAAGGGGTACAAACATCAGGGATGGAGCTGTCTACTCGCATTTAAGTGACGCGTATGAAATATGTGAATCTCACCACAATCTACCAATCTTTTTCCTGATCTATTTTGCCCACAGGGATTAGGAGTCACTGTTAATCTACTGCCTTTGTGCAATGATTTCTAACCTAGTCCTTGACAGGCTTGAACCGGAAGGCTGCAGCTGCAAGAAATGGCTGAAATGAAAATAATGACAGAAGAGCAATTAGGTTAAGACCCAAGTATCAGACAGTGATACACCTGAATGTTACTGACCAGAAAAGATGTTTACTACCTTGTTTTGTATTCTTCTTTTTGACAGGATTAAATAGTTCATATTCACCATCAAATGAAATTAAGTGTAAAGTTTGTTAATCTAATTACGGTGACTGTGCCAGTCTTTTCTTAGCAATTGGCAGCAAACTTCAAATACCCTAAGAGCCGTTTGCTTTTACTGTGTGTGCTATTTGCCGTAATAGAGGATACAGCTCCAGGGTCCCAGGTTCGATTCCCGGCTTGGGTCACGTGTGGAGTCTACACGTTCTCCCCGTGTCTGCGTGGGTTTCCTCCCGGTGCTCCAGTTTCCTCCCACAAGTCCCGAAAGACGTGCGTGTTAGATGAATTGGACACTCTGAATTCTCCCTCCGTATACCAGAACAGGTGCCGGAATGTGTTGACTAGGGGCTTTTCACAGTAACTTCATTGCAGTGTTAATATAAGCCTACTTGTGACAATAAAGATAAAGGTTGACGAGCATAAACTTCTGTTAAACAGCTCCACGTATTCTACATCTTTGTCCTACCACCTACAACAGGTGTGCACTCATAACTCCTACTCCTTGCTGTTCCTTCATGCCACAATCTTCTTTAACAGTGGCATACCATGGGGAGGCAGTGGCACAGTGGTAGTCAGTGGACTAATAATACAGCGGCCCAGGGAAATGCTCTGTGGATGCAGGTTCGAATCCCACCAGGGCAGATGGTGAAATTTGAATTCAATAAAAATCTGGAATTAAGAACCATAAAACGATTGTCATAAATAAACCCATCTGGTTCACTAATTCCTTTAGGGAAGGAAATCTGCCAACCTTACCTGGTCTTGCCAACATGTGGCTCCTGGTCCAATTTGGTTGACTTTTAAATGCCCTCAGGAATGGGCAATAAATACTAGCCCAACCTGCGATGCCCACATCCCATCCCATAAACCAATAAAAAAAACAAAGAGCCTTGTAACTAAATTTCCTAAAGATGTACACATGGAAATGTCAATCATAACCATGAAGCATTACTTGGATTAATATTAACAAATATAGCTATGATTTGATTTATTTCTGTTGGGGATGACTAGCTTAAAAAGACTGACACAATGTGTTGATGGAGCAAGAGTTGATAGCGAGCAGAGGACCATTTGTAACACAGTTTAACAAATGACCATGTGTTCTATCCCAGAAGTTTCAAACCAGCCAGTGCTTCTTCCATGGCTCCGTTGTGTTGCTTTATCTTCATCTTGTGCAGACAGGAATAGTCACATTTATCATTTCTGCTATTCGTTCCAGTAAAAATAGACTTACAAGGATACGATCGATCTTAATTTTGTCATGCCTTGTGGAAGAATATCTCTCGCTAAATAATTGCCAGAGCATTATTGGTGCTCTGAAGAATTGGCAGACTATTGAGCAGACCCAAAATAGAAAATAACTGTAAATAACTGATTCGGTAAATATGCTGAAAATAATGAAGTCTCTGAGACATAAATAAAACACGCATAGAGCCTCTTGAGCGTTTGATTTCCAGCCTCAATGCCTCCACAGTAATGCCATGCTAAAACATGATAGGCATATGCTTTTACTTTCAGAATTCAGCCAAATTGCACGTGCAAATCAAAATCCTGAACAATAGCATGGTTTAAGGCTCCGTAGAGTCCTGGAGCAACATGTTGTGGGTACTGTACTCATAGAACTATCAATATTGAACATTAAGTCGCTAAGGATCAAGGCTGTAGGTCAGGAAATTACCACAGACACAAAGCTAAATATACAATCTCCCTGTATCAGGCAATCACGATTTCCAGCAGATTTGAAATGACATGTTAACCACTTTAATTCAAAGAAGCTCTGTCTAAGGAGCGCAGTGTGTGCCATGGAAGAACCCGTGCTTTCTCTCCCCCCCCCCCTATTTTGGGTTGGGTTTTCCTATAATTGAGTGCATGTTTGACTAACTACGCTGAATTCTTTAGGTCAGTTGTTTGTAGAGACAAACTGATGGAAGGAAATAATTTACCTTATGGGATCAGTTACCTGATTTAGGAGTTTACTTTATAAAAAATTGCTTCGGAATGGTTCGGCGAGCTAACAGCTGCCACACAACAAAAAAAATCTGGTTTCCAAAACTAAACCATGTGTAGACTGAAGGGAAACATATGCACATTTTTTTGGGGTCCAAATTTTGCTTCGAGTAATTAAACACTTTCTCTTCACTTCCATTTTTTTGTGTGACAGGATTAAATAGTTCATATTCGCCATCAAATGAGATTAAGTGTAAAGTTTGTTAACCTAATTATGATGAGTGTGCCAGTCCTTTCTAGGCAATTGGCTGCAACGCTTATTTAATAGTTTATTGAATTTTTGATTAGGCGAAGACTGTTTAAACTCTAATTATTTTTCAGGGTTTTTTTTGCAGACTTTTCTACAGAAACTGTGCCCAAGCTCCTCCTCCCCCCCCCCCCCACCAATCCTTTCCCATTTTAACAGTTTATTGATTCCAGGCAATATATTCACTCTCGGGTCCAGGATATACAGCCCAGGCGGCAGGAAAAAGAAATTAAATTGTAACTGTACAATTGCCAGGCTTTATCGCACAATTACAGCAAAATCTGTAATTTCTTGAAAAGCCCAGACCGAATTTATCTCTGCAGTGATTTTGATGTCAATGCCAGGGAGTTTCTGGCAGGGGTTCAGAATGATTAAAATAATCAGCCCTACCTTGTACTTTTATTGTCAATTTGACCTTTACTTTTGGGCTAAACAACCTTGGGTTATAATAGTCGTTACTGGGTCTGGGTGAATTATAAGCCAGTAATTTAATTGAGTGCCTCTACGAGTATCGCACACTTTGAGAATAATGAAGGTGTAAAATTTCCTAAATTGAACCCCAAAGGCTGCAACTGTGCCTTAAAATGACTGGCAGGCGTGTATTTATTTTAAACGATTGGGGTTCACGCTTGTGATTTCATTGCCCTTGAAAGTGAAAATGATATGACGTAAATCAAAGGGTATTTTTTCTTCAATGACCCGTGACTCTGAATGTGTATTTTGTGCAGTTAGAGCACCGCTACTTGTTGTATACTGGTGTGATCTTGAGAGCGGCAAATGCAATTTTAGAGATGCAATTTGCTGTGTGTGTTTAACATCTTCCGGACCCAAAAGGTCGGGGGGGGGGGGGGGGAGGGAGGGGGAGAAACATGAAGTGGTATTCCGCAGCACGGTGCTGTCCCCCCCCCCCTCCCGGACAGCACTGGAATTGCACCCTACAAAGCGACGTGTTGTTTCAGCCACTCATTGGGTGATGGAACAAATGTAGACTTTATTTCAAAAGGCTAAAGAGAGGCCAGCGCCTGAATTTTGAATCGTTTCGTGACATTGTCTCACCTGAAATGTCACTTTCTGAATGTGACAAGCAGGGTAGCACAGTAGTTAGCACTGTTGCTTCACAGCGCCAGGGACCCAGGTTCGATTCCGGGCTGGGGTCACTGTGCGGAGCCTGCTAGTTCTCCTCGTGTCTGCGTGGGTTTCCTCCGGGTGCTCTGGTTTCCCCCCACAAATCCTAACAGATTGTTAGTGTGGTCGTCACCATTTAACTGTATATTAGATGTAATAATTGTATATTAGATGTAGTACGGTAAGGCTCCTGTACTAGAGGTACGGGGGTAAATCCCTGCCTGCTGACTCCGCCCAGTAGGCGGTGTATAAATGTGTGTGCACCCACCATGTGCGCCCCGTGGGTGCCGCCATCTTCAGCGCCATTTTGGCCGGCGCCTCTGGACCCTTGCTCGTCGGGAACTTTGTCTGGCCGTTCATCGCCTGCCACCAACACCGACCAGCCCGGGGCCTACCAGCACCAGCCGCAGCTTGCCTCGATCATCCTGGACCAGTCCCGGCCACACAACCTCGCAACCGCAACAACTACGGTGAAAATCGATGGGCACAAGAATTCCTGCCTTCTTGACTCCGGGAGCACGGAAAGCTTCATCCACCCCTCTACGGTAACCTAATTACGGTGACTGTGCCAGTCTTTTCTTAGCAATTGGCAGCAAGCTTCAAATACCCTAAGAGCTGTTTGCTATTACTGTGTGTGGTATTTGCCGTAATAGAGGATACCGGCGACATGGTAGCACAGTGGTTAGCACTGTTGCTTCACAGCTCCAGGGTCCCAGGTTCAATTCCCGGCTTGGGTCACTGTCTGTGTGGAGTCTGCATGTTCTCCCCATGTCTGCGCGGGTTTCTTCCGGGTGCTCCAGCTTCCTCCCACAAGTCCCGAAAGACGTGCGTGTTAGGTGAATTGGACATTCTGAATTCTTCCTCTGTGTACCCGAACAGTGTGGAGTGTGGCGACTAGGAGATTTTCACAGTAACTTCATTGCAGTGTTAATTTAAGCTTACATGTGTGATGCACGATCAATTAAACTCGAAGACGAGGTTGTATCATAACTGAAGGCTTTAATAGACTAGATCTGTTCCCCAGCAGCTTCGGTACAGAATGAGAGCTGCTGGGACGGCACCGGTTCTTATACCCCGCCTGTCAGGGCGGAGCCACATACCAAACAGCCAATGGTAAGCTGCTAGGCTTACCCAATGGTCTACAACCTCTCGGGTACAGCAATACCTGATACTACCACATTGTGACACTAATAAAGATTTTGTTTTTACTGGGCAGCATGGTGGCACAGTGGTTAGCACTGCTGCCAGGGTCCTGGGTTCAATTCCGGCCTCAAGTGACAGTCCAAATATGTGCAGGTTGGGTGGGCGATGGGCCTATGCAATATATGAGTCTATGCAGATTTGATGGGCTGAATGGCCTCCTTCTGCACTGTGGGCATGATTCAAAATCACGTTTGCCACAAGAGTATTTTGGAAGGCTCGAGTCTCCATGAAGAGTTGGAGCTGGATCTCTGCCATGGTGGTCAAGCTCGTTTAGAGGCCAACCAGAGCGTTGAGAAGATTGGAGTGGATTTCCCATCAGTCGTCATGTGTGTTGTATCCCTCAGTGTCTTCACCTTTATGCTTTGCAACAGGGACAGGGTGTTGGCTGCCTCTCTCTGCCCCTCGGCCATCCCATCTCCCTGCCTCACGTTTCTCTGCACTAGTGTTGGGTACAGCTCCACACGCAGACCCCACTTGCTCACACAGGGTGCCAGACTCTGAGACAATGTCTGTAAATCTAAGGTCACGACACTTCCTGTTCTTCAGTGCTGCCCTCTTTTCCTCTCTCTTCTTTCGCCTGAGGGCTGACTGGAGGTTCTTGACCTAAAATCAAAGAAAGGGACGAGGGTTAGCATTTAGTGTCAGGGTTAAGCAGAGACAGGTGAGCAGCTTCTGAAAGCAGCAGCAATTTGTCAGACATGGTGAGGGTGAAATTTACTTGAGAAGGGAACAAGAGTGAGGATGGTTTAAAAACCTTGCAGGGTTTGTCCTCCAACCCGGCTAGATGCTGTGCCCCTGCCATGCCCCCTGCCCACAATGTCCATGACCTGTGGGAATGGCACAGGGGTGAAACATGATGAGGTATTCTCTTTTGTTCGGTGCACGTTCGCCCTGCAAGAGAGCACATCGGTGGCCGAGAAACAAGAAATTTTGAGGACACTTGTGTTAAGGTAGAATAATGCTGAAGGTGTGTGAAAGGTGACTTGGGTGTGGATGGGTGAAGGAGGTAATAATGAGGAGTGTAATACATCCAGAGTGTGGCATTCGGAGCAGGTGGAGTGAAAGGTGTGCAGTTAAACAAGAAGAGTGGTGATACTTGGGGGAGGGGAGGCTTGACAATACAGATACACCAGAGCTAAGTAGAGAGTAATGAAAGATATGTTAGGAGGCTTACTTCAACGAGTCTGTGAGGTTATTGAACTTTTTCCTGTATTGAACCCATCCTGCCGACATTAATCCATTATTCACCCTCATGCCGTGTAGCTGCCTTGATTTCTTGCTGTCGAGAGTCTCCAACACAGCATTTGAGTAGCAGGGGCCCTTGCAGCTTCTCCTGTGCCTGGTATTGTCCAGTGCAGTAACTTGACTCTACCAGTTAGGTACAAACAATGATCATTGATTTATACAACATGCTATTTCACATAGGAGTGTGGCCTCGTTGCTGCCAGTATGTCTCCTGGATCCAACTGCCAAAAGCACGCACTCTGCTTGGCAATTCCGCACACTAGGTACTGATTGGGTGAATAGGTAACGTGACCCTTCAAAAGAACACCCCTTAAAGGAGCCAGCTACTGCATCCCTCCCCCTCTTTGATCCTTGATTCCCAGAATGATAGTTAATTTATACAGTTCCCCATAATTTACAACAATGAATATTTTTCATCAGTCCATCAAAAACTTAATCTTTCTGGTGGCTTCCACTTTTTCGTACTGGAGTACCCCGACTGGGGTACTTGCTTTTTTTTGAGAAATATTTTTATTGAAGGTATTTTTCACATATATAAAAATACAAAACTACACATGCCAAACCTTGGCAACAGGTAACAAAACTAACACTCCATCCTTTCCATCGCCCCCCCTCGCACTCTCCAACCCTCCACCCCACTGTCACCACAAGCTCACCGCCTTCTTTTTTCCTCCTCCCCTTATACCCCCCAAACAAAATAAAACCTCCATAACATCCCCTCCACCTCAATTCACTTTAAAGAAGTTGATAAACGGATTCCACCTCAGGGTGAATCCCTCCTCCACTCCGTATTTGGCGAACTTACTTTTTCTGGGTGCAAAAATTCTGCCAGGTCACTCACCCATACCCTCGTGTGAATCCTGCCAATTCAACAAAAACCATCTCCAGGCTATCAGGGAGGCAAAGGCCACGACATCGGCCTCTCTCTCCCCACAGTTGTACCCGATCAGGCGCCGGAGTATGGCTTTTCATATTAACTTCACTGCAGTGCTAATGTAAGCCTACTTGTGACAGTAACAAAGATTATTATTAAAACTCCCAAATCTTCCGACACTCCGAATATCGCCACCTCCAGACTTGGAGCCACCTCTACACCCACAATTTCGGACATTACATCCAAAAACCCCTTCCAAAACGGCGTCAGCCTCGGACACGCCCAGAACATATACACATGGTTCGCTGGACCCCGCCCCCGGAAACCGCCCACAGCTATCCTCCACCCCCCCCAAAACAATGGCTCATCCTCGAGTCATGTGGGCTCTGTGCACTGCCTTAAATTAAACCATAAGACCATAAGATATAGGAGCAAGATTAGGCCACTTGGCCCATTCAGTCTGCTCCGCCATTCTATCATGGCTGATATTTTCTCATACCCATTCTCCTGCCTTCTCCCCATAACCCCTGATCCCCTTGTTAATCAAGAACCTAACTACCTCTTACTGTATGGACCTGCTGTGATTATCCAGTATTTTCTGTTTTGTTACTGTATGGGCCTGCTGAGATTGTCCAGTATTTTCTGTTTTTGTTACTGTATGGACCTGCTGTGATTGTCCAGTATTTTCTGTTTTTGTTACTGTACGGACCTGCTGAGATTGTCCAGTATTTTCTGTTTTGTTACTGTATGGACCTGCTGAGATTGTCCAGTATTTTCTGTTTATGTTATTGTACGGACCTGCTGTGATTGTCCAGTATTTTCTGTTTATGTTACTGTGTGGACCTGCTGAGATTGTCCAGTATTTTCTGTTTTTGTTACTGTATGGACCTGCTGTGATTGTCCAGTATTTTCTGTTTTGTTACTGTATGGATCTGCTGAGATTGTCCAGTATTTTCTGTTTTTGTTACTGTATGGACTTGCTGAGATTGTCCAGTATTTTGTTTTTGTTACTGTAGGGACCTGCTGAGATTGTCCTGTATTTTCTGTTTTTGTTACTGTACGGACCTGCTGAGATTGTCCAGTATTTTCTGTTTTGTTACTGTATGGACCTGCTGAGATTGTCCAGTATTTTCTGTTTTTGTTACTGTATGGACCTGCTGTGATTGTCCAGTATTTTCTGTTTTTGTTACTGTACGGACCTGCTGAGATTGTCCAGTATTTTCTGTTTTGTTACTGTATGGACCTGCTGAGATTGTCCAGTATTTTCTGTTTATGTTATTGTACGGACCTGCTGTGATTGTCCAGTATTTTCTGTTTATGTTACTGTGTGGACCTGCTGAGATTGTCCAGTATTTTCTGTTTTTGTTACTGTAGGGACCTGCTGAGATTGTCCAGTATTTTCTGTTTTAGTTACTGTACGGACCTGCTGTGATTGTCAAGTATTTTGTTTTTGTTACTGTAGGGACCTGCAGTGATTGTCCAGTATTTTCTGTTTTTGTTACTGTACGGACCTGCTGAGATTGTCCAATATTTTCTGTTTTGTTCCTGTATGGACCTGCTGAGACTGTCCAGTATTTTCTGTTTTTGTTACTGTATGGACCATCTGAGATTGTACAGTATTTTGTTTTTGTTACTGTAGGGACCTGCTGTGATTGTCCAGTATTTTCTGTTTTGTTACTGTATGGACCTGCTGAGATTGTCCAGTATTTTCTGTTTTTGTTACTGCACGGACCTGCTGAGATTGTCCAGTATTTTCTGTTTTGTTACTGTATGGACCTGCTGAGATTGTCCAGTATTTTCTGTTTTGTTACTGTATGGACCTGCTGAGATTGTCCAGTATTTTCTGTTTTGTTACTGTATGGACCTGCTGAGATTGTCCAGTATTTTCTGTTTTTGTTACTGTATGGAACTGCTGAGATTGTCCAGTATTTTCTGTTTTAGTTACTGTAAGGACCTGCTGTGATTGTCCAGTATTTTCTGTTTTGTTCCTGTATAGACCTGCTGAGACTGTCCAGTATTTTCTGTTTTAGTTACTGTAAGGACCTGCTGTGATTGTCCAGTAGTTTCTGTTTTAGTTACGGTAAGGTCCTGCTGAGATTGTCCAGTATTGTGTTTTTGTTACTGTATGGAACTGCTGAGATTGTCCTGTATTTTCTGTTTTAGTTACTGTCAGGACCTGCTGAGATTGTCCAGTATTTTGTTTTTGTTACTGTATGGACCTGCTGAGATCGCCCTGTATTTTCTGTTTTAGTTACTGTAAGGACCTGCTGAGATTGTCCAGTATTTTCTGTTTTAGTTACTGTAAGGACCGGCTGTGGATGTTCAGTATTTTCTGTTTTAGTTACTGTATGGACCTGCTGAGATTGTCCAGTATTTTCTGTTTTAGTTACTGTAAGGACCTGCTGAGATTGTCCAGTATTTTGTTTTTGTTACTGTATGGACCTGCTGAGATTGTCCAGTATTTTCTGATTTTGTTACGGTATGGACCTGCTGAGATTGTCCTGTATTTTCTGTTTTAGTTACTGTAAGGACCTGCTGTGATTGTCCAGTATTTTCTGTTTTGTTCCTGTATGGACCTGCTGAGAATGTCCAGTATTTTCTGTTTTAGTTACTGTATGGACCTGCTGAGATTGTCCAGTATTTTCTGTTTTAGTTACTGTAAGGACCTGCTGAGATTGTCCAGTATTTTGTTTTTGTTACTGTATGGACCTGCTGAGATTGTCCAGTATTTTCTGTTTTAGTTACTGTAAGGACCTGCTGAGATTGTCCAGTATTTTGTTTTTGTTACTGTATGGACCTGCTGAGATTGTCCAGTATTTTCTGTTTATGTTACTGTACGGACCTGCTGAGATTGTCCAGATTTTTCTGTTTTTATTACTGTATGGACCTGCTGAGATTGTCCAGTATTTTCTGCTTTGTTACTGTATGAACCTGTTGAGATTGTCCGGTATTTTCTGTTTTTGTTACTGTATGGACCTGCTTAGATTATCCAGTATTTTCTGTTTTGTTACTGTACGGACCTGCTGAGATTGTCCAGTATTTTCTGTTTTTGTTACTGTACGGACCTGCTGAGATTGTCCAATATTTTCTGTTTTGTTCCTGTCTAGACCTGCTGAGATTGTCCAGTATTTTCTGTTTTTGTTACTGTATGGACCATCTGAGATTGTACAGTATTTTGTTTTTGTTACTGTAGGGACCTGCTGTGATTGTCCAGTATTTTCTGTTTTGTTACTGTATGGGCCATCTGAGATTGTACAGTATTTTGTTTTTGTTACTGTAGGGACCTGCTGAGATTGTCCAGTATTTTCTGTTTTTGTTACTGTACGGACCTGCTGAGATTGTCCAGTATTTTCTGTTTTGTTACTGTATGGACCTGCTGAGATTGTCCAGTATTTTCTGTTTACGTTATTGTACGGACCTGCTGTGATTGTCCAGTATTTTCTGTTTTGTTACTGTATGGACCTGCTGAGATTGTCCAGTATTTTCTGTTTTTGTTACTGTACGGACCTGCTGTGATTGTCCAGTATTTTCTGTTTTGTTACTGTATGGACCTGCTGAGATTGTCCAGTATTCTCTGTTTATGTTATTGTAGGAACATGCTGTGATTGTCCAGTATTTTCTGTTTTTGTTACTGTATGGAACTGCTGAGATTGCCCAGTATTTTCTGTTTTAGTTACTGTAAGGACCTGCTGTGATTGTCCAGTTTTTTCTGTTTTGTTCCTGTATGGACCTGCTGAGACTGTCCAGTATTTTCTGTTTTAGTTACTGTAAGGACCTGCTGTGATTGTCCAGTATTTTCTGTTTTAGTTACTGCATGGTCCTGCTGAGATTGTCCAGTATTTCCTGTTTTAGTTACTGTAAGGACCTGCTGAGATTGTCCAGTATTTTGTTTTTGTTACTGTATGGAACTGCTGAGATTGTCCTGTATTTTCTGTTTTAGTTACTGTCAGGACCTGGTGAGATTGTCCAGTATTTTGTTTTTGTTACTGTATGGACCTGCTGAGATTGCCCTGTATTTTCTGTTTTAGTTACTGTAAGGACCTGCTGAGATTGTCCAGTATTTTGTTTTTGTTACTGTATGGACCTGCTGAGACTGTCCAGTATTTTCTGTTTTAGTTACTGTAAGGACCGGCTGTGATTGTTCAGTATTTTCTGTTTTAGTTACTGTATGGACCTGCTGAGATTGTCCAGTATTTTCTGTTTTAGTTACTGTAAGGACCTGCTGAGATTGTCCAGTATTTTGTTTTTGTTACTGTATGGACCTGCTGAGATTGTCCAGTATTTTCTGATTTTGTTACGGTATGGACCTGCTGAGGTTGTCCTGTATTTTCTGTTTTAGTTACTGTAAGGACCTGCTGTGATTGTCCAGTATTTTCTGTTTTGTTCCTGTATGGACCTGCTGAGATTGTCCAGTATTTTCTGTTTTAGTTACTGTAAGGACCTGCTGTGATTGTCCAGTATTTTCTGTTTTAGTTACTGTATGGACCTGCTGAGATTGTCCAGTATTTTCTGTTTTAGTTACTGTAAGGACCTGCTGAGATTGTCCAGTATTTTGTTTTTGTCCCTGCATGGACCTGCTGAGATTGTCCAGTATTTTCTGTTTTTGTTACTGTATGGACCTGCTGTGATTGTCCAGTATTTTCTGTTTTGTTCCTGTATGGACCTGCTGAGATTGTCCAGTATTTTCTGTTTTAGTTACTGTAAGGACCTGCTGTGATTGTCCAGTATTTTCTGTTTTGTTCCTGTATGGACCTGCTGAGACTGTCCAGTATTTCCTGTTTTAGTTACTGTAAGGACCTGCTGAGATTGTCCAGTATTTTGTTTTTGTTACTGTATGGAACTGCTGAGATTGTCCTGTATTTTCTGTTTTAGTTACTGTCAGGACCTGGTGAGATTGTCCGTATTTTGTTTTGTTACTGTATGGACCTGCTGAGATTGCCCTGTATTTTCTGTTTTAGTTACTGTAAGGACCTGCTGAGATTGTCCAGTATTTTGTTTTTGTTACTGTATGGACCTGCTGAGACTGTCCAGTATTTTCTGTTTTAGTTACTGTAAGGACCGGCTGTGATTTTTCAGTATTTTCTGTTTTAGTTACTGTATGGACCTGCTGAGATTGTCCAGTATTTTCTGTTTTAGTTACTGTAAGGACCTGCTGTGATTGTCCAGTATTTTCTGTTTTGTTCCTGTATGGACCTGCTGAGATTGTCCAGTATTTTCTGTTTTAGTTACTGTACGGACCTGCTGAGATTGTCCAGTATTTTGTTTTTGTTACTGAATGGACCTGCTGAGACTGTCCAGTATTTTCTGTTTTAGTTACTGTAAGGACCTGCTGTGATTGTCCAGTATTTTCTGTTTTAGTTACTGTATGGACCTGCTGAGATTGTCCAGTATTTTCTGTTTTAGTTACTGTAAGGACCTGCTGAGATTGTCCAGTATTTTGTTTTTGTTACTGTATGGACCTGCTGAGATTGTCCAGTATTTTCTGTCTTTGTTACTGTATGGACCTGCTGTGATTGTCCAGTATTTTCTGTTTTGTCCCTGCATGGACCTGCTGAGATTATCCAGTATTTTCTGTTTTTGTTACTGTATGGACCTGCTGTGATTGTCCAGAATTTTCTGTTTTGTTCCTGTATGGACCTGCTGAGATTGTACAGTATTTTCTGTTTTTGTTACTGTACGGACCTGCTGAGATTGTCCAGTATTTTCTGTTTTGTTACTGTATGGACCTGCTGAGGTTGTCCAGTATTTTCTGTTTTGTTCCTGTATGGACCTGCTGAGATTGTCCAGTATTTTCTGTTTTTGTTACTGTACGGACCTGCTGAGATTGTCCAGTATTTTCTGTTTTTGTTACTGCGCTGACCTGCTCAGATTGTCCAGTATTTTCTGTTTTGTTACTGTATGGACCTGCTGTGATTGTCCAGTATTTTCTGTTTTTGTCACTGTAGGGACCTGCTGAGATTGTCCAGTATTTTCTGTTTTGTTACTGTATGAACCTGCTGAGATTGTCCACTATTTTGTTTTTGTTACTGTATGGACCTGCTGTGATTGTACAGTATTTTCTGCTTTGTTACTGTATGAACCTGCTGAGATTGTCCAATATTTCTTGTTTATGTTACTGTATGAACCTGCTGTGATTGTCCAGTATTTTGTTTTTGTTACTGTATGGACCTGCTGAGATTGTCCAGTATTTTCTGTTTATGTTACTGTACGGACCTGCTGAGATTGTCCAGATTTTTCTGTATTTGTTACTGTATGAACCTGCTGAGATTGTCCAGTATTTTCTGTTTATGTTACTGTACGGACCTGCTGAGATTGTCCAGATTTTTCTGTTTTTGTTACTGTATGAACCTGCTGAGATTGTCCAGTACTTTCTGTTTTTGTTACTGTATGGACCTGCTGAGATTGTCCAGTATTTTCTGTTTATGTTATTGTAGGGACATGCTGTGATTGTCCAGTATTTTCTGTTTTTGTTACTGTATGGAACTGCTGAGATTGTCCAGTATTTTCTGTTTTAGTTACTGTAAGGACCTGCTGTGATTGTCCAGTATTTTCTGTTTTAGTTACTGCATGGACCTGCTGTGATTGTCCAGTATTTCCTGTTTTAGTTACTGTAAGGACCTGCTGAGATTGTCCAGTATTTTGTTTTTGTTACTGTATGGAACTGCTGAGATTGTCCTGTATTTTCTGTTTTAGTTACTGTCAGGACCTGGTGCGATTGTCCAGTATTTTGTGTTTGTTACTGTATGGACCTGCTGAGATTGCCCTGTATTTTCTGTTTTAGTTACTGTAAGGACCTGCTGAGATTGTCCAGTATTTTCTGTTTATGTTATTGTAGGGACATGCTGTGATTGTCCAGTATTTTCTGTTTTTGTTACTGTATGGAACTGCTGAGATTGTCAAGTATTTTCTGTTTTAGTTACTGTAAGGACCTGCTGTGATTGTCCAGTATTTTCTGTTTTGTTCCTGTATGGACCTGCTGAGACTGTCCAGTATTTTCTGTTTTAGTTACTGTAAGGACCTGCAGTGATTGTCCAGTATTTTCTGTTTTAGTTACTGCATGGACCTGCTGAGATTGTCCAGTATTTCCTGTTTTAGTTACTGTAAGGACCTGCTGAGATTGTCCAGTATTTTGTTTTTGTTACTGTATGGAACTGCTGAGATTGTCCTGTATTTTCTGTTTTAGTTACTGTCAGGACCTGGTGAGATTGTCCAGTATTTTGTTTTTGTTACTGTATGGACCTGCTGAGATTGCCTTGTATTTTCTGTTTTAGTTACTGTAAGGACCTGCTGAGATTGTCCAGTATTTTGTTTTTGTTACTGTATGGACCTGCTGAGACTGTCCAGTATTTTCTGTTTTAGTTACTGTAAGGACCGGCTGTGATTGTTCAGTATTTTCTGTTTTAGTTACTGTATGGACCTGCTGAGATTGTCCAGTATTTTCTGTTTTATTTACTGTAAGGACCTGCTGAGATTGTCCAGTATTTTGTTTTTGTTACTGTATGGACCTGCTGAGATTGTCCAGTATTTTCTGATTTTGTTACGGTATGGACCTGCTGAGATTGTCCTGTATTTTCTGTTTTAGTTACTGTAAGGACCTGCTGTGATTGTCCAGTATTTTCTGTTTTGTTCCTGTATGGACCTGCTGAGATTGTCCAGTATTTTCTGTTTTAGTTACTGTATGGACCTGCTGAGATTGTCCTGTATTTTTTGTTTTAGTTACTGTACGGACCTGCTGAGATTGTCCAGTATTTTGTTTTTGTTACTGAATGGACCTGCTGAGACTGTCCAGTATTTTCTGTTTTAGTTACTGTAAGGACCTGCTGTGATTGTCCAGTATTTTCTGTTTTAGTTACTGTATGGACCTGCTGAGATTGTCCAGTATTTTCTGTTTTAGTTACTGTAAGGACCTGCTGAGATTGTCCAGTATTTTGTTTTTGTTACTGTATGGACCTGCTGAGATTGTCCAGTATTTTCTGTTTTTGTTACTGTATGGACCTGCTGTGATTGTCCAGTATTTTCTGTTTTGTCCCTGCATGGACCTGCTGAGATTGTCCAGTATTTTCTGTTTTTGTTACTGTATGGACCTGCTGTGATTGTCCAGTATTTTCTGTTTTGTTCCTGTATGGACCTACTGAGATTGTCCAGTATTTTCTGTTTTAGTTACTGTAAGGACCTGCTGTGATTGTCCAGTATTTTCTGTTTTGTTCCTGTATGGACCTGCTGAGACTGTCCAGTATTTTCTGTTTTAGTTACTGTAAGGACCTGAGATTGTCCAGTATTTTCTGTTTTAGTTACTGCATGGACCTGCTGAGATTGTCCAGTATTTCCTGTTTTAGTTACTGTAAGGACCTGCTGAGATTGTCCAGTATTTTGTTTTTGTTACTGTATGGAACTGCTGAGATTGTCCTGTATTTTCTGTTGTAGTTACTGTCAGGACCTGGTGAGATTGTCCAGTATTTTGTTTTTGTTACTGTATGGACCTGCTGAGATTGCCCTGTATTTTCTGTTTTAGTTACTGTAAGGACCTGCTGAGATTGTCCAGTATTTTGTTTATGTTACTGTATGGACCTGCTGAGACTGTCCAGTATTTTCTGTTTTAGTTACTGTAAGGACCGGCTGTGATTGTTCAGTATTTTCTGTTTTTGTTACTGTATGGACCTGCTGAGATTGTCCAGTATTTTCTGTTTTAGTTACTGTAAGGACCTGCTGAGATTGTCCAGTATTTTGTTTTTGTTACTGTATGGACCTGCTGAGATTGTCCAGTATTTTCGGATTTTGTTACGGTATGGACCTGCTGAGATTGTCCTGTATTTTCTGTTTTAGTTACTGTAAGGACCTGCTGTGATTGTCCAGTATTTTCTGTTTTGTTCCTGTATGGACCTGATGAGATTGTCCAGTATTTTCTGTTTCAGTTACTTTATGGACCTGCTGAGATTGTCCTGTATTTTTTGTTTTAGTTACTGTACGGACCTGCTGAGATTGTCCAGTATTTTGTTTTTGTTACTGAATGGACCTGCTGAGACTGTCCAGTATTTTCTGTTTTAGTTACTGTAAGGACCTGCTGTGATTGTCCAGTATTTTCTGTTTTAGTTACTGTATGGACCTGCTGAGATTGTCCAGTATTTTCTGTTTTAGTTACTGTAAGGACCTGCTGAGATTGTCCAGTATTTTGTTTTTGTTACTGTATGGACCTGCTGAGATTGTCCAGTATTTTCTGTCTTTGTTACTGTATGGACCTGCTGTGATTGTCCAGTATTTTCTGTTTTGTCCCTGCATGGACCTGCTGAGATTGTCCAGTATTTTCTGTTTTTGTTACTGTATGGACCTGCTGTGATTGTCCAGTATTTTCTGTTTTGTTCCTGTATGGACCTGCTGAGATTGTACAGTATTTTCTGTTTTTGTTACTGTACGGACCTGCTGAGATTGTCCAGTATTTTCTGTTTTGTTACTGTACGGACCTGCTGAGGTTGTCCAGTATTTTCTGTTTTGTTCCTGTATGGACCTGCTGAGATTGTCCAGTATTTTCTGTTTTTGTTACTGTACGGACCTGCTGAGATTGTCCAGTATTTTCTGTTTTTGTTACTGCGCTGACCTGCTGAGATTGTCCAGTATTTTCTGTTTTGTTACTGTATGGACCTGCTGTGATTGTCCAGTATTTTCTGTTTTTGTTACTGTATGGACCTGCTGTGATTGTCCAGTATTTTCTGTTTATGTTGCTGTAGGGACCTGCTGAGATTGTCCAGTATTTTCTGTTTATGTTACTGTAGGGACCTGCTGAGATTGTCCAGTATTTTCTGTTTTGTTACTGTATGAACCTGCTGAGATTGTCCACTATTTTGTTTTTGTTACTGTATGGACCTGCTGTGATTGTCCAGTATTTTCTGCTTTGTTACTGTATGAACCTGCTGAGATTGTCCAATATTTCTTGTTGATGTTACTGTATGAACCTGCTGAGATTGTCCAGTATTTTGTTTTTGTTACTGTATGGACCTGCTGAGATTGTCCAGTATTTTCTGTTTATGTTACTGTACGGACCTGCTGAGATTGTCCAGATTTTTCTGTTTTTGTTACTGCATGAACCTGCTGTGATTATCCAGTATTTTCTGTTTTTGTTACTGTATGGACCTGCTGAGATTGTCCAGTATTTTCTGTTTATGTTACTGTACGGACCTGCTGGGATTGTCCAGTATTTTCTGTTTTTGTTACTGTATGGACCTGCTGAGATTGTCCAGTATTTTCTGTTTATGTTATTGTAGGGACATGCTGTGATTGTCCAGTATATTCTGTTTTTGTGACTGTATGGAACTGCTGAGATTGTCCAGTATTTTCTGTTTTAGTTACTGTAAGGACCTGCTGTGATTGTCCAGTATTTTCTGTTTTGTTCCTGTATGGACCTGCTGAGACTGTCCAGTATTTTCTGTTTTAGTTACTGTAAGGACCTGCTGTGATTGTCCAGTATTTTCTGTTTTATTTACTGCATGGACCTGCTGAGATTGTCCAGTATTTCCTGTTTTAGTTACTGTAAGGACCTGCTGAGATTGTCCAGTATTTTGTTTTTGTTACTGTATGGAACTGCTGAGATTGTCCTGTATTTTCTGTTTTAGTTACTGTCAGGACCTGGTGAGATTGTCCAGTATTTTGTGTTTGTTACTGTATGGACCTGCTGAGATTGCCTTGTATTTTCTGTTTTAGTTACTGTAAGGACCTGCTGAGATTGTCCAGTATTTTGTTTTTGTTACTGTATGGACCTGCTGAGACTGTCCAGTATTTTCTGTTTTAGTTACTGTAAGGACCGGCTGTGATTGTTCAGTATTTTCTGTTTTAGTTACTGTATGGACCTGCTGAGATTGTCCAGTATTTTCTGTTTTAGTTACTGTAAGGACCTGCTGAGATTGTCCAGTATTTTGTTTTTGTTACTGTATGGACCTGCTGAGATTGTCCAGTATTTTCTGATTTTGTTACGGTAAGGACCTGCTGTGATTGTCCAGTATTTTCTGTTTTGTTCCTGTATGGACCTGCTGAGATTGTCCAGTATTTTCTGTTTTAGTTACTGTATGGACCTGCTGAGATTGTCCTGTATTTTTTGTTTTAGTTACTGTAAGGACCTGCTGTGATTGTCCAGTATTTTCTGTTTTGTTCCTGTATGGACCTGCTGAGATTGTCCAGTATTTTCTGTTTTAGTTACTGTATGGACCTGCTGAGATTGTCCTGTATTTTTTGTTTGAGTTACTGTACGGACCTGCTGAGATTGTCCAGTATTTTGTTTTTGTTACTGTATGGACCTGCTGAGACTGTCCAGTATTTTCTGTTTTAGTTACTGTAAGGACCTGCTGTGATTGTCCAGTATTTTCTGTTTTAGTTACTGTAAGGACCTGCTGAGATTGTCCAGTATTTTGTTTTTGTTACTGGATGGAACTGCTGAGATTGTCCTGTATTTTCTGTTGTAGTTACTGTCAGGACCTGGTGAGATTGTCCAGTATTTTGTTTTTGTTACTGTAATGACCTGCTGAGATTGCCCTGTATTTTCTGTTTTAGTTACTGTAAGGACCTGCTGAGATTGTCCAGTATTTTGTTTTTGTTACTGTATGGACCTGCTGAGACTGTCCAGTATTTTCTGTTTTAGTTACTGTAAGGACCGGCTGTGATTGTTCAGTATTTTCTGTTTTAGTTACTGTATGGACCTGCTGAGATTGTCCAGTATTTTCTGTTTTAGTTACTGTAAGGACCTGCTGAGATTGTCCAGTATTTTGTTTTTGTTACTGTATGGACCTGCTGAGATTGTCCAGTATTTTCTGATTTTGTTACGGTATGGACCTGCTGAGATTGTCCTGTATTTTCTGTTTTAGTTACTGTAAGGACCTGCTGTAATTTTCCAGTATTTTCTGTTTTGTTCCTGTATGGACCTGATGAGATTGTCCAGTATTTTCTGTTTTAGTTACTGTATGGACCTGCTGAGATTGTCCTGTATTTTTTGTTTTAGTTACTGTACGCACCTGCTGAGATTGTCCAGTATTTTGTTTTTGTTACTGAATGGACGTGCTGAGACTGTCCAGTATTTTCTGTTTTAGTTACTGTAAGGACCTGCTGTGATTGTCCAGTATTTTCTGTTTTAGTTACTGTATGGACCTGCTGAGATTGTCCAGTATTTTCTGTTTTAGTTACTGTAAGGACCTGCTGAGATTGTCCAGTATTTTGTTTTTGTTACTGTATGGACCTTCTGCGATTGTCCAGTATTTTCTGTCTTTGTTACTGTATGGACCTGCTGTGATTGTCCAGTATTTTCTGTTTTGTTCCTGTATGGACCTGCTGAGACTGTCCAGTATTTTCTGTTTTAGTTACTGTAAGGACCTGCTGTGATTGTCCAGTATTTTCTGTTTTATTTACTGCATGGACCTGCTGAGATTGTCCAGTATTTCCTGTTTTAGTTACTGTAAGGACCTGCTGAGATTGTCCAGTATTTTGTTTTTGTTACTGTATGGAACTGCTGAGATTGTCCTGTATTTTCTGTTTTAGTTACTGTCAGGACCTGGTGAGATTGTCCAGTATTTTGTGTTTGTTACTGTATGGACCTGCTGAGATTGCCCTGTATTTTCTGTTTTAGTTACTGTAAGGACCTGCTGAGATTGTCCAGTATTTTGTTTTTGTTACTGTATGGACCTGCTGAGACTGTCCAGTATTTTCTGTTTTAGTTACTGTAAGGACCGGCTGTGATTGTTCAGTATTTTCTGTTTTAGTTACTGTATGGACCTGCTGAGATTGTCCAGTATTTTCTGTTTTAGTTACTGTAAGGACCTGCTGAGATTGTCCAGTATTTTGTTTTTGTTACTGTATGGACCTGCTGAGATTGTCCAGTATTTTCTGATTTTGTTACGGTAAGGACCTGCTGTGATTGTCCAGTATTTTCTGTTTTGTTCCTGTATGGACCTGCTGAGATTGTCCAGTATTTTCTGTTTTAGTTACTGTATGGACCTGCTGAGATTGTCCTGTATTTTTTGTTTTAGTTACTGTAAGGACCTGCTGTGATTGTCCAGTATTTTCTGTTTTGTTCCTGTATGGACCTGCTGAGATTGTCCAGTATTTTCTGTTTTAGTTACTGTATGGACCTGCTGAGATTGTCCTGTATTTTTTGTTTGAGTTACTGTACGGACCTGCTGAGATTGTCCAGTATTTTGTTTTTGTTACTGTATGGACCTGCTGAGACTGTCCAGTATTTTCTGTTTTAGTTACTGTAAGGACCTGCTGTGATTGTCCAGTATTTTCTGTTTTAGTTACTGTAAGGACCTGCTGAGATTGTCCAGTATTTTGTTTTTGTTACTGGATGGAACTGCTGAGATTGTCCTGTATTTTCTGTTGTAGTTACTGTCAGGACCTGGTGAGATTGTCCAGTATTTTGTTTTTGTTACTGTATGGACCTGCTGAGATTGCCCTGTATTTTCTGTTTTAGTTACTGTAAGGACCTGCTGAGATTGTCCAGTATTTTGTTTTTGTTACTGTATGGACCTGCTGAGACTGTCCAGTATTTTCTGTTTTAGTTACTGTAAGGACCGGCTGTGATTGTTCAGTATTTTCTGTTTTAGTTACTGTATGGACCTGCTGAGATTGTCCAGTATTTTCTGATTTTGTTACGGTATGGACCTGCTGAGATTGTCCTGTACTTTCTGTTTTAGTTACTGTAAGGACCTGCTGTGATTTTCCAGTATTTTCTGTTTTGTTCCTGTATGGACCTGCTGAGATTGTCCAGTATTTTCTGTTTTAGTTACTGTATGGACCTGCTGAGATTGTCCTGTATTTTTTGTTTTAGTTACTGTACGCACCTGCTGAGATTGTCCAGTATTTTGTTTTTGTTACTGAATGGACGTGCTGAGACTGTCCAGTATTTTCTGTTTTAGTTACTGTAAGGACCTGCTGTGATTGTCCAGTATTTTCTGTTTTAGTTACTGTATGGACCTGCTGAGATTGTCCAGTATTTTCTGTTTTAGTTACTGTAAGGACCTGCTGAGATTGTCCAGTATATTGTTTTTGTTACTGTATGGACCTGCTGCGATTGTCCAGTATTTTCTGTCTTTGTTACTGTATGGACCTGCTGTGATTGTCCAGTATTTTCTGTTTTGTCCCTGCATGGACCTGCTGAGATTGTCCAGTATTTTCTGTTTTTGTTACTGTATGGACCTGCTGTGATTGTCCAGTATTTTCTGTTTTGTTCCTGTATGGACCTGCTGAGATTGTACAGTATTTTCTGTTTTTGTTACTGTACGGACCTGCTGAGATTGTCCAGTATTTTCTGTTTTGTTACTGTACGGACCTGCTGAGGTTGTCCAGTATTTTCTGTTTTGTTCCTGTATGGACCTGCTGAGATTGTCCAGTATTTTCTGTTTTTGTTACTGTACGGACCTGCTGAGATTGTCCAGTATTTTCTGTTTTTGTTACTGCGCTGACCTGCTGAGATTGTCCAGTATTTTCTGTTTTGTTACTGTATGGACCTGCTGTGATTGTCCAGTATTTTCTGTTTTTGTTACTGTATGGACCTGCTGTGATTGTCCAGTATTTTCTGTTTATGTTGCTGTAGGGACCTGCTGAGATTGTCCAGTATTTTCTGTTTTGTTACTGTATGAACCTGCTGAGATTGTCCACTATTTTGTTTTTGTTACTGTATGGACCTGCTGTGATTGTCAAGTATTTTCTGCTTTGTTACTGTATGAACCTGCTGAGATTGTCCAATATTTCTTGTTTATGTTACTGTATGAACCTGCTGAGATTGTCCAGGATTTTGTTTTTGTTACTGTATGGACCTGCTGAGATTGTCCAGTATTTTCTGTTTATGTTACTGTACGGACCTGCTGAGATTGTCCAGATTTTTCTGTTTTTGTTACTGCATGAACCTGCTGTGATTGTCCAGTATTTTCTGTTTTTGTTACTGTATGGACCTGCTGAGATTGTCCAGTATTTTCTGTTTATGTTACTGTACGGACCTGCTGGGATTGTCCAGTATTTTCTGTTTTTGTTACTGTATGGACCTGCTGAGATTGTCCAGTATTTTCTGTTTATGTTATTGTAGGGACATGCTGTGATTGTCCAGTATTTTCTGTTTTTGTGACTGTATGGAACTGCTGAGATAGTCCAGTATTTTCTGTTTTAGTTACTGTAAGGACCTGCTGTGATTGTCCAGTATTTTCTGTTTTGTTCCTGTATGGACCTGCTGAGACTGTCCAGTATTTTCTGTTTTAGTTACTGTAAGGACCTGCTGTGATTGTCCAGTATTTTCTGTTTTATTTACTGCATGGACCTGCTGAGATTGTCCAGTATTTTCTGTTTTAGTTACTGTAAGGACCTGCTGAGATTGTCCAGTATTTTGTTTTTGTTACTGTATGGAACTGCTGAGATTGTCCTGTATTTTCTGTTTTAGTTACTGTCAGGACCTGGTGAGATTGTCCAGTATTTTGTGTTTGTTACTGTATGGACCTGCTGAGATTGCCCTGTATTTTCTGTTTTAGTTACTGTAAGGACCTGCTGAGATTGTCCAGTATTTTGTTTTTGTTACTGTATGGACCTGCTGAGACTGTCCAGTATTTTCTGTTTTAGTTACTGTAAGGACCGGCTGTGATTGTTCAGTATTTTCTGTTTTAGTTACTGTATGGACCTGCTGAGATTGTCCAGTATTTTCTGTTTTAGTTACTGTAAGGACCTGCTGAGATTGTCCAGTATTTTGTTTTTGTTACTGTATGGACCTGCTGAGATTGTCCAGTATTTTCTGATTTTGTTACGGTAAGGACCTGCTGTGATTGTCCAGTATTTTCTGTTTTGTTCCTATATGGACCTGCTGAGATTGTCCAGTATTTTCTGTTTTAGTTACTGTATGGACCTGCTGAGATTGTCCTGTATTTTTTGTTTTAGTTACTGTAAGGACCTGCTGTGATTGTCCAGTATTTTCTGTTTTGTTCCTGTATGGACCTGCTGAGATTGTCCAGTATTTTCTGTTTTAGTTACTGTATGGACCTGCTGAGATTGTCCTGTATTTTTTGTTTGAGTTACTGTACGGACCTGCTGAGATTGTCCAGTATTTTGTTTTTGTTACTGTATGGACCTGCTGAGACTGTCCAGTATTTTCTGTTTTAGTTACTGTAAGGACCTGCTGTGATTGTCCAGTATTTTCTGTTTTAGTTACTGTATGGACCTGCTGAGATTGTCCAATATTTTCTGTTTTAGTTACTGTAAGGACCTGCTGAGATTGTCCAGTATTTTGTTTTTGTTACTGTATGGACCTGCTGAGATTGTTCAGTATTTTCTGTTTTTGTTACTGTATGGACCTGCTGTGATTGTCCAGTATTTTCTGTTTTGTCCCTGCATGGACCTGCTGAGATTGTCCAGTATTTTCTGTTTTGTTACTGTATGGACCATCTGAGATTGTACAGTATTTTGTTTTTGTTACTGTACGGACCTGCTGAGATTGTCCAGTATTTTCTGTTTTGTTACTGTACGGACCTGCTGAGATTGTCCAGTATTTTCTGTTTTGTTCCTGTATGGACCTGCTGAGATTGTCCAGTATTTTCTGTTTTTGTTACTGTACGGACCTGCTGAGATTGTCCAGTATTTTCTGTTTTTGTTACTGCACTAACCTGCTGAGATTGTCCAGTATTTTCTGTTTTGTTACTGTATGGACCTGCTGAGATTGTCCAGTATTTTCTGTTTATGTTACTGTATGGACCTGCTGTGATTGTCCAGTATTTTCTGTTTATCTTGCTGTAGGGACCTGCTGAGATTGTCCAGTATTTTCTGTTTTGTTACTGTATGGACCTGCTGAGATTGTCCAGTATTTTCTGTTTTTGTTACTGTATGGACCTGCTGTGATTGTCCAGTATTTTCTGTTTTGTCCCTGCATGGACCTGCTGAGATTGTCCAGTATTTTCTGTTTTGTTACTGTATGGACCATCTGAGATTGTACAGTATTTTGTTTTTGTTACTGTACGGACCTGCTGTGATTGTCCAGTATTTTCTGTTTTAGTTACTGCGAGGACCTGCTGAGATTGTCCAGTATTTTGTTTTTGTTACTGTATGGACCTGCTGAGATTGTTCAGTATTTTCTGTTTTTGTTACTGTATGGACCTGCTGTGATTGTCCAGTATTTTCTGTTTTGTCCCTGCATGGACCTGCTGAGATTGTCCAGTATTTTCTGTTTTGTTACTGTATGGACCATCTGAGATTGTACAGTATTTTGTTTTTGTTACTGTACGGACCTGCTGTGATTGTCCAGTATTTTCTGTTTTGTTCCTGTATGGACCTGCTGAGATTGTACAGTATTTTCTGTTTTTGTTACTGTACGGACCTGCTGAGATTGTCCAGTATTTTCTGTTTTGTTACTGTACGGACCTGCTGAGGTTGTCCAGTATTTTCTGTTTTGTTCCTGTATGGACCTGCTGAGATTGTCCAGTATTTTCTGTTTTTGTTACTGTACGGACCTGCTGAGATTGTCCAGTATTTTCTGTTTTTGTTACTGCACTGACCTGCTGAGATTGTCCAGTATTTTCTGTTTTGTTACTGTATGGACCTGCTGAGATTGTCCAGTATTTTCTGTTTTTGTTACTGTAAGGACCTGCTGAGATTGTCCAGTATTTTCTGTTTATGTTGCTGTATGGACCTGCTGTGATTGTCCAGTATTTTCTGTTTTTGTTACTGTATGGACCTGCTGTGATTGTCCAGTATTTTCTGTTTTTGTTACTGTATGGACCTGCTGAGATTGTCCAGTATTTTCTGTTTTGTTACTGTATGGACCTGCTGAGATTGTCCAGTATTTTCTGTTTTGTTACTGTATGAACCTGCTGAGATTGTCCACTATTTTGCTTTTGTTACTGTATGGACCTGCTGTGATTGTCCAGTATTTTCTGCTTTGTTACTGTATGAACCTGCTGAGATTGTCCAATATTTCTTGTTTATGTTACTGTAGGGACCTGCTGAGATTGTCCAGTATTTTGTTTTTGTTACTGTATGGACCTGCTGAGATTGTCCAGTATTTTCTGTTTATGTTACTGTACGGACCTGCTGAGATTGTCCAGTATTTTCTGTTTTGTTAATGTGAGGAACTGCTGAGATTCTCCTGTATTTTCTGTTTTAGTTACTGTAAGTACCTGCTGTGATTGTCCAGTATTTTATGTTTTTGTTAATGTAAGGACCTGCTGAGATTGTCCAGTATTTTCTGTTTTTGTTACTGTACGGACCTGCTGAGAATGTCCAGTATTTTCTGTTTTTGTTACTGTATGGACCTGCTGAGATTGTCCTGTATTTTCTGTTCTAGTTACTGTAAGGAACTGCTGCGATTGTCCAGAATTTTCTGTTTTGTTACTGTATGGACCTGTTGAGATTGTCCAGTATTTTCTGTTTTTGATACTGTAAGAACCTGCTGAGATTGTCCAGTATTTTCTGTTTATGTTACTGTATGGACCTGCTGAGATTGTCCAGTATTTTCTGTTTTTGTTACTGTAAGGACCTGCTGAGATTGTCCTGTATTTTGTTTTTGTTACGGTACGGACCTGCTGTGATTGTCCAGTATTTTGTTTTTGTTACTGTATGGACCTGCTGAGATTGTCCAGTATTTTGTTTTTGTTACTGTATGGACCTGCTGTGATTGTCCTGTATTTTCTGTTTTCATTACTGTCCAGTATTTTCTGTTTTTGTTACTGTATGGCCCTGCTGAGATTGTCCAGTACTTTCTGTTTATGTTACTGGATGGCCCTGCTGAGATTGTCCAGTATTTTCTGTTTTTGTTACTGTATGGCCCTGCTGAGATTGTCCAGTATATTTTGTTTTGGTTACTGTACGGACCTGCTGAGATTGTCCAGTATTTTCTGTTTATGTTACAGTATGGCCCTGCTGAGTTGTCCAGTATTTTTTGTTTTGGTTACTGTACGGACCTGCTGAGATTGTCCTGTATTTTCTGTTTTTATTACTGTCCAGTATTTTCTGTTTTTGTTACTGTAGGGACCTGCTGAGATTGTCCAGTGTTTTCTGTTTTAGTTACTGTATGGCCCTGCTGAGATTGTCCTGTATTTTCTGTTTTTATTACTGTCCAGTATTTTCTGTTGTAGTTACTGTAGGGACCTGCTGAGATTGTCCAGTGTTTTCTGTTTTAGTTACTGTATGGCCCTGCTGAGGTTGTCCTGTATGTTCTGTTTTTATTACTGTCCAGTATTTTCTGTTTTGTTACTGTATGGACCTGCTGAGATTGTCCTGTATTTTCTGTTTTGTTACTGTATGGACCTGCTGAGAATGTCCAGTAGTTTCTGTTTTAGTTACTGTAAGGACCTGCTGTGATTGTCCAGTATTTTCTGTTTTAGTTACTGTAAGGACCTGCTGAGATTGTCCAGTATTTTCTGTTTTTGTTATTGTAAGGACCTTATGAGATTGTGCTGTATTTTCTGTTTTAGTTGCTGTATGAACCTGCTGTGATTGTCCGGTATTTTCTGTTTTGTTACTGTAAGGACCTGCTGTGATTGTCCAGTATTTTCTGTTTTAATTACTGTAAGGACCTGCTGAGATTGTCCAGTATTTTCTGTTTTTATTACTGTCCAGTATTTTCTGTTTTTGTTACAGTAGGGACCTGCTGAGATTGTCCAGCATTTTCTGTTTTTATTACTGTCCAGTACTTTCTGTTTTAGTTACTGTAGGGACCTGCTGAGATTGTCCAGTATTTTCTGTTTTAGTTACTGTATGGCCCTGCTGAGAGTGTCCAGTATTTTCTGTTTTAGTTACTGTATGGACCTGCTGAGATTATCCAGTACTTTCTGTTTTTGTTACTGTAGGGACCTGCTGTGATTGTCCAGTATTTTCTGTTGATGTTACTGTACGGACCTGCTGAGATTGTCCAGTATTTTCTGCTTTGTTACTGTATGAACCTGTTGAGATTGTCCGGTATTTTCTGTTTTTGTTAATGTATGGACCTGCTGAGATTGTCCAGTATTTTCTGTTTATGTTACTGTATGGACCTGCTGAGATTGTCCAGTATTTTCTGTTTATGTTACTGTATGGACCTGCTGAGATTGTCCAGTATTTTCTGTTATTGTTACTGTATGGACCTGCTGAGATTGTCCAGTAGTTTCTGTTTTAGTTACTGTATGAACCTGCTGAGATTGTCCAGTATTTTCTGTTTTGTTACTGTATGGACCTGCTGAGATTGTCCAGTATTTTGTTTTTGTTACTGTATGGACCTGCTGTGATTGTCCTGTATTTTCTGTTTTTATTACTGTCCAGTATTTTCTGTTTTTGTTACTGTATGGCCCTGCTGTGATTGTCCAGTACTTTCTGTTTATGTTACTGGATGGCCCTGCTGAGATTGTCCAGTATTTTCTGTTTTTGTTACTGTATGGCCCTGCTGAGATTGTCCAGTATTTTCTGTTTATGTTACAGTATGGCCCTGCTGAGTTGTCCAGTATTTTTTGTTTTGGTTACTGTACGGACCTGCTGAGATTGTCCTGTATTTTCTGTTTTTATTACTGTCCAGTATTTTATGTTTTTGTTACTGTAGGGACCTGCTGAGATTTTCCAGTGTTTTCTGTTTTAGTTACTGTATGGCCCTGCTGAGATTGTCCTGTATTTTCTGTTTTTATTACTGTCCAGTATTTTCTGTTTTTGTTACTATAGGGACCTGCTGAGATTGTCCAGTATTTTCTGTTTTAGTTACTGTATGGCCCTGCTGAGGTTGTCCTGTATTTTCTGTTTTTATTACTGTCCAGTATTTTCTGTTTTGTTACTGTATGGACCTGCTGAGATTGTCCTATATTTTCTGTTTTGTTACTGTATGGACCTGCTGAGAATGTCCAGTAGTTTCTGTTTTAGTTACTGTAAGGACCTGCTGTGATTGTCCAGTATTTTCTGTTTTAGTTACTGTAAGGACCTGCTGAGATTGTCCAGTATTTTCTGTTTTTGTTACTGTAAGGACCTGCTGAGATTTTCCAGTATTTTCTGTTTTTATTACTGTCCAGTATTTTCTGTTTTTGTTACAGTAGGGACCTGCTGAGATTGTCCAGTATTTTCTGTTTTTATTACTGTCCAGTACTTTCTGTTTTAGTTACTGTAGGGACCTGCTGAGATTGTCCAGTATTTTCTGTTTTAGTTACTGTATGGCCCTGCTGAGAGTTTCCAGTATTTTCTGCTTTAGTTACTGTATGGACCTGCTGAGATTATCCAGTACTTTCTGTTTTTGTTACTGTAGGGACCTGCTGTGATTGTTCAGTATTTTCTGTTGATGTTACTGTACGGACCTGCTGAGATTGTCCAGTATTTTCTGCTTTGTTACTGTATGAACCTGTTGAGATTGTCCGGTATTTTCTGTTTTTGTTACTGTATGGACCTGCTGAGATTGTCCAGTATTTTCTGTTTATGTTACTGTATGGACCTGCTGAGATTGTCCAGTATTTTCTGTTTATGTTACTGTATGGACCTGCTGAGATTGTCTAGTATTTTCTGTTATTGTTACTGTATGGACCTGCTGAGATTGTCCAGTAGTTTCTGTTTTAGTTACTGTATGAACCTGCTGAGATTGTCCAGTATTTTCGGTTTTAGTTACTGTATGGACCTGCTGAGATTGTCCAGTATTTTCTGTTTTTGTTACTGTACGGACCTGCTGAGATTGTACAGTATTTTCTGTTTTTGTTACTGTAAGGACCTGCTGAAATTGTCCTGTATTTTCTGTTTTAGTTACTGTAAGGACCTGCTGTGATTGTCCAGTATTTTCTGTTTTGTTACTGTATGGACCTGCTGAGATTGTCCTGTATTTTCTGTTTTGTTACTGTATGGACCTGCTGAGAATGTCCAGTAGTTTCTGTTTTAGTTACTGTAAGGACCTGCTGTGATTGTCCAGTATTTTCTGTTTTAGTTACTGTAAGGACCTGCTGAGATTGTCCAGTATTTTCTGTTTTTGTTACTGTAAGGACCTTCTGAGATTGTGCTGTATTTTCTGTTTTAGTTACTGTATGAACCTGCTGTGATTGTCCAGTATTTTCTGTTTTGTTACTGTAAGGACCTGCTGTGATTGTCCAGTATTTTATGTTTTAATTACTCTAAGGACCTGCTGAGATTGTCCAGTATTTTCTGTTTTTATTACTGTCCAGTATTTTCTGTTTTTGTTACAGTAGGGACCTGCTGAGATTGTCGAGTATTTTCTGTTTTTATTACTGTCCAGTACTTTCTATTTTAGTTACTGTAGGGACCTGCTGAGATTGTCCAGTATTTTCTGTTTTAGTTACTGTATGGAACGGCTGAGATTGTCCAGTATTTTCTGTTTTAGTTACTGTATGGCCCTGCTGAGAGTGTCCAGTATTTTCTGTTTTAGTTACTGTATGGACCTGCTGAGATTATCCAGTACTTTCTGTTTTTGTTACTGTAGGGACCTGCTGTGATTGTCCAGTATTTTCTGTTGATGTTACTGTACGGGCCTGCTGAGATTGTCCAGTATTTTCTGCTTTGTTACTGTATGAACCTGTTGAGATTGTCCGGTATTTTCTGTTTTTGTTAATGTATGGACCTGCTGAGATTGTCCAGTATTTTCTGTTTATGTTACTGTATGGACCTGCTGAGATTGTCCAGTATTTTCTGTTTATGTTAGTGTATGGACCTGCTGAGATTGTCTAGTATTTTCTGTAATTGTTACTGTATGGACCTGCTGAGATTGTCCAGTAGTTTCTGTTTTAGTTACTGTATGAACCTGCTGAGATTGTCCAGTATTTTCTGTTTTAGTTACTGTATGGACCTGCTGAGATTGTCCAGTATTTTCTCTTTTTGTTACTGTACGGACCTGCTGAGATTGTACAGTATTTTCTGTTTTTGTTACTGTAAGGACCTGCTGAAATTGTCCTGTATTTTCTGTTTTAGTTACTGTAAGGAACTGCTGTGATTGTCCAGAATTTTCTGTTTTGTTACTGTATGGACCTGCTGAGATTGTCCAGTATTTTCTGTTTTTGTTACTGTACGGACCTGCTGAGATTGTCCAGTATTTTCTGTTTTTGTTACTGCACTGACCTGCTGAGATTGTCCAGTATTTTCTGTTTTGTTACTGTATGGACCTGCTGTGATTGTCCAGTATTTTCTGTTTTTGTTACTGTATGGACCTGCTGAGATTGTCCAGTATTTTCTGTTTATGTTACTGTAGGGACCTGCTGAGATTGTCCAGTATTTTCTGTTTTGTTACTGTATGAACCTGCTGAGATTGTCCACTATTTTGCTTTTGTTACTGTATGGACCTGCTGTGATTGTCCAGTATTTTCTGCTTTGTTACTGTATGAACCTGCTGAGATTGTCCAATATTTCTTGTTTATGTTACTGTAGGGACCGGCTGAGATTGTCCAGTATTTTGTTTTTGTTACTGTATGGACCTGCTGAGATTGTCCAGTATTTTCTGTTTATGTTACTGTACGGACCTGCTGAGATTGTCCAGATTTTTCTGTTTTTGTTACTGTATGAACCTGCTGTGATTGTCCAGTATTTTCTGTTTTTGTTACTGTACGGACCTGCTGGGATTGTCCAGTATTTTCTGTTTTTGTTGCTGTATGGACCTGCTGAGATTGTCCAGTATTTTCTGTTTTTATTACTGTATGGACCTGCTGAGATTGTCCAGTATTTTCTGCTTTGTTACTGTATGAACCTGTTGAGATTGTCCGGTATTTTCTGTTTTTGTTACTGTATGGACCTGCTGAGATTGTCCAGTATTTTCTGTTTATGTTACTGTATGGACCTGCTGAGATTGTCCAGTATTTTCTGTTATTGTTACTTTATGGACCTGCTGAGATTGTCCAGTAGTTTCTGTTTTAGTTACTGTATGAACCTGCTGAGATTGTCCAGTATTTTCTGTTTTAGTTACTGTATGGACCTGCTGAGATTGTCCACTATTTTCTGTTTTTGTTACTGTACGGACCTGCTGAGATTGTACAGTATTTTCTGTTTTTGTTACTGTAAGGTCCTGCTGAAATTGTCCTGTATTTTCTGTTTTAGTTACTGTAAGGACCTGCTGTGATTGTCCAGTATTTTCTGTTTTGTTACTGTATGGACCTGCTGAGATTGTCCAGTATTTTCTGTTTATGTTACTGTATGGACCTGCTGAGATTGTCCAGTATTTTCTGTTATTGTTACTTTATGGACCTGCTGAGATTGTCCAGTAGTTTCTGTTTTAGTTACTGTATGAACCTGCTGAGATTGTCCAGTATTTTCTGTTTTAGTTACTGTATGGACCTGCTGAGATTGTCCAGTATTTTCTGTTTTTGTTACTGTACGGACCTGCTGAGATTGTACAGTATTTTCTGTTTTTGTTACTGTAAGGTACTGCTGAAATTGTCCTGTATTTTCTGTTTTAGTTACTGTAAGGACCTGCTGTGATTGTCCAGTATTTTCTGTTTTGTTACTGTATGGACCTGCTGAGATTGTCCAGTATTTTCTGTTTTGTTACTGTGAGGAACTGCTGAGATTGTCCTGTATTTTCTGTTTATGTTACTGTATGGACCTGCTGTGATTGTCCAGTATTTTATGTTTTTGTTAATGTAAGGACCTGCTGAGATTGTCCAGTATTTTCTGTTTTTGTTACTGTACGGACCTGCTGAGAATGTCCAGTATTTTCTGTTTTTGTTACTGTATGAACCTGCTGAGATTGTCCAGTATTTTCTGTTTTAGTTACTGTATGGACCTGCTGAGATTGTCCAGTATTTTCTGTTTTAGTTACTGTAAGGAACTGCTGTGATTGTCCAGAATGTTCTGTTTTGTTACTGTATGGACCTGCTGAGATTGTCCAGTATTTTCTGTTTTTGATACTGTAAGGACCTGCTGAGATTGTCCAGTATTTTCTGTTTATGTTACTGTATGGACCTGCTGAGATTGTCCAGTATTTTCTGTTTTTGTTACTGTAAGGACCTGCTGAGATTGTCCTGTATTTTGTTTTTGTTACGGTACGGACCTGCTGTGATTGTCCAGTATTTTGTTTTTGTTACTGTATGGACCTGCTGAGATTGTCCAGTATTTTGTTTTTGTTACTGAATGGACCTGCTGTGATTGTCCTGTATTTTCTGTTTTTATTACTGTCCAGTATTTTCTGTTTTTGTTACTGGATGGCCCTGCTGAGATTGTCCAGAACTTTCTGTTTATGTTACTGGATGGCCCTGCTGAGATTGTCCAGTATTTTCTTTTTTTGTTACTGTATGGCCCTGCTGAGATTGTCCAGTTGTTTCTGTTTTTGTTACTGTATGGCCCTGCTGAGATTGTCCAGTATATTTTGTTTTGGTTACTGTACGGACCTGCTGAGATTGTCCAGTATTTTCTGTTTTGTTACTGTATGAACCTGCTGAGATTGTCCACTATTTTGCTTTTGTTACTGTATGGACCTGCTGTGATTGTCCAGTATTTTCTGCTTTGTTACTGTATGAACCTGCTGAGATTGTCCAATATTTCTTGTTTATGTTACTGTAGGGACCGGCTGAGATTGTCCAGTATTTTGTTTTTGTTACTGTATGGACCTGCTGAGATTGTCCAGTATTTTCTGTTTATGTTACTGTACGGACCTGCTGAGATTGTCCAGATTTTTCTGTTTTTGTTACTGTATGAACCTGCTGTGATTGTCCAGTATTTTCTGTTTTTGTTACTGTACGGACCTGCTGGGATTGTCCAGTATTTTCTGTTTTTGTTACTGTATGGACCTGCTGAGATTGTCCAGTATTTTCTGTTTTTATTACTGTATGGACCTGCTGAGATTGTCCAGTATTTTCTGCTTTGTTACTGTATGAACCTGTTGAGATTGTCCGGTTATTTCTGTTTTTGTTACTGTATGGACCTGCTGAGATTGTCCAGTATTTTCTGTTTATGTTACTGTATGGACCTGCTGAGATTGTCCAGTATTTTCTGTTTATGTTACTGTATGGACCTGCTGAGATTGTCCAGTATTTTCTGTTATTGTTACTTTATGGACCTGCTGAGATTGTCCAGTATTTTCTGTTTATGTTACTGTATGGACCTGCTGAGATTGTCCAGTATTTTCTGTTATTGTTACTTTATGGACCTGCTGAGATTGTCCAGTAGTTTCTGTTTTAGTTACTGTATGAACCTGCTGAGATTGTCCAGTATTTTCTGTTTTAGTTACTGTATGGACCTGCTGAGATTGTCCAGTATTTTCTGTTTTTGTTACTGTACGGACCTGCTGAGATTGTACAGTATTTTCTGTTTTTGTTACTGTAAGGTCCTGCTGAAATTGTCCAGTATTTTCTGTTTTGTTACTGTATGGACCATCTGAGATTGTACAGTATTTTGTTTTTGTTACTGTACGGACCTGCTGAGATTGTCCAGTATTTTCTGTTTTGTTACTGTACGGACCTGCTGAGATTGTCCAGTATTTTCTGTTTTGTTCCTGTATGGACCTGCTGAGATTGTCCAGTATTTTCTGTTTTTGTTACTGTATGGACCTGCTGAGATTGTCCAGTATTTTCTCTTTTTGTTACTGTACGGACCTGCTGAGATTGTACAGTATTTTCTGTTTTTGTTACTGTAAGGACCTGCTGAAATTGTCCTGTATTTTCTGTTTTAGTTACTGTAAGGAACTGCTGTGATTGTCCAGAATTTTCTGTTTTGTTACTGTATGGACCTGCTGAGATTGTCCAGTATTTTCTGTTTTTGTTACTGCACTGACCTGCTGAGATTGTCCAGTATTTTCTGTTTTGTTACTGTATGGACCTGCTGTGATTGTCCAGTATTTTCTGTTTTTGTTACTGTATGGACCTGCTGAGATTGTCCAGTATTTTCTGTTTATGTTACTGTAGGGACCTGCTGAGATTGTCCAGTATTTTCTGTTTTGTTACTGTATGAACCTGCTGAGATTGTCCACTATTTTGCTTTTGTTACTGTATGGACCTGCTGTGATTGTCCAGTATTTTCTGCTTTGTTACTGTATGAACCTGCTGAGATTGTCCAATATTTCTTGTTTATGTTACTGTAGGGACCGGCTGAGATTGTCCAGTATTTTGTTTTTGTTACTGTATGGACCTGCTGAGATTGTCCAGTATTTTCTGTTTATGTTACTGTACGGACCTGCTGAGATTGTCCAGATTTTTCTGTTTTTGTTACTGTATGAACCTGCTGTGATTGTCCAGTATTTTCTGTTTTTGTTACTGTACGGACCTGCTGGGATTGTCCAGTATTTTCTGTTTTTGTTGCTGTATGGACCTGCTGAGATTGTCCAGTATTTTCTGTTTTTATTACTGTATGGACCTGCTGAGATTGTCCAGTATTTTCTGCTTTGTTACTGTATGAACCTGTTGAGATTGTCCGGTATTTTCTGTTTTTGTTACTGTATGGACCTGCTGAGATTGTCCAGTATTTTCTGTTTATGTTACTGTATGGACCTGCTGAGATTGTCCAGTATTTTCTGTTATTGTTACTTTATGGACCTGCTGAGATTGTCCAGTAGTTTCTGTTTTAGTTACTGTATGAACCTGCTGAGATTGTCCAGTATTTTCTGTTTTAGTTACTGTATGGACCTGCTGAGATTGTCCAGTATTTTCTGTTTTTGTTACTGTACGGACCTGCTGAGATTGTACAGTATTTTCTGTTTTTGTTACTGTAAGGTCCTGCTGAAATTGTCCTGTATTTTCTGTTTTAGTTACTGTAAGGACCTGCTGTGATTGTCCAGTATTTTCTGTTTTGTTACTGTATGGACCTGCTGAGATTGTCCAGTATTTTCTGTTTATGTTACTGTATGGACCTGCTGAGATTGTCCAGTATTTTCTGTTATTGTTACTTTATGGACCTGCTGAGATTGTCCAGTAGTTTCTGTTTTAGTTACTGTATGAACCTGCTGAGATTGTCCAGTATTTTCTGTTTTAGTTACTGTATGGACCTGCTGAGATTGTCCAGTATTTTCTGTTTTTGTTACTGTACGGACCTGCTGAGATTGTACAGTATTTTCTGTTTTTGTTACTGTAAGGTCCTGCTGAAATTGTCCTGTATTTTCTGTTTTAGTTACTGTAAGGACCTGCTGTGATTGTCCAGTATTTTCTGTTTTGTTACTGTATGGACCTGCTGAGATTGTCCAGTATTTTCTGTTTTGTTACTGTGAGGAACTGCTGAGATTGTCCTGTATTTTCTGTTTATGTTACTGTATGGACCTGCTGTGATTGTCCAGTATTTTATGTTTTTGTTAATGTAAGGACCTGCTGAGATTGTCCAGTATTTTCTGTTTTTGTTACTGTACGGACCTGCTGAGAATGTCCAGTATTTTCTGTTTTTGTTACTGTATGAACCTGCTGAGATTGTCCAGTATTTTCTGTTTTAGTTACTGTATGGACCTGCTGAGATTGTCCAGTATTTTCTGTTTTAGTTACTGTAAGGAACTGCTGTGATTGTCCAGAATGTTCTGTTTTGTTACTGTATGGACCTGCTGAGATTGTCCAGTATTTTCTGTTTTTGATACTGTAAGGACCTGCTGAGATTGTCCAGTATTTTCTGTTTATGTTACTGTATGGACCTGCTGAGATTGTCCAGTATTTTCTGTTTTTGTTACTGTAAGGACCTGCTGAGATTGTCCTGTATTTTGTTTTTGTTACGGTACGGACCTGCTGTGATTGTCCAGTATTTTGTTTTTGTTACTGTATGGACCTGCTGAGATTGTCCAGTATTTTGTTTTTGTTACTGAATGGACCTGCTGTGATTGTCCTGTATTTTCTGTTTTTATTACTGTTCAGTATTTTCTGTTTTTGTTACTGGATGGCCCTGCTGAGATTGTCCAGAACTTTCTGTTTATGTTACTGGATGGCCCTGCTGAGATTGTCCAGTATTTTCTTTTTTTGTTACTGTATGGCCCTGCTGAGATTGTCCAGTTGTTTCTGTTTTTGTTACTGTATGGCCCTGCTGAGATTGTCCAGTATATTTTGTTTTGGTTACTGTACGGACCTGCTGAGATTGTCCAGTATTTTCTGTTTTGTTACTGTATGAACCTGCTGAGATTGTCCACTATTTTGCTTTTGTTACTGTATGGACCTGCTGTGATTGTCCAGTATTTTCTGCTTTGTTACTGTATGAACCTGCTGAGATTGTCCAATATTTCTTGTTTATGTTACTGTAGGGACCGGCTGAGATTGTCCAGTATTTTGTTTTTGTTACTGTATGGACCTGCTGAGATTGTCCAGTATTTTCTGTTTATGTTACTGTACGGACCTGCTGAGATTGTCCAGATTTTTCTGTTTTTGTTACTGTATGAACCTGCTGTGATTGTCCAGTATTTTCTGTTTTTGTTACTGTACGGACCTGCTGGGATTGTCCAGTATTTTCTGTTTTTGTTACTGTATGGACCTGCTGAGATTGTCCAGTATTTTCTGTTTTTATTACTGTATGGACCTGCTGAGATTGTCCAGTATTTTCTGCTTTGTTACTGTATGAACCTGTTGAGATTGTCCGGTTATTTCTGTTTTTGTTACTGTATGGACCTGCTGAGATTGTCCAGTATTTTCTGTTTATGTTACTGTATGGACCTGCTGAGATTGTCCAGTATTTTCTGTTTATGTTACTGTCTGGACCTGCTGAGATTGTCCAGTATTTTCTGTTATTGTTACTTTATGGACCTGCTGAGATTGTCCAGTATTTTCTGTTTATGTTACTGTATGGACCTGCTGAGATTGTCCAGTATTTTCTGTTATTGTTACTTTATGGACCTGCTGAGATTGTCCAGTAGTTTCTGTTTTAGTTACTGTATGAACCTGCTGAGATTGTCCAGTATTTTCTGTTTTAGTTACTGTATGGACCTGCTGAGATTGTCCAGTATTTTCTGTTTTTGTTACTGTACGGACCTGCTGAGATTGTACAGTATTTTCTGTTTTTGTTACTGTAAGGTCCTGCTGAAATTGTCCAGTATTTTCTGTTTTGTTACTGTATGGACCATCTGAGATTGTACAGTATTTTGTTTTTGTTACTGTACGGACCTGCTGAGATTGTCCAGTATTTTCTGTTTTGTTACTGTACGGACCTGCTGAGATTGTCCAGTATTTTCTGTTTTGTTCCTGTATGGACCTGCTGAGATTGTCCAGTATTTTCTGTTTTTGTTACTGTACGGACCTGCTGAGATTGTCCAGTATTTTCTGTTTTTGTTACTGCACTAACCTGCTGAGATTGTCCAGTATTTTCTGTTTTGTTACTGTATGGACCTGCTGAGATTGTCCAGTATTTTCTGTTTATGTTACTGTATGGACCTGCTGTGATTGTCCAGTATTTTCTGTTTTTGTTACTGTATGGACCTGCTGTGATTGTCCAGTATTTTCTGTTTATGTTGCTGTAGGGACCTGCTGAGATTGTCCAGTATTTTCTGTTTTGTTACTGTATGGACCTGCTGAGATTGTCCAGTATTTTCTGTTTTTGTTACTGTATGGACCTGCTGTGATTGTCCAGTATTTTCTGTTTTGTCCCTGCATGGACCTGCTGAGATTGTCCAGTATTTTCTGTTTTGTTACTGTATGGACCATCTGAGATTGTACAGTATTTTGTTTTTGTTACTGTACGGACCTGCTGTGATTGTCCAGTATTTTCTGTTTTAGTTACTGCGAGGACCTGCTGAGATTGTCCAGTATTTTGTTTTTGTTACTGTATGGACCTGCTGAGATTGTTCAGTATTTTCTGTTTTTGTTACTGTATGGACCTGCTGTGATTGTCCAGTATTTTCTGTTTTGTCCCTGCATGGACCTGCTGAGATTGTCCAGTATTTTCTGTTTTGTTACTGTATGGACCATCTGAGATTGTACAGTATTTTGTTTTTGTTACTGTACGGACCTGCTGTGATTGTCCAGTATTTTCTGTTTTGTTCCTGTATGGACCTGCTGAGATTGTACAGTATTTTCTGTTTTTGTTACTGTACGGACCTGCTGAGATTGTCCAGTATTTTCTGTTTTGTTACTGTACGGACCTGCTGAGGTTGTCCAGTATTTTCTGTTTTGTTCCTGTATGGACCTGCTGAGATTGTCCAGTATTTTCTGTTTTTGTTACTGTACGGACCTGCTGAGATTGTCCAGTATTTTCTGTTTTTGTTACTGCACTGACCTGCTGAGATTGTCCAGTATTTTCTGTTTTGTTACTGTATGGACCTGCTGAGATTGTCCAGTATTTCCTGTTTTTGTTACTGTAAGGACCTGCTGAGATTGTCCAGTATTTTCTGTTTATGTTGCTGTATGGACCTGCTGTGATTGTCCAGTATTTTCTGTTTTTGTTACTGTATGGACCTGCTGTGATTGTCCAGTATTTTCTGTTTTTGTTACTGTATGGACCTGCTGAGATTGTCCAGTATTTTCTGTTTTGTTACTGTATGGACCTGCTGAGATTGTCCAGTATTTTCTGTTTTGTTACTGTATGAACCTGCTGAGATTGTCCACTATTTTGCTTTTGTTACTGTATGGACCTGCTGTGATTGTCCAGTATTTTCTGCTTTGTTACTGTATGAACCTGCTGAGATTGTCCAATATTTCTTGTTTATGTTACTGTAGGGACCTGCTGAGATTGTCCAGTATTTTGTTTTTGTTACTGTATGGACCTGCTGAGATTGTCCAGTATTTTCTGTTTATGTTACTGTACGGACCTGCTGAGATTGTCCAGTATTTTCTGTTTTGTTACTGTGAGGAACTGCTGAGATTCTCCTGTATTTTCTGTTTTAGTTACTGTAAGTACCTGCTGTGATTGTCCAGTATTTTATGTTTTTGTTAATGTAAGGACCTGCTGAGATTGTCCAGTATTTTCTGTTTTTGTTACTGTACGGACCTGCTGAGAATGTCCAGTATTTTCTGTTTTTGTTACTGTATGGACCTGCTGAGATTGTCCTGTATTTTCTGTTCTAGTTACTGTAAGGAACTGCTGCGATTGTCCAGAATTTTCTGTTTTGTTACTGTATGGACCTGTTGAGATTGTCCAGTATTTTCTGTTTTTGATACTGTAAGAACCTGCTGAGATTGTCCAGTATTTTCTGTTTATGTTACTGTATGGACCTGCTGAGATTGTCCAGTATTTTCTGTTTTTGTTACTGTAAGGACCTGCTGAGATTGTCCTGTATTTTGTTTTTGTTACGGTACGGACCTGCTGTGATTGTCCAGTATTTTGTTTTTGTTACTGTATGGACCTGCTGAGATTGTCCAGTATTTTGTTTTTGTTACTGTATGGACCTGCTGTGATTGTCCTGTATTTTCTGTTTTCATTACTGTCCAGTATTTTCTGTTTTTGTTACTGTATGGCCCTGCTGAGATTGTCCAGTACTTTCTGTTTATGTTACTGGATGGCCCTGCTGAGATTGTCCAGTATTTTCTGTTTTTGTTACTGTATGGCCCTGCTGAGATTGTCCAGTATATTTTGTTTTGGTTACTGTACGGACCTGCTGAGATTGTCCAGTATTTTCTGTTTATGTTACAGTATGGCCCTGCTGAGTTGTCCAGTATTTTTTGTTTTGGTTACTGTACGGACCTGCTGAGATTGTCCTGTATTTTCTGTTTTTATTACTGTCCAGTATTTTCTGTTTTTGTTACTGTAGGGACCTGCTGAGATTGTCCAGTGTTTTCTGTTTTAGTTACTGTATGGCCCTGCTGAGATTGTCCTGTATTTTCTGTTTTTATTACTGTCCAGTATTTTCTGTTGTAGTTACTGTAGGGACCTGCTGAGATTGTCCAGTGTTTTCTGTTTTAGTTACTGTATGGCCCTGCTGAGGTTGTCCTGTATGTTCTGTTTTTATTACTGTCCAGTATTTTCTGTTTTGTTACTGTATGGACCTGCTGAGATTGTCCTGTATTTTCTGTTTTGTTACTGTATGGACCTGCTGAGAATGTCCAGTAGTTTCTGTTTTAGTTACTGTAAGGACCTGCTGTGATTGTCCAGTATTTTCTGTTTTAGTTACTGTAAGGACCTGCTGAGATTGTCCAGTATTTTCTGTTTTTGTTATTGTAAGGACCTTATGAGATTGTGCTGTATTTTCTGTTTTAGTTGCTGTATGAACCTGCTGTGATTGTCCGGTATTTTCTGTTTTGTTACTGTAAGGACCTGCTGTGATTGTCCAGTATTTTCTGTTTTAATTACTGTAAGGACCTGCTGAGATTGTCCAGTATTTTCTGTTTTTATTACTGTCCAGTATTTTCTGTTTTTGTTACAGTAGGGACCTGCTGAGATTGTCCAGCATTTTCTGTTTTTATTACTGTCCAGTACTTTCTGTTTTAGTTACTGTAGGGACCTGCTGAGATTGTCCAGTATTTTCTGTTTTAGTTACTGTATGGCCCTGCTGAGAGTGTCCAGTATTTTCTGTTTTAGTTACTGTATGGACCTGCTGAGATTATCCAGTACTTTCTGTTTTTGTTACTGTAGGGACCTGCTGTGATTGTCCAGTATTTTCTGTTGATGTTACTGTACGGACCTGCTGAGATTGTCCAGTATTTTCTGCTTTGTTACTGTATGAACCTGTTGAGATTGTCCGGTATTTTCTGTTTTTGTTAATGTATGGACCTGCTGAGATTGTCCAGTATTTTCTGTTTATGTTACTGTATGGACCTGCTGAGATTGTCCAGTATTTTCTGTTTATGTTACTGTATGGACCTGCTGAGATTGTCCAGTATTTTCTGTTATTGTTACTGTATGGACCTGCTGAGATTGTCCAGTAGTTTCTGTTTTAGTTACTGTATGAACCTGCTGAGATTGTCCAGTATTTTCTGTTTTGTTACTGTATGGACCTGCTGAGATTGTCCAGTATTTTGTTTTTGTTACTGTATGGACCTGCTGTGATTGTCCTGTATTTTCTGTTTTTATTACTGTCCAGTATTTTCTGTTTTTGTTACTGTATGGCCCTGCTGTGATTGTCCAGTACTTTCTGTTTATGTTACTGGATGGCCCTGCTGAGATTGTCCAGTATTTTCTGTTTTTGTTACTGTATGGCCCTGCTGAGATTGTCCAGTATTTTCTGTTTATGTTACAGTATGGCCCTGCTGAGTTGTCCAGTATTTTTTGTTTTGGTTACTGTACGGACCTGCTGAGATTGTCCTGTATTTTCTGTTTTTATTACTGTCCAGTATTTTATGTTTTTGTTACTGTAGGGACCTGCTGAGATTTTCCAGTGTTTTCTGTTTTAGTTACTGTATGGCCCTGCTGAGATTGTCCTGTATTTTCTGTTTTTATTACTGTCCAGTATTTTCTGTTTTTGTTACTATAGGGACCTGCTGAGATTGTCCAGTATTTTCTGTTTTAGTTACTGTATGGCCCTGCTGAGGTTGTCCTGTATTTTCTGTTTTTATTACTGTCCAGTATTTTCTGTTTTGTTACTGTATGGACCTGCTGAGATTGTCCTATATTTTCTGTTTTGTTACTGTATGGACCTGCTGAGAATGTCCAGTAGTTTCTGTTTTAGTTACTGTAAGGACCTGCTGTGATTGTCCAGTATTTTCTGTTTTAGTTACTGTAAGGACCTGCTGAGATTGTCCAGTATTTTCTGTTTTTGTTACTGTAAGGACCTGCTGAGATTTTCCAGTATTTTCTGTTTTTATTACTGTCCAGTATTTTCTGTTTTTGTTACAGTAGGGACCTGCTGAGATTGTCCAGTATTTTCTGTTTTTATTACTGTCCAGTACTTTCTGTTTTAGTTACTGTAGGGACCTGCTGAGATTGTCCAGTATTTTCTGTTTTAGTTACTGTATGGCCCTGCTGAGAGTTTCCAGTATTTTCTGCTTTAGTTACTGTATGGACCTGCTGAGATTATCCAGTACTTTCTGTTTTTGTTACTGTAGGGACCTGCTGTGATTGTTCAGTATTTTCTGTTGATGTTACTGTACGGACCTGCTGAGATTGTCCAGTATTTTCTGCTTTGTTACTGTATGAACCTGTTGAGATTGTCCGGTATTTTCTGTTTTTGTTACTGTATGGACCTGCTGAGATTGTCCAGTATTTTCTGTTTATGTTACTGTATGGACCTGCTGAGATTGTCCAGTATTTTCTGTTTATGTTACTGTATGGACCTGCTGAGATTGTCCAGTATTTTCTGTTATTGTTACTGTATGGACCTGCTGAGATTGTCCAGTAGTTTCTGTTTTAGTTACTGTATGAACCTGCTGAGATTGTCCAGTATTTTCGGTTTTAGTTACTGTATGGACCTGCTGAGATTGTCCAGTATTTTCTGTTTTTGTTACTGTACGGACCTGCTGAGATTGTACAGTATTTTCTGTTTTTGTTACTGTAAGGACCTGCTGAAATTGTCCTGTATTTTCTGTTTTAGTTACTGTAAGGACCTGCTGTGATTGTCCAGTATTTTCTGTTTTGTTACTGTATGGACCTGCTGAGATTGTCCTGTATTTTCTGTTTTGTTACTGTATGGACCTGCTGAGAATGTCCAGTAGTTTCTGTTTTAGTTACTGTAAGGACCTGCTGTGATTGTCCAGTATTTTCTGTTTTAGTTACTGTAAGGACCTGCTGAGATTGTCCAGTATTTTCTGTTTTTGTTACTGTAAGGACCTTCTGAGATTGTGCTGTATTTTCTGTTTTAGTTACTGTATGAACCTGCTGTGATTGTCCAGTATTTTCTGTTTTGTTACTGTAAGGACCTGCTGTGATTGTCCAGTATTTTATGTTTTAATTACTCTAAGGACCTGCTGAGATTGTCCAGTATTTTCTGTTTTTATTACTGTCCAGTATTTTCTGTTTTTGTTACAGTAGGGACCTGCTGAGATTGTCGAGTATTTTCTGTTTTTATTACTGTCCAGTACTTTCTATTTTAGTTACTGTAGGGACCTGCTGAGATTGTCCAGTATTTTCTGTTTTAGTTACTGTATGGAACGGCTGAGATTGTCCAGTATTTTCTGTTTTAGTTACTGTATGGCCCTGCTGAGAGTGTCCAGTATTTTCTGTTTTAGTTACTGTATGGACCTGCTGAGATTATCCAGTACTTTCTGTTTTTGTTACTGTAGGGACCTGCTGTGATTGTCCAGTATTTTCTGTTGATGTTACTGTACGGGCCTGCTGAGATTGTCCAGTATTTTCTGCTTTGTTACTGTATGAACCTGTTGAGATTGTCCGGTATTTTCTGTTTTTGTTAATGTATGGACCTGCTGAGATTGTCCAGTATTTTCTGTTTATGTTACTGTATGGACCTGCTGAGATTGTCCAGTATTTTCTGTTTATGTTAGTGTATGGACCTGCTGAGATTGTCTAGTATTTTCTGTAATTGTTACTGTATGGACCTGCTGAGATTGTCCAGTAGTTTCTGTTTTAGTTACTGTATGAACCTGCTGAGATTGTCCAGTATTTTCTGTTTTAGTTACTGTATGGACCTGCTGAGATTGTCCAGTATTTTCTCTTTTTGTTACTGTACGGACCTGCTGAGATTGTACAGTATTTTCTGTTTTTGTTACTGTAAGGACCTGCTGAAATTGTCCTGTATTTTCTGTTTTAGTTACTGTAAGGAACTGCTGTGATTGTCCAGAATTTTCTGTTTTGTTACTGTATGGACCTGCTGAGATTGTCCAGTATTTTCTGTTTTTGTTACTGTACGGACCTGCTGAGATTGTCCAGTATTTTCTGTTTTTGTTACTGCACTGACCTGCTGAGATTGTCCAGTATTTTCTGTTTTGTTACTGTATGGACCTGCTGTGATTGTCCAGTATTTTCTGTTTTTGTTACTGTATGGACCTGCTGAGATTGTCCAGTATTTTCTGTTTATGTTACTGTAGGGACCTGCTGAGATTGTCCAGTATTTTCTGTTTTGTTACTGTATGAACCTGCTGAGATTGTCCACTATTTTGCTTTTGTTACTGTATGGACCTGCTGTGATTGTCCAGTATTTTCTGCTTTGTTACTGTATGAACCTGCTGAGATTGTCCAATATTTCTTGTTTATGTTACTGTAGGGACCGGCTGAGATTGTCCAGTATTTTGTTTTTGTTACTGTATGGACCTGCTGAGATTGTCCAGTATTTTCTGTTTATGTTACTGTACGGACCTGCTGAGATTGTCCAGATTTTTCTGTTTTTGTTACTGTATGAACCTGCTGTGATTGTCCAGTATTTTCTGTTTTTGTTACTGTACGGACCTGCTGGGATTGTCCAGTATTTTCTGTTTTTGTTACTGTATGGACCTGCTGAGATTGTCCAGTATTTTCTGTTTTTATTACTGTATGGACCTGCTGAGATTGTCCAGTATTTTCTGCTTTGTTACTGTATGAACCTGTTGAGATTGTCCGGTATTTTCTGTTTTTGTTACTGTATGGACCTGCTGAGATTGTCCAGTATTTTCTGTTTATGTTCCTGTATGGACCTGCTGAGATTGTCCAGTATTTTCTGTTATTGTTACTTTATGGACCTGCTGAGATTGTCCAGTAGTTTCTGTTTTAGTTACTGTATGAACCTGCTGAGATTGTCCAGTATTTTCTGTTTTAGTTACTGTATGGACCTGCTGAGATTGTCCAGTATTTTCTGTTTTTGTTACTGTACGGACCTGCTGAGATTGTACAGTATTTTCTGTTTTTGTTACTGTAAGGTCCTGCTGAAATTGTCCTGTATTTTCTGTTTTAGTTACTGTAAGGACCTGCTGTGATTGTCCAGTATTTTCTGTTTTGTTACTGTATGGACCTGCTGAGATTGTCCAGTATTTTCTGTTTTGTTACTGTGAGGAACTGCTGAGATTGTCCTGTATTTTCTGTTTATGTTACTGTATGGACCTGCTGTGATTGTCCAGTATTTTATGTTTTTGTTAATGTAAGGACCTGCTGAGATTGTCCAGTATTTTCTGTTTTTGTTACTGTACGGACCTGCTGAGAATGTCCAGTATTTTCTGTTTTTGTTACTGTATGAACCTGCTGAGATTGTCCAGTATTTTCTGTTTTAGTTACTGTATGGACCTGCTGAGATTGTCCAGTATTTTCTGTTTTAGTTACTGTAAGGAACTGCTGTGATTGTCCAGAATTTTCTGTTTTGTTACTGTATGGACCTGCTGAGATTGTCCAGTATTTTCTGTTTTTGATACTGTAAGGACCTGCTGAGATTGTCCAGTATTTTCTGTTTATGTTACTGTATGGACCTGCTGAGATTGTCCAGTATTTTCTGTTTTTGTTACTGTAAGGACCTGCTGAGATTGTCCTGTATTTTGTTTTTGTTACGGTACGGACCTGCTGTGATTGTCCAGTATTTTGTTTTTGTTACTGTATGGACCTGCTGAGATTGTCCAGTATTTTGTTTTTGTTACTGAATGGACCTGCTGTGATTGTCCTGTATTTTCTGTTTTTATTACTGTCCAGTATTTTCTGTTTTTGTTACTGGATGGCCCTGCTGAGATTGTCCAGAACTTTCTGTTTATGTTACTGGATGGCCCTGCTGAGATTATCCAGTATTTTCTTTTTTTGTTACTGTATGGCCCTGCTGAGATTGTCCAGTTGTTTCTGTTTTTGTTACTGTATGGCCCTGCTGAGATTGTCCAGTATATTTTGTTTTGGTTACTGTACGGACCTGCTGAGATTGTCCAGTATTTTCTGTTTTGTTACTGTATGAACCTGCTGAGATTGTCCACTATTTTGCTTTTGTTACTGTATGGACCTGCTGTGATTGTCCAGTATTTTCTGCTTTGTTACTGTATGAACCTGCTGAGATTGTCCAGTATTTTCTGTTTATGTTACTGTATGGACCTGCTGAGATTGTCCAGTATTTTCTGTTTATGTTACTGTATGGACCTGCTGAGATTGTCCAGTATTTTCTGTTATTGTTACTGTATGGACCTGCTGAGATTGTCCAGTAGTTTCTGTTTTAGTTACTGTATGAACCTGCTGAGATTGTCCAGTATTTTCTGTTTTGTTACTGTATGGACCTGCTGAGATTGTCCAGTATTTTGTTTTTGTTACTGTATGGACCTGCTGTGATTGTCCTGTATTTTCTGTTTTTATTACTGTCCAGTATTTTCTGTTTTTGTTACTGTATGGCCCTGCTGTGATTGTCCAGTACTTTCTGTTTATGTTACTGGATGGCCCTGCTGAGATTGTCCAGTATTTTCTGTTTTTGTTACTGTATGGCCCTGCTGAGATTGTCCAGTATTTTCTGTTTATGTTACAGTATGGCCCTGCTGAGTTGTCCAGTATTTTTTGTTTTGGTTACTGTACGGACCTGCTGAGATTGTCCTGTATTTTCTGTTTTTATTACTGTCCAGTATTTTATGTTTTTGTTACTGTAGGGACCTGCTGAGATTTTCCAGTGTTTTCTGTTTTAGTTACTGTATGGCCCTGCTGAGATTGTCCTGTATTTTCTGTTTTTATTACTGTCCAGTATTTTCTGTTTTTGTTACTATAGGGACCTGCTGAGATTGTCCAGTATTTTCTGTTTTAGTTACTGTATGGCCCTGCTGAGGTTGTCCTGTATTTTCTGTTTTTATTACTGTCCAGTATTTTCTGTTTTGTTACTGTCTGGACCTGCTGAGATTGTCCTATATTTTCTGTTTTGTTACTGTATGGACCTGCTGAGAATGTCCAGTAGTTTCTGTTTTAGTTACTGTAAGGACCTGCTGTGATTGTCCAGTATTTTCTGTTTTAGTTACTGTAAGGACCTGCTGAGATTGTCCAGTATTTTCTGTTTTTGTTACTGTAAGGACCTGCTGAGATTTTCCAGTATTTTCTGTTTTTATTACTGTCCAGTATTTTCTGTTTTTGTTACAGTAGGGACCTGCTGAGATTGTCCAGTATTTTCTGTTTTTATTACTGTCCAGTACTTTCTGTTTTAGTTACTGTAGGGACCTGCTGAGATTGTCCAGTATTTTCTGTTTTAGTTACTGTATGGCCCTGCTGAGAGTTTCCAGTATTTTCTGCTTTAGTTACTGTATGGACCTGCTGAGATTATCCAGTACTTTCTGTTTTTGTTACTGTAGGGACCTGCTGTGATTGTTCAGTATTTTCTGTTGATGTTACTGTACGGACCTGCTGAGATTGTCCAGTATTTTCTGCTTTGTTACTGTATGAACCTGTTGAGATTGTCCGGTATTTTCTGTTTTTGTTACTGTATGGACCTGCTGAGATTGTCCAGTATTTTCTGTTTATGTTACTGTATGGACCTGCTGAGATTGTCCAGTATTTTCTGTTTATGTTACTGTATGGACCTGCTGAGATTGTCTAGTATTTTCTGTTATTGTTACTGTATGGACCTGCTGAGATTGTCCAGTAGTTTCTGTTTTAGTTACTGTATGAACCTGCTGAGATTGTCCAGTATTTTCGGTTTTAGTTACTGTATGGACCTGCTGAGATTGTCCAGTATTTTCTGTTTTTGTTACTGTACGGACCTGCTGAGATTGTACAGTATTTTCTGTTTTTGTTACTGTAAGGACCTGCTGAAATTGTCCTGTATTTTCTGTTTTAGTTACTGTAAGGACCTGCTGTGATTGTCCAGTATTTTCTGTTTTGTTACTGTATGGACCTGCTGAGATTGTCCTGTATTTTCTGTTTTGTTACTGTATGGACCTGCTGAGAATGTCCAGTAGTTTCTGTTTTAGTTACTGTAAGGACCTGCTGTGATTGTCCAGTATTTTCTGTTTTAGTTACTGTAAGGACCTGCTGAGATTGTCCAGTATTTTCTGTTTTTGTTACTGTAAGGACCTTCTGAGATTGTGCTGTATTTTCTGTTTTAGTTACTGTATGAACCTGCTGTGATTGTCCAGTATTTTCTGTTTTGTTACTGTAAGGACCTGCTGTGATTGTCCAGTATTTTATGTTTTAATTACTCTAAGGACCTGCTGAGATTGTCCAGTATTTTCTGTTTTTATTACTGTCCAGTATTTTCTGTTTTTGTTACAGTAGGGACCTGCTGAGATTGTCGAGTATTTTCTGTTTTTATTACTGTCCAGTACTTTCTATTTTAGTTACTGTAGGGACCTGCTGAGATTGTCCAGTATTTTCTGTTTTAGTTACTGTATGGAACGGCTGAGATTGTCCAGTATTTTCTGTTTTAGTTACTGTATGGCCCTGCTGAGAGTGTCCAGTATTTTCTGTTTTAGTTACTGTATGGACCTGCTGAGATTATCCAGTACTTTCTGTTTTTGTTACTGTAGGGACCTGCTGTGATTGTCCAGTATTTTCTGTTGATGTTACTGTACGGGCCTGCTGAGATTGTCCAGTATTTTCTGCTTTGTTACTGTATGAACCTGTTGAGATTGTCCGGTATTTTCTGTTTTTGTTAATGTATGGACCTGCTGAGATTGTCCAGTATTTTCTGTTTATGTTACTGTATGGACCTGCTGAGATTGTCCAGTATTTTCTGTTTATGTTAGTGTATGGACCTGCTGAGATTGTCTAGTATTTTCTGTAATTGTTACTGTATGGACCTGCTGAGATTGTCCAGTAGTTTCTGTTTTAGTTACTGTATGAACCTGCTGAGATTGTCCAGTATTTTCTGTTTTAGTTACTGTATGGACCTGCTGAGATTGTCCAGTATTTTCTCTTTTTGTTACTGTACGGACCTGCTGAGATTGTACAGTATTTTCTGTTTTTGTTACTGTAAGGACCTGCTGAAATTGTCCTGTATTTTCTGTTTTAGTTACTGTAAGGAACTGCTGTGATTGTCCAGAATTTTCTGTTTTGTTACTGTATGGACCTGCTGAGATTGTCCAGTATTTTCTGTTTTTGTTACTGTACGGACCTGCTGAGATTGTCCAGTATTTTCTGTTTTTGTTACTGCACTGACCTGCTGAGATTGTCCAGTATTTTCTGTTTTGTTACTGTATGGACCTGCTGTGATTGTCCAGTATTTTCTGTTTTTGTTACTGTATGGACCTGCTGAGATTGTCCAGTATTTTCTGTTTATGTTACTGTAGGGACCTGCTGAGATTGTCCAGTATTTTCTGTTTTGTTACTGTATGAACCTGCTGAGATTGTCCACTATTTTGCTTTTGTTACTGTATGGACCTGCTGTGATTGTCCAGTATTTTCTGCTTTGTTACTGTATGAACCTGCTGAGATTGTCCAATATTTCTTGTTTATGTTACTGTAGGGACCGGCTGAGATTGTCCAGTATTTTGTTTTTGTTACTGTATGGACCTGCTGAGATTGTCCAGTATTTTCTGTTTATGTTACTGTACGGACCTGCTGAGATTGTCCAGATTTTTCTGTTTTTGTTACTGTATGAACCTGCTGTGATTGTCCAGTATTTTCTGTTTTTGTTACTGTACGGACCTGCTGGGATTGTCCAGTATTTTCTGTTTTTGTTACTGTATGGACCTGCTGAGATTGTCCAGTATTTTCTGTTTTTATTACTGTATGGACCTGCTGAGATTGTCCAGTATTTTCTGCTTTGTTACTGTATGAACCTGTTGAGATTGTCCGGTATTTTCTGTTTTTGTTACTGTATGGACCTGCTGAGATTGTCCAGTATTTTCTGTTTATGTTCCTGTATGGACCTGCTGAGATTGTCCAGTATTTTCTGTTATTGTTACTTTATGGACCTGCTGAGATTGTCCAGTAGTTTCTGTTTTAGTTACTGTATGAACCTGCTGAGATTGTCCAGTATTTTCTGTTTTAGTTACTGTATGGACCTGCTGAGATTGTCCAGTATTTTCTGTTTTTGTTACTGTACGGACCTGCTGAGATTGTACAGTATTTTCTGTTTTTGTTACTGTAAGGTCCTGCTGAAATTGTCCTGTATTTTCTGTTTTAGTTACTGTAAGGACCTGCTGTGATTGTCCAGTATTTTCTGTTTTGTTACTGTATGGACCTGCTGAGATTGTCCAGTATTTTCTGTTTTGTTACTGTGAGGAACTGCTGAGATTGTCCTGTATTTTCTGTTTATGTTACTGTATGGACCTGCTGTGATTGTCCAGTATTTTATGTTTTTGTTAATGTAAGGACCTGCTGAGATTGTCCAGTATTTTCTGTTTTTGTTACTGTACGGACCTGCTGAGAATGTCCAGTATTTTCTGTTTTTGTTACTGTATGAACCTGCTGAGATTGTCCAGTATTTTCTGTTTTAGTTACTGTATGGACCTGCTGAGATTGTCCAGTATTTTCTGTTTTAGTTACTGTAAGGAACTGCTGTGATTGTCCAGAATTTTCTGTTTTGTTACTGTATGGACCTGCTGAGATTGTCCAGTATTTTCTGTTTTTGATACTGTAAGGACCTGCTGAGATTGTCCAGTATTTTCTGTTTATGTTACTGTATGGACCTGCTGAGATTGTCCAGTATTTTCTGTTTTTGTTACTGTAAGGACCTGCTGAGATTGTCCTGTATTTTGTTTTTGTTACGGTACGGACCTGCTGTGATTGTCCAGTATTTTGTTTTTGTTACTGTATGGACCTGCTGAGATTGTCCAGTATTTTGTTTTTGTTACTGAATGGACCTGCTGTGATTGTCCTGTATTTTCTGTTTTTATTACTGTCCAGTATTTTCTGTTTTTGTTACTGGATGGCCCTGCTGAGATTGTCCAGAACTTTCTGTTTATGTTACTGGATGGCCCTGCTGAGATTGTCCAGTATTTTCTTTTTTTGTTACTGTATGGCCCTGCTGAGATTGTCCAGTTGTTTCTGTTTTTGTTACTGTATGGCCCTGCTGAGATTGTCCAGTATATTTTGTTTTGGTTACTGTACGGACCTGCTGAGATTGTCCAGTATTTTCTGTTTTGTTACTGTATGAACCTGCTGAGATTGTCCACTATTTTGCTTTTGTTACTGTATGGACCTGCTGTGATTGTCCAGTATTTTCTGCTTTGTTACTGTATGAACCTGCTGAGATTGTCCAATATTTCTTGTTTATGTTACTGTAGGGACCGGCTGAGATTGTCCAGTATTTTGTTTTTGTTACTGTATGGACCTGCTGAGATTGTCCAGTATTTTCTGTTTATGTTACTGTACGGACCTGCTGAGATTGTCCAGATTTTTCTGTTTTTGTTACTGTATGAACCTGCTGTGATTGTCCAGTATTTTCTGTTTTTGTTACTGTACGGACCTGCTGGGATTGTCCAGTATTTTCTGTTTTTGTTACTGTATGGACCTGCTGAGATTGTCCAGTATTTTCTGTTTTTATTACTGTATGGACCTGCTGAGATTGTCCAGTATTTTCTGCTTTGTTACTGTATGAACCTGTTGAGATTGTCCGGTTATTTCTGTTTTTGTTACTGTATGGACCTGCTGAGATTGTCCAGTATTTTCTGTTTATGTTACTGTATGGACCTGCTGAGATTGTCCAGTATTTTCTGTTTATGTTACTGTATGGACCTGCTGAGATTGTCCAGTATTTTCTGTTATTGTTACTTTATGGACCTGCTGAGATTGTCCAGTATTTTCTGTTTATGTTACTGTATGGACCTGCTGAGATTGTCCAGTATTTTCTGTTATTGTTACTTTATGGACCTGCTGAGATTGTCCAGTAGTTTCTGTTTTAGTTACTGTATGAACCTGCTGAGATTGTCCAGTATTTTCTGTTTTAGTTACTGTATGGACCTGCTGAGATTGTCCAGTATTTTCTGTTTTTGTTACTGTACGGACCTGCTGAGATTGTACAGTATTTTCTGTTTTTGTTACTGTAAGGTCCTGCTGAAATTGTCCTGTATTTTCTGTTTTAGTTACTGTAAGGACCTGCTGTGATTGTCCAGTATTTTCTGTTTTGTTACTGTATGGACCTGCTGGGATTGTCCAGTATTTTCTGTTTTGTTACTGTGAGGAACTGCTGAGATTGTCCTGTATTTTCTGTTTTAGTTACTGTAAGTACCTGCTGTGATTGTCCAGTATTTTATGTTTTTGTTAATGTAAGGACCTGCTGAGATTGTCCAGTATTTTCTGTTTTTGTTACTGTACGGACCTGCTGAGAATGTCCAGTATTTTCTGTTTTTGTTACTGTATGAACCTGCTGAGATTGTCCAGTATTTTCTGTTTTAGTTACTGTATGGACCTGCTGAGATTGTCCAGTATTTTCTGTTTTAGTTACTGTAAGGAACTGCTGTGATTGTCCAGAATTTTCTGTTTTGTTACTGTATGGACCTGCTGAGATTGTCCAGTATTTTCTGTTTTTGAGACTGTAAGGACCTGCTGAGATTGTCCAGTATTTTCTGTTTATGTTACTGTATGGACCTGCTGAGATTGTCCAGTATTTTCTGTTTTTGTTACTGTAAGGACCTGCTGAGATTGTCCTGTATTTTGTTTTTGTTACGGTACGGACCTGCTGTGATTGTCCAGTATTTTGTTTTTGTTACTGTATGGACCTGCTGAGATTGTCCAGTATTTTGTTTTTGTTACTGAATGGACCTGCTGTGATTGTCCTGTATTTTCTGTTTTTATTACTGTCCAGTATTTTCTGTTTTTGTTACTGTATGGCCCTGCTGAGATTGTCCAGAACTTTCTGTTTATGTTACTGGATGGCCCTGCTGAGATTGTCCAGTATTTTCTTTTTTTGTTACTGTATGGCCCTGCTGAGATTGTCCAGTAGTTTCTGTTTTTGTTACTGTATGGCCCTGCTGAGATTGTCCAGTATATTTTGTTTTGGTTACTGTACGGACCTGCTGAGATTGTCCAGTATTTTCTGTTTTGTTACTGTATGAACCTGCTGAGATTGTCCACTATTTTGCTTTTGTTACTGTATGGACCTGCTGTGATTGTCCAGTATTTTCTGCTTTGTTACTGTATGAACCTGCTGAGATTGTCCAATATTTCTTGTTTATGTTACTGTAGGGACCGGCTGAGATTGTCCAGTATTTTGTTTTTGTTACTGTATGGACCTGCTGAGATTGTCCAGTATTTTCTGTTTATGTTACTGTACGGACCTGCTGAGATTGTCCAGATTTTTCTGTTACTGTATGAACCTGCTGTGATTGTCCAGTATTTTCTGTTTTATGTTACTGTACGGACCTGCTGGGATTGTCCAGTATTTTCTGTTTTTGTTACTGTATGGACCTGCTGAGATTGTCCAGTATTTTCTGTTTTTATTACTGTATGGACCTGCTGAGATTGTCCAGTATTTTCTGCTTTGTTACTGTATGAACCTGTTGAGATTGTCCGGTTATTTCTGTTTTTGTTACTGTATGGACCTGCTGAGATTGTCCAGTATTTTCTGTTTATGTTACTGTATGGACCTGCTGAGATTGTCCAGTATTTTCTGTTTATGTTACTGTATGGACCTGCTGAGATTGTCCAGTATTTTCTGTTATTGTTACTTTATGGACCTGCTGAGATTGTCCAGTAGTTTCTGTTTTAGTTACTGTATGAACCTGCTGAGATTGTCCAGTATTTTCTGTTTTAGTTACTGTATGGACCTGCTGAGATTGTCCAGTATTTTCTGTTTTTGTTACTGTACGGACCTGCTGAGATTGTACAGTATTTTCTGTTTTTGTTACTGTAAGGTCCTGCTGAAATTGTCCTGTATTTTCTGTTTTAGTTACTGTAAGGACCTGCTGTGATTGTCCAGTATTTTCTGTTTTGTTACTGTATGGACCTGCTGAGATTGTCCAGTATTTTCTGTTTTGTTACTGTGAGGAACTGCTGAGATTGTCCTGTATTTTCTGTTTTAGTTACTGTAAGTACCTGCTGTGATTGTCCAGTATTTTATGTTTTTGTTAATGTAAGGACCTGCTGAGATTGTCCAGTATTTTCTGTTTTTGTTACTGTACGGACCTGCTGAGAATGTCCAGTATTTTCTGTTTTTGTTATTGTATGAACCTGCTGAGATTGTCCAGTATTTTCTGTTTTAGTTACTGTATGGACCTGCTGAGATTGTCCAGTATTTTCTGTTTTAGTTACTGTAAGGAACTGCTGTGATTGTCCAGAATTTTCTGTTTTGTTACTGTATGGACCTGCTGAGATTGTCCAGTATTTTCTGTTTTTGATACTGTAAGGACCTGCTGAGATTGTCCAGTATTTTCTGTTTATGTTACTGTATGGACCTGCTGAGATTGTCCAGTATTTTCTGTTTTTGTTACTGTAAGGACCTGCTGAGATTGTCCTGTATTTTGTTTTTGTTACGGTACGGACCTGCTGTGATTGTCCAGTATTTGGTTTTTGTTACTGTATGGACCTGCTGAGATTGTCCAGTATTTTGTTTTTGTTACTGAATGGACCTGCTGTGATTGTCCTGTATTTTCTGTTTTTATTACTGTCCAGTATTTTCTGTTTTTGTTACTGTATGGCCCTGCTGAGATTGTCCAGAACTTTCTGTTTATGTTACTGGATGGCCCTGCTGAGATTGTCCAGTATTTTCTTTTTTTGTTACTGTATGGCCCTGCTGAGATTGTCCAGTAGTTTCTGTTTTTGTTACTGTATGGCCCTGCTGAGATTGTCCAGTATATTTTGTTTTGGTTACTGTACGGACCTGCTGAGATTGTCCAGTATTTTCTGTTTATGTTACAGTATGGCCCTGCTGAGTTGTCCAGTATTTTCTGTTTTTATTACTGTCCAGTATTTTCTGTTTTTGTTACTGTAGGGACCTGCTGAGATTGTCCAGTGTTTTCTGTTTTAGTTACTGTATGGCCCTGCTGAGATTGTCCTGTATTTTCTGTTTTTATTACTGTCCAGTATTTTCTGTTTTTGTTACTGTAGGGATCTGCTGAGATTGTCCAGTATTTTCTGTGTTAGTTACTGTATGGCCCTGCTGAGGTTGTCCTGTATTTTCTGTTTTTATTACTGTCCAGTATTTTCTGTTTTGTTACTGTATGGACCTGCTGAGATTGTCGTGTATTTTCTGTTTTGTTACTGTATGGACCTGCTGAGAATGTCCAGTAGTTTCTGTTTTAGTTACTGTAAGGACCTGCTGTGATTGTCCAGTATTTTCTGTTTTAGTTACTGTAAGGACCTGCTGAGATTGTCCAGTATTTTCTGTTTTTGTTACTGTAAGGACCTTCTGAGATTGTGCTGTATTTTCTGTTTTAGTTACTGTATGAACCTGCTGTGATTGACCGGTATTTTCTGTTTTGTTACTGTAAGGACCTGCTGTGATTGTCCAGTATTTTCTGTTTTTATTACTGTCCAGTATTTTCTGTTTTTGTTACAGTAGGGACCTGCTGAGATTGTCCAGTATTTTCTGTTTTTATTACTGTCCAGTACTTTCTGTTTTAGTTACTGTAGGGACCTGCTGAGATTGTCCAGTATTTTCTGTTTTAGTTACTGTATGGCCCTGCTGAGAGTGTCCAGTATTTTCTGTTTTAGTTACTGTATGGACCTGCTGAGATTATCCAGTACTTTCTGTTTTTGTTACTGTAGGGACCTGCTGTGATTGTCCAGTATTTTCTGTTGATGTTACTGTACGGACCTGCTGAGATTGTCCAGTATTTTCTGCTTTGTTACTGTATGAACCTGTTGAGATTGTCCGGTATTTTCTGTTTTTGTTACTGTATGGACCTGCTCAGATTGTCCAGTATTTTCTGTTTATGTTACTGTATGGACCTGCTGAGATTGTCCAGTATTTTCTGTTTATGTTACTGTATGGACCTGCTGAGATTGTCTAGTATTTTCTGTTATTGTTACTGTATGGACCTGCTGAGATTGTCCAGTAGTTTCTGTTTTAGTTACTGTATGAACCTGCTGAGATTGTCCAGTATTTTCTGTTTTAGTTACTGTATGGACCTGCTGAGATTGTCCAGTATTTTCTGTTTTTGTTACTGTACGGACCTGCTGAGATTGTACAGTATTTTCTGTTTTTGTTACTGTAAGGACCTGCTGAAATTGTCCTGTATTTTCTGTTTTAGTTACTGTAAGGACCTGCTGTGATTGTCCAGTATTTTCTGTTTTGTTACTGTATGGACCTGCTGAGATTGTCCTGTATTTTCTGTTTTGTTACTGTATGGACCTGCTGAGAATGTCCAGTAGTTTCTGTTTTAGTTACTGTAAGGACCTGCTGTGATTGTCCAGTATTTTCTGTTTTAGTTACTGTAAGGACCTGCTGAGATTGTCCAGTATTTTCTGTTTTTGTTACTGTAAGGACCTTCTGAGATTGTGCTGTATTTTCTGTTTTAGTTACTGTATGAACCTGCTGTGATTGTCCGGTATTTTCTGTTTTGTTACTGTAAGGACCTGCTGTGATTGTCCAGTATTTTCTGTTTTAATTACTGTAAGGACCTGCTGAGATTGTCCAGTATTTTCTGTTTTTATTACTGTCCAGTATTTTCTGTTTTTGTTACAGTAGGGACCTGCTGAGATTGTCCAGTATTTTCTGTTTTTATTACTGTCCAGTACTTTCTGTTTTAGTTACTGTAGGGACCTGCTGAGATTGTCCAGTATTTTCTGTTTTAGTTACTGTATGGACCTGCTGAGATTGTCCAGTATTTTCTGTTTTAGTTACTGTATGGCCCTGCTGAGAGTGTCCAGTATTTTCTGTTTTAGTTACTGTATGGACCTGCTGAGATTATCCAGTACTTTCTGTTTTTGTTACTGTAGGGACCTGCTGTGATTGTCCAGTATTTTCTGTTGATGTTACTGTACGGACCTGCTGAGATTGTCCAGTATTTTCTGCTTTGTTACTGTATGAACCTGTTGAGATTGTCCGGTATTTTCTGTTTTTGTTACTGTATGGACCTGCTGAGATTGTCCAGTATTTTCTGTTTATGTTACTGTATGGACCTGCTGAGATTGTCCAGTATTTTCTGTTTATGTTACTGTATGGACCTGCTGATATTGTCTAGTATTTTCTGTTATTGTTACTGTATGGACCTGCTGAGATTGTCCAGTAGTTTCTGTTTTAGTTACTGTATGAACCTGCTGAGATTGTCCAGTATTTTCTGTTTTAGTTACTGTATGGACCTGCTGAGATTGTCCAGTTTTTTCTGTTTTTGTTACTGTACGGACCTGCTGAGATGGTACAGTATTTTCTGTTTTTGTTACTGTAAGGACCTGCTGAAATTGTCCTGTATTTTCTGTTTTAGTTACTGTAAGGAACTGCTGTGATTGTCCAGAATTTTCTGTTTTGTTATTGTATGGACCTGCTGAGATTGTCCAGTATTTTCTGTTTTTGATACTGTAAGGACCTGCTGAGATTGTCCAGTATTTTCTGTTTATGTTACTGTATGGACCTGCTGAGATTGTCCAGTATTTTCTGTTTTTGTTACTGTAAGGACCTGCTGAGATTGTCCTGTATTTTGTTTTTGTTACGGTACGGACCTGCTGTGATTGTCCAGTATTTTGTTTTTGTTACTGTATGGACCTGCTGAGATTGTCCAGTATTTTGTTTTTGTTACTGTATGGACCTGCTGTGATTGTCCTGTATTTTCTGTTTTTATTACTGTCCAGTATTTTCTGTTTTTGTTACTGTATGGCCCTGCTGAGATTGTCCAGTACTTTCTGTTTATGTTACTGGATGGCCCTGCTGAGATTGTCCAGTATTTTCTGTTTTTGTTACTGTGTGGCCCTGCTGAGATTGTCCAGTAGTTTCTGTTTTTGTTACTCTATGGCCCTGCTGAGATTGTCCAGTATATTTTGTTTTGGTTACTGTACGGACCTGCTGAGATTGTCCAGTATTTTCTGTTTATGTTACAGTATGGCCCTGCTGAGTTGTCCAGTATTTTTTGTTTTGGTTACTGTACGGACCTGCTGAGATTGTCCTGTATTTTCTGTTTTTATTACTGTCCAGTATTTTCTGTTTTTATTACTGTAGGGACCTGCTGAGATTGTCTAGTATTTTCTGTTATTGTTACTGTATGGACCTGCTGAGATTGTCCAGTAGTTTCTGTTTTAGTTACTGTATGGACCTGCTGAGATTGTCCAGTATTTTCTGTTTTTGTTACTGTATGGACCTGCTGAGATTGTACAGTATCTTCTGTTTTTGTTACTGTAAGGACCTGCTGAAATTGTCCTGTATTTTCTGTTTTAGTTACTGTAAGGAACTGCTGTGATTGTCCAGTATTTTCTGTTTTTGTTACTGTACGGACCTGCTGAGATTGTCCTGTATTTTCTGTTTTTATTACTGTCCAGTATTTTCTGTTTTTGTTACTGTAGGGACCTGCTGAGATTGTCCAGTGTTTTCTGTTTTAGTTACTGTATGGCCCTGCTGAGATTGTCCTGTATTTTCTGTTTTTATTACTGTCCAGTATTTTCTGTTTTTGTTACTGTAGGGACCTGCTGAGATTGTCCAGTATTTTCTGTTTTAGTTACTGTATGGCCCTGCTGAGGTTGTCCTGTATTTTCTGTTTTTATTACTGTCCAGTATTATCTGTTTTGTTACTGTATGGACCTGCTGAGATTGTCCTGTATTTTCTGTTTTGTTACTGTATGGACCTGCTGAGAATATCCAGTAGTTTCTGTTTTAGTTACTGTAAGGACCTGCTGTGATTGTCCAGTATTTTCTGTTTTAGTTACTGTAAGGACCTGCTGAGATTGTCCAGTATTTTCTGTTTTTGTTACTGTAAGGACCTTCTGAGATTGTGCTGTATTTTCTGTTTTAGTTACTGTATGAACCTGCTGTGATTGTCCAGTATTTTCTGTTTTGTTACTGTAAGGACCTGCTGTGATTGTCCAGTATTTTCTGTTTTTGTTACTGTAAGGACCTTCTGAGATTGTGCTGTATTTTCTGTTTTAGTTACTGTATGAACCTGCTGTGATTGTCCAGTATTTTCTGTTTTTGTTACAGTAGGGACCTGCTGAGATTGTCCAGTATTTTCTGTTTTTATTACTGTCCAGTACTTTCTGTTTTAGTTACTGTAGGGACCTGCTGAGATTGTCCAGTATTTTCTGTTTTAGTTACTGTATGGACCTGCTGAGATTGTCCAGTATTTTCTGTATTAGTTACTGTATGGCCCTGCTGAGAGTGTCCAGTATTTTCTGTTTTAGTTACTGTATGGACCTGCTGAGATTGTCCAGTATTTTCTGTTTTTGTTACTGTACGGACCTGCTGAGATTGTACAGTATCTTCTGTTTTTGTTACTGTAAGGACCTGCTGAAATTGTCCTGTATTTTCTGTTTTAGTTACTGTAAGGAACTGCTGTGATTGTCCAGTATTTTCTGTTTTTGTTACTGTACGGACCTGCTGAGATTGTCCTGTATTTTCTGTTTTTATTACTGTCCAGTATTTTCTGTTTTTGTTACTGTAGGGACCTGCTGAGATTGTCCAGTGTTTTCTGTTTTAGTTACTGTATGGCCCTGCTGAGATTGTCCTGTATTTTCTGTTTTTATTACTGTCCAGTATTTTCTGTTTTTGTTACTGTAGGGACCTGCTGAGATTGTCCAGTATTTTCTGTTTTAGTTACTGTATGGCCCTGCTGAGGTTGTCCTGTATTTTCTGTTTTTATTACTGTCCAGTATTATCTGTTTTGTTACTGTATGGACCTGCTGAGATTGTCCTGTATTTTCTGTTTTGTTACTGTATGGACCTGCTGAGAATATCCAGTAGTTTCTGTTTTAGTTACTGTAAGGACCTGCTGTGATTGTCCAGTATTTTCTGTTTTAGTTACTGTAAGGACCTGCTGAGATTGTCCAGTATTTTCTGTTTTTGTTACTGTAAGGACCTTCTGAGATTGTGCTGTATTTTCTGTTTTAGTTACTGTATGAACCTGCTGTGATTGTCCAGTATTTTCTGTTTTGTTACTGTAAGGACCTGCTGTGATTGTCCAGTATTTTCTGTTTTAATTACTGTAAGGACCTGCTGAGATTGTCCAGTATTTTCTGTTTTTATTACTGTCCAGTATTTTCTGTTTTTGTTACAGTAGGGACCTGCTGAGATTGTCCAGTATTTTCTGTTTTTATTACTGTCCAGTACTTTCTGTTTTAGTTACTGTAGGGACCTGCTGAGATTGTCCAGTATTTTCTGTTTTAGTTACTGTATGGACCTGCTGAGATTGTCCAGTATTTTCTGTATTAGTTACTGTATGGCCCTGCTGAGAGTGTCCAGTATTTTCTGTTTTAGTTACTGTATGTACCTGCTGAGATTATCCAGTACTTTCTGTTTTTGTTACTGTAGGGACCTGCTGTGATTGTCCAGTATTTTCTGTTGATGTTACTTTACGGACCTGCTGAGATTGTCCAGTAGTTTCTGTTTTAGTTACTGTATGAACCTGCTGAGATTGTCCAGTATTTTCTGTTTTAGTTACTGTATGGACCTGCTGAGATTGTCCAGTATTTTCTGTTTTTGTTACTGTACGGACCTGCTGAGATTGTACAGTATTTTCTGTTTTTGTTACTGTATGGCCCTGCTGAGATTGTCCTGTATTTTTTGATGTGGTTACTGTATGGACCTGCTGAGATTGTCCTGTATTTTCTGTTTTGTTACTGTAAGGACCTGCTGTGATTGTCCAGTATTTTCTGTTTTAATTACTGTAAGGACCTGCTGAGATTGTCCAGTATTTTCTGTTTTTATTACTGTCCAGTATTTTCTGTTTTTGTTACAGTAGGGACCTGCTGAGATTGTCCAGTATTTTCTGTTTTTATTACTGTCCAGTACTTTCTGTTTTAGTTACTGGAGGGACCTGCTGAGATTGTCCAGTATTTTCTGTTTTAGTTACTGTATGGACCTGCTGAGATTGTCCAGTATTTTCTGTATTAGTTACTGTATGGCCCTGCTGAGAGTATCCAGTATTTTCTGTTTTAGTTACTGTATGGACCTGCTGAGATTATCCAGTACTTTCTGTTTTTGTTACTGTAGGGACCTGCTGTGATTGTCCAGTATTTTCTGTTGATGTTACTGTACGGACCTGCTGAGATTGTCTAGTATTTTCTGCTTTGTTACTGTCTGAACCTGTTGAGATTGTCCGGTATTTTCTGTTTTTGTTACTGTATGGACCTGCTGAGATTGTCCAGTATTTTCTGTTTATGTTACTGTATGGACCTGCTGAGATTGTCCAGTATTTTCTGTTTATGTTACTGTATGGACCTGCTGAGATTGTCTAGTATTTTCTGTTTTAGTTACTGTAAGGACCTGCTGTGATTGTCCAGTATTTTCTGTTTTGTTACTGTATGGACCTGCTGAGATTGTCCTGTATTTTCTGTTTTGTTACTGTATGGACCTGCTGAGAATGTCCAGTAGTTTCTGTTTTAGTTACTGTAAGGACCTGCTGTGATTGTCCAGTATTTTCTGTTTTAGTTACTGTAAGGACCTGCTGAGATTGTCCAGTATTTTCTGTTTTTGTTACGGTAAGGACCTTCTGAGATTGTGCTGTATTTTCTGTTTTAGTTACTGTATGAACCTGCTGTGATTGTCCAGTATTTTCTGTTTGGTTACTGTAAGGACCTGCTGTGATTGTCCAGTATTTTCTGTTTTAATTACTGTAAGGACCTGCTGAGCTGGTCCAGTATTTTCTGTTTTTATTACTGTCCAGTATTTTCTGTTTTTGTTACAGTAGGGACCTGCTGAGATTGTCCAGTATTTTCTGTTTTTATTACTGTCCAGTACTTTCTGTTTTAGTTACTGTAGGGACCTGCTGAGATTGTCCAGTATTTTCTGTTTTAGTTACTGTATGGACCTGCTGAGATTGTCCAGTATTTTCTGTATTAGTTACTGTATGGCCCTGCTGAGAGTGTCCAGTATTTTCTGTTTTAGTTACTGTATGGACCTGCTGAGATTATCCAGTACTTTCTGTTTTTGTTACTGTAGGGACCTGCTGTGATTGTCCAGTATTTTCTGTTGATGTTACTGTACGGACCTGCTGAGATTGTCTAGTATTTTCTGCTTTGTTACTGTATGAACCTGTTGAGATTGTCCGGTATTTTCTGTTTTTGTTACTGTATGGACCTGCTGAGATTGTCCAGTATTTTCTGTTTATGTTACTGTATGGACCTGCTGAGATTGTCCAGTATTTTCTGTTTATGTTACTGTATGGACCTGCTGAGATTGTCTAGTATTTTCTGTTTTAGTTACTGTAAGGACCTGCTGTGATTGTCCAGTATTTTCTGTTTTGTTACTGTATGGACCTGCTGAGATTGTCCTGTATTTTCTGTTTTGTTACTGTATGGACCTGCTGAGAATGTCCAGTAGTTTCTGTTTTAGTTACTGTAAGGACCTGCTGTGATTGTCCAGTATTTTCTGTTTTAGTTACTGTAAGGACCTGCTGAGATTGTCCAGTATTTTCTGTTTTTGTTACGGTAAGGACCTTCTGAGATTGTGCTGTATTTTCTGTTTTAGTTACTGTATGAACCTGCTGTGATTGTCCAGTATTTTCTGTTTGGTTACTGTAAGGACCTGCTGTGATTGTCCAGTATTTTCTGTTTTAATTACTGTAAGGACCTGCTGAGCTGGTCCAGTATTTTCTGTTTTTATTACTGTCCAGTATTTTCTGTTTTTGTTACAGTAGGGACCTGCTGAGATTGTCCAGTATTTTCTGTTTTTATTACTGTCCAGTACTTTCTGTTTTAGTTACTGTAGGGACCTGCTGAGATTGTCCAGTATTTTCTGTTTTAGTTACTGTATGGACCTGCTGAGATTGTCCAGTATTTTCTGTTTTAGTTACAGTATGGCCCTGCTGAGAGTGTCCAGTATTTTCTGTTTTAGTTACTGTATGGGCCTGCTGAGATTATCCAGTACTTTCTGTTTTTGTTACTGTAGGGACCTGCTGTGATTGTCCAGTATTTTCTGTTGATGTTACTGTACGGACCTGCTGAGATTGTCCAGTATTTTCTGCTTTGTTACTGTATGAACCTGTTGAGATTGTCCGGTATTTTCTGTTTTTGTTACTGTATGGACCTGCTGAGATTGTCCAGTATTTTCTGTTTATGTTACTGTATGGACCTGCTGAGATTGTCTAGTATTTTCTGTTATTGTTACTGTATGGACCTGCTGAGATTGTCCAGTAGTTTCTGTTTTAGTTACTGTATGAACCTGCTGAGATTGTCCAGTATTTTCTGTTTTAGTTACTGTATGGACCTGCTGAGATTGTCCAGTATTTTCTGTTTTTGTTACTGTACGGACCTGCTGAGATTGTCCAGTATTTTCTGTTTATGTTACTGTATGGACCTGCTGAGATTGTCCAGTATTTTCTGTTTATGTTACTGTATGGACCTGCTGAGATTGTCTAGTATTTTCTGTTATTGTTACTGTATGGACCTGCTGAGATTGTCCAGTAGTTTCTGTTTTAGTTACTGTATGAACCTGCTGAGATTGTCCAGTATTTTCTGTTTTAGTTACTGTATGGACCTGCTGAGATTGTCCAGTATTTTCTGTTTTTGTTACTGTACGGACCTGCTGAGATTGTACAGTATTTTCTGTTTTTGTTACTGTAAGGACCTGCTGAAATTGTCCTGTATTTTCTGTTTTAGTTACTGTAAGGAACTGCTGTGATTGTCCAGAATTTTCTGTTTTGTTACTGTATGGACCTGCTGAGATTGTCCAGTATTTTCTGTTTTTGATACTGTAAGGACCTGCTGAGATTGTCCAGTATTTTCTGTTTATGTTACTGTATGGACCTGCTGAGATTGTCCAGTATTTTCTGTTTTTGTTACTGTAAGGACCTGCTGAGATTGTCCTGTATTTTGTTTTTGTTACGGTACGGACCTGCTGTGATTGTCCAGTATTTTGTTTTTGTTACTGTATGGACCTGCTGAGATTGTCCAGTATTTTGTTTTTGTTACTGTATGGACCTGCTGTGATTGTCCTGTATTTTCTGTTTTTATTACTGTCCAGTATTTTCTGTTTTTGTTACTGTATGGCCCTGCTGAGATTGTCCAGTACTTTCTGTTTATGTTACTGGATGGCCCTGCTGAGATTGTCCAGTATTTTCTGTTTTTGTTACTGTATGGCCCTGCTGAGATTGTCCAGTAGTTTCTGTTTTTGTTACTCTATGGCCCTGCTGAGATTGTCCAGTATATTTTGTTTTGGTTACTGTACGGACCTGCTGAGATTGTCCAGTATTTTCTGTTTATGTTACAGTATGGCCCTGCTGAGTTGTCCAGTATTTTTTGTTTTGGTTACTGTACGGACCTGCTGAGATTGTCCTGTATTTTCTGTTTATATTACTGTCCAGTATTTTCTGTTTTTGTTACTGTAGGGACCTGCTGAGATTGTCTAGTATTTTCTGTTATTGTTACTGTATGGACCTGCTGAGATTGTCCAGTAGTTTCTGTTTTAGTTACTGTATGAACCTGCTGAGATTGTCCAGTATTTTCTGTTTTAGTTACTGTATGGACCTGCTGAGATTGTCCAGTATTTTCTGTTTTTGTTACTGTACGGACCTGCTGAGATTGTACAGTATCTTCTGTTTTTGTTACTGTAAGGACCTGCTGAAATTGTCCTGTATTTTCTGTTTTAGTTACTGTAAGGAACTGCTGTGATTGTCCAGTATTTTCTGTTTGTGTTACTGTACGGACCTGCTGAGATTGTCCTGTATTTTCTGTTTTTATTACTGTCCAGTATTTTCTGTTTTTGTTTCTGTAGGGACCTGCTGAGATTGTCCAGTGTTTTCTGTTTTAGTTACTGTATGGCCCTGCTGAGATTGTCCTGTATTTTCTGTTTTTATTACTGTCCAGTATTTTCTGTTTTTGTTACTGTAGGGACCTGCTGAGATTGTCCAGTATTTTCTGTTTTAGTTACTGTATGGCCCTGCTGAGATTGTCCAGTATTTTCTGTTTTTATTACTGTCCAGTATTTTCTGTTTTTGTTACAGTAGGGACCTGCTGAGATTGTCCAGTATTTTCTGTTTTTATTACTGTCCAGTACTTTCTGTTTTAGTTACTGTAGGGACCTGCTGAGATTGTCCAGTATTTTCTGTTTTAGTTACTGTATGGACCTGCTGAGATTGTCCAGTATTTTCTGTATTAGTTACTGTATGGCCCTGCTGAGAGTGTCCAGTATTTTCTGTTTTAGTTACTGTATGTACCTGCTGAGATTATCCAGTACTTTCTGTTTTTGTTACTGTAGGGACCTGCTGTGATTGTCCAGTATTTTCTGTTGATGTTACTTTACGGACCTGCTGAGATTGTCCAGTATTTTCTGCTTTGTTACTGTATGAACCTGTTGAGATTGTCCGGTATTTTCTGTTTTTGTTACTGTATGGACCTGCTGAGATTGTCCAGTATTTTCTGTTTATGTTACTGTATGGACCTGCTGAGATTGTCCAGTATTTTCTGTTTATGTTACTGTCTGGACCTGCTGAGATTGTCGAGTATTTTCTGTTATTGTTACAGTATGGACCTGCTGAGATTGTCCAGTAGTTTCTGTTTTAGTTACTGTATGAACCTGCTGAGATTGTCCAGTATTTTCTGTTTTAGTTACTGTATGGACCTGCTGAGATTGTCCAGTATTTTCTGTTTTTGTTACTGTACGGACCTGCTGAGATTGTACAGTATTTTCTGTTTTTGTTACTGTATGGCCCTGCTGAGATTGTCCTGTATTTTTTGATGTGGTTACTGTATGGACCTGCTGAGATTGTCCTGTATTTTCTGTTTTGTTACTGTAAGGACCTGCTGTGATTGTCCAGTATTTTCTGTTTTAATTACTGTAAGGACCTGCTGAGATTGTCCAGTATTTTCTGTTTTTATTACTGTCCAGTATTTTCTGTTTTTGTTACAGTAGGGACCTGCTGAGATTGTCCAGTATTTTCTGTTTTTATTACTGTCCAGTACTTTCTGTTTTAGTTACTGGAGGGACCTGCTGAGATTGTCCAGTATTTTCTGTTTTAGTTACTGTATGGACCTGCTGAGATTGTCCAGTATTTTCTGTATTAGTTACTGTATGGCCCTGCTGAGAGTATCCAGTATTTTCTGTTTTAGTTACTGTATGGACCTGCTGAGATTATCCAGTACTTTCTGTTTTTGTTACTGTAGGGACCTGCTGTGATTGTCCAGTATTTTCTGTTGATGTTACTGTACGGACCTGCTGAGATTGTCTAGTATTTTCTGCTTTGTTACTGTATGAACCTGTTGAGATTGTCCGGTATTTTCTGTTTTTGTTACTGTATGGACCTGCTGAGATTGTCCAGTATTTTCTGTTTATGTTACTGTATGGACCTGCTGAGATTGACCAGTATTTTCTGTTTATGTTACTGTATGGACCTGCTGAGATTGTCCAGTATTTTCTGTTTTAGTTACTGTAAGGACCTGCTGTGATTGTCCAGTATTTTCTGTTTTGTTACTGTATGGACCTGCTGAGATTGTCCTGTATTTTCTGTTTTGTTACTGTATGGACCTGCTGAGAATGTCCAGTAGTTTCTGTTTTAGTTACTGTAAGGACCTGCTGTGATTGTCCAGTATTTTCTGTTTTAGTTACTGTAAGGACCTGCTGAGATTGTCCAGTATTTTCTGTTTTTGTTACGGTAAGGACCTTCTGAGATTGTGCTGTATTTTCTGTTTTAGTTACTGTATGAACCTGCTGTGATTGTCCAGTATTTTCTGTTTGGTTACTGTAAGGACCTGCTGTGATTGTCCAGTATTTTCTGTTTTAATTACTGTAAGGACCTGCTGAGCTGGTCCAGTATTTTCTGTTTTTATTACTGTCCAGTATTTTCTGTTTTTGTTACAGTAGGGACCTGCTGAGATTGTCCAGTATTTTCTGTTTTTATTACTGTCCAGTACTTTCTGTTTTAGTTACTGTAGGGACCTGCTGAGATTGTCCAGTATTTTCTGTTTTAGTTACTGTATGGACCTGCTGAGATTGTCCAGTATTTTCTGTATTAGTTACTGTATGGCCCTGCTGAGAGTGTCCAGTATTTTCTGTTTTAGTTACTGTATGGACCTGCTGAGATTATCCAGTACTTTCTGTTTTTGTTACTGTAGGGACCTGCTGTGATTGTCCAGTATTTTCTGTTGATGTTACTGTACGGACCTGCTGAGAGTGTCTAGTATTTTCTGCTTTGTTACTGTATGAACCTGTTGAGATTGTCCGGTATTTTCTGTTTTTGTTACTGTATGGACCTGCTGAGATTGTCCAGTATTTTCTGTTTATGTTACTGTATGGACCTGCTGAGATTGTCCAGTATTTTCTGTTTATGTTACTGTATGGGCCTGCTGAGATTGTCTAGTATTTTCTGTTTTAGTTACTGTAAGGACCTGCTGTGATTGTCCTGTATTTTCTGTTTTGTTACTGTATGGACCTGCTGAGAATGTCCAGTAGTTTCTGTTTTAGTTACTGTAAGGACCTGCTGTGATTGTCCAGTATTTTCTGTTTTAGTTACTGTAAGGACCTGCTGAGATTGTCCAGTATTTTCTGTTTTTGTTACGGTAAGGACCTTCTGAGATTGTGCTGTATTTTCTGTTTTAGTTACTGTATGAACCTGCTGTGATTGTCCAGTATTTTCTGTTTGGTTACTGTAAGGACCTGCTGTGATTGTCCAGTATTTTCTGTTTTAATTACTGTAAGGACCTGCTGAGCTGGTCCAGTATTTTCTGTTTTTATTACTGTCCAGTATTTTCTGTTTTTGTTACAGTAGGGACCTGCTGAGATTGTCCAGTATTTTCTGTTTTTATTACTGTCCAGTACTTTCTGTTTTAGTTACTGTAGGGACCTGCTGAGATTGTCCAGTATTTTCTGTTTTAGTTACTGTATGGACCTGCTGAGATTGTCCAGTATTTTCTGTTTTAGTTACAGTATGGCCCTGCTGAGAGTGTCCAGTATTTTCTGTTTTAGTTACTGTATGGGCCTGCTGAGATTATCCAGTACTTTCTGTTTTTGTTACTGTAGGGACCTGCTGTGATTGTCCAGTATTTTCTGTTGATGTTACTGTACGGACCTGCTGAGATTGTCCAGTATTTTCTGCTTTGTTACTGTATGAACCTGTTGAGATTGTCCGGTATTTTCTGTTTTTGTTACTGTATGGACCTGCTGAGATTGTCCAGTATTTTCTGTTTATGTTACTGTATGGACCTGCTGAGATTGTCTAGTATTTTCTGTTATTGTTACTGTATGGACCTGCTGAGATTGTCCAGTAGTTTCTGTTTTAGTTACTGTATGAACCTGCTGAGATTGTCCAGTATTTTCTGTTTTAGTTACTGTATGGACCTGCTGAGATTGTCCAGTATTTTCTGTTTTTGTTACTGTACGGACCTGCTGAGATTATCCAGTATTTTCTGTTTATGTTACTGTATGGACCTGCTGAGATTGTCCAGTATTTTCTGTTTATGTTACTGTATGGACCTGCTGAGATTGTCTAGTATTTTCTGTTATTGTTACTGTATGGACCTGCTGAGATTGTCCAGTAGTTTCTGTTTTAGTTACTGTATGAACCTGCTGAGATTGTCCAGTATTTTCTGTTTTAGTTACTGTATGGACCTGCTGAGATTGTCCAGTATTTTCTGTTTTTGTTACTGTACGGACCTGCTGAGATTGTACAGTATTTTCTGTTTTTGTTACTGTAAGGACCTGCTGAAATTGTCCTGTATTTTCTGTTTTAGTTACTGTAAGGAACTGCTGTGATTGTCCAGAATTTTCTGTTTTGTTACTGTATGGACCTGCTGAGATTGTCCAGTATTTTCTGTTTTTGATACTGTAAGGACCTGCTGAGATTGTCCAGTATTTTCTGTTTATGTTACTGTATGGACCTGCTGAGATTGTCCAGTATTTTCTGTTTTTGTTACTGTAAGGACCTGCTGAGATTGTCCTGTATTTTGTTTTTGTTACGGTACGGACCTGCTGTGATTGTCCAGTATTTTGTTTTTGTTACTGTATGGACCTGCTGAGATTGTCCAGTATTTTGTTTTTGTTACTGTATGGACCTGCTGTGATTGTCCTGTATTTTCTGTTTTTATTACTGTCCAGTATTTTCTGTTTTTGTTACTGTATGGCCCTGCTGAGATTGTCCAGTACTTTCTGTTTATGTTACTGGATGGCCCTGCTGAGATTGTCCAGTATTTTCTGTTTTTGTTACTGTATGGCCCTGCTGAGATTGTCCAGTAGTTTCTGTTTTTGTTACTCTATGGCCCTGCTGAGATTGTCCAGTATATTTTGTTTTGGTTACTGTACGGACCTGCTGAGATTGTCCAGTATTTTCTGTTTATGTTACAGTATGGCCCTGCTGAGTTGTCCAGTATTTTTTGTTTTGGTTACTGTACGGACCTGCTGAGATTGTCCTGTATTTTCTGTTTTTATTACTGTCCAGTATTTTCTGTTTTTGTTACTGTAGGGACCTGCTGAGATTGTCTAGTATTTTCTGTTATTGTTACTGTATGGACCTGCTGAGATTGTCCAGTAGTTTCTGTTTTAGTTACTGTATGAACCTGCTGAGATTGTCCAGTATTTTCTGTTTTAGTTACTGTACGGACCTGCTGAGATTGTACAGTATCTTCTGTTTTTGTTACTGTAAGGACCTGCTGAAATTGTCCTGTATTTTCTGTTTTAGTTACTGTAAGGAACTGCTGTGATTGTCCAGTATTTTCTGTTTTTGTTACTGTACGGACCTGCTGAGATTGTCCTGTATTTTCTGTTTTTATTACTGTCCAGTATTTTCTGTTTTTGTTTCTGGAGGGACCTGCTGAGATTGTCCAGTGTTTTCTGTTTTAGTTACTGTATGGCCCTGCTGAGATTGTCCTGTATTTTCTGTTTTTATTACTGTCCAGTATTTTCTGTTTTTGTTACTGTAGGGACCTGCTGAGATTGTCCAGTATTTTCTGTTTTAGTTACTGTATGGCCCTGCTGAGGTTGTCCTGTATTTTCTGTTTTTATTACTGTCCAGTATTATCTGTTTTGTTACTGTATGGACCTGCTGAGATTGTCCTGTATTTTCTGTTTTGTTACTGTATGGACCTGCTGAGAATATCCAGTAGTTTCTGTTTTAGTTACTGTAAGGACCTGCTGTGATTGTCCAGTATTTTCTGTTTTAGTTACTGTAAGGACCTGCTGAGATTGTCCAGTATTTTCTGTTTTTGTTACTGTAAGGACCTTCTGAGATTGTGCTGTATTTTCTGTTTTAGTTACTGTATGAACCTGCTGTGATTGTCCAGTATTTTCTGTTTTGTTACTGTAAGGACCTGCTGTGATTGTCCAGTATTTTCTGTTTTAATTACTGTAAGGACCTGCTGAGATTGTCCAGTATTTTCTGTTTTTATTACTGACCAGTATTTTCTGTTTTTGTTACAGTAGGGACCTGCTGAGATTGTCCAGTATTTTCTGTTTTTATTACTGTCCAGTACTCTCTGTTTTAGTTACTGTAGGGACCTGCTGAGATTGTCCAGTATTTTCTGTTTTAGTTACTGTATGGACCTGCTGAGATTGTCCAGTATTTTCTGTATTAGTTACTGTATGGCCCTGCTGAGAGTGTCCAGTATTTTCTGTTTTAGTTACTGTATGTACCTGCTGAGATTATCCAGTACTTTCTGTTTTTGTTACTGTAGGGACCTGCTGTGATTGTCCAGTATTTTCTGTTGATGTTACTTTACGGACCTGCTGAGATTGTCCAGTATTTTCTGCTTTGTTACTGTATGAACCTGTTGAGATTGTCCGGTATTTTCTGTTTTTGTTACTGTATGGACCTGCTGAGATTGTCCAGTATTTTCTGTTTATGTTACTGTATGGACCTGCTGAGATTGTCCAGTATTTTCTGTTTATGTTACTGTCTGGACCTGCTGAGATTGTCTAGTATTTTCTGTTTTTGTTACGGTAAGGACCTTCTGAGATTGTGCTGTATTTTATGTTTTAGTTACTGTATGAACCTGCTGTGATTGTCCAGTATTTTCTGTTTGGTTACTGTAAGGACCTGCTGTGATTGTCCAGTATTTTCTGTTTTAATTACTGTAAGGACCTGCTGAGCTGGTCCAGTATTTTCTGTTTTTATTACTGTCCAGTATTTTCTGTTTTTGTTACAGTAGGGACCTGCTGAGATTGTCCAGTATTTTCTGTTTTTATTACTGTCCAGTACTTTCTGTTTTAGTTACTGTAGGGACCTGCTGAGATTGTCCAGTATTTTCTGTTTTAGTTACTGTATGGACCTGCTGAGATTGTCCAGTATTTTCTGTATTAGTTACTGTATGGCCCTGCTGAGAGTGTCCAGTATTTTCTGTTTTAGTTACTGTATGGACCTGCTGAGATTATCCAGTACTTTCTGTTTTTGTTACTGTAGGGACCTGCTGTGATTGTCCAGTATTTTCTGTTGATGTTACTGTACGGACCTGCTGAGATTGTCTAGTATTTTCTGCTTTGTTACTGTATGAACCTGTTGAGATTGTCCGGCATTTTCTGTTTTTGTTACTGTATGGACCTGCTGAGATTGTCCAGTATTTTCTGTTTATGTTACTGTATGGACCTGCTGAGATTGTCCAGTATTTTCTGTTTATGTTACTGTATGGACCTGCTGAGATTGTCTAGTATTTTCTGTTTTAGTTACTGTAAGGACCTGCTGTGATTGTCCAGTATTTTCTGTTTTGTTACTGTATGGACCTGCTGAGATTGTCCTGTATTTTCTGTTTTGTTACTGTATGGACCTGCTGAGAATGTCCAGTAGTTTCTGTTTTAGTTACTGTAAGGACCTGCTGTGATTGTCCAGTATTTTCTGTTTTAATTACTGTAAGGACCTGCTGAGATTGTCCAGTATTTTCTGTTTTTGTTACGGTAAGGACCTTCTGAGATTGTGCTGTATTTTCTGTTTTAGTTACTGTATGAACCTGCTGTGATTGTCCAGTATTTTCTGTTTGGTTACTGTAAGGACCTGCTGTGATTGTCCAGTATTTTCTGTTTTAATTACTGTAAGGACCTGCTGAGCTGGTCCAGTATTTTCTGTTTTTATTACTGTCCAGTATTTTCTGTTTTTGTTACAGTAGGGTCCTGCTGAGATTGTCCAGTATTTTCTGTTTTTATTACTGTCCAGTACTTTCTGTTTTAGTTACTGTAGGGACCTGCTGAGATTGTCCAGTATTTTCTGTTTTAGTTACTGTATGGACCTGCTGAGATTGTCCAGTATTTTCTGTTTTAGTTACAGTATGGCCCTGCTGAGAGTGTCCAGTATTTTCTGTTTTAGTTACTGTATGGACCTGCTGAGATCATCCAGTACTTTCTGTTTTTGTTACTGTAGGGACCTTCTGTGATTGTCCAGTATTTTCTGTTGATGTTACTGTACGGACCTGCTGAGATTGTCCAGTATTTTCTGCTTTGTTACTGTATGAACCTGTTGAGATTGTCCGGTATTTTCTGTTTTTGTTACTGTATGGACCTGCTGAGATTGTCCAGTATTTTCTGTTTATGTTACTGTATGGACCTGCTGAGATTGTCTAGTATTTTCTGTTATTGTTACTGTATGGACCTGCTGAGATTGTCCAGTAGTTTCTGTTTTAGTTACTGTATGAACCTGCTGAGATTGTCCAGTATTTTCTGTTTTAGTTACTGTATGGACCTGCTGAGATTGTCCAGTATTTTCTGTTTTTGTTACTGTACGGACCTGCTGAGATTGTACAGTATTTTCTGTTTTTGTTACTGTAAGGACCTGCTGAAATTGTCCTGTATTTTCTGTTTTAGTTACTGTAAGGAACTGCTGTGATTGTCCAGAATTTTCTGTTTTGTTACTGTATGGACCTGCTGAGATTGTCCAGTATTTTCTGTTTTTGATACTGTAAGGACCTGCTGAGATTGTCCAGTATTTTCTGTTTATGTTACTGTATGGACCTGCTGAGATTGTCCAGTATTTTCTGTTTTTGTTACTGTAAGGACCTGCTGAGATTGTCCTGTATTTGGTTTTGTTACGGTACGGACCTGCTGTGATTGTCCAGTATTTTGTTTTTGTTACTGTATGGACCTGCTGAGATTGTCCAGTATTTTGTTTTTGTTACTGTATGGACCTGCTGTGATTGTCCTGTATTTTCTGTTTTTATTACTGTCCAGTATTTTCTGTTTTTGTTACTGTATGGCCCTGCTGAGATTGTCCAGTACTTTCTGTTTATGTTACTGGATGGCCCTGCTGAGATTGTCCAGTATTTTCTGTTTTTGTTACTGTATGGCCCTGCTGAGATTGTCCAGTAGTTTCTGTTTTTGTTACTCTATGGCCCTGCTGAGATTGTCCAGTATATTTTGTTTTGGTTACTGTACGGACCTGCTGAGATTGTCCAGTATTTTCTGTTTATGTTACAGTATGGCCCTGCTGAGTTGTCCAGTATTTTTTGTTTTGGTTACTGTACGTACCAGCTGAGATTGTCCTGTATTTTCTATTTTTATTACTGTCCAGTATTTTCTGTTTTTGTTACTGTAGGGACCCGCTGAGATTGTCCAGTGTTTTCTGTTTTAGTTACTGTATGGCCCTGCTGAGATTGTCCTGTATTTTCTGTTTATGTTACTGTATGGACCTGCTGAGATTGTCCAGTATTTTCTATTTATGTTACTGTATGGACCTGCTGAGATTGTCTAGTATTTTCTGTTTTAGTTGCTGTAAGGACCTGCTGTGATTGTCCAGTATTTTCTGTTTTGTTACTGTATGGACCTGCTGAGATTGTCCTGTATTTTCTGTTTTGTTACTGTATGGACCTGCTGAGAATGTCCAGTAGTTTCTGTTTTAGTTACTGTAAGGACCTGCTGTGATTGTCCAGTATTTTCTGTTTTAGTTACTGTAAGGACCTGCTGAGATTGTCCAGTATTTTCTGTTTTTGTTACGGTAAGGACCTTCTGAGATTGTGCTGTATTTTCTGTTTTAGTTACTGTATGAACCTGCTGTGATTGTCCAGTATTTTCTGTTTGGTTACTGTAAGGACCTGCTGTGATTGTCCAGTATTTTCTGTTTTAATTACTGTAAGGACCTGCTGAGCTGGTCCAGTATTTTCTGTTTTTATTACTGTCCAGTATTTTCTGTTTTTGTTACAGTAGGGACCTGCTGAGATTGTCCAGTATTTTCTGTTTTTATTACTGTATGGACCTGCTGAGATTGTCCAGTATTTTCTGTATTAGTTACTGTATGGCCCTGCTGAGAGTGTCCAGTATTTTCTGTTTTAGTTACTGTATGGACCTGCTGAGATTGTCCGGTATTTTCTGTTTTTGTTACTGTAGGGACCTGCTGTGATTGTCCAGTATTTTCTGTTTATGTTACTGTATGGACCTGCTGAGATTGTCCAGTATTTTCTGTTTATGTTACTGTCTGGACCTGCTGAGATTGTCTAGTATTTTCTGTTATTGTTACTGTATGGACCTGCTGAGATTGTCCAGTAGTTTCTGTTTTAGTTACTGTATGAACCTGCTGAGATTGTCCAGTATTTTCTGTTTTAGTTACTGTATGGACCTGCTGAGATTGTCCAGTATTTTCTGTTTTTGTTACTGTACGGACCTGCTGAGATTGTACAGTATTTTCTGTTTTTGTTACTGTATGGCCCTGCTGAGATTGTCCTGTATTTTTGATGTGGTTACTGTATGGACCTGCTGAGATTGTCCTGTATTTTCTGTTTTGTTACTGTAAGGACCTGCTGTGATTGTCCAGTATTTTCTGTTTTAATTACTGTAAGGACCTGCTGAGATTGTCCAGTATTTTCTGTTTTTATTACTGTCCAGTATTTTCTGTTTTTGTTACAGTAGGGACCTGCTGAGATTGTCCAGTATTTTCTGTTTTTATTACTGTCCAGTACTTTCTGTTTTAGTTACTGGAGGGACCTGCTGAGATTGTCCAGTATTTTCTGTTTTAGTTACTGTATGGACCTGCTGAGATTGTCCAGTATTTTCTGTATTAGTTACTGTATGGCCCTGCTGAGAGTATCCAGTATTTTCTGTTTTAGTTACTGTATGGACCTGCTGAGATTATCCAGTACTTTCTGTTTTTGTTACTGTAGGGACCTGCTGTGATTGTCCAGTATTTTCTGTTGATGTTACTGTACGGACCTGCTGAGATTGTCTAGTATTTTCTGCTTTGTTACTGTATGAACCTGTTGAGATTGTCCGGTATTTTCTGTTTTTGTTACTGTATGGACCTGCTGAGATTGTCCAGTATTTTCTGTTTATGTTACTGTATGGACCTGCTGAGATTGTCCAGTATTTTCTGTTTATGTTACTGTATGGACCTGCTGAGATTGTCTAGTATTTTCTGTTTTAGTTACTGTAAGGACCTGCTGTGATTGTCCAGTATTTTCTGTTTTGTTACTGTATGGACCTGCTGAGATTGTCCTGTATTTTCTGTTTTGTTACTGTATGGACCTGCTGAGAATGTCCAGTAGTTTCTGTTTTAGTTACTGTAAGGACCTGCTGTGATTGTCCAGTATTTTCTGTTTTAGTTACTGTAAGGACCTGCTGAGATTGTCCAGTATTTTCTGTTTTTGTTACGGTAAGGGCCTTCTGAGATTGTGCTGTATTTTCTGTTTTAGTTACTGTATGAACCTGCTGAGCTGGTCCAGTATTTTCTGTTTTTATTACTGTCCAGTATTTTCTGTTTTTGTTACAGTAGGGACCTGCTGAGATTGTCCAGTATTTTCTGTTTTTATTACTGTCCAGTACTTTCTGTTTTAGTTACTGTAGGGACCTGCTGAGATTGTCCAGTATTTTCTGTTTTAGTTACTGTATGGACCTGCTGAGATTGTCCAGTATTTTCTGTATTAGTTACTGTATGGCCCTGCTGAGAGTGTCCAGTATTTTCTGTTTTAGTTACTGTATGGACCTGCTGAGATTATCCAGTACTTTCTGTTTTTGTTACTGTAGGGACCTGCTGTGATTGTCCAGTATTTTCTGTTGATGTTACTGTACGGACCTGCTGAGATTGTCTAGTATTTTCTGCTTTGTTACTGTATGGACCTGTTGAGATTGTCCGGCATTTTCTGTTTTTGTTACTGTATGGACCTGCTGAGATTGTCCAGTATTTTCTGTTTATGTTACTGTATGGACCTGCTGAGATTGTCCAGTATTTTCTGTTTATGTTACTGTATGGACCTGCTGAGATTGTCTAGTATTTTCTGTTTTAGTTACTGTAAGGACCTGCTGTGATTGTCCAGTATTTTCTGTTTTGTTACTGTATGGACCTGCTGAGATTGTCCTGTATTTTCTGTTTTGTTACTGTATGGACCTGCTGAGAATGTCCAGTAGTTTCTGTTTTAGTTACTGTAAGGACCTGCTGTGATTGTCCAGTATTTTCTGTTTTAGTTACTGTAAGGACCTGCTGAGATTGTCCAGTATTTTCTGTTTTTGTTACGGTAAGGACCTTCTGAGATTGTGCTGTATTTTCTGTTTTAGTTACTGTATGAACCTGCTGTGATTGTCCAGTATTTTCTGTTTGGTTACTGTAAGGACCTGCTGTGATTGTCCAGTATTTTCTGTTTTAATTACTGTAAGGACCTGCTGAGCTGGTCCAGTATTTTCTGTTTTTATTACTGTCCAGTATTTTCTGTTTTTGTTACAGTAGGGACCTGCTGAGATTGTCCAGTATTTTCTGTTTTTATTACTGTCCAGTACTTTCTGTTTTAGTTACTGTAGGGACCTGCTGAGATTGTCCAGTATTTTCTGTTTTAGTTACTGTATGGACCTGCTGAGATTGTCCAGTATTTTCTGTTTTAGTTACAGTATGGCCCTGCTGAGAGTGTCCAGTATTTTCTGTTTTAGTTACTGTATGGACCTGCTGAGATTATCCAGTACTTTCTGTTTTTGTTACTGTAGGGACCTGCTGTGATTGTCCAGTATTTTCTGTTGATGTTACTGTACGGACCTGCTGAGATTGTCCAGTATTTTCTGCTTTGTTACTGTATGAACCTGTTGAGATTGTCCGGTATTTTCTGTTTTTGTTACTGTATGGACCTGCTGAGATTGTCCAGTATTTTCTGTTTATGTTACTGTATGGACCTGCTGAGATTGTCTAGTATTTTCTGTTATTGTTACTGTATGGACCTGCTGAGATTGTCCAGTAGTTTCTGTTTTAGTTACTGTATGAACCTGCTGAGATTGTCCAGTATTTTCTGTTTTAGTTACTGTATGGACCTGCTGAGATTGTCCAGTATTTTCTGTTTTTGTTACTGTACGGACCTGCTGAGATTGTACAGTATTTTCTGTTTTTGTTACTGTAAGGACCTGCTGAAATTGTCCTGTATTTTCTGTTTTAGTTACTGTAAGGAACTGCTGTGATTGTCCAGAATTTTCTGTTTTGTTACTGTATGGACCTGCTGAGATTGTCCAGTATTTTCTGTTTTTGATACTGTAAGGACCTGCTGAGATTGTCCAGTATTTTCTGTTTATGTTACTGTATGGACCTGCTGAGATTGTCCAGTATTTTCTGTTTTTGTTACTGTAAGGACCTGCTGAGATTGTCCTGTATTTGGTTTTGTTACGGTACGGACCTGCTGTGATTGTCCAGTATTTTGTTTTTGTTACTGTATGGACCTGCTGAGATTGTCCAGTATTTTGTTTTTGTTACTGTATGGACCTTCTGTGATTGTCCTGTATTTTCTGTTTTTATTACTGTCCAGTATTTTCTGTTTTTGTTACTGTATGGCCCTGCTGAGATTGTCCAGTACTTTCTGTTTATGTTACTGGATGGCCCTGCTGAGATTGTCCAGTATTTTCTGTTTTTGTTACTGTATGGCCCTGCTGAGATTGTCCAGTAGTTTCTGTTTTTGTTACTCTATGGCCCTGCTGAGATTGTCCAGTATATTTTGTTTTGGTTACTGTACGGACCTGCTGAGATTGTCCAGTATTTTCTGTTTATGTTACAGTATGGCCCTGCTGAGTTGTCCAGTATTTTTTGTTTTGGTTACTGTACGTACCAGCTGAGATTGTCCTGTATTTTCTGTTTTTATTACTGTCCAGTATTTTCTGTTTTTGTTACTGTAGGGACCCGCTGAGATTGTCCAGTGTTTTCTGTTTTAGTTACTGTATGGCCCTGCTGAGATTGTCCTGTATTTTCTGTTTATGTTACTGTATGGACCTGCTGAGATTGTCCAGTATTTTCTGTTTATGTTACTGTATGGACCTGCTGAGATTGTCTAGTATTTTCTGTTTTAGTTACTGTAAGGACCTGCTGTGATTGTCCAGTATTTTCTGTTTTGTTACTGTATGGACCTGCTGAGATTGTCCTGTATTTTCTGTTTTGTTACTGTATGGACCTGCTGAGAATGTCCAGTAGTTTCTGTTTTAGTTACTGTAAGGACCTGCTGTGATTGTCCAGTATTTTCTGTTTTAGTTACTGTAAGGACCTGCTGAGATTGTCCAGTATTTTCTGTTTTTGTTACGGTAAGGACCTTCTGAGATTGTGCTGTATTTTCTGTTTTAGTTACTGTATGAACCTGCTGTGATTGTCCAGTATTTTCTGTTTGGTTACTGTAAGGACCTGCTGTGATTGTCCAGTATTTTCTGTTTTAATTACTGTAAGGACCTGCTGAGCTGGTCCAGTATTTTCTGTTTTTATTACTGTCCAGTATTTTCTGTTTTTGTTACAGTAGGGACCTGCTGAGATTGTCCAGTATTTTCTGTTTTTATTACTGTCCAGTACTTTCTGTTTTAGTTACTGTAGGGACCTGCTGAGATTGTCCAGTATTTTCTGTTTTAGTTACTGTATGGACCTTCTGAGATTGTGCTGTATTTTCTGTTTTAGTTACTGTAAGGACCTGCTGTGATTGTCCAGTATTTTCTGTTTTGTTACTGTATGGACCTGCTGAGATTGTCCTGTATTTTCTGTTTTGTTACTGTATGGACCTGCTGAGAATGTCCAGTATTTTCTGTTTTTGTTACGGTAAGGACCTTCTGAGATTGTGCTGTATTTTCTGTTTTAGTTACTGTATGAACCTGCTGTGATTGTCCAGTATTTTCTGTTTGGTTACTGTAAGGACCTGCTGTGATTGTCCAGTATTTTCTGTTTTAATTACTGTAAGGACCTGCTGAGCTGGTCCAGTATTTTCTGTTTTTATTACTGTCCAGTATTTTCTGTTTTTGTTACAGTAGGGACCTGCTGAGATTGTCCAGTATTTTCTGTTTTTATTACTGTCCAGTACTTTCTGTTTTAGTTACTGTAGGGACCTGCTGAGATTGTCCAGTATTTTCTGTTTTAGTTACTGTACGGACCTGCTGAGATTGTCCAGTATTTTCTGTTTTAGTTACAGTATGGCCCTGCTGAGAGTGTCCAGTATTTTCTGTTTTAGTTACTGTATGGACCTGCTGAGATTATCCAGTACTTTCTGTTTTTGTTACTGTAGGGACCTGCTGTGATTGTCCAGTATTTTCTGTTGATGTTACTGTACGGACCTGCTGAGATTGTCCAGTATTTTCTGCTTTGTTACTGTATGAACCTGTTGAGATTGTCCGGTATTTTCTGTTTTTGTTACTGTATGGACCTGCTGAGATTGTCCAGTATTTTCTGTTTATGTTACTGTATGGACCTGCTGAGATTGTCTAGTATTTTCTGTTATTGTTACTGTATGGACCTGCTGAGATTGTCCAGTAGTTTCTGTTTTAGTTACTGTATGAACCTGCTGAGATTGTCCAGTATTTTCTGTTTTAGTTACTGTATGGACCTGCTGAGATTGTCCAGTATTTTCTGTTTTTGTTACTGTACGGACCTGCTGAGATTGTACAGTATTTTCTGTTTTTGTTACTGTAAGGACCTGCTGAAATTGTCCTGTATTTTCTGTTTTAGTTACTGTAAGGAACTGCTGTGATTGTCCAGAATTTTCTGTTTTGTTACTGTATGGACCTGCTGAGATTGTCCAGTATTTTCTGTTTTTGATACTGTAAGGACCTGCTGAGATTGTCCAGTATTTTCTGTTTATGTTACTGTATGGACCTGCTGAGATTCTCCAGTATTTTCTGTTTTTGTTACTGTAAGGACCTGCTGTGATTGTCCTGTAGTTGGTTTTGTTACGGTACGGACCTGCTGTGATTGTCCAGTATTTTGTTTTTGTTACTGTATGGACCTGCTGAGATTGTCCAGTATTTTGTTTTTGTTACTGTATGGACCTGCTGTGATTGTCCTGTATTTTCTGTTTTTATTACTGTCCAGTATTTTCTGTTTTTGTTACTGTATGGCCCTGCTGAGATTGTCCAGTATTTTCTGTTTTTGTTACTGTATGGCCCTGCTGAGATTGTCCAGTAATTTCTGTTTTTGTTACTCTATGGCCCTGCTGAGATTGTCCAGTATATTTTGTTTTGGTTACTGTACGGACCTGCTGAGATTGTCCAGTATTTTCTGTTTATGTTACAGTATGGCCCTGCTGAGTTGTCCAGTATTTTTTGTTTTGGTTACTGTACGTACCTGCTGAGATTGTCCTGTATTTTCTGTTTTTATTACTGTCCAGTATTTTCTGTTTTTGTTACTGTAGGGACCCGCTGAGATTGTCCAGTGTTTTCTGTTTTAGTTACTGTATGGCCCTGCTGAGATTGTCCTGTATTTTCTGTTTTTATTACTGTCCAGTATTTTCTGTTTTTGTTACTGTAGGGACCTGCTGAGATTGTCCAGTATTTTCTGTTTTAGTTACTGTATGGCCCTGCTGAGGTTGTCCTGTATTTTCTGTTTTTATTACTGTCGAGTATTTTCTGTTTTGTTACTGTATGGACCTGCTGAGATTGTCCTGTATTTTCTGTTTTGTTACTGTATGGACCTGCTGAGAATGTCCAGTAGTTTCTGTTTTAGTTACTGTAAGGACCTGCTGTGATTGTCCAGTATTTTCTGTTTTAGTTACAGTAAGGACCTGCAGAGATTGTCCAGTATTTTCTGTTTTTGTTACTGTAAGGACCTTCTGAGATTGTGCTGTATTTTCTGTTTTAGTTACTGTATGAACCTGCTGTGATTATCCAGTATTTTCTGTTTTGTTACTGTAAGGACCTGCTGTGATTGTCCAGTATTTTCTGTTTTAATTACTGTAAGGACCTGCTGAGATTGTCCAGTATTTTCTGTTTTTATTACTGTCCAGTATTTTCTGTTTTTGTTACAGTAGGGACCTGCTGAGATTGTCCAGTATTTTCTGTTTTTATTACTGTCCAGTACTTTCTGTTTTAGTTACTGTAGGGACCTGCTGAGATTGTCCAGTATTTTCTGTTTTAGTTACTGTATGGACCTGCTGAGATTGTCCAGTATTTTCTGTATTAGTTACTGTATGGCCCTGCTGAGAGTGTCCAGTATTTTCTGTTTTAGTTACTGTATGGACCTGCTGAGATTATCCAGTACTTTCTGTTTTTGTTACTGTAGGGACCTGCTGTGATTGTCCAGTATTTTCTGTTGATGTTACTGTACGGACCTGCTGAGATTGTCCAGTATTTTCTGCTTTGTTACTGTATGAACCTGTTGAGATTGTCCGGTATTTTCTGTTTTTGTTACTGTATGGACCTGCTGAGATTGTCCAGTATTTTCTGTTTATGTTACTGTATGGACCTGCTGAGATTGTCCAGTATTTTCTGTGTATGTTACTGTATGGACCTGCTGAGATTGTCTTGTATTTTCTGTTATTGTTACTGTATGGACCTGCTGAGATTGTCCTGTATTTTTTGATGTGGTTACTGTATGGACCTGCTGAGATTGTCCAGTATTTTCTGTTTTTGTTACTGTAGGGACCAGCTGAGATTGTCCAGTATTTTCTGTTTTAGTTACTGTATGGCCCTGCTGAGATTGTCCTGTATTTTCTGTTTTTATTACTGTCCAGTATTTTCTGTTTATGTTACTGTATGGACCTGCTGAGATTGTCCAGTATTATCTGTTTTTGTTACTGTATGGCCCTGCTGAGATTGTCCAGTATTTTTTGTTTTGGTTACTGTAAGGACCTGCTGAGATGGTCCAGTATTTTCTGTTTATGTTACTGTATGGACCTGCTGAGCTTGTCCAGTATTTTGTTTTTGTTACTGTATGGACCTGCTGAGATTGTCCAGTATTTTCTGTTTTAGTTACTGTAAGGACCTGCTGAGATTGTCCAGTATTTTCTGTTTATGTTACTGTATGGACCTGCTGAGATTGTCCAGTATTTTCTGCTTTGTTACTGTATGAACCGGCTGAGATTGTCCCGTATTTCCTGTTTTTGTTACTGTATGAACCTGCTGTGATTGTCCAGTATTTTCTGTTTTAGCTACTGTATGGACCTGCTGAGATTGTCCAGTATTTTCTGTTTTAGTCACTGTATGGACCTGCTGAGATTGTCCAGTATTTTCTGTTTTTGTTACTGTAAGGACCTGCTGAGATTGTCCTGTATTTTCTGTTTTAGTTACTGTCAGGACCTGCTGTGATTGTCCAGTATTTTCTGTCTTGTTACTGTATGGACCTGCTGAGATTGTCCTGTATTTTCTGTTTTGTTACTGCATGGACCTGCTGAGAATGTCCAGTATTTTGTTTTTGTTACTATACGGACCTGCTGTGATTGTTCAGTATTTTCTGTTTATGTTGCTGTACGGACCTGCTGTGATTGTCCCGTATTTTCTGTTTTAGTTACTGTAAGGACCTGCTGTGTGTGGTAGTATGTATTGGGGGTCATGTGGGACTGGAAGCCATAATGTCATTGGCTGACAGAACCCGGGTCCTGGTAGGCCGTTGACCTCAAGCTCCGCCCTGAAGGCGGAGTATAAGAAGCCGGAGTCTTCCCCCGCAGGCCAGTTTACTATCGCGCTGCGGGGGAACAGACACGCTTAATAAAGCCTCATCGACATCACTCTATTCGTCTCACGGATTCTTTGTGCGCTGCACTGTGATTGTCCAGTATTTTCTGTTTTAGTTACTGTAAGGACCTGCTGAGATTGTCCAGTATTTTCTGTTTTTGATACCGTAAGGACCTGCTGATATTGTCCAGTATTTTCTGTTTTTATTACTGTATGAACCTGCTGTGATTGTCCAATATTTTCTGTTTTTGTTACTGTAAGGACCTGCTGAGATTGTCCAGTATTTTCTGTTCATGTTACTGTACGGACCTGCTGAGATTGTCCAGTATTTTCTGTTTTAATTACTGTAAGGACCTGCTGTGATTGTCCAGTATTTTCTGTTTTAGTTACTGTAAGGACCTGCTGAGATGGTCCAGTATTTTCTGTTTTTGTTACTGTAAGGACCTGCTGAGATTGTGCTGTATTTTCTGATTTAGTTACTGTATGAACCTGCTGTGATTGTCCAGTATTTTCTGTTTTTTTACTGTATGGACCTGCTGAGATTATCCAGTATTTTCTGTTTTTGTTACTGTATGGACCTGCTGAGATTGTCCAGTATTTTGTTTTTGTTACTATACGGACCTGCTGTGATTGTCCAGTATTTTCTGTTTATGTTACTGTACGGACCTGCTGTGGTTGTCCAGTATTTTCTGTTCATGTTACTGTATGGACCTGCTGAGATTGTCCAGTATTTTCGGTTTATGTTACTGTATGGACCTGCTGAGATTGTCCAGTATTTTGTTTTTGTTACTATACCGACCTGCTGTGATTGTCCAGTATTGTCTGTTTTGTTACTGTATGGACCTGCTGAGATTGTCCAGTATTTTGTTTTTGTTACTGTATGGACCTGCTGAGATTGTCCAGTATTTTCTGTTTTAGTTACTGTATGGCCCTGCTGAGATTGTCCTGTATTTTCTGTTTTTATTACTTCACAGTATTTTCTGTTTTTGTTACTGTAGGGACCTGCTGAGATTGTCCAGTATTTTCTGTTTTAGTTACTGTATGGCCCTGCTGAGATTGTCCTGTATTTTCTGTTTTTGTTACTGTCCAGTATTTTCTGTTTTTGTTACTGTATGGACCTGCTGAGATTGTCCAGTATTTTCTGTTTATGTTACTGTATGGACCTGCTGAGATTGTCTAGTATTTTCTGTTATTGTTACTGTATGGACCTGCTGAGATTGTCCAGTAGTTTCTGTTTTAGTTACTGTATGAACCTGCTGAGATTGTCCAGTATTTTCTGTTTTAGTTACTGTATGGACCTGCTGAGATTGTCCAGTATTTTCTGTTTTTGTTACTGTACGGACCTGCTGAGATTGTACAGTATTTTCTGTTTTTGTTACTGTAAGGACCTGCTGAAATTGTCCTGTATTTTCTGTTTTAGTTACTGTAAGGAACTGCTGTGATTGTCCAGAATTTTCTGTTTTGTTACTGTATGGACCTGCTGAGATTGTCCAGTATTTTCTGTTTTTGATACTGTAAGGACCTGCTGAGATTGTCCAGTATTTTCTGTTTATGTTACTGTATGGACCTGCTGAGATTGTCCAGTATTTTCTGTTTTTGTTACTGTAAGGACCTGCTGAGATTGTCCTGTATTTGGTTTTGTTACGGTACGGACCTGCTGTGATTGTCCAGTATTTTGTTTTTGTTACTGTATGGACCTGCTGAGATTGTCCAGTATTTTGTTTTTGTTACTGTATGGACCTTCTGTGATTGTCCTGTATTTTCTGTTTTTATTACTGTCCAGTATTTTCTGTTTTTGTTACTGTATGGCCCTGCTGAGATTGTCCAGTACTTTCTGTTTATGTTACTGGATGGCCCTGCTGAGATTGTCCAGTATTTTCTGTTTTTGTTACTGTATGGCCCTGCTGAGATTGTCCAGTAGTTTCTGTTTTTGTTACTCTATGGCCCTGCTGAGATTGTCCAGTATATTTTGTTTTGGTTACTGTACGGACCTGCTGAGATTGTCCAGTATTTTCTGTTTATGTTACAGTATGGCCCTGCTGAGTTGTCCAGTATTTTTTGTTTTGGTTACTGTACGTACCAGCTGAGATTGTCCTGTATTTTCTGTTTTTATTACTGTCCAGTATTTTCTGTTTTTGTTACTGTAGGGACCCGCTGAGATTGTCCAGTGTTTTCTGTTTTAGTTACTGTATGGCCCTGCTGAGATTGTCCTGTATTTTCTGTTTATGTTACTGTATGGACCTGCTGAGATTGTCCAGTATTTTCTGTTTATGTTACTGTATGGACCTGCTGAGATTGTCTAGTATTTTCTGTTTTAGTTACTGTAAGGACCTGCTGTGATTGTCCAGTATTTTCTGTTTTGTTACTGTATGGACCTGCTGAGATTGTCCTGTATTTTCTGTTTTGTTACTGTATGGACCTGCTGAGAATGTCCAGTAGTTTCTGTTTTAGTTACTGTAAGGACCTGCTGTGATTGTCCAGTATTTTCTGTTTTAGTTACTGTAAGGACCTGCTGAGATTGTCCAGTATTTTCTGTTTTTGTTACGGTAAGGACCTTCTGAGATTGTGCTGTATTTTCTGTTTTAGTTACTGTATGAACCTGCTGTGATTGTCCAGTATTTTCTGTTTGGTTACTGTAAGGACCTGCTGTGATTGTCCAGTATTTTCTGTTTTAATTACTGTAAGGACCTGCTGAGCTGGTCCAGTATTTTCTGTTTTTATTACTGTCCAGTATTTTCTGTTTTTGTTACAGTAGGGACCTGCTGAGATTGTCCAGTATTTTCTGTTTTTATTACTGTCCAGTACTTTCTGTTTTAGTTACTGTAGGGACCTGCTGAGATTGTCCAGTATTTTCTGTTTTAGTTACTGTATGGACCTTCTGAGATTGTGCTGTATTTTCTGTTTTAGTTACTGTAAGGACCTGCTGTGATTGTCCAGTATTTTCTGTTTTGTTACTGTATGGACCTGCTGAGATTGTCCTGTATTTTCTGTTTTGTTACTGTATGGACCTGCTGAGAATGTCCAGTATTTTCTGTTTTTGTTACGGTAAGGACCTTCTGAGATTGTGCTGTATTTTCTGTTTTTGTTACTGTATGAACCTGCTGTGATTGTCCAGTATTTTCTGTTTGGTTACTGTAAGGACCTGCTGTGATTGTCCAGTATTTTCTGTTTTAATTACTGTAAGGACCTGCTGAGCTGGTCCAGTATTTTCTGTTTTTATTACTGTCCAGTATTTTCTGTTTTTGTTACAGTAGGGACCTGCTGAGATTGTCCAGTATTTTCTGTTTTTATTACTGTCCAGTACTTTCTGTTTTAGTTACTGTAGGGACCTGCTGAGATTGTCCAGTATTTTCTGTTTTAGTTACTGTACGGACCTGCTGAGATTGTCCAGTATTTTCTGTTTTAGTTACAGTATGGCCCTGCTGAGAGTGTCCAGTATTTTCTGTTTTAGTTACTGTATGGACCTGCTGAGATTATCCAGTACTTTCTGTTTTTGTTACTGTAGGGACCTGCTGTGATTGTCCAGTATTTTCTGTTGATGTTACTGTACGGACCTGCTGAGATTGTCCAGTATTTTCTGCTTTGTTACTGTATGAACCTGTTGAGATTGTCCGGTATTTTCTGTTTTTGTTACTGTATGGACCTGCTGAGATTGTCCAGTATTTTCTGTTTATGTTACTGTATGGACCTGCTGAGATTGTCTAGTATTTTCTGTTATTGTTACTGTATGGACCTGCTGAGATTGTCCAGTAGTTTCTGTTTTAGTTACTGTATGAACCTGCTGAGATTGTCCAGTATTTTCTGTTTTAGTTACTGTATGGACCTGCTGAGATTGTCCAGTATTTTCTGTTTTTGTTACTGTACGGACCTGCTGAGATTGTACAGTATTTTCTGTTTTTGTTACTGTAAGGACCTGCTGAAATTGTCCTGTATTTTCTGTTTTAGTTACTGTAAGGAACTGCTGTGATTGTCCAGAATTTTCTGTTTTGTTACTGTATGGACCTGCTGAGATTGTCCAGTATTTTCTGTTTTTGATACTGTAAGGACCTGCTGAGATTGTCCAGTATTTTCTGTTTATGTTACTGTATGGACCTGCTGAGATTGTCCAGTATTTTCTGTTTTTGTTACTGTAAGGACCTGCTGTGATTGTCCTGTAGTTGGTTTTGTTACGGTACGGACCTGCTGTGATTGTCCAGTATTTTGTTTTTGTTACTGTATGGACCTGCTGAGATTGTCCAGTATTTTGTTTTTGTTACTGTATGGACCTGCTGTGATTGTCCTGTATTTTCTGTTTTTATTACTGTCCAGTATTTTCTGTTTTTGTTACTGTATGGCCCTGCTGAGATTGTCCAGTATTTTCTGTTTTTGTTACTGTATGGCCCTGCTGAGATTGTCCAGTAATTTCTGTTTTTGTTACTCTATGGCCCTGCTGAGATTGTCCAGTATATTTTGTTTTGGTTACTGTACGGACCTGCTGAGATTGTCCAGTATTTTCTGTTTATGTTACAGTATGGCCCTGCTGAGTTGTCCAGTATTTTTTGTTTTGGTTACTGTACGTACCTGCTGAGATTGTCCTGTATTTTCTGTTTTTATTACTGTCCAGTATTTTCTGTTTTTGTTACTGTAGGGACCCGCTGAGATTGTCCAGTGTTTTCTGTTTTAGTTACTGTATGGCCCTGCTGAGATTGTCCTGTATTTTCTGTTTTTATTACTGTCCAGTATTTTCTGTTTTTGTTACTGTAGGGACCTGCTGAGATTGTCCAGTATTTTCTGTTTTAGTTACTGTATGGCCCTGCTGAGGTTGTCCTGTATTTTCTGTTTTTATTACTGTCGAGTATTTTCTGTTTTGTTACTGTATGGACCTGCTGAGATTGTCCTGTATTTTCTGTTTTGTTACTGTATGGACCTGCTGAGAATGTCCAGTAGTTTCTGTTTTAGTTACTGTAAGGACCTGCTGTGATTGTCCAGTATTTTCTGTTTTAGTTACAGTAAGGACCTGCAGAGATTGTCCAGTATTTTCTGTTTTTGTTACTGTAAGGACCTTCTGAGATTGTGCTGTATTTTCTGTTTTAGTTACTGTATGAACCTGCTGTGATTATCCAGTATTTTCTGTTTTGTTACTGTAAGGACCTGCTGTGATTGTCCAGTATTTTCTGTTTTAATTACTGTAAGGACCTGCTGAGATTGTCCAGTATTTTCTGTTTTTATTACTGTCCAGTATTTTCTGTTTTTGTTACAGTAGGGACCTGCTGAGATTGTCCAGTATTTTCTGTTTTTATTACTGTCCAGTACTTTCTGTTTTAGTTACTGTAGGGACCTGCTGAGATTGTCCAGTATTTTCTGTTTTAGTTACTGTATGGACCTGCTGAGATTGTCCAGTATTTTCTGTATTAGTTACTGTATGGCCCTGCTGAGAGTGTCCAGTATTTTCTGTTTTAGTTACTGTATGGACCTGCTGAGATTATCCAGTACTTTCTGTTTTTGTTACTGTAGGGACCTGCTGTGATTGTCCAGTATTTTCTGTTGATGTTACTGTACGGACCTGCTGAGATTGTCCAGTATTTTCTGCTTTGTTACTGTATGAACCTGTTGAGATTGTCCGGTATTTTCTGTTTTTGTTACTGTATGGACCTGCTGAGATTGTCCAGTATTTTCTGTTTATGTTACTGTATGGACCTGCTGAGATTGTCCAGTATTTTCTGTGTATGTTACTGTATGGACCTGCTGAGATTGTCTTGTATTTTCTGTTATTGTTACTGTATGGACCTGCTGAGATTGTCCTGTATTTTTTGATGTGGTTACTGTATGGACCTGCTGAGATTGTCCAGTATTTTCTGTTTTTGTTACTGTAGGGACCAGCTGAGATTGTCCAGTATTTTCTGTTTTAGTTACTGTATGGCCCTGCTGAGATTGTCCTGTATTTTCTGTTTTTATTACTGTCCAGTATTTTCTGTTTATGTTACTGTATGGACCTGCTGAGATTGTCCAGTATTATCTGTTTTTGTTACTGTATGGCCCTGCTGAGATTGTCCAGTATTTTTTGTTTTGGTTACTGTAAGGACCTGCTGAGATGGTCCAGTATTTTCTGTTTATGTTACTGTATGGACCTGCTGAGCTTGTCCAGTATTTTGTTTTTGTTACTGTATGGACCTGCTGAGATTGTCCAGTATTTTCTGTTTTAGTTACTGTAAGGACCTGCTGAGATTGTCCAGTATTTTCTGTTTATGTTACTGTATGGACCTGCTGAGATTGTCCAGTATTTTCTGCTTTGTTACTGTATGAACCGGCTGAGATTGTCCCGTATTTCCTGTTTTTGTTACTGTATGAACCTGCTGTGATTGTCCAGTATTTTCTGTTTTAGCTACTGTATGGACCTGCTGAGATTGTCCAGTATTTTCTGTTTTAGTCACTGTATGGACCTGCTGAGATTGTCCAGTATTTTCTGTTTTTGTTACTGTAAGGACCTGCTGAGATTGTCCTGTATTTTCTGTTTTAGTTACTGTCAGGACCTGCTGTGATTGTCCAGTATTTTCTGTCTTGTTACTGTATGGACCTGCTGAGATTGTCCTGTATTTTCTGTTTTGTTACTGCATGGACCTGCTGAGAATGTCCAGTATTTTGTTTTTGTTACTATACGGACCTGCTGTGATTGTTCAGTATTTTCTGTTTATGTTGCTGTACGGACCTGCTGTGATTGTCCCGTATTTTCTGTTTTAGTTACTGTAAGGACCTGCTGTGTGTGGTAGTATGTATTGGGGGTCATGTGGGACTGGAAGCCATAATGTCATTGGCTGACAGAACCCGGGTCCTGGTAGGCCGTTGACCTCAAGCTCCGCCCTGAAGGCGGAGTATAAGAAGCCGGAGTCTTCCCCCGCAGGCCAGTTTACTATCGCGCTGCGGGGGAACAGACACGCTTAATAAAGCCTCATCGACATCACTCTATTCGTCTCACGGATTCTTTGTGCGCTGCACTGTGATTGTCCAGTATTTTCTGTTTTAGTTACTGTAAGGACCTGCTGAGATTGTCCAGTATTTTCTGTTTTTGATACCGTAAGGACCTGCTGATATTGTCCAGTATTTTCTGTTTTTATTACTGTATGAACCTGCTGTGATTGTCCAATATTTTCTGTTTTTGTTACTGTAAGGACCTGCTGAGATTGTCCAGTATTTTCTGTTCATGTTACTGTACGGACCTGCTGAGATTGTCCAGTATTTTCTGTTTTAATTACTGTAAGGACCTGCTGTGATTGTCCAGTATTTTCTGTTTTAGTTACTGTAAGGACCTGCTGAGATGGTCCAGTATTTTCTGTTTTTGTTACTGTAAGGACCTGCTGAGATTGTGCTGTATTTTCTGATTTAGTTACTGTATGAACCTGCTGTGATTGTCCAGTATTTTCTGTTTTTTTACTGTATGGACCTGCTGAGATTATCCAGTATTTTCTGTTTTTGTTACTGTATGGACCTGCTGAGATTGTCCAGTATTTTGTTTTTGTTACTATACGGACCTGCTGTGATTGTCCAGTATTTTCTGTTTATGTTACTGTACGGACCTGCTGTGGTTGTCCAGTATTTTCTGTTCATGTTACTGTATGGACCTGCTGAGATTGTCCAGTATTTTCGGTTTATGTTACTGTATGGACCTGCTGAGATTGTCCAGTATTTTGTTTTTGTTACTATACCGACCTGCTGTGATTGTCCAGTATTGTCTGTTTTGTTACTGTATGGACCTGCTGAGATTGTCCAGTATTTTGTTTTTGTTACTGTATGGACCTGCTGAGATTGTCCAGTATTTTCTGTTTTAGTTACTGTATGGCCCTGCTGAGATTGTCCTGTATTTTCTGTTTTTATTACTTCACAGTATTTTCTGTTTTTGTTACTGTAGGGACCTGCTGAGATTGTCCAGTATTTTCTGTTTTAGTTACTGTATGGCCCTGCTGAGATTGTCCTGTATTTTCTGTTTTTGTTACTGTCCAGTATTTTCTGTTTTTGTTACTGTAGGGACCTGCTGAGATTGTCCAGTATTTTCTGTTTTAGTTACTGTATGGCCCTGCTGAGATTGTCCTGTATTTTCTGTTTTTATTACTATCCAGTAGTTTCTGTTTATGTTACTGTATGGACCTGCTGAGATTGTCCAGTATTTTCTGTTTTTGTTACTGCATGGCCCTCCTGAGATTGTCCAGTATTTTCTGTTTTTGTTACTGTAAGGACCTGCTGAGATTGTCCAGTATTTTGTTTTTGTTACTGTATGGACCTGCTGTGATTGTCCAGTATTTTCTGTTTTAGTTACTGTATGGCCCTGCTGAGATTGTCCTGTATTTTCTGTTTTTGTTACTGTATGGACCTGCTGAGATTATCCTGTAATTTCTGTTTTTGTTACTGTATGGAGCTGCTGAGATGGTCCAGTATTTTCTGTTTTTATTACTGTATGAACCTGCTGTGATTGTCCAATATTTTCTGTTTTTGTTACTGTAAGGACCTGCTGAGATTGTCCATTATTTTCTGTTCATGTTACTGTACGGACCTGCTGAGATTGTCCAGTATTTTCTGTTTTAATTACTGTAAGGACCTGCTGTGATTGTCCAGTATTTTCTGTTTTAGTTACTGTAAGGACCTGCTGAGATGGTCCAGTATTTTCTGTTTTTGTTACTGTAAGGACCTGCTGAGATTGTGCTGTATTTTCTGATTTAGTTACTGTATGAACCTGCTGTGATTGTCCAGTATTTTCTGTTTTTGTTACTGTATGGACCTGCTGAGATTATCCAGTATTTTCTGTTTTTGTTACTGTATGGACCTGCTGAGATTGTCCAGTATTTTGTTTTTGTTACTATACGGACCTGCTGTGATTGTCCAGTATTTTCTGTTTATGTTACTGTACGGACCTGCTGTGGTTGTCCAGTATTTTCTGTTCATGTTACTGTATGGACCTGCTGAGATTGTCCAGTATTTTCGGTTTATGTTACTGTATGGACCTGCTGAGATTGTCCAGTATTTTGTTTTTGTTACTATACGGACCTGCTGTGATTGTCCAGTATTGTCTGTTTTGTTACTGTATGGACCTGCTGAGATTGTCCAGTATTTTGTTTTTGTTACTGTAGGGACCTGCTGAGATTGTCCAGTATTTTCTGTTTTAGTTACTGTATGGCCCTGCTGAGATTGTCCTGTATTTTCTGTTTTTGTTACTGTCCAGTATTTTCTGTTTTTGTTACTGTAGGGACCTGCTGAGATTGTCCAGTATTTTCTGTTTTAGTTACTGTATGGCCCTGCTGAGATTGTCCTGTATTTTCTGTTTTTATTACTATCCAGTAGTTTCTGTTTATGTTACTGTATGGACCTGCTGAGATTGTCCAGTATTTTCTGTTTTTGTTACTGCATGGCCCTGCTGAGATTGTCCAGTATTTTCTGTTTTTGTTACTGTAAGGACCTGCTGAGATTGTCCAGTATTTTGTTTTTGTTACTGTATGGACCTGCTGTGATTGTCCAGTATTTTCTGTTTTTGTTACTGTAAGGACCTGCTGAGATTGTCCAGTTTTTTCTGTTTTTGTCACTGTATGAACCTGCTGTGATTGTCCAGTATTTTCTGTTTTTGTTACTGTAAGGACCTGCTGAGATTGTCCAGTATTTTCTTTTTTTGTTACTGTATGGACCTGCTGAGATTATCGTGTATTTTCTGTTTTTGTTACTGTATGGACCTGCTGAGATTGTACGGTATTTTCTGTTTTTGTTACTGTAAGGACCTGCTGAGATTGTCCAGTATTTTCAGTTTTTGTTACTGTATGAACCTGCTGTGATTCTCCAGTATTTTCTGTTTTTGTTACTGTAAGGACCTGCTGAGATTGTCCAGTATTTTCTGTTTTTGTTACTGTATGGCCCTGCTGAGATTGTCCAGTATTTTTTGTTTTGGTTACTGTACGGACCTGCTGAGATTGTCCAGTATTTTCTGTTTATGTTACTGTATGGCCCTGCTGAGATTGTCCAGTATTTTCTGTTACTGTATGGCCCTGCTGAGATTGTCCAGTATTTTCTGTTTTTGTTACTGTATGGCCCTGCTGAGATTATCCAGTATTTTTGTTTTGGTTACTGTAGGGACCTGCTGAGATTGTCCAATATTTTCTGTTTATGTTGCTGTATGTACCTGCTGAGATTGTCCAGTATTTTCGGTTTATGTTACTGTATGGACCTGCTGAGATTGACCAGTATTTTCTGTTTTTGTTACTATACGTACCTGCTGTGATTGTCCAGTATTTTCTGTTTTGTTACTGTTTGGACCTGACTGAGATTGTCCAGTATTTTCTGTTTTGTTACTGTATGGACCTGCTGAGGCTGTCCAGTATTTTGTTTTTGTTGCTTTACGGACCTGCTGTGATTGTCCAGTATTTTGTTTTTGTTACTGTATGGACCTGCTGAGATTGTCCAGCATTTTCTGTTTTTGTTACTGTATGAACCTGCTGAGATTGTCCAGTATTTTCTGTTTTTATTACTGTCCAGTATTTTCTGTTTTTGTTACTGTATGGCCCTGCTGAGATTGTCCAGTACTTTCTGTTTATGTTACTGGATGGCCCTGCTGAGATTGTCCAGTATTTTCTGTTTTTGTTACTGTATGGCCCTGCTGAGATTGTCCAGTAGTTTCTGTTTTTGTTACTCTATGGCCCTGCTGAGATTGTCCAGTATATTTTGTTTTGGTTACTGTACGGACCTGCTGAGATTGTCCAGTATTTTCTGTTTATGTTACAGTATGGCCCTGCTGAGTTGTCCAGTAATTTTTGTTTTGGTTACTGTACGGACCTGCTGAGATTGTCCTGTATTTTCTGTTTTTATTACTGTCCAGTATTTTCTGTTTTTGTTACTGTAGGGACCTGCTGAGATTGTCCAGTGTTTTCTGTTTTAGTTACTGTATGGCCCTGCTGAGATTGTCCTGTATTTTCTGTTTTTATTACTGTCCAGTATTTTCTGTTTTTGTTACTGTAGGGACCTGCTGAGATTGTCCAGTATTTTCTGTTTTAGATACTGTATGGCCCTGCTGAGGTTGTCCTGTATTTTCTGTTTTTATTGCTGTCCAGTATTTTCTGTTTTGTTACTGTATGGACCTGCTGAGATTGTCCTGTATTTTCTGTTTTGTTACTGTATGGACCTGCTGAGAATGTCCAGTAGTTTCTGTTTTAGTTACTGTAAGGACCTGCTGTGATTGTCCAGTATTTTCTGTTTTAGTTACTGTAAGGACCTGCTGAGATTGTCCAGTATTTTCTGTTTTTGTTACTGTAAGGACCTTCTGAGATTGTGCTGTATTTTCTGTTTTAGTTACTGTATGAACCTGCTGTGATTGTCCAGTATTTTCTGTTTTGTTACTGTAAGGACCTGCTGTGATTGTCCAGTATTTTCTGTTTTAATTACTGTAAGGACCTGCTGAGATTGTCCAGTATTTTCTGTTTTTATTACTGTCCAGTATTTTCTGTTTTTGTTACAGTAGGGACCTGCTGAGATTGTCCAGTATTTTCTGTTTTTATTACTGTCCAGTACTTTCTGTTTTAGTTACTGTAGGGACCTGCTGAGATGGTCCCGTATTTTCTGTTTTAGTTACTGTATGGACCTGCTGAGATTGTCCAGTATTTTCTGTATTAGTTACTGTATGGCCCTGCTGAGAGTGTCCAGTATTTTCTGTTTTAGTTACTGTATGGACCTGCTGAGATTATCCAGTACTTTCTGTTTTTGTTACTGTAGGGACCTGCTGTGATTGTCCAGTATTTTCTGTTGATGTTACTGTACGGACCTGCTGAGATTGTCCAGTATTTTCTGCTTTGTTACTGTATGAACCTGTTGAGATTGTCCGGTATTTTCTGTTTTTGTTACTGTATGGACCTGCTGAGATTGTCCAGTATTTTCTGTTTATGTTACTGTATGGACCTGCTGAGATTGTCCAGTATTTTCTGTTTATGTTACTGTATGGACCTGCTGAGATTGTCTAGTATTTTCTGTTATTGTTACTGTATGGACCTGCTGAGATTGTCCAGTAGTTTCTGTTTTAGTTACTGTATGAACCTGCTGAGATTGTCCAGTATTTTCTGTTTTAGTTACTGTATGGTCCTGCTGAGATTGTCCAGTATTTTCTGTTTTTGTTATTGTACGGACCTGCTGAGATTGTACAGTATTTTCTGTTTTTGTTACTGTATGGCCCTGCTGAGATTGTCCTGTATTTTTTGATGTGGTTACTGTATGGACCTGCTGAGATTGTCCTGTATTTTCTGTTTTTATTACTGTCCAGTATTTTCTGTTTTTGTTACTGTAGGGACCTGCTGAGATTGTCCCGTATTTTCTGTTTTAGTTACTGTATGGCCCTGCTGAGATTGTCCTGTATTTTCTGTTTTTATTACTGTCCAGTATTTTCTGTTTATGTTACTGTATGGACCTGCTGAGATTGTCCAGTATTTTCTGTTTTTGTTACTGTATGGCCCTGCTGAGATTGTCCAGTATTTCTTGTTTTGGTTACTGTAAGGACCTGCTGAGATGGTCCAGTATTTTCTGTTTATGTTACTGTATGGACCTGCTGAGCTTGTCCAGTATTTTGTTTTTGTTACTGTATGGACCTGCTGAGATTGTCCAGTATTTTCTGTTTTAGTTACTGTAAGGACCTGCTGAGATTGTCCAGTATTTTCTGTTTATGTTACTGTATGGACCTGCTGAGATTGTCCTGTATTTTCTGCTTTGTTACTGTATGAACCTGCTGATATTGTCCAGTAATTCCTGTTTTTGTTACTGTATCAACCTGCTGTGATTGTCCAGTATTTTCTGTTTTAGCGACTGTATGGACCTGCTGAGATTGTCCAGTATTTTCTGTTTTAGTCACTGTATGGACCTGCTGAGATTGTCCAGTATTTTCTGTTTTTGTTACTGTAAGGACCTGCTGAGATTGTCCTGTATTTTCTGTTTTAGTTACTGTCAGGACCTGCTGTGATTGTCCTGTATTTTCTGTCTTGTTACTGTATGGACCTGCTGAGATTGTCCTGTATTTTCTGTTTTGTTACTGTATGGACCTGCTGAGAATGTCCAGTATTTTGTTTTTGTTACAATACGGACCTGCTGTGATTGTTCAGTATTTTCTGTTTATGTTGCTGTACGGACCTGCTGTGATTGTCCAGTATTTTCTAATTTTGTTACTGTATGGCCCTGCTCAGATTGTCCAGTATTTTTTGTTTTGGTTACTGTACGGACCTTCTGAGATTGTCCTGTATTTTCTGTTTTTATTACTGTCCAGTATTTTCTGTTTTTGTTACTGTAGGGACCTGCTGAGATTGTCCAGTATTTTCTGTTTTAGTTACTGTATGGCCATGCTGAGATTGTCCTGTATTTTCTGTTTTTATTACTGTCCAGTATTTTCTGTTTATGTTACTGTATGGACCTGCTGAGATTGTCCAGTATTTTCTGTTTTTGTTACTATACGGACCTGCTGTGGTTGTCCAGTATTTTCTGTTTATGTTACTGTATGGACCTGCTGAGATTGTCCAGTATTTTCGGTTTATGTTACTGTATGGACCTGCTGAGATTGTCCAGTATTTTGTTTTTGTTACTATACGGACCTGCTGTGATTGTCCAGTATTTTCTGTTTATGTTACTGTACGGACCTGCTGTGGTTGTCCAGTATTTTCTGTTCATGTTACTGTATGGACCTGCTGAGATTGTCCAGTATTTTCGGTTTATGTTACTGTATGGACCTGCTGAGATTGTCCAGTATTTTGTTTTTGTTACTATACGGACCTGCTGTGATTGTCCAGTATTTTCTGTTTATGTTACTATACGGACCTGCTGTGATTGTCCAGTATTTTCTGTTTATGTTACTGTACGGACCTGCTGTGATTGTCCAGTATTTTCTGTTTATGTTACTGTAAGGACCTGCTGTGATTGTCCAGTATTTTCTGTTTTTGTTACTGTAAGGACCTGCTGAGATTGTCCTGTATTTTCTGTTTTAGTTACTGTATGAACCTGCTGTGATTGTCCAGTATTTTCTGTTTTTGTTACTGTATGGACCTGCTGAGATTATCCTGTATTTTCTGTTTTTGTTACTGCATGAACCTGCTGTGATTCTCCAGTATTTTCTGTTTTTGTTACTGTAAGGACCTGCTGAGATTGTCCAGTATTTTCTGTTTTTGTTACTGTATGGCCCTGCTGAGATTGTCCAGTATTTTTTGTTTTGGTTACTGTACGGACCTGCTGAGATTGTCCAGTATTTTCTGTTTATGTTACTGTATGGCCCTGCTGAGATTGTCCAGTATTTTCTGTTACTGTATGGCCCTGCTGAGATTGTCCAGTATTTTCTGTTTTTGTTACTGTATGGCCCTGCTGAGATTATCCAGTATTTTTTGTTTTGGTTACTGTACGGACCTGCTGAGATTGTCCAATATTTTCTGTTTATGTTGCTGTATGTACCTGCTGAGATTGTCCAGTATTTTCGGTTTATGTTACTGTATGGACCTGCTGAGATTGTCCAGTATTTTCTGTTTTTGTTACTATACGGACCTGCTGTGATTGTCCAGTATTTTCTGTTTTGTTACTGTTTGGACCTGACTGAGATTGTCCAGTATTTTCTGTTTTGTTACTGTATGGACTTGCTGAGGCTGTCCAGTATTTTGTTTTTGTTACTGTACGGACCTGCTGTGATTGTCCAGTATTTTGTTTTTGTTACTGTATGGACCTGCTGAGATTGTCCAGTATTTTCTGTTTTTGTTACTGTATGAACCTGCTGAGATTGTCCAGTATTTTCTGTTTTTGTTACTGTATGAACCTGCTGAGATTGTCCTGTATTTTCTGCTTTGTTCCTGTATGGACCTGCTGAGATTGTCCAGTATTTTCTGTTCTGTTACTGTAAGGACCTGCTGAGATTGTCCAGTATTTTCTGTTTTTGATACTGTAAGGACCTGCTGAGATTGTCCTGTATTTTCTGTTTTAGTTACTGTATGAGCCTGCTGTGATTGTCTAGTATTTTCCGTTTTTGTTACTGTATGGACCTGCTGAGATTGTCCAGTATTTTCTGTTTTTGATACTGTAAGGACCTGCTGAGATTGTCCAGTATTTTCTGTTTTAGTTACTGTACGGACCTGCTGAGATTGTCCAGTATTTTCTGTTTTAGTTACAGTATGGCCCTGCTGAGAGTGTCCAGTATTTTCTGTTTTAGTTACTGTATGGACCTGCTGAGATTATCCAGTACTTTCTGTTTTTGTTACTGTAGGGACCTGCTGTGATTGTCCAGTATTTTCTGTTGATGTTACTGTACGGACCTGCTGAGATTGTCCAGTATTTTCTGCTTTGTTACTGTATGAACCTGTTGAGATTGTCCGGTATTTTCTGTTTTTGTTACTGTATGGACCTGCTGAGATTGTCCAGTATTTTCTGTTTATGTTACTGTATGGACCTGCTGAGATTGTCTAGTATTTTCTGTTATTGTTACTGTATGGACCTGCTGAGATTGTCCAGTAGTTTCTGTTTTAGTTACTGTATGAACCTGCTGAGATTGTCCAGTATTTTCTGTTTTAGTTACTGTATGGACCTGCTGAGATTGTCCAGTATTTTCTGTTTTTGTTACTGTACGGACCTGCTGAGATTGTACAGTATTTTCTGTTTTTGTTACTGTAAGGACCTGCTGAAATTGTCCTGTATTTTCTGTTTTAGTTACTGTAAGGAACTGCTGTGATTGTCCAGAATTTTCTGTTTTGTTACTGTATGGACCTGCTGAGATTGTCCAGTATTTTCTGTTTTTGATACTGTAAGGACCTGCTGAGATTGTCCAGTATTTTCTGTTTATGTTACTGTATGGACCTGCTGAGATTGTCCAGTATTTTCTGTTTTTGTTACTGTAAGGACCTGCTGTGATTGTCCTGTAGTTGGTTTTGTTACGGTACGGACCTGCTGTGATTGTCCAGTATTTTGTTTTTGTTACTGTATGGACCTGCTGAGATTGTCCAGTATTTTCTTTTTGTTACTGTATGGACCTGCTGTGATTGTCCTGTATTTTCTGTTTTTATTACTGTCCAGTATTTTCTGTTTTTGTTACTGTATGGCCCTGCTGAGATTGTCCAGTATTTTCTGTTTTTGTTACTGTATGGCCCTGCTGAGATTGTCCAGTAATTTCTGTTTTTGTTACTCTATGGCCCTGCTGAGATTGTCCAGTATATTTTGTTTTGGTTACTGTACGGACCTGCTGAGATTGTCCAGTATTTTCTGTTTATGTTACAGTATGGCCCTGCTGAGTTGTCCAGTATTTTTTGTTTTGGTTACTGTACGTACCTGCTGAGATTGTCCTGTATTTTCTGTTTTTATTACTGTCCAGTATTTTCTGTTTTTGTTACTGTAGGGACCCGCTGAGATTGTCCAGTGTTTTCTGTTTTAGTTACTGTATGGCCCTGCTGAGATTGTCCTGTATTTTCTGTTTTTATTACTGTCCAGTATTTTCTGTTTTTGTTACTGTAGGGACCTGCTGAGATTGTCCAGTATTTTCTGTTTTAGTTACTGTATGGCCCTGCTGAGGTTGTCCTGTATTTTCTGTTTTTATTACTGTCGAGTATTTTCTGTTTTGTTACTGTATGGACCTGCTGAGATTGTCCTGTATTTTCTGTTTTGTTACTGTATGGACCTGCTGAGAATGTCCAGTAGTTTCTGTTTTAGTTACTGTAAGGACCTGCTGTGATTGTCCAGTATTTTCTGTTTTAGTTACAGTAAGGACCTGCAGAGATTGTCCAGTATTTTCTGTTTTTGTTACTGTAAGGACCTTCTGAGATTGTGCTGTATTTTCTGTTTTAGTTACTGTATGAACCTGCTGTGATTATCCAGTATTTTCTGTTTTGTTACTGTAAGGACCTGCTGTGATTGTCCAGTATTTTCTGTTTTAATTACTGTAAGGACCTGCTGAGATTGTCCAGTATTTTCTGTTTTTATTACTGTCCAGTATTTTCTGTTTTTGTTACAGTAGGGACCTGCTGAGATTGTCCAGTATTTTCTGTTTTTATTACTGTCCAGTACTTTCTGTTTTAGTTACTGTAGGGACCTGCTGAGATTGTCCAGTATTTTCTGTTTTAGTTACTGTATGGACCTGCTGAGATTGTCCAGTATTTTCTGTATTAGTTACTGTATGGCCCTGCTGAGAGTGTCCAGTATTTTCTGTTTTAGTTACTGTATGGACCTGCTGAGATTATCCAGTACTTTCTGTTTTTGTTACTGTAGGGACCTGCTGTGATTGTCCAGTATTTTCTGTTGATGTTACTGTACGGACCTGCTGAGATTGTCCAGTATTTTCTGCTTTGTTACTGTATGAACCTGTTGAGATTGTCCGGTATTTTCTGTTTTTGTTACTGTATGGACCTGCTGAGATTGTCCAGTATTTTCTGTTTATGTTACTGTATGGACCTGCTGAGATTGTCCAGTATTTTCTGTGTATGTTACTGTATGGACCTGCTGAGATTGTCTTGTATTTTCTGTTATTGTTACTGTATGGACCTGCTGAGATTGTCCTGTATTTTTTGATGTGGTTACTGTATGGACCTGCTGAGATTGTCCAGTATTTTCTGTTTTTGTTACTGTAGGGACCAGCTGAGATTGTCCAGTATTTTCTGTTTTAGTTACTGTATGGCCCTGCTGAGATTGTCCTGTATTTTCTGTTTTTATTACTGTCCAGTATTTTCTGTTTATGTTACTGTATGGACCTGCTGAGATTGTCCAGTATTATCTGTTTTTGTTACTGTATGGCCCTGCTGAGATTGTCCAGTATTTTTTGTTTTGGTTACTGTAAGGACCTGCTGAGATGGTCCAGTATTTTCTGTTTATGTTACTGTATGGACCTGCTGAGCTTGTCCAGTATTTTGTTTTTGTTACTGTATGGACCTGCTGAGATTGTCCAGTATTTTCTGTTTTAGTTACTGTAAGGACCTGCTGAGATTGTCCAGTATTTTCTGTTTATGTTACTGTATGGACCTGCTGAGATTGTCCAGTATTTTCTGCTTTGTTACTGTATGAACCGGCTGAGATTGTCCCGTATTTCCTGTTTTTGTTACTGTATGAACCTGCTGTGATTGTCCAGTATTTTCTGTTTTAGCTACTGTATGGACCTGCTGAGATTGTCCAGTATTTTCTGTTTTAGTCACTGTATGGACCTGCTGAGATTGTCCAGTATTTTCTGTTTTTGTTACTGTAAGGACCTGCTGAGATTGTCCTGTATTTTCTGTTTTAGTTACTGTCAGGACCTGCTGTGATTGTCCAGTATTTTCTGTCTTGTTACTGTATGGACCTGCTGAGATTGTCCTGTATTTTCTGTTTTGTTACTGCATGGACCTGCTGAGAATGTCCAGTATTTTGTTTTTGTTACTATACGGACCTGCTGTGATTGTTCAGTATTTTCTGTTTATGTTGCTGTACGGACCTGCTGTGATTGTCCCGTATTTTCTGTTTTAGTTACTGTAAGGACCTGCTGTGTGTGGTAGTATGTATTGGGGGTCATGTGGGACTGGAAGCCATAATGTCATTGGCTGACAGAACCCGGGTCCTGGTAGGCCGTTGACCTCAAGCTCCGCCCTGAAGGCGGAGTATAAGAAGCCGGAGTCTTCCCCCGCAGGCCAGTTTACTATCGCGCTGCGGGGGAACAGACACGCTTAATAAAGCCTCATCGACATCACTCTATTCGTCTCACGGATTCTTTGTGCGCTGCACTGTGATTGTCCAGTATTTTCTGTTTTAGTTACTGTAAGGACCTGCTGAGATTGTCCAGTATTTTCTGTTTTTGATACCGTAAGGACCTGCTGATATTGTCCAGTATTTTCTGTTTTTATTACTGTATGAACCTGCTGTGATTGTCCAATATTTTCTGTTTTTGTTACTGTAAGGACCTGCTGAGATTGTCCAGTATTTTCTGTTCATGTTACTGTACGGACCTGCTGAGATTGTCCAGTATTTTCTGTTTTAATTACTGTAAGGACCTGCTGTGATTGTCCAGTATTTTCTGTTTTAGTTACTGTAAGGACCTGCTGAGATGGTCCAGTATTTTCTGTTTTTGTTACTGTAAGGACCTGCTGAGATTGTGCTGTATTTTCTGATTTAGTTACTGTATGAACCTGCTGTGATTGTCCAGTATTTTCTGTTTTTTTACTGTATGGACCTGCTGAGATTATCCAGTATTTTCTGTTTTTGTTACTGTATGGACCTGCTGAGATTGTCCAGTATTTTGTTTTTGTTACTATACGGACCTGCTGTGATTGTCCAGTATTTTCTGTTTATGTTACTGTACGGACCTGCTGTGGTTGTCCAGTATTTTCTGTTCATGTTACTGTATGGACCTGCTGAGATTGTCCAGTATTTTCGGTTTATGTTACTGTATGGACCTGCTGAGATTGTCCAGTATTTTGTTTTTGTTACTATACCGACCTGCTGTGATTGTCCAGTATTGTCTGTTTTGTTACTGTATGGACCTGCTGAGATTGTCCAGTATTTTGTTTTTGTTACTGTATGGACCTGCTGAGATTGTCCAGTATTTTCTGTTTTAGTTACTGTATGGCCCTGCTGAGATTGTCCTGTATTTTCTGTTTTTATTACTTCACAGTATTTTCTGTTTTTGTTACTGTAGGGACCTGCTGAGATTGTCCAGTATTTTCTGTTTTAGTTACTGTATGGCCCTGCTGAGATTGTCCTGTATTTTCTGTTTTTGTTACTGTCCAGTATTTTCTGTTTTTGTTACTGTAGGGACCTGCTGAGATTGTCCAGTATTTTCTGTTTTAGTTACTGTATGGCCCTGCTGAGATTGTCCTGTATTTTCTGTTTTTATTACTATCCAGTAGTTTCTGTTTATGTTACTGTATGGACCTGCTGAGATTGTCCAGTATTTTCTGTTTTTGTTACTGCATGGCCCTCCTGAGATTGTCCAGTATTTTCTGTTTTTGTTACTGTAAGGACCTGCTGAGATTGTCCAGTATTTTGTTTTTGTTACTGTATGGACCTGCTGTGATTGTCCAGTATTTTCTGTTTTAGTTACTGTATGGCCCTGCTGAGATTGTCCTGTATTTTCTGTTTTTGTTACTGTATGGACCTGCTGAGATTATCCTGTAATTTCTGTTTTTGTTACTGTATGGAGCTGCTGAGATGGTCCAGTATTTTCTGTTTTTATTACTGTATGAACCTGCTGTGATTGTCCAATATTTTCTGTTTTTGTTACTGTAAGGACCTGCTGAGATTGTCCATTATTTTCTGTTCATGTTACTGTACGGACCTGCTGAGATTGTCCAGTATTTTCTGTTTTAATTACTGTAAGGACCTGCTGTGATTGTCCAGTATTTTCTGTTTTAGTTACTGTAAGGACCTGCTGAGATGGTCCAGTATTTTCTGTTTTTGTTACTGTAAGGACCTGCTGAGATTGTGCTGTATTTTCTGATTTAGTTACTGTATGAACCTGCTGTGATTGTCCAGTATTTTCTGTTTTTGTTACTGTATGGACCTGCTGAGATTATCCAGTATTTTCTGTTTTTGTTACTGTATGGACCTGCTGAGATTGTCCAGTATTTTGTTTTTGTTACTATACGGACCTGCTGTGATTGTCCAGTATTTTCTGTTTATGTTACTGTACGGACCTGCTGTGGTTGTCCAGTATTTTCTGTTCATGTTACTGTATGGACCTGCTGAGATTGTCCAGTATTTTCGGTTTATGTTACTGTATGGACCTGCTGAGATTGTCCAGTATTTTGTTTTTGTTACTATACGGACCTGCTGTGATTGTCCAGTATTGTCTGTTTTGTTACTGTATGGACCTGCTGAGATTGTCCAGTATTTTGTTTTTGTTACTGTAGGGACCTGCTGAGATTGTCCAGTATTTTCTGTTTTAGTTACTGTATGGCCCTGCTGAGATTGTCCTGTATTTTCTGTTTTTGTTACTGTCCAGTATTTTCTGTTTTTGTTACTGTAGGGACCTGCTGAGATTGTCCAGTATTTTCTGTTTTAGTTACTGTATGGCCCTGCTGAGATTGTCCTGTATTTTCTGTTTTTATTACTATCCAGTAGTTTCTGTTTATGTTACTGTATGGACCTGCTGAGATTGTCCAGTATTTTCTGTTTTTGTTACTGCATGGCCCTGCTGAGATTGTCCAGTATTTTCTGTTTTTGTTACTGTAAGGACCTGCTGAGATTGTCCAGTATTTTGTTTTTGTTACTGTATGGACCTGCTGTGATTGTCCAGTATTTTCTGTTTTTGTTACTGTAAGGACCTGCTGAGATTGTCCAGTTTTTTCTGTTTTTGTCACTGTATGAACCTGCTGTGATTGTCCAGTATTTTCTGTTTTTGTTACTGTAAGGACCTGCTGAGATTGTCCAGTATTTTCTTTTTTTGTTACTGTATGGACCTGCTGAGATTATCGTGTATTTTCTGTTTTTGTTACTGTATGGACCTGCTGAGATTGTACGGTATTTTCTGTTTTTGTTACTGTAAGGACCTGCTGAGATTGTCCAGTATTTTCAGTTTTTGTTACTGTATGAACCTGCTGTGATTCTCCAGTATTTTCTGTTTTTGTTACTGTAAGGACCTGCTGAGATTGTCCAGTATTTTCTGTTTTTGTTACTGTATGGCCCTGCTGAGATTGTCCAGTATTTTTTGTTTTGGTTACTGTACGGACCTGCTGAGATTGTCCAGTATTTTCTGTTTATGTTACTGTATGGCCCTGCTGAGATTGTCCAGTATTTTCTGTTACTGTATGGCCCTGCTGAGATTGTCCAGTATTTTCTGTTTTTGTTACTGTATGGCCCTGCTGAGATTATCCAGTATTTTTGTTTTGGTTACTGTAGGGACCTGCTGAGATTGTCCAATATTTTCTGTTTATGTTGCTGTATGTACCTGCTGAGATTGTCCAGTATTTTCGGTTTATGTTACTGTATGGACCTGCTGAGATTGACCAGTATTTTCTGTTTTTGTTACTATACGTACCTGCTGTGATTGTCCAGTATTTTCTGTTTTGTTACTGTTTGGACCTGACTGAGATTGTCCAGTATTTTCTGTTTTGTTACTGTATGGACCTGCTGAGGCTGTCCAGTATTTTGTTTTTGTTGCTTTACGGACCTGCTGTGATTGTCCAGTATTTTGTTTTTGTTACTGTATGGACCTGCTGAGATTGTCCAGCATTTTCTGTTTTTGTTACTGTATGAACCTGCTGAGATTGTCCAGTATTTTCTGTTTTTATTACTGTCCAGTATTTTCTGTTTTTGTTACTGTATGGCCCTGCTGAGATTGTCCAGTACTTTCTGTTTATGTTACTGGATGGCCCTGCTGAGATTGTCCAGTATTTTCTGTTTTTGTTACTGTATGGCCCTGCTGAGATTGTCCAGTAGTTTCTGTTTTTGTTACTCTATGGCCCTGCTGAGATTGTCCAGTATATTTTGTTTTGGTTACTGTACGGACCTGCTGAGATTGTCCAGTATTTTCTGTTTATGTTACAGTATGGCCCTGCTGAGTTGTCCAGTAATTTTTGTTTTGGTTACTGTACGGACCTGCTGAGATTGTCCTGTATTTTCTGTTTTTATTACTGTCCAGTATTTTCTGTTTTTGTTACTGTAGGGACCTGCTGAGATTGTCCACTGTTTTCTGTTTTAGTTACTGTATGGCCCTGCTGAGATTGTCCTGTATTTTCTGTTTTTATTACTGTCCAGTATTTTCTGTTTTTGTTACTGTAGGGACCTGCTGAGATTGTCCAGTATTTTCTGTTTTAGTTACTGTATGGCCCTGCTGAGGTTGTCCTGTATTTTCTGTTTTTATTGCTGTCCAGTATTTTCTGTTTTGTTACTGTATGGACCTGCTGAGATTGTCCTGTATTTTCTGTTTTGTTACTGTATGGACCTGCTGAGAATGTCCAGTAGTTTCTGTTTTAGTTACTGTAAGGACCTGCTGTGATTGTCCAGTATTTTCTGTTTTAGTTACTGTAAGGACCTGCTGAGATTGTCCAGTATTTTCTGTTTTTGTTACTGTAAGGACCTTCTGAGATTGTGCTGTATTTTCTGTTTTAGTTACTGTATGAACCTGCTGTGATTGTCCAGTATTTTCTGTTTTGTTACTGTAAGGACCTGCTGTGATTGTCCAGTATTTTCTGTTTTAATTACTGTAAGGACCTGCTGAGATTGTCCAGTATTTTCTGTTTTTATTACTGTCCAGTATTTTCTGTTTTTGTTACAGTAGGGACCTGCTGAGATTGTCCAGTATTTTCTGTTTTTATTACTGTCCAGTACTTTCTGTTTTAGTTACTGTAGGGACCTGCTGAGATGGTCCCGTATTTTCTGTTTTAGTTACTGTATGGACCTGCTGAGATTGTCCAGTATTTTCTGTATTAGTTACTGTATGGCCCTGCTGAGAGTGTCCAGTATTTTCTGTTTTAGTTACTGTATGGACCTGCTGAGATTATCCAGTACTTTCTGTTTTTGTTACTGTAGGGACCTGCTGTGATTGTCCAGTATTTTCTGTTGATGTTACTGTACGGACCTGCTGAGATTGTCCAGTATTTTCTGCTTTGTTACTGTATGAACCTGTTGAGATTGTCCGGTATTTTCTGTTTTTGTTACTGTATGGACCTGCTGAGATTGTCCAGTATTTTCTGTTTATGTTACTGTATGGACCTGCTGAGATTGTCCAGTATTTTCTGTTTATGTTACTGTATGGACCTGCTGAGATTGTCTAGTATTTTCTGTTATTGTTACTGTATGGACCTGCTGAGATTGTCCAGTAGTTTCTGTTTTAGTTACTGTATGAACCTGCTGAGATTGTCCAGTATTTTCTGTTTTAGTTACTGTATGGTCCTGCTGAGATTGTCCAGTATTTTCTGTTTTTGTTATTGTACGGACCTGCTGAGATTGTACAGTATTTTCTGTTTTTGTTACTGTATGGCCCTGCTGAGATTGTCCTGTATTTTTTGATGTGGTTACTGTATGGACCTGCTGAGATTGTCCTGTATTTTCTGTTTTTATTACTGTCCAGTATTTTCTGTTTTTGTTACTGTAGGGACCTGCTGAGATTGTCCCGTATTTTCTGTTTTAGTTACTGTATGGCCCTGCTGAGATTGTCCTGTATTTTCTGTTTTTATTACTGTCCAGTATTTTCTGTTTATGTTACTGTATGGACCTGCTGAGATTGTCCAGTATTTTCTGTTTTTGTTACTGTATGGCCCTGCTGAGATTGTCCAGTATTTCTTGTTTTGGTTACTGTAAGGACCTGCTGAGATGGTCCAGTATTTTCTGTTTATGTTACTGTATGGACCTGCTGAGCTTGTCCAGTATTTTGTTTTTGTTACTGTATGGACCTGCTGAGATTGTCCAGTATTTTCTGTTTTAGTTACTGTAAGGACCTGCTGAGATTGTCCAGTATTTTCTGTTTATGTTACTGTATGGACCTGCTGAGATTGTCCTGTATTTTCTGCTTTGTTACTGTATGAACCTGCTGATATTGTCCAGTAATTCCTGTTTTTGTTACTGTATCAACCTGCTGTGATTGTCCAGTATTTTCTGTTTTAGCGACTGTATGGACCTGCTGAGATTGTCCAGTATTTTCTGTTTTAGTCACTGTATGGACCTGCTGAGATTGTCCAGTATTTTCTGTTTTTGTTACTGTAAGGACCTGCTGAGATTGTCCTGTATTTTCTGTTTTAGTTACTGTCAGGACCTGCTGTGATTGTCCTGTATTTTCTGTCTTGTTACTGTATGGACCTGCTGAGATTGTCCTGTATTTTCTGTTTTGTTACTGTATGGACCTGCTGAGAATGTCCAGTATTTTGTTTTTGTTACAATACGGACCTGCTGTGATTGTTCAGTATTTTCTGTTTATGTTGCTGTACGGACCTGCTGTGATTGTCCCGTATTTTCTGTTTTAGTTACTGTAAGGACCTGCTGTGTGTGGTAGTATGTATTGGGGGTCATGTGGGACTGGAAGCCATAATGTCATTGGCTGACAGAACCCGGGTCCTGGTAGGCCGTTGACCTCAAGCTCCGCCCTGAAGGCGGAGTATAAGAAGCCGGAGTCTTCCCCCGCAGGCCAGTTTACTATCGCGCTGCGGGGGAACAGACACGCTTAATAAAGCCTCATCGACATCACTCTATTCGTCTCACGGAGTCTTTGTGCGCTACACTCTGATTGTCCAGTATTTTCTGTTTTAGTTACTGTAAGGACCTGCTGAGATTGTCCAGTATTTTCTGTTTTTGATACTGTAAGGACCTGCTGAGATTGTCCTGTATTTTCTGTTTTAGTTACTGTATGAGCCTGCTGTGATTGTCTAGTATTTTCCGTTTTTGTTACTGTATGGACCTGATGAGATGATCCAGTATTTTCTGTTTTTGTTACTGTATGGACCTGCTGAGATTGTCCAGTATTTTCTGTTTTTATTACTGTATGAACCTGCTGTGATTGTCCAATATTTTCTGTTTTTGTTACTGTACGGACCTGCTGTGGTTGTCCAGTATTTTCTGTTCATGTTACTGTATGGACCTGCTGAGATTGTCCAGTATTTTCGGTTTATGTTACTGTATGGACCTGCTGAGATTGTCCAGTATTTTGTTTTTGTTACTATACGGACCTGCTGTGATTGTCCAGTATTGTCTGTTTTGTTACTGTATGGACCTGCTGAGATTGTCCAGTATTTTGTTTTTGTTACTGAATGGACCTGCTGAGATTGTCCAGTATTTTCTGTTTTAGTTACTGTATGGCCCTGCTGAGATTGTCCTGTATTTTCTGTTTTTATTACTTCACAGTATTTTCTGTTTTTGTTACTGTAGGGACCTGCTGAGATTGTCCAGTATTTTCTGTTTTAGTTACTGTATGGCCCTGCTGAGATTGTCCTGTATTTTCTGTTTTTGTTACTGTCCAGTATTTTCTGTTTTTGTTACTGTAGGGACCTGCTGAGATTGTCCAGTATTTTCTGTTTTAGTTACTGTATGGCCCTGCTGAGATTGTCCTGTATTTTCTGTTTTAATTACTATCCAGTAGTTTCTGTTTATGTTACTGTATGGACCTGCTGAGATTGTCCAGTATTTTCTGTTTTTGTTACTGCATGGCCCTGCTGAGATTGTCCAGTATTTTCAGTTTTTGTTACTGTATGTACCTGCTGACATTGTCCAGTATTTTGTTTTTGTTACTGTATGGACCTGCTGAGATTGTCCAGTATTTTCTGTTTTAGTTACTGTATGGCCCTGCTGAGATTGTCCTGTATTTTCTGTTTTTATTACTGTCCAGTATTTTCTGTTTTTGTTACTATAGGACCTGCTGAGATTGTCCTGTATTTTCTGTTTTAGTTACTGTATGGACCTGCTGAGATTGTCCAGTATTTTCTGTTTATGTTACTGTATGGCCCTGCTGAGATTGTCCAGTATTTTTTGTTTTGGTTACTGTAAGGACCTGCTGAGATTGTCCAGTATTTTCTGTTTATGTTACTGTATGGCCCTGCTGAGATTGTCCAGTATTTTCTAATTTTGTTACTGTATGGCCCTGCTCAGATTGTCCAGTATTTTTTGTTTTGGTTACTGTACGGACCTTCTGAGATTGTCCTGTATTTTCTGTTTTTATTACTGTCCAGTATTTTCTGTTTTTGTTACTGTAGGGACCTGCTGAGATTGTCCAGTATTTTCTGTTTTAGTTACTGTATGGCCATGCTGAGATTGTCCTGTATTTTCTGTTTTTATTACTGTCCAGTATTTTCTGTTTATGTTACTGTATGGACCTGCTGAGATTGTCCAGTATTTTCTGTTTTTGTTACTATACGGACCTGCTGTGGTTGTCCAGTATTTTCTGTTTATGTTACTGTATGGACCTGCTGAGATTGTCCAGTATTTTCGGTTTATGTTACTGTATGGACCTGCTGAGATTGTCCAGTATTTTGTTTTTGTTACTATACGGACCTGCTGTGATTGTCCAGTATTTTCTGTTTATGTTACTGTACGGACCTGCTGTGGTTGTCCAGTATTTTCTGTTCATGTTACTGTATGGACCTGCTGAGATTGTCCAGTATTTTCGGTTTATGTTACTGTATGGACCTGCTGAGATTGTCCAGTATTTTGTTTTTGTTACTATACGGACCTGCTGTGATTGTCCAGTATTTTCTGTTTATGTTACTATACGGACCTGCTGTGATTGTCCAGTATTTTCTGTTTATGTTACTGTACGGACCTGCTGTGATTGTCCAGTATTTTCTGTTTATGTTACTGTAAGGACCTGCTGTGATTGTCCAGTATTTTCTGTTTTTGTTACTGTAAGGACCTGCTGAGATTGTCCTGTATTTTCTGTTTTAGTTACTGTATGAACCTGCTGTGATTGTCCAGTATTTTCTGTTTTTGTTACTGTATGGACCTGCTGAGATTATCCTGTATTTTCTGTTTTTGTTACTGCATGAACCTGCTGTGATTCTCCAGTATTTTCTGTTTTTGTTACTGTAAGGACCTGCTGAGATTGTCCAGTATTTTCTGTTTTTGTTACTGTATGGCCCTGCTGAGATTGTCCAGTATTTTTTGTTTTGGTTACTGTACGGACCTGCTGAGATTGTCCAGTATTTTCTGTTTATGTTACTGTATGGCCCTGCTGAGATTGTCCAGTATTTTCTGTTACTGTATGGCCCTGCTGAGATTGTCCAGTATTTTCTGTTTTTGTTACTGTATGGCCCTGCTGAGATTATCCAGTATTTTTTGTTTTGGTTACTGTACGGACCTGCTGAGATTGTCCAATATTTTCTGTTTATGTTGCTGTATGTACCTGCTGAGATTGTCCAGTATTTTCGGTTTATGTTACTGTATGGACCTGCTGAGATTGTCCAGTATTTTCTGTTTTTGTTACTATACGGACCTGCTGTGATTGTCCAGTATTTTCTGTTTTGTTACTGTTTGGACCTGACTGAGATTGTCCAGTATTTTCTGTTTTGTTACTGTATGGACCTGCTGAGGCTGTCCAGTATTTTGTTTTTGTTACTGTACGGACCTGCTGTGATTGTCCAGTATTTTGTTTTTGTTACTGTATGGACCTGCTGAGATTGTCCAGTATTTTCTGTTTTTGTTACTGTATGAACCTGCTGAGATTGTCCAGTATTTTCTGTTTTTGTTACTGTATGAACCTGCTGAGATTGTCCTGTATTTTCTGCTTTGTTCCTGTATGGACCTGCTGAGATTGTCCAGTATTTTCTGTTCTGTTACTGTAAGGACCTGCTGAGATTGTCCAGTATTTTCTGTTTTTGATACTGTAAGGACCTGCTGAGATTGTCCTGTATTTTCTGTTTTAGTTACTGTATGAGCCTGCTGTGATTGTCTAGTATTTTCCGTTTTTGTTACTGTATGGACCTGATGAGATGATCCAGTATTTTCTGTTTTTGTTACTGTATGGACCTGCTGAGATTGTCCAGTATTTTCTGTTTTTATTACTGTATGAACCTGCTGTGATTGTCCAATATTTTCTGTTTTTGTTACTGTACGGACCTGCTGTGGTTGTCCAGTATTTTCTGTTCATGTTACTGTATGGACCTGCTGAGATTGTCCAGTATTTTCGGTTTATGTTACTGTATGGACCTGCTGAGATTGTCCAGTATTTTGTTTTTGTTACTATACGGACCTGCTGTGATTGTCCAGTATTGTCTGTTTTGTTACTGTATGGACCTGCTGAGATTGTCCAGTATTTTGTTTTTGTTACTGTATGGACCTGCTGAGATTGTCCAGTATTTTCTGTTTTAGTTACTGTATGGCCCTGCTGAGATTGTCCTGTATTTTCTGTTTTTATTACTTCACAGTATTTTCTGTTTTTGTTACTGTAGGGACCTGCTGAGATTGTCCAGTATTTTCTGTTTTAGTTACTGTATGGCCCTGCTGAGATTGTCCTGTATTTTCTGTTTTTGTTACTGTCCAGTATTTTCTGTTTTTGTTACTGTAGGGACCTGCTGAGATTGTCCAGTATTTTCTGTTTTAGTTACTGTATGGCCCTGCTGAGATTGTCCTGTATTTTCTGTTTTAATTACTATCCAGTAGTTTCTGTTTATGTTACTGTATGGACCTGCTGAGATTGTCCAGTATTTTCTGTTTTTGTTACTGCATGGCCCTGCTGAGATTGTCCAGTATTTTCAGTTTTTGTTACTGTATGTACCTGCTGACATTGTCCAGTATTTTGTTTTTGTTACTGTATGGACCTGCTGAGATTGTCCAGTATTTTCTGTTTTAGTTACTGTATGGCCCTGCTGAGATTGTCCTGTATTTTCTGTTTTTATTACTGTCCAGTATTTTCTGTTTTTGTTACTGTAGGACCTGCTGAGATTGTCCTGTATTTTCTGTTTTAGTTACTGTATGGACCTGCTGAGATTGTCCAGTATTTTCTGTTTATGTTACTGTATGGCCCTGCTGAGATTGTCCAGTATTTTTTGTTTTGGTTACTGTAAGGACCTGCTGAGATTGTCCAGTATTTTCTGTTTATGTTACTGTATGGCCCTGCTGAGATTGTCCAGTATTTTCTAATTTTGTTACTGTATGGCCCTGCTCAGATTGTCCAGTATTTTTTGTTTTGGTTACTGTACGGACCTTCTGAGATTGTCCTGTATTTTCTGTTTTTATTACTGTCCAGTATTTTCTGTTTTTGTTACTGTAGGGACCTGCTGAGATTGTCCAGTATTTTCTGTTTTAGTTACTGTATGGCCATGCTGAGATTGTCCTGTATTTTCTGTTTTTATTACTGTCCAGTATTTTCTGTTTATGTTACTGTATGGACCTGCTGAGATTGTCCAGTATTTTCTGTTTTTGTTACTATACGGACCTGCTGTGGTTGTCCAGTATTTTCTGTTTATGTTACTGTATGGACCTGCTGAGATTGTCCAGTATTTTCGGTTTATGTTACTGTATGGACCTGCTGAGATTGTCCAGTATTTTGTTTTTGTTACTATACGGACCTGCTGTGATTGTCCAGTATTTTCTGTTTATGTTACTGTACGGACCTGCTGTGGTTGTCCAGTATTTTCTGTTCATGTTACTGTATGGACCTGCTGAGATTGTCCAGTATTTTCGGTTTATGTTACTGTATGGACCTGCTGAGATTGTCCAGTATTTTGTTTTTGTTACTATACGGACCTGCTGTGATTGTCCAGTATTTTCTGTTTATGTTACTATACGGACCTGCTGTGATTGTCCAGTATTTTCTGTTTATGTTACTGTACGGACCTGCTGTGATTGTCCAGTATTTTCTGTTTATGTTACTGTAAGGACCTGCTGTGATTGTCCAGTATTTTCTGTTTTTGTTACTGTAAGGACCTGCTGAGATTGTCCTGTATTTTCTGTTTTAGTTACTGTATGAACCTGCTGTGATTGTCCAGTATTTTCTGTTTTTGTTACTGTATGGACCTGCTGAGATTATCCTGTATTTTCTGTTTTTGTTACTGCATGAACCTGCTGTGATTCTCCAGTATTTTCTGTTTTTGTTACTGTAAGGACCTGCTGAGATTGTCCAGTATTTTCTGTTTTTGTTACTGTATGGCCCTGCTGAGATTGTCCAGTATTTTTTGTTTTGGTTACTGTACGGACCTGCTGAGATTGTCCAGTATTTTCTGTTTATGTTACTGTATGGCCCTGCTGAGATTGTCCAGTATTTTCTGTTACTGTATGGCCCTGCTGAGATTGTCCAGTATTTTCTGTTTTTGTTACTGTATGGCCCTGCTGAGATTATCCAGTATTTTTTGTTTTGGTTACTGTACGGACCTGCTGAGATTGTCCAATATTTTCTGTTTATGTTGCTGTATGTACCTGCTGAGATTGTCCAGTATTTTCGGTTTATGTTACTGTATGGACCTGCTGAGATTGTCCAGTATTTTCTGTTTTTGTTACTATACGGACCTGCTGTGATTGTCCAGTATTTTCTGTTTTGTTACTGTTTGGACCTGACTGAGATTGTCCAGTATTTTCTGTTTTGTTACTGTATGGACCTGCTGAGGCTGTCCAGTATTTTGTTTATGTTACTGTACGGACCTGCTGTGATTGTCCAGTATTTTGTTTTTGTTACTGTATGGACCTGCTGAGATTGTCCAGTATTTTCTGTTTTTGTTACTGTATGAACCTGCTGAGATTGTCCAGTATTTTCTGTTTTTGTTACTGTATGAACCTGCTGAGATTGTCCTGTATTTTCTGCTTTGTTCCTGTATGGACCTGCTGAGATTGTCCAGTATTTTCTGTTCTGTTACTGTATGGACCTGCTGAGATTGTCCAGTATTTTCTGTTTTGTTACTGTACGGACCTTCTTGAGATTTTCCAGTATTTTCTGTTTTATTACTGTAAGGACCTGCTGTGATTGTCCAGTATTTTCTGTTTTTGTTACGGCACGGACCTGCTGAGATTGTCCAGTATGTTCTGTTTTGGTACTGTACGGACCTGCTGAGATTGTCCTGTATTATCTGTTTTGTTACTGTATGGACCTGCTGAGATAGTCCAGTATTTTCTGTTTTGTTACTGTATGGACCTGCTGAGATTGTCCAGTATTTTCTGTTTTGTTACTGTATGGACCTGCTGAGAATGTCCAGTATTTTGTTTTTGTTACTGTTTGGACCTGCTGAGATTGTCCAGTATTTTCTGTTTATGTTACTGTAAGGACCTGCTGAGATTGTCCAGTATTTTTTGTTTTAGTTACTGTATGGACCTGCTGAGATTGTCCAGTATTTTCTGTTTTTGTTACTGTAAGGACCTGCTGAAATTGTCCTGTATTTTCTGTTATAGTTACTGTAAGGACCTGCTGAGATTGTCCAGTATTTTGTTTTTGTTACTGTACGGACCTGCTGTGATTGTCTAGTATTTTCTGTTTATGTTACTGTATGAACCTGCTGAGATTGTCCAGTATTTTGTTTTTGTTACTGTATGGACCTGCTGAGATTGTCCAGTATTTTGTTTTTATTACTGTACGGACCTGCTGTGATTGTCCAGTATTTTCTGTTTATGTTACTGTATGGACCTGCTGAGATTGTCCAGTATTTTCTGTTTTTGTTACTATATGGACCTGCTGTGATTGTCCAGTATTTTCTGTTTATGTTACTGTCTGGACCTGCTGAGATTGTCCAGTATTTGCTGTTTATGTTACTGTATGGACCTGCTGAGATTGTCCAGTATTTTCTGTTTTTGTTACTATACGGACCTGCTGTGATTGTCCTGTAGTTTCTGTTTTTATTACTGTCCAGTATTTTCTGTTTTTGTTACTGTAAGGACCTGCTGAGATTGTCCAGTATTTTCTGTTTATGTTAATGTATGGACCTGCTCAGATTGTCCAGTATTTTCTGTTTTTGTTACTGTATGGACCTGCTGAGATTGTCCAGTATTTTGTTTTTGTTACTGTACGGACCTGCTGTGATTGTCCAGTATTTTGTTTTTGTTACTGTATGGACCTGCTGAGATTGTCCAGTATTTTGTTTTTGTTACTGTATGGACCTGCTGTGATTGTCCAGTATTTTCTGTTTTTATTACTGTCCAGTATTTTCTGTTTTTGTTACTGTATGGCCCTGCTGAGATTGTCCAGTATTTTCTGTTTTTCTTACTGTATGGGCCTTCTGAGATTGTCCTGTATTTTCTGTTTTCATTACTGTGCAGTATTTTCTGTTTTTGTTACTGTATGGACCTGCTGAGATTGTCCAGTATTTTTTGTTTTAGTTACTGTACGGACCTGCTGTGATTGTCCAGTACTTTTTGTTTTGGTTACTGTATGGACCTGCTGAGATTGTCCAGTATTTTTTGTTTTAGATACTGTATGGACCTGCTGAGATTGTCCAGTATTTTCTGTTTTTGTTACTGTACGGACCTGCTGAGATTGTCCAGTATTTTCTGTTTTTGTTATTGTAAGGACCTGCTGAGATTTTCCAGTATTTTCTGTTTATGTTACTGTACGGACCTGCTGAGATTGTCCAGTATTTTCTGTTTATGTTACTGTATGAACCTGCTGAGATTGTCCAGTATTTTCTGTTTTGTTACTGTACGGACCTGCTGAGACTGTCCAGTATTTTTTGTTTTTGTTACTGTAAGGACCTGCTGAGATTGTCCAGTATTTTTTGTTTTTGTTACTGTAAGGACCTGCTGAGATTGTCCAGTATTTTCTGTTTTGTTACTGCACGGACCTGCTGAGATTTTCCAGTATTTTCTGTTTTTGTTACTGTAAGGACCTGCTGAGATTGTCCAGTATTTTCTGTTTATGTTACTGTATGAACTTGCTGAGATTGTCCAGTATTTTCTGTTTTGTTACTGTCCGGACCTGCTGAGATTGTCCAGTATTTTCTGTTTTTGTTACTGTAAGTACCTGCTGAGATTGTCCAGTATTTTCTGTTTTGTTACTGTAAGGACCTGCCGAGATTGTCCAGTATTTTCTGCTACTGTTACTGTATGAACCTGCTGAGATGTCCAGTATTTTCCGTTTTAGTTACTGTATGAACCTGCTCAGATTGTCCAGTATTGTTTGTTTTAGTTACTGCAAGGACCTGCTGAGATTGTCCAGTATTTTCTGTTTTTGTTACCATCGGACCATAAGACATAGGAGCAGAATTAGGCCACTTGGCCCATCGAGTCTGCTCCACCATTCAATCATGGCTGACATTTTTCTCATCCCCATTCTCCTGCCTTCTCCCCATAACCCCTGATCCCCTTATTAATCAAGAACCTATCTATCTCTGTCTTAAAGACACTCAGTGAATTGGCCACCACAGCCTTCTGCGGCAAAGAGTTCCACAGATTCACCACCCTCTGGCTGACAAAATTCCTCCTCATTTCTGTTTTAAAGGATCGTCCCTTTAATGTGAGATGGTGTCCTCTGGTTCTAGTTTTTCCTACAAGTGGAAACATCCTCTCCACGTCCACTCTATCCAGGCCTCTCAGTATCTTGTACGTTTCAATAAGATCCCCTCTCATCCTTCTAAACTCCAACGAGTACAGAGCCAGGGCCGAATTCTGCCGTAGTCGGCGGGGCGGGCAACTCCAGCGGGAAGGAGAGCCGTGAACCACTCCGGCGTCTGGCCGCCCTCAAGGTGCGGAATCCTCCACACTTTCAGGGGCTAGGCCGGCCCTGGAGTGGTTTGCGCCGTGCCGGCCGGCGGAGAAGGGGCTTGGTGCCACGCCAACCGGCGCTGAAGGGCCTCCGCCTCCGGCGCGAGTTGGCGCATGCGCGGTAGCGCCACGTGTGCTGGTGTCATTCCAGCGCATGCGCAGAGGGCTTCGTCTCCACACCGGCCATGGCGGACCACTACAGCCGCCGGAACGGAAGAATAGAGTGCTCCCACGGCACAGGCCCGCCCGCGGATCAGTGGGCCCCGATCACGGGCCAGGCCACCGTGGGGACAACTCCCGGGGCCAGATCCCCCCGCGCCCCCCCGAGAACCCCGGAGGCCACCATCCCACCAGGTCCCGTCGGTAAGGACCTACTCCAAATTACACTGGCGGGACAGGCAAACAAGGGGCGGCCACTCGGCCCATCGGGGCCGGAGAGTCGCCGGGGAAGGGCGTTACCAGCGGCCACTGACCGGTGCGGCGCAATTCCCATCCCCGCCAAATCTCTGGCGCCGGAGAATTCGGCAGCCGGCGGGGGCGGGATTCACACCACCCCCTGCCGATTCCCCGACCTGGCGGGGGGTCGGAGAATCCCACCCCGAGAGTCCTCAAACGCTCCTCATATGACAAGTTCTTCATTCCCAGGACCATTCTTGTGAACCTCCTCTGGACCCTTTCCAAGGCCAGCACATCCTTCCTTAGATATGGGGCTCAAAACTGCTCACAATCCTCCAAATGGGGTCTGACCAGAGCCTTATACAGCCTCAGAGGTACATCCCTGGCCTTGTATTCTAGCCATCTTGACATGAATGCTAACATTACATTTGCCTTCTTAACTGCCGACTGAACCTGCACATTAACCTTAAGAGAATCATGAACAAGGACTCCCAAGTCCCTTTGTGTTTCTGCTTTCCAAAGCATTCCCCATTTAGAAAATAGTCTATGCCTAGATTCCTTCTTCCAAAGTGCATAACCTCACAGTATTCCACATTGTATTTCATTTGCCACTTCATTGCCCACTCTCCTAGCTAGTCCAAGTCCTAATGCAGCCCCCTTGCTTCCTCAATACTACCTGTCCCTCTACAGATCTTTGTATCAACTGCAAACTTAGCAACAGTGCCTTCAGTACCTTTTTCCAGATCATTAATATACATTGTAAAAAGCTGTGGTCCTGATGTGGTCAGGTTATCATTAGAACTTCAGAAAAGGTTACAAATTTAGACGGTCGGGCGCCTTGATCCGTCGTTGAGAGCGCCGCAATGCTGGTGGCGAGTCAGGCGTCGGCTCGGTTGTTGGTGACTCCGGGAGCGTGTCGTCATCCTCTTCATCCCCGGGTGGGACCAAGGAGAGGACGGATTGTCCTGGAGCGGAGGCTGTGGTGGGGTGCGCTGGGGGAAGGGAGAGTGGCGCCTGGGCAGAGGTGGGGGGGGGGGGGGGTGTGGACCCATCTGGTGCCAGGTCCCTGAGGGAGACCGTGTCTTGGCAGTCGTCGGGGTACGCTACGCAGTCCTACTGCGGGTTTGCGTGGAGTAGTTGTACCCTCTCAACCAACGGGTCCGCCTTGTGGAGCCTCACGTGCTTGCAGAGGAGAACGGGTCCTGGAGCCGCCAGCCATGTTGGGAGCGAAACCCCGAAGGTGGACTTCCTGGGGAAGGCAAAGAGACGTTCATGGGAGGTTTCGTTAGTCGCCATGCACAGGAGCGACCGAATGGAGTGAAGTGTGTCGGGGAGGACCTCCTGCCAGCAGGAGGCCGGGAGATTTCTGGACCGTAGGGCCAGCTGGACGGCCTTCCAGACCGTCCCATTCTCCCGCTCCACCTGCCCGTTTCCCCAGGGGTTGTAGCTCGCCGTCCTGCTCGATGCAATGCCCCTGTTGAGCAGGTACTGGCACAGCTTCTCGCTCATAAATGAGGATCCCCGGTCGCTGTGGACGTAGGCGGGGAAACCGAACAGAGGGAAGATGGTGTTGAGGGCTTTGATGACGGTGGCAGACGTCATATCGGGGAATGGGACAGCGAAGGGGAATCGGGAATATTCGTCGACCACATTTAGAAAATACGTGTTGCAGTCGGTGGAGGGGAGGGGCCCTTTGAAGTCCACGCAGAGGTCCTTCACCAGGCGCACACCGCCTGGCCGGTAGAAGTGCGGTTTACACTCCGCGCAGACCTGGCAGTCTCTGGTGACAGACCTGACTTCCTCAATGGAGTAGGGCAGATTGCGGGCCTTAATGAAGTGATAAAAGCGGGTGACCCCTGGGTGACAGAGAACGTCGTGCAGGGTCCGGAGTCGGTCCACTTGTGCGCTGGCACATGTACCTCGGGACAGGGCATCGGGGGGCTCGTTTAGCTTACTGGGGCGATACAAAATCTCGTAATCAAAGGTGGAGAGCTCGATCCTCCACCACAAGATCTTATCATTTTTGATCTTGCCCCGCTGTGTGTTATTAAGGCAACCGACCGTTGGTCTGTGAGGAGAGTGAATCTCCTGCCGACCAGGTAATGCCTCCATTGCTACACAGCTTCAACGATAGCTTGGACCTCCTTTTCGACGGAGGAGCGCTGAATTTCGGAGGCATGGAGGGTGCGGGAAAAGAATGCCACGGGCCTGCCTGCCTGGTTGAGGGTGGCGGCCAGAGTAACGTCTGATGCATCGATCTCGACTTGGAAGGGGAGCGTCTAGTCAACAGCATGCATCGCGGCCTTGGCGATGTCGGCCTTGATACGGTTGAAGGCCTGGTGAGCCTCGGCCGTCAGTGGGAAACCAGTGGAGTGGATGAGTGGGCGGGCCTTGTCCGCATAGTTAGGGACCCGCTGGGCGTAGTATAAAAGAACCCCAGGCATCGTTTGAGGGCCTTGGGGCAGTGGGGAAGGGGGAGATCTATGAGGGGGTGCATGCGATCGGGGTCGGGCCCTAGAACTCCATTCTGAACCTCATAGCCGAGGATGGCTAATCGGTTCATGCTGAACACACACTTCTCCTTGTTGTAGGTTAGGTTGAGGAGTTTGGCGGTGTGGAGAAATTTGGAAAGGTTAGCGTCGTGGTCCTGCTGGTCGTGGCCGCAGATGGTGACGTTATCCAGGTACGGGAAGGTGGCCCGCAGTCTGTAGTCAACCATTCGGTCCATCTCCCGTTGGAAGACCGAGACCCCATTAGTGACGCCGAAGGGAACTCTAAGGAAATGGTAAAGGCGGCCGTCTGCTTCAAACGCGGTGTACGGGCGGTCCACCTTGCGAATGGGTAGCTGGTGGTAGGCAGATTTCAGGTCCACTGTTAAGAAGACCGGTACTGTGCAATCTGATTGACCATATCAGATATGCGTGGGAGGGGGTACGGGTCAAGCTGCGTGTACTGTTTGATGGTCTGACTGTAGTCAACGACCATCCTGTTTTTCTCCCCCGTTTTCACCACTACCACTTGGGCTCTCCAGGGGCTGTTGCTGGCCTCGATGATACCTTCCTGCAGTAGCCGCTGGACCTCAGACCTGATGAAGATCCTGTCCTGGACGCTGTACCGTCTGCTCCTGGTGGCAACGGGTTTGCAATCCGTGGTGAGGTTTGCAAACAGAGAAGGCGGGTCGACCTTAAGGGTCGTGAGGCCGCATACAGTAAGGGGTGGTAGGGGCCCGCCAAATTTAGGAGATAGGCTCTGGAGGTTGCACTGGAAGTCCAGGCCGAGTAGCAAGGCAGCGCAGAGGTTGGGGAGGACGTAGAGCCGTAAGCCGCTGAACTCTACGCCCTGGATGGTGAGGGTGGCGATGCAGTACCCCGGTTCGCCACGGAGTGGGATCCGGAGGCCAGGGAGATTCTTTGGTTGATGGGGTGTACCGCGAGGGAGCAGCGCCTTACCGTATCGGGGTGGATGATGCTCTCAGTGCTCCCGGAGTCCAGAAGGAAGGATATCTCGTGCCCGTCGACCTTCACCTTTTGTCGACGCGGTTGTGAGGTTGTGCGGTCGGGACTGGTCGATCGTGACGGAGGAGAGACGCGGCTGGTCGTCGGCGGTTGAAGGTGATGAGCGGCCTGATGAGGTGCCCGATGGGCAGGGGTCCTGAAGTGGGGAAGATGGCGGCGCCCTTGGGCCACACATGTCCTGAGGCAGGTAAGATGGCGGCGCCCTCGAGCCGCACGTGTCTTGGGGCAGGCAAGATGGCTCCGCCCATTGGTTGTGAGGCAAGCAAGATGGCGGCGCCCACGGGCCGCACGTATTGCGAAGGGAGCAAGGTGGCGGCGCCCATGGCTGCACATGTCTTGAGGCAGGCAAGATGGCTCCGCCCATTGGTTGTGATGCGTGGAAGATGGCGGCGCCCACTGGCCGCACGCAGGGTGTGCAGGGACAATAGCGGTGATTGAGCAGGCCTGGCACACTGCAGCGAAATGTCCCTTCTTGCCAAAGGCCTTGTAGAGCGTGCTCCGGGCCGGGCAGCGCTGCCGGGGGTGTTTTGTCTGTCCGCAGAAACAGCACTTGGGTCCACTGGGGTTGGTTGGCTGCCGCGCGGCGCAGGCGTGGGGTTGGCTAGGGGCGGTCGCTGATGGGGTCCACGATGGGGTGGCCGCTGGCGGGGTCCACGATGCCCAGGAGGGGTGGGCCGTGCGGTCAGGGGCATACGCCTGTAAGTTGCATGAGGCGACTGTGAACGAGAGCGCTAGTTTCTTGGTCACCGCGAAGTCAAGCGTAGCCCTTTCCAAGAGGCGCTGGCGGATGTAGGCCGACCCTATGCCCGTAATGAACGCGTCTCTCATTAACAGGTTAGAATGTTCAGCGGCTGAAACGGCCTGGCAATCACAGTCTCTCACCAGGGCGAGCAGAGCACGCCAGAAATCTTCCACAGACTCTCCGGGAAGTTGGTGTCGCATGGACAGGAGGTGCCTGGCGTAGATCTTGTTGGTCTGCTGAGCGTAGTTCTCCTTCAGTAGCGCCATGGACTCTGCGTAGGTAGGCGCGTCCTAGGTGAGGGGAAAGACATTGGAGCTCAGCCGCGTGTACAGGTTCTGGAGCTTCTGTGCTTCTGGGATTAGGTCTGTCGCAGATCCGGTGTATGCTTCAAAGCAAGCTAGCCAATGTGCGAAGTCCTTTTTGCCGTTGTCTGCTTGAAGGTGCAGCTGCAGGCGATCCGGCTTGATGTGGAGATCCACCTTTGTAAAATGTGTAATAAATTGATGCACTATCAATTATGACGAGACGAGAGTAGAGAGTAATTGAGGCTTTATTACACAGAGATGTGTGGCCTCCTACAGCTGCTGCCGAAATGGCTGCAGTTCGGAGAGCACACACATTTATACTCCGCCTACTGGGCGGAGCCAGCAGGCAGGGATCTACCCCCGTACCCCGTACAGGGGCCTTACCGTAATACCCTCGTATGCAATGTGTATATACAATATAATACAACAGTGGTGACTACCACAGGTCCCAGCACAGACCCCTGAGGCACACCACTGGTCACCAGCTGCCATCCTGAAAAAGACCCCTTTATCCCCACTCTTTGCCTTCTGCCAGTCAGCCAATCCGCTATCCATGCCAGGATCTTACCCTTAACACCATGGGCTTTTAACTTACTTAACAGTCTCCTATGCGGCACCTTGGCAAAGGCCTTCTGGAAATCTAAATAAACCACGTCCACTGATTCTCCTTTGTCTAACTTGCTTGTTACCTCCTCAAAGAACTCTCACAGATTTGTCAGACATGACCTCCATTTGACAAAGCTGTGCTGACTCAATCCTATTTTACCATGCACTTCCAAATGCTTTGTGATCTCATCTTTAATAACAGACTCTAAAATCTTACCAATGACCGAAGTCAGGCTAACCATCCTATAATTTCCCGTCTTCTGCCTCCCTCCCTTCTTAAACAGTGGTGTTACATTAGCCACCGTCCAGTCCTCTGAGACCCTTCCAGCCTCCAGTGATTCCTGAAAGATCATCACTAATGCCTCCACAATTTCCTCAGCTATCTCTTTTAGGACCCTGGGGTGTAGTCCATCCGGTCCAGGTGACTTATCCACCTTCAGACCTTTCAGTTTCCCCAGAACCTTCTGCTTAGTGATGGTCACTGCACTCACCTCTGCCCCCTGGTTCTCCTGGAGCTCGGGCATCCCACTGGTGTCTTCCACCGTGCAGACTGATGCAAAGTAACTGTTCAGTTCGGCTGCCATTTCTTTGTTTCCTATTATTACTTCTCCAGCCACATTTTCTAGTGGTCTAATGTCTATTTTTGCCTCTCTCTTACCTTTTATAAATTGAAAAAAACTCTTCCTATCTTCCTTTATATTACTAGCTGGCTTGCACTCATACGTCATATTCTCCCCCCCCCCCCCCCCATTGCTTTTTTAGTTATCCTCTGCTCACTTTTAAAGGCTTCCCAATCCTCTGGTTTCCCACTAATACTCGCCACTTTGTATGCTTTTTCCTTAGCCTTTATGCTGTCTTTGACTTCCCGCATCCGCCATGGATGCCTTGTCCTCCCCTTAGCATGTTAAACTGGATGAGGCTTAACCTCACTGGATGAGGAAGCATTCACCCTCTGCAGGGCCTCCCTCCACACCCCGGCCCCCAATTCTGCCCCCCACTCTTCCTCCCACTTGCATCTGACTGCGGTACTGTCTGTCGACACTGTCACGCTAGGTCTCTCTTCTGGAACTGAGGCTTTAACCTCCTGGGTTTCAGTCAGAACAATGCTCTCGCCTGTCACAGACCGATTGGAAATTTAACTTCTCGGGCAGCTTCCGGCTGGCAACAACAAATCGGGATGTAACACTGGCTCTTGGGATGACTCTCGACCACGCAGATGGTCCACGTGTTTCCTCAAAATCCTGTCTTATACACTCATTTGGTGAAGTAACGGTCCTGTTTTGGCAATAATAATTCCTACGACCCACCTGGGCACTCCTGAAATTTCTCATATAATTTGGGCTGTCCATTTTGAATGATCTTACATCTTTTGTTCAATCATAGTTCCTATTTTGGTTGCACTGTCTTGCCGCTTACCCTCCCGGCTAATTTTGGGAAAAGTAGGTTAGCCTGGCCCTTAAACATCAACCCATCAATAGTTCTGCCAGAGATAACCCTCCGGTCAAATGCTGGGGGGGGGGTGGAGAGAGAGAGGGAGAGAGAGAGTCCTGTACACTAAGAGGAACCAAAACCAAGTTATTTCTGTTTCCAAAGATGTAACTGGTTGTTTCTTTACGCCGGCCTTGAAAGTTTGGACTTCCCACTTAGCCAGTCCATTGGATGAGGGATGATAGGGTGCAGGTCTGACATGCTTTATCCCATTGGAAGTCATGAAACTTTGAAAGTTGGCGCTCGTATCAGACAACAGAACGGATTTTACGAGTGTTCCAGGAAGCTTCTCAATTATGGCATATGCAGTTGTGGAACTCATCTCAAATACTTCTAGCTATTTGCAGTGTGCGTCAACCAATAGTAGAAACATCTTGCCAAATAATGGTCCTACACAATCTATGTGGACTCGCGCCCTTTGCCGACCTGGCCATTCCCAAGGGTGCAAGGAGCTGAATCAGGTAGCTTTTGCTGTAACTGGCACTGATCGCAGTGCTTTACTCATCTCTCGATGCCTAGCCACCAAATATAGCTTCAGGCAAGCATCTTCATTTCTGCCATGCCCGTTTGGGCACTATGCAACTCTGCAAGGAGCAATTCCCTCCCTGGCACAGAAACAATTACTTTCGCTCCCCATAGGATGATACCGCCGTCACAGCTTAGCCCATCTTTCCTCATGTGGTATTGCTTCATGTCTTCAGAAATCCTCTCATTCTGCCAACCTAATAATATTTTGCATCCGTCTAGTGACAACGGGTCTCTGCTGGTTCACAGTGTTACTTGCTGTGCTGACACTGGCAAAGTGTCTAGAAATTTCAGTACATCATAATTTCTTGTGGTACTGGGATGGTGGTGTACTCTCTGGCAGTAGATGGTGACTAAGGGCATCAGCGTTGGCTATCTGCGTCCCTGGTCGGTGTTCAAATGTATATTCATACGCTGGTAAGATCAACGCCCAGTTCTGAACCCTGGTCGATGCATTCGGCAGAATAGCCTTTTTCTCCTTGAAAAGACCCAACAGTGGCTAGTGGTCTGTTACAGTAGCCTTCCTGGTGGAATTTTCTCACTCCATACTCAACAGATAGTCCTTGTTTTACTATCTGTAAATAACCTTTCCCACCTTCTGGAAGGGCTCTTGACACATATTCAGTCAACCTTTCAGACCCATCATCCATTCTGTAAGATAAAACTGCCCCAACACCATAATGGTGAAGCTTCTCACGTTAGCATTAACTTCTTGGACAGGTCACCATCTACCAGTAGGCAAGATTAATGCAATAGTTGCTTGACCTTATTAAATGCCTCTCTCTGTGGTACTTTCCAGAACCATCTCTTGTTTTTCTCCAGTAACATGTGTAAAGGGGTTAATAGTGTTGACAGATTTGGAAGGAAACGCCCGTAATAATGAATCATCCCCAGAATGAATTAAACTGTGAGGCTTTCCTCGGGGGCAATTCCTTTTCTTGCCCTTATTTTGTCCTCCATAGGAAGCAGTCCCTGGACATCTGCATGGTAACAAAGGTAACCTGCTTCACTGGCCTGGAAAGCACATTTTCCACTTGTTAAGCGAACTCCCACCTCCTGAAATCTTCTCAATGCTTTCCCTGTCATCAGTACGTCATCCAAATATATAAAAACACGCGGAAAGCCCTGTAAAAGCATTTCATGGTGCTTTGAAATATGGCACAAGCTGATGAAATGCCGGAAAGCAAGCTTGTATACTGATATAATCCTGCCTGGGTATGAATCGTCTCGTATCCTCTGGAAGCATCATCCAACTCCAATTGCTGATACGCATGTCTCCTATCCAATTTCGTACATGAATATCATCCAGTAATCTATCTTTCGGATAGGATATCTGTCCAACTTTGCGGCTTGGTTTCCTGATAATTTATAATCTCCGCAGATGTGGACTGCGATATCCAAAGCTTTTTAAAAATTTATCTCAGTTTCTGCCACCAACATCCTCTGTATGGTCTCATTGACTCCATGGGGAAAGCAATCTCTCAGCATCTCATTCAGTGTTGTCCTAAAGTCACAGTGTTCTGCAATTTTCCCAAGTCTTGCCATGTAGGTTGCAGTGGCCTCCCCTGGGGCTTTCCCCATGGAATTGAATTTAAATCACTGCAAAATCACAGAGGGCTTTGGGCGTCAGTGCCCTTTTACTAGATCCATATGATCTCTATAAAGGAGTTTGCATCGGGCGCGTTTGGGGATGCAAAAATATGGATTAAATTATAGGTTTGGGTCCCAAACGCGCGTCACAATATCACCTTCTTCTTCGCTTCCTCCTCAACTTCATTTGCTATGAAGAAAAATTTGAATCAGTCAAAATACCGCACACAATCTTCAGCAGACACTTGGAGGGATCTACTCTACCAAATACAGGCATCTCTGCAGCTCTCCTCTACTTCGCAAGCTTGACTTTGAATGGACCAGGTTCTGAGCTGCCGATCTTGCAAGCATGCTTGCTGCTTTTCCGTTTAACCTCATCGCCAAATATAGTAACTTGTCTCAACCAGTTAGGTACAAACAACAAATGGGTCACTGTCTGTGCGGAGTCTGCATGTTCTCCCGTGTCTGCGTGGGTTTCCTCCGGGTGCTCCGGTTTCCTCCCACAGTCCAAGGAGGTGCAGGTTAGGTGGATTGGCCATGATAAATTGCCCTCAGTGTCCAAAAAAGGTTGGGTGGAGTTACTGGGTTACAGGGATAGTGTGGAGGCATGGGCTTAAGGGGGGTGCTCTTTCCAAGAGCCGGTGCAGACTTGATGGGCCGAACGGCGTCCTTCTGCACTGTAAATCCTATGATTCTATGAAATGCTCACTAGGTGAGCTGCCAATGGACAATGCCAGTAGCAATGGCAACCTACCTATTTTATTTTAATTGATGAGACCAATTTAGGGTCTTAGCTGCATTCATGTGATTAGGCATGCCCCATTCCGTGCATGTATACAAGCTTGAACCAATTCTTTTCTGTGAAGAAGGCAGATAGATCTTCCTGTGCAACTATTAAATGTGAAACCTGGATAACACTGATATGCTGCTGACGCTTTTCTTAACTTAATCAAATGTCGAATCACTTCTTGATCCTTTACTAACGCTAAGATTTGAACCACCTCAGCACTTTTCAAGTTTTAATCTTTAATCTTTTCCTACACAACCACAGTGACTGCATTTCAAAAGACATCCCTTGATTGTAAATGGGTTAGGGACTTTCTGAGGATGTGAAAATGCACCATAAGTTCTTTTTCTCCCAACCTTTGATCTTAAAATGGCTTCTCAATGGTTGAAATCAAAGCATTATGAGGCTGCTTCTTCAAGATTATATTGCATCTGACATCAATCACCAGCGAAGTTGCTGCAGTTATATTCACACTTTCAGTGACTAAACTGTCAAAAGTAACATTATTGTAATAAAAATTGTTCAGTGTTATTATCTGCACGTGGTTACTTTGTAATGAACAACACAGAGAAGTTTGTTATCGCGCATATTGTATCGGCTCATTAAAATGTCTTCTGTTGGGCTTTTGATAAAGGGTGAACATTCTGATGTTGCCCAACACTATTCATCAAACAAACACACGATCATGCAAATTAGGAGCAGGAGTAGGCCACTCGGCCCCTCGAGCCTGTTCGGAACACTAGAGTTATCTTGGGCAGCACCGGATAAATAATAATTAGAGGGACTACCGTTGTCCAAGAGGATAAATAGCTAATCTATTAAACATCTTGATCTTCAAAAATGTTTATTTGTCATTGGTTTGGCCAGGAGGACAATATCCTATCCTAATATAACGAATGAGTTGCTCATAATATTTGATTAAAACTACAGAAGGAAACAGAAAAAAAGTACAGCTTCAATTTGAATTGATATCTACGGATAAGGCCGTGCATCAGTTAGGACGTTCTAGGGGCATCTTCTATGAACATGGGGAGAAGGCGGTCGTCTTCTTCCACATCAACTCAAGAAGCAAACTGCCTCTCGAGAAATCCCTTTGGTTTGGAACAAAGAAGGTAACTTTCAATTCTTTTTTTTAATATAAATTTAGAGTCCCCAATTATTTTAATTTTTCCAATTAAGGGGCAATTTGGCATGGCTAATCCACCTACCCTGCACTTTGGGTTGTGGGGGTGAGACCCACACAGACATGGGGAGAATGTGCAAACTCTACATGGGCAGTGACCTGGGGCTGGGATCGAACCCGGATCCTCGGCGCCGTGAGGCAGCAGTGATAACCACTGCGCCACCGTGCTGCCTCATTTTACTTCATAACACAGATGTTACACTATTGGCTAAGATCCAGGCTTCCCGCCTGGAGCCCTGTCTTCCAGTTATAGTATCTAAGGATCAGACAGGTTTTGTTAAGGGTCGATAGGTATCAGCCAATGTTCGACCCTCCTAAACATTGTCCTCTCCCCCTCCATTGCTCTGGAACTTGAAGCCATTGTATCTTTGGATGCAGAAAAAGCATTTGACAGGGTAGAATGGAACTACCTCTTTGAGATTTTGGGCAGATTTGTTTTTGGCCCTTGATTTACCTCTTGGATTCCTCTGATGTACAATGCCCCTAAAGCCAACATCCGGACGAGTACGGTATCTTCAGAATACTTTCCATTAGGCAATGGCACTAGACAGGACTGTCCTCTTTCCCCGCTACTCTTTCCATTGGCTACTGAGTCCCTCTCGATAGCATTGAGTTCACCCGTTGGGTGGAAGGGTATCTGCCGGAGTTGTCATGAGAATGTCGCTTTAAGAAATGTTTGGCTGCTCATGTTACTGCAGTGATGTCAGGGTGTGGGTGGAGCTGAGCTCTGGTTCTGCTTTTTAGTTTCGCTTTGAGAAAAGCTTGGGTGTGTCTGTGTCTTTTTGGTTTTGTTTTTCAGTGTGTTGCAGCTGGAATCAGACAAAGCAGCTGTACTGTTGAGCTCTCTGCCATGAAAGACTATCTCTGGATCATTTGGTGAATTCAGAATTATAGATGTTCTCAGTAGTGAATGTAAACCCTGATGTGCTTCTGTTTAAAGGTTTGTTAAGTCTTCTGGGTGTTAAAAGGACAGCTTACAGATTACTTAGTGTTGTAGTCTTTGGGGGTTGTATTTGAATTAATGGTTGCTAAGATGTTCACTGTTTGTTTTAGAAACATTAACTTGAGTTCATAGAATAAACATTGTTTTGCTGTTTAAAAAAATACTTGTCCATTTCTGAAGTACCACACTTGTAGAGTGGCCGTGTGCTCCCCATACCACAATCTATTAAAAGTTGTGGGTCAGGTGAACTCCATGATACATTTTGGGGTTCTCTAAGCCCTGGCCCATAACAGAGTGGAGTGGAGCACTGGGTATCACTCGACGCCGATGATCTACTTCGGTATATTACAGTCCCGGCCTCCTCAGTAGACAACGTAATGAGGATACTCACAACATTTGGTATCTTCTCAGGTTACAAATCAAATGTGAGTAAAAGTGAGTGTTTTCCGGTGAATTCACCTGCCAGAGAGGCTCAAATTACTTAGTCTCTCCTCATATGACTTGTATGGCCTTATTCTTTCTTTCATTGCCGGTCCGTCTCTCACCCTCTAATTTCCGATACCTGGGGATCCAGGTAGTCCATAACTAGGCATTGCTTCACAAACTGAACTATTCAAGCTTCGTTTATAATGTTAAAGCAGACTTGCAGAGGTGAAGCAATCTTCCTTTATCTCTTGCAGTAGGATCCAAACTATTAAGACGGATGTGCTTCCAAGATTTCTATTTTTATTTCAATGTATCCACATTGTTTTACCCAAATCATTTTTATTATGGCTAACAAATTGATTTTAGTTCTGATCTGAGTAGGTAAGTATCCCAGAGTCCGCAGCGCTCTGCTTCAGAGAGACCGAGGATCGGGGGTTTGACGCTCCCGAATCTTCTGCTTTATTATTGGGCTGCCAACATACAGAAAATCCTGCAAACGCTTAGTCACCCGAGCCTTGATTTGGGGCAAAATGGAGGAGGCTCGATCTTGCACCACACCTCCTCGCTTTGCGCCATAAGTACTGCACCACTGCCCTTTTCACCTGCACTCTCTGTCTTCGTTGGCCCCGATTTGCGATAATCACCTTTTTTTGCCTTCAGGCTTGCGCCCATCGTGCAGGTCTTGGAGGACAGGGGTCTTGTGGTTTTCAGGGACTTGTTTTTAGAAGAGAGATTAACCAGCCTTGAGAAGCTCATGGACACATTTTGTTTGCCTGACTCAACCTTTTTTCATTTTTTTCAAATTTGTGATTTCCCACGTAAATTATTTTCATCATGCCCCTGACCCCACCTTCCTCTTTGCTGGAGAGGCTCCTGTCTTTGGTGCAACAAGTCAGAGTATCTCTTTCATAGAAACATTGAAAATAGAAGCAGGAGGAGGCCATTCGGCCCGTCAATCATGCTCTGCTGTTCATTATGATCATGGCTGATCATCAAGTTCAATACCCTGATCCCGCCTTCCCCCCATATCTCTTGATCCCTTTAGCTCCAAGAGCTCTATCCAATTCCTTATTGAAATTTTACAATGTTTTGGCCTCAACTACTTTCCGTGGTAGCGAATTCCTCAGATTCACCACTCTCTGGGTGAAGAAATGTCTCCTGACCTCTCAAACTATGACCCCCTATTTCTGGATTCCCCCACCATTGGGAACATTTTTTCTAAACCTACCCTGTCTAATCCTGATAGAATTTTGTAAGTTTCTATGAGATCCCCTCTCACTTTTCTAAACTCCAATGAATATAATCCCAACCAACTTAATCTCTCCTCATATGACAGTCCTGCCACCCCAGGATCAGCCTAGTAAACCTTTGTTGCATTCCCTCCATAGCTTCCTCAGATAAGGACACCAAATCTGCACACAATGCTCCAGGTGTGACCTGACCAAACTTGTATGGCCTTATTCTTTCTTCAGATCCTGCCCTTTTAGAGGTAGTAAAGGAGCTAGGCCCTGTACTTACTGATGAGGTTTGGAGGGAAACCCCTACAGGGTGAATTCCCATCTTGCGCCAGACTGAATTTGATTCAGTTCAAAGTATAACATAGAACACATTGAACTAAGGCAAAAAATGAGTGGGTTCTTTCGAAATGTGATCTCTGTTCACTTACACCAACTAATCACACTCACACGTCTTGGTCTTGTCCTAAATTGCTAACTACTGGGTTTCCATTTTTAATACGCTACCTAAGGTTTTTACGGGTGACCCTCGAACCTTGCTCACTGGTAGCAATATTTGGAGTTTCTGACTCAGCGGCATTCCACTCCGGGGGGGCGGACGTCAGACAATCTTGCCTTTGTCTCAGGAGGCGAATATTGCTCAGTCGGAGATCTCCCATACCACCTGAAGCAACCGCTTGGTTGGATAACTTGCTGTTATTCCTACATCTGGAGAAAATTAAATATAACATTAGGGGTTCGGTGGGGAGGTTCTACTAGTGGTGGCGGCCATTTATCTAATTCTTTAAAGAACGGGACACGGTCGACTGTTAAGGGGGTTAGTTTATAATGGGTATAGTTTGATTGTTATAGTTATAAAGACCAACTTATATCACTTTACTGATTCTGTATATTTGTCTGTTATTGTCATTGTTGTTCATTTTTGAAATTCAATAAATATGTATATTTTTTAAAAAGCTACAGAAGGAAAATATAGGGCAGATCATGAATGTGTTATATTGGTCTTTTGTGTGAACACAATTGATAGAAATCTGCATCCAAACATGTCGAAAATATAAATACCATGAGGGTTCAAACATATCTTATTGACAAAGCTTTTGGTAAGACTGACCATTTACTGAGGTACAATTTAATGCATCTTTAACACTTTTTTTTGTTCCTGTCTTGAGTTCTGTGGGTACTATTCCCCCATTTTTATTAATAGGCCTGCCGAGTTCCAATATGTCAGAGAGAGAGGGGAGTGGTGTATGACCATATGCAAAGTTTGATGCAGACAGCAGATTCATAGGCCTTAACCTTCAGGGACCTATGACTTTGTTGGTTCTCTGTAGCCCAAGCCATTTATATTTCAATGCAACCCAAGGGAAACAGAGTGACACTTGTGTGGCGACTGCACTCTTCCAAAGCAAGAGTCTTCAGAAGGATTTGCCATCGTGCATGCAGCACGTTATGGTTTCTTTAATGGAGTGTTTAAATGTGTGAGTTGAAGCTGTATCGATCAGACGTGGCCACCGGTGCCTGCTGCGACGCCTGCGGGGAAGCACTGGAAACACACATGCCTCAGCTTGAATGCTTCCCTCGGGCTGCAAGCTACTTTTCCACTGGCACAAATACCCTGTGGCCTTGTACACTTAATAAAACCGGTCATTCCACTGTCTGTAATGAAGAAAACAATGTAGATCATATCTCTCGTTCTAGCCCTCATCAGCTGGCACATCAGGATAAAGCAAACAAAATTATAGACCTGCTAGATGTCCTGTTTTGATTTTTTTTTAAAGTGGTTTTAATTCTTAAATGGTCAAAAAACGACTACCCTCCCCCTTCGGTCTTGCTCTTATTTTTCTTTTGCTTTTCTTTTGTCTGAAAAATCCTGTGGACCTCAAATACGTTAATTGATGTCGTTTCAATTCATACTTTTAAATGCTGCATTAAAACAGTCATAACACGCTGTATGTTTGATAGCGAGTCGGTCTAAATTACATTTGTTTTTTGATGACTGCGCCGCTGAAAGAACCAGGTGCCCAGGTCAGATTAAGTCTTACAGATATAAAAGGACAGAGCCCATGCAAAACAGAGCCACTGATTGCATCAGTTTGTACTGAAATCACTTTTTTATTCATCTCGGTGAAGATTACAATGTAATGTACAGAGCAGATGGAGATAAGAGTCGTTGACAGCCAATTACAGCCAACTGAAGTGATTAATAAAGCTCTTCAGTTTTGTATAACTATCTCTGCATCCAACTGCAAATTGCATCTCATCAGTGCTTGCAGAAGGAAGTTAATAACAGACTGATTCATTTCGAACTTACTGTCACTCAAGCATGCAGCTTTACAAGAACACTGGTATGCTAATGTCAAACAATTTTGTGGAAAAATTGTATTCTCCTGGAAGTGCTGAAAGTGCTTTGCACCTTGGAGCCCAGGAATAGATTCTGAAGAAAATCTCTTAAAATATGCTGGCTGGAAGTAGTACAGACGAGGGAGAGGGAGAAAATAGGAGCACAGCAGTCAGAATATTGCTTTTAGTGGACAGTTATGCAGGGCTCCATTTAGAAAAATCTATTAATGTTTCCTTTTTTCCCTCACAAAAGAAATTTCAGACTCTGCAGAATAGACCTGGCACTCTGAGGTCTCCATCGAGGGGCTGGGTTGGGGATGGGGGGGAAATTAAATGCTGTTATGATGGAAATTATTGGTCACTTACCTACGTTCAACCTTATTTTCTGATTTCAGTCCCCTGCTATTTTAAATTAGGCTCCCAACATCTTTTGAGTTGAATCAGTGCTCTTTAACCCCTCTGAATTCAGACTCACAACCTGTAGCATGGAATAACCTAGCAGGGGGACTTGCATCTCATACAGGTTATTTGTCTGACTTTAGTCAAAACTCTTCCTCAGAACTTTTTGCTTCAGTCAATATCTGGCCATTTTGTGCACTCAAATATGAGTCATACTTACTGTCACGTGTCGTACCAATAAGCCGGTAATTTTTCCAAGCCTGACTTGTGGTCCCTCTTAAATACATTTACTTACATAACATTTCAAAAGTAATTCTTTGCGTGAAGCACTCTGAAAAAGTATAGAGTGGAAAGAAAGGCTATATGAACATAATTTCTTTTACATCGGGCAAAATGTTTGACATTCATGAAAAGAGCCTGGTGTTTCTCGCCTCCGAACCAGTTTAATGGGCTGAAACCAGACAGCTTCCCGACACAAGGCACTCCACTTTGTGATAGACTGAGAAGATTACCAGCTCCAGGGTTTACAACTACGGGCATCTTGGGTCCATCCACCTGCCTGGCATTAACAGTGTCTTGGATTACTGCACGTCTGTCTATCCTTAAGTGTCAGATCACCAAGTTTGCCCCAGGCAAGACATGCTTCCAATCTCCTATTTAACAGGCGTGCCACCTTGAAACCCACTCATCACCCAGCCAAGCAGGATAGATACCAATTAGTCACTTGACAACCAACAAGTAAGGATTTGAGCTCTAGAGCAAACAACAGTTACCGAGAACTACTGAGCATCATGTTGTGCAGTTCAGCACATCATGAGACCTGTGAGTAAATGGATACCACTGGTATGGTGACAACACTGAAGCTTAGCACAACAGTCATGCCTGCTATTTTCAATCTTCCCAAGAAGGATCGTTAAATCTGTAGCTGCAATAAATCTACAGGCTGCCATTACTACTAACAAACAAAGAACAAAGAAATGTACAGCACAGGAACAGGCCCTTCGGCCCTCCAAGCCCGTGCCGACCATACTGCCCGACTAAACTACAATCTTCTACACTTCCTGGGTCCGTATCCTTCTATTCCCATCCTATTCATATATTTGTCAAGATGCCCCTTAAATGTCCCTATCGTCCCTGCTTCCACTACCTCCTCCGGTAGTGAGTTCCAGGCACCCACTACCCTCTGCGTAAAAAACTTGCCTCGTACATCTACTCTAAACTTTGCCCCTCTCACCTTAAACCTATGCCCCCTAGTAATTGACCCCTCTACCCTGGGGAAAAGCCTCTGACTATCCACTCTGTCTATGCCCCTCATAATTTTGTATACCTCTATCAGGTCGCCCCTCAACCTCCTTCGTTCCAGTGAGAACAAACCGAGTTTATTCAATCGCTCCTCATAGCTTATGCCCTCCATACCAGGCAACATTCTGGTAAATCTCTTCTGCACCCTCTCTAAAGCCTCCACATCCTTCTGGTAGTGTGGCGACCAGAATTGAACACTATACTCCAAGTGTGGCCTAACTAAGGTTCTATACAGCAACTGTTTAATAATCTGCCTACTGTTGATGAACTGCCAGACAGGTTTATTAATTGACCTCTCCCTAAACTGAAGATCACTTGATGGCATTTTTAAAAACTAATTTACAGGATGTGGGCATCGCTGGCTGAGCCAGCATTTATTGCCCATCCCCAAATTGCACTTGAGATGGTGGTAGTGACCTCCCTTCTTGAACCTCTCTAATCCGTGGTATAGGCACACCTACAGTGCATTTAGGGAGGGGGTTCCAGCATTTTGACCCAGCAACAGTGAAGGAACGGTGATAAGTCAGGATGCTGAGTGACATCCAGGTGGTGGTGTTTCCCAGTATCTACTGACCTGGTCCTTCTAGATGGTAGCAGTTGTGGGTTTGGAAGGTGCTGCCTAAGGGGCCTTGGTGAGTTCCTGCGTGCATCTTGTAGATGGGGCATACTGCCAGTGTGCATTGGTGGTGGAGCGAGTGAATGTTTGTAGAAGGCTACCAATCAAGAAGGCTGCTTTGTCTTGGAAGGTGTCGAGCTTCTTGAGTGTTGTTGGAGCTGCACTCATCCTAGCAAATGGGGAGTATTTGATCACACTCCTAACTTGTGTCTTGTAGAAGATGGACAGGCTTTGCGGAGTCAGGAGGTGAGTTACTCACCATAGGATTCCTAGCCTCTGGCCCGTTCTTGTAGCCACAGTATTTATGTGGCTAGTCCAGTTCAGTTTTGGTCACTGGTAACCCCCAGGATATTGACAGTGGGAGATATAACCAGTCAGTTTTCTCTTCAACCCCTGGACTTATAATACGATCCTTAAATAATTATCAAGAAATGTCACCCTCTGATTCAAATATTTTCCGATGTTAAATGCTCAAAGAGCAATGCTCAGTATAGGGGGGAGCGAGTGCCATAGATTTTACAGTGCAGAAGGAGGCCATTCGGCCCATCGTGTCTGTACCGGCCCTTGGAAAGAGCACCCCATCCAAGTCCATGCCTCCACCCCATCCCCGTAACCCAGTAACCCCACCTAACCTTTTTGGACACCAAGGGCAATTTAGCATGGCCAATCCACCTAACCTGCACATCTTTGGACATGGGAGGAAACCAGAGCACCCGGGAGAAACCCACGCAGACACGGGGAGGATGTGCAGACTCCGCACAGACAGTGACCCAAGCCGGGAATCAAACCTGGGACGCTGAAGCTGTGAAGCAACTGTGCTAGCCACTGTGCTACCGTGCTGCCGTAGTGGTAATATCACTGAGCTGGTCATTTAAATGCCCACTCCAATGCTCGGGGGGGGGGGGGGGGGGGCACTAGTTCAAGTCCCACCACAGCAGCTGGTAAAACCTGACTTGCATTAATAAAACCTGGAATTGAAAGATAGTCTCAGTAATGGTGACCATGAAACTATCATTAATTATCATAAAAACCTGTCTGGTTCACTAATGTCCTCCAGGGAATCTGGTCTGGCCTACATGTGACTCCAGATCTATAATAATGTGGTTGCTCTCTGAAATAGCCCGGGAAAATGTCCAGGTCAAGGACAATTAGGGATGAGTAACAAATGCTGGCCTTGCCAATGACATTCACATTCCATTCAATACATTTTTTTTAAACCATCTCTAGTTTCGTCAGATCTGAATGCTTCCTAATTTGGAACCAGTGAGAGCAAGTTTTTTTGACTGCCAAACTAAACCCATTCATTAAATGGGTAAACTAACCACTTTCAAATGAGCAGAAGGCCTCCTGATCCTTCCAGTTCATAACGCAGACAAACTTTCCAAAACTGTCTGATGGTAAAGGAAGCTCTTACCTTTAAATGGCTTCCGTGGCTCCAGCGGCCACACATCCCAGTCCCCATAATCAAGTGAGCTCCACGTGACAACACGTTGTATCCTGGCGTGAATATCTAAGGCGCTGATCGCAATGAATTGCTGTTCATACAGCTGAAGAATCTGTAACAACAGGATCTGACCAAACCACAAGAATGTCACAAAACCTACCTCGATATGTAAGTTGTACCAGCAGCCTCTTTCACCATCAACCCAAGTGTGTATTTTAATTCATTTAGTATGCATGGAAAGAAAATTATATGAAATGAATATTAAAACCAGACTATTGGATCATGGTGCATTAGAGACCATTGTGCATGATTCTTAAGAGCCTTACTGGTTTGGGGCCTGCTTAATAAAACTATATCACAGCTCATGTCAGCATTGTACCATTGGTTATTACTGCACTAAAAGAGGGGCAGGATTCTCCGTCCAGGTGATGGGGGATGACCATGGATTGGGCTGTGGGGTCGGGGTAACCCCCCCTCCCCGGGACCAGGGGGTCCAGGTACAGACTGTCACTGCCGCGGCCTGCACAGCAGCCATCTTGCTGTTTACCCCAGTGGCCGCCAATCGTGGTTGCGCAGAGTGACACCAACCGTATGGGTGCCCCCACCCCACCACCCCCGCACATCCCTACAGGAGAGCGCCGGGTGGGGGGTCGCAGTGAGAGGCTATGGTCCAGCGGTCCCCCTCAGGTTTTCTCCCGCTCTCTGCAATTATGCACCGCCTGGGGAGGGGGGGAAGGGGATTGTGGTTGGGGGGAATTGGAGACAGAACACGCACTCACCTTGGCCGCCCTGAGGAGGTCATGCAGATTATTCCTGCACTGCTGTCTGGTCCTGACGGTGGGGCCCACAGAGATCATGACCTCTGCCACCTTTGCTCAGGTCTGATGTATGGTGGAGGGTGACAGCCTCCTTCCTAGTCCGGGGACAGGGTAGCCCGCCTCTCATCCACGGCATCCAGCAAGTTCTCCAGCTCCGCGACCGCAAACTGGGGTACCACTTTCTGTGCTGCCATCTTCTTGGCTAGAATGGGTGTGTGAGGGGAGTGGGGTACTAATATGCGGCTGCAGTTTGTCAGCCTCCCGAGTGTCAATCCTGACCTGGGTGAATCGGATACCGTGTTTCATTGGAATCACTTGGATTCCGCGTGGCGCCTGTGCTTGCCCACTAACTGTTCATGAATTACTCTGGGGCCAGCGGCAATTTAGTTGCCGTGGAAGTCCCAGTTCAGTCCTGGCGTTAACACGTATGAAATAGAGAATCTAGATGGTTGATCCACAAGGTCTGCAGTGTTTTATACCTTCAAATGAATGATCTATTCCAATCTCCCTCTTCAAGCCTTGTGATTACCTTAAATTTGTACACTGGCCAAAAGTAACATATCGTTATTTAACCTATTGTAAGGTTTCATATTCACAAAGAACTCTGTCCCCTCAACCTTCTCGGCTTCTATGAGAAATGCCTTTCCTCAAGTCTCTCTTCATAAATGCAACTGCTCTTTCCTGGTAACCAATTAACTAATCAATCAACTGTTTGCAGTTCTTTTAATTCTTCCTATAATGAGGCACCCAAAACTGTGCTCAATAATCCACTGCAGCTTCATACAGATGTGGAATTTCAATATTACCTTTTAGCCTCGTAATCTATACCCCAAGTTACAAAACCAAGGAGATACGGTGACATGTTTATGGCCTAATCTCCGATATCCTGTTTATTGCTCCAAAGGGCCATCTGGGCACAGTTTTGACAGAGAACTCATTTTGTCTTTCAAGCAACAAAATGCAAATCACACTCTGCTGGGAATAAAAGCAGCAGAGGGATTCAGGAAACCGGCAGATTGAAAGAAGGGCAACATGTGGAAGGGTATTTCAGAAATGTGGAAGCTTGTGGCTTTTAGGGCATGAAAGAACCTGCAATTTATACAGCTGAATTTGTATCAGTCTTCACAGCAGAAGACAATTGCCAAATTTAAGGAATTTTCCATTGCCTCTAATTGACTTATCGCCCAATCACTTGGTGCCCAGCGAAGCTTAAGGTGGGCATAATTATCTGGGCAACAGTTGTTCAAACTGGGCAGTTTATAATTTAACACATACCTCAATACAGCCTCCTTCCTCAACTACCAGTGCTTTGGAAGTTCAATGTTTTGCTATTTATTTATTATTTTCCTATGTATTTATTACATGTCATTAATAATAATCTTTATTGTCACAATTAGGCTTACATTGCAATGCAGTTACTGTGAAAAGCCCCTAGTTGCCACATTCCGGTGCCTGTTCGGGTACACAAAGGAAGAATTCAGAATGTCCAAATTACCTAACAGCACATCTTTCGGGACTTGTGGGAGGAAACCGGAGCACCCGGAGGAAACCCACGCAGACACAAGGAGAATGTGCAGACGCCACACAGACAGTGATCCAAACCAGGAATCGAACCTGGGACCCTGGAGCTGTGAAGCAACAGTGCTACCCACTGTGCTACCGTGCTGCAAAGCTTTTACTCCTGTGTAACAATCCATTGTTGAGCAGACCTGCCTCTTGCCATCAACTGATTGAGTGGTTGGAGTGGGATATGAATTGGGTTCACTCTTGGCTGGATTCCTATTGTAATGCTCACCCTAACATAGGATGAGTATTATAAAGAGATGGTAAAGACACTGTACAGCATGCAAGAACAATACTTTTCACTGTATACTAATATATGTGACAATAGTAAATCAAATCAAATCAAAAACAACAGCACACACCAAAGATTCTGTTACGAACACTTACACTCAGTGAAAATTAAACAACAGGAGTCGATGGAGGATGCTAGATACTGTGCATGGCCTGTGATGAGGAAGGAAGAGGTAAATTTACAGAGCCATACACAATATTTTGAAACTTTGCAAAATTCTTGAGGGTGATTCTCCGGGACCATTAGCCCTAGCTGGGATTACAGCAAGAACTTGATCTGAACTTAATAGCAACCATTTCAATCGCATCAGTGAGTTTGAAGTGGAATCCTGCGGCCTCCCAGGAGCTCACGTCCCCCCAAGCTGGAAGTCCCGCAAGCGCAAATCATTACTGGTCCCTAAAAGAAGGGACCAGGCATCAGGAGCACGAAGGGGGAGCAAAGGGTTGAGTACACCTTTACTTACCCCCAGGGTACCAAGGGAGTCCTTCAGGATAGGTGGGGGTCCGGCGGAACAGGGCTTGGGTTTGGCTGGAGGGGTTCAGGTCAGGAGTCTCCCAGGATGGGAGGCCTTCCCTCTGTAATCTGGAAAACCTTTAAACTCTCTCCCAGCATGTCAATGATTTGTTAGATGAAGGTAAATGTCTTCCTCTGTTGATTTCAAATCTTTGATGCCTCTCCCAGCATGTCAAGTTTAAAGATCCGTCAGATGAAGGTAAATGCGTTGGAAACTTTTGAAGTTCTTTTTTCAATTTCAATTTCATTCCCCTTTAACCTTTTCAAGACTCTGAGCTTGCAGAGAAGCCTAAAAGCTTTGAACTGCATTGTTTTACATTCAATTTCACGGTCCATTATCTTTTACAAGCATCTAGATTGACGGGGTTCAAAGGAGGAATTAGCTTTGTTTGTTTTAGAAGCTCTTCATATTCCATTAACTCTGAAGTAGTTACTTTTTTGAGCAGGTATTGTTTCTAACCATCCTTCTTTAAAAGAGGCTGTTTATTTGTTCTGAAGTTCTTCCTTGAGAGAACAAGTGCTTTATCTGACTGCTTTTTTTCTGTTGGGTTTTCCTCTGAAGTCTTGAAGTTCTGAAGTCCTTCCTAGAAAGTCCAGTGGCTCTGCGGTACACCGGCAGTGAGAACATGGCATTGACTCCTGGCACCCCAGCAGTGCCAACCTGGCAGTGCCAATGAGATGCCAGGGGGCAGTATCAGGCTGGCACTGCCACGTGTTGAAGCCTGAAAGGGGGACTCTGAAAAGGAGAGGGGTCTAAAGGGGGTGCCCTGAAAGGGGTGGAGCCTTTGGCGAACCCATAGCGGGGTGTCGCTCCCTTGGGAGGCCTTGCCAGCAATTGGGGGGGTGGGGGGGAACTGTGCCAGTGATTTGGATGGGGGAACGGAAAGTCTTGACCGATCGGTGGGCTGCAGCATTGTTCTGAGATCGGGATGCCCTTTAAAAATGGCTCCTCGATCCCTGAGGATCTGGCCTTGCCGGCTTTTTCGGGTCACCGGAAGCGAATTATCCCTGCTCCAAAAATGTTCTACATATGAGTGGATTGTGATCCTGACTGTGCTGATCCACTCAGTAGGAATCGCACCATTTCCCATCCCATTTATCAAAGAAATCCAGATTGACTCGGGTATCGACAGCTTCCTGTACATGTCTCCCAGCAACTGCAAATACATTTGACATTCTGCCCGTTTCTTTTTTCAATAAAAAATCCAGGCTCTAATATCTGTGCCAGCAGTAAGGGTTAACATTTCCTCATCTGCCAATCAGCAGCCTCTGCATTTCACCAAATGGCGATTTGGGGGTGCACAAGCTCTTGTTCAGTAATTGGCTCCACCGTTGTAACAATGTATAAAGAGTGAAAGTGACCACAAGATGTGTGAAATCCAAGACATACAGACCATAATGGGTCTTGAGAGGTATATATCAAGCAAGCAAGTGATTACATGAGTGGGGGTGAGAGTATGTAAGGATCTGGGTGAAGGATTGCTTGCAGTGAAAGGGTGAAGGCATTAAGAATGCCGCATTGCACCATTGATGGTCACTTACTGAATTTTAACACCGTGAAGGGACGATGATTGGAACTTGCTGACATGCTTTGTTCAGTCCATTGTTGAAATGTGTGGCTGGCGCTTATCTTGACAGATCAAGTAATGCCATTAAATCTTTTCTGACACTGGCCTTGGGTTACCTCCTGCCACTACCACACCATTACACAGTAATCCCTATTGTAACATGGACATCAGGCTTGGGTGTGATGATTCCCAGGTTGATTAACCCATTGATACTCCCCAAGCAGGCTCATATATAAGGAAAGGTCATCTGTGTAAGACGTTATCAGATAAATTCCTCATGCTCATGAAATTGTACTACAGAATGAGTCCATACCTTCAAGAGATAAGGAAGAAATGGTCGAAGAGATCTTTCATACTCAAAGAATCATTGAATTTACAGTGCAAAAGGAGGCCATTCAGCCCATCGAGTCTGCACCGGCCCCTGGAAAGAGCACCCCACCCTACCCCCGTAACCCAGTAACCCCACCTAACCTTTTTCTGGACACTAAGGGCAATTTATCACGGCCAATCCACCTAACCTGTACATCATTGGACTGTGGGAGGAAACCGGAGCACCAGGAGGAAACCCACGCAAACTCCACACAGACAGGGAGAAAGTGCAAACTCCACACAGACACGGGGAGAATGTGCAAACTCCACACAGACAGTGACCCAAGCCGGGAATCGAACCTGGGACCCTGGAGCTGTGAAGCAACTATGCTAACCACTGTGCTACCGTGCTGCCCGATCGCCTCCAAAATCTTTTCTGATAAAAGTATTGCGATCCCAGACCAAATACCAACAGTGGGTAGGATACTGGACAGAGACCCTCAATACTTTATTTTAATTTTGTAAGACTCTGAGGAAAGGATATCTCACTCCAGGAGTGATTTCACGAAGAAAGAGGCACATGGTATTTTAAAACCAACTTTATTCCTAACGCAGTATTAAAATATATTGAGGGGGCTTCCAGTGGCACAATGTAAGGTGAAGACACGCAAGAGGTGGCTCCCACAGGGGAACTGATCTTTTTGACCTTTTTCTTTTTTAAGTTTAGAGTACCCCATTCATTTTTTCCAATTAGGGGGCAATTTAGTGTGTCCAATCCACCTACCCTGCACATTTTTGGGTTGTGGGGGCGAAACCCACGCAAACACAGGGAGAATGTGCAAACTCCACACGGACAGTGTCCCAGAGCCAGGGTCGAACCTGGGACCTCGGTGCCGTGAGGCCGCATTGCTAACCCACTGTGCCACCATGCTGCCCTTTTTCTGACCTTTTTCTTGACTCCATAAGTTGTTTGCTCCTTGGAAACTCATGAAAACTATCGGGGCAGAATTCTCTCTTTACTGAGAGGCACAAAAGAGGATAAGCCAAGAAGGTTTTAAGCAGAAATTTGTCGACGGAGTCGGAAGCCTCTCAGGGCTCAATGGAAGGTAAGATAGCGCAGGCGTCTTCTTCCTCGTCATCCACTCCACGAACAGCCGAGGCTCTCACTAGTATTTTGGTGAAGGAGTTCAAGAAAGACCAACAAATCTGTTGGTGGATCTTAAAATGTCAATTGAAGAGACCTTGGCCCCCATTTGTGTGGTTCTGGAAAAAACTAGTAAGACTGTCGGAGTCCATGGAGTCATGATTAAGGGTGTGGAGGCAGCATTATCGGCTCACAGTGACAGGATTGCCACTCAGGAGACTGATCTGACTTTGGCGGGTGAAACCATTAAATCTATAAGATCCAAGCTAAATGACATGCAAAAGAGGTCCAGGAAGCAGAACATCCGAATTGTGGGGTTATCGGAAGGAATCGAGGGCCATAGCTCCACGGAATATTTCTCGGTCATGTTCCTCAAAATGGTGGGTGAGGGTGGATTTGCATCCCCGCTTGAATTAGACAAGGCCCATCGCTCACTTCGACTGAAGCCTCGTTTGGAAGGACCCCCCAGCGGTGATCATAAGATTCCACAGTTTTAAAGAAAAAGACAGGGGTGCGGGATTATCCGTAGCCCAACGCTGAAATCGGGAACGGCAATCGGGCAGAGAATGGCTTTCGACGCCGGAATCAGAGCAGGCACCGGCTTGATGCCGGGTCTCAATACTCCACCTGCTCCAAATCGGCATCATTGGGACGTGCTCCGTGCGCAGTCGCTGCCCGTTGGTGTGTGCTTAGTCGGCCCACCCATGATGCTCTGCCTCCGATGGGCCGAGTTCCGGCGGCGCAGGCCACGTGTGGTCCCTGTGGTCAGGAGCCTGGCATGCCAACCATAGGGAGAGAGAGAGGGCATGCCTCTGAAGTATCATTTTGGAGGATCAAAAAGGCTTTGCGAAGGGCCGACAATTGTCGGCCAATATACACTGCCTGTTAATGCCATCCTTCCCCCCCCCCCCGGCCCCCTCCCTGCCCGCCCCACACCCCGGCCCCCAATCTGAGGTGATAGTATCTCTGGCTGCTGAAAAGGCATTAAACAGAGTGGAATGGGAATATTTATTTGAGATTCTTGGGACATTTGGATTCAATCAAAAATTTGCTTCTTTGATTCGCCTGCTATATATTGCCCCTGCACCCAGTGTTTTTACGAATGCTTTATATTCTGATGATTTTACCTTGAATAGGGGCATTAGGCAGGGCTGTCCACTTTTTCCACTCTTGCTCGCCCTGCGATAGAGCCGCTCTCTATAGCGATGAGGTCCTCCAGTCAATTAGCTGAGATGGGGTGGAGCAACTGGGGCTGGATTCTTCTGTAATCGGCGGGGCGGGCAATTCCGGCGGGACGGAGTGGCGTGAACCACTCTGGCGTCAGGCCGCCCCAAAGGTGCAGAATCCTCCGCACCTTCAGGGGCTAGACCCGCCCCGGAGTGGTTTGCGCCCCGCCGGCCGGCATGAATGGGGCTTGGCGCCACGCCACCCGGCAGCGAAGGGCCTCCGCCGGCCGGCGCGAGTTGGCGCATGCGCGGGAGTGCCAGCGTGTGCTGGCGCATCCCCGCGCATGCGCAGAGGGCTTTGTTTCCGCACTGAGAATGGCGGACCAGTATAGCCTCTGGTGCGAAAGGATAGAGTGCCCCCACGGCACAGGCCCGCCCGCGGATCGGTGGGCCCCGATCGCGGGCCAGGCCACCGTGGGGGGCACCTCCTGGGGCCAGATCCCCTCGCGCCTCCCCAAGAACCCCAGAGGCCGCCCACGCTGCCAGGTCCCGCCGGTAAGGATCTACTCCAATTTACGCCGGCGGGACTGGCAAAAGACGGGCGGGACTTTGGCCCATCGCGGGCCGGAGAATTCGGGCAGCCCCGGGCCCATTGTGTCGCGCTGGACCCCGCCATTCTCCGAGGCGGGCGGCGCGACTCACGCCGGGCCGATTTTTGGGGGGCCGGAGAATTTGGAGGACGGCGGGGGCGGGATTCACGCCGACCCCCGGTGATTCGCCGACCCGACAGGGGGTCGGAGAATCCCGCCCAGGTGTCTCTCTATGCAGATGGCCTACTTCTGTATTATGCAGACCCAACTCCCTCCTTTGAAGGCATAATGAAGTTACTTAACACCTTTGAACAAAGAACAAAAAGAACAAAGAAAAGTACAGGAACAGGTCCTTCAGCCCTCCAAGCCCGTGCCGACCATGCTGCCCGACTAAACTACAATCTTCTACACTTCCTGGTTCCGTATCCCTCTATTCCCATCCTATTCATGTATTTGTCAAGATGCCTCTGAAATGTCACTATCGTCCCTGCTTCCACCACCTCCTCCGGGAGCAGCGAGTTCCAGGCACCCACTACCCTCTGCGTAAAAAACTTGCCTCGTACATTTACTCTAAACCTTGCCCCTCGCACCTTAAACCTATGCCCCCTAGTAATTGACCGCTCTACCCTGGGGAAAAGCCTCTGACTATCCACCCTGTCTATGTCCCTCATAATTTTGTAGACCTCTATCAGGTCGCCCCTCAACCTCCGGCGTTCCAGTGAGAACAAACCGAGTTTATTCAACTGCTCCTCATAGCTAATGCCCTCCATACCAGGCAACATTCTGGTAAATCTCTTCTGCACACTCTAAAGCCTCCACATCCTTCTGGTAGTGTGGCGACCAGAATTGAACACTATACTGCAAGTGTGGTCTAAGGTTCTATACAGCTGCAACATGACTTGCCAATTCTTATACTCAATGCCCCGGCCAATGAAGGCAAGCATGCCATATGCCTTCTTGACTACCTTCTCCACCTGTGTTGCCCCTTTCAGTGACCTGTGGACCTGTACACCTAGATCTCTCTGACTTCAAATACTCTTGAGGGTTCTACCATCCACTGTATATTTCCTACCTGCATTAGACCTTCCAAAATGCATTACCTCACATTTGTCCGGATTAAACTCCATCTGCCATCTCTCCACCCAAGTCTCCAAACAATCTAAATCCTGCTGTATCCTCTGACAGTCCTCATCGCTATCCGCAATTCCACCAACCTTTGTGTCGTCTGCAAACTTACTAATCAGACCAGTTACATTTTACCCCAAATCATTTATATATACTACAAACAGCAAAGGTCCCAGCACTGATCCCTGTGGAACACCACTAGTCACAGCCCTCCAATTAGAAAAACATCCTTCCATGGCTACTCTCTGCCTTCTATGACCTAGCCAGTTCTGTATCCACCTTGCCAGTTCACCCCTGATCCCGTATGACTTCACCTTTTGTACTAGTTTACCATGAGGGACCTTGTCAAAGGCCTTACTGAAGTCCATATAGACAACATCCACTGCCCTACCTGCATCAATCATCTGGCTCCTTCTCTGGGTATAGGTTGAAGAGTGAATATTTCTCGGTTAACCCCAGGGAGCGAGTCCAATTGGGGACGTTACCTTTCCATTTTTCTAATACAAGTTTTCATTATCTGTGGGTCCAAGTGGCCCACAACCGGGCCTCACTTCATAAGTTGAATTACACAAGCCTGATTAATAGTGTTAAAATGGATTTAAATGGATGGGACAACCTTCCTCTATCTTTGGCGGGTAGGATTCAAACAATTAAAATGAATGAGCTCCTGGGGTTTTATTCTTTCAATGTCTTCCTATTTTTCTGCACAAATCCCTTTTTATCAAGTTTAACAAATTGATATCTGCTTTTATTTGGGCAGGCAAGAATCTCAAAATTCATAACATTTCCTCCAATGGAATAGACAGATGAGGTGGCTTGGCCCTCCTCAATTTATCATTTTCTTACTGAGCTGCTAACATCTTGTTAGAATTTGTTGTGGATCAGTGACCCCCATTTCTATTTGGGGGACAAATGGAGGCTCGCTCCTGCCCCACTTCTACTCTTCTTGCCATAGTCTCTTCCCATTACATTTTCCTCAAACTCAGTGGTGGTCCTCTCTTAAGATTTGGAAACAGCATTTTAAGCTCCTTTTTCTATCTCAGCTAGCCCCTATTTGTAACAATCACCTTCTCCTGCTTTCTGGTTTGGACCCATCATGGAAAGTGAAGGGTTTGGAGCATTTTAGGGACTTGTTCACGGAGAAAAGGTTTGTCAGTTTTAGGGAGTTAGCTGATAAATTTCAGCTACCCAACTCCAGCCTTTTTCATTATTTTCAAGTTCGCGACTTCTCGCGTACGGCTTTTCCTTCTTTTCCTTTGGTACCACCTTCTTCCTTGCCGAAGAGGATTCTGTTCCTGGCTCGACCTGGCGAGAGGTCTATTTCGGACCTCTATGGCCATATTCTCTTGTTGGATTCCTGCCTGCTAAGCGGGATGAGGGTGTAATGGGAAAGTGAATTGGGTTGAATACTTACTAGTGAGGTTTGGAGCAAGGCCCTTCAAAAGGTTATCTCCACGTCCTCATGTGCCCGGTTGAGCCTAATCCAGTTTAAGGTGTTACACAGAACGCACTTGATTAGGCAAGGATGAGTGGGTTTTTCCTAAATGTGGAGGATAGGTGTGATCGCTCTTGGCCCGGCTAGCCACACGCAAATGTTCTTCCCCTGTCCCAATCTGATAGGCTTCTGGAACGCCTTATCAGAGATTCTTCATCTGGATTTGGGCCCATGTCCGCTGGTGTCTATACTTGGGATGCTGGAGTCGCAGGTGATTCAATCTGGGGTAGGGGCAGACATTGCCACCTTTGCCTCGCTGATAGCCCGGAGGTGAATAATGCTTGGTTGGAGACCCCCCACTTGCCCAGTGCCTCTGCTAGGTTGGGTGCCATTGTACACAATTAAATTCACCATCAGGGGGTCGATGGCGAGGTTCCACTTAGGATGGCAACGATTTATGTCCTTTTTTCAGGATCTAGTCAGGGGATTAATTTAGTTTTAATATTTATGTTAATTATGTGCTTTTTTAAAACTTTTATATTTGCTTGTGATTTTCTGCATTCTTTTATTCTAGTTTGTGGTGATTATTATGCAAAAAGCCAAATAAACATATTTTTAATGTATATATATATTTAACATCACACAAGAAAATAGCTTACAATTACCCCTTAAACAATGCTGCTGAATACAATGAAGTACTATCTTTATTCCCACTCAAACAACAAGAAAAAACATCTAAGCTCTCAATCCACTTAAATACCCTTAGCACATAGGAATACCTGCTGTTCAGAGGTGTTCTTTGGGGCAGAGAAATCTTGTGCCACTGCTTTAAAGAAAAGATCTAACTCCTGTCAGAACCATGCAGAAACTCTGGCAGTTTAAGCTGGGTTGTTCACTTTTCCAACCACACTGCTCTTCTATCTGCAGACGTATCTTTTAACTGAACTGCAGAGAGCAAACGGCTTGACTCCTGTTCACTGCTTCATTCAACTCCACTGACCTGTGTTCTGCAAAATGCCTGATAACGTAGCTACACACAGACACAGACACACACACACACAGACACACACACACACACTAACCCAGGCTTTTAACCCTTATTGCACCAAACACCTATAATACAATATAGCTGAAACCTGTACATTCATCACAAAAGTAACAATGAATTTGTTTTCTTCCTGTCAGATCAGAATGCAAAAACTGTTGATCTGTTAACAGCCAGATGACTTCAAGTGTAATTTGATTTTCTCTCCTTGCATCTTTCCTGGCTGAGGAGGTGGGGAGGGAAATCTCCCCCGTGATCCTCCACCAATCATATTCAGAAGTCCCCCTGAAGGAAACAGTTGAGTTGGATGATTGGGGAAAAGCACAACCTTCACTCAGTGTCTGTTTTCGTGTGGAGATTCAGTACTCCACAGTGTAGTTACTCTGGAACAATATGGTGCACTACTGGAGTGCACCTACTACTTTATACATTTGCATAGTAGAGTGAAGTCTGAGCTTGAGCTTCCATTGTCTGTCAATTTAATTCTCTGCCCCACTCTCTGGTCTCTCTGTCCTTGGTCTCCTGTACTGTTCCAAGGAGGTGATGTAAGTTCAAGGAACAGTATCTTCTTTTTTGTTTTAAAGCCTTGCGGAATCAACATTAAGTTCAACAATTTCAGACCATAAAGAAACATCTCTGTTTCTTTACCGGTCCCATTATTTTGCCTTACCTCATCCCCTTTATCATTTAATCTCTGCTGTTTTCCACCCTATTGTAGGCTTATCTTTTTGTTTTATGCTCTCTTCCTATCAGCACAGTGGTTAGCACTGTTGCTTCACAGCACCAGGGTCCCAGGTTCAATTTCCGGCACTTGGGAGAGGGAACCAGAGCACCTGGAGGAAACTCACGCAGACACGGGGAGAATGTGCAGACTCCGCAGAGATAGTGACTCAAGCCGGGAATCAAACCTGGTACCCTGGCGCTGTGAAGCAACAGTGCTAATCACTGTGCTACCGTGCCACCAGACCAAGTGGTCCAGCCAGAAGTGACGGTGAGTCGCTAAACCAATTCACACCCTTAACTGTCCATTATCTCCATGGAACCTCACATCACTAATTTAAGACAAAATTAAAACTGAAATTGCAAAAGAACATGGTAAAGGACCGGGACAAAGGGTCCCGATTAAATACAGATTAAATTTACTGCAGGTGCTGAGAGTCAATCCAAAGCATTCTTATGGGATGGTGACGTAGTGGACATTTCACTGAATCTGAAGACCAGGTTAATGCTCTGGGGATATGGGTTCAAATCCCAATTTAGATTCAATTAATAGATCCGGAATTGAAAAGCTAGTGTCAGTAACGGTGACCTTGAAGCTATCGTCAATTGCTGAAAAAGAAAAACCTCATCTGGTTCACTAATGTCCTTTAGGGAAGGAAATCTGCCATCCTCACCTGCTCTGCCCTACATGTGACTCCAGACCCACAGCAATTTGGTTGACTCTGAGATGGCCAAGCAAACCACTCAGTTCAAGGGCAGTTTGGGACGGACAGTAAATGCTGCCTCAGCCAGCGATACCCACATCCCATGACACAGTATTAAAACAAAAATCGACTGCAACCAGCTTTGTGGTAAATCTTTGAAAAAATGTTTATTTCCCAGAACACTGGATGTGACTTATAGAAAAACAAAGATTGCGAGAAACGCTCAGCATGACAGGCGCCATCTGGGGAGAGAGAAACAAAGTTAACTTTTCGGGTCAATGATTTTTGTTGAATGGGCCAGGTGTTAAGCAAGTAGAGAGGCAGAGAAAGATAGGAAGAAAGCATTCTTCACCCCTGTGCTCCCTGACATACATTGGCCCCCAGTTAAGGAATTATAGAATACTCATTCTTGTTTCACATCCCTCCATGACCACACCTCTCCCTATTGCTGTAATCTCCTCTATAAAATCTTCATAGAATCACTACAGTGCAGAAGGAGGCCAAACTGCTGATCAAGTCTGCATCAACCCTCTGAAAGAGCACCCTACGTAGGCCCACTCGCCCGCCCAATCCCGTAAACCCGTAACCCTACCTAACCCGCACATCTTTGGACACTAATGGGCATTTTAGCGTGGTCAATCCACCTAACCTGCACATCTTTGGACACTAATGGGCAATTTACGTGGTCAATCCACCTAACCTGCACATCTTTGGACACTAATGGGCAATTTAGCGTGGTCAATCCACCTAACCTGCACATCTTTGGATACTAATGGGCAATTTAGCGTGGTCAATCCACCTAACCTGCACATCTTTGGACACTAATGGGCAATTTAGCGTGGTCAATCCACCTAACCTACACATCTTTGGACACTAATGGGCATTTAAGCGTGGTCAATCCACCTAACCTGCACATCTTTGGATACTAATGGGCAATTTAGCGTGGTCAATCCACCTAACCTGCATATCTTTGGATACTAATGGGCAATTTGGCGTGGTCAATCCACCTAACCTACACATCTTTGGACACTAATGGGCAATTTAGCGTGGTCAATCCAACTAACCCGCACATCTTTGGACACTAATGGGCAATTTAGCGTGGTCAATCCACCTAACCCGCACATCTTTGGATACTAATGGGCAATTTAGCATGGTCAATCCACCTAACCTACACATCTTTGGCACTAATGGGCAATTTAGCGTGGTCAATCCACCTAACCTACACATCTTTGGACACAAATGGGCAATTTAGCGTGGTCAATCCACCTAACCCGCACATCTTTGGCACTAATGGGCAATTTAGTGTGGTCAGTCCACCTAACCTGCTCATCTTTGGACACTAATGGGCAATTTAACGTGGTCAATCCACCTAACCTGCACATCTTTGGACACTAATGGGCAATTTAGCGTGGTCAATCCACCTAACCTGCACATCTTTGGACACTAATGGGCAATTTAGCATGGTCAATCCACCTAACCTGCATATCTTTGGACACTAATGGGCAATTTAGAATGGCCAATCCACCTAACCTGCACATCTTTGGTCCGTGGGAGGAAACCAGGGCACCCAGAAGAAACCCACAGAGAACATGCAAACATAGCACAGACATTTATCCAAGGTCAGAATTGAACCTGGGTCCCAGGTGCTATGAGGCAGCAGTGCTAACCATGCGCCACCATGCCGCCCAACCATCGGAGATGTCTGTGCTGCAGTAATTCTGGCTTGTTGAGCATCGCCAATTTTCATCACCCAATTGTTAATTGTATAAATTAAGGTTAAGTCTACACAGGTGGGGGCCATTCATTGGCCATTCCCTGAGCACATTTAAAGAGAGCCTAATCCACAAGGAGTCCATGTTCCATGTCTACATAGGATGTGTGAGGTTGCAGCCCCAGTTCACTTTTTGAGGGGGATAGTCCTCAAGGTCTGTTTGCACTTTAGCCCCACGCTCCTGATTATTGCCCACCCAATGTGGAGCGGGGTGGGGTGGGCAGAGCACCTCCTTGTTAGCCTGTTCCTGGACCTGGCCAAAGTGGCCCCTAACAGCTCCAAATAATGGGCAGTTGAGGGGGCCGTTTGGCCTAACTGTCTGTCCCTCTTCATGCCAAGTGCCCCTGGAGCGGGAGCATGCAGTGTCCGGTGGTACCCTTGAGATCTTCCATGACCAGTGGGTGTCAGAGGGGCTGGAGTGCATCACCAGCCCTGGAAACATTATTTTATTATTCATTAAATGTCCTTCAGAGTTTTGTCTTTTTGTTACAGCACCCCTTTAACAGACTGTTCACTTGTTTATTAGTTTGTTTGGTAATTAATTTTTTATTTGTTTACTGAGAAGAGTATAAAGGGAACCTTACTGACACTGGTGGTGGGTTGCAGAGTATGTTTAAATTGTATAATTTTATGAATAAATCTAAAGCTGGGCAAGGATTGACTTCTGGTCTCCTCCTCCACCAACTGGCTGTCAGATGTTTAACACCCATCGCTGGTGGTTGTGCCTTTAGTTGTCGAGACCCTAAGCTCTGAAATTGGCTTAATGCCCCCGCCCCCCACCACCCCTGTCCCTCCACTCCCCGTTTCTCAAACTCTCTTTCCTCCTTCAAACTGCTCCTTAATACCTGCCTCTTTACCAAAACTTTGGGTCATCTGGCCTCGTAGCTCCTTATGTGGCATATATCCAATTGTGTTGGTCACGCTCCCCTGAGGCAGTTTGGGGTATTTTACTGTTATAAGGTGCACAAGACCTGCGGGGCTGGAGCAATCAGTCTCCCTATGAGTCTCACCGAGTACGAGCTCCCCTGCTAAGGGGGTGGGGAGCCCGAGGACATTCATGATCGAGTTCCCTATAAAGTCGGACAGGTATGGAACATCAGCTAGTACCTGATGTAAATATAATTGCTTCGCAATAAACATAGTTTTCTTTCATCTACTCGATTAGGACTTGTCAGTAGCCTACTAAATTTAACATGTTGAAGGTGCTTTATAAATGTTGTTGTTGTTGAAAGTGCTTATTTTAAAAACCCCTATATAATCCCAGATGCTAATGAGGTTATACTAATCAATGCCTTGCTGGTGTAAATGAAAATGGAAAATGGTCCGAGCAGATCCTATTGAAGGGCTGGATTGACAAGGTATTATTTTCAGTAGAATAATAGGTTCGTCATCAGTATGAGCAGAGGCACAACGATACAGCTCTGAATTTTCACATGTTGTTTTTGCATTCTCACCTTATTACTTAACCCTGATATTGTGGTTACTAATTAGTTCATTTTAATTGCTGTGTGTTTTAATCTATTCACACTGCTGTGCCATCAGTAATACCTTCAGTAGTAAACCACAAATTATTTTGAATGACAGGCCTTATTTCACACTCTTATGCTCAACATGAATGACAGGGTGTATTAGCTGGAGCAGATGGTGTCTAATGAAGACCTTCCAGCTCAGGCACGTGAAAATCAGCTGTGCATTAAGCTTCAAACCCTCAGAGTGGGTTTGTCTTCTCCTGACTGAAATTTCTACAACTCAGACGATAGACAGACAAAGGTGATCCTCCTACAATCAGGTGCACCATCACAGCTCGACTGTCAGGAAGTAGACCTTTCTTTGGAGAATCCTAGGTTGAAGAGGTGATTATATGAAGATGAATATATGATACCAAGATTTGCTTCAAAATGCCTGTAGATGAAAAGGGCATCCACCTCTATGGGAAGAACCAATTGGAACACGAGTCTTGTTTTCAATATGACAGGATGAAGAGGGGAGTAAGGATATTTCAAGTTAAGGTGGGATGAGAGAGGAAAGTTCAGAGGAGTAAAAACACAATGTCGGGATGTGGAGTGGCAGTGACTGCCAGGCAGGGATTGGATGTCAAACATAAATGGCCAAAGTTTTCTAGCCCTTTCCCAGCAACCTCCCCCCCCACAAGGTGTGTCCCACCTGGGGGGACACAAAGTCCCGTAGACATCGGCGGGAACAGGAGGTCCCGGCGCCGGCCAATGGCGAGCAGCCACTGGATAATCCCGCCCATATTTATTTTTGCTGACACTCACCGGTAAACATTTTGCATGTCAGGGATCTGCCGTCTTATTCACTGCCAGTGTGAGCGTAACATACATAACTCAAGTGAATGAGGTTTGGAGTGAGTTAAACTTAGGCCCTTCAACTCTGTTCCGCTCTCCACAGATGCTGCCTGGCTGGCAGAGCATTTCCAGCATGTAATGTCTACATCGCAGTGTTCCAGCATCTGCAGCATTTTGCTTTCGGTATGTGATTAATGTGGTAAACCACTGTTAATATATTATATGTATTGTGGTAAACTGTTACTGTATTACATGTATTATGGTAAACCACTGCCTGATGGCTCCGCCTCCCCTCGGGCTCGGTATAAAGGTGGCCGACCTCCGGCCCTGCCCCAGTTCGGGATCAGAGGCCAGGAGGCTTTCTATTTAGCTTTTTTTTTTTATTAAATATTTTATTGAAAATTTTTGGTCAACCAACACAGTACATTGTGCATCCTTTACACAATATTATAACAACACAAATAACAATGACCTATTTTATAAACAAAAAACAAAAAAAAAAAAGAATAAATAATAAATAACAAAAATGAAAACTAGCCCTAATTGGCAACTGCCTTGTCACAAGTAACACTCTCCAAAAATATAATTTAACAGTCCAATATATAATTATCTGTCGCAACGACCTATACATACTATACAGTATATATTAACAACCCTGAGAGTCCTTCTGGTTCCTCCTCCCCCCCCACCCCCCACCCCCGATCCTGGGCTGCTGCTGCTGCCTTCTTTTTCCCATTCCGTCTATCTTTCTGCGAGGTATTCGACGAACGGTTGCCACCGCCTGGTGAACCCTTGAGCCGACCCCCTGAGGACGAACTTAATCTGCTCTAGCTTTATAAACCCCGCCATGTCATTTATCCAGGTCTCCACCCCCGGGGGCTTGGCTTCTTTCCACATTAGCAATATCCTGCGCCGGGCTACTAGGGACGCAAAGGCCAAAACATCGGCCTCTCTCGCCTCCTGCACTCCCGGCTCTTGTGCAACCCCAAATATAGCCAACCCCCAGCTTGGTTCGACCCGGACTCCTACTACTTTTGAAAGCACCTTTGTCACCCCCATCCAAAACCCCTGTAGTGCCGGGCATGACCAAAACATATGGGTATGATTCGCTGGGCTTCTCGAGCACCTCGCACACCTATCCTCCACCCCAAAAAATGTACTGAGCCGTGCTCCAGTCATATGTGCCCTGTGTAATACCTTAAACTGAATCAGGCTTAGCCTGGCACACGAGGACGACGAGTTTACCCTGCTTAGGGCATCTGCCCACAGCCCCTCCTCGATCTCCTCCCCCAGCTCTTCTTCCCATTTCCCTTTTAGTTCATCTACCATAGTCTCCCCTTCGTCCCTCATTTCCCTATATATATCTGACACCTTACCATCCCCCACCCATGTCTTTGAGATCACTCTGTCCTGCACCTCTTGTGTCGGGAGCTGCGGGAATTCCCTCACCTGTTGCCTCGCAAAAGCCCTCAGTTGCATATACCTGAATGCATTCCCTTGGGGCAACCCATATTTCTCGGTCAGCGCTCCCAGACTCGCGAACTTCCCATCCACAAACAGATCTTTCAGTTGCGTTATTCCTGCTCTTTGCCACATTCCATATCCCCCATCCATTCCCCCCGGGGCAAACCTATGGTTGTTTCTTATCGGGGACCCCCCCAAGGCTCCAGTATTTCCCCTATGCCATCTCCACTGTCCCCAAATCTTCAGTGTAGCCACCACCACCGGGCTTGTGGTGTAGTTCCTCGGTGAGAACGGCAATGGGGCTGTCACCATAGCCTGTAGGCTAGTCCCCCTACAGGACGCCCTCTCTAATCTCTTCCACGCCGCTCCCTCCTCCTCTCCCATCCACTTACTCGCCATTGAAATATTAGCGGCCCAATAATACTCACTTAGGCTCGGTAGTGCCAGCCCCCCCCCCTATCCCTGCTACGCTGTAAGAATCCCTTCCTCACTCTCGGGGTCTTCCCGGCCCACACAAAACCCATGATGCTCTTTTCAATCCTTTTAAAAAAAGCCTTCGTGATCACCACCGGGAGGCACTGAAACACAAAGAGGAATCTCGGGAGGACCACCATCTTAACCGCCTGCACCCTCCCTGCCATTGACAGGGATACCATATCCCATCTCTTGAAATCCTCCTCCATCTGTTCCACCAACCGCGTTAAATTTAACCTATGCAATGTGCCCCAATTCTTAGCGATCTGGATCCCCAGGTAACAAAAGTCCCTTGTTACCTTCCTCAACGGTAGGTCCTCTATTTCTCTACTCTGCTCCCCTGGATGCACCACAAACAACTCACTTTTCCCCATGTTCAATTTATACCCTGAAAAATCCCCAAACTCCCCAAGTATCCGCATTATTTCTGGCATCCCCTCCGCCGGGTCCGCCACGTATAGTAGCAAATCGTCCGCATACAAAGATACCCGGTGCTCTTCTCCTCCCCTAAGTACGCCCCTCCACTTCTTGGAACCCCTCAACGCTATCGCCAGGGGCTCAATCGCCAGTGCAAACAATAATGGGGACAGAGGGCATCCCTGCCTTGTCCCTCTATGGAGCTGAAAATATGCAGATCCCCGTCCATTCGTGACCACGCTCGCCACTGGGGCCCTATACAACAGCTGCACCCATCTAACATACCCCTCTCCAAAACCAAATCTCCTCAACACCTCCCACAAATAATCCCACTCCACTCTATCAAATGCTTTCTCGGCATCCATCGCCACTACTATCTCCGTTTCTCCCTCTGGTGGGGCCATCATCATTACCCCTAACAACCTCCGTATATTCGTGTTCAGCTGTCTCCCCTTCACAAACCCAGTTTGGTCCTCGTGGACCACCCCCGGGACACATTCCTCTATTCTCATTGCCATTACCTTGGCCAGGACCTTGGCATCTACATTTAGGAGGGAAATAGGTCTATAGGACCCGCATTGTAGCGGGTCCTTTTCCTTCTTTAAGAGAAGCGATATTGTTGCTTCAGACATAGTCGGGGGCAGTTGTCCCCTTTCCTTTGCCTCATTAAAGGTCCTCGTCAGTACCGGGGCGAGCAAGTCCACATATTTTCTATAGAATTCGACTGGGAATCCATCCGGTCCCGGGGCCTTTCCCGCCTGCATGCTCCTAATTCCTTTCACCACTTCTTCTACCTCGATCTGTGCTCCCAGTCCCACCCTTTCCTGCTCTTCCACCTTGGGAAATTCCAGCCGATCCAAGAAGCCCATCATTCTCTCCCTCCCATCCGGGGGTTGAGCTTCATATAATTTTTTATAAAATGTCTTGAACACTCCATTCACTCTCTCTGCTCCCCGCTCCATCTCTCCTTCCTCATCCCTCACTCCCCCTATTTCCCTCGCTGCTCCCCTTTTCCTCAATTGGTGTGCCAGCAACCTGCTCGCCTTCTCCCCATATTCGTACTGTACACCCTGTGCCTTCCTCCATTGTGCCTCTGCAGTGCCTGTAGTCAGCAAGTCAAATTCTACATGTAGCCTTTGCCTTTCCCTGTACAGTCCCTCCTCCGGTGCTTCCGCATATTGTCTGTCCACCCTCAAAAGTTCTTGCAGCAACCGCTCCTGTTCCTTACTCTCCTGCTTCCCTTTATGTGCCCTTATTGATATCAGCTCCCCTCTAACCACCGCCTTCAACGCCTCCCAGACCACTCCCACCTGGACCTCCCCATTATCATTGAGTTCCAAGTACTTTTCAATGCACCCCCTCACCCTTAGACACACCCCCTCATCTGCCATTAGTCCCATGTCCATTCTCCAGGGTGGGCGCCCTCCTGTTTCCTCCCCTATCTCCAAGTCCACCCAGTGTGGAGCGTGATCCGAAATGGCTATAGCCGTATACTCCGTTCCCCTCACCTTCGGGATCAATGCCCTACCCAGCACAAAAAAGTCTATTCGCGAGTAGACTTTATGGACATCGGAGAAAAACGAGAACTCCTTACTCCTAGGTCTGCTAAATCTCCACGGGTCTACACCTCCCATCTGCTCCATAAAATCTTTAAGTACCTTGGCTGCTGCCGGCCTCCTTCCAGTCCTGGACTTCGACCTATCCAGCCCTGGTTCCAACACCGTATTAAAATCTCCCCCCATTATCAGCTTTCCCATCTCTAGGTCCGGAATGCGTCCTAGCATCCGCCTCATAAAATTGGCATCATCCCAGTTCGGGGCATATACGTTTACCAAAACCACCGTCTCCCCCTGTAGTTTGCCACTCACCATCACGTATCTGCCCCCGCTATCCGCCACTATAGTCTTTGCCTTGAACATTACCCGCTTCCCCACTAATATAGCCACCCCCTTGTTTTTCGCATCTCGCCCCGAATGGAACACCTGCCCCACCCATCCTTTGCGTAGCCTAACCTGGTCTATCAGTTTCAGGTGCGTTTCCTGTAACATAACCACATCTGCCTTAAGTTTCTTAAGGTGTGCGAGTACCCGTGCCCTCTTTATCGGCCCGTTCAGCCCTCTCACGTTCCACGTGATCAGCCGAGTTGGTTGGCTTCCTACCCCCCCCCCTTGTCGATTAGCCATCACCTTTTTCTAGCTCCTCACCCGGTTCCCACGCAGCTGTATCTCCCCCAGGCGGTGCCCCCCCGCCCATCCTCTCCCATACCAGCTCCCCCCTCTCCCCAGCAGCAGCAACCCAGTAATTCCCCCCTCCCACCCCCCCCGCTAGATCCCCCGCTAGCGTAATTACTCCCCCCATGTTGCTCCCAGAAGTCAGCAAACTCTGGCTGACCTCGGCTTCCCCCCGTGACCTCGGCTCGCACCGTGCGACGCCCCCTCCTTCCTGCTTCTCTATTACCGCCATGATTATCATAGCGCGGGAACCAAGCCCGCGCTTCTCCCTTGGCCCCGCCCCCAATGGCCAACGCCCCATCGCCTCCACCTCCCCTCCTCCCCCCATCACCACCTGTGGGAGAGAGAAAAGTTACCACATCGCAGGATTAGTACATAAAACCCCTCTTTGCCCCCCACATTCGCCCCACCACTTTGTTCGAACGTTCTTTTTAATAACCCGCTCATTCCAGTTTTTCTTCCACAATAAAAGTCCACGCTTCATCCGCCGTCTCAAAGTAGTGGTGCCTCCCTCGATATGTGACCCACAGTCTTGCCGGTTGCAGCATTCCAAATTTTATCTTCTTTTTATGAAGCACCGCCTTGGCCCGATTAAAGCTCGCCCTCCTTCTCGCCACCTCCGCACTTCAGTCTTGATAAACGCGGATCACCGCGTTCTCCCATTTACTGCTCCGAGTTTTCTTCGCCCATCTAAGGGCCATTTCTCTATCCTTAAAACGGAGGAATCTCACCACTATGGCTCTGGGAATTTCTCCTGCTCTCGGTCCTCGCGCCATCACTCGGTATGCTCCCTCCACCTCCAACGGACCCGCCGGGGCCTCCGCTCCCATTAACGAGTGCAGCATCGTGCTCACATATGCCCCGACGTCCGCTCCCTCCACACCTTCAGGAAGACAAAGAATCCTCAGGTTGTTCCTCCTTGCGTTGTTTTCCAGTGCCTCCAACCTTTCCACACATCGTTTCTGATGTGCCTCCTGCGTCTCCGTCTTCACCACCAGGCCCTGTATATCGTCCTCATTCTCGGCTGCCTTTGCCTTCACGACCCGAAGCTCCCGCTCCTGGGTCTTTTGTTCCTCCTTTAGCCCTTCGATCGCCTGTAGTATCGGGGCCAACAGCTCTTTCTTCATTTCCTTTTTGATCTCTTCCACACAGCATTTCAAGAACTCTTGTTGTTCAGGGCCCCATGTTAAACTGCCACCTTCCGACGCCATCTTGGTTTTTGCTTGCCTTCCTTGCCGCTGTTCTAAAGGATCCACTGCAATCTGGCCACTCTCTCCTCCTTTTTCCATCCGTATCCAGAGGGGATTCCCTTCTGGTTTACCGCACAGTGTTTTTAGCCGTCAAAATTGCCGTTGGGGCTCCTATCAAGAGCCCAAAAGTCCGTTTCACAGGGAGCTGCCGAAACGTGCGACTCAGCTGGTCATCGCCGCACCCGGAAGTCCTATTTAGCTTTTTAAAGCCTCAGTTTCGTTCACTACTCGTCTCGTGTTGATTGATGGCACATCAATTAACATAACGGGCGGGATTCTCCGGTCCCCCAGATGCGTGTTTCTCGGAGGCGCGCCGCTCGCTGGCAGCGGGATTCTCTACACCGTCCTCCTGCTTGTCAATGGGATTTCCCATTGAAGCCACCCCACGCCGCCAGGAATCCCGCGGGTGGGCGTGTGTTGCCGGCAGGAAAAGAGAATCCTAACGGCCGGAGAATTCCGCCCGATGTTTTGTCTCCTCAGCGAGGTGAATATGTGGAGTAGATAGTTACTAATTCCATCTCAAATCAGTTCAAATAATACACAGCTGCGTGAATATCTGCATAGGAACAAAAATAAGAGAAATTTTCACTGTGAAACTGAGATAGTTCCTAACCTGTTGAAAACATGGAAATATACCGAGCCCAGGAATCTCCTCAGAATTCCTCCCTTTCTTTCCATACCAGTGAAGTTAGAATGAGATAACAGGAACCCACTCCTCTGAGGAGAATGTAGGCCCCATTCTTTAACTTATTTAGCCATTTGTGTTGTGGTTGTGCTTTTTGGGGGTTTCCTGTCAAATGAATGTTTTAAAAAGAATTCAAGGCAAATATAATCACTTTACTCACCTTTTTAAAATGAACATTCAACTCAAATAGTATTAAATATCATTCATTGTGTTGCATATTATCCTGAGCTATACATTCCTCTATTACTTTGAAAGACATTCAGGGACAAATAGTTGACAGAAAACTATCAGTTGTTAAAATCATCAATGACTTTTATCAGGTTAATTAAATCAGAACGTTTAAGTAGACTTTGTGCACTGAGAGTATTTCTGTAATGGTTCCATGATCTTGTTCTTTTTCGTCTTCATCCTTTGAGGTTCCCATGTTCATCACCTGGGATGTTTGGTAGGATTTCAGTGGGTACCGAGGTACCTGCTAATGCCGATCTGTACCCAGGAGGTCAGGATGCCATGGGTCCTTTGGGTGAGTCGCTGCGACTCGAGGTTTCCTCTCCTTGCGTTTTCTTTCTGCCTCTTTCTTTGAGCTTTTGCTTTCGAAGGAGGCTGCACCATTTTTAATTGGTTGCGCCAACTGCTGTCACCTTCTCCAAGGGCACGAAGCCGATATCAAAACTCTAAGGTGAAGCTTCTGAGTCGCCCAGGATTTCTACCTTTGACCGACATGAGAGCTCACCCCATTCTCACGCTCTTCATTGAAGATTCGCTTTGATGAGAGAGTGTCAGGCATTCTGGCTGCATGACCAGCCCAACTCAGCAATTACTGTCTATGAGATGCGTGGCACGACGGCTTGGGCGAGTATCTCTGTGCCTGCTTGTCAGAAGCTTCCGGTGGCAGCTCAAGTGAAAAAGTGGCAGAGTTTCTTGGTATGAGGCTGATGCACAGACCATCATGCGTAGAACAGATTGGGTATGACAATTGACCGATAGACAGACTTACATATCGCAGACTGACGTTCAAAATTAACCATAGGCTACACTTGTTATGGCAGTGCTGAGACACCACTCCATGCATTGAACCTTAGTCTGCGTTCTCCTTGTGTCTGCGTGGGTTTCCTCCGGGTGCTCCGGTTTCCTCCCACAAGTCCCGAAAGGCGTACTGTTAGGTGAATTGGACATTCTGAAATCTCCCTCAGTGTACCCGAACAGGCGCCGGAATGTGGCGACTAGGGGCTTTTCACAGTAACTTCATTGCAGTGTTAATGTAAGCCTATTTGTAACAATAAAGATTATTACAAAAAAAGGATGACTCCTGCACTTTGTTGCTAAAGAAACTCCATCTGCTGGATATTCCAGATCACTACAATGAATGGAACAAACATTGAAAGCGTAACAAATTTTTGAAATAATGTAACCTTCCCAAGAGCCGGTGCAGACTCGATGGGCCGAATGGCCTCCTTCTGCACTGTAAGTTCTATGAACCTAATTTGCTAAAAAGCATATGCTATTCCAGGCTCTGGGCATGATTTCATTATGACTTGATCCACAATAATATGCAGGAAATGCTCATTAAAATCTGCAGTATAAGGGCGGTATGTGGCAAAGTGGTTAGCACTGGGACTATGGCACTGAGGATCCGGGTTCGAATCCCGGCCCTGGATCACTGTCCATGTGGAGTTTGCACATTCTCCCCGTGTTTGCGTGGGTTTCACCCCCACAACCCAAAGATGTGCAGGTTAGGTGGATTGGCCACGCTAAATTGCCCTTTAATTGGAAAAAAAATAATTGGGGACTCTAAATTTCTAAAAAGAAAATCTGCGGTATAAATGGCATCTAATATTTCAATGTTAAGTAAACATGGACTCACTAATGAGAAAGACTGTGATTGAAAAATACCAGGAAAAAAGTAGCAAGGTCTTGCGTGGGGTAGCCGAAGAATTTTGACTGTTGCATGCAGGAGTCCTGGGCCTGTGATGAAACGTGTGATTGGTTTGGTCTATTTGCTGGACTTTGTAATTCTGAAATCAACTTCAGAACAGGCCTTTCCCCAGTCAATGGTTGGAATATATTACACTAGCGGATTTCTCCCTAATAGAAGTCCGCAATGAAGGTTAACTTGCCCTGTGAATGGCGTTTCCTGTGAGCTAAGATGGAATGGTGACAGATATGAATGGGGAGGTCAGGCAAGGAAGCAGCAGAGTGAGAGATCCAAAAACATCCTTTTTTAAACACATGGCTGCTTCGTTTATATAAAGCAGAGCGTGTAAGTGACATCTCCATAGGAACTGTATTTTTGCTTTCTATTCCCTACCCTAAATCTTTTCGGTTTGCTTTTACATATTCCAACAATGAGAAATATGCTATGTAGGGCTGTAATGGTGTTTTGCTTTCAGATCTGCTCTAACCAGTGTTACTGAATGCTTCCACTATGTGTGAATGGTTCCTGAACAGTAACAGTACATGGGAGCTTGCGATAGAAACAAACCATCTTCTGCTTTCTACCTTCCCCTCCCATAGTTCTGTCTGCACTGCCCACCTGGGCAGGGCAGGTACTGGGAATTGAAGCAGACTGATGCTCTGTAACCAGGCACTGAAAATTGTGTGGCATTAGCCTTGTGAGAACCACCCTCCGACTTTCCCTACCTCCCTCTCCGTTTGTTCCATTCAAAGGAAGAAGCTTTGATCATTGATCTGCACTTGCAGACTACCACATTTCTTTGGCAGGCACATGAAAATCAGCTGTAAATCTGAAAATTTGAATGGAACAAATGTTTATTACAGTGAAATGGCCGCTGGTAAAAGGTACTTTACTGAGCTTTACTTACTTGCGTTATCTAACTGCCACTATAAAGTTCAACGCCTTTCTTCATTCTTCAAATGCTTTATTTCTGAGAACTCCCTCCATCTGGGACTATTGCATTATCCATAATTATCTGTGTGAACCTGATGTTGTCTTCTTGTTATTGACACGACTGAGCCCACACACGAAACATTGCAGACATTTTGTCTGAAAAATATAATTGAAAAAGGTGATATTTTAATATAATCCCTGGGGTTTTGTGTTTTAAATGTTCAATGTTGACAGTTAAATGCTTGTTCTGACATAAACTGAGCCCATGACATGCTTACAGTACTGAAATTACACCCAAAAGCAGTTAAGGATATGATCCTATCTATCTTCAGCAGCAGCTGAATGCAGAGTGATTTTCTAGCCATGCACTGTCAGTTCAATTTGACATTGTAAGCTTCCACAAGCTTTTAGATATAAATGAATCGTATCAGCAAGGCGTTATATTTTACAATCATTTCTATTTATTTTACATGAGTATTCTGCTTCTCCTCTGGAACAACATTTCTCTTTAATTCTATTCCAGAACTTGATTGTGGCACATAACTTAAACAACTAGATCCATTTTGGTAACGGTATGTTAATTATAATATCTATGATGGTCTGTACTGGAGTGCTGCTTTGGGTTGCAATAAAGTGCTTAAGTTGGAGTTTGGTGACTGAGGGAGTTCGGTGACGAGGGAATGAGGTGATCTTTCGTTTTCAATTTTCCCTCAGAAAGAAGAGTGGCTTCCCTGGTAAGTAGGACCTGGTGAGTATTTCTACTGGGTGTGACCTACTCTTGCTCATACTTTCTATGTCTATGTTTCTATATTGTTAGGATACATGGGAACACAGTGTCTGACGGTACACTTCAGGCCTTCCGTGACTGGTGGGTAACACGGAGGCTGGCGTGCATCATCACCCCCGGGAATTATATTTTGTTTTAAGTTTCCTTTACATGTTTTGTTTTAGTTACAGTACCCCAGCAGAGCCTGTCACTCCCTTTCATTTTTTACTAAATTTATTGATTTTTGATTTATATTAAAAAGAATATAGATAGGGAATACCTATCTAGGCAATGGTCAGTTGAGGGAGGCGTCTGACCCAACTGTCTACCCCTCTACCACAGTCATATTTGTGGCCAGGTGGCCCTGGAGAGGGGCCACACGGTATCCACTGGTGCACTTGAGGCCTTCCTGATCAGTGGGCCCAACAGGGGCTGGGGCGCATCATCACTGCTGGAAATTATATTTTGGTTTATTTAACTAAGTTTCCTTCGATGTTTTGTTTTAGTTACAGTGCCTCACCAAGGCTGTCACTCCCCCCCACCCCCACCTCATTAGTTTTTTTTTGGTTTATTTCTGTCTATTTTAAAGAGTACAAATGGCGGGTGGCTGGGGAAGAGGGCTATGAGACTGAACAAAGTTAATAAACTCCATCAATTCCGAAAATCTCTATGTCTTGGCTCAGATCCTGTTAAATCACTTGAAAATCGCTGATTGTCACAAGTAGGCTTCAAATGAGGATGCTGTGAAAAGCCCCTAGTCGCCACATTCCGGTGGCCTGTTCGGGGAGGCTGGTACGGGAATTGAACCGTGCTGCTGGCCTGCCTTCGTCTGCTTCAAAAGCCAGCTATTTAGCCCTGTGCTAAACTTTGTGCTTATTAGGGCGTCAGGTAAACTGAAAATCTGCTTTCTGAATCAAGATAAAATGAGACAGAGGCAAATTAACCAGCCATGAAGTAGCGAAAATGTAATACATGCAAGATGCTCAGTCTCAGCTTCCATAAATTGTTTCTGAGCGGTTTAATCTATTTGCCCGACTTTGGTAAGGATATAAATTGGTCAATTTCACATGCAATTGAGTAATTCTGAAAGAACTCTTCCCTTTTTGTTTATTTTGTGTTTCCTGCACTGTAGGTCCCTGCTTGCCATGTCCCAGCTGTTCACCAAGGCTTTGCTACATTCAACAGCTGATTTTGCTCCTCACCCTGTGCAGAGAGACCTGGCATTCACCATCTTAACTGTTGTAAACCCCAGGCATAATTGGCATGTGCTGCCATTCAATCGGCACAGTGCCCATGGGAATATCAGAAAGCTGCGTCTCTATGGTCTTACCTATCCTCATTTACCATTTTATTTTGATTTAATCCATTAGAATCATGGTTGCTAAAAAATGCCTTCTGCTGTCTTGCAATTGTGCTTCAAAAGCCTTTTTCCTCGGATGGTGATGTCGAGTACGAGGGGACATAGCGTTAAATTGAGGGGAGATAGATATAAGACAGATGTCAGAGGTAGGTTCTTTACTCAGAGTAGTAGGGTGTGGAATGCCCTGCCTGCAACAGTAGTGGACTCGCCAACACTAAGGGCATTCAAATGGTCATTGGATAGACATATGGACGATAAGGGAATAGTGCAGATGGGCTTTAGAGTGGTTTCACAGGTCGGTGCAACATCGAGGGCAGAAGGGCCTGTACTGCGCTGTAATGTTCTATGTTCTATAAAAGGAAAAAAATAGCAAAGTTAATTCTCCAAATCAAGCATAATGACTACTGATTAACTCTCTGTGAGCACCATCTGAGGAAGTCACCATTGGCTCAATTGGTAGCACTCCAGCCTCAGAAGATTGTGATTCAAGCTCCAGTAATAGAGCCACTTGCAGCGTAGAAAGAGGCCATTCAGCCCATTGAGTCTATGCTGGCTCTCCGTAGACAAGTCTAGTCAGTCCCATTACCTTGCTCAGTCCATGTACCCCTGCAAGGTTATTTCCTACAAAGTTCCCATCCAATTTCCTTTTGAATTCATTGATTGTGGGTGGAATTTACCGGCTTCGTCGCACCCGATTTCATGATGCGACGAGACTGTTGAATCTCGCGAGAGGCCTCTCGCAAGATTAGTCATAGAATTAATCACAGAATTTCCAGTGCAGAAAGATGCCATTCGGCCCATCGAGTCTGCACCGGCCCTTTGAAAGAGCAGCTTTCTTAAGGCCAGCTCCACCCAATCCCCGTAACCCAGTAACCCCACCTACCCTTTGTGGACACTAAGGGGCAATTTAGCATGGGCAATCCACCTAACCTGCAAATCTTTGGACTGTGGGAGGAAACCGGTGCACCCGGAGGAAACCCACGCAGACACAGGGAGAACGTGCAAACTCCACAAAGAAAGTCACCCAAGGCCAGAATTGAACACGGGTCCCTGGCGTTGTGAGGCAGCAGTGCTAACTACCGTGCCGCCCTACGCTTCAGACGTTTTGCGAGATTCCACTGAACTATCAAAGGCCACGGGACGTGGAAAGCAGCAGGCTGCCTCCACCTCTGATGTGCATCCTGAGGACACAGCTAGATGCAGCACGAGACCACGGAAGATCAAGAAGAGTGAGGAGCACCGACTGGGCTCTGGGGGTGGTCACTATCTGTCACTCGGATCAAGGGGAATCTGTCACAGTGAAATGTTCACTATTAAAATACGTCACGCCTCGTACATGTGAAGCCTCTGTCACGTTAATCTTCACCACGAGCCTGTCCACACCCCCGTCCCATGTTGCCCTCCACTCCCCCCACGCGCCTGCCCCCCCCGGTCACAGTGGTCCAGATGCAGACCCCGCTCAGAGGGTGGGAGTGAGCACGCAGTCAGCAGAAAGACAGGAGTCAGACTTTAACATGAACGGAAGAGCTTCATGAGAGTTATCATCACTCTCCTGCCTTGTATGGTGACCCACTGATAGTGCCAACACAACCCATCACCCTGGAGTGATGTTATACAGACCCTTGGAAAGGGATACAGGGTGGTGCGGAGGGAGTGTGTGATGGTGGGGAGGGGAATTGGGGGGGAAATGGGGGAGGGTGGGAGGTTTTGGGGGGAAGGGAATGGGGGGAGGCATATGGGGAGAGGGCACGGGATGTGGGCAGAGAACGGGAGGGGGGAATTGGGGGAGGAGCATGAGGAGGAGGGAGGAAAATGGGGGTGCGCAGGGGGATTGGGAGGGAGGGAAAGATGGGGTGAAGGAAATGGTGGGAAAGGGTTAGCCTCATCCAAGGAAAATTTGGAGACGATGAGAGCCTCCCTGGTCATCCTGGCATGTCAGACCTTCGCTGCCGCCTGTCCTCCATCCGGCTCCGCCTCAGGCTCATCCTTCTGCCCCTCCTGGATCGCTTTATCCTCCTCGGACAAGGTCACATGTCCCTCCACCTCCTTCTGCTCTTTCTCCTCCAGCGTGTAGCTCCACTGCTGTGCCAGATTGTGGAGGGCACAGCAGACCACCACAAAGTGGGAGACCCTCTGAGGGGCGAACTGCAAGGCACCGCCAGAAGGGTCACGGCATTGGAACCGCATCTTGAGCAGCCCGATGCACTGCTCAATAACAGCATGAGTGGCAGCATGGCCTCATTATAACATATCTCCTCCTCGGTCTCAGGCCTCTGCACCAGCGCCATTAAGTATGAGCTCAGTGGGTCCTTTGTCCCCCACGAGCCAATCCATCATCCTGGGGTGGTCCTCAAGAACATCGGAGATCTCCGAGTGCCCCAGGTTGTATCTGTCAGGCATGATCCTGACAATGGCAGCAAATCCTGCAGCCTGGGCATCTTGGTGGGTCTGGTCCAGCTCCAAGGTGATGTAGTCTGATGCCTGGGCACACAGAGCATCCGTCACCTCCCGGATGCACCTGTGGGATATCCTGGAATGATCCGTTTTGGTAAATGTTTAGGGTTACAGTGACCTTCTGAACCACCGAGAGTGGGTGTCCCCCTCCTCCATTGGGTGCGATGGAACTCCTCGGGTAGATTAGATCCCAACGCCTAATCGGGTAGATTAGGTGAGCTGCATATTAGAGTGAGATTAGCTACTCACTCTAATATGCAGATTTGCCAAATACTGATACCGACCACAATGAGCAGGATCCAAATCGCGACATCTCGCGAGATCCCGTTAGATTCATTCATTTCATTTCATTTCATTCATCTCACTAGACGTGGCGAACCGGGGAAATCCGGGCAGAGTCCTCCCTGGCAATCTACTAGCCACTTCGCGACCCCGTCTGGGCAGGATGAGGTCAGTAGATCGCGACCTTAGGATTTTTGTTCGGCAATGGGGAACTGGTGCAAGTTGGCACTGCAAGGTTGGCACTGCAAGGATACCAGTTTGGCACTGCAGGGTGGCACTGCCAGTGTTCCAGGTTGACACTGCCAGTGTTCCAGATTGACACTGCCAGGCAGGCACTGTCAGGGTGAAGGTTGGCACTGCAAGGGTGGCACTGTCAGGGTGGCACTGCATGTTCCAGGTTGACACTGCCAGGGTACAGGTTGGCACTGCAAGGTTGGCACTGCCAGGCTGTCCGCTACTTGTCTCCGACCACCCGAGGGATCCAATGGCCTCTGAGCCCCTTGGCATGGCCATCAGGTCTGGTTTCCATTTCTGGAGACCAGTACTAATTCACATCGGTGTGGGCCTCGTCGGTGAGGTCAGTGAATCCTGGAAGCCGGGAGACTGAGGCCTTGAGCAGGCTGCGCATATTTAAATGAGCCTAATGAATCATTTAAATACGCTAATCTGGATCACGCCCAGTGAGGCGCTCAATGCGAAATCCGTTGTTGGCCTCTCCGCTAAGAACCTGGCATAATGGGATCGAAACCAGGTGCAACGTGGTGGCAAAACCACGCCTGGCATCTCGTTTAAAATGATTAAAATTTACATTTTGTTGAATTCAAAGGAGGAATCTCCTTGAATTGCCAGGAAACCTGGAAAGTTCCTCTTCCTTTCTAATGCCTTCAGGAAATGTAAATGGGTCCTGCAATCCTGGGATTGAAAATAGATTCTCATCCGGACCGATTAACCGAGCAGCACCTCCAGAGAAAGATGCATCTCACTTGTTGGACTAACAAGGTATCTGGAGAGAGGTATAGTGTCAGCTGTAAGAGTCATTCCTGTTATCTCCTTTGTTCCCATTTATTTTATTTTATTATTTTTGATCCATGGACCCAACGGGTTGTGCCTTTAAGCAGAAGACTCAAAGTTGAAACAGCCTGTGTGCCAGGACACTGTGTTCCCAGGTTTTGTATTTTGGAAAGGAGAAGCCACTGTCTTTGGCATCAAGTGGATCTTAGGAACCAGGTTTGGAGGGAGTCGATTCAATTGGTTAACTGGCAACCTGTGGGTTGACCGAGGACAGTGTTCTGCCTGACAATGGTCAGTGATTGGTTCCTGCATGATACTTTCTACAGAACTGGGCAGAAGAGTTTAGGCCTTGGAAGGGAAAGAAACGCACGTATTCTCTCTCTTCTGCTTACTGAAGCGAAAGAACTGCTGTACTGTTGACAAAGCAGTGAGTGCCCGGCACCTCCTTTGCTGTAACCTGAATTGATCCTGAAGCTACAGAGCAAGTAGACAATCTTGCCAGAGAAAACCATCTCAAGCCTAGAAGGAAGAAGTACCAGAACGAAAGCCTGAACTTCAGAAAGACATTGACTGGAAGTCATCCCTGTGCATCAAAGATCCTTATCCTTTTATTTTTATTCATATTTTCTTTCCCTTTCCACCACCCTTTCCTCTCTGTGTTGTTTGTCTGTTTGTGTGTGTGTAGAGAGAGTTCGGGAAGTTAGGAAGGGGGGGGGGGGGGGGGGGTTGGGAAAGGGGTATTAGATAGTCAGTTACATTTTCTGTCTGTTTAGTAATAATACTGTACATAATAAAAGGTTACTTGTGTTTTAAAGTTACAAACCTGCTGACAGCGGTTTATTGGGCTCAATTAAGGACCTCGGGTATTTTAAATAAAATCTGATTTCACCTGCGTTGCAGCTCCGGGTCAATTGGGGCTGGATTTGACTGCGCACTAGCCCAGGGTGTCGTGACACTGACTTGTCAAACATCAGAAAGACAAAATTTAGCTTCAGCTGCCTCTGCCTGAAAATCTGCTCGCCTTCCAAACTTTGGCCCTGTCCATAAGCGAGTGCTATCTACTATGAGGTACAGAAACCAGGTGCAGTTGCTGCAAAGACAAAAGACAGCTGTGATCAGGTGTTCTTGCCATTGTGCTTGTGTACCAAAGCTCGCATTTAAAGCGGAACGCACTTCCAGTTTGATTATTTACGACACAGCCAAACACATTATGAGCAAACCCCATTGGACATGTAGCACCTTACACATTTTTGAATCAGGAAGATCTCCTGACTAATATTTATCAGTCAAACAACATCACAAGAAACAGATAATTCTGGTCTTTTATAGCATTGCGATTTGTGAGATCTGGCTGCCATACTTACCTTGAAAGTAAAAGTGATTACACTTCAAAAAGATTCTCCGATTAAGAACCGTCTTGAGAATGTGAAAACCGTTCTTCAATATAGGTGAATGAAAGTTTGTTTTTCTTTCTTCAGTCCTTCTGAACAAAAGTTGCTCAATTTTGAATCTTTTTATAGAACATGGACCATAGAACAGACAGTGCAGAAGGAGGCCATTCAGCCCATCAAGTCTGCACTGACCCACTTAAGTCCTCAGTTCAACCCTATCCCCTTAACCCAATAACCCCTCCTAACCTTTTTTTTTTTGGAGACTAAGGGCAATTTAGCATGGCCAATCCACCTAACCTGCACGTCTTTGGACTGTGGGAGGAAACCGGAGCATCGGGAGGAAACCCATGCAGACACGAGGAGAACGTGCAGACTCCGCACAGACAGTGACCCAGCGGGGAATCAAACCTGGGACCCTGGCGCTGTGAAGCCACAGTGCTAACCACTATGCTACCATGCTGCCCTTATACTTTGTAGAATAGACCTAAAATGGGTCCCATATGGTACTTTCCCCTTTCCTTTCTTCAGGGTAACATTTGGAGATCTACACATCATAACAAAGTTAAATTTTTAATAGCTCCTCCCTTTTGAAAAGTGTATTTGTGATTTACATTAATGTGATGCAAGTTTTCAAATATATATCCCATTCCCTTTTGAAATTGATTTTCAAATCTGCTTCCGCCACCCATTCAGGCAGTTCATTCTAGATCCCGACAACTCGAGTTGTGCTACTGATTGCCACCCTGAGGGCTGACCTGTATTAACCTAGGAATGTAAAACACTGCCTCGGAATGCCAAGTCCCAAGTTGCAATGGACAACGAATGGCTCCTGAAGTGCACGCGTGTGTATCCCAAAAGGAGTGCCACCCCGACTTGCTCAATAACTTGGTACCTTTTATCAGATGTTATCCAGACTCCAGAACTTATTAATTGTCCTTAAAGATTGAATGCTTTTCACAAATCAACACAGCAGGAGCTCCCCTTCTGTTTGCTTTAATAATCTGGGAGTGCTTTTTTTTGTGAAAACATTTGGGATTTTACAGTTTCAATGGTATTATTCTGCCCAACAGCCCATAAAATAATGAAACGTTCACAGCTTTGACTTTTAAAACAGTGAGTGATCCCAAGAGCACATGCTATTATGATCTGACTATTAAATAACTTCAATAGGAGTGTAGGGAATAGAGCTGGAAGATAAGAAAACTAAAGTACATATTCATTTTATGAATGTACCAGATGTTATATGCCTGGGCGTAGATCGGGTGATCTTTCCGAGGGCCGGTGCAGACTTGATGGGCCAAAAGGCCTCCTTCTGCACTGTGGGGATTCTATGATTCTATGTTTATAAATAGACCAGTCGACGTTACTAGATCTCCTATTGTGTGAAAAAGCTGCGTTATAAAAGCTGCTTTTTGAGTTTGTGCTGCTCTATTTTCACAAGGGCAAGATGAACAAAATTACTTAATCCAGTTTTGATTTTATTCCTGGTCACTTTGGGGTCAGTTTGTCGCAAAAGTGATGCACACAATTCTGATGATTTAATTTTCACTGCAGAAGTGCAGATGAGAAATCTGCAGAGATAAGGCCCACGTGTAAGCAGGTGAATTTTCAACTCATCACATCTACTGCAACTTTTGCCCGTCGATGATTTCAGAGCAACTGGACCTGCTTGAGAATTTCCCCCTTAGGGTGTCCCAAGTTGGCTCCATTCTCAGTTTCAAGTAACAGGTTGTGGAATGTACTTCAAATTTTGCAAGACATAGGGAAAGCCAACCAGATTCCAAAAGGTCACAAAGCATTACCCCCCCCCCCCCCTCCCACGCCACCCCCCCCCCCCCCCCCCCCCCTGGCCCATTTTGACATCCTGAGAAATTAGATTTGTGCTGTTGTAGGGTACAAGCTACAATTCACCTCTTACGCATTTTACTTACATGGAAAGAGCATTTCCACTCACTTTTTAATTTATCTTCTGCAATTGTCCAAAAAGCACCAGTGAGAGAGGACCACAATGGACCATTTACTATAAACGTTGTCATGTGAGAATACCTTTAAGAAATGGGTGTTTATTACTGCAGTGATGTCAGAGAGTGGGTGGAGCTGGGCTGTCTGTCAGCTTTTAGTTTCACTTTGAGAAAAAGCTTGGGTGTGTCTGTGTTTTTTTTTTTGGTTTCGTTTCAGTGTTGCAGTCAGCCACAGAAGGTGCAATGTTGTTCCCTCTGCCATGTAAAGACTGTCTCTTGATCATTTGGTGAATTCAGAGTGATATCTGTTCTCAGTAGTGAATTTAAACCTGATGTGCTTCTGTTAAAAGTTTTTTTTAATGTCTTATGGATGTTAAAAGGAAAGTTTAAGGATTACTTAGTGTTGTATTCTTTGGGGGTTGTATTTGAATTGATGGTTGCTAAGATGTTCACTGTATGTTTTTAAAAAGGTTAACTTGAGTTCATAGAATAAACATTGTTTTGCTTTTAAAAAATACTGTTAGATTAAAGCTGCACCACACCTGTAGTGGGCCGTGTGCTCCCCATACCACAATCTATTAAAAGTTGTGGGTCAGGTGAACTCCATGATACACTTTGGGGTTCTCTAAACCCTGGTCCATAACAAAGTAAATGGAAAGCAGTAAAGTGATATGTTTTTATTTGCTAGTAGCCTTGTTTGAAATCCGAAACTGATCTGCAGGATGGTGGTTTGCTAGGTCCAGCCTCGCATTATGAGATGGCCCATCAGGCTGATGCCACGCAGCAAACTGGACTTTTACTACAGCTTATGATCATAGTAGATCCACCATGGACCCGAGTTCGATTCCGACCGAGGGTGACTGTCTGTGTGGAGTTTGTACATTCTCCCCATGTCTGCGTGGGTTTCCTCCGGGAGCTCTGGTTTCCTCCCACAGTGCAAGGATATGCAGGGGATTGACCATCCAGCAGAGGGCAGCAGAGCAGAGCCACTGATTGGCTGTTGAGGGGAAAATTTGCATCAGTGCATTGCGGTCACTGTATCCAGAAGGTGTACCTGAGCAAGACCCCCTCCATGTTCAAGTGAAGGCAAGCATCCAGCAGAGGGCAGCAGAGCGGAGCCGCTGATTGGCTGTTGCGGGGAGAATTTGCATTAGTGTATTGCGGTCACTGTATCCAGAAGGTGTACCTGAGCAAGATAGCCTCCGTGTTCAAGTGAAGGCAAGCATCCAGCAGAGGGCAGCAGAGCGGAGATGCTGATTGGCTGTTGTGGGGAAAATTTGCATCAGTGCATTGCGGTCACTGTATCCAGAAGGTGTACCTGAGCAAGACACCCTCCATGTTCAAGTGAAGGCAAGCATCCAGCAGAGTGGAGCCGTTGATTGGCTGGTGTGGGGAAAATTTGCATCAGTGCATTGCGGTCACTGTATCCAGAAGGTGTACCTGAGCAAGACACCCTCCGTGTTCAAGTGAAGGCAAGCATCCAGCAGAGGGCAGCAGAGCAGAGCCGCTGATTGGCTGTTGCGGGGAAGATTTGCATCAGTGCATTGCGGTCACGGTATCCAGAAGGTGGTTTGTGGAGGAGCCGTTGTCAAGTGACAGTTAAACCCCAAACACTTCTTCAATGTTTCCCTCCCTACCTCCTCCTCTAACCAAAAAACAATTACTGTAAGGAACCCAGCCGAGTAAAGATCAAATGGGAGGCTCGCGGCAGGTAGAAGTAGAAAGAAGTTGAACCGTGACATCACAGCCAGCAGTTAAGTGATTGGCTTGTGACTGGTAAGTAGTTTTTCTTTTCCCTGAGGTGTGTTGATAAGGTAAGGTTTTTCTACTTCCATTTTTTTTTTTATTGATTGGTAACAATTTTTCTTTTTTTTTCATTTATCTATTATTTGATATTATAGTTGGACTAAGTTAAGCTTAAGATTAAAAATGGCAGGAGATCTCAGACCTTTGTTATGCTCCTCGTGCTCAATGTGGGAGCTCAGGGACGTGGCTGATGTCGCTGGCTCCTTCACATGTGGGAAGTGTGTCCAGCTGCAGCTCTTGTTAGACTGCATGACGGCTCTGGAGCTGTGGATGGACTCACTTTGGAGCATCCGCGATGCTGAGGAGGTCGTGGATAGCACGTTTAGCGAATTGGTCACATCACAGGTTAGGATTGCTGAGGGAGAAAGGGAATGGGTGGCCAAAAGGCAGAGAAAAAGCAGGGAGGCAGTGCATGTGTCCCCTGCGGTCCTCTCCCTCGAAAACAGGTATACCGTTTTGGATACTGTTGGGGGAGATGGCTCACCAGGGGAAGGCAGCAGTAGCCAGGTTCATGGCACCATGGCTGGCTCTGCTGTACAGAAGGGTGGGAAAAAGAGTGGAAGGGCTATAGTCATAGGGGATTCAATTGTAAGGGGAGTAGATAGGCGGTTCTGTGGTCGAAAACGAGACTCCCGAATGGTATGTTGCCTCCCAGGTGCACGGGTCAGGGATGTCTCAGATCGGCTGCAGACCATTCTGAAGGGGAGGGTGAACAGCCAGTTGTCGTGGTGCATATAGGCACCAATGATATAGGTAAAAAACGGGATGAGGTCCTACAAGCAGAATTTAGGGAGTTAGGGGCCAAGTTAAAAAGTCGGACCTCAGAGGTAGTAATCTCAGGATTGCTACCAAGCCACGTGGTAGTCAGAGTAGAAATGAAAGAATAGGCAGGATGAATGCGCGGTTTGAGAGATGGTGCAGGAGGGAGGGGTTCAGATTTTTGGGACATTGGTACCGGTTCTGGGGAGGTGGGACTACTACAAATTGGACGGTCTACACCTGGGCTGGACTGGAACCAATGTCCTTGGGGGTGCTTTTGCTAACGCTATTGGGGAGGGTTTAAACTAATGTGGCAGAGGGGTGGGAACCAAATGAGGAGGTTAGTGGACAGTAAGGAGGTAGTAACTAAAGCCTGTAAGGAACTAGATCATGAAGTCAGCGTGATTAAGGGGAAGAGTAGGCAGGGAGCAGGTGATGAACGCAAAGGGACTGGTGGTCTGAGGTGCATTTGTTTTAATGCACGAAGTGTAGTAGGTAAGGCAGATGAACATAGGGCTTGGATTAGTACCTGGGAGTATGATGTTATTGCTATTACTGAGACTTGGTTGAGGGAAGGGCATGATTGGCAACTAAATATCCCAGGATATCGATGCTTCAGGCGGGATAGAGAGGGAGGTAAAAGGGGTGGAGGAGTTGCATTACTAGTCAGAGAGGATAGTGCTGAAGGAGGGCACTATGGAGGACTCGAGCAGTGAGGCAATATGGGCAGAGCTCAGAAATAGGAAGGGCGCGGTAACAATGTTGGGGCTGTACTGCAGACCTCCCAACAGCGAGCGTGAAATAGAGGTACAAATATGTAAACAGATTATGGAAAGGTGTAGGAGCAACAGGGTGGTGGTGATAGGAGATTTTAATTTTTCCAACATTGACTGGGACACACTTAGTGTCAGAGGTCTAGATGGAGCAGAATTTGTAAGGAGCATCCAGGAGGGTTTTCTCGAGCAGTATGTAAATAGTCCAACTCGGGAAGGGGCCATACTGGACCTGGTGTTGGGGAATGAGCATGGCCAGGAGGTTGAAGTTTCAGTCGGGGATTACTTTGGGAATAGTGATCATAATTCCGTAAGTTTTAGAATACTCATGGACAAAGATGAGAGTGGTCCTAAAGGAAGAGTGCTAAATTGGGGGAAGGCCAACTATACCAAAATTCGGCAGGAGCTGGAGAATGTGGATTGGGAGCAGCTGTTTGAAGGTAAATCCACATTTGATATCATAGAATTTACAGTGCAGAAGGAGGCCATTCGGCCCATCGAGTCTGCACCGGCTCTTGGAAAGAGCACCCTACCCAAAGTCAACACCTCCACCCTATCCCAATAACCCAGTAACCCCACCCAACACTAAGGGCAATTTTGGACACTAAGGGCAATTTATCATGGCCAATCCACCTAACCTGCACATCTTTGGACTGTGGGAGGAAACCGGAGCACCCGGAGGAAACCCACACACACACGGGGAGGACGTGCAGACTCCGCACAGACAGTGACCCAAGCTGGAATCGAACCTGGGACCCTGGAGCTGTGAAGCAATTGTGCTATCCACAAGGCTACCGTGCTGCCTCCCTCTCTATCCCGCCTGAAGCATTGATATCCTGGGATATTTAGTTGCCCTTCCCTCAACCAAGTCTCAGTAATAGCAATAACATCATACTCCCAGGTACTAATCCAAGCCCTATGTTCATCTGCCTTACCTACTACACTTTGTGCATTAAAACAAATGCACCTCAGATATGTGGGATGCTTTTAAAGAGAGGTTGATTAGAGTGCAGGACAGACATTTCCCTGTGAAAATGAGGGATAGAAGTGGCAAGGTTAGGGAACCATGGATGACAGGTGAAATTGTGAGACTAGCTAAGAGGAAAAAGGAAGCATACATAAGGTCTAAGCGACTGAAGATAGACGAAGTTTTGGAAGAATATCGGGAATGTAGGACCAATCTGAAATGAGGAATCAAGAGGTCTAAAAAGGGTCATGAAATATCTTTAGCAAACCCAGGGTTAAGGAAAATCCCAAAGCCTTTTATTCATATATAAGGAGCAAGAGGGTAACTAGAGAAAGGGTTGGCCCACTCAAGGACAAAGGAGAAAAGTTATTCGTGGAGTCAGAGAAAATGGGTGAAATTCTTAACGAGTACTTTGCATCGGTACTCACCAAGGACAGGGACATGACGGATGTTGAGGTTAGGAATAGATGTTTGATTACTCTAGGTCAAGTCGGCATAAGGAGGGAGGATGTGTTGGGTATTCTAAAAGGTATTAAGGTGGACAAGTCCCCAGGTCCGGATGGGATCTATCCCAGGTTACTGAGGGAAGTGAGAGAGGAAATAGCTGGGGCCTTAACAGATATCTTTGCAGCATCTTTGAACACAGATGAGGTACCAGAGGACTGGAGAATTGCTAATGTTGACCCCTTGCTTAAGAAGGGTAGCAGGGATAATCCAGGTAATTATAGACCGGTGAGCCTGACGTCAGTGGTAGGGAAGCTGCTGGAGAAGATACTGAGGGATAGGATCTATTCCCATCTGGAAGAAAATGGGCTTATCAGTGATAGGCAACATGGTTTTGTGCAGGGAAGGTCATGTCTTACCAACTTAATTGAATTATTTGAGAAAGTGACAAAGTTGATTGATGAGGGAAGGGCTGTAGATGTAATATACATGGACTTCATTAAGGCATTTGATAAGGTTCCCCATGGTAGGCGGATGGAGAAAGTGAAGTCTCATGGTGTCCAGGGTGTACTAGCTAGATGGATAAAGAACTGACTGGGCAACAGGAGACAGAGAGTAGTAGTGGAAGGGAGTGTCTCAAAATGGAGAACTGTGACCAGTGGTGTTCCACAGGGATCCGTGCTGGGACCACTGTTGTTTGTGATATACATAAATGATCTGGAGGAAGGTATAGGTGGTCTGATTAGCAAGTTTGCAGATGACACTAAGATTGGTGGAGTAGCAGATAGTGAAGGGGACTGTCAGAGAATACAGCAGAATATAGATAGATTGGAGAGTTGGGCGGAGAAATGGCAGATGGAGTTCAATCCGGGCAAATGCGAGGTGATGCATTTTGGAAGATCCAATTCAAGAGCGAACTATACAGTAAATGAAAAAGCCCTGGGGAAAATTGATGTACAGAGATCTGGGTGTTCAGGTCCATTGTACCCTGAAGGTGGCTGCGCAGGTCGATAGAGTGGTCAAGAAGGCATACAGCATGCTTTCCTTCATCGGAAGGGGTATTGAGTACAAGAGTTGGCAGGTCATGTTGCAGTTGTATAAGACTTTGGTTCGGCCACATTTGGAATACTGCATACAGTCCTGGTCGCCACATTACCAAAAGGATGTGGATGCTTTGGAGAAGGTGCAGAGGAGGTTCGTCAGGGTGTTGCCTGGTATGGGGGGCGCTAGCTATGAAGAGAGGTTGAGTAGATTAAGATTACTTTCATTAGAAAGACGGAGGTTGAGTGGGGACCTCATTGAGGTCTACAAAATGATGAGAGGTATAGACAGGGTGGATAGCAAGAAGCTTTTTCCCAGAGTGGGGGACTCAATTACTAGGAGTCACGAGTTCAAGGTGAGAGGGGAAAAGTTTAAGGGAGATATGCGTGGAAAGCTCTTTACGCAGAGGGTGGTGGGTGCTTGGAACGCATTGTCGGCGGAGGTGGTAGAGGCGGGCACGATAGCGTCATTTAAGATGTATCTAGACAGATACATAAATGGGCAGGGAGCAGAGGGATACAAATCCTTAGAAAATAGGCGACAGTTTTAGACACAAGGATCTGGATCGGTGCAGGCTTGGAGGGCCGAAGGGCCTGGTCCTGTGCTGTAATTTTTCTTTGTTCTTTGTTCAATTGCCACTTAGTGTTCAGGGATGTGCAGGTTGGTTTACAGGGATGGGGTGGGGCGGACAGGGAAGTGGGCATGGGTAGAGTGCTCATTCGAAGGGTCAGTGCAGACCCGATGGGCCGAATGGCCTCCTGCACTGTAGGGATTCTATGATTCTATGAGGCTAAAGGCAGTGAACCGTTGTGTGAATCTGAATAACCGGGAGCAGGAGATCAACAGCCATTCCTAATAACCCAATGCAGCATACAGTCCATTGCATTTGGGACCAATGCAATCTACAGCTAATGGTATTACTATGCCTGGCTGGAGAGTGCAACTGCGCTCAATGCATTAGATTTATCTTGTGACGTCACTAAGAAATTCCATTTAAGATCTGTATAATTGCTAAAGAAAATGAATTGGCAAGACAGGAATGGTGGACACTGAAATCTTACAGTGTGCCAACATGGCTTGTATCCAAGTTAGGGTTAAACAGAGATAGCTCTCGTCGACTGAACATGAATTTCAGACATGTGGCTCCCCCGATAGCATATATTACAACTACCCAATGACACAAAATATATTTAAGGGACATGATACTGAAATGTAATGGATGTGAATCAAGAAACCTAGCACAATCAAACCAGGGCAGCATGGTAGCACAAGGGCAGCACAGTGGTTAGCACAGTTGTCCCATCTCCAGGGTCCCAGATTCGATTCCTGGCATGGGTCACTGTCTGTGCAGAGTCTCCCATGTCTCTGTGGGTTTCCTCCGGGTGCTCCGGTTTCCTCCCATAGTCCAAAGATGTGCAGGTTAGGTGGATTGGCCATTCTAAATTGCCCTTAGTATCCAAAAAGGGTTAGGTGGGGTTATTGGGTAACAGGGAAAGAGTGGATAGGGTGGAGGCATGGGCTTTAGTAGGGTGCTCTTTCCAAAAGCCGGTGCAGACTCGATGAGCTGAATGGCCTCCTTCTGCTCTGTAAATTCTATGATTCTATGAAACCAAAGATCAGTTTATCTATTCTGATCATGGAATTCGTGCTTGAAAACTAACAGATTAACAATAAAAGTTAACCAGCTACGGTTGACAACTGGATAACCATGGACATGAAAAATATACATTGCTGTCAATGTGCTTTGCAGGTTGATTGATTTCAGCATTCCCACAAGTACCATTGATTTTCCTGCAAATATGTGGTGGCCAAATTTGTATTGTAAACATACGATTTGCTAATATGTCCTGCCGTTAGTTGAACAATGAGGTTTTTAAAAAAAAAAAAAATTTTATTAAAGGTTTTCATAAAATATCAATAACAAAATGAGAAAGAAAAAAGAACCCAACAGGGTTAAGTATAAAACACAATCTAAAAAAGCAACCCCCCCAAACACCTCCCCCCCTGTACATAAATAATAAATTAACATAACACCCCGACTTAAGACAACAGGTGTATACACCCCCTCAGACCCTCCAGTGTAAATAACATAAACCAAAATAAAGTAACGCCCCCCCCCCCCCCCGAGCTGCTGCTGCCATTGACCAATGTCTATCGTTCTGCCAGGAAGTCTAAGAACGGTTGCCACCGCCTAAAGAACCCTTGTATCGACCCTCTCAAGGCGAATTTCACCCTCTCCAATTTAATGAACCCTGCCATATCGCTGATCCAGGATTCCACGCTTGGGGGCCTCGTATCTTTCCACTAAAGGAGAATCCTTCGCCGGGCTACCAGGGACGCAAAGGCCAGAATTCCAGCCTCTTTCGCCTCCTGCTCTCCCGGCTCCTCTGCCACCCCAAATATTGCGAGCCCCCAGCCCGGTTTGACCCTGGATCCTACCACCCTCGACACCGTCCTCGCTACGCCCTTCCAAAATTCCTCCAGTGCTGGGCATGCCCAGAACACATGGGTGTGATTTGCTGGGCTCCCTGAGCACATAACACACCTGTCCTCACCCCCAAAGAACCTGCTCATCCTTGTCCCGGTCATGTGTGCCCTGTGCAGCACCTTAAACTGTATGAGGCTGAGCCTCGCACATGAAGAGGAAGAGTTCACCCTCCCTAGGGCATCTGCCCACGTCCCCTCTTCAATCTCCTCTCCCAACTCCTCCTCCCACTTACCTTTCAACTCCACCACCGAGGCCTCCTCCTCCTCCTGCATCACCTGGTAAGTTTCCGAGATCTTCCCCACTCCCACCCACCCCCCCCCCCGAGAGCACCCTGTCCTGTACTGTGTGTGGCAGTAGCCGTGGGAATTCCACCACCTGCCGTCTGGCAAACGCCCTTACCTGTAAGTACCTGAAGGTGTTCCCCGGGGGGAGTCCATACTTCTCCTCCAGCTCACCCAAGCTCGCGAACTTCCCGTCCACAAACAGGTCCCCCAACTTTCGTATCCCTGCCCTGTGCCACCCCGGAAACCCTCCACCTGTTCTTCCTGGGGCGAACCGGTGGTTTCCCCGTAATGGGCTCCACGCCGAGGCCCTAACTTCCCCCCTATGCCGCCTCCACTGCCCCCAAATTTTGAGGGCCGCCACCACCACCGGGCACGTGGTATACCTCCTTGGAGGGAGCGGCAGCGGCGCCGTTGCCAGCGCCCCCAGACTCGTACCCACACAGGACGCCATCTCAAGCCTCTTCCATGCAGCCCCCTCCCCCTCCATCACCCACTTGCGCACCATTGTCGCATTGGCGGCCCAGTAGTACCCACAGAGGTTGGGCAGCGCCAGCCCCCCCCTATCTCTACTCCGCTCCAGGAACACCCTTCTCATCCTCGGAGTCCCTCGCACCCACACAAACCCCATTATACTCCTGTTAACCCGTTTTCCCCATACTCGTAGACCGCCCCCTGGGTCTTCCTCCACTGCACCTCCGCCTTCCTGGTGGTCCCCAGGTCGAATTCGGCCTGGAGGCTGCGCCTCTTCCTCAACAATCCTTCCTCAGGTTCTTCCGCATACCTCCTGTCTACCCTCACCATCTCCCCCACCAGCCTCTCCCTGTCCCCCCACTCCCTCAACTCCTTGTGGGCCCTGATGGAGATCAGCTCTCCCCTCACCACCACCTTCAGTGCCTCCCATACCATCCCCACTCGGACCTTCCCGTTGTCGTTGGTCTCCAAGTACCTCTCTATACTTCCTCGGACCCGCTCGCTCACCTCCTCGTCCGCCAACAGCCCCACCTCCAAGCGCCACAGCGGGCGCTGGTCCCTCTCCTCCCCCATCTCCAAGTCCACCCAATGTGGGGTGTGGTCCGAAATGGCTATTGCCGAATACTCGGTATCCTCTACTCTCGCTATCAGCGTCCTACTCAAAATGAAAAAGTCGATTCGAGAATAAGCCTTATGGACATGTGAGAAGAATGAAAATTCCCTCGCCCCCGGCCTTGCACATCTCCAAGGGTCCACCCCTCCCATTTGGTCCATAAATCCCCTGAACACTCTAGACGCCGCCGGCTTCCTACCCGTCCTAGACCTGGCGCGATCCAGTGCAGGATCCAACACCGTGTTAAAGTCTCCCCCCCATTATCAGGCCCCCCACTTCCAAGTCTTGGATCCGACCCAACATACGCCGCATAAAACCCACATCGTCCCAGTTCGGAGCATACACATTGACCAGTACCACCCACTCTCCCTGCAACTTACCACTTACCATTATGTACCTACCGCCATTATCTGCCACAATGCTCGACGCCTCGAATAACACCTTCTTTCCCACCAAGATCGCCACCCCTCGATTTTTGGCATCTAGCCCCGAGTGAAACACCTGACCTACCCACCCTTTCCTCAGTCTTACGTGGTCTGCCACCTTCAGGTGTGTCTCCTGGAGCAAAACCACATCCGCCTTGAGCCCCTTCAGGTGCGCGAACACGCGGGCCCGCTTAACCGGCCCATTCAGTCCCCTTACATTCCAGGTTATCAGCCGGATCAGGGGGCTACCCGCCCCCCTCCCCCGCCGACTAGCCATGACCCCTCCCCGGCCAGCCACGCGCCCGCACCCCACACCCGGCCCGTTCCCCACAGCGGCATACCCCGTCTCGATCCACCCCACTCGCTCCAGCTCCTCCTTGATCTTAGCAGCAGCAACTCGATTCCCCCCCACCGCCCCCCCCCCCCCCCCCCCCCGGGCTAGGACCCATCCTAGCTGGTTTACTCCCCCCATTGCACTTCCGCAAGTCAGCTGACTCCTGCTGACCCCGGCCACTCCCGCCTCCCCTTCGACTCCTCCCATTGTGTGGCACACCCTCCTCTCCCGCTCCCCATCCACAGGCTCTCCCCCTCCGTTCTAAGCATGGGAAACAATCCTCGCTTCCCTGCCCCGGTCCCCCCCCCCCCCCCCCCCAGTCTTCGGCGCGGGAAATAAAATCCCGCACTCTCCACCTACCAGGCCCCGGCACCAACCAAAACAGTGCCCAACCCGCCCCATCCACCCTCCCCAACCCGAAAGAGAAAAAGAAACCCAAAACAATGCAGAGGCCCCCCCCCCCGAACCAAAAATATGCATAACATATCCACCACAGTTCCCAATCGCCCATCCCGACCCTCAGTCTGTGTCAGCTTCTCGGCCTGAACAAAGGCCCACACCTCCTCCGGAGACTCAAAATAATGGTGCCGGTCCTTGTAGGTAACCCACAGTCGCGCCAGCTGCAACATGCCAGACTTCACCCCCTTCCTGTGCAGCACCGCCTTCGCTCGATTGTACCCGGCCCTCCTCTTCGCCACCTCCACACTCCAGTCCTGATAGATCCGAACCTCCGCGTTCTCCCACCTGCTGCTCCTCTCCTTCTTGGCCCACCTGAGCACACACTCCCGATCAGCGAACTGATGGAACCGCACCAGCACCGCACGCGGAGGCTCGTTAGCCTTGGGCCTCCTCGCCAACACTCTATGGGCCCCTTCCAGCTCCAGGGGCCCCTGGAAGGACCCCGCTCCCATCAGCGAGTCTAACATGGTGACCACATAGGCCCCCACATCCGGCCCCTCCAGGGGGCCCAGAATCCGCAGATTCTTCCGCCTCGACCGATTCTCCATCTCCTCGAACCGCTCCTGCCATTTCTTGTGGAGCGCCTCGTGCGCCTCCACCTTTACCACCAGGACTAAGATCCCGTCCTCATTGTCAGAGATCTTTTGTTGTGCCTCTCGGATCGCCACCCCCTGGGCCATCTGTGTCTCCAGCAGCTTATCAATAGAAGCCTTCATCGGCTCTAGCAGGTCCGTTTTAATCTCTCTGAGGCAGCGCTGGATACCCTCCTGTTGCTCCTCCGCCCACTGCCTCCACGCTGCCTGGTCTCCGCCCGCCGCCATTTTGTCCTTCATCCCTCCCTTCTTCTGGTCCACCACCACCTTTTTTGTCACCCCGCTCCTAGTTAAAGCCATATACTGACGGGAGCTACTATTAACTCCTTCCCACACCGGGAAACGTCGAAAAAGTGCCCTTGGGGGCCAGAAAAGAGCCCAAAAGTCCGTTTTTGCGGGAGCCGCCGAATGTGCGACTTAGCCCCGCATAGCCGCAACCGGAAGTCTCGAGAGGGAATCCTTTTGGCAGTGTTCGCTTCACCAATCTGCCCCGAAATGTCTGTGGAAACTCCTGAAAAAGGTCTAAGTGTCCGTTCCAGACGGGAGCTGCCGAATGCGCGACCTACTCCTCCATGGCCGCCACTGGAAGCCTCGTCCCCGCTTCTTCAGTGGCCTTGGTGAGATTGTTTCACAGTTGTTCCCTCTGCTGTTCGAATTCAACTTTGATAAAGGCCCTCAGGTCAGTTTGCAGCTTTAAGCTTGCACTTCCCCCGCCTGCATGCTGGAAGAGGCTCTGTTTATCCTGTTGCAGACAAATCTTTTACTGTTTCAGCCGGGTCTGGTAGCCAAAAGACATAACATTCCTGGGGGACACTGTCAGGGGAATGTTGCCATCTTCCTGCCACACCGGGAAATGTCAAACAAATGCCGTGGGGGCCCTGTAAAAGAGCCCAAACGTCCGTTCCAAGCGGGAGCTACCGAATATGCGACCTAGCTCTGCATAGCCGCATCCAGAAGTCCCACAATGAGGTTTTAACCAAGGAAGAGGGGTCACTTCATTGGTTCATTTACTTATGATTGTGTTCTAAAACTCAAACTTAAAACATTTACCAGAACTTAAATTCTTAACATTTTCAGTACACAACTGTGTTTCACTGGCACCATTTTGGTGGGTGACCGAAAGTATAACATGCCTTCCGAGCTCCTCAGCTTGCTGCAATCATGCCGTTTGTATTCTTCCCCAGATGTGATGGGTTCCAATTCAAGACTTTAACTTAAATTTGAAACACTTAGGATGCGGTTGAACAGCCTCATCGCGCCCGGCTCGGTGACGTGATGAGGCCGTTAAATCTCACGAGACGCCTCTCGTAAGATTTGCAACGCTCGGAATACCTCGATAGATCTAACGCAATCTCACGCGACATCACTATCTGGAACTGGCCTTTGCTGTGCGAGATCCAGATGAGTATATTTAAGTGAATCATTAGATAAACTGACCTTTGGTTTGATTGAAATTTTAGTATCATGTCCCTTAAATATATTTTGTGTCATTGGCTAGTTGTAATATATGCTATCGGGGGAGCCACATGCCTGAAATTCATGTTCAGTCGACGAGAGAATAAACACCCTAGCCTGGGAGACCTCGACATGGCGCCGCTTAGCACTGGTCATCCAAACATGGTCCAGGCATAACAGAACCTGGGGAGCTCACTCAGGCCATCAGGGGCCCCCAGGTGGTCAGGTTCTGGGCAGCGGCACTCCTGCTGACACCTGGGCACCTTGACACTACCAGCCTGGCACCTTGGTTCTGCCACTCTTGGCATTGCTCCCTGGCATGTGGCACTGTCAGGGTGGCAGGGGTACTGCCAAGGTGCAAGGATGACAGTGCCAAGGTGCCTGGGTGCCAAGTTGCCCATGCCAGGGATCGGGTCCAGGGGTACCCTGCCCTTAAGAGGTGGGGTGAGAGAGAGGCTCGAGGATCCCCTAAGAGGTAGGTTGGGGCAGTGAGGGAATCTGGAAGCCACGGTGAGGTATCCGAGGGGGGTCAAGAGATTGGTTGGGGGGTTTAGAAATGGTGCCCCGATCTCTTCCTGCAATATGTGAAGTAACTGCGACCTCAGTGGGGCGTTCCTCACCGAGGCCAAAACAAAACAGAGTCCTGTTTGATAGCGGGGTCATTTGTGGCACTACAGGTGCCGAGAAAGACCCCCCAAATGCGCCCAAAACGGAACACTGTTTTTTGTGTGTTAAATCATGCCCTTCATCTCTAGATTGTTTCAAGCAAAAGAATATGTAAGCTAATGCTTGTTGTCACCTACTGATTTACAGTAGCTGTTGCAATGATGCAGAAATGTACTATTTATGAAACCTGACACCATTAACTGACCTACCCTGAGTCATGCTGTTCTGGCAAGCAGGACATGCTGGTTCAAGCACATGGGGCTGGGTGGGATTGAGAATGGGGGAGATGGTGACTGAGCTGTTGATTAAAAGCCTTATGCTTTTAACACTGCAATCATGATCCAGGCTTCTCCTCGCAAGTTATTTCCCAACCTCAGGTATCAGTTTCTACACTCCACGACAGAAATGAATGTTTATCTAGGTTAGATTATTGGCCTCTGCCTTGCTGGGTGCAGAGTATTCCAGGTTAAAATTCGGATCCAACACAAGAAATGGCTGCCTGGTTGTACATGTGAAGTCCGTTGAAAGCAGCACAAAAGCTGAGGGATGGCTTACTTTGTGAACGCTTAACCCCACTGTTGTTACTGGGTGGGGCCCTATCTCACAGGTCATTTCGGACATTTGAAGAGGGATTAATCTATTTCCCAGGAAGGTGTTCAAGCCAGTTAATTCCAACGTGAGCTGAGAGATCATTTTTGAACTAATGCAAATGACAGATGTAAGTGACCGGAAGAACCGGACAAATACTGTTTGGAATGCTTTTTGTCCTGATTCAGGTCTGTGAGGAGGAGCATCTGTGATTTCTGTAGACTATTTGATTCACAGATCTGTAGCCAGAAGTTGTCCAATGTGAGTTTATATTTGGCGGCCTTTTCCAGGGTCTGGAGGCATTATACAGAGGAGATAGTGTGGGTCAATCCACTGAAAACAGTTACATCAGGGCGAAGATTTTCCGATGCACTTTGATCATTTGGGAGAACTGCTTTCGTTTATTTTGATATTCTGAGGAGTAACAATAAAATTTGCCATAATTGTAAGTCCACAATTATACATCCTGTTCGTTCACTGTTTGATAGACCTTTCCAATAGTCCATAGCAAAGTTACTTCCAATAACATTTGCTCAGAAGTTGAGAAAACTACGTGACAGCAAGTGATCTATCCACTGTAGTTTCATACAGTGACATAAGTCTCTATTCCAGTGTTTTTCAAACTTTTCTTCCCGGGACCCATTTTTTCTAACCAGCCAACCTTCGTAACACATGCCAAGTTCACTTACCTTTAATGCGAAAGGGAAGCCCGTTTGGTTCTTATTATCTGACACCAATAAGGTTCACAGGAGGAGATATGTCAGGTGCAGACTTCAGCCAATTCCTTGGTGCCTCTTCATCTTTGTGAGAATGGAAAATCCAACCTCGCAAGTGTAGGTGGTCGTGAAGGGCAATAGCAACAAAATGCTTGTTTTACTCAGCACTAGATACTCCTGGGGGATGCTACACCAGAATGCTGATAGCCTCGTGACTTTTGGCTTGTTCCTGATGTGCTATCACAGCAGCATAATCTTTTCATTTGGAGTCACCTGTAAGTTAACAACTGACTCTTGGGGTCAACCCCAAAAGGAATTTTTCACCCACTTGGCACAACTGATAAAATCATGCCACAAGAAATCACCTTTATACTGCTATGTTCCTGAGTTAAGTTTCTTCTTTGTAGGCTGCTCACCAGAGGCCTTGGAGGTACTGCTGTACAGAGCTAACACAGGCAGTGCTCTGTCCTGCCCTGGAGTCTCCTGAGCAGCTCTCTCCAGCAGATTCAGATGTCAGATCCAGGCCAATAGGTACTCTGCCTACTTGTGTTCGGGCGGCACAGCAGCACAGTGGTTAGCACTGTTGCTTTACAATGCCAAGTGCCACGTTCGATTCCCGGCTTGGGCCACAGTCTGTGTGGAGCCTGCATGTTCCCCCCGTCTGCGTGGGTTTCCTCCGGGTGTTCCGATTTCCTCCCACAAATCCTGAAAGATGTGCTTGTTTGGTGAGTTGGACATTATGAATTCTCCCTCAGTGTACCCGAACAGGCGCCGGAATATGGCAACTAGGGGATTTTCACAGTAACTTCATTGCAGTGATTGGTCAGGTACGGACTGACAATGATGACATCATGGAGATTTCTGATGATCCAGCGCATTGCATCCTCCTTTGGAAAAATAGGCAGGGAATGTAGAATATAAAAATAAATAAATTCTATTCCTGGCCTCGCTCGAGGATAACTGAAAATCTTGGCTATACCAACAAAGATTTATTTTCATGTCATTTACAAACCAATCCAGACTCTTCTCAGCCTGAACCCCCGTGAGGGAAAGATTGTGTTTGCTTGGCCTTAACCACCAAGGAACGCATTGGATGAAGAACTTGGTGGGGGGGGGGGGGGGGGGGGTGTTCTTCGGATGCTGTGTTCTTTCATAATTGCCAACTCAATAAATCACATTACCTTTTAACCTTTTTAATGAGGGTTGTTTGGCGCGTAACACAGCGCCCAATTATAAACAGTTCGTAATAGCTGTCAAAATGGAAAATAGGAAGGATAATGAGTAAAATATGTAAATGTATATGTGCAATGAAGTGCGGAATATAAGTATCCTTTCTGTGAGTTCCCCAGGCTGGGTGCCAATGGGACCACATTACAAAATGTTAATATATTCCCAAAAGCAGGAAAAGAGCTGTGCTTGTTTTCTGTTATCTTTATTCATGGGCCCATAATAAACGTACCAAGGCTCCAGTGCAAAGCTCACTGAGCTGAGATCTGAGACCTTTTCTGAATGCTCTTCCTTTTCAACACTCACAAACCCACCCAGTCACTCACATACACACCACACTCACTCACACCCACCCACTCACTTACACACACCCACCCACTCATCACATACACACCACTCACTCACACCCACCCACACTCACTCACATACACACTCATTCACACCCACACACTCACTCACATACACACCACTCACTCACACCCACACTCACACCCACCCAGTCACTCACATACACACCACACTCACCCACACACTCATCACATACACACCACTCTCACTCCCACCCACTCACTCACATACACACCACACACTCACATACACACCACTCACTCACACCCACTCACATGCACTCCCTCACACCCACACTCACTCACATACACACCATTCACTCACACCCACTCACATACGCACCACACTCACTCACATACGCACCACACTCACCCACACACTCATCACACACACACCACTCACTCCCACCCACTCACTCACATACACCACTCACACACACCCACACACTCACTCACATACAAACCACTCACACCCACCTCTCACACCCACCCACTCACTCACATACACACCACTCACTCACATACACCACACTCACACACACCCACACACTCACTCACATACAAACCACTCACACTCACCTCCTCACTCACATACACACCACTCACTCACATACACCACACTCACACACACCCACACACTCACTCACATACAAACCACTCACACCCACCTCCTCACTCACATACACACCACTCACTCACATACACCACACACACACACCCACACACTCACTCACATACAAACCACTCACACCCACCTCTCACACCCACCCACTCACTCACATACACACCACTCACTCACATACACCACACTCACACACACCCACACACTCACTCACATACAAACCACTCACACCCACCTCTCACACCCACCCACTCACTCACATACACACTAACTCGCACACCACACTCACACACCTACTCTCATACACACCAGACACACACTCATACATACATGCTCACATACACACACACTCATACCATTGGTTGTTGTTCTGCTGTTCTGTTAACTGTTTATATTTATTTGTTGGTGTTTTCTTCATCTTGCAATAACATTTTTATGAGAGTACAAGAAATCGATGCTGTGCTGAGGACAGTATGTAGATTGGTCCCTTCGCGCTCCAGTGATGTGATGGTGCACTCATTGACTAGTATTTTCCAGTTCCTCCATGGCAGAAATCATTGTGGGCGGTAATAAACGTTGATGGAGTACCAAAGGTCTGTTGACTTCAGGACTTCAGGCAGCACGGTAACATTGTGGATAGCACAATTGCTTCACAGCTCCAGGGTCCCAGGTTCGATTCCGGCTTGGGTCACTGTCTGTGCGGAGTCTGCACATCCTCCCCGTGTGTGCGTGGGTTTTCTCCGGGTGCTCCGGTTTCCTCCCACAGTCCAAAGGTGGATTGGCCATGATAAATTGCCCTTAGTGTCCAGAATTGCCCTTAGTGTTGGGTGGGGTTACTGGGTTATGGGGATAGGGTGGAGGTGTTGACCTTGGGTAGGGTGCTCTTTCCAAGAGCCGGTGCAGACTCGATGGGCCGAATGGCCTCCTTCTGCACTGTAAATTCTATGATATTACATTCCAGGTCGCATTAGGTGGAATCTTCCATTCTCTGTAGAGTGATGGCCCTTTTAAAAGGGCAAACCAATCTCTGAAAGAAAAAACAGGACCGACCCCCCCCCCCCACCCACCCACCAACATGGACATTGGGGACCCCTTCCCACAAAGGCACAAGGGGAAACCTCCACCTCCCCAGAAGGCACTGTGCCCTGGTACCAGTGCTGGGGGCGGTGCTAGGGTGCAAGGCCAGGGCACCCATGCACCCCCCCGGCGGGTTCCCTTCGCCTGGTTCACATTTTTTAAAAAGCTGTTGTAAACCTCACGGGAATTCCAAATCTGGGGGGAGAATATGGTGGGGAAGCCCGCTAATTATGTGGAGATGTACTGAAATGAGGTTCCCGATCTTACTGAACTGAAGCCTCATTTCGTCACCGGTGAGGGGTGGGGAGAATCGGAAAACCAGGGGCTGGATTCTCCGAAAATGGGGCTATGTCCCCACACCGGTGTAAAAATGCAGGCGTTGCATTCCCAAGTTTCCGAGAAAAAAAACATCCCGATTCACTTACCTACAGGGGGCTGGCAGGGACCCAGAGTAATTCACGCAGCTTAGGCTGCGGATACGGGCCCCTGCACTACCGGTTCCGAGTTCGCGCATGCGCACGACAGCGGCCTCCAGGAGCCACGCCAAGCGCCATGGCGGATTCGGACCGCGGACCAACACCAACAAACAAGGTCCTCCGATCGGCCGCGCCCCGAGGATCCTCCCGGCCCGAGCACTGCCCCAACCACCCATAAGGACCCCCAGTGCTCGACCCCCCGCCCCCCACCAGGGCGGCCGTGGACTGAGTCCGCAGCCGCCACGCGAGATTCCCGACCGGCAATACATGGTTAGAACCACGGCATCGGGAACTCGGCCTGCTGGGAGTGGAGTATCGCTGGGCGGACCTCTGGCAATGGCCCCCCAGCCGCAAGGCATAATTCGCGGACGCGCCGGGCCCAATTTGGTCGGAAACTTCGATTTTCCGCCCCCGCGCCAAACGCGATTCCGCCACAGGGCTGCAGAAAATCCAGCCCAAGATCTCACCAGCGATTGTCGTTTTTCGAATATCCCGATATTTTGTGTCCATGTCAGCGGTTGGGGTGGGGGGGCCCGTGTTGAGTGGGCCCCGACTGGCGGCACGCCAACCACGCCGGCGCCAATGGCGCGATTTTCCGGTCACCGGATAATCGGCATACCGGCTTCGGAGCAGCGTCGCGTGATTCGCGCCCCCCCCCACCCCTCGGTAATTCTCTGACCCGGCCCGGGGTCGGAGAAACCCGCCCCAGGTACAAGGAAAGTATAGGCAGAATTCTCCCAAAAAAATGACTTAGGGTCATTTTGGGTAAGAAAATCAGTGTGAATCGCAATCACCTCGCACTTTTTGGCAGGGGTGGGGTGGTAATTTGCACAGCGGCAAGCCCAGCTTCACAGAGGACGGGGCACCGTTTTTAAAGGGCGCCCTGATCTCAAAGTGACAGTAAAGGCCCCCCCCCCCCCCCCGCAAACATCAGGGCTTCAGTGACCCCCCATTCCTCGCCGGCATCAACCCCCTCTTCCCCACCCTAAGGATTGTTGTTTTTGGGCATCCCCAATGGGTCTCCCTTCAGACCTCCCTCTTCTCACTGGCATCAGGCCCTCCCCGCACAATCGCCAGTGCTTGCATCACCCCCCCTCCTCCCCTCCGGTGAGTGATACCCGGCTAAGGGATCACCAGCTGCCCCACACTTCATGCCCTCCTTCCATGCCCCACCCCTACATGTCCCCCATTTCAGCCCTGGCCCACTCTTTGGCAATGCCAATCTTGCACTACCCCATGTACCTTGGCACTGTCAGCATGCCAGGATGCAGTGCAATGACACTTTCATGCCATATCCCCGACCAACCGGATGCTTCAAAGTCCTCAGAGCCCCCCAACATGGTCATCATGTCTGGTCTTTGGTGGTGGAGACCGTAGTGGTTCCCGCTGGCTTCACCCTGTGAGCCGGGAGAATCCAGCTTCAAATTGTCTGGCATTTTTAAATTGCGGTTTAAAAATATGAATCTTGTTCACGCACAGTGAGGACATGAACCAGGTTACCTCTGCTGCAGCGGGCCGGGAGCATCGCGCGATGTTCGGCGCCCGCCTCAAACCCCATTTAGGAGTTCTCCCAATATTGTGGGATTTGCGCAATGCGGCCGGACAATCACACATCCACACTGTTATATCACCCCCCTCCTCCCCTCCGGCCAATTTAAAAAGAGCAACTTTAACTCATTCCCAGTGAGCCAGAGAAGACACAGCCAGAGTGAAGCACAGCGGAGAGTGAGTTTGGGAAGTTGAGGCTATGTGGGAATTGGAAGCTGGGTGGAGAGAAGGAGCTTTTTATCCCTGGTAAGTGAGTGGTAAGTAGTTTTTCTTTTCATTTGCCTATTTATTTATTTATTTCGTTTTTTGGAAATGTAGTTGTATAAGTTAACCTAAGGTTTAAGACATGGCAGGAGATCCCAGACCCGTGTCATGCTCCTCGTGTGCGATGTGGGAGTTCAGGGACACGTCCACTGACCCTGGCTCCTTCACGTGCAAGAAGTGTGTCCAGTTGCAGCTCCTGTTAGACCGCTCGACTGCTCTGGAGCTGCGGAGAGACTCACTTTGGAGCATCCATGCTGAGGAAGTCGTGGATAGCACGTTTAGCGAGTTGGTCACACCGCAGGTGAAAGTTACTGAGGGAGATAGAAAATGGGTGACCAAAAGACAGAGCAAGAGTAGGAAGGCAGTGCAGGTGTCCCCTGCGGTCATTTCCCTGCAAAACAGATATACCACTTTGGATACTGTTGAGGGAGATGGTTCACCAGGGGAAAGCAGCAGAAGCCAGCTTCATGGCAGTGTGGCTGGCTCTGCTGCGCAGGAGGGCAGGAAGAAGAATGGCAGGGCTATTGCGGGGCACAATCGAGACTCCAGGATGGTATGTTGCCTCCCTGGTGCAAGGGCCAAGGATGTCTCGGAGCGGCTGCAGGACATTCGGGAGGCGGGGGGGGGGGGGTGAACAGCCAGCTGTTGTGGTGCACATAGGCATCAACGATATAGGTAAAAAACGGGATGAGGTCCTACAAGCTGAATTCAGGGAGTTAGGAGTTAAACTAAGTAGGACCTCAAAGGTAGTAATCTCAGGATTGCTACCAGTGCCACGAGCTAGTCAGAGTAGAAATGTCAGGATAGATAGGATGAATGCGTGGCTCGAGAGATGGTGCAAGAGGGAGGAATTCAAATTCCTGCGGCATTGGAACCGGTTCTGGGGAGGTGGGACCAGTACAAACCGGACGGTCTGCACCTGGGCAGGACTGGAACCGATGTCCTGGGGGGGGGGGGGGGGGGTTGCTTGAGCTGTTGGGGAGGGTTTAAACTAATGTGGCAGGGGGATGGGATCCAATGTAGGATGTCGGAGGGAAGTAAAATGGGGCCAGAAACAAAAAGCAGTAAGGGGGAAAGTGTAAGGCAGAGAAGCCAAAGTCAAAAATCAAAACGGGCCACAGTACAGGGTACAATGACTGAGGAGAGTGTGAAACTGGAGGTGGCCAATGCAGGATTGAGGGTGTTGTACCTAAATGCGCACAGTATACGGAACAAGGTAAATGAGCTTGTTGCGCACATTGAAATTGGCCGGTACGATGTTGTTGGCATCACAGAGACGTGGCTGCAAGGGGATCAGGGCTGAGATCTAATTATGCAAGGATATATGTCCTATCGAAAGGACAGGCATATGGGCAAAGAGGTGGGATTGCATTGTTAGTAAGGAATGAAGTTAAATCGATAGCAAGGAGCGATATAGGATCAGAAGGCATAGAATCTCTGTGAGTAGAGTTGAGGAATCGCAAAGGTAAAAAGCCCCTGATGGGAGTTATGTACAGGCCCCCGAGCAGTAGTCAAGGTGTGGGGCAGAAAAGAAATCAGGAGATAGAAAAGGCATGTAAAAAAGGCAATATTACAATAATCAGTGGGGACTTCAATATGCAGGTGGACTGGAAAAATCAGGTTGGTAGTGGATCCCAAGAAATGGAATTTGTGGAATGTCTAAGGCATGGTTTTTTGGAGCAGCTTGTGGCAGAGCCTACCAGGGAACAGGCAATTCTGGATTTGGTGATGTGTAATGAGGCAGACTTGATTAGGGAACTTAAGGTGAAGGAACCCTTAGGGAGCAGTGACCACATATGATAGAATTTACCCTGCAGTTTGAGAGGGAAAAGCTGCAATCAGATATAACGGTATTACAATTAAATAAGGGTAACTACAAAGACATGAGGGAGGAGCTGGTCAGAGTTGATTGGAGAAGGAGCCCAGCAGGGAAGACAGTGGAACAGCAATGGCAGGAGTTTTTGGGGGTAATTAGGGAGGCACAATAGAAATTCATCCCGAGGAGGAGGAAACATGCTAAGGGAAGGACAAGGCATCCATGGCTGATGAGGGATGTCAAGGACAGCATAAAGGCTAAGGAAAAAGCATACAAAGTGGCGAGGATTAGTGGGAAACCAGAGGAAAGGGAAGCCTTTAAAAGCGAGCAGAGGACAACTAAAAAAGCAATAAGGGAGGAGAAGATGAAGTACGAGTGCAAGCTAGCTAGTAATATAAAGGAAGATAGGAAGAGATTTTTTCAATATATAAAAGGTAAGAGAGAGGCACAAATAGACATTGGACCACTAGAAAATGTGGCTGGAGAAATAATAATAGGAAACAAAGAAATGGCAGACGAACTGAATAGTTACTTTGGATCAGTCTTCACGGTGGAAGACACCAGTGGGATGCCCGAGCTCCAGGAGAACCAGGGGGCAGAGGTGAGTGCAGTGACCATTACTAAGGAGAAGGTTCTGGGGAAACTGAAAGGTCTGAAGGTGGATACGTCACCTGGACCGGATGGACTGCACCCCAGGGTTCTAAAAGACATAGCTGAGGAAATTGTGGAGGCATTAGTGATGATCTTTCAGGAGTCACTGGAGGCAGGAAGGGTCCCAGAGGACTGGAAGGTGGCTCATGTAACACCACTGTTTAAGAAGGGAGGGAGGCAGAAGATGGGCCCCTTTAAATATGTGAACAAGGTTTCCCAAACCTCAGGTGCCACTTTAGGTTGCAACCAGCTGGAGAACGCACAAACTCTGATCAGTTTCATGAGAGATAGAACCTAAAAGGTCCAGCAAAGACAAGTTAAATGATTTCTATAATGCTAGGGGGGGGGGGGGGGGGGGCTGAGGAGAGCAACAGGAGAACTCCTCCAGACTCCATGCTGTTTTGTCTTGGGTCACTCCTGGCCTTCCAGGCCATCCTGGTGGTTGGAATTGGCTCGATATAGTCCAGCCTTAGATGAGGGGTGCATCAGGACACCATGTTGGTGACCCACAGCTCACCGACATGATGTCAAAGAGTCAAATGAGTCTCAAAACCATGGCAACCTCCTCCCTGCAAACACGGACAACCAGTTTGGTGCAAATAGGCGGAATCTTTCATTCTGGAGTGCAAGTTGGGAGGCGGGAAGGGAAATGAATGATTTTCATTTGGAGGGGGGGGGGGCAGTACAGCTGCCTCCCTGCGATGGTCAACTCAGTACCTATGCACGAGGAGCACAGCAAATCTTGTGACAGGGGTAGGCAGGACGTCACAGTCTATGAGGCTCATTGCCCAGAAATCCCACCCACCGCCCTACAATGAGACCAAGGCTTGCGTGATATGCTCACTGTCCTAAAATGCCCTGGACAGTCAGGCCTCCTGCCCAGACACCCTCCCATCCTTCCACGTTGATCCAGCCTCACTTGCCCAGCCTCCAGCCAGCTTGAACTACCAGCACCCAATCTCAGGCACTTCTCTGCGTGGTCATCAAGGACAAAGGAGTGGGACAGGAGGAGGGAGGGGAGACTCCTACACTGGCGGGGTCGATGGGAGTGGCGGGAGTGGCCGGGGTCAGCAGGAGTCGGCTGACTCACGGGAGTGCAATGGGGGGAGCAATGTTGCTAGGAGGAGACCTAGCTGGGGGGGGGGGGGGGGAGGGGGGAACCGGGTTGCTGCTGGAATGGCCAAGGGGGAGCTGGAGTCTGTAGAGGAGGTCGGGGCGGGGGGTCTGCCGCTGGGGGGAACGGGAAGTGCAGGGGGCGCGGGCACATGGCTGGCCTAGAAAGGGTTATGGCTAATCGGCGGGGGAGGGGGATGGATGGGCAGCCCCCTGATCCGAACCTGGAATGTAAGTGGCCTGAAGGGGCCCGTGTGTTTGCGCACCCGAAGGGGCTGAAGGCAGATGTGGTCATGCTCCAGGAAACGCATCTGCTGGTGGCAGATCAGGTAAGCCTAAGAAAGGGGTGGGTAGGGCAGGCGTTCCATTCGGGGTTGGATGCAAAAAAATCAGGGGTGGCAATTTTGGTGGGGAAATGGGTGTCATTTGAGGCGTTGAGCATCATGGCAGACAATGGAGTTAAGTATGTGATGGTGAGTGGTAAGCTTCGGGGGTGCGGGTGGTCTTGGTAAATGTATGCGCCCTGAATTGGGACGATGCGGGGTTCATGCGGCGCATGTTGGGCCGGACTTGGAGACAGGGGGCTTGATAATGGGGGAGGGACTTCAACACGGTGCTGCTCTAGGTCTAGGACGGGCAGGAGGCCGGCGGCGGCCAAGGTGCTGAGGGGGTTTATGGACCAGATGGGAGGAGTGGATCCATGGTTTGCGAGGCCGGGGGCCAGGGAATTCTTCTCTCATGTTCATAAGGCCTACTCTCGGATTGACTTTTTTGTAATGAGCAGGGCGCTGATTCCGAGGGTGGAGGACACGGGGTATTCAGCGATAGCCATCTCTGACCATGCCCCGCATTGGGTGGACCTCGAGCTGGGGGAGGAGAGGGACCTGCGCCCGCTGTGGCGCTTGGAGGTGGGGTTGTTGGTGGACGAGATGAGCGGGCGGATCCGGGGGTGTATAGAAAGGTACCTGGAGGCCATTGATAATGGGGAGGTGCAGGTAGGGGTGGTCTGGGAGGCGCTGAAGGCGGCGATTAGGGGTGAGTTGATCTCCATTAGGGCCCACAGAGAGGGGAAGGAGAGGAGAGAGAGGGAGAGCCTAGTGGGGGAGATGGTAAGGGTGGATCGGAGGTATTCAGAGGCCCCCGAGGAGGGACTACTGAAGGAGCGACGAAGCCTCCAGGCCGAGTTCGACCTGTTGACCACTAGGAAGGCGGAGGTGCAGTGGAGGAAGTCGCAAGGGGCGGTGTACGAGTACGGAGAGAAGGCTAGCCGGATACCTGCACACCAGCTTCGGAAGCGGGAGGCAGCGAGGGAGATCGGGGGAGTTAGGGATGGAGGGGGGAGCACGGTGTGAAGTGCGGTGGGTATTAATGGGGTCTTCAGGGATTTTACGAGGGACTGTATCGGTCTGAGCCCCCATCGGAGGAGGGGGGGATGGGTCGCTTTCTGGACCGGCTGAGGTTCCCGAGGGTAGAGAAGGGGCAGATGGCAGGGCTGGGGGCGCCGGTTGGGTTGGAGGAACTGGTCAAGGGACTGGGGAGTATGCAGGCGGGGAAGGCACCGGGTCCAGATGGGTGGAATTCTATGGAAGTACGTGGACCTGTTGGGCCTGCTGCTGGTAAGGACTTTCAACGAGGCAAGGGAGCGGGGGGGATTAGGGTGGGGGGGGGTTCCTGCCCCCGACGATGTCTAGGGTGTTGATTTCTCTAATTATGAAGCGGGACAAAGACCCTGTACAGTGCGGATCGTATAGGCCGATTTCACTCCTTAATGTGGATGCAAAACTGCTAGCAAAGGTATTGGCCATGAGGATTGAGGACTGTGTTCCGGGGGTCATACACGAGGATCAGACAGGTTTTGTGAAAGGGAGGCAGTTGAATACCAACGTACGTAGGCTCCTGAATGTAATTATGATGCCAGCGGTGGAGGGGGAGGCGGAGATAGTGGCGGCTATGGACGCAGAGAAGGCCTTTGATAGGGTGGAGTGGGGGTACCTGTGGGAGGTGTTGAGGAGGTTTGGGTTCGGGGAGGTGTTCAACAGCTGGGTGAGGTTACTGTACGAGGCCCCGGTGGCGAGTGTGGCCACGAACAGGAGGAGGTCAGAATATTTCCGGCTATACCGAGGGACGAGGCAGGGGTGTCCTCTATCCCCCCTGCTCTTTGCGCTGGCGATTGAGCCCCTGGCCATGGCTTTGAGGGAGTCTAGGAACTGGAGGGGGTTGGTGCCGGGGGGGGGGGGGGGGGAGGCGGAACACCGGGTATCGTTGTATGCGGACGATCTGCTATTGTATGTGGCGGACCCGGTTGGGGGTAATGCCGGAGGTGATGCGGATCCTTAGGGAGTTTGGGGATTTCTCCAGGTATAAGCTCAACATGGGGATGAGCGAGCTGTTCGTGGTGCACCCGGGAGACCAGGAAAGGGGGATTGGTGAGCTTCCGCTAAAAAGGGCAAGAAGTTAGATACCTGGGGGTTCATGTGGCAAGGAGCTGGGGGCCCCTGCATAAGCTCAACTTAACAGGGCTGGTGGAGCAAATGGAGGAGGAGTTCAAAAGGTGGGATATGCTGCCGCTCTCCTTGGCGGGTAGGGTGCAGTCGGTTAAAATGACGGTGCTCCCGAGGTTTTTGTTTTTGTTTCGGTGCCTCCCCATCCTGATCCCTAAGGCCTTCTTTAAGCGGGTTAACAGGAGTATTATGGGGTTCGTATGGGCGAAGAAGACCCCGAGGGTGAGAAGGGTGTTCTTGGAGCGGAGCAGGGACGGGGGGGGGGGTTAGCGTTGCTAAACCTATGTGGGTACTATTGGGCTGCCAACGTGGCGATGATACGTAAATGGGTAATGGAGGGGGAGGGGGCGGCGTGGAAGAGGCTGGAGATGGCAACCTGTGTGGGCACGGACCTGGGGGCGCTGGTGACGGCACCAGCTTCCTCCGACGAGGTACACCACAAGCCCAGTGGTAGCGGCGACCCTAAAAATCTGGGGGCAATGGAGACGCCACAGGGGGGGAGGTGGGGGCTTCGGTGTGGTCCCCGATACGGGAGAACCATCGGTTTGTCCCGGGGAAAATGGATGGGGGGTTCCTGAGTTGGCACAGGGCAGGTATTAGGAGGATGGGGGACCTGTTCATAGGCGGGAAGTTTGCGAGTCTTGGGGAGCTGGAGGGGAGGAATCCGGGCTTCCCCCGGAAATGCTTTCAGCTGCAGGTTCGGGCGTTCGTTAGGTGACAGGTGGTGAGGTTTCCGCTGCTGCCGGCACGCAGGGTCCAGGACAGGGTGCTTTCGGGGGGGTGGGTTGGAGAGGGTAGGATCTCGGCAACTTATCAGGTGATGCAGGAGGAGAAGGCCTCGGCGGAGGAGTTAAAAGGTAAGTAGGAGGAGGAGCTGGGGGAGGAGATCGACGAGGGTATGTGGGTGGATGCCCTGGGAAGGGTAAACTCTTCCTCCTCTTGCACGAGGCTCAGCCTGATACAATTTCAGGTGCTGCACAGGGCGCACATGACCGGGGCAAGGCTAAGCCGTTTTTTGGGGAGTGAGGACAGATGTGCGCGGTGTTCGGGGAGCCCAGCAAACCACACCCACATGTTCTTGTCATGTCCAGCGTTGGAAGAGTTCTGGAGGGGCGTAGCGAGGACGGTGTCAAGGGTAGTGAATTCCAGGGTTAGGCCTAGCTGGGGGCTCGCAATATTTGTGGTGTCGGACGAACCGGGAGTGCAGGAGGCGAAAGAGGCCGATATTCTGGCCTTTGCGTCCCTGGTAGCCCGGCGAAGGATTCTGCTTCAGTGGAAGGATGCGAGGGACATGGCAGGGTTTATTAAATTGGAGGTGGTGAAATTTGCCTTAAGGGGATCTGTGCAAGGGTTCTTCAGGCGGTGGCAGCTGTTCCTAGACTTCCTGGCGGAGCATTAGGAGATAGTCAGCTGCAGCAGCAACCCGGGGGTGTGGGGGAAAAGTTCGTGTCTAGTAGGGGATGCACTATTGTTTACTGTTTAACGTTTATTTATGCACTTTTGTTCTTGTTGTTTTATTATTTGTGTAAAGGGGGGGGTTCTATTTTTCTGTTGTGATAATCTGTGAAAAATTTTGAATAAAAATTATTTTATTTTTTTAAAGGACAAAGCTGTGACTACCTGCTGCAAAGTCCAGAAGTAAGTCTACCTCGCTGGGTGCACGCCCTTTATAAGCAGTCATGAATCTGAACACAAATTTCTCGCTTGCAGAGAACTTAATTTGGAGGGGGCACTTAATTCTGGTGAGCTAGCCTGTCAATGCACATGCATGACATGTAAAAGGGCTTCCCAACACTACTCGTCAGGAAGCTTGACCCAGCTTTGAGGTTCTGAGAACTTAATTGCAAAGGTTCATCCCACCATTGCGAAACTGATTTCTTTTGTCTCCCACTAAATTATGTTCCCCTGCCCGCCAAGCTTCCTGCTGGAAGCGGGATTGGAAAATGACACTCAAAGTCAAATTGAACACTTAGAATGGAGAGGACTAGAAGAAAAAAAAAGCGGACCATCCGAGTGGCCCAGAGTCTGGGAAATATCTGAGTCTTTGATGTGGCACAGTGGTGAGCATCAGGGACCCGGGTTCAATTCCGGCCTGGGGTGACTGTGTGTGGGGTTTGCACCTTCACCCTGTGTCTGTGTGGGTTTTTTCTGGTTTTTCCCCACAGTCCAAAGATGTGCAGGTCAGGTTGATTGGCCATGCTAAAATTCCCCTTAGTGTTCAAAGGTTAGGCGGGGATAGGGTGGAGGAGTGGGCCTGGGTGGGTGCTCTTTCTGAGGGTCGGTGCAGATCCAATGGGCTGAATGGCCTCCTTCTGCACTGTAGGGATTCTATGATTATTTTGCCCCCCATTCTCCCCTCAAGCAAATATTTCTCCAGGTACTTTATTCAACTAGTTTCTGAATTTGCTGTTAAAATCATCGCACTCTGCTTTCTTTGGCAGTTCGTTTCGTATACGCCTCTACACAAAGAAAATCTTAACAGTCATTTCAACCCTCCCTCTCCTCCGTTTAGGGCCATGTTACTGTCCGTGTGAAAATCTGTCCAATTCAGTACTGTTAGACAGTATTGTATTGTTTCGTCTTCCTGCCTGGAATCCAGGTGTGCCCATCTTTTCAGGTCCTAAGCATTTGCACATAAAGGGTTTCTTTTTGTTTGCAATTTTGTTTATTTTGCCTAAAACCCGATTTAGACTGTTTAAGTTGCGACACCATTTTATTCCTATTTTAGGAGGGGGGAGGGGAGAAGGGAAGAGGAGTGAGAGGGAAAAAGAGAGAGAGAGAAAGCGATTGGAACATGGACCCCTTGGGAGCCAAAACGCAATTGACTTTAGAACGGAAGATCCACAGGAGGGGCTGTAAAGTTCCACCCCATGATGCCATCAAGCAAGAAGATTGGTCATGCCCAAGTAGTATCTGAACCTCTCCCTTCAAATCAAAGGGGAAGGAAACTAAAATACTTCCCATCGTTCCCAAGGCTAATTGTAGCGAGGGCATTCTTCAACTTCAAATTTTAATCTTTAATTAATGATGATACTTCAGCCCCCCTCCCCAGAGATGGAGCTTTCCAGTCTGAGTCAACTGATGGGAGTGGGGGAAGTTGAGCCAAGAATACCACAGTGTTCCAATCCATCTCTAAATAAAGAAGTTGGGTAATTTATTGACCGTTTCAGGATGGACCACCTTCATCTCTCTCAATACTAATAGCGTTGGGGCCTAACATGAAGAAGGTGGAGAATGGGCAAAACACTGAACAGGGGCAGGCAGCCCTCAAGAGCAGCAGGCCGTTTTATTTGAAAGGTTCTGATGTCTCACAGAAATGTCACCGGCGTTAACTTCAGCAGATTAACATTTTTGCATTGGCTAAACTTATTAACACGTTATGGTGAGGTTTTTTTATTATTATTTTAACGATCTCTTGCACAGTAGTAGAACGATGTAGCCATTGAAAACTATTTGATAAATGTCAAATGAAATAAAGTAATCAGCTGAAAGCAATTTGCATGGCCCTGGGACTGCCAGAGGCTTATGATTTTCCTTCATTCATCTATCATGAAATACTGTTGTTAGCCAAAATACACAAAGCAGTAAAATTGCTGACATATGTAGACGAACTACAAAAAAAAAACCCACATTTCTCTTGGGCCTGGGCAAAATAAACTTTTGTTTATTTGAAGACCATTGAGCATTTTCTCGCTATTAGCAATGATGTTTTTTTAATGCAATTCTTAAACAATGTGCAATTTCCTCAGTTTATTAGGAAAGAATACAAGCATGGCCTGATCTGCAAGATGATATTGCAGTCTTTTAACAGAATATTTTAACTTATGCCTGGACATGAAATCCAAACTTAACGTAAAAAATGCACCGCACTTCAATTCGAGTCCAACAGCAAAAAGAGCATCAACTCTGCTTTCCTCTGCAGAGAAACAAGAGTTCCTGTTCAACCAAGTTCAAAAAGAACAAAATATCTGCAGCAATTTACCATTCCTCTCAAGTTATTTTTACACTGCCGTACTTGGGGGAAATTTAATGAAGAAAAAAAAAAGAACAGGTAAAGCCTTGTGCCAGCCGCTCTACAAACCCACCCTACCTATACCGATCTGTAGGTGCAGTCTACCAGGGTAGGGGACCATTTCTTTACATCCATCTTTTCATTTTGTTCGCTGAATAATCCAGAAGATGAGAGTATACTTTTACTGCGCAGATTGTGCATTTCTACTTCATGTTAGATGCCAGGTTAAAAGCGAATCATTCACCCCCATTCGATATGCTAGGTTGTAGCACTGCGTCAAATTTGACTGTAAACTGTGTGTTGAATTGCATGCCCCGTACAGCAGAAAATCGGATATCTGATAGCAGAACAAGCTGTGTCGGTGAAGGAGGAGCCAGTATTGTGTTTAACTACAGTATAGGCAGGGACACCAGCTGGATAAATAACGTGTGTCCCACTGTGTAAATATGCTGTACAAATCACACACAGCTTTAATCTGGTACATGCACCAGTGCCAGTGTTTAGCTGATGTTTACAGCATAATAGATACTATACTCGAAGGGTGCTATAAATCTAAGTCGGCAAAGGGATTATAGTGATGTCATTGAGACATCAGCAGAACACTGAGATTTAATTGCGGCTTTTAACTCCTTGGCATCTGTTCTTTTATATAATACATAATGACATCATACTTAAAATAAACTTTTAAAATCGTTACCTTACTGTTACTCTGGAGAGTTCTGGAGAGGCTTTGAGCTCTTAACTCTCTAATTATGGTATCAGCAATTAGAATTAATGCCAATTGATGTAATTGTATTTTGAAGTGCATTAGCAAACAGTTCATTATGCTGGATATTTTAGATGGAGAATTACACGTTTTAAAATTTACAAAGCACTTTGGAGCTATATGGTTGAAATTATGCAGTTTATAAATGTCAGCGGGACTTTGATACTACAAAGGTTAGCTAATACCTACGTAAAGTGTAGTTTCTGTTTATTACAAACTCATTTGTAAAACAATTATGGACGTTAATTATTTGACTGGAAACATTTCTAACAGCACTTTCATAACACAGAAGAACCTTTTTCTCACAAACACGTGCAGGCAGAACCTAATTTTCATGCAACCCCAACCCAGGACTTTTTTTTTAACTCCAACTAGCTAAGAGGTGGATTAAAGAGTAGGTGAAATATTTTGCCAACTTTTTTCTTTAAGGTTGCCATTAAGGAAAATCCGTTCCAAAATTACATTCCATCTACCCTGCCCTTTTTGGCTTCAGTCTGAACAAAATCTGTTATATTGTAATCAATGAGCAAGACGTTGTCCTCGCAAGCAAAACCTCAGTTTGAATTATTGTGAAAATGTAACCTTTTTTTTAAATACACTTAGGTTTTCAGACATTGTTAGAAAGGTCTGGAGGCATAATTCAGCAATATTGTTCTGAGTCCAGCAATTTTTTTTACAATTGTCACAATGTAGAACATGGTTTCCTGACACACCTCAGCTTAAAAAAAAACAGGTCTACCATGTTAGTGCAGTAATATCGATTTGTGCAATGTTTTTATTATGAGCAAGTTACCGGTGGAGTGCGGTCAAGATTGAGCTTCAGTGATCATTAGTGCTGGTTAAACTTGTGCTTTTCTGGGTGGCATGTGGCACAGTGGTTAGCACTGCATCCTCACGGCACTGAGGATCCAGGTTCGAATCTCGGCCCTGGGTCACTGTCCATGTGGAGTTTGCACATTCTCCCTGTGTCTGCGTGGGTTTCACCCCCACAACCCAAAGATGTGCAAGTTAGGTGGATTGGTCACACTAAATTGCCCCATTAATTGGAGAAAAAAATAAATGGGTACTATAAATTTATTTTTAAAACTTGTGCTTTTCTTTTAGCAAAAGTAACTGTCCAAAAAAGTTTAAGCATGAGTTCAAATACTGCACCGAGCAAGGATTTTTCCTACTTAGTTTAAAATTAAGTATGTGTAAATGTTTAAACAGAATGCCCTGCAGTCTTACAAATACTTATTTATTTTTTTAAAGAAAAGTTTAACAGCCAAGTAACTATGCTTCTTTAACGCTACAGCACAATGTTTTTTCATGATGAAAACTCTAGCCCAAAGCTACAGCACATAAGAGAAGAGACAGCATTTGTCAAATAGTTGGCTCCACAAGTTTAAGGGAAATAGATCCAGCAGAAAACTTCATTCATTTGTAAAAATGGCAGTCTCATCATTTACACACCTTGCATTCAAAGTTATGTGACTCCATGTGCTAAGCATGACATTGCACAGGAAAGCCTGGAATCGATCCAGGGAACTTCTATACCTACTGTGTGTCGCACAATTTGTCCACGTGTCTCCAAGCACACAATTTTGAATTTTAAAATCCGAAAGGCAGCGACAAAGCCCAGTTGGGTTTATCCAGGTAAATACTTACCTTACTCCGACGTCTCAAGAGGAGCATTTCTCGTATTTAAAATTAATTTTTATGCTAATGTCCTTTAATTCAACAAGCAGTTACAGACTCAAATGAATTGGGAAACTGATTATAGTCTTGATTTCCTCCTTTTTGTGGATCTGGCGAACATCTTCATAGAGACACATGAGGACTCTAACAGCAGATAATTTCTGCCCTCAAAGCCTTTTGCATTATTTTACAACAGCATCTGGGCTGCTGCTCCAAAATAAATAGTTTTTATTTCCTTAAAATTCGGTACCTAAACCGCTGCAAACATGAACCATTGGCTTAAGGCCAATTAACTATGAGTTATGACCTTTCGGTTTGTGGGACTTGCTGTGCACAAGTTGGCTCCTGTGTTTCCAATGTTACAACAGTGATGACACTTCAAAAGTATTTCATTGGCTGAAAAGTGCTTTGAGATATCTAGTGGCCCTAAATAAATACAAATTATTTCTTTCTTCAGTGGTCCTGAGTGACCACCTGGCTTCTTCCTGTGCCTTTATGCCAGCCCATCCGCAAAGGGCGCTGGTAAAATTCAGCCCCTGGAACTTTTTATAAAATTGTTGAAAATGGCACAGGAATATTGGGTGCAATTTGCCCCCTTTTTTTGCAGAGTGGCAATGGGCGAGAAAAGCGATGTTGAACCTTGGCTGCTATCTCAGCCCTAGTGATCTGAGCTTACTGAAAAGATGTGAAGGGGTGGGTCCCCCACATTATGTTGGCAGAGTGTGCTTTGTCAGCCGCTTAGTTTTTTTTAAAGATCGGGGCACAAAAGTAAAAATAGAACCCCCCCCTCCCACTTTCCCATGCAAAACTACCCCGGGTAGTGCCGGGGGAAGTGCCAGGAATGCCTACCAGGGCATGCTGTGGGAGACGGGGCGATTATCAGGTGTAGAGGCCTGATAATTACATTCAGATTTATGATAATGGGGTTCCCGATGTTGAGCATCGAGATTCCCATTGTGTTACTGGTGGGGTTGGAATAATCGCGGCGAGACCTCCTGATGTAAAACATAGTTTCAGCCTCTCGTGTGGTTTTCCGCTTCTGTCCCCAAATCCGCCCGAGCAGTGCGGGATCGGAAAATCCCAGCCATTATCTTGGTCTTGTGATGGTCGATCGGCCAATCCCAGTTAATATTAGTTCAAGTCTAGTTGCATTTCAAGGCAGACTCCAGGGGCTGAATTTTACCAGCCCTCTTTGCGGATGGGCTGGGAGGTGGACAGGCTGGCATAAAGGCATTCCTCCTCATCTCAGTTTTAAAGGATCGTCCCTTTAGTCTGAGGCTGTGCCCTCAGGTTCTAGTTTTTCCTACTAGTGGAAACACCTTCTCCAAGCCCACTCTATCTAGGCCTCTCCGTATTCTTTAAGTTTCAACGAGATCCCCCTCCTCCTTCTAAACTCCACAGAATACAGACCCAGAGTCCACAACCACTCCTCCTATGACAAGTCCTTCATTCCTGGGATCATTCTTGTGGACCCCCTCTAAGGCTAGCACAATCTTTCTTTGATACGGCACCCAAAACTGTTCACAATTTTTCAACTGACCAGAGCTTTACAGCCTCAGCAGTACACCCTTGCTCTTGTATTCTAGCCCTCTCAATGAATGCTAACATTGCATTTGCCTTCCTAACTGCTAACTGAACCTGCATGTGAACCTTAGAGAATGTTGAACTCAGCCTACTTTGTGCTTCAGATTTCCGAAGCCTTCCCCCATTTATTCTTCCTACCAAACTGCATAATGCCACTGACTCTCCTAGCCTGTCCAATCCTTCTGCAGCCTCCCTGCTTCCTCAACACTACTTGTGCCTCTACATAGCTTTGTATCATCTGCAAACTTGGCAATAATACCCTCAAGTTCCTCCTTCCAGATTGTTAATGTGTATAGTGAATAGTTGTGGTCCCAACATTGACCCCGGCGGAACACCACTAGTCAGTGGCTGTCATCCTGAGAAAGACCCCTTTATCCCCACTCTGCCTTCTGCCAGTCAGCCAGTCTTCTGTCCATGCCAATACCTTCATTAACACTATGGGTTCTTATCTTATTTAGTAGTCTCCTGTACGATACCTTGTCAAAGACCTTCTGGAAATCCAAATAGATCAAGTCCACTGGCTCTCTTTGTCTAACTTCCTTGCTTCCTCCTCAATGAATTCTAATAGACTTGTCAGGCATGACCTCCCCTTGACTAAACCATGCTGACTCAGCCCTATTTTAACTGTGCACTGTCTCAATGTGGTGGAGGCAGGTACAAATGAGGCATTCAAAAGGGAATTTGACTTTTCAGACAACTGTCGGTGCAGGATTATGGGAAGAAGGCAGAGAAATTGAACAGCGGAGAGGTGAATCGCTTAACTGGTGAACTACTGCTGACACAATGAATCAAATGGCCTCCTGCACTGTATGCACTCTGAGAAAGCGGAGGGATCATGCAAGAACTTTATAAAACACTAGAATATTGTGGACAATTCTGGGGGAAGCACACTTCAGGCAGAGTAATGGCTTTAAGGGTACAAAGGAGATTTACCAGGCTATTACGAATGATGAGGGACTTTAATGAGGAGAGGCTGAATGGAACCGTGTTGAGATAATCTAATGGTGATTTAATGATGCGGGGCTTTGATAGAGAAGATAAAGAATCGATTATTGACTCTAGCAATGGGTCAATAATCAACAGTCATCCTGGACTGAAAACCATTGACAACTGACCTGGAAAGGAGATTTTCTTTTTTAAACTTGGTTGTTTGCATTGAGAATTCTCTATCTGAAAAAAGTGCTGGGAACTACTGTGAAATAATTTTAACTGGGACTTGGTACATGTATCGAGGATTAGAAACTCGCCAGGATGAAAGATTAAACCCAGCTGCTCTTTCAAACAGCCAATCCAAACATGATGGGACTAATGGGCTCCTTGTGTTGTGGGTTTCAATAATTCTAGGTTAGTCAGATTAATGCTGTCGGTGTTCATAATGGCTGTGCGATTTCTAATAATTTGTGGTCTCATAACTATTATAGATAGATAGATGTGGTATCTTTATTTTCAAAGAGATTTAGTTACTTTCTGACAATAGCAGTTTAAAGTCATTCCCATAATTCAAGTGACCAATCTTGTGCCAGTTATTCTGCTTTACAAAATTACGTTAGTCAGGCGCACAAATCGGAATGTATCAATTTCATTTTCTACAGTTCAATGAAAACTTGTTCAGTCTCTTTCAAAGTACATTATCTTCAGGGAACAATGCACATGGTGTGTTATAGGACCATACAAAAGAAGAAAGGAAAAAACTTGCATCTATACAGATCCTCCTCTACCCAGGACATAACTAAGCAGCACCAACAGATTACTGATAAGTCCACTGATACAGTCACTTATTAAGTCCCACTCCAGAGACATGAATTAGGCTGGCTCTTCTGCGCAGTACTGAGGGGGGTACTGCAACATTGGAGGTGCCATCTTTTCAGATGAGACTTTAAAGTGAAGGCCTCAGTGTCCTCCGGTGAATGAAACCTAAAATTTAATTGACACAGTTCTAGGGGAAATGCTTCCAATGTCAGAGGATTATTCCTTAGGGAAATTCATTCCTTAATCAACGCAGAAAACAAATGATTGGATGTTTATTTCGGTGCAGTTTGTGGGAGCTTACTGTGTTTAAAAATTAGCAGCAGTGGTTCTAGAAGAGAACAATGACTTTAAAAGTTCTTAACTTTTCTAAATCTGTATCTAGCAGGAGAAATCAATTTTGGGAGGGGAGAGGAATGGCTTTATGTCCAACCTATTTACATACTTCCCAACTTGCTCATCCTAAGAGCTCTTTGGTTTTTGCCGTAAGATGTTTGTCCATATCAGCAACAACATCATCTGCCATCTGTTGAATCTGCAAAGAATAACAAGAATTCACAAATGCAACCTCTCACCAAACCAGTATTTTACCAACAACCATTCAATCACTGAATGTAGAGTTTTATTTTGGATCAATTAATCTGAATTTAAATAAGAGCAGCAACTTGTATTCAGATAACACCTTCCATGTAATAAAATGTTCTGAGCCACTGTCATTCACTGTGAGTTTCTCCCGGGCCTTCACATGACTGAACAGGTATTTTGTCAAGACACTTCAAGATTTGACACCAAGCCACAACAGACGATATTAGGCCAATGGTCAGAGGTAGATTTTTTAGGAGCCCTTAAAGGAAGAAAGAGATGGAGCGATTTAGTGGGAGAATTCCAGAGCTTAGGACCAGGTAGCTGAAGAACAGTCACCAATGGTGGAGCAACTAAAATCTGGGATGCCTGGAAATGGGGCGAGGCACCAGAGGTCTGGCTGAATTCCAGTTCACAGAGGGCAAAATGTTGGAAGGCCGGTCAGCAGGATGTTGGAATAGTAAAGTTCAGGGGTCACAAAGGTGTGGATGAGTGTTTCAACAGTAGATGAGCTGACTTGGGCAATGCTTTGGAGGTAAAAATAGGTGGTCTTGGTGATGGCATGGCTAGGATATGTGGTCAGGAGTTCATTTGGGGGAGGTCAAATATGATACCAAGGTTGCAAACAATCTAGTTCAGCCTCCACAATCGTTAAGGAGGGAGATGCAGTTTGTAGGCAGGAACAAAGTTGATTGAAGACAATGTCTTCAGTAATTCCAACATTTAACTGGTGGAAATTTCTGCCCATACAGTGTTGGATAAAATAGTGAAGGAGTCGAGGGAGATGCTGCTAGGGTAGAACTGAGTATCATTTAGCTTGCATGTGAAAACAAACACTGCTCGGAAGAGGTCGCTGAGGGGCAGCATATGGATGAGAAATTGGGAGGGCATATATGTTCTGTCCTTTATTTAACATCCCTTCAGCTCCTGACTAGGTACCTTATCCCTGACTTTTCTTGGACCACCTATTTCCACCTCCATAGTATTGGCAGACACTGAGGTAACAGCGCAGAAACAGGAAGTGAAGCTACTGCAAGTGATACTCTGGCTACAATTGGACAGATAAGAATGGAATCAGGTGAATACAATCTAATCCAGCTGGATAATATTTGACAGGGCTTTTAAGGAGTACAGTGACAAAGCATGTCAAATGCTTCTGACAGGTCCAAACGAATAGAGTTTAGCTCACGTAATATTTAATAAATATAAAATTTTTACAGCAAATAAATGGTCACCTGAATCAACTTTTATCAATTGCATGAAGAGTGGTCATTTCTCAGATTGCGCAAACATCACAGAAGCCAGTTGTTACTAGCTCTGTCCGGATGATTTGCTTTGCTTCTGCCCCTCACTGTTATTCACATAAATATTCAATTTACAAAAGATAACTTGGTGCGGACAATTGATAAATGGAATGAATTGGCTTTCGGAGGGACTAACGTTAGATTTGGTAATCAGTAAAATAAAAGTTAGTGCTAGTAGAAACACGCAGATGTAATTTGCAGGGCTATGGGGAAATAGCAGGGGGGTAATTGGATCGCTCTTTCAAAGACCCAGCAGGGACATGATTGGCCAAATGGCCGCCTCCTGTGCTGCTTGATTCTATACAGGGAATCGGAAAACGTAGCCCATTAAGCAATGGCTTAATAGAAATCAACCAGATCAAAAGCAGTGACATGATACATTTCAACCTGAAAATGTTCCAGCGAAAATGCTTGTTTATCCATTCAATGATTTCTTATTCAAAGCCAACTTTATGTTGGTCTGGATCTAGTAATTCTGTAGTCCTTTGCTGTACATGTTGTGGTACGTGTACAAAAATAACTGGAAAGCATTTTTTGAAATGAAGTCTCTCAGTTGATATTTTGCCAGTTTCTCCGAGCTGCAGCATTTAAATATAATTGAGGGGATTGTTCCCAATCTGCAGCATTATAAAGCCACCCTATCTAACTTCAAAATTACAATCAGTATCAACATGTTCAGACCATGTGATTCAGTTAAAACCACTCCAGCATGCTAACACCAGGAAATACTAACCCTGAATTTATTCTGTATGATACTACGTACAAACACTTAACACATTCCACTGAAATTACTCCACACAAGTATCAGCACATTTAAGGCAGTTATGTAATTTCAGAGACCAAGTTTAAATGATGTTTTTAAAGGCGGATCCCATGACTTATTTGAATCACAATATTACTTCTCCTGCACGGCAAACAATTTACACAGTGTAGAAGATAGTTTCCCCCAACTTTAAATAAAGCGACAGAAAGCAAAGTGCTCCCTTCCACAAGGCACAAACATGCCTTTTCTGTAATTTCAGGCCAACATTACAAATTTCACCAACCAGTACAGAGACTAAAGAACTATGACATAACGAACAAAATCAAACAGCTAGGTCAGAAGGAAGTAATTATTGGAAGTCATGCAAGAGACTGCATACACTGATCCGCAAAGGGTTTACGGCTGGAATATCATTTACAAGAAAATTAACGTGGCAATGCCAGTATAATTACATCTTCCTTTATTTCCAGTGCATTTAATCTTTGATATATATGATATCTATACTAACATTAATTGGCCTTTTTAGATTTCTGCAGTCCAGGTGCTTCCCTGCAGGAAGCAAGAAAACAAATTGGAGGAAGAATCAATTGCTGGTCTGTTGTGTCTCTCCTAGCGGGCACTGGCACACTGGTAGACCTCGGAGAGTGGATTGCCTGACTCCACTGTGGACAATTTACGTCATACAGAGGCCAAATCAGGAAAATAGGCGAGAAGAATCCTCAAGGATGAAATCTTCCCATTATAAAATGAAAGAGACCGGGCAGAATTTTCCCTTTTTGAGGCAAAGTGTGGCTGCGGGCAGAAAACGCGACGTTGAAGCTGGCAGCCCCAACGGCTGAGTTCTTTGCTGTATTGCTAGCAACTTTAAGAAGCAAATGCAAGGGGCGGATATATGATATCACGCTGGCGGGGCGCGCCAACAACTTAGTTTCTTATAGATTGAGGCAGCATTTTTAAAGACCCAGTCCCCAAGCAATGCACTCACCTCTGCTCTTACGGCAGTGGGAGTAAGGGTTGTGTAATTCATGTCAGCGTGAATGATAATATAATGGATAATATATTGTCAGCCATAGAGGCCTGATAATAGATTTAAATTTATTCTAATGGAGGTTCTTGACATTATGACACTGGCAGGGGGAGGAGCGAGGGAGGGGGGGGGGGGCAAAATCCCAACTGAACTTACCGCCAATCTATAACGTGATTTGGGTCTCTCGGGAGATTTTGCGCTCCCATCACCATTCATGCCCATTGCGAACGGGAGTGCAAAATCCAAGCCACCATCTTCCCATTGGGTTGACAAGTTTTTCCACATTACACTATCAATAAAATTAAAGATAATATATAATTGGGGGATTTATTCACTAATCTCACGGTTAACAACAGATTGTCAGTCATAATTTCTTGGCTCACAAAGAAAAGGATGTGTGCTCATCCAAAACACTGTATATGGAGTTTTATCTTTATGAGGAAGATCTTTTGGAGTTTTATTTGTATTGATATCAGTTTCCTTCATATTAATTTTGGGTTGGTGTTGGGAATGTAATTTAATTAATGGACTCAAATTAAAGATTTGCATCTTTGCATTAGGATTTTATGCTGAAGTATCAAACAATATTTGTCGGGAGTCTTGTGTTTCTGACAAATCAAAGGCAGCAGACTAATATCAACACTGTAACAGACTTCCTTCCAACATGCATCTATCACTTCAAACTCGCATCTATCACTTCAAACTCGCAATATGAATGCAAGATTGGCACTTGTTTGTTCCAAGTTCTCCCCACTAAATTTGAATGTTTACCCGGTATGCAGGTGGCACAATGTCAGTACCAAACAGGAACATTTCAGAGGTTAAAATTATTTTAAACTTTGTCCAAGGAGGGGCATCCAAATAAGGAACAATTTCACCAATCAGGAATAGGGTTTTCTTCCATAACCTGATTGAATCCTAGCCCTTTGGAACGTGAACTGAGGTCACTGTTTAAAAGGGGAAAAACTGTGCAAACTGATGACTACGCTTTGGTGGACTGTGTATTCTGTTTATGTTATGTATGTTCGGAACAAAATATCTCTTTAAAAAAACTGTAGTGTGAGATTTGCAGTTCAGGTCTGACACCAATAGCTATTGTGGTGGAGAATTGCCGCGAGAGACTGATTTGACCTGCAATTGGTTCAGTTTACACCATCTTGCTGTAAAAGTCAGAAAACCCATCACATACATGGGCTCGCCTTGCAACAGTGCCACGTCTGACTCACTATCTGCAAAACCACAAGGAATCTAAGATTTATTTTTACATTGCAGTTCTTCATTTTCAACACAAATTAATTGGGCCACTGTGGAGGAAACCCAAGTTACTCTGCCAAATAAATTTATCCTTGTTTATAGTAACGGGAAGATTACTAGTCACATTCACCTCCAATATCCTCATCTAATCCTATAGGATGGGCGGGGTGGGGTGGAAAAGTACGGTATTTGTCAGAGATGGACGGAGAGGCTGAAGGTCTTCCACATCCAGACCTGGTTTGTCATCTTATCTTGACAGCAGTCAATTTGTATGCAAGCAAACAATAAATAAAGAGGAAAAAGGAGGGATTAGGAAAAAAGGAAGAGATTATAAATCTGTTGAGTGAATCCACATCACCTTTTAAACTGACAAAAATTAAGTGATGCATCCTATTTATCCATTATTCTATTTGTGTCAACCTACAGAAAGCACAGGGTACAATGAAACAAGATACCTAGTCTTGTGTGCAATTGGGAACAACAAATGTCCACTCAGAACATTATTACACTTTTTAAGAAACATTTATGATATACCTATAGTCTACAAAGATGTACAGGTTAGGTGGATTGGGCATTCTAAATTGCTCTTAAGTGCCCAAAAAGGTTAGGTGGGATTACTAGATTACGGGGATAGGGTGGAGGTGTGGCCTTAAGCAGGGTGCACTTTCCAAGGGCCGGCGCAAACTCGATGGGCCGAATGGCTTCCTTCTGCACTGTAAATTCTATGATACTGAAAACAGAGAGAAAAAACAAGGGTGGAAAGATTATAACCATCTTCTGTTAAATGCTATGACACTGACCTGTTTTTCTAGTAGTCTGATTGTATCTTCAGAGACAGAGTCCTTTGATTTTTTTACTTGAGCAATGGCATTGGTGCGCATTTTTCGGAGTGATTCCTTTGACTTGTTTGTAAACTGCTTGGCTAGTTTGGCTAGATTTTCCCTATGCTCTCTGGTCACTCTGCAATTAAAAGAAAATTCCAGAATTAACTGTACATGAATACATTAGCTGTATTTTCAATGATACATTTTTCAAATCTAAATGTTGTTTTGCATCAGGATGCGCAAATGTTCCTTGAATGTAGCCCAATATCATAGCGCCTTTGTTTACTCCACTGATGGTCATTCATTCTGATTGTCAACTATTTTCAATGAAGGAATTTTTTTTTCTTTTGCTCATATGTGAACCATAGACTTGTACAAGATCCAGTTAGCTGAAATTGTCTGTGATCTGCTAGTAGGCGCATAACAATAGCCTAGGATAACTCATGCTTGGATTTTCCTTCCTTCTGTAAAGGTGTCCTGCCTCCATTCGGCATGATTGCTGTAGCTCACATGAGATTAACATGAACTGTAAATACGAAGCTGTGACCATCTATTCCAGGCACACCTCATCCAAGTACACCAACATGCCCATCATACCATCTCAACACATAAAAGTATTTGTCTTCAAATATATTCTATTAAGAATGTGCTGTAAGCTTTGATGCTTAGGTATCGCCAATTTTACTTGTAATTGTTTACCACTGGAAATTTACAGAACTGTATTGGTGTATTGTAAAAGCAAAAGCTGCGAACATTTATCTGAAGTGGACCTTCGGCGCTCCTTGGGTTAACTTATTTGTTGTGCTCTTGTAAAACTCAAGACAAAATTCCAAATGCATAAATCTTTTTTCATGGAAAACTAATTGTGAAGATGTTCAACAATTGAATTCAATTTTTCTGCTCAGATTTTTGCCCTTAAGCCTCAAAAGCTTATTTTCAAATGATAGCAAGTACAAATTTGCATTCAATCTTCATCTTGCAAACCAGTCGCTACACATATTGCAAAAAATATTTGTCGGTTGTACTGCCAGGTTAGACCTTGACATTTTGCTGTTCTTCATTATAGCACCAGCTCAGTGTGAGTTTTGGATTCATTATAAAAACAATCTTGCATAGTAATAGTAGCCCTGAAAGATCTGTGGTTGAACTGACTCTGAACTTCATCTAGTATAATTACCATGGGCCAACTGAAATCATGAAGAAGCAATTTGAATTTAAAATATAAATTTTCCTTAATAACTATGATTAGGCAGTACCTAAAGTTCCTATTCTTTTCCAGAATGTGAAAACACTTGTTACATTTCTATTTACATGAATAACAAGCTTTGATTTGGCTAACAATAGGAGATATTATATACAGTGTACTTCACAATGCAAGGATTAAAATAAAATATACTGATTGTAAATTGCTTTGCCTTTTCAAATATTAGAAATAATGGATTTCTATATTTAACATTCACTTTGCATTTTATCACTGGGGTACGAATATTTCTCATTTTAATTTATTTGTCAAAAGGAAATTAGAAGGCAAGGACATATCCTTCTTCAACACCTGAAGTTTCAAAAAAGACCACAAGATTCTTTACATTTAGACTGATCACAAATTAAATCTGGGAAATGTGTAACTATTATTCAATAAATCAATCAGTACATGACAACCCTCATTTTGATTAGCTGTCAAAACAATTCATATGAAAACAACAGTCAAATATGTCTTTTACAATGTAATATTCCAAACCTACCATTATAAATAAGTATTTTAATACTTCAAAATCAAAGAATTTTACTAGTACAAGGTATGTATTTGTCTACATAAACCACTGAACTTTAAAAGTAATTCATCGTGTGAAGCACGTTCAGGCATTTCAACACATTAAAGCACAGTTGAATGAAATTATGTACTTAAGAATAGTTTCAAAAGTGAATTGGATTAAAAAAATTGTAGGGTAACTGGGAAAGGGTAGTGGAGTGGAACTAGTTGAATTGCTCTAGCACGGACTAAATGGGCTGAAGGGCCTCTTCCTATGCGGAAGTTGTTCTATGATTCTACTACATTATGTAACTAAATTTATGTTCCTATTTTCTCCGCCTCCCTTTCTGCATGCGCTATGCAGCATCTTCCAGCCAAGGCAGCAGGAAGACAACATTCCCAAGGACACTGCCAAAAATGCTTTCAGCTGGTTACGAGAAGTTTTATGAAAGGGATGCCTTGCTATCAAGTTTCTCCTTTTCCCTCCTCATATCTGGCCTCCATGCAGTAGTTTTCTCACAGTAGAGGACGTGTTAACCTATATCCAATGATTACAGGACGTTGAAGCACCCAAACCCTGCACCACGTTATTACAAATGAGTTTTTTACTAAGATTCCATAAAATTGTTGATTAAATAATTCAATAAGCATAATAAACTATAAAACATATCAGGGAACTGTACACTGCTGCTTAAACCATCATCTGTGCTTTTGTTACCACCAGATTTGACTATTCCAATTTCACATTCTGTAAAGTTGAGCTCATCTAAACTTCTCCAGCCTAAATCTTAACTCACAGAAGTCCCAATCAGGGCCGAACTTAACAGTAGTCCCAATCACCTATCAACCCCATACTTGTTCACCTATTGTAATAATAATAATCTTTATTGTCACACGTAGGCTTACATTAATACTGCAATAGGGGGCGGCACAGTGGTTAGCACTGCTGCCTACAGCGCTTAGGACCTGGGTTCGATCCCAGCCCCAGGACACTATCTGTGTGGAGTTTGCACATTTTCCCCATGTCTGCATGGGTTTCACCCCCACAACCCAAAGATGTGCAGGTTAGTTGGCCGGCCACACTTAATTGAAAAAATAATAATTGGGCACTCTACATTTCTTCATTAAAAAAACTCTGTAATGAAGTTACCGTGAAAAACCCCCAGTCGCCACATTCAGGCGCCTGTTCAGGTACACTGAGGGAAAATTCAGAATGTCCAAAATACCTAACACCATGTCTTTTGGCACCCGGAAGAAACCCGCGCAGACACAGAGAACATGCAGACTCCACATACACAGTGACCCAAGCCAGGAATCGAATCTGGGACCCTGGCGCTGTGAAGCAACAGAGCTAATCACTGTGCTAACATGCAGCCCACAGTAGGCTCCTAGTCTGGCAACACCTCAATTTTGAAATGCTTATCCTTAGTTTTCAACCCTTCCATGGCCTCCCCTAACTATTAACCTCTTCTAACTGCATTACCTTCCGCAACCACGTCACATCTCTTGCTGCTCTGCAATATTCACTGTTTCACCCTTGGTGATCGTGTCTTCAGCTGCCTGAGCCCTTAGCTCTGGAATTCCCTCCTTAAACCTCTCTACCTTCCTCTCTTCCGACAAGAAACATCTTAATTCCACCTATTTTGACCGCTGGTGGTCGCACCACTTAATCTCTCATGTAGGTTGGTGTCAAATTTTGTGTGACGCTGTTCCTATGAAGCACCCTGCGCCATCTAATGTTTATTTTAAAATTACAGGATTTTGCTGTTTTCCAATTCATTGCACTATTATCACACTTTTCAAATTTGCAATTTTGAAGGGGACAATGAATGTCTATGGTTATAATAGCCAGTTTATCTTATTTCACAAGATATTTGATCAACTGTGGCATGGAACATCAAAACATTATTACAGTAAGGGCTATATATATATAGTGACTAAAGGATAAAGAACAGCAGATTTAAACAGCTTCTCGGGTCTTGTCAGAGCTGTCAAATGACTATTTTGAATCATCCTGATTAGGATTGCTCAGCATGGAATACCACATTAATATTATATAGTGATGATCGAGTTGAATAGATCAGAAAAGCTCAAAATTGGTAGGGCTCCAGGTTCAGATAATATCTATCCAAGGTGATTAAAGAAATGGGACACGTGCTCGGTGCTCTCCTTGCCCATGTCTTTTAGCCTGGAAGATTTCTCAAGCAGTTCTCAAGCAAATAAAGGGGACAAACGGCCAGGAACTACAGGCCTATTGGGCTGACACCCTATACTAAGAAGATGCCCGAAAGGATAAGAGATGTCCTTTATAATCACTGGTGAAAAGAAATGGCCCATTAAATATTTATAGGGCGGGATTCTTTGACACCCCTGGGCGGGTCGGAGAATCGCCGGCGTAAATCCTGCCCGGCCGCCCCGAGATATTTCCCGGCCCCCCAAAAATCCGGTTGTCGTGAATCGCGCCACGCGCCTGCGAGAATGTCGAGGACCAGCGCAACGCAACGGGTCCCAGGGCCGCCCCAATTCTCCGGGCCGGATGGGCCGAAGTGCCGCTGACGTGACCACGGCTCACGCCGGCGTAACTCAAACCACCTATTCAACGGCGTCAACCAGTCGTGATGGTTGACGCCGGCCAACGTGGAAGTAGGGTTCGGCGTGGGGTGGCCACCGGAAAAGTGACGGAATGGCCGCAGATGGTGGGGGGGGGGGTGCAGGAGCCGTTGGAATGTGCGTGCCGGGGAGGGGGTCAGGGGCCGGGGGGGGGGGGGGGGAGGAGCTGGGGGGAGGGAGGGGCTGGGGGGTAAGGAGAGGCTGGGGGGAGGGAGGGGCTGGGGGAAGGGAGGGGCTGGGGGAAGGGAGGGGAGGAGCGAGAGGGGCCTGGTGGGGAGGGGGGTTGTTAGAGAGGGTGCGCGATGGAGAGGGTGCGCGATGGAGAGGGTGCGCGATGGAGAGGGTGCGCGATGGAGAGGATGCGCGATGGAGAGGGTGCGCGATGGAGAGGGTGCGCGATGGAGAGGGTGCGCGATGGAGACGGTGCGCGATGGAGACGGTGCGCGATGGAGAGGGTGCGCGATGGAGAGGGTGTGCGATGGAGAGGGTGCGTGATGGAGAGGGTGCGTGATGGAGTGGGGGCATGATGGAGTGGGTGCGGAATGGAGACGGTGCGCGATGGAGAGAGCGCGCGATGGAGAGGGTGCGCGATGGAGAGGGTGCGTGATGGAGAGGGTGCGTGATGGAGAGGGTGCGTGATGGAGTGGGTGCGTGAAGGAGTGGGGGCATGATGGAGAGAGTGAGTGCCGGGGAGGAGAGGGGACGGGGGTTTGGGGATGGTGCGTGCCGGGGGGGGGGGGGGGGGGGGGGGGGGGGTCCCCGCCTGGCCATGTGCCAGCTGGTGATGTTGGCCGCTGTGGCGGGAGCCGCACGTCTACATGTTGCCCTGGGGGAGCTGGAGCAGGAGCGTGCCAGGGAGGTGGCGGAGGCTGCCGCAGTGGAGCGTGCCACATCCGCACAGGCTGGAGGGCCGCCCGCACGACAGGACAAGGAGGAGGGGGGTGGTGGTGCCATGGCGACGGAGACGCCCGATGAGGCCCCATGTGTACCGGCCCCGCTCGAAGTACCAGGGCCTCACAGACCGGGCATGCAGGAGACGACTCCGGATGAGCTGGGAAACCGTGGCACGCATCTGCCATCTGATGGCACACCTGGCACCGCCTGGCACTGGGGGAGGACACCTTCTCCCCGTTGCCGTCAAGGTTACGGTGGCCCTGAACATCTGTGCCATGGGGTCATTCCAGGCGCCGAGTGTGGACCTGTCCGGCATCTCGCATGCCTCGGTGCACCGGTGCATCCGTGCAGTGACAGACGCCCTATATGCCATTGTGGCCCGCTACATCCAGTTCCCTGTGCACCGGGCCAGCCAGGATGCCCGGGCAGCGGGCTTCGCTGCGGCGGCCAGGATGCCCATGGTTCAGGGTGCGATCGATGGGATGCACGTCGCCGTGCGGCCACCTACGGATAACAGGGCCGTATTCTCGAATAGGAAGAGGACCTATTCCATGAACATTCAGGTGGTCTGCGACCACTGCATGATGATCCTGCACGTCTGCACCCGGTACCCGGGCAGTGTACATGACTCATTCATATTGGCGCAATCTTTCATCCCCACCATGTTCGGGGGACCCACCCCCACCCCCCCCCCCAAGCTGAGGGGCTGGTTGCTGGGCGATAGGGCTTACCCATTGCGGTCGTGGCTGATGACGCCTATATGGAGGCCACAGACTGACGCGGAGAACCGCTACAACAATGCCCATGCAGCGACCAGGGGTCTGGTAGAGAGGTGCTTTGGGCTGCTAAAGATGCACCAGGTGTCTGGACCGCTCTGGAGGGGCCCTCCAGTACCCGTCAGATAGGGCCGGGCGAATCGTTGTGGTCTGCTGCACCCTGCACAACATAGCCCAGCAGAGGGGCGATGTGCTGCAGGCAGAGGAGGGGAAAAACGAGGCGCAACCTCGCTAGATGAAGAGAATGGGGGCAATGGTCAGGACAGACGGGCTGGACATGTATGGAGGGCTGCCCACCGTTACCGGCTGGGCCAGCGGGCACGGGACAGGCTGATAGCCGCCCGGTTCACGGACTAGGGGGCGTGGGAATCGCTGAGTATGGGCACAGACTGCACACCACGGCACCAGCCTACCACCCTCACCCCACCCACCCAACACCAACCACCCTCACCCCGCCCACCCAACACCAACCACCCTCACCCCACCCACCCAACACCAACCACCCTCACCCCGCCCACCCAACACCAACCACCCGCACTCCGCCCACCAAACACCAACCACCCTCACCCCACCCACCACCAACCACCCTCACCCCGCCCACCCAACACCAACTACCCTCACCCCACCCACCCAACACCAACCACCCGCACCCACCCACCCAACACCAACCACCCGCACTCCGCCCACCCAACACCAACCACCCTCACCCCACCCACCCAACACCAACCACCCTCACCCCGCCCACCCAACACCAACCACCCTCACCCCACCCAACACCAACCACCCTCACCCCACCAACCCAACACCAACCACCCGCACCCACCCACCCAACACCAACCACCCTCACTCCGCCCACCCAACACCAACCACCCTCACTCCGCCCACCCAACACCAATCACCCTCACCCCAACCACCCAACACCAACCACCCTCACCCCACCCACCCAACACCAACCACCCGCATGTACACTACCCCTCCATTGCTCACACGGTCGCCGGTGGAAGCGTGTCTATTGCAGGCCATGGAGGATGATGACAGCCTGCCCTGTGATGAGCTCTGGGCTCTACATCGTTGGACAATGTCTGACCCATGGCCACAGTACCATCCTCCACCCGGACGGTCCCTGCATGCGGCTGTGACACTGCAGCGCACGGTCCCGTTGTCTGGCCCGGGGGGGGGGGGGGGGGGGGGGGGGGGGGGGTGGCGAGGGCAACTCGGAGGAAGGGGGGGCACACTCACCGGAGGCCGACGTTCTATCACCCCCTCACACACCCACTGGCGCTCACCTCACACCACACCCCGGCACGTATCGGACAGAGCACAAAGACAGCTTCTGTACGTGTGAAAGTGATTTTAATAACAAACAGTTCATACACATGCCCTAGCCCCAGAACTAATCTGTGCCCTGCACCCGTGCCAACTTACTCAGTGTCTCATGTTTTGGCCTTACGGGCCCTATGACTACGTCTAGGTGGTTCCCCAGATGGCACAGCAGAACTGGAGGTGGACTCCTGTGATTCCTGCCCTGTGACTAGGGACCCCTTTGGCGGCCGTTTCCTGGGGCGGCCCGGCCTAGATGGGCCAGGCCGCGGCTCGGGCGACTGGGATGGCGAGCTGCCAGCCTGTCCTGCCCGTTGCCCACCAGATGCACCTGGTACAGAAGGGGGGTGCGAGGTGTCGCGGGACCTCACCTACAGGGGACCCGGAACGGGTCCCAGCACCTCCTCCTCCCTCGGGGTGCCCGGGCCCCTACATGGGTCGGGGATGCGAATGGACCGAGCACCCGACACCTCCCTGACACCTGGCGCTGCCAGTCCTGGAGGCCCGCCCTGGTATTAACAAGGATCTGCAAGTTTGCAGTCATGGAGCTCAGGGAGTTGGCCATCCCTGTCTGTGTCTGGGCGACGCCGGCCAGCACCTGAGCAATGGCGCCGATGCCCTCAGCGATGGCCTGCAGAGACTGGGCCATTGCCTGCTGAGACTGGGCCAAGGCGTTGAGTGCCTCTGCGATCTGCTGCTGGATCTGGCTCATGGCTGCCTGCGAGAGGGCAGCCATGTCCTGGGTCACGAAAGCCCCACACCTTGCATACTGCGACCCATGTCTGACACCGTCGCACCTATTGCCTTCACCCGAACGCCACCCGTGCGGTGTCAGCCTTGGTGGCACGCATGATCGGCACCACTACCTGCTCCTGCACGCGGGTGGACTCCTCCACCTTTGTCTGCAACTGCCACAAGTCGGCCGTCACCCACTTTGGTCGTCCCTTGGTCCGTGTCTGCATCAGGACTATGGGTGGGTGTGGTAACTCCAGGAACCCGGGACCTGTCTGAGCAGCAGGTGGTTGCCTGCGCCGGGCTACCCTTCGACCGCCTAGCCCCTCAGCTGCTCCTGCCTCCACCTTCTGTACCGGGATGGCTGTGTTGTGCGCACCAGTTAGTGTCCCAGAAGACGCATCATTAAAATCCCAACTGAGGTGAGTGTCTCTGCAATGGTGGAGGGTGAAGGAGATAATAGGATAGTAGTTGTGTAATGGCGTACTCCTCATCCGTCCCAAATTCTGAGGTCCCCTGGAATGGTGATTCCTGTCCAGCCATCCCCTGTGTGTGGGTGTCGTGTGCGTCGGTGTCCTGTGTGTCGGTGTCCTGTGTGTCGGTGTCCTGTGTGTCGGTGTCCTGTGCGTCGGTGTCCTGTGCGTCGGTGTCCTGTGCGTCAGTGTCCTGTGTGTCGGTGTCCTGTGTGTCGGTGTCCTGTGTGTCGGTGTCCTGTGCGTCAGTGTCCTGTGTGTCGGTGTCCTGTGCGTTAGGGTCCTGTGCGTCAGTGTCCTGTGTGTCGGCGTCCTGTGCGTCGGTGTCCTGTGCGTTAGGGTCCTGTGTGTCGGCGTCCTGTGTGTCGGCGTCCTGTGTGTCGGTGTCCTGTGTGTCGGTGTCCTGTGCGTCGGTGTCCTGTGCGTCGGTGTCCTGTGCGTTAGGGTCCTGTGTGTCGGTGTCCTGTGCGTTAGGGTCCTGTGCGTCAGTGTCCTGTGTGTCGGCGTCCTGTGCGTCGGTGTCCTGTGCGTTAGGGTCCTGTGTGTCGGCGTCCTGTGTGTCGGCGTCCTGTGTGTCGGTGTCCTGTGTGTCGGCGTCCTGTGTGTCGGTGTCCTGTGCGTTAGGGTCCTGTGTGTCGGTGTCCTGTGCGTTAGGGTCCTGTGCGTCAGTGTCCTGTGTGTCGGCGTCCTGTGCGTCGGTGTCCTGTGCGTTAGGGTCCTGTGTGTCGGCGTCCTGTGTGTCGGCGTCCTGTGTGTCGGTGTCCTGTGTGTCGGTGTCCTGTGCGTCGGTGTCCTGTGCGTTAGGGTCCTGTGTGTCGGCGTCCTGTGTGTCGGTGTCCTGTGCGTCAGTGTCCTGTGTGTCGGTGTCCTGTGCGTTAGGGTCCTGTGCGTCAGTGTCCTGTGTGTCGGTGTCCTGTGCGTCAGTGTCCTGTGTGTCGGTGTCCTGTGCGTCAGTGTCCTGTGCGTCAGTGTCCTGTGTGTCGGTGTCCTGTGCGTCGGTGTCCTGTGCGTTAGGGTCCTGTGCGTCGGTGTCCTGGGTCGGCTGCGACGTGGGCCTGTTGCTGTGGCTGCCCTCCTCGTCGTTGGGTGTGGTCCGCCGGCGTCGCCGCACTCGCACGAGATGGGGGCGGCATCAGCCTGGTTCTCCGGGTCTGTACCTGGCTCGTGGCCACCATGGAAAGTCCTGGGAGCGGCGTCCGCCTGATGGGCCGGGTCTGTCCCCCCCCTTCCCCCATATCCCCCCATTTCTCCCATTTCCCCAATATCCCCCTCCCCCATATCCAGGGAAGGGGGGATATGGGGGAAGGGGGGATATGTGGGAAGGGGGGATATGGGGGAAAGGGGGGATATGGAGGAAATGGGGGATATGGGGGAAAAGGGGGATATGGGGGAAAGGGGGATATGGGGGAAGGGGGGATATGGGGAAGGGGGGATATGGGGGAAGGGGGGAATATGGGGGAAGGGGGAATATGGGGAAGGGGGATATGGGGATACGGGGGAAGGGGGGATACACGGGGGAAGGGGGATACAGGGAGAGGGGGATACGGGGGAAGGGGGATACAGGGAGAAGGGGGATACAGGGAGAAGGGAGGATTTGGGGGAAGGGGGGATATGGGGGAGGGGGACAAGGAGGATACGGGGATATGGGGGAAGGGGATATGGGGGAAGGGGGGATATGGGGAAGATGGTATGGGGGAAGGGGGTATGGGGGAAGGGGGTATGGGGGAAGGGGGGTATGGGGGAAGGGGGTATGGGGGAAGGGGGGTTTGGGGGAAGGGGGTATGGTGGAAGGGGGGAGATGGGGAAGGGTGATATGGGGAAGGGTGATATGGGGGAAGGGGGATATGGGGAAGGGGATATGGGGAAGGGGGTAATGGGGAAGGGGGTAATGGGGGAAGGGGGATATGGGGAAGGGGGATATGGGGAAAGGGGATATGGGAAAGGGGGATATGGGGAAGCGGGGATATAGGGAAGGGGGAAGGTGGGATTTGGGGGAAGGGGATATGGGGAGGGGGAAGGGGGGATATGGGAGGGGGAAGGGGGGATATGGGGAGGGGAAGGGGGTATATGGCGGAAGGGGGCTATGTGGGAAGGGGGATATGGGGGCAGGGGGATATGGAGGAAGGGGGGATATGGAGGAAGGGGGGACATGGGGGAAGGGGGACATGGGGAAGGGGATATGGGGAAGGGGGATATGGGGGAAATGGGCGAAGGGGGAATACGGGGAAGGGGGGATATAGGGGGATATGGGGGAAGGGGGGATATAGGGGGATATGGGGGAAGGGGGATATGGGGGAAGGGGGATATGGGGGAAGGGGGATATGGGGGAAGGGGATATGGGGGAAGGGGGATATGGGGGAAGGGGGCTATGGGGGAAGGGGGCTATGGGGGAAGGGGGCTATGGGGGAAGGGGGCTATGGGGGAAGCGGGATATGGGGGAAGCGGGATATGGGGGACGGGGGGAATGGGGGAAGGGGATGTGGGGGAAGGGGATATGGGGGAAGGGCAATACGGGGGAAGGGGGGATACGGGGAAGGGGGGATGTGGGGGAAGGGGGATGGGGATGTGGGGGCAGGCAGTGGGGGATTTCACTTGGTACTGCGTGGCGGGCGGCCATTTTGCCGGGTCTCCGGATGGGGGGGGGGGGGGGATTGCCTTTTGTGCAGAGACGCCGCGTGCATCCGTGACGGGTGACGCCATCGTGCGCTACTAGCCTATTCCGGGCCGAAGAATTCACGACGTTTCGGGGGGGCCGACGCCGGAGTGATTTTGCCGCCGGGTTCGGGCCATCGCGCCGATTCACGGAGAATCCCGCCCATAATGTGGCTTCTGAAAAAAAAGGCCATGCCTAACGAATTTATTAAGAGCATTTTGTCTCCATCATTGCTAACCACATTTCTATCTCCAAATTTCATTTCTTCTCAGAGCACCTCAGACACAGTAAAGCCTCTCAGTTTCGTGTCCTTTTCTCCCATAGCTGTTTGGATTTCTGTAGCCCAGTTTCAGTTTTCATACTAACAACAGCCCAAACAAAAATGAAGAATGACATCCCCTGACTGTGGTCCTTTATTCCTCCTTTTTCTCATAAATCTTCCTCCAGCGTTCAGCACAATGAAATCAGCACTATTACTCCGTTATCCAGCTCCATCCAATGCCACTATACGGTTCCCGTCCTACCGATCTGAATGTAACCTGAGGAGCTTCATAGAATCCCTACAGTGCAGTAGAAGGCCATTCGGCCCATTGAATCTGCACCGATCGTTCGAAAGAGCACTTGACCCATGTCCACTCCACCGTCCACCCCACCCTATTCCCATAACCCCATAACCAAGCCTGCACATCCCTGGAATAAGGGAGAAAACCAGAGCACCCGGATAGCATGGCCAATCCACCTAACCTGCAATCTTTGTGGGAGGAAACCAGAGCACCTGGAGGAAACCCACGCAAACATGGGGAGAACTTGCAAACCCCAGACAGACAGTCACCCAAGGCCGGAATTGAACAGGGTCCCTGGTACTGTGAGGCAGAAGTGCTAACCACTGTGCCACCGTGCTGCCCAGCAATGGATTATCCTCCTTCCCCACACCATAACCTCTCGAGTTCCCCAAGGAACTATTTTTGCCCTCCTCCTTCTCCTCATCCACATACTATTCCTCAGTGATTATAGACACAGGGTTAGCTTCCCCACTGATGCAATGACACTTGGTTCCACCTCTCCACCATATTGTGTGGCTGCTTCTGTGCCATTAGATGCCCAGCCTTTTAAAAAATATATTTATTGAAGTTTTACATATTAACAAACAACGCAACAAAACCACAGGAATGGACAGCACTGTAAGAAAAAGTAACGGTTCAACATACAGGAAGACAGAGGAGAAACAGGAGAACAGCAGTACAATTCGCTCAATACAATAATTAGACATAACTTGATACCTACAAAAGCCCAACCAGAAAAAAAGGGAGACATGGGATAAAGTCATAAAAACATGGTAAAATGACACACCCCTTCCTGTGTGCCGATTGCTCATAATTACCATGAGAGTTCAGGATACATTTTCGAACCATGTTCGGGCAAGCACCAATTTACAAATTTACAAATCCCTCAACTCCAACAGTGCCATAGGCATCAATGACAATGCCATCTCCTTCTCTCAGCTACCAGACCCGCCTGTACCCCTACAGGATCAATCACGGATTCATTATTTCCATCCATTAAAAAAACAAAGAAAATTCGCGAAAACCCCATTTCAAAAGTTATGTTGTACATATACCACACAACGCACCAACACCGGTCTCAGGCCCAGTACAGAGCCAACATCATTCAATATAACAGGGGAGGACCAGTATAGTTCTTTATGATCAGTGCCATCAACTTCTCCCAAGAAAAGGGACGGAAAACTACCAGGAGTAGATAACGAAGGGACAGGATCCTTCCGTGGGTCTATATTTCCTCAGCACATCCCCACCATTGTTAATGAAAAAGAGAAAAAAAAGGATCAATCAAACGAGAAGTGTCCCACAGATCAGTCAACACCAGACAGAAGAGTCTTTTCAGGATGTCACTAATAAGTGACTTCAAGAAGGGACATCCAAAGCTCCAGAGGGCAACAGGATATCAACCCCAGCCCCAGACCTGGCCTAGTCCAGCACACTCCAACACATCACAAAAATCAGCCCTTCAAGACCTCCAGCACACCCCAAAACCTATACCCAAGCCTGTCCTCCAACTCCTCAACACACCCAGGGTGTTCATCTGAGTGAACAGCACACTGCTCACCAGTGAAAACGCGAAAACGCAGCCGCTCAAGCGCTCGCATCTTGTGACTCTGCCCCCCCAGAACTGACAGAATGACAGTACTACCAGCAACCAGCTTGCGTTTGCTTTGCGTTGTGTACACAAAAGGATGATTTTAGGCTAATTTAACACTCAATTAGATAATACTATTACTAAAGTGGATCCGACAGCTTAAGATCAAGTTATGTGAGAGTTCATGATTGAAAGAAGACATGCGGTATTTTAACTGAACAATACGTCATGCCTTAATAATTGGATTATTCGAAGTGATTACTGCAGTTTTTGAATATGCCACTTGTCCTGAATTTAAGACAGAAGAGATCAGCAAACTTGACAAAGCATTCGGAATGAAAACTATAGACTTACCAAGGCAATTACACTACTTAGAACTGAGGACTTAAAAAAATAATTTTATTCTAGCAGTATTTAAACTGGAGTTTCTTGGCATGTGCACATTTACTTTCAAGTACTTGGCTTTGTAATTTTCAAATATTCACATTTTCCATTACATCTTATTTCTCTGCATTTTACAAAATATTCTAAATTAGAGCAAGAAGTCAAATATTTAACTCGCATTATTTTCTGAATGGAGAACACAAAATTCTGCACTTTATGCAGAAATAACCTTCAGGAAAATTCACATTGTGATGTTGAAATTTAATTTTCAGCCGTAAGTATTTTTGCCAGCTACTGCCCTGTAATGCCAGTGAGCAGACAAAGATGGAAACCTTAGGCATAACCTTCAAATTACTTACTTAGGAATTGGCACCCTGATCAGAGTCCCATCCACTTCTGGGTTCAGGTTCATTCCACTTTCTCTTATGGCCTTGGTGGCAGCCATCGTCGCCTGTGAACCAGATCAAAAGGTAAAGGGCATTAGCAGAATAATTACTTACAGATGACTGTTCCGTCTCCGTCCGGCTAATCTATTTGCCCAGAACATGGAAACGTTTACCTCTTTCACCAAGAATATCAGGAAGTTAGATTCAGTCCAAGCAGCTTTGATCCCACTGTGAATTGCGAGCTAAGTCCCTCTGCACACACAGGGATAAAACAGTCCCTCTGCACACACAGGGATTGCAGAGGAGGAGAAAGGAAACAAAAAAAATTTTAAAAGAAAAAAAAGTTCTGCCTCTTTGAACATATTTTCAATGGTTTGAATCCATCTATTTTGGAAACCACAAATTAATGCTCCAGGGAATAGCTGCAAAATCAAGATTTTTTTTGAAATCAAAGTTTTTTAAAGTTTAAATTGGGTGTCTAATAGTTTGATATAGCGTTTATTATAAATTAAATCAATGCATTTTCTAGATACAGATATACATGTAACGGTCATTATTGTTAAAGGATGCCAATCTGACATCAATAAGGAGTAATTTTGGGCTGATCAGAAAGCAATGAACAGAAGGATTTTATAATCAAAACCAGGTTTCTTCCTAATTGTGTTAAAGTTATTTTATTACTTACTGGACACAGATTTGCTAACTAATCAGCTACAAATTATTTCTTGATAAAGTAGCAGTAACGATGTACATCAGCACCAGGCAGTGAAATTCAAGTGTCCAGAGTGGCAGTATTTGCCAATGCAAATATGGATTCAAAATCTCAATAGAAACCCCCCTAAATATCATGTGTATTGGCAAAGGTAGTGAATAAGCGAGATTGATTTCCAGCTAATATTCCTATCTTGGGTTCAGCTTTGGTCTCATTGTGCCTTTGACTTGATAATTAGTCTCCCTGCACCAAACAACATCAAGGTGACACTATCTTAGGAGTTGCTCTGCTCCACAAGTGCAAAACCACATGATGACAGACATGCAAAAGTAGCCTTTTTTGATTGTTTCCTTTCTCCCTTCCACTAGGACCAAAAGGCTAATGGGGTCTTGGTCTTTACCTCATAGTGGTTGGAATTGAAAAGTGAGGCAGCGATGCCTCAGTTTTGCAGAAACCTGGTCAAACCCCATTCAGTTTTGGGCACCAAACCTCAAGAGCCTTGGAGAAAATACAGTGCAGTCACCAACATAATACCAGGGTTTGAAGAGTTAAATTATAAGGACAGGTTGCACTAACCTGACCTGTATTCTCTTGAGCTTAGACAATTGTGGTGTGATGCAATTGAGGTCTTTGAAACGATAGGGTGAATACAGGTGAACTATTTTCTCAGGTGTTGAATCAAGAGAGCATAATATTAAAAAGAGGGTGATTTAGGAGTGAAATCAGGAAGCAGTTTTCATTTGGAGCACCCTTCCCGCAAAAGCTTATGGATGTTGAGTCAACTTAAATTTTAAAGACTGAGATTGATAGATTTTTATTGGATAAGGGTTTTGAATGAATACAGCAAAAGCTAATCCCCAATCTGGGTAATTTCATTCATGACAACAGCTGGGGAACAATTGGCCTTCACGCCGCTGAATAAGGGAGGAAAAGTGTTAGCCAGGTTTCATACTCCTGATCACGATTCAATGCAAAATGTAATTATCGATGAGATCAGACTGGGTTGTGAAGTTTTTTCTGGTCGAATAGTTTGTCTACACTTACACTTTAAAAAAAAATGGTCACTTGGCTGAGGGAGCAGAAGACTGTTAAAACATTACTCCAGCAAAAGTCAACCTCGAGGGGAAAAGCAGAGAATTAGGAAACAAAAAGGGGAGAAATGGAGAATGTTAATGATGCTGGTACTTAGTACAAATAAAAACAACTAATATCCTCTGAGGGATATTTTTAAATTCCCGCAGAGATGGTTTACAAGCCAGATGTCAAAAACCAAGCCAAAGAAGTCTTGTTATAAATCTCGCACTTTGCTTGTACTAATGGTTCCCAAGGCAGGGCTGCTTAAACAGTTACCTTTTCGTAAGTGATGGTTGTCAAACTGCAAATTGTGATACTCTTTTCAAAGATATTGTGAGCCACCAAATAGAAAAGTGTTAACGCGCAAGAAGATTTGAAACAAAAAATTAGCACAGCGATAGAAATATGGGGCGGAATTTAACGGAAGGATTTCTAAGTTCATTTTTGCTGGGATTTGCGGGCAATTTCCCGCCGACTTTGTCAGCGAGTTCCCCACCGCTATCAAACAACATGTAGTCACTCCTTTGGGCCCAGGGGAGTTTCTCACCAGTTTAGCCCACACTTTCTTTCAGAACTGGGGAGCTGAATTCAGAGATCGAGCAGCCATTTTGAAAGGGTGCCCCTCCCCCACATGGGAAATATCACCCCTCACACACATGGTCATTACACGTCCTCCCCCCTTGCCCCGCAACTAAGGACACCCCGCCCTTCACCCCCCCCCCCCAACCTCCTACAGGCCCCTACTTACCTGCCCTGCACCCCACCCCCACTTTTCATACCTCCCCACCCTCATTTCATGGGGATGCCCTCCCTCAGGTACTGACCCTTGGCAGTGCCAGCCTGGCATCCAAGCATCCTTGCCCTGCCATCCTGGTAGTGCTCTTGCCAGCTTGGCAGTGCCACCCAGGCACCTTGGCAGTGCAAGGGTGGCAATGCCAAGGTGCCATCCTGGCAGTCAAGATGCCCATGTTCCAGGGGGAGGGCCAGGGTACCACCCTGCACTATCCCTGGCCAAGCAGGGGCATCTGATGGACCGAGAGATCCCCAGGTGCCGTTCCAGCCTGGTCCACATTTGTGTCGACCAGGACTGAACTGTGCCGGCCCGTGGCTTGCTGGGGATGCCGGTAGATCCCGGGAGGCCAGTAGATAATGTCCTCACCTCTGTACCTCACCCAAGTAGTCACACGTTGTTTGGCCATGCCCCCTTTGGGCAGGAGTCTTTGACGCCTCGCGGGGCTTGGGCAAATCCCACGAGGCGTAAAGACTACTGGAAAGCGCAAGGGATGCCTCTCCCAGGATCCAACGGGCGTGTTGCACTCTCGCTCGAGCGCAATGCGGCCGGTAGATTGCACCTAACATGTTAATAAACCAGATATAACAATAATAACCACTTTATGTAGCGCTTCTAACGTTACAAAAGATTTTCTACACAGAGACGTATTTGGAAAAGATAAAGTTGCCGAGTGAAAGGGTATACTGGGAGGGGATTGTAAAGAGGAAAAGCATGTGGAGGATCATATGGGCTGAAGCAAAGAAATTCTAGGTGGTTGAAGGCATAGCTGCCAATTCATGGGGCAAAGGGCAACATGACCATTACTCCATACTCTATTGAGTAACTGCTTACATTGCTATCATTGCGCCTGCTCATTTTTCTCCCATCATGCAAGAAGGATTAAATGGTTTAGTCACCAAGATGCCTGAAACATCAACGGAAGTTACAGAGCATTTTATCTGTTTGGTTGCTGATACTGTTGGGAAAGGCTCTTGACCCTTTCATATTCTTCAGTTACCACTTTGCAGTATAGAGGAGACCTGTCCATTTAAAGTTGTTGTTTTGTCCATTTGCCCCATTCTGTGCAATCAGTGGGCAATAAAGTAAATAAACAGCCAACTCTGAGATCCCAACCTACCATCTGATGTATTCCAAACAAGAATTTATTAAATTAGAAAATTCAAATGATTAAATTTTCACTATTTGCACACAAAACTGTTTTTCTAGGTTTGGCGGGATAAAAATATTAGGGGATAATGTTAATTGCCTTCAAAACATTGTAGTGACAACAAATAGAGTAACACAATTACAGTCACTCAATGTTTTTAACACTGAATAAAACATTCAAATTGTTCAGAGACAAAATAATTCAGTATTATGTCGTCCTGTATAAATGTCTGTACTGTAGATTTAGATCTGGGTTGTTTTGACAGACCAGCTCCCTTTTATTCAAACACAAAGAGAAATCAGAATGTAATAAGTAAGCTCAGCTTGCCTTTCTGGTGATGAAAGCAGAAACACCAATGACAAACAGTCACGAACAGACAGGAAAATGGCGAAGATATAAAGATAAATCACTTAACTCCTTTTCGCCTGGAATTAACTGTAGAACAGTCAAATTTTCTGAAGTTGTGAAACTTAAAATCTGTGGAGTTACTCCAATGTGGAAATATGGGCCTGAATTTAACAGCGCTGTCGTGATGGGACCCGCTGCAGGAAAATTGGCGACTCAGCATCGACTGGACAAAAATCCCACCCATGGTATTTGGTAGCGAGACTGTTTCCACTCAGGAAATTCAAAGTACATACATTTCGCCAAAGTGTCATTAACTAGCAGTAATTTTGCATTTCAATTCAGCCATTAGGACAATGTAAAAACCTATGGGAATTAGGGGAAGAGAAAACATAATCCATCAATCTTGTTCACTGCCCTAATATCCCTTGGTGGGAAATGTGTCTGCGTGCATCAGGAAAGAACAGGGTTAGGTGCGACTGCAATGCCTCCCAGGGATAAATAGCCTAACAGTACTCATTTGGAATTATTCACTAAGAACGGTTTAGGAATGTAGGCAGAGGAGCAGGCCATTTAGCCCCTCAGTTTTAAAATTAACATAGAAACATAGAATTTACAGTGCAGAAGGAGGCCATTCGGCCCATCGAGTTCGGCCCATCAAGTCTGCACCGGCTCTTGGACAGAGCACCCTACCCAAGTCCACACCTCCACCCTATCTCCACAACCCAGTAACCCCACCCAACACTAAGGGCAATTTTGGACACTGAGGGCAATTTAGCATGGCCAATCCACCTAACCCGCACATCTTTGGACTGTGGGAGGAACCCGGAGCACCCGGAGGAAACCCAAGCACTCACGGGGAGAACGTGCAGACTCCGCACAGACAACGACCCAAGCTGGGAATCGAACCTGGGACCCTGGAATTGTGAAGCAATTGTGCTAACCACTATGCTACCGTGCTGCCCTTGCATCAATTGCCTTATGCAGAAGAGAGATCCACAATCTGCGTGTACGAGTGTTTCCTATCTTCACCCCGAAAGGCCTGGCTCTGATGTTTAGGCAGGTCTTAGATTCATCATTTTCTAAGCAAGTTACTGCAAGGTTGCCAGGGCACAGAACTCTACTCCACATGAGACAGCACCTCCAGGAGGGAAATAGAGTTCCTGCCACAAAACTGTAGCGTGCCAGGGTGTTGGTTCAAATTACGGTTTACCGAGATAAAGGAAAATAGCAGAACCCCCCATTATCATGACAGTTCTATTAACAACACTTTTGTCTTTGTAACCACAGTAAAAGGCATTATCAAAGTAGGCAGGGCAAATTTTACACAATTGTAGTGAAATCTCTGTTTACCGAGCAAACAGGTTTTTGAATAAGACAATACAAGGTGGAAGTGTGGCTCATTTCCTTCTCATGAAAGATGCTTTGGAATAAAGTACTTAAAAGTTAAAATAGGTTTTGAACAATCCATCATCTTGTCATACAGTAAACATCAGGCTTTATTGTAATTGAGCGTGAGTTTTAACTGAATAGCTCTTTTCATGGTGGCAGCCTTTGAAATATGGTACAATCATAATATCCAGCCGAATGTGTTATTTAAAACTGGTCAAAATCATGCAAATTGCAGCATAAGAGGCTGTGCAGCCTATCTCACCAGGGCTGGTGCCAGCTCTTCAACTAGTGTTATCTAGTGTCACATTTTCTTTCAGCTTTTCCCATTATTCTTTCATTGCTTATTCCATTCCCTTCTTCAATGATAGTTTCTGACACTCTAGCTAATTGCAATAAAGCATTCCATACTTTAATAATCTTCTGTGTAAAAAATCTTCGAACTTCTCCCTTATTCTTTTTGTTACTATTTTGTGTTTAAGTCCCGTTGTTAATCATTCGACCGCCAGTGAATGCCATTTTTCACTGCCCTCTCCAAAACTTTCCTAATTGTGAAAAAAATTAAAGTATTTATCAGGTTCACAGTCGTTTTACTGATTAGAAAAGATCACACATCACATGGCGGCACGGTGGCACAGTGGTTAGCACTTCTGCCTCACACCAGGGTCCCGGGTTCTATTCTGACCTCGGGTGATTGTCTGTGTGGAGTTTGCCCGTTCTCCCTGTGTCTGCGTGGGTTTCCTTCAGGTGTTCCGATCTCCTCACACAGTCCAAAGATGTGCAGTTAGGTGCACTGGCCATGTTAAATTACTCCATAGTGTCTAAAAATGTGTAGCTTAGTTACAGGGATAGGGCGGGGGAGTGAGCCTTGACCCGGTGCTCTTTCGGAGCGTCGGTGCAGACTTGATGGGTCTAATGGCCTCCTCCTACACTGTAAGGAAACTATGACAAGCATCGCCTAGCAGTGAAAAAGCACAGCAGTGCGCCCGTTTACTAAGCCACTGGACCACAGTAACACGATGCCTGTGATTCCCCACACAGAAAGTTCCTAATTCTCAGGCAGCTGTGCACCAAGAATAAGGAAGAGCACAGCTCCTTGTGACCTGTTATATGGCAGCATGCCTCATCCCCACCATTTCAGTCAATAGTGTGAACAATAGGGGAAGAGAACGAGGTAAGTGCTTTGGATCTCTATTTAGTTTTACAACAATTGCACACTGATTGGAATGTGCGATGTATGTAAAGATGATAGTCTGTTTATGAAAATCTATTTTTCATAAGACTATTAAAAATCAAGATTCTGGATGACTCTTATGCTTCGTATTCTCAGTAAGGTCCAGCCATTCGCAGCTTCCTCTTTCACAAATTTGTTTATCCGTGCAAAGATCCTTGTACACCAGATCACACATTACAGTCCCAAATGTTCACCTATCCGGGGACTTAAACATAAAAAATAGAAGTCAACTTTACAAAATGCTGAAAAGAAGAAAAAACACCTAAATTAAGTTTTTTTTTTAAACTGAAGGTGTCCATTACACATTTCCTGCTGTAGAAAATGTGTCGTCTGCAGTTGTTTGCATGTGGGTGTTTGTTGTTGCTGTGATTTGATTCCTGATCACAGTCCACCTCCATTCTCAAGTAAAGCACTGCAAATGTGACAAATTTTACATTGTTCTTGTTTTTTTTTAATTATTCTCCCCTTTTTCACATTTTCTCCCAAATTTACACCCAACAATAATCAGTAACGAATGTAATGTCAATCCCCATATCAATAACAACGATCCCATCCTCCCATCAAACCCCCAAACATTAGCCCGCATGTTGACATAAACAAATGACAAAGAAGAATCAGGAGTCACCCATAGTCACCATTAACACATACAGTCCTCCTCCCCCAACCCATCCAGCCCCAACCCCCCTAATGTTCGATGTGATCTAATTCTCTAAAATGCATAATGAATAACGCCCATGAATTGTAGAATCCCTCCATCCTTCCCCTCAGTTCAAATTTGACCTTTTAAAGCATCAAGATTTCCAGCAGGTCCCCTGTATCTCCTTTCTGGCAAAGTCTCGAACCTACATGTATCTAAATATTTCCCCCTGCTCCAGCCCATACTTCGCTCCCAGCTCCTTCAATCCCGCAAGACCACCCCCAAGAAACAAATCTTTTACTGTCCTAATTCCTTTCTCCTCCCATCTCCAAAAATTTCCATCCCACTTCCCTGGCTCAAATCTATGGTCCCCCCGAATTGGTATTTCCCTTGACACTGCCCCCAATCCGAAGTGCTGTTGAAACTGCCTCCAAATTCTCAACAAAGCTATTACTACTGGACTCCCTGAGTATCTCACATTGCTCTTGTTTTATTATTTTTATTAAACAATTTCTCCAGTAAATTCCATAATTTTTATTACCTTTGATCCTTTGCATATGTCAAGTTTTAGGATGGCTATCAGTCAATTAGAACCTATCTAATTGACTCCCAATGTAAAGTACGGTTGTCGTTTGCGTGTTTTTGTGGGAACGTAACCCCCTGCAAATGGCAGGACTTTACTGTACTCTAGGGTTGCACTTAACTGGAATTCATAAGTTTATATTTTTTCAAATATATGTTTTATTCTTCCTCCTTGCGTAGGCTATAACAAAAAGGCTGCAACATTTAAACACGGAAATGCAATTTCTTAATTGAATAGTGCTGTACGCACAATGATGTTGTTTTTCCTTGACCGATACTTAGCTATATACCAAATAAAGGTTAAATAGGCACATGCCACTAATTACAACCACAAATATCACACTAACAGAGAACATAAACATATGCATATTTTACACATTTACTTACCTCAGGAAAACTCATCATATTTACCAAGATGAGTTGAGGTGACTTCAGGGAGATTTGTCCCAGATGATTTAATGGAAATTTTCCATTGTTAGTGGTAACTGTTATATGGTCCAAAGCACCTAAAGAAAATATGATTCCAGCACATGGTGACAATATTTAACAAACAAGATCAAGTAAATGTAAATTGGAGCATTTTTAGATAACATTTCTGTAGTAATAGAAGTATTTGTTTAAATTGAATGTTCATAGATCACAAATGGTCTTCCCTGTATTCAATTTAGAATTGCTCCCATAATCCACTGCAAAATTCCCATACTTTTATCCTACTTATAGGCCATAGAACATAGGTCCTGAGAGACAATCTTCTGTAAATTATAGAAATTCAGTTCAATTTTATCTCTTAACAAATTGCCTAGCAGCAATACACGGTTAAAATTATATGTCAAATGCAATTGATGACGGGTGGCATGCTATAGCTCACTGACTGCTTATGACATTTTTTGTTCTTAAATCACAAAGCAGCTATTTTGGAAATAGGCAGAAAATTATGGAAACCCAAAACTGCTAATTCTACACTTTTGCTGTTTTCTTTCTTGTGATCAGAAGTAAGTTTATTTTAAAATACAAGAAAGTTTCAAACTGCTGAATAATTGTGCCTTGTGGGCTGCTGTCAACATGAATCATTGCTATAACCTTGATATAACCCTGTAAATACCAAAACTTCACACCGCAGTATCCACCACAATAGAAGCATGGTACTGTTTCTGGTTTCTGATATTGTTGTGAAAATGAGTCAGATATATAATAATCACTGATCAATTGGCTTCTTCAAGTAAGTATATTAGGAGAATCACAGTGGATAATAGGACAATATCTGTTAAATCTAAGTGACAAAGTACTTCATGCGGGTGTTTGATCTTGTAATATGAAATCTTTATGGTTTTATTTTTTAGAACGTTTTCCTTGATTTATATTATTAGTCCTCATGACTTAAAAGGTGAATATTTTCTGTAAATTGACCTGAATTAACAGCTTCCTTATGGACATAACTGAAATAACTTTTGGTTTAATAGTATAAGTCGACAAGAGTTTCAGAAATTTAATTCTGATCATAAATGAAGTATAATTAACAATTATTTTATTATAATAACAGTTATAATGCTTTTTTTTAATAGTAAACATAGACAGTCACGTGACTCCAGATATAGTACCTCATATTTGATGCTACAAGAATTCTGGTATCTTAAAACTGTTCCAATACAAATAAATCAAGGGCTCAGCATTACAGCCAGTATCCATTCACATTCTGGCTCTCTCTATTTTCATATTTTACAGTAAACTCACATACAGCTAACATAACTGTACAATATGTTGAATAGTTCATTATTTACCATACTGTAAGGCAATTAAAATGTCAAGTATACAAATTTCTAATTTATCTGTTAAAATAAGCAATACAATATTGAATGGTTCCTCAGCATGTTGCCTGATGTGTGATATTTTTCTCCTACTATTCGACAAGCCACAGTCTCTGCTGCACTGTTGGCAGTAACATTGAAAGAAAAGTCAGTTTTACTATTGGTAGCTCGTTCTCAGAAATTTTGCAGACCACTATAATCGGTATTTTTGTATTTGGAAGTTTCATGTCAACACTTAATCAGCTAAGGCAAAAAAAAAAAAACCTCCTTCACAACTAGAAACTTCATAACTTGCTCGATATTTGGGACACATTTATTATTTTTTCTGCTTTGGGATGCTGTTACCTGTCAACATATCGGGAAAACCATCTGCAAACACTTCTGTTAGACAGTTTTGACATGTGCCTCCTACAAAAAGCATTTTCAGGAAGCTATTAGCAAAAATGGATTCTTCCTGGTCAAGACCATGGTAGAAAGGGGCTCTGGAAGATCGTACAAAGTGACCAAAGTATAATGTAGCATACAAAGCACGGTTGAGGGCAACGCATATGCATTTTATAGTAAAGTGTGGAATATCAAAAATTGGGAAGTTTGAATGTGGGATAACTGACACCGTTTGCTTTCTTAAACTGGTATCTGGATTTCCTTTTAAATTGGTATAGAAGAAGAATTTAGCATGAAATGTCCTGCCTAATTTTCAAATGAAAAATTCCACCACACACAGATCTTTTAAATATAAAGATTGGCTAATCACTCATCTTGACTTTTTAGTTTCTAGAACTCAAACAAAGAATATAATGAAATTTAACCTGGGACACATTTCAGCAAACCCAGGAACACTTAATTCAGGCGCTTGGCTATGAAAATGTGTTACACCACCAAACGAACAGTCTCACAAATACACAGCAGTGAAAATGAAGGTCAATTTTGCCAAACAAAATAAATGATTACATGAGCAGCAATTTAGGTATCGGATAAATTGTGGGGAGCCAAATCTGCTTGTTGGATAATGAATAAAAATACGTAAAATGGAGGTCAATGTACTGTTGGCTATTATGACTGTGCGATTTGGATGAGAAGAGACATTCTGAACAATTGTAATGGACTGATAGCCGCTTTGACCACAGAAGCCAAAAGCAGCTTAATATTCCACATGTTATGTGTGGCTGCATGACTGCATGTGTGGCATTTTTTTTTAAATGTGCTAGTTAATGTTATGTAGGAAGTGGTGAGTGGCAAAAGCAAAATTCTGGGTGACCTGTAATAGTGCATGCACAGTGACACTGAAAGGATCACACTGTATGAAGAAATCAGTTCCAGACAGAAATCCAGCATGAATAAGCCATGCATGGAACAATTAAACATGTATTATTTCTAAAGTCGCAGGGCTGGATTCTCCGCTGTCAGGGTTCTCCGTTGGGTCGGCAGCGCACCCACGCCCGGGGATTTCCCAACAGTGTGGGGTTGCCCACAATGGGATACCACATTGGTGGCTGGCAGGACGGGAATCCCGCCCCCTAGATTTTCCAGTCCCCTAACCACGTGTTTCTCAGAAGCGCGCCGTTCGGTGGCAGCGGGATTCTATACTCCCGCCACTGGTCAATGGGATTTCCCACTGAAGTCAACCCACGCCACCAGGAAAACCATGGGCGAGGGTGCGTTGCCGGCGGGAAAAGTGAATTCCAATAGCCAGAGAATTCTGCGGGTTATGTTTTTAAGAGTAAGATCAATAATTAATATTTTAAAATACACTTTATATTCATCAAGCTTACCTGGTGAGGTTCTTATATTTAGATTCGTCCCATAATCATTTTTGAGATTCTCTATGATTTCCAACATCTCCTGTTTCAATTCATTGAGATTAATAATGCCCTCCACTAAAGCAGCATTGATGTTCACTCGAGGTCCTGGTTGTCCTTTAGATTTCACTAGAAGTTACAAACAGCAACAGTTCAGGTACATTATACTGCAGGTATAAATAAACTTAAAGCTAATGTAAATTCAGCGCACAGTAACTTGCCATTGGGAGCTCATCTGTAAATAGCCAAAATCATTTGAATTTACAAAGATTTACCTGACACAGCAGGTAATATTGGGGCAGGGTCATTTTCTGTTTGGACTGGAATAATTCAGTAATTAGACCACTTTTTAACTCTACATTTTGTACACCAAATTAAATGGGATGTTTTCTGGTTTGCGGATTGCATCAGTACAAATGCTGCTCATTTTCAAATATTTTATTAAAATCTTCATTAATAGCTCATCTGGGCAAATGTTCAGATTTGATAACCGCCTTAGAATTAGATTCTCGTGGTTGTATTTGCATCTTGCTGGCTGTGTAACCAACAGATATTTTTAGCAATCACTTGGAAAGACTTTGTAAACAATTCTATCCCATAAACTAGAAAGGATATGAATTTAGAAATGAATACTGCACACTCTTGCATCCCACAAAGTAAGTTCCCAGATGATAAGATTTCAAGCCCAAAATAAGATTACATTTTGAACCAATTTTTCAAACAATACTGGCTGAATTACAAAAACCAAAAAGTAAATTGAACCAAATTACTTTCTATAAAAGTATCAAACATGATTACAAAGGCAAATGATTTCAACAACTAAATGTACACCGTTTTCCATTTCTACATATTATATATTATAAAAAAGGGAAAAGGTGGTTACCTTTGGTCTTCTTGGTAGCAAGTGGTCGGCTCAGGGATACATGTAGGGCCCCACACAGCTTGCAGTTGTCCAGGAACACAGCTGCAGGTCCTACCCGGCTCTCCACTGCTGATCGCATGAGAAGCGGTCGGAATTTGTACAGCGTGGCTCCGAGCTGGTACATCTGTCTCAGCACAATCGACATTGCGCAGGAAACTGCTTTTAATTGTTACCTAAAGTATAGCAGAAAAGCATTTTCAGGGTTGAGGAAAAGTTCAAAAAATGCAGGGAAGAGAAGTTTTCAGCAGCTTGTTAACATCGTTTAAATTTTCATTTTGCTCACACGCTTTAGTTTTCCCAGGCCTCTGTCAGTAAGTCACCTACCTATTCCCAATATTGCAAGGCAGACTTTTCCTTCAACATCTTCCAACATTCAAAACAACTAATTTTATTCCAGCTTTTTTTCATTAAGGATTTTTACACGTGGCCCAATATAGCTGATTCGAACTCAATGTAGTGTTCAAGACATACTGCCTCAGAAAAGTACTGCCAAATAATTATTACACTGAGCATTTAAGCTGAGTTTAACACCAGCTGATACCTTGTGCCTAGTCCATCTAAAATCCATCTATCAAAGCTTAGTGCATGGTTGTTATTGGGAGAGGGAAGGTACTGAAGGTGGGAAATACCCTGCAAATCTGAACAATTTGTATTAGTCTCTAGTAATTTTTAAAATTTATTTGGAGTACCCAATTATTATTATTTTTTCTCCAATTGAGGGGCAATTTTAGCATGGCCAATCCACCCAACCTGCACATCTTTGGGTTGTGGGGGTGAAACCCACGCAGACATGGGGAGAACGTGCAAACTCCACACGGACAGTGACCCAGGGCCGGGATTTGAACCCGGGTCCTCAGCGCCGCAGTCCCAGTACAACCACTGTGCCACATGCCACCGTCTAGTCTCTAATAATTAAGGTAGGCCTTGGAATTCTATTCAATTTTCTGGGAGAATTTAATTCTGATCAAGTTGGCCGATGCCAGTGCGGGAAAATAGAAACCTTTCCACTCTCAACACCCATTTAATCACTTTCCCGTTCAGGTATAACACAAACCAGATGCAGAATAAAGTTAATTCCGCCCTATCCCATCAATGCACCTTAAATCAATTTTCACAACAGTAAGCCCTGCTACAGGAGTGTGAACGTTTCCAATTTTCACACAAATTATCCCAGTGGCCTCTGAATGAGACGGCTAATTAGTGCTGTATTTCGGCCAGCTCTGTGCTTGAAATTTATTCCCGTTAGGAACTGGGTTCAGCAGCCATTTGATGGAGGACCTTTTTAACAGGGAATCATTTTATCTGCATTCTTGGACTGGATTTGAATGCAAGTCCCACAGATCAAAGAACAGGTTTAAACTTAACATGTCACCCACTATCCTAAAATAGACTGAATATCAATAACACTTAGTCATGAAGATTTCACCTCGTTACAGAAGGATAAATTACACTGGCTCAGTGCACACATTTCGCAGTATTAATTGTCAACATCAGTCAGTAGCACTAAAATCTCAGCTGAGTGGTCCTGGTTTGTTACTTATCCCACTGTGAGCATCCTGATTGTTCAGAGGATGTAGAAAATTATACATTCAGAGTTAATAATAATATCGCTTATTATCACAAGTAGGCTTCAAATGAAGTTACTGTGAAAAGCCCTTAGTCGCCACATTCCGGCGCCTGGTCGGGGAGGCCGGTATGGGAACAACCAATGTATCGCAAACTATCAGTACTTCCCTCTTCAGCCAGCCAAATTAACTCAAAGAGAGAGAATCTCAATCAATTATTCCAAGTGTGTATTCACTAATTGTGTTAATGCTAATCTGGTAACGTTGTTAATAAAATTGATGATCGGGGGGCAGCACGGTGGCGCAGTGAATAGCACTGCTGCCTCACGGTGCCGCGGTCATAGGTTCGATCCCAGCTCAGGGTCACTGTCTGTGTGGAGTTTGCACATTCTCCCTGTATTTGCATGGGTTTCGCCCCCACAACTCAAAGATGTGCAGGCTAGGTGGATTGGCCACGCTAAATTGCCTATTAATTGGAAACAATGAATTGGGTTCTCTAAATTTATTTTTAAATATTTATAATCGAGACCTTAAGTTTAATGGTTATTCAACAGCTAGGAACGTTGCCACTGTCTAAAATAACATGCACCTAAGGCAGAATATACTGAATCTACTGCAGACAAGTTAAATAATTGAATGATAATTTCCAGTATACAAGTGTTAAGCAAGTCAGAATTGTGGGGCAGGATTCTCCAATAATAGGGCTATATCCTCACGCCAGCATACAAACACTGGCGAATCACTCTGGACTTTCCTCAAGAAAGTCCTGAGCGATTCTCCGACGTGCAAGGGGCTAGCAGGGCCCCGGAGTGCTTCTCGCAGCTCTGGCTGCGGATACGGGGCCCCGCACTTCCGGTCGGGAGTCCACACATGCGCACGGCGGTGGCCTGCAGCGGCCGCCCTATGGGACATGGCGGACTCGGACCACGGAGTGGCACCAGAAATGTAGGCCCCCCCTCAACCCGCCGCCCCCCCCCCCCCCCCCCCCCCCCCCGAGATCACGCGTGCCCAAGGGTCCGTGACGACCGATTGCCCCCCTGGCCGTCGATGAGACCCACCCCCGGTGATAAATTCCCCCCCACCCCCTCACCAGGGCGGCTGCGGACTGAATCCACAGCCGCCACCAGCCGTTCCTGACAGCCGATAGGTGGTTAGAACCACACCGTCGGGAACACGTCCAGAGTTCCTCGGGGAATCGCATGGGGTGGCGCCTCGGTCAATGGCTCCCTACTCGCGCCGTGTACTTCGCGTGCGAGAAACTCCTGAGCGATTCCCAGACCGGAGAATCGCGGGTTCGGCGTCGGACCGGATTTCAGCGTAAACGCTCATTCTGCGCCGCCCCGCCGATCGCGATTTCAGCGCGGAGGCTCGGAGAATCCGGCCCGTGATACCTTTAGTTTAAACATCAGGGTGCACAAAAGGCATAGAGGGTGGAAAAACAAACGCCAAATTGTAAAACCTTCCGACAAAACTAAAGCCATTAGAAAACCAGAAGTGATGATTTTGTGCCAGCAATTGTATTTTGGAGTTCCGATGCCGAGCCAGTTCAGCTCACGTGGTTTGCTGAGGATATCTGATCCCCTCCCCTCCACGCAAATAGATTATTGTTTTGTAATGACTCCCGAAGCATTTATATACAAAGCATGGCATTTCCTGGTAACAGTGAAACAAGGCTGCAGTCATATTTGTAGTGCAAGTCTCAAGTTAAAATATCAGCTGACTCCAAAAGAAGGAGGGTTGAGATCCCCTTTATCTAGTCGCATGCAGCACTCCCAGATCTCAGGTGTGACTTTTGACCTTTAATGCAATGTCAATAGTGGGGTTCAAAGAGCCAGTGGGGTTGGTGGTTTTACTAGCAGGAGAAGGAGTTGAGAAATGTAAATGGACCAACAGGAGCATGCCTGATATTTTCAGGGGTGGAAGAAGCAGGATATTGCAAAGTGGGCAAGCAGAAAGCACATAAGGTAAACAGCGGTGAGAGAAACCTGGTTGGCGATCATGAATCAACATCGAGCTGATTTCAGCTTCACAGCATCAGCTTGTTCTCTGAATTCTATCGGAGGAGTTAAGGAGTGAATTAAACATACAAGATGTTTTTAAGTAAAAATGTTTTCTAAATGATGAACTATTATCCTTCCATCCTATTATCTGATAGATAAATCAAAGACTGGAGAAATCAAATGATTGAAATAATTGAACATGCATTGTAGCAACATCTTAAAAATGCTTGGAAAGATGAAGGGCTGGATTTTCCATCCTGCTACGCCTGAAGCGTTTTCCCGGTGGGACGTAGAATCGGACATCGGGGGAAAATTGTGATGCTTTGACCCACTGACCCCACCCCCCCCTGGGGCCAGGATCGAGGTTCACGACCATGCACTAGCAGGAGAATGTCAATGAAAGCAAATGGGTCTTCATTAACCATTTGTATCCATTTAGCGCGCCCAGCACCATATTCTCCGGCCCTCCATGATTCTCCAGTCCCCTCGACCAGGAATCACGTGGGCGCGGATCACTTCTGGTATCCACCAGCATAGCATGGCCCTGATGTGGTGAACCTGGCGGTGGGTCAAGGGGGTAACCCCTTCGAGGAGTTTCCCCCAAAGTCCATCCGAGGGCCACTCTCCAACCTCTTCCTCACCAATGCACTACCTGCACAACCCCCCATACACACCAGCTCCTCCCTCTCCCCTTTAATATGGAGACCTCCCACACCAGGGACCCATGAATTCCTTTAAAGAATTAAGTCTTGGTTTGTGCCACACAGTTTCAAACTAAATACTGAATAGCATTATCTTCTTAGGGGTCATTCAATTTTGATAACACAAACGGAAGTGTAGAATGAAATGTTGAATGTGCATTTCTTTGTACATATTATTGTCTTTTGTTAATAGTTATGCCAATCATCTGGACTGCCACCCATATTACAGTTTAGAAGCGAGACTTGGCTCTGTAGCCATCTAAGATGGCCACCTGCAAAGGACCATGGGAGTTATGGCCAACCCAGGACTCAAGACAGATACACAACCTATGTGTATCTAAAACACAGGTAACCAGACCTGACCGAAACCCCCGCTCGTTTACATTTCAATGGCCCATTTTCCCACGACAATAGGACTCCAATCAAGCAACCTGTACAGCCACAGACTGATCGGCGCCACTCCCCTTACCCAGACAGCACAACTGCCAAGGTCAATGACCGCGAAGGACCCGCCTAGCTACCAAGGCACCCACCTCCTTATTGGCCGAAATCGAAGAGAGTGATCAGAGCCTGTCGAACTATTGGGTCCAAGGTTAAGGACTGCCCCAAAGAGCACGAAATCCCAGAGGGATAAAAGAGAGCGCAGCCATGTGTTCTGTCTCTCTTGGATCTGCCCTGTGGCACCCAATTGCAGCAGGAACAACCAGCTAAGTTCAATACTAACGATCGCTACCTGACGGATGAGCCCAGCAGAGACAGAGCCACTTTCTTCAAACCAGCCAAGTGAAATCCAGATAAAGGCCTTTATCCATTTGCACAGTGCCGGTCGCCCTGAAGTTAAGTATAGATTATTGTAGCTGATAGGTGTAGTTTAACTCGTAGTAGACATTGTGTTTGCATGTTGAGGTAACTCTTGCGTATGTAAATAAACCATCTTTTGAACTAACTAACTAACTGGTTGAGTGGTCATTTGATCGATATAAGGGTTCACCGAGATAAATAAATAATACTAACAGGTCTGCTTTGAACACAAGCTTTACAAACAAACCAGTGATTTATCATTAAAAAAAATTCAGGAAAAGAAAATATGGGGTGGGATTCTCCAATCCCAGCCGCGTTTTTCTGTAGTGGGGGGCGCCATGCCATTCGCTAGTGACGGGATTCCCTGTTCCCGCCACTGTCAATGGAAATTTCCATTCGGGTCACCCCACACCATCGGGAAACCCATGGGAGGGGACCAGAGAATCCCAACGGAGAATTCCGGCCATAGGATATATGTCAACTCATTCTTACTAGGTGCTTGCCTACAATAGGAAAACACTGAAGATGCTTGAAATCTGAAATAAAATTTAAATGCTGGGATAGTCAGCGGGTCAGGCAGCATCAATGGGGGGAGAATCACAGTTCTGTTGAAACAAGCAGGATTTGACCTGAAATGTTCGGCTGGATTTTCCAGCCTGTCCCGCCACAGGAGATTTACCAGAATGTTGCCTAGTACGGAGGGAAGATCTTATGAGGAAAGGCTGAGGGACTTGAGGTTGTTTTCGTTAGAGAGAAGAAGGTTAAGATGTGACTTAATTGAGGCATACAAGATGATCAGAGGATTGGATAGGGTGGACAGTGAGAGCCCTTTTCCGCGGATGGTGATGTCCAGCACGAGGGGACATAGCTTTAAATTGAGGAGAGATAGGTATAAGACAGATGTCAGAGGTAAGTTCTTTACTCAGAGAGTAGCAAGGGCGTGGAATGCCCTGCCTGCAACAGTAGTGGACTCGCCAACACTAAGGGCATTCAAATGGTCATTGGATAGACATATGGACGATAAGGGAATATTGTAGATGGGCTTTAGAGTGGTTTCACAGGTCGGCGCAACATCGAGGGCAGAAGGGCCTGTACTGCGCTGTAATGTTCGATGTTCTATGTTCTAGGTCACCCACTGTGGTGGCTTGCCCGGAGGCGGGACGGGGGGGCCATACAAAATGCCGTAGACATCAGCGGGACAAATGCCGCTAGCCAATGCCGAGCTACCTCAGTCATTGGAAAACATGCCGCTGGTGGGGTGAAAATCCCACCCATGAACTCTGTTTTTCTTAAAAGAGACTGCTTGGTTTTGGTGGATGTGGAACATTCTAGGAATTGTATGGGCCACCTTTATCACTTCAGGACTATGAATAGTTTGGCAAGATGGTTCTGAAATTTGTTCTTTTTTGGTGTATTCAAACTGCAGCAGGTAAACTGGGAGCAAACCACTCTGAGTTCATATCAGGTCAAAAGAGCTACTTCATAAACAGCTCTAAACTCAGGTCAAATTCCTAGTGATTTATTGGTAATGAAACTTTCAGAATGCATTCACCAGAAGAGAGATCCTGATAATGACAGTGTAGGTAAGAAGTCTGACCAAATGCCCAGCTCCTTCAACCAAACCTGTGAATGCAATTACATACAGTTCACTATGGGCTGGATTCTTCCGCCCTGTCCGCCAAAAGAACGCCACGGTGAGACGCCAACAATGGAAAAATCCATTGACCTCAGGAGGAATTTTCCAGTCGCCTGGCGAACATGACCGGAGAATCCCACCCTATGTTTCTTCTCAAAAGATCAGATACCACGGGTTGGATTCTCCACACCCCGAATCCCGGCTGGCGCCAGGGCGGAGAATCCGTTTCCCCGCACGGAATCGGGATCAGCGACGGTTCCCCGACTCTACGGGCCACGAAAAGCGGCGTACTCGGAGCATCTACCTGTGGCCATTGCTGGAGGCCCACTCCACCCCCGATGGCTGAAGTCCCAATGGCGTGGATCTAATGTGGTCCTGCCGGTTCGGGAAACTAGCGTGGAGGCTGCGGACTCAGTCCGCGGACGCACTCTTCGGGGGCGGGCCGATCGGAGGGCAGGGGGGGCCTTATGCAATGTTTGTGCGGGCGGTAAGGGTCGAGCGCGCGGCCGATCGGGGGGTTTATTTTCAGTCCAGCTCCGCAGTCCGAGTCCTCCATAGAGCACAGCGCGACCGCTAGACCCAGAAAACGAGGGCCCGTATCCGCAGCAAAAGCTGCCAGATCTACGCCGGGTCTCTGCTAGCCCCCTGCAGGGCTAGGAATATGTGGCCTTACACGCCAGTTTTTCTGGCTTAAAAGTCCAGTTTTGATGCCGGCGTGGGGACATGGTCCCAATAACGGAGAATCCAGCCCCATTGGTTCTGCTTCCTGTTCTCTAGTTTGGCATCATATGAACCCTTGATGAGCTACTCACTCACAATACTCTCCAAGATATGAAATGTTCAGCACATACATTGCATTTATCATTCAATTATGAATATTAATTACATGCAATATCGGACAAAACATATAACTGGACTGAGAATCTGGTGAAACGGTATCGCTACAGTTCAACTGTAAGCCTAATCAAGTAGGTATAGATTGTTCTGGATCTGGTTACTAGAAGCTGCTCAACAGTGATCTTGGGTGACTCTTCTAGGAAAAATAAGCCAATTTATACTCACACCCCTCAGCGTCATACGTGAACTCAGACGCTCAGTATGTGGGAAAACATATCCCAGCAGATGAAGTGCTATTGCAGTTAATGGGTTTAAACAGAATGGCCCAGATTTTTACAATGGAAGGTTAAGGTTGTGGCGCTTCCTATTTTCATGAGGGCAGGTTTGGGAGTGGGTGTGGCTTACTGAGGCAGCTGGCTATTTAAATCATCAGCTGCCTCCACTGAAGTGGAAATCTGGTAGGCCAGTAAAGTGAAACCCGGTGTGTAGACTAGACCAGATGAGAACAGGCTTGTGGATTTGTTTGGATAGCCAGGTTACCCCTTTGGAGAAGTTAGGTATCCTTTGGATCTGGTCACAGGATACCTTTGGGGTGAGTTGGCATGGCAGGCGTAAGGGCAAAGAATGGTGGGTAGGGGCATGGGTTTGTATGTTGGCACTGTTGATGTAGGGGCTATAGATTGGCATAGCGGCTATCGAATGCTAAGTGAATGGGTGGAATGACGTAGAGGGCCATGGGGGGAGGGAGGCTGACATAGGTTGGCGTGAAGGCTGTAAGAGATTAGAGGGGGCGTGAGGTAGCATGGGGAGCATTAGGGCTGGAGGGATGTGCCATGCTTTAATCTTTATTTTAAAACTTTGGACACAGATCCAGAGCCCCAAGGTAGTCCGTTCAGCCAGTCCGCCTCAGCAATTGGTATCCTTGCTATTCTTCTCAGGACTTCTAATTCAAACCACCCCCCTGGACCGAATATCCAACATTCGAGCAGCCATTTTCAACGGTCAGCTTCTGTGCACCTAACCAGGAGCAAGAATCTGGGCCTAGATAAGCAATAATGCCAACAAAACAAAATCCGCCTTGAAGAGCTACTTCAAATTTGAAATTAACACATTTGAATAAAAGCATCTCACACAGATCACTCCCCAATCAATAGAAGCTTCCTTTTAACCTTTGCAACCTGATTTTAACTTACTATAATATACAAAATTACATGCAAAGTTTTACCTGAAAAACCTTTCTAAATGTCTTCAAATACAGAAGCAATCATGTATAGAGTGCTTCAGAAACAAATGAGATGCACATTTTAATGTTTTCTTCCCTTTATTCATAATGGTTTATTCAAATCATCTCATGTACTTTTCTAACTATTTTTGTCATTCTACCTTCAATATCATTGGATTTTTAATATTACTGCTGAGCATAGAGGCTGGGTAAAAGTATTTTTAAGTAAAACCCCCAAAACAAGAGAAGAATGGCACAATTGTGGGGCATCAGCATTAAGGATTTAAGGCTCATTAACAATCTTAATTCCCAATGAAATCTGTAATTACTGTATTCGTGCAGCTGCATGTTTAACCCTTTCTTCCTGAAACTCGATTCTCAAAGGCAGCCACCATTATTGTTTGTAACTTATTCATTATTCTAGTCATTAACAATTAGAATTTGTGCAGTAATCCAATTCTGGAAGTAGCTCTTTTACATCTCTGCTTCTAACATTACTGTGCAATTTCCTCCTGTGAGTGAATGCATGAGAGGTGGCTTGACTGATGAATATAGCTTTGTAATTTTGTTCCCCAATATGTAATCAGTATTCTTCCAACTGTACAATTAGGCACAGTTGTAAAAATACTATGCCTCAGACGGGGTTAGACAATTTCTTCCAGCAGATTTTTAAAACATTTCTCAAGTCTCCTTCTGGAATTCACATTTTTTCTCCCCTCAGATATCATCACTCTACTCTTCTCAAATTGAGAGAGTGGCCCACGGTGATTCATTTGCAGATGGTCTCTCACTATTCCTGGGAACAGGTTCTAGGTTCTAGTCACCACCTGGCAATGTTGTGGCTGTGAGGGAGAACTCATTGTGTTACAAATTCACATTTTTCCACCCTGTGTCAACAGAATTGAGGACTGTGACACGTGAACTCTGACTGACCAAAACGGCAGGTTTTAATGCTCCTGCGAATGTTTTATTATGTTACAGTTCCATATAAATGTAAGTTGTTGTTGCTTGCTTTAGCATAAGTCAAACAATGTCTCATACTGCAAAAGTCCTGGAGTACTTACTTCAATAAAGTAGTTCAAAGCACTTCCAAGCATGATCTTGGTATCTGGAATGGAGTAAATTGTGTTTCCATGATTAAAACTATGGATTAGTTAAACGATTAATATAAGAGTGAATGATGCATTACGCACATTCTTATGATTGGTTACTTGTATGTCTCATAAACCACAAAATTATTTCACTGTACTGAAGAGGACAACAGCTGAATGTGTATCAGAAACAATACATATTATACATCCTAGCCTTAACTTTCCCCAGACTCACTGGCAGCAAGTATGGATCGGAAAATTGTAACAAAACTTATCACACCTCTATTGCCCGACACTTCTGAGGAAAACAAAAGAGGCTGACATGGGCATGAAAAGCCTTGTTCAAAGGCATAATTAGGGAAATGAGGTCCCACACTGAATTGTAGTTCAGATGGCATGCATTACAGAAAAATTGGTCTAGTCAGCTTTGGACTATCAATTAAAGCAAGGCTGCTGTTGTTGTTATCGTGTTTTGAAGGACTCTGAATTGACAATGACCATTTCTTTGAACATCCTGTGTACTTTTCCTCCCTCTACATGTTGCCTGATTGTTGAAAAGAAACAATTGGCCAACACACATTTTTCTGAAGATCTTCTTATTGCTCTTACAGGACAGGTTACAGTTTACAAAGTTGGGAGGATGGGAATCCCTTTCGGTGTTACCATAGGGCTGAATGAAGTGCACAAAAAGGGCACAACATCTTCAGATCAGTAATACCTCATACAGTATGTTTTCTCCTTGGTAACACCCAAGGATCCATGTTTACAGACCAGATATATTTGTCTTTGGCACCACCACTCCACAGCCGAGACACTGATTCAGCTAAGTGGCGTGCTATAAGCTATTTTACAAACAACGAAGTCCAAAGATGCGCAGGTTAGGTGGATTGGCCATGCTGAATTTCCCCTTAGTGTCCAGGGATGTGCTGGTCAAATGGAGTTCTGGGGATATGGTGGGGGAGTTATTCTGGGTAGGGTGCTCTTTCAGAGGGTCGGTACAGACCTGATGGGCCGAACAGCCTCCTTCTGCACTGTAGGGATTAATGATTCTATAAAGATTGGATCATTCTTCCCATATTATAAGGGTCACAACTTTGTTAATAATAATAATCTTTATTGTTGTCATAAGTAGGCTTACATTAATCCTGCGATGAAGTTACTGTGAAAAGCCCCTCGTCCCCACAAGACGGCGCCTGTTCAGGTACTCTGAGGGAGAATTCAGAATGTCCAATTCACCTAAGAAGTACATCTTTCAGGACTTGTGTGAGGAAACCGGAGCACCCAGAGGAACCCCACGCAGACACAGGGAGAATGTGCAGACTCCGCACAGACAGTGACCCAAGCTGGAATCGGACCTGGGACTCTGGCGCTGTGAAGCAATAGTGTTAACCACTGTGCTATCATAGTATCTTTCAAGACTACTGAAGGGAGGTGATGGCGTAGTGGTCACTGCACTAGTAAACCAGAGATCCAGAGTAATGCTCTGGGGACCCAGGTTCACATCCCATCACTGCAGATGGTGATATTTGAATTCAATAAAAATCTGGAATTAAAAGTCTAATGATGACCATGAAACGATTGTCATAAAACCCCTCTGGTTCACTAATGTCCTTTAGGGAATGAAATCTGTCATCTTTACCTGGTCTGGCCTACATGTGACTCCAGACCCATAGCAATGCTAACTCCCTCAAGGGCAATTAGGGATGGGTGATGAATGCCTGCGATGCCCATGTCCCATGAACAAATAAAAAAAAGGGATATCTAGCCAATAACCCCATCTGCTGCTGTGTTTGGGAAGAGACTCACCTCAGGTTTAATATGAGAGACATTTATTCACTTTCCCATTGGAAGCTTTTCCAGTAGAGAGAGTTCAGTACTTTCAACGCCTCACAGGTCTTAACACATTTTGTCATCAGAAGTCCACATGACAACTGAAAGATTGCAACTGGAAAGCATATTCCTCTGTAATCAGGGGCTCCAGCCTACATTCCATAGTTCTCTAGCACATTAATACCCATTTTCCTGATAGTTACTGAGCTTTTACAATGTAGCAGTCAATGGTTTTGCCATTGACAGCCTAGAGAAAGGAATATTTATATAGCATTGGTCATGTCCAACTGACAAATTACTTTTGAAGCGTAGTCATGCCCATGTCGGCAAACATGGCAGCCAATTCAGGTACAGCAAAGTCCCATAAAGAAAGATTATTTCGGATTGGTTGAGAGTTGAATGTTGGCCAAAACATTGGGAGGGCACCTTGCTCTTCTTTAAATGTCATGGAATCTTTTAATTTCCTCTAAATAGGCAGGCATGGTCTAACTTTGAAATTAAAGAAGAGATTGTGGCACAGTGGTGATGACTCCAGACCAACACCAATGTGTGGCTCTTAAATGGCCCATCAAGCCAGTTACAAGAGGGTAATTAGGGATGAGCAACAGCTAACAGCACCCACATCGCGTGAAGAATTAAAGAAAATTTCACCTACAGCCCATTCTCGCCAAAAGACAGCACTCTCTTTCTGTGCTGGAACTTCAAGCCACAACATTGTAACTGAGCTTAACGTGCTACAACTGATGGCTTTCAGATGACCAGGACTACAGTTTGTAGCCACAATAAATGATCTCAATCAGATCTCCACATACACAGACACTACCCATACACCAAGCAACTTACTCTGGAGCTGACCACTGGGCTGGTCAAGCAACAATTCTATTTTATGGACATCTTAGGCCTGGAATTGCTTGATAGTCCATTCAAGCCTTCAAAAGGCATTGGTTCAAAGGTGAAATCCTTGTCTTTCAATTCCATAGACCGGAAGACCCCAAATTACATATCAGGGGCGAAATTCTCCGGTATCGGCGCGATGTCCGCTGACCGGCGCCAAAAACGGCGCAAATCAGTCGGGCATCGCGCCGCCCCAAAGGTGCGGAATCCTCCGCATCTTGGGGGGCCGAGCCCTAACGTTGAGGGGCTAGGCCCGCGCCGTTACAATTCGGCAACCGGCGGGGGCGGGATTCATGCCAGCCCCCGGCGATTCTCCAACCCGGCCGGGGGTCGGAGAATCTCGCCCCAGAACTCTGCTAAGATTACAGATTTAAGGGTTCTGTAATTGATTGAAAGTACCACTGAGCTGGAAACAAAGAAAATCAGCCACAGTTATCACTTTTGAATGCTGTACACCAACTTGACTGGAACTGCATGTGTGTGCAAGCACTGCAGTTCACTCTAAATGGTGTCCTCCACAGTTGGTTGACCTGTGTAAATTGTATACCCAACTTTGGACTTAGTGTAGAATACAATTCTTATCATTTAAAACAGTACTAGAGTGGGAGAGGAGAGAAAGAACAATTTAAAATGACTTAAAGCACGAAAAGTGTGAAGTATTACATTTACATTGAATTCAAATACTCAGCCCACAGTTCTAAGAGCTAAACCAGAGTTTGGCTGCAAAATACACTTGCACAAGAGTGCAGCCGCACTTAGTACAGACACTGTCAACCCCACAGAATTAGAAACAAAGTGGGTTTGTTTTCCTTTTATCTTTTGAAGCCCAGTTTAATAGAAAATAAATTCAGATCGCCTCACTCTGGAAAACATTAATAATAAAGGTGCAGGTTAGTGCATTAGTGCCATGATTGAAGTCATTGATGGACAACATCAAGTGACATGCATCATAATAAGCGGATCCTTTGCTCCACCTGAACCTGTATCTTGCATTAACAGAACAGGTCTGAGCTTCTTAAACTCTGGAAATAAATATCATTTCATTCTTTTTGAACAAAGGATGCATGGATTTTATTTGGATGCATTATCTGTTGTTTTTGAACTAAGCTGTAAAGGATTCATGATCAATCGATACTTTATTTTACTTTTTTATATCTATAATCTGCCATTTCACCATTCTGCGAATCAGTGGCTAAGCAGCTGGTCTACAGGCAGTGCTATTTCATTACCCAATGTTGCATCAGAAAAACTATATTAATTGACGACTAACTGTTTAAAATTGAAGTTATAAGACATAAAAATGTTACTGATTTGCAACCGATTTATGCTTAGAGGGCAGCACGGTGGTGCAGCGCTTAGCACTGTTGGGATATGAGGGTTTTCAAATGGATGGGTTTCCACATGACCAGAAGCCCTCAGAGCATTTGCAGGAAACTGTGGGCAGTCTCAACAGCCGGGAGCCTGAAGGCTGCAGTTAGGGGGTGGATTTAAATGAATTTGTGCAGCAATAGGGGTCTCAGCCAGGGTCCCCAAGTCCACGCAGTTGCTGCCAGGTCATTTCCTGCTACCCACTGAGGTCCAGGCAAACATCACCCAGCAAGCCTGAAAGGTTTGAAACGTTTGCTTACTACCTCCTTGCTCCCTCTCAACAGCCATCGCGCCCGGGTCCCGCTGGTAAATATTTGCACCAATTCACACCCGCATGACTCCTGGCTGAGGGGCGGCGCTGGAGAATTGGGCTTCCAGGCTGTTAATCAGACGCAAATTGGTGAAAATGATCGATCTGCATCTTCCCGCTAGCGCTGGGCATGTAGCTCGCTGCTGATGCTAGAGGGGGACTGGAGCATTGAAACGGGTGCCAATCCCGCTTTTTAGCCGCCGCTCCATTCTCTAGATCGGGGAACCCGCTACCGGCATCGGGCAATAGAGAATCCAGCTCAATGTCAAAGCTTTAGTAAGGGTGCAGAAGAGATTTATTAGAATGGTATCAGAGTTGAGGTACTTAGTTATTTGGAGCAGCTGGAGTTGTTCTTAGAGAGCAGAAAAATTGGGAGTTTTGATGAAATGTTCAAAATCCTAAATTATTCTGACAGTCAATAAGTCATCACTTTGTGTCGCTACTCTCTGGAAACCAGGAATTAAGTGATTTTGATGAGAATGGAGAAGGATATAATTTGGATGTGTGGATAGTGCAATGCAGTGGAACCAGAAAGAAATATTGGGATATTGTATGTGTTTGACAAGTTACTTCATCTCGTCTAAAGTCATATTTGTAAAGTAAAAACAAGATTGTATTTTTTTCTATACTTATTTTCCAAAGACATGGGAATAGATTGAAAACAACGTTTATATGTTAATGTATGGTTGCACATATTCAACTGAAATTGTTTTAATTTTCAGTAGCACAAAATCATAAACTTGGAAATGTTAGGTATTGGAAATAAAGTTTCAACTTTAAAATTAAAAATGCTGGCCGCGACCAGCCTTTAAATATGAAAGATAGAGATACAAACTAGCCAGGATATCGCAATTGAATCTGCTGGAGAGACCTTCACAGGAGAGTCCACGGCAGGACAAAGCAATGCTGGTGTGAGCTGTATCCAGAGCTCCAGGGCCTCTGATGAACAAACAATTAAGAAGTAACTGAAATCAGGAACAAAGCAGAATAAAGATGATTTTTTTGAGGTATGGCTTTAATTGTGCCAATTCAAATCAGGATGCGAAGCCCATGTGTATTATATGCAGGGAAGTACTGGCAAATGGAAGTTTAAAAACCTCAAATATTCAAAGGCATTTGAAGACTTTCAAATGGTGTGTTCGAGGAACAACCTCTTGATTTTTTCAAAGGATGCAGCGAGAACTTAACTCTTCAGCTGAAGTCCTTAGCAGAAATATAACGGTGAATGATGAAGCAAGTGAGATTGTGAGGATCAAGCAGGATCACCTGCCGCATTAAAGGTAAGCAATAATGGTGGCTCGCGAAGGTCGGCCAGCTTGGGTTGTTCAGGTTGGCCAGAATGGGTCGCAAACATCGGTCATCGTGGGTCCCAAAGGTCCGACAGTTGGTAAAAGTGGATCCCAGGAAAAAATGTTTGAAAAACACTCCTGTAGGGACAGCAGCGTCGCATTGGACTCTCACTTGTTTGGAGCATGCCGCACTCTATCGCAGCCTCTCCTCAACCTCCCCCGAGTTGCAGTGCCCTTTCCTCATAGGAGGTGTTAACCCGAATATCCGGGTTGCCGCCTCCCGTCTTCTGGTGCTCCCATCTTTGGTCATCTTTATCATCGGGCACAGAAAGGACATAATGAGATGCTGGGACACGGTTTTTATGGGAGGTTTGTAGCTGGTGGCATGTGCGTGCAAGGCTCCTGGCCAAAGAGGGCAATACATGTGTTGGAGTTTTGTGGAGGATGGGTTGTAAGGGAGCTGCAGGCAGGTGGGATGTTGTTGGCCTCTAGGGGATTGGGGGGAAATGTGAGGAGTGAAGGATGGGAGTGATGCCAGGTGCACAGAGGTGGTTACTCACCCAGGCTGCTCTAAGAAGGTCATTCATCTTCATCCTGCATTGCGTGCTGGTCCTCCTGGTGTGGCTGTCAGTACTGGCAGCCTCTGCCGCCTCATCCCTGGCCTTGTTCAGAAGGACGGTTTGAGTCTCTCCTCCACCCTGGCAAAGAGCATTCTCCTCTCCTTGATGGCTTCCAGAATTTGATTGACGTCAGCATCCAGGAACCTTGGTGCTGATCTTCGTACAGCCGGAATGGCTGGAATGACATCTTTGCTGAGTGAAGCACTTAAAAGCTGCTCCACTTTGTCTGGCTCTGAACGAGAATCCCGACCCCAGCGAATCAGATGCCAGTGGGGCCGGTAATCATGCAGGCTGCATGTGGGCAGTGCGGTGGCCCATTTGCACGGCTTGAACTTCTCCTGGCTGGCACTCCTAGCGAGAGCCACAGGTCCCGCGATTCTACTCCGGCAGCAGCACTTAGTTTCCAGAGCGGAGAATCCAGTCCATTATTCCTGAAGTGTGGTGTCCAGAATTAAACATACTGGCTGAAATTCTCCAGCCATTCACTGGCCATTCAGACATGTAATGCCACAGGTCCCGCGATTCTACTCCGGCAGCAGCACTTAGTTTCCAGAGCGGAGAATCCAGTCCATTATTCCTGAAGTGTGGTGTCCAGAATTAAACATACTGGCTGAAATTCTCCAGCCATTCACTGGATTCGCTGATCCCACCGGCAGTGCACCCCCACCTGCAGGTTTCCTTGCGGCATGGGATGGCTTCAATGGGAAATCCCACAGACAGTGGCAGGAGCAGAGAATCCCACTGTTCCTTAATTTGAAAAAATAATTGGGTACTCTAACTTTATTTTTAAAAACTTTCTTGCTTTTGTACTCTAAGCCTCAATTAATTAAGTCAAGTATCCTATGTGCTTTCTTGCTAATCTACTCAACTTGTCGTGCTAATCTTCTCAATTTGTCATGCCACTTTCAAACATTAGTGTACTTGCACTCTTTGGTCTCCTTGCTCCAGATCCCCCTTTTAGAAATGTACCACTTAGTTTGTATTGCCTCGTCGACTCTTCGTACCAAAATACATCACTTCACACTTCTCTGTGTTAAATTTCATCACCTTACATGTCTGCCTATTTCACCTGACTAGGTCCTTCTGAAGTTATTACTATGCTCCTCATTGTCAACCACATTTCATGTCATATGTAAGCTGAAATGTTGCCCTGTATACCCAATATACCCAAGACAAGGTCATTAATGTTTCAAAATGAGCAGTGGTCCTAATCCTGTCCTCTGGGGAGCACCATTGTATACTTCTCTCCAGTCTGAAAATCAAGTCAAGTTCCTAACCACACTGCCACTGTCCCGTTAATCCCATGTGTTTTAATTTTGCTAACAAGACTAACATATGATATTTTAGAAATCACCTTTTGAATGTCCATACACACCACTTAAACCTTGCAACCCTTGATGTGAAACGCGGGCGTTTCACTCTGGACTTTCCTGAAGAAAGTCCAAAGTGATTCTCCTACCTGAAGGGGGCTAGCAGGGCACTAAGTACTCCACGCAGCTCTGCCTGCCGATACAGGTCCCTGCACTTCCGGTCAGAAGTCTGCACATGCACATGGTGGCGGCCTTGGGCGGTCACCCCGCGCGACATGGCAGACTCGCACTGCGGAGGGGCCCTGAAAATATAGACCCCCCCCCCCCCCCCGAGATCGTGAGCGCCCAAGGATCGGTGGCCCCCGATCGCTAGCCTGGCCGTCCCCGAGGCCCCCCCCCCCCCCCCCGGTGAAGGATCCTCCCCGCCCCCCACCAGGACAGCCGCGGACTGAGTCCGCAGTTCCCGGCAGGCAAAGCGTGGTTAGAACCACGCCATCTGGAACTCGGTCAGTTTTCTCCGCCCCCCCCGCGCCGATCGCAATTTCGGCACGGAGGCTTGGAGAATCCTGCCCGTGATATTTGCCCACTGATCTAGATCATGTGGACTGAAATATTCTAGAGAGTGCCTCTGCAATTTCTACCCTTCCCTCAGGAATCTAGGATGCATCCCATCCGAACCTGGTGACTTTTTGTTTTGAGTATGGCCTGCCTTTTAAGTACCTCTCCCTTTATCTGTTTTTATGGCACAATGGTTAGAACTGCTGCCTCACAGCGCCAGGGACCCGGGTTCAATTCCAGCCTTGGGTCACTGTCTCTGTGGAGTTTGTACATTCTCCCCATGTCTGCGTGGGTTTTCTCCGGGTGCTCCGGTTTCCACCCACAGCCCAAAGATGTGCAGGTTAGGTGGATTGGCCATGCTAAATTACCTCTTAGTGTCGAAAAGGTTAGGTGGGGTTACTGGGTTACAGGGATAGGGTGGGGTGTGGGCCTAGGGAGGGTGCTCTTTCAGAGGGTCGGTGCACTCGATGGACCGAATGGCCTCCTTCTGCACTGTAGTGTTTCTATATAACAGTAACTTGCCGTGCTAATGTAAGCCTACTTGTGGCACTAATAAAGATTATAATTATTATTAAGATTCAATGAATATACGGCCTTTTATCTCACTATAATGTCTGGTTCTCCAGTTTAATATGGATACCAGTACCTCAGCTAATGCCATCTGCCTTCATGGGGTGTTTTCTTTTTTTTTAAATAATATTTTATTGAAAATTTTTGGTCAACCAACACAGTACATTGTGCATCCTTTACACAACATTGTAACAATACAGATAATAATGACCTTTTTAAATTTAAAGAAAAACAACAAATAAATAAATATTAAATAACAAAAAAATAAAAACTAGCCCTAATTGGCAACTGCCTTGTCTCAGGCCACCCCCCCCCCCATCCCCCCCCCTCCCCCCCCCCCCCCATCCCTCCCCCCTCCCCCCCCCCCAATTCCTGGGCCGCTGCTGCTGCCTTCTTTGTTCTCCCCTATTTATCTTTCCGCAAGATATTCGACGAACGGTTGCCACCGCCTAGTAAACCCTTGAGCCGACCCCCTTAGGACGAACTTAATCCGCTCTAACTTTATGAACCCCGCCATATCATTTATCCAGGTCTCCACCCCCGGGGGCTTGGCTTCTTTCCACATTAGCAATATTCTGCGCCGGGCTACTAGGGACGCAAAGGCCAAAACATCGGCCTCTTTCGCCTCCTGCACTTCCGGCTCTTGTGCAACCCCAAATATAGCCAACCCCCAGCTTGGTTCGACCCGGACTCCTACTACTTTCGAAAGCACCTTTGTCACCCCCATCCAAAACCCCTGTAGTGCCGGGCATGACCAAAACATATGGGTATGATTCGCTGGGCTTCTCGAGCACCTCGCACACCTATCCTCCACCCCAAAAAATTTACTGAGCCGTGTTCCAGTCATATGTGCCCTGTGTAATACCTTAAACTGAATCAGGCTTAGCCTGGCGCACGAGGACGACGAGTTTACCCTGTTTAGGGCATCTGCCCACATCCCCTCCTCAATCTCCTCCCCTAGCTCTTCTTCCCATTTCCCTTTTAGTTCGTCCATCATAGTCTCCCCTTCGTCTCTCATTTCCCTATATATATCCGACACCTTACCGTCCCCCACCCATTTCTTTGAGATGACTCTGTCCTGCACCTCTTGTGTCGGGAGCTGCGGGAATTCCCTCACCTGTTACCTCGCAAAAGCCCTCAATTGCATGTACCTGAATGCATTCCCTTGGGGCAACCCATATTTCTCGGTCAGCGCTCCCAGACTCGCAAACTTCCCATCCACAAATAGATCTTTCAATTGCGTTATACCTGCTCTTTGCCACATTCCATATCCCCCATCCATTCCCCCCGGGGCAAACCTATGGTTGTTTCTTATCGGGGACCCCCCCAGTGCTCCGGTCTTTCCCCTATGTCGTCTCCACTGTCCCCAAATCTTCAGTGTAGCTACCACCACCGGACTCGTGGTATAGTTCCTTGGTGAGAACAGCAATGGGGCTGTCACCATAGCCTGCAGGCTGGTCCCCCTACAGGACGCCCTCTCTAATCTCTTCCACGCCGCTCCTTCCTCCTCTCCCATCCACTTACTCACCATTGAAATATTAGCGGCCCAATAATACTCACTTAGGCTCGGTAGTGCCAGCCCCCCCCCTATCCCTACAACGCTGTAAGAATCCCTTCCTCACTCTCGGAGTCTTCCCGGCCCAAACAAAACCCATGATACTCTTTTCTATCCTTTTGAAAAAAGCCTTCGTGATCACCACTGGGAGACACTGAAACACAAAGAGGAATCTCGGGAGGACCACCATCTTAACCGCCTGCACCCTCCCTGCCATTGACAATGCTACCATATCCCATCTCTTGAAATCTTCCTCCATCTGTTCCACCAACCGCGTCAAATTTAGCCTGTGCAATGTGCCCCAATTCTTAGCTATCTGGATCCCCAGGTAACGAAAGTCTCTTGTTACCTTCCTCAACGGTAGGTCTTCTATTTCTCTACTCTGCTCCCCTGGATGCACCACAAACAGCTCACTCTTCCCCATGTTCAATTTATACCCTGAAAAATCCCCAAACTCCCCAAGTATCCGCATTATTTCTGGCATCCCCTCCGCTGGATCCGCCACATATAGTAGCAGATCATCCGCATATAAAGATACCCTGTGTTCTTCTCCTCCCCTAAGTATTCGCCTCCATCCCTTGGAACCTCTCAGCGCTATCGCCAGGGGCTCAATCGCCAGTGCAAACAGTAATGGGGACAGAGGACATCCCTGTCTTGTCCCTCTATGGAGCCGAAAATATGCCGATCCCCGTCCATTCGTGACCACACTCGCCACTGGGGCCCTATACAACAGCTGCACCCATCTAACATACCCCTCTCCGAACCCAAATCTCCTCAACACCTCCCACAGATAATCCCACTCCACTCTATCAAATGCTTTCTCGGCATCCATCGCCACTACTATCTCCGTTTCACCCTCTGGTGGGGCCATCATCATTACCCCTAACAACCTCCGTATGTTCGCGTTCAGCTGTCTCCCCTTCACAAACCCAGTTTGGTCCTCATGAACCACCCCCGGGACACATTCCTCTATTCTCATTGCCATTACCTTGGCCAAGACCTTGGCATCTACATTGAGGAGGGAGATTGGTCTGTAGGACCCGCATTGTAGCGGATCCTTTTCCTTCTTTAAAAGAAGCGATATCGTTGCTTCTGACATAGTCGGGGGCAGTTGTCCCCTTTCCTTTGCCTCGTTGAAGGTCCTCGTCAGTAGCGGGGCGAGCAAGTCCAAATATTTTCTGTAAAATTCAACTGGGAATCCGTCCGGTCCCGGGGCCTTTCCCGTCTGCATGTTCCTAATTCCCTTCACCACTTCTTCTACCGTGATCTGTGCTCCCAATCCCATCCTTTCCTGCTCTTCCACCTTGGGAATTTCCAGCCGATCCAAAAACTCCATCATTCTCTCCCTCCCATCCGGGGGTTGAGCTTCATACAATTTTTTATAAAATGTCTTAAACACTTCATTCACTCTCTCCGCTCCCCGCTCCGTCTCTCCATCTTCGTCTCTCACCCCCCCTATTTCCCTCGCTGCTCCCCTTTTCCTCAATTGGTGTGCCAGCAATCTGCTCGCCTTCTCTCCATATTCATACTGTACACCCTGCGCCTTCCTCCATTGTGCCTCTGCAGTGCCTGTGGTCAGCAAGTCAAATTCCACATGCAGCCTTTGCCTTTCCCTATACAGTCCCTCCTCCGGTGCTTCCGCATACTGTCTGTCCACCCTCAGAAGTTCTTGCAACAACCGCTCCCGTTCCTTACTCTCCTGCTTCCCTTTATGTGTCCTTATTGATATCAGCTCCCCCCTAACCACCGCCTTCAACGCCTCCCAGACCACTCCCACCTGAACCTCCCCATTGTCATTGAGTTCCAAGTACTTTTCAATGCATCCCCTCACCCTTAAGCACACCCCCTCATCCGCCATTAGTCCCATGTCCATTCTCCAGGGTGGACGCCCTCTTGTTTCCTCCCCTATCTCCAAGTCTACCCAGTGTGGGGCATGATCCGAAATGGCTATAGCCGTATATTCCGTTCCCCTCACCCTCGGGATCAATGCCCTACCCAACACAAAAAAGTCTATGCGTGAATAGACTTTATGGACATAGGAGAAAAACGAGAACTCCTTACTCCTAGGTCTACTGAATCTCCACGGGTCCACCCCTCCCATCTGCTCCATAAAATCCTTAAGCACCTTGGCTGCTGCCGGCCTCCTACCAGTCCTGGACTTCGACCTGTCCAGCCTTGGTTCCAACACCGTGTTAAAGTCTCCCCCCATTATCAACTTTCCGGTCTCTAGGTCTGGGATGCGTCCTAGCATTCGCCTCATAAAATTGGCATCGTCCCAATTCGGGGCATACACGTTTACCAACACCACCATCTCTCCCTGTAATTTGCCACTCACCATCACGTATCTGCCCCCGTTATCCGCCACTATAGTCTTTGCCTCGAACATTACCCGCTTCCCCACTAATATAGCCACCCCCCTGTTTTTCGCATCCAGCCCCGAATGGAACACCTGCCCTACCCATCCTTTGCGCAACCTAACCTGATCTATCAGTTTCAGGTGCGTTTCCTGTAACATGACCACATCTGCTTTAAGTTTCTTAAGGTGTGCGAGTACTCGTGCCCTCTTTATCGGCCCGTTAAGCCCCCTCACGTTCCACGTGATCAGCCGAGTTGGGGGGCTTCCCACCCCCCCCCCTTGCCGGTTAGCCATCATCTTTTTCCAGCTTCTCGCCCAGTTCCCACGCGGCTGTATTTCTCCCAGACGGTGCCCCCCCGCCCATCCTTTCCCGTACCCACTCCCCCCTTTCCCCAGCAGCAGCAACCCAGTAATTCCCCCCTCCCCCCCCCGCTAGACCCCCCGCTAGCGTAATTACTCCCCCCATGTTGCTCCCAGAAGTCAGCAAACTCTGGCTGACCTCGGCTTCCCCCCGTGATCACGGCTCGCCCCGTGCGGCGCCCCCTCCTTCCTGCTTCTCTATTCCCGCCATAATTATCATAGCGCGGGAACCAAGCCCGCGCCTCTCCCTCGGCCCCGCCTCCCATGGCCAACGCCCCATCTCCTCTCCCTCCCCACCTCCCCCCATCACCACCTGTGGGAGAAAGAAAAGTTACCATACCGCAGGATTAATCATACAATCCCTCTTCGCCCCCCCCCCCCCCCCCCCACTCGTCCCACCACTTTGTCCAAACGTTCATTTTCGTAGTCCAATCATTCCAATTTTTCTTCTACAATAAAAGTCCACGCTTCATCCGCCGTCTCAAAGTAGTGGTGCCTACCTTGATATGTGACCCACAGTCTTGCCGGTTGCAGCATTCCAAACTTTATCTTTTTTTTGTGAAGTACCGCTTTGGCCCGATTAAAGCTCGCCCTCCTTCTCGCCACCTCCGCACTCCAATCTTGATAGACGCGGATCACCGCGTTCTCCCATTTACTACACCGAGTTTTCTTCGCCCATCTAAGGACCATTTCTCTATCCTTAAAACGGAGAAATCTCACCACTATGGCTCTGGGAGCTTCTCCTGCTCTCGATCCTCGCACCATAACTCGGTATGCTCCCTCCACCTCCAACGGACCCGTCGGGGCCTCCACTCCCATTAACGAGTGCAGCATCGTGCTCACATATGCCCCGACGTCCGCCCCCTCCACACCTTCAGGAAGGCCAAGAATCCTCAAGTTGTTCCTCCTTGCGTTATTTTCCAGTGCCTCCAACCTCTCCACAGATCGTTTCTGGTGTGCCTCCTGTATCTCCGACTTCACCACCAGGCCCTGTATGTCGTTTTCATTCTCTGCTGCTTTCGCCTTCACGACCCGAAGCTCCTGCTCCTGTGTCTTTTGTTCCTCTTTCAGCCCTTCAATCGCCTGTAATATCGGGGCCAACAACTCTTTCTTCATTTCCTTTTTTATCTCCTCCACGCAGCGTTTCAAAAACTCTTGTTGTTCAGGGCCCCATATGAAACTGCCACCTTCCGATGCCATCTTGGTTTCTGCTTGCCTTCCTGGCCGTTGTTCCAAAGGATCCGCTGCAATCCGGCCACTTTCCTCTCCTTTTTCCATCCGTGTCCAGGGGGAACACCCTTCTGGTTTACCGCACGGTGTTTTCAGCCGTTAAAATTGCCGTTGGGGCTCCTATCAAGAGCCCAAAAGTCCGTTTCACAGGGAGCTGCCGAAACGTGCGACTCAGCTGGTCATCGCCGCACCCGGAAGTCTCATGGGGTGTTTTCAAGAAGCAGTTAGATATAGCACTTAGGGCGAAGGAGATTAAAGGATATGTGAGGAATGCAGGGTTAGGAAATTGAGTTGAATGATCAGCCATGATCATAATGAAGAATGGCTTCCTCCTGCTCCTATTTTCTATGTTTCTATGAACCATTGGGTCCATAATCATTTTAATATTTTTTCCTATTTACAGGTCAATTAAAGATTGTTGGGTTCCCTTTTATGTTAGCTGCTCATCTATTTCCTTGTTCCTTGTTTTGGACCTTCCATGTACTTTCTTTATTCAATTTGATTCTCTTCTATATTATTTACCTTACATTTATCATAAGTCTCATATTTCTATCTCATTGTAATTTCTATATTGTTCGTCATCCAGGGAGCTTTAACTTTAAAAGACTTTCATTTACCCCTCGCGGACGTGCATTAAATTTGTATCTGAGCCATCTCTTTGAAGATCTCCTCATTGTATAATTACTGATGGAAAATCTACTCTCTTTAAAAGGAACTGCAAATGGACAAAATAAAAACTGTCTCAATTCCATTTTATAATTCTAGCTTCAGAAGAGTGCCCAATACTGATATTGTATGTGAATTTTTCTATTTCCCACACATGTCTATCGGGGGATGTGAAGAACTTTTTTATGCAGCGAGTGGTAATGACTCGGAACTTGCTACCCACAAGGGTGTAGAAGCAGAAACGATCAATGATTTCAAAAGAAAATTGGATGAGCACTTGAAGGAAATAAACTTGCAGGGCCATGGGGAATGACCACGAGAACGAGACTGAATGGTCTCCGCGACAGAGTCAGCCTGGACCCAATGGGCCAAATGGACTCCTGGGTCGTAAATGACTCGATAATTCCAAGACATTCCAAAGGCTTTGGTTGAGTCTAGTTGCTCAACATATTTTGAAGGATTGGGCCCTGACCAGAAAAATGTAAATTGAAATTGACTGGACTTAGTTCTGAGAAGTCAGAGGCCAGCGTTCTAGCCAACTGCATTTTCCAGGCCTACTGCTACGTTGACAATTGAGTTTGCAATCTAAAAGTTACAGATAAATGGATGTCCTTGAAAGAAAGAACCTGCATTCATATAGCAATTTTTGCAATATTTTTGCAATTTTTACATACCCAGTCTGTCCAAAAGCACTACAATTAAGTTCCTATATTAAAGTTCACTTCAAATAAATCAGTATCTCTGGCAGCAGCGCACCACTCCCCGATGAACTCAATGCATTCTATGCTCGGTTCGAGCAGGTAACCAACAATCCGCTGGCGAGTGCCCCAGCAGCCCATAATTCACCCATACCCACCATCACAGCTTCCGAAGTCAGATTGGCCTTCCTGAAAGTGAACCCTCGGAAGGCGACGGGCCCAGATGGGATCCCTGATCGTGCACTCAGGACCAGTATGTAGAGGTATTCACGGACATCTTTAACCTGTCCCTACTCCACTCCGAGGTCCCCACCTGCTTCAAGAAGACCACCATCATACGGGTACCAAAGAAGAACCAGGCAACGTGCCTCAATGACTACCGACCAGTGGCCCTGACTTCAGTCGTAATGAAGTGCTTCCAGAGGTTGATCATGAAGCGCATCACCTCCATACTCCCAGGACGCCTTGATCCACTGTAATTCGCATACCGCTGCAACCGGTCCACATCAGACACCATTTCCCTGGCCCTACACTCATCCCTAGAGCACCTCGAAAACAAGGACTCCTACATTAGACTCCTATTTATTGACTCAACACCATAATCCCAGCCAAGCTCATATCAAAGCTCCAAAACCTAGGACTTGGCTCCCCACTCTGCAACTGGATCCTCGATTTTCTGACCAACAGGCCACAATCAAGAATGAACAACAACACCTCCTCCACAATAGTCCTCAACACCGGCGCCCCGCAAGGCTGCGTACTTAGCCCCCTACTCTACTCCCTGTACACACACGACTGCGTGGCAAAACCTGGTTCCAACTCCATCTACAAGTTTGCTGACGATACGACCATAGTGGGCCGGATCTCGAATAACGATGAGTCCGAATACAGGAGGGAGATAGAGAACCTAGTGGAGTGGTGTAGTGACAGCAATCTCTCCCTCAATGCCAGCAAAACTAAAGAGCTGGTAATTGACTTCAGGAAGCAAAGTACTGTACACACCCCTGTCAGCATCAACGGGGCCGAGGTGGAGATGGTTAGCAGTTTCAAATTCCTGGGGGTGCACATCTCCAAAAATCTGTCCTGGTCCACCCACGTCGACGCTACCACCAAGAAAGCACAACAGCGCCTATACTTCCTCAGGAAACTAAGGAAATTCGGCATGTCCACATTGACTCTTACCAACTTTTACAGATGCACCATAGAAAGCATCTTATCAGGCTGCATCACAGCCTGGTATGGCAACTGCTCGGCCCAGGACCGCAAGAAACTTCAGAGAGTCGTGAACACCGCCCAGTCCATCACACGAACCTGCCTCCCATCCATTGACTCCATCTACATCTCCCGCTGCCTGGGGAAAGCGGGCAGTATAATCAAAGATCCCTCCCACCCGGCTTACTCACTCTTCCAACTTCTTCCATCGGGCAGGAGATACAGAAGTCTGAGAACACGCACGAACAGACTCAAAAACAGCTTCTTCCCCCTGTCACCAGACTCCTAAATGACCCTCTTATGGACTGATTTCATTAACACTATACCCTGTATGCTTCATCCGATGCCAGTGCTTTTGTAGTTACATTGTATATGTTGTGTTGCCCTATTATGTATTTTCTTTTATTCCCTTTTCTTCTCATGTACATAATGATCTGTTAAGCTGCTCGCAGAAAAATACTTTTCACTGTACTTCGGTACACGTGACAATAAACAAATCCAATCCAATCCAAGAAGTCTTACAACACCAGGTTAAAGTCCAACAGGTTTGTTTCGATGTCACTAGCTTTCAGAGCGCTGCTCCTTCCTCGGTGAATGAAGAGGTATGTTCCAGAAACATATATATATATATTTAGACAGATTCAAAGACGCCAGACAATGCTTGGAATGCGACCATTAGCAGGTGATTAAATCTTTACAGATCCAGAGATGGGGTAACCCCAGGTTAAAGAGGTGTGAATTGTGTCAAGCCAGGACAGTTGGTAGGATTTCGCAGGCCAGATGGTGGGGGATGAATGTAATGCGACATGAATCCCAGGTCCCGGTTGAGGCCGCACTCCTGTGTGCGGAACTTGGCTATAAGCTTCTGCTCGGTGATTCTGCGTTGTCGCGCGTCCTGAAGGCCGCCTTGGAGAACGCTTACCCGGAGATCAGAGGCTGAATGCCCTTGAATGCTGAAGTGTTCCCCGACTGGAAGGGAACATTCCTGCATGGTGATTGTTGCGCGATGTCCATTCATTCGTTGTCGCAGCGTCTGCATGGTCTCGCCAATGTACCACGCTTCGGGACATCCTTTCCTGCAGCGTATGAGGTAGACGACATTGGCCGAGTCGCACGAGTATGTACCGCGTACCTGGTGGGTGGTGTTCTCGCGTGTAATGGTGGTATCCATGTCGATGATCTGGCACGTCTTGCAGAGATTGCCATGGCAGGGTTGTGTGGTGTCGTGGTCACTGTTCTGAAGACTGGGTAGTTTGCTGCAAACAATGGTTTGTTTGAGGTTGCGCGGTTGTTTGAAGGCAAGTAGTGGAGGGGGTGGGGATGACGGTGGCAAGATGTTCATCTTCATCGATGACGTGTTGAAGGCTGTGAAGAAGATGACGTAGTTTCTCCGCTCCGGGAAAGTACTGGACGACGAAGGGTATTCTGTCGGTTGTGTCCCATGTTTGTCTTCTGAGGAGGTCGGTGCGGTTTTTTGATGTGGCGCGTTGGAACTGTCAATCGATGAGTCGAGCGCCATATCCCGTTCGTACGAGGGCATCTTTCAACGTCTGTAGATGTCTGTTACGCTCCTCCTCGTCTGAGCAGATCCTGTGTATACGGAGAGCTTGTCCATAGGGGATGGCTTCTTTAATGTGTTTAGGGTGGAAGCTGGAGAAGTGGAGCATCGTGAGGTTATCCGTGGGTCTGCGGTAAAGCAAAGTGCTGAGGTGACCGTCCTTGATGGAGACGAGTGTGTCCAAGAATGCAACTGATTTTGGAGAGTAGTCCATGGTGAGTCTGATGGAACTTATTGAGGTCATTGTGTAGTCGTTTCAGTGATTCTTCGCCGTGAGTCCAAAGGAAAAAAATGTCTTCGATGTATCTGGTGTATAACGTCGGTTGAATGTCCTGTGCGGTGAGTAGGTCCTGTTCAAACTTGTGCATGAAGATGTTGGCGTATTGGGGTGCGCATTTAGTCCCCATGGCTGTTCCGTGCATCTGGATGAAGAACTTGTTGTCGAAGGTGAAGACGTTGTGATCCAGAATGAAGCGGATGAGTTGCAGAATTGCATCTGGAGATTGGCAGTTGTCGGTGTTGAGCCGTCGTCATGGGGGATGCTGGTATAGAGTGCCGAGACATCCATTGTGACGAGGAATGTTCCTAGTTCAACTGGTCCATGGGTGCTGAGTTTCTGTAGGAAGTCCGTCGTGTCGCGACAGAAGCTGGGCGTACCTTGTACGATGGGTTTCAAGATGCCCTCAATGTAGCCAGAGAGGTTCTCACACAGGGTCCCATTGCCTGAAACAATAGGACGGCCTGGTGTGTTGGCCTTGTGTATTTTCGGGAGGCAGTAGAGATCTTCAATGCGGGGAGTACGTGGGATGAGAGCACATAAGGTGCTCTGAAGATCTGGATCCAAGGTCTTGATCAGTCTGTTAAGTTGGCGGATGTGTTCCTTGGTCGGATCTGCGGGTAACTGTCTGTAGTGTTCTTGGTTGTTCAGTTGTCGGTATACTTCTTTGCAGTAGACCGTTCTGTTCAGTATGACAGTGGCCCCTCCTTTGTCTGCTGGTTTGATGACGATGCTGCGGTTGGTCTTGAGAAGATGGCATTGCGTTGTGCTTGGGTGACGTTCGGGGCTGTCTTGTGAATGCGACTGATGAATCATGCAGTGACGTGACCTCCTGACGGCTTGAGCATACATGTCGAGTCTAGGGCAGCGGCCTTCCGGAGGGGTCCAATTCGACTCTTTCCTCTTTGGTTGCCGCACCGCAGATCTCTCGGTCTGCTGTTCCGGTTCATTGATAGTCTGCTTGGGTTTGCTGTTGGCCTCTTGGGGTCTGTGGAAGAATTCCCGGAGCCCCATTCGCCTGATGAATTCCTCCGTGTCTGCCGTGAGACTGATGGGGTCCATTTTGGTGGTGGTGCAGAAATTGAGCCCTCTGCTGACGACTTCATCTGGTTGAAGGGTGTAGTCTGACAAGTTGACAATAGATTTCTCTGTATTGTTTTCTACTGTGGTACCGGGGGTGGCTTGGTTGCTGCTGGTGGTGATGCCGAGTTTCTCAAGCTTCCTGTTCTTGGTATGCATATAGGTGGCATAGTATTGTTGTCTCATCTGTTTGGCGGTGTTGCGCAGCTGGTCTGCTGCGTCCTGAGCGCAAGTTGAGAATATGGCCTCTATCTTGGTTTCCAGGTTGTGTCGTCTGCTGTAGAGCTGGCGTATGAGGTGGTTGAGGAGTGTGAGAGAGGTGCGACGGCAGAGTCTCTCAGCGTAGTCTGTGTTGTAGGTCGACTTGAGTGGGTTTGTGATCTGTAGCCCTTTCGGGATCTTGTCTGCTTTCTTGCATCTTTGTAGAAACTTAATGTCAGTGTCTATATGCGCGATCTTCCTGGAGATCCTCTCCACTTTGAGCCGGCAGCTTGCGGTGTCGATGGTAGCCATGATGTAGAGATGGCGGCGTTGGACTGGGGTCGCCGAGCAGAAGCTTATAGCCAAGTTCCGCACAAATACTGCTTGTACGTAAGTGCATGTATAACAAAAGAGTTTTTAAGAACAAGATTTTAAAAATCAGCCTTCCAATGAATCTGGTCATTTTCAAATAATCTAACCTCCATTTTCATGCCATATTTCTCAATCTCTCCAAAATCAGACGCATTAAAAAATTTCTGCAACTTGCTCCTAACTTTTAAACTTGTGTCTCCAGTTTGGGAGTACTTCATCGGTGAAAAATGTATCTTGATTGTCATTGTTTATCCGTTTCATAATGGTAGAGTCTCTGCCAAAGAGATGGGGTGCCAATTACTCGAATGGTAACAGTCTCATAACGAGGGCGTTTAGCCGGGTGTTTCTTGGAGCACCGTAAAACCCCACCCGATCAAACGGGAGTCTGTTTCCATTTGGGAGATTCGGGGCCTCGGCGGGGAACTTCCCGACGAAGCCGCACTTAGTCCCATTTTCTGCATTGAGAAGTTCCGGTGAGCGGGACACCATTCGACCCCCCCCCCCCCCCCCCACATGACCCCTGAACTTCCCCCAAAACCCCAATTCATCTATAAGGGGGTCCTGAGGCCCCCTCCCACACTCTCCTGCAACCCACCCAGGACACCCGCAGGCTCGACCCCAGTCATGGGAAAAATTACAACTTAGCACAGCCAGTCTGGAACCCTGGCAGTGCCCCTGCAAGCTGGCAGTGCCACCTGGGCAACTTGGCAGTGCCCAGATGCCAGGCTGGCAGTGCCAAGGTGTCCAGGTGGCAACAACAGTACCACGTTACCAACACCATGGTTAGATCGTGGGAGTGTATATTCGAGTGAGACTAGCTATCTCACTCTAATATGCAGATTTGCTAAAAAGTGACCCCCCCCCCACAATGGGTGGGATTCACATCACAATGTCTCGCAAGGTGGCCTTAGATCTTGCAGGTAGATCCCGGATAAAAGATCTCCCGGCATCTACCGGCCGCATCGCACAGCCTTTCGGGAGCAATGCTGCCAGTGATCTCAACCATTAACTTCCTTCACTTACTTCCAGATCTTTGCTTCTTTAATAAGCAGAATTATTGGGGTGAGTTCGCTCACTTGGCTGGTTTGTCATGCGGGTTCAATTTTCATATCAGCTGTGGTTGTTCATGAAGGCCGTGCCTTCTCAACCTTGCCCCTGGCCTGAGGTGTGGTGACCCTCGGGTTAAATCACCAGCAGTCAGCTTTCTGTCAAAGAGGAGAGCAACCTATGGCCCTCTGGGACTGTGGCGACATTTATATTTACTCAGAATCATCTTCATTGCTCACCTGTATGTAGTCTCATGGGCAACAATATTGTCTCAAATGATTTAATGGCCAGATCTGCATGCATTTGAATTATAATAGTCGTTACTTAAACCTGAACCGATCTGCTCAGCACCTGATATAAGGTAACAAGGAATAACATGCCAAACCTTTTATGTGGGAAAACGAGCAAGAAAGTGAAGCAGAACCACCAAACAGGCTAATCAACCATTGCTACAAATTTGTTTTACAGACCCTCAGTTACAGAAATCGAACAATTTGCATCAATTTCATCACCAAAACCGACTGGAATTGGTCAACTTTCTGATCAAACAAAACGAAAATAAATACTGTGCAACGCCCTGCAGAAAAAAAGGGAAATTCCCTGCTTTTTACCTACTGAGATTGTCCAGCATTTTCTGTTTTTGTCCCGTTTTATTGTTGGAGGCAAATGCCCCAGAAAGGGAGAGAATGTGTTTATGTGATGATGGGGAACAATTATGCCTTTCACTACTGCCCCATCTCATTTTGCATTTGAATTATGTGATTACTATGAAGCATAACGGTGCATTATCACATGGGCCTGGTCACAAGCAGCCGGTGCCTGTGGAACAGGGATGCCACTGAAGGGCATGTGGCCTGAAGCCCCAGACTCGAGAGTCGGACATTTCAAACGGGGATGCGTTCACCTGTACGCGAAGACATCTTAGCAAAAGTGGCCGTTCCTCATTGCGATTGTTGTTGCCATGGGGGCGATTGGACTGGAAGGTCAACTACCTACCCAGAGGCTTTCCAAGACTAGACTCTCCGCTCCTCCTGCACCGTCCACCCTGCTGCCACATCCGGGCCTGACGCCCCTCTCTGGTCTGAGAACTACACTACCCAGAGTGCCCGGCCCGGCTGCGTGGTGGAAGCGGTGCCTTGTGGCCGCGCTGCTGCATCATGGGTGATGTAGTCCCCCGGCGCGGGGGGGTGGCAGAGACCGGAAGCGGTGATTGAGCCCGGGCGGAAGGGGTGAAAGGTTAACCGTTGTCTTCACCGGATGTCGTGAAGAGGCGAGAGAAGCGGCGAGGGAATGAAAGTTTCACCCGGGTGGACAGGTAATCAAGGGAGGAGGTGGGACAAGCGGCCCTCGGCCAGGCTGAGGGGTGCAGACACGGGGTTAATAAGGATCCAGTCGGGGGAGGAACGTTTGAATGGAACAAAGCCCCCACCCCATTCCGATCGGGCACGACGTGGATGAGTGGATACCGGGGCCCAGAGTGATCCCCGGAGGCGGGGAGGAAAGGGTAGCTGCAGGTTTATCCCCGCCGTCAGCCAAGGGCCTAAGTCTCTCCCACACTCGGGTGTTCATTCGCCCGCCCTCTCCCCCTTTCCACGGTCCCGGGGTAATCACGCACGCGGGGACCCCATTTCCTGTATCCCGACAGAGGTGACAGTACAGAAGGAGGCCGTTCGGCCCGTCCTCTCTCTGCCGGCAAAGGCAGCTTCACCAAAAGTGTCTTCCTTTTCCCAGGTCCCCGCCCCCGTGGTGACCCCCCCTCTCCTCCCCTACCCCAACTCTGGCGACTGAAAGAGGTCCTTGCGCTTCCCCCAGTTCTGGTCTTTGGTGTACCCCCATCTTCCAGTGGTGCATTATTAACTATGCTTTAAACGAGTGTATCCACTTCTGCCAACTGGCCGACCTTTGGGGTCCACGCCATATTTGCTTACCTTGGTAAACCTGTTTGGTCCTCGCAATCTCACTTCAATTAGGTTCACAAGAGAAGAGGGCAATGTGCATATCCGGTGCAGACTTCAGGCAGTGCCTTTTGCAGTCTTCATCTTCATGAAAATGGAAAATCAAGCCTCGCACGTGTAGGTTGTTGTGAAGAGCAATTGCAACTGGGAGATGCTACTCCAGAATATGTGGCATAGCGGTTAGATTAGCATACTGCCTCACAATGCCAGGAACCTGGGTTCAATTCCAGCTTTGGGCGACTGCGTAGAGTTTGACTTTCTCTGTGTCTGCGTGGGTTTCTTCCCATAGTCCAAAGGGAAGTGCAGGTTAGGTGGACTGGTCATTCTAAATTGCCCCTTAGTGTCCAAAGATGTGCAGGTTAAGGGGGCGTTACTCAGATAGGGTGGGGTTGTGGGCCTAGGTAGGGTGCTCTTTCAGTGGGTCGGTGCAGACTCGAAGGGCCAATTTTCCACTCTTCTAACATCTGAAACTTCTCTCATTTGCCATAACTTCCCTGCATATAACACATGTGGGCTTTGCATTGGCACAATTGGAAAAAACATCAAGAAATTGTTATACTGCTTCGTTCCTGAGTTAAGTTTCTTCTTTGTAGGCTGTTAACCAGAGACCCTGGAGCTCTGTACAGAGCTAGCACTGCTTTGTCCTGCCCTGGACTCTTCTGAGCAGCTCCCTCCAGCAGATTCTGTTGTCAGAACCTATCCAGTAGGTACACTGGTTATTGGTGTATCTTACTTTTAAGGAAATGATCCATCTTCACGGTCTTCTTTCCAGCAGCTGGAAAATGGAAGGAACTCTGCTCCATGATTTGGCGCAAAAAGTACGTACATGGAGGGCGCTTGACGTTAAGTGCAGAGCGCGTGACCTTCTGTGGTGCTTCTGGCCGGAAGACTCCACACAGCCTCATTTATTTTCAGCAGCCGCCATTCTCAATGTAAAAGCCGGAAGTGGCCATTGGGTGCTTCTCCCTCGATCGGGACCAGCAGGAAGGGCATGACCGATTGCTTTGCGACCCATAGAATCCCTCCAGTACAGAAAGAGGCCATTCAGCTCATCAAACCTGCATCGGCCCTTGGAAAGAGCACCCTACATAAGTCCATGCATCCAACCTATGCCCGTAACCCAATAACCCCACCTAACGTTTTGGACACTAAGGAATAATTTGGCATGGCCAATCCACCCAACCTGCACATCTTTGGACTCTTGGAGGAAACCACAGAACCCAGAGGAAATCCATGCAGACACGGAGAGAAAGTGAAAACTCCACCCGAGGCTGAGAATTGAACCCGGGTCCCTGGAGCTGTGAGGCAGCAGTGCTAACCACTGCTGCCATGCTGCCCCTCCTGACACCTGCCTGCATTCCACCCATGGGTCGCGACCCGCACTTTGAAAAACCATGCTTTAAACTATCTTGATCCTAAGCTTTTGAAATTCTTTCTGAAGCCCCTCTATGTTGATTTTTTTCAACTGCGCCTTTTAAATACGAGGTCATTGACCAAAGTTTTCGGTCACCTTTCATTATGTTTCTATATGGCTCAGTCAATTTTGTCTGGCAGTGCTCCAGTAAAGCACTTTGGATGACCATTCTGTATTAAGGACGATCTAGGTTTTGGTAAACCGCCTCTAGCTGTCCCACTAGCAAAATTCTATGAACAAAAATGTATTACAAACCAAAAGGAATAATTTTCAGCATCAGCAGTTAGAGTAGGGGTTAGTGCGGCAGAGTAGATCGCCTGTTCACCCACTATAGAATAGATCCAATTTTTCCCCAGAATTGTTACGGCGCAGAAGGAAGCCATTTGACCCATCATGTCTGCGCCGGCTCTGCAAACCAGCATTATGATTATGATTTAGTGTCATTCCCTTGCCTATTTCTCATACCCTTGCACATTGTTTCTATTCAAGTAATCATCAAATGCCTCGATTGAACCAGCCTCCACGATACTTCCAGGCAGTGCATTCAAGACCCAAACCACTTGTTGTGTGAAAAAGTTTTTTCTCATCATATTTGCTTCTTTTGCAAGTCACTTTACATGTGGTGTCTTCTTGTTCTGGATCCTTTTTCAAACCGGAGCAGTTTCCTCCTATCTACTCTGTTCAGTGCCCTCATGATTTTGAAACATCTTCATTAAAGCTCCTCTTAGCCTTCTCTCCAAGGAGAATAGTCTCAGTCCTTCCAATCTATCCTCATAACTGAAGTTTCTCATCCCTGGAACCATCCTTGTAAACCTCTTTGGCAACTTTCACTATGCATTTGCATCCTTCCTTTAGTGCCCAGAACTGTACACAACACTCTAGCTGAGGTCTGACTAGTGCCTTGTACAAGTTCAACATAACCTCCTTGCTCTTGTATTTTATGCCCCAATTAATAAAGTCCACAATACTAATACTCAATTATTTCTTTCTAATTAAGGGGCAATTTAGCGTGGCCAATTCACCTACACTGCACATCTTTGCGTTGTGGGGGTGAGACCAACGCTGACACGGGGAGAATGTATAAACTCCACAGAGACAATGACCCCGGGCCGAAATTGAACCTGCGTCCTCGGCCCTAAAGTCCAGAATACTATATGCTTTATTAACTGCTCTCTCTATCCTGTCCTGCTACCTTCAGTGATCTATGCACATATACACCAAGGTTTCACTGCTCCTGCACCCCTTTAAAAAATGTTATCCCTGATTTTATATTGTCTCTCCATGTTCCTCCTACCAAAATGCATTACCTCACACTTCTCCACATTTAACTTCACCTGTCCACTTCACCAACGTTTGCCTGTATTTTTCACACAATTACCTAGAAAAGTGTTTAACTGACTTGCTAGAAGTCTTTTGAAGAGGTGTCAGGGAGGGTTGATGAGGATATGTGGGATGCATGGACCTTCCAAAAGGCAATTGATACGGTGCCACACAGCAGACCTGTGAATAGAGTTATCATTCATGGAATAAAAGGGACATTAGTAACCTAATACAAAATTGGCTGAGTGGCTTGGTTTAATAGATATTTTCCGACTGGAGGAAAGTTTGTAACTGAGATTCTATGATGTTGGGACCCTTGCTTTAACCGAGACCTTGGTGTACAGGGCACAATTTCTAAGTTTACATATGATACTTGGAACAATTGTGAACTGTGAAAAGGATAGTGTAGAATTTGAAAAGAACATAGACAAGTTGTTGGAATGGATGGATAAGTAGCAAGTGAAGTTCAATGCTGATTAATGTGTGCGTTCCCTTTACCTCAGAAAAATACTTCAGTACATGTGACAATCAAGTAATTCATTTGGTAGAAAGAACATGGAGAGACAATATAAAATAAAGAGTACAATGCTAAAGGGGATGTAGAATCAGAGGCATCTTAGTGTGTGTGCGCATAGGTCATTGAAGATGGCAGGGCGAATTGAGGGCATGGTTTATGAAGCATAAAATATTCAAGTCTCTATAAATATTCAAGGCAATGAGGTTATGTTAAACTTGTATAAAACACTGGATCAGCCTCAACTGGAGTTTGCATCCAGTTCTGAAGTGGAAAGATGTGAAGGTGGTAGACGCAGAAAAGATTCACGAGATGGTTAAAGGGAAGAGAAACTTCAATTATGTTGATAGATTGGAGAAGTTGGGGCTGTTTTTCTTGGAGAAGAGAAGGCTGAGAGAAGATTTGGTAGAGATATTCAGAATCTTGAGGTGTCTGGACAGAGTAGATAGGGAAAAACTTCCCACTTGTGGAAGGATCGGGAATGAGAGGGCACAGGTTTAAAGTAAGGAATTAAGTAGCGGCATTGTGAGGAAATACTTTTCCACATAGTGAATGGTTACGATCTGGAATGCACAGCCCGTGAGTGAGATGAAAGCAGGGTCAATCAAGGCTTTCAAATATCTGAAAAGGAAGAATTTGCAGAGTTACAGGGGAGAGGCACAAGCTGAATGGCTCATTTGGAGAGCTGATGTGTACACAATGGGCCGAATGGTCTTCTGTCTCAAAATAATTTGGTGATTGTGAAATTATATTGAATGTTAGCACCCCCCCTGTGAACAAATCCATCCATAGCTTCATAAAATTATTTTCTCTCCTTTGAACCAGAAATGTTGGGGAGCAAAGGATTTAGTGAGGGAGGAACTGAAGGAAATTAGTATTGTGAGAAATTGTGTTGGGGAAATTGATGGGATTGAAGGCTGATAAATCACCGGGCCTGATGATCTTTATCGTAGAGTACTTGATGAAGTGGCTCTAGAAATAATGGATGCATTGTTGGTCGTCTTCCAAGATTCTATAGACTCCGGAATGGAACAGTTCCTACAGATTAGAGGGTAGCTCACGGTAGCACAATGGTTAACACTGTCGCTTCACAGCTCCAGGTTCGATTCCCAGCTTGGGTCACTGTCTGTGTGGAGTTTGCACGTTCTCCCCGTGTCTGCGTAGGTTTCCTCCGGGTGCTCCAGTTTCCTCCCACATTCTAAAGATGTGCAGGTGTGGATTGGCCATGCTCGATTGCTCTTGGTGTCCAAACGGGTTGGGTGGGGTTTCTGGGATGGGGTGGAGGTGTGGACTTTAAGTGGGGTGCTCTTTCCAAGGTAAGTTCAGACTCGATGGACCGAATGGCCTCCTTCTGCACTGTAAATTCTATGATTCTAATGTAACCCCACTATTTAAAAGATGGTAGAGAGAAAATATGTAATTATAGACCAGTCAGCCTCATGTCGGTAATGGGAATATGCTAAGATTCATTATAAAATACTTATTGGCAGACCACTTGGAAAACACTACCAGGATCAGACAGACTCAGCATGAATTTATGAAAGGGAAATCATGCTTGACAAATCTCTGGAATTCTTTGATGTAACAAGTAGAGTTGGTGAGGAAGAGCCAGTGGGTGTGGTTTATTTGGACTTTCTGAAGATTTTTGATAATGTCCCACTTTGATTAGCGTGTAAAATTAAAGAGAATGGGAGTGGGGGTATGTTTTGAGATGGATAGAAAACTGGTTGGCAGACAGGAAACAGAGTAGGAATCAACAGGCCTTTTTCCAAGTAGCAGGCAGTGACTAGTGCCATATCACAGGGATCAGTGCAAGGACCCCAACTATTCATAATGTATATTAATGATTTTGATGGGGGAAATGTAATATCTCCAAGTTTGGAAACAACATAAAGCTGGAGAGTGAGCTGTGAATAGGATGCAGAGATGCTTCAGTGTGATTTGGACAAGCTGAGTGAGTGGGCAAATGCATGGCAGATGTAGTATAATGTGGATAAATGTGAGGTTATCCACTTCGGTAGCAAAAACAGGAAGGCAGATTATTATCTGAATGGCTATGGATTGAGAGAGGGGATTGTGCAACAAGACCTGGGTGTCCTTGTACACCAGTCGCTGAAAGTAAGCATGTAGGTGCAGCAGGTGATGAAGAAGGCAAATGGTATGCTGGCCTTCTTAGCGAGAGGATTAGAGTACAGCAGCAGGGCAGTTTTGCTGAAGTTATACAGGGCCTTGATGAGACCACACCTGGAATAGTGTGTGCAGTTTTGGTCTCCTTATCTGAGGAAGGATGTTTTTGCTGTGAAGGGAGTGCAACAAAGATTTGTCTGACTGATATCTGGGATGACAGGACTGACATGTGAGGAGAGGTTGAGTCAGTTGGGATTATATTCATTGGAGTTGAAAGAATGAGGGGGGATCTTCTAGAAACCTATAAAATTCTAGCAGCAGTAGACAATGTAGATGCAGGAAGGATGTTCCCAATGGCAGGGGAGTTCAGAACCAAGGGCCACAGTCAAGGATATGGGGTAAATCATTTAGGACTGAGGTGAGGAGAAATTTCTTCACCAAGAGAGTGGTGAGCCTGTGGAATTCTCTACCACAGAAGGCATTTGAGGCCGAAACATTGTATGTTTTCAAGAAGAAGTTAGATATAGCAGTTGGGGCTAAGGGGATTAAAGGACATGGGGCGTGGGGGAGTGGGAACAGGTTACTGAGTTGGATGATCAGCCATGATCATAATGAATAGTGGAGTAGGCTCGAAAGGCAGAATGGCCTACTCCTATTTTCTATGTTTGCTCCAGGTCCACCCCCATGTAGCGCACTGAGATCATTGTAAAAATGTAAGTCAGTGTAGGACAAGTTCTTTAACTTGTAAAGGATGATTCACTGTACTGCAACACTGTTATATTCTAATGCATGTTAGATTTGATTTGAAATAGTTTTCTCGATCTTTTTCTGTACTTTCTCAAGCTCTTCTTTTAGTTGCCTCCATTCCGAGACTGAAAAGACTAAGTTTCTTTGGTCTTTCCTCAATTCAGACTTAAGCCAAGTATCAGCCTCATGGTTCCCCTCTCTGTTGTTTCGAGGGTTTGAATATCTCTCTTAAGGATTGATGACCCACTTTACTAAGTATGGGGGGTGTCTGATTTTAGCCTGATACATTTTCAGTGCTATAGCTTCCAACTTGAACTTCATTGACTTGCTATATAATTCAGCGTTCCATCCACCATATACAATGGATATGAAATTGCCAGCTGAGCCATGAGAACAGAGCTGGATTTTTGTTTGCACCAACGCAGTAGTAAAGTTTGGGGTGGGGGGGGGGGGGGGGGGGAGAATTGTATATTGGCTATTTCTTAAATGGTGAAGTATACTACACTATGTAATTGTAGTTCCTTGCATTAGTTAGAAAATAATTTAATTTAACCAGTGCCTGATTTAATGCTAAAAGTAGTTATAGTAAGTGGGGATTTACTAAAATAATGAGCAGAATCAAGAATATAATTTGCGCTTTCTGACACATCATTATTTGAAGACAAATTATTGTTTTCCTGGCTCATATACACCAGAAGCTCCAGAAAGTGCTAATTCAGATGACAGCCTGGGTAGCTAGCAGAGGCAAATCTATATATGGTCCCAAGGCTGGTGTTAGGGAGGGGAAAGTCAGTTAGGATTTCTGTTTTTTATTTCTATCCAGTGTATTATGAAAAGCTGGCTTTGCATTTCAAGGGGAAAGAGGGAAATGAGAGGGGTCACATGGAGAGTAAGAATTGTGGTGATGCTTGTTACTGGAGAACCTCGAATATGGGGTCACAGCCTCAGGATAATGGCATTTAGGACTGAGATGAGGAGAATCTTTGAGAAGATGTGTTGTGAATCTTTGCAATTCTCTACCCCCAAAAGCTGGGATGCTCAGTCATTGAGCTTATTCAAGAAGACAGAGGTTGACAGATTCAAAGGAAACAAGAGATGGGGGTCGTGTGGGCAGATGGCGTTGTGATAGAAGATGTTACTGAATAGTGGAACAGATTCTAAGGGCCAAATGGCCTACTCCAGCTCTTACTTATTTAAATTCAGTTAGAAATAATTGTTAAAGTGGCTAAATTAGTAATGTATCTTAATGTATATTAGTAATTGAATCTTCTTGAGGTATTAGCCATGGTTTAGTGGTAGAACTCTCGTCTCGTGGTCAGAAGGTTTTCAGGTTCAAGTTCCATACCAGAGACTCAAACAACGTCATCTAGGTTGATATTCTAGAGCAGTACTGCATTATTTGAGGTGTTATCTTTTGGATGAGATATTAAACCAGTCTAAAAGATCAAATAGGTACCAGGAGTTCTCCCTGGTGTGCTGGAAAATATTTATCCCATAACCAACATCTCTTAATTTAGCCATTTTTCTCATGACTATATGTGGGGCCTTGCTATGAGCACATTAGTTGCCACGTTTTCTAAATTGCAAGGGTGACTACATTTATAAAGTACCTGAGCACTTTGGTATGTTTGAGGTTTGAGATAAGTGCTGTATGAATGCAGTTTATGCTTTCTTCTAGCAACGTATGGGGACTGAAAATGAATCTCTTCCATTGGAGAATGCTTCTATTCTATCTGAAAGCTCCTCACAGGAGGGACATCGACTCTGGATTGGCAATCTCGATTCCAGGTTAACCGAGTAAGTACATTAAATGTTGGTTTATTTTCCAAGTAGTGTTCAGACTCAAAATGTTGTCGTTCGGGTTGTCTTATGAGAAAAGGTCAGAGCGATTAGATTTGTATCCACTAGAGTTTAAAAGAGTACGGGATGACTTGATCATAAAAGCCCTTAAGATCATGTTGTGAAGCGGATGTGAAGCGGATGTTTCCTCTTGCCGGAGAATCCAGAACGAGGAGCGACTGTTTAAAAATAAGAAGTTGCTCATTTAAGACAGAGATGAGGAGAAATGTTTTCTCTGAGGGTCATGAGCCTCTGGAACTCTCCCTCAAAAGACAGTGGAAGCAGAATCTTTGAATATTTTTAGGCAGAGCTAGATAGATTCTTGATTAACTAGGGGGTGAAAGGTTATAGGGGGTGGGCAGGAATGTGGGGTTGACGTTGCAATCCGATCGGCCATGATTGCATTGAATGACGGAATAGGCACAAGAGGCCTCCTGTCCCTAATTCGAATGTTCCTCAATCAAAAATACAAATGATGAGCAGGATGAGGCCACTTGGTCTCTCGTGGGGTTGAAGTTACAATCAGATCAGCCATGAACTTGTTGAATAGCGAAGCAGGCAGAAGGGGCCAAGTGGCCTCATCCTGCTCCTAATTTGTATTTTTGTAGGTACATCTTTAAGCATTATGCTGAATTTTAGCATTCTCAAGCTTCTAAATGCACAAACCTGTTCAATCTTTCTCAGTTCCCGTACTATCCTTGTGAATCTTTTCTTCACTTCTCCAGTGCTTCTATTTCCTTTTTTATAGTACGGAGATCAGAACTGTGCACAGCATTTTAAAGGCCGCCTGATCAGAATCCTATAAATGCTTAGCAGAGCCTTACTACTTTTGATTTACATACCCCCAGAAATCCTAATGCTTTTGAGAATGTTTAGTTCCTTTACTAACCTCTGATTCTGTTTTTAATTATGTTTTCATGTGTATCCCTTAGATCCGCTCTTCTACCCCATTTAGCTCTGTAATTTCTAAGATATAATTGATGTATCTGTTTTCGAGCAAAATCCATCTCCTCACATTTATTTATGTTGAATTTTAAATCTGAGATCAAGGGATATAGGCCAAAGGCGGTATATGGAGTTAGGCCACAGATCAGCCATGATCTCATTGAATGGCGAGTCAAGCTTGAGGGGCTGAATGGCCTACTCCTGTTCCTATGAATTTAATTTCCCACTGCCAGGTCAGTTATTTGTCTAATGTATTGATCTTCAGTGTTGGCTGTACACCATTTCTCATGCAGTTTAGTATAATAATCTTTATTGTCACAAGTAGTCTTACATTAATGCTGCAATGAAGTTACTGTGGAAAAACCCCTGGTGGGCGGCACGGTAGCACCGTGGTTAGCACTGTTGCTTTACAGCGCTATTGTCCCAGGTTCATTTCCGACTTGGATCAACACGGTGTGCGGAGTCTGCACATTCTCCCTGTGTCTGCATGGGTTTCCTGCGGATGCTCCAGTTTCCTCCCACAAGTCCCAAAAACCGTGCTGTCTGGTAATTTGAACATTCTGAATTCTCCCTCTGTGTACGCGAACAGGTGCCGGAAAGTGGTGACGACTAGGGGGTTTTCACAGTAACTTAATTTCAGTGTTAATGTAAGCCTACTTGTGACAATAAAGATTATTATTATTATAGTCACCACATTCCGGCGCTTCTTCGGGTACAGGGAGGGAGAATTCAGAATATCCAAAATACCTAGCAAGCACGTCTTTCGCACTTGTGGGAGGAAACCAAAGCATCGGGAGGACCCACGCAGACACTGGGAGAACGTGCAGACTCCGAACAGACAGTGACCCACGCCGGGAACAAACCTGGGACCCTGGTGATGTGAAGCAACAGTGCTAACAACTGTTAGTATCTGCAGATTTTGATGTTGTGATACTTGTTCCTAAGTCCAAATCATCAAATCATACAGTGCAGAAGAGGCCCCTCGCCCCATCAAGCCTGCACCGACAAAAGCTTCTCTAAGTTTACACTAATCCCACTTCCCAGCACTTGGCCCACAGCCTTGAATGTTATGGCATTTAAAGTACTCATCCTAGTACTTTTTCAAGATAGTGCGATTTCCTGCCTCAACTACCCTCCCAGGCAGTGCATTCCAGATTCCCACCACCCTCTGGGTGAAAATTCTTTTCCTCAAATCCCCTCCAAACCGCCTCCCTTTCACCTTAAAATTATGCACCTTTGTTATTGACCCTTCAACTAATGAAAACAGCTGCTTTCTATCCACCCTGTCCATCACCCTCATAACCTTGTACACGTACAGCAGGTCCCATCTCGGCCTCAAAGAAAACAACCAAAGCTTATCCAGCCTGCCTTCATGGCTAAAGCGCTCCATCCCAGACAATATCCTGATTAATCTCCTCTACCCTCTAGTGCAATCACATCATTCCTATAGTACAGTGGCTGAACACAGTACTCCAGATGTGGCCTAAGCTCCAACATAACCTCCCTGCTCTTATAATCTACGCCACGACTGATAACTACCATATTCGCCTCCCCTGCCACCTTCATCAATACTGTAGATTGTAACTAACAGTGATGCCAGCACTGTTCAGTGTGGAACACCACTTTCTACCTACCTGCAAAATGAAAAGCTATTCTTTAACCATAACTTTCTGCTCTATAGCCCACTTGTTATCAATTACCTATTTGTTCCGTGACTCCATATGCCCTAATGTTTGGTGTGAGCTGTTTGATTTCATATTGTTGGTTAAATGGTTCTCTTTAGTGTTCACTAGACTTCAACGGTAGTAAGGTTCTGCTTTGAAAAAAATGTCCTAAGATATTTAAGTATAAAAGCGTTATCAAGTGTTATTCTGCTGCAATGAATGTTGGAAGAATGTTTCAATTGGTGGATATTTGAATATGCTATTACTGTTTGGTCTTGCAGCAAGAGAAAGAATGAAGTGAGAGAAACATATTCATGTTCACAGAATGTCTCTGGTGCCTCTCTCGCTGGTGGCTTCAGAAAAATTACAAAATTACAACATGATAGAAATTTGTGATTAAAATAATCTGCGGGGTAATGGATTACTTAATGTTATGCTGTTAATCTGAATTATAAATGTTTGCTTTTCTACAGGTGTTTAGTAGATTGAATTACTGTACAGAATAGTTGATCATTGCAATACTTTCCAAATAACTTGGGGATCTTGTCATTCATTTGATGTATGAATATTGTTCAGGTTCTCAAAAAGCTATTGTTGTATTTGGAAATATTTATTATATTAAGAAAAAGTTAGTACTATATTGAAATTATTCTCAGCTCAAAATGTATAGAGGTATGTTTCAGTTGCTATGGTGGACCATGTCTCAGCTTTTATACTTTTAAGAAGTTGTCGCAGGTCTATGTCAGAGTAAACTAGCATTGTTCCTTGGGGTACAATCACTGGTGGTGATTGATTTAGCATATGTGGTTGACTGCTGTTTTATTGCTTTCGGTGTTTGAGATATTATTGTTTTGAAAGAAGCCTTGACTCTAATGGCAAAAAAGTTTGAATAGTTGTAATAGTGCCAGGCGGAAAGCCAGAGGAAGAGGAAAGAGAGAGAATTGGGAAGGCTGCTGTTGTGACTCACGTTCACATCAGTTGTCAGGAAATAGAAGGCAAACTTGGCCAGCAGTAATGTGCATGACCACTCCTTTCTGGGCAGCTGGAGCTTGTTAATTGTGACTGCTGTCACTCTAAAGTCTGCTTTGGAGGATATAATGAGTGTTTGGATCCTTTGTTGGTCCTTTTCCAAAGCCTCAAATCACCACCTAGATGAAAAGATGACCAAAATTGGATGCAGTGTTCTAAATGTGGGGCGGGATTCTGTGATCCTGAGGTTAAGTGTTGATGCTGTCGCGTTTCTCGATGGCATCAACACTGCCTCAGGATCAGCAATTCTGGCTCCTACAGGGGGCCAGCACGGCACTGGAGCGATTCACGCCGCTCCAGCAGCTGATCCCGTCGTCAACTGGGCGCCGCGGGGTCCGCGCATGCGCAGTGGCACCGGCACCAACGCGCGCATGCGCAGTGTCTCCCTTCAACGCGCCGGCCCCGACGCAGCATGGGCAGGAGTACAGGGGCTGGCGCGGAAGAAAGGAGGCCCCCAGCCAGAGAGGCCGGACCACCGATCGATCGGTGGGCCCCGTTCGCGGGTCAGGCCAAATCGGAGGGCCACCCCCTGACCCTTCCCACGTCGAGTTCCCGCCGGCTGAGAGGAGGTATGGACGGCGCCGGCGGGACTTCTCGTTTTTACGATGGCCGCTCAGCCCATCCCGGGAATCGGCAGACTGGCCACGTAGAGCGGCCCCCTACCGGTGCCGCGCCAACCACGCCAGCGCCAATGGCGCCGATTCTCCACTCTGCGGAGAATCGTGTGGCGTGGCGCGATCCCCGTCGGTCACAGGGATTCTCCGGGCTGGCCCCAGGCTGAGAGATCCCGCCCGTGATCTAACTGAAGTCTATACAAATCCTGTTTTATTTTAAATAGTCCTGTTAAATAGATTAATTCCTCATTTGCATGGGCTATGGCTTCTTGACATTGGCCTTGACCTATAATGCAAACTATTCTGAACTATAATTACCTAACCGATTTAGGCCTGTTTTTCCATGTGAACTGGAGGTAAACTTGGTGTTAGTCCAACCACATGCAGGACATTGCCCTTAACTACTTTAAATGCCATTTGCTAGAGTTTGCCCCATTCTCACAATGCATCTAAATCTCCTTGCAGAAATTTGTTCTCCTCCATAGTCCTAGCACTTAAATTGTTTTCTCATTCATGAAATTGCAGGCCATTTCCTACAATGGACCTAACACCGATTCCTGTGCATCAACACTAGTAATTGACCTCCAATCAAACCCATGACCGTTCTTAACTTTCTGCCTGTGGAGATGCAGCCCATTCCTATTCCACTCTAGCCACATGGGCTAGGCCATACATAATATTTTACGTTAGCCTTGTGCTTTGTCACCATATCATTATCCTGTGAAAACCATCTTTTACATGTTAACAACTCAAAATCTTTCAAACTTTGAAAAGCTCCAGTAGATTTCCCCCATTATCATTCTCTGTTCAGCTGCAGGGAAATCTTTCTTCATACATGGATTAACAATTCAGTAAATCTACATTGTAACCTTTCCATTTCTGTGATATCCTTATAAATAGGTGCCCAAAACAAATATGACTGGTCTAATTTAAAAAAAATTTTAGAGTATCCAATTCTATTTTTTTCCAATTAAGAGGCAATTCAACGTGGTCAATTTGCCTACCCTGCCCATCTTTTGATTTGTGGGGGTGAAGCCCATGCAGACACTGGAAGAATGTGCAAACTCCACACGGACAGTGACCCGGGGCCGTGATTGAACCCAGTCCTCGGTACCATGAGGCAGCAGAGCTAGCCACCGTGCCGCCCCTCTCAACTTTGGTCTAATTGACATACTGCACAAATTCAACCTCACCACAAGCTTTTATTCAATATCTCTGTATATACCTGTGATCCCATTTGCTGCCTTTCATTTTTCTTGCCTACAAATATTTAAAGTTTGCCTGCACCCTAAATGTTTGTTTCTCCAACGTGTTAAGAACCTTGCTGCTTGGGGTATATTAACTTTTACTACATATCTACATCTGTCACATATCTTCTCACTTTATCAACTTGTCTGTTCTCCTGCAATGCTGCATTCTTCTTCACAATCTTCAATGGCCCCTAATTTCTATACTATTCCTCATTCCCAAGTCAAAATAATTTGGATATAAATAGAAAGAAAAAGCAGGCCCAGACAGATTATTGTGGCAAATGGTTACCCACATCCTGCCAATCTGAAAAGCATTTATTTATCCACCCCTCCCATTCCCATTTTCCCATAACTTTCTTTCCACGTAGCTACATTTCCCTTAATGCTACATAGCTTCATTTTCACAGCATTTTTTTAATGGGACAGTTTACCCTGTGCCTTCTGAGAGCTTATATTTCTAATGGCCTTTTTTCTGTAAATAATTTCTGTAAAATGTCACACATGAAGCACACCAGCAATGTGTTGTGACCGTGGCTCTCTTTTTCCCCTCTTCTCATTTCCCTCACCCAATGCAGAGTGCCAGAGCCGGTTTTGGCACCTGAACTATTGGGTTTATAGTGAAATTATTGAGACTAGCAAAATTGGAATGAACCTGTAACAATTCTAATGCCATGCCAGTACTGTTCTGATTATGTCATCAGGTGATCTTGCCAAGACAGAAAGGGCTTTTCAAAAACAAAGACAGAAATGAATTTTTCTGGCTAAATGATGAAGAATAGCGGCACATCAAATGCTTGCCAAAGCTATTAATACATTTGTAAGAAACAGAAGTGTGATTTTGGCTCTCCTTTGGAAGTAAACAGCATCCCAAAAATCCTTTTTTTTTTTAATCCTGCTTTAAGAATTTCCCAGGTGTCAGCATGAGTTTGACTTCACTCCTGAAAAGGCTCATTGCATCTAATAATTGTACGGGGCAGCACGGTAGCATTGTGGATAGCACAATTGCTTCACAGCTCCAGGGTCCCAGGTTCGATTCCGGCTTGGGACACTGTCTGTGCGGAGTCTGCACATCCTCCCCGTGTGTGCGTGGGTTTCCTCCGGGTGCTCCGGTTTCCTCCCACAGTCCAAAGATGTGCGGGTTAGGTGGATTGGTCATGATAAATTGCCCTTAGTGTCCAAAATTGCCCTTAGTGTTGGGTGGGGTTACTGGGTTATGGGGATAGGGTGGAGGTGCTGAACTTGGGTAGGGTGCTCTTTCCAAGAGCCGGTGCAGACTCGATGGGCCGAATGGCCTCCTTCGGCACTGTAAATTCTATGAATTGTGTGGTGTGGACCTCAGCCATGTGGACCAAGAAGGTTCCAGAACAAATCTCAAGCGTCTTCTGGATTATCCAACCACCAGAAAGCAGCAGCGCATCCTACCTGTGGTGGAATTATCTCAAATTGGATAAAGAGTTTAGAAAGAAAATAAAGTTACAACAGACGTGTTCCAGAAAATATTTCCACACCGGTTGTTATTGAAGTATGAAGATGAGAACTTGAGATTTTCTCGAATAAAGCATATATTCCAAACATAGATATTACAATTGTGTTCAGCATGAACCCAAATACAACAGGGTTCATTTGAAGCTGGCAATCTGAATATGCTCAACAATGTTCTAGTACACCCAAATTTTAGGTCTTTTGTAGCTTTTCATGCTAAACTCTCAACTTCTGTATTCATTTGCACTAGTTTTTGAATAGTTGCAGTTTCTAAGCAACCTGTAATCAAGATAGTAGTATCTATTTTTCTACATTTTGTCAGGTGGACTGAAGTAGGGGCTGGTTTAGCACACTTGGCTAAATAGCTGGCTTTTAAAGCAGGCCAGCAGCATGGTTCAATTCCCATGCCAGCCTCCCCGAACAGGCGCCGGAATGTGGCGACTAGGGACTTTTCACAGTAACTTCATTGAAGCCTACTTGTGACAAGCGATTTTCATTTTCATATACCTGCATTGACATAGCGCCATTATCATCCCAGAGCATTCTAAAGTACTGCATAGCCACTTAAATATTTTTTGAAGTGTAATCACTGTTGCGATGTAGGGAAATAAGGCAGATAATTTGCTTGCAGCAATAAATGATCAGATAATTTACTTTTGGTAGTTTGGGGATTAAATGTTCGTCAAGGTTCTGGGAGAAGCAGTCCTCTTTTAAGTTTTATATTTAATAAATTTTTCTGACTTGAGTTGACTAGCCTCACTGTCGATTTATTTCGCAAGTTAAAGCTCCTTTCAAGTTCCTTAGAAATAATAGGGCACTACAGACCATTTAGACTGGCACCAGTCATCAGGAAAGTGATGGAATCTGTTATTAAGGATGTCTTAAGACTGCACTTAGGAAAACATAGTATGATGAGAACAAGTCAATATGGTTTTGCAAAAGGGAATCCTGGTTCGCAAATTTATTAGGATTTGAGGATGTAGCCAGGGGCAACCAGTAGATGTTGTATGCTTGGATTTCCAGAAGGTAGTTAATAAAATGCACACAAAACGTTAATATGCAAGCTGAGAACTCATTTGTTGGGGTAATGTATTAGCTTGGATGGAAAATTGGCTAACAGGCATAAAAGCAAAGAGTAGGAATTGTTGTGAGCTCCACTAATGTTCGATGCAGAAGGGAAACTTGTAGGGACGGAAGTAGGGTGGGGCCTCTGGAGCAAAAGGACTGAACAGGGCCAATTCCACCACCTCCTGCACACTGCTAACCCTCATGCAGCTTAAGGTGGTGCTCAGAGCACACCTGACAAGAACCCTAGTGAGCAGGTTCTTCTCGGAGTGGAGGACAAATGTGAACGGTAACCGGGATGCCCAGCCAACCTCGGCCATATGTTCTGGGCCTGCCCCAGACTTGGCGGGTTCTGGACAGCCTTCTTCGAGACTATATGCAAGGTTGTAGGGTGAGGGTGGAGCCATGCCCGTGAGTGACAGTCTTCGGGGTATCGGACCAGCCAGAACGTCATATGGGGAAGAGGGCCAACGCCCTTGCATTTGCTTCCCTAATCGTCCGCCGGAGAATCCTGCTTGGCTGGTGAACAGCACCATCCACAGCTGCGGACTGGCTGGCAGACCTATTGGAATTTTTCCATCTGTAGAAAGTGCACATCGGAAGATGGCTTCCACAAAGTGTGGGGGCATTCGTCAAGACCTGTTTGAATCCAACAACGGGTCGAACAGTGGGATGGGGGGGTGGGGGGGGGGGGGGGGGGGGGGGGGGCTAGGTGCACAGGAACCACCAGGGCCACAGAAAGCAGACAGGAACAGGGGGGGTGGGTGGCACAGGAGGGATAGACCCAAGGAAATGCCGAAGGAGAGTCCAAGGAGATCAGAGGGGCCCTCACTATAAGAATAAAACAAACGGCAGTACAAACCATCTACTGTGAAAAGAAGCCATGATGTGGAGATGCCGGCGATGGACTGGGGTGAGCACAGTAAGAAGTTTTACAACACCAGGTTAAAGTCCAACAGGTTTGTTTCGATGTCACTAGCTTTCGGAGCGCTGCTCTTTCCTCAGGTGAATGAAGAGGTATGCTCCAGAAACATATATATAGACAGATTCAAAGATGCCAGACAATGCTTGGAATGCGAGCATTAGCAGGTGATTATCTTGTCTGCTTTCTTGCATCTTTGTAGAAACTTAATGTCAGTGTCTATATGCGCGATCTTCCTGGAGATCCTCTCCACTTTGAGCCTATATATATGTTTCTGGAGCATACCTCTTCATTAACCTGAGGAAGGAGCAGCGCTCCGAAAGCTTCTTACTGTGAAAAGAAGGACCTCGGATAGGACCCGGAGACAGCAGTAAGGGGAGGGGGGTGCAAAGGGGAGTGCCAAAAGGAACAACGTGTAAATTCTAATCGTTTCCTCCATTTCTTGCACAGTGTAAAAATGCAAACTTTAATAAAAATATTTTGTTTTAAAAAGAAGGGAATCTTTGAACGCTGGTTCTTCACTTTTTGCAACTTGGGAAAAATGTGAGAAAAGAGATAGAATGCAGTGAGGAATGGGTCAATTTTGTTGTTATTAAACTCAAAACAAACATCGGCCCACGATGTTGTGCCGAACCTTTGTCCTAGATTAATCAGATATTATCATTGAATTTACAGTGCAGAATTATTCATTCATAATTCACAATTAACTACAATAATGGTTACATAGACCATATACTTAGATTTGGATTGGGGATTAATTTATCTACTTTCCTAAATTCTGAGAGTACATGCCCCCCAGAACAAAATCCCACATATTTTAACACTATGAGCCAAATCCAGAAAATAATTACCACATACGACCTGTAGATTTTATTTGGGGACCATTCTTCTAGTTTAGGGAAGAACATATGGGGTCTGACATAGACTTCTGCTTCTTTCTGCACAACTTGATCCTCAGAGAGCCCTACTTTGCAACTGGGCGTGGCTATGATCCTTAGGTCCTTAGACTAGGCGGCACGGTGGCACAGTCGTTAGCACTGTTGCTTTTGAGCGCCAGGGTTCCAGGTTCGATTCCAGGCTTGGGTCACTGTGCGGAGTCTGCACGTTTTCCCTGTGTCAGCGTGCGTTTCCTCCGGGTACTCCGGTTTCCTCCCACAAGTCCCGAAAGACGTGCTGTTCGGTAATTTGGAATTCTGAATTCACCCTCCGTGTTCCCGAACAGGCGCCAGAATGTGGCGACTAGGGGTTTTTCACGGTAACATCATTGCAGTATTAATGTGAGCCTACTTGTGACAATAAAGATTATTATTATTCAGCTTATTAGTCTCCACTTTGTTTAACAAAGTAGCCATTTCATCCTGCTAAAAGGCTAGGCTGCATCTCAAGTCCTCCGTGCAGCTAAATCCCTATCAGTTTCTTTTTTATTCAGTTCTTTATTTTTAATTTCATTCCAACTTTCTGACAAAATAAATGTGGCATTTTCAAGTTGGCAGGATGTAATTAGTGGAGTACAGCAAGAATCAGTGCTGAGACTTCCACTATTTACAATCTACGTTATTGACTTGGATGAAGAAATGGAGAGCAATGTATCAAAGTTTGCTGATGTTGCAGACTTGGGTGGAAATGTAAGCTGTGAGGAAGACACACACTGCATGGAGGTGCAGACAAGAATGTTAAGTAATGGGTTAAGAGACATGCAATTAGTTGTCTCATTTATGTTAAGTATCCATTAATTGACACTGATATGTAAAGGGGTTTCAGGTGGCATCTGTCAGGTGATGTATAGTGAGAGTTTTGTGCAAAGGCTGTTGGAAGGAAATAAATGTGTTTGTGAAAAAGGAGCAGAACTTTAGACTTCATATCACAGCAACTAAAACGGTTAACAATTGGTAGCAGAGAATGGTTGCTGTGTAAATGTGAAGGGTTGAAAGATACAACTTTCCAGATCAAACCAAGTGTGAGTGAGAAAATAAAAATAAAATGGATATATGGCTGAACCGAGGATAAAGATGGCTGGATATGACTATCCTCCCTTATTTTCTGAAAGGGAATTGTACGACCAATGGAGAAGTGCAGTAGTTAAGTGGACTAAGGTAACTGCTTTGGGAAAGAGAAAACAAGGTATGGCATTGGCTCTTTCTCTACCATATGGCAGTAAAATCTGAAACAAAGTGCTTTCTGAGCTGGAATTGGAAGAGTTAGACTCAGAAGAAGGTCTGGAGACTTTATTACATTATATGGATAAGATTTATAAGAAAGATGACTTGTTAAGTGCGTATGAAGCATGGTCGGATTTTGATAAGTTCCGGAAAATGGAGGATATCTCCATGGAAGACTATATAATGGAATTTGGCAGACTATATAACAGACTGCAAAAGCACAACCTGGAATTTCCACAGTCTGTGTTGGCCTTTAAATTACTTGACTGTGCTAGAGTGAGCAACATGGATAGGTTTTGACAGTTCAGTTTACTGATGAGGATACCCTATTCGAACAGATGGCAAAGGTTTCTGGGGAAACATTCGATTCCGATGGCTCTGATGACCCAAATAGGTCAGCCTGCAATAAGGCAGAATATGGAAGATACACTACTAACAGGATGGCAAAATCGTATGGCTACGAACAGGGCTCAAGATTATAGAAGGAGACCGAGACAAGGAAATTATGAAGATAGAAACCCAGTTAGAACCTACAATAGGAAGATGAACCCCAGAAATGCACGAGGCATGATAAATCGATGTTTTTGATGTGACTCTCAATACCATTATGCTTTCAACTGTCCAACTCGTTATGTTAGTGTTTGAAGCGACACATGGCATGGAAGAGTCAGAAGAGGAAAAAGATAGTGACCAGAAAGAAGGCATTGTCCTATTGACAAGCAGTTTTACGCCGGTAATGAGGGTGTTGGTTGCAGAATCCTTCAATTGTGCTGTATTGGACAGTGGCTGCACATCTACTGTGTGTGGAATTGACTGGTTAAAATGTTACCTGGACTTTTTGAATGCTGAAAATCGTAACAAGGTTAAGGAATTTGAAAGTTCCACAAGTTTCAGGTTTGGGGATGATAATACTCTGAAGTCGCTGAAAAAGAGTGGTGGTCCCTTGCAATATTGCCGGAGTGAATCATTTCATTAGCACAGATGTTGTATCAAGTGAGATACCTTTGCTTCTGAGCAGACCATCGCTGAAGAAAGCACACGTGAAACTGGATATGGAACAGGATAAGGCAACAGCTTTTGGAAAGACGGTGGACTTACAATTTACACAGTCGGGACACTATTGTATTCCATTACTGACACACAATATTTCAAGTAGAGTGGTTAAGGATGTGTTAATGGCAGTTGAAAATGGGACTTTAGCTGATAAAAAGCTTGTGGTATTAAAACTGCATAGGCAATTTGCACATCCGTCTCCTCGGAGGCTGAAAAATTTATTAAAGGATTCAGGGGTAAGGGATGATGACTATACTAAACTGATAGAACAGGTTAGTGACCGCTGTGAAGTTTGAAGGAAGTACAGAAGGACACCAGCACGACCGATAGTAACCCTACCTTTGGCCAGGGATTTTAACGACATTGTGGCCATGGACCTTAAGATCTGGGATAAAGCAATTAATATATTTATTTTGCATTTTGTAGATTTAGCAACCAGATTTAGTCAATCAACGATTGTACGAAGTAAAGAAAAGAGAGTAATTCTGGATCAAATCGTGGAAAAATGGATAGGGACAGGAAAGGGTCCACCGGCAAAATTCCTTACGGAAAATGGGGGAGAATTTGCTAATGATGAGTTTAGGGGATATGTGTGAAAACATGAATATCAGAGTTATGAATACGGCTGCAGAAAGCCCGTTTAGTAATGGTGTCTGTGAAAGAAATCATGCTGTCATTGATGACGTGCTTCGGAAAATTTTGGCCAAATTGCAGGCTAAATTCAGCTTTAGCATGGGCAGTACATGCAAAGAATTCATTGTAGATGGTTGGGGGCTATAGTCCTTATCAATTAGTGTTTGGTAGAAATCCTAAAATTCCGTCCATTTTGGATGACCAACCTCCAGCTTGGGAGGGGACATCAATTAGCTCTGGTTTTGCTGAACATTTAAATGCATTACATCACAGTAGAAAAGCTTTTTTGGAAGCAGAAGTCTCTGAAAGAATTCGCAGAGCTTTAAGAAATAACGTACGGCCATCAGATGCTGTTTTGCAGCAAGGAGGCATGGTATACTATAAGAGAGACAATTCTAATGAATGGAAAGACCCAGGGAAGTTCATAGGCATAGATGGCAAAACAATTATTTTGCAACATGGTAATCAAACTGTTAGGGTACATTCATCAAGGATAATGGGTACAGATTACAAATTTTCAAACTTAGACAGAGCAGACAGGCATGACGAGGAACCAGAGTCATCTGGTACGCATGTGTTACAGAACTATGAGGACCAATTAACTGATATAGACAGGGTTTCTCTGGAGGAACACAACACTTCTGATGAATTAGAACGGGCCATTTTTCCGAAAGGGCAACTGCCAAAAGTTGGTACAAAAGTGACATACTTGCCTGAAGGGTCTAGTCAATGGAAGGATGCAACTGTTATTAGTAGAGCAGGGAAGGCCACTGGAAAGTATAAACATTGGTTGAATGTACAGCATTCAGGGGAAGGAGTCAAGACAATGGATTGGGAAAGCGAAGTTCAAAAATGGAGGGCACAGAACCGCAGTGCCAGTTCAGATAGTACATCGGATAGTGAATAGGTCCGCAGGAAAAGGTCGAGAACTATTGAAAGGACATCCCACAGCAGAAGGGGAAGATTAAGCAGTAGCAGTACAGAACAAGATACCAGGCGGGAGAGGGGACGTAGTTTATCAAGATCTCTGAATATGAGTAAGACTATGAATACTAATCGGAGTAGAAGCCCACATGCACGTGAGATTTTGGTGGCTTCAAATAAATTAGATGGAAAAAGTTATCAAAGAAGGTAAACAGCAAGAATTGCATAGTTGGAGTGAATTTGGGGTATACACGGAAGTACCGGATAGGGGACAAAGAGCTCTATCCCACAGATGGATTTGCACGGAAAAGGTTCTTCCGGATGGAACTTATAAGGCAAAGGCCAGGCTTGTGGCAAGGGGATTTGAAGAAAACTTAGAAGATCAGGATTTAAGGGTAGATTCACCTACAGCAGGAAAGGTTATTTTAAAGATCTTCTTGGCTCTATTAGCCACAAAGGCATGGGAATGCAAATCTATAGATATAAAAGCTGCCTTTTTGCAGGGGCATCAGCTCCAGAGAGACACTTTTCTCCATCCTCCAAAAGAAGCAGCTAACACAGAAGGAGTACTCTGGAAGTTGAACAAATGTGTATATGGATTAAATGATGCATCTAGAGTCTGGTATTTTTCGGGAAGGCCAGTTTTGTTAAAGTTAGGCTGTTGCCAGTTGAAAGCAGATCCTGCAGTGTTTTACTGGCACTATAAAGGAAATCTTTCTGGCATTTTTATGTTGCATGTCGATGATTTTTTGTGGGGTGGGACTAGTGATTTTGAAGCTATTGTAATCTCTGGTTTGAGGAAAGAATTCAGGGTTGGAAGTCAGGCTTTCGGTGCATTTAAATATATTGGACTGGAAATTGGACAGACTAAGTTAGGGGCAACTTTACATCAGCAATCTTATTTGGAAAGCATCAGCCCAATAGCAATTAGTCGTGGCCGAGTTTCACAAAAAGACGCAATGGTTTCAAAGATAGAAAAAGTGCAACTGCGAAGTTTAATTGGGCAACTGAACTGGTTAGGTAGACAGACTAGACCGGACGTGAGTTTTGATGTCTTAGAGTTGAGTACAAAAATGAATGATCCCAAAGTGGAAGACATAATAAGAGCAAATAAAGTGTTGGCCAAACTAAAAATGCAGGAGTGTGTTTTGAAGTTCCCGGTTTTAGGTGACCTTAAGCACTTGAAACTCATAGTTTATAGTGATGTGTCCTACGCAAATTTATGTGACGGGGTTTCAAGCACAGGAGGTTTTATAATTTTCCTTTTGGGGAACAATGGTAGATGTTGCCCACTTGTGTGGGAAACAAAGAAAATAAGGAGAGTGGTAAAAAGCACTTTGGCTGCTGAGACGTTAAGCCTTGTAGAGGCGGTGGATATGGCCTTTTATACAAGTATGATATTGACAAATTTTGGGATTAGGGGATTTGGGTAATATACCTATTGACTGTCACATTGACAATAAATCCCTGTGGGAAAACGTGCACTCTACAAGAAGTGTCACTGAAAGGTTACGGATAGACATCGCAAGTTTGAAGCAGATGTTGGACAGAGGGAAAAAAACAAAAATTAAATGGGTCGACAGGAGCTATCAACTGTCGGACTGTTTAACGAAAAGAGGGGCGAGTTCACAGAAACTTTTGGATATTGTTAATGAAGGGCGCTTGTTTCTGTGACTTTTTTTTTCTTTCTTGTCCAAACAAAAAAAAGGGGGGGAAATCATGTGTGTGTTTTTGAGTTTCTTGAAATTATGTTTTCACCTATTTTTTTTTTCTCCAAGGAAGTGGAGACTGGTAAGTAATGGGTTAAGAGATATTGCAATTAGTTGTCTCATTTATGTTAAGTATCCATTAATTGACACTGATATGTAAAGGGGCTTCAGGTGGCCTCTGTCAGGTGATGTATAGTGAGAGTTTTGTGCAAAGGCTGTTGGAAGGAAATAAATGTGTGTTTGTTAACAAGGAACAGAGCTTTAGACTCTTCATATCACAGCAACTAAAACGTCTAACAAAGAAGTGGTTGAATAACAAAAGTGACATTTTGCAGGGAGGGGGGAGGAAGTGTTACATTATTCACGTTGGTAATAATAGGAAAACCTTTTTAAAAGGCTTAACAATTTAAATGTTCGTATTCAGAGGGTGTATTCATACAAGAAATATGGAAAGTTAGCTTGCAGGTACAACAATTGGGAAGGCAAATGGCCTGTTAGCTTTAGTTATGAGGGATTGGGCTACAAAGATAAGGAAACTTGGCTCCAGTTGCATTGAGCTTTGTTGAGACCACACCTAGAATTCATTACAAGCAGTTTTGGCCTCCATATTTGAGGAAGGATATCTTTCCTTGGAGGCAGTACATTGAAGGTTCTCTAGATTGGGCTCTAGGCTGAGAGGTCTGTCCTATGATGAGGTACTATGTAAGTTGGGCCTATATTCTCTGGAGTTTAGAAAAATGCGAGGTGATCTTTTTGACACGCACATGATTCTGACAGGGTAGACATTGTGAGGCTTATTTTCCACTGGCTGGGAATTCTAGAACACTGGCATAGTATCAGGTTTAAGGGCCAATCATTTATTTTATTCTTTGAGATGTGGGCATCGCTGGCTAGGTCAGCATTTATTTCTCATCCCTAGGGAGAAGGTGGTAGTGAGCTGCCTTCTTGAACCGCTGCAGTCCTTGGGGTGTACGTGCACCCACAATGGAGGGAGTTCCAGGATTTTTGATCCAGCGACAGTGAAGGAACTAAGATGTGGAGAAATTTCTTCACTGGTGTTTGTCAAGTTTTGGAATTATCTACCCCGGATGGTTCTGGAAACTCCATCCTCGAGTATATTCAAGACTGAGTTTGATAGATTTTTGATCTCCTGGGGAATCCGGGTTATGGGGATGGGGGTCAGGAAATGGAGTTAAAGTAAAAGATCAGGCATGATCATATTGAATGAAGGAGCAGGCTCGAGGGCTGTGTGGCCAATTCCTTGTGTATCTTATGTTCTTAACTTTCGACTGTTCCATAATATTTCTAAATGTGAAAGTTTTCTACATGTCCGCTTCAACAGTTTGTATTTTAGATGGGCATATAAACTTTAGTACAGCTCTCTCCACTTTTGAAAATAGTGCCTCTGAACTCCACAGAAACCCTGTGGGAAAAGTAAAGGAAGATGGTCATCGATCCCCTGTGTTGTGGCTCAGCATTGTTGTACTTCCTCAAATATTGCTTCAAGTAGGAAGGCCCAATGCTCCAACATCCCCACAAAGAACACTGGTCTCGTAAGGTCAAGGACTCGGGTGAGACCTGAGCGCTGTCATTCCAGGAGGAAGAAGAATACTGCGTCCCATGGATCAGTCAGATCAGCATTGTATAAGAAAGGAATGGCAATGATCCTGTGAATCCCACAGGAATTTCAAATTACTGGAAGATGATGCAGACTCTGGGCCAATGGAATCACCAGGCAGTATAGATGGACAGATGATCTGTGATATTCCTGAGATTGCTGTGTGTCTGATCAGTGTTTCTGCATTGTACCACAAACTTTGTCTGTCTTTGTCCATCTTTATTTCATTATTGACCTATCTCAAGCCTTGAATCTCCTCTCCTGATTTATTTCTGTTCCATGGTTTGTTGTGAAATCTTCTATTGTCCATGTGTCTTTGTTTGTCTTTCATTCCCATCAACGATATCTTTCTATATTGCCACCTCTTTGAAAAATAAGTTTCTACTCTGACCTATAATTCCTGTAATTCCAGCTGTCTTTATTTACCCCTCACTCCTATATTTCTTCATGTGTACAATCTGTTGTATATTACAAACACTGTTACTCCATGTTTTGGTCCTCTCTTCACGCCTTTCTTGTCATGTTTGATTCCCATTAGTTTTAACTGCCTGTCTCAGAAACTGATCTCTTTCAGCCCAGCTCTCCCTGCCCCCCAGCTTCTGATTTCTGCCCTGCATGTAACCTTTTTGTTTTTCTTTATTTTATACCACATTAGCCATAATTCAATGGAATTAAAGTTCGATATGTTTCTGTAAACATCTGACGTCCATATCTGTACTTTGTTGTGCATTCCTTGTAATTTTTAACGCCCTTATATAGTTTTCCCAAAGGGAGTTCTTTTGTCCAGCCTCTGTGGGTGGTGACTGGGGAGGTGAGCACCTCTGTACATGAAGGTTACTGCTAGAGGGAAAATAAGGGAAGTTGCTAATATACCCATTAAAGCTACTGCATTTGAAGTATCAGCACGGTTAGGCTGTTTCAGTCAAGTTAGTTTGATTCTAAATTAAACTTTTTATATTAAGAATGGAGGCAAAACCACAAAAATACGTTTACTCAGTTTGAATTTATCAGTAAGATCATGTCAATCACAGTAAAATAAGGATTTCTATTAAATGTGATGTTTGGCTATTTATTTTCTTCACTACCAGCTTTCGGCATGGATCCATTAATAACTCCCCAGTTCAGGCTTTCCCATTGTGATAAAAGTTTATAGAAAGTTGCGGTCTAATGGTTGGAAAATAATAATACTACAATAGCTCTTTAAAAGTAGAGGCTCTGCGGAATGTTTTTGAAACCTGGCAGTGAATTGGGTGGAAATGGCGTGTTTGATTGACAAGTTGTGGTTACAGCTGTCTAATCCATTGCTGCTGTTGACCATGTCCTTGAAACAGAAGTCTGAACCTAAATAGCTGCACTCAAAATAATTTCAAACGTATTCTTCCAGAAAGATTTGGACACTGGATGTCATTGGACTGATTTTATTAGATTGTAATGTACCTTGCTTCTTTCTGTCAAACTGATATTAGAAATTGAACAATGCAAAAGGGGGACTGTCAGCTTTTTGGTGCACTGCTGTTGCCATGGTATTTTGTGCAATAAACATTCATGGTAATTTTCTTTTCCAAGCTTCACCAACAAACTTTTCCCCCCCCCCCGTGTATCACCAGCTGCCTGTCTTGTTTTTTGGTATAAAGTATATGTTTTTGTTTTGTTCGGGGGTGGGACAACCAGAGGAATTGAATTGAAATGTGCAGAATCCCAAAGTTGATGCGACTCAAAAATTAAAACCGTCTGATGTCTTGGCAAAAAAATGTCTCACATTTTAGTTGAAGGGAAAGGAAAAAGAAACAATATTTCCAAAAGAAGAAATTATTCTCCCTGTCATGGATGGGCTAAATTTAAAAAAAAAAAAAAAAAAAAAAAATTCTCCCCAGTCGTACACTTTTGCTTTTCTGTCACTAACCATGTCCTCCCATGACATCCTCCATATAGCACCGATTCTGCTAATGTGCCTGCTCTGATGTTCATTGCCCAATTCCCTCAACTACCAAGGTATGTATTCAACAGATAAAGGACATGGCACATTTATCCCTGACGCTTAAGAGGTTCCTTTACTTCAGCATTAACTGAGTTTAACAAAATGTTCCAGCTTGAGATGAAAGCAAGACTTTAAATAGAGCTCAGTATACCACCTTTTTGAATTTGCAATTTAGGCTATACACACAGTTTTTGTTGAAATTATGTGTAGGCGTCCAGGTTTATTGGACAGTGCATATTCAGTTCTGAATTTCCTATCATTGCATTCATGTTAACAATATTTTCCCCTGTTTTGCAGATATAACCTTCTAAAGCTACTCCAGAAATTTGGAAAAGTCAAGCAATTTGATTTTCTGTTTCACAAATCGGGTCCACTTGAGGGACAACCTAGGGGCTACTGTTTTGTCAACTTTGAGACAAAAGTGGTAGGTATTTTCCCAAGGATGTTACTGCTTGCCACTGAAGATTTAGTTCAATCGAGACTTTTTAATTTTGTATTTATGTTGGATACTTGCGTGGAATTAAAGAAATCTGGCTAGTAATACTGTTGCAATCGAACTTAACACTATTAGTGAGGTCAAGCTTGATGTGAAACCCCAATACAAAATTTGCTTCCAAGTTTTTTTTCAAATAACTGCTTATGTGCTTACCAAAGTCGTTTTAAACATTATTTATTTTATCTGTCGCAGTTACAGTGACACTTTAATTCCCCATCCACACATTTTCTCACCATCTTCTATAGTCCCTGCTACTGTTACAAATCTATCCAGTTGTCTGTTGTACCCACTTATTATTCACCTTTGTGACCTTCCCTGTAAACCAGCCTATTAACTTAAATTTCACTCTTTACATTTTTATTAATCCTCCTGTAGCTGAACAATTTGCCTACAACTTTGTCAATCTTCCTCATCCTGAAAACATAAATTAAGTTTTTTTTTAAAAAGGTTTGGGACATTGGGTAGTTGATTAAGTAGGTCACGCTTTATATGTTGTGGCATGCACCGAAACCCCAATACTTATTAGCTTAAATTACAATGAAATGGTTCATACCAAGAAAACAAAAAAGCTCACTTGTTAGAAAACAACCAGCAAGATGGCCGGTATGGTCTTCTGTATGCACAGTCCCTGGTTCAGTAGCATTTTTATATCACCACAACGGGTGTCATTAATAACAAACTCTCAAAATCTTAATAATTAAATGTTAAAGTTTCCTGAGCCAAATACTATCTAAGACTAGCGCATGTACCTTATGCCATCATAGGTACTTCATATCTATGTCACACCCTTGGAACTTTGTGAATGGTGATTCCTTTTTCTAATGTCTTAAGGCCAGTGGCAGCATTAATGTTGTTTTCCTTTTTTAAAAAAAAATATATTTATTAAAGTTTTTTAACATAATTTTTCACCCTTACAAACAAAAAAAAACCCCTCGTAACAAAATAGAAAGAAAACGCACATAGCAAGATATAAACATGGTAAAACGATATGTTACAGAGCTTTGTACACTGGATTCCTCCCGCACATGCCAGTTTTCCAGATATTTCATGTGTTCTCTTGCTCCCCCCCCCCCTCCCGGGTTGGGGTTGCTGCTGCTGCTGCTGACCGACCTTCATCTAACGCTTCGCGAGATAGTCTAGGAACGGTTGCCACCGCCTGTAGAACCCCTGCGCAGACCCTCTCAAGGCAAACTTTATCCTCTCCAGCTTAATGAACCCAGCCATGTCGTTTATCCAGGCCTCCACGCTGGGGGGCTTCACCTCCTTCCACATTAGCAAGATCCTTCGCCGGGCTACTAGGGACGCAAAGGCCAGAATGCCGGCCTCTTTCGCCTCCTGCACTCCCGGCTCGTCCACTACTCCAAATATTGTTAGCCCCCAGCTTGGCTTGACCCGGACTTTCACCACCTTAGATGTTGTTTCCGCCACTCCTCTCCAGAATCCCTCCAGTGCCGGGCATGACCAAAACATATGGACATGGTTCGCCGGACTTCCTGAGCACCTCCCACATCTGTCCTCTACCCCAAAGAACCTACTCAACCTCGCCCCCGTCAAGTGCGCTCTGTGTTTTCTCCTTTTTTTAATAGCACTCAATGAGCTACCTGCTCATTTCTTTCAAACCTCACTGAGCATTGTTAAGGACTTTATTTGTGATGGGATTTTAATTTTGACTTGATTCCTAGTGTTAGATATTAAATTTAATCGAGCACAAAATTCACACACTATGTATTTAATCATGTATACAAGGCAAGTTGCATTTGGTTCTTTAAGGGATCATTGAAATATTTATATAGAAACCATTATTTTCTATTTTCACAAACCATCAGGATGTACAATTGAGAATTCTGTAAACCATTTGTTTGGCGAAGGTTTTAAATATTAGAACATAGTAGCAACAAAAGAAAATAAAGACCAGATGACCTTTGCAGTGAACATGAGGAAAACCTCCTGGACCAGTCTGTTTACTAGTCAACTGTACAGGCCTTAATAATTGGTGACCTTGGGTGCCCTCCCTCAGGTATTTTTTTCTCTTGACTTCACTTCCTCTCGTATGCTAATAAGGTGCAGTCAATATTTTCCTACAAAGAAAACCCTCAAATCAAAAACAGCTTTGTGAAGAGTAACCAACTTCATTTTGAATGTTGACTTACATTTACCATAATGTTAAAAGCGAGTCACCTTAATTATGTTGGACTGACTTTGTACTTTCTAGACCTGCTTTTAACAAGAGTAGGTACAAAAGCTTGTTGGCTTTAAAAGCAAAAGATATGATTTATTAGCTCTCAGTTAAGTTGGGAGGTTGTGAATGTTGCAGGAATCTCAGCATTATATAGGATAAAGTACGTGGGACTGACCTGTCCTATTCAGCAATCAGTACATGTTAAATTGTACTCTCTGGCATCAGTTTAGTCCAACAAATCTGTGTTTTTCCATGGGTCCAATCTTTCCATCTTCTTGTTGGATCCTTTATCCATGTTCAGCAATATCTTCAGGTTCTTTTTGACCTAATATTCTATTTGCCTCAACAGTCTCCCTGGGTAACCTATTGCACCAGTTTTTTTGCCTGCATTGTGTGAAAATATTCTTCATGGTGACCATCCTACTTTTTTTTAAAGAGATTTAACCGTGTTAATTATATTTAAAACAAAATCCTCAATCAGCTTTCAGTCTTCAGAATTCAGAAAGTTAAAATTCAGTCAGTCTGAAGACTCTTTTCTAAAGAAAATAAGCTCAATTTAATTCTGCTTAGAACTTAGCTTCCTCATTCCTGGATTCTGGTTAGTTGCCCTATTTGCACAGAATCATAGAACATCACAGTCCAGAATTGGCCATTTGCTTCAGGTTTGTGGTTACCAGTCTCTTCTCAACCGCTGCTGCTCTGTAGAAATAATCCATTGATATTTACTTTTCATTCCATCATAGTTCTAAAATCCTTGATTGGATGAGACTTTAACTCTTTGCAGCTTTAGTAAAAAATGTCCAAACGCTTCAAGTTTCTCTTTCTAATTCTTCCTTCTCGTCCTTCATAATAACCTGGTGAAATTACAAGGCACCTTTTCTGTTACATTTATAATTATCTACAAGTCTTTCTCAACCCGTAATAATAACTTGCATTTGCAAAGTACCTTTAGCATCATAAAATGTCCCAAGGCGCTTTACAGGAGTGTTAAGATTTGACACGAGTGGACTTTTTAATGGTGTGTATGAGAAAGGGTTTTGGAGTATTTTGTCTATCGTTGTTGTTATTTCTTTGTTCTTGGGTTGGGATGGGAGTGTTTTGCATATGTTGTGCAGTGGGGGGTGGGACGTTAATTGTTCTGAGGGATATTGTTTTATGGTAATGTTTGGGGGGTTTTCCTGGGAAATGTGTGGCTCCCGGTGGGATCTTGCTCTTTGTCGGGATGTTGAATTTTGATGTACTTTTGTAGCCAGTATGGGAGGGGCTATTTCTTTCTCTTTTTATTCAGCCTTGGGCAGGGGCTACTTTGCTAGCAGTGAATGTTTAGCTAGCGAATGGGCGCGAGATGGGGGAAAATCTGCGGCCTGTTTGACCTGATTTTCATGGTTCAACAGGATCGTCGTTTTGTTGGGGTTGGGAGGGGATATTGTTCTTTGGAATGTAATCAACATGTACATTTGGGTGGGGTCTGTTTCGGGGGTGCGGGGATGGTTAGTTTACTGGTGGTGACTATTGGGTTTTCTTTGTTTCATTTTATGGGTGGATTTGGAAGCCATCATGGGTGGGCTTTGGGCCACCACCCTCTGGGCAGGCTAGGGGGGGGCGGCTAGGCGCAGCAATTTTAATCAATAAACGGGTCCTTTTTTCAGCAGACAACGTCATGTCGGACCCGTGCGGAGGGTACCTAATGATCATTGATGGTATTGATTAATGTATATGCCCTGAATTGGATCTGAATCCCAGATGCTGGGATGGTGAGGCCGTTTAGGGGATCTAGTCTGGGTGCATTGGTGACTGCCTCATTTCCGTTTTCCCCAGCAACGTACTGCCTAAACACAGTGGTCATGTCCACATTAAGGATATAGAGACAATTCAGGCAGCACTTTATGCTTGGAGCTGCATCGAGGATGGGCCCTACTGGTGCTAATCACTTATTTGAGCCATCAAAACTGGACAACACATTTGGGGTGTGGGAAAGGAAAAGGGCTTGAGAAATTGGGGGATTTGTTTGGAGCTGGATGGTTCGTCAGCTCGGATGAATTGTCGGGGAAGTTTGGGCTTGCGGGGTTGAACTCATTCAGGTATCTCTACATGTGCAATTTTGTACGAGGGTCCTTCCCGACATTTCCCGTTGCACCGCCGACGTCTCTGATAAAAAGGATCCTTTCACTGGCAAGGTCAATAGAGGCGGATAGCACATCCGGCATTTACAGATGAATTCTGTCTGAGGATTCGGGCTCGGCAGATGAGGTGAAGGTGGAGTGGAGAGGGAGTTGGATCTATAGTGCAGAGTTTTTAAAAAAATTTAAAGTACCCAATTCATTTTTTCCAATTGAGGGGTAATTTAGCTTGGCCAATCCACCTAGCCTGCACATCTTTGAGTTGTGCGGGGGTAACCCAAGCAAACACAGGAAGAATGTGGAAACTCCAGAGCCGGGATCGAACCTGGGACCTCGGCACCGTGAGACAGCAGAGTTGGGATATATAATGGATGATGAGTTTTGGAGTGAGGCTCTTTGTAGGGTGAACTCCATGTCTTCATGTGCACAGTTTGGGATGATCCAGCTTAAGGTGGTGCATAGGATGCACCTGACTAGAGCTAAGAAGAGTGGTTTCTTTCGGGAGGTAGCGGACGGGTGCGAATGGTGTTCTGGGGGCCGGTCAATCACACACGTGGTCTGGTCTTCTCCCAAAATGCTAAGCTTCTGGGTCTCCTTCTTTAGCACCATGTCAGCGATTCTGAATATTGATTTGGAGCCTTATCCTCTGGTAGCCATTTTTGGCCTGTGGACCTGCCGGGGCTACAGGTGGGAGCGAAGGTGGATGTCCTTGCCTTCATCTCGTTGATTGCCCGGAGGCAAGTTCTGCTGGGGTGGAAGTCTCCTACTCCATCCAACACCTTGGTATGGTTGGGTGACCTAATGGAATGACTGTACCTGGAGAGAGTCAAGTACACCGGTTCTTGAGTGGTTTGGTTGAGGGGTTCTACTGGAGATGGCAACCTTTTGTTGCCTACTTTAAGGAATTAGTCATCGTCAGTTGCTGTTGGGCGGGGGAGTGTTTGGGGTTTGTTTCTTTTTTGTTTTGTCTCTTTGTGGATGAGATGTTTCTCGTTTGTTGGGTTTTCATTATGTTGATTATGTTTAACATCTGCTGTGGGTAATGTGAGTTTGGTGATAAAGTTCATTGTAAAATGGAAAAAATCTAATATTTTTTTTAAAAAAGATTTGACACCAAACCTCATGAGATCATAGCGCAGATACCAAAATTGGTCAAAAAGGTAGGCTTTAAGGAGTGTCTCAGAGGAAAGACACGCAGGAAGGCATTGTGGTTTAGCAGGGAGATTCCAGCTATTAGGTTCTTTGGCAGCTGACCGCGTGGCACCCAATATATGGAGCGATTAAAATCCAGGATGCTCAGAGGTCAGAATTGGAGAAGTGCAAATATCTTTGAAGGTTGTAGGGATGGAGGAGATTACAGAGATAGGGAGGAATGAGGAGGCTGGGAAGTAATTTGAAAACTTGGGTGGGATTTTAGATGTTGCTTACTGGAATCCACTGTAGAACTTGAGCAGCAAAGTTTTGGATGACCCCAAGTTTACAAAAGGTAGAAAATGAGAGACCAGCCAGCAGTGTTTTGGAATAGTCACATCTAGAAACAAAACATGAAAGAAATTTTTGGCTGAGGATGAAGGGATTGAGGTAAATTATGTAATGTTACAGATTTGGAATAGGCAATCTTGATGATGGCACGGATAAGTGGTTGGAAGGTCATCTCTCCTTCAGTGCAATTTGGTGTCATTAGTGAATCTTGGCTGTTGATACCCAAGAACAGATAATTTATGTATGTAGTAAATAAAAGCATCACCAAGCTAGAACCATGTGAAACACTACTTGCCACATCTTTCCAGTCCTTTACTCCTACCCTCCAAACAGCTCTTCATGTGACTACTTCCTCTTTAATTCCATGTCATTATCTTTAATTTTTGCCTCTTGTAACTTCTACAAATGCTTTTTAAAAATCCATATAAATGATATACCGTATAGCATCCACTACATTTTATTTTTTCTATCCACTATCATTTCTTCAATTCTAGGATTGCCTTTTTGGCCATCTGTATTGAATGGCTGTGGCTCCAGTTTCTTTGTGAGTTTTGTACTGTGCCCAGATGAGTAGTTTACCAACAACTAAGTGAGACTAACTAGGCTATAATTTCCTGGCTTTTCTCCCATTTTTTTTTTTTAAAGAGCTCTGGCACAATTTAACCATTCCTACGTATCTTTGAAAATTATAGTTAGTCTGCTAAATCTTGACAATTTCTCAATGAATAACTATAATCCTGCTGATTCTGGTGATTTGTCTAGTTTAAGTTTTTAGTTAACTTTATCATATCAATCCCTTCTTAAATAAAAACCATCAACTGTTTGAAATTCGCTATCTATCTCTTTTGTTAAAACTGAGGGAATGAATTTGCTTATTATATCTACCATTCCCTTATTCTTCACAGTAAATTTTGTCCCTTAGCACTTCTATCTCTTACCACTAATGTATTGACAAGTTTTTCCGTTTTTAATTTTGTGGAAACACTAGCTGCTAGGGCTATGAACTCTGGGCCATGAAAATCCTGGATCCTCGTTCTTTCACCCAGTCTATTTTTCCCAATATTTCTCAATTTAAAAAAGCGCCGTCTGCAACTTCAGTGTTTGAACCAGTACAAATAACAACTTGGCAGAATTAGTGTTTAACACTGGTGGGCCACTAAGGATTATTTCTAATGGTATTATACGATGACAAAAAGCAGAATGCCATTAGGCCTACAAAACTATTCTCAATTTCCCTACATCAAGCAGCACCATGAAGGGCAGCAGGGTGGTGCAGTGGTTAGCACTGCTGATTCACGGCGCCGAGGTCTCAGGTTCAAATCCCGGCCCTGGGTCACTGTTCGTGTGGAGCTTGCACAGTCTCCCCGTGTTTGTGTAGGTTTCTCCCCCACAACCCAAAGATGGATTGGCCATATATTTTTATTATTATTATTGGCCACGCTAAATTGCCTCTTAATTGTTTTTAAAAAATAAAATTGGGTACTCTTAAAAAAATTTTTTAATCAAGCAGCACCATTGATTGCCAAGATAACAAACCAACAGATTTGAGAGTTCATTGGGAAATTTGCAGTACTGGCCCAAGCCCTCATTCAAGTTCTGCTTGCATATAGGCTAAATGGTCTGATAAAACACTTTGTTATTTGACTCTGGGGTGGGTCTGAAATCAGGTAACATCGCTATACTAAATTAACTGATTGATTAAGTGCAGGTTTCAAGTGGAGTTCGCATATGCCGTCTCGATTCACCATCTAGATCGCATGTACCAACTAGATTTTAAGGCCCTGTTTTAATACTGTCCAATGCACCATTCAAAGTATTCATGACATAAAATAGCAGTTGAGCTGGAGTGTTGTATATCTATGTATATCTAGCTGGGTTTGTATCCAAGCTGTAACAATTAAGGGGTTAAGATGACATCATAAACGATGATTGAACCTCAAGTGGCTTGTTAATGTTGTCTGAGTGGCACGGTTCTGTTGCAGCTCAGACTAGAGTGTTTTATATAATCAAACGGTTGAGCTATCTCTATACTTACGATTGTTACTGCATTGAAAGGTATTCCGTAAATGGCCAACTAAGGATGTCACCTGCTCAGATTGAGTTAGCGTATATTCTAATCGAAGGTTCCAAGTATATTTCATTGTACGATGCATGGCGAGTGGTCAAGGAATGGTGCTGGAACGTAGATATTGCTTAGATAATTTTGTTTTCCATACCTAAACTTAGCTGTTTGTTTAATTTACAATAGTTTGACCTCCAGTTGGATGTTCTAAGAAGTGATTATTTAATAGTTATCAGTGTGATCGAAACATTGAGATGTATCTTTCTTGGACAAGCTGGAAGTTTTCCTAAAATACTGAAAGGTATCGTCCTCAATAAATTTTACATGGATAGTTCCGTAGCTTATAGTGCCATGGTATTTTTCTTATTGCCTTTTAATCATTTTTCTTTCTGAAACTCTGTCAAAATATTTGATTTTTAAAAGACCTTCTTATAGGACATCAATAGAATTTCAGGTCTGTACGGCGCTACCTGTGACTCCAGACCCATAGCAATATGTGGTTGATTCTTAAGTGCCCCCTGAAATAGCCTAGCAAGCCACTCAGTTCAAGGGAAATTAGATGCCAACAAGCCAACAAATGCTGGCCTTGCCAGCAACACACAAATCCTATGAAAGAATAAAGGAAAAAAAGTACATTTGAATTGTAGCAACTAGTAACATAGGAAACAAGACAGCCAATTTGCACATATGAAGGCCTTCCAAATATCAATGAAATTGATTTTTGTTTAAAATCTTTTTATTAATTTTTATCAAATAATCAACAAAAGGAAACAAACAAAATAAAGTAAAATGCCAATCCCCAAACAGCACCCCATTCAATATACAGATCAAACCATCACCCGTACATTCCAAGTAAAAAGGAAAATTAACCATCAATCCGTAAACAGTGTACTCAGGAACAACAATAACTCCAACCCACCCTACCAATGTTCGATGGCAACCAATTCTCCAAAGTGCATAATAAACAATCCCCGTGAATTGTAGAACCCTTCCTTCATCCCCATCAGCTCAAACTTCACCTTCTCGAGAGTCAAAAATTCCAACAGGGCCCCCACCAAGCAGAGGCACAGGGTGGAGAAGCTGACCTCCACTCCAACAGGACCCGCCTCTGCCCCTGCAGCCCTGGCCGTTCCGGCACCCTGAAAATGGCTTCCAGGGGCCCTGGTTCCAAGTTCACGTGCACTATCCCCGATGTGACACTGAAAACCTCCCTCCAATATTTCTCCAACTTCGGACAGGACCAAAATATATGTACATGATTTGCGGGGCTCCTCCTACATTACTCACATCTTCCACTCCCTCAAAGAGTCGGCTCATCCTCGCCCTCGTGAGGTGCGCCCTATACACAACCTTCAGCTGTATCTGCACCAACCTTGCGCACAAGGTTGATGCGTACACCTTCTGGAGCACCTCACACCACAAACCATCTTCCATAACCTCCCCCAACTCTTTCTCCCACTTGGCTTTAATCCCCACCATGGATTCCCCGTCTTCCCCCGAAATCCTCCCGTAGATCGCCGCCAACAATGAGGGGGCCAGCGCGGTCAGGAAGCTCTGAACCTACTTCCCAGCAAAGTCCCGGAGCTGCAGGTACCTAAACCCTTCCCCTTTCCCCAGTCCATATTTCTCCCCCAACTCTTCTAACCTCGCAAAATGTCCCCCCGGAGCAGATCAATGAAATTGATGATCTGTTTTAGGCATTGATTCATAGATAAATCTTATTGACTATGAGCACTCACATGCTGTTCTTCAGATAGTGCTTTGGGCTCTTTTATATCCACTCAAGAGGGCAGACATCTTATCTGAAAGACATCATCTTTGTGAGTGCAGTACTGTTGCTGATTTTCTCCTCGGTTCAATTGCTCTGTTTTATTACCTTTTGCTCTCGAGTCGCCAAGTATCTTTATGATACCGCCACGAGGTTCAAGTCCGAGTAATGATCAATAACCCAATACACCGATTAGTAAGATTTAAATCAAAGCACATTTATTATACACAGTAATCGCTACTCATGCACAAATTCTACTTCTAAGCTACTTCTACAACTAACAGGCCTATACTTAACTTTGGACTGGCCCACCAGGTCAGGGGAACAAATGGCCTTTTGTTTGGGTTCTGAGTCTGCGGGATTCGAAGTTGGTACGGATTGGTAGCTAGGAGCGCCTATCTCGTAGCGAGCGTTGAATTAAGACTTACAGGCTTCGGTGATCACTGGAGTCACTGCACCGGTCACGGTCAATGTTGGTTCGTGTTGCTGGGTGACCCGGGCAGGACGCAGAGGTGAAGAAGAGTGAAGAGAGCGATTTGAACTTGGGGCACAATTCTTATAGACCCCAGGGGCTTCCCGCCTTTCGAGGTGGACCCTGTACCTGGTCCCAAGTGATTGGACTTTGTCCCAATCGCTTGGTTCGATTTGCTCCAATACTGGAGCGGTTCCCTGATCGATGGGTGGTCTTGAGGTGCTCGTACACCTCCTTTGTGTTGGCTCCTGCTGGCGCTGAGGAGTCTGGCTTTGCTTTGTGTGTCAAAAATGTTACTTGTTGTTCCCGGGGATTGCTCATCAGTATGCAGATGGCTGCTACTATGTTATGCTGATGGCCGCTGGTATCGATGTTGTCTGGTTTTTTCAGAGGTAAATACACAGCAAACCTGCAGCCGCTGGTTTCTGACTTGTTGGCTGACTTTCCCATCAGCCTTTGCCATTCGCCATTTTAAATCAGGAGTTGGCCAATGTAGGTGGGTACAGTACTCCTTTAGTAATGCATCAAAGTTCCAGCCTAGGTTATGTACTCAAATCTTGATTGGAATGTGAATCCGTGACCTTCTATAAAAGAGACAGGTGTTCTACAAACTGAGCCAAGTCTGACAATGACTAAACCCAATGAATTATTCAGATAACTATATATTAGTGTTGAAGTTTTTTTAAGAAGCATATGTTGCCTAATCAAACATTAACTCAATTTCCCCCTTGTTTTATTTTTCTAGGAAGCTGAGCGAGCTATTCAGTGCTTAAATGGCAAACTTGCTCTCTCTAAGAAACTGGTAGTGCGCTGGGCACATGCACAAGTGAAGGTGAATACTGTTGCTGAATTTCTCAATTTGTCACACATATATAAAAGTTCCTGTAGATTTTTCAGAAAGGTTTTGGAATTTAAAAGTGCAGCCTTTTGGTTTGCTTTACTGGACTATAATTTTATAGTACCCAGCTCAATGAACAGAAGGTCGATACTGTTAGCACAATAAATGCTTTAAGTTGTGCCTTTAAACAAACCAGATATTTTCTTCAGCTGTGGTGTAAGTATATCTTGTATTTCAGATTTTAATTTTATAAGTATTTCTAATGCCTATCCGAAAAGATAATTCATATCGCAATATCAGTTTGAGTATCTTATTTTCCCAACATTGTTTTACCTACTTCAGGACCCTTTGTTAACTGAATTTCTACTTTTGATGTTGGAAGATTTTGGTACCTGAACAGTTACAATCTGTGTATGTGGGGCAGGCACCTTTGTATCGGGTCTCATGGACAGAACATGTCATGACTTGGTGGGTCAGGCAGGGGAGGCGGTGGAGTCTTGGTATTGTCATTGGACTAGTAATCTAAATACCCAGGGTAATGCTCTGGGCACCCGTGTTTGATAAAGAAAATTCAATAAATACAGGGAAATGAAATTCTCATGATTGTCATAAAAATCCATCTGGTTCACTAACATCATTTGGGGAAAGAAATCTGTCATCCTTACTTCAGACCCACAACAATGTGGTTGATTCATAATGCCCTTTGATATGGCCCAACAAGCCACTCAGTTGTATCAAATCTTTTTTTTTAAGTCTCAAAAAGGGATAAAACCAGATGGACAATCCAACATCAACCTCTGCACCAGAAACGAAAATGGCAAAATCAGTCTGTCAACCCTGCAAAGTCCTTCTTACTAACGTCTTGGAAATTGTACCTAAATTGGGAGAGCTGCCTCGGAGATTAGTCAAGCAACAGCCTTTAATCGGCATACTCACAGAATCATACCATACAGAAAATGTCCCAGATACCACCATCGCCATCTCGGAGTCTCTATCCCACTACCAGGAAAGACTCCGCTGAGGTGGCATTATACAGTCAGGAGGGAATTACCTGCAAGTCCTTAACACCGACCAACACTGGCTTTGGACCACATGATGTCTCGTGGCAGCAGGTGAACCCCCCCACCCCCATCCTGAATCAGTACTCCTCCATGTTGAACACCATTTGGAGGAAGCGCGTGAAGGTGGCAAGGGTGCAGAACATGCTCTAGGTGCGGGACTTCAGTGTCCATCACCAAGAGTGGCACGGGAGCACCATTTCAGACAGATGGCTGTTCCTTAAAGAACATAGCTGAGACTGTGGTGCTAACAAGAGGAAGAAATGTATTTGACCTCTTCCTAACCAACCTGCCCGCCGCAAATACATCTGTTCATGGCAAAATCAGTCGGATTGACCCTAAGCTGCTTTCCTTTTTGAGGGCGAGAGCTGACTGATGTTGATTTAACCTGAGGATCACCACACCCCAGACGTAAGGCAAGGTTGAGAAAGCAGGCCTTCATGACAACCTCAGCTGGTGTGGGAATTGAACCTTCGCTGTTGGTCTTGCTCTGTATCACAAACCAGCTGTCCAGCCAACTGAGCTAAACTGGCCCCCTTTTACCGCACAGTACTTATGGAGACAAAGCCCATTCTTTACATTGAGGGTACCCTCCATCATGTTGTGTGGCAGTACAAATGGGATAGATTTTCGAACAGATCTAGCAAGTCAAGACTGGACAACCAGGAGATGCTACGGGCCATCAGCAGAACTGTACACCACCCAGCATATTCCACATTCTACCATTACCATCAAGCTAGAGGATCAACCCTGGTTCAATGAAGAGTGCAAGAGAGCATGCTAGAAGCAGTGTCAGGCATACCTAAAAATGAGGTGTCAACCTGGTGAAGCTACAACACAGGACTACTTATGTGCCAAACAGTAACCGACAGGCAGAGCTAAGCAATTCCACAACCAACTGATTTGATCTAAACTCTGCAGTCCTGCCTCATCCACTTGTGAATGTTGGCAGACAACTAAACAACTCGCTGAAGGAGGAGGCTCCTCAAATATCCCCATCCTCAATGATAGGGGTATCCAGCATATTAGTGTAAAGGACAATGCTGAAGCATTTGCTACAATCTTCAGCCAGAAGTGCTAAGTGGTGGTCCATCTCACTCTCCTCCCAGCATCACAGTGCCAGTTTTCAGCCAATTCCGGGTGATACCAATAAACGACTGAAGGCACTGGATATTACAAATCTATGGGCCCTGACAATATTCCGGCAATATCCTGTGCTCCAGGTTGCCAGGTAGATGCCAGTGTTGTAGGGGTATGGCAAGTTCTGGAAAATTATCTGGGAATGTCCTGTATACAATAAGCAGGAAATATCCTACCTGACCAATTACCAACCCATCAGTCTACCAATGTGATGGAAGGGATTATCAACAATGCTGTAATGCATAATTAACAATAACATGCTCACTGAATCTCGGTTTTCAGTTCTGCCAAGGATACTCAGTCTCGACCTCCATACAGCCTTGGTTTAAACCTGGACAAAAGAACTGAGCTCCAGAGGTGAGTGTGATTGATTGGAGTGATACCTAACACAAACAAAGATAGTTGTGATCGTTGGAGGGTCAATCTTCTCAGCTCCAAGACATCACTGTAGGAGTTCCCCAGAGTAGAGTCCTAAGCCCATCCATCTTTAGTTGCGTCATCAATAATCTTCCGTCCATCATCAGGTCAGAAGTGGGGATGTTCACTGATATTCAGCAACATCCGTGATTCTTCAGAGGCTGAAGCTGTTCCTCTACATCCAAATGCAGCACGACCTGGACAATATCCAGGCTTGGGCGAATAAGTGGCAAGTAACATTTGTGCCACATAAGTACCAGGCCATGACCATCTCCAACAAAAGAGAATCTAGCCATCTCCCCTTTACATTAGATGGTATTACCATCACTGAATCCCCAATATCAACTTCCTGGGGTTACCAGTGACCAGAAACTGAACTGGACTTTACATAAAAATATTGTAACTATAAGAGCAGGTCAAAAGCTAGGAATCCTGCGGTGCATCCTCTGACTCCCAAAATCCAGTCCATGACACGAGGCATAAACAGGAGTGCAATGGAATACTCTCCACTTGCCTGTATGAGTGCAGCTCCAGCAACACTAAAGAAGCTTGACACCACCCTGGACAAAGCAGCTGTCTGGATTGGCACCCCTACAGCAAACATTCACACTCCATCACCAACACATAGTGGCACCAGTGGCTACTGTCTGCAAGATGCGCTGTAAGAACTCACCACAGTTCCTTAGACAACATCTTCCAAACCCATGACAGCTGTCATCTAGAAGGGCAAGGGCAGCAGACACTTGGGAACACTACCACATAGAATTTCCTCTCCAAGCCACACTCCAAGTCCATCCTGACTTGGAAATAAATCGCTATTCTTTTCCTGTCACTGGATCAAATTCCTGGGACTGCCTCCCTAAATACTGTGGGTGTATGTACACCACAGGAACAGAGGTTCAGGAAGGCAGCTCACCACCACCACCTTGAGTGTAATTAGTGATGGGCAATAAATGCTGGCCAACCAGCAACGCTCACCTCCCATGAACGAATACGGTGACACAATGGTTAGCACCGCTACCTGATAGGGCCAGGAACCCCGGTTCAATTCCGGCCTTGGGTGACAGTGGAGTTTACTGCATGGGCCCTCCGGGTGCTCCGGTTTCCTCCCACAGATTAACAGAGATGGGGCAAGACTCCGCGCATTGATCATTTGAGTGTTCTTTTGGCTGGTCAGTGCAGACTCAATGGGCTGAAAGGGTAGAAGGGCAGAAAGGCATCCTCTGTACTGGAGGGATCCTATGGATTCTAATTTCAGAACTGCTGAAATAATATCATCTATTCAGTCATTGTGGAGAATTCTAGTCAAAATGTGCAACACGCAGTACTGGTCATCTGTCCCAACGGTTGTGATTAACATTTGCGTACTGCAACAGTGCTTTATACTGACACTTGCGTCTGGTGTGTGCCAACATCTGTAAGTTCAGGCGGGACTCTTATCGCAGTGAATTTTCAGATTAATATGTTGAGGTAAGGAGCCGGTAATGTGTTACAGTGCGTTGTGTCGATGGTCAGAGCTCTCAGTCTGTATTGTGGGTGGAAGGGAGGAGAGAATGAGTGAGGAATTGTTTTTTTTTAATAAATATTTTTAATAGCTTTTTCAAACGAATTGGCCTTTTACCTTAAATGAATGAAGTTTTCAAATTGATGAGTTCTGGTTCTCAATAGGTTAACTCGGGGTTGAAATAGAGAAAGCGCTAGTTCCTTTCATCTGACTCCTGCCAAAGATTGTTTTTGTCATATTCAGTATTGTTGATTGCAGTAGTCATGTCGACTGAGTAATTTATCAAAGTATGCTAGTTTCTGTATTGAGTGCTGTCATAAATAATGGGGAACATTCTATAGCACTCTAATTCTGACCTATTACTTGGTTATGTTGGAGGCCCTGGCTATTTTCATGAAAATTGCCTGGGTATGAAGTGGTTAACAGCTGCGGGACATTTCAAAAAGTTCCACCCAGAAAGTAAGTTTGAACAACTGCCAAGTAAAACATTTCTGAGGAAACGAACATGCTGATGCTGTTCCAGGGGGCCTTACAACCCAGGACTTGGGACAGGGGCCCTAACTTCCATATTTCAGGGTGGGGAAGCCTACAGCTAAATTGAAAATTGTAGCTTCTATTTTCAGAATTATAGTAACCAGCTTTTCATATATTTTGCTTAAAACATTCATTTTAGTTAGATATATCATGATGTTGTCTTTACTCATTCATTAATTGTGTTCTATTTATTTTTTCTTTGTAAACGTTCCAAAATAATTATATTCAAAAGTAAGCGTAGAAATAGACGTTAACACTAATCTGCACTGAAAGTGTCTACATGACTATATCCAAAGTACAGCGGGAGATTATTGCTTCAAGAACCAGTAGTAAGTGATTTATCCTAGCTCTCTAGTGTACTTAGCTTTAAAAAAAGTGGAAACATTATAAATGATTTAGGATGACATAATCTCCAGTGGACTGCAAAGATAAACTTAACCAACATTATTTAACTCTATTTGGAATACACCTCTCGTAACTATTGAAAGTCGGAGCTTATTACAGATTATGGTAGTTTTTCTAGCAAGAACTATGGATTGTTTTTGGGTCACTTGAGCCAATAGTCTACAGATATCAGTACTGTCACTTGCTCACTTAGGCAGAAGGGGGAAATACGGCAGGCGCTTTTGTGAAGAGCTAGAGAATTACATGATATTTGAACATCAGCACAATCCCTCAGATACCTCATCCGCCTGCCCCGATAGTATTTTTCCACAATTTGTGGATCTCTCATTCACTTTTGTATTTCATTGTGTTACAAAATAGAACATGCATGTACTCTTGTAGATTTGTGAATCATGTACAAATTGTACATAATTGTGTATATGTGCACTGTATAAAATAACATTGCATAGAGATTTAAATTGATCAAGTATTCATTCACTATTTAAGAGCTATTTGAGTTAGTACTTTCATGCGTTTGATGTCTAACGCTGCTTCAGAATCATCTGGTGTTTAATTATGCACTATTGCTATCTAACTAGATGTACGTGAGCATTGTTCCGCTCAGTCAACTTTATCTGAACGTGCCTGAATAATATGCATTCCAGTTTATGTGAATATAGCTTTTGCCAAAAACCTGGTGTTTGAGAATTTGCAGGGAGCACAGGTTGGAGATGAGGCAAAGTGTTGTATCTCTACTGCTAATCTACACTTCAAGTGTAGCTTTTTTGCTGGAAGCACAGGATAACGTTTACTTTCCTACTTTTGTATCACATATTTACAGATCTTAATTGTTGCTGTGAACAATTATTACATTCCAGCAGTCCATTGTTTTGCCCATAGGTAGGTTGGTTAATGTTTCTCCATATTTGTACTGAACAAAATGTAACATGCTGTTTGCACTTAAAATAATTAATTTTGGGTGCGGCACGATGGCGCAGTGGTTATCACTGTCTCACGGTGCGGAGGACCTGGGTTCGATCCCAGCCCCGGGTCACTGTCCGTGTGGAGTTTGCACATTCTCCCCGTGTCTGCATGGGTCTCACCCCCACAAACCAAAGATGTGCAGGGTAGGTTTATTGGCCATGCTAAATTGCCCCTTAATTGGGAAAAAAAATAGTTTAAAGTTAGTTTTTTTTAAAGTAAAAAGAATTAATTTTGTTGTAAGTATTTTTTAAATTCACTTTGCGGGATGTTGGCTCCGTTGGTTAGGCCAGCATTTATTGCCCGGCCCTGGTTTCCCTTCAGAAGGGTGAGCTGCCTTCTCGAGCTGCTGCAGTCCCTGAGGTGTAGATACACTCAGTGCTATTAGGGAGGAAAGTCCAGGATTTTGACCCAGTGACAGGGAAGGAAGGAGGATATATTTCCAAGTTATGACTGAGTGACTTGGAGGGACCCCTCCAGGCGGTGGTGTTCCCAGATATCTGCTGCTCTTGTCCTTATAGATGGTAGTCGTCATGGGTTTGGAAGTAGCTGTCTAAGGAAACTTGGTGAGTTCCTGCGATACATCTTGTAATTGGTACACACTGCTGCTACTGTGCGTCGGTGTTGGAGAGAGTGATTGTTTGTGAAAGGGATAACAATCCAGTGGACTGCTTTGTTCTGGATGGTGTCGAACGTCTTGTCTTGTTGGAGCTGCACTCATTCAGGCAAGCAAAGAGTATTCCATTACATTTCTGACTTGTGCCTTGTAGATGGTGGACAGGCTTTGTGAGTTACTTGCCACAGGATTCCTAGCCTTTGACCTGCTCTGGTAGTCATAGTATTTATATGACTAGTTCAGTTTCTCAGCAATGGTAACCCCCAGGATGTTGATTGTGAGAGATTGTGATGGTAATGCCATTGGATATCATGGGATGATGGTTAGATGCCCTCTTGTTGGAGATGGTCATTGTCTGGCACCTATGGTGCCAATGTTACTTGCCATTTGTCAGCCCAAGCCAGGATATTGTCCGGATCTTGCTGCATTTAGATACAAACTGTTTCAGTATCTGAGGAGTCATTGTGCAGTCATCAGCAAACATCCCCATTCCTGACCTTCGGATGGAAGGATGGTCATTGATGAAGCAGCTGAAGATGTCTGGGCCTGGGACATTGTTGGTGTTTGTACCAGCAAGTTGGATAACTACCTGGCAGAAACCAAGTGCTCTTACACTAAAATATAATATATTCTTTGTTGTTTAGTCCCCCTAATGCAAATTTATACAAGTGGATTTCAGATTTGAGTTTTATCTACTGTTAGTTCATCAAAGGTTTGACCCAGTGAAAGTTTTATCACCTATATTTCTTCCTTTTTTTTTTAATGCAGAGATATGATCAATACAAAAATGATAAGATTCTTCCTATAAGTCTGGAGCCTTCTTCAAGCACTGAGCCAGTACAGTCCAATCTGAGGTAATGTAGAGAATGTTTCTTCAACCAGTTCGTCGCAAATATGTAAAGTCTGCAGAACTGGGAAGTGTCAATGTATGCCATGGAAGATAGAACCTCTCATTTTTCTTTACTGGACACAAGATCCAGAGGCACAATGCTGATAAAAGCAGGGTAACTCTCCCCGGTGTCTTGGCCGTGTCATTGGCCTGATATGTATACTACCTAACTTGCTGAACATTTCTAGCATTTTCTGTTTTTACTTCCGATTTCTAGCATCTGCAGTATTTTGCTTCTGAATAACTGATGCTAAACTGATTCATTTCAAAATGCAATAATTATAATTGCATTTTTCTGTTCCTCACTCTGAAGTAAGCAAAACTCCATTGTTTAATTGATTCGTCTTTAACTACGTTAAGAGTTTTAATATAAAACAAAGACTTTTTTTTTTGATTCGTGGCTTGCTGAGCTAGCATTTATTGCCCATCTTGAAATGGCCGTTTCAGGAGGCATTCCAGAGTCAACCACATTGTGGATCTGGAGTCACATGCAGGCCAGACCAGGTAAGGACATTCGTGAACCAGATGAAACAATGGTTTCATAGTCATCGTTAGACTTTTAAGTCCATATTTTTATTGAATTCAAATTTCACCATCTGCTGTGGTGAGACCCAAACCCGGGTCCCCAGAGCATTACCCTGGATCTCTCGATTGCTAGTCCAGTGACAATACCATTTTGGCACTTCCGTCCTCCATTGTATTTATACAATGCTTTTCATGACCGCAGAATGTCCCAAATCACCTTACCACCAATTAAGTACTTTTGAAATGTAGTCTTTGTTGTAATGTAGGAAAAGCGTCAGCCAATTTACATACCATAAGGTCCCACAGGCAGCAATATGGTAACAATCAAATCATATGTTCTAGTGACGCTGGCCAAGGAGTACTTATTGACCAAGCCATTGGGAAGACCTCCCCTGCTTTATCAGAATTGTGCCACTGGGTCTTTTTTATCCACCTTAAATAGCAATCAGAACATTGGTTTAATATCTCATCCAAAAGGCAGGATACATTCTCTCAGTGGGGCATTGAAGTATCAGGCTTAGAGTCTTATGTGCTTAAGTCTCTGGAGTGAGGTTTAAGCCCACAGTCTTCTGACTCTATAGGTGTGCTATCCACTGACATTCAATTATGTTTGATTCACTTACTACAAGAACAGCATATTTTGAGCTTCTCTGGCCACCATCAATAAGTAATAATATTTATTATTGCCACAAGTAGGCTTGCATTAACACTGCAATGAAGTTACTGTGAAAATCAGTCAAGTTTACAAGATGAGAAGATCCGAGACCTGCATGGGTTTAGCTGATAACTGGAGATAATATAGCTATGCCAAAATGCCTCAACATGTCGGGTTAGGCAGTGCGGACGGGCAGGACGTCAGTCAGAATTTCTGCTCCTGGTCAGAATCCAGAAAACCTGATTGGAAATTCCATATGTGGATCGAGGGCGAGGATAGGATTTGGCTTAGCTGGATATACCCACAGACATCTAGTTCATTGACATTAACTATCAAGGCTCCAAATGGAATGCTGGCCACTTAGATCATGGAGCTGTAGCCCAGTGAACAACCAGTACCTTCAAGAGTTGATGTAATTTGAATGGGGGGGGGAAGAGAGAGAAAGGGGGAGTTAAATTGCATGTTTTAAAGCATTTTAACTGCACACTCCAGAACTGAGCATGGTCATAACTAACAAAACAAAACGTGGGATGGAAGGGGGAAGTCAAATATAAATTTGACTTGTATAAATTATACAGAAACCCCTGCTTGGCCAGCTGATTTTCTATCTCTGCCCATCTCTACGACTAGGTAAAATGTCAAAAAAGGAGAGAATCAAGCAGTTTGATGTGCTTCATGCATCACTTATTGGCACACTGGAATGTTTTCATGTATTTGCTTTTCAAACACTTTTTTAAATTAGAAAAACCTTATTATTGTTCCTACTAAACTAGATATACAACTGGCTCACTATAACTAGTGCTTCTGATAGTCCAGGTATAAAATGATAAACCAGGTGATATTTACATGGAGAATCTAACATAAGAATACGCAGCCAGTGGTCTAAGGCTTTTGCGAAATGGTGTCAAGGTTGTGTAGGGATGGGCAGCACATGGCACAGTGGTTAGCATTGCTGCCTCACGCCGCCAAGAATCCGTTTCACTCCCGGCCCCGGGTCACTGTCCGTGTGGCGTTTGCACATTCTCTCCGTGTTTGCGTGGGTGTCATCCCCCACAACCCAAAGATGTGCAGGGTAGGTGGATTGGCCACGCAAAATTGCCCCTTAATTGGAAAAAAAATAATTGGGTACTCTAAATTTATTTTAAAAGAATTGTGTAGGGACAGATACCTGTGGCCATGTTGTTTGACATGTTACTGATGAGCAGTCAAAGCCCAAGAACAGAATAAAGGCCAAAACCATTTGCTTGCCAAAAGTGTACCAAATTTTCACGGTGATAGTGAAACTGGTTTGAAATAATGAAATACATTTGAAGATCCATATTAAATAGACTGCTTTTATTAATATAAAATCAGAGCACATTTGAATAGCACAGTCTACAAGTGGAGTTCCCACTTTAAGAAATTACACAGAAAGCTGTTTCTTATATGGAGTCCAAACTATGCTGTGTTACATTGGTGGAGCCCAATAGGATTTTTCCATTGGGTGTACTGTGAAATCCTAAATTGGGCCGTTTATAAAAAAAAAAAATAAATAAATAAAAAAATTAAAAAAAATTTAGGGATGGATTTGATTTGATTTATTGTCACATGTACCAAAGTACAGTGAAAAGTATTTTTCTGCGGCCAAGGGAACGTACACAGTATGTACATAGTAGACAAAAAAAGAATAATCAACAGAGTACATCGACAAATGGTACATCGACAAATAGCGATTGGTTACAGTGCGGAACAAGGGGCCAAACAAAGCAAATACATGAGCAAGAGCAGCATCGGGCGTTGTGAATAGTGTTCTTACAGGGAACAGGTCAGCCCAAGGGAGAGTCGTTGAGTCTAGTAGCTGTGGGGAAGAAGCTGTTCCTATGTCTGGATGTGCGGTCTTCAGACTTCTGTATCTCCTGCCTGATGGAAGGGTCTGGAAGAAGGCAAAGCCTGGGTGAGAGGAGTCTCTGATAATGCTGTCTGCCTTCCTGAGGCAGTGGGAGGTGCCTTCCTGAGACAGCAGGAGGTGTAGACAGAATCATCTGCGGATGGCAAGCTTGTGTAATGCGTTGGGCTGAGTTCACCACACTCTGCATACATGGGTCTTTAAAGCACATTTAAATTTGTGATCCATATTCCATGTCCCATTTGATTGCTGGAAGTGTATTTTCATGGACTGGGAGTCTGAATTTGAATTTATCACAATCCTTCTACAATAGATGATATCTCAAGTGTGTTCGGCACAAGGAAAAACAAAATGGGTGCGATTTACTGAATGCAGTTTGGTCATTGAGTGCACTGCGTTTTGATTCATGTTTTGATTCTTGTTATTTGAAGCTGCAAACAATTGCCCTTTAGTTGGTTGAATCAAATTCTAGGTACTGATGTTCTGAAAATGTAACTCTTTCGGCCACCAAGGCTCTTCCATTATTTAAAATAAAAGTTTCTTATCGTATTGAAATGAAAACTTCAAACATTTTAGGAAAGCTTTTATATTGATGCTTGACATCAGATATCTGCATTTTCTGACGTCTAGCAAACAATATCTTAAGCTATTATGTTAATAGCCAGCTACTTGATTTCAAAAGCCACTTTTCAATTGACTTTTCAAAGCCACGGCATATAATGTAGATTGAAGCGCTTTAATCTTGTTCTAATGGTCATCTCTTTTTTTTCTATTTGCAGCATTAGTGCAAAAATAAAAGCAATTGAAACCAAGCTTAAAATGATGGCCGAAAACCCAGATGCCGAGTTTACAGGGTCCCCAACTTACTCGTACAATAAGCCCACAGACAAAGCACAGAGTAACAAATCACGAACTGCTCCCTATTCTAGGGTTTCTCGGAAATCCAAGCGATGACCGTAGCCAAGAGTACGTCGTTTCAGTCCGATTCTTTTCTTATCAGATTTCTTCGTATGATATTCAGTGGCACTGTAAACCCTAACTATTACTGCACAGTGACTTGATATGATATAATTTATTTTTATACAAAAAAACTGATTTAAGCTTTTGGTCTTTAGAGCATGAGGTTCAAATGTAATTAGGAGTACTTCGGCTCTTCGTCCTGAGAAGCTGAGTTCCTGATCTGGGTATCAGTTTTGGCCATGCTGTTTGAGACTTTGGATGCAACAAAAATATGGCTGTTACTTGAGTAGTGTCACTTAACAACTTCTTACAATTTGTGGCGCAAGGATGTTCTGCTGTGGTTTATCATGTAGGACGCATCCATAATCTTGCAATTCTCTATTTAGCCCAGCTTGCCGCTGAAGACCATGAATTATATGGTGATATTTACCCCTTCCATTTCTTTGCCAATTTAGAATTTGAATGCAAATGCAGTTGCCGATTTTGATAGCAATAAGCATCATGGAAAGTCTGGTGATAATACAGAAGTTTTGCAAATTGAATTGGGAGTTTGTTGGATCATAACTGATAGTTGCAAAATAGTATGTGCTGGCTGTTCTTTTCCACAATACAACAAAGTAAACACGAGTCAGTTAGCAATGGTGCAGCACGGTGGCGCAGTGGTTAGTACTGCTGCCTAGGGTGCTGATGACCCGGGTTCGATCACTATGATACTGTCACTATGACGCTGGTTTGGGTTTGAGGAAGGCCAGGGTCCATGGTATTGTGCAATGGATAATGATAGACCCAACATCCAATCCTTGTAACTCTTTATTTTCCATGGTCCTGCTTTTCTTTTTGTCTTTATTCACTATTCACAGGCCGTAAAATTCATAAATATATTGAGGTTGGCAGGTAGGGCATGTGACAAACATCGCTAAAGAATAACTGAAAAATACACTCCCCGGTTTTTTTTTAAAAATAAGACCAGACTTGTGTATATTTTTAAAGGAGCCTGTAACTTTCTCGTCAACCCTGATCCCAGCATATACTTGCTCTGAGGACATGATTCGTAACAGAGTATGGCCGTTGGGATCGTGATCTGCACTGCTTGCCACATGTTACATGAGGTTTATCATCCTCTGCACTAATCAGAAATAGTTTGCTCCTTCACATGCAAGGGGGAACATTAAAACAATTTAAACCATTTGTAACAAAATATTTGCCATGCAGTAACATGAACATAGCACAGTCATGTAATGTACGAACGTAGATTTGTAAATATTTACAAGAATTGATACTGTTACTCCAAACAGCCTTGGAGTTAAATTGGTTAATGTTATGGGGGTTGAAGTGCAGATTTTACGTTGCAGCTAGCCAGATGTCTTGAGCACTATGACGGAGCTTTTTGAAGTGTAGGCCTTTCTTATTTTTAGCCAAGCCACTAACTCAATCTCAGGAACTGACTGGCTTCTTTTTTCCAATGTAAACCACCCAAAACGGTAAGATTGCTTCCTTTTTTTTTTCCAATCCTTGGTATTAAAATCAGACCCAAAGTGACTGGATAATTCCTCTTCACAATGGGTTGAACCTATGACTTGGAGAAGGCGCCAATACTTAACCCTAGGTTTTTACTGTCAGCCCTGGAATAGATCATGATTTCAATTAGAAACTGTATTTTGTATATATTTTATGACTGAATCCCTTTTGAAGACATTGTCCTATCAAATGATGGGAAAATGTTAATGTAATTTCTTGTGTAAATTTGTTATTTATGGCTTGCAATTAAACATGTTTAGGTAAACATATTAGACTTCCAAATCAGTAACATTGATTGAATGGACTGTATTGGTTGTTTTTTTTCAAATTTTGTGATTGGTATAACAAATTTCAATTACTGTAAAGCCTGTTTTAATATTTGGAAACTATTAAAATGAATGTATTTAAAACTAGTTGGCTTAAGTATATTTGTCTGTGTATCTGATCAATACTGATTTAACAACATCACTTTCCAATATGTTTGGAATATTTACATGTAAAATGACCGCTAAATGATTAAAGTATAGTTTTTGCACCGTGATACTGTGGTGCATTAAATTCTCCTGGGCAAGAAACGTGTTTACAGTATCTATTTGTCTACTACAGCCTCTGGCTTACATTACAAAGAGTCCACAAAATCCCAATGCTGCATTAAAATCGGGAGAATAATCGGCTTTAGATCTCTAGAAATACTGTTTTTTGAAAAGGAAGAAAGGGATGGCATTTAAATAATGTGATAAAAAATTCTAGGACTTCCCAAAGTACATACGTCAATGAAACACTTTTGGAGCATAGTTGCTGCAGTAATACAAGATAACTATGGTGGCACAGTGGTTAGCACAGCTGCCTCGCAGCTCCAGGGTCCCAGGTTCAATTCCGGCCTCGGGTTACTGTCTGTGTGGAGCTTGCACTTTCTCCCTGTCTGCGTGGGTTTCCTCCCACAGTCCAAAGAAGTGCAGGTTAGGTGGATTGGCCATGCTAAATTGCCCTTAGTATCCAAAAGGTTAGGTGGGGTTATGGCAATACAGTAGATGTGTGGGCTTAAGTGGGGTGCTCTTTCCAAGGGCCGGTGCACACTTGATGGGCTGAATGGCCTCCTGCACTGTAAATTCTCTGATCTATGGTAATAGTGTAAAGTTAACCTATTTAAAGCTTTTGACCTGTCTGAAGGATGCAATAAAATTGCCGATTTTTTTAATTTATTTTTATTTATTTTTTTGTTTTTTGTTTAAAGCCGTGCAGTAGATTTTCTCTCAACAAACACTTTAGTTTGGGCACGTGAAATGGTGCATAGTCATTCTGCCCCTGAAATTATGACTTTTATCTAATATCTATACTGCATGTGGAAGAAGTTGGATGATTAAGCTTTAAAAGCCTGTAAAGAAGTCTTTGTTTGGATTTGTACGTGCTGAAATTTCTTTAAAATATCAGTATAATATCTTGGCTTTAGACTTCGATCAATGCAATCTATATATTTGATTAAACTGTATTCAAACCTGTGGGCACCGGAGGCCACTTACTGCTTTCGTCATCTGGTTTCCAGATGAAATATGACTGCAGAATTACTGATCAGGTTTAATAACCAACAGTTCAGTTGTAATGTTGGAGCTATTTGGTGACCATTTTTTGTTTCACTGATTTTTGTCCAAGTTCAACCCTGAAATTTTCTGATGCACAGAAGTTCTATCTATAAATACTGACTTATGATTGGATAGCGTTGTTTCAAAACTAATTGACGTCACAGGAAAACACGTGGTGAGGTGAAATTGGATTTTATAATACAAGTTTAGGCAGTGCCACAGGGCTCCTTGAACATCGAAAGTGGCGCATGTTTCTGATGAAACGCCCATTGGGCACCGACTGTATAAAAGGTTGTGTGCAGGCATCTAATGTTCGCAAGCAGATAACAATGTCAATCAGCATGCAACGCTGATTTCATGTCCACACTGCCATATTGGAGCTTCACACTCCAGCCTATGTCCACTCTCAACCTTGCACATCTGAACACAACATTAAATGACATGAAGGACCATGATCTATTCAGCTATTAATGAAGCACTCCAATGAGTACCTTTTTCAAATATTGTCATAGCTTGTCCAGGTTGTCACATGCAGGTAAAAAGTCACGATCAATCAAGAGCGGGGTGTTAACTCAAAGTGACAGGCGCACAAAGCTGCAGGATGTCTCCAAGGATGAAAGAATCTGTGTGGGAGGACCCGAGGCAAATAATTTATTGATAAGGAATTATAAACCATCTCTTCATCTGATACGTTGAAACAAAATTTAATAAATTCATTTATTACGAAACTAAGCTAAAACAGAATATAGTTTTTGAAAAACAACCAAGTAAAAACAGGATGTGACTACCTATAATATCAAAATTTCAAGTGTCAACAGTATCACAAGCTGAGGTTCAGCTGGCAACGGTGTTGAAATGTTCAGTATTAAAGAATTTCCTTAGCAATTGTTCAGCCTAATTTATTTGCCCTTCTATGATGAAACCAAAGAAATTAATATTCTCACCTTGCATCGTTGCCATTTAGTGCACCGAAAGAGGCCATTCAGTCTATCAAATCTGCTGACTGGCTTGTCCAAAGTACGGCCTACAAGCCTGAACCTTCCTGGGAAGCCCCTCTGTATGGCCCCCGGAAATAGTTTGGAAATTGGTGATCAAACAGGCAAGTTGCAGTGAAGGAATGTTCAAGAAAAGGTTCCTCCATTGCAGGCTGATTTTTCCCTCGCCTTTCCTGCTGATAGGCAGCAGTGAGCCAGAGAGTGGGTTCGGGGAAAGCAGTTGGCAGAGAGTGGGCCCGGGTGGATCAGTGAGCTGGAAAGTGGGCCTGAGCAAGGCGATGAGTGGGCCCGGGCGAGGTGGTGAGCGCGAGAGTGGGCCCGGGCGAGGCGGTGAGCGCGAGAGTGGGCCCGGACGAGGCGGTGAGCGGGAGAGTGGGCCCAAGCGAGGCAGTGAGTGGGCCCGGGCAAGGCGGTGAGCAGGAGAGTTGGCCCGGGCAAGGCGATGAGCGGGCCTGGGGCCAGCGGTGGCCGGAGAGTGGGCCTGGGGGAAGCGGTGAGCCGGATTGGGCCCGGGGGAGGCTGAGAGTCAGAGAGCCGTCCCGCGGGAGTCGGTGGGCCAGGTGGAAGCGGGGAGTGGAGCCCTTTGAGCGGAAGCTACAAGCCCCCTGACTGACTCTGTTGGGCCCTCGGTCAGGAGAGGTGGTTGGAGATGTTTAATAATAATAATCGCTTATGTCGGAAATAGTTTGTGTTGGAGTGAGTGAATATGTGTGTGTGGGTGTGTGAGGCTGACCAGCGACTTGTTCTGGGCATTATTGGCTATGGAAGCAGGCAAAAGTCTGTCTTAATGCACTACTAATTGTGGAAAGAGAATTGGACAGAGCATAAGTGATAAGGGGACACCTTGCTTGACACCTTATTAATGCATATGAGGACAGTCCTACCTTTACCTACCTCAATCTCAGTCATGATTCCAGAATACACGTAATTAATAAATTTACCACACTATCACATTCACCTGAGGCCTTTAGAAATTATGCCTAATAGAATCATAGAATTTACAGTGCCGAAGGAGGCCATTCGGCCCATCGAGTCTGCACCGGCTCTTGGAAAGAGCACCCTACCGAGGCCCACACCACCCTATCCCCATAATCCAGTAACCCCACTCAATCAACCCTAAGGCCAATTTTGGACACTAAGGGCAATTTAGCATAGCCAATCCACCTAACCTGTACGTCTTTGGACTGTGGGAGGAAACCGGAGCACCCGGAGGAAACCTACGCACACACTGGGAGAACGTGCAGACTCTGCACAGACAGTGACCCAAGCCGGGAATCGAACCTGGGACGCTGGAGCTGTGAAGCAATTATGCTAACCACTATGCTACCGTGCTGCTGAATCAAAGGCTTTAGCGAGGCCTACAAAAACAACAGCCCATTATTGTTACTGCTTTGCACCAGTGAAACAGTTTAAAAGAGTAGAGATGTTTGCATTAGAGCCATATATTGTGGAGTAAAACCTTTTCTGTCTAGGATAAGATCAATTGCACCGCCAATCTTTCAGTGATTATTTTGTTCAAGAGGCAGAGCAAAATTGAACCTATCGCCATATCTTTAGGGCAGCAATGCAGTTCTATTTATCTGCAATATTTCATGAACCATCTGGGCTTTCACTTATAAGATAAAGTGCCTTGGTGACATCATCAAATTGGTGTTTATTAAATCTGAAAAGGGCGCCGACCGACATCTCATCAGTACTGGGGACAGTGCTTTTCTTCAAATCTTCTAGGCCCCATTAATTTCTATTTCATTAACTACTTCCATTAAACCATTATTATTAGCCTTTCACAGACAGATGACAGACAAATTTATGGAAGTCAGTTTTAGTACCAAAATTTAATCATTTACTCAGAAAATTTATTTTGAATTTGACCTCTTGATTTGAATTGGGCAACGCATTATTCTTCTCGTCAATCTCCTGTCATTTTATAAAAGAACATGGGTCTTAAAATCTGACTTTACAGCAAAACTTTTACGTGGATTGTTGTTGTTAAGAGAGCTATTTAAAAGATTATATTTTTTTAAAAAGCTTATTAAAAATTCCGTTTAAAATGACCTCCAGACCTCTCTTTCTTCACATTTAAACTTTCCGCGATCCTTTCAATCAAACCAGCAGCTTATAATCTGCCATCTGCATCATCCTGGTATACAATCAATTGTTCCCCATTAGTAATCATAGCTGTCAAATCGTTACTATTCTGGTCAATTGTTGTCACCTCTGGCACATGGGTCACATGTTCACTAACCTGTAAACTAGCTAGCACTGGTGATTTTAATAATAATGTTTATTATTGTCACAAGCAGTCTTACATTAACACTGCAATGAAGTTACTGTGAAACTCCCTGAGTTGCCACACTCTGGCGCCTGTTCGGGAACACAGGGAGAATTCAGAATGTCCAATTCACCTATCGAGCACACCTTAGCGGCTTGTGGGAGGAAGCCCGCGCAGACACGAGGAAAACGTGCAGACTCCACATAGACAGTGACCCAAGCGGGAATCGACCCTGGGACCCTGGTGCTGTAAAGCAACAGTGCTAACCACTGTGGTTAACCATTTCACCTTCATCCAAGACTATCTCCAGGGTCTCCACAATAGGTGTTAAATTGCTCTTCGTCTTCATGTTCTTCCTGAGAGATGTAATCTCTTCAGATCTTCTTCCAGCTAAGATTTAGTTATTCATTTTGGATATTAAAACTTAATGTCACCTTAATGTTTTGAGAGTGTTTATATTTGACCTGGAACTCGCGGAAGTGTTTCACTTCCTTCACAGTCCACGAGGTTCGGCTTTTAGCCTTCTGGGGAAATCATTCTTTGCGATTCTCTTCTCACTACATCCCTCCATTTGTTGAAATGAAAATGAAAATCACTTATTGTCACAAGTAGGCTTCAAATGAAGTTACTGTGACGAGCCCCTAGTCGCCACATTCCGGCGCCTGTTTGGGGAGTCTGGTATGGGAATTGAACCGTGCTGCTAGCCTGCTTTAAAAGCTAGCTCTTTAGCCCTGTGCTAAACCAGCCCCAAGGCTGAAGTTGGCTTAGATATCTCTTGTGTCTTAAAATTCAGTCCACAAACATACAATAATTCCTCTGTCAAGGCTTAATACTTCCCACCCTATTGCCCATAATGACACCCTCCTGCCTATGTTTATGGTGACAAATGAAATGTTTCGTTTTTCAGATTTTTGTTTCAAAGGACGAATCAAATTAAAAACCTGACAAAAGCTGCACATTATATGATCACATGGACAATGGATTCTGACTATTGACATGACCCAAATTTGGATTATCCTTTGATTCTTTCATTATAGTACTCTTCACCTGCATAATATTTTTAATCTGGTTTTAAAGCACTCAAACTGTTAAGATTAGTTAAATTATCCTTGGTAATATTCAAAGTTGGAGTTATAAAATGTAAAATTACCAAGGCTTCAGGATGCTGAACAATACAATTATCCTTGGGGCTCACCTTATCTTGGTTAATATAGTCCTACTCTCTAATATAGATTCTACTCTCTATGAAATGTCAATTCCATTGAACCTAACTAGGCTTTTTAAAAGGTGATGTAAACTCATCCTTGCACGCATGAAGACATTAAAATTGGCGTTGTTATGGTGGCAGAGGAGAGTATTAAACATTTAACACCATTTGTTGTTAGAGGAAACTTTAAAAAGATAGGGAAGTCCTTAAGCCGGTTTATGTCCCGGCTGGGAAGGGCTCAGCCTTGAGAGACTGTCCCAATTTCTTCCTTAAAATTCCTAAATCTCCACGCTGAAGGGACCATCGCCACACCAGCCTGATTTCTGTGAACTCATCATTTAGCCAACACAATCAAAGCTCAACTAAAAATCCCACTGAAAATCAAAATCAAAACAGGGACTTAAAAACTAAAACTAATTTGCCTTATTTCCAATGGGGCCATGAGGTTCGATGATCTGTTTGGAATAAGGAATCATAATGTCTCCATGGCTTTCTCCACCAAGGGATTGTGAACGACTTCCAGGTTAGTTATTGTTTCATTTTTTTATGGCGGTTGGAGCAATTCTACACATTTCTGGTGCTTTTTTTAAAAATGTTTTTATTCTCCATTTTCAGATTTTCCTTCAAAATTTACACCCCACCAACAGGCAGCAAATGGTAACAAATACAAAGTCAGTACCCTTAACATCAACAACGATCCCATCCTCCCACCACTCCACCCAACTGTCAATATATGCATCAAATAAAACAAACCCTCCCACGGTGGGAAAAAAATCAACGGGGAAAAAGAGAAAGGAGTCCGGAATCGCCCATGGCCACCATGAACTTAGAGTCGTCGTCGTCCCCCCCCCCCCCCCCCCCCCCCCGTCCCGTCCCGTCCCCATCCACGACGACACTCAATGCCATCCAACCTCCAAAAGAGTACCGTAAATGACACCCAAGAGTTGCAAACCCCCCCTCCCAAACTCCTCCCCTTCTCTTCCTCTTGTAAAACTCCTCCCCCCAATCTCGGTTCCTTCCCCCTAACTTTCCACCCCGGCTAGACCACTCGGACCCTGTTCTGCCAGCTCCGATGGCCGCAGTCCCTCACCCCCGTTCACTGGCCGGCTTAAACCGGCCAGCATGGAGGTCCCCGCCCGGGCCTCTTTCCCCCTTGCCTGGCCCCAGGAAAAACCCAGAAGTCCCTTTAGCAGACAAACCCCGCCTACACACCCACACCCCAAAGAACCCTCATTCCGACTGAAAGTCCCATTTCTTCCAATGTCCAAATACATACAGCGTTGACTCCTATAGCCCATACACCAGCACGCAGTGAAACAAAAAAGAAAAAATAGTCATGAGGCTACATTGGTACATGACCATTTCTCAATAATGCCACAGTCCTTCTGTCTTCGCAAACTCCTCCGCTGCTTCCACCGTCCCAAAATAAAAGTCCGTGAACTTGTAGGTCACCCTCAGCTTCGCTGGATATACAATGCCGCACTGCACCCTGCTAATGTACAGAGCCCTTTTCACCCGGTTGAAGGCAGCCCGCCTCCTCGCCAGCTCCACTGTAAAGTCCTGGTATACCCGTATACAAGCTCCAGCCCACTGCACCACCCGCCTCTGCTTAGCCCAGCACAGGACCTCCTCCTTTAAACTGTACCTACGGAAGCACAGACTCACTACTCTTGGCGGCTCACTCGCCTTTGGTACAGGCCTCCACGACTGGTGAGCCCGATCCAGCTCATATCGGGAGGGATCCTCCCCCTCCCCCAATAGTTTCGCCAACATCGTGGCAAAATACTCAGTTGGCCTCGGTCCTTCCACTCCCTCGGGCAGACCCACAATCCTCAAATTCTGTCGCCTGGATCTGTTTTCCAGGTCTTCCATTTTGTCTCGCAGATCCTTGTTGATCTCTATCACCTTCCGCATCTCCTTCCCCATCGAGGTAAGTTGACCATTATGCTGCAGTAATGTCTCTTCAACTTCCTTCAGCGCCTCGCCTTGCTCCCGCACCTCCGCTATTGTGCTTGCCACCGGCGTCCTCACCGGGGTAATCGCCTCCTCCACCAGCACTTTCAAAACCGCCCTCATCTCCTTCCTCATTGCCTCCATATGTTTTGTAAACTGCCTTTCGAATTCCACGGCCATCACCTTAGTTATTTCTTCAGCCGTAAGCAATGCGGCCTCCCCTGGTGCTCCAGCCTCCATTTTCTTTACTGATCCCGCGGTGACCTTTCCACCTCCCGACGGACTTTCAGCTGCTTTTTTCACAGCCATTTTTTTGCTGGTCTTCGACATTTCCCTTCTCTTTGCTGTCTCCCGACTTTTACTGCCTTCGCTGGCCCTAGGACCGGGCATTAACCCCCAACAGTGCCGTTCCCGAACAGGAGCCCTCCAACGCGCGGCTGCCTCCCGCCCGCCATCACTGGAAGTCCACATTTCTGGTGCTTTTTACAGTTTGTTGAAGTGTCAGTAGTTTACAGGTATTGCTGCCTTAAAGGTTTCTGGATGGACTAGTTGCTCCTAGATATGGCAAACAGGTAGATCTTCCCCTTGGTCAAACTGCTAGAAGAGAGAGGAGGGGGAGCGAAGGCCTCTGGGCAGAAGGTCATAATCTACTGAGGGTATTTAGGGAACAATTTCCATACCTTCATCTCAATACCGCTTGCCAGAGCAAAACTTCTGGCCTGCAAGGACTGCAGCCTTCCCCGTAGTGCAGGCTGCTATTGACTGCACGCACATTGCTTTGTGGGCACCCCGAGTTAACTCTGCCAGGGTGCTGAACAGGAAGGAGTTCCTCTCCCTCAGTGTGCAGCTGCTGTGTGACCACAAGCTGTACATCATACCCATTATCTTGAAAGCAGCACAAAACAATTCTACTGCAGTCCCCTTTCTGTGCTGATGCCACAATCCCAGTGCACTGCCCCAGCAATCCTAGTAACCTGTTAGGAGAGAACATTGCTGGAGTCAAAGAGAAAATGCTGGAAAATCTCAGCAGGTCTGGCAGCATCTGTAGGGAGAGAAAAGAGCTAACGTTTCGAGTCCAGATGACCCTTTGTCAAAGCTGGAGTGTCATGCTGAAATTCAATAACACCAGTCTGAGCATCACTGCCTAGTCTGTAGTATTGCTGTGGTCTTCACTGATTGCTTGGTCTTCCGCCATTAACTGGACAGGTTGCAGTTCTTATGGAGCTAATAGGAAGTATGTTTGTGATAAGAGAGGAAAAGGTAAGACTTGCTTAGATTATCAGCAGCTTTTCTGTCAGAAGAGATTGGGGGTGAGGATGGATTAAGATGAGAGAAGGATTAAGTAGGCGGATATTGTAGCCACCTAAAATGGCTGATTCCTTATTAATTTGGCCAAAACCCGATTTAAAATGGCTAACCGAAAAGGCTGATGGGGAAAGCAGCCAACAGGGCACAAACGGACAGCTGCAGACAGAATAGCGTATTCGGCTCTGGGGAAGTCGGCCCAGATTGATACTCAAGCCGATTATCAGCACATCAACCCAGACATCTGCAGTTTAATCGGCTATCCCCGGGAACAATTGCAACATATTAGCAATTGAATGCCGGGCCAGACCTGTCAGCGCCTGCAGTGGCCGAAACAAAGACAGGTGAACGACCACCCCCCGATCGAGGAATCGCCCCATTATTGGAGCATATCGAACCCAGTGATTGGGAACAAGTCCAATCACTTGGGACTCAGGGTCAAGGGCCGCCCTGAGAGGCGGGAAGCCCCTGGGCCCTATAAAGTGAGGGGCCAAGTTCAGATCTCTCTCTCTCTCTCCCTTCTTCACCTGCTCGCAGCCTTCGCAAGAACCTTCAGCAAAGAACCGTAAGTTTGACTCCAGCGATTGCTACCCGATAAAGATTCCTAGCCATCGACCCGTATCAGCCTTTTGAATCCCGCGGGCCAGATCCAATTCGATAAGCCATTCATTTCCCTGACCTGGTGGGCCCTTCCTAAAGTTAAGTATTGGCCAGTAGTGGTAGGTTTCGATATAGATAGTAGGATTATTGTGTAAGCATTAATTGTTGTATATAATAAATAACCATTGATTTCAATCTTACTAAGCGGTGTGCTGACTTATTAATCATAACTCGAGCTTGAACCACGTGGCGGTATCAGAAAGATACCTGGCGACTCGTGAGCAAAGGTGACATAATCAGAGGTAATAAAACTAAGGCTAAAAAGAGCAACAATAGCCTCATCTTCAATAACTTCAAGTACCCCCCACCCCTTCCCATTTGCTATGACCTCTGCAATGGTGCAACCCATAATGACAAACATTGTCTCTTCCATGGCATTAGAGCACGTGTCATGGGAATGTTCCTTTAAGAACTGTTTGTCTTCTCAAATTGGGCATGATGTCATTGTGTGGGTGGAGCTGGGCGGTGGCTCTGGTTTGAACTTTCGTTTTGAGCTGGAAGCTGTTAGTGGCTGTGACTTTTACTTTCGGTTTAGACAGTTGGAAGCTGTATTCTGACTACAAGGATCTTGGAGTCTCTCTCTCTCTGCATGTTAAAAAAAGGTGTCTCCAGATCACTTGATAACTCCAAAGTAATAACTGTGTTCTGGAAGAGATTCAAACCTACTGTTTTGTGGTAAAAGGGATTGTCTGATTTATGGATGTTGTTACTTGAGTGAAACAATAAAGAGAAGTTATTAAGGTCAAATATAGAGTACTGTAGCTGTGTGGGGTATTTATGTTTAGGTAGTTGATGAAATGCTTACTGTGTGTGTTTATAAAGTGTTAACTGACTTCGTAGAATAAACTTTGCTTTGTTTAAAAGTGCTTAAGGCTCTGTTGCATAACACCTGAAAGGCAGGCCCTTGTGCTCCTCATAACCAAAATCTATAAACAGTTGTAGGTCAGGTGAACTCCATGATATAATTTGGTGTTCTCTAAACCCTGGTCCATAACACATGCATCATCCCTCTCCCATGCCAATTAATTCCTGCTGCCTCCATTTGTGCATACTTTCTCCTGCTAGATGGGAAAGTGGGTCAATGAGTCTTGTGCAATCCTTTTGGTTGATGTGGTTAAATAGTTGCTTATGTGTGCAGGCTAAGGGCTATGGGGTTGATGCTTCCACATGTGTTAAGTGTTGGTAGAATATGAATTTTGGACACGAGCCCTGTTTAATTGGTGGTGGATGAGTGATGGGGATATAGTGAATTGAGCAGTTTCTGAGCTTAGTCTTACACTTAAAATGACATGGCATTTGAAAATGCTTTCACTGACCTTGTCGACCTGTGTGAGATTATTATTACTACCTGTGTTCTTGCAGCTAGCTATATTCCTGCCATGGACCTTTTCTGCTATCTCGTACCACAACCATCTAAGCAAATGTCCCCCCTGAACGTATCAGTGTATCTCTCCTTTCTAGCTCGTCAAGCAAGACCTCTATCTGAAAACTTTGGTGCACAATTTCTCCCATGATCAGTCATTGGCACTTGTTGCATAGCACTTTTCCAAATTATCTTAGCCTCTCCTGCAATCACAATACACCTTCTTCTTTAAAGGTACAGACCAGCTTTAAATAGGGTAGGCCAGCATTAAATAGCACTCGACATGCAAGTCAATGAGCAGTGCAGGGAATACTGGCTGTACGCAGAAACCAAAGGCAGTATGAAGTTGGCATCTCACTTGCATTTGCATCAATAGGCATGAGTTAATCGCAATCCCTGTGCCCATTTTTTGGCAGATAACAACATTTTTTTTTTAGAAATTTAGAGTACCCAATTCATTTTTTCCAATTAAGGGGCGATTTAGCGTGGCCAATCCACCTACCCTGCACATCTTTGGGTTGTGGGGACAAAACCCACACAAACATGGGGAGAATGTGCAAACTCCACATGGACAGTGACCCAGAACCAGGATCGAACCTGGGACCTCGGCGCCGTGAGGCAGCAGGGCTAACCCACTGTGCCACCGTATTGCCCTGTCAGATATCAAAGTTAGCCCCTGAGAAATGTTGACCAATAGTGGGTGGTCTTTCCAGTTGTCGAGTTTGTATGCATGGTGATCATTTTCTAAAAGTGTTAGGTTCTTTAGATTGCGGTGTAAAACTTTTTACTTTATTGAATGGGTAGGAAATACAGTTATTCAAAACCGTTCCCTAAGACATTTGTGGAATTTAACTTGCTCAACTTTATGATTTCATAATTACCGGTAGAAAAATAAGACAGATTATTTACCTAGACGCTGCTACCCATACCAGTGGGAGGTGCTGCTGCAGTGGTATTGCGACTGGGCTAGTAACCCAGAGACATGGGTAATGTTCTGGGGACCTGGGTTCAAATCTTACCACAGCAGATGGTGAAATTTGAATTCAATTTTTAAAAACTGTAATTAAAGTCTAATGACGGCCATGAAACCATTGTCGTTTGTCGAAAACCCCATCCAGTTCACTAATGCCCCTTCGGGAAGGAAATAATCTGCTTCCCTTATCTGGTCTGGTCTACATATTACTCCAGATTCACAGTGGAATGGTTGACTCTTGACTGCCCTATGGAATAGCCTTTGGGCAATAAATGTCACCATCCCATAAAAGAAGTTACAGATCGACTCTCGTTTTAAATTTCCATCACAACTGTCGTTCTGCAATGGGTTACGTAGGGTGGCTTGTACCATTCATAAGAATTTGAATTCACCCCACCAATTCACCAACCGAAGAAAAAAACATACAATAATAATTCTAAATAGGTGTGAACATTTCCTCATCCAGCCAGAAGGATCCTCAAGACATTAGGAGGAAATTATGAGCAATGCTCCCTCAAACAGACACATGGTAAACAGCAGATAATCTGATATTAGTGATGTTACCTGAGGGATAAGTATTGGCCAAGCCACAATCCAAGGACAGTCCATTTACACTTCTTTTTACCTAATGCCATGGTATCCTCTGTACTGCAATAGAGTATCATCTTAGATGCTCATAACCCATAATCTTCTGACTCAAGTGAAAGTGCTGCCACTGACACTTTTGAATAATGGATATATGACAAATAATTGTGTAGTATTGAAGGTCAGTGATGTGAGGTGTTCCTCCCTACTCCAGTTTAACAGCGACAAAAGCAGAGGTTTTAGGAAATGTCAATTTTATTCTTTTTATAAATTTAGAGTACCCAATTCATTTTTTCCAATTAAGAGGCAATTTAGCGTGACCAATCCACCTACCCTGCACATCTTTGGGTTGTGGGGGTGAAACCCACGCAGATACGGGGAGAATGTGCAAACTCCACACAGTCAGTGACCCAGAGCTGGGATCGAACCTCAGACCTCGGTGCCGTGAGGCAGCAATGCTAACCATTGCGCCACCGTGCTGCCCCTTCGGTTTCTCTTCTGCAGTCCCTCCATCCCAGGAGTCAATCTGGTAAACCTTTGTTGCATTCCCTCCATTGCAAGAACATCCTTCCTCAGATAAGGACACCAAAACTGTGCACAATACTCTAGGTGTGACCTCACCAATGCCTCATACAATTGTAGAAAAACATCCGTATTCCTATACTCAAATCCTCTCCCAATGAAGGCCAACATACCATTTTCCTGTTTTCCTGCCAGCTGTACTGCACACTTACTTTCAGCGACTGATGCACAAGGACAGCAATGTCTCGCTGAGAATCCACCTCTCTCAATTTACACCCATTCAAATAATAATCTGTTTTCCAATTTTTGCTATCGAAGGGGATGACCTCACATTTATCCATATTATATTGCATCTACCATGCATATGCCCTCTCACTCAGCCTGTCCAAATCCCACTGAAGCATCTCTGCATCCTCCTCACAGCTCATCATCCCAAGCCAACGTTGTATGATCGCAAATTTTGAGATCATTTATTCAGTTCCCTCGTCCAAGTCATTAATATATAATGTGAACAGTTGGGGGTCCTAGCACATGTCACTGCGGTACCCCACTAGTGACTGCCTACCGATCAGTAAAAGACACATTTATTCCAACGTTTTGCTTCCTGTCTACTAACCAGCTTTCTATCTATCACCAGACACTACCCGTAATCCCATGCACTTTTTCTTTACATATTAATCTGCTATGTGAGACCTCGTTGAAAGCCTTCTGAAAGTCTAAATAAACCAGGCATTGTCAAACTTGGTGGCGGGTAACGGGAGGGTTGCGGAGCCATCCTTCGCGGCGCTCCCGAGCGCGCAAATCCACGCACAACAGCCGCAGCAGCCGGCTGCGAGCAGCCTTCAAAATGGCCCGGAACAGATTAAAGAAATGCGGCCGCACTGCGCATGAGTGCCCAATAATCGGTGCGCGTGCGCAAAACTATGCGTATGCGCACCGATGATCAGGCATGCATGCGCAGTGCGGTCGCATTTTTTTTATGGTCGCAGCCTTTTGTTTTTACAAGTTGGGGGGACAAAGGGACCATTGGGGCCAAAGGGACCCAAAACCATTTCCTCCATTTTTGTCAGCAACAGACAAGGTAAGAGAAAATGGTGGGTCGCGAAGGTCGGCCAGCGTGGGTCGCGAAGGTCGGCCGGGTTGGGTCCCAAAGGTTGGCCGGTTGGTAAAAATGGGTCCCCGGAAAAAAAGTTTGAAAAACACTGAAATAAACCACATCCACCGGTTCTCCCTGGTCAACTCTACTTGTTGCATCGTCAAAGAATTCTAGTAGATTTGTCAAGCATGATTTCCCTTCGTAAATCCATACTGATGTTGTCTGATATATCACTGCTTTCAAAATGCTGTGCTATGAAATCCTTGATAATGGACTCCAGCAACTTCCTTATTACCGGCATTAGGCTCACTGGTCTATGGTCACTTATAGTATATTTTGAATTATTTCACACAGAAAATTCTGTTTTTTGACTTCAATTTCAATAGAAATTGGGGAAATGAGAAATTCACAGCTAGTCAAGGAAAAGGAGGTCTATAGTTGGAGGTATTAAGGAGAGTTTGCCTCAGCTTAAAAAGGAAACCTATGATAGTCAAAGAGAGACAAGAAAACTTAAATGTTTTAATTGTAATAAAGTTGGACACATGAAGTCACAGTGCTGGTGGCTTAAGAAACGTACTGGGAAACAGACTGGGCAACAAGATAGCACAGTGGTTAGCACTGTTGCTTCACAGCGCCTGAGTACCAGGTTCGATTCCCGGCTTCCCGGGTCACTGTCTGTGCAGAATTTGCACATTCTCCCTGTGTCTGCATGGATTTCCTCCAGGTGCTCCAGTTTCCTCCCGCAAGTCCCGAAAGACATGCTGTTAGATGGATTGGACATTCTGAATTCTCCCTCCATGTACCCGAACAGGCGCCGGAATGTGGCGACTGGGGGCTTTTCACAGTAACTTCATTGCAGTGTTAATGTAAGCCTACTCGTGACAATAAAGATTATTTAAATTTATTAAAGTGGGTGGGGGGGGGGGGGGGGGGGGGGAATCATGGTTCCATGGAAAAGGTGCAACGGGGTGTACAGCCTATTCAGAGGTTGGTGGCTAAGCAGCTGTCAGGTCATTTTAAAGATTTTATTTGTGAGGGTAATGTTTACTCGTGTGTAGATCTTGAGGGATACAGGTGAAAGTCAATCTTCAATGGTGAGAGATAAGAAGTTATGTAGTTCATGCCGGAAAACATGATAATATGTGGAATTAGTGGTGAGAGGAATAGTGTGCCACTATGTAAGGTAAGGCTAGAGAGTCCGGCAAAAGTGGTGAAGTGGTCATTGGAGTAATAGAAAAATTACCCTTTTCCGTTATACAGTTTAACCTGGATAATGATGTAGCTGGATCACAGGTGGGAGTGTTGCTTACTCGAGGAGTACCAATAGGGAGGCTAAGATTCAGTTGTCAGAAACCATGTTTGATCAGATGGTTAGTAAATAACAGGAGCAGATATAGCGGTTATCTTTAGTTCAAGCAAGTTGGTTGAATTACAAGAGAAAGATTCAGAGATAAAGCAATTGTATCAGAAAGCATATACGGAAATGGAATCTGAGTGTGCACCAGAGTGTTATTATATTAGAAATAATATATTAATGAGAAAGTGGAGACCATTACATATTCAAGCAGATGAGAACTGAGCAGAGGTTTATCGAGTGGTATTACTGGTAGGTTATAGAAAGGAGGTTTTGCAGGTGGTGCATGAGGTTCCAGTAAGTGGTCATTTAGGAGCAAAGAAACTCAAGCAAAAATACAAAAATATTTTGATTGGCCTGGACTGCATAATGATGTACATAGGACATACAGTGCAGAAGGAGGCCATTCAGCCCATCGAGTCTTCACCGACCCACTTCCACCCTATCCCCGTAACCCAATAACCCCTCCGAACCTTTTTGGGGCACTAAGGGCAATTTTTCATGGCCAATCCACCTAACCTGCACATCTTTGGACTGTGGGAGGAAACCGGAACACCCGGAGGAAACCCATGCAGACACTGGGAGAACATGCAAACTCCGCACAGACAGTGACCCAGCGGGGAATCGAACCTGGGACCCTGGGGCTGTGAAGCCACAGTGCTATCACGCTGCCGTGCTGATGTAGTTGAATTTTGCCATACATGTCACCCACGTCAGGTAATAGGAAAACCTAAAGTGGTAATTAAAGGTGGCACGATAGCACAGTGATTAGCATTGATGCTTCACAGCGCCAGGGACCCGGGTTCGAAACCCTGCTTGGATCACTGTCTGTGCAGAGTCTGTATGTTCTCCCCGTGTCTGCGTGGCTTTCCTGCGGGTGCTCTGGTTTCCTCCCACAATCCCGAAAGACGTGCTTGTTAGGTAGGTTTGACATTCTGAATTCTCCCTCGGTGTACCCGAACAAGGGCTGGAGTGTGGCGACTAGGGGCTTTTCACAGTAACTTCATTGCAGTGTTATATAAGCCTATTTGTCACCCTAACAAAGATTATTATTATCTTAACACCCATTTAAGCAACCTTTTACTTGGGTCCTAATACCTCTGCCTAAAACAAAAAGTGGCAATCAGTATTTGTTGACCATAATAAATGTGTCTACTTGATTTCCAGAAGCCATTCTATTAAGAAACATTACAGCTAAGAGGGTTGCAGAGGAGTCAACCAAATGTTTTACCAGATATGGACTACCAAAAGAAATCCAGTCAGATCAGGGGTCCAATTTAATGTTGAAGTTATGGATAGCTTAGGAATAAAGCAATTTAACTCAACTGCATATCATCCAAAATCACCGGGAACGTTAGAAAGGTGGAAAGACCATGTTGAGGGCCTACAGTCAGGATTATCTAGAGAATTGAGATAAAGAAATTACATTTGTATTATTTGCAATTTGGGATGCACTTAATGAATCAACTAAATTCAGTCCATTCAAATTGATTTTTGGTCTTGAGGTAAGAAGACTTGTCAGTATTTGGAGACTACATTGTTGGACTATGTGTCAAACTTTAGGGAGAGATTAACTAGGGCTGGTGAGTTGGCTCGAAAGCATTTAAAATTGTCACAGCATACAATGAAAAAAGAGGCAGATAAGAAATCAAAAATTCATAATTTTGTTATTGTGGAGAAAGTATTAATATTATTACCAATGGTAGGTGCACCATTAAAAGCAATATTTAATGGGCCTTATCAAATTCAAAAGAAATTGGGTGTGGTGAATTATTTGATAAGAATGCCAGATAGAAGGAAAGCTCAGAGTGTGTCATGTTAATATACTCAACATGTATTTTGGTAGAGAAGGAAAGAAGGAGGAGGTGTTAGTCATTGTAAATCATGGAGAATCCAGATTATTCTGAATTTGACATTCCTCAAATTAGATTGGACAATGAGGACGCGATAAGAAATTGGGATAAATTACTGAGTTACCTCCTGAGGAAATTCAAAATGATCTAAAAGAGATATTACAGTCACATAGAGCTATATGTGGGAACAAATTAGGAAGTACAGTAGTTGTTAGGTAAATTAGACATTCTGAATTCTCCCTCAGTGTACCCAAACAGGCGCTGGAATGTGGCAACTTGGGGATTTTTAGAGTAGCTTCGTTGCAGTGTTAATGTAAGTCTACTTGTGACACTAATAAAGATAATTTTTTTTTGTAAGTTTAGAGTACCCAATTCTTTTTTCCCAATTAAGGAGCAATTTTGTTTGGCCAATCCACCTACCCTGCACATCTTTTTGTGTTGTGAGGGTGATACCCACACAGACACGGGGGGAATGTGCAAACTCCACACCGGCAGTGACCCGGGGCCGGGATCAAACCTGGGTCCTTGGCACCGTGAGAATGTAGTGCTAACCACTGTGCCACCGAGCCGCCCTAAGATTATTATTATAAAAGTAATTATACATGATGTAGATGTAAAAAATGCTCCTCCAATTAAGCAACTTTCATGCAAGCTCAATCCACTTAAGAATGGTATCATTGAACTGAGTTGCAGCGATTGGATCCCATCTATTGAAATGGTACCAAAACTAGATGGAACACAACAATTGTGTGTGGACAATATAAAACACAGTTACATAGTCAGATTCATGTCCTATTCCTCATTTGGAAGACTCTGATGAAAAGGTGGGACAATCAAATGTTATTACCAAACGTGGCTTACGTAAAGGATACTGGCAAGTATCCTTATCAGACAGGGCAATGGAAGGTTCGGACTTTGTGACACCAAATGGTCTGTATCAGTTTAAAGTTACGCCATCTAAAATGAAGAATGCGGCAGCAACTTACAAAGATTAACCAATGAGGTAATTTCCGGACTAAACTATTGTGCAGTGTACATTGACGATTTGGTGGTGTTCAGTCATTTCAAACATTTAAAGGAATTTTTCAATCGGCTAAAGAGGGCTGAATTGGTGGTACACTTGGCTGAAAATTAATTTGCGAAAGCTCAAGTCACATTTTTAGGCCGTACAATTGGACATGGTCAGATGGCCCCACGGAATGTGAAAATGAAAGCTCTTGGGGATTTTCCAATACCATCAACAAGGAGAGAAGTTCTGAGATTTCTGGCATGAGTGGCTTCTACCAATTCATGCCAAATTTTTGCGGTGGTGTTGCTTCACTGACTAAACTTCTTTAAATAACACAAGATATTTCAGTGGACATCAGAATGTCAGGTGGTTTTCAACACTGGTGTTAACCACCACACCAGTTGGCAACACCTAATTATGCCAAGCAATGTAAGGTGGCAATTGATGTAAACGATGTGGCCGTTAGTGCTGTACTGTTGCAGGAAGATGATGAAAGAATAGAACGGTCTGTTGGTTATTTTTCTCGGAAATTAAATATTCATCAAAAGAAATATTCAACCATAAGGACTGGGAGGGAGATATTGAGTTTGATACTGGCATTACAACATGTTGGCATTTATGGTGCTAACAATTCATCGGAGACAATTATACATAGACCATAATCCATTAAAGTTTTTGGAAAAGTTTAAGGATCGAAATGCAAGACTGTTTAGATGGAATTTATTGCTACATCCGTTTAACTTAAAAATGATACATGTAGTGGGAAGAGAAAATGTGATTGCAAATGGTTTATCTTGACTTTAAGATGTGAGAAGACTGGAACGTACGAAGATGGAAAAGAAAGACTGAACTGGATTGTACTCATGGTTAAATTTGCATTCTTTAAGGTAATATGATATGGATCTTATTGAATATTAGTTGTGTTTACTAATGAGAAATATTTAGAGTTGAATGGCTTTGGAAAATGAAGCCATCTTTTCATATTGCTGGTTCATTTTGTTTAAGGGGGAGGTGTGATGAACTTAGGAATTTCAGATATATTGTATCATATATTTTTGGTGCAGTAAAGGTTAAAAGCATTAATTAAAGCGTGTATGACTGCTGTAGTGATGTTTTTAAAAATCCTGGTTTGCAAGACAGCTAGAGTTTTTGGAGCCAGAGGTGCAATTAAAGCATTGTAAAAGTTTGGGCTGAAGGACTTTTATTCATATTAAGTGGGTTCCCTGCTGAATAGTCAATTAGAGACATTGTGTTCAGTTTAGTAAGATGCTGTAGTTAATGAGAAGAGCCAGGAGTGAAGTAGTAAGGGGTTGAGGTTCGGTTTCGTTTTTTGCTGGAAGGTGAACCGAGAAGATTTTTGAAGAAATACAGCCAGAGATTCTGCATTATTCTGACAAGGGGTCAGGTCTCTTTCTTTCAAAGCAGTCTCAACAGATCTCTCTTTCTCAAAAATGGAGTATACGTGACATCTCTGTCCAGCAAGTATTCCTGAGTCTGATAATTGTATTTAAAAGTGGATTGTGAACTTGAGCTGGTTTAGTTGTTTGAGTGGAAGAAAGAGTATTTAAGCACTATTGTGTCACTGTATTAATTAGCATTGTTTAGGGGGTAACTATAAGCTATGTCCTTGAGTGACGTTAAAGATATTTTAATACTTTGTTAGCAATAAAGTTAGTTTCAATATACCATGTTCCTATTTTGCGTGAAATCACTCCTGTAGCCAGTCTTACAAAATTAAAATAAAATATTAGAGTTTCTGTCCATTATCCTAGCTACTGTTCAGGTCTGGGTCTGGAATCGTAGTAATTTGTTGACTGTAACTGGACCATTGAAATGGATGTAGGTATGGATAAGAGTTGGATATAGACCCAGTACCGAGTTGTAACAGAAGATGAAAGTATGAAGTACGGAACGTCCATGCTGTGATTTGAAGGGAGTGATCCCATTGCAATCGGACCTTGGTGCAATGCTGATCCCAAAAAGGATTAGTAAGGTGCACTTCCAATCTTTAGCAGGAGTAAATTATGTACAAAATGAGATAGAGATGCCTGTCAAAACATATGGCTGCAAGGGACTTCACATTTCTGCATATGGAAGAAACATTTGGATGGGGACTGAGCAGAATCTCTTTGAAAATGTTGTAAGAAATCATTCCTTTCAGCATCCAAATTGCCAAGAATGTTTGCAGAAGCACATGTCAAAATTACAGGATGAACAATGAGCATATGTGGGCATTGCTGGAGCTTTCAGTAGATATGAATTGCCTGGACAAATAAAGATGGTGATCACAAAGTGATCCTGAAGAGAAATTAGTTGAAGAGATCAGACACATCAGCATTGTGCGCTATCTCCTATCTTGGACCAGTGACTCACTGAAATTAGGCCGCAAACTCAAAAAATGTAAACCCTCCAAAAAATGTAAATATGTCATTTGAAGTCATGATGTGGAGATGCCGGCGTTGGACTGGGGTGAGCACAGTACGAAGTCTTACAACACCAGGTTAAAGTCCAACAGGTTTGTTTCGATGTCACTAGCTTTCGGAGCGCTGCTCCTTCCTCAGGTGAATGAAGAGGTATGTTCCAGAAACATATATATAGACAAATTCAAAGATGCCAAACAATGCTTGGAATGCGAGCATTAGCAGGTGATTAAAGACTGTAAAGACTGTAAACTGTAAACATTTAATCACCTGCTAATGGTCGCATTCCAAGCATTGTTTGGCATCTTTGAATTTGTCTATATATATGTTTCTGGAACATACCTCTTCATTCACCTGAGGAAGGAGCAGCGCTCCGAAAGCTAGTGACATCGAAACAAACCTGTTGGACTTTAACCTGGTGTTGTAAGACTTCGTACTGTGCTCTTTTGAAGTGGAAATCCAAGGTGCAAAAAAAAATAGTGGTCTTCATTAGATTTATGGGTGTGACTTTTTTCAACCTGGCCCGTCTGGCCAAGAGAAATCTTGTTGCAAGGGAATCAAGTTTCTTAGAGAGAAGTGGGTAATCCGCTCCAACCATATGGAGTTAAAGCACTTCTGTACAATGCCAGAAATATGTTGCGTGCTGGTGTAACATGAATGCTGGAATTAATTCCACGTTGCTTCATGTGGTATTTTCAGTCCATGTTGTAATTCACAGACTGAAGAACATTTGGTGTCTCACCAATGCCTCAGGCAGGTTAGTGTCAAATGCAGATGAGTTCAGTCTACATAGAAAAGAAAATGCCATTGCATAAATTACTATGCAAAGCATTTTGAGGTTAAAAATCACTAGATTCTGTTACTTAAATCACATTCACTTCATGCGGCAAACCAGATTGAATTTAGCCCATTTATTTAGCAACATGAAAGTATTGCACACAGAAAACTGATGCAAACAAGTTAACCAATTTGTTAGAATAGTGGTGGCAATGGATTTCTGATCTCAAACTTGGGGTTTGTGGATTAGGGCTTTGTGGATGTAACAACATTTTAAAAACTAGGCATTGTCTAATATAGAACATAGAACATACAGTGCAGAAGGAGGCCATTCGGCCCATCAAGTCTGCACCAACCCACTTAAGCACTCACTTCCACCCTATCCCCGTAACCCAATAACCCCATCTAACCTTTTTTTGGACACTAAGGGCAATTTTAGCATGTCCAATCCACCTATACAGTGGAGTGGATTATACAGTGAATGGTAGAACCCTCAAGAGTATTGAAAGTCAAAGAGATCTAGGAGTACAGGTCCACAGGTCATTGAAAGGGGCAACACAGGTGGAGAAGGTAGTCAAGAAGGCATACGGCATGCTTGCCTTCATTGGCCGGGGCATTGAGTATAAGAATTGGCAAGTCATGTTGCAGCTGTATAGAACCTTAGTTAGGCCACACTTGGAGTATAGTGTTCAATTCTGGTCGCCATACAGGGTGCAGAAGAGATTTACCAGAATGTTGCCTGGTATGGAGGGCATTAGCTATGAGGAGCGGTTGAATAAACTCGGTTTGTTCTCACTGGAACGAAGGAGGTTGAGGGTATACAAAATTATGAGGGGCATAGACAGAGTGGATAGTCAGAGGCTTTTCCCCAGGGTAGAGGGGTCAATTACTAGGGGGCATAGGTTTAAGGTGCGAGGGGCAAGGTTTAGAGGAGATGTACGAGGCAAGTTTTTTACACAGAGGGTAGTGGTTGCCTGGAACTCGCTACCGGAGGAGGTGGTGGAAGCAGGGACGATAGTGACATTTAAGGGGCATCTTGACAAATACATGAATAGGATGGGAATAGAGGGATACGGACCCAGGAAGTGTAGAAGATTGTAGTTTAGTCGGGCAGCATGGTCGGCACGGGCTTGGAGGGCCGAAGGGCCTGTTCCTGTGCTGTATATTTCTTTGTTCTTTGTTGTTCTTTGTTCTAACCTGCACGTCTTTGGACTGTTGGAGGAAACCGTAGCACCCGGAGGGCACCCACGCAGACACAGGGAGAACGTGCAGGCCCCACACACACAGTGACCCAGCAGGGAATCGAACCTGGGACCCTGGCGCTGTGAAGCCACAGTGCTAGCCACTTGTGCCACTGTGCTGCTAATGGTGGAGTGGAGGGTGCAGTTAAAGCAATGGAAAGATTGATGAAGAAAGCTCAGCCGGAAGCTCAGTCAATCACAGTCCTTGCTGATCTATGATTGACTGGGGGGGGGGGGACACTCTTAACTGAAGGAATTGGCACCGCTCCAGTGCAAATACTAATGGAACAAAGAGTTACAATGTTATTTCCCTTTCAAAACCAGGGATTATGGAAGGTGTTTTCAAAAACTCAAAATGGGGAAAAAGGACAATAACTATAGGTAAATGAAGGAAATGTAACCGTGAGCAACAGAGAGCAATAATCGGTGAAAGAGCAACATGTGTGTCTGGGAGATTGTCCCTCCGCCTATAAAGTGAAGAGCATTTGGGAACAATGTCAAAAGTAATTGCAGGCAACTTGTGAAAACAAAGGAATCCCCCGATTGATCCACAAGATGTCTGGATGCTCACAGAAGCAAAGCTTGATTTGCTATATTGCTGATGATGACCAACTGCTACTGCTGAGAGCTAACTCATGCAGGATGCAGAGAAGGGCCCAAAGACGGAAGACTCAAATCCTGCAGCCAGACTCCACCGCAAACTGAGGTCGTCCAGTCAGACTGACGCTCAAGTAAAAGGAGGAAGTTGGAAGGTAAAACCGGGCTAGTTTTAATGTTAGTGTGTTGACATCTGCCCCAATACAAAGGATGGGACCAGAGTGGCAAATGGCTACTTTGATGTCATCCCTGCGGATAAATAATGGATAAATACGCAACTGGCATTGAACCAATTATCTCCGTTTTAAGAATGTGTTGTGTAAAGACCACGGGTGAAAAATAAACTACTGAACCTGCGGTGAATGGGAGGAGACGTCGCTATCACCAGGTCTACTCAACACCCATTTAATGGTGTGACTGCACATGTTTTATATGGTCGAGACAATACAGCAGCTAAACACAGTGATTTTAAAAAAATACTCACCACAAATTCAAAATGATAAACCATTGATAAATTGAACCCTTCAGCATATAAAAATGCCTGTTGCAAGAGAGACCCGGTTTTGCTCAGGGATTAAAAGCACTTCCCAGCTTTTTGAATGAACAATCTCAGGAACATAACTTGTACCGTAAACACGCCAGGGTCTCCAGCATTCAGGCTGGAAGAATGTGTCGCTTGCACAGAGGAGTTGAAACAATTCGGATAACAAGTGGCCCGTTTGAGAATAACACTTTATTTTCTGAATTAAGTCCTGGCACCTTTAAATAAGTAACCACGGTAAATCGAAAGTGCATAACATACCGCTCTTAAATAGGTAATGCCAAATTTGGCTTGTGGCCGTTGGGAAATGCACCCTGTTCCTGAAGCGAATAACTTCGTTCTGACATTACTGATTATCTCCTAACTGAGACTCAGTTGTTGGTTCTGTAGATGTCTGTCCAGACGCCCTGTGCTACAAGCAGAATCCGGACTACACAGATATGAAGAGAGATTGGATAGACTGAGGTGGTTTACCTAGGAACAGAGGAGACTGAGGGGGGACAAGATTGAGGTGTATAAAATTATGAGAGGCATAGATAGAGTAGACAGGGAGAAACTTTTCTCCTTGATGGAGAGATTGGTATCCAGGGGGGGCCGAGATTTAAGGTAAGGGGCAGGAGGGTTAGAGGAGATGTGAGGAAAAACATTTGCACTGAGAGAATGTTGGGAGTTTGGAATTCGCTGTCTGAAAGGGTGGTGGAGGCAGAGACCCTCATAACATTTAAGGAGAATTTAGATGTGTACTTGCGATGCCCGGGCATACAAGCCAAGTGCTGGGAAATGGGATTGGAATAGTTAGGTGGTTGTTTTTGAGCAGATGCGATGGGCTGTAGACCTCTATGACTCTATGACACTGGGACACCTTGATAAATCTGTATCAATATCAGGATCCCACTTTGTAATCTTTCACTGGAGTGGCAGAAAAATGTTCAGGATCGCATGTGGGAGGAAGGTGATCCCGATATGGATCAGAGAAGCTCCTTTGGCAAGAGGGACGGATATTGGTCAGCGCAATGATCTACTTGCCAAGTGATTTTGTGAAGTCGACACTCTAACTACTGGTCATTTTAAATACTTCCTTTGTGGTGGGAATTCGGCCGCGCAGACATCGTCAGTTCTTTTCCACACAAAGTAATGACAGGAGACACTCTACTGCAGTTCAACACGTTCAGTGGGCAACTTTACTGATGTACCATCAATGACCACGAGACGAAAGGGTGAACTATTGAGGCTTTATTGTGCGAGATGTTAAGCCTCCTGCAGCTGGAACCAGAATGGAGGCAGCGCAGGAGAGCGGACACTTTTATACACAGAGCCTCCTGGGTGGAGCCAGCAGGCCGGGATTTACTGTATTGACTGTAGTACAGTGGCAGTACCGTAATACATGTAGTGTATAACCAGTGGTGTTTACCACATTTAGTTTATTATAAAATCAGTTTTGCCTCATATTTGAGCGAAGGGGGTCCCCACTCATCCCCACCCCCACTCCCTGGAGTTGTTTGCTCATTTGCTGGGGATGGAGTTCCTGAAGGCACCAACCCCCCTTCCCAGTGCCCATAAGTACAGACTATTTAACCGAGGGATTCACCACAACCTGACCAGATCCTGGTCACACACCAGTGCCAGTCTGGCAGCGGGTACACCGAGACTGAATGATTCCCTCGCCCCACCTACCTGACACCAGGGAATGTAGTAACTCTGAACTGACCGAAGCCACCAGTGTGAGTGCCAGCCGTGGCTACTGGAAACACTCCCACCTTTAAACCACAAGTTGTGTGTTCACCTCCTACTCCAGAAATGGTGCTCAAAAGTAAGGCCCCGGTCAATAGGGTAATAGAGCTTTACAACACAGAAAGGGGGCCTTAATTCCATTGAATTTGCGCCGGCCAAAAACACTGATGTATACTACAATAGGGTAGTGCTGCATTGTTGGGCTAATACTCGAGTTCAGTACTGAGGGGGTGCTGTACTGTTGAAATGAAAAAGATGAAACCCGCTTATTGTCACAAGTAGGCTTCAAATGAAGTTACTGTGTAAAGCCCCTAGTCGACACATTCCGACGCCTGTTCAGAGAGGCTGATACGGGAATTGAACCGTGCTGTTGGCCTGCCTTGGGCTCTACTTTAAAAGCCAGCTATTTAGCCCTGTGCTAAACTAGCCCTTGATACTCCAGTTGGGCTAATACTCCAGTTCCATACTGAGGGAATGTTGCATTGTTGGTTACTACTCAAAGTCAGTACTGAGAGTGTGCTGTATTGTTGGATAATACTCCAGTCCAGTACTGAGAGAGTGCTGTATTGTTGGATAATACTCCAGTTCAGTACTGAGGGAGTGCTGTATTGTTGGATAATACTCCAGTTCAGTACTGAGGGAGTGCTGTATTGTTGGATAATACTCCAGTTCAGTACTGAGGGAGTGCTGCATTGTTGGATAATACTCCAGTTCAGTACTGAGGGAGTGCTGTATTGTCGGGCTAATACTCGAGTTCAGTACTGAGAGAGTGCTGTATTGTTGGATAATACTCCAGTTCAGAACTGAGGGAGTGCTGCATTGTTGGATATTACCCCAGTACTGAGGGAGTGCTGCATTGTTGGATAATACTCCGGTTCAGTACTGAGGGAGTGCTGTATTGTTGGATAATACTCCAGTTCAGTACTGAGGGAGTGCTGCATTGTTGGATAATACTCCAGTTCAGTACTGAGGGAGTGCTGCATTGTTGGGCTAATACTCGAGTTCAGTACTGAGGGAGTGCTGTACTGTTGGGCTAATACTCGAGTTCAGTACCGAGAGAGTTGGGCATTGTTGGATAATACTCGAGTTCAGTACCGAGGGAGTTGGGCATTGTTGGATAATACTCGAGTTCAGTACTGAGGGAGTTTGGCATTGTTGGATAATACTCGAGTTCAGTACCGAGGGAGTGCTCCATTGTTGGATAATACTCGAGTTCAGTACCGAGGGAGTGCTCCATTGTTGGATAATACTCGAGTTCAGTACCGAGGGAGTTGGGCATTGTTGGATAATACTCGAGTTCAGTACCGAGGGAGTGCTCCATTGTTGGATAATACTCGAGTTCAGTACCGAGGGAGTGCTCCATTGTTGGATAATACTCGAGTTCAGTACCGAGGGAGTTGGGCATTGTTGGATAATACTCGAGTTCAGTACCGAGGGAGTGCTCCATTGTTGGATGATACTCGAGTTCAGTACCGAGGGAGTGCTCCATTGTTGGATAATACTCGAGTTCAGTACCGAGGGAGTGCTCCATTGTTGGATAATACTCGAGTTCAGTACCGAGGGAGTGCTCCATTGTTGGATAATACTCGAGTTCAGTACCGAGGGAGTGCTGCATTGTTGTAGGCTGCCCCCTTTTCCACCAAACTCGGGCTTTGTCTGCCGAATATGCTGGGTGTAAAGGACCCCACGAAATCATTTTGAGGGCGAGCAAAGGACCTCTCCCTGGTGCACTGACCAATATTTATTTCTCTCTCAAGGTTGTAAAACCAGATCATCTGCTCATGATCATATTGCTATTTCTGCGAGGTTGTTGCGCGTAAATTGGCGGTCGCGTTCCCTGGTCTGGAACAACTTGGAAAGAAGTCCTCTCTGGGCTGTGAAGCGTTTGGGGCGTCCTGGTGACACGAGAAGCCCAACGTGACTGCAAGTCTATATTTATTTGACTGGCCTTGCAGCGGGAGGGAGCTAGGACCCTGCTTCTCGGTGTGGACCAGCGACATTGGGCCTCTATTTTTGAATGACCTGTTTGCCCATCCTGTGAGTCAGTATTTCAATCTGAAAGGGCAGAGTTCAGCAGAGGAACACGGTGACTGCGGATCAGTAAGGTAAAATGTCAAAGTGCATTCACACCACCACCACCACCACCATCCTGGCCAAACTGATCCGCCAGGGGATAAAATCGGTCCTTTTTTTAAACCAAAAAACAAACTTTTCGCTTATGTCTTTTTTCCTGTCATTTTGACTGTACTTTCCGCAGAGGCTCAGATTGGAAGCTGCTACCTGAGCAACTACTGCCCCTTGACTGGCACACACCGTTCACTGGGAGGAACCGGCTCCAGGAACTAGCTAGGTTGAGTGTTACACTGTTGGGTGGTTTTAGTGTGAGGAGTTAGGGGAAGATGCGGTTGCTGCGAGGCGGGGTGGGAGGGGGTTTGAGCGGTTTAAGTTCGTGGGCTCTATTTCTCCGGAGGTTCAAAATGACAGTCTCAACCATTCAGCCTCAGCCACAAACTGACTGGAGGTTCCCTCAAACAGCTCGAGATAAATTCGAAGTGATTGAATTGGGTGGTGTGTGTGGCGTGGGGGGGTCTAGGGGGCCCCAGCAAAACAAGGATAAAGGACAGTGGATAAAAATACATGGTTTTCATAGATTATTATAGAATTTACAGTGCAGAAGGAGGCCATTCGGCCGATCGAGTCTGCACCGGCTCTTGGAAAGAGCACCCTACCCAAGGTCAACACCTCCACTCCATCCCCATAACTCAGTAAGCCCACCCAACACTAAGGGCAATTTTGGACACTAAGGGCAATTGATCACGGCCAATCCACCTAACCTGCACATCTTTGGACTGTGGGAGGAAACCGGAGCACCCGGAGGAAACCCACCCAGGCACACACTGGGAGGATGTGCAGACTCCGCACAGACAGTGACCCAAGCCAGAATCGAACCTGGGACCCTGGAGCTGTGAAGCAACTGTGCTATCCACAATGCTACCGTGCTGTCCTTTTATAAACTCTCTCATCATAGTTAACTGATATAGAAACTTGTAACATGGAGTTGCTGCTGCACCAAACACAAAATCGCCAATTAATAATAATAATAACCTTTATTAGTGTCACAAGTAGTCTGACATTAACACTGCGATGCTCGGCCACAATAGGATAGAATAGCGCGAGGTGAGGGGAATGGATGCCGAGTGGTAACTGACCCAATCAGAGATGGCAGGTAACTGCTTAAAGGGAGTCTGCATTCTGCCACTGAATAGTGAAGTTCACACTCACACACTCACTCATTCCCACACAAACGCACATTTACACACACACTCACACACACAAACTCACATTTACACACACACAAACTCACATTTACACACACTTACTCACACACACACTCTCACATTCACACACACACACAAACTCTCACATTCACACACACACACTCACGCACACTCACACACACACAAACTCACATTTTCACACACACTCAAACTCACACACACACATACACTCCCACTTACTCACACACTCACACACACATAAACTCACATTTTCACACACACTCAAACTCACACACACACATACACTCCCACTTACTCACACACTCACACACACATAAACTCACACTCACACACACATACACACACACACTCTCACTCACACACACTCATTCACAAATTCTCACACACTCACTCACACTCACACACAGCTCTGGGAGAGTCATTGTTTCTGCAAAGTATCGGGGAGGTAGCGGCTCAGCTACATTAAATCGGTCCGGTGGTCCCAATCTCGATTGGGGGTTGGGGGGGGGGGGGGATGGGGGGGGGGGGCGGGGGGCGCTGGATAAACTCCTCAACTACTCCGAACGACTTCGAATTCCTATTCGTTTATGCAACAAATGCGTTATTCGGGACCACCGAGGTATTCCTGACTTTCTGTCACATCCTGTCAGGTCCTTGCCCAGGATTTTGCTCCAAAGTCGGAAAAGTGGGATTGAAATGAGAAAGAGGGCCGACAACCACCCCCCTACCCCCACCCCCCAGCACACTTAAATAGCCGAACCTTCAGCTAAACTACCTCTCAAGCACCTTGACCCCTTAAAACCAGGAACTACAATGGACCCACGTTGATAGGTGACTAAGAAATAAACACATCCACAAAGTTAGATGTGCATTGGCCATTTTATAAACAGATATCTCTATGCAAATTCAGTATGTTCTACTAAAGCGCGTCTCTATTTTAACATTAGTCGCAGAGGAACGTAAGAAAAACAAAAGTACAAGACATACAAGAGCTATCTAACAAACATAAGGATTACACTAAAGAGCTGTCAGAAATGGGATAGAGTTTGGGCGGAGAGGAAATGGAGGGAACAATTTGCATTTTTAAAAAAAAATCTCAGTCCAGATAGTGTTTCGAGGGGTGGGCTGGGGTGTGGTGAGGAACACCGGCGTCATGTGCACTATCACTGTGGCAGTCCAGGTAAAAAGGACTCCGAGGTTTAATCACATACCTCACCTAATCGTCATCTCACCTGCAAACTTCCAGTCAACCAGACTGTGTACCTTTCACTCATTTGCAGACCTGTGCCCACATAACAAGTGCAATATCCCGCCAACCTACGCCCCAAATTGCACTTTGCTCCTAAGGGCACGAGGTTGTTAATGCCCAGGTCAGATCTGTACAAATCTGTTACTTGTGTCGTTTGAGCTAAGGCGCTGGGCCATTGGCCGTAATGAATTACCGCCAGTTTAAACAAAATAACCGGCGGGAGGAATTTCATTACATGTCTCAATAAGCGACCCAAATATTGGGAAACAGATAGATCTGTACAACCGCCTGCTGGGGGGAAAAAAACCTGGTGGGGGCCCATCCGGGCCGAAGTGGAACTCACTCCAGTTAACGTGAATGAGACGAGGTGAAGTTTCTTCATCAAGACTCAGTCCTGATTACACAGTTAGATTAAACAGATCCCTAAAGCTCTTTCACGTGGGCTTTCTCGGGAGTCTGTCACAGAGCAGGACGTGCCCTATATGATCGAATCACTTCACTTCCTGACTGCCAGCAATATCGCTCCAAACGGGAAAGTGGAAGGAAGATAACCCCCTCCCCCCTCCCCACCCAAATCCGGTAACATTTAGTTCGAGAGAGAGAGAGAGAGAACGATTCTACTGTGATCATGTTGTGAAAGTGGAGTTCTGAAACTTCCATCTACACTGGTGTGTGTGTGGTTCTGTCTCTCTCCAGGGTTAAGACGTCGAGGGCTCCGCATCGATGTCCACATGCACAACGTGATCACATTGAAAGCCCCCCTCCATCCCTCCGTGCGCACACCAGGATTGTTCTCCTCCGCCCCTGATCAATGCTGAAGCTGTCTCGCCGGGCTGCCCTCCTCAAACACAGCAGCTGACTTTGGAGCTGTCCACAACTGGATTTTTATACCTCCGCCCCCCCCCCCCCCCCCCCCCGCTCCCTCCCACCCCCACCGAGCAAAGGGCGAAGAAGGGACAACAGCAACAACAGAAAAGAAAGTGGTGGGGGGGGGATCCTCCTGATCGGCACTGGAAGCTGCCGGGCAGTTTCCTGGGTGTTGCGGAACCAGCTCTTTCAAGACTCGACGATCCCCATGTACTGGAAAAGTGAAACTCTGGCTCCTCTGTCAGAGAGGAACAAGGTTTTATCTGAAGCAATCCCAGCCGAAAAGGTAAAACACTTTCGCTTTTACAGGGGAGCGGGAGAGAGAGAGAAATGTTTGGACAGACGCGTCTGCAAGTTTATTGAGAGTTTTTAAACTAACTTTCTGTCCGGCCCCGCGTTTTACATTTCGGAAAGCAACCGGTTATATGGAACCTGCATCAGAAGTCGTTGAAATTAGGGCAAAGTGTGTGTCCATTTCTCCTGCAGAATATTGCAGGATTTCGCATGGAGGATTTCGATATATTAAAGGCGAACTGGAAAATGAACATAAGGCTCTGCAAACATAAGGGTTAAGGGTATGGGAGGGTTATAACAAATGTGGTGTAGCAATGCCAGTGAGGAATGGGGGGTTAAAGACACGGCGGAACTATGTTGTGGGCCGATACATTTCAAACCAACCGCCTCAGTTGCAATAATGCAACTGAAAGTTTGAAAAGTATATTCAAACGAGTCTATATTGCTTCGAAGCGCATTGGAAACAAAACGGATTGTAAAAATGCATGATGCAATGTCAAGATAAATTGTGTGTGCCAAAAAAGTGAGAGGAAAGAAAAAACGCTCTCAGATACAACTGCACTCCCAGACCTCGTGTAAGTTGTAACGTCTCACTCAAATGCAACTGATAATCGAAAACCCTGCTTTGTCTGCATCGGATTCAGCACCATAGATCCAAAAAGAAATTACTACCTTCCTTCCCAGCATCAGCTGGTTAAAAAGGGAAGCATTTGCAATTGTGAGTCTCGATCTGAAATTGAGGGGGGGGGGGGGGGGGGGGGGAGGGGTCTTCTGAATACAAAAAAAACCCTTTCAAGCTGACCACTTCACACTCTCATCCCCTAGTCGTTCGTTCACAAATATTAGATGTTTAATTACTGCCATTTAGGAAATCAAATTTTCAATTCTGTGGTGCCCGGATGCTTTATTGATTGACAGCTTTAATTGACACCCTGGTTAGCACTTATCTTCCGGATTTCATCCACTTTCTAATTGCAGGTACTTTATTTCTCTGCCTTGGATTGCACAGAAAGTGAGCGATTACTTCAAGAGCCTAGGGTTAAGTGGACAAAAGATCGAATCAAAATTAAAATTGCTTCATTAAATGCCGTATTGTTGCATAGATTTAAATGCCCACTAGAAAAAAATATTATTTATTATTTTAGGCTCATATATATATATATAAACGTCCAGTTCTTCCTTTTAAAACACCTTTATAAGACCTGCTGCAGCAAGCATTGCATTGACGTTTCTGCTTGAAATTTCTCTTAAAGGTAATGTCACAGGACAGTCAGCATAAACAAGGCTCATCGCGCTGTGTGGAAACCCAAATCTCTCACATCATGGTAAGTATGAGAATATTTGAGATGAAGATGATTAGTCAGGACTTGTTCCATTCGCTCCCAGGCTGGCGACGCAGCTACGGGTTTGATTATTTTTTTGTTTGGTTTTTCGGTGCGGATCCTAAATTTATTTGGAGTTACAGGATCCTACTTATGTTGTTCGCCTCGATCTCAGAGATTAAACGGCTTTTACCAGCCGCCACTGGTCAAACAATCAAAGTTTGCAAACAAGAAACAAAAAAAATCATGGCGAATAATAGACAACGTGGGCGGCGTGATGTTTATTTTTTTTGTGTGTTATCGTTTATTCCATACATTCAATATATTTGAGCCGCTTGTAAATGGGGGGGGGGGTATTTTAATGCTTCTTCTTAATCCAAATGGGTTCTTCAAGGTGTATGAAATCGACATTTTCAAGATCAGCCGAAATTTACCTGAAAATCGGTGTCATTTAAAAATAATCCAGTGGATTCTAGCCCTCCTTAGTGCGTGCTAGATTTTAGAGGGTAAAGAGGTACAAATGTGGGTGGTAATTATTAACTGTTAGAGCGCTCCATCTATGTGGCTGTAGATTACAGAAGCCAACAATATATTTGTATTTTTTTTAAATGACAGGGAGCAAAGCATGTATAAGTCAACGTAGCTGTCACCATGAAGTGCACAGTGTTGCCTAAACTCAGAATATTTAGATCCTTTGTAACAACCCGTGTCAAAGAATCCCCTTCGAACTCCCCAAATCTAAAGAAAACTGATCACCCCCGCCTGGGACATTACTTGAGATGCATAATCTGGTGGAGTTTTTTTGAAAGAGAAATCACCAGATTAAAACCTTCTCATCGCTGGGTATTTGTGGTGGATATTGCCCCATGTTAAGTGGAACATGTGTGGGTAACATTTGAGCGGGTCGGTAGAAAGGGCAGCCGGTGTAGCGGGGGCGGGGGGGGGGGGGGCGTGTGTTTGGTTTCTGGAAAGGTGAAGTGGAGACAGACCCGGTGCTACACGCCGACCAAGCCGATTTATTGAGAGAAAAATACATCCCTTCTGAATCAGACCACCATTTTCCATCGAGGGTGAAGAAAATCCAAACTCGATCATCCATATATTTATTTTGATGGGCGCGGTGTTAAATGTTACTATCGATTCGGGTGGGAGTTAGTCAATAAGAGCCGACATTGTACACAAACAATATCAAGCCTTGTTTAGAGGGGTGTGCAGCTGCTGGAGTTTGCAGTACTTGGACAATAATCTGACTGGAAACCGGCACATCACCTGCATTCCTCAAGTAAACTTTAATTCTAAACGTGAGAAGTTAGTTTCGTAGATTTCTTTGTTTTTCATGCAATCTAGTCTCACATGTGTCCTAATTTTAGAGCTAACGCTGACAGCAAATTCTTAATGGCAACACACACTGATAATTTTACAAATTAAGAAAATTAAAGTGGGGGGGGGGGGGTTGTTCCAAACTGGCCAAAGGGACTCTAGAGTGGATATAAATACTTTTCATAGATATGCAGTTGGATTGAATGAATTCATTGTGCCCTGTTCCACAGTCTCACTCTGATGGGGACACGTTGGGATCTAACGTGGAGAAGGATGACATTCGATCTTCCCCTAGTCCTCCATCCACTCCCTCGATTTCATCTCCGCCTTCGTCCGCTTACTCCATCGCCTCTGCCGACAAGAACATCTGTGCCAGCTGTGGCTTAGAAATTCTAGACAAATACCTGCTAAAGGTGAGTATTCTTAACCAGAGGTCACAGGGAGAGAGCAGCGCCAGAATAACAGGGGCCTCGGTATCGATTAGTCAGATCGACTGAATTCAAATAACGCGCGCTCATTCAGTGAATGCAGTCTTCAACCTCACTCGAATTTAGCAAAGTCGAGAAAGCGGTGGGTGCAAAGAGGGGCTTGGAAGTGTTGATTTCCTCTCACAGGCCTGACTAATGAAAACTGGTCTGGCTGATACAGATGGCTCCCTGCTTCAGTCCCGATTTAATGGCGACATGTTCTACAGATTCAGGAAAAACACAATGTCGGTGTTTTGAGTCTCCCTCGCACAATGCGCCAAGCCCTCCCTGGACCTGACACATGCAATGCTGTGGCATATCGATGCACTGGTTCATTCAAACGTATAAATGGATACAGTGAGGGCCCGTAACGCCATTCCCAAAGTCTGAAATACAACATTAAAACGAGGTATCAGAGCACCATGTTTCAAGGAATCAAAATAACATAGAAAAGGCCGCTGCATAAACTGTTAGTGAACAGCACATCCAGATGAAAATTCTGATGGAAAACTCCCAGGGACCCTTATGTTGTTATTGGAGGTGTTCCTTGCGTAAATCGAGGTTTATGGAAAATAAGCCGGGCCTGGTTACTAATGGACAGGAATTACAAAATACCCCAGAAAGTGTGGAATGTTAGTTGTGGTTTATTAACTCTCTGTAGGTGGCAATGATGATCAGGATTAGTGACAGAACTTTTTATTTTAACAGAAATATTGACCGAATCGAGAAACGATTTTATAGAATGATTATTCTTAGTACATGAACTCGAGCTAAAGGGAGGAGCTCGCTAGATGTAAGCTGCACATTGCAGTTCTATCCGTTGGTGCACACACTCTGACATGTCTGTAATGTTGCCAAATGTGATTCCAGCCGGACTGTTGAGGGAAATGCGACACTGATTCACTCAAAAGGGAACCATTCCCATTCCCAAACCACGACCCGCTGATTTATTAGCTGGATTTCTGCAGCTCCGCGTATTTAATGAATGATTGTGCACAGTCACCGTCCATTGATAAGCCGAGTGTTACTCGCAACGTTGAAAACTGGAGTTTACTGTTTAAACTTTAAATTACTTCCACTGCAAAGTTTTGTCGAAAGTACTGCTTTCGACCTTTCGAGGCAGGATGAGGGTGGATGAGGGGGGATAGAATGATGATTTAATGTCAAAACCATCAAACACTGCCCAGTTGAGTTCCTTTTAGAACAAATTGGACGGGATGCAGGACACGAATATCCACCTTTGCTTTGCATGAAACTCTGGCAGAATTTTCACATTTTTGCTAATGCATTTGACAAAACCACATGAATCTACTTTACGTGTGTAACCTTCAACCTCACTATTTTCATCAACTTGACCCAGTGTTTCGCAGACAGGGATATATCCACGGAAGCCGTCTGACTCGCGGACCGGCAGTAAAAGGTTACAGGAGCAACATTTGGTGTTCAAATAATTAAACCTTCATCCTTCGATCTTTAGGGCCTAATGAAATATTTCTTACACGCCTGGGGTGGGAACATAACGGCACAGTATTTATCCATTATCTGTTACAAGTCAGATCGTTTGCGTCATATTTAATATATAAATATAACATTAGGAGCAAAATAAAGCCGAATATTTGCAATGCATGCCACAGATCCACGATGCTGAATGAGAAATTCTCAACTCAATTGGATACATGATACATCTAAAAGTCAGAAAGTGATGCCCGCATTTAACATCTCGGGGTGTACTTGAGAAGAAACAGAACACTTCTTTCCACCTACATTTCTGGTTGATTTTTCCCGGCTTCTCAGGCAAAATGCACAAGTCTTATCGGAAATAAATTCTAAACAGGTCAATCAGGAATTTGGCCTCAGTGTAACACTTATTGCACATTCGATGTGTGCAGGTTAAGTGATTGAAGTGCTCAATGTGACCCTGTGTCAGTTGATGGATTTCTGTGAATTGTATTGCAGGTGAATAATCTGATCTGGCACGTTCGTTGTTTGGCTTGTTCGGTTTGCAGGACCTCCCTACGCAGACATACCAGCTGCTACATTAAAAACAAGGAAATTTTCTGCAAAGTGGATTATTTCAGGTAAGGACCTACTACGTTCCCTTGGGAATCTAGATGGTTGTTTTAGTTCCCGTTTGGCGACGGCTCTTAAAGTGCGTCAACTGGTTTAAAAAAAACCAAAATCAAATAAAAAACACAGCAAAGTGCGCGCTTGGAGAGGGCAGAAATAAATCTTTGGAGACTGTGCCTTAATGTTTCACAATCAAATTTGAAGCGTTTTAAAACATAGTCATTTATTTGAGTTGTAGGATGGTTATTACACCCAATTGTCATCAGTACAAGTTGCATTTTTAAAATATTGTCAGTATGTATTTACACAGTGTGTATGTTGGTGGGTGTTTGTGTGTCGTTGTCTGTATGGATTTGGTGCCTGTGGGAATTTGATTTCTCTATGTGTGTCTGTATGGATATGGGTGTCTGTGAATCTGTGCGGATTTGGGTGGGTGTGTGTCTGTATGGATTTGGTGTTTGTTTGTGTATGTATGTCTGTGTCTGTGGATTTGGGTGTGTGTGAGACTGTGTGTGTGTGTGTGTGTGTGTGTATAAATGTGGTGTTTGTGTGTGTCTCTGTATGGATGTGGTGTTTGTGTGTGTCTGTGTGTTGGTGTCTGTGATGTCTGTATGTTTGTGTCTGTGTGTGTCTGTGTGTCGGTGTCTGTGTTGTCTGTATGTTTGTGTCTGTGTGTGTGTCTGTGTGGATCTGTGTGTGTGTGTCTCTGTATGAATTTGATGTTTGTATCTGTGTGTGTGTCTGTATGGGTTTGGTTTGTGTGTCTGTGTGAATTTGGGTGTCTGTGTGGATTTGGGGGTCTGTGTGGATTTGGGTGTCTGTGTGGATTTGGGTGTCTGTGTAGATTTGGGTGTCTGTGTGGATCTGGGTGTCTGTGTGGATCTGGCTTTCTGTGTAGATTTGGGTGTCTGTGTGGATTTGGGGGTCTGTGTGGATTTGGGTGACTGTGTGGATTTGGGTGTCTGTGTGGATTTGGGTGTCTGTGTGGATTTGGGGGCCTGTGTGGATTTGGGGGTCTGTGTGGATTTGGGTGACTGTGTGGATTTGGGTGACTGTGTGGATTTGGGTGTCTGTGTGGATTTGGGTGTCTGTGTGGATTTGGGTGACTGTGTGGATGTGGGTGTCTGTGTGGATTCGGGTGTCTGTGTGGATTCGGGTGTCTGTGTGGATTTGGGTGACTGTGTGGATTTGGGTGACTGTGTGGATTTGGGTGTCTGTGTGGATTTGGGTGTCTGTGTGGATTTGGGTGTCTGTGTGGATTTGGGTGTCTGTGTGGATTTGGGTGTCTGTGTGGGTTTGGGGGTCTGTGTGGATTTGGGTGACTGTGTGGATTTGGGTGTCTGTGTGGATTTGGGTGTCTGTGTGGATCTGGGTGTCTGTGTGGATCTGGGTGTCTGTGTGGATTTGGGTGTCTGTGTGGATGTGGGTGTCTGTGTGGATTTGGGAGTCTGTGTGGATCTGGGTGTCTGTGTGGATTTGGGTGTCTGTGTGGATTTGGGGGTCTGTGTGGATTTGGGTGACTGTGTAGATTTGGGTGTCTGTGGATTTGGGTGACTGTGTGGATTTGGGTGTCTGTGTGGATTTGGGTGTCTGTGTGGATTTGGGTGTCTGTGTGGATTTGGGTGTCTGTATGGATTTGGGTGACTGTGTAGATTTGGGTGTCTGTGGATTTGGGTGACTGTGTGGATTTGGGTGTCTGTGTGGATTTGGGTGTCTGTCTGGATTTGGGTGTCTGTGTGGATTTGGGTGTCTGTGTGGATTTGTGTGTCTGTGTGGATGTGGGTGTCTGTGTGGATTTGGGTGTCTGTGTGGATCTGGTGTCTGTGTGGATTTGGGTGACTGTGTGGATTTGGGTGTCTGTGTGGATTTGGGTGACTGTGTGGATTTGGGTGTCTGTGTGGATTTGGGGGTCTGTGTGAATTTGGGTGACTGTGTGGATTTGGGTGTCTGTGTGGATTTGGGTGTCTGTGTGGATTTGGGGGTCTGTGTGGATTTGGGTGTCTGTGTGGATTTGGGTGACTGTGTGGATTTGGGTGACTGTGTGGATTTGGGTGTCTGTGTGGATTTGGGTGTCTGTGTGGATTTGTGTGTCTGTGTGGATCTGGGTGTCTGTGTGGATTTGGGTGTCTGTGTGGATTTGGGTGACTGTGTGGATCTGGGTGTCTGTGTGGATCTGGGTGTCTGTGTGGATCTGGGTGTCTGTGTGGATCTGGGTGACTGTGTGGATTTGGGTGACTGTGTGGATGTGGGTGTCTGTGTGGATTTGGGTGTCTGTGTGGATCTGGGTGACTGTGTGGATTTGGGTGACTGTGTGGATTTGGGTGTCTGTGTGGATTTGGGTGACTGTGTGGATTTGGGTGTCTGTGTGGATTTGGGGGTCTGTGTGGATTTGGGTGACTGTGTGGATTTGGGTGTCTGTGTGGATTTGGGTGTCTGTGTGGATTTGGGTGTCTGTGTGGATTTGGGTGACTGTGTGGATTTGGGTGACTGTATGGATTTGGGTGTCTGTGTGGATTTGGGTGTCTGTGTGGATTTGGGTGTCTGTGTGGATTTGGGTAGTCTGTGTGGATTTGGGTGTCTGTGTGGATTTGGGGGTCTGTGTGGATTTGGGTGACTGTGTGGATTTGGGTGTCTGTGTGGATTTGGGTGTCTGTGTGGATTTGGGTGACTGTGTGGATTTGGGTGACTGTATGGATTTGGGTGTCTGTGTGGATTTGGGTGTCTGTGTGGATGTGGGTGTCTGTGTGGATGTGGGTGTCTGTGTGGATTTGGGTGACTGTGTGGATTTGGGTGGATGTGGGTGTCTGTGTGGATTTGGGTGTCTGTGTGGATTTGGGTGTCTGTGTGGATTTGGGTGTCTGTGTGGATTCGGGTGTCTGTGTGGATTCGGGTGTCTGTGTGGATGTGGGTGTCTGTGTGGATTTGGGGGTCTGTGTAGATTTGGGTGTCTGTGTGGATATGGGAGTCTGTGTGGATTTGGGTGGATGTGGGTGTCTGTGTGGATTTGGCTGACTGTGTGGATTTGGCTGACTGTGTGGATTTGGGTGTCTGTGTGGATTTGGGGGTCTGTGTGGATTTGGGGGTCTGTGTGGATTTGGGTGTCTGTGTGGATTTGGGGGTCTGTGTGGATGTGGGTGTCTGTGTGGATTTGGGGGTCTGTGTGGATTTGGGTGTCTGTGTGGATTTGGGTGTCTGTGTGGATTTGGGGGTCTGTGTGGATTTGGGGGTCTGTGTGGATTTGGGTGTCTGTGTGGATTTGGGGGTCTGTGTGGATTTGGGTGTCTGTGTGGATTTGGGTGTCTGTGTGGATTTGGGTGGATGTGGGTGTCTGTGTGGATTTGGGGGTCTGTGTGGATTTGGGTGTCTGTGTGGATTTGGGGGTCTGTGTGGATTTGGGGGTCTGTGTAGATTTGGGTGTCTGTGTGGATTTGGGTGTCTGTGTGGATTTGGATGTCTGTGTGGATTTGGGGGTCTGTGTAGATTTGGGTGTCTGTGTGGATTTGGGTGTCTGTGTGGATTTGGGTGTCTGTGTGGATTTGGGTGTCTGTGTGGATTTGGGTGTCTGTGTGGATTTGGGTGTCTGTGTGGATTTCTGTGTCTGTGTGGATTTGGGTGTCTGTGTGGATTTGGGTGTCTGTGTGGATTTGGGAGTCTGTGTGGATTTGGGTGTCTGTGTGGATTTGGGTGTCTGTGTGGATTTGGGGGTCTGTGTGGTTTCGGGTGTCTGTGTGGATTTGGGTGACTGTGTGGATTTGGGGGTCTGTGTGGATTTGGGTGTCTGTGTGGATTTGGGTGTCTGTGTGGATTTGGGTGGATGCGGGTGTCTGTGTGGATTTGGGGGTCTGTGTGGATTTGGGTGTCTGTGGATTTGGGTGTCTGTGGATTTGGGTGTCTGTGTGGATTTGGGTGACTGTGTGGATTTGGGGGTCTGTGTAGATTTAGGGGTCTGGGTGGATTTGGGTGTCTGTGGATTTGGGTGACTGTGTGGATTTGGGTGACTGTATGGATTTGGGTGTCTGTGTGGATTTGGGTGTCTGTGTGGATGTGGGTGTCTGTGTGGATGTGGGTGTCTGTGTGGATTTGGGTGACTGTGTGGATTTGGGTGGATGTGGGTGTCTGTGTGGATTTGGGTGTCTGTGTGGATTTGGGTGTCTGTGTGGATTTGGGTGTCTGTGTGGATTCGGGTGTCTGTGTGGATTTGGGTGGATGTGGGTGTCTGTGTGGATTTGGGTGTCTGTGTGGATTCGGGTGTCTGTGTGGATGTGGGTGTCTGTGTGGATTTGGGGGTCTGTGTAGATTTGGGTGTCTGTGTGGATATGGGAGTCTGTGTGGATTTGGGTGGATGTGGGTGTCTGTGTGGATTTGGCTGACTGTGTGGATTTGGGTGTCTGTGTGGATTTGGGGGTCTGTGTGGATTTGGGGGTCTGTGTGGATTTGGGTGTCTGTGTGGATTTGGGGGTCTGTGTGGATGTGGGTGTCTGTGTGGATTTGGGGGTCTGTGTGGATTTGGGTGTCTGTGTGGATTTGGGTGTCTGTGTGGATTTGGGTGTCTGTGTGGATTTGGGGGTCTGTGTGGATTTGGGGGTCTGTGTGGATTTGGGGGTCTGTGTGGATTTGGGTGTCTGTGTGGATTTGGGGGTCTGTGTGGATTTGGGTGTCTGTGTGGATTTGGGTGTCGGTGTGGATTTGGGTGGATGTGGGTGTCTGTGTGGATTTGGGGGTCTGTGTGGATTTGGGTGTCTGTGTGGATTTGGGGGTCTGTGTGGATTTGGGGGTCTGTGTAGATTTGGGTGTCTGTGTGGATTTGGGTGTCTGTGTGGATTTGGATGTCTGTGTGGATTTGGGGGTCTGTGTAGATTTGGGTGTCTGTGTGGATTTGGGTGTCTGTGTGGATTTGGGTGTCTGTGTGGATTTGGGTGTCTGTGTGGATTTGGGTGTCTGTGTGGATTTGGGTGTCTGTGTGGATTTCTGTGTCTGTGTGGATTTGGGTGTCTGTGTGGATTTGGGTGTCTGTGTGGATTTGGGAGTCTGTGTGGATTTGGGTGTCTGTGTGGATTTGGGTGTCTGTGTGGATTTGGGTGTCTGTGTGGATTTGGGTGTCTGTGTGGATTTGGGTGGATGCGGGTGTCTGTGTGGATTTGGGGGTCTGTGTGGATTTGGGTGTCTGTGTGGATTTGGGGGTCTGTGTGGATTTGGGGGTCTGTGTAGATTTGGGTGTCTGTGTGGATTTGGGTGTCTGTGTGGATTTGGGGGTCTGTGTGGATTTGGGTGTCTGTGGATTTGGGTGTCTGTGGATTTGGGTGTCTGTGTGGATTTGGGTGACTGTGTGGATTTGGGGGTCTGTGTGGATTTAGGGGTCTGGGTGGATTTGGGTGTCTGTGGATTTGGGTGACTGTGTGGATTTGGGGGTCTGTGTGGATTTGGGTGTCTGTGTGGATTTGGGTGTCTGTGTGGATTTGGGGGTCTGTGTGGATTTGGGGGTCTGTGTGGATTTGGGCGTCTGTGTGGATGTGGGTGTCTGTGTGGACGTGTGTGACGGTGTCTGTGTAAGATTTTGAACAGGTCCTTTCAATACATCACTAAAGTCAGGTCGCATGGGTCAGGTAAAGGTGACACCAATCTGTTCTTTACAACTGAAATCGTGTGGATTTGAAAGTTGAGAGAACGTTTGAAAGCTGCAACCATCAGATCAAAAAATATCTTGGGTCTCATCTGAAAACAGTGTCCACGGTAAAACTCGTGTGTATTGGGCTACAGTACCGAATCCATCCTGCCGAACAACTTGTATTCACGTTTTATTTTCCACTCGTTCTGAGACAGCTTTTATTTTTAGCTTCTTGGCATTCATCTAATGTTTTGTTCATTAAATTCCGCTTTCTTTCACATAACTGCGCGACTCATTTGGACAATTAGGTGAAAATAATCCCCAGTCCTTCCATGATGTGCAATATAGGTAATGTCATTATTAGAGAGGAACAGAAACCCCTTTGTGTGCGCGCTCTGCGGGGCCGGCACGGGAATTGTGTGCCACATTGAAACATTTCACAAGGTCACAAATTTCCATTTTTTTCTCAGAACTGGGAAATTATACTGCTCCCTTTTATTCATCAACTTGTCAATTTAAGTTCCCTTTTGTAATTTAAATTCCCAACCAGTCACCTCTCCCATTGCGAGTATTTGGAGTGAATGCGGATTGCCAGTGCTGGATTGCACGCAGTTGCCCTTACCGCTTTGGAATATTTGTGGGTGTCTTGTATCTTCAATACACATTTCAAACATAACTGCAAACTCATAAAATCTTGATCTTGCTCAGTCTGGGCACGGAAGAATAATCTTATTTCAAGTTGTAAGTATTCTGCACCCGGGTGTGTAGGATTTTCAGAGCTTTTTTCGTACAAGTATTGATTTGATCTTTTCGATTGAATCCAGTGTGATATTGAACCCTGTGTGATATTGATTGACAGTAAGGCTGCGGTCCCATCCGCCTTGGGGGGAGGGGGGATCTGGTCACGTGTCGAGGACCTGGTCACGTGGGGAAGGATCTGGTCACGCCGGGTCTGGTCATTGAGGGGGGTGGGGTGGGTCTGGTCACTGAGGGTTCTGGTCATGGGGAATATATGTGGTCACTGGGAGGTGGTCTGGTCACTGGGAGGGGGTCTGGTGACTGGGAGGATCTGGTCAAGAAGGGTCTGGTCACTGGGGGTGGATCTGGTCACTGGGGAGATCTGGTCAAGGGGCTCTGGTCACTTGAGTTGTGGATCTGGCCACTTGGGGGGGGGGGGTCGACTGGTCACAGGGGTTGGATCTGATCACTAGGGAGTGATCTGGTAACTGGGGGGGGGGGTAGTCGCTGGGGAATCTAGTCACTGGGGAGGGATCTGGTCACTGGGGAGGGATCTGATCACGGGGGGTGTTGGATTGTTGCAACACTGTTAATATTCATCTCAGGGGCGAAGACACGGATGAATCATTTGCAGAAATTTTGATGAGAAATAGGTTTCCCCTTATTTTGCTGCTAGGGGATGTATACACTTACAAAATTCACTTCTGTCGGTCCGCCAGGGACTACCCGGATGACACCGTAACTAGGTTGTTTGGATCCGCGTCTAAGTTTATTGCAACTAGTTGTGATTGTCCGGCGCGAAGTATCACTATTCCACATGTGTTTATATGATTTGAACACGCTGGAATTTACAGCGGGGTAAACTTGTGCATGTCTAGGTTTTCGCATTACAAATATACTGACAATTTAACCAGTAAAAATAATATTTTCGCATCATCTTTATTTTATCCCTTCTAAAACTTGCCGCGAATCTTTTATCCTGACTCTGTGCTCGATTAAATGGACAACGTTTGTGTTTTGAGCAAGTATGTTTTACAAATATACCACGACATAGGACCCGCGGTGGCAGCCTGATAAAGTCATTCTCTTAAAATTTCAAACACAGTTGGACTTATCGGAGTGATTATATTCAAATAACGCTTCCGCTGTGAACCAAAAATAGTCACTATGCCCCTAAAGTCTAAATCTCACCCATTAGGTATGCGTGTTTATGTACGTGTGCGTATTTGTGTATATGTGTTTGTGCAAAATGTGTGTTAAAATGTGTATATGTGTGTGTGTGGGGGGGGGGGGGGGCGGGTAAAAATGTGCGTATGTTTATATATGTGTGTGTCTGGGGGTAAAAATGTGTGCATAGGTATATTTGTATATGTGTGTATGTGTGTGTGTGGGGGGGTTAAAGATGCGTGTTTGTATATGTGTGTGTATATGTGTATATATACGTGTCTGTGGGTATAGATGTGTATATATGTGTGTGTGTATATATGTGTGTACATGTGTGTGGGTAAAGATGTGTATATATGTGTGTGTGTATATATGTGTGTGTGTATATGTGTGTGTGCGGGGGTAAAGATGTGTATACATGTGTGTGTATATGTGTGTGTGCGGGGGTAACGATGTGTATATATGTGTGTGTATATATATGTGTGTGTGTATATGTGTGTATATGTGTGCAGGGGTAAAGATGTGTATATATGTGTGTGTGTGTGTATATGTGTGTGTGTGTATATGTGTGTGTGTATATGTGTGCGTGTGTGTATATGTGTGTGTGTATATGTGTGTGTGGGTAAAGATGTGTATATATATATATGTGTGTGTGTGTGGGTAAAGATGTGTATATATGTGTGTGTGTATATATGTGTGTGGGTAAAGATATGTGTGTTTGTATATGTGTGTGTGGGTAAAGATGTGTATATATGTGTGGGTAAAGATGTGTATATATGTGTGGGTAAAGATATGTGTGTGTGTGGGTAAAGATGTGTATATATGTGTGTGTATATGTGTGTGGGGGTAAAGATGTGTATATATATGTGTGTGTATATAATCGTCAAATTTAGGTCTTTTAATTTACTTCTTGCTGTCCATTCTGCTAAGGAATTAAATCTTACGCATTCATTTTTTTTTTCATTTGTTTAAGTTGAATTGTTCATATTCACAAGCAAGGTGTCCTGAAGCAGCAACATTCAAGGTGCAGATATAGAATTTCATGCCTTGGGAACAATGGGTTTTGGTAGAACTTTAAACAGATTTTAAAAGGATTTTAAAAGGTTTGAAAACCTATTTTACGTTTTATCGCACGTCTGTAATGAACCAACCGTCAAATTGTTTTTTTAAATTAAAATACTGGCCTCTAACCGAGCATTTTGATCGGTTATGTAGACGATTGGACCATCAGAGCGGAATAAAATTAATAATTTCCAGGCAGGAACAATTTATCACATCAAAGTATATCCGATTAAAATAGGGCTCGTTTACAACGGTATTCTTTTTTTAAAAAGTGATACAAGTAGAAGTATAGGTTAGAACAACTTTGTATAATTCAGGATTCTTCTTGAAGCGAATTGACGTTTCCCACAAGCCTAGTGTGTGTGTGTGTGTGTGTGTGTGGAGACAGAGTAGAGAATAAACTTTCACCTTCTGGATCTTCCCGCTCCTTAAAGAGGTAGTTTGCAAAAACAAATGCCACCAATGTAGGTGTTGACATTTGACATGCTCGCCATCCGATCGGAGACTCTAAGCTGGGAATAATTGAAAACAGTGCAATAAATTGCCGAGGGTGATGGTAATTATGTGCTTCAGCGCCACATTTAACATCTGGGCGCGCAAATAACCATGTCTGAGTAACCCTTGGTCGTGAAGAAATATGAATATTTTTCCATCTGTAGCAGCAAGATCATTTGAATTGTTTTCTGACTTTCCATAACACAGACGGTGGGTGGGGGGGGAGGAGGAAGGGGTCAGGGTGATATTGCCGCTGCTTCAACACCCCCGCCCCCCCCCCCTTTACTGGTCTCATCAGATCACAGTTTCAAAACCCTCCCCCCTCTAAAATAAGTGTGCCTTTAGCAGGAGTTATGAGGATTTGCGCAGTGCACAGATAGCAGTCCATGAAGATTTATCAAATACATTAGAGTTAGGAGCCAGTGATAACCTCGATTCTACAGTGATCTCAATGTGACTGTACATTTCATCCAATCGCTGTCCGGGACAGCCAGCTCTTCTTTTTTTTAAATGTCTTTTTAAATCCCATCCTTAAAGTCACAAAGCCAACACGCAGAGTGGACAGTGCTAGCCCCTTAATCCACCTCTCTGGAAATCAGTTCAAATTCAAATTGACTCCAATTCATGGTCTCCAGAAGAGAGACACACACAAGATCCTAGCTGACAAGAAAAGGCGTTACACCACATCTTGGGCCGACAATCTATTGTAATTAAAGTAACCAATAAACAGGGTTAGAAACATTACCGGCAATGAACGGGAACAACTGTTTAAGATTGAAATGATTGTCAAAAGGTTACTGAAGGAATATAAATTAAGATTTCTTTTAAAATGGGTGTAAATAGTTAAATTTACAACAACTACACTTCAAACAGCATTTCGTATGCGATAAAGCGACCCTGAAGTCGTGAGAGGGGTTATATAAATGCAAGTTCACAACCAAAAACTTTCTAGCTTTTTAAAAAATCAACAATTGGGAGGAAGGAGGTAACCCCCCCCCCCCCCCTTGCACAGTCTGGTGTAACTATCAACTCAAATATAAGGGGGACATCATCCGTCGGCTGGTTGTATTAATATTCCCGTTGTGTGTGTTTTGTGTGTGAATTCGTGGGTGCAATGACACTGTCTGTGTGAACGGACTTTCTGGCGGGCCCGCGGAGTATTGAGGATGGATGTTGCACTCGGCTGCGCCATGGCTAAGATTGCACGGCGGTACCATCCCGGACATCGCCCCCTCCTCCCTTTCCCTCCCCTCTCCTCCCTTTCCCTCCCCTCTTCTCACCACATTTCATCCATAACCTCTCACACTCCGGGTTTAGGGTTTAAATGTGGAACAGATCGCAGGGGACAGAACCGAGAGCGATCAAATACAGCAGGGGCTATACCAGTCAGCTGAACTCCCACGGTTGCAGTAACGTTATCACCTCCCCTCCCAGGCAGGGTTATTTTAAACAAATGCCGCTTTTATTTCGGGGGAAACAAACTTGCCCCCAGAGCCATGGAGTCAGGCGAGTTCGCCTCGCCAGAGGCAAAACCGCTTTTTTAAAAACGATTGCAAATAATTACAGCCCATAATGTGCAAGGTTGCTATTCAGTTATTCACTGTATCTTGATCTAAGTAGAACATTTCGATGTGATTGGCACATTCTGAATCCTCTCGTTCCTATTAATTTAAACAACATTGTCAATGATGCTATTTCTCCCTGGGTTTTTTTTGTATCAAAAATTGTGTAGCATGTTTAAACAGAGCCGCGTGCTCCAGGAACTCTAGCACGAGTCAATAACTGTTCCCTTAGCAACCACCCTGGCACCAAAGAACTAAAGCATCCAATTAAAATGGTTACTGCAATTACACAATTAACGATTTCATGTCATTACATCACTAGGTGCCACTTAGTAAATCCACCTTTCTCACTTGCTTTTTTTAATGTAATTCCGCGCTGTTCGTAGTGGAAGCGGGAAACACGTCGGGAATCCATTGAACGATTATTCTGCAGCCCATGCGAGCTGCCGTGTGTGCTGCCTTTAGTGGGGATGGCGAAATACCAGCAAGAGGAGATTTCTGCTGGCCAGGCCTGTCCTCACCTTGCAGGGAGGGAGGGGGCACACTTGCAGCTGAAAACAGAAAGTGGACAAGTAGGAAATATTCAGCGGCTCAGCACCTGTAGGGAGAGAGGCAGCTGATTTCGTTGGGCTCGTGTAAAGGAAACCAAGACATTACCGTTGAGCCCGGTGTTCTTAGTCTAGGGGAATGTAATTTTTTTTTAATTCAGAGGGCAAACGAGCGACAAAGCTGAAAGCAGCGCATGGTGTTGTGATGCGTCATAAGGTCGAACATCCAACGTTTAGGCTGAACAAGTAGAACATAAACTATAAAGGAATTGAATGCAAAGATTGCATTATGCCAATAAAACGAAACATAATCTGACGGACCTGCTTTGGCCCGGAGTAAATACTTTTTAAAGTGATGCTAACTAGAGATGTTATAAGCTACCCAGGGAACCTAGTTTATAATATCACATGTTGACTTGTGCCCACAGTAGTAATCTGTTGTGTGAGCATTGCCTGGACCATTTCAAGTTCCACGGTGGCTTTGAAGTGAAGAGTTTGAGTTTCACAGTGCGGAAAGGGCACAGGGGAGGTTAGAAACAGTGCCAGTTGTGATAATCTATTAACAACCAAGTCCATAACCTGTCCACGATCCCTGCAGCAAGTACCGAAGTTGAAAGTTGTTTTTCTTCTGTTATAAATAAATGTATATATTTTTAGAAGTACACTGTCTACAAGGTACAAGGTCAGGAGTGTGATGGAATACTCTCCACTTGCCTGGATGAGTGCAGCTCCAACAACACTTACAAAGCTCGACACCAGGGCAAAGCTGCCCCACTTGATTGGCACCCCTTCCACAAACATTCACTCCCTCCACCATGGACTAACAGGGGCAACAGTGTGTACCATCTACAAGATGCACTGCAGGAACTCACCTACGTTCCTTAGACAGCACTTCCCAAACCTATGACCACTGCCATCTAGAAGGACAAGAGTAGCAGATACAGGGGAGCACCACCACCTGGTAGTTCCCCTCGAAGTCACTCACCAGCATGACTTGGATGATGTTGCTGTTCTTTCACTGTCATTGGGTCAAATTCCTGGAACTCCCTCCCTAACAGCACGGTGGTTGTATCTACATCAGATGAACTGCAACAGTTCAAAAAGGCAGCTCACCACCACCTTTGTGGGGACAATTAGGGATGGGCAATGAATGCATAGCCAGCAATACCCACATCCCTTGAATGGAAAAGAAAATTAATGGTCACTTGGACAGAGAATGAGACCATCAAAATATTCTTAGTTGGGAGGCTGGTTAAATTGGTTAAATAAGCAATTTGAAAAATGCAATGTGCCAGCTTACATTCCATAGGAATTAATTAGTAGGTGGCTGATTTAATTTCAGGGACTGAGACAATCAAAGCAGAGTCCTTAGATTAAAGGACATTAACGGGCAGGCAGTGGTGCAGTGGTTAGCGCTGATGCCTCATGGAATCGAGGACCCAGGTTTGCTCCCAGCCCTGGGTCACTGTCCGTGTGGAGTTTGCACATTCTCCCCGTGTCTGCGTGGGTCTTACCCCCACAACCCAAATGATGTGCAATGTAGGTGGATTGGCCACGCTAAATTGCCCCTTAATTGGAAAAAAAATTTGGGTACTCTAAAATATTTTTTAAAAAGGACATTAACAGCCCAAAGTAACTGTTTGCAGCATATAGGGTCTGATCAATTTTTTGGCATTTAATTGAATGCTATCAGTGTTGGTGACTGATATCAGTACTGGATACTTGCAATAAGATTTTGCATATTTAGATGTATAGTAAAGCTTCTTCCTCTCTGCATAAACTGCACTTTCAGACGAGCTTATCCAACTCTATAATAATCTCTTAATTTCTCATACCAGCTAGCTTTATTCTGTGGGATTGGTTTCACATAGGACTCTTGCAGCCTACAAACAGAATTGACATTCATCCCATCTGTTTGGGTTGGATTTGAACACAGCTGCCAGAGTTGAGAGGCCCACATCATGCGGCCCACTCAACTGTGCTTTTGTTTGGAGTTCGTTCAAACTGTAAACTTGTCGCAGGGATTGATCATCAAGAACATTCTGTTGCTTCTTCATTTGATACACACCTAGAATCCTGCCCTAGCACATTGTGCTCCACTTTGATATTATTGTAATTGGTGTTCTTCTGCCTTTTCAGGCATTGAGTGTACATTATATTCCAGTGAGATCAATCCTCATTTGACTCAGTTCTCTGATCTCTGTTTCTTTATGGTTAAGTAGAGCTATAATGAGCCCAATATCAATGGTGCTCTGGAGTGAAGGTCTGAATAGTGTCCGTTATGAAATTTCAGATATACTTTAAAATGAACAGTGTTGGGAAGTATTCTTTTAAAAGGTAGGCATTGTTGAGAAGGTACTTTGCTCCTTAGACTTTCTGTACCACATTTTCGATATTTATTTTGACGTATTTTTTTAATGCCATGTTTACAACTTGGTATATTAAAATGCATGGCATGTTGCGGTAGTGAGTGAGCTTTGGGTTGGTTGTGGATGACTCGGGAAATTAGTTCCTGGAAGTGGTGTCGTTATTAGTCTGCACTGCTGTGCTGGGCTGCTGTGTCAGAACTCTTGTGGGTTTTGGTGTGTGTGTCACTCAAACTTTGAAAGTGAACCTATTCAGCTGGTTGGATTGTGCTCTGGATGCTGACGTCTGTGTAGTGTGGAATGTTGCATGGGCAGAGTTGTTAACTGGCACAAGCTTACATAGGAAGAGAAGACAAAATTATTTAAGATGACATTGCCCTCAAAATGCTTTAATGCAGGTTAAAGCAGGTGCTGCAACTGGTAGATAGACCCTTTCATTTTATTACTTTATTACTTTAGACTATTTGTAGTTAACCTTGTTCATAAATATGAAAAACAATCTCTCCTATTGCCAATCTCATTATCTTTCTGATTGAACTGGGCTCTCACTTAAGAATTTGTCAGCTGTGTTTCCCAGTGTAGGAGTCCAAAGCTAGCCTCCCGTTCTCGCAACAACCTCCATGAGTAATTTATGTGTGATCAACTCAATTTATAAGCCTAATACTTTCAATTATTTTTCTGAAGCATTAACATTATACAGACACAGGATTATATCATATTGTAGTAGTAGGTAGGCTTTTTTAGGCATACATATAAAATAAATCCATCAGTTGGTTAGTTCTTTTTCCTTAAAGAGTTCTTTGTTCTGAATATTGTGATTGTGTGGTTTATTAACAGAATTAAATTGAGAACCATTTAACTTTGTCAGTGTAAGCCTGGTGGCATAGTGGTTAGCATGTCTCCCCGTGTCTGCATGGGTTTTGCCCCCCATAACCCAAAGATGTGCAGTTAGGTGGATTGTCGACACTAAAAATTGCCCCTAAATTGGAAAAAATGAATTGGGTACTCTAAACTTTTAAAAGAAAAAAAACTTTGTCAGTGTATATGTTGTCAAATACACTTGTAATAAGGGCAGCACAGTGTCACAGTGGTTAGTATTGCTGCCTCACGGCACCGAGGTCACAGGTTTGATCCGAGCTCTGGGTCACTGTCCGTGTGGAGTTGCATATTCTCCCCGTGTTTGTGTGGGTTTCGCCCAAGACCCAAAGATGTGCAGGGTAGGTGGATTGGTCGCGCTAAATTGCCCCTTAATTGGAAGAAATGAATTGTGTACTCTAAATATATATTTTTTAATTACGCTGAGATATAAATCGCATCACTACTCCTATGATGTGAAAATTGTCCCTTTTATGCAAGTGTCCACTCCTTGAGTGTTAAAAAGTAAATAAAAGCATGTTTAAATTCCTGGACAAATGAGCAATATTAATTATTTTAAAAAGAGGTTTCTGAATAACTGGTTAACAATTAGGCACCCCATGGCCATGGCTTAACTTACCTTGATTACTTTGAAAGTGCACTGCTTCCAGCACACAAATACATTGCCAGCCAAAAAGCAGCAATTTATTCTCCAAAAGCACTTTGCACCAGACTTTTATGGGGACATCAAGAATGTATATGGATGTATTTATCTAATACAGGAATAAAAGTAAGGGTGGAAAAGGGACATACCTTTTCATTACAAAAGTAATATTGTGCCATAAAAATAATGATGCACAAGAGTCTCTTCCAATAAAACTTCATAAAACTGAGTGCTCGTGATGCAATTGGAAAAGTATCTCCATGTTATGGATGAAGTTTAAAAATTTTTTTTAAAAATGTTATTCTTTTTCACGTTTTCTCCCACATTTACACCCATCAACAATAAACAATAATCAACAAGATATGTCAATGCCCATAATAACAACGATCCCATCCACCCACCAACCCCCAAACCTCAACCCGCCTGTTTACATAAACAAATGACAAAAAGGAATCAGGGATTACCCGTAGTCACCCTTAATCTACACGGCTCCGATGGCCGCAGCCCCTCCCCCCACCTCACTCCCGATCACTGGCCGGCTTAAACCGGCCAGCGTGGAGGCCCCCGCCCGGGTCCCTTTCCCCCTTGCCCGGCCCTAGGAAAGCCCAAAGATCCCCTTTTAGCACACAAACCCCGCATATCCACCGACACCCCAAAGAGCCCTCCTTTCGAGTGAAAGTCCCGTCCCTTCCCTTGTCCAAATATATGCAACATTGGCTCCTTTAGCCTCTACCCCCGCGCGCAGTGATACAAAAAAAAAGAAGAAAATACAGTCATGAGGTTACATCGGCACATGGCCATTCCTCAATTTGTCAGTTCTGCCACAGTCCTTCTGCCTTCGCAAACTCCTCCGATGCTTCCGCCATTCCAAAATAAAAGTCCCTGAGCTTGTAAGTCACCCTCAGCTTCGCTGGATATACAATGCCGCACTGCACCTTGCCAATGTACAGTGCCCTCTTCACCCTGTTGAAGGCAGCCCGCCTCTTCGCCAGCTCCACCGTAAAGTCCTGGTATACACGTATACCAGCTCCAGCCCACTGCACCACCCGCTTCTGTTTGGCCCAGCTCAGGACCTTCTCCTTCACACTGTACCTACGGAAGCTCACTCGCCTTTGGTACAGGCCTCGATGACCGATGAGCCCGATCCAGTTCATATCGGGAGGGGTCCTCCCCCTCCTCCAGTAGTTTTGCCAGCATCGCGGCAAAATACTCAGTCGGCTTCGGTCCTTCAACTCCTTCGGGCAGCCCCACGACCCTCAAATTCTGTCGCCTGGATCTGTTTTCCTGGTCTTCCATTTTTCCTCGCAGATCCTTGTAGTGTCCATCACCTTTGCATCTCTTTCCCCATCGAGGCAAGTTGATCACCGTGCTGCAATAACGTCTCCTCCACTTCCTTCAGCGCCTCGCCTTGCTCTCGCACCTCCGCCACTGCGCTCGCCACCTCCGTCTTCACCGGGGAAAGCGCCTCCTCCACCAGCACATTCAAAACCTCCCTCATCTCCTTCCTCACCACCTCCATACATTTCGCAATCTGCTTTTGGAATTCCGCAGCCATCACCTTAGTTAGTTCTTCAGCCGTAAGCACTGCGGTCTCCCCGGTGCTCCAGCCTCCACTTTCGTTGTTGACCCCGCGGTGACCTTTCCCCTCTCCAACGGACTTTCAGCCGCTTTTTTCCCGACCGTTTTTTTGGTGATTTTCAACATCCTTCTTCTCCTTGCGCTATCCCCCGACTTTTACTGCCGTCGCTGGCCCCGAAAATGCCGTTCCCGAACGGGAGCCTTCCAATGTGCGGCTGCCTCCCGCCTGCCGTCACCGGAAGTCGTTATGGATGAAGTTAACATGTATCCAGAGGTTCCAGCTGACCAACTCCATTATCCATTATGGAGTTACCTTATGGAGCGCTCGGATGCCTATCATATAGATGCAAACAGGTCCAAAGGTGTGCAGGTTAGGTGGATAGGTCATGCTAAATTGACCCTTAGTGTCCCAAGATGTGCAGGTTAGGTGGGGTTACAGGGATAGGGCGGGGAGTGGGGGATCCTCTTTCGGAGTGTCGGTACAGATTCGATGGGCTGAATGGCCTCCTTCTGCACTGTAGGGTTTCCATGGACGTCAAAAGGAAAATACTGATGTTCACTGTCCACATGAAGCCAGTTAATTGAGATCCCTGCATCATGTTAAAAAAGGAACTGCTGTGTCTGGAAAATATTATTCTACACTACAGCGATTGGAAGTCAAACCTTGATCACAGAAGAAAGAATAATCGTGATGTGTACTTTTTAACACTCCTTGAGCCACTTTAGGAATCGATTGTTGCTAGGTCATCATGTGTGAGAATTCTGTGAGAAATTACACATGACAAAAATGGTCTTGCTGCTCTACATATTATCTCGTAATTATGAATTGAAGTAATTCTGTCAGTCATACCACTATTGTGCTATTCAAAACACAGTTAGAATGAGCAAGTTTGGCACCATTGCTCCAGGTGTCCTTTCTGCGTAGCTGCGTAGCCTAACGTTTACGTTTTCAGCATCTCCTATTTATGGAAGTATTCATTTTTCTCAGGTCTTTGCTACAGTTGTGTCCTGGAATGGTGGACATTGGACCTTCATCTGGATTTCCCATTAATACAAACTCTAAAATCTAGTGTAATAAATCACAAATTTTAATGCTTTTTATACAAAGCGGAGCAACTGATAGGCAGCTTGGCTAATGCTTTTACCACAACAGTAACTTTAAAAACATACATCTGAGTAGTTACCATGATGTAAACTGAGACATCAATCAAAGTCTTGAGCCCAATACTAGCAGTGAAAGGGCAGATCGCACACTGGAAAATAAACTTAAGCCAAGTGGTTGACCCTAACGCCGCCGCATAATCGGTGTTGCAGCCAACGTTGGTACCTTATTGGCTTTGGGCCTGGCTTTCCTTTACCGACCAATTTAAGTTTCACAAGTGACTGATGAATGTGTTTTACTGACTGGTCCAGATGCCAATGAGACAATATTTTACCAATTATAGTCTGAAAACTGCAGCCAAGATTTTTTTTAACACTCTCATAACATCAGAATTATGGAAATAAATAATTTTCCTTTAATGTCACAATGGAACATTGACAACCCATGTCAATTTTCTTGATTTTTTAAGAAGTCCAATAAAATCCATTTTGAAATGTGAATTAAACAACGCACATCTGTTCAAACAGATCACTGGATCAATCTCCCTGTGATTGGTAGAAGATAACAGGGCACAAAAGGTTTTTCAAAGTATTAAACCATTCTGGAGCGTAAATTCAGGTTTAGTTTGAACTGCAGTATGAATATTTTAAAACGCAAATTCCATTATACTCTTGCGGGAAAGTTTTTTTCTGTGTATTTAGAGAATATTTGAAAGTAAAAAGTATTTACTGCAGCAACCAGTTGGGACAGACATTCATATGTGGTTGAAATTGGCAAGGTTCTAAAATGATAACATCATAATCCAACAGGAACAACACAGTATATTGAGAGTGTTACCAGAACACTAGCCACTCCTGAAACCAAGTTTTTAAATTTAAAATTGCATAGTTTGGGCAACAGAATTCTTTTATAAATAATAAATTCATCAAAATAAATCAATTAAACAAAGCTTGAAAATATCAAAGTTAGACTGGAGGAAAAACCAATAGTGATTCACAATCAGTAACCATTGAATGCTACGGCAATAGGCCTTTTTAAAACTAATGTGTGTGTTGCTTCTCCATTGAGGTAGAGGCTAACCATATCTCTGATAGTCAGCAGTGCCTCTCATGCTGTGCTTTTTACGATGAGACTCGGCAGCACGGTGGCGCAGTGGGTTAGCCCTGCTGCCTCACGGCGCCGAGGTCCCAGGTTCGATCTCGGCTCTGGGTCACTGTCCGTGTGGAGTTTGCACATTCTCCCCGTGTTTGCGTGGGTTTTGCCCCCACAACCCAAAGATGTGCAGGGTAGGTGAATTGGCCACGCTAAATTGCCCCTTAATTGGAAAAAATGAATTGGGTACTCTAAATTTATTTTTAAATGGTGAGACTCAATAAAGACACTCATCAGCCTAATTATGTTTAAGTATTAATAACCTTAAACTATATTTTGATGAGTCAATTCGGCAATATTCTATTTTTGTAGGTTAGTCAAGGTCGCTAATACTTTAAGCCAGTCCTCAATATATCCATCAGCAATCAATTATTTTATGCAGTAAATTAACAGACTGCCAATAAATCTTAAAATTTAATAGCAGAGTGCATGGTTAAAATGCATGTTATTGAAGGTTCAGGGAAAACCTCGGGATATTCTGATTGGATTGAAATTTGAGGCTTGCAATTTGAATGTCTTTCATTCTCTGTTTGAAATTTTCTTGCAGCTGCACTGACTGTAGTTCATCTTAGAAAAATATATATTAACTCATTCACTCTCAATTCTCGCACAATTAAATTTAGACGTGCAGTTAAGTCTTCTAAACAAAGTGTATTCAGTCGAATTAGCAGCTAATAAATCTTTTATAGGAATGCGTTAAATATTTATCAATAACTCTTAGATATCCATTGCTAATCTCGTTAAATGGTTTTGAATGCTGCATTTGAGGCAACTCGGAGTAGATATCTTGCACAGCATTGTCTCTGATGCCACGAAGCTCCACTTCCTGACTAAATGAAATGGATAAAAGCTCTCACTCTCGGGTGGAACTTTGTGACTGGGTTGTTGTGAATTCAGATGTTAAATCGTTGAACTTGTGGAGGCTAATTTCAAGAGACACAAACAGGAGGGGCTTGCGAGAGATATATTTGGTGTGGAGATATCTTTTGCCGAACCTTTTTGCATCGTCTCTTGTGCCAGAGCTACTGCATCAGAGTTGCACATCCCAGAGCAGCAGTTGCCGGGTGCCAGCTTTGTGCCAAAAAAGTTTATCTGTAACATCTGTCCCATCAGCGGGCGGCAATCGAATGTTGGTGGTGCCACTGGGAATGTTTAGAAAATTCCAAGAAAACGTTGGGTACTATAGGTAAAATACAATCTCAGACTGCACAACTGCAGTAGGTGAGGACATCTTTGAGGCAACCATTGATCTTCATTTCATTAAATGGTTAATATAAAAGTTTAATGGCGTATGTAATGTCATTAAAAATAAATTAGATGCTATCTTCAACACAATCGGAATCAATCTGATGGCATGTAAACCGGATATGAATTCAGCAGATAATTAAAAGAAAAAAAATAAGCAAGATGTGGATTTCGATAGTGTCTTCCATACTTCAATAGTACCAACATGATTCACAGTCAGTGAAGTGATTTGAACTGCAGTCAGTGTTGTGATTTAGGAAGATTCGCAAACAATTCACGCACAGGGGTCCCAAACAGCAAAGCGACAATGACCAGATAACCTATTCTCTTTTAGCGATTGAGGGATGAATGTTGATCAGGATAACAGGCAGAACTCTCCTGTTCTCCTTAAATCGTGCTATGGGGCCTTTTATATCTGAGGGGGCAGACAGGGTCTCAATTTAGTGACTCGCCTGGAAAACGGCACCCCCAGCAGTGCAGCTCTCCCTCAGTATTGCATTGAACTGTGAGCCGAGGTTTTTTGTGCTCAAACCCGCGGAGTTGGACTGGAATCTCAACCTTCTGCCTCAAGAGGTGTGCGTGCTCCCAGCGCCCTAGCTGACACATCATTGATACATGAGCAGAATCTTTGCTCCCCCCCCCCCTCCTTCCCTCTGTATCACCCCCACCTTCGAATATATAAGTGGTGGCTTCACAAAATGCATTTGGTAATGGTACACCATATTTAATAATCCAGTGGCGAAATGCAATTAATCTTTGTTACGTAATAAGTGTTTAATGCCGGTTATATTCATGATGTTGGATTTACTGCTTTAATACTGTACTTACAGATGTGCCTTGGCAATATAAGATGAAGCCTGGTCTATCAGTTTTCTGACTATAAATCTGCAGCATTGCCAGTTAAATAAATGTGTCCTTACATTAAAAGAAATAAACCCCCAGACTGTGAGCGAAGGATATGCTCACCATAATCATCCCTGGCAAATTTCTAAAAATACTCTCCATTGTTACAAATGTTGATTTTTGAAAATAATTTGAATTCCTATTTGTTTTGATTGATAGGAAAAATTGCAACAATAACAAGTCCTGGCTTCTATTACCCTTTAAAGACTGATTTCCTTTTTTTAGTTTGTGAGAAACTATTATGTTTCCCATCGCATATTGCTTCCTGCAATAATATGCTGCATGAGTGTAAGGCTGAATGGAACTGAACTGATTGAGACCAAAGCACAGAGCAAACATATGCCATCTTTATGGGGCTGTAGATTTTACATTGTAGCCTGAGATGTAGCCTGAGAATATGTTATGGTTTATAAACTTGCCAATCTACTAAAGATTCTTCCCCTCAAAAGACAGTCAGCTCTTAATGCAGCACTTCATGAATACGTGCACTTTACTTATATAAAGGTATTGACCAGACTTTAATGAATTCACTGTCCATAATAACATTTTGGGACATTTATGAGAGGTACCTAAGTTGCTATATAAATGCAGATTTATCAAAACCAAGGTGTTAGAGTAGGAGTGTACGCGTGTGTGTGCATGTTTAGCTGAGAACAGAATTAGCTCCGTCTGTGAAGTTTATTGCAGTCAAACAACCTGTTGACACTGATTGAGGTACACTTGAGGACTGCAGGAACCCATTGGACTGTGGCCAACATAGGTTGTGGGATCAGGGAAGGTTTGGCGTGGGCATGGAAAGTTTGGAAATTGTAGGGGGAGGCGGCATTAAACAACTGAATACGATAGTTACAAATTGTGTTGTATTCTCAAGATGTTTCTATTTACTTGACAACGCTCCATGTGCACCCATTTTGGAAGGTGATATGTCAGTATCTGGGTCAAGGGGAAGAGATGTTATTGCAAAAAGGTAATTAAGTTTCTGTTTAATGTGTTTCTGGACAGTTTGGCAGATAAGCTCCATTTAAGTCTCTGCCTTTAGCCAAAAACAAGTAGCAGTATATATTTCTAAGATGGCACATAAATGCTCGCAATTTGTTAAAGTACACAATGAATGTGTAAGGACGGTGTTGTCTTGCCCCACAGCAGGCCTCTGGTAGGAGCAGCTAAACTGAAACGGCACGGCTTACAATAAAAACAGACATCACAAAAAATCAGGGCAATTACCAATGTTTAAAGGACAATTGCACCCAAATTACAAGCATGGAGAGGCTGAAGGGTCACTGACCAATTGCGCTTTGTTTGTCCAATTCGGTGTAGCTACTGGTAGCAGGACCTGGAGATTCATCTAGCTGGATTCGAAGACAAATCATAACATTCCATACCTGTCAGCTGGTTTTCTGCTTAGTGGACCAAGATACCTTATTTAAACCGTTACTTCCACAGTCAGTTCACAAATATTTTTCATTTATTATTTTAATTAAATGGGAAGAAATTGAAATCGGAATCGCAAAAAGCGAAATATGTTGGCACTTTTTGTAAAAAGGACGTTCTAGAAGCAAAGCCTGAAGGCACCCCTTCAATCTTAGAATCTCCAAGTTTAATAAATCATCAACTTTGTTTGGGCACATGAGTAAAGATGACTGATAATGAAATTAGTCTAACCGCAGATACGCAAAGGAGGGGGGAAAACAGTAAAGTGAGCAAAATAAAAAATGTCAGTCGATCACTTATTTAACAGCCATTAATGCAGTCTTTGTACTGGATTAATTGTGTAATCATCACAGAATCTTAATTACTTTGTTGCTACATATGCACAAAATGCAAACTGTCTTGGAAAATCACAGGCTACAGTCAAAATATTACCCCGTTGCATGGCGAGATTGTATGCGTTTCAAAAATGCACCGTGTGTTTTAAACTTTACAGTGGAAAGGGTATAAAGTCGTGTCCATGCGGGGCACCGAATTCAATATTGAGAGTGGTATATCAGCTTTTAGAAATTTAAAAATGGGAAAAGTGGCGCTGAAACCGCAGCTTGGCAGCCCCCAGGCTGGTCCATTTCATTTTTGTTGTTGATGTTTTTCTTGGCCCACATCTCCAATCCCCTGGGCCCTGATCTCATATACCCCAGCCCTCATCGTGATTTCATATCCTCAGCCTGTTCTCTCTGCCTGTCTTGCGAAAATTAAATAATCAAGCTCCACCCCTCTGTAAAAGCTTATATATTCATGCGATGGAATCGTCTACTGATGTGCTGCGATCTAATAAAAGTTGACTGTCTGACTTAAATGCTATTAAACAAATGCTGAGAGTTGCAAACATTCTGCCTTTTGAAAATCCATCATGCCCTGACGTTTAATAACTTTGATATACTTTTCAATCAAATCCACGTGTGCCAACGATGTTCACCAGATTATAGCGGGGCGGGGTGGGGAAGGCTAGAGAGAATTTCAACATTGGAATTTAGTGCTGACCTTAGACTGAAACCTCAGTTTCTAAAATGTTCACAAATCCCACAAATGGGCACAACAATTCAGAAACGGTTTGGCTCACACCGTCAACATGGACAGTTGTGTGTCCAGGGTTGAAAGAGTTAAAGAGTTGGGTTGCAAGGACTGGAGCAGTTACTCTCAAGCCTGTAAAAGATGATTAATACCGTCATGGTATTTCTCACACAAATAAACACAGAGCCATGAAATAATAACCTCTGCAGGTTGTGTTATAAACACCTATATTGCACCGGTCTGGCCTTTGCTGCTCTTGGCTCATCCTCCAGCCCCTTTGTTCCCTGAATCGCCAAGCTGTGCAGCAGGTTAGAACTGAGATTGTGGAGGTGCTCTCAATACAAGGCCGTTGATCACAAACAGGTTGCGAGGCAACAAGCAGAATTCCTACCTTTTTTTCGGGGGGGATGTTGGGAGATAAAAACATCCTCGGTGAAAAAGGAAAAAGATCACCAACACACTTAAAACATGTGGAACTATTTTCAAAAATGCGCGGGATTTAAAATATGCCCAATCACGAAACCATAGAAGACTTCCTCCCCGCAGTAACGCTGGAGGCGCCTGATTCTTATGTGTGAGTAGGAGAGGGGGAAGGTGCTTCTTCTAGAAACCTATCATTCAAAAGTTGCAGCAAGGTAACTTTCCCAAAGTGTAACTCGATCCTTTCTCGGGGCTGGGGGGGAAGCACACCATTGCTCCAATCTGTTATCCAGGAGCGAAGGCTGCCTTTGTCAGAAACCCTGCTCAGGCCCCTAGTTTAAGAACGAGTCAAACGATGATTATCAAACTCCACTAAAGCAGGTATGCCCCTCAGCTGTTTTTAATGGTATGAATTAATGTTGGGACCAGATTTATTTAATTACTTTTTTCCCCCATTATATATCATGCTTTTAAAAACTCGCAATATTTTAGACCACCCACGATTAAAGCTTCATTCGTTTCCTGACGTTTTTGTGATACATGACTTCAGCTACACAACTGAGACCTAATTGCCTTTTCTGATGCAATGTTTCCTCTTTATTTTTCAGTCGGTTTGGCACGAAGTGCGCCCGCTGTGGCAGGCAGATCTATGCCAGTGACTGGGTACGGCGAGCACGGGGCAATGCCTACCACCTGGCATGCTTTGCTTGCTTCTCCTGCAAGAGACAACTCTCCACAGGCGAGGAGTTTGGGCTTGTCGAAGAAAAAGTGCTGTGTAGGATCCACTATGACACCATGCTGGAAAACCTCAAGCAAGCAGCAGAGAATGGTAATTGTAATGAGATTACATTTAATGTGGTATCTGTGCCCTCAGATCAGCCAAGAAATGCAACACACACTGTTTCCTTTACCCGTCAAAGGCTACAATATAAGAAGTCAAAGATTTCTGTACTGGGATTGAGATTTCTTTTGGTTTTTTTTTGAAGATTGGAGGGCAGACAAAATATTCAATTTGTGAATCGCTGAACCACATTCACTGCTTAATAATTTCACCAAATCAATCCAACCAACATAATATAAAGCACTTGAAAGAGGTTTGGCTTTGGAGTGTTCTGCTGTCTCATGGTAATACATGGCAGTGTCTGGCTGTAATTATTGTTCTGGTCATTGGGTAACATCTAAATATCTGCTTCTGTCTGTGTTTTGCTCTGTGCTGGCTGGTTTAGCACAGTGGGCTAAACAGCTGGCTTGTTAATGCAGAACAAGGCCAGCAGTGCGGGTTCAATTCCCGTACCGGCCTTCCCGAACAGGTGCCGGAATGTGGCGACTAGGGGTTTTCCACAGTAACTTCATTGAAGCCTACTTGTGACCATAAGCGATTATTATTATTATTCTGGGCTCTACCTTGAATCAGGAGCTGTGTGCGATGGGGATGATTATAAGGTGGCTTGGTACATTAGAATTCTGTGCTTCAATCAGGAATTAAGTTTATCTGGAGCTGTATGCATATGTGATTTAAAAATCACAATAGCTCTCGCCAAAAAGAGTTAATGCTGATTATGTCCTTTCATGTTTTTTGTCCATTGCCTACCTTTTTTAAACTTGGTTTTTGCTTGTTCTGGCCTACATACAAACACATTCCTGATGTTGACAATAAGGACGCACACGCCATCAATGGCAGTTCATGACTGGCGATAGGACACATGATTTTGTGTGGATAGTTTGAGTGCTCTTGTGCCCATGTGGTACTCCACTAAATCATTTTGAGTGGGATTGACAGGAAGAACCTGAAAATAAAACTGGTTGGCCAAGAGGTACTTATCAATTTTACTTTGATGGTGATGGAAACATTTTCTGTTTCTTCCTTTTATTTGGCATTTGTTTAATGTCAATGTTGAGAAATGGAACATTTTCCCACTTTTGGCATTCGGTGTGTAACTCTTTCCTTGCAATGTCCTATCCTGGCCATTCTTGTCACTTGTTGAATTGAGATCGACCAATTTGGTTGAAAATATGGACAGCTTTAACCTGAGGATTTACAGCCAGTAGTAACTGAGATTGCCATAAACATATTTTGATGAGCACTTGGATATGACCAAGATGGGTGAATAAGGTTGTGATACAGAGCAACCATAATGTAATTGATTCAACTTCAAAGAGTCTTACTCCTGTTCCTCTGTTCCCACATAATTCACTTGAGACCTTAGTGTTGAGAGGACAGTGTGCTAACATTCCTCTTTTAGCTGGATATTTTAGTAGTATTTTGTTTGGAAGTTTTGGAATTGTTCATGGCCTTTTGTTTTGTATATCAAGTATATTTTGAATACCTTTCCAAAATGCAGTAGCTCTTAATTACCCTGAAATAATGCTTCATAGCTACCAATATCTACTTTTAATCAACCAAATCTATTGGTAAGCAATGATTAATTAATTATAATCGTTATGGTGAAACAGACATATTTAACAATGAATGTTAAGTCCAGAAAAGGACACCTTGGAGCATTTGATCAGAAAGATCTAGCACCCTTCCAAAGGTTTCTATAAGCCTCTTAATATTACCTTATTATCGTCATAGTCATAGAATAGTGCACCACAGAAGGAGGCTATACGTCCTGTCAGTGGACACTGTCTGTGTGGAGTCTGCACGTTCTCTCGATGTCTGCAAGGGTTTCCTCCATGTGCTCCGGTTTCCTCTCACAAGTCCCGAAAGACGTGCTGTTAGGTAATTTGGACATTCTGAATTCTCCCTCTGTGTATCTGAACAAGCGCCGGAATATGGCGACTGGGGGCTTTTCACAGTAACTTCATTGCAGTGTTAATGTAAGCCTACTTGTGACAATAAAAATTGTTTTTTAAAAGTCTGCCATGTTCCTTTTTTAAAATTTAAAGTACCCAATTATTTTTTTTCCAATTAAGGGGCAATTTTAGCGTGGCCAATCCATCTAACCAGCACATCTTTGGGTTGTGGGGGTGAAACCCACGCAGACAGGGGAAGAAATGCACTGCACGGTTCTTTTGAGGAGCAATCCAGTTAGTCCCACACCCCATTGTTCCCCGTATCCCTACTTCTTTTCATGTCCATGTAGATATCTAATTATCTTTGGAAGACTACAATTGAATCTGTATCTACCATCCTACCAGGCAGCGCATTCCAAATCCTAACTACTCGTATGAAAGTAAAATAGTGCAGATGCTGGAAATTTGAAATTAAACACAATTGTTGGAAACACTCTGTGGGTCCGGCCTCATCAGAACGGATGAAGGATCATCGAGCTGAAGCATTCTCTCTGCAGATGCTGCCTGACTTGAGTATTTCCAGCGTTTTCTGATTTCAATCCAAACCACTTCCTCCAATTCAAATAACATTTTTTCCCTCGAACCATTCTAACAAATCTCTTCTGTGCTCTCGCTAAAGCCTTCACCTCCCTCCTGAAGTGTGGTCTCCAGAATTGGACATAGTACCCCAGTTGGCACTGGGCTAGTGTTTTATAAATGTTTAGCATAACCTCTTGGCTTATTCTGAAATGTGATCTCATTATTATTGTTTCTTATTTCGTTGGGGGGATGGGGTGGGGGTGGCGGAATTGTATTAGCCAGCACAGTAATATATGAGTCATTTTGTGACACACTGGTATTCTGGCCTTTAACCAAAATGGCCTTGCTGGAAAATCAGTCAAGATCAATGTACTTTATTGAAGATAAGAATGCTTTCATGTTGTAGTTATAATGTCCATTTATGTTGGCCTTACAAAATCGTTGAAAATCAAAATGTGCAATCATTTTCTTTTTAATGGTAATAATAGAACTTCAAATTACACTGTTCTTGAGCTCTTATTGGGGCCTCACACAATGTCACCCAATAGCTATTCTGTAGCACCTTAATCATTCATAATTTCACAATCAGTTGTGATATTGTTGCATTGTCTGGTTATCTATTGTTCATGCACCAATAATGACCTTGTGTACCTTCCCCCCCAAAAAAAACTAATAATAATGGGTTAGCCATACAATAGCGTGCATTTATATAGCACCGGCAATGTAGTAAAATAATCCATAGCAATTTATCTTGCAACAGCTGGGACACCAAGCCAGGGAAGGAGATATTAGGGTAGATAAGGAGGTAGGTTTGATGGAGTGCTTTTAGGGTGGAGAGGTTTAGGAAAGAAATTCCAAATTGGGACCTGACAGCCGAAGGCACAATAATCAATGGTGGAGGAAGAAAATTATAATAATCTTTTATTGTCACAAGTATGAAGTTACTGTGAAAAGCCCCTAGTCGCCACATTCCGGCGCCTGTTCGGGTAAGTTGGTACGGGAATTGAACCCACGCTGCTGGTCTTGTTCTACATTACAAGCCAGCTGTTTAGCCCACTGTGCTAAACCAGCCCCTTTATGGATGTGCAAGAAGACAGAATTGGAGGAACAGAAAATCTTGAGAGTTGTAGGGCTGGAAGAGTTGGTGCTAGAAAAGAGAAGATGTCATGAAAGGATTTGAAAAGCAATTGAGTTGAGGGAGGGATGGAGATGAGCAATGTGAGAGAGTCTTCGAAGTAGGTGATCTTGCTGATAGAGAGGATGTGAGGTCTATCCAATAATCTCCTCTAGTCTTTGATTCTTATCTTCCTGTAGGGCAAAACAAGAAAAGCATACTTTTTTTTTTAAATTGTAGGAAATACTCACCACGTCAGGCAGCATCTGTGGGGAGAGTCAGAGTTAACGTTTCATCTTTCAAGATTTTGATAACAAAATGATTTTCCATAGTCCTTGGGATTAAAATATTAAACTCATTTTGGTGGATCATAATTCCCAGTAGCAGAAGGTAACAGGGTGGTAGCAAAGTTAAAATGGAGGCACCAGTTCCTGCTTCCCCATCCTGTTTCCCAAGCCCTTTGCCTGATTAGGGCAGCCAGCCTCATTAATCAATGAAAATCAAGAGCATATTCCAATTTAAGTGCCCATTGGGCAGCATGTTCACTCTGTTCAGTAAAGCCTGGCAGAGAAACCAAAGAGGTCATTCCATTTCAGTGCCGTCATTCATTTTCAGGGGCAGACAAGCAGGAGTGCTCCTCCGAGCTCTGCAGGAATAATGTGGGATTCTCCTGCCCGGTTACTTCTGCACACCCTTTCCCTGATTGATCCAATTCCTGCCTGGTCATCGGCCTCTGAGCTGCCTAATATTGTGTCAGATTGATTCCCAATAAAGCCTGGCCCTAGAAGTGGACTGAATTTCTGACAGGCAAAATTGAGCACCCAGTAGCACATCCTGCCAGTCAACTGCCTGATAGGTAAAGTCCAAGAGCTAGACCATTGAGTTCTCTCAAGCCTCTTCCACCATTCAATTAGACCATGGCTGATTTATATTTAACACCTAAATAAGCCAAATTCTGCGGATGCTGGATTCTGAAACAAGAACAAAGGACGCTGGAAAACCTCAGTACGTCTGGCAACATCTGTAAGGAGAGAAACTGCCAGAACGGCAGGGAGGGGGTGTTAGATTTTAAAGTGTAACTGTGAGAGATTGCAACAAAATGTAGCAACTTTAAAAACAAAAGACAAGTGGTCTGGTTTGGGGTGACGGTCCTTGGCCTGCTGCAATGCTCCTCGGTTGGGCACATTGCAGCCCTCAGGACTCAACGTTCGGTAGCTTCAGATTGAGACCTTTCTTCTTCACCTTAAACCCTTTAAAAAAAAATCCCAACCATCTATTGCTTCAATGCAAACCGCCCCTTACCCTCCCATGCCAAGCCATCTGTCTTTTGGTCTTAAAGTTGCTACATTTTGTTGCAATCTCTCACAGCTACACTTTAAAATCTAACATTCTCCCTCTCCAGTTTTGATGGAGTCAAAAGGACTCAAAATGTTAACTCTACATAGAACGTAGAACGATACAGCGCAGTACAGGCCCTTCGACCCACGATGTTGCACCGAAACAAAAGCCATCTAACCTACACTATGCCATTATCATCCATATGCTTATCCAATAAACTTTTAAATGCCCTCAATGTTGGCGAATTCACTACTGTTGCAGGTAGGGCATTCCACGGCCTCACCACTCTTTGCGTAAAGAACCTACCTCTGACCTCTGTCCTATATCTATTGCCCCTCAGTTTAAAGCTATGTCCCCTTGTGCCAGCCATTTCCATCTGCGGGAGTAGGCTCTCACTGTCCACCCTATCTAACCCCCTGATCATTTTGTATGCCTCTATTAAGTCTCCTCTTAACCTTCTTCTCTCCAACGAAAACAACCTCAAGTCCATCAGCCTTTCCTCATAAGATTTTCCCTCCATACCAGGCAACATCCTGGTAAATCTCCTCTGCACCCACTCCAAAGCCTTCACGTCCTTCCTATAATGCGGTGACCAGAACTGTACGCAATACTCCAAATGCGGCCGTACCAGAGTTTTGTACAGCTGCAACATGACCTCCTGACTCCGGAACTCAATCCCTCTACCAATAAAGGCCAACACTCCATAGGCCATCTTCACAACCCTATCAACCTGGGTGGCAACTTTCAGGGATCTATGTACATGGACACCTAGATCCCTCTGCTCATCCACACTTCCAAGAACTTTACCATTAGCCAAATATTCCGCATTCCTGTTGTTCCTTCCAAAGTGAATCACCTCACACTTCTCTACATTAAACTCCATTTGCCACCTCTCAGCCCAGCTCTGCAGCTTATCTATGTCCCGCTGTAACCTGCTACATCCTTCCACACTGTCGACAACACCACCGACTTTAGTGTCATCTGCAAATTTACTCACCCACCCTTCTGCGCCTTCCTCTAGGTCATTGATAAAAATGACAAACAGCAACGGCCCCAGAACAGATCCTTGTGGTACGCCACTTGTAACTGAACTCCATTCTGAACACTTCCCATCAACCACCACCCTCTGTCTTCTTTCAGCTAGCCAATTTCTGATCCACATCTCTAAATCACCCTCAATCCCCAGCCTCCGTATTTTCTGCAATAGCCTACCGTGGGGAACCTTATCAAACGCTTTACTGAAATCCATATACACCACATCAACTGCTCTACCCTCGTCTACCTGTTCAGTCACCTTCTCAAAGAACTTGATAAGGTTTGTGAGGCATGACCTACCCTTCACAAAGCCATGCTGACTATCCCTGATCATATTATTCCTATCTAGATGATTATAAATCTTGTCTCTTATAATCCCCTCCAAGACTTTACCCACTACAGACGTGAGGCTCACCGGTCTGTAGTTGCCGGGGTTGTCTCTGCTCCCCTTTTTGAACAAAGGGACCACATTTGCTATCCTCCAGTCCTCTGGCACTTTTCCTGTAGCCAATGATGACATAAAAATCAAAGCCAAAGGTCCAGCAATCTCCTAGAGAATCCTAGGATAAATCCCATCAGGCCCCGGGTACTTATCTATTTTCAGCCTGTCCAGAATTGCCAACACCTCTTCCCTACGTACCTCAATGCCATCTATTCTAATAGCCTGGGTCTCAGCATTCTCCTCCACAACATTATCTTTTTCCTGAGTGAATACTGACGAAAAATATTCATTTAGTATCTCGCCTATCTCTTCAGACTCCACACACAACTTCCCATCCCTGTCCTTGACTGGTCCTACTCTTACCCTAGTCATTCGCTTATTCCTGACATACCTATAGAAAGCTTTTGGGTTTTCCTTGATCCTACCTGCCAAATACTTCTCATGTCCCCTCCTTGCTCGTCTTAGCTCTCTCTTTAGATCCTTCCTCGCTACCTTGTAACTATCCATCGCCCCAACTGAAACGTCACACCTCATCTTCACACAGGCGTCCTTCTTCCTCTTAACAAGAGATTCCACTTCTTTGGTAAACCACGGTTCCCTCGCTCTACGCCTTCCTCCCTGCCTGACCGGTACATACTTATCAAGAACTCGCAGTAGCTGATCCTTGAACAAGCTCCACTTATCCAGTGTGCCCAACACTTGCAGCCTACTTCTCCAACCTATCCCCCCCAAGTCACGTCTAATGGCATCATAATTGCCCTTCCCCCAGCTATAACTCTTGCCCTGCGGTGTATACTTATCCCTTTCCATCACTAACGTAAACGTCACCGAATTGTGGTCACTGTCCCCAAAGTGCTCTCCTACCTCCAAATCCAACACCTAACCTGGTTCATTACCCAAAACCAAATCCAACGTGGCCTCGCCTCTTGTTGGCCTGTCAACATATTGTGTCAGGAAACCCTCCTGCACACACTGTACAAAAAACGACCCATCTAATGTACTCGAACTATATCTTTTCCAGTCAATATTTGGAAAGTTAAAGTCTCCCATAATAACTACCCTGTTACTTTCGCTCTTATCCAGGATCATCCTCGCCATCCTTTCCTCTACATCCCTAGAACTATTTGGAGGCCTATAGAAAACTCCCAACAGAGTGACCTCTCCTTTCCTGTTTCTAACCTCAGCCCATACTACCTCGGAAGATGAGTCCCCATCTAGCATCCTCTCCGCCACCGTAATACTGCTCTTGACTAGCAGCGCCACACCTCCCCCTCTTTTGCCTCCTTCTCTGAGCTTACTAAAACACCTAAACCCCGGAACCTGCAACATCCATTCCTGTCCCTGCTCTATCCATGTCTCCGAAATGGCCACAACATCGAAGTCCCAGGTACCAAACCATGCTGCCAGTTCCCCTGCCTTATTTCGTATACTCCTGGCATTGAAGTAGACACACTTCAAACCACCTACCTGAACACTGGCCCCCTCCTGCGACGTCAAATCTGTGCTCCTGACCTCTATACTCTCATTCTCCCGTACCCTAAAACTACAATCCAGGTTCCCATGCCCCTGCTGCATTAGTTTAAACCCCCCCAAAGAGCACTAACAAATCTCGCCCCCCAGATTCTGTTTCTTTCCTTTACAGATGTTGCCAGACCTGCTGTGTTTTTCCACTTCCTCTGTTCTTGTTGCACATTAATGCCATCTACTTGTCTTAATTGCATATCCTTTAATATCCTTGTTGACAGAAACCTTTATTTCAAACTTTCCAACTGAGCCTCTTGCTTTAACAGTTTTGGGGGGGAAAGTGTTAAGAACCCCGCTGATGTTACCTGTGAGAGTGTCTCAAAACCACAAAGGATAATTTGAAATACTGGTTCTTAGTGGTGTATTTTTGATTGGAATTGTTGGAGGGAAGAAATGCTCAGAGTCCGTCAGCGACCGCGTGGTGTTGGTAAAACTTTTGTTTATTTGAAAAATGGCTGTGTGCACAGCAGGAGAACAAGATGCTGCTGCCTTCAGCTCGCACGAGTCTGTTCTGATTTTTACAGGGATTTTATGGATATATTTTTAAGTTCGTTCACAGTTACAGATAAGCATTCACATCATCGATCAATTTCATACAATACAATCTGACCAGGAGATGTCGGTCGAGATGTTTCCTGAGCCCCTTAATGGGGAACCTATTTACTCATACAATGGGTTTGCAAGTTACCAGATCATTTTCAGAATGTTCCCCCTAACCTGAAATAATTCACCCGAGGAAGAAGCAGTACTCTGAAAGCTAGTGATTCGGAACAAACCTGTTGGACTTTAACCTGGTGTTGTAAGACTTTGTACTGTGCCCACCTTAGCCCAACGCCAGCATTATGAAATAATGCTGTTCTTGCTTGATGAGGCATTAATGGGTTTGTATTCCCTCTGGGTAGAACAATGAATCTCCTGCAGACAATCTGGGGCTGTAGTCTTGTGACGTGGGTTCCCCATTATTATTATAATGTCCTGTAAGATGATTAAATTATCCTGAGTGCAGGTTTTCTTAAGGTTTCTGGCTGATCCAACAATTTATCCTTTGCCTACCGGTTTTCCACTCCCCATGTGCTGCTTTAAACCTAGAACATCTTTTTATTAATATATATATTATTTTCTCACTAACAGGAATAATGTGAGGAACAATGTACAATCTAGTGAGGAACCAGTCAAGTCGTTGTGTCAGCAATTAAAAAAGAATATTTATTAAAGTAAAAACAAAGAAACAAACGTATGACAAAAGACTAATATACACTACGGCACTTTAGTGTATGAATAACTAAACACACCATTTTGTCTGAAGTTACCTCTTGTTCCCAAAATATACCCACATTCCCTGAACTCACTTCAGGCACCCCTTTCCCAAGCAACATCCAATTTTAGTAACTCTATAGGTCAAATCCAGTTAATCGTTACCACACAGTACTAAATCTGGGAAAACATCTCTTCCTGGCTCATCTGTGCCTTTTAGAGGAGAATATCTGAAATTTGCCGTGGCTCTAAATGTTAGATGGAACAGGCCTCTGTGGCTCGGATCACAGAGGGAACTGGCTTCTCTGGCCATCAGATGGAGAACTAGCCTCCTTCCCATTGAGGGGACTAGAGCGGTTATATTGTTCTGTTGCTTTGATATTCCCCTCTGGATTCGACTGTCAACTTTGCTCAAATTCCTTGCCTGTAGAGGGTACCATTTGTATAGCCTCATTGATCTCTGGTAAGCAATATTTCCGATATGGCCATTCGCACCTCAATGACTCTAGACTCCTGCTAATGTTGTTACTGGGCAAATCGCAACTCGTAATTCCTCTACTGCCTGCTAGTGTTGTTACTTTCCTGTTATTTTATTTTTATCTCAAGTTTGCTGTTAATCTCGTTAACTTCCCACATTCCTTATGAGAAGTCTACATTTCCATTACCCTTCTGTGGAAAAACACGTTTCCACAAAATCTATCATGTTTTGGTTTTGGGCACTGCAAAGTAGCTGGGACCATGAAGCTGCAGCCAAATTGGAAGCAGTGTAAATTTTGTCACTTATATTATGTGTGTGTCAATGATGCTTGCTTTATCAAGTTTCCCAGGCTATCTCTGCAGTGTAAAAGATGCTTTAGCTCTTTACGAGTTTATCCCCAGGCCATTGAATTCAGGCTTTCTGCACTCTGCTTCCAAGTGGCAAAATAGACAAACCTAAATGAATCTGATTCTGGTATCTTCAAGTATATTTCTGCAAATCTAGTCCTTTCTCCATATCACTGCTTGTCTTCAATTCACCACACCCTTCCTAATGTCAGGTCTTCCTCATTGATTTCCCTGGCATTTTCTTACCGATGTTCTCCAGCATGCATCAGAAGGCAATTTTTATTCTGGCTCTGAAACAACAAAAAGAAAACCATTTGTAGGGCATTTAATCAAAATACGCAAGACAGGCCCACAACCCCGGCTTGCTCTGGCCTCCCTTTCAGTTGCAGTGGGACAATGGGAAGCATAGAGCAAATGCCAGTACATTTGGATAAACAAATGTTTTTGTGACAGAGTTTCAGAAAAAACGAGTCTGTTTTCAACGAGTGAAACCAACAATAACCCCACGAGTTGGAGACTGCTATTCGTGGAATACAGATGTAATGTTGCATTTATTCACTTAAAAGAAAAACAATGGGCGCGATTCTCCGCTCCTGCGACTAAGTGCCCTCGCCGTCGTGAACGCCGTCGAGGTTCACGACGGGGCGAAACGGCCCCGATCTCGACCGATTGAGGGTCCGAAAATGGGCTAGGATCGGGGCCGCGAGAAACTCGGGGGGCGTGTCGCGAAAGCAGCGTTGTCAGTGCGTGCCAGGGCGGCGCCACATCATCCGCCGCATAACTGGCATCACCCGCGCATGCGTGGTTGCCGTCCTCCCCGAGGCCGCCCCACAAGAAGATATCGGATGGATCTTGCGGGGCGTGGAGGAAAGGAGGTCCTCCTTCAGAGAGGCTGGCCCGCCGATCGGTGGGCACCGATCGCGGGCCAGACCCCTTTTGAGTCCTACCCCGGTGAAAGAACCCCCCTCGCCCCCCCAGCGTTCCCGCGCTGTTCCCGCTGGCAGCAACCAGGTGTGGATGGCGCTGGTGGGAAGCCCTCGTTTTGGGCAGGCTGCTTGGCCCATCCAGGCCAGAGAATAGCAGGTGTAGCGGAGAATCGCCATTTTGGGTGTCCCGGGCGATTCTCCAGCCTGCGCCGCGCAGAACTCGACGGGGCCGTTCTCGCCGCTTGGGTGAATCACGGGAGGGCGTCGGACCGGCGTCGTGGGGAAAAATGGCGCGCCAGGGGATTCTCCCAACCGGCGCGGGAGTGGAGAATCGCGCCCAATGTATTCATGCTAAGTAATTATTAATCTGGATTCTTTTGAGCCTCTCTTTCCTAGATTTTCACTGCTCTGAATATCATTCCCTACCTGTGGGATTATCAGTGAAGCTCCCAGTTACCCCCATTGTGTTGAATGTTATGTTAAAGTTGTTTCTTTGTGTGATCGCCCTATCATTTGTTTTCCTTTATCCCAACTGGGGAAGCATTAAGCCTCGGCTTTGTGTTGATGGCACAATTGAGAGCAAGCATTACCTTTTTTGCACTATCAGTGCCAACTATTAATTTATTTTTTTAAATTGGAGATTAGATGGAAGATCATTATTTGGAATGATAATGAGCAAACTCAGTCCTAAAAAATTTCATTAGCTAGATAAAACAAAAAAACAGTGATCGCTTTCAGTAGATATTTGTGCTCTTTGATGCTTTGGTTCACAGCCTTCTCAGGGCTCCTTGGAAAATATTAAAATCACTCCTAGCAACTTGCCCTTTCCATGTTGAGAAATAACCCTGGAAATAATTCTGTTCTGCTCTTTCCCCTCGAGAGCCTGGGTTCAAAATCAACATATACGGACGGGATAACTCTCTTTACTAAATCTTTTGTGCTCTTATTCCCCAAAGGTTCCATTAGAAATAAGGTTAAACAATTTTACATAGGTTCTACAGGGCATGAATACAGAGCACTAAACCTTTTACAGAGGGATAGCATGGTGGCACAGTGGTTAGCACTGTTGCCGCAAAGCACCGAGGATCCAGGTTCGATCTTGGCCCCGGTTTGCAAATTCCCCCTGTGTCTACGTGTGTCTCACCCCCACAACCCAAAGATGTGCAGGGTAGGTGGATTAGCCACACTAAATTGCCCCTTAATTGGGAAAAAGAAAAATTGAGTCCTTTAAATTAAAAAATAACTTTTGTAGAACCATTTCATGTAGAATTGTCTCCATCCGTTAAGTTATTTAGCTGATTGCTGATGAATCGCACAGTATCCTGAGGCTTATGTGAGCTACATTGTTTTCAAAACAAACTTTACGCAGCACTTTGACCTAGATATAGATCTATATCATACATAATCTGGCAGCACTTGATGCTGACATTGGCTGAAACATGTGTTCTTTGCTCACAGACCTTCACTTTGAGTAAAACACTCACCTCCTCTCTCTACCCCTCACAGAATCACAGAAAATACAGTGCAGAAGAGGTCCTTTGGCCCATTGAGTCTGCACCGACACATGACCTACCTACTTAAACCTATTTTCCACCATAGCCTTGAATGTTATGACATGCTAAGTGCTCATCCAGGTACATTTTAAAAGATGTGAGGCAACCTGCTCTACCACCCTCTCAGGCAGTGCATTCCAGACCGTCACCACCCTCTGGGCAAAAAGGGTTTTCCTCACGTTCCTCCTAGATCTCCTGCCCCTCACCTTGAACTTGTGTCCCCTATTGACTGACCCTTCAACTAAGGGGAACAGCTGCTCCCTATCCATGTTGTCCATGCCCCTCATAATCTTGTATACCTTGATCAGGTCGCCTCTCAGTCTTCTCAGCTTCAATGCAAACAAGCCAAGCCAATCCATCCTCTCTTCATAACTTAAATGATCCATCCCAGGCAATATCCTGGTGACTCTCCTCTGCACCCCCTCCAGTGCAATCACATCTTTCATATAATGTGGCGAGCAGAATTGCACACACGACTCCAGCTGTGGCCTCACCAAAGTTCTATACAATTCCAAGATGACCTCCCTGCTTTTGTAATCTATACCTCGATTGTAAAGGCAAGTGTGCCATATGCCTTTTTCACCACCCTATTAACCTGCCCTCCCACCTTCAGAGATACATGAACAAACCAGCCACGTTCCCTTTGTTCCTCGGAACTTCCCAGTGTCGGGCTGTTCATTGAATATTTCCTTGTTAAATTTGTCCTTCCAAAGTGTATCACCTCACACTTTTCAGGGTTAAATTCCATCTGCCACTTATCGTCCCATTTGACCATCCCGTCTATATCTTCCTGTAACCCAAGTTACTTAACCTCACTGTTAACCATCCAGCCAATCTTTGTGTCACCCACAAACTTACTCATCATACTGTTCACATAGTCATCTATGTCGTTTATATAAATGACGAATAATAGGGAACGCAGCACAGATCCCTGTGGTACGCCACTGGACTCTGGCTTCCAGTCACTGAAGCAGCCGCTTGTCATCACCCTCTGCCTCCTACAACAAAGCCAATTTTAAATCCAGCTTATCAAATTATCCTGTACCCCATGTACATTTGCCTTTTTAAGTCTCCCATGTGGGACCTTGTCAAAGGCTTTGCTGAAATCCATATAAACTACATTGCCCACATTACCCTCATCTACACACCTGGTCACCTCCGTAAAAGATTTAATCAAATTTGATAGACATGCTGACTATGCCTGATCAAACCTTGCCTCTCCAAGTGGAGATAGATTTTCTCCCTCAGAATTTTCTCCAAGTTTCCCTCTCACTGTCATGAGACTTACTAGTCTGTAGTTCCCTGGCTTGTCTCTACAACCTTTCTTAAATAGTCGGACTACATTAGCTGTTCTTTAGTCCTCTGGCACCTCCCCAGTGACCAGAAAGGAATTAAAAATTTGGATCAGAGCCCCTGCAATCTCCTCCCTCGCCTCTGTTGCTCTTTTTAGCCTTAGTTTTATTAGCTCTGATAATGTCACCTTTGCTCACAAGTCGCCAGGTATCTTTCTGATACCGCCACGTGGTTCAAGCTCGAATTATGATTAATAAGTCAGCACACCGCTTAGTAAGATTGAAACCAACGGTCATTTATGATGTACAGCAATCAATACTTACACAATAATCCTACTATTTATATCAAAACCTACCACTACCGGCCAATACTTAACTTTTGGGGATGGCCCACCAGGTCAGGGAAACGAATGGTTTATCAAATTGGATCTGACCTGCGGGATTCAAAAGGCTGATACGGGTCGATGGCTAGGAATCTCTATCGGGTAGCGATCGCTGGAGTCAGACTTACTGTTTCTGGTCGATGTTCTTGCGAAGGTTGCGAGCAGGAGAAGAAGGGAGAGAGAGAGAGATCTGAACTTGGCCCCTCAATTTATAGGGCCCAGGGGCTTCCCGCCTCTCGGGGCGGCCCTTGACCCTGAGTCCCAAGTGATTGGACTTGTTCCCAATCACTGGGTTCGATATGCTCCAATAATGGGGCGATTCCTCGATCGGGGGGGTGGTCGTTCACCTGTCTTTGTTACGGCTACTGCAGGCGCCGAGAGGTCTGGCCCGGCATTCAATTGCAAATATGTTGCAATTGTTCCCGGGGATAGCCGATTAAACTGCAGCTGTCTGTGTTGATTCTGTCTGCAGCTGTCTGTACGCTATTCTGTCTGCAGCTGTCCGTTTGGGTCCTGTTGGCTACTTTTCCCATCAGCCTTTTCGGTTAGCCATTTTATATCGGGTTTTGGCCAAATTATTAGGGAATCAGCCATTTTAGGTGGCTACATCTCCCATACCCTCCATGCTACAATTCTAACAGATGTAATGCATAGTATTGTTATGGCCCCCTCGGGGGCCACGGACTATGCTCAATAAGATTTCCCGTCTTTACAACAGAATATGAGCTCCCCAGGTAATTGGGGGCGGAGTTTCCCCTTAACAAGGGGGAACCTCTGAGTATAGAAACCCTGACCTGGGTGCGGGTCAGGAAGGCCCTTCGGGAAGAGGAGTTACTTGCTGTGTAATTATTGCGTATACCAAAATAAACCAATGTTCATTCCCATCCTACCATGCTTTCCTGCATCTTTTCCATTGGATTTTACAGTATCTCATTTCAAACAAATTGTTAATAGAACCCTTAAAGAATCATCATAGACGAGACACTTCTTGAATAGGATATAAGTTTTCTCCAGAATTTGTGACACCATCGATGCTTTATTAATTGTATTTCATTATTCCCACCTGCCCTCAGGTGTCTACAAAGTAAAAAGGTGAAAACTGAGGGGTTCGGAGAGCACGGAGTACAATAGGCTAGGTGGCATCTCTAATTCCTCACTTATTGCGAAACCTACACATTGTGCCCACAAATTAATTGACCACGGGTTTATCGCAATACAATCAATAAATATGATGCATGTCCTTTCCAACATTCGCAAATGGATAGCCATCAGGATTGAGAACCCCATTGATTATTTCCCTAGAAGCGTTGCAAGTTTAGATCCACTAACCACACACAGGAATCAAATCTGAACCATCCTTTATTGTAATAATAATAGTAAAAATCTTTATTATCGTCACAAGTAGGCTTACATTAACACTGAAATTAAGTTACGTGAAAAGCCCCTCGTCACCACACTCCAGCGCCTGTTCGGGTACACTGAACGAGAATTCAGAATGTCCAATTCACCTAACAAGCACATCTTTCGGGACTTGTGGGAGGAGGAAACCCACTCAGACACGGGGAGAGCGAGCAGACTCCGCACAGACAGTGACCCAAGCCGGGAATCGAACCTGGGACCCTGGCGCTGTGAAGCAACAGTGCTAACCACTGTGCTAAGGATACATGAGGTCCAGACTGAGTAAAATAAGAAACAATGTTTTATTTACACAAACGATATGTACACTATCCGGTAGATCCCTACCGGGTTCCCATTCTGGTTGGTGCCTTGCTGCTCGACCTTTTATACATCAGTTAATTGAGATACTGCGCCCCTAGCAGGGGAGCTCATACTCCGCAAGGAGCATGGGGAAGACAAGCATTCCCACCCCGTAGGTCCGCTGCGGAATATTACACCTTCCATGTCCTTAAGGCTCAGTAACATAGCACAAGGTACATTTACACATTGAACCATTGAGGAAATATATTTCATGTTTTAGTGTGCAAAATATCAAAAAAGGCTTTTGTTCAGGACATCTCAAGAGAGGGAAAACTACCAATGTATCTCAGTCTGGCCCTCTTCCATGCATTTCTCCTGGCACTTTAGCATAGTGTTAAAATCACACAAGAGTCCACAGTGTTCCCAATGGAAAGAGGTTGACCAGAGGCAAGAGCCCAGGAGAGAAGGAAATGGTGAAAAATCGAGGCAAAACAGTAAATAGAAAAGAGACTTGTGTTCACAAACATAAGCATATACTGTTTAACCAGGCCCAAACATAGCTACAGTTTGCTAAATATTTCTTAGATGTCATGGCAATAGAGACACATTGGCCAGTGTCTAAATCCACAGTCACATTCATCTTGTAAACTGATCCCACCCAGACTTCTCTTCATTTGATCTCCTAAAGGCACCATTTTAAACCAAGGATAGAAATCTAGTTGCACGCCTTGCAACCAATACTTTTAATGAAGGTAATACCCTTCTACATAATTACAGTTTGAGGGGAAATGGCTAGATGGACTGCAATGGGCTATTCCACTCAATGGGCGGGATTCTCTGAAATGGAGGCAGAGTGTTCGCGCCGTCGAGGTTCACGACGGCGCGAAACGGCCCCTATCCCGACCGATTCAGGGCCCGATAATGGACTAGGAGCGGCGCCGCGTCATTTACGCGCGCCAGGCCTTGGCATACATGACGCGTCCGGCGCCGCATAACTGGCGTCACCCGCGCATTGCGTGGTTGCCATCCTCTCCGGGTCCGCCCCGCAAGAAGATGTCTGATGGATCTTGCGGGGCTGCGGAAGAAAGGAGGTTCTCCTTCAGAGAGGCCGGCCCGACGATTGGTGGGTACCGATCGCGGGCCAGACCCCATTTGAGGCCCCCCCCCGGTGCAGGATCCCACCTCCCCCCCCCACCCCCCGAAGGCCGCCCCCCCCCCCAGCATTCCCACACTGTTCCTGCTGGCAGCGACCAGGTGTGGATGGCGCCGGGGGGAACCCGCCGTTTTGGGCAGGCCGCTCGGCCCATCCGGCACTGAGAATTGCGGGGGTACCGGTGAATCGCCATTTTGGCTGTCTCGGGCGATTCACTGTACCGTGCCGCGCAAAACGTGATTGTGCCGATCTGGCCGCTTCCGTGAATCGCGGGAGAGCGTCGGACACGCGGGAAAATTTGGTGACCTAGGCGATTCTCCAAACCGGCGCGGGAGTGGAGAATCGCACCCAATGTTTCTGTTATAACTTGCCTGGATCTTATTGGCTGGGGACAATTGGTTACCCCGTGCTCCTTAAGGAATATGAGCTCTCCCAATGAAGGTGGTGGTGGTGGCGGGGCGGGGGGGGGGGGGGGGGGGGGAATCATTAGCAGTGCAGGTGTATACGTAGAGCTGGCCAGCGTGGGACCAGCTAGAGAGGGAACCAGCAGCGAACTGCTGGTACTGTGTACATTTTGCTGTAAATAAAGTTACTTTCTGTTTAACTCTCCAAACTCTTGCTGGATCTTCGTGGCCTTCACACACGTTACCCACTTCACTTTAAGTGTTTTCAGTGAATTCCTACATTAAGAAAGAGATCACTGTCCCAAATTAAATCTGATATAATTCTATAATAGCAGGGGAATATAATGACAAAATCCTAACTTATAACAATTTTAAAAATATACTTTATTGAAATGAACAATTGGAATCTCAGAGCAATTACAAAATGACAAGAGCCTTCAGCCATCACCTTTTGCTTCCCCCCCACCATCCCCAGATATTGCAAATTGGCATCTTTCCTCCAAAACTGAAAGAATGTGGATGTAAATAGTACCTTTCACAATCTCAGAATAACCCAAAGTGTTCTATTTGCAGTGAAGTACTTTTTGAAGTTGTAATGTTAGCGCCTTCCTGAAGGAAATATACTGTTGGTGGTGACCAATGAAAGGATTGACTGATTTTTGTCAGAGGTTTGAGATTTTACTGAATCCAGAGTTCTTCCTCCACTTGCGTACCTGGTCCTTGCTCCTCAATCTCCCCAGTGTAGTCCATACATCGAATGGAAGCACCCAGTAAAGGCTCCGGTAGGATCCAACTGAGGAATTTGAGCATCTTAAGACTTGTTTGTGTACCTGCCCGACTTATCTTACTTGAGCAAAGAAATTGGACAAGAATTTAAATATACAGTCAGCTCAATATGCACCCATTATTAATAACTGTTCAGCAGGGCGTTCTGGTGTTTATTATATGCTCAATTAATGTTGTAATTCGTTTTTATTGAGACTGAAAATTAAGTCAATCTGAAATCATAAAATGCAGTAACAAAGTGATGTTTTATTACTTCAATTAAGAGATTTATAAATTTGTTTTATACATTGCTTTCAAGTTAATTTCTGGTGTGCATACAGAGAGCAATAGGTGCTAATAATACCCTTTAACATAGACATGTTTTGTTGCTTGATTACAGTACCAGTCACCCCATTTATTTGGAAGGATTTGTTTTGTATATTTAGATCTGTAGGCTTCAGGGGAATTTGCTTCATTTGATCATATTGCTTGTAAATTTAGAGTTCATTGTTGCAATTATTTTTTTCCAGCACTGTTCAGTCCATTTTATTATTTTAACGTTTAACTGCCTGTGTGTTTTCATTTTGAAATGTGTGTTCTATCATAGACTCGCTGCCAAAAAAACAAATTGCTTGTCGATGGACAATATCCAGCAGTCTAATGTCAAATACAGAACTCTGAAAGAGGCTGGAAAATGGAAGTAGTGGGGTTTTGACTATTCAAAGTAGAGATGGGAATGGTGTTGAGGATTACAAATCTCCTGCAGCAGTTCTCTGAGAACTGGGCTACATTTTTTTTCTGTATTGTTGTAAACTGCTCTTTTCCATATTTTTTTTCATTAATGTTCTTTTGGGTGTCTGAAATGCTTAAACCAAGCTACTGAGAAATCATACAGTTAGATTGTGTTTGCCCGATTAAGGAGTGTAAAATCTCTATATCTGTAAGTGCATATCCTACTTGTGTAATCCTTAAGAGCAAGTTAGTCGAGCCAAGCTTATGGTCACCCATGTGGGTAGTAAGTATTGTTGGAGTATAAATAATTGAAACCATACATATTCACACTTTTTCAGGCAGGATCACCTGACCCACAAGAATATTTTCCTACAAGGTTATATGGAGTAAAGTAGGAAGAATATCAGACCCAGTGACACGTCCGTAGCTCCAAGTTCCATTATTGAGCCAAGCTGGCAGATTTTAATAATAATAATCTTCATTATTGTCACAAGTAAGCTTACATTAACACTGTAATGAAGTTACAGTGAAAAGCCCCTAGTCGCCACACTCCGGCGCCTGTTCGGGTACACTGTGGGAGAATTCAGAATGTCCAAATCACCTAACAAGTACATCTTTCGGGACTTGTGGGAGGAAACCAGAGCACCCAGAGGAAACCCACGCATACACGGGGAGAACATGCAGATTCCGCACAGACAGTGACCCAAGCGGGAATCAAACCCGGGACCCTGGCGCTATGAAGCAACTGTGCTAACCACTGTGGTACCATGCCCTCCATCAGTACACTCGAGTCCTGCAGACTCACACCTTGGATTACCTGGTCCACCATATAAAGTTCCAAACTTCTATCATTGGGTGTGTGACACCACCTTGACATGAGATCCGTTTACTAACCTTCCTTCCCAAGAAAGATAGTTGCGAGTTGCAACTACTAATCACTCTGCAGGATTGATTTTGGCAGAAGTGAAACCTATCAAAATAAATAAATAGCCACCACATCACAGATTACACATTTATCCTGTAAATCCTCCCGCTGGAGATGCCGTGCTGTATTCATTTAAAAATCGAGGCCCTGCGAGCCAGCAGACTGGAGAGTCTGGGGCTAGGTTAAGTGGTCTGCCATTTAGGAATGAGATGGTTGCAATTTCTTTCTTCATTCGGAGGATTGGAATTCTTTGCCCCAGAGAGCTTTCAATGCTCAGTTGTTGAGTACATTCAAGACTTGAGTTCAATAGATTGTGGAGCACTTAAAGAGATCAAGGGAAATGATGATAGGACAGGAAAGTAAAGCTGATCAGCCAAGATCTTGTTGAAAAGTACAGAAGGCTTGAGGAGCTGTGTGCTCTCCCCGTTCACCTATATCTTATGATAGGGTTTTATTTCTCTGGCTTGCCGTAAACTTTCTTTGTTATATTTTTAGTTAGCAGATCCGTGCAGAAGTCTATCATCATATTGTGTATCTGTAAATCTTCTAGCTACATGATAGGCGTGGTAAATTTTCACGAAAATCAATGAACAATGTGATTTAATCTTTTACTCTGTGATCTTGCATAAAGCCGCAATTGGTCCTACACATTTGGGCATCAGAACATAAAAGAGTCTGGGGTTTTTTCTGATTATGTGATGCAACTACAATCCAGAAAACTCCTTAAACATTTTAAAAAATAAATTTAGAGTACCCAATTTTTTGTTTTTCCAATTACGGGGCAATTTAGTGTGGCCAATCCAATTAACCTGCACATCTTTGGGTTGTGGGGATGAAACCCACGCAGACATGGGGAGAATATGCAAACTCCACACGGACAGTGACCCAGGGCCGGGAATGAACCCGGGTCCTCAGCGCTGTAGGCAGCAAAAAACTCCATAAAAGTGATTGCGATCAGTGAAATGATTCAGTAGCTTTTGGGTTCACAGCCTTTGTCCTTATGGGTAAAAGAACGCAACTAAATTCTGGGACATCCAACAAGTATTTATGTCCTATTCATCAGTAAAAGAATGGTAGCTCCAAGGAACGACTGTAGTTCTGGGGTGTGTCCTCCAATAGCATTGTTATTCAGAGTGGTTTTGTGAATTCTGGATGAAAACCTTCCCAATGTGCTGTCCTGCCACTGTGGTGTTTATCTTTAACAGCAACGTTTTAGTTGCAACTAAACACGAGAGTCAACTGAATCTTTGGCACACTCAATGTGTTGGGCATTAGTTACACAGTGATGTAAATTATCTCACCTGCTTTCGCTCCGGACATAGTGAATTCTTATCTCTCTCTATAATCACAAAGCAAAGCTTTAAAGCTCCCTAGTCTTTCCTTTGATTTTAAGCATTGTGCTCTAGTATGCTGAATGAGCCAATGGCTTAGACACAGCAATTTCCCACATTCTTGATCAGAATAATATTGTTCTAGAATCATAGAATGGTTCGAGCTCAGAAGGTGGCCACTTGGTCAGTCGTATCTTTGCTGCTTTTCTGAAGGAGCAATTCACCAAGTGCCACTCCCCCACCATTTCCCCATAGCCCTGCACATTCTACCAGTTCAGATCATTTAAATCCCTCCTGAATGTCTTGATTAAACCTACATCCACCACACTCTCTGACAGTGCATTTCAGATATTTGAGAATAAATTTAGAGTACCCAAACTCCACACAGACAGTGACGCAGAGCCAGGATTGAACTCGGGTCCTCAGCGCCATGAGGCAGCAGTGTGAACCACTGCACCACCATGCCGCCTACGTTTCAGATTATTAACTTGCTCACTGGCGTAGGCCTGCTCACTGCCCTTGTCCTGCTCACTGGCCATGTGCTAGTTGTGCAACTACATAGTAATGTTTGTGCACATAGCAACAGGCCTTAAGAACATGCAGACAGGAGCAGGCGATTCAACGCCTCAAACCAATTCCACTATTTAATTAGAATCATAGAATCATAGAAGTTTACAGCATGGAAATTAGATCCAAGGTCGATCACAGAATCCCTACAGTGCAGAAAGAGAGCATTCGGCCCATCGCGTCTGCATCGGCCCTTGGAAAGAGCACCCTACTTAGACGCACACCTCCAGTCTATCCCCATAACCCAGTAACCGCACCTAACCTTCTGGACACTACGGGGCAATTTAGCATGTCCAATCCATCTAACCTGCATATCTTTGGACTGTGGGAATAAACCTGAGCACCCGGAGGAAACCAACGCAGACACGGGGAGAAGGTGAACACTTCACACAGACAGTAACCCGAGGCCGGAATTGAACCCGGGTTCCTGGAGGTGTGAGGCAGCAATGCTAACCACTTTGTCACTGTGCCGCCCTATCTGTACCTTATCTCCATTTACTTGTTTTGATTCTGTAACTTTTAATATTCTCATCTACTAAAATCCTATCAATCGCGTTTTGAAATGTTTATTTAGTCCACTATCCTTTTTTTGTGAAAAGGTGCTTTGGTTTCTAGCATCACCCTTGAATGGCTTGGGTCCAATTTTGAGGTTATACCCCATTGCTCTGGACTCCCCTGTCAATGAAAATAGGTTATCTCTCTCTATCCTTTCATGCCCATTTGATAATCTTAAATATCTCAATTAGGCCAAGAGAGTGGAAAGCCGGGGTGGAGTTTTCCAGCAGCTCCAGCAGTGGCTCTCCCACAGCAGAGGAGAGTGTGGTGGATGCAGGTTCAATCAAGACATTCAGGAGGATCTTACCATCCTGCCGAAGTCGATGGCGATTTACATTCCTCACCCGTGCTGCCGTAGGTGAACCGGTGGACATGTCCAAAACATGTGGACATGGTTCACTGGTCCTCCCGCGCATTTTGCACACCTGTCTTCCATCCCCAAGAATCTGCTCATCCGGGCCACTGTCATGTGAGCCCGGTGAACGACCTTGAATTGTATCAGGCTGAGCCTGGCACTACTCAACGCGTCTGCCCATAGACCATCCTCTATCTCTCCTCCCAGCTCCTCCTCCCACTTGCGCTTCAGCTCCTCGATCTGCGTCTCCTCTGACCCCATAAGTTCCTTGTAAATGTCAGAGACGCTCCCTTCTCCTACCCATCCTCTGGAAACTACCCTGTCCTGAATCCCCCTTAGCAGTAGGAGCGGGAAGGTTGACACCTGTTTACGTAGGGAGTCCCGCACCTGCAGATACCTGAATTTGTTTCCCCTCGCCAAACCAAACTTCCCCTCCAGCGCCCTCATACTCGGAAAGCTCCCCTCTACACACATGTCGCCCATCCTCTCAATCCCTGCTCTCTGCCATATCCAGAACCCCCCATCCATACTTCCCGGGGCAAACCGGTGATTATTACAGATTGGGGACCAGATCGATGCTCCCTCTGCTCCCACATGTCTCCTCCATTGCCCCCAGACTCTCAGGGCCGCCACCACCACGGGGCTGGTGGAGTATCATGTTGACGGGAACGGCAGAGGCGCGGTTACCAAAACCCCCAGACTGGTGCCCTTGCGTGAAGCCGCCTCCATACGCTCCCATGCCGACCCCTACCCCACCACCCACTTCCTGATCATGGCTATATTCGCCACCCAGTAATAGTTACTAAAATTTGGCAGCGCCAGCCCGCCCTCTCCCCGACTCCGCTCAAGCATTACCTTCCTTACTCGTAGGGTCTTGCCTGCCAGTGATCACTTTGTTGACCCGTTTAAAAAAGGACCGCGGAATAAAGATGGGGAGACATTGAAACGCGAACAGAAGTCTCAGGAGGACCGTCATCTTCACCGTTTGCACCCTCCCAGCTAATGACAACGGGAGCGCGTCCCATCCCCGAAAATTGTCCTCATTTGGTCTACTAGGCGGGCCAGATTTAATTTATGCAGCCGGTCCCATTCCCGCGCCACTTGAATGCCTAGGTACCTAAAGCTTCCCGCTACTAATCTAAACGGCAGCTCCCCCAATCGCCTCTCCTGTCCCCTCGCCTGGACCGCAAACATCTCACCTTTCCCCATATTTAGCTTATACCCCGAAAACCGGCCAAATTCCCCTAGATTCCTCATGATTTCTTCCATCCCCTCTATTGGGTCCGATACATACAGAAGCAGGTCGTCTGCATAGAGTGAGACTCTGAGCTCCACCCACCCCCCCTTCCCCAGACCAGCCCCTTGAGGGTCTCTAGCTAGCGCGAACAACAGTGGGGAGAGGGGGCATCCCTGTCTCGTCCCCCGGTGCAGTCTAAAATAGTCCGATGTTGTCCTATTTGTCCGTACGCTTGCCAAAGGAGCCTGATACAGCAACCTGACCCAGTCAATAAAGCCCCCCCAAATCCGAACCGTCCCATTACCTCCCACAGATAATCCCATTCTACCCGATCAAAAGCCTTTTCTGCATCCATTGCGATCACTACCTCCACTTCCCTACCTTCTGGGGGCATCATGATCATGTTTAACAACCATCTTACATTGGCCACCAACTGCCTACCCTTAACTAACCCCGTCTGGTCCTCCCCAATAACATCCGGAACACAATCCTCAAGAACAGACTTTTGGCCAGCAATTTGGCATCCACATTCAACAGGGGTATCGGCCTGGGTACTCCGGGTACACAGCTCCGGGTTCTTGTCCCGCTTCAGAATCAGCGAAATCGTGGCCTGTGACATCGTCGGGGACAGCACCCCTCTTTCCCTTGCCTCATTGAACATCCTCATCAACACCGGCCCCAATATCCCAGAGAACTTTTTATAAAACTCCACTGGGTACCCATCCGGCCCCGGGGCTGAATCTCCAACCAGGTTCCCATCCCCATCATTTACTTTCCCGGTCTCCCAGGCTGCCTCCCTGTTTCTAAGCTGCTGTGCAAGCATTCTGCTGGCCTTCTCGCCATACTCCTAGATCGCCCCCCTCGCCCCTATCGATCTGTAGTATCTCCTTTACCAGTCGGTCCGTCTCTGCCCTGTCCACCTTCTCCCTATGGGCCCGTATCGAGATCAGCTCCCATCTGACCACCGCCTTCAGTGCTTCCCAGACCACCACTGCCGAAGGTTCCCCCGTGTCATTGACCTGCAGGTAGCTCTGAATACATTTCCTCAGCCGATCGCACATCCCTTCGTCAGCCAAAAGCCCCACATCTAACCTCCAGTGCGGGCGCTGGTTACTGTCTTTACTAACCTGCAGGTCAACCCAGTGCGGAGCATGGTCTGAGATTGTGATCGCCGAGTACCCCGTGTCCACCACGCCTGCCAGTAAGGCCCTGCTCAAAATGAAGAAATCAATCCGGGAGTACACTTTATGCACGTGTGAGTAGAAGGAGAACTCCTTCACCCTCGGCTGCCCAAATCTCCATGGATCCCCCCCCCCCCCCCAACCCCATCTGCTCCATGCTCCATGAACCCTTTTTGTTCCTTTGCCATTGCTGGCACCCTGCCCGTTTTCGAGCTTGACCGGTCCAAGCCAGGGTCAATAACTGTGTTGAAGTCCCCTCCCATGACCAACCTGTGCGAGTCCAGGTCCGGTATCTTCCGCAGCATCCTCTTTATAAACTCCACATCATCCCAATTTGGCTCATACACATTCACTAATACCACCTGCAACCCTTTCCCACAGATCATAATGTACCGACCTCCCACATCCGAGATTATTCTACCCGCCTCAAACATCACCCGCTTATTGATCAGGATCGCGACCCTTCTAGTCTTTGAGTCTAGTCCCGAGTGAAAGACCTGACTGACCCAGCCTTTCCTCAATCTAATCTGGTGAGGTACTCTAAGGTGCGTCTCCAGCAACATTACCACATCCGCCTTCAGTCCCCTAAGATGCGCGAACACACGTGTCCACTTGACCGGCCCATTTAACCCTCGAACATTCCAGGTGATCAGCCTAGTTGGGGGGCTCATTGCCCCCCCCCCTTCACCGATCAGCCATCCCCTTTTTTGAGCCCGCCTCCAGCCCATGCTCCGCGCCTCCACCGGCCCGCCCGCAGGCAGCCTCCGCCCCCAACCTCCTCCCTGACCCTTAGCCCAAGTCCCTCCCTTGTCAGCAGAACATTTACCCCCCTCCCCCCCAGTAACAACACTCTGTAACCCAACTCCTTTAATAAACTGAACATATGCACACCCCCCCCCCCCCCCCACTGCACTTCCGTGAGCTAGCCCGCCCAGCTAGCTTGGTGGCCCCCATTCCTGGCACCGGATCGTCTCCCACCTATTGTTCCCGCCCCACCCTCCACCCTGCTCATTCAAACATACTCCAACATCAAACAATCCCCACACAATTGCCCGACAGAAAAACACCAAGATCTAAACAAGCGCACCTCCATCCCCCAATAGTGCAAATGAAAACCTTAACTCGCTCAGCTCTGCCGCTGGTCCCAAATAAATGCAAAAGGCATTACAAACAGCTTCCACAAAACGAAAAAAGAGAAACTTTTTTTTTAAAGAAAAAAAAACATGAACGTTGCAGCAAAGTTCAAAAGTTCTCAGTCCACCACCAGTCCTTTCCTTTTCGCGAAGTCCAGCGCGTCCTCAGGCGACTCGAAATAAAAGTGTTGTTCCTCGTGGGTGACGCAGAGACGGGCCGGATTCAACAGTCCGAACTTCACCTTTTTCTTAAAAAGGATCGACCTAATCTGGTTGAAGCCTGCTCTTCTCCTGGCCACCTCCACACTCAGGTCTTGGTAAACCCACAGGATACTGTTGTCCCACTTACAGCTCCGTGTCTGCTTGGCCCACTGTAGAATACGCTCCTTATTAAAGTACCTGTGGAACCTCACCACCATTGCCCTCAGGGGGTCTCCCATTCGCGCGGCTTCCTCGTGAGTGCTCTGTGAACCCTGTCCACCTCCAAGGGCTGGGAGAATGCCCCATCCCTCAGCAGCTTCTCAAACATGTCTGCAATGTATGCCCCAGCAACCGGTCCTTTTGACCCCTCCAGGAGCCCAATGATTCTCAAGTTCTGCCGGCGGGACCTATTCTCTAGGTCCTCCAAGTGCTTCTTTTGCTGGTCTCTCAAGATCCCCACCTCCAACTCCACCGCAGTTTGGTGTTCCTCCTGCTCAGCCAGCGCCTTCTCTACCTTCTGGATCGCCCGATCTTGGCCGTCCAATCTAAGCTCCAGCCGATCAATTGACTCTTTTATCGGGTCCAAGCAGTCCCGTTTCTGCTTCGGGAAACCTTCCTGAATAACGTGCATCAGCTGCTCCGTTGGCCGCTGTGTCGACAAACCAGAGGTCTGGTCCTCCGCCATGCTGTCTCCCACTGCAGCTTCAGCCCAAGCCTTCTTTGTCTTTCTGTTTCTGCCTTTACGAGCACTTCTAGTCCTTCTCTCCATGCACCGATGTGGGAATTCAGTACACAATTGCCTCTGTCACCAGTTTTACAATTCAAGTCCGTAGAAAATCGGGGGAAAAGGTCCAAAAGTCCGACCCGAGCGGGAGCCACCAAATGTGCAACTTACTCCTTCATAGCCGCCACCGGAAGTCCTGTCCTCGTAACTTAACACCTTTAGCCCCAGTATCATTCTGTTGGTTTAGGACTGTGCCCCTTGCAGGATAGCACGGGGAATGAGCCAATTTCATGAGGCCATCCTTTCAGATACATACTGGAACCAGGAGATTTTGGCTTGGATCCAGTCAGAGTCAGCAAAGTTCAGAATGGTTGATTTACTGAGTTGTTTTGAATTGGTTGTTATCGGAAAGTTAAAAACATGTCATTCTGATGTTAAAATACTGGCTAAGCTCTTGGCTGCTAGGTTTTACATAGAATTTACAGTGCAGAAGGAGGCCATTTGGCCCATCGAGTCTGCACCGGCTCTTGGAAAGAGCACCCTACCCAAGGTCAACACCTCCACCCTATCCCCATAACCCATTAACCCCACCCAACACTAAGGGCAATTTTGGACACTAAGGGCAATTTATCATGGCCAATCCACCTAACCTGCACATCTTTTGGACTGTGGGAGGAAACCGGAGCACCCGGAGGAAACCCACGCACACACGGGGAGGATGTGCAGACTCCGCACAGACAGAGACCCAAGCCGGAATCGAACCTGGGACCCTGGAGCTGTGAAGCAATTGTGCTATCCACAATGCTACCGTGCAGTCCACAATGCTATTGTGGACTGTGTGCCGGACGTTATTATGGAAGATCAAACCGGGTTCATCAAGGGCAGGCAGTTGGAGGCCAACTTAAGAAGGCTGCTGAATGTGATCGTGATGCCCCCGGAGAGTAGGGAGGTAGAGGTAGTTGTGGCAATGAATGCCGAGAAGGCTTTCGACCGGGTAGAGTGGGACTATTTATGGGAGGTGTTGGGACGATTTGGGTTCTGGGGAGGGCTTTATCGACTGGGTCAGGCTGTTGTACCAGGCTCCGGAGGCTAGTGTAAGGATGAATAGGATGACGTCTGACTATTTTAGACTGTACCAAGGGACAAGGCAGGGGTGCCCCCTCTCCCCACTGCTGTTTGCACAAGTTGAACTTATCTCGGTTGGTGGAGCAAATGAGGGTTGAGTTCCGGAGGTGGGATGCGCTCCCACTGACACTAGCGGGGAGAGTGCAGGCGGTTAAAATTACAATCCTCCCGAGATTCCTGTTCGTATTCCAGTGTCTCCCCAAATTCATTCCGCGGTCCTTTTTTAAGAAGGTCAATAAAATAATTATGGGATTTGTGTGGGCGGGAAAGTCCCCGCGGGTGAGGAGATTGATGCTCGAGGGGAACCGAGGGGAAGGGGGGCTGCCAAACTTTAGTAATTACTACTGGGCGGCCAACATAGCTATGATAAGGAAGTGGATGGTGGGTGCGGGGTCAGTTTGGGGGTGGATGGAGGTCGCTTCGTGCAGGGGCATCAGTTTGGCAGCCCTGGGTACGGCGCCCCTGCCGCTCCCGCCGGCGCGGTACTCCACCAGCCCTATAGTGGTGGCAACTTTGCGGATCTGGGACCAATGGAGAAGGCATGTGGGGGGTGAGAGCATGAGTTTGGTCCCCAGTTTGCGACAATCACCGGTTTCCCCCGGGGAATATGGACGGTGGGTTCCGAACATGGCGGTGGGCTGGGATTGAGAGGATGGGGGATCTGTTCTTGGAAGGGAGCTTCCCGAGCATGAGGGCGCTAGAGGAGAAATTTGGGATGGCGAGAGGGAATGATTTCAGGTACTTGCAGGTGTGGGACTTTCTACGCAGACAGATTCCATCCTTCCCACGTCTGCCACTTAGGGGGATCCAGGACAGGGTAGTGTCCAGTGTATGGGTGGGGGAGGGGAGGGTCTCAGATATATATAAAGAACTGATGGGGGCAGAGGAGATGCAGACTGAGGAGCTGTAGCTTAAGTGGGAAGAGGAGCTCGAAGGTGAAATAGAAGAGGGCTTATGGGCAGAGGCGTTGAGCAGGGATAACGAGACTGCAACATGCGCTAGGCTCAGCCTGATTCAATTCAAGGTCATCCACAGGGCCCACATGACAGTGGCCCGGATGAGTACATTCTTTGGGTTGGAGGACAGGTGTGCCAGATGTTCGGGAGGACCAGCGAACCATGTTCACATGTTCTGGGCATGTTCAAAACTCAGGGGGTACTGGCAGGGATTCGCGGACGTTATGTCCCGGATACTGAAAACAAGGGTGGTGATGTTGCCTGGTATGGAGGGCATTAGCTATGAGGAGCGGTTGAATAAACTCGGTTTGTTCACACTGGAATGCCTGAGGTTGAGGGGCAACCTGATAGAGGTCTACAAAATTATGAGGGACATAGACAGAGTGGATAGTCAGAGGCTTTTCCCGAGTGTAGAGGGGTCAATTACTAGGGGGCAGAGGTTTAAGGTGCGAGGGGCAAGGTTTAGAGGAGATGTACAAGGCAAGTGTTTTTACACAGAGGGTAGTGGGTGCCTGGAACTCGCTGCCGGAGGAGGTGGTGGAAGCAGGGACGATAGTTACATTTAAGAGGCATCTTGACAAATACATGAATAGGATGGGAAGAGAGGGATACGGCCCCAGGAAGTGTAGAAGATTTTAGTTTAGTCGGGCAGCATGGTCGGCATGGGCTTGGAGGGCCGAAGGACCTGTTCCTGTGCTGTACTTTTCTTTGTTCTTTGTTGAGTCCAGAGGTGGAAATTTGGGGGGTTTCGGAGGACCCTGCAGTCCAGGAGGAGAGAGAGAGGCTGACGTTTTGGCCTTTTCTTCCCTGGTAGCCCAGCGACGAATTCTGCTGGCATGGAGGGACTCAAAGCCCCCGAAGTCGGAGGCCTGGCTATCGGACATGGCGAGCTTTCTCGGTCTGGAGAAAATTAAGTTCGCTCTGAGAGGGTCACTGTCAGGGTTCGCCCGGAGGTGGCAACCATTTATCGACTTCTTCGCGGAAAATTAATCGTCAGCGGGGAGGGGGGGGTGAAGCGGGAGGGGGGGGGGGTTAGGGCAATGTAGATTAGGGGGATAGTTGGGCGGGTCCTTGTAGGAGGGGAGCTGGTTTTTGCACTATGTTGATTGTTCTTTGCACACTGTTTTGTATTGTTGTTGTTTACTATGCCAAAATGCCTCAATAAAATTGTTTATCAAAAAAAAACATGCCATTCTAGGCCCCCAGGGAGACACTTTCATTATGAGCAGAGTTGGGCAAAGGGGAAGTCTGAAATTCAACTACAGGCTAATTGATATACTGAGTGCTGCAGAAATGTTACTGAGATCTGTGTTTTTTCTTGCTGAATAATTCATGAATAGACCTAGGAACCTAAGAATAGATGTGAACCATTCAGCCCCTTTACTTGGCATTATTGGGTCGTGGCTGATTTGTACTAAACTCCACTTTTACCATGTGTACCTTGATTATTGAACAGAAATCGATCAATCAGTGTCTGATAAGTTTCAATTCCGGAATCCAGCTCTAATGGGGCGGAAAGCTCCATGTTTCAATTGCTCACCGTGTGAACAAACCACCAAGGCTCCTTGGACAGCACCTTCCAAACTCGAAATCTCTTGCGCCTAGCATGGAACAGACCAAGGTTATGGACCAAGTGCTGGATAAATGGGATTAGAGAAGATAGGTGCTTGATGCTCGACACAGACATGACGGGCTGAAGGGCCTCTTTCGGTGTTGTATGACTGTATGACACATGGAAAGGCAAACACCTGCAAGTTTCCCTCCACCCCATACACCATCCTGACTTGGAAATGTAACGCCATTCCTTCACTGTTTCAGAGTCAAAATTCCATTGGCAGGGCAGCACGGTGGCGCAGTTGTTAGCACTGCTGCCTCACGGCGTTGAGGACCTGGGTTCGATCCCAGCCCCGGGTCACTGTCCGTGTGGCATTTGCACATTCTCCCCATGTCTGTGTGAGTCTCACCCCCACAACCCAAAGATGTGCAAGGCAGGTAGATTGGCAACGATAAATTGCCCCTTCATTGGAAAAAAATAATTGAGTACTCTAAATGTATAAAACTAAATCCTAACAGCACTGTTGTTGATCCTACACCACATGAACCTTACCGCAACAAACACTGCCTTCTCAAGGGCAACTAGGGATGGGCAATAAATGTTGTCTTAGCCAGCGACACCCACGCCCAGTCAACAAGTAAATAAGCACATGGATGTTAGTGCTGTAAACAAAATCAAATTAGTCTATGGATAGTATCCCGGGCAAAGGACTTTCCGCAGTGTCCTTTGCTTTTGTAATGAGAGATGCTCTTTGTTGTGAAACAGAACAGACGGAGATACAATGAACACGTGGTGGCACAGTGATGGAGCAGTATGTGCAAACACGGCACCTCACATCTTTTCTGACATTGTTGTTTGAATATAGCATCCCCGAGTTTGGTCCCTTGCCCTGTGCAGGAGTTTAGAGTGAACCTCTTGTTTGTCCCGTTCTCATTATCTTCTCGAAGTGTACCGGGTTCAGGCAGGTTCCCAGGCAAAGGGACCCAGACTGAAAACAAAATACTGCGGATGCTGCAGATCTGAAACAAAAACATTGACAGCGACGGGAAAGCTCAGCAGGTCCGGCAGCATCTGTGGAGAGAGGGGGAGAGAGACGGATTTCAATTTCGAGCCCAATTTTCTTACCCCTCTCTTGGGTAAGAAACGTTAACCCTGTCCCTCTCTCCACAGATGCTGCTGAATTTTTCCAGCACTTTCTATGTTTTTATTGAAGGAATCCAAACTGTTCGGAGTCAGCACTTTAACAGTTTTGCAACTAAGGGGTTTGCCCTCCAGGAACAACACATTCTCCCCGGGTCCAGGTTCATCAAGAAATCATTTGCAGCGTGTGCGTTCCACAACCTTTCAAAACCTGCCGCAGAACAAGTGTGTGGGACCCACAGATACTTTTATTTCCATCTAGAGGTGATCATCTTTAACCAGTGGGATGAAACAGCGACTAAACTGTAGGAATGCCGAGAAAGAGCAGGCAATGCTAACTGCTGCCAGCTCCCTCTGAAGGGTCCCAGCTGGTTGTTTGTTGGTCTGCAATGTAGTTCAAGGCTCAGTTAGATTCACTGTCCAAATGCAGAACTCGACGCCGATCTGACTGGCCAGATAGCGGCAAAGGAGTCGGATGTTGGCAGTTATTTGGCCAGCTCCTTATATTCCAGAGGGAATGGGATTTACACGAAGCTGCCTAAAGTTGCAAAAAAAAGGGGGGGGGGGCTGACCCAGGGAGAGGGAGGGGGTGAGGGGAAAGTGTTGAAAAGCGACACACGCTGATATCTCGACACCACAGACGGCCCACACCGGTGTACCCCCGCTTCATTCCACCTATTACAAAGGGGAATTATTGTCACGATCAGTTTCTGTTGTCAGTCTGACTGGATTTGTTAGTGATCTGCAAATTCCTGAAAACCCAAACTGGACAAAGGCAATGCTGTTCCCCCCCCCCCCCCCCCCTTTCAGACAAATTAGCAGTTCTGAGATTTTGGTGGCACCATAACTTTGAATTGAAAACAAAATATGGAAATTGGGTTAAAAGAAAGTGTCCCGCATTTATTCAGGATGGTTTGTAGCTGGAGTCTTGTTCTGACACCGCCTCAGTGTGGAGTGAGTGGGTTACATTGAGATTTAACGAGGACGGCTCGGTAAACCGTGCTCCAGAGGAGTGAAGGTTGTCTTCAAATTGCTGCACAGTTTGGGAGATATTGATCATGTTATTGATCACTCCAGGCGGCTGTGTTCCTATGAGCAGACACACACACAGCTCGTCAATCCCACCATAGGGTTGTGGAGCATCAAAGTTGACAACTGCGGGGCGGAAGGAGAAATTTCCCTGATTGAAGCGAGCAGAGACACTTTGCTGGAGGCATGAGGAGGTCTCAAACTCGCCGGGAGCAGGAGCAATTCGCTCCTCATTCGTCTGAACGTTTGCTTTTTAAAACACATTTTGCCCTGTTTTGTAAGCTGTGAAATTATAAAACTGCCCCGGGAAGGGCATCTGAACTTCCTTAAATTTCCCCGCTTTCAGGGAAGAGGCTATTACATAATCATCCCTAAATCATTATTTTGAATAGATAGAACTTTTAAATCAACGTAAGAAGATTAGAATATACCCGACTTACTTGATACTGAAGATTAAGGAATGGGGAAAAGCAAATTACTGCGGATGCTGGAATCTGAAACAAAGCAAGACTTTGACAAAGAGTCATCTGGACTCGAAACGTTAGCTCTTTTCTCTCCCTACAGATGCTGCCAGACCTGCTGAGATTTTCCAGCATTTTCTCTTTCGAATGCGACCTTGTAAAATTGATTAACTCTCATATCAGCCAGTTATTTCACTGGCTTTGTGGGCATTTCTAAAGGCCAACCCCAGTCTGTGTTATACACTGGTTTCTCATTTACACAGCACATCGCAGCCCCATTTAAAAACGCCCACGGCTGCTCCCCCCCCCCAAAGAGAAACGAGCAAATCGAATGGAAATTCTCAATCTCATGGAACTCACTCGGCTCTTCGGGGAACACGGTGACGTCAGCCTTAATGAATGGCCAGACCACTTACATAATCTTTAAACACCAGGTTAAAGTTCAACAGGTTTGTTTCAAATCACTAGCTTTCGGAGCTAGTGAATCGAAACAAAACTGTTGGACTTTAACCTGGTGTTGTAAGACTTCTTACTGTGCCCACCCCAGTCCAACGCCCGCATCTCCACATCATAATCTTTAAATGTTGCTATTGTGCTCACTTCATGGGCGAAATTCTCCATTATCGACGCAAAAAACGGCGCAAATCCCACTTGCGTCAAGTCATAAAAATGGGCCGATAGTCTGCGGCCCGAAATGGGCTAGCAGCGACGTAACGGGATCCGCGCTTGCGCAGTGGTTCACGCCGTGCAGCGTCATACGCGCTGCACGGCGTGACGGCTCATAAGGCCGCGCAGCTCCCCCCCACCCGACCGGAACAGCCGACCGCAACACCCGACTTGATGGCTGGCCGTCGCTCAGCCCCGAGGTTCGAGTCACGCGATGTGGAGGCGCTCCTGGACGCAGTGGAGCAGAGGAGGGACGCCCTGTATCCCGGGCACGGCCGCAGAGTTGCCCCACGCCACAGCCGGCGTCTGTGGAGGGAGGTGGCAGAGGCCGTCACCGCTGTGGCCCTAACACCACGGACAGGCACCCAGTGCCACAAGAAGGTGAATGACCTCGTCAGAGCAGGCAGGGTGAGCCTCCCCCATATCCCCCATATCCCCCCTCCCCCAAATCCCCCCCAAATCCCCCCTCCCCATATCCCCCCTCCCCATATCCCCCCCTCCCCCATATCCCCCATATCCCCCCTCCCCCATATCCCCCATATCCCCCCTCCCCCATATCCCCCCTCCCCCAAATCCCCCCCTCCCCCATATCCCCCCTCCCCCATATCCCCCCTCCCCCATATCCCCCATATCCCCCCTCCCCCATATCCCCCATATCCCCCCTCCCCCATATCCCCCCTCCCCCATATCCCCCATATCCCCCTCCCCCATATCCCCCTCCCCCATATCCCCCATATCCCCCCTCCCCCATATCCCCCCTCCCCCATATCCCCCATATCCCCCCCTGCCCCATATCCCCCCTCCCCCATATCCCCCCTCCCCCATATCCCCCATATCCCCCTCCCCCATATCCCCCCTCCCCCATATCCCCCCTCCCCATATCCCCCTCCCCCATATCCCCCCTCCCCCATATCCCCCATATTCCCCCCTCCCCCATATCCCCCCTCCCCCATATCCCCCCTCCCCCAAATCCCCGCTCCCCCATATCCCCCCTCCCCCATATCCCCCCTCCCCCATATTCCCCATATCCCCCCTCCCCATATCCCCCATATCCCCCCTCCCCCATATCCCCATATCCCCCTCCCCCATATCCCCCTCCCCCATATCCCCCCTCCCCCATATCCCCCCTCCCCATATCCCTCATATCCCCCCCATATCCCCCATATCCCCCCTCCCCCATATCCCCCATATCCCCCCCTCCCCCATATCTCCCCTCCCCCATATCTCCCCTCCCCCATATCCCCCCTCCCCCATATCCCCCCCTCCCCCATATCCCCCATACCCCCCATATTCCCCCCTCCCCCCATATTCCCCCCTCCCCCATATCCCCCATAATCCCGCCTCCCCCATATCCCCCCTCCCCCATATCCCCCCTCCCCCATATCCCCCCTCCCCATATCCCCCCTCCCCCATATCCCCCATATCCCCCATATTCCCCCCTCCCCCATATTCCCCCCTCCCCCATATTCCCCCCTCCCCCAGATCCCCCCTCCCCCATATCCCCCCTCCCCCATATCCCCCCTCCCCCATATCCCCCATATCCCCCATATTCCCCCCTCCCCCATATCCCCCTCCCCATATCCCCCATATTCCCCCCTTCCTCATATCCCCCATATCCCCCATATCCCCCCTCCCCCATATCCCCCCTCCCCATATCCCGCCCTCCCCCATATCCCCAAGTGAATCCAGCCCTAACCTTAACCTCTGCAATGCACGCGCAACCGATGGCGTGCATTCATATACCTGCCTAACACTGTTGCCTTTTACCCCTGCCACCACCCCCCCCCCCCAGGAGAAGCGCGCACACAACAATAGGGAGCATGTGAGGACTGGAGGAGGGCCCGCTGATGAGAGGCCACTGACCGTACACGAGGAAAGGGCCCTGGAACTGGCTGGCGGACCTGAGGACCGGGAGGTTGCTGTTGCAGAGGTCGGGGCCCCACGAGCAAGTGAGCCACCAACAGCCCGTCCCCCTATCTCCCCCTCCCCCGTATCACCTGATCACTGCCTGATGTCTAACCATGCATGCTTCATTGTGTATCGCAGGACCAAACGTCCAGGCACCCATCCCCGCAGATGCAGACCGCCCGCAGGATGCCCCTCGGAGACCACAGGAGACGGAGAGACCCGCACCCTCCAGCATGCGACGCCCACAGGATGCCCCTCGGAGACCACGGGAGACGGAGAGACCCGCACCCTCCAGCATGCGACGCCCGCAGGATGCCCCTCGGAGACCACGGGAGACGGAGAGACCCACACCCTCCAGCATGCGACGCCCGCAGGATGCCCCTCGGTGACCACGGGAGACGGAGAGACCCGGACCCTCCAGCATGCGACGCCCGCAGGATGCCCCTCGCACACCACGGGAGACGGAGAGACCTGGAGCAACAGGGAGACGACACCCCCGTCACGTGCGGGAGCGACTACCCAGCGATGAGGGGGGCAGCCACAGGCCCCCGTCACATCCGAGCGAGGACACCACTACCCAGGACACCACTATCCAGGACACCCCTACCCGGGACACCACTACCCAGGACACCACTATCCAGGACACCCCTACCCGGGACACCACTACCCAGGACACCCCTACCCGGGACACCACTACCCGGGACAGCACTACCCGGGACAGCACTACCCGGGACAGCACTACCCAGGACACCCCTACCCGGGAAGACGAAATACCGGACAGTGACTCAGAGTGGATGGGTGGAGACGAACCCCCACCCCAAAGTGCCATGGACTCAGAGTGGGACGAAGAGCACGACACAACGCCACTGCTGTCACCAACACCCTCCACCATCGCAGAAACACTCACCACGGTTGGGCACTTTAGTGATGAGGCGTCTGGTACACTCACTGGTGCGCACAACACAGCCGTCCCGGTACAGCAGGTGGAGGTAGGAGCAGCAGAGGGACCGGGCGGTCGGAGGGCAGCCCAGGCCAAGCGAACATCTGCCGCCCAGATGGATCCCGGGTTCCTGCAGTTACCACACCCACACATAGATCCGATGCAACCACCGACACGGAGACGAGCGAATAGGGTGACGGGTGGCTTGCGGCGGCTGCGGTCGCAGGTGGAGGAGTCCACCCGCGTCCAGGAGCTGGGAGTGGTCCCGGTCATGCGTGCCACCCAGGCTGACACCGCACGGGTGGCGTCCGCGGTGGAGGCAATGGGTGCGACGGTGTCAGACATGGGGAACGGTTTGCGAGGCCTGGGGCCTTCCGTGCAGGCGGCGTCTGTGGCCCAGGAAATGGCTGCCCTCTCACAGAAGGCCATGAGCCAGTGCCAGCGCCAGATGGCAGAGGCGCTCAACGCCATAGCCCAGTCTCAGCAGGCCATGGCCCAGTCTCAGCAGGCCATGGCCCAGTCTCAGCAGGCCATGGCCCAGTCTCTGCAGGCCATGGCCCAGTCTCTGCAGGCCATGGCCCAGTCTCAGCAGGCCATCGCTGAGGGCATCGGCGCCAGTGGCCATGTGCGAGCTGGCGTCGCACTGTCGCAGACAGGGTTCGACAACCCCCTGGGCTCCATGGCTGCAAACCTGCAGACCCCTGTCGATACCAGCACGGGCCTCCAGGACTGGCAGCGCCAGATGTCGGGGGGGCGTCGGATGGCCAGTCCGTTCGCATCCCCCACCCATGTAGAGGCCTGGGGGCCATCGGGCACCCCGAGGGAGGAGGAGGTGGTGTGGTCCATCCCGGCTCCCTCTGTAGGGGAGGTCCCGGTACACCGCGACACCTCGGACTCCCCCCCCCCCTTCCGTCCCAGGTGCATCGGGTGGGCAACGGGCAGGACAGGCTGGCAGCTCGCCATCCCAGTCGCCCGGGCCGCAGCCTAGCCCATCTAGGCCAGGACGCCCCAGGAAACGGCCGCCAAAGGGATCCAGTGTCAGAGGGCAGGAATCACAGGAGTCCACCTCCAGTTCTGCTGTACCGTCTGGGGAACCACGTAGATGTAGTCAAAGGGCCCGTAAGGCCAAACAATTAGACACTGAGTAAGTTGGCACGGGTGCAGGGCACAGATGAGTTTTAGGGGCTAGGGCACGTGCATGAACTCCTTTGGTTATTAAAGTCAATGTTACACCTACCAAAGCTGCCTTTGTGCTCTGTCCAAAGTGTGCGGGGGTGTCATGTACGTTGAGCGCAAGTGTGTGTGTGAGGGGTGGTCTTACCTCAGCCCCAGGTGTGTCTGCCCCCTTCCCCCTGGGCCGCCATCAACATCCCCCGGGCAGAGGACGGGACCGTGCGCTGCAGTGTCACAGCCGCATGCAGGGATGGTCCGGGTGGATGGTGGTACTGTGGCCATGGGTCAGACATAGTCCAACGATGTAGAGCCAGGAGCTCATCGGAGGCGGGTTGTCATCATTCTCCATGGCCTGCGATAGACACGCGTCCACCCGCAACTGGGTGAGCCCGGCCCGTTGTGCCGCCGGTGGATCGGCAATTGGGGGTGGGGGGGTGGTGTGCATGCGGGTGGGGTGTGTGGGGTTGGGGAGGGGGGTGAGGGTGCTGGGTGGGTGGATGGGTGGGGGGTGTGGGTGGTCGGCTGTTGTCATGGTGTGCGGTCTGTGGCCATACTACCCGATGCCCACGCCCATCTAGTCAGTGAAGCGGGCGTCTATCAGTCTGTCCCGTGCCCGCTGGGCCAGCCGGTAACGGTGGACAGCCACCCGCCTGTGTCTACCCCGTCTGCCCTGACCATTGCCCCCATCCCCCTCATCTGGGGAGGACTGGGCCTCTTCCTGCTGCTCCTCCACTCCGCCCTCCTCTGCCTGCGGCCCATCGCCCCTCTGCTGGGCTATGTTGTGCAGGACGCAGCACACCACAATGATGCGGCCGACCCTATCTGACCGATGCTGGAGGGCGCCCCCAGAGAGGTCCAGGCACCTGAAACGCATCTTCAGCACGCCAAAGCACCTCTCGATCACTCCCCTTGTCGCTACATGGGCATCATTGTAGCGGTTCTCCGCCTCATTGCGTGGCCTCCGTATAGGCGTCATCAGCCACGATCGCAATGGGTAGCCCCTGTCGCCCAGCAACCAGCCCCTCAGCCGGGGATGGCGTCCCTCGTACATGCCGGGGATGGATGACCGCGACAACACGAATGAGTCGTGTACACTGCCTGGGTGACGGGCGCAGACGTGCAGGATCATCATGCGGTGGTCGCAGACCACCTGTACGTTCATTGAATAGGTCCCCTTCCTATTAGTGAACACGGCCCTGTTCTCTGCAGGTGGCCGCACCGCGACGTGCATCCCATCGATCGCGCCCTGGACCATGGGGAACCCGGCAACGGCAGAGAAGCCCACGGCCCGGGCATCTTGGCTGGCCCGGTCCACGGGGAAGCGGATGTAGCGGTGCGCCATGGCATAAAGGGCATCTGTCACTGCCCGGATGCACCGATGTCTGCGATATGCCGGACAGGTCCCCACTCGGTGCCTGGAATGACCCCGTTGCATAAAAGTTCAGGGCCACCGTAACCTTGACGGACACGGGGAGAGGGTGTCCCCCGCCAGTGCCACGCGGTGACAGGTGTGCCAGCAGGTGGCAGATGTGTGCCACGGTTTCCCGGCTCATCCGGAGTCTCCTCCTGCATTCCCGGTCCGTGAGGTCCTGGTATGACTGCCGGGGCCGGTACACACGGGGCGCCCTCGGGTGCCTCCGTTGCCGTGGGGCCGCGACGTCCTCCTCCCCCTCCTCGTCCTGTCGGTCAGGTGTCCCTCCAGCCTGGGCGGCTGCCGCCTGCCCCTCTGCGGCAGCATGCGCCGCCTCTCTGGCACGCTCCTCCTCCTCCTCCTCCTCCTCCTCCTCATCCAGGGCAACATAGACATGAGCGGCTGCCACCACGGCGGCCAACATCGCTGGATGGTCTGAAAACATGACGGCCTGGGGGGGGGAGGGGAACGACGACATGTCATCATTGCCCATATCCCCTCCTCCCCCCAGCCAGGTGGCATGGACCGCATGGGTCCAACTGTTGGAGGCTGGCACCTGGCCAGGTGGACCAACTCATTTGACCTCCCATCACCCACCCCGGCACGGACCCCAACCCCCAACCTCCACCCCGGCACTGACCCCCCCCCCCCAACCTCCACCCCAGCACGGCCCCCCCCCAACCTCCACCCCGGCACGGACCCCCCCCCCCCCCAACCTCCACCCCGGCACGGACCCCCTCCCAACCCCCAACCTCCACCCCGGCACGGACCCCCCCCCAACCTCCACCCCGGCATGGACCCCCCCCAACCCCAACCTCCACCCCGGCACGGACCCCAACCCCCAACCTCCACCCCAGCACGGACCCCCCCCCAACCTCCACCCCGGCACGGACCCCCCCCCCAACCTCCACCCCGCCACGGACCCCCTCCCGGCACTCCCCCGGAGCCCAGCCTACTCTAACCACCCCCCCCCCCCCCCCCCCCGCCGCACACACACACAAGCCGAGACACACCTCTCCTCACGCAATCAGTCTGCGGCCACGCCATTTCCTGCCCAGAGCCAACCCCCCAGGCCGTCACTCACCTCCTCGCTGGTCGGCGTGAGCCTGGAGCACCAGGTCACGCCGATGAAAAGGAGGTTTGATTGACGTCGACGTGAACGGTCATCACGTCGACGGGACTTCGGCCCATCCGGAAGGGAGAATATCGGCAGGCCGAAAATCGGCTGCCTTGCGCAGACCCGTGACATTCTCCGCGGCAGCGGCGCCATTAACGCCCCGCCGACTTTTCTCCCTTCGGAGACTTCAGCGGGGGCGGGGGCGGGATTCACGGCGGCCAACGGCCATTCTCCGACCCGGCGGGGGGGTCGGAGAATGACGCCCCATATCTAGCGCTGTCTTCCCACTTCACTGTTCGCCAGATAACAATTCATTAGCCAACCAATTGCATCAAAGCAAACAATTTATTTCAACATACCATTGGCAAAGTTCAGTACTAATTAATGTACAAACTTTCCATAGCCCTTTTCTACAATATCATCTGATTGAAGTAATTAAACCATGCGTTTAATCACCTCATGGGTTTGACCCAGTTTCAGTCAGCTTTCGATTATGTGTTCGTCTCAAAATAATATCCCCACTTTCAGGAATGCGGAACAACCATGTTACAACAAGCTTGGGAAGTGCATTTTATTCCCAACATCCCAACTCTCCAAAGTACTTCAGCGGCTGTGAGGCTCTTTGAGATAGATGTCTGATGGTGGTACAAGGCGCTATATAAATGCAAATCCCTTTCCAGCATATTAAAGTTGGCCATTTACCATCTGAGGTGGCGGAATTTGAAATAAGAGCCCACATTTGTAATGGCGGCAGAATGTGTGGTTTTGCTGTTCTGAATGCAGGTGTAGGGTTGATTTTCACGTGACACTGTTTTGAACATTACATCCATGCTGAACACAACTCTACATAAAATATTGTGAATTATCAGAATTATGTAAGAAATATTGAGAATTATCAGAATTATGTATAAAATATTGTGGGTGTAGCCTACTCCTTACATTTATAGTGATTTATTTTATTTTAGTGAATTTCCCCCTTGTTCTTTTGTGTTTACACTTCCTTAACTTTTCTGTATACACGTCCCAGGACATTCTCATGTCTAGCTATGGTGTCAGCCTTTCTGATAAAACCATGCTATCTTTTGCTTCCTATGTCCTGTGATTGTGTCTGTGCATGTTGGATATGGGGCTGTGGAAATCTCTGTTTATATTTCGCCTGTACCAATGTTACAATCCCAGTTGATGTTATAACTGGACGGGAAGATCCCAGAATGGAACTATGGCTAACTTTTATTTGTTTTATAAAACGTGGAAGAATAGTCACAGGACTACCACCTAGTTTTAACAACAAGGAATATAACATTTATTAAACGTGAAAAGTTTAATTATTATAGAATATTCCTTTACTCCCCCCTATTTAACAATTACACCCACATTTTTTAAACATAGATTACAATCTACATCTTAAACTACAATGGTCTCATTGGCACACAAAGTCTCATTTAAGCACACAAGATATCTGTGGTCAAATACACACACACTTCTCTGAACCCAAGTTCGTGTTGTGGAATTCCACTCAGAATCCCCCCATCCCAGATAGGACAGCATGGTGACGTAGTGGTTAGAACTGCTGCCTCGTGGCACCAAGGACCTGGGTTTGATCCCAGTCCCAGGTCATTGTCCATGTGGGGTTAGTAGGTTCTCCCCTTGTCTGCATGGGTCTCACCCCCACAATCCAAAGATGTGCAGGATAGGTGGATTGGCCACACTAAATTGCCCCTTAATTGAAAAAAAAAATGAATTTGGTACTCTAAATTTATTTAACAAAAATAATCCACCCAGATGATGATCACATGAGAGTTTCCAAACTCCATTTCCAAAAAACAATTTTAAAATCTTCTCATAATAATGGTTTTCCTTTGCGGTTTGCATTCCGAAATCCAGACCAGGTTTTCCAAATTACACTTTTAAACAAGGTTTTCGCTCTACGTTTTAAAAATAAATTTAGAGTATTCAATTATTTTTTCCAATTAAGAGGCAATTTAGCATCGCCAATCCACCTACACTGCACATCTTTGGGTTTTGGGGATGAGACCCATGCAAACATGGGGAGAATGTGCAAACTCCACACAGACAGTGACCCGGGGTCAGGATTGAACGTGGGTCCTCAGCGCCATAGTCAGCAGTGCTAACATCCGTTTCACCCTCGCTCTACTTTTAACAGGGAATCCAGTCCAGGATTTCACACCAACCCCTTTAAGACTTCTTTGTCTTGACTGTTGTGCAAGCTGCTCACAATTGTTTTAACTCTCAATTCTCTGACTGTATTAAATAGCACCTGATGTTTATTTTACCTTTGAAGGCTGGTATCCCACTTTAACTCAGGTCACTGCAATTGTTTCTTCAACTCAGAGTACTTTGTTTACTCTTCCTTGAACTCTTCTCAACAATACCTTGGTCTCTGTTCATTTAACTCCAGTTGTCTTAAACAATTTGTCTGTCCCAATTCCATTGTTATCTGGACTGTAACTGGCACAATAGGAAGCCAGCCTCTTTGCAGCTCCCATTCTGCCCAGTATTTCTTCTGGCAGCATTGAGAGTTGTTCACTCCCCAAGGTCCTATCTGCAACTGCAACCAAATCAGCTAAATTAAATCTTAACATTTAAATTTTTTTTCTAATTAAGAGGCAATTTAGCATGGCCAATCCACCTACCCTGCATATCTTTGGGTTGTGGGAGTGAGATCCAGGCAGACATGGGGAGAATGTGCAAACTCCATATTGTCAGTGACCTGGGGCCAGAATCAAACCCGGGTCCTCTGTGCCGTGACGCAGAAGTGGTAACCACTGTGCCGCCCAGCTAAACTAAAACTTAAAAGCTTCTCTATCTTACAAGGCCCTAGTCTCTAAGCAACACCCACATGTATTATGCCTTTTATTTATTCTTCACGCCATAGTCCTCTCTAAGCACAATAGAAACCCAGTTGGAACTTAACCAACCTCTACACATACAAACACCATTGTTCAGCATGAATCCAACTAGAGGTTTTACCTTTCCAGGCACAAAAACATTAAATTAAACCCATTTAAAACTATACCTTATTTCTACTGCTTACCAATACAAATCTAATTCCCTTAAAACTACCTTTGTTTTCCTTGCATTAAAATTCAAAGCAAAAACAAAATGTTAACTGGACACCTGGGTTAGACTGTGATGAGTGGGGAGCCATGATGGAGGAAGAAACTTTATCCAACCCTGGACTCCAGGCATTACATTCTTTTTGTTACTAGTTCTCATTTTTTAAGCTGTCTTAAGTACACACTCCACCATGGCTTTTACAGGAAGTACAGTATCACGTGGTACAACACATTTCAAACCTAAGACAAGCTAATTTCTGATGACAAAATAAAGTGGCTTAAAAAATATTTATAACTAAGATGGATATAACCATTCTTACAATATTCAAGTTTGCAATTGTGTGCATCTTATCTTACTGTACGTTACAAAGTGGTCTGTCACATCCAGCATTTATGTATACACTTTATTTGTTTAAATTCAGGTAATGGACTGACCTTGGAGGGAGCTGTACCTTCAGACCAAGACAGTCACCCTAAACCCGCAAAGAGAGCACGGACGTCATTCACTGCAGAGCAATTACAGGTAGCATTGCTACAGGAAAATCCATTTAAAATCAGACCCTTTCCATTTATGTTGCTGGATATATTTCTGAACCAAATTTGATGAATACCACTGCTGCCAGTCAGTGTGGAACGTGGGATAACTAACCAGTGCAATTTAAAAAGTACCTTTCAAACTCACTGATTGAATATTTCTCTATTTAGATTATATCTCATCAGTTATTCTTACTTCTGTATTATATAACCTCACACATTTTGATGTTAAACTGCATCTGCCATCAGTCTCCGTTAATTAATTAATTTCACAACGGTCCGTGTGGAGTTTTCACATTCTCCCCATGTTTGCGTGGGTTTTGCCCCCGCAAACCAAAAGATGTGCAGGCTAGTGGATTGGCCACGCTAAATTGCCCCTTAATTGGAAAAAATGAATTGAGTACTCTAAATTAAAAATTTTTTAAAAATTTAAATTCCAATATAAGGTAATAGAACTTTATGCTGACTCCAAAATTGCTTCACACTGTTGCTGGATGCAACATATAAAGACCTATTCCTGCCAATAAACCATCATTAGAGTGAGAGTGTAATGACAATATATTTAAACACAAGTGGTTATTCATGGGAGGATCCTCATTGACTAAAGGGATGCCCAAATGACCTTTAGCAGAGAAATTCAAAACATTTGCAAAATGATCAAAGTTGTCTTTCTCAGGCCATTTCAGATTTTGAGTTAAATTGAATTCTCATCCATTGCAGTGCCAGCTAGTGCCAGAATGTAGATCCTACACCAGTTGCTTTGTTTTCATCAGCTTGGCAATGATCGCCCTTTCCTTTTTAATAGATAAGAATTGATGTTAAAATGGGAGACTGCTGTTACAATCCTTGTATTGAACTCTGCCTTTGCTGACAGTACCTCTCTCACTATCTGTGTACAGGTGATGCAGGCACAGTTTGCACAAGATAATAACCCTGATGCACAAACTCTTCAGAAGCTTGCGGACATGACTGGGTTGAGTAGACGTGTTATCCAGGTATGGACATGTTCACGTGATGAAGAATTTATTATTGGGGCTGGGTCGCTGCTGAAGTGACATACCACTGAGTAGCTCCCAGCATTGTATCAAACAACCAATACCATAAGCACCTTTTGTGCTTTGTATAAATCAGTAAGAACCCCTAACATACACTGAAATTATTATTGATGATTGTTTATTATTTTGTGGGTCTATGGAGCAGCCAGGTTCTAGACATAGTCAGTTCCCTCTACTTGTTTCCATTCTATTATTTTGGCTCTCAGACTTGGTTTTAACTGTAGCGGACACTGGAGGTTTAAGTTAATTGCCCTCCCATGGAGGATTTGGTGGAGGAGAGACTTTTAACCGGTTGGAGGATGGGCATAACTTCTGTAATCTCTCCTCATAATTTACCTATTGGAGTTAAGTATTATTCTAGTAAATCTATGCTGCACTTCCTCCTTAAGTGTAGTGCCCAGTCTGCTCAGAGTGTTCCAGGTTTGATCCAGCCAGGACTTTGTATAGCTTTACCAGAATTGCCACCTCCTTGTATTCTAGTTATCTAGATATAGAGGTCAGCATTCCATTAGCCATTTTGGTTATTTTATGTGCCAGTTCGTGATATTTTAATGATCTATGTGAATGGATCCCCAAATCCCTTTCGACCTCAATAGCTTTTCACTATTTTAGAAAGTACTCTCTTCTACCCTGTTTAAGCTCAAAGTGGATGGCCTCACATTTGCTTAGATTGAAATACATTTACCACAATTTTGCCCATTTACTTAATCTATTAATATCTTTTTGTAGTTTTAGATTCCATCTGCATTGCTTGCAATGCCACCCACCTTTATGGTATTGGGAAAACTGGATACTTCGTTTTTTAGCCCACCAGATAAGGCATTAATAAAATTGTGAATAATTGAGTACCCAACACAAATCTTCTTGGGACACAGCACGAGTCACAGGGCGGCACGGTAGCACAGTGGTTAGCACTGTTGTTTCACAGCTCCAGGGTCCCGGGTTTGATTCCCGGTTGGGTCATTGCCTGTGCGGAGTCTGCACTTTCTCCCCGTGTCTGCGTGGGTTTCCTTCCACAAGTCCTGAAAGACGTGCTGTTAGGTGAATGGGACGTTCTGAATTCTCCCTCTGTGTACCCAAACAGGGACAGGCGTGTGGCGACTAGGGGCTTTACACAGTAACTTCATTACAGTGTTAATGTAAGCCTACTTGTGACGATAATAAAGATTGTTATTGTAGAGTGCCTGACCATTATCCCCACTTTTCCTTCTGCCGGTCATGCATTTTCCTAACCAGGTCAATAATTTGCTTTCAATTCCATGAACTTCAACTTTAGCTAACAGTGGGCCGGATTTTCCAGTCACACCTGCCCGGAGACCAAAAATTCCCACCTGACACCAATGGACCTTTAAACGGTCTGTCAAATTTTCCGTCCCTCCCATGGTGATTCCCGCAGTGGGCAGGACCGGAAAACAGTCTCTTATGAGGGACGGACAACCGATATTATGTCAAGTGATTGACAATTCACTGATTTCCCTCTCTCTCCTTTCTTAAATAGCCGAGTGGCATAGGAGGAGGGGGTGAGAATTAGGATGGTGCAACTGTGTCACCATTCAGTTAAATGTAAATCCACCTGCTCATGAACATAAGTCAATATCTTACAGGATAATTTGCTTCCTGACAATTCTTTAACAAAATCATGAGATACACTGCATAAGTCAGCTAACTCTGACATCAAAATTAATTGAAAATGAAAGTAATATTTTTAATTTGCCATTTCACACGGCTGTGTATTGCAACTTCTTCTACCCTTTGATAGTAAAACCTACAATCATTGTTGTATTATTTAAGAGCCCATTAATATAAATTGCATGAAAGGCAAGAGATTTATAAATGGCCTGGCTTCATGTACAGTGTATGAGCTTTTTTCATGCTGACAAAATGCAACAAATATTATAAGTATGGGTATAATATTGGAATGATTGGAATGATCCCACTAAAACTACATATATTGGCATGGATGTGTACTGAGTACCTGACTTGGCAGTAGTACGACACACATCTTAAGATGTGGATCATTATAACTCAGACATGTCTTTGGTGTTCACATTATTCAGTTCATTATTGCTCAGTGTGATTTTTTTCTAACACATGTTTCCTGTCATGTGTGATCTATATACCTGCTATGTTAACACTTGCTATTTCATGCGTTCAATCTTTGTAAGGATTTTCTTTAAAACATTTTTTCACCCGCATTAACTTTTACAATTTATGTGGAATGTAAATGTGAGTACAACATCTTTCCTTGGAGTGTATTGTAAAGTAATCAGGGTTGGAAAATTTCACTTGTCAGCTAGCCTGAATTCAGTTACCTTCCATTCCTGGATGATCTAACAACTGGGGCAGGCTCCAGTGCAGTGAGGTCATCTTTCCAATTCTCTATTGTCTAGTTCTGAGCTTTGGCCACGTTAGATCACTGTGGCCCATGGCAGCTCTTCCATTATCTAACCCCCCCACAGCTATTCCCAAAGCATATTTTGTTTATCTGGGGATTCATTTCTTTCCCAGCCCACTTCGTCTTGTTGGTGAGCTGAAAGTTAAAAAAAAATTTTTTTTAGAGTACTCAACTCATTTTTTCCAATAAAGAGGCCAATTTAGCGTGGCCAATCCACCTATCCTGCACATCTTTGGGTTGTGGAGGCGAAACCCACGCAAACACTGGGAGAATATGCAAACTCCACACGGACAGTGACCCAGAGCCGGGGTCGAACCTGGGACCTCGGCACTGTGAGGCAGCAGTGCTAACCACTGTGCTGCCCCGGTGAGCTGAAAGTTGATGCATGTCAAATTCAGAAAGCGCTACCAAGGTGATAAATATTCAAAATGAAAATTTCAGCTTGGAAGGAATTACATATCTCCCGATTCCAAGAGTAATTTTCATCACCTTATTTTATTGGCTTTCATGTTGAAAGTGATGGAAAACAGACACACAATGGCAGCCAAGGTGCAGAGAGGAGTTAAAATGTAATGCGCTTGTTGATATCATTGTATCTGCTTTCCATATGTCTGACAATAATTACCATCTTCTGAAAGTCAGTATAATCTTTACCTAAAAATTCTAAGAGTGTACTGTTTAATATTGAGGCATTGGTATGTTGGGGAATTTAAATCCAAACTTCTTATCCTAAATACAATTTTCTCGTTTTCAAATCTGACTTCCAGTTGTGGATTTGAAGTGATTATTTTTTTAGATTCACAAATATGAATTTTGGGTACAGTCTTTAATATAGCAATCAATTTTCATTAATTTTATTTAAATAAAAACCATGGATGAGCTTATCCTGAACACTCAGATACTGCCTGATGCTTATCCTGGTTGGAGCTGCAGCATTGCAAGGATTGGATCTAAACTAGAGTAGTTTGAACTCAGAAGTGGCTGTGAAGGTCAGTCCTGGCTCCCCACAACTCAATAAGCACATCCGATAAGGTGGTGCGCTCTAGGAGGCAGCATGGTGGCGCAGTGGTTAGCACTACTGCCTCACGGTGCCGAGGTCCCAGGTTCGATCCTGGCTCTGGGTCACTGTCCGTGTGGAGTTTGCACATTCTACCCGTGTTTATGTGTTACGCTCCCACAACTCAAAGATGTGCAGGGTCGGTGGATTGGCCACGCTAAATTGCCCCTCAATTAGAAAAAATGAATTGGGTACGCTAAATTAATTTTTTAAAAAAAAAGGTGTGCTTTGAAGATCAAAGGTATCATGTTGAATCCCAATCTTTACTAGGTTGGCTGAGCTCCACTGGGTAAGGTGTGCTCCAGCTAACGTCAGCACCCATGGGTTCCTCGCCCAGAATGCCATGACTTCCATGGAGGAGGTCTGAGGAGGCTGAATCCATCCCGGCCATTGGTGCTGCAGGCATCAATCCACACTGGCTGTCCAGCCAGCTGAACCAACCACCCTGCACTCTCCTCCAACTCCCCCCCCCCCCCCACCGGTCCCACCAAAGGAGGCTGTGTTACTGTGGCAACATGCATGTGGTCTGGAGCCATGTATGGTGATTTTCTTTCCATCACATGGCTGTCACCCATCTGATGAACGTGACTGAGCCAGCACAGACAGTGTTGGCTCAGCAATGGATGTGTGCTAATGGAATTAGCACTTTCGGGACCTCTGAGTTGGTGACCTTGTCCTGCCGAGAGATGGCTCCTCCTGTGGGCTCGTGGTATAACTCACTGAACTGGCAAACCAAAGACCTAGAGCAATACTCTTGGGTTCCAGGTTTGAATTCCACCATGGTAGATGATTAGATTTCAATTTGAATCTTGAAATAAATCCTGCCAAGAGGTGTCAGTGTATTTGCAGCAACCGCTGGATTTCCAACTGTCCTCTATATACAAAGTTAAAAATTGGGGGAGTCACAAAAAGGATGCATGCACTGAACTGCAGGGGTCAGCCTGGATACTCTCATCTTACTATCTGTTCATCTGAGGATCAGGATTGTACATCACCTGCATTTACATGATAATTCCCCTCTGTTCGAGGTGCAGTCATGGAAGGATAGCATCACACAGAATAGGAAGCAGTCTTTAGCCCATTGAGTCTGCACTGCTCCTCCTCATTATGAATACACACTTATTAATTGCTTTGAACATACACTAAATTGTACTTGGTAACTAATAATATTTGTGGGCAGCACGGTGGTGCAGTGGTTAGCACTGCTGCCTCACGGTGTCGAGGTCCCAGGTTCGATCCCGGCTCTGGGTTACTGTCTGTGTGGAGTTTGCACATTCTCCCTGTGTTTGCGTGGGTTTCACCCCCACAACCCAAAGATGTGCAGGCTAGATGGATTGGCCATGTTAAATTGCCCCTTAATTGGAAAAAATGAATTGGGTACTCTAAATTTATAATTTAAAAAAACTCTTAATATTCGTGACTTAATAGAGCAATATTAGATTTTTCTTTCAGTTTGTGAGAATGTTGCAGTTGTGTGCAGTTGAAACGATTCCTGATCATTGGACTCAACTGAAGCTTTTATCGTGGGCTATTGTGACGGGTTGTATCTGTTGCTGTTGTAGGTCTGGTTTCAAAACTGCAGAGCACGGCACAAAAAGCACACGCCACAACACGCAGTCGGTCAACCAGGGCCCCCTCGGTCACGCCTTCCTCCGTCTCTACCTGAGGACATTCATTACCAAGCTTTCAGTCACCATGAACGGACCAGGATGGTGGCTCTTCATGGTTATGTGGAAAGTAAGTAGATGTGTGCCGGAATCTGTTCCCCTCGAGTTTGCATTAATAATCTACAGTGTGAAAATGTCACCACAGTCCCAAAGGACCATAGGCTGCTTTCCCCTTTCAGAGAGAGCTGACTGGTGGTGATTTAACCTGAGGGTCACCACACCTCAGACGAAGGGCAAGGTTCAGAAGACGTGGCCTTCATGAATAGCTTCAGCCGGTACGGGAATTGAGCACGCGCTGTTGACGTCACTCCACATCACAAACCAGTCGCCCAGCTGACTGAGAATATATAGGATATTAATTGGCATTGTAATTTGGAGCACTGCCTCACGATTTGCCATCACAGTGGACTAAAACTGTAATGTCAAGAAGAAGTTATTCACACAATGATCATCACTTGAAATAGACTTCAGGGTTGGGCACTGACTATGAAGAAACTCAATTCATTTCTCAAGGTCCAGTTGGAAGTTGTGTTGATGGGCGAGCTCTTGCGGCCATTTTCCCGAGTGTGAGAACTGAGATGGGCCCAGTGGACTTCATGTGTAGTTATCCTGTGACATGAATTGCTATCTGGGAAGAAATTGTTCTGGATCTGGCAGACAATTTGAACCAAGACGCTAATGCGTGATGAAGGCTTCCTTGTCTTGAAAATTAGGCTCTTTGACCCTTAAGTGTTTCCCTAACTCTGTTAAGTACAAAGCAATTTAAAACAGAAGGTTTGACCCCGATTTTCCGCTTATAGCAGATTCGGGGGTGTATGAGAATGGGAATCATGGTGGTTACCTACTTTACGAGTTCACAGATAGTTGCCATCATTTTTGGAGGTTTTGTTCCTAACTGGCAGTCGGCATTGAATTCCAATTCCAATTCTCTTCCCGCACCTAGTGGTGCACTAAGGCAGACATTCATCTGTTTCTATAGCTAGTAATTCCCGGAACATGTTGCTAGTCTGTCGCCAGAGGCTGGTGGCTTGAGGGACATCACTCCACAGCAAGTGTGGCTAACCTGGTGTCTCTCCCGCTCTTAACGCCAGCCATTGGTGTTGGAAGGATGTTCATGTTTGACCGCGTTATGAATGCACCTTCATTGGCCATCAAGTCCTGGGGTAGGACTCAAACCTGGAGCCTCTGGCTCAAAGGCAGGGATGCAACACACTGTGCCACTAGGCCTCCAGGCATTGAATACTTCCACCCATATTTTGGTGGACACATGCAAACATTAGGTAGGGCATATGACTCTTTGAACCTGCTCTGCCATTCAATAAGATCATGGCTGAAGACCCATATCCTTTTACTTCCTAGTTGCTCAATTTTTCCAGTCTTGAAGATACTCATTAACTGACCGTCCACAGTCCTCTTGGAGGATTTTGAATCTTTGACTACAAGTGAAGAAAACATTCTCAACTCAGTCTTCAAAAGTGACTCCTTATCGTGAGACTGCAGTCCTGAGTTCCAAACTCCAGCTGGGGGAAATGTCCCCTCGGCATCCACCCTGCCAAGTCCCCAAAGACATTTATGCATTTCAAAGTGATCACCGCTCATTCTTCTGAGCTGCAGAGAGTATGGGCCCATTCTACTCAGTTTAGGGCATGATTCAGCGGACTTCGAACAAAGTCTGCTGTCGGGCGTGTGGAGCGGGGTGTTCCTTGGTGACTGCCGCGCCGAGGCACAGCCCACTATTGAACAGCACTTTGCCGAATTTTGTGGTCTCAGGGAGTTTCTCTCTGTCGAGGCCGCACTAGGAAAGGTTGTTCACAGATTGGGGCGCCATTTTGATTGGCATCGCCGATCTTCTCCCCCATCCCCTTTCAGGCTCCCCCACTTTACCGACCGCCCCTCCCCCTCAGACCCCAACCTCGGGAAGGCCCTGTGAATTCCCCTTCACCTCATCTCCAAGTGGCAAAGACCATCCCCCGGGCCCGACCCATGGCAGTGCCAACCTACCACTTGGACACTCTGGCAGTGCCACCCGGACACCCTGGCAATGCCACCAAGGCTGAACTGCACCCCTCATCTCACAGAACCACCCTCATCACCAACATCAATTTAGTGAATCTTGCATTCATTTTAAGGCAAGTATATCCTTTCATAGGTCAGGTAATCAAACTGTACACAGTGCTCCAGATGTGAACTCACCACATCCCTGCATAATTGCAGCGTGACCTCCTAGCTTCCTAATTGCTTTCTGCATGTTAACTTTGTGATTCATGTACAAAGACATCCAAATCCCTCTGAATACAAACACAAATTAATCTCTCATCTTTTAAAACCATTAGCTATGAATATCGTGTTTGGTATTAACTGTATAATACTTTAACAATGTTAATGTGCCCATGTATTTACAAAACAAATCATTGTTAGATTCAAATTTATTAGTGCATTTGCTCTGATTTTATTTGTAGGTCATCCATTTTCAATGTTGACAACACAGCCGATCCCACACCAAGCTTTGGCTCTGCCGCAATTGCCAATCAGCCGTTGATCCTTCTGCCACAAACAAACAGTCTTTTAAGAACAGAAGTCGTTCGTGGATCATGTGACAAGCAAAAATTGATTTCGTAAACCCCCCCCGCTTGTGTACATTCTCGGTAATGTATTGAGATGCTAAGACCTGTCTACATGCTGTTTACGCAGCTTGCTTTTCATATTGTACTGAATCCAACTCAATATGTAAGGAAACAAGAACAGAACATGCTGGAAATATTCAACACGCAGCATCTTTGGAGAGAACAGACAAATTAACCTTTCCATCATGGACCCCTTTGCCAGACCTGATTTTCAGCATCTGCAGTATTTTTTGCTCTTAGTCCGTTACCTAAAGAACATGCTCATTAATCTGAAGGCTGGACCTTTTTGGTTCTTGTCAGGAAAAGGACCAATCTTGGTGATAAAACAACATTTTCCCCCATTTTGTTTCTTGTAACAGTATTAAGGCTTTTCCATGTTAGAGTTGATGAAAGCAGCTGCTGTATCAAATCACTTCTAGCATTGTGTCAGTACTGGTCCTGAGGTGAGAAGACTTTGAATTTTTTTTTTTAGCTTCTTTGACTTTGTCTATTTTCTTCATTTACAATGCAGCATGAAATGTGTTGTGCATTGTGACTCATGCCTCCCAATACTGCTGACAACTGGTCACCATTAAACATTCTGGTCTAAGATCATACATGTAGACCCAATGTGGACGGTTTAATTGTTGTGCATTCATTGAATTGGTACTTTTGGTCTCCCAAAATCACATGGCGCAATGACAGCTGAGTTAAGCATTCCTTCAGCCCATAAACAGTGAGTAATGGACTCTACTCCACATTGGAAAAATACATAATTCCATCACTCTTGTCACGGGTCACCTTTTCATAACCACTTGCTCATGAAAATGTTCCCACCTACTTTCTGTTCTTCTACCACTTGCACATCAGCCAGTTCACAGCAACACTGAATTTACACCATGTCCTGAGAATGCATTATCCCCCAGCAACACGGAGTACCCCACACAATAACACAACTTTATTGATTTAACTTTTCAGACACAATTTAAATACACTGCTAAGATATATGACTTTGTGTTTTAAACAAGATATATGTATATATAAAATGGGACTTGCTGGTTCACAGAAATCTAAACCAGCAGAGAAATCTGGCCCTCTAAACTCACTCATCATTTGGGCTAACGAGTTACACGCTAACGACTCTCAGTGGTTAATGGTGGTTTAATTTTAGTAAACTACAAACCTTATCATATCACCTGTTACTTCCTAGTTGCAACCAATAATGTCTGGTTCAGCTCAGTTGAAATGGTTATTTAAAGTTTGAAATAAGGAACTCATCAAAAAGAATCTTGCTTGCCCATTTTAGTGCATTTGAACAGGGCTGAACAACTGTGTCTCAGACCAGCTGAGCTAAAGCCACTGGCTGTAATTTGTTGTATAATGTTTTATTCATGTGGCATGAATTATTGATGTCTCGACAGAAAAAGAAACCAAAATTAACTGTTTCCATTTGTTCAAGTAATGATGAAAGGATTTTGGCTCCATGTGAGACGTGTAAAGCTATGTGAGTCAGACAGGGTTGTCTTCTATTGTAAATAGAATTGCTGCTTTAGTGACACAGTACAAATGATAGGATTTGGTGATCGCAGCCAGAGTAGCAGCAGTAGGACTGTGATGATTTTCTTCAGTTGACCCAGTTGAAAGAGTTAGTTGACCAGAATTGAAAGGGCGTAAATCTGCGAAGGATCCTGAGCTAGACTGCTACCTTGTGGCCTATGCATGGTAAAGGCGAGCGTTTGTGAAGAGGAAGCTCCCAGTACCTACTTGCCTGCTCTGGGCATTCTTTCTAGCGTCGCGCATCAAGAATGGTCACTTGAATGAGTTCCTGTCACTTGTGAGACCATAGCCCGTTAAGAGTCGAGGCTTTAGGAAAGAAATGGGACAAGACTGCAGGAAAACCGAAGCACTTATTGGGTTAATACGATTTTTCTATGATGGTGGAAACAAATTAACATTATTTGCCAACTCTCAGTGAAGCGTTTGGACTTACGTTAACATGAAAAACAAAAGAGAAATGGCCAAAGGCCACAACAGAATATCTTTTGTAAATTTTAGTTAAAGCAAACAATTCTTGCCCAATTTATCAAAATTCTGCTGTTCAGTTCACCCGCGAAATCAGTCCTATTTGTTTTTAACTGCAGCTCGCTGTGCTTCTGCACTAATGTAGCCAGAGTTTGGCAGATTTTGGGACTTGTGTGCTAGTGATATAAAACTAGAGTGATAAGGGGGCAAGGTGGCACAGTGGTTAGCACTACTGCCTATGGCGCCAAGGTCCCAGGTTCGACCCCTGCCCCGGATCACTGTGTGGAATTTGCACATTCTCCCCGTGTTTGCGTGGGTTTCACCCCCACAACCCAACGATGTGCAGGTTAGGTGGATTGGCCATGCTAAATTGTCCCTTAATTGGAAAAAAAATAATTGGGAACTCTAAATTTATATTAAAAAATAAATAAAATGGGGCAGCACGGTGGCACATTGCTGCTTACGGCGCTGAGGACCCAGGTTCGAATCCCGGCTCTGGGTCACTGTCCTTGTGGAGTTTGCACGTTCTCCCCGTGTTTGCATGGATTTCACCCCCCCCAACCCAAAGATGTGCAAGTTAGGTGGATTGACCACGCTAAAGTGCCCCTTAATTGGAAAAAATAATTGGGTACTCTAAATTTATATATAAATAAATAAAGCAAGAGTGACAAATATAAACCGGTGAATTAAAAGATGAGATTTACATTTTTTTTGAACTGCTCAAAGCTTATTTTATAGCTCACCATTCTGTTTAAAGTATATGTGTCTACAAATTGGGGTTCTTTGGCTGCAGTGTAGAAAAGCAGAGTCTCACTCTAGCAACATTTTAAGTACAATCGATTTGGGGGGGGGGGTGCCTTTCAGTGGATTACTCGTGCTGAGATTGGAAGAATGAATTCATAAGGAAAACATCACAGTGCAGGAGGACCTTAAATTATGCCATTTTACTCTTTTTATACACCTTTACCTTATGTAAGTTGAAATAGGCAACTGTCAATTTGTATTGCAAGGGTCATATGGTGTTAGATCGAGGACTTGAGTCACCCTGAGCAGTGCTTGAAAAATCAAACTGAGTGCTTCGTTCCAGTTCTTTAAAATAGGCCAGAGCTTTGCTGGCATACTAGTGTAACATCTATCTTTTGTTTATTTGACCAGCAACAGAGCCATTGTGAGCATGTACACAGTAGAGGAGGCTATGTTTTGCTGTTCCTCATTGGGATAACTGTTGTTTGATTGGCTGTAAAATGGTTTCCATATCCATATTTAGCCCCAGAGGTCCTATTTTATTTAATGTACTTGGATCTGTAGGTCATCCTGTGTTTTAACTGGTAGCAGTGACTAATAGAGGATGCGGAGTTGGTGTCATGTCTGGCTGACCAGAGTGGTAAGGAAATGATAAGAGCTATGGAATTAGCTAAATGCTTTGTCAGCATTTTACACATTTTACCATAAAGGAAATAGAGTTGTGTCGATCTCGTCGTTTACAGCACAATGGATTTAGAAGCAATTCTGGCTAGTAATGTATCAGCAATTGCACAGAATTAGCCACAGAACATTGGCTGAATCACTGTACCTCATACAGACAAGTTTAACTGTTCATTCTGTATCTAATGAAAACGTAAAGGTTTACAAGGACCGTCCAGGCTAGAGCAAAGAAGCACAATGACCACATTATTTTGTTCTGATGAAAAAGCAATTGTTTACTTCTTTCCAAGCATTTATGTACAACTTTATAACCTGAAAAAGGTTTCACTCTAGTTCACGGATTATGCCGAAGCATAAACTCATGTCTTGTCATATGTGTTCTTGTACATAGATGTTTAAAGCGTTTTTAATCCAAATGTTTTAGCATGTGATGATTCAACATGTCTTGGCTTACAACAATTACCATTACAAAATGGATGCTACTTTTAAAATGTCAAGACACTGTTAATCAAGTATTTATTGTAAAATATAAACTTCTGTAAGCACTTTTAAAATTTTCAGTTTTTGTAACATTTAGACTTCTACTGTGCATTGTTAATGTATTATGTGTGATTAAATGCAATAAAAGTGCTGCCACTTTGATGAATTCAAGTCTCTGCCAATCTCATTTTACTTTTCTTACCTAAAGCAATATCTATACCACTTAATTTGAGAAATAGGCCTCTATCAATCTCACTGAATAAATGGACATGTGGAAGGACTGTTTATCTGCTTTTTCCCACATACTTGTAGAAACGAGTCTCACATGTGCTTGGAATGAGCTCCCTTCTGGGTCTGACCTGGGGAAAATTCGCCACATGGAGAAGCAGGATGAACCCGCATTATTATTAATGTCAGTGGGACACGGAATTGGCTTCCCTCTGATCATCACTTGAGCTGAGAAACTGTAGATTATTTCACTCTGCCCCTCACTCTGTTAACTCCAAACAATACCAAGGAAAACGAATGGTTAATGTTGATGACGTTGGCAAGGCAACTCCTCAGAATGATGGTACTGAGTGTTGATAAAGGTACAGTCACAATAACGCAATCATTTTGTGACTATGGGTGTAAAAGTTAATTAAGGGGCTATTTAGCATGGCCAATCCGCCTACCATGCACATCTTTGGGTTGTGGGGACGAGACGCACGCAGACACAAAGAGAATGTGCAAACACCACATGGACAGTGACCCGGGGCCGGATTCGAACCCGGGTCCTCAGCGCCGTACGACAGCAGTGCTAACCACCGTGCCGCCAAATGGGAATAAAAGTAAACAGGATCAGGCAAAGACTGTGTATGCTTTTCATCCTTTAAAACTGCTTTTTGCAAGGGTAGCTTTGTAATATGTTGGTGCTTTCATGAACTCTAGTTCAGTCACATTGCAGGGCAGATAACTCCAGTAAAAGATATTCTGCGCTTGTAGTGGTTGACAGTTTACACAGGCTCTGGTTGTTATATAAAGCAAACCCACGTTCCAAGAGCTGAACAAAGAGTGTGCAATTCGTTTAACGCAAACACTTAAACATACAAGAGGAGCAAAGTGTCTGACTGGATTATCAACTAGACGTCTTCATTGTGATTAATATAACATTGATGCATGAATGAATGCACCATAAATTTTATTTACACTAATATTAGCAACAATAATAAACTTCAATGTACCATTTAAATCAACAGTTCAGCCGTTTGGGCAAAGAATTCTCGATTTCCACTGACAAAATGCATCTTGATTTCACTCCTAAATAGCTGAGCTCTAATCTTAAAAATGGTGCACCGTTCTTCTGACCCCCCGCACCCCCGCAGAAATAGCTTGTCTGTGTCTCCCCTATCACATCCATTTATAATTCAAAATACCTTAATTAGGTCACCCCTCAACTGTTTAAACTCAAACGAGTACAAGCCAAGTTTATCCAACCTGGGCTCAGTTTAAGCCTTTAAACTATGGTATCCTTCTGGTGAATCAGTCACTAATCACTTCTTCCTGAGGCACAGTTGCCCAAATTGAACACAGCACCCTATATGAAGCCTGACCAAGGCGCTGCATAACTGTGGTGTCACAGCCTTCACTTTATATTCCAAGCCTCTTTCGATGAAGGCCGACATTCCAGTTTCCTTTTTGAATGCTTTTTACACCTGTGCATTTGCCTTTTAGTGATTTACCTGCCTGGAGATCTAAATCCCTTTGCCCTTCCATGGCCTTTTATCGTTATGGAAGTATTCTAATCCATCTCTCTCAGATCCAAAATGGATGACTTCACAATTCCAATTGCCACATTTTCTTCCCCTTCATCCACTTAATCTGTCATTAGCTGTCAGCCCTGGCTCTGTTTATAGCATTTTCACCTCTAAGTCAGGTTATGCATTCAAGGCCCATTGCACAGGCTTGGGCACAAAAATCTAGGTTGACGCGTCCACTACAGGACTACTGCACTGCCGATGTGCTAATTTCAATGAGATAATAAACCCAGGCCCCATCTGCTATCTGAGGTGGCCACAAACTATCCCATGGCACTAGAGTGGAAACCAGCCCAGAAGAGTTCTCCCTGGTGTCCATGTCAATGCTTCGGGGGTTGGTTAGCTCAGTTGGCTAGACTGCTGGTTTGTTGATGCGGAGCAATGCAAACAGCGTGAGTTCAATTCTCGTACCGGCCTAGGTTATCTTTGAAAGCCCCGACTTCTTAAACATTACCCTCTCCTGAGGTGTGGTGGACATCAGGTTAAATCACCACCAGTCAGCTCTCCTTCAGAAAAGGAGAGAGAAGCCTGTGATCATCTGGGACTATGACATTTTAATTTCAGCTGTTTGTAGGAGTCCCTTGGTACAAAGAAGCTATTATGTTTCCTACATAAAAGCAGTGACCATCTTCAAAAGTACTTCACTAGTACTTCAATCCTGAGATTGAGAAAGGTGCTAAAAATTGAAGCTTTTCTTCCATTCTAAAGTTGACATAGAACATACAGTGCCATTCGGCCCATCGAGTCTGCACCGACCCACTTAAGCCCTCACTTCCACCCTAACCCCATAACCCAATAACCTCTCTAAACCTTTTTGGCACTAAGGGCAATTTATCATTGCCAATCCACCTAACCTGCACGTCTTTGGACTGTGGGAGGAAACCGGAGCACCCGGAGGAAACCCACGCAGACACGGGGAGAAAGTGCAGACTCCGCACAGACAGTGACCCAGCGGGGAATCAAACCTAAGACCCTGGCGCTGTGAAGCCACAGTGCTAACCACTTGTGCTACCGTGCTGCCCCCTTTTTTTTTCTCCCTCCCCCCCTTCCCTCTCTCCCTCCATTCTGTGTAACTTCTTGCTCCCATTGACACAGTTTACAGCACCTCCTAACTTGAAAATAAAAAGTGAATATAAACCGGCTGTTCTTTCATTAGAACATATGAATTAGGAGGAGGAGTTGATCACATAGCCCATCGGGCCAGCTCCCCTATTCAATTAGGTCATGGCCAGAATTTTACGTTGTTCGGGCGAGAACATGTGAAATCACAGTCAGGCAACATCGTCCCACACTAGTGTGATATCTCGGTGGGTGGGCGTGGGTGAGAGATGGAAGCATGCCAATCAAGCAGGCAATTTAGCCCATTAAGGGACCAATTGAACACAAGTTAACATGATCTGTCTGCTTTTACAATTGCCAAGCAGACTGATTGGCCTCGCGATCTTTACATTTTCGTTGCAACCTCGATCCAGAGTGCCAAGGGCTGAAGTAAAACTGAAAAAGGTGCCTGCGGACTGAGGTTTATGCTTGAACGTGCTACTTAGACAGTTTCCAGTGTTTTTCCAATGCAATTATTTTTTTTACAGGTTTGCAGATCCCTGAGACAACTCCGCAGAGGCTTTCCCCTTGAAGGAAGTGCCAGCCTGTGCCCTCGCTTTTCCTGTCGAACACCCTCTTCCTGCCCTCCCAATGCTTAGGGCTTCCCAACGTCCCAGCGTGCATTTCATGCTAGCTGCCCATTGATTGGCCAGCCAGCGTGAAATTGTGTTCCGGGGTCGTCCAGAACCACGTTTCGCACCTTTGTCCGGGCCCAATGGGTGAATAGGCAAAAAATTCAGGCCAGTGGTCGATCTGATTGTAACCTCACTCTACATTCTTGTCTATCTTCACTAACCTTTCACCCACTTGCTTATCAGGAATCTATCTACCTTGCCTTAAAAAATATTCAAAGACTCTGCTTCCACCACCTTTGAGGAAGAGAGTTCCATGGATTCACAAATCTGAGAAAAATATTCTCCTCATCTCTGTGCGAAATGGACAACCCCTTATTTTTAACAGTCCACCCCCCCCCCCCCCCCAACTAGTTCTATATTCTCCCACAAGAGGAAACATCCTCTCCACATCCACCCTGTCAAGACCCCACAATCTTATATGTTTCAATAAAATAGTCTCTTATTCTTCTGAACTCCAGTGGATATAAGCCTAGCCCTGTCCAACCTTTCCTCATAAGACAACCCACCCATTCCACGTATTAGTCTGGTAAACCTTTGTTGAACTGCCTCCAACGCATTTATATTTATCCTTAAATAAGGAGACCAATACTGTCCACGGTACTCCAAATATGGTCTCATCAATGCCCTGTATTACTGAAGTATAACCTCTCTACTTTTGTATTCAATTTCCCTTGCAATAAACAATAATATTCTATTATCTTTCCTAATTACTTACTAGGCTGCATACTAGGCTTTGTGATCCATGTACTAGGGCAGTCACATCCTTCGGCAATTCAGACCTCTGCAATCTCTCAACATTTAGATAAAATGCTGCTTTTTTATTTTTCCTTCCAAAAAGGGCAATTATCAATTTTTCCACATTATATTTAATCTGCCATTTCTTCTCTCAGCCACTTAGCCTATCGAAATCCCTTTGTATCCCCCTTGTGTCCTCTTCATACTGTACTATCCCACCAATCTTTGCAACATCAGCAAATTTAGCAACCATGCTTTCAGTCCCTCCATTCAAGTAATTTATATAAATGGTAAACCGTTGCAGTCTCAGGACTAATCCCTGTGACACACCATTTGTCACATCTTGCCAACCTGAAAAAAAACCTATTTATGCCTACTGTCTGTTTCCTGTTCATTAGGAATCTTCAATCCATGCCATTATGTTACACCCTACAGCATGAGTTTTTTAATTTTTTGCAATTACCTTTGATGTGGCAACTTATAAAATGCCTTCTAGAGATCTAAGTGCAGTACGTCCACCAGTTCCCCTTTATCCACAGCATATGTCACCTCTTCAAAGATTTACAATTGGTTAAACATATTTACTTTTCACAAAACCATGTTGACTCTGACTAATTGCCCTGAATTTTTCCAAGAGTCCTGCTCTAATGGGTGGAATTTTATCATTCTTTGATGAAGTATCAACTCATAATAATATTAATAATCTATTATTATCACAAGTCGGCTTACATTAACACTGCAATGAAGATACTGCGAAAAGCCCCTAGTTGCCACATTACAGCGCCTGTTCAGGTACACTGAGGGAGATTTCAGAATGTCCAATTCACCTAACAAGTACATCTTTCAGAACTTGTGGGAGGAAACCGGAGCAGCCGGAGGAAACCCACGCAGACACAGGGAGAATGTGCAGACTTCACACAGACAGTGACCCAAGCCGGGAATTGGGTTGGGACCCTGGCGCTGTGAAGCAACAGTGCTAACCACCATCCATCAGATAGAAATGGTGGCACAGTGGCTAGCACTGCTGCCTCACAGCGTCAAGGACCCGGGTTCAATCCCGGCCCTGGGTCACTGTCCATTTGGAGTTTGCACACTATCCCCGTGTCTGCGTGGGTCTCACCCCCACAACCCAAAACGATGTGCAGGGCAGGTGGATTGACCCCGATAATCTCACATTTACCCACATTATACTGCATCTGCCATGCATATGCCCACTCACTCAGCCTGTCCAAATCTCACTGAAGCATCTCTGCATCCTCCATACAACTCACCCTCCCATCAAACGTTGCATCATCTGCAAATTTGGAGATAATACATTTAGTTCTCTTGTCCAAATCATTAATATACAATGTGAACAGTTGGGGTTCTAGCACTGAGGCCTGCGGTACCCCACTAGTCACTGACTGCCAATCGGAAAAATACCTATTTATTCCAACTCTTTACTTCCAGTCTGCGAACCAGCTTTCTATCCATCTCAAGCCACTTTCGCAATCCCAAGCGCTTTTACTTTACATAGCAATCTGCGATGTGAGACCTTGTTAAAAGACTTCTGAAAGTCTAAATGAACCACAGCCACTACCAATGTTCTCCTTGGTCAACTCTACCAGTTGCATCTTCAAAGAATTCAAGTCGTTTTGTTAAGCAAATTCATGTTGACATTGCCTGATTTTACCGCTGCTTTTCAATGCTGTGCTATGAAATCTTTGATAATGGAATCTAGCAACTTCCCCACTACCGACGTTAGGCTCACTGGCCTATAGTTCCCTGGGCCAGGATTCTCCCCTACCGGCAGGGCGCGGGGTCCCAGCGAGATGGAGTGGCGGGAACCACTCCGACGTCGGGCCGCCCCAAAGGTTTCTCCGCATCTTTAGGGGCCAAGCCCTCACCTTGAGGGGCTAGGCCCACGCCGGAGTGGTTGGCGCACCGCCTGCCGGCGGGAACGGTCTTTGGCGCTATGCCAGCCGGGGCCAAAGGGACTTCGCCGGCCGGCATAAGTCCGCGCATGCGCGGGAGCATCAGCCGGGGGGGGGGGGGGTTTACGACCGCGTCGGCCGTCGCGGAGGCTATGGCCGAGGCGGAAGGAAAAGAGTACCCCCACAGCATAGGCCCGCCCGTGGATCGGTGACCCCGATCGAGGGCCAGGCCACCATGGGGGCACCCCCCGGGGCCAGATCGCCCCGCGGGCCCCCTCCCCCCAGGACCCCGGAGCCCGCCCGCGCCGCCAGTCCCGTCGGTAAGGTAGGTGATTTGATTCATGCCGGTGAGACCGGCATTACAGCAGCGGGACTTCGCTCATCGCGGGCCGGAGAATCGCCGGGGTGGGGGGGGGGGGGGCGGGGGGGGTGTCGGAGAATCCCACCCCTGTTCTCTCTACCTGCCTTTTTGGATAGCTGGCTTACATTAGCTATCCTCCATTCTGTAGGAACCATTCCAGATCCAAAGAATTTTGGAAAATGACCACCAATGGATCTACTATTTCCAGGATCACTTAGAATCATCAAATCATAGAATTCCTACAGTGCAGAAGGAAGCATTTGGCCCATTGGACTACCCAAGTCCACTCGTCTGCCCAATCCCAATGATTGTTTAATCCAACCTAGACATCTTTGGGCCCTAAGGGGCAAATTAGCATGACCAGTCCATTTTTTTTAACCTTTGTTTAAATTTAGAGTACCCAATTCATTTTTTCCAATTAAGGGGCAATTTAGCGTGGCCAATCCACCTAGCCTGCACATCTTTGGGTTGTGGGGGCGAAACCCACTCAATCACGGGGAGAATGTGCAAACTCCACACGAACAGTGACCCAGAGCCGGGATCGAACCTGGGACCTCGGCGCAGTGAGGCAGCAGTGCTAGCCACTGCACCACCGTGCTGCCCCCAGTCCATCTAAACCTACACATCTTTGGACACTCCGGGCCCATCCGCTACCCCAAATATAGCTAACCCCCAGCTTGGCTTGACCCGGACCTTCACCACCTTCGCGATCACTCCCGCCACTCCCCTCCAATACCCCTCCAGTGCCGGACAAGACCAAAACATATGTGTGTGGTTCGCCGGGCTTCCCCCGCACCTCCCGCACTTGTCCTTTTGTTTTTTGAAGAATAAAGGGATTAAGGGTTATGGTGTTCGGGCCGGAAAGTGGAGCTGAGTCCACAAAAGATCAGTCATGATCTCATTGAATGGTGGAGCAGGCTCGAGGGGCCAGATGGCCTACTCCTGCTCCTAGTTCTTATGTTCTTATGTCCTCCACTCTGAAGAACCTGCTCAACCTCGCTCCCGTTATGTGTGTTCTATGTAGCACCTTAAATTGGACCAGGCTAAGCCTGGCACACGAGGAAGAGGAATTTACCCTACTTAGGGCATCAGCCCACAAACCCTCCTCAATCTCCTCCCTGAGCTCTTCTTCCCATTTCCCTTTCAGTTCTTCTACCAGCTCCTCCCCCTCTTCTCTCATCTCCCGGTATATTTCGGACACTTTGCCCACCCCTGTTCTCTCTACCTGCCTTTTTGAATAGCTGGCTTACATTAGCTATCCTCCATTCTGTAGGAACCATTCCAGATCCAAGGAATTTTGGAAAATGACCACCAATGGATCTACTATTTCCAGGATCACTTAGAATCATCAAATCATAGAATTCCTACAGTGCAGAAGGAAGCATTTGGCCCATTGGACTACCCAAGTCCACTCGTCTGCCCAATCCCAATGATTGTTTAATCCAACCTAGACATCTTTGGGCCCTAAGGGGCAAATTAGCATGACCAGTCCATTTTTTTTAACCTTTGTTTAAATTTAGAGTACCCAATTCATTTTTTCCAATTAAGGGGCAATTTAGCGTGGCCAATCCACCTAGCCTGCACATCTTTGGGTTGTGGGGGCGAAACCCACTCAAACACGGGGAGAATGTGCAAACTCCACACGAACAGTGACCCAGAGCCGGGATCAAGCCTGGGACTTCGGCGCAGTGAGGCAGCAGTGCTAGCCACTGCACCACCATGCTGCCCCCAGTCCATCTAAACCTACACATCTTTGGACACTCGGGGGCAACTTAGCATCGCTGATTCACCTAACCTGCACATCTTTGGACTGTGGGAGGAAACTGGAACATCCGGAGGAAACCCATGCAGACACATGGAGAATGTGCAAACTCCGTACAGGCAGTTACCCATGGCCAGAATCGAACCTGGGTCCCCGGTGCTGTGAGACAGCAGTGCTAACCACTGTGCCGCCCTTTAGTAATCCTTCCTTAAGTACTTTGGGATGAAGATTATCAGGCCCTGGAGATTTATCCATCTTCAATCCCATTAATTTCCCCCAAACCATTTCTCCACTAATACTGATTTCCTTCAGCTCCTCACTAAAACATGTGTTTCTCAGAACTTCCGATTCATTCTTTTTTAAAAATATATATATTTTATTAAAGTTTTCAAACACAATTTTCCCCCCTTACAAATCAACAAAAACGGTAACATGATAACTGATAGATAACATTGTTTAAATAAAATAGTGAACTAACAAAATATTTTCCCCCTAACGTGCCGCTAGATAGTCGAGGAACGGTTGCCACCGCCTGGAGAACCCCTGAGCCGATCCTCCCTGAGCCGATCCTCTCAGCGCAAACTTCATCCGCTCCAGTTTTATGAACACTGCCATGTCGTTTATCCAGACCTCCACGCCGGGGGGTATCGCTTCCTTCCAATTGAGTGAAATCCTTCGCCGGGCTACTAGGGACGCAAAGGCCACAATATCGGCCTCTTTCGCCTCCTGCACTCCGGGCCCATCCGCTACCCCAAATATAGCTAACCCCCAGCTTGGCTTGACCCGGACCTTCACCACCTTCGAGATCACTCCCGCCACTCCCCTCCAATACCCCTCCAGTGCCGGACACGACCAAAACATATGTGTGTGGTTCGCCGGGCTTCCCCCGCACCTCCCGCACTTGTCCTTTTGTTTTTTGAAGAATAAAGGGATTAAGGGTTATGGTGTTCGGGCCGGAAAGTGGAGCTGAGTCCACAAAAGATCAGTCATGATCTCATTGAATGGTGGAGCAGGCTCGAGGGGCCAGATGGCCTACTCCTGCTCCTAGTTCTTATGTTCTTATGTCCTCTACTCTGAAGAACCTGCTCAACCTCGCTCCCGTTATGTGTGTTCTATGTAGCACCTTAAATTGGACCAGGCTAAGCCTGGCACACGAGGAAGAGGAATTTACCCTACTTAGGGCATCAGCCCACAAACCCTCCTCAATCTCCTCCCTGAGCTCTTCTTCCCATTTCCCTTTCAGTTCTTCTACCAGCTCCTCCCCCTCTTCTCTCATCTCCCGGTATATTTCGGACACTTTGCCCTCCCCGACCCACACCCCCGAAAGCACTCTATCCTGGATCCCCTGTGTCGGGAGCAGCGGAAATTCCCTCACCTGTTGTCTCGTGAACGCCCTCACCTGCATATACCTAAAGATATTCCCCGAAGGCAGCTCATACTTTTCCTCTAGCGCTCCCAAGCTCGCAAACGTCCCATCTATAAATAAGTCTCCCACTCTCCTAATTCCTGCCCGGTGCCAGCTCTGGAACCCTCCGTCCAACCTCCCTGGGCAAACCTATGGTTGTTCCTGATCGGGGACCACACCGAGGCTCCCAGCACACCCCTCTGTTGCCTCCATTGCCCCCAGATACTTAATGTTGCTACCACCACTGGGTTCGTGGTAAACCTTTTCGGGGAGAGCAGTAGTGGCGCCGTCACCAGCGCTTTTAAGCTCATTCCTTTACAGGACGCCATCTCCAGCCTTTTCCACGCCGCCCCCTCTCCCTCTATCATCCACTTACGGATCATCGCCACGTTGGCGGCCCAGTAATAGTCGCCCAAATCCGGCAACGCCAGTCGCCCTCTGTCCCTGCTACGTTGCAGGAACCCCCTCCTTACCCTCGGGGCCTTCCCTGCCCACACGAAGCTCATGATGCTCCTATCTATTTTTTTGAAAAAGGCCTTAGTGATCAATATAGGGAGACATTGAAACACAAATAGGAACCTCGGGAGGACCATCATCTTATTCGCCTGCACTCTGCCCGCCAGTGACAGCGGCTGCATATCCCGCCTTTTGAAATCCTCTTCCATTTGCTCCACCAGCCGCATCAGATTGAGTCTGTGTAAGGTTCCCCAGCTCCTGGCTATCTGAATCCCCAGGTATCGGAAGTTTCTTTCCACTCTCCTTAGCGGCAGGCCGTCTATCCCTCTACTCTGGTCCCCAGGGTGTATCACGAAAAGCTCACTCTTTCCCATGTTAAGCCTATATCCCGAGAAATCTCCACACTCCCTCAATATCTGCATAACCTCTTTCATCCCCCCCACTGGATCCGCCACATACAGCAGTAGGTCATCTGCGTAGAGTGACACTCGGTGTTCCTCTCCCCCTCTAACCACCCCTCTCCATTTCCTGGAGTCTCTCAGCGCTATGGCCAGTGGTACAATTGCCAGCGCGAACAGTAATGGGGACAGAGGGCATCCCTGTCTTGTTCCCCTATGTAGTCGAAAATACTCCGATCTCTGCCGATTTGTGACTACACTTGCCATTGGGGCCCCATAGAGGAGTTTAACCCAGCTGACAAACCCCTCCCCGAACCCGAACCTCCTCAACACCTCCCATAGATACTCCCACTCTACCCTATCAAATGCCTTATCTGCATCCATTGCCACCGCTATCTCTGCCTCCCCCTCTGATGGGGGCATCATTATCGCCCCCAATAGCCGTCGCACGTTGACATTCAATTGTCTCCTCTTTACGAACCCTGTCTGATCTTTGTGCACCACAATCCTCTATCCTCATTGTCAGCACTTTTGCCAATAACTTGGCGTCCACATTCAGGAGCGAGATAGGCCTATAAGACCCGCATTGCAGTGGGTCTTTATTTCGCTTCAGGATTAGTGATATCGACGCCTCCGACATTGTCGGGGGTAGAGTCCCCCCTTCTCTGGCCTCGTTAAAGGTTCTTACCAGCAGCGGGGCCAACAAGTCCACGTATTTCCTGTAAAATTCCACCGGGAACCCGTCAGGTCCCGGGGCCTTCCCTGCCTGCATGTTCCCCAGCCCTTTGGTCACCTCGTCTACCCCAATTGGCGTCCCCAGGCCTGCCACCTCCTGCTTCTCCACCCTCGGGAACCTTAGTTGGTCCAGAAACTGCTGCATCCCCTCTTTTCCCTCCGGGGGTTGGGACCTATATAACCTCTCATAAAAGGTCTTAAACACCTCATTTACCTTCCCTGCTCTCCGCACCGTAGTTCCCGTTTCATCCCTAACTCCCCCTATTTCCCTCGCCGCTGTCCTCTTACGAAGCTGGTGGGCCAACAGGCGACTCGCCTTTTCCCCATATTCATATCTCATCCCCTGTGCCTTCCTCCACTGTGCCTCTGCCTACCCTGTGGTCAGCAGGTCAAACTCCGTCTGGAGTCTTCGCCTCTCCCTATATAGTCCTTCGTCCGGGGCCTCCGCATATCTTTTATCCACACTCAAGATCTCCCCCAGTAATCTTTCCCTCTCTTTCGCCTCTGTTTTCCCCTTGTGAGCCCTGATGGAGATCAACTCTCCCCTGACCACCGCCTTCAGCGCTTCCCATACTACCCCCACTCGGACCTCCCCATCATCATTGGCCTCCAGGTACCTTTCGATACATCCCTGCACCCTTCCACAGACTCCCTCATCCGCCAATAATCCCACATCCAGTCGCCAGAGTGGATGCTGTTCCCTCTCCTCTCCTAGTTCCAGATCCACCCAATGTGGGGCATGGTCTGAAACAGCTATGGCCGAGTACTCCGTTCCTTCCACCCTCAAAATCAGTGACCTTTCCAGAACGAAGAAATCTATCCGGGAGTATACCTTATGGACATGGGAGAAAAAGGAGAACTCTTTGGCCAGCGGCCTGGCAAATCTCCACGGATCCACTCCCCCCATTTGGTCCATAAACCCCCTAAGCACCTTGGCCGCTGCCGGCCTTCTTCCGGTCCTGGATCTAGATCTATCTAACCCTGGGTCTAGCACGGTGTTGAAGTGTCCCCCTCCCCATTACCAGGTTTCCTACCTCCAGGTCCGGGATACGTCCCAGCATCCACTTCATAAATCCGGCATCATCCCAGTTCGGGGCATATACGTTGACCAGCACGACCTCCATTCCCTGCAGTCTGCCACTCACCATCACATATCTGCCCCCGCCGTCCGCTACAATGTTCCTAGCCTCGAACGACACCCGTTTCCCCACCAATATGGCCACCCCTCTATTCTTTGCGTCCAGCCCTGAGTGGAACACCTGTCCCACCCATCCTTTCCTTAACCTAACCTGGTCCGCCACCTTCAGACGCGTCTCTTGAAGCATGGCCACGTCTGCCTTCAGTCCTTTTCAGTGCGCGAACACTCGAGCCCTCTTAATTGGCCCATTTAGGCCTCTCACGTTCCACGTGATCAGCCGGACTGGGGGGCTGCCCGCCCCCCTCCCCTGTCGACTAGCCATCACCCTCTCTGGGCCAGTCCCACGTCCCAGTCCAGCGCACCCACCCGTCCCCCAGGCGGCGCATTCCCGCCTCGACCACCTTTTCTCTTACCAGCTCCCTTTCGATCTCAGCAGCAGCAACCCAGTTGTCCCCCCTCTCCCTCCGCCCCCCCCCCCTCCCCCCCCCCCCCCCCACCCGCTAGATCCCCATCTAGCATGGTTACTCCCCCCATATTGCTTCCGAAAGTCAGCTGACTTCAACTGACCCCGGCTTCTCCCGCTCTCTCCTTGACCCCCCCGTGTGAGGAACTCCCATCCTCCTTGCGCCTATCTTCCCGCATTCATCTCTCTGGCGCGGGAAAAGAAAAAGAAACCCCGCACTTTCTAGAACCATCCCGCCCCCTATGGCGCAGCTCCCCCTACAGCCCCGTTCCCATTCCCCATCCCCCGCCTGTGTCTCTTTTTCCCCCCCCACCAGCGCCCACATTTCTCAGTGCCCCCCCTCCCCAATTTACACCTCTATACATCAGCATTGTCGTTTCCCCTCCAACATCAGTCCCTCAGTTCTGGTCCAGTTTCTCTTTTTGAATGAAGGTCCAAGCTTCTGCCGACGTTTCAAAATAGTAATGTCTATCCTGGTACGTGACCCATAATCGCGCCGGCTGCAACATCCCGAACTTTACTTTCTTCTTATGCAGCACCTCCTTGGCTCGATTGAAACTCGCCCTCCTTCTCGCCACCTCCGCACTCCAGTCCTGATACACTCGTATCACCACATTCTCCCATCTGCTACCATCTCCTACCATCTGGGACCATCGCCCTAGGTGGTTCTCCAGCCTTTGGTCTCCTCGCAGGGACCCGGTGGGCCCCTTGCACTTCCAAGGGGCCCGAGGTGGCCTCAGCTCCCATTAGCGAACGTAGCATCGTGCTCGCGTAAGCCCCGCCGTCAGCTCCTTCCACTCCCTCGGGGAGACCCAGGATCCGGAGGTTCTTTCTCCTTGATCTATTTTCCAGGACTTCAATTCTTTCGATGCACTTCTTATGAAGCGCCTCGTGCGTCTGCATTTTGACCACTAGGCCCAGGATCTCGTCCTCGTTGTCAGTTACCTTCTGCTCCACCACACGGAGCTCTATCTCCTGGGCCTTTTGTGTCTCTTTAAGCCCCTCGATCGCCTGTAACATCGGGGCCAGTACCTCCTTTTTTAGCACCTCCACACACCGTCTTAGAAATTCATCCTGGTCCAGTCCCCATGTCGCCTGGGCTCCCTCCGACGCTATCTTGTTCCTTTCTTTCCTCTGCTGCTGCCCTCGAGGATCCTCCGTGATCTGGCCGCCGCCGCCGATCTTTTTCTTTCACACTGGGGGGGGGGGGGGGGAGTCCCTGTTGCTTCACCCCACACCGGGTTTTGTCGCAAAAACTTCCCGTTGGGGCTCTTAAAAGAGCCCGAAGGTCCGTCAAAGCTGGAGCCGCCGAAACGTGCGGCTTAGCTGGTCATCGCCGCAACCGGAAGTCCCTTCCGATACATTATTACTGTCTTCCTTTGTTCCCAGTTATGAATTCCACTGTTTCTGACTGTAAGGGCCCTGCATTCGTTTTTGTTAATCTTTTTCTCTTTACACACCGATAGAAACTTTTACAGTCAGTTTTTAAGTTCCCCGCTAGCTTACTTTCATACTCTATTTTCCCCTTCTCAATCAATCCCTTGTTCTACCTTTGCTGAATTTTAAATTGCTCCCAATCCTCAGATCTATTGCTTTTTTTTGCCAATTTGTGTGCTTCTTTGAACCTAATACTATCTATAATTTTCCTTGTAAGCCATGGTTTGGCTGCAGTTTCCTTTCTGCTCTTGCGCCAAATAGGAATAAACAAATTAATAAACATCCGCATTCCACCAACATTCATGAAGATCATGATAACCACTTAATCATTTTTCCTGTGATGTTGATTGAGGGATAACTATTGAGCAGGACACCAAGGATAACCTAAGAGTTTTTTCAAAATAGTGTTATGGGATCTTTCACATCCACCTGAGACCAGGCAGCTAGGACCTCGGTTTAATGTGTCATCCGAAAGAAGGATCTGTGGTTTGTGATGATTACTTCTCCTTCTCAAATCATGTATCAAATTTATTCATGTTATGGTCAGTAATCACAAGATATTTATTCGCTTACAGTCAGATGAACTAATTCCACTTTGTTACTCATCACTAATCTGGTGATGGCTTTACCATTGTCAGTTCTGTAACATAGTGTTCCAGAAAATGTTCCTAAAGACATTCCAATGATTCATTGGCTTTACCACTTGAGCCATTTGCTGCTTCCCAGCCAAGTAAAAATTACAACTTTCCATTATAAGTACATTGTTCCTGCCATGCATTTCCCTGATTTCTCCATTTTTACATCCTCCAACTGCACCACTGGAGGCGATTCCCATCAAAGTCTTTCATCCTTTACTGCTCCTCAGTCCTACCCATTCTGTTTGCATCGCCTGCTCCCCTTACTGGCATCCTTTCTTTGATTGTGCCTTTTATCGGTACTGCCTCTTTCCAAAATTTGTTTCCCTTTCTGTAGATCCTATAGCCTGGAATATTTAACTCTTAATCATGCTCAGCTTGTATCCAGCTCTCTGTTATGGCTTTGATATCCCATCCATTAACTGAATTTGTGCTTCTAATTTATTTTATTTTATCCGCAATGTGATGGCTGGCACAGTGGTTAGCACTGCTGCCTCATCGTACCAGGGACACGGATTCGATTCTGACCCTAAGTGACAGTCTGAGTGGAGTTTGCACGTTCTTCCCCTGTCAGCATGGGTTTCCTCCGGGTGCACCGGTTTCTTCCCACAGTCCAAAGATGTGCATGTTAGGACATTTTGGCTATGCTAAAATTGCCCCATAGTGTCGAAAAAAATGTGCAGGTTAGGTGGGGGTTACGGGGATTGGGCGGAGCAGTGGGCCTAGGTGGGGGGCTCTTTCGGAGTTTTGGTGCAGACTTGATGGGCCAAATGGCCTCCTTCTGCACTGTAGGGATTCTGTGGATGTACATAATCATTATCTGGATAACTGTCCCCATCCTGGCCATTTGCTCTGATGGTGTAACAATTATGATTAATTGTACATGGTCAGCAGACAATTTGATGGTCTGATCCTTCATCCCTCCTGCTTTATTTTAAACAGGTATTTTGTTCGAATTTCTATACACTTTTCTGGCTCTAGAGCAGAAGAGCAAAGGAGGAAAGCACAAACCCATCTCCTATTGTACTAATGTTTGTTCTTATTGATGGCTTTACCATCGTCAGTTCTGACTGGGAGCAGAGTCGGAGGGCGGAGATCTAGTTAGTCCACACGGCAGCTATATTCTGTAAGGTAAGAGGGGATGGAGGCTAGGCCAGTTGCATGCTCCTCCTGTAGGATGTGGGTGGTGAGGGATACCACCGGTGTCCCCACTGACTATACCTGCGGGAAGTGCACCCAACTTCAGCTCCTCAAAGACCGTGTTAGGGAACTGGAGCTGAAGCTGGATGAACTTCGGATCATCCAGGAGGCAGAGGGGGTGATTGAGAAGAGTTACAGGGAGGTAACCACACCCAAGGTACAGGACAAGAATAGCTGGGTTACAGTCAGGGGGAAAAAAACAAACAGGCAGACAGTGCAGGGATCCCTCGTGGCCGTTCCCCTTCAAAACAAGTATACCGTTTTGGATGCTGTTGGGGGGGGGTGACCTACCGGGGGAAGGCCCTAGCGACCAGGTCTCTGGCACTGAGTCTGGCTCTGGGGCTCAGAAGGGAAGGGGGGAGAATAGAAAAGCAATAGTTGTAGGAGATTCAATGGTTAGGGGAATAGATAGGAGATTCTGTGGTCGCGAGCGAGACTCCCGGAAGGTATGTTGCCTCCCGGGTGCCAGGGCCAGGGATGTCTCGGATCGTGTCTTCAGGATCCTTAATGGGGAGGGTGAGCAGCCAGAAGTCGTGGTGCACATTGGTACCAACGACATAGGTAGGAAAAGGGGTGTGGAGGTAATAAACAAGTTTAGGGAGTTAGGCTGGAAGTTAAAAGCCAGGACAGACAGAGTTGTCATCTCTGGTTTGTTGCCGGTGCCGCGTGATAGCGAGGCTAGGAATAGGGAGAGAGTGCAGTTGAACACGTGGCTGCAGGAATGGTGTAGGAGGGAGGGCTTCAGGTATTTGGATAATTGGAACGCATTCTGGGGAAGGTGGGACCTGTACAAGCAGGACGGGTTGCATCTGAACCAGAGGGGCACCAATATCCTGGGAGGGAGGTTTTCTAGTACTCTTCGGGAGGGTTTAAACTAATTTGGCAGGGGAATGGGAACCGGATTTGTAGTCCAGCAACTAAGGTAGCCGATATTCAGGACGCCAAAGCGTGTAATGAGGCAGTGGGGAAGGGAATACTGACAAAGGAGAGTACTTGCAGGCACGGAGATGGGTTGAAGTGTGTATACTTCAACGCAAGAAGCATCAGGAATAAGGTGGGTGAACTTAAGGCATGGATCGGTACTTGGGACTACGATGTGGTGGCCATCACGGAAACTTGGATAGAAGAGGGGCAGAAATGGTTGTTGGAGTTCCCTGGTTATAGATGTTTCAATAAGATTAGGGAGGGTGGTAAAAGAGGTGGGGGGGGTGGCATTATTAATTAGAGATAGTATAACAGCTGCAGAAAGGCAGTTCGAGGAGTATCACCCTATTGAGGTAGTATGGTTTGAAGTCAGAAATAGGAAAGGAGCAGTCACCTTGTTCGGAGTTTTCTATAGGCCCCCCAATAGTAGCAGAGATGTGGAGGAACAGATTGGGAAACAGATTTTGGAAAGGTGCAGAAGTCATAGGGTAGTAGTCATGGGCGACTTTAACTTCCCAAATATTGAGTGGAAACTCTTTAGATCAAATAGTTTGGATGGGGTGGTGTTTGTGCAGTGTGTCCAGGAAGCTTTTCTGACACAGTATGTAGATTGTCCGACCAGAGGAGGGGCAATATTGGATTTAGTACTTGGTAATGAACCAGGGCAAGTGATAGATTTGTTAGTGGGGGAGCATTTTGGAGATAGTGACCACAATTCTGTGACTTTCACTTTAGTATTAGAGAGGGATAGATACGTGCAACAGGGCAAGGTTTACAATTGGGGGAAGGGTAAATACGATGTTGTCAGACAAGAATTGAAGTGCATAAGTTGGGAACATAGGCTGTCAGGGAAGGACACAAGTGAAATGTGGAACTTGTTCAAGGAACAGGTGCTACGTGTCCTTGATATGTATTTCCCTGTCAGGCAGGGAAGAGATGGTCAAGTGAGGGAACCATGGTTGACAAGAGAGGTTGAATGTCTTGTTAAGAGGAAAAAGGAGACTTATGTAAGGCTGAGGAAACAAGGTTCAGACAGGGCATTGGAGGGATACAAGATAGCCAGGAGGGAACTGAAGAAAGGGATTAGGAGAGCTAAGAGAGGGCATGAACAATCTTTGGCGGATAGGATCAAGGAAAACCCCAAGGCCTTTTACACATATGTGAGAAATATGAGAATGACTAGAGCGAGGGTAGGTCCGATCAAGGACAGTAGCGGGAGATTGTGTATTGAGTCTGAAGAGATAGGAGAGGTCTTGAACGAGTACTTTTCTTCTGTATTTACAAATGAGAGGGGCCATATTGTTGGAGAGGACAGTGTGAAACAGATTGGTAAGCTCGAGGAAATACTTGTTAGGAAGGAAGATGTGTTGGGCATTTTGAAAAACTTGAGGATAGACAAGTCCCCCGGGCCTGACGGGATATATCCAAGGATTCTATGGGAAGCAAGAGATGAAATTGCAGAGCCATTGGCAATGATCTTTTCGTCCTCACTGTCAACAGGGCTGGTACCAGGGGATTGGAGAGTGGTGAATGTCGTGCCCCTGTTCAAAAAAGGGACTAGGGATAACCCTGGGAATTACAGGCCAGTTAGTCTTACTTCGGTGGTAGGCAAAGTAATGGAAAGGGTACTGAAGGATAGGATTTCTGAGCATCTGGAAAGACACTGCTTGATTAGGGATAGTCAGCACGGATTTGTGAGGGGAGGTCTTGCCTTACAAGTCTTATTGAATTCTTTGAGGAGGTCACCAAGCATGTGGATGAAGGTAAAGCAGTGGATGTAGTGTACATGGATTTTAGTAAGGCATTTGATAAGGTTCCCCATGGTAGGCTTATGCAGAAAGTAAGGAGGCATGGGATAGTGGGAAATTTGGCCAGTTGGATAACGAACTGTCTAACCGATAGAAGTCAGAGAGTGGTGGTGGATGGCAAATATTCAGCCTGGATCCCAGTTACCAGTGGCGTACCGCAGGGATCAGTTCTGGGTCCTCTGCTGTTTGTGATTTTCATTAATGACTTGGATGAGGGAGTTGAAGGGTGGGTCAGTAAATTTGCAGACGATACGAAGATTGGTGGAGTTGTGGATAGTAAGGAGGGCTGTTGTCGGCTGCAAAGAGACATAGATAGGATGCAGAGCTGGGCTGAGAAGTGGCAGATGGAGTTTAACCCTGAAAAGTGTGAGGTTGTCCATTTTGGAAGGACAAATATGAATGCGGAATACAGGGTTAACGGTAGAGTTCTTGGCAATGTGGAGGAGCAGAGAGATCTTGGGGTCTATGTTCATACATCTTTGAAAGTTGCCACTCAAGTGGATAGAGCTGTGAAGAAGGCCTATGGTGTGCACGCGTTCATTAACAGAGGGATTGAATTTAAGAGCTGTGAGGTGATGATGCAGCTGTACAAAACTTTGGTAAGGCCACATTTGGAGTACTGTGTACAGTTCTGGTCGCCTCATTTTAGGAAGGATGTGGAAGCTTTGGAAAAGGTGCAAAGAAGATTTACCAGGATGTTGCCTGGAATGGAGAGTAGGTCTTACGAGGAAAGGTTGAGGGTGCTAGGCCTTTTCTCATTAGAACGGAGAAGGATGAGGGGCGACTTGATAGAGGTTTATAAGATGATCAGGGGAATAGATATAGTAGACAGTCAGAGACTTTTTCCCCGGGTGGAACAAACCATTACAAGGGGACATAAATTTAAGGTGAAAGGTGGAAGATATAGGAGGGATATCAGAGGTAGGTTCTTTACCCAGAGAGTAGTGGGGGCATGGAATGCACTGCCTATGGAAGTAGTTGAGTCGGAAACATTAGGGACCTTCAAGCAGTTATTGGATAGGTACATGGATTACGGTAAAATGATATAGTGTAGATTTATTTGTTCTTAAGGGCAGCACGGTAGCATTGTGGATAGCACAATTACTTCACAGCTCCAGGGTCCCAGGTTCGATCCGGCTTGGGTCACTGTCTGTGCGGAGTCTGCACGTCCTCCCCGTGTCTGCGTGGGTTTCCTCCGGGTGCTCCGGTTTCCTCCCACAGTCCAAAGATGTGCAGGTTAGGTGAATTGGCCAATGATAAATTGCCCTTAATGTCCAAAATTGCCCTTGGTGTTGGGTGGAGGTGTTGAGTTTGGGTAGGGTGCTCTTTCCAAGAGCCGGTGCAGACTCAAAGGGCTGAATGGCCTCCTTCTGCACTGAAAATTCAATGATAATCTATGATTAATCTCGGACAAAGGTTCGGCACAACATCGTGGGCCGAAGGGCCTGTTCTGTGCTGTATTTTCTATGTTCTATGTTCTTATCCCCTCCTCTCTTTTATCATTGGGGAATTATTTTTTACACCCAGGCTGCACTCCCCACCCCCAGTCTCCCTTCGCCACTTCATTCCTTTCAAGCCCTTCCTACAGTTCTATTCTATCTTTCCATTAGGACCTTGGCCGCAGTGGTTTCACATTCTTGTCCCAGTGCCTCAGGAACTCAATCCCTCCTTCCCACACCAATCTCTGCCAAACATTAGCTTTCCTGATATATTTGCTGCTATGCCAATTAACACAGGGCTCGGGTAATAATCTGGAGCTGACCATCCTCAAGGTCCTTCTTTTCAATTCAAGGCCTCACTTATGATAATCCCTTAACAGGAGCTACTCCCTGTTCTCTTCAATGTCATTGGGGTCTGCCATAGATCACCACAACTGAATATACTTTCCAGCCAATGCATGACTTCCCTTGCCCTGATTACACACCCTGTTGGACTCTCAATTGTGAATGCAGAGGATACCCTCTGTTCACCTAATGATAAAATTCCTCATAATGACAACCTTGAGCACCCCCCTGTCTCAATTCATCTTCTGGCTATCCTCTATGCAAATAGCAGCTACATTGTATCTGTTTGGTAGCACCGGTTTCTGTGACTCTTCCTTCTCAGCCACCAGTAAGTCCCCCCTACCCTGCTGGCAGTGTCCTCCATTACTCCTTCTGTCCTTTCTTTTTAAGTTGGATGACTATGTCCTGCAGTAAACAATTGAGGTATTTCTCCTAACTCATCTGACAACTTTAGTAAAAAAACTTCTTATTCTTCCTTTCAGGTATAAAGGATAGCAATCTTCAGCAACTCTTGGATCCCATAACTACTTCAGATCTTTGTTTCCCTTCCCCTTTTTAAAATCGCCATCCCTCCTTCTGGTCTTACCATTACTGTGTATTTGCAATATCACCCCATCCACACCCCCAATTTTCCACTCTCTGACCTTGAACAATCCTTCCTTAGCGAAAAGAACAAAGAAAAGTATAGCACAGGAACATGCCCTTCGGTCTTCCAAGCCTACGCCGACCAGGAAAAAACTTCTGACCATCCACTCATAATTTTGTAGACTTCTATCAGGTTGCCCCTCAACCTCCGTCATTCCAGTGAGAACAAACCAAGTTTATACAACTATTCCTCATAGCTAATTCCCTTCATACTAGGCAACATCCTCTTCTGCACCCTCTCCAAAGCCTCCACATCCTTCTGGTAGTGTGGCAACCAGAATTGAACACTATAATCCAAGAGTGGCCTAACTAAGGTTCTACACAGCTGCAACATGACTTGCCAATTTTTAGACTCAGGGCCCTAGCTGATGAAGGCAAGCATGCTGTATGCCTTCTTGACGACCTTCTTCACCTGTGTGACCTGTACAGCCAGATCCCTCTGCCTATCAATACTCTTAAGGGTTCTGCCATTTACTGTACATTTTCCACCTGCATTAGACCTTCCAAAATTCATTACCTCACATTTCTCCGGATTAAACTCCATCTGCCATCGTTCCGCCCAGGTCTTTAACCAATCTAAATCCTGCTGTATCCTCTGACAGTCCTCATCGCTATCCGCAATTCCACCTACCTTTGTGTCATCCACAAACTTACTAATCAGGTCAGTTATATTTTCCTTCAAATCATTTATATATACTACAAACAGCAAAGATCCCAGCACTGATCCCTGTGGAACACCACTAGTCACAGCCCTCCATTCAGAAAAGCACACTTCCACCCCTACCCTCTGTCTTCTGTGAGCAAGCCAGTTCTGTATCCATCTTGCTAGCACACCTCGGATCACATGTGACTTCACCTTCTGTACCAGTCTGCCATGAGGGGTCTTGTCAAAGGCCTTACTGAAGTCTATGTCGACAACATACATGGCCCTACCTTCATCAATCATCTTCGTCACTTCCTCAAAAAACTCGATCAAGTTAGTGAGACAACATGACCGCCCCTTCACAAACCATTCTGTCCCCCGCTAATATGTCTTGCTTCCAAATGGGAGTGATTCTTCCTGTCTCAAATAATTTCCCTATCACTGATGTAAAGCTCACCAGCCTGTAATTTTCTGGGTTATCCTTGCTACCCTTCTCAAACAAAGAAACAACATTAGCTATTCTCCAGTCCTCTGGGACCTCACCTGCAGCCAGTGAGGATACTAAGATTACTGTCAAGGCCCAGATAACTGAAACCCTCCCTTCAGCACCAGCTGTTTCTATTCCTGAGCTCTACACATATTGCCTCGCTGCATGAGCCCTCTGAGGTGACCTCTGCAGTACAGCTGCGATATTCTCCTTAACGAATATTGCAACTCCCCCTTTTACATCCCCCTCTATCCCACCTGAAACATCTAAATCCTGGAATGTTTAGCTCCCAATCCTGTCCCTCCCTCAACTAAGTCTCTGTAATGGCAACAACATCATGGTTCCAAGCTCTTAAATTCATCTGCCTTACCTATTATACTTCTCGCACTTCAGACCACCAGTCCTGCTGTGTTCAGCAACATCTACATGCCTGCTCTTCCTCAGAGTCTTACTGGCCCTATTCTCTAGTTCCCCCTCAGTTATTTAACCTTCTGACCTATTGCTCCGCACCCCCCTGCCACACTAGTTTAAACCCTCCCGTGTGACACTGGCAAACCTCGTGGCCAGGATATTTATGCCCCTCCAGTTTAGGTGCAACCCATCCTCCTTGTACAGGTCCCACCTGGCCCGGAAGAGATCCCAATGGTCCAGATAACTGAAACCCTCCCTTCCACGCCAGCTGTTTAGCCACGTGGTTAGCTGTATTATCTTCTTATTTTTAGCCTCACTGGCACGTGACACAGGGAGTAATTCCGAGATTACAACCCAGAAGTCCTGTTTTTTAACTTCCTACCTAACACCCTGAACGTCTGCTACAGGACCTTGTCACTCTTCTTGTCTATGTCATTAGTACCAATATGTACCACAACCTCTGGCTGTTCACCCTCCCCCTTCAGAATGCTCCCTGCCCTATCTGTGCCCCTGACTATAGAGTCCCCTATAACTATTGTGTTTCTGCGCTTTGACTCTCCCTGCTTAACAACAGAGCCAGTTGTGGTGTCACTCCTCTGGCTGCTTCTGCGGTTTTCCCCGATAGGCCATCACCCCAACAGTATCCATAAGGGTATACTTGTTCAAGAGGGGGACAGTAAACAGGGGATTCCTGCACTGCCCCTTCTAGCGGTCACCCATCTATCTTCCTGCACCTTGGGTGTAACCACGACTCTAAAACCCCTGTCTATGACACTTTCCATCACCTGCATGCTCCTAAGTGCATCCAACTGCAGCTCCAACCGATCCATGCGGTCTGTGAGGAGCTGCAATAGGGTACACCGACTGCAGACGTAGTTGTCCGGAATGCTGGAAGCTTCACGGACCACCCACATCTCACAAATGAAGCATTTTACCCCTCTAATTGCCATTTCTAGAACTAATTAATAAACTAATTTAAAAATAAATACTTACTAAAGTAAAATAAGTTACAGTTAACTATATACTTCCTAGCACTAGAGTTCAGCTTCATTCCCTTCTGCCCCTACCTTATTGAACTTCGAGCTTGGCATGCCACTGAGCTCTTCTTTTGTTGCCTTCCTGTCCTTGACTAATCTGTCTGCTTCCAGCATTTAATATTTATCTGCTGTGACTATCAGTTTTATTAAAACCGACACCTCTTTATGATGAATAGAATTGGCTGACTGGGATGCAGATTGGCATCAGACTGCTAGAACTGAATGATGATAACCTTCTTATGCTTTGTGCAATTGAAGAAAAAAAAGTTTTGTACACATTGGGTTGAGAATCTAATGCCACACAGTGCATGGGCTTTACGAAAGAATCGTACTTGCACCTTAGGAGAGCTTGAGCTCAAATCATTCAGACCCAAATCATTAGTATGATTGACGCGGCCTTTAGAGTATTTAAAAATGGCCTGTATAGAACTGATCCTTGTTCCACTCATCATAAAATCAAGGAATTAAGAGATTTCAAACCTGAGGGATTGATTGCTGAGAACTGTGATTTAAAGCTCCACTATATTACAGGAAGCAATTTCAACGCTGGAACAAATAGTACCCTTTGTTTTGTTTACACAATGTACAATTACTGACACCATAAATCCTCCAACAACAGAACCTAGTCCGGAAAATAATTTAGGGAGGAGTTACCTTAAATTGGTACAATATTGCATTGAGCTGTGTGTTACGTACCACCATTTGAACAAATGTTAATCGTCCTATTAAAAACTGTTTCACGTCCAGATATAATGGCTGATATTCCTGAAAAGATCATTCACTTATTCAAACAATGAAATGTTTCTACCATTCAACCATCCTGGATCAATAGTTTCCCCCTATATTATTTTAAAATATATTGCGGATGAAACTTGCTAAATGATCCTTAAATATTTGTGTTGTGAAGCAATACTAAAATTCTTGCCCCAAGTCCAAATTTACCATTCCAGTGTGTCAAGATTCACTGTTTTGGGGAGCAGGGAAAGATACTGAAGTTGAAGTCTGTAGTCTGTAATTATTGCCAATCTAAACTGGAGTATGAAATAAATGCTGCCTCTGACACTTTGCTTATTTGGACAGGGTCGCTATATCACCCTGTATAACAATTAGACTTAAGCAATTGTGATGTGGCGATGCCGGCGTTGGACTGGGGTGAGCACAGTAAGAAATCTTACAACACCTGGTTAAAGTCCAACAGGTTTATTTCAAATCACTAGCTTTCGGAGCACTGCTCCTTCCTCAGGTGAATGAGGAGCACTGCTGAGGAAGAAGCAGTGCTCCGAAAGCTAGTGATTTGAAACAAACCTGTTGGACTTTAACCTGGTGTTGTTAGACCTCTTACTAAGCAATTGTGGTAGACATCATAACCTTCTGAGACGAGTGGTTAAACATTATCAAAAATACAAGTTTTCCAGAAATGGTCAATGGTTAGTAATAAACTTGGTAAGTTTCCCTTCCTCCCACAACTGCATCCCAAAGCTCAGGAGGCAATGGGGTCAATGGTACCGAATGACTGCTGGTCCAGCTCACAGGTTACTGGGTCGAATTGTCCATTGCTGTTTCTGCTGAGTGATAGGCAAATAGGATACTTCTAAAAAATAATTAAGTTGGGCTTCTGGGCTCATTGTAAGAGCTAAATATGGACTGAGTGGGCAGGCCAGCACCACACATGTTCCACTGAGTGTTCTTTGGCACAGATCAGCCCAATCAGCAGTCCTTAAAGGGACCACCAAAAACAGTCATTCCCCCCTCTCCTCCCCTTCGGTCCAGCAGGAACGATCTTGCTGTCTGGGTGTACAAGATTACACTGGTCTGCCTGCCGCCAGTGCCTGCATATGGACATTTAGGTTCTCCTTCCCTCCTCCAGCTCCGTATACGGTCAGCTAATACAGTGTGGGAGCTGGCTGATTTCTCACAATACCCGACCAGTGAGATGCCTTGAAGCTAGCAATCAGTGCTGGAAGAAGTCTCAGGCCGCTCGCTGCTGCCGGAACAGAACCTGTAACATTCGAGTAGGGAGATGAATCAGAGGATGACAGAATACAATCATGCACTGACACCAGCACATTAGAAACATTTCAGTGTCCATTTATTACTTTTTTTCCCCCAAATGAGGTGAACTGAAATTAACTTCCTGGCCTAAGAATCAACACACGCATCTCCTTCCAATTTTGTGACAGGCATGGAGGACTAACAAGTTTATAATATAAGTAATTTAGTACAGCTGCACTTTCTCCTAGATTCAGTACTGACAAAAGGTGTAATGTGAGTCATTATGTTTCTTAGACAAGGAGTTTGATAACCTTTTGTCGGGATACATAAGACTGGAAAAGGCTCGTGTATCCCAATAAACAGTCATGAAAGATTATCAGCTCCCACCTGTCAAAGGTGTTATTTTAATTAGCTCAAATCAACAAATAGAATCAAATTCAATTAGCTGAGCAAGTGTAGTAAGATGCAAATGTACATCTGCAGGTTGTATTTTTCTGGATCATTTTTACAAAGTAATGAATATCTTTCCTATTCCTCCACAATTGCCAATTGTATTACAGCATTTAAGGACAACAATCAAAAACTACAATCAATAATCATGAATTTCAGAGGGTAAAAGTCCTGATCAGAAGTTGGGGACTGCATTTTGCTTAAACTGGAATCCCATGTACTGTGATGTAGTGATAATCTACTTTAGGCTAACCAGATTGAGGGTCAATTACAATATTAGCAGAATAGATTTATATAACGGGTATCAAGGGCACATGTGCACATCAGTATAAATATTGCTCAGTTTACCTTTTGGATGTATTATAATCAGCATGTGTCAAGTCAAAACTGTGTTCAGTACCATTATCAGGGCAGAAAAAAGCTAAATTGAAAACTGATTTTATACAAAACATGTACGGAAAATAAAGAAAGGAAAGATTGAAGTTAATATTTCCTTAGACTCTGCAATGAAATAAATCACTTTATAAAGTTAATTTGTGAATTAATTTATTCTTTTAGAGTAAAGGATAATTTGTCAGAAGCATTTACATCCGACAAATTCTGTAAGATTTATTACACAATTCAAACCCCCCCGAAGTAATGAGGATACTGTGAGGCATTATCGTGGGTATCATGATGCTCAGCCCCAATCAAGGGTATTTGGGTAGTTGCTGCTGGTGTAGTTCAGGCTTGTATCCCGTTATCTGATCCCAACCCTTCCGACAGGTCCGGACTATCCATTCATGCTCATCATCATCTGAAAGTACAGACAGACGTTTCCTTGTAATTTGTCAGATGAAAGTGAAACTTTGCCAGTAAAGTTCAGACTGCAGCATGCTGCAATTAGATTTAAATTGACTCAATCCCCGAGACCCAAACATTTGTATTTTTTGTATGTCCAATCAGGGAAGGTTCCAATAATGCACCCTTTGTTATTTTCTGACTTATGATGGGCATCATGTCAGACCAACCTCCTCCTTGTTACATCAATTACATCGGCTAACTTGCATTTTTTTGTTGGATGCAGCATTCTGCTCAGGGTGGCCATGTACTGTCTTATTATGCTGGATGATAAACATATTCCAGCTTCAGTAGAACCCTGTCGGATAATTGCAGTAGGTTTTCTGGCTAATTTGAATCAGTGCAGCTGCAACCTCTTCAGTGGTAACCCATGAAACAAGATGAACTAGGCTATTGTCATGAACAAGGCTTAAATCCTTCCCTGATTGTTCATAATTGGTGACGATGGCCTTAACAGCCACTTGACTAGCCTTTTCACACTCTACCTGGCTGTGTGGCCACCAAATTAAATCCCAGATGCCCAGGCTGATTCCTGCCAGCTGCATGGAAACTAACTACTTTCTCTTATTCTCCCTCGTCCTGTGACACTAGGTCAAACTCAAGAAACAGATTTTATCACTTTTTAAAGCGCAATTAATCCTTGTGGTTTCATTTGTACTAGCTACCAGCTAACCATAATTGCCATTTAGCTTAACTGCAATTGTTTGCATATGGTAATTAAAGCTTAAATACAATTGCTCTGCATATTCTCACCTTTTATATAATTTACTCTTTGAGACTGCAGCTACATTTTCTCCTTTTAACATAACAGAACTCTATAATCAACTGGAAATTGTTATTTGGCTGGGATTTGATCATTGGCAGGATCTTAATCTTACCATTCTATCTTTGCAAAGGAATACAAAACCATATATTCAAATGCGTTTTCCAAACATTTGGGTAAATAATGAGTCAAATATGTATTCTCTGATATAAGAGAATTTAAATATAATAAGTTGTATGATTTCCTTTTTAAATGTTGCCATAAAAATTAATTATATCATAAAATACACTCTTCATAATATATAGTCTCCCCCTCCTGTTAAAGAGCAGGACTGGGGTGAAAGCAGGCTTTTACTTTCCCGTGTAACACTCTGCTCAAATCATTTTATGATTTAACAAGTGGCAGGGTACATTATTGTAATATATCCCAAAGTTAGAACCTAAAGGTTAATTTTCTAATCTTGGTAATTTAATTTTAAGTTAATCTTAGTAATAAATAATAAGTATAATATAAGTTTTCCCTTTATGCTTTCTATCTAAAGTGGTGACATGATAAAACATAGTCATTAGTACCGACTGCAATATATATGTTTTCAATGTCTAATGCTATATTTTATATTACTGCACAATTTTTGCTAGCAGGTCTGAATTTCCACTCCCGCACCATTACATTTGGAGTTTCCCTAGGATCTCTCTTAGGGCTCCTTTCAATTTCTCATCTACACTCCTTGGTACCAGGATCCAAAACACATCAGGTTCCATATGCACTCTGTTGCTACCCAGCCCTACCACGCCATCAGTACTCTCAACCCATCCTCTGTCTCTGATTTGTTACGCTGATTGTCCGATATGTGCTATTGGATGAGCAGAGGTTTCCTCCAGCTAATTGGTGGGAATACAGAAGCCATTTCTTTTGTACCCAGCACAAACTCCATCCTTCAGCTGCTGACTCCATACCTCCCCCTGATGGCTGTTGGAAATGGAATCAGATTGTTCACAACTCTGGCAGCCTATCTGACCCGAAGATGAGCTTCTAATCATCACCAATGCCATACTTACCTCACCTCCACTTCCTCTACCCCTGCCTCAGTTCACCTGCTTCTAAAATCCTCACCCATTCCTTTGTTTCTTGTAGGCCATTATTCCAATTCTGTCCTAGCCAGCCTCTCGTTCTCTGCCCTCCATAAATTTGGGTTCATCCAAAGGTCTGGTGCCTATATCCTAATTCACAGTTAGTCCTGTGCTCACTGACTTACATTGGCTCCTGGTTAAGCAACGTCGTGATTTTAAAATTCTCATTCCTGTTTTCAAATACTTTATGGCTTTGCTCCCCTTAATCTCTATAATCTCCTTCAGTCTCCCAACCCTCTGAGATATTTGGTTTACTCTAATTCTGGCCTCCATCATTGGTGGCCTGCCTTCAGTTAGCTAGGGTCCAAGCTCTGGAATACCTTCCTGACACCTCTCTATCAAGCTCGCCTCCTAAGACACTCCTGAAATCTTTCTGGTCATCTGACCTAATATTACCATGGCTCAGTGTAAATTTTTTGTTTGATAATGCTCCTGTGAAGCATTTTGGGATGTTTTTGCTACATTAAAGGCATTATAGAAATGCAAGTTGTTGTATGAGGGCAGTTCTGCAGTACTACTGTCTACCAATTCATGCAGTATCATCTGAAAATACATGTGCCTTCTCCTTACATCACTGTGGCACAGTGCCCAAACGCAATGAAAATTGGCAGTAAAAAAGAACACTAAAAGAATTAAACACTGCCCTGGAGGAGGGTCTAAGATAAAAGCCTGCAGATGTTTTGGTTGGGTATGAAGTAAATAAGCACCATGCTATCTAGAGCACCTCTACTTGCTAATCAGGGTCTTTGGGGTAACACATAAGATCCAGCATAATATTTCCCATTGTGACATCACTTCTAGTCATGTTGCTATGCTATCATTTCACAGTGACGTGTGGAAGTGCTGCCAAAAATGACAACAAACTCAGCTGGCATAAGGTGTGCAGAACTGCTTTGTCCCTGGGCAACAAGGGGAGCACGGTAGCATTGTGGATAGCACAATTGCTTCACAGCTCCAGGGTCCCAGGTTCGATTCCAGCTTGGGTCACTGTCTGTGCGGAGTCTGCACATCCTCCCTGTGTGTGCGTGGGTTTCCTCCGGGTGCTCCGGTTTCCTCCCACAGTCCAAAGATGTGCAGGTTAGGTGGATTGGCCTTGCTAAATTGCCCTTAGTGTCCAAAATTGCCCTTAGTGTTGGGTGGGGTTACTGGGTTATGGGGATAGGGTGGAGGTGTTGACCTTGGGTAGGGTGCTCTTTCCAAGAGCCGGTGCAGACTTGATGGGCCGAATGGCCTCCTTCTGCACTGTAAATTCTATGAAGCAGTGTCTGCTGACTGCGCATTAGACTATCTTTAAGGCACCTTAGATCATTACTTCACATTCTGTTTCTCCTCCTTTATCAACGCCTTCTGCCTTAAATAAATAGAGGAAACTTTACCTGTAAAGAATGAATGAACATTCATAGAAACATGCAAATGGTTATGGCAAGCAAGTTCCGATGCATTGTCAATTTTTCACCAACTCCCACCTCACAACATACCTAACACATTTTCCCAATCTGTTTCTTGTATAAAGGGTAAAGCAACAGACAATATTGCTTTGAAAGAAAATACGTGTCACAATTCTCTGAATTGACAAACAGACAAAGGTTGTAGCACACAACATACTCTAGAACTATGGTATGTCTCACTTTGAAGCTATATGAGAGGCAGGATCCAGATCGCGACGTCTTGTGAGATCCCTTTAGGTATGTGAGAGATATAGATTGTATGTAAAGGAGGTAACTACCACTTTCACTGTTGCTATACCCAGCTGAGATATTCAAAATATGATAAACAGCCCCTTGTTTAGCAACATAGCTTATCTGGTTCTCAGTTACTACTTCTATTTATTATAGATGATAGGTGTTGGAATCAACCCAAAAAATAGCCACATTATGCAAGTGCAGATGTAAGTAATTGCTAACTCTTGATTAATTCAGAGAAAAACAGGTATCCCTCTTAAATGGGACAAATAATATATTGTTAAGGTACCGTACAATAATAAAGATCAAAAACCCTTTACAAAAAGTATATTTTCTGTAACAAAGGGCAGAGAGTCAGTGAGATTTGATAGTGTAAGCAATTTATTTCAATTATAAAATTAAGTTTCATGGTTGAATTCTCTTTGAGTTTTACACCACTAAGGTTTGTTATCCTTGGCCAGACTGGACACCGATTTGTGAAGAGGGTTTGGGTGGGGAGGAATCAGTGGAAAATTGACATAATGCATCAGAACTGTGCTTGTTGTTACCATTGATATTGCGTGGCATTAACAAAAACCACAAATCCTCTGCCTGCTGGGATGATGATGCATAGCGTACAGCAGCAATATAGGGATACTGTGTTCATGAGGGAAGAAAAGAGAATGAGCGCAAATACCATTTAAGAATATATTACTTCTAAATCTCTACTTTTGAAACATCTGGACTCAAAACTATTCTAAATTGCTTCAAATATCCTGAATGGCCTCTACTTCGCACATAAAGCTTTAGGAACTTTCAGTGATTTTAATGATAATTTACAGCAACAGTTTACAGTTGGCCAAAAATCTTCTGGAGTGGACAGTCTCACAGCATGCCCTGTTAGTTAGACTTTTCCTACAAACTTCAGATTTTCCAACAAAATTTCTGGGAGTACATGCACGCTGATAACTGTATGGCAAAGCCAGTAGGATTTCTTGGACCATGATGGGTGCAACATACAGCTTATCTCCTTAACCAATGAGATTTAACGATTGGGAAATAAACAGGGAAGGACGGTGAATTAGAGTGCCTGAGTTAATGTCAAATCAGACAAAGAGAGAGAGAAAAAAGAAAGGGAAGAAAGATTGGACTGAAGGGAAGAGAACAAAATAGGCAGAAAGGAAAAAGAAAAAACATATGTCTCTCAACAGCAAATCACTACTTGAAATATAGAAACATGGAAAATGGGAGCAAGAGTAGGCCATTTGTTCATTCTAGCCTGCTCTACCAGTCAACACGATTATGGCTGATCCTCTATCTCAATGCCATACTCCAGCGCACTCTCCATTCTCCATGACACCGTTAGTCTAGGGGAACGATTTATCAAAAAGTAAGAGTCCCGAGCCGCCCCCCCCCCCCCCCCCAACTCACCCCATCTCATAAGGGCACGTCCGGGCCCGATCCTAGGCGTGAATAAAATACCACCATGGCACTGCCAACCTGGCACCCTGGCACTGCCAACCTGGCACCTTGGCAGTGCCAACCTGGCAGTGCCAACCTGGCACCCTGGCAGTGCCAACCTGGCACCATGGCAGTGCCAACCTGGCACCCTGGCAGTGCCAACCTGGCACCCTGGCAGTGCCAACCTGGCACCCTGGCAGTGCCAGGGTGTCCAAGTGACATCAGCAGTGCCCAGACGCCAATCATCAGGGTCCTCCAATCGCCTGGGAGACCCCCAAGTGTTGTTTCGCCTGATCCCCGTTTGTGGCAACCAGTGCTAAACGGCGCCCGGCTGGGGTTTCCTCGGAGAGGCCATTAGATCCCGGGGGCTGGTTAGCGTTGGCGAACACATATTTAAGTGTGCCTAACTGAACACTTAAATATGCACATTTAGACCCCAAACATTGTGGGCAGTATCCAGATCGCGACGTCTTGTGAGATCCCTTTAGATCTCGCAAGGCACGGCGAACTGGGTAAATCTCACGAGAGCCCTCCCGCGAGATTTATCGGCCGCGTCGCATTCAGAGTCAAGCGCGACGCGGCTGTTAATTTGTGCCTTAGAAATTTAATTCCTTCTTAGATATGTTAAAGGAATGAGACTCCTCAGTTTTCATTGTTCACTTTCTGGGTAAGAGAAGTTGTTTGGCAGGCATTAATAATTATCACATTGTCACGGCGCCGAGGACCCAGGTTCAATCCCTGTCCACTGTGTGGAGTTTGCACATTCTCCCTGGGTCTGCGTGGGTCTCACCCACAACCCAAAAGGATGAGCAAGATAGGTGAATTTGCCATGCTAAATTTCCCCTTAATTGGAAAAAAAGGAATTGGATACACTAAATTTCTAAATAAAAATTTTGCACATTGTTCATAAGGTAATAATGCTATTCTATTAATTTTTTTTAATTTTCAAAAATATTCTTTCATAATTTAAAGTGCCCAATTCATTTTTACCAATTAAGGGGCAAATTAGCGTGGCCAATCCACCGACCCTGCACATCTTTGGGTTGTGGGGGCGAAACCCACGCAAACACAAGAAGAATGTTGAGTTGGAGTTTCAGCGGGAGCGGAGTGCAGAGGCTGGTGGTGGGTGAGTACTGTGATTTAAAGTAACTTACCTTACAGGAGCAGATCTTGGAGTTTCAGCGGGAGCGGAGCGCAGAGGCAGCTGGTAGGTGAGTATTTAAGTAAACACTTACCTGGTCCCGTTTTCGGTCCCTCTTTGCTGTTGTTTTTTTAAAAAAATTTATTATTTAAGGCGGGAACAGGAAGTTCGACCAGCGGACTTCTGGGAAGTCCCTCACCAATAAATTCAGGTGGAGAGGAAACCCGAGACACTACACATGTAGTGTCTCCCACCCGCCCTCCTCCTCTAACCTAATAATAAAACCCATTGGTGTGAGGTAAGTACCATATTGTATTATTATTATTATTTTTAAAAAAAAATTTAATTTAGTTGTTAGCCAGATCTTGGTAGAAAGTTAGAGGGATGGCAGGGAAGGGAGTGCAATGTTCCTCCTGCAGGATGTTTGAGGTGAGGGATGCCGTTAGTGTCCCTGCTGATTTTACCTGCAGGAAGTGCTGCCATCTCCAGCTCCTCCAAGACCGAGTTAGGGAACTGGAGCTGGAGTTGGAAGAACTTCGGATCATTCGGGAGGCAGAGGGGGTCATAGATAGCAGCTTCAGGGAATTAGTTACACCAAAGATTGGAGATAGATGGGTAACTGTAAGAGGGACTGGGAAGAAGCAGTCAGTGCAGGGATCCCCTGCGGTCGTTCCCCTGAGAAACAAGTATACCGCTTTGGATACTTGTGGGGGGGGGGACTTACCAGGGGTAAGCCATGGGGTACGGGCCTCTGGCACGGAGTCTGTCCCTGTTGCTCAGAAGGGAAGGGGGGAGAGGAGCAGAGCATTAGTAATTGGGGACTCGATAGTCAGGGGCACAGGTAGGAGATTTTGTGGGAGCGTGAGAGACTCACGTTTGGTATGTTGCCTCCCAGGTGCAAGGGTACGTGATGTCTCGGATCGTGTTTTCCGGGTCCTTAAGGGGGAGGGGGAGCAGCCCCAAGTCGTGGTCCACATTGGCACTAACGACATAGGTAGGAAAGGGGACAAGGATGTCAGGCAGGCTTTCAGGGAGCTAGGATGGAAGTTCAGAACTAGAACAAACAGAGTTGTTATCTCTGGGTTGTTGCCCGTGCCACATGATAGTGAGATGAGGAATAGGGAAAGAGAGCAATTAAACACGTGGCTACAGGGATGGTGCAGGCGGGAGGGATTCAGATTTCTGGATAACTGGGGCTCTTTCTGGGGAAGGTGGGACCTCTACAGACAGGATGGTCTACATCTGAACCTGAGGGGCACAAATATCCTGGGGGGGAGATTTGTTAGTGCTCTTTGGGGGGGGTTTAAACTAATGCAGCAGGGACATGGGAACCTGGATTGTAGTTTTAGGGTAAGGGAGAATGAGAGTATAGAGGTCAGGAGCACAGGTTTGACGTCGCAGGAGGGGGCCAGTGTTCAGGTAGGTGGTTTGAAGTGTGCCTACTTCAATGCCAGGAGTATATGAAATAAGGCAGGGGAACTGGCAGCATGGGTTGGTACCTGGGACTTCGATGTTGTGGCCATTTCGGAGACATGGATAGAGCAGGGACAGGAATGGATGTTGCAGGTTCTGGGGTTTAGGTGTTTTAGTAAGCTCAGAGAAGGAGGCAAAAGAGGGGGAGGTGTGGCGCTGCTAGTCAAGAGCAGTATTACGGTGGCGGAGAGGATGCTAGATGGGGACTCATCTTCCGAGGTAGTATGGGCTGAGGTTAGAAACAGGAAAGGAGAGGTCACCCGGTTGGGAGTTTTCTATAGGCCTCCAAATATTTCTAGGGATGTAGAGGAAAGGATGGCGAGGATGATCCTGGATAAGAGCGAAAGTAACAGGGTAGTTATTATGGGAGACTTTAACTTTCCAAATATTGACTGGAAAATATATAGTTCGAGTACATTAGATGGGTTGTTTTTTGTACACTGTGTAGAGGAGGGTTTCCTGACACAATATGTTGACAGGCCAACAAGAGGCGAGGCTACGTTGGATTTGGTTTTGGGTAATGAACCAGGCCAGGTGTTGGATTTGGAGGTAGGAGAGCACTTTGGGGACAGTGACCACAATTCGATGACGTTTATGTTAATGATGGAAAGGGATAAGTATACACCGCAGGGCAAGATTTATAGCTGGGGGAAGGGCAATTATGATGCCATTAGACGTGACTTGGGGGGGGATAGGTTGGAGAAGTAGGCTGCAAGTGTTGGGCACACTGGATAAGTGGAGCTTGTTCAAGGATCAGCTACTGCGTGTTCTTGATAAGTACGTACCGGTCAGGCAGGGAGGAAGGCGTACAGTGAGGGAACCGTGGTTTAGCAAAGAAGTGGAATCTCTTGTTAAGAGGAAGAAGGAGGCCTATGTGAAGATGAGGTGTGAAGTTTCAGTTGGGGCGATGGATAGTTACAAGGTAGCGAGGAAGGATCTAAAGAGAGAGCTAAGACGAGCAAGGAGGGGACATGAGAAGTATTTGGCAGGTAGGATCAAGGAAAACCCAAAAGCTTTCTAAGGTATGTCAGGAATAAGCGAATGACTAGGGAAAGAGTAGGACCAGTCAAGGACAGGGATGGGAAGTTGTGTGTGGAGTCTGAAGAGATAGGCGAGATACTAAATGAATATTTTTCGTCAGTATTCACTCAGGAAAAATATAATGTTGTGGAGGAGAATGCTGAGACCCAGGCTATTAGAATAGATGGCATTGAGGTACGTAGGGAAGAGGTGTTGGCAATTCTGGACAGGCTGAAAATAGATAAGTCCCCGGGGTCTGATGGGATTTATCCTAGGATTCTCTGGGAGGCCAGGGAAGAGATTGCTGGACCTTTGGCTTTGATTTTTATGTCATCATTGGCTACAGGAATAGTGCCAGAGGACTGGAGGATAGCAAATGTGGTCCCTTTGTTCAAAAAGGGGAGCAGAGACAACCCCGGCAACTATAGACCGGTGAGCCTCACGTCTGTAGCGGGTAAAGTCTTGGAGGGGATTATAAGAGACAAGATTTATAATCATCTAGATAGGAATAATATGATCAGGGATAGTCAGCATGGCTTTGTGAAGGGTAGGTCATGCCTCACAAACCTTATCGAGTTCTTCGAGAAGGTGACTGAACAGGTAGACACGAGGGTAGAGCAGTTGATGTGGTGTATATGGATTTCAGTAAAGCGTTTGACAAGGTTCCCCACGGTAGGCTATTGCAGAAAATACGGAGGCTGGGGATTGAGGGTGATTTACAGATGTGGATCAGAAATTGGCTAGCTGAAAGAAGACAGAGGGTGGTGGTTGATGGGAAATGTTCAGAATGGAGTTCAGTTACAAGTGGCGTACCACAAGGATCTGTTCTGGGGCCGTTGCTGTTTGTCATTATTATCAATGACCTAGAGGAAGGCGCAGAAGGGTGGGTGAGTAAATTTGCAGACGACACTAAAGTCGGTGGTGTTGTCGACAGTGTGGAAGGATGTAGCAGGTTACAGAGGGATATAGATAAGCTGCAGAGCTGGGCTGAGAGATGGCAAATGGAGTTTAATGTAGAGAAGTGTGAGGTGATTCACTTTGGAAGGAATAACAGGAATGCGGAATATTTGGCTAATGGTAAAGTTCTTGGAAGTGTGGATGAACAGAGGGATCTAGGTGTCCATGTACATAGATCCCTGAAAGTTGCCACCCAGGTTGATAGGGTTGTGAAGAAGGCCTATGGAGTGTTGGCCTTTATTGGTAGAGGGATTGAGTTCCGGAGTCAGGAGGTCATGTTGCAGCTGTACAAAACTCTGGTTCGGCCGCATTTGGAGTATTGCGTACAGTTCTGGTCACCGCATTATAGGAAGGACGTGGAGGCTTTGGAGCGGATGCAGAGGAGATTTATCAGGATGTTGCCTGGTATGGAGGGAAAATCTTATGAGGAAAGGCTGATGGACTTGAGGTTGTTTTCGTTGGAGAGAAGAAGGTTAAGAGGAGACTTAATAGAGGCATACAAAATGATCAGGGGGTTAGATAGGGTGGACAGTGAGAGCCTTCTCCCGCGGATGGAAATGGCTGGCACGAGGGGACATAGCTTTAAACTGAGGGGTAATAGATATAGGACAGAGGTCAGAGGTAGGTTCTTTACGCAAAGAGTAGTGAGGCCGTGGAATGCCCTACCTGCAACAGTAGTGAATTCGCCAACATTGAGGGCATTTAAAAGTTTATTGGCTAAACATATGGATGATAATGGCATAGTGTAGGTTAGATGGCTTTTGTTTTGGTGCAACATCGTGGGCCGAAGGGCCTGTACTGCGCTGTATCGTTCTATGTTCTTTGTTCTAATGTTTAAACTCCACATGGACAGTGACCCAGAGCCGGGATTGACCCTGGGACCTCGGCGCCGTGGTGCAGCAGTGCTAACCACTGCGCTACCGTGCTGCCCATGCTATGCTATTAATGAATAAACTTAGCTTTCAACTTAAAGTGGCAACTTTAAAGTACAAATGCAGCAATTTCATGAAAACCACAAGAAGGTTAAGGGCAAGATGCTGTTTCACGAAGTTGAAGACAGAGCAGTGCAAACTATCCATGAACTTGTCGGGACTTATAATTCATATCTCTCCCTTATCAAAATGTGCTGGCTAATTTGCATATTAATAATGGCATCCGCCATTCACATGCCAGTACGCTTTCAATAAATTCTGGGCCCATATGCTTGTCTCACAACATGTACTTTTATTAGTTGTAAAAGTTAAAGAGGGGGTATTCGTTAGATTTTCATTTGCATTTAAAAGTAATCACGTTCTTAAATTAGCTTCCTGCATTTGAAATAAACGTGAGGAATAAAAACTGTTCCACTTTTGATGGCGATGCTGTACATTAGAAAACTCAGCCTTTTCCTTGTCAAGAACAAATTAAGCAGAGGATTGCCAAAGGAGGGACTGTTTTACACCCTGTTTATCAGTGAACAAAACACCAGTCTCTACAGAGAATATTCAAGCACGTGGGTTAAAGGCCGAGGAACCTGTGCATCCTTTTAAGCCACTCCCAGGCCAAAGAGAGAGACAGCAACACTTTCTGCGAACCTGTCTGGTCTTTGGAGTTGAGTAAAGAGCTTCCTGAATGTTTCCTACCATCTGCTTTTGCTAGCTTCAAGCCCTGGCCAGTGTTTCCTGTCCCTTCCTGCAATGTCTACACAGAAGTAGCTCGAGGTCTGTCCCTTTTATCCCAGCCTTCTTCCTCAGTTCCTCCCGTCTGCAGCTGTTCATTTACTCTTCCTCTACAGCCCTGGCCTTCTGGCCCATACTATCTCTCTCAAGGGAGTCCAGTTCCTCTGCATATTGGATACCAGCTACCTCCCAATTGTTTTCTTTCTTGAAGGAACGTTGTTGGCATATATCTTTTGTAACACACCCTGCTGATGGGTTTGACTTTTATAAATCGAGAATGAGCTCGAGACAATTTGATGTACAAAATAAAATTCTTCTATTTTTGTGAAGACAAGAGTAGAATTAGACATGGAACATTACACAATAGTTGCTTCTGTACACGAACAAGACAGAAATGTCAGACAGGAAAACATACATCTTATTAGTCCCAGAAATAAATATTATTTAAAGTGCATAGATTGTCCATTCTGTCTGAACTCACAGTAAGAATTTGTTGAATTGTGGAGATAAGCAATAAGATTCATTTGACTTATGAAATTATGTTGATTTCAATGTACTTCAATATTATTCAATGTACTTCAGCATCCATGTAAAACAGTCAAAATGGCACTACACTTGTGGCGTGTTGTGCAAAATTCACTATTATTGCAAAAACATGAATCTGTACAGATGTTTATGATGGGTGACGACAAACAGAGAAATAAGAATGAGACAGTGTCATATGACTGATGCCTGTCAAACAATAGCACTGTGGCTTCACAGCGCCAGGGTCCCAGGTTCGATTTCCCCACTGGGACACTGTCTGTGCGGAGTCTGCACGTTCTCCCCGTGTCTGCGTGGGTTTCCTCCCACAGTCCAAAGATGTGCAGGTTAGGTGGATTGGCCATGCTAAATTGCCCTTAGTGTCCAAAAAAGGTGAGGAGGGGTTATTGGGTTACGGAGATAGGGTGGAAGTGAGGGCTTAAATGGGTTGGTGCAGACTCGATGGACCGAATGGCCTCCTTCTGCACTGTATGTTCTATGTTCTAATAGATTAAAGATTAGTACAAACAATACTGCAGATGCTGGCAATCTGAAATGAAAACAGAAATTGCTGAAAATGCTTAGCAGGTCACAGAACTGTAATCCGGAGACCCAGGGCAATTCTCTGCGGACCCGGGATATAAATCCCATCAAGGCAGGTGGTGACATTTGAATTCATGAAAATCTGAAATTTATAAAAAAGTCTGATGATGACCATGTAGCCATTGTAGATTGTCATAAAAACCCAACCTTTGAGGGAAGGGAACCTGCCTTCCTCACCCGGCCCGGCCCGCATGTGACTCCACATCCACACCAATGTGGTTGACTCTTACATGCCCTGTGAAATGGCTGAGCTGACCACTCAGTTCCATGGCAATTAGGGATGGGCAATAAATGCTAGCCCAGCACACGGCACGTCCACATCCCATAAATGAATGAAAAAAAGGTCAGGCAGCCTCTGCGGAGGGAGTAACAGAGTTATGAAATATTAAAGGTAACTGCTAAACTCCATGGTGTATTAGTAATGGAAAGGAACAGATTACCAGTTCATATTTCAAATCTGCAGATTACATTAGATTAGGAAACTTACCAGCATTACGAAGAAATTTATTGTTGTAACCAGTGATTACTCTGGTTACAGGGTTATAGAAACCATCACCACAGTCATAATGTCCTTCCGGAATTGTTCTCGGCGGATCCAGGTTTGTGAGTTGGGAACGACCTAAGCCAAATGCAGAAATATTAACAGATTACAATAACATCTATTATATATACATATCTTATGTATAGGATGTTAGATGGTTGGCAGTGAGTTCAGCACTAATGCAGTCAAACCTAATTATGTTGCAAAACATGAGAGCAAAGCTTGAATTGTTTGTGAAAAAACTTCCAAGGTCTTATATGGTTATTAACCTTTATCATGTGTTTTTTCTTTTGGGTTAATATCTTGAATATCCTGAGCATGAAATGGGTGAGGAATGGCACAATGCAACAGGAAGGGCAGAATAAACCATGTAGTAAGTATAGAATATCAGTAATTCCAGTCACATATCAAGAAATATTTTAATCCTACAAGTATACTTATTATTTATTATTTGCTCTTTTCTTTGTGAAAAATCATGGTCTCTTATAACATACCTGCTGGTTTCAATCCATTACATATTTCAGTGTAAAAGCGCCTGTCATAACTATCACAATATGTCCAGTCTTCTTCATATTCCAATCCATCTGCAAATATGTAGTCACCCTAAAATGTAAGTATAACTAATCAACAAGCGCCAACTGAGGCTGCAAACACTGCACACCCATATCAGAGAAACAGCTCCTGGAAAACATTTTTGATCAGGTGTAAAAACTTGAAAGGGTGTAAAATTGCTTACTGCACAAAGTTGTCACCTTTCTGACTAATAAACATGAAAATACGTGCAAATCAGTTTGAATTATTGTCATTCCAAACAAATTATAAAATTCTGGTACTCTTCAAAAAGATTCAAATCAGACCTCTATTATGGCTCCACTGTCCCAGGTGGCTACATATTTGCTTCCATTCGGAAAGTATAAGGTTCCTTGACCATGAAACATGCCATCTTTCATTCCTCCCTCATATCTTGTTTCTGTCGGGAGGGTATACACCCCATAGCCCTCCATCCTGAAAGAAAACAGAAAACAAGAAGGAAAGAAAGAAACAGGAAACAGAGGAGGGGGGGGGGGGGGGAGAAACGGTTGTACCATTATTGGCTGGCTTTCCACTGTGGTAGCGGTAATGAATGTGACAGAATAACAGTCCCCTCGTGATATGTCTTCTCAAATTCATTCACGTGGAACTAGGTCTCAATCGAAGTGATAATTAGATGAGCAAAAAACAAAATATGTGTCCCCCTTTGGCCTTGCACTACCAATTCTCGTGTCATTTAATCCCTCCTGCCCTCCACTCTGTCATAGATTTGCCCTCTTTCAGTTGCTTTAAACCTATTAGATCTCTAGGTCATGGAGCTGAACATTGACAGTGTTTCTCTCTCCACAGATGCTGCCTGGCCTGCAGAGTAGCATTTTCTGTTTTTATTTCAGATTTCCAACACTTGCAATATTTTGCTTTTGCATATTTGATCAGTTGAAAGGAAGGGATTTGAAGAAAATTGGCAAATAGTTCCAGAGACAACTAGATAAGTCTCTCAGAAAATATCAGGTATATCAGGCGGCACGGTAACACAGTGGTTAGCACTATTACATCACAGCACCAGGGACCCATGTTTGATTCCGGCCTTGGGTGCCTGTCTGTGTGGAATTTGCACTTTCTCCCCGTGTCTGCATGGGTTTCCTCTGAGTGCTCCGGTTTCCTCCACAGTCCAAACATGTGCAGCTAAGGTAGACTGGCTATGCTACATTGCCCCTTAGTGTCCGAAGGTTAGGTGGGGTTACGGGGATAGGGCGGGGGAGTGGGCCTAGGTTAGGGTGCTCTTTCAAAGTTCAGTGCAGACTTGATGGGCTGAATGGCCTTCTTCTGCACTGTAGGGATTCCATGATCATGGACAAGTGGTACTTGGATCAACTGTAAAAGTCAGCCCCAGATTTAAATAGTCTTTTGATCAGGAAGACTTGAAAGGGTGTGCCAATATTTACCACATTCATCAACATAGGAAAGAAAAGGGCTGGTAGGCAAGATTCACTTGACTAGAACATCATTGGGTTTTTTAACACCCTTTAGAGTTTACAGTGCTGAAAGTTTGGTGTCGACATAGTTTTCTTCAGTTGATGTCTCTGGTGCAATCGTGGAATAGTAACTTACTATACAGCCTTTTTAAGTAGAGCTAGTAGCATTCTTTACAAAAAAAAATCTGTTTTCTTGGAAATGATCAATCTACCAATAAACTCGGGAGTCTCAAAAATCATGCGTCAACATTCCACACACCGCAACATTAGCCAGGGACCAAAACAGGTCATTCTCCAGCTTCTCATTAAAAGAGGAATTTCAGACCCCAGCTACTGGCAGCAAATTGGTACTGCATCAATCATTTTTTTTAGTTAGTGTGACCCCCCATTGTTGAACAGTGCCGCCAACATTGCACAAGACATGAACTTCAATTGTTAAAAGTTAATTCAAAAACGTGAAGAAATGCTGATGTTCAAAAAAGTTGGGAATATGTAAAAAGCTCCGAGTGACTGAATTAGTTTGATTTGATTTTTCTTCATCTGAGCCAAGTATCCTGAAATGTCACATGCCTGAACTGGTTCTCGGCTCTGTGTTGTGCCCATATCATCACAATGATTTTTCACTTTGATGCGTTGGGATTGAACAGTGGTTCAGTCTCCTCGTCTAAACAGTACAGTAAGACAACGCATTCTGATTCTCTTTTTTTAAAATGCTGTTTTCGAGAGTTTGTAGTCATATTCTATGAAGCCACCGATGTCTAAGTGCTGTCAATCTATGCAGAGCATTGATTTGGGGCCAACGTATTAACAACCAAAAACAGGATAAAGTAAAGTCGCCATAGTCCCAGATGACCATAGGCTGCTTTCCCATTTGAGGGGCAGAGCTGACTGGTGCTGATTTAACCTGACGGTCACCACACCCCAGGTGAGGGGCAAGTTTGAGAAGGTGAGCCTTCATGAATAACCTCTGCAGTCATTCGATAAACTGAGAAAATATTAGCCCAGAAATTACTGTTGCAAATATTTGCGTATCAACACAATAACGCATTCATTCTCATGACATTCAACTTTTCCCTACAATGACAGAGGCATTAACCATTACAGTAAAGACCAGTTACTTTAAACTAATTTATGGAGAAATTTCTTCAAGCATGGGCACATTGGAATGATGCACAGTGAAACTAGTCTTTTTCTCCACACTGAGGTTGTGGATCTGCAGAAGCCCGTCATTCACACATACATGGAATCCAGACTAATATCATCACACAGCAAACCATTTGAAGGATCACCACTTGAGCTCCAACCTCATGGGAAAGGGTAGCCCTGAGGATAAAACTTATTGGGCGGATTTCTAACCAGGCATGGGTGATTTAATGAGTAAGTTTGGAGATGTTTGGCCAGTTAAGTTTTTTTTTGCAATGAGAAAATGTTGACAAAGTAACATTTTTAAAAACTAAATTTCGAGTACCCAATTCTTTTTTCCAATTAAGGGCAATTTAGCGTGGCCAATTCACCTACGCTGCACATCTTTTTGGGTTGTGGGGGTGAGACCCACATAGACACGGAGAGCACGTGCAAACTCCACACCGACAGTGAATTGGGGCAGGGATTGAACCCTGGTCCTCAGTGCCATGAGGCAGCAGTGCTAACCACTGTGCCACCGTGCTGCCCTAGGCAAAGCAACATTTTGAATGATTTAATTTGCTCCCTTTCCATCTTTTGCAAATTATTTGCTGGTAGATTTCTGTTGATTCTTCATGAGTGGCTTCCCTACGTAACTTCATGTCAACATCATCCACTTAACAGAGATTTATTTTCATTTTTTTTACTGAATAACATTTAATTCAATCAAAACCATAAAATGTGCTGTTGGACATGCTCATAACATCTAAATAGTGCAAGACAGCTATTTTGTATCTCTTCCCACACTGCATGGTGCACAAGGCAGACTTTCATCTGATTCCATAGCTAGTTTTTCCCCCCGGAGCAGGTCACTAGCCTGTTTCATGAGGCTTATAGCTTGAGGGACGACACTCCACATCAAACATGACTGACAAGGAGTCTCTCCTGCTCTTACCACGTGCCATTGGCATGTGTTGGTAGGTTGCAGGTAGATACTCAACCTGTTTGACCGCGATATGAATGCCATCAATCTTGGCGTGGAACTCGAACCCAGAGCTTCTGGCTCAGAAGCAGGGACACTACCCACTGCACCACAAGACCGCCATAAGGACACAATAAACAGAGCAAAAATGATGCTGGGTATTGCTAAATCAATAAGTTGAAATTTCCAGAATTATGATGGAGCTCTCGTCAGGTTGCAGCTGGAATATGGAATTCTTGCAATGTAAGATTGCAGCACGGTAGCCTTGTGGATAGCACAATTGCTTCACAGCTCCAGGGTCCCAGGTTCGATTCCCGGCTTGGGTCACTGTCTGTGCGGAGTTTGCACATCCTCCCCGTGTGCGCGTGGGTTTCCTCCGGGTGCTCTGGTTTCCTCCCACAGTCCAAAGATGTGCAGGTTCGGTGGATTGGCCATGGTAAATTGCCCTTAGTGTCCAAAATTGCCCTTAGTGTTGGGTGGGGTTACTGGGTTATGGGGATGGGATGGCGGTGTTGACCTTGGGTAGGGTGCTCTTTCCAAGAGCCGGTGCAGACTCGATGGGCCGAATGGCCTCCTTCTGCGCTGTAAATTCTAAAAAGGGGCAGCACGGTAGCATGGTGGTTAGCACAATTGCTTCACAGCTCCAGGGTCCCAGGTTCGATTCCAGCTTGGGTCACTGTCTGTGCGGAGTCTGCACATCCTCCCCGTGTGTGCGTGGGTTTCCTCCGGGTGCTCCGGTTTCCTCCCACAGTCCAAAGATGTGCAGGTTAGGTGGATTGGCCATGATAAATTGCCCTTAGTGTCCAAAATTGCCCTTAGTGTTGGTTGGGGTTTCTGGGTTATGGGGATAGGGTGGCGGTGTTGGCCTTGGGTAGGGTGCACTTTCCAAGAGCCGGTGCAGACTCGATGGGCCGAATGGCCTCCTTCTGCACTGTAAATTCTAGAAGATGGGGATTCATCTCCGGAGGGAAGCAGCATGGTTGATTCTCAGTGACCAATAGAAAAATATTATTAACTAGGGCTTCATAAGCTTAAAAAAGATACTTCATAGGATATCATAGAAGCTTAGTTACCATTGCAATTCAGGAAAAACATCTTTACTCAGAGAGAGAGGTTAGAGTATGGAACTTTCTACAGAGTGTACTTGTGGTAAATATCACAGATGAATTCAAGGGGAAGCCAGCTAAGCTTCTGGAAGACCCTTTTATTCCCACTCTTGCCTTCTGCTAGTCAGCCAATCTCTATCCATGCATGACCTTGCTCCTAACATAGGCTCTTATCTTATTTAGCAGCACCTGTACGGCACCTTGTCAAAGGCATTCTGGAAATCCAAATAGATTACAATACGTCCACTGGCTCTCCTTTGTCTAACTTCCTCGTTACCTCCTCAAAGTAGTCTAACAGATTTGTCAGGCATGATGTCCCCTTGACCGAAGCCATGCTGACTCAGCCCTATTTTACCATGCATTGCCAAGTACTCTGCAATCTCATCCTTAATAATTGACCTGCATGTATCTAAATATTTCCCCCTGCTCCAGCCCATACTTCGCTCCCAGCTCCTTCAATCCTGCAAATCGACCCCCAAGAATCAAATCTTTTTTTGTCCTAATTCTGTTCTCCTCCCATCTCTGAAAATTTCCATCCCACTTCCCAGGCTCAAATCTATGGTTCCCCTGAATCGGCATTTCCCTTAAGCCTGCCCCCAACCCAAAGTGTTGCCAAAACTGCCTCCAAATTCTCAATGAAGCTATTACGACTGGACTCCCAGAGTATTTCCCCGGGGCCTTCGGGAGCTTGTATGCTTTTTCTTTTATGCTGTCCCTGATTTCCCTTGTCAGCCATGATTGCCTCGACCTCCCCTTAGCATGTATCCTTCTCCTTGGGATGAATTAATGTTGTGCCTCCCGAATAACCCCCAAAAACCTCTGCCATTACCGTTCTTCCCCACTAGGCTCCCTTTCCAATCAACTCTGGCCAGCTCTTCCCTCATGTCTTTGTAGTTACTTTTACTCAATTGTAATACATGTTGCATCTGATTCCAGCTTCTCTCTCTGAAACTGCAAATTCTATGATATTGTGGTCACTGCCACCAAAGAGTTCCTTCACCTTAAGTTCCCTAATCACATTTCACATCACCAAATCCAGAATTGTCTGTTCCTTAATGGCCTCTACCACAAGTTGCTCAAAAAAACCCAACGCATAGACATTCCATGAATTCCTTTTGTTGGGAACTGCATCCCAGTGCATCTGCATATAGAAGTCCCCCATGATTATTATTGTCTTTTTTATATGCCTTTTTCCATCACCTCATTTATTTTCTGGCCCACATTCTGACTACTGTTTGGGTGCTTGTACATAACTCCCGTCAGGGTCTTTTTTCCTTTGTGATTCCTCAACTGTACCCCCACAGCCTTCTGAGCCTATATCACTTCTTTCTATCGCTTTAATTTATTTTCTTACTAACAAGACAACCCTGCCCCCTCTACCTATCCACCCATCCTTGGATATTTAGATCCCAGGCCTGATCCCCCTACAGCCACGTATCTTTGATGCCCACAACTTCGTACCTGCCAATTTCAGTGGGCGCTACAAGTTCATTTACCTTGTTTCGTATAGTATTTAGGTACAGCACCGTCAGTCCTGTGTTGACTGTCCCTCTTTTCATAGTGATCCCCTTATCTGATGTGCCTGTCCTCCCTCAGTACTGCACTGGAGTATATGCTCAAGTCACTGCAGTGAATCTACAAACGCACCATCTTCTGACTCAAGAGTGCTCTCTGGCAAGCACCAGGAAATAGAAAACTCGAGAAACACAAGGCACCTGAAGGGGGTAACAAAGACGGCAGGCAAAGATTTCCATTTACCCAGCAAGTGCTAATCTGTGTTCAGCTGTTGTCAACCCCCATGGTAACTTGCTGGTGAATAGGCAACCAGCTCCCCTGCTGACTGCATAATGGGCACACTCCCGAGCGAAACCAACGCCACTGCTCCAGCGCAGTACTGAGGGAAATGTGGCGTTGTCCCAGAGGTGCTGATTTCTGAGACCCCCAAATCCTATGGCTCTATTCAAAGAGCAAGATGGGGGATGGATGGGGGGGGGGGGTTAACCCTCAAACAATTCTAACCCTCAAACAATTCTAACCCTCAATGTGACATGGTATGCGTGTTAGTCTGAAACCCAGCTCCCTTCAAATATCTTTCCCAATTCCTTTACTTCCTGTTTTGTCAACCAGCTTGTTTGCCATCCTAGCTACTGTTGAGGCCCCCTTCTCCGAGGGTCAGAAACCAGCTGACTTCTCCCATACCTGCCATTTTGGTAGTCCCCAACATAGCTGCTGCCTGTGTACTCCATGGCCTGGGAGGAGGGGGGGGGGGGGGAAACAACAGCGTCACCATGGCAACGCCCTTTCACCCCTCTCCATGGAAAGAAAAAGTAGAGAGCCACAAAATCCTGATAAATTAGTTGAGCGCAGCGGAACAATCAATATTTTCAATATATACACAAATTAACGAGTTGAAAGTTGGAGGGGGAACCCTGAACGGATTTGTCATCTGAAAGTCAGCCGCGCCGAGATTCAACTAAACATGCTGGCCGGCGCTGATTGACGGTCGGATTGGCCAATCGCCCCCCGGTACTCGGCGCCGTCCGACCAGACTGGACCAATGGGTGTGAGAGGGACGGGGCTTCCTCGATCTGTCAGGTTAGGGTGCGCGGGATGGCGCATGCGCGTCGCTGTGACCTTCCTCCGGCGGTTTGGGCCTGGGGCGCCGCAGCCGCAGCTTTGTTCCCCCCCTTTTGGATGTGAGCCGGGGGGAAAAAAATGGCCGCGACCGAGCTGCCCGAACTGAAGGAGCTAAATGTGCAAGAGGTGAACGTGTCGTCGGCGGTGCTGAAGGCGGCCGCCCACCACTACGGCTCGCAGTGCGACAAGCCCAACAAGGAGTTCATGCTGTGCCGCTGGGAGGAGAAGGACCCGCGGAAATGTCTGCAGGAAGGGAGGAAGGTCAACGAGTGCGCGCTGGACTTCTTCAGGTACTGGCAGCCTCCCCAGGGCAACCCCCTTCCCTCCGACCCACAGCCAGGGGCTCGCAGCCGGCTCCTTCACCGCGCCCTCGGCCCGCCCGCTTTGCGATGAAGGCCGCAAAGCCTCGGGCTTGATGGATTTCAGCCGCCATCGAAGTGGGAGCCAACCCCACCGTTGGCTGGGGAAGTTGGCTTTCATTCGGAGCTGTTTGATAAAAGACGAGAAGAATGCCTTATTGAATGCCTTTCCTAACATTTTCAAAACGGCACCATCAATTTTGAGTTTACCGTGAATTGGTAAATGGGTTAAATGTTAAGGATAGTTCCATGCCACATCGAAACGTTGCTGGATGAAAATTCCAATTTATCAAATGTTTTGTCTATGTCATTAACTAATATTCAATTTTATTTGGTAATTTGTTTGGGCTCTATTGCCATCTTATTTCCCCTGCTACCTCTCAAAAAGCCATAATGCCCGGGATGGTAATCTGATGTACTGGGGTGTGTGTTTGTGAGTTCACCTCCAACAACACTCAAAGATCAATTCCATCCAGGGCAAAGCTACCTGCTGGATTCACATCCCTTCCACAAACATTCAATCCCTCCACTGATGAACACTGGCAGCCCTGTGTGCCATTTACAAGATGAACTGAGCAATGTTCCTCAGACCACACCTTCCAAATCTCTTCTAAGTCACTCACTATCCTGACTGCAGTGGTTCAAGACAATGGCTCACCACCACCTTCTTAAGGGACTTCAACTGTTCACATTATATATTAATGATTTTGAGGAGGGAACTAAATGTATTATCTCCAAATTTACAGATGATACAAAGTTGAGTGGGAGGGTGAGCTGTGAGGAGGATGCAGAGATGTTTCAGTGGGATTTGGGCAAGCTGAGTGAATGGGCACGTATGTTACAGATGCAGTGTAATGTGGATAAATGTGAGATTGTCCACTTGGTAGCAAAAAATGCAGATTATTATTTGAATGGTGTAAATTGAGAGCTGGGTACTCAGCGAGATCTTCATGTCCTAGTGCTTAAGATGCTGAAAGTAAGTGTGCAGGTACAGCAGGCAAATGGCCTCCACAATGAGAGGATTTGAGTAATCTTTATTAATGTCACAAGTAGGCTTACATTAACACTGCAATGAAGTTACTATGAAAATCTAATGGCGCACTCAGTCGCCTGTTTGGTATATTGAGGGAGAATTCAAAATCCAATTCACCTGACAAGCATTTCTTTCGGGACTTATGGGAGAAAACCAGAGTACCTGGAGGAAATATACCCACACCCCACACAGACAGTGGCCCAAGCCAGCAATCGAACCTGGGTAACTGGAGCTGTAAAGCAACAGTGCTAACCACTGTGCTACTGTGCCACCCACGTATAGGAATAGCGATGTTTTACAGCAATTGTATAGGGCATTGGTGAGGCCACACCTGGAGTATTGCGTGCAGTTTTGGTGACCTTATCTGAGGAAGGATGTTCTTGCTATGGAGGGAGTGCAGCGACGGTTTACCAGGCTGGTTCCTGGGGCGGTGAGACTGTTCTATGAGGAGAGTCTAAATCGGTTAGGACAATATTCATTGAAGTTTAGAAGAGTGAGAGAGGATGTCCGAAACATACTAAATTCTAACAGGATTAAACAGGGTGGATTCAGAAAGAATGTTCCCGATGGTGGGCGAGTTCAGAACTAGTGGTCATAGTTTAAGGATAAGGGGTAAACATTTTAGGACTGAGGTGAGGAGAAATTTCTTCACCCACAGTGGTGAATCTGTGGAATTCGCTACCACAGATAGTAGTCGAGGCCAAAATGTTCAAGAGGGAATTAGATATAGCTCTTGGGGCTAAAGGGATATGGGGGGAGGTAGGATCAGGGCATTGAACTTGATGATCAGCCATGTTCATAATGAATGGCGGAACAGGCTTGAATGGGCTCCTGCTTCTATTTTTTATGTAACTAGGGAAGGACCATAAATGCTGGTCTAGCCAGTGACACCCATAATCCCGTAAATTAAATTTTTTAAAAAGTAACTCGCCACCTGCCTCTCCCAGGCCTGTCCATGTTTGCAGGACACCTGTCAGGAATTTGATGGAATACTCTCCACTTCCCTGGGTGAGTGCAGTTTAGCTCCAACAACACTCCAGCTCATCACCATTCAATACAAAGTACCTAGCATAATCAACACTCCATCCACCAACTTGACCTTTTGCTCCTTCCACCAACTCATGGTGGCAGCTGCGTACCATCCAGAAAATGCCTGACGAGTTGTGACAATGCTTCTTTGGCATTATCTAAACTGGCAACTTCTCCCACATAGCAATATCAGGGCAGGAGGTGCATTGGAAGATCATTCACCAGGGCAGGAGGTACATTGGAAGACCATTCACCAGGGCAGGGGGTACATTGGAAGACCATTCACCAGGGCAGGGGGTACATTGGAAGACTATTCACCAGGGCAGGGGGTACATTGGAAGACCATTCACCAAGGCAGGAAGTACATTGGAGGGCCATCCACCAGGGCAGGAGGTACATTGGAACATCGGAAAATAGGTGGCAGGTTTAGATAAAGGATCTGGATCGGCACAGGCTGGGAGGCTGAAGGGCCTGTTCCTGTGCAGTAATTTTCTTTGTTCGTTCTTGTTCTATCACCCATCTGCATTTTACCCTTCAAGTCACATACCATCTTGACTTGGAACTGCATCACTACTTCACTGTCACTGGATCAAAATCTTCCTAACTGTTTCCCTAACAGCACTGTGGGTGCACCTAGAGCGCAGGGTTGAAGAAGATGGCTCATTGCCCATCCTAATTGTCCTTGACAAGGTGGCAATAAATGCCGACCTTGCTAGCTGTGTTTCCACCTCATCACTGTTGAATAAAGCCCTTCAGCTGTGCCGCTTAGTGTGCTTCAGGACAGCAGCTTTTGCTGCAGCAGTGATATTTTTCTATTTTCCACTGCAGCTATCCTGTGACCTCTGTGAGATTGGCAATTAGTGGCAGTTTTGTGCTCAGGGTGGATTGAGTTTAGCCAAAGTGATTTCAGGTACAGCTCTTAGAGCTAGAAGACAGGAACTTTTGTTTCACTAAATAGGATTGGACTCCGACCAGGTCTCAAGAGGTGAGAGACCAGTAGCTAACTTAATATTCTACTCAGTTTGCCATAGTGAATATTTTAAATTGTTTTTCTTCTACGTGAGACAGGTTAAAGGAAAAATTGTTCAATGACCAATCAGTGGGATTATATAACTGCTGCATGTACCTCCCAAATATAATATTTTCATGTTGAGTAGTATTTGTTTCATTTTTCAGCTTTTGACAATGTTAATTGACGCATGGGACAAAGTGAAGGTGAATCTATATCACGCTATAAGAATGTTTCAATTGACAAACATTTTAATGCTGTATAAGGCATGTGAGAATTATTTGAACCTTTATGATGGAAAGTTTAATATCTTGCCATCTTCCAGTTGTTTCTCTTGCTGTCCATAACATCACGTGTTTACTTTAATTTAATGTAGAACTGTCTTAATATAGAACATAGAACAATACAGCACAGAACAGGCCCTTCGGCCCTCGATGTTGTGCCGAGCTTTGTCCGAAACCAAGATCAAGCTATCCCACTCCCTGTCATTCTGGTGTGCTCCATGTGCCTATCCAATAACTGCTTGAAAGTTCCGACTCTTATCACAGCAGGCAGTCCATTCCACACTCTAACCGCACTGAGTAAAGAACCTACCTCGGACATCCCTCCTATATCTCCCACCCCGAACCTTATAGTTATGCCCCCTTGTAACAGCTACATCCACCCAAGGAAGTAGTCTCTGAACGTCCACTCTATCTATCCCCCTCATCATCTTATAAACCTCTATTAAGTCGCCTCTCACCCTCCTTCGCTCCAATGAGAAAAGCCCAAGCTCCCTCAACCGTTCCTCATTAGACCTCTCCTCCAATCCAGGCAGCATCCTGGTAAATCTCCGTTGCACCCTTTCCAATGCTTCCACATCCTTCCTGCACACAATACTCCAAATGTGGTCTGACCAGGGTCCTGTACAGTTGCAGCATAACCCCACGGCTCTTAAACTCAAGCCCACTGTTAATAAACGCTAACACACTATAGGCCTTCTTCTGTGGCTGATTTAGCACACTGGGCTAAATAGCTGGCTTTTAAAGCAGACCAAGGCAGGCCAGCAGCCCGGTTCAATTCCCGTACCAGCCTCCCCGAACAGGCGCCGGAATGTGGCGACTAGGGGCTTTTCACAGTAACTTCATTGAAGCCTACTTGTGACAGGCGATTTTCATTTTCATTTCATTCATGGCTCTATCCACTTGAGTGGCAACCTTCAGAGATCTGTGGACATGAACCCCAAGATCTCTCTGTTCCTCCACATTCCTCAGAACCCTGACATTGACCCTGTAATCCGCATTCAAATTTGTCCGACCAAAATGAATCACCTCTCACTTATCAGGGTTGAACTCCATCTGTTTTTCAGCCCAGCTCTGCATCCTATCAATGTCTCTTTGCAGCCTACAACAGCCCTCCACCTCATCCACTACTCCACCAATCTTGGTGTCATCAGCAAATTTACTGACCCACCCTTCAGCCCCCTCCAAGTCATTTATAAAAATCACAAATAGCAGAGGACCCAGCACTGATCCCTGTGGTACACCGCTGGTAACTGGTCCTTATGTTGACTTATTTTCATTTGAAACAGAAATGCTCATTTTTGAAATGTTTTTCTCGTGTAGGAAGGTAAAAATCCACTGCAGCGAGCCCTTCACAGAGTACTGGACATGCCTTGATTATAGCAACCTGCAAGAGCTCCGTCGATGCCGCAAGCAACAAGATGCTTTTGATAACTGTGTGCTGGACAAACTGGGCTGGGTTCGACCAGACCTAGGAGAACTCTCAAAGGTAAGGTTAATAATTTTAACTTTACCAAAAACTGAGAATTACAGACAGTTGGAGTTTTCCCCTTTATTGTGAGGAGAATGGTAGAAAGATGAACTTGAGTTTTAAAGTTCCTTGCATTGGAACATAGGAATTCGGAGCAGAAGTAGGCAATTCAGCCCTTTGAGCCTGCTCCGCCATTCAATCAGATCATGGCTAATCTCTTTCTGGTCTCAAATCCACCTCCCCACCTGTTCATATCCCTTTAACCTATTTTTTAATCCAAAATATATCTATCTCTTTTGAAAACATTTAATGACTCCGATTCCACCGCACTGTGGGGCTCAGAACAAGGTGGTTCAGAAAGTGGAAGAGGCAGTGGGGGGGGTCACAAAGAGCGGATGGCCTCGTTGAGACGGAGTTGGGGATGGTTTTGGACAGCCGGAAGAAGCTGAGAGAAATTGGAGGACCTGGAGAATCGCTCCAGGAGACCGATCTTGAGCATCGTCTGGATGCCTGAGGGCATTAAATGGAGCGGAGGCAGGGATGCTGGAGCAGTTGATGGCCCCTTGAGGTGGATGGGCCCACAGGGCTCTGAGAAGAAGGTCACAGGTGCTGGAGCACCCGAGGGCGATGGTTTTACAGCTGCATCGTTCCTTGGACAAAGAAAAGATCCTGAAATGGGTGAGACAGGCCAGGAGGTGCACCTGAGAAGGGAGTGAGTTGCAGGTCTGCCAAGACCTGGGTGCGGAGTTGGCAAAGAGGCTAGTGTTCAACAGGATAAAGGCTATCCTCTTCAAGAAGGGGGTGAAATTTGGAGTTTTGTACCCTGCCCGCTTAGAACATAGAACAATACAGCGCAGTACAGGCCCTTCGGCCCACGATGTTGCACCGAAACAAAAGCCATCTAACCTACACTATACCATTATCATCCATATGTTTATCCAATAAACTTTTAAATGCCCTTGTGGGTGACTCATCAGATGCAGGAGTTTTAGTTTGACTTGCCAGATTGGCATTGAGGGACCATGGACTGGAAGGAGTGTAAGAACTTTGGAGATACATTTTGTGCCAATGGTTAAGTGTATGGGGTGGTTATTTTACTGTTGGTTTCGACGGGGGAGCGGTGATGGTGAGTGTGCTTTTTTGTTCTTTGTTCGTTGGTGTAGGGGGGAGCTGGAGGCCTTTGTTTGAGGCCACCATGCCAGCTGGGCTGGCTAGTTAACAGAAGTAAAGCGGGGGGGGGGGGGGGTCGGCAGGAGGAATGTGGGGGGCGGGTTGGCAGAAGAAATGTGGGGGGGGGTAGATGGGGTTGATTCTTTGGGAGTGAAGGGGGGGGGTGTTGCTAACTTTCCAGTTGGTTCAATTGCTCTGTTGATTACCTTTGCTCTTGAGTCGCCAGGTATCTTTATGATACCGCCACGAGGTTCAAGTTCAATAACTCAATACACCAATTAGTAAGATTCAAATCAAAGCACATTTATTATACACAGTAATCGCTACTCATGCACAAATTCTACATCTAAGCTACTTCTACAACTAACAGGCCTATACTTAGCTTCGGACTAGCACACCAGGTCAGGGGAACAAATGGCCTTTTGTTCGGGTTCTGAGTCTGCGGGATTCGAAGTTGGTACGGATTGGTAGCTAGGAGCGCCTATCTCGTAGCGAGCGTTGAATTAAGACTTCTTTCGGTGGTCACTGCACCGGTCAAGGTTGGTTTGCGTTGCTGGGTGACCCGGGCAGGACGAAGAGACGAAGAAGAATGAGTTGCACTTGGGGGCTTAACTTTATAGTCCCCAGTGGCTTCCCACCTTTCAGGGCGGACCCTGTACCTGGTTCTAGGTGATTGGACTTTGTTCCAATCGTTTGGTTCGATTTCTCCAATACTGGAGCGGTTCCCTGATCGATGGGCGGTCTTGAGGTGTTCGTTAACCTCTTTTGTGTTGGCTCCTGCTGGCGCCGGGGAGTCTGGCTTAGTTTTGAGTGTCCCAAATGTTGCTATTGTTCCCGGGGATTGCTCATCAGTATGTAGATGGCTGCTACATTGTTATGCTGATGGTCGCTGGTATCGATGCTGTCTGGGCTTTTGCAGAGTTAAATACACAGCAAACCTGCACCTGCTGGTTTCTGCCTGTGTTGGCTGAATTTCCCATCAGCCTTTGCCGTTTGCCATTTTAAATCGGGAGTTGGCCAATTTAGGTGGCTACAGGGGGAAGAGGGTTGCTGACATGGGTCCAGTTGGTGTGGCGCAGTTGTGAAGGGAGAGATGGTGGCAGACATCCGAGGGCAGGCTCGGAGGAGTGCATAATGCAGTCCGGGGGCTGGCTCAAAAAGGAGTATGGCTGATTGGCAGGGTAAGGGGGCGGGGACCCCCCTGACCAGGCTAGTCATGAGACAAGTGAGGCTATGTGGGTCGGTTAAACAGTCATGTGTGTTCGCGCATTTGAGGAACTTGAAGACGGACATGGTGTTTTCACAGCAGACACACCTAAAGCTTGGTGATCAGATGCGGCTGAGGAAGGGATAGGTGTGATAGGTGTTTCACTCGGGGCTGGATATGAAGACGAGTGAAGTGTTGATTAACAAGTGGGTGGTGTTTGAGCTGGGGAGCACTGTGGCAGATCCGGGGGTCGATATGTGGTGGTTCGTGGGAAATTGGAAGGGATGCCGGTGGTCTTGGTAAGCGTTTATGCCCCGAATTGGGATGAAGTGCATTTTATGAGGCAGGTGTTGGGAAAGACTCCAGACATAGACACATACACCGGTTGATTATGGGGGTAGAATTCAATACTGTCCTGGACCCAAGTCTGATTGAGTCAGTGTTGGCAGTGGCTAGGGAGCTGAGGGGGTCCATGGAGTGCATTGGCGGGGGGGGGGGGGGGGGTGTGTCTATGCCCAGATCAATGTTTCATGATCGGTAAGGTGCTGCAAGCAGGCAAGGCCGACGAGGAGTACATGCCGATTTCAGACCATGTGCCGCATTGGGTGGATTTGTGGGTGGTTCAGGGGGTGGCCCAACAGCTGCAATGGAGGTTGGATATGGGGATTCTGGCAGATGAGGGGATGTGAGAGCAAACGGGGCTTCTATTCGGGGCTATGTGAATGACACGTGGGAGGTCACAGCCACCACATTGTGAGAGGCACTCAGGCTGTAGTCAGAGGGGTGTTATATTTTGATTTGTGCGCACAGGGGAGGGTGGAGCAGGAGGAGAGGGCAAGACTGGTTGAGAAGATCTTGATGGTGGATAGGAGGTGTTCAGTAGAGCTGGAGCTGAAGGAGAGACAGAGACTCCTGATGGAGTTTGGGTTATTGTCTCCGGGGGAGGGGGTGGGCAGTTGCGGAGGGCCAGTTTATGAGAACAGGGAGAAGGCTTGGGATGCTGGCCAATTGAGGGAGAAGGCTTGGGATGCTGGCCAATTGAGGAAGCAAGTGGCTAGGAGGTCTGTAGAGTGAGAGACGAGGGGGGTTATGGTGGTAATGGACGCGGAGGGGGTGAATGGGGTATTTGCGGCCTTTTTATAGGAGGCTCAGAGTCGGAGCCACTGATGGGGGAAGAGGGGATGGGGCGGTTCCTGAAGGGGTTGGGAGTTCTCCAAGGGTGAAGGGCCCGGGGGCCCCGATTGGGTTGAGGGAGGTGGTGGATGACATGGGGACAATGCAGGCGGGAAGGTCCCAGAGTCGGATTTGCTTCAGTTGAGTTTTATAAAATGTATGGGGCGGAGCTGGAGCCACTGCTGGTGAGGACCTATAACGAGGCGAGGGAGAATGTGAACTCCCCCCAACTCTATCGCAGGCATCGATCTCCCTGATCTTAAAGAATGTGGTGTAGGTTGTACCGCCTGCTATCATTACTGAATGTCAATGCCAAGTTATTGCCGACGGTGCTTGCATCGCGGATTGAGGACTGTGTGCAGGGGTGATGGGAACGACTAGACCGGTTTTGTGAAGGGAAGGCAGTTGTCGGTGAATGTGCAGAGGCTACTTACCATGATTATGATATGGGCAGGAGGTTTGAGGTGGTGGTGGCAATGGATGCGGAACAGGCATTTGACAGTGTGTAGTGGGTGTATCTGTTTTGAGGTGCGAGGGCAGTTCAGGTTCGAACAGGGGTTTGTGGATTGGGTCCGATTGCTGTACAAGATGTCGGCAGCGAAAATGAAATGGAAATCGCTTATTGTCAAAAGTAGGCTTCAAATGAAGTTACTGTGAAAAGCCCCTAGTCGCCACATTCCAGCGCCTGTTTGGGGAGGCTGGTATGGAATTGAACCGTGCTGCTGGCCTGCCTTGGTCTGCTTTCAAAGCCAGCGATTTAGCCCTGTGCTAAACCAGCCCCTTGCAGATTAACTGGGGGAGTTTGGGATATTTTGGACTTTATCACAGGACGATGCAGTGGTGCCTACTCTCCCTGATGTTGTTAGCCTTGACAATGGCACTTAGGGCGTCAAAGAATTGGAGAGGGTTGGGGGGCTGCTGAACATGGTGTTTCGCTGTTTGCGAATGACGTATATATTTCAGACCCGTTGGGCAGCATTGGGGGGGGGGGGGGGGGGGGGATGATTACGGAGATCTTGGGTGAATTTGACCAGTTCTTGGGTACAAATTGAACTTGGGACAGTGTGAGGTGTTCCCGATCAATGCCAGAGGGCAGGAGAGGAGATTAGTGGAGCTGCCGTTTAGGGTGGTGGGGACAAGTTTTAGGTACCTTGGTATTCAGGTGGCATGGAGCTGGGCCCAGTTGCATAGATTGAGCTTGGCTCGATTGGTGAAGGGGATGAAGGTGGATTTTAAGAGGTGGGTGTTTTACTGCTGTTGCTGGCTGGGTGGGTGCAGGCAGTAAAAATGCTGCCTAGTGTTTCAGAACCTCCCTGTCTTTGTCCCAAGTCTTATTTTTAGGAAAGTCAGTGGGTTGATCTCGATGGGTGGAGAAGGTCTGCGAATGAGGTGGGCTTTTTTGGATCAGTGGGAGGAGGAGGTGCTGGCATTGTTGAACTTGATAAATTATTATTGGGAGGCAAACATTGCGATGGTGAGGAAATGGGCAATGGAGGAGAGATTGGTTTGGGGGTGGGTGGATACGGCATTGTGTAGGAGAACGGGTTTGAGGGCTTTGTTGTTGGTGCTTTTGCCGTTCTCACCAGCCACGTACTCCGTGAGCCCAGTGGTGGTGTCAGCTTTGAAGTTGTGGGGACAGTGTAGGCAGCAATTGGGGTTGGAGGCTATGTGCCGATATGTGACAACCATAGGTTCGTGCCGGCGAGGCTAGGTGCAAAGTTCCGGGGGTGGCAGCAGATGGGGTTCGAGTACTTTAGGGACTTGTTTGTAGGGGGAACATTTGTGTGGCTGGAGGAGTTGGAGGGATTGTTGGAGGGATTGTATGAGTTGCCCAAGGAGAAAGGTTTTGGGTACCTGCAGGTTTGGGATTTTGTGAGGAGAGGTGCCGTCCTTCCCAGGGCTGCTGTCTCCGGTCCTGCACGGCAAGCTCTTGACGGCGGACAAATTAGGGGAAGGAAAGGTGTCGGGTATTTATAAGGAACTGATGGAGAGGTAGGGTGCCCTGGTGGAGGATGTTGAGCACAAATAGGAAGAGGTGCTGGATATGGGCTGAGTTCTTGCGGAGGGTGAATGTGTCCTCATATGCAAAGTTAAGCCATAATCATTTTAAAGTGGTACATAGGATAGATGTGGGTGGTGAGCGTGGAAGGGGGGGGCCTGCGAATCAGGTCCACAAGTTCTGGGCGTGTCTAAGACTGAGGGGTTGTTTATTGGGTTGATGTGTTCTTTTGATATTTTGTATTACTTTGTATATTTTTATTAAATGCCTTGAATAAAAATATATTTTTTAAAAATAGTGTAACTAGGGAAGAGGCTGTACTGGACTTGATGTTGAGGAATGAGTCTGGCCAGGTGGTTGAAGGGGAGCATTTTGGGAACAGTGACCATGATTCCGTAAGTTTTATTTTTTTATAAATTTAGAGTACCCAATTCATTTTTTTCCAATTAAGGGCAATTTAGCATGTTCAATCCACCTACCTTGCGCATCTTTGGATTGTGGGAGCGAAACCCACGCAAACATGTGGAGAATGTGCAAACTCCACACGGACAGTGACCCAGAGCCGGGATCGAACCTGGGACCTCAGCGCTGTGATCCGTAAGTTTTAAGGTACTTGTGGATAAGGATAAGAGTAGTCATCAGGTGAAGGTGCTAAATTTGGGGAGACTAATTACAACAATATTAGGCAGGAACTGAAGAATTTAATTTGGTGGCGGCTGTTTAAGGGTAAATCAACATCTGACATATATGGGAGTCTTTCAAACATCAGTTGATGAGAATTCAGGACTGGCATGTTCCTGTGAGGATGACTGATAAGTATGGCAAGTTTTGGGAACCTTGGATGACGAGGGATATTCTGAGCCTAGTCAAAAAGAAAAGCATTCGTAAGGTCTAGAAGGCAGAGAACAGACAAAGCCCTTGAAGAATATGAAGAAAGTAGGAAGGAACTTAACCGAAGAGTCAGGAGGGCTAAGTTCTTGGCAAACAGGATTGAGGAGAATTCCAAAGCATTCTATACGTTTTTAAAGAGAAAGGTGGCCAGGGAAAGTGTTGGCCCACTCCAGGACAAGAGGGAATCTATGCATGGAGCCAGAGCCAGAGGAAATGGGCAAGGTACTAAATGAGTACTTTGCATCACCAAAGAGAAGGACCTGGTGGATGATGAGTCTAGGGATGGGTGTGTAGATAGTCTGGGTCATGTCGATATCAAAGAGGAGGCGGTGTTGGGCGTCTTGCATTAAGGTAGATAAATCCCCAGGGCCTGGTGGGAATACTGAGGGTGGCAAAGGAGGGAATTGCTGGGGCCTTGACAGAAATCTTTGTCTCCTCATTTGCTACAGGTGAGGTTGCAGAGACTGGAGAATAGCCAATGTTTAAGAAGGGTAACCGGGATAATCCAGGAAATTATAGGCCGCCTTACGTCAGTGATAGGGAAATTATTGGAGAGGATTCTTAGCGACAGAATTTACTCACATTTGGAAACAAATGGACTTATTATTGATAGGCACATGGTTTTGTGAAGGGAGAGATCGTGTCTCATTAACTTGATCGAATTTATTTTGAGAAAGTGACGTAGATGATTGAAGGAAGGGAACGGGATGTTGCCTACATGGACCTCAGTAAAGCCTTTGTCAAGGTCCCTCATGGCAGACTGGTACAAAAGGAGACGTCACACAGGATCAGAGACGAGCTGGCAAGATGGATACAGAACTGGTTCAGTCATAGAAGACGGAGGGTAGCGGTGGAAGGGTGCTTTTCTGAATGGAAGGTTGTGGCTAGTGTTCTGCTGGGATCAGTGCTTGGGCCTTTGTTGCTTGTAGTGTATATAAATGATTTGGAGGAAGATGTAGCTGGTCTGATTAAGTTTGCGGATGACACAAAGGTTGAAGTTGATAGTGATGAGGATTGTTAGAGGATACAGCGGGATATAGATCAGTTGGAGACTTGGGCGGAGAAATGCAGATGGAGTTTAAACCCAACAAATGTGAGGTAATGCATTTTGGAAGGTTTAATAGGTGGGAATTATTCAGTAAATGGCAGAACCCTGAGGGGTATTAACAGGCAGAGAGATATGTGCATACAGGTCCATAGATCACTGAAAATGACAATGCAGGTGGATAAGGTTGTCAAGAAGGCAGACAGCATGCAGACAACAGGACGTTGAGTCTAAAAATTCGCCAGTCATGCTGCAGCTGTACAGAACCTTGGGTTACATACAATTCTGGTCGCTACACTACCAGAATGATGTGGAGGATATAGAAGAGGTTTACCAGGATGCTGCCTGGTCTGGAGGGTATTAGCCATGAAGAGAGGTTGGATAAACTCAGATTATTTTCACTGGAACGACAGAGGTTGAGGGGTGATCTGATAGCGATTTACATGAGTGGCATGGACAGATGCTTTTTACCAGGGTGGAAAAGTCAATTACTAATGGTCATAGGTTTAAGGTGCGAGGGGTAAAGTTTAAGGGACGTGTACGAGACACTCATTTTAAACAGAGGGTGGTGAGTGCCTGGAATGTGCTGCCGGGGAAGTGGGTGAAAGCAGACACTATAGTGACGTTTAAGAGGCATCTTGACAAATACATGAATAGGGTGGGACCCGGAAGTGCAGAAGGTTTTAGTTTAAACAGGTGTCATGATCGGCGCAGGCTTGGAGGGCCAAGGGACCTATGTTGTACTGTTTTTTGTAGCTTTAGTCCCATTAATTTCTCCAGTACTATTTATTTACTTGTACTAATTTCTTTAAATTCCTCACTCTCATTTAAGCTTTGGTTTCCCATTATTTTCAACATTTGTTTTTGCTTTTCTATCCAGAAAACAAGGGGTGTTTGTTTAATAATCTCTTGCCACTTCTTTATTCTCATTCATAATTTCTCCTGTTTTTGCCTGTTAAGAAACCCATGTTTTTCTTTCAATAATCTATTTTTAATACCATAGAAGCTTTTGCTACCTATTTTAATGTCTCTTTAGTTAATTCGTCTTCCATTTTCTCTCTGTCAATTTCTCGATCATCCTTTACTAAATTCTAAAATCCTTCCAGTCCTCTGGATTACTATTTGTTGGCAATGCTTTAGCCTCTTCCTTGATTTTAATGTTATCTTTAATGTCAAAGCCACGATAGGACCACCTTCCTCATGGGGGTATTTATTACTCAACAAAATTCATATTGTTTTGAGCTATGAATTAATATTTTTAAATGTTTGCACTTATCTGCCATTCTTTTCATCGAACTTCCCAATTTACCTTTGCCAGTGTGCCCCTCATACCCATGTCTTTTACTTTGTTCAGATTTAAGACCAAGTATTGGAGTTAACTAAATTGCTTGCAAATTCAATATAAAATGCATATTGTGATCATTCCACATCTGAGGCTTCTGAACTGTATGGTTAGTTTAACCCTGTCCGATTGTACAGTTTGAGATCTGAAATAGTCTGTTTCCTCGTTGGTTTCTTGGTATATTCATCCAGAAAACTGTCTTTAATGTGTTCAATTAACTCATCCTCCTCATTATTACTGCAAATTTGGTTTGCCCACTCCATATGGGGATCAAAGTCCCCCATGATTACTCCTTGTCACATGCATCTCTACTTTCAAGATTTAAACTACCCATCACTGCAACCACTGTTTAGGCTAATAAACTATTTCCACCAGAGATTTTTTTTTTTTTATTAAATATATTTTATTGAAATTTTTTTCCCCTGAGCAACATTTTTCCCGCTTACAAAACAAGCGAAACGATAACAGTAACAAAACAGAATTTTTAAAACTTTTTAACAATAATAATAATAATAATATACAAGTAACAAAACCTCATACTCTATTGACCTATACTCAACTGAGCCTCCTCCCCCCCCCCCCACCCCCCGCTGGGTTGCTGCTGCTGGTCATCCGTCTTCCCTCTAACGTTCCCCTAGGTAGTCGAGAAATGGCTGCCACCGTCTGGTGAACCCTTGAGCCGATCCTCTCAGGGCGAACTTTATCTGCTCCAGTTTAATAAACCCCGTCATATCGTTTACCCAGGCCTCCAGTCTGGGGGGTTTCGCCTCCTTCCACATGAGTAGGATCCAGCGCCGGGCTACGAGGGACGCAAAGGCCACGACATCGGCCTCTTTCGCCTCCTGCACTCCCGGCTCTTCCGCAACTCCAAATAGAGCTAACCCCCAGCCTGGTTTGACCCGGGCCTTCACCACCTGTGAAATCACTCCTGTCACTCCCTTCCAATGCCCTTCCAGTGCCGGGCACACCCAAAACATATCTGCGTGGTTTGCCGGGCTCCCGCCACACCTCCCACATTTGTCCTCCACTCCAAAGAACCTGCTCAATCTTGCCCCCGTTATGTGTGCTCTATGTAGCACCTTAAATTGAATCAGGCTAAGCCTGGCGCATGAGGAAGAGGAATTTACCCTGCTTAGGGCATCAGCCCACATACCCTCCTCTATCTCCTCCCCTAATTCTTCTTCCCACTTTCTTTTTAGTTCGCCCACCGACTCCTCCTCCCCCTCTTCCCTCATCTCACTATAAATCTCTGACACCTTGCCCTCTCCGACCCACACCCCTGAAAGTACCCTGTCCTGTATCCCCTGTGTCGGGAGCCGCGGAAATTCCCTCACCTGTTGCCTAGTAAACGCCCTCACCTGCATATATCTCAAGAAATTCCCCCGGGGTAACTTATACTTTTCCTCCAGTGCTCCCAAGCTCGCAAAAGTCCCATCTATGAATAAATCTCCCACCTTCCTAATTCCCAACTGGTACCAGCTTTGAAATCCTCCATCCATTCTTCCTGGGGCGAACCTATGGTTGTTCCTGATAGGGGACCCCACCAGAGCTCCCCGCACCCCTCTCTGTTGCCTCCACTGTCCCCATATGTTCAGTGTTGCCGCCACCACCGGGTTCGTGGTGTACTTTTTCGGTGAGAACGGTAGCAGCGCCGTCACCAGCGCCTCTAGACTCGTCCCTTTACAGGACCTTCTCTCCAGCCTTTTCCACGCCGCTCCCTCACCCTCCATCATCCATCTACGTATCATTGCCACATTGGCGGCCCAATAATAATCTCCCAAGTTCGGTAGTGCCAGTCCTCCTCTGTCCCTCCTGCGCTGAAGGAACCCCCTCCTTACTCTCGGAACTTTCCCTGCCCACACAAAGCTCGTAATGCTCCTATCTATTTTATTGAAAAAGGTCCTGGTGATTAAAATAGGGAGACATTGAAATACAAATAAGAACCTCGGGAGGACCATCATCTTAATTGCTTGCACCCTGCCCGCCAGCGATAAAGGCTGCATGTCCCACCTCTTAAAGTTCTCCATTTGTTACTACCAGCCGTGTCAGATTAAGTCTGTGCAAGGTTCCCCAGCTCCTAGCGATCTGAATCCCCAAGTATCGGAAGTTTCTTTCCACTTTCCTTAGCGGTAAGCCTTCTATCTCTCTACTCTGGTCCCCTGGATGTATCATATATAATTCACTCTTCCCCATGTTTAACCTATGCCCCGAAAATTCCCCGAACCTCCTCAAGATTCGCATAACCTCTATCATCCCCCCCGCTGGGTCTGACACGTATAGCAATAGGTCACCTGCGTATAACGAGACTCTGTGTTCTTCTCCCCCTCTAATCACCCCTCTCCATTTCCTGGAGTCTCTCAGCGCCATGGCCAGAGGTTCAATTGCCAGCGCAAACAACAATGGAGACAGCGGGCATCCCTGTCTTGTTCCCCTATATAATCGGAAATACTCCGATCTATGTCGATCCACCAGAGATTTCTAACCCTCACTGTTTCTCAGCTCCTGCCAAATCTGAATTGGCATCTTGATTTTCTGAACTCCAATCCTTTCTCTCAGCTGCCTTTATCCCATCCTTTGCGTATCAGTGATACGTCCACCACCATTTTTCTATTTTGCCTAACTCTTCTGCAAAACAAGTATCCTGAATATATTTGGTTTACAACCTTGGTCACTACAACCATATCTCTCACTGATAATTAGATCAAATCCATTTAATGCCATATCTGCTATTAATTACGAATGCTTCATACATTCAAATGCTTTTCAAATTAACTTTTTTCTGTTAATCCTTGATGTCAACTTTGTCACTTTTGTTGTTAAGCTCTTTGCCCATTCCTGACACATACAGCTTATTTTCCCCCGAATTGCTCGTTGCTGCACAGCCTTCTTGCTGCCGTTGAATTTACTCTTTCATTTGAATCCTCTCATCTGAATGTATGAAAGGCTACAGGTGTTTAAATCCCTAATATTTAATGTTCTAAGACCATATCTTGGGAAGTAAATTCTGCTGTGCACTGTTAAAGTATTTTTAAATGTCAATTTTAATTGCCATTAACCAATGGATAGATTATTTAGTGTGTAGTAATTTAGCCCCCTTAACTGCCCAATCAGTACTTGTTTGTCCACAGTGATGGTAAAGCACTGAATTTTTTTAACACGTCAGTAAAATTGCCAGAATTTTAAATTATTCTTTTCAACATGAGTATGTTAACATTTGCGGTATTTACTGTACTGACAGGCACTCAGTTATGGCTGTTTTAAATAGCACACAACTTTTCCTGTACCATTTTAAGGTGATCCGGAAGACACTTGTTCCAAACTCGTGGATTACATGAAAATAAAGATGTGTTGTATATAATGATACAAGTGATGAGTCCTGCCACTGGGTCAGTGCAAGGTTTAATCCCTGATATTTTACATCTACCACCAAGTAGTGATTTGCATTGATTACTGACCCTTTAAAAAAACTTAGAGTACCCAATTTTTTTCCAATTAAGGGACAACTTGGCGTGGCCAATCTCTCAACACTGCACACCTTTGGGTTGTGGGGGTGAGATCCATGCAGGCACGGGGAGAATGTGCAAACTACACATGGACAGTGACCCGGGGCAGGGATTAAACCCGGGTGCTCGGCGCCGTGCTAACCACTGCACCACCGTGTCGCCCTTGACGCTTTTACCTGAATGGATTTCTGAACCTTTTTTACCTGAATGGATTTCTTTTGGGGCAACTTTTTTTTAACTTGCAATGAGAAATGTTTCTCTCTTTCTGTTTTTCTCCTTTCTTTCTCCCCCCCCCCCCCCCCCCCCCCCCCCCAATCAAGATATTTTCTGTTCTTTTGATGTGTGAACTAGGAATGTTTGCTTCTTTCATACATTCTCTTTTAAATCAGTGGGCCCTGTGGCATATTGCTAGCAGACTCATGTACATCCCATTTCAGAGTGCCTCAGCTGGCTTGTCTTATCCAGCTATAAATATTTTTTGGAATTTTCAGGAACCATTTGCCAGTGCGCTCTTCCTCAGAGAACTGAACCCAATGTTAATAGTTGTGAGAAAAACAATTCTGTGCTAACATTGGGCATCAAGCCAAAGTTTTGCTTCATTTCATATTACTAGGCTTTACTATTTATATGTTTAATATTATATTTAGTGAAATTGTGACTATTTGTTATATTTAACCTGTTAAACTACAGTAACATTGAGCATGATTTGAATTTTAAGATGTACAACTAAGTTCAACACAAACTGGACCGGTTTAGCTCAGTTGGCTGGACAGCTGGTTTGTGATGCAGAGTGAGGCCAGCAGCGCGGGCTTAATTCCCGTACCCACTGAGGTTATTCATGAAGGTCCTGCTTTCTCAACCTTGCCCCTCACCAGAGTTGTGGTGATCCTCGAGCTAAATCCCCACCAGTCAGCTCTCCCCCTCAAAGGGGACAGCAGCCTATGGTCATCTGGAACTATGGCGACTTTACATTTGGTAGTAATGGTGGCATTGCTATTTTGTGTATAGTCAAACTTCTGTCCCTGATCTGTCCTTCCCTCCAAATGCTCGAAAATGGCCTGTGTGGTTACCATGAAACTTGATAAATATATACAGCTTTTTTAAGCACAAGATGGCAACTGAACTGGGAGAGAGATTTATTGAACAGAACCGTCCGGGACCAGACGTGTGAGATCACAGCAAAATTGCATGGGAAAAAGTTAGATTGCAGTTCTGGTATTATCCTTGTAAATGTGCGAAGTTAAACATGTTGAGGAAAGTTAGCAGGCTGTGTCTCTTTTTCATGAAGAGCGAAAGCTGAAGGGGGACCTTTCCACCCCCCCCCCCCCCCCCCCTCCTCTCGCTTTAACCCCATTTCTCGCTTTTCCACCCTCCTCTCGCTTTTCTCCCCCTCCTCTCTCTTTTCTCCCCCCAATTCTCACTTTTCCACCCTCCTCGCTTTCCTCTCCCTCCTCTCGCTTTCCTCCCCCTCCTCGGGCTTTCCTCCCCCTCCTCGGGCTTTCCTCCCCCTCCTCGGGCTTTCCTCCCCCTCCTCGGGCTTTCCTCCCCCTCCTCGGGCTTTCCTCCCCCTCCTCGGGCTTTCCTCCCCCTCCTCCTCGGGCTTTCCTCCCCCCCCTCCTCGGGCTTTCCTCCCCCCCCTCCTCGGGCTTTCCTCCCCCCCCTCCTCGGGCTTTCCTCCCCCCCCTCCTCGGGCTTTCCTCCCCCCCCCCTCCTCGGGCTTTCCTCCCCCCCCCCCTCCTTGGGCTTTCCTCCCCCCCCTCCTTGGGCTTTCCTCCCCCCCCTCCTTGGGCTTTCCTCCCCCCCTCCTTGGGCTTTCCTCCCCCCCTCCTCGGGCTTTCCTCCCCCCCTCCTCGGGCTTTCCTCCCCCCCTCCTCGGGATTTCCTCCCCCCCTCCTCGGGATTTCCTCCCCCCCTCCTCGGGCTTTCCTCCCCCCCCTCCTCGGGCTTCCTCCCCCCCCCCCCCCCTCTCCTCGGGCTTTCCTCCCCCCCCTCCTCGGGCTTTCCTCCCCCCCTCCTCGGGCTTTCCTCCCCCCCCCCCCCCCCCCCTCGGGCTTTCCCCCCCCCCCCCCCCTCCTCGTGCTTTCCTCCCCCCCCCCCCCTCCTCGGGCTTTCCTGCCCCCCCCTCCTCGGGCTTTCCTCCCCCCCCCCCTCCTCGGGCTTTCCTCCCCCCCCCCCCTCCTCGGGCTTTCCTCCCCCCCCCCTCCTCGGGCTTTCCTCCCCCCCCCTCCTCGCGCTTTCCTCCCCCCCCCCCCTCCTCGCGCTTTCCTCCCCCCCTCCTCGCGCTTTCCTCCCCCCCTCCTCGCGCTTTCCTCCCCCTCCTCGGGCTTTCCTCCCCCCCCCTCCTCGGGCTTCCTCCCCCCCCCCCCCTCGGGCTTTCCTCCCCCCCTCCTCGTGCTTTCCTCCCCCCCCCTCGTGCTTTCCTCCCCCCCCTCCTCGGGCTTTCCTCCCCCCCCCCCCCCCTCCTCGGGCTTTCCTCCCCCCCCCTCCTCGCGCTTTCCTCCCCCCCCCCCCTCCTCGCGCTTTCCTCCCCCCCTCCTCGCGCTTTCCTCCCCCCCTCCTCGCGCTTTCCTCCCCCTCCTCGGGCTTTCCTCCCCCCCCCTCCTCGGGCTTCCTCCCCCCCCCCCCCCCTCGGGCTTTCCTCCCCCCCTCCTCGTGCTTTCCTCCCCCCCCCTCGTGCTTTCCTCCCCCCCCTCCTCGGGCTTTCCTCCCCCCCCCCCCCCCCTCCTCGGGCTTTCCTCCCCCCCCCCCTCCTCGGGCTTTCCTCCCCCCCCCCCCCTCCTCGGGCTTTCCTCCCCCCCCCCTCCTCGGGCTTTCCTCCCCCCCCCCTCCTCGCGCTTTCCTCCCCCGCCCTCCTCGCGCTTTCCTCCCCCCCCCCTCCTCGCGCTTTCCTCCCCCCCCCCTCGCGCTTTCCTCCCCCTCCTCGCGCTTTCCTCCCCCCCCCTCGCGCTTTCCTCCCCCCCCCCTCGCGCTTTCCTCCCCCCCCCTCGTGCTTTCCTCCCCCCCCCCTCGCGCTTTCCTCCCCCCCCTCGCGCTTTCCTCCCCCCTCGCGCTTTCCTCCCCCCCCTCGCGCTTTCCTCCCCCCCCTCGCGCTTTCCTCCCCCCCCCTCGCGCTTTCCTCCCCCCCTCGCGCTTTCCTCCCCCCCCTCGCGCTTTCCTCCCCCCCTCGCGCTTTCCTCCCCCCCTCGCGCTTTCCTCCCCCCCTCGCGCTTTCCTCCCCCCCTCGCGCTTTCCTCCCCCCCTCGCGCTTTCCTCCCCCCCCCGCGCTTTCCTCCCCCCCTCGCGCTTTCCTCCCCCCCTCGCGCTTTCCTCCCCCCCCCGCGCTTTCCTCTCCCCCCCCCCTTCTCGCGCTTTCCTCTTCCCCCCCCTCGCGCTTTCCTCTCCCCCCCCCCCCTCCTCGCGCTTTCCTCTCTTCCCCCCCCCCTCCTCGCGCTTTCCTCTCTTCCCCCCCCTCGCGCTTTCCTCTCTCCCCCCCCCCCTTTCCTCTCTTCCCCCCCCCCCCCTTCGCGCTTTCCCCTCTCCCCCCTCGCGCTTTCCTCTCTCCTCTCCCCCTCCTCGCGCTTTCCTCTCCCCCTCCTCGCGCTTTCCTCTCTCCCCCCCCTCCTCGCGCTTTCCTCTCTCCCCCCCCTCGCGCTTTCCTCTCTCCTCGCGCTTTCCTCTCTCCGCCCCCCCCTCCTCGCGCTTTCCTCTCTCCCCCCCCCCCCTCGCGCTTTCCTCTCTTCCCCCCCCCTCCTCGCGCTTTCCTCTTCCCCCCCCTCCTCGCGCTTTCCTCTCTCTCCCCCCCCCCTCCTCGCGCTTTCCTCTCTTCCCCCCCCCTCGCGCTTTCCTCTCCCCCCCCCTCGCGCTTTCCTCTCTCCCCCCCTCCTCGCGCTTTCCTCTCTCTCCCCCCCCCCTCCTCGCGCTTTCCTCTCTCTTCCCCCCCCCCCCTCCTCGCGCTTTCCTCTCTCTCCCCCCCCCCCCTCCTCGCGCTTTCCTCTTCCCCCCTCCCTCCTCGCGCTTTCCTTCCCCCCCCTCGCGCTTTCCTCCCCCCCTCCCTCGTGCTTTCCTCCCCCCTCCTCCGCTCTGCTTTTTGGACTGGTCAGCAAAACGCATAACAGGTCATCAAATGAACTGTATTTTAGAAGCTATGGCAAATCTTCAGAGCTCAGAGTCATCGCTTTGACAAGGAACCAGTTTCAGAATGGTTTTACTATTTGTATTTCTAAGCGTTTCCTTTCTACTAATGTTTTAGTGAAATCTAGCAAATGATCTGTGTTATTAACTTTTAGTACTGAAGTCTTTTGTACTTTCTGAAATTCAATGTTTTCACTTGTTCTGGCCTTGCATCTGAGGCATGCAATTCAATGGGAGTGTATTTGAGGAATGGGTATATTTGAACATACAGCTTACAGACATATTAAAATCTGAAGTTTGGGCCAAGATGTGACAAATTGTACCATTCCATACTGTTTTTAGCAGTACTCGTCATCATTCACTCATAACCTGGAGTTAAGTTTGTAGTTTTCCTAATATCTACATACCTTGATGGATTGATGAATTTTCCCCAGCAGCTCTTGTAATTGTACAAATTCTCCAGGGGCTTTCTGTGGTGCAGTAAATTTGTTATTTAGCTTTAAAATAGGAGGGGTGTTGCTTCAGAAGTTCTTTCTATACTTTGGCATATGTCCATGATAGCACTTTATAAACCTATGCAAGAACTCTCATAAAAGGCATTTTACAATTGAATGAATAGTATTGATGTAAATTGGGTCTGTTATATAAAAGATATGATGACCTCTATTGTACGCTAGGTTGTAAATCAATCACTTCATGGCCCACGGGAAAAAATGTTGTGCCAGATGACTAGATTTAACATGTTTCAATGCAAGACTGGGTCAGTTTCCTAAGCAAACATCTTCCACTTGGATATAGAGTATTTTCAGTTTGCTGTAGTACAGTGCTAGTTACTGAGCTTTACAGCCTCAAATTGCCGTGTGGGTTGGGTATTAATCATTAAATGGTTCAAAAGTTGAACTGGCATATCCAAATGGCAATAACTTAATTATAAACTGTCATTGCTGGGAATTTGGTATGTGTCTTTAATCTTTGTAATGAACCTTTTGTCAGGGCTGAAGATAGGAGGGCTGGACTGTATTGTTCAACATCCTCCGGTCCTCCCCAAAAAATGAGGTGCAAGTAGTACTGGTTTTTTTTTAAGTTGCTTGCATGGGTAAACTTTAGCAATAGCCAGTGCCCTGCAATATAAAGTGATCATTCCCTGGATGCTGCTTTACATTTCAGTCAAGCATCATCAAATAACGCACAACTTTTTTTTTCTTGCAAATGATCTGTTTTCAGTAGTAACCAAGATTTGACTGACCAAGTGACCCTGTCAACACCGATATTTGACTGACCAAGTTAGTGTAGATTGATAAGTGCAGGCAATGTGGCTCTCACTAATCTTAATTCAGATTTGATCTGGTGTGAGAATTAATTGTGTGTAAGAGTGTTGCAGTAAAGGAAATTTGTGTTTGACGTGGTTTCACAGTTATTGATCTTTGTTGCAATATTGTTAAAGATTAGTTAATGCTTCCTAATAGGTGATTTCCCACATTTCATTATATTAAGGAAAAGAACACTCTTTTGTGTGACATAGGTGTATGAATTATGTGCATCTTTGTGAAGAATTTTCATCGTTGGTTCAATTTGTTGTTTGTTTTGTATTCCATAGGTTACCAAGGTGCAGACAGATCGGCCAATTCCTGAGAATGTCTATCACTCCAGGCCAAGGCCAGAGCCCAACCCAGTCATTGAAGGGGAGTTACAACCTGCCAAATATGGCAGCAGATTCTTCTTCTGGAACTGGTGAAGGATGAAGCAATGCCACACATTCAGAGACTGAAGAATTTAAATAATGTTGTGATTGCAGAAAGCCAAGTGGGTGTTAAAATACCTGGGGCTGGTTGTACCACAGGCATCCTTATCATTGATGTATACAAATAATGTTGAGAGAAATAAAAATATTTAACAATGCCTTTGAAGTTATGTTTTACTTATTGGATGTGGGCCAGCTTTTGTTGCCCATCCCTTATTGCCTTAAGTGGCTTGCTGACCATTTCAGAATCTGGAGTAACATGTAGGCCAGACCAGGTAAGGATGGCAGACTTCCTTCCCTAAAGGATATTCGTGAACCTGGTGGGGTTTTATGACAATGGTTATCATTAGACTTTTAATTTTATTGAATTCAAATTTTGCCAACTGTGGCGAGATTCAAACCCAGGACCCCAGAGCAATACTCTGGATTACTAGTGCAGTGACAATACCACTACACCACACTTCCCTACTATGATTCTCTCTTTCCACTTCCCCACCATGCATAAACTCAACAAAACCTGCTAGCATTTATATAGTAACTTTAACCTAGTCAAGTGTCCCAAGGCACTTAGCATTGTCAACCAGATTTGACACTTGAGAAACACAAGGAGATATTAGAACATGCAGTCAGAAGCAGGTTTTAAGCAATGTTTCAATAGAGGTAGAGAGGTTTATGGAGGGAATTCCAGAGCTTTCGGCTTCTGCAGCTGAAGACACGGCGACCAATAGTGGAACAATCAAAATTAGGGATGCTCAAGAGTCCAGAATTGGGGAAGGTTAAAAAGATGGGGATGCATGAGGCTATAGAGGAACTTGAAAATGAGAAAGCTCAGCATTGGCACTGAAGTTGTAAAAGCACTGTTTGAACCTTGTGTTAAGCATGTGCAAAACTAAATACATCTTTTGGACTTGGACCTGAAATACATTGGTGTTTTAGTTCTGGAAATATCAAATGAGCATTTGTATATTTCAAAAAAAGTTCATGGACAAGAGTTTAATATTTCTATTAAAATTTAAAATGGATTGAAATAATTCCATTTGAATAGGGATTTTGTATGGTGCGTATATAGAAATACATAAAACTTTTCGAAACAATTCACCTTATATATTTGTTTTTATGTAATTGTTCGATAGCAATCTCCTAAACAGAAATCTGGGCCGGGATTCTCCGCTACCCGGTGGGATGGAGTGGCGGGAACCACTCCGGCGTCGGGCCGCCCCAAAGGTGCGGATTTCTCCGCACCTGTAGGGGCCAAGCCCTCACCTTGAGGGGCAAGGCGGGGCCGAAAGGACTTCGCCGGCCAGCGTAAGTCCGCGCATGCGCGGCAGCAGGTGCTGACGTCATCCCCCGCATGTGCAGGGGGGTCACTTTCGTGCCGGCCATCGCGGAGGCCATGGCCGAGGCGGAGAGTGCCCCCACAGGCCCGCCCGTGGATCGGTGGGACCCTTTCGCGGGCCAGGCCACCGTGGGGGCCCTGCGCACCCTCCCCCCCCCCCCCCCCCCAGGACCCCGGAGCCCGCCCACGCCGCCAGTCCAGCTGGTAAGACGTGGTTTAATCCCCGCCGGCGGGACTGGCATGACAGCAGCGGGACTTCGGCCCATCGCGGGCCGGAGAGTCGCCGGGAGGGGCCTGCCGACCGGCGCAGCTCGATTCCCGCCCCCGCCGAATCTCTGGCGCCGGAGAATTCTGCGGGGGCGGGATTCACGCCGCGCCTCTCTTTCCCCCCCCCCCCCCCCGGCAATTCTCCGACCCGGCCGGAGGATCGGAGAATCCTACCCTTGATCTCTCAACTCTGCTTTGGCATTTTTGGAGCAATCTGAAATGAATCACATTTTCCATCTTTCACCCATTAGCCCTCTAACTGCAAATATTAGCCACCTTATCCTTAAAAGATGCAAATTGTGTCTAACTCACCCATTTCCTGACACACAGCACTCCACACTGTAACAACTACCTACAAAGAAATCAAACATACTTGGTGACAATCTTCATCCATGATTCCACAAGCAGATGGAATTAGTGTTAATTATTACCAAATTTAAAAATCTCCATCTTTGCTTTGGAACTAGTCACAATATTTTGAGTCTGATAATTACAGCTTCTCATTCCTGGGGCCATCCTGCTGAAGTTTTGCTCTTTGCTATCTGTAGATTTAATGTCCTTTTCATAAGTTGGGCTGGTGATGTAACCGTTTAGCTATTTCATTAATTTATACAACTCAATTCTGTTATTCTAGTCTGATTTATGAGCAAAAACACTGCAAATGTTTGACAAAGGAAACCTAAACGTTTAATGTTCCTGAATGGCACTCTTAAGAATGCGCCAGAACTCCGAACAACTCATTAGAACTGACATTCAGTATTGTCTAGCCAAGTTGATTGGATTGACTCAACAACTACACTGGTGCGCATCATTGTGCTGCAATATATTAATCAGTTTCAACTCCTGGAAACGAAAGGCAGAAATTCAGCAGTTCTAAAGTCTTCAACCCATTAATTTTTATGATAGGCTATTCTGACAATATAAGTAATGCATTAAGCTATTTATGTGAAATGTATTTACTGTCCTGTACACTTTGAGTAACGCAGCTTTGCTCATGTTATTTTTTGAAATATATTTTGGTTATGATCAGGTAAAGATGGGTCTCCCTTTTCTCATTTGACCGTATTGGTTTTTTAAAAAATGTTATGTTTGCAAATTCAGCACGTGCTGTGATTTTAAAGACACAGACAGGCTTTCTTGAGTTTTGTGAAATGAAAATTTATTGTACTTAACCTGGTTTAAGAAATATGATAATGCTCCAGTCTTCTCACACACCAATAAGTTGGTGTGGGAGGATAGAATAAATGACACTTTAAAATCCAGTAAAGATTAAAATGATATGGTTCTCGTAGGTTGGCGACTTGGGTGGATCCAGATTGGTCTTGGCTGTCCTGTTGGTTTCAGTGCCGAGGTGGTTAAAAGATGTAGATGGATGATTTGTCTGTTCTCTTGGAGACAGCAGAGTTGGAATGGGATGGTGAGTTTAAGCAGTTTTCTCCTCTGAAGGTTTTTTAAAAATTGTGGCTGGGGAAAGGTTTGTTATCGAGGTTAACAATTCAACAGCTTCAGCTGACGTAGAGTGATTGGTCATGATGCCCCTCAGGAATGGATCTCTCGGTGCAGGAGTTTAGCTTAAGGGGCATCTTGACAAATGAATAGAGGGATACGGACCCAGGAAGTGTAGAAGATTGTAGTTTTGTCGGACAGCATGGTCGGCACGGGCTTGGAGGGCCGAAGGACCTGTTCCTGTGCTGTACTTTTCTTTGTTCTTTGTGGGCGTTTGTCTGACTTGACGATCTGGAGCAGGCCTTAATTCTGCTCCTATGTCTTATGGATGGGCGCAGTCAGAGGTTGAGTTCTTCCTAATGTTCACTTGTGGGGAAAGTGGCCACATCATCTCTGGCCCATCCTTAAGTGATTGAGGATTGTCCAGATTTTCCGTGGACGGTTGAAACCTGGAACGTTATAATCGCGGGTCAGTTCCCAGGTCACAATATCCCAGAAATAATCCTCATGACTTCCTAGAGCGTGCCTATTATGTTTGTATGACGGTGCCTAAGGGACGAAAGTACCTCAATCCTATTAGGATACTAAGTGAAATAGATCGATTCAGTCCTAGTGGACCAGCACAGAGCTATCCTTAATTCTTTGTAATTTTACTTTTAAAAAAAAAAAAGTTCAGGAAATGGAAAAACTTCCAATTTTAGATAAGGGCAGTTTAATGGGATCGTTCCCCTCATCTATGGTCTGCATTTCCCCGATGTACTCTATACTATTACTGAGAGATTTCCCAACAATGATATAATTCAAGTTCAACAAAAAGTAAATTTAATCATTATTTGTTTCAGTTGGAATATAATCACTAGTAAATTGGCCTCGGTATTTAAAGTTCAGCAGAATCCCTCAATTACCTAGCTGGGCAGATAATTAAAATGGGGAAACTACGTTATTTTATGTCTTATATTATAAATTCAGGTTTAATTTAGAACACTATTAGATTTCCAAACAACCCTATCAGTCCATTTTGAATATTATGTCGACTCATATTAAACTCGCACTGGTACTTTGTGTCACATGGAGGCCAAATGTCCAACATATTCAACACCCTATGTTGGTATTAAAGGTAAAGGTGATCTCTGGCTGCACATCAACTGCTGCTGAGTATTAAAAAGTGCCGAATTTCTACGATCCCATTGCTGTGGAAGAACTGACTCCAGCCAGCAGCATAACGGATCTCGTTAGTTCTCTCCCAATTTGTCCATACGTACACAGGCCACAGAACAGCAGGCAGTGAATTTCTGCTAAACAATTATTTGGTTAAAAAAAAAGTTTTATATAAAACAATTACCTGAGCAATCTTTAAAAACAACTGAACTGCTGAAAACATTATATAGGAAGCAACTTCAAGAGGGAATTATGCGAAATGCCTATGAAAATATCCGAATGGTAAAAGGGACATTATTTTATTCGTTCAGGATATGTTTAGCCTATCCCTAATTGCCCTTGAACTGGCTTGCGAGGCCATTTCAGAAGTCAACTTGCTGTGGATCCGGTGTCTCATGCAGGCCAGACCAGGATGGCAGATTTCCTTCCCCAAAAGATATTCGTGAACTAGATGGGGTTTTACTACAATGGTCAATAGTTTCATAGTCCTCATTAGATTTGTTAATCTGCCGTGGTGGGACTCGAATCCAGGTTCCTGGGTCTGCTGAATTATTACCCTGTGGCAATACGACAGCGCCCCCCTAATCATCAGGCCAATCGTAGCAAGCAAACACTAGTCTTCAAACAGACGGAAGATGTTGCACAAGATGAGTAGGTGAGTGTGATCAAAGTTCCTGGATTGGAGTGAAGTGTCTTGATTTGGAAGTGCTCTGTTTTGCTATGATGCTCCTCTACCCTGCTGATTAAATGACTGGAGAAGGTGACATTAAAATACTCAGTTGACAGGGGCAGGCCGAGGTCAGTGAGCACGGTGGCCCACCTGTTTTCAAATGGGCAGAAAACGGCATCTGAAGTGTATCCTGGGGTTTCTCAGTAGACAATAAAGAACAAAGCAGCTGGTTTGGATTTCCTGGGAATATTTTAACAGCTTTAATAAAATGCACTGACCATGCAACATTACAGTTTGCCTGGAGGGCTTGCAGTCCAACTGAGATATCTTTACACTTTCTGTAAATCATTCTGACACTCCCACTATCACAAGAGTGGAAATACTGAACGCCATTCGTGTAGCTAGAAGTATGTTTATTAATAACGATTAAAGACACTTATCGCATATCTTTCCGAGGTAGGTCGCATATGAAGTCCTGTTTAACACTGCTGATTGATAATGTGTCGGTGTAAAGCATTTCATCATTATACAACGCAAGACTTTGGATTGAAAGTGACAGCTTGGATGCTCCTTTTTGACAAGTTCGTTTTCAAAATATTTCGTTGAGATTGTCGACGAGGTAGAATACACCATGCGTTTAAGCGTTAGGTTATCAAAGTTCCCTTTCCACATTTATTCAAACTGTTGCTGAAGCCCAGTATAATTGGATAGCTCAATTGAGGATTTGTATAAAAAAGAGACTCTGACACAATGTATATCCAGGTTTGAGACCTTCTCATTGAAGCCGAGATTGGGTCGGGGGCTGTTATGTGTTAAAATGTCCCCCCCAACCGCCCCTACTTGATTGACATGGTGCTACTTGAAGAGTTGTGGGTGGGCAGGAGAGAGTGGAGGGGGTGTTCTGTACAAAGAGTAGGGAAATTGCTATTCACAGATCTCAGAGAACATCTATCTACCACACGTGAAGGAAGAAACACTGCGAGATTTGTGAAATAACGTATATGACTCTATTGCGCGGCTTCTGATCGCTTGTTCGTCAATGAATTATGAGATAGTGCTACGCTATCTCCCTGATTTGTTATATTTTTTCTAGATGGGGAGGACCCGCTATTGTTGAGCTCTTCCAAAATCTCTGACCCCCAAAGCCTAGCTCCGCAGTGTCTCCTTCACTCCCTTGTGCAGGCTCATCGACTTTGACACCCCATCCAACAACATCAGGATTTTAAACTCCCCATGGTAACTGGACACCCTGGTGACTGGACCCCTGGTGTCTGGACGGACCGCCCCCCTCCCCCCAGGTCTGGCCTCCACCATCAGTAGTCCTGCCTTGGGATGCTGGGGCCTCACTCCTTGTTTGGGAGGCCCCATCAGTCTATTGCTTTGACAGACCTCGTGATAATCGGTCCTAATATCATCTTATGTTGGCCATGATGTTGCGTAGCCATGGCTACTACAGTGTCAGACTTTGCTGGAGAACGCTCATGTGAGCAGATTGTACTAGGTTAAAGGCGCTATTTAAATGCAAGTTACTGTTTCTAATTGTCTACTTGTGAGATGGTGCTGGTGTCTACAGGATGAGGTTTAGACTTTGTTAAGCTGCAAAGCACGGAGAATTAAGGAGCTGTGCAGAATCCATGGTATGGTAAAGGAGCTCTATCAACCCTGAGCTGTAGTCAGTAACCAAGGACTAACGAGGCCTATATTTCAAGAGGGAATTGCTGATGTTGGGCTGGTAATTTGCAGTTGATTTTCCCTCCACTGACACAGTTCTGATGAACATAGCGAAAGGAACACAGGTCAGGAGTGGACTGGAATACTCCCCACTTGTCTAGTTGAGTGCAGCTCCAACAACATTCAAGAAGCTTGACACCATCCAGGACAAAGCAGCCCTGCTTAATTGACACCCGATCCACCATCTTCAACATCCCGTCCATCCACCACTGACACACAGTGGCAGCCACGTGTACCATCTACCAGGTGCACTGCAGGAATTCACCAAGGATCTTTGAACAGAACCTTCCAAACTCACAACCACTACCATCTAGAAGGACATGGGCAGCAGATACCTGGGAACCCCACCACCTTAAAGTTCCCCTCCAAGCCACACACCATCCTGACTTGGAAATATATCGTTCCTCCACTGTTGCTGGTTGGAAATCCTGAAACTCCCTCCCTAACAGCACTGTGGGTGTACCTACGCCACATGGACTGCAGCGGTTCAAGAAGGCAGCTCACCACCACCTTCTCAGGGTAATTAGGGTCGGACAATAAATGCTGGCCTGGCCGTCACATCCACTACCTGTGGAGAAACGTTAGTTTTGTTCCTCTCTCCACAGATGCTGGGGTTTTCCAGCACTTTCTCTTTTTATCCCCAACGACTGATCAGGCCGTCACACATTTTGCAGCGCCATTCTCGACGATTGTTCGCGTGAAAATTGCCCCCTTGGCAACTGGTCTTACAAATTTAAAAAAAAACTTCTTTGTGGACAACATCCAGTACTATCAAAATCCGGTTGTAGTGAAGAATAAATTGTTTGGAGAAGCTGGTTAAAAGGGAGGCCATTGGCCCGGGACTTGCACAGCACATATCGAGAGGCTGAGTTACCTGGATTTAGAAAACAGGCGCGTTTCATTCCGATCGTCAAGCCGCATTCTGACTGAAATAGTTCGATATTTATTAATCGCAAGTGGAGAAGGAATGGAATTTGTCACAAGTCAAATGATTGGCTGATGAAAAACCAATAGAAATGAGAGTTTTGAACATTAAGTTTAGCTTTGGGAGAAAGCGAGATACCATTAAAGGGGTTGATTCAGATAAGAAAAATTTTATGCATAATTTCAGTTTCACCAGAGTGCAATTTCTCTGTCGCATATTTTGCTGCCAAATCGCTCTCCAGCAAAGGACGTAACAGTATATTCTTTAAATAGCCCTCCTCAGCAGTTCAATCAGGAGCCAGGGTCCTTTACAGATTGTTGTGGGCTACCTATATTTCTATCCTTGATAGAGGAATCGCCCCTTGGGCACTGCATCCGTCTCTCTTGCTGGGCAATGTCTTTATCCCATTGCAGAGTGCGCTCAGTTCAGGATGTCATCGTCGGCCAGGCCACCATTGATTTATAGCCATTCCTAACCACTTCAGCCATAAATTCTGCCTTATGAATAACACACATAGTTCAAATGTAACTCTTTAATTCTTTGACAACTTAATAGCCGCGGCCAAATTCCCGGTACTTGAAATATGATTGATCAAGGCCACGGATGTGCGGAGTACGTGAAAAGATGCACGCGGTTGTAGATTATCACTCGCCAAATCCCCGCACTCCCATATTCGGGGGGGGGAAACACGTTTGATTTATTTCATTACCATAAACCGAAGGGACTAATCAATAATACTTAGATTTATGCAACGGGACCCTGAAAGCTCCAGTTTAAAAAAATGTAATTAAAATGCAATTTGACTTGGTCGTTTAGTATAAAACAATACGTTTTACTGGTGACCTTGCTCTCACTAGTTTTGGCTAGCCCTTACATACGCCATTCCACATAACAACATCCTTACAATATGTTCCAAACATTCACGCCTGAGCCAAAACAATGCCTTTAAACAAAAATAAGTCTATGTAAACACGCACCTGGGCTTTGTGTCACCTTGCTGTGGAGCTCTGTGGCCTCTTAACTGAGGCACATTTTAGATTTCCCTCCCCGTTCACTACATGAACCATTGCCCCGAAATCAATCTGTTATGTAGAACAGGATACCTGGGTTGTATTAGAATCTGATTCCAAGTAATTAAAAGTGGCTAGTTACTGGGAGTTAGATTGCAACATGGCTGATTCAGTGGAGTTCAAACACTCGGGAGTGACTCCATTTCCAAGCTAGCCTCTATTGAAGTCGATGATACATTACATCACCATAAGAGACCTACTATAGTGGATTGAATTCAGTACTTTGAGGCTTTATTTATACAGTAGCTTATAGCCAAGGGTATCAAATTATCCCGTAAAGAAGTTAGGTTGGAATTTAGGGCGCTAATTTTGGTTTACATATGTATATCAAATATTTATTTGATCTTAACAGAAAACACAAGCATTTCCTTACTGATAGTATCTGGCTTTTTTAAAGAATTAGTTTGGGTTCTTGTGATAGGTTTCCGTCAGTTCTATCAGCTGTTCTATGAGGTTACCGTTAATTTGTGTTGTAGCAGTGATGGGAAACAATACATGTTCACCTGAAATACACCCGTGACTCAAGATTGTATGTAATAATACGAATCTTTATTATCACAAGTAGGCTTACATTAACACTGCAATGAAGTTACTGTGAAAAGCTCCTAGTCGCCACATTCCAGTGCCTGTTAGGGTACACAAAGGGAGAATTCAGAATGTCCCATTCACCTAACAGCACATCTTTCGGGATTTGTGGGAGGAAACCGGAGCACCAAGAAAAAAACCAGTAAAGTGACCCCTGCAAGATATGAAATTCCACTGCCCTGTGTTTCTTGAAATCTTTGATATTTCTGAAAGCTAATGCGAAAATACAGCAACAGAAGTACCAAGGCCACCAAATTGCTCCATTATGTTCTTAAGGAGCAACACAATACATTGTTAAGCGTGGAGTGAAAGAGTTGATATGGTGTCACAATGGTTAGCACTGCTACCTCACAGCGCCAGGGATACGGATTCAGTTTCGACTTTGGGTGTCTGCGTGGGTTCCCTCCGGGTGCTCTGGTTTCCTCCCACAGTTAAAGATGTACAGGTTAGGTGGATTTGCCGTGCTAGATTACCCTTTAGTCTCCAGGTTAGGTGGGGTTTTGGGGTTAGAGAGATAGGGTGGGGAAGTGGGCCTATGTAGCATGCTCTTTCAGTGTGTTGGTGTAAGCTTGATTGGCCAAATCACCTCCTTTGCACTGTAAGCATTTTATCACCTTCTGTCTGCCCTGGGGCAAGCTCTCTGCATCATTTTAAGTTGCAGAAAGACAAGATTTAGACGGAAACCGATAGAAGGCTAAAATCATGTTCAGTTATCATTTCCCTTTTACAGCTCTGGCAATGTTTCTCATATACCACAGGCATTTCTCAGATATGGTAATGATCCATCGCAAAGTGGTGTACTGAAGAAAACTTATACCCTTATGTTTCTTGATGTGCATTAGCCACACCTGGAATTGTAAATCAGCCAATTCTCATTGTGATTTTAAAAAAAAATTCAGATTGCAAATGACTAAACATTGGGATATTATTCTTTTCAGGAAACCTCGTGCAGTTGAAATTCACATTTTAATGAGGCTGCAATACATCAGGGTGTCAAACAATGAACCCATAACATAAGATTCAAAATTGTCATGGAGCCCAACAATCCTCCTGCAATTAAAGGGATAGGGGAAAGATTCACTGATTGATCAATTTTGTCATCCTATACGCTAACAATTCTGACAATGTATCAATTCGGCAGCAAGTTCATCCATTCTGCACTAGTCAGAAGACTGCACGATGGAATATGTAAGTGTTACAATTATGATCATAGAATCCCGAAAGTGCAGTTGGAGACCATTCGGCCCATCATGTCTGCACCGACCCTCTGAAGAGCACTCTATCCAGGTCCACTCCTCCGTCCACCCCTATCTCCGTATCCTGACCTGAACATCCCTGGACACTAACGGGGAATTTAGCATGGCCAATCCAGCTAACCCAACCATCTTTGGACAGCAGGAGGAAACCAGAGCACCTGGAGAAAACCCACGCAGATGCAGGGTGAACATGCAAACTCCACACAGACTGTTACCCAAGGCTGGATTTGAAAACAGGTCCCTGGTGCTATGAGGCAGCAGTGCTAACCACTGTGCCACCCACTGTGCCACCGTGCCACCCATGTGCCACTGTGGCACCCATGTGCCACCCATGTGCCACCATGCTGTCCTTTCTGGCTTTTCTTTCTAGTAACTCAATGGTTTGCTCGGCCATCTCAGAGGGCAGTTAAGAGTTAGACATATACAGGCTAGACAAGGTTTAGAATATTAGTATATTTTGGGAATGGAGCTTCAAAATCTATGGTGAATGAGCTGCTCTGACATTTGCCTGACAGTAAGCCATGGTGGGGGTTTGATTGTTAGACTTCAAAGGAGAGTTTAGATTTTTTTCACTGAGGAGAATATGCACAATGTTTATGCTTGGAGACAGTGGAGACAATGGCAGCAGTTTCTGAGCTTACCAATGAGCAGACCCTGAAATCTCGATAAAAATCCAAAAAGGTGTTATAGGTATTCCTTTTAAAAGTTATGCTAGTAGGCTGTTCATTTAATTTGATGATCAAAGGGAGTCAAGGTCATGAATAGCTAGTTGGTATTTTTGCCTAGATTCATAGTTAATGTGTTTCCCAGTGCCATGGGGAAGAAGATAGAAGAAGCCATTGTTGAGATCAGGTTACAGACTTCCCTAAATAGTCCTTCTGCAGCGTCCCCATTTCCTCAACAGCTAGCTTTGTATCATCTGCAAACTTAGCAACAATGCCCTCAGTTCCTACTTCCAGATTGTTAATGTATATTGTGAATGGTTATGGTCCCAACACTGACCCCAGTGGAACACCACTAGTTACCGGCTGCCATCCTGAAAAAGACCCCTTTATCTCCACTCACTGCCTTCTGCCAGTCAGCCAATCCTCTATCCATGCCAGTACCTTGTCCCTGACATCATGGGCTCTGATCTTATTAACCCTGTACGGCACCTTGTCGGAGGCCTTCTAGATATCCAAATAGATCATATCCACTGGCTTTCCTTTGTCTAACTTCTTCATTACCTCCTAAAAGAATTCTAACAGATTTGTCAGGCGTAGCCTCCCCTTGACTAAGCCGTGCTGACTAAGCAGTAAATATAAGTATAAGTTGCCTACAAACAGAAAATAGTGTTTAGTTAATAAATTTAGGTAATTTGATAGTGGAAGTTGAAAAAAACATGAAATCTTGTTGGGTTCTTAACAAAAGCAAAAGATAATTCTGCTATATATAAAACACTTTAAACATCATTAATGTAACTCCGTTTTCCATCACTTGGATTTTTCCTAAGATAAACTCATATGGGTTCATAATTTTCTGTCAAATTAATAGTGAGGCTATTCACACTCACTATTATGTATGCCATAGGAGAGGGTAGCATTGGCACAGTGGTTAGCACTGGGACTGTGGCACTGAGAATCCCGGCCCTGGGTCATTGTCCATGTGGAGTTTTCACAATCTCCCCATGTCTGCGCGGGTTCACCCCCACAACCCAAAGATGTGCAGGTTAGGTGGATTAAACTCGCTAAATTGCCCCTTAATTGAAGAAAAAAATAATTGGGTACTCTAAATTTAAAAGAAAAAAAAAACCCCAAATGTATGCCATAGGAGCTTCGGAGAAGGACAGATGCAATGTTAAATGCAGCAATTCAGTAGATACGTTTCTGGTTGTGGCAGTCTGCCATTCCTTCACAAAAATAAATTTCATGGGCGGCCCAGTCGCGCAGTGGTTAGCACTGTTGCCTACAATGTGGAGGACCATGTTCGATCCTGGACCTGGGTCACTGTCTGTGTGGAGTTTGCACATTCTACCCATGTGTACGGGGATTTCACCCCCACAACCCAAAGATGTGCAGGTTAGGTGGATTAGCCACATTAAATTGCCCCTTAATTGGAAAAAAATAATTGGGTACTCTAAATTTATATTTAAAAAAAATTATTGAACAGCATGGAGTTGCTGTATTTGTGTGTTGGATACAAACAAAACATGCTGCAGAAAAAAGTTTCCACTTCACTCTAATACTTCTTTAATTATGTGACAAATGTTAATTACTGCCACTCAACCTTGCTGGCGCTGACAATTAAGTACACGTGTGGAGACACATCCATTCAGATTTTAATTGTTGTTAGAGACCTTAAGAATGTAAAACTATTTTGTTTCTGTCTTAATCTAATTTATTTATCGTCTCTTTGTTTTCCTTCAATTGATTTGGGATTGAATTTGCCCATTCTAATTTACACATCCTTCTTAGCCTTTGCGCCATTTATTTTGCAATTCTTCAACCTGGTTAATGAAGGGAATATTCAGTTGTGTTATGGGCCAGGGTTTAGAGAATCCCAGAGTGTATCATGGAGTTCACCTGAGCCACAACTTTTAATAGATTGTGGTATGGGGAGCACACGGCTTACTCTATATGTATGGGACAGCAGAAAATGGACCAGTGGTTTTTAAAACAAAACAATGTTTATTCTATGAACTCAAGTTAACCTTTCTAAAACAAACAGTGAACATCTTAGCAACCAGTAAACCAAGTACACCCCCCAAAGAATACAACACTAAAGAACCTGTATGCTGTCCTTTTACCATCCAAAAGACTTAACAAACCTTCAAACAGGAGCACATTAGGGTTTACATTCAAGACTGAAAACATTGAAAATTCTTCTGAATTCACCAAATGATTAAGTGATTGGAGCACAATCACCAGAGAGGAGTTAAGGACAGGGAAAAGAGATACAGAGAGGTCTCAAAGAAGGCTGAGACAGGGAACAATGAGAGGGGCTAGGGAGAGGTCCCAAATGTGAGTCCTAGTTAAGGAACAGGGATCGGTCCCAGTTACGAAGAAAGAGACAGGAGTATTGAAAAAGGCCCCAAGCAGAAAAAAAGGACCGAATTTGGCAAACTTTAAGTAGTCGGTGCTCAGGGGAAACCCTGGAAATTAAAAAAGGCAGCAGAACGTTGGTGAATCTGTATTCCGGGCTGTTGTGACAAAGATGTGACTTTGCAGCTGTGGTATTCAGCTCAGGATGGCTGAAGAGCTGGTGTTGTGCTTGTGAGTTGGTGCTGGAGTGCAGACTTGGGAGAACGGACCTGAGATTGAATTCCTGAAAGGTAAGCTGTCGTTGGGCCATACAAGTTAGAACAACGATTGGAGAGGATTACAAGGCGAGATCTTTTAAGGTGAAGACTTAAATCTCTCAACAGACAGACAGAGTTCCAGCAACATTGGTTGACTCATGGTCTTTACTGACCTCTGGATGGGTTGCGGAGAGACCCATGGGATTTGTCTTGGTCACATCTGCGATTTAATGTGTAGTGTATTGTATTCAACCATAGTTTGCCTTTTAGTTCACATGTACTTCATATTAACCTTGAATGCTACAGTCCAAATGTCACGAACCACACTGATGTTATCTGTGAGGGTATCCCAACTTGGAACACCAGTTTGTGGGGGTGTTTAGATTTGTTTTTGGAATGGTATGAGGAGCCAAATGAAACCCGTGAGAATAAGCAGTTCAGTCATTTGTGTAACAATTATTAAAAACTATTTATTAATAAAGAAAAGGCAAAGACACACACACAGGACTACACTACAGGACAATTAAGTATATGAATGACGAAACATACACACAGTTTATGTAGAAAGTACCCCTTGTTCCAAAATATATCTATGATCCCTGAACTCCTTAAGACTTTCCTGTACCCCAAACAACATTCAAGTTAAATAGATCTATCAGTCAAATTCATCTTAGAATTACCACACAATACAAGGTTGATAATCAAGTCTGGAAACATCTTTTCCTGGTCCAGTGAAGATAGTTAAACTCCATTTACAAAGGTTTCTGCATTGCCTTAGAAGCTGTTAAATGTAAAATTAGACTTTCTGCTTCTGAGGCTGCTAGATTTAAACTGACCTCTCTTGCTTCTGGTGGTCCTGGCAATTATACCTTTGTTCATCTTTGATTCTGCCTACTGTGTATTTGACTATCTTCCCCCTAAAATTTCCTGCCTCTAGAAATTAGCATGTGTATGCCTCACTGATCTCCCAATCATGTCGATAAGCTGTTTCTACTATTAGGAGATTCACACCTGATTCTATCTGCTAACCTCATTACTGGCAATGGTGCATCTCATCCTGTATTTGTAGTTTGGCTACTGCTGTTGCTAGGCAGATTTCTACCTGTTGTTGGGTATATCACATCCTATTATGTCTTGTTAAATCCATGCTGTTACTAGGCAAATACATCATGCTGCGATAGTTATTGTAAATTGTTTTATTTCTCTGGCCTCGTATTGTAAAATGTAATTTGTTTGTTCAAAGTCATGGAAATTTGTGGCTATTCACTAAGCAACCTCTCGAACCTCAAACATTGTCTATTTTAAACAAACTGTTACTGATCCCCAAGACCCTGTGTCCAAGATCATAACAGTAAGAGTGTGAACCTTAGTAACTGACTGTATCATTAATAAAGGACAGATTAGTTTGTTGATTCTCTAGGAAAGGTTGTTCAGGGAACAATATTTCCATTAGACACAGCTGTCAACCAAAACTCTAAATGTACAAGCCAAAGAGCTATGCAGCAAACAATACCAAACTATTCTGATAATATCCAAGGAAATAGTTAAGAAACAATCGTAAGAGAAATCTCTAATATGATCCTCAAAACCAAAGAGAAAATTGAATGAGTGACATGGAGCAGAGCAGAGACCACATGTAGTCTAGTTTTTTTGAATATACATAATAAATGATGCAAAAGACGACCTTCATTGAATAAAAGCAAATGACTGCGGATGCTGGAATCTGAAACCAAAGAGAAAATGCTGGAAAATCTCAGCAGGTCTGGCAGCATCTGAAGGGAGAGAAAAGTGCTAACGTTTCGAGTCCAGATGACTCAAAAGCTTTGACAAAGGGTCATCTGGACTCGAAACGTTAGCTCTTTTCTCTCCCTACAGATGCTGCCAGACCTGCTGAGATTTTCCAGTATTTCACCTTCATAGAATGCATTGCGTACAAAGCCAGAAAAATCATTCCACGATATCACTTGGACCAAGTGCTATTTATGAAGGCACTTGCCTATCTGCATGCAGTTTTATTACCATCCTTAACCAGAATGGAGATAATTAGATACGTCTCCTATATATATATTTCAATCGCTGGCCCAGCCAAGAGCCAGCTCAACTACCTCTTTATAGCACTGTTTTGGGTGGCATGGTAGCACAGTGGTTAGCACTGTTACTTCACAATGCCAGGGTCCCAGGTTTGATTCCAGCTTGAGTCACTGTCTGTGCGGAGTCTGCACGTTCTCCCTGCATTTGCGTGGGTTTCCTCTGGGTGCTCCGATCTTCTCCCATAAGTGCCAAAGGACGTGCTTGTTAGGTGAATTGGACATTCTGAATTCTCCCTCTGTGTACCCAAACAGGCGGAGTGTGGCGACTGGGGGATTTTCACAGTAACTTCATTACAGTGTTATTGTAAGCCTACTTGTGACAATAATTAAAACATTTTTTTTTTAGAGTAGCCAATTCTTTTTTTTTCCAATTAAGGGGAAATTTAGCGTGGCCAATCCACCTATCCTGCATATCTTTGAGTTGTGGGGGCGAAACCCATGCAAACATGAGGAGAATGTGCAAACTCCACACAGACAGTGACCCAGAGCTGGGATTGAACCTGGGACCTTGGTGCCCTGAGGCAGCAGTGTACTTGTGACAATAATAAAGATTATTGTAATTACCGCATTACTGGCAATGTGTTCCAAAGGCTCACTACACAGAAAAGAAGAATCGGCTAACATCTAGTCTATTCCTACACATGCGTATATTAACTGTTAGAAATATCTGTGTTGCCCATCAACAATCCTACAGATCCCTAACAAGAATTGAAACCACAGCTATCATGCAGCAAGTTTGGGATTGATCTAGTAATATTGCCAACACTGACATAATGAGCTGAATTACCTCCTCCTGTTTTGTAAATATCTATATCTAATTCTTACAGAATAGACAAAGCCAAGTGAACTCAAATGGAAAAATGTCTTCTGTGGAATTTCGTGTCTATATAATAACTGCAAAGCACGCGAAGGGATTGATGCTACCATAAATATTAAATAAAGTGATCATACCATTTTAAATGGATGAAAATTAATGTCATACCTGAGCCATGTTAGAGAACAGATCAAAACTGCAGGAGATTAAGTTAGTAGTGGTAGGCTATCTGGGAGCAAAAGCTGAAGATACAAAATAGTTACTCAGGAATACAAGGATCTACTTCAGAGTAACATTGAATCAGAATTGATAAATAATTACCCCATTTATGCACCTCTTAGAAATACATTACATGCTGCGTGGGAATAACTAAAACAGAATTTTTTTAAATTCAGAAGTCACGGCTTATTAAAAATAAATAAACTAAATGAACTAACGGGATAGATAAATTAATTTGTAATTATTGATAAAGGGAATGGTAAATTCCAAATTTGTTTGTATCCCAGAGAACTGGACAAGCCTCTTATAAAAGGACATTTGAGATTCCAAACTCATGTAGAAGCCATGGCAATTTTTCTTTAATATAAAATATTTGAGAAAGTTAAGTCAATGCACACGTTTCTGACTAATGAAACTGGGTAAAATAAATTTTATGCAATCTTAAAGCTTTATTTTGGTTTTGATTTGGCTCTGGAAGTATATCAGAAAACCATCTCTATGATCTATGACATTCACTGAAAATGAACTCCCATTTTGGAAAATAATAAACTGAAGAAGTAAATGTGTATTTAGAGCCTTTATTTAGAACCACCTGGGGCTAGTTTAGCACTGGGCTAAATCGCTGGCTTTGAAAGCAGACCAAGGCAGGCCAGCAGCACGGTTCAATTCCCGTACCAGCCTCCCCGAACAGGCGGCAGAATGTGGCAACTAGGGGCTTTTCACAGTAACTTCATTTGAAGCCTACTTGTGACAATAAGCGATTTACTACTTTAAGCTGATATTTGTTGACAGCATAATCATTAATGAAGACATTAAGTTTGAAAAGATAAAAGTTTCAACGATTGAACGCCACCAGACAGGGGAAGAAACCGAGAGACAAATCACTACTTATAAAACTATTAGAAAAGGATAGAACTGCACTCGCAAACAGGAAGAAAGTTGGGAAACATTTACTGAGACAAGTTAACTAGTTTGGAATCTCTATGCTCCTGCATCGTAGGCAAGTTTGGGAGCCCTGCTGTTGCAAGCACACAAAGAGTGGTGAAAATCCCTTTTGCAATCATCATATGCCTTGACTTGATGCAGAGAGATGTGCACAGATCAGGGAGGAACTGTTATTTGTACATGTGAAAGAGTTCTATGCTCTTTGTGTTATTTTGGGTGACAAGACACTGACTGGTCTATTTTGAAATCTTTGAATGATTATTCCTGACAAGTACCAAGAATGCTGTTCAAGTCACAGACGCGTGTGCTGTTGACATTTGATTATGTGGGAGGGACTAAATAAAAACAAGAATGGAAAAATTGGTGAAGATATTCAACCTTGCATTAATTTGATTGAGTGGCGAGAAAGGGACTAAATGGGCAGTTAGATGCCAATGGTCAGCAGGGGGAGAAACCAGATTACTGGGCGTGTGTCCACAACTCTCAAAGGTAGGGATTGCGCACAGAATAAACAGGCAAACAAATAATGTTCTCAGGATTGTAGTAGATCGTTTACCCAGAAGATGAGTTGGACAAAGTCAGCTAGAAACATTGATGTAGTAATGAAGGCACACTGATATATCAGTCGTGGTCAGGGTTAAAGAAGTAGAGCAATCTATATACAGGGCAGCACTATGGCACAGTGGTTAGCACTGCTGCCTCAAGGCGCCGAGGTCCCAGGTTCAATCCCAACTCTGGGTCACTGTCCGTGTGGAGTTTGCACATTCTCCCCGTGTTTGCGTGGGATTCGCCCACACAACCCAAAAGATGTGCAGGGTAGGTGGATTGGCCACGCTAAATTGGCCCTTAATTCAAAAAAATGAATAGGGCACTCTAAAATTATTTTTAAAAGAGCAATCTATATACACTGTTCAGGCTTTGTTAAGGACAATTTGGATGATCGGGGTCTTATGGCTAATCTAGATACAGACTCAAAGTCAGTCGAAGGCCATGGAGCCAAGGCAAATGAAAGTGGAGACAGTACAACCCATGTGAGAATTTAGCGGGGTTCAGGTTTTACACCAGCTTGAATTTCCCACGGGACTTTCTGCTGGTGCCCGCCATCTCGGATTGGGAAACGCGTGGAGGCAAGCAGAAAACTGATTTGCATCCAGGTAATGCAATGCAGCTGAAGGCCTGACCCAAAACTATCACCTCTGCCAATTCTCCTGCCAATGACACCAGCAGGAAAACATGCTGGCCCAGAATTTGGAGCAGCATGTGTCACGATAGGGAGATATTAGGAGCTTGGATTCAGAAATGGTGTTCAGGATTTGGCAGGCAATTGAGGGGTGAAACAAATTGAGGAAAAAGACTGTTAGTAGCAGAGTCAGAGGACCTGAGTTACCTTGCCCCATTCAGATATAACCTCATTACAAAGGATGCCCCAGTTCAGCCAGAATGAGCTACTCAAGATCCATTGTCATTCAGGACAACCTTGTTTGACCAGCCATCATCCCATCACAAAATCTGATTACCTATTTCTCTGTCAATGTAAGGTTATATATGAATGACATAGCTCAGTTTTTTCTAGAAATAGGAGTGCTAAATCAGACATGCAAGTTAACGATAACGGATTCAAGTGGACACCTCAGGTGAGAACCTTTGTTTGAGTGAGTGGGTGGAGCTCAGAGAGAGAGAGAAAGAATACTGTTCTGGAAATTGACCAGAGAAGTCATGAAAGTTGCCACTGAGGCAGGCTTTGGAAAAGGGTTCTGAACGAATGTTCTTAACAGAAGACAAATTACTGTATAAATGCAAGTACTGCCTTGGCCTGCCTGTGAAAGCGTCATGAGAGTGGCATGGTTCTTTAAAGTGATGTGTAATGGGAACAAAAGAAGCATAAACAATATTTCAACTTTTATTTCAGCTCTAACACTAACAGATTACATGCAGTTTCTTAACCTTAGTGTTAGAGCTGAAGAAAAGTTTAAATATTGTTTTTGTTTCTTTTGTTTTAGTTTTTTTATAAAATAACCAAGCCGCATTTCTTATGCTGTCACTTATACTGGAATGAATTGATCTCGGGACCCTGGAACACCACAGCAGTGAGTGGGGGGAACATCTACAGGTGGAGTTTTGAGATTCAATGTCATTTAGGAGGCCCATTTTCCAGCCTCAAAATATTCCTGGAGATCCATCTTTTTCAGGAGGTCCATCTACTTTCTTCAATGATGGGTCAGTGATGTTGGGTGCCTTTTCAATATGCCACCCAGATATAATACTGGGACATGCACCATCATGGAATACGGTGCTAAACCTCTTGGTGCATAATTAATAAGGCTGGGGCTGGAAGACATGGCGTGGTTTCTCGCTGGCTTCCGCAGCAGGAAACACTCCCCATTCCTGACCACAACACGTGACTTAGTTACAGATGGGAGAATTTCACCCACGATCAAGACTTTCATGGCTCCCAAAACAAAAAATTTCAAAGTACTGTCACAATAGCAACAAAGGCGATTTCTGTTCTCATCAGTATTTAATCTGAAAGAGTGGAGTGATATTACAAAAAAAAAAATCCATTGATTTCAGATTGAAATTTATGTTTATTCCTGTACGATACAATGGAAGTTAAAAGCCCACATTAGTCACAGAAATTTATTTGAGCTCATTTCATTACGATTAGTCTAAAGTCAAATGCCTGAGAGAATCATTCAATTCAAAATAGAAATCTCCTATGCAGTTTGTTCAAAAAAGTGTTTAGCAAGTTGTTTTTTTACATTTAACAGACTTATGTCATTTTTTGAATGCATTTACTAATCTATTTTCTTTTCAAATCAGTGAGTAAGTCTGGAGTCTTTAAAAGAGATGCAGCTCCTACCGATGACCAGTGAAGGGACAGAACAGCTATGGAACAAAGTGATACCATAGTTGAGCACTGTAGTCACAAACAATTTATTTTATACAATTTTGAGGAGCTGACAAAGGGTCATTTGAAAATCTAATTGGTTGTCTACTTGTTCTACTCTTCCAATTAATGTTAATGTCGGAAGAAAAAAAGAGCATACGAGGGCTTGTGATAAGACAAATCATTGTATTTAATTGAAGAGACATCTCTGTTTCCTGGCCACATGCTGGTTATCTGGACAGGTAAAGACATTCTCTGGGATAATATGACCGACAGATTACCTGCAAAAGTGGTAAACAAAAATATTTGTAGTAAAAAATAGTCTGAAGAAACCCCAAGACCAAGTTAATAAGCAACTGGTGATTTTCTTTTTACTCCAAAAGGCAGTTTAAAATCAATTTTGTAGATTGTTTTCAAATCATTGGGAATAAACAATATACTATGAATGTGTTTTGGCCTGAAGAAAGACACAAGTCACATTTGCACTAGGATAAGTACTTTTTCTATAAAAATCATTCATTAAAAAAAACCTCCCAGTGTAAACAATAGGCATTAAAGAGTTTTCTCTATTTCTCCACGCTCTGCCATCTCTCATAAGTAAATACTGGGGATTCAATAATAGTTTTAAAAATGAACCTTCACCTGAAGTAAAGTACTTTAAAAAAAATTAATTTGCCAACTTGTTTCCAAATCGTTTGAAAAGAAAAAAATTCAAAAATCCCTTTACAGCAAAACTGCATACTGAAAAGTTCTGTGTACTGTGTATGAGATTATGAAATTCGAGGCACAGGCTCGCATTTTCAGCTGGCTGAGTGATAAGTTTCTGGGAAACATTCAACTGTAAGATAAGAGCTTTTGAGAGAGCCTGAGGGTTCGAAGTAGAAACTTTAATGAAATGCTCAAAGACAATTTTATAGGCACAGGGCTAAATCGCTGGCTTTGAAAGCAGACCAAGGCAGGCCAGCAGCACGGTTCAATTCCCGTAACAGCCTCCCTGAACAGGCGCCAGAATGTGGCGACGAGGGGCTTTTCACAGTAACTTCATTGAAGCCTACTTGTGACAATAAGCGATTTTCATTTTTCATTTCATTTTCATCATGTTTCAATGATAATGTACTTTTTATACTGTATTGCGCTAAAACAATTATTCTGATCCCTAAACGTTCATGCTTGCGGGAGATGAAAAATTGAAGGATGTTTTTGTCTTTGAAAAATCAATTTGAGCAAATTAAGTCGCATTTTTGATCACTTCTCATAGTTACTGAGTTCTGATTTGCTGCAGTTTTAAGAGTGAAATCAAGTGAAAGTGCGGCACACAGGAACTGTCACCGACAAATGGAAATGTGATGGACAAGAAGTTTAAAGTGATGAACAGGCATAAACAAATATGTTTTAATAACCATCACTAGTTGACCTTCAATAGCATTGCATATGTGGAACCACGATTCAAGTGGAGTGAGGTTAGAGAGTTGGGAGGTAATAGGACCTGATTAAACAGGTACAATTCAATCTTAGTTTAAAGTCACACATTATTCCTTATTTTTATATTATATTTTGATTTAACCTTATTATTTATTCTTATAAATGGATGTTGGAGGGAATAGCATCTCAGAGAAACTGGGAGGTAAAAAACAGTGGTGCTCCAGAATCAACACTAGCAGAAGCGTCTAATTACACCCTCCAAAAGTTACGTTGGCATTTTCCATTCTTAAATGTAGACATAACGATTTATTTTAAATATATATATTTTTATTAAGCTTTTGTCATTTTATACAAAAATACAAACAACTACAATAACTGTAAACTAAGAAAAACAATAAACTAATCTACCCAACCCCTCCCTCTCGAAACAATCACAGCCCCCCAGTATTCTCTCCTGTCCCCGCACCCGTCCACAACTCTGGCACATCCAAGACCCCAAATATAGCCGCTAAAGGACAGGGCTCCCGCTCAGTGTTCAGGATCACCAACATGCTGCTAAAAAAGAAGACCCAAAAACCTACAAGCTTGGGACAGGACCAGAACATGTGTGTGTGATTAGCGGGCCCCCTGAAGCAGTGCTTGTACCTATCCTCAACGCAAAGAAATGTCCCATTTCTGGCTTTAGCAAGGTGCCCTAAACACTATCTTGAGCTGGATCAGGCTCAGCCTCGCACACGATGAATTGGCATTCACCCTATAAAGGGCATCAGACCACATCTCTTCCTCCAATCTAGGCTCCAGCTCTACCTCCCATTTGGCCTTCATCCCCTCCACCGAGACCCTATCCTTCCCCAACATCTGTTAATATATGTCAAACATACTACCCTCTTCCTACCCCGAATAGGAAAGGATCTTCTCTAGCAAGGAAGCTGACAGCGCCACCGGGAATGCTAGTATAATCCGTCTAACAACATATTGCACCGTGAGGTAACTAAATGAGTCCGAGCCTGAATTTTTATTTAAATTCTTCAAGGCTTGCAAACCGCCCATCCAGAGATAGATCACACACACTCTCCAGCCCGCTTCCCCTTCCACACCCCAAATGTAGCATTCAACCTTGCCGGCTCGAACGGTGGTTAACGCAAATAGGGGCCAACCTTGACACTGACCCCAGCTTGAAATGTTGACGGAGTTGACTCCATATTTTTAAAATGGAGACAACAACCAGGATTGGTGAGTACTTTGCCGAAGCAAATGGAAGAAATGCCGGCAACAGCACCCTCTAACTGGATCTTCTTTATGACCTAGACTCCATACGCACCCATAACATAGAATTTACAGTGCAGAAGGAGGCGATTCGGCCCATCGAGACTGCACCAGCTCTTGGAAAGAGCACCCTACCCAAGGTCAACACCTCCACCCGATCCCCGTAACCCAGTAACCCCACCCAACACTAAGGGCAATTTTGGACACTAAGGGCAATTTATCATGGCCAATCCACCTACCCTGCACATCTTTGGACTGTGGGAGGAAACCCGAGCACCCGGAGGAAACCCACGCACACACGGGGAGGATGTGCAGACTGCGCACAGACAGTGACCAAAGCTGTAATTGAACTTGGGACCCTGGAACTGTGAAGCAATTGTGCTATCCACAATGCTACCGTGCTGCCCAGGTAGACCTCAGAACCCATCACCATCCCAACACCTTCTCCCCATAAGCGATCCAGTAATAAAATATCAAATTTGGAATTGCAAGGCCCCCTGACTGTCTATCCCTCTGTAGGACACCCCTCCAAATCTTCAGACTCCCCCCTCCCCCCCCCATATGAAATCTGATATAAACGCCTCAACCCACTGAAAAAATGATTGGGTAGAAATACCAAAAGGCACAGAAATAGGGACAGAAACTTTGGCACGGTGTTCATCTTGATTGATTGAATTCTGCCCGCCAAGGACAAGGGGAGGCTGTCCCACCTTGGCAGGTGGACATAATGATTTATAATGGAAAAAGTCGACACTATAGGGTGGCAATAACACAACAGGAAATTAAGTTTTATAAACAAGTAATGGACGCCTATTTGTAATAATTTATAGCTATTTAAATTATGTGCTGTAAATCTGGTTCACAGTCAGTTAAGTACTCAAACAGCCTGTTTGATTTCACAAACCTTTACATTGGCCTGGGGAATTGTTCTAAATGGGCCAAACTAGCTGGAAAAGGACTCGAGGAAATATAATTCAAAAGTATAAGTTTTAGGCAAGGATGTTATTTTGTTTCCAGGCTGAAGGTATTTTAGAAAAATCTTGTTATCATGGAAGGATGTAAAGTTCATTTCAAGTTGCTGACAACAAATGGCAACACAAAGTCACAGTGCTGGAACTGACTGTGCTCAAGATAAATGATTTCCATGGTGAGTTTTCCAGGTGTGGTCTTTGGCTGAGGAAGCTGCTGACAGAGAGGCCTGACCCTGGCAATGTGCAAACGGCAGGGAACTGTGGCCAGCCTGAGGCGTGGCTGCAGGGGCTCGTGGCAGTCTGTGCTCTGAGGTACACAGAGGAAAGTAGAGGTCACCATCAGTTAGCGCTGACGACCAGAGGAAGCAGATCTTGGCAAACGAAAGAGGCACAAAAGCTTTGGAACAAAAATACCGTATTTCTTTGAGACAGGAAGACAATATCTTCTCATTTGCAATTCAAATGTAAATATTTATTATTTTGCTTCCTGTAACGGTTTATTGCTTCGTGATGATAGGTGCTTGTTTTTATTAATCTCTGGTGACTCAATCAAGTTGAAATCCCTGTAGTGAATGCCGTAACTCGCTGCACTCAGACATGCTGATTCTCTGACAAGACTAATAAATGGAAACTGGAACTTTTATTGTAAGTGCACACAGCCAGTCTGTATTACAGAAAACATCAGATAGCACAAGCTAGGACTCTGTTGAAAGGTCATCACATTAAATGCTTTGGGCAAGATTGAAATTTGATGTTTTCTTACTACATTATTATTTTCAATGCAAGTGTAAATATGTAACATGTAAAAAAAAATATTTGATCAAATTTCCTCAATGCAAAAGTAATGAATCATTTTTTATCAAAGATTTTATAATTTTTTTTCTCAAACATCTGTCTTTGCAGCTCATTTGCAGTTTACAATCAGAAGCAGGCAGTGACTCTCTGCATTGACTACTTCAGTTATATTTCAATAAACAATGAGATAAAATGTCCAGGAAATGGACGTTACTCGATGATGCTGTAAAATGGGATGAATTCCACGAGGCAAATGATTGCAATGCCTCGCAGCTATGAGTGAATTGTGTCGATTTCCACTTGTAAGTGGTCATTTTCATTCCTCATCATTCAATCATCTGTCACAAATAATTTGTTTTTAGATTTGTGTGTGGGGTGTGAGCATTGTTGAGGTGGCCAGCATTTATTGCCCATTCCTAATTGCCCTCGGGAAGGTGGTGGTGGGGCTGCTGTTCTTGTGTGTAGGTATACCCACAGTCCTGCTGTCAGCTTTCATTGCAGCACGAGAAAGGATTCCAGGATTTAGACCTGGCAACAGTGACATCTGCAATGATGTAATGGCGATATAATGGCGATATAATTTGAAGTCACCAAGGTGTGTATTAATTAATAAATCCGGAATAAAAAGCTAGCTTTAGTAATGATGATCATTGTTATAAAAACCCAACTGGTTCACAAATGTCCTCCTGAGAGGGAAATCTGCCGTCCTTACATAGCCTGGCCTACAGATGACCCAGGTCCCACAGCATAATTGTCCTCTGATATCCATGATGTGGAGATGCTGCCGTTGGACTGGGGTGGGCACAGTAAGAAGACTTACAACACCGGGGGCGGGATTCTCTGATCCTGAGGCTAAGTGTTGACGCCGTCGTAAACGACGTCGCGTTTTACGACGGCGTCAACAGGCCCCCAGGAACAGCGATTCTGAGCCCTACAGGAGGCCAGCATGGGTGCCGCATGGGTGCCGCGGGTCTGCGCATGGGCACAGCGACCAGCGCGATTGCACGCATGCACGGTGGCTTCTTTCTCCGCGCCGGCCCCAATGCAACATGACGTAGGGCTACAGGGGCCGGTGCAGAACAAAGAGGCCCCCAGCCCGAGAGACAGGCCCGCCGATCGGTAGGCCCCGATTGTGGGCCAGGCCACAGTGGAGGCCCCCCCGGGGGCGGAATCCCCTCCCCCCCCCCCCACCAGGCCGTCCCCGAAAGGATGCATGCTGAGGTCACGCCGGGTAAGACCACACGTGGACAGTGCCGGCGGGACTCGGATTTCTTTTGCAGCCACTCGGCCCATCGCCGGGGGTCCATCGCCGGCGGAGAATTGCCGGGGGTCCGTGTAGAGCGGCCCCCGATCGGCGCCACAACGACCGTGCCAAGCCCGGCCCGGCGATTCTCCGATCCAGCGTGGGCTGAGAGAATCCCGCCCCAGGTTAAAGTCCAACAGGTTTACTTGGAATCACTAACTTTCAGGGCGTAGCTCCTGATGAAGGTCAATCAGGCGAGAGCACAGAGGGGTGCAGTTGTTCAGTGAAATGGGCAGGCTGGGAAGGCTTTAAACAGTGAAACTGAATATCTCCAGCCATGGCTCGATGAGAGTGTGGTGCTCACAGCACTTTTTCTGAGAATGTGCTCAGGAGATTTGCAATTTCTTGCAAGTCAGCTTATCCGCTTTGGATTTCTCTCACTTTGATCGGCACCATCCTGCTGTCAGCTTTCATTGCAGCACGGGACAGTTTAAGTGTTCTACCTTGTACTGCTGACACAAAGCACTGGCAACAATGGCAGCTGCCTTCTCCTTAGCCACCTGCCACACCACAGAGCAGAGGAAATAGACGGAGCTCTCCTGTTGGTACAGACAAGTGGATCAACGCAGGGTCTACAGCCAGAGGATCGGCTCCCTCCACACGTGTGAGCTGCAGCGCCTCAGGAAGCTCAGGCTTTCATGGAAGGCCCCTACTGACATCAGTAACCTCCCGGAACAAGACCCAATGGACTAGGTGGGCACGGATTGCCAGTGGCCATCGAGGTGTCTGCCCCCACCCCTCCGCTTCCTTTCCTGGTGTTTATGTTCTCCTCCTGCAAGGAAAGAAAACAGAGTTCTGAGTGTGAGAAATAGGAAGGGTGATTGCGAGGAAAGTGTGTGAGATTAAAGTTGAGGTGCGTGTTGGTGCTTTGGATGGGAATGTGAGGTGATGCCTGGAGAGAGTGGGATGAGCAAGCTGCAAAGTGTGTTTTTGTAAGGAGTGTTCTAGAGGACATGATATGAAATGAAAATCGCTTATTGTCACAAGTAGGCTTCAAATTAAATTACTGTGAAAAGCCCCTAGTCGCCACATTCCAGTGCCTGTTCGGGGAAGCTGGGACAGGAATTGAATCGTGCTGCTGGCCTGCCTTGGTCTGCTTTAAAAGCCAGCTATTTAGCCCTGTGCTAAACCAGGAGAATGCTGGGCAGGTCAGTGTGCCTCAGGAAGTGTTCTGCCATTCAACTTTCCTGTGCTCCTGATGTCCTTGATCCTCTGTCTCTTGGTTGAAGGGACCACAATCCTGCTGCTCATATCCTCGGCCACTTCCACCCACAGCTGCTCGGTTTCCCAGGTTGCCTACTTCCTCACGTCCTTGGGAAAGATCTCCTCGCTCCCTCAAATTCCACAACAGAGCCTCCAGCTAAGAGCCTGACACCCGGGGAGAAACCTTCCCATGTCTCCTTTCCATTCCTGGAATTGCCGATGTCTTAGGAATCAACGTGCAGTTCAGCCACCCTACCCCATTCCGGGATTCTGTGATTTGAAATCCTTCCTTTGACACATTCAGCAGGTCATTCCATCCTCCCTCTTAGAGAGTGACATCAAAGCCTGCTGACAGAACAAACAGGTTCCTCATCCACTACTGCATTCCCCACTTCCTGCGGGTCTGGAATTCCGCCCTGTATCCCTGACCTAAATTTAGACACATCCAAATGAATAACAGGTAAAAACAAAATGGGCATAGAATATGTTATAATTGTTATTTTTTTTTAAAAGTATTTTTATTAAGGTTTTGCAGAATTATTCATAATAAAACAGTAGTAACAATAATAACAAAACAAACTAGAGTGAACATTAACATAGTGCAAAAAGAGAATATACAATAACAATTAAATAGACATTACCCCACGTGACCCAGTCTTCCCACACCATCCCAATGAAGCACTCACCCCCCCCGCCCCACCCCTACGGATTGCTGCTGCTGACATTTTAATTTTCCCCGAGAAAGTCGACGAACGGCTGCCACCTCCGGGAGAACCCCAGCATTCACCCACTCAAGGCAAACTTTATTTTCTTGAGGCTGAGAAACCCAGCCATGTTGTTAACCCAAGTCTCTACACTCGGGGGCGTTGAGTCCCTCCACATTAATAAAATCCATCTCCAGGCTACTAGGGAGGCAAAGGCCAAGACGTCGGCCTCTTTCGCCCCCTGAACTCCCGGGTCTTCTGACACTCCAAAGATCGCTATCTCTGGACTCGGCACCACCTGTGTGTTAAGCACCTTGGACATTGCCCTCGCGAACCTTTGCCAGAACTCTCTAAGCTCCGGGCAGGCCCAAAACATGTGGACATAGTTTGCAGGGCTGCCCTTGCACCTCATACAACTGTCTTCTGCCCCAAAAAACTTGCTCATTCTCGCTGCCGTCATGTGCACCCGGTGGACCACCTTAAATTGAATTAGACTGAGCCTGGCACATGATGAGGAGGAATTAACCCGGCCCAGGGTCTCGGCCCACAGACCCGCTTCCAACTCCTCACCTAGCTCCTCCTCCCACTTGCCCTTGAGTTCCTCCACCAGGGCTTCCTCTGCCTCCTGTAGTTCCTGGTAGATATCTGATACATTCCCCTCCCCCACCCAGGTGCCGGAGACCACCCTGTCCTGTTTCCTCAGTGGCGGCAGCGTCGGATGGCCACTACCTGTTTTTTCAGGAAGGCTCGTACTTGCAGATATTTAAAGGCGTGACCTGGCGGCAGATTAAATTTGTCCTTTGGCGCCTTCAAACTGGGAAAGCTTCTGTCTATGAACAGATCTCCCATCCTTCTGATGCCTGCCCTCTGCCAGCTCTGGAACCCACCATCCATCCTACCCGGGACAAACCTGTGGTTGTTACATATCGGGATCCAGACCGACGCTCCGCAGTGTCGCCATCAACACCAGACTTGTGGAGTAACGGGTCGGCGAGAACGGGTAATTGTTATTTTTTTGATTATCTCACAGGGTGTGGGCATCGCTGACTCAGCCAACATTTATTGCCCATCTCTAATTGCCCTTCAGAAAAGGAAGAACTCGACTTCTGCCATATGTTAGGGGTGGGTGTCCAAACGTGTCTTCTCCCCCCCCCCCCCCCCCCCCCCCCCCCCCCACACACACACCAAAATCTGGAGCTTGAGTCCTGTTCCATTCGTTGGATTCATGTGTAAGGGGGTAAAGCAAGTCAACTCCCGCAAAGGCGCCAGTGTCACTGTTGTTCATGTCGTTTAGGGACAAATCCTCTCACAATGGGCCAGCATTCATGTCTGCAGCTCTGATAGACGACAACACCCAAAATGCACCTTCGCTGCCTCGTTTCTCTCAGTTATATATGGCACTGGATTGCCCAGGGTTTACAGATGGAGAATAATGCCCTGTTTTGTTCCCAATCGTTTAAGAAATTCTGGTATCTTAAAATTCCCAGCCAGGCAGCAACAACAACAACATTGACCTCTGGCTGAAAATCAAGTTAGGGAAAAGAATATTCTTCCTCACAGCTGCCATGAGACATTGCTGTGTGCTGGCACAATTGTTATGAGCCAGGGTTTAGAGAACCACAAAGTGTATCATGGAGTTCACCTGACCCACAACTTTTAATAGATTGTGGTATGGGGAGCACACGGCCCACTCTACAGGTGTGGTACAGCAGAAATGGAAAAGTATTTTTTAAAGCAAAACAATGTTTATTCTATGAACTCAAGTTAACCTTTTTGAAACATACAGTGAACATCTTAGCAACCATTAATTCAAATACAACCCCCAAAGAATACAACACTAAGTAATCCTTAATAACTTCCCAAACAACATCTAGAAGACAGAAGAAACACCTTTTAACAGAAGCACATCAGGTTTACATTCACTACTGAAAAAATTTATAATTCTGAATTCACCAAATGATTAAAAGATAGTATTTTCATGGCAGAGAGATCAACAATACACCTGCTTTGTCTGGTTTCAGCTCCAACACTGAAAACAAAACCAAAAAAACACAGACCCACCCAAGCTTTTCTCAAAGTGAAACTAAAAGCAGAGCCAGAGCTCAGCTCCACCCACACTCTGACATCACTGGAGTAACACGAGCAGACAGACATTTCTTAAAGTGACATTCTCATGACACAATTCAATAGGTTAGCCTCTACCCCCTTTCCGGTCTGCCAGTTTAATTTTCTCGTACCTTTCCCAATTGGCTTTGCATCCATTCCCACTCTCACACCTCTTTGCTGCCCTTTCTGTCTCAGAATGGAACTGCAATCCATACCCAGCACATCTAAAAAGCAAAGAATCCTTCAAAACCTCCCGTTAGTGTGACAAGCAACTCGCCTTCTTTCAGAAGATGCTGTCCACAAACTTGAAATTCAGGTTGCCGAGATTAAATTTACCAATGCAAGAGCATATATTTCCCCAATAATTACACCGATAACTTGCCACGGGGTGCAATTATATTACCAGCTTTTGTGAATAATTATCCCATCCTCTCTCTCTTCAGGTACCAAACACTAAGACGTTATTGGCAAGCATGGATTTGGACCATGGGTTTGCTTGGCATGGTGGTTTACCATTGCCCCCTGCAAGCTCTGACTGACCAGGAGACTCTCTCACTCTCATCACTTGCCATAGGCGTATTGGAAGGATTTGAGGGTTGATACTCAACCCGTTTGGCCACATTATGAGAACACCTTCCTTGGCCGTCAAGTCCTGGAGAGGGGTTTAAACCAAGAGCGTGTGGCTCAGAGACAGGGCCCTACCCAATGCATCACATCCCTATCATTACCGGGATAGGGACTATTAAAAGAATATAAATCTATTGTTCCTTGACGACATCCTTTCACCTGAGCACTTGTAAGAGCAGCAAATTATCCAAGCTCACTTTGATCTTCCAATTTTCAAATCTAAGCTCAGCCTCGTAATTATTAAAATGCTAAGTTTTAACCAGTACAACACTGTGATCAAAGCACAATAGGGACCGTGAGGAGGTAAAAAAGCATCTCCCATCCCTGCTACTAATTAAAACATGTAAATGAAATGTTCATGAATAAAACAAAATTAATATCTGTACCCCACATTGATTAAAACAAATCTAATTGAGGACACATCAAAATATTTGCAGGGCAATCTAGCAGCAAAAATTCATACCAATGGTTATGTTACGTTAGTGCTTTATATTTCTGACAGGGCTATTTAAGATGCATCATTTTAATTCTGTATTTTCGGTCTGAATTACACATCGAGATCAACTCAATAGGCTGCAAGGGACGATAAAATGAAATCAAGTTTTTCTCTTGAATTCATGTTAACATCTGATTGAGCTGAGCTCTGGTAACCTGAGGCTATGTAGGGATTTGACTGTCTCAACCAATTGTATGTTTGACATTGATGAGCTGGGTAATTCAAGATGCCACCCCGAGGTATGAAAGATAAGTGACACGCATCAATCTCCACAGTCACAAATTAAAACAACTACTTCTTAATTAGTGGTATGAAGGCTGTTGAAATTCATTCATTTTCTTCTAAAAGCAAAACAAAAAAATATCACAGTGCATCGATGCTTAGCACTTCGGCAATATTATGGGATTCTTTTAGTTGTGACTGAGGGGGGATTTTGAGAGGGTTAAGGCAGCAATGAACGTAAGAAATTATTACAAGTTCAAACCATTATCCCATTGGAATGGGACTCCAGTTAACTTCACTTTGGCAAAGTACCATTGACGATAACTGGCAACTATTCCATACTGCGTTTCAGTGGAATGTATAAAAAAACAAAATTGAAGTATTCAAACTAACTGAAGGGGAAAAAAATAATATGAATTCAGTCAGGCTCTCAATTTTTCATTCAAGACTGGATTTCACTTACAATCGCAAATCTATTTAGAACTACAACTATTGGCAGTTTGGTGGATAGATTTTCCTCTCTTGCTGTTTGAACATAAGAACACAAGAACTAGGAGCAGGAGTAGGCCATCTGGCCCCTCGAGCCTTCTCCGCCATTCAATGAGATCATGGCTGATCTTTTGTGGACTCAGCTCCATTTTCCAGCCCGAACACCATAACCCTTAATTCCTTTATTCTTCAAAAAACTATCTATCTTTATTTTTAAAACATTTAATGAAGGAGCCTCAACTGCTTCACTGGGCAAGGAATTCCATAGATTCACAACCCTTTGGGTGAAGAAGTTCCTCCTAAGTTCAGTCTTAAATCTACTTCCCATTATTTTGAGGCTATGCCCCCTAGTTCTGCTTTCACCCGCCAGTGGAAACAACCTGCCCGCATCTATCCTATCTATTCCCTTCATAATTGTATATGTTTCTATAAGATCCCCCCACATCCTTCTAAATTCCAACGAGTACAGTCCCAGTCTACTCAACCTCTCCTCGTAATCCAACCCTAGGTTCCCAACAGGTGCCGTTCACCCAAAGAGACATCCGATCCTGAGAGCTGTCCACATTTTCCCTCCTTGTGCCAACTTCGTGGTCTGGTTATTTTGAACGCTGTGTGATTTATTCTGTGGTCTCTCTAAGGTGAATTGGCCATCTTACTTCTGCACTACCTGTGTTTCTCAGCATTGTAAAGACCTCGATCATGTCTCTCTTCAGTGTCCATGTCCTTCCACTGTTAGCAAGTCCATCTTCATAACTTAAAACATCGAATGCCGTAGCCCCCTTTCTATTTCGCTCTTTGAATCCCATCCAGTGCGTTGGCGTCTTCTTAAAGACGGGGTGGCCAGAATTGCCCCCAAATATTCCCGCTACGACCTCACTAGGGATTTGCACATCTTGTTTAGAATTAGCCAAATATCCTTGAGATGTGGTCTGGTTCATGATTAACGTTGTTGAGACCAGTTTCACATTGACTGGAAGCTCACAGTGGATGATCAATAATCACACCCAGATCCTTTCCCGTCTCATCCCTTTAACAAGAATACACTCTTTCATCATGGACACATGTTTGCCGTTTCCTGTTCCAATATGTATTGTATTACATGTTCATCCAGACCACGCCATTCACAGATTTTAAACCAAAACACTATGCAGCAGTCTGGTGTTATCCAGAAGACATTTCGTCCTGAGTTTGCCAGCACCAGGAGGATAGACAGATGTTACCAAGATGCCACTTAATGAGCTTCTGTTGCCCACAATATTGAAGGTGCCACGAAATGCGTTGACTCGCCCATTATTTAATTAACTTTCACAGTTTCTAATTAGTGCACAATAATCAGAGTGTCTTCGTGCCCCGATTGGTTGCTCTTTGCCCTTATTTGGGGAAATGCCTAAAAAGTGTTCAATTTAAAGAAAGCTGCAACAAACGGTTACTTGTCTTAACCTGAGACTAAACGTCACTATTCTGGAGAAGTCGACCAGAACCCATGTGTGCAGGCCCAAGCTGAAAGCCAACAATTTGTGAAGGAAAGGGCGTGTAGGTGAGCTATTGGAGAGAAACAAGCCTGGCAATTCAAGTGAAAAATAATCGCAGCAACCAAGAACCATTTCATCGGAAACTTCTATTTTTGTCGCACTGTCTTCGATATTTGCCTGACAAGAAAGGTTGCAATAATAGAATGATTCATTGCAGCAATAAATCTCCGTTGCAGTTTTGAACAAAAAAGTGCTTCCTTTGTCAGAAGTATCTGTAAAGAGTTTTGTTTAAAGTTTTCGCCCTGAATGTTAAGATTAAAGTGACCGATGATATGGAATTGCATAAAATCATTGAAATGTTTATGTTTGCTTAAAACAATGGTCCTGTCCAAGAAGGGGTAAAGAAAGATGAATGTTTTTTTTAAATGACTAAACAGCGAGAAAAAGGCATCATTGTTCCTGCATTTTTTATCTTGACTCCTACAAGCCTGGAAGTCTTTTCTGTTCGAAGGTTAAACTTGTATTAAACTATAATTTGGCGATTGCAAAGTAAATTGCACAAGGTGATAAAACGAGTGTTAAAAAGTTTTAAACTACTGATAATTTGCACTATTACAAAGTAAATGACACAAGGTGAAAAAACGAGTGTTAAAAGTTTCAAACTAACTGATAATTTGAGCTATTGCGAAATAAATGGCACAACGTGAAAAAATGAGTGTTAAATGTTTTATACTAACTGATAATTTGAATTAAAAACAATCAGGTAAATCACTAAATGAACAAGAGAAACATAGTTCAAAATAAAGTTTGCTGAAAACCATCTAATTTTGTCTAGAGTCCTCGAAAATACATTTCATTTTGAAAATTGCAATTCCCCCAAATCAAAGCGTGCACAGGGAATGGAGCCAGAGAATGACACAATGCGGAAGGGAACACTTCGGCCCATTTTGTACCAGGAGGACAATGTGAGGTTGTACGTGAGGTGGGGGTCACAGGGATAGGGCAGGGGAGTGGGTCTAGGTGCAGGCACGATGGGCCGAATGGCCTCCTTGCTGCGTCGTAGAGATTCTATAACAAATACGCACGAGTGAGTTAAAGGTTCAGATTCTGTATTCACCATTTGCACTTTCCAAATGCTGTTAATCACTGTTTATTTTTTGTTGCAAGAATCTACTTTCTGCCTAACCCCTCCACTACAGCTTTTCATTTTTGTTTTGTCTCTGTGTAAATCTATGATTTGAGACCCTGGCCACAGAACACGAGACGAACGGCCCAACATGCGAACAGAGATGGCAGAACGGCGGCTCCGTGCAGTGTTATAGCAAATCGCACTCCAGATTCGGCAGAATTACATGGTAGGCTAAGAGGAATTGGACGCTGAGTCCATCGCAGACAACAGCGCTCAGACCAGAGCAAGGCGAAGGGTATTTGAATGAAAATGAAAAATGCAGGAAATATGCTACAGGTGGGCCAAAGTGTGGAAGAGACGGGCGGCTTAACCCTTCAAGCGAGCTGGCACATTTGGGTTGGAGAAGCTCCTTCGGGGGACTGACAGAAACAGATATCAAGATGCCGCAGGCTGAGAGATCGCTCATTGGTTTGATAGTTTGTAAATAGATCTTATAAATCCTGGTTAATTTGCTGAATAACCTACAGATATTTGTCACTGGAAACCCACACAAAGGCAGGACTGTGTCGGTATGACATAAATCTAGCGCCGGCAAACACAGGTTTAAGAATAATTTTTTGGCGTGTGTCCTCCACTAAGAGCCGAACATTTCGCCTTGGCCCCCATCCATCACAGGGACATTTTTTTTGTAAACATCTAAACTGACTATATGAACAATGTAGGAATACGGCGGAATTGGAATGACTACAAACAAACTACAAAGAGGAAAAATGTGGTTTCAAATTCTGGCCCTTTGATGATGTTTCTGGGCTCATATTCATAAATCCCCTGCTTCATTTAAGAAAATACATAAAATGATTACGAAACAGGGCTATTGCGTTCTCGCCAGAGTCCCTGGTTAATGTCATGTGGTCTTCGTTCCCCACCTTTTGATCCTGAAATGGGGATTTGAAAAGTGCCTGTTTGACTCACTTGTACATGCCTGAGCTTTTACAGGTACAGTTTCTTACCGAGCATATGATCGATTCTGAGTTTAAACAAATACAATTCATAATGCTCATAATAAACGTCTGTAATTAATCGTTCATACTTAATGATGCAGGGCTAAAAAAAATGTTTTCAAAAAATTCATTCAGGGGATGTGATTCAGGGGATTATTTATTGCCCATCCCTAATTGCCCTTGGACTGAATGGCTTGCTACACCATTTCAGGTGGCATTTGCACCTTCAGGTAAGAATGGCAGATTTTCTTCCCTAAAGGACATTAGTGAACCGGACGGGTTTTTATGACAATGGTTATCACTCAGTTTTTAATTCCATTAAAAAAAAAGAATTCAAATTTCACCATCTGCCATGGTGGGATTCTAACCTCGATCCCCACAGCATTACTCTGGGTCTCTGGATTTGTAATCTAGCAACAATGCCATTGGCCCATCTGGCCCATCAACTCCCGCTCCACCCCTCAATTTCTATCTGAGCTACTTCTCTGTGAATATATCCCTCTGAATTGCCCTGCTTGCTGCTTTGCAAAGTTCAATTGGGATGACTTGGAGCAGCCTCTTTGCAGAGCTTCGGAGTCTCAATGGCAATGGCCCAACAGACAACTGCCTGATATCTTATTAGACAGGGCACTGTCTACTGCTGCAGCTCTTTTCAGCTCAGCCAGAAGTACTTCTCACGGAGCGTCATTGTCGTTGCCCCTGGAGCAAGCCGGAAGCACTGACTGTGGCAGGCAGCAGTACAAACCCGGAGCAAAAGAAGTTTAAGGCTGCCTCAGCCTTCTCAATCCGAGTCTGCAGCCTCAATTACAAGGATTTATTCTGGCTTGATAGCCAGATGGAATACATTGTCTGAAACTATGAGCTCTAAAATTAAATGAGCATTATCCACTTTACATTCTACAGGAGCATCTGTATTAAATATATCCCAGCAACAGGACATTGAATCAATAACAGCAAATGTGAATTAACATGAACACACCTGTGCTGGTAACTATGCAATTATGTTTTTGATGCTGTCACAATTTCAGCCTGAAATAGTAATGTGTCATATTAGCAAATAACATGTTATCCCACTCATATAGAATCCCAATGCCAGCTATTGTAATAAAGGAGTTCATAGAATCCCTACAGTGTAGAAAGAGGCCATTCAGCCCATTGTGTCTGCACCGACCCTCCAAAAGAGCACCTCCCTAGGTCCACTCCCCTGCCCTATCCCTGTAACTCCACCTAACCTTTAGACACCAAGGGACAATTTAGCATGGCCAAACCACCAAACCTGCACAGCTTTGGAGTTAACTCATTCATTTTAAATGAGTTAATTTTTCGACCAAAGTGGCAAAGAAAGACATTTCAGCTTAATGTATGACATGCTTGCAAAATTGCTGGTCTGTTTTTTATGACGTTGCTAACCTCCCTCTCAATAAAGTACCATCGTCAAAGAATAGCTTAAATAAATCTGGTGTAGGGTGACCAAATTCTTCAAGGAGGCAAATTTTAATTTGCATTCATGAGGTTGAACATAATTCACTGGTGATGCATATTGTCGTTCTGTTCATTGAAATACAAATGACCTCCTCCGGCCAGACCTCCAAGAAAGATCCCCCTGTTTATTGTTCATTTTCAAGTGTGAGGGCCCCTTAGTTCGATAAATCATTAAATGTGTTCTCACACACAAATTATTGGGTGATATTAGAAATTGAATGAATTCTATATTCTCATATATTTATTCTATATTTTCAGTTACATTCTTTATTCTCTTTCATATATCTTATATTCTCATTCATGTATTCTATATTCTCCTACCAATATATATTCCACAATATGCATTAACAATGTAAAGAAGGAACTGAGGGCATTGTTGCTAAGTTTGCAGATGATACAAAGCTATGTAGAGGGACAGGTAGTATTGAGGAAGCAGGGGAGCTGCAGAAGGACTTGGACAGGCTAGGAGAGTGTGCAAAGAAGTGGCAGATGGAATACAATGTGGGAAAGTGTGAGGTTATGCACTTAGTTTGGAAGAATGGAGGCACAGACTATTTTCTAAATGGGAAAAGGCTTATGAAATCAGAAGCACAAAGGGATTTCGGAGCACTAGTTCAAGATTCTCTTAAGATTAATGTTCAGGTTCAGTTGGCAGTTCGGAAGGCAAATGCAATGTTAGCATTCATGTTGAGAGGGCTAGATTACAAGAGCAAGGATGTATTTCTGAGACTGTATAAGTCAGACCCCATTTAGAGTATTGTGAGCAGTTTTGGGCCCCGTATCTAAGGAAGGATGTTTCTTGGAAAGGGTCCAGAGGAGGTTCTCAAGAATGATCCCTGGAATGAAGAGCTTGTGATATGAGGAACAGTTGAGGACTCTGGATCTGTACTTGTTGGCGTTTAGAAGGATGAGGGGAGATCTTATTGAAATGTACCGGATACTGAGAGGCCTAGCTAGAGTGGATATGGAAAGGATGTTTCCACTAATAGGAAAAACTAGAACCCGAGGCTACAGCCGCAGACTGAAGGGGCAATCCTTTAAAACTGAGATGAGGAGAAATTTCTTCAGCCAGAGGACGGCGAAACTTTGCAACTCTTTGCCGCAGAAGGCTGTGGAGGCCAAATCACTGAGTGTCTTTAAGACAGACATAGATAGGTTCTTGATTAATAAAGGGATCAGGGGTTATGGGGAGAAGGCAGGAGATCCTTTACATCTTTGGACTGTGGGAGGAAACCAGAGCACCTGGAGGAAATCCACCCAGACAAAAGGAGAACAAGCAAAGTCCACGTAAACATTCTCACAAGGCTGGAATGCTACCCAGGTCCCTGGCACTGTGGGTCAGCAGTGTTAACCACTGGGCCACCTGTGATTGATGGCAGGGACTGCGATTTGAGCCCTGCTGGGGCTGTGGCAATTGAGGCGGGTGGATACCAAACATAGTGGCACCTACCTGCACATTGGTTCCCTGGATTCATCCTGCTGCCGGGCTATTTCCCAAAGGCAGGATTGGAGGTGGGGGGGGGGGGGGGGTAGAGGTGGCGGCAGCAGGGGACCACAGGCATGCAACCATTAGCCGATTGAACAAATTGAAGGAGGTTGACTGGGATTTTCCACTCAGTCTCCAGGTTCCTGGCGGTGGAATCTTTGTGGCAGACAGGGCTGGAAGGTAATCAGGGCAGTGCTTTAGGCAGATTAAGAGGACTTCCCTGCCTGGTTGCAGCAGCAGCAGATCAGACAGAAAAGGGATTCCCCTCCCCCACAGTGGCGGCCAAGATACAACGGCCATTTTGTAAGTGGTATTTTGAAAATTGAATGTCCATTTTGAAGCAGCCTCTCCTTACCTTACCTTCCAATGCAGTCTGTTGCTGCTTTCAAGCTGCATAGCCTCTGATTGACCCGTTAGTTAGAGGACCCTGCCCACTGGCCTTCAGTGGACAGCGTGCCTGTCCTATGGCTACTAATTGATTGCTCTGGTGAAAATCACAATTAGTGACTGTTTCCCACACAGTACGGGCATCTGACCCCCAGTATTTGGGCTTGACAATTCAGAATCACTTGGGGAAAATCCAGCCCCAAGTATCAAAATCATCTTTTACAAAGAATTACAGACAGCAATTTTAATGATTGCATTGCCACAGGATTTGAAACTCCTAATTAGGACATGGAGAGATGGGCAGATTTAATCTCAAACGACTGTCAGTACATTTTAATTCACAAGACACTTGGGCAGGAATTTTCCATCCTCCTTGTGGAGGATGCATACCACTGATGTGAAAATTGGTGCGGATGGTGTTGGAAACCCCACCCTTGATTTTAAAGAATTAAACATCTCTGTGACATAAGAACATGAGAAATGGGAGCAGGCATGGGGAATTTGGCCCAACGAGCTTGCTCTGCCAATCAATAAGCTCATGGTCCTAACCAGATGGCACCGTGGCACAGTGGTTAGCACTGCTGCCTCACAGCGCCAGGGACCGAGATTCAATTCTGGACTTGTGCCACTGTCTGTGTGGAGTTTGCACGTTCTTTCGTGTCTGCGTGGGTTTCCTCCGGATGTTCCGGTGTCCTCGCACAGTCTAAAGATGTGCTGGTTAGGTAGATTGGCTATGATAAATTTCCCTTAGCGTCCAAAAGGTTAGGTGGTGTTACTGGGTTACGGGGCTGGGGCATGGGCCTAGGTAGGGTGGTATTTCAGATGTGGGGTGGGAAGTTCAGACTCTATGGGCTGAATGGCCTCCTTCTGCACTATAATGATTCCAACTCCAATTTCCTGCCTGCCCCCATAATCCTTGTCGATCAAAAATCTATCTCAGCCTGGAGTACATTAAGTGGCCGAGCCTCTACTGCTCTCTGTGATAGATCATTCCAATGTTTAATAACCCATAGAGAAGAAATTCCTCTTCATCTCCATGCTAAATGGAAGACCCTTAGTTCTCGAGCCCCCCAACGAGGGGAAACACCCTCTCAGCGTCACGTCCTGCAATGATTCATACCACAGCGAATGGCAAGGTATTTATCACTCGGAGGGTGTCTAGACTCGGATGGAGGTTTGATAACGATTTGATTCGAATCAAATGTACATGGGCTGTCCCTGTGATTTTTAAATGATTGAAAGAAGAGAAACCCAAATAATTGCACAAGTAACTTGCGTTGGGGGAGCTGCCTATCCTCTACAGAAAGCCTTGAGGGGAGTTGTTGGAATGGAGATGTGCGTGCGTTGTGACAGGATGTTGGACTTGTTGCTTGCTGCCACTTCAGGTCTCATTTCTTCCACTCCATCATGGGGCTGGCAGCTGCAAGACCAGCCGGCCGCAGCTAGCCGATTAGGATCAGCTGCAAGAGAGAGAGAGAAAAAAACAATTGCAAAACATGACAGTTCGTACTTCTACAAAGGTGTTTGCGTAAAGAAACCATGTTGAGTCACTGACAGATGTTCGCGCATTGAAACAGAATCATGAAATCTTTTTCACGCAGTAGCCGCCCATTAACAATCACTGTACAATGTACAGATTCCATTTCAAGTGAAGCATAAAGCCAACACACATGACTCTGTTTGCTTAAGCTGGATATAAGTGGGTGCACAGCTGCCAGTCAAACAAAAACCTGGTGAGTTTTGTTTTAAATGTTTCTGCACCCTCCGAGAGCTAAGAGGCAGCTCACTGGCTGCCGCCTCTGCTTAAATTGTTGGCACCGCACCTTTTAAATGTGCCTCTGGCAAGAGGACTGCCTGATCCCAATTCACCTACTCCTTTACTCGGATTACTGTGAGCATGAAGGGTTTCAATATTATTAAAGTTGATCAAAATTACCACTCCATTTTGCTTAGGAGGTCTCCCCACTGGCCAAATTGGTTATCAAATTTCAAAAACACTGAAAATCCCAATTCGGTAATCTCATATTCCCATTTTTAGGAAATTGCAAATATTCGCTCAAGGGAATCAAACCCAGGGTCCGCCGGGTCTATTGTTTTTATTGTAATGGCTGGGTTTAATAAGGATTCTGATGGTGAACTTTCATTTTCTAAATGGAACATTTATCATGGTCAGATTTCTTGGGAGGTCCCCTCTGGAGAGGAAAGGCAGGGCGCTCAGTTTCACGTGGAGTATCTGTGACTCAGGGAGGGGGAAAAGGACACGCTTATTGGTCCAGTCTATCACTGATCATTTCATTCACTCACATCTTTCCAATGTTATTTCCCCCCCCCCCCCCCCCAAAAGGTGCCTCAGCAGAACAGTTGGGAGGAAATGTTGGAATCAGAGCCTCCGAGCAGAACCAGGTTTCCCCTGACTTGAGGCTTCTGATGCTATGGTGCAAAACTTGCCTCCTCCCACAGTTAAGGCTTTAAAAAAAAAACTGCAGGTTAAATATAGAAAATCTCACTGACACACCTCTGTAGTAACTCCATAAGCTGCTTCTCGACATTTGAGTAAGTAATAATGCTGCAGAAAGTGACTATTGATGCACATGTTTTGTGTCACCTTGTGTAAGGTCAGATCCAATTTATTCACATTTGGGGGAAAAGATTTTCACCAGCTCAGATACCAAATGCAAAAAGGCTGACCCTGCCTGATGGAGACCAGATAAACACTTCGCTAAAGGGGGTAGTATCCTTTTTGTCGGCGGAAAATGCTGACAGTGGGGCAAAGGTTCAATTATATTTGCGAACTCCACCCTGCCACATTGCCTTTCAGAAAGAAATAAACGAAATAATTCCATATTGTGATATCATCAACACTCACTCCTGAAATAAAACTGATTCAAAATCTTCAAGGGAAAGACGGCGATTGACAAGAAGTAAAATACAACCATGTTCCTTTAAAAAGTGATCTAACTTTTAAAAGTTCTGATGAAATCTGCCAGTGATCTTTTTGTGTGTTTCTGATTTAAAAATTGTTGGAGCTTTTATTCCCCCCTTCTTTATTTCACGTATAGAATAGCTTTAATGACGGACAATGAGTAACGAATGGTATATCCAATGCACTCTCTCTCAATTACTAACAGAAAGGTTGTAGAATAAATAAATTATTCAACAGGTACTGCCATTCCTCATGAAAAGCTAACCTCATATCCACCACGCTGTCTATACTGCATGTTAGCTCTCGGTCATGTGGCGGTAAAGAATATCAGGGCTGCTATTAAATAACCTGTAATTATAGGGGGGACCTTTTATATGTAAATGACTGGAAGCTGAAAAATGCACGCATGGGCAAAGTAAATGAAACAATATGACACCATTCAGAGGGTGCCACCAGAAAACATATCCCTTCTGTAGATCTGAAAATTATTTCAGATTCTTTTTAATTTTTATATATTTTATATCTGTGGCACCGAGTGCAAATAGCTGTTGTTATATTCCAAGCAAGACTTCGGACCTCATTTTTAAGATCTTGGACGATTTGACCTGTATGTAAATAGACATCAAGAGTGGCTCCTTGTGATCATTTTTAATTAAATATATAATTATATCTGAAAGGATTTATGTTAAGGGAAAATTGTTTATCATGGTAGCTGGAAAACTAACAGAGTTATGATCATTCCACGATGCGATCAAACCTTTTTTGGAGCATAATGTTTTTAATTTTGTCATTGTAACATTAACATGAACGTTATAATTAGAACATAAACATTATACACACTTAATGTAAAGGGGATCAAAGGATATGAGGGAAAGGGGGACTAGGCTACTGAGTTGGATGACTGGCTGTGATCATAATGAATGGCAGAGCAGGCTCGAAGGGCCGAATGGCCTCCTCCTGCTCCTATTTTCTATGCATGTTAAAAAAATTGTTAAGACTTGTGCTTCAGCTGTGATCAACACTTGTTTTTGGCACAATCAGTAGCCAAAACATGTAGAGGATGATTAACTTCAAATATATACCATGGCAGTGAGTGATCAGCATATATAGTGAACAGTGACTACAATATATTGTGGCCAGTGATGTAGCCACCTGGGTTGGCCACTTCCCGACTTAAAATGGAGATCCGCAAAGACTACAGGGAAATTCAGCCAAGTCAGGAAAAACTAGCAAGTGCAAAAATCCTGTGTATGAGAACTTGCAAAAGCCCAGACAGCACTGAAACTCACAGCCATCTGCATAATGAGCGATCCCCGGGAACAATTGAAACATGTAAGGTGAATAAGGCCAAGCCAGACTCCTCGGTGCCAGCAGGAGCCAAGACAAAGGAAGGCCAACGGACACTCAGGGACCGCCCAGCGATCAGGGAATGGCTTCAGTATTGGAGAAATCGATCCAAGTGATCAGAACGTAGTCCAATCACTTGGAACCAGATACGGGGTCCGCCCCGAACAGCGCGAAGCCCCTGGGGACTATAAAGTAGAGCCCCCAAGTTCAAATCGGTCTTCTTGGCAGGGTCACTCAGCAGCGCGAAACAACGCTTGACAGTGAACTGCCTAGCTGCCGCAACAACCAAGTAAGTCTCCAGTCAACGCACGCTACGAGACAGGCGCTCCTAGCTACCAGTCCATACCAGCTTTTGGATCCTGCAGACTCAGAATCGAACAAAAGGTCATTTGTTCCCCTGACCTGGTGGGCCAGTGCCAAGTAGTAAGTAGAGTTTTATGCATGAGTAGTGATTGACTGTGTATAATAAATGTGTTTTGATTTGAACCTAACTAATTGGTGTGTCGAGTTATTGATCAGTACTTGAACTTGAACCTCGTGGCGGTATCATAAAGATACCTGGCGACTCTAGAGCAAAGGTTATAGAAACAGAGCAAATTCAGTAAAGACCCAACAGGCAACGAATTAAGAGCCAACCAAAGTTAGCAACATTTTACTGGCGACATCCTGACGGGACCCGACTTAGAAATGGCCGAACCACTCCGGGAGAACCCAAAATTTGAATTGAGAATCCAATTGGGCACAGAAAAACCACACGTGTTCAAGCAGTTCTGATCAATCCTCATAATTCGGAAGAGTGTTAATGCATGCATAATTAACAGGGCTATAAGGTAAAACTGATAGATTTTGTTGCGAAAAACTGTCGGGAGTTTGTATTCCGGAAAATAGCAAACGCCATACCCGTGATTACAGCACCGCCTTAGTACCCCTCGTTCCAAATTTTAAAAGAGCATTCAGAGAGGAAAAATGGCAATGAAGGCAATGGAACGCCTTTTGAACCCCCAGGAATTCGAGGTCGCAGCGACCAGCAGCAGAGTAGGTCAGTGTCCCGTTTGGGAAGAAGAGATCAGAAAATATCTCAAAGGGAAAGGATGGCCCCTTTGGAGTGAATTCTGTGACAATGATGAAACAGGACCCGGGAGTATAGGACATACTTGGTGGGAGAACCTGTCAGAGATCCATAAGAAAAGCTTAGGGAAAGCTCGTAAGCCGATGGCAATCGTGTCCTGTCTGGCACAATTGCGAGTCACAGAGGAGGTTGTTCGGACGCTCCGCAAAGAGATAGAAGAGAGACATCGAATGAGCAAGGTCGATGTTAGTGAGATCGAGAGAGAGAATATAGAATTAAGAAGGAAGTTTGCAGCAAAGGACGGAGAGGTGGATGGTGCCAAGTGGGCACACCAGTCTTGTCTAGTGCATCTGAGCAGCTATCAAACCCAGTACGATAAGGCCTATCAGGACAAGCAATGTGCAGTCCTGGTAAGAGAGGAAGACGGTCCTGTTTGGCAAGAATTAAATGAAACCACGCATAGGTATGTTCAGGGAACATGAGCGCAAGGAAAGCCCCAAAAGAGAAAAGCACCCCAACCCCCCACAGAGCAGATAGGTCAGGCACCCATGAATCCAGTCACTACCCACCGCACAGTCACATCGGAAGGAGACGCAGAATTCCTTTACACCACCCCCTTAACCGTGACCCAATTACGGGACCCGTGCGAAAAGATCACACAGTTCCTCCCCACCTCAGACCCCCACCACGTCTTTGCTAGAGTAAAGCAGCAGGCGACCATGTACGGCCTGGACGAGGGTGAGCAAGTGAAGCTCACAGTTTTGACTTTAGACCCTTCGGCTGTAGCAGCCCTTCGCGACCCACAGAATGTAGGAGGAGGCACCCTTGCAGAGATGCACACAGCGATCCTAGATGCGATCGGCTACAACAGAGGTGACCCAGTAGAAGCCTGAATAAGTGCAGGCAGAAAAAGAAAGAACACCCCACAGCATTTGCTGGACGCCTATGGATCCATTTTACAGCTTCCCAAGAGGCAGAGGGAGAAATCTCAAAGGTTATTGACAGCTTATTGGAACAAGGTGTACTTAGATCGGTAGCGTCTACTAATAATGCCCCAATTTGGCCAGTGAGAAAGCCCGATGGATCATGGCGACTGACCATCGATTACAGGGAACTCAACAAAGTCACCCCCGCAGCAGCACCCACGGTAGCCACAAGTCCCGAGACCATGCTCAAACAGGGACTCAACTCACGATATTTTACGGTTATGGACGTCAGTAACGGATTCTGGTCCATTCCATTGGCAAAGGCGTGCCAGTATAAATTTGCCTTCACTTTTAAAGGTCAGCAGTACACGTGGACATGCCTTCCACAAGGATTCCACAACTCCCCCTCCATTTTCCACCGACAGCTGGCAAATGGTTTATCAAAATGTTCTCGCCCCGAATGTCTGGTCCAGTATGTGGATGACCTATTGCTGCAGACAGACACCAAGGCAGAGCACATCGAGCTTCTGGCCGAACTCCTGGAACTCCGACAGCAAATTGGATGCAAAGTAAACTCCAAGAAAGCCCAAATTTTGGAAGACAAAGTGATATATTTGGGAACGATTATCACGCGTGGTAAACGCGAGGTCGAGCATAAAAGAATTGACTCAATTGTCAAATTGCCCCTTCCCCAGAATGTTTCCGCCCTCCGGTCGTTTTTAGGACTGGTTGGCTACTGCCGAAACCACATTGACGGTTTCGCCACCAAGGCAGCACCCCTCTCGGAACTCCTAATGAAAGGAGCCCCTTGGGAATGGCTTCCGCAGCACACGGATGCCATAGATGCCTTAAAGCGTGCACTCATTGCAGCCCTCGCACTACAGGTTCCAGACCCGCTTTCCCCCTACGCTATAGAGATAGCTAGCACAAACCGCATCCTTTCGGCCGTGCTCCTCCAGGAATGGCACGAACAGTTAAGACCCACGGCTTACGCCTCCAGAGTTTTAGATCCTCTGGAGCAGGGATTTTCGGCCTGTGAAAGGCATCTGCTCGCAGTTTTCTGGGCAGTCCAATCTTTTTCATACATCACCGGACTAAACCCTATCACAATCCTCACGGAACACACCCCCACCCAACTTTTACTAGACGGACGACTTAAGGAGGGTACAGTAAGCCAGATTAGAGCAGCCAGATGGATCCTTTTGCAGGGACGGGACATCACTGTTAAAAGGACCAAGACCCACACTTTTCTAGCCGACAACCTTCAGTACCCAGGCACCCCCCACGAATGTGAAATCATCTCACCGCACCACAACACAGGCCCCTTTATCGCAACCCCCTCCCCCCAGAAAGATAGGTAGTTCACCCCAGAGCCCCCAGCCCATAGACACGTGCGCACCTTTGAGGATATATGTGGATGGTTCTTCCACTGTATTAAACGGGAAGCGCATTACAGGATGCGGCATTTATGTCGAGGACGCGCAGTGACGCGCCCTAGAAGAAATCTTCTTAAAATTACCAGGACACTTAGGCGCGCAGGCGGCAGAACTAGCAGCCATTGCGTACATTGTTGATCACCCAGATTCCTTCCCCAGCCCAGCAGAAAATACTCGGACAGCCTCTATGTCTGTAACAGTCTCACAGAATTCCTACCCCTGTGGAAAGCAAGAGAATTTGTTTCCGCGGACGGAATACCCCTCCATTCAGCCCCATTGCTCCGGCACATTTTAGACAAAGCACAGGACAGGATATTTGTCATCGTTAAAGTCCGAAGTCACCACCATTCCTCCCCACCTGGAAATGTAAAAGCCGACGCACTGGCTAAAGCAGGTTCCAGACATGGACATTTTTGGAACCCCCCCGAAAGCGCCCCAGTGAATGCAGTTCAGGTCTCACAGACTAATATCGAGGATTTAGTGCAGGCCCAGAAGCAAGGCAGTAATCTCAGGGAGATTTTAAAAGGAAACTTTCCAGCCCCATAACAATAGGTTTAAAAATGCTCTGTCCACACATGACGGTGCGGTCCTAAAACACACTCGTTATGTGGTTCCTGAACAGGACAGGAATCAGCTCATTTGTTTGTTCCATGATAGTCATGGGCATCAGGGAATTGACCCCACTACAGCCCACCTCAGGCAGCTCTGTTGGTGGCCGAATTTAAAGGACGATGTCACGCACTACGTTGAAAATTGCCTTATCTGTGCCCAAAACAATCCGGACAGATATGCAAAGAAAGCTCAGCTTAGCCACACCTGCCCCGTTAATGGCCCCTGGACTAACCTCTAGATTGATTTTATAGGACCATTGCCCCCTAGCAGGAATGGTCACAAGTATGTCTTAGTTGTGATAGACACGTTTACGAAATAGGTAGAAGCATTCCCATCTAGGACAAATGCGGCAAAGACTACAGCTAAGATTTTAACTCACCACATCTTTACGAGATGGGGACTCCCCCGCAGCATTGAATCCGACCAAGGTTCCCATTTTATGGGACGTGTCATGAAGAACGTCCTCACGATATTTAGCATTACCCAAAACTTCCACATCGCATACCACCCCCAGTCACGTGGTATCATGGAGCGAATGAATTGGACCCTAAAAGCAACCCTCAGAAAAATGGTCCAACAAAACAGCACCACTTGGGATTCAGTCCTCCCATTTGCATTAATGTTTTTACGTAACTCCGTTTCAACATCCACAGGACACACCCCACACACTCTCATGACCGGACGCCCCATGAAAGGCACAGAATTTTTATTAGGACTTGACTTGACCAGCCCCGAAGTGATGGCCCTCACACACGAGAACGCAGTCAAACAATTGCTTGAAAATGTAAAAACGGCTCAGCTAGCAGCCGCAGTAAGATTAGGCACTAGGAAGAAACAGAGCAAGGCCTGTTTCGACAAGACAGTGCATGCGACTGCGTTTGAAGTAGGACAGCAGGTCATGCTCTCCATTTACAACCCCAGCACATTCCTGTCACCGAAGTATTCGGGTCCGTACTCCATTGCGGACAAAGTAAGCCCCTCCTTGCATAAAATTAAGTACCCCAACGGGAAGACTGCGTGGTTCCATATTAACCAGCTCAAGGCATATGGCTCGTAGTCTAACCACGCACACCACGTCATGCTCGACGCAGCAGACCACACCCCGCCCACAGCCAATGTATCCCTACCCTCCCCCAACACGTCCACCCCATCCACGGACCTGGTGGGCCAGTTCCAAGCTATGTATAGGCCTTTTAGTGATAGAGATAGCCTAGTAAGTAGAGTTTTATGCGTGAGTAGTGATTGACTGTGTATAATAAATGTGTTTTGATTTGAATCTTACTAATTGGTGTGTCGAGTTATTGATCAGTACTTGAACTTGAACCTCGTGGCGGTATCATAAAGATACCTGGCGACTCTAGAGCAAAGGTTATAGAAACAGAGCAAATTCAGTAAAGACCCAACGGGCAACGAATTAAGAGCCAACCAAAGTTAGCAACAGTGATCAGTGGCCAACAAGTAGACAATATAGCAGGCACACACAGAAATCTCTAACTGTTTTAGGATCTTTGCCCCCCAAAACTTGCTCAGTGAAGTAAAATCTCTTTCAAAATAAAATGAGTGAAAAATATGTGTTTTTGTTAGATGTTATGTTCAATAGCTTTTTGTTGGATACAACTTTCATATGGATAAATATAATTAATTTATTTAAAAAACTGGACCTTTAGCAGTAATTAAGATGACCAACGTCCAGGGGTTACTTTCAAAGAATGACAACATTGAATGTTTGACTATCTGGATTGTAGCACATAACAATTCATCAGCATAGAGAGCAGAGATCCTGAGGTAGAACTTTAACCTTTAAAATGGATTGGTTTGCACTGGGTAGGACGCAAAAAGACTCAACCTCAACTTGTTCCGACCCCAAACACCCATTTCCTTTGCATGGGATCTGGTGGGGGAGATGCAGATGACCAATTCTCTTCCAGAAGGAGGGCTGGCCATTTAAATATTTTAATGAAGCTGAGTGCCTCCAGGCTTACCTCCATCTTAAATGTAACCGTGGCCCGCCAGGTATGCCAGTTCTCCAGGAACCCAGCAGCTTTAAGGAAATGGGGACTGCTGTGTGAACGAGGCAAGTGAACGAGGCAAGTGGCTTTCTAGCTCTGTCTGTGGGTCAGGATGAGCAGACATGCTTCTCCAGTCACTCAAGCAAACCTGTTTTCTATTGTACATGGCAGTGGCCTGCTGACAAAGGCCTACCGACCCGCCATCCAGTCAGCCTTTTAATCTGGCTAGCTGGAAAATAGAGACAAAAAATGGTTAACCGAGTTCAGAGTCTTGTACTCAACCTTAATCCTCAATGAAAATCTTTTAAAATTTGTACTTCAAGAAGTGTGAAATTAGCAAACGTTATTCAGTCTGAAAAATAAATACCAATCAATCCAATAAGCATGGAGAGGTTATTGCTATTAATGGTCTATACATTCTGACCCATGGAGGGCATGTGATCATAATCATAATGTCATCCATTCTAATCCTTTAATCATGTTAATTTAGCAGGACTGAAGAGATATCTTCTCCTCTAGGTTACCTGAGTGCCACAAGAAATATGGAGTTCAGTTTCAACCAGTGCACTTTAGGATGGCACAGTGGCACAGTGGTTAGCACTGCTGCCTGCAGTGCTGAGGACCCAGGTTCGATCCCGGACCCGGGTCACTTTGTGTGTGGAGTTTGCACATTCTCCCCGTGGGTCTCACCCCCACAACCCAAAGATGTCGACTAGGGGCTTTTCCCAGTAACTTCAGTGCAGTGTTAATGTAAGCCTACTTGTGGCAATAAAGATTATAAAAAAAAGATGTGCAGGGTAGGTGGAATGGCCACACTAAATTGCCCCTTAATTGGAAAGAAATAATTGGGTACTCTAAATTTATTTTTATAAAAGGAATGATGTCAATCAACGCTTTGGAAATGTGCAGAAGAGATTTGTAAGATTGACACCAGTTATATATGGAGCAATAGGAGAACCTCAGCGTTTTCTCCTTGGAGCCGAGGAGGCTAAAAGGTGAGTTGCTGAGAGTGTTCAAAATCATGAATAATTTTGATAGAGTAAAAAGTAGAAAACGAGGCTTTAGAGAGGGTGCAGAAGAGATTAACCAGGATGTTGCCTGGTTTGGAGGGCATTAGCTATGAGGAGAGGTTGAATAAACTCGGTTTGTTCTCACTGGAACGACGGAGGTTGAGGGGCGATCTGATAGAGGTCTACAAAATTACGAGGGGCGTAGACAGAGTGGACAGTCAGAGACCTTTTCCCAGGGTAGAGGGGTCAATTACTGGGGGGCATAGGTTTAAGGTGCGAGGGGCAATGTTTAGAGGAGATGTACGAGACAAGTTTTTTACACAGAGGGTAGTGGGTGCCTGGAACTCGCTACCGGAGGAGGTGGTGGAAGCAGGGACGATAGTGACATTTAAGGGGCATCTTGACAAATACATGAATAGGATGGGAATAGAGGGATACGGACCCAGGAAGTGTAGAAGATTGTAGTTTCGTCGGGCAGCATGGTCGGCACGGGCTTGGAGGGCCGAAGGGCCTGTTCCTGTGTTGTACTTTTCTTTGTTCTTTTTTGTTCTTTGTTTCCAGTGGCAGAAGGGTCAGTCACAAATTTAACATAATTGGCAACAGAACTGAAGGCATTATAGGGAAATATATTTTACAGAGTGAGTTGTTATGCTCTGAAATACAGTGCCTGAAAGAGTGGTGGAAACAGATTCAACAGAAATTTTCAAAAGAGAATTGGATAAATACTTAAGGATATTTACAGTACTTGGGGAGAGAAAGCAGGGAGTAATTATCCAGCTGTACCACAGAGCTGGCAGTGACACAATAGGTTGAATGGCCGTCTTCTGTGCTATAGCATTCTAAGATCCTATCAATTCCTCACATGTAATGCCGAGATCAGCAAGTTCCTCATAGGGGTAGCTCTTTCTGGGTCTCAATTGGTTCCACATGCCATCAGTGGAGGTAAGGCAGCCTGATTTATATACTTGCCTACTTTCAGCACTTTTATGGGCCATTCAAACCTATCGCACAGAACATGATTTTACAGTACAATAATGTCGTAAAGAAAATGAACCACTTTTGAGATCTAAAAAGCAAGATATTGCCAGAGGGCTTTGTACATAACTGAAGTTATATTCCTATGCCAGAATCTGCAGTTCAGTATTTCAGTGCTTATATAAGCAGAACATTGCTGGCTGTATTTGTTTAATTACTTTGGCTACAACACCCAAATTACATGCCTCTAATAAATGTCTCAGCAGGCAATGGTTCTCAAGCAGGCCATTTACAGGAGATTGCCAAACATTAACATATAGGACTTTCACGATGAAGCATCCTCTCTCTGCCATTTATATATGTTAAAGTAGTGCCAGAAGTTGCTATATTTAAAAATAAACCTCCGCTCATTTTTCTACAGAGGATATTTACATTAAAATGTGGTAATAATTGATCTTACAAATTTAGTTCTAAGAAGCCAATACTGTGTGACATTGTTGTAAGATATATTCTCTACTTGTCATCATTTAGATGGACAACAGCACCCTCAGCAGGACAGTCCAATAGATAGTGATATCATGTCTGATAGATATTGATACCATTTCCAATAGATAGTGATATCATGTCTGATAGATATTGATACCATTTCCAATAGATAGTGTTATCCTGTCTGAGATAGTGGTATCATCTCCAATAGATAGTGATATCATGCCCAATTGATAGTGATTTCATGTCCAATAGATAGTGATATCATGTCTGATAGGTACTGATATCATGTCTAATAGATAGTGATATCATGTCCAATAGATAGTGATTTCATGTCCGATAGATAGTGATATCATGTCCAATAGATAGTGATATCATGTCCAATAGATAGTGATTTCATATCCAATAGATAGTGATATCATGTCCAATAGATAGTGATTTCATATCCAATAGATAGTGATATCATGTCCAATAGATAGTGATTTCATGTCCGATAGATAGTGATATCACGCCCGATAGACAGTGATATCATGTCCAATAGATAGTGATTTCATGTCCAATAGATAGTGATTTCATGTCCAATAGATAATTTTTTTTTTAGAAATTATTTTATTAAGGCATTTATAATTTTAACACTTTTAAACAGAAAAATCCAACAAAGACAAAAAACCCACAATAACATAGCCATCCCCCCAAACACAGACCCCAACCAACATGGTCCATACAAACACTCCGCCACACGGCCCGCCCTCAATTGGTTTTCTTACCCTTGTTCGTCACTTCCATGCCTCTCCCTTTCCCACCCCCCCCCGCCCCCATTCCCCCCCTTGCTGACAGATTAATTTTCCTTAAAGAAGTCAATGAATGGCTGCCACCTCCGAGCGAACCCCTGTAACGAACCCCTTAAAGCAAATTTGATTTTCTCCAACCTGAGAAACACCGCCATGTTGCTTACCCATACCCCCCGACTTCGGGGGCTCCGAGTCCCTCCATCCCAGCAGAATCCATATCCAGGCCACCAGGAAAGCAAAGGCCAAAACATCGGCCTCTTTCCTCCCCCGCTGGGCTGATAGATAGTGCTATAATGTCCAATAGAAAGTGATATCATGTCTGATAGACAGTGATATCATGTCTGATGGACAGTGATATCATGTCTGATAGATAATGTCATTACATAGATACATAGAAGATAGGAGCAGTAGGAGGCCTTTTGGCCCTTTGAGCCTGCTCCGCCATTCATCACGATCATGGCTGACCATCCAACTCAATAGCCTAATCCTGCTTTCTCCCCATAGCCTTTGATCCCATTCTCCCCAAGTACTATATCCAGCTGCCTCTTGAATATATTCAAAATTCTGATAGATTGTGATGTCATGTCTGATAGATAATGTCATGTCTAATAGATAGTGATATCATGTCTGATCGATAGTGATAGCATGTCTGATAGATAGTGAAAGCATGTCTGATAGATTGTGACATCGTGTCTGATAAATAATGTCATGTCTAATAGATAGTGATATAATGTATGATAGATAGTGATAGCATGTCTGATAGATTGTGACATCATGTCTGATAGATAATGTCATGTCTGATAGATAGTGATAGCATGTCTGATAGATAGTGATAGCATATCGGATAGATAGTGATAGCATGTCTGATAGATTGTGATATCATGTCTGATAGATAAGGTCATGTCTAATAGATAGTGATATAATGTATGATAGATAGTGATAGCATGTCTGATAGATAATGTCATGTCTGATAGATAGTGATGTCATGTCTGATAGATAGTGATAGCATATCTGATAGATAGTGATAGCATATCGGATAGATAGTGATAGCATGTCTGATAGATAGTGATGTCATGTCTAATAGATAGTGATAGCATGTCTGATAGATAGTGATAGCATGTCTGATAGATAGTGATAGCATATCGGATAGATAGTGATAGCATGTCTGATAGATAGTGATGTCATGTCTGATAGATAGTGATAGCATGTCTGATAGATAGTGATAGCATATCTGATAGATAGTGATAGCATGTCTGATAGATAGTGATAGCATATCTGATAGATAGTGATAGCATGACTGATAGATAGTGATAGCATGTCTGATAGATAGTGATAGCATGTCTGATAGATAGTGATAGCATATCGGATAGATAGTGATAGCATGTCTGATAGATAGTGATGTCATGTCTGATAGATAGTGATAGCATGTCTGATAGATAGTGATAGCATATCTGATAGATAGTGATAGCATGTCTGATAGATAGTGATAGCATATCTGATAGATAGTGATAGCATGACTGATAGATAGTGATAGCATATCTGATAGATAGTGATAGCATATCTGATAGATAGTGATAGCATATCTGATAGATAGTGATAGCATATCTGATAGATAGTGATAGCATGTCTGATAGATAGTGATAGCATATCTGATAGATAGTGATAGCATGACTGATAGATAGTGATAGCATGACTGATAGATAGTGATAGCATATCTGATAGATAGTGATAGCATGACTGATAGATAGTGATAGCATATCTGATAGATAGTGATAGCATATCTGATAGATAGTGAATGTCATGTGCGATAGATAGTGATGTCATGTGCGATAGATAGTGATGTCATGTGCGATAGATAGTGATGTCATGTGCGATAGATAGTGATGTCATGTGCGATAGATAGTGATGTCATGTGCGATAGATAGTGATATCGGCCGGGATTCTCTGCCCCGCTGCGCCACATTTCTGCCCCGACCAGCCAGTGGGATTCTCCGTTCTGCCAGTCGGTCAATGGGGTTTCCCATTGTGGGGCAGCCCCACAGAAACAGGGACCCGGGTTTGATTCCTGGTTCGATTCCTGGCTTGGGTCACTGTCTGTGCGGAGTCTGCACGTTCTCTCCGTGTCTGAGTGGGCTTCCTCGCCATAGTGTGGTGACTAGGGGATTTTCGCAGTAACTTCATTGCAGTGTTAATGTAAGCCTACGTGCGACCTGAATAAAGATTATTATTACTCGATAGTGATATCATGTCTGATAGATAGTGATATCATGTCTCATAGATAGTGATTTCATGTCCGATAGATATTGATATAATGTCCAATAAATAATGATGTCATGTCTAATAGATAGCGATGTCATGTCTGACAGGTATTGATATCATGTCTGATAGATAGTGATATCTATCTGATAGATAGTGATATCTATCTGATAGATAGTGATACCATGTCCGATAGGTAGTGATTTCTTGTCTGATAGATAGTGATATAATGTCCAATAGATCGTGATACCATGTCTGATAGATAGTGATTTCATGTCTAATAGATAGTGACATCATATCTGATAGATAGTGATACCATATCTGATAATAGTGATATCATGTCCAATAGATAGTGATATCATGTGCAATAGATAGTGATATCATGTCCGATAGATAGTGATACCATATCTGATAATAGTGATATCATGTCCAATAGATAGTGATATCATGTGCAATAGATAGTGATATCATGTCCGATAGATAGTGATACCATATCTGATAATAGTGATATCATGTCCAATAGATAGTGATATCATGTGCAATAGATAGTGATATCATGTCCGATAGATAGTGATATCATATCCGATAGATAGTGATATCTTGTCCGATAGATAGTGATATCATGTCCGATATATAGTGATGTCATATCTGATAGATAGTGATATCATGTCCAATAGATAGTGATATCATATCTGATAGATAGTGATATCCTGTCCGATAGATAGTGATATCATATCTGATAGATAGTGATATCATGTACGCCGGTCAAAGTTCCTCACATGTGAAAGAAGGAGTGGAATATATCAATGGATTAACAAAGATCAATCTCCATGCCCTGGATAATTGAAAGCCAAATGTGGCATGGTGGCACATTGGTTCCAGCACCAGGAACCTGGGTTTGATCCTGAGTTTGGGTGACTGTGTGGAGTTTGTACGTTCTTCCTGTGTCTGCGTGGATTTCCTCAAGATGCCCTGGTTTCCACCCTGTAATGACTTAGACCTGGTCTTTGAGGTTGGCCAATTGGAATACGAGTTCCCTGATTAGTGGGCCAATCAGGGAACCTCTTGTTTGCATAATAACAGGGAGTGTCAGATACTCTGCACCCGCGGTGTAGATAGCAAGCTGAATGCACATTGTCATACTGTTGTTGGTTTTGTTAATAAAAGGGATTCTGGTGATGGGACTTCTGCCTCCATGGACTTATTACACTCCCACAGTCCAAAGATGTGCAAGTTAGGTGGATTGTCTATGTTAAATTGCCCTTAGGGAGGGGTTGCAGGGATGGAGCAGAGGATTGGGCCTAGGTAGGGTGGTCTTCGAAGGGTGGGTGCAGTCTCAATGGCCCGAATAGCCTCAGTCTGCGCTGTAGGGATTCAATTATGTTCTTTTCAAATGGGACTACTAGCACAGTTATGGCAAGTACATCAGTCTGTGGTGATGCCATTAAACCTCCAAATGTGACATTATAGCCGAAGATGATTCCAGTTGCATTGGGATATCAGTCTTCCCCAGTGCATCAATACTTAATTTTCATTTTTTTCCCCTTTAGTATTAACTATCTTTGCATTTTCAATTGAAGGAATGTTGATTTTCGATAATAACAGACAGATAAATCCTCCAATTCAAAGATATTCAGGCAATTATCCTGCGTTCTGTATTATGTGTAATGTTCATACGTCCACCCTCAAATCTGACTCATTAAAAAAAGAAACATCCTTTACCTTACAAACGAAAATGCTACATGCAACTCAGCCAAATGAAAAGGATAACTTTAACTATAATTCAAGGAGTATGGAGAACACACACTGTCAAAAATCCACAAGCAGACGCCTCTCTGAAAGCGAAACCCTAGGTGCTGACAGCAGGTACAAAGGAATGTTTTTCATAGGAATAGAGCTGTGATCTTCCCAAAAAGTCTGCTGTTTGCTTTGGATCATTGCCAAATCTAAAAAAACTCAGGAACTGACAACATTTGGAGCAATATATGCCTGGACGCACGGGTTTGAACATGTTTGTTTTAGAATTTATATTTTCACTGCTGTTAACAGTATTGGTCTCCACTTCAGTGGGGACAGGTATAACCAGAGTTCTGATACACCTGTTTTTTTCTGTCCGCACATTTGGGTCCATGACCTGATCTGCTATTCATCAAAATGGCCCATTTAAACTAATACTGTGATCATGCGCTGATTTGAATTCTTTATCTCACTTGAGTAACTCCTATATATTTAAGTGGTCCCTGCTGGAGCTTTACTGCATTGAAGCAAAAAACTCGAAATTACGTTTTCAGAATGCGTCCCTTGATTTTGTTAGTTGTTGTTAAAGGTAACACGAAGAACAAATAATCCAGTCTTGAAAGCTTGCCAACATCATTGAATGACAACAGTCATTGCCTGTGACTTTCGCAGCCCAGAAACACTCTCAACAAATCTGGCTTCTCTAATAGTGATTGATAGCAGCAGCAGTATCTTATTTACAGCAACAAAATTCAATTAAATTCAATCAAAACAAACACTGAGGCATGACTTTGTACAGCTCTGCATGCTTTAGAGAAACATTGACTCGGGGCGATTTGCTAGAGGTTAATAAAATAAGGTAGGGGGAGATTGTATTCATGTCATAGAGTCATAGAATTTACAGTGCAGAAGGAGGCCAATTCGGCCCATTGAGTCTGCACCGGCCCTTACAAAGAGCATCCTACTCAAGCCCACATATCTACCCTATCCCCGTAACCCCCACTTGACCTTTTTGGACACTAAGGGCAATTTAGCATGACCAATCCACCTAACCCGCACATCTTTGGACTGTGGGAGGAAACCGGAGCAACCAGAGGAAACCCACGCACACACGGGGATGTACAGACTCCGCACAGATAGTGACCCAAGCCGGGAATTGAACCTGGGACTCTGGAGCTGTGAAGCAACTGTGCTAACAACTATGCTACCGTGCTGCCCACATGTCGACAAACTATTACAACTGGTTAGATTAGGGAGGATTGGGGCAGGCTGTTTAACAGCAGGGCAAGGATTAGATGTTAGACAGTTCTTCTTTTCACAGTGAATAGTGGATAAAACGGTGTGTTTAGTTATTCATATACTTTAGTGGCGTAGTGCATATTAGTCTTTTGTCGTGCTTTTTTCTTTTCTTTTACTTTATAAATATTCTTTATTTATTGTTCACACAACAACTGGACTGGTTCCTCACTGGGCTGTACATGGTTCCTCGCAAACAGAAATACGCCACTAAGAACTAGTGTTTCAAGTTATCCTTTGGGGTTTTTTGAGACATTTCCATAGGCAACAGCTGGGTTATTAACAAAGTTTGGGAGCTGATGGGCCAGGATTTTATAAAGCATAACTCCTTTCGGGTGTCGGAGATTTCTGACTTTTTAAACGTAATGAGAGTGAGGAACACATGGAAACAAGTGAGAATGTCTGATTTAAGGAATCTGCAAAGATGCTCTTGCTCTAGCCCAGGCTTATTTGGAAGTGCACAATATACCTTTAGCACATTTGAAAGGTGTAACTAAATGTAAATTGATGGGATTTTGATTTGAATTAGAATTATCAACAGGAGCTAAGAGAGCTGCAATAATTGAAAGCATAGCAAGCCACTTAAATATACAAGCGGTGTCAGACACAGTCCTTCAAAAAGTGGGGAAATTGAATTAGCTAAAATTCAATTACAAAGGGAAATAGAAATGAAGGAATTAGAAATGCGAGAAAGAGAGAGTTTTCCAAAGGGAATTGGAAATAAAGGTAAAGTCGTCATAGTCCCAGATGGTCATAGGCTGCTTTCCCCTCTGAGGGAGAGAGCTGACTGGTGGTGATTTAACCTGAGGATCACCACACCTTAGGCGAGGGGTAAGGTTGAGAAGGTGGGTCCTTCGTGGATAACCTCAGCCAGCATGGGAATTTAACACGCGCTGCTGTCCTCACTCTGTATCATGAGCCAACTGTCCAGCCAACTGAGCTAAACCGGCCCTGCAGAAGTTAGCAATGGCAGTCAGGCAAAAGGAGAGAGAACATCAAATTAAAATGCAGAGAATTGTAGCCAGAAATGAAGAGCTGGCTGAAGAAGAAAATAGTTCCAGCCATGATCCTTGTGGGGAGATATTTAGATTTGTACAGGCACATCTAAAATGTAAAGAAAGGAACACCTAGGCATTTTTAACTCCTTTGCGAATGAAATGGTCACAAGGTATTTGGATGTTGCTCTTACAAAATAAACTTGTAGGGAGGGCTAGTGAAGTCTTGATCAGAGGAAAGATCTGAGGAATATGAGGCGGGGAAGAGAACTACACTGAATGCTTACACCAGAGGCTTACAGACAAAAGCTCAAAATATAAGAAAACAGTCTGAACAAACTTATATCGAATTTGAAAGGGCTAACCAAAGCAATTTTGATAGGTGGGTGAGTGCATTAAAAATAGCAGAAGCCCTTAGAGAAGTAATTCTATTGGAAGAATTTAAAGACTCGTTATTTACAATAATCAGGACTTGTGGAGGAATGAAGGGTTAAACTGCATGACACACAGCGTAGCTTGCTGACAATTGTGAGTTAATTCATAGGTCAAAACCTTTTGTTTGATACTTTTTAAATCTGAGAACGATAGAAAATGGGAAGGTGCGAGAAAGGACATGCAAGCAAGAGGGAGTGGTTGAAACTTCCAAAGATACTTCACCTCAAAAGAAAACAGATAATGCTGAGGAAATAAGAAACATGAGGAAAGTTAGATGGCTTCATTGTTCTAAACTGGGTCACACCAAGTCAGTGCGCAGGGATTAAATGGAAAGCCAGTTGGAGTTATAAATCTTAAAACGGCATAAATGAAATCAGAAGTTGAAGAAAAGGAGAAGCAGGTAGGATTTGTACACAGAGTAAAGGAGCAAACAATAGGAAGGAAAATGTGTGGACAAATAGTACAGGGGCAAAGTGACCCGTAGGTGGCTGATGTCTTTTAGGATTTTATGTATGACGGTTAAGTATTTCCATGTGGACAGACTAGAATGTGGAAATGTATTAAGCCAAAAATATGCAGGTTAGGTGGATTGGCAATGATAAATTTCCCCTTAGTGTCCAGGGATGTGCAGGTTAGATTATGGGTATAGGGCGGAGTAGATCGGTGCAGACTCAATGGGCTGAATGGCCTCCTTCTGCACTGTAGGAATTCTATGATTCTATGATTAAAATCTTAAGAGATACAGGTGTGAGTCAATCCCTAATGTTATGGGATAAAAATATTTGTTGTCCCGAATAGATATTGAAGGAAGAGGTATTGATCAGCAGTATTCATGGTGAAAAAATAAATATTCCTTTGGTGAAGATAAACTTAAGGAGTAGCTTGAAGATGGAAGAAGTGTTTTCTTAAATGGTTGAAACATTGCACTTCATTGTACGGAGTGATGGAGCAGGATCACAGATAGTAGTGATGCCTACTGTGTTTGACCAGCCGACAGAGAACCCAGCTACAGAGAAATTGCATACAGACATCCCAGGGGCTTGTCCTGATTGTGCAGTGATGAGATCATGGGCTAATCAGATAAGACAAGAGGGAAGAATTGTGAGCACACAGGATGAGACAAATGAGTTCAAGTTTAGTCAGCTGAATGAAGATGAAACATAACAAGGAAAAGAGACAGAGGTGTTTAATTCAGCTGAAATTACAACAGGGTGATTCTAACTTAAAACAAATCCATCAGACAGCACAGCTGAATGAAAGCAATGGCTCATAGGAAAACACAGGCTTCTAGTTTCATAGCAGGGGAACCAGACAAGCAGAAGATCTTGATAATAATGGCACAGGAAGAAGAAGAAGGGTTAAATTCTGACAATGATTTCCCTAAAATTCTTTTGGGTAATGAGGAAGTCCTGAGAAATTTAAACAGCAAGTTATATTCCAGATAAGAGCCGGAGTGAATTGAAAGAGTTACTGCAGTCCTACATGTTCTCCATGTGTCTGGGTGGGTTCCTCGGGTGCTCCGGTTTCCTCCCACAAGTCCCGAAAGACATGCTGTTAGGTCATTTGGACATTCTGAATTCTCCCTCCGCGTACCCGCACAGGTGCCGGAATGTGGCGACTAGGGGCTTTTCGCATTAACTTCATTGCCTACTTGTGACAATAAAGATTATTATTATTATTTGTGGGGATAAATTAGGTGGAACAGAGGTAGTATTCGTGATGTAGATGTGGGGGGACACAGTTCTGATAAAGCAACATCCATATAGGTTAAATCCAGAAAGGTTATCACAGGTACAGAAGGAAATTGAATATATGCTCCAAATTGACATTATTGAATTGAGTTCTATTGATTGGACTCCCCTATCTTATTAGTGCTGAAGCCGGATGCAACACAATGACCTTGTGTGGACTGCAGGAGCATGAATATTGTCACCAGGGGCGAATTTGTTTCCTATTCTACATCTGGAAGGGTGCATCGAAAGAAGTGGACAGCCTAAATTCATACAAAGATAGATTTGCTGCGGGGCTTTTGCGAGTACCTTCGATCGAGAGGCAAAAGAGATCTTTGCACTCGTAACACCAAACCATCAATTCAAACTTATGCCACCTGGGATGACGGACACAAGGGCCGGGATTCTCCGACCCGGTGCAGGGTCGGAGAATCCCCGGGGGTGGGGGGCGCGGGAATCGCGCCCTGATGCCGGCCTCCCCATTTTCTGGCGCCGTTTTCCGGGCACCGGCGGGATCGCCGCCACGCCGATCGGGGGACGTTGACAGCGGCCCCCGCAGCGATTCTCCGGGCCCCCGAGTCCCACCGGCGCGGATTACTCACCTCCCACACGGCGAGACCTGGCAGGTGAGTGTGCGGGGGCCGTCCTGGAGGGGCACGGGGCATCCAATCCTGGGGGGGGGTGGGGGGGCCCCATGGTGGCCTGGCCCGGGTGGGGGCGGGGGGGCCCACGGTGGCCTGGCCCGCGATCGGCACCTACAGATAGGCGGGTGAACTGGTTCCATGGCGGCCTAGTTTACTCCGCGCCAGGGTCGATGTAGGGCTCCGCCATATTGCCCAGGGGCCAGCGCGGAGAAGAGAACCCGCGCGCACGTACGGGAATACGCCGGCCGTTCCGCGCACGCACGGGAATACGCTCATGCGCGGAAGTACTCACGCTGGCTGTTCCCTGCTGGTTGGAGCAGCGGGGACGACTCCAGCGGCAACCTAGCCCCCTAGCAAGGTGAGAATTCCTCACTTTCAGTGGCCATTGACGCCGGAACTGTTGGCGCCGGTTTTCCCGCCAACGTGGTGACAGCCCCATTTTTAAAGAATCCCGTCCAAGTTTCCAGAGACTCACAAATAAAACTATTCAAGGTCTGAGTCCCTGTGCCGTATCTTTTAAAAGTAAATTTAGAGTACCCAATTATTATTTTCCAATTAAGGGGCAATTTAACGTGGCAAATCCACCTACCCTGCACATCTTTTTAGGTTGTGGGGGTGAGACCCCGCAGACACGGAGAGAATGTGCAAACTCCACAAGGACAGTGACCCGGGACCGGGATTGAACGCCAATCCTCATCACTGTGCAGTGTATACTGATAACTTAGTGGTGTTCAGTCAAAATTGGGAGGAACATCTCCACCATAAAAGTTGTTTGACCGCTTGAAAAGAGCCAATCTTGTCATGAATCTTAAAAACAAGCCAATTTGCTAAAGTCCAAATTTCACATGTGGGAAATGATCAAATGGCTCCATGAGATGAAAAAATACATCATTTGGGAATTTACAGAACTCACCACAAGAAAAGCGGTTTTGAGGTTTCTGGGAATGAACGGATTCTATCGCAAGTTTGTGCTGGACCTCAGCAGTGTGAAATACCACTCACAGAGCTTCAAAAAAGGAATACCACTTTAATTGGATGGGGGACTGCATAACGGCATTCAAACATTTAAAAACTGTGTTAAAAACAAAACCAGTGTTAGCCGCACCAAACTGCAACAACAGTTTAAACTGGCTGTGCATGCCAGTGACATTGGTGTGGGAACCGTATTATTCTCCAGGAAGTTGAACTTGACATTTGGAAACCTGTGGGCTATTTCTCAAGGAAATTAAATCATCAGCAGTAGAAGTATTCCACCATTGAAAAAGAGACCTTATGCTTGATACTGGTATTACAACATTTTGAAATTTACACTGCCAGTAATCCTGCAGAAACCAGCATACATGCGGACCATAATCCCCAAAAGTTTCTTGAAAAATTCCGAGATTGGAACACCAGATTATTCCGATGGAGCCTGTTGTTACAGCCGTTTAATTTACAAATTATCAATGTGGCCGGGACAGAGAAGGTAATTGCCGACGCTTTATCACAAGTATAACAGAGACTTTTGGGAACATTGGGGGAAAAATTCTCTGGGGTATAATTTTATTGTTAATGCATGCACTTAAATTCTTTGTAATGGTTGATAAGGTAGAACAGCTAAGAAATGATTGTGAAATGAAAGTGTCTTTCAAATTAAGATGTTTCATTTTTTAAAAATTGGGACGTGTCAGAAATGTCAAACGATAACGGGATTAACAGAGAACTGGAGATAAAAATAAAATAACAGAAAGGTAGCAACACTAGCAGGCACCTGGAGGAATAATGAGATGCGATTTGCCCAGTAACAAGATTAGCAGGAGTCCAGAGACATTGAGGTGCGAATGGTCTTATCAGAAACAATGTTAAACAGGGATCTGTGGGGCTATACAAATGGTAACTTCTAAAGGCAAAGAATTTGAGTGAGGTAAACAGCAGAATCCACAGAGGGGAATATCAAAGAGATTGAACAGTATAATCACTAGCACCCTCATTGGGAAGCAGGCTAGTTGTCCATCTAACAGCCAGACAGGCAGCCCCATCTATGATCCGAGCCATGGAGGCTTGCTGAAGCTAACATTTAGATCCACGGCAGATTGCAGATATTCTCCTCTAAAAGACGTGGTTTTGTGTCTTTGCGGAAACAGGAAGGGTTGGTTTTCCAGACTTGGTCTCCTAAATGGTATTGTGTGATAACTATTGACTGGATTTGACCTATAGAGTTACTAAAATAGGATGTTGCTTGAGAAAAGGGGTATCTCAGTGAGTTCAGCGAATGTGGGTATATTATGGAAACCAGAGGTAACTTCAGATAAAACAATGGGCATGATTCAACGAACACGTTGCATCCGGTGCTGGGTGTGAGCCATTCAGCTAATTTAAATATCCAGGCACCGTATTCACCCGGCGCCCGAAAATCAACGGCCGAGCCTGCGAGGCCTCAACCGGGCGCCATTTCGCAATGATTTACGCAAGTATGGACCAGGCATGATGGCACCTTGTGGGTCTCACAGGCCTTTAGAGCCCCCCCCCCCCGGTTGGATGGGAACAGGGCAGGATAGTACCCTGGCACTCCCACTGACACCCGGGCACTTTGGCACTGCCACCCAGACATCCTGGCACTGCCATCTGGGCACCTTGGTACTGCCAATCTGGCACTGACAGGGTGACTGGTTGACATTGCTCGGGGTATTGTCAGGGTGCCAGGCTGGCAGTGCCAAGGTGCCTGGGTGGCAGGTCGGCACCATAAAGGGTCGGGGCCAGGGGGGCCATGCCCATGAGAGGGTTCTAAGAGGCCTGAGGGAAAGTGGGGGGAGGTGAAGGAGGGTCCCTAAGATCAGGGGGTCCTGAAAGTGGGGGGGGGGGGGGGCTGTAGAGATCGGAGCGCCCCCCCCCCCCCCCCCCCAAATCTCCGAGGAACCGGCCCTGCTGGTGCGCTCAGCTCACCAGTGCAGGAAATCTCTCTAAGTGTGGCCTCAACGAAGAGAAACTCCCCAAGCCCCAAAAGAATGGTTAAGTGCTGTTGAATAGCGGTGTCATTCCCAGCACTGCAGCCACCAAGAAACACGCTGCCAATCACGTTCGAAATCGATATTTTATGGGTGAATCGCCCCCAATGTGTTCAGTTATTCACATACGAAAGTGTCATCATGGGGCGGCACAGTGGCGCAGTGTTTAAGATTGCTGCCTCACACCCGGGTTCCGCCCAGGGTTACTGCCCGTGTGGAGTTTGCACATTCTCCCCGTGTCTGCGTGGATCGTACCCCCACAACCCAAAAGTGTGCAGGGTAGGTGGATTGGCCATATTAAATTGCCCCTTAATAGGAATTTCTTTTTAAAAGTGTCTATGTGTATTTTAGTGTTTTGTTGTGTGTTTTTAAATTTTAATTTACTTTATGAGTATTCTTTAACAATTGCTGCCACAACGCCTTGATTGGTTCCTCATTGGGTTAGACATGGCTCCTCACATTATTCCAAACAAAAACACACCACCAAGAATCAGTGTTTCAAATTATCCTTCGGGCTTTGAGACTCAATCAACTGGGTTCTTAACAACTGGAACATGAATAACCTACACTTGGAAATAAAAAGATGGGCATAGCTGGAAGCCATGCTGGTTTCCATAGTGCCATCTTTTATGAGGAAGAACTGAATGGAATCAAATAAAGATTTGTTCCAGGTGAGAACAGGTTCAGCAATTAGGCCGTGCAATGTAGTGGCAGTGGTTGGAGTGGTTGCTCAAAATTGATTTGCAGGGTTGGCAAGATGCACGATAGCACAGAGGATAGCACTGGTGCTTCACAGCTCCAGGGTCCCAAGTTCGATTCCTGGCTTGCGTCACTGTCTGTGGGGAGTCTGCACGTTCTCCCTGTGTCTGCATGGGTTTCGTCCGGGTGCCCCGGTTTCCTCCGGGTGCTCCGGTTTCCTCCCACAAGTCCCGAAAGACGTGCTATTAGGTAATTTGGACATTCTGAATTCTCCCTCTGTGTACCCGAACAAGCGTCGGAATGTGGCGACTAGGGGCTTTTCACAGTAACGTCATTGCAGTGTTAGTGTAAGCCTACTTGTGACAATAGAGATTATTATTATGTTTTAGTGAAGGATGGGTGGATAGAGAGAATAATCACCCAATGATGACAAGAAGCCAATCTAAGGATGAGAAAACTGGACATTGTGGAAAGGTGGAACGTGTAAGAATGAGGGAAAGAGAAATAAATACAGGAGGTGAGCAAGTTTTCATAAAAATAGTGAACAGATTTTTAAGGCTGTTAAATCACTACTTTCTTCCATCCCATTCCTCTATTCCGGATAGGAGCCCATACCAAGTGAAGTGATTTCTACGAATGTGCAAGAGAAGGTGATTATTGTTTTCATCACTCCACCGAGAGACTCCTATAGCAAGCTGGCTATTTCAGAGTCTCCCACCTCCACAGCGCTGCACCCAGCCATGAGCGGGATTTTAAAAAAGATTTTTCCAATTAAGAGGCAATTTAGTGTGACCAATCCACCTAACCTGCCTATCTTTGGGTTGTGGGCGTGAAACCCACGCAGACACAGTCCCAGCCCGTAATTCCGACCCTACTCCACTTGGCATCTTTGTGGGGTCTCTTTTGGGAGACTTTGTGACCTCTATTTCAATTTTGACTGTTCCAGGTCATCTGGCTCTTTGCTCTAATTTGCTCTTTCAAACAACAAACGCTTTCCTGCTGCCAGCTATGAACTAACATACATAACTGCCAACTGCTACTTTTATTAGAAAAATAGGACAGACATTTTCTACCAACAGGTGATTGATTAAGATGTATCACCTGGAATCATTCTATCAATCCAGGTGGCAATTAGAGCATGATGTTCTCTATAACCTGTTTTTTGAAAGAAAGATTAATTTAGAATGAATAGTTGTGCTCACTAGGAATTTCAGACAGGGATGGAGGGCGATTTTGAGCCTGCACTAGCCGTGCGCGGGGATGGGCGACATGGGCCGGGGAGATTCTCTCTGGAGAGATTGAGGTTCCTGATTTTCCCCACTCCTTTCCCGCGATGTCATTTAAATAGATTTTAATGTATTTAAATATTCTTAACGGCCCCCTGCCACATGATTTCCCCCCCCCCCCTCAATAAATATTCATGCCTGTTGCGTCACATCGCAAGGTTTACACAAGGTTTGGTCAAATGAGAATAAGTCGAGGGGATCCCACTGGGGGCACAGAGGTGAGTATAACCCGGGGGAGAGAGACAAGTGCCCTGGCACTTCCCCGGCACAGTTTGGTATTGTCAGGTAGACACAGTGCGAACCTGGCAGTGCCAATCTGTGCCAGGGGCAGGCCCTAGTGGGAGCCCCATGGGGAGGTTCATTAATGCGTAGTGGGGGGAACGAGTGTGGGCACTGAGGGAGGAATTGATGACGATACTTTCGCGGTGCTGGTGGGAGGGTTGGGGGCAGAATACCGGTGATGATTGTTGGGGGGGGGGCCATGTGGCGAGCCCTTGATACTTCCATGTTGGGGCCTGGGGGCTGTTATGTCAAACTGCTGATTGGGTGCCCTTTAAAGATGGCACACCGATATCTGTGGAGCCTGTTGCCAGCTGTATCAGGCCCCGCTCTGCCAGCCAGTGTGACGGCTTAAACATTTTTTTCTTTAAAGAAGGCTCAGTATCCGGAAAGAAAACTGGTCTGTGCAACTGGAGAGTTACATACCAGTTTTCAGTCTGAGCCGGACACTTTTCCAAATTCTGCTAAGATTCCACCCATCGTATAGAAAGATTGCTATAGTATAATTGTGGTGCTCACTGGTAATGCCAGCGGACATAGTTTATAAAAGATATACTGAGCGGGATTTATCCATTGTAGTGATATCATGGTTATGTTGTAAAACACCAACTGACAATAGGAGTCTCAATAGTATATAAGTGAATGTTAGAGTCAGGTGACCTCAGACTGACTAGGGTGATGGGAGAGAGCTTGCTTGTGCATGTTCATACTGTTATTCATCTGCTGTTTTGTATACATTTGATCCACAGCTAATGTTAATAAATAATTTCTAGTTTTAGCTACAAGTGCACAAGATGGCGCTGGAGCGAGGCGACTCTCTGCAAGCTCTCCCTAACAGTTCCACTTTTTACTTAACTTACAATCGTTCTAATCTTTTAAAACTTAATTCTAAGACTAACATTATTACTAACCTCTCTCTTTTATCTTTTCTTGCAGGCTTGAACATCCTCCGAGGCCCGTGAAGACCTTTTGACCCCACCCGACCTGACCTCCACGACCTGGAAGCGGAACGAGCCCAAACCGGAAGTGATGCCCCCACCTTGATTTGGAGCTGACCCGGACCTCGGAGTACCCAACCCAGCCTAACAACTGACTCCAGCCCCCAGATCAGCCGGCCCAGTCCCCGGAGCTTCCGACCCAACCCCCGACGAGGACACCCGGCCCAACTCGATCCTGAGAGGCCCGCCCAGCAACCCGGCCTACCTTGAGATGGAAGAAAGAAAAATCTAGGTGGAGGCCGACCGGGCCAACTTCAAGACCCGACCCCAGGAGCGCCCAGGGATGGAACAGACCACGGGACCCAGCCCAACCTGCCTCTGGAAGCCCCTGCCCACAGCCCAGGACCCCCAAAATGGCAGAGGCCCCACGCGAGGACCCGAATGCGCTGCAAGGTGTTCCCGTGCCCGCAGAACGCCGGGACCCATCCGGACCGCAAACATGCCCCCCCAGCAACCCCTTGTAGCCAAATGGCCAACTCCCGATTCAAAATGGCGAACGGCAAAGGCTGATGGGAAAGTCAGCCAACAGGACAAAAACGAGCAGCTGCAGGTTGGCTGTGTATTTACCTCTGGAAAGGCCAGACATGATCGATACCAGCAACCATCAGCATAACAAAACACCAGCCATCTGCATACGAATGAGCAATCCCCGGGAACAATAAGCAACATTTAGACACACAAAGCAAAACCTGACTCTTCGGCACCAGCAGAAGCCTACACAAAAGGAGGTGAACGACCACCTCAAGTCTGCCCATCGATCAGGGAACCGCTCCAGCATTGGAGAAAATCGAACCAAGTGATTGGGACAAAGTCCAATCACTTGGGACCAGGTACAGGGTCTGCCCTGAAAGGCGGGAAGCCCCTGGGGACTATAAGAATTGAGCCCCAAGATCAAGGCCCTCTCTTCCAGCTCTCTTCCAGCTCTCGTCTCTCTTCAGCAGCCGATCAAACCTGTAAGTCTTACTTCAACGCTCGCTACGAGATAGGCACTCCTAGCTACCAATCTGTACCAACTTCGAATTCCGCAGGCTCAGAACCCGAACGAAAGGCCATTTGTTTCCCTGACCTGGTGGGCCAGTTCCAAGTTAAGTATAGGCCTGTTAGTTGTAGAAGTAGCTTAGACGTAGAATTTATGCATGAGTAGTGATTACTGTGTATAATAAATGTGCTTTGATTTAAATCTTACTAATCGGTGTATTGGATTATTGATCATTACTCGGACTTGAACCACGTGGCGGTATCATAAAGATACCTGGCGACTCAAGAGCAAAGGTGATAAAACAGAGCAATTAAACCAAGGAGCGAATTAGCACCATTATTTGGCGACATCCTGACGGGACCCGATCTAGAAATGGAAAACCACTCCGGGAGAACCCAGAATTTGAATTAGAGATCCAATTGGAAACAGAAAACCACAAGTGTTCAAGCAGTAATTCGGAAGTGTGTGTATGCATGCGTAACTAACAGGGCAATAAGGTAAAACTGTCGGAAGTTTGTATATCGGAAAGTAGCGAAAGCCGTACCCCTATTTACAGCACCGCCTTAATACCCCTGTCCCAAATTTGAAGAGCAGCATTCGGATTAATACCCCTGTCCCAAATTTGAAGAGCAGCATTCGGATTGGAAAGATGGCAATGCAGGCAATGCAGCGCCCAATGAACCCAGAGGAATTTGCGGTCGCAGCGACCAGCAGCAGTAGAGTGGGACAATCTCCCATTGAGAGGAAGAGATCAGGAAATATCTCAAAGTGAAAGGATCGCCCCTTTGGAATGAATTCTGTGACAACGAGGAATCAGGTCCCGGGAGTATAGGACATACTTGGTGGGAGAACCTGAGTGAGATCCACAAAAAGAGCTTAGGGAAAGCTTGCAAGCCGATGGCAATTGTGTCCTGCTTGGCACAATTGCGAGGCACAGAGGAGGTCGTTAGGACGCTCCGGATAGAAGTTGAGGGCATACATCTAATGAGTAAGGTCGATGTAAGCGAGGTAGAAAAGGAGAATTTAGAATTGAGAAGGAAACTGGCAGCAAAAGATGTAGAGGTGGAGGATGCCAAAGAGCTCACCAGTCTTGTCTGGCGCACTTAAGCAGCTTCCAGTCTCAATACGAAAAGGCCTATCAGGACAGGCAACGTGCAGTCCTGGTACGTGAAGAAACGGAAAAGCATTACAGAAACAGTGTAGTGACCTCAAGGCAGCATTAAGAGCACTCCATGCTGGCACCACAGAACAAAGACAAAGCACGCTAGATCACGCAAAGTGCCGGAAGCAGATTGCAGAGCTGCAATCGCTGCTTTCAGTTCAGAAAGGTTTCCAGGAAACCTTTGGAGAAAAATTAGAAGACGGCCTTGATTGGGAAGAATTGAACGAACCAGCGCAGAGGTATGTTCAGGGAACATGTGCACAGGGAAAGCCACAAAAAAGGAAAGTGCCCCAACCCCCCACACAGCAGATAGATCAAGCTCCAATGAACCCAGTAACCACCCACCGCACAGCCACATCGGACGATGAGGAATTTCTATATTCCACCCCCTTAACAGTGACCCAATTACGGGACGCGTGCGATAAGATCACACCGTTCCTCCCCACCTCAGACCCCCACCATTTCTTTGCCACAGTAAAGCATCAGGCGACCATGTACGGCCTGGATGAGCGAGAGCATGTAAAGCTCACAGTTTTAAGTTTAGATCCTTCAGTAGCAGCAGCCCTTCCCGACCCACAGAATGTAGGAGGAGGCACCCTTGCAGAAATGCATACCGCGATCCTGGATGCGATCGGGTATAACCAGGGTGACCCCGTAGATGGCCTCAACAAATGTAGGCAAAAGAAATCCGACCACCCCACAGCGTTTGCTGGATACCTGTGGATCCACTTTGCAGCAGTCTTTGGAGACTTTGACCGCGCCCATTTGTCCCCAGACAACATGGCCAAATGGACCCGCACCCTTATCTCCCATGCCACAGAAACAGGGCAGAAAGCTTGCACGAGTTATGATCCCTCAGAGAAGGCCCATAACGAGAAGTGGGTAGTGAAAAGATTGTCCTGCGCTTGGGAGCAATCTATACAAAGCAAACCCGCAGTCAAGAATCCCGAGGAAAAGCAGGCCACCGCAGATATACAGGCAATTACAACACACCACAACCCCGCATAGGTGAATGAAGGAAAGAACAGCCCCCCCACCCAAGTCACAGGAGTGTTACAACTGTGGACAGTTGGGACACTTTGCAAGGGAATGCAATGTCCCTAGAAAGCCACAGAGAGCCCAGCAGACGGGCACTCTGAGTAAGAAAAAGACAGAGCCCATTCATAGCGTTAGCACACGTTCAGATCAGACGGACTTGACCGGAACGGACTGACGGTGTTCGGGCTCCCCCAGTTGGGCCTGCGACACCCTTTGGGATAGGTCCGGATAACCGGTAGTTGCAGCGAAAATTCGGGGACAGCCCATCGAGTTTCTATGGGACACAGGAGGGTCCCGCACCACAATAAATTCCTCCACCCTGTTTCAAAAAGACACGTGGCCCACTACAGCCACTATCACCCTCAGCGGCTTTACAGGCCACTCACAGCAGGGACACATCACAGCCCCTGTACTCATTCAAATCGGTAACATTACCACCAAGCACCCTGTAGTTTTAGTTGACCTGCCCCACACAGCAGAACACATTTTGGGAATCGATTTCATGAATTCCCATAATTTTTCATTCGATCCAGTCAACCAGTGTGTCTGGAAGATGGCAAAATCTGCACGAGCCCCCGCAACGCTCAACATAGGAGAGTATGCGAACAAAATTAGCGCCGTAGGCGAATTTTGGTTCAACCCGACCACGCTTAGTACGGACAAGCAGGTTAGGGCCGTTCTGCAAAAGAACAGGGCAGCATTCACATCCCACAAGCACGACTGTGGACGGATGACTGGCTCCATACAAGTACCATGACCTGACCCTAGACCCCAAAAACAGGACGGATTTCCCCAAAAGGCAGAGGGAGAAATCTAAAAGGTAATAGAAAGTCTATTAGAACAGGGCGTACTTAGATAAGTAGCCTCCACTAATAATGCCCCGATTTGGCCAGTGAGAAAGCCCGATGGATCATGGCGACTGACCATCGATTACCGGGAACTCAACAAAGTCACCCCCGCAGCAGCCCCCACAGTAACAACAAGCCCCGAGACCATGCTCAAGCAGGGACTCAATTCCCGATTTTTTACGGTTTTGGACGTCTGTAATGGATTCTGGTCCATTCCATTGGCAAAGGCGTGCCAGGACAAATTTGCCTTCACCTTTAAAGCACAGCAGTACACGTGGACATGCCTTCCACAAGGCTTCCACAACTCCCCCTCCATTTTCCACCGACAGCTGGCAAATGGTTTAGCCAAATTCTCTCGCCCCGAATGTCTGGTTCAGTCCGTAGACGATCTACTACTGCAGACAGACACCATGAAAGAGCACATCGAGCTTCTGTCCGAACTCCTGGAACTATTACACTCAATTGGTTGTAAAGTCAACCCCAAAAAGGCCCAGATTTTGGAAGATAAAGTGATATATTTGGGTACAATTATCACACATGGTAAACGCGAGATCGAGCACAAAAGGATTGACTCGATTGCTAAATTGCCTCTTGCCCAGAACGTTTCAGCCCTCCGGTCATTTTTAGGACTGGTTGGCTACTGCCGAAACCACATTGACGGTTTCGCCAGCAAGGCAGCACCCCTCTCAGACCTCCTAAAGAAAGGAGCCCCCTGGAAATGGCTTCCGCAGCATACTGTGGACTCTTTACAACAGGCACTCATAGCAGCCCCCGCACTTCAAGTTCTAGACCCGCTTTCCCCTTATGCCATAGAGGTAGTGACCACAGACCGCAGCCTTTCGGCCGTGCTCCTCCAGGAACGGCACGACCAGTTAAGGCCCGTGGCTTACGCCTCCAGAATTTTAGATGCTGTGGAGCAGGGATTTTCAGCCTGTGAGAGGCACCTGCTCGCAGTATTTTGGGCAGTGCAGTATTTTTCATATATTACCGGACTGAACCCCATCACAATTCTCCCCGAACACATCCCCACCCAACTTTTACTGGACGGACGACTCAAGGACGGCACAGTAAGCCAGATTAGAGCAGCGAGATGGACCCTTCTCTTGCAGGGACGGGACTTCACTGTGAAAAGGACAAAGACGCACACCTTTTTATCCGACAACTTACAGCACCCCGGAACCCCCAATGAATGTGAAATTATCTCTCCACACCACAACACAGGCCCCTTTATTGCTAAAACTGCCCCCCAGAAAGATAGGTAGTTCATCCCAGAGCCCCCAGCACACAGACACGTGTGAGCCCATAAAGATCTATGTGGATGGATCTTCCACAGTCTTGGATGGGAAGTGCATAACAGGTTGCGGTATATATGTTGAGGACGCGCAGGGACGCGCCCTCGAGGAAATATCGTTAAAACTTCCAGGCCACTTAGGCGCGCAGGCAGCAGAGCTCGCGGCTGTCGCATATATAGTGGAACACCCAGATTCCTTCCCCAGCCCAGCAGACATATACTCGGACAGCCTCTATGTCTGCAACAGCCGCACGGAATTTCTGCACCTGTGGAAAGCAAGAGGATTTGTTTCCGCTGACGGAAAACCCCTCCCCTCAGCCCCATTGCTCCGTCACATTTTAGAGCGAGCCCAGAACAGGACTTTTGGGATAATCAAAGTCCGCAGTCACCATCGTTCCTCCCCCCCTGGAAATGTGAAAGCCGATGCACTGGCCAAAGCAGGTTCCAGGCATGAACATTTTTGGACACCCCCCAAAAGCGCTCCAGTGAGTGCAGTTCAGGTCTCACAGACAAAGATCGAGGATCTAGTGGAGGCCCAGAAGCAGGACAGCAATCTCAAGGAGATTGTAAAAGGACAATATCCAGCACCCTATGAGAGATTCAAAAATGCACTGACCACACATGACGGTGTGGTGTTAAAAGACACCCTTTATGTGGTTCCTGAACAGGACAGAAATCAACTGATTTGTTTGTTCCATGATGGTCATGGACATCAGGGAATCAATCCCACTACAGCCCATCTCAAGAAGCTTTGTTGGTGGCCGAATTTAAAGGAAGATGTAAACCATTACATCGAGAATTGTCTTATCTGCGCCCAGAATAATCCGGACAGATATGCCAAAAAGGCTCAACTCAGCCACACCCGACCCGTTAATGGCCCCTGGACTAACCTCCAGATTGACTCTAAAGGACCATTGCCCCCTTGCAGGAATGGCTATAAATATGTACTTGTGGTAATTGACACATTTACAAAATGGGTGGAAGCATTCCCAGCCCACACAAACACTGCAAAAACCACAGCCAAGATTTTGACCCACCACATCTTTACAAGATGGGGACTCCCCCGCAGCATTGATTCCGACCAAGGCTCCCATTTTACTGGACGTGTCATGCAGAACGTCCTCACGATATTTGGCATCACCCAAAAATTCCACATAGCATACCACCCACAGTCGTGTGGTATCATGGAGCGCATGAATCGGACCCTAAAATCCACCCTCAGAAAAATGGTCCAGCAGAACAACACCACTTGGGACTCAGTCCTCCCTTTTGCGCTGATGTTTTTGGGTAACACAATTTCTACTTCCACAGGTTACACCCCACACACTCTCATGACCGGACGCCCCATGAAAGGCACAGAATTTTTATTAGGTTTGGACTTGACCAGCCCCGAAGTGACGGCCCTCACACACGAGAAAGCAGTACAGCAATTAGTTGAAAATGTTAAAATGGCTCAGCTAGCAGCCGCAGTAAAATTGGGCACCAGAAAGAAACAGAGCAAGGCTTGTTTCGACAAGACAGTGCATGCGACTGAGTACAGTATAGGACAGCAAGTTATGCTCTCTGTATATAACCCCAGCACATTCCTGTCACCAAAATACTCGGGTCCGTATTCCATTGCGGATAAAGTAAGCCCTTCCGTGTATAAAATAAAGTACCCCAATGGTAAGACTGCGTGGTTCCATATCAACCAGCTGAAGGCATTTGGAACACAGTCAAACCACGCACACCACGTCATGCTCGACGCAGCACACCACGCCCTGCCCACAGCCAACATAATCCTACCCTCCCCCAACACGTCCAGCCCAGCCACGGACTCGACCCCGACTCCACCACCGCAATATATACTCCGCCCCGGAACACCCACAGACTGCAGCAGCAGAGACAGCGACTGTGACTCGGACGATAGCCACAGCACGCCTCCCTACTATCCCCATGCAACCGGACCCACGCCCAGCGATTCCGACTACGATCCAAGTGATCCCTTCATGATCACTTTCCTGAACAAACCCCACCACCGACCACTGAACTACACTGACGATCCCGATTCTGTCCCCATACAGCTAGACACCAATTATTGGCACCGAGATAACTCGTTCCGACTCGTCCGCAACAACGAGAGCGACCCCACCTCACACCATGCAGCCCTTTTAGCCCTAATACATTCAAGAGTTTGGCACCCGGGAGAAGATGACGACCTTGGGTCTGACTCCCAAACCGAGAACCCCTTTGCGACCCTGTTCGCAACCGAGAACTGAGGTGTCCAGATGATGTTTTAGAGGAACCGCTTGGGAGAAGTGGTGTCCTTTCTGATGGAACCTGCAGAATGTTTTATGTTGTTTGTAAGTTTGTTACATGTTGTATGTCCGGCAGGAGAATTTTTTTTCTCACTGCCCCACGCCTATTCGGCCGAAACCTCTGAGAACTTGTCCGCACGCCTTTTCAGCAGAAACCTCTGAGGACTTGCCTACAGAGACTCACTATTGCCAGACACTAGTTCAGCGGAACTAGCTTGTCTGCAGAGACTGGTTAAGGTACCAGACGCCCGTTCGTAACTGCCCTTCTGGTTCTAAGGTAGAACCACTACGGCAGCCCCACCACGATGACTACATTTCTTGCCCGTTCTTGTCGGTTGCTCAGGCAGTGGAGAAACGGCTTGGAACCCGCCCTGCCTGGGAACCCCGCTCTGGTCAACTACGCTCGGGTAGGAGAGACACGGCATTGGTAGCCGTCCTACCCGGGGACTCCATCCAACTCTAACCCGCTGCGGCTCATACGCACCTCATTTTGGCACTTTTCGTTCAAAAAGTTTTGTTTAGGTAACCTTTTGGTTGCCAACCACATGCTATGTACATCCTGAAACATTTGGATGGTAAATTGCACAGTCTGCGAGACGGCTCGCACTGGTTCATTATTGGGAAGTGTGTCTTGTCCTAAAATTCGATTTTTGGAAAAAATGAGGGAGTCACACAAAGTGACCAATTATAAAGGGACTAATTGGCACTACAGGACAGACAGACTATCGTACGAGATATTAAACAAAGATAGTTACAGACACTATGCTTGTTTCCACAGAACTCCAGAAGCTCCAGGACCGGAGAAGAAAAGAAAAGGAAAGAGAAGAGCCACGATGACTTCCTTCACATAGATCAGCATCACCTTTATGCACATTTGTTTGCACGTGAACGCGAACCTCATGACTTCAAGCCCCCAGCCGTTAATGTTTCACCTCCCCGCAGTACCCAGAGCCCAGTCACCAGCGACACCACATCATCTTGGTGTGCCAGGTTTATAACCTGGTACTCCCTGTCCTATGTAATAGAAACCTCACTGGTATTAGCGATACTCTGCTGCATCGTGCAGACTATGCGTCTACGGAAATGGAGAAGGAGAGCCTACCGCACTCGAACCCCGGTATATAGGATCAGATCCCCTATTTTCGGATATGACCAGACCCCCGCGATCTATAATAAAGAGCATTCACTTGCGTTTTATTGTAAATAAAGAAATGGAAAGAACTGTTCATGAGCAATTGTACGATCCTGAGCTTGACTGCCATGCCAGGAAACATATGTATAGACTGCTATGATCTTGTTGTATGGTTGAGGAAGTTAGGATAATGAAATGTTTAAGTGAGTGTAGTGTGTTAAGGATAGTTAGAGGTTCCCAGTTTATTGTTTTGTAATGCATGTCCCTGTTTGACATAGCGCCCTTAGAATTGTTCGTTAAATTTTTTTTGCATAGTTATGGTCAGTGCAGAGGCCATGAAGGAAGTGCCCCCCCCCCCCCCCAACCAGGTCAGGGAATGGAGAGCAACATAGTTATGTGATCCTTCACGCTTCGCGTTAGGATTACAAGGAGGGTATGTAGCCACTTAAAATGGCCAACTCCCGATTCAAAATGGCGAATGGCAAAGGCTGATGGGAAAGTCAGCCAACAGGACAAAAATGAGCTGCAGCAGGTTGGCTGTGTATTTACCTCTGGAAAGACCAGACAAGATCGATTCCAGCAACCATCAGCATAACAAAACACCAGCCATCTGCATACTAATGAGCAATCCCCGGGAACAATAAGCAACATTTAGACACACAAAGCAAAACCAGACTCTTCGCCACCAGCAGAAGCCTACACAAAAGGAGGTGAACGACCACCTCAAGATCGCCCATCGATCAGGGAACCGCTCCACCATCGGAGAAAATCGAACCAAGTGATTGGGACAAAGTCCAATCACTTGGGACCAGGTACAGGGTCCGCCCCGAAAGGCGGGAAGCCCCTGGGGACTATAAGAATTGAGCCCCAACTTCAAGGCGCTCTCTTCCAACTCTCTTCCAGCTCTCGTCTCTCTTCAGCAGCCGATCGAACCTGTAAGTCTTACTTCAACGCTTGCTACGAGATAGGCGCTCCTAGCTATCAATCTGTACCAACTTCGAATCCCGCAGGCTCAGAACCCGAACGAAAGGCCATTTGTTTCCCTGACCTGGTGGGCGAGTTCCAAGTTAAGTATAGGCCTGTTAGTTGTAGAAGTAGCTTAAACGTAGAATTTATGCATGAGTAGCGATTACTGTGTATAATAAATGTGCTTTGATTTAAATCTTACTAATCGGTGTATTGGATTATTGATCATTACTCGGACTTGTACCACGTGGCGGTATCATAAAGATACCTGGCGACTCAAGAGCAAAGGGGATAAAACAGAGCAATTAAACCAAGGAGAAAATTAGCAACACCCTCTACCTTAACCAGTGCGCGGGATCCTGCCAGACGCGACCCCGGAAACCTAACCAGCGCCCTGGTCCCCGCCAGCGCCCTGGTCCCCGCCAGACGCAACCACCTACCTTCCACAAGGTCAGACTTCTCCCATCGGATCCTGGGACCATCCAGCCGCAGCCGCCGACTGAGGAAGGGAGGGAAATGCGGTGGTCTGCAGGTTAGACTGAAGCAACGTGATTTCAAGACCCCTCTCCCCAGCATACTTCTGGCAAACTTCCAAGCGATTGAAAACAAGCTGGATGAACTTAACGCTAGACTTACTGCTCACAGGGAAGTAAGAGACTGCTGTGTGCTCTGTTTCACAGAGATATGGCTCATCCCCACCTCACCGGACTGTGCCATACAACCTGAAGGCTTCTCAATTCACTGGGCGGACCGCACGGCATCATCAGGCAAAGCAAAGGGTGGAGGGGTGTGCCTCCTCATCAACTCCTCCTGGTGCTTGGATGTGGCGACCCTGGTGACTTACTGCTCTCCGGACCTGGAATACCTGACCATGAAGTGCCGCCCATACTATCTTCCACGTGAGTTCACTTCAGCCATTATCACTGCGGTCTACATCCCACCCCAGGCAGAAGTGAGGAAGGCGCTGGCCGAACTGCACACAGTTATAAACTACGTGGCCGGAGACTTCAACAAGGCCAACCTCAAGAGTGTACTGCCAAAATTCCACCAGCACATCTCCTGTCCCACCAGGGGCGACAACACTCTTGACCACTGCTACTCAAAAATCAAGGACGCTTACCGTTCCATCCCCCGACCGCACTTTGGGAAATCAGACCATAAGACGGTGCTCCTTCTCCCAGCATACAAGCAGAAACTCAAGCGGGAGAATCCAGCTAAGAAGATTGTACAGTGCTGGTCCGAGGAAACAAGAAGAGCTCCAATGTGTCTGCTTAGAGACAGTGGACTGGTCCATATTTAAGAACTCAGCAACCAACTTAAATGAGTATGCCACCACCGTCACAGACTTCATCAGCAAATATTTGGACAACTACGTGCCAAAGAAAGCAGTACGTATGTTCCCCAACCGGAAACCATGACTCCCTACTGAAGGACAGGTCTGAGATGTTCAAGTCAGACGTCCCTGACCTATACAAGAAATCTAGGTACGACCTTCGCAAAGCCATCCGAGATTCCTAGAGAGAATATCAAACCAAGCTAGAGTCACAGACAGACTCTCGCCGGTTGTGGCAAGGACTAAACAACATAAGCGGCTACAAAGCGAAGCCGAGCAGCATCTCCGGCAGCAGCACACCACTCTCCGATGAACTCAATGCATTCGATGCTCAGTTCGAGCAGGAAACCAACAATCCGCTGTTGAGTGCTCCAGCAGCCCATAACGCACCCATACCCACCATCACTGCTTCCAAAGTCAGATTGGCCTTCCTGAAAGTGAACTCTCGGAAGGCGACAGGCCCGCACGGGTTCCCTGGTTGTGCACTCAGAGCCTGCGCGGACCAGCTGGCAGAGGTATTCACGGACATCTTTAACCTGCCCCTACTCCACTCCGAGGCCCCACCTGCTTCAAGAACACAACCATCATACCGATGCCAAAGAAGAACCAGGCAACATGCCTCAATGACTACCGTCCAGTGGCCCTGACTTCAGTCGTAATGAAGTGCTTCGAGAGATTGGACATGAAGCGCATCACTCCATACTCCCAGAACGCCTTGATCCACTGCAATTCGCATACCGCCGCAACTGGTCCACAGCAGACGCCATTCCCCTGGCCCTACACTCATCCCTAGAGCATCTCAACACCAAGGACTCCTACATCAGACTCCTATTTATTGACTACAGCTCCGCCTTCAACACCATAATCCCAGCCAAGCTCATATCAAAGCTCCAAAACCTAGGACTTGGCTCCTCACTCTGCAACTGGATCCTCGACTTTCTGACCCACAGACCACAATCAGTAAGAATGAACAACAACACCTCCTCCACAATAGTCCTCAACACCGGCGCCACGCAAGGCTGTGTACTTAGCCCCCTACTCTACTCCCTGTACACGCACGACTGCGTGGCAAAACTTGCTTCCAACTCCATCTACAAGTTTGCTGACGATACGACCATAGTGGGCCGGATCTCGAATAACGATGAGTCCGAATACAGGCGGGAGATAGAGAACCTAGTGGAGTGGTGTAGCGACAACAATCTCTCCCTCAATGCCAGCAAAACTAAAGAGCTGGTAATTGACTTGAGGAAGCAAAGTACTGTACACACCCCTGTCAGCATCAATGGGGCCGAGGTGGAGATGGTTAGCAGTTTCAAATTCCTTGGGGTGCACATGTCCAAAAATCTGTCCTGGTCCACCCACGTCGACGCTACCACCAAGAAAGCACAACAGCGCCTATACTTCCTCAGGAAACTAAGGAAATTTGGCATGTCCCCATTAACTCTGACCAACTTTTACAGATGCACCATAGAAAGCATCTTATCTGGCTGCATCACAGCCTGGTATGGCAGCTGCTCGGCCCAGGACCGCAAAAAACTTCAGAGAGTCGTGAACACCGCCCAGTCCATCACACAAACCTGCCTCCCATCCACTGACTCCACCTACATCTCCTGCTGCCTGGGGAAAGCGGGCAGCATAATCAAAGATCCCTCCCACCCGGCTTACTCAGTCTTCCAACTTCTTCCATCGGGCAGGAGATACAGAAGTCTGAGAACACGCACGAACAGACTCAAAAACAGCTTCTTCCCCGCTGTTACCAGACTCCTAAACGACCCTCTTATGGAGTGACCTGATTAACACGACACCACTGTATGCTTCATCCGATGCCGGTGCTTATGTAGTTACATTGTGTACCTTGTGTTGCCCTCTAATGTATTTTCTATTATTTCCTTTTCATTTCATGTACTTAATGATCTGTTGAGCTGCTCGCAGAAAAATACTTTTCACTGTACCTCAGTACACGTGACAATAAACAAATCCAATCCAAGTGTTCTCTTAATATGAATCAGGCCATCCGACAAGAACATTACACCCATCCCACTCTTATAATAGGAAGATAGGAATAGCTAGCTCTTGGAAAATGACCCGAGCTGAGCACTATTAGGTCAGGAGAGTTGGTCAATGTATCTGCACTGTTTTGCCTCTCCAGGACCTGATTATGGTGCTTGGATTTTTCTCTCCCGGACTATTTGTTTCTGGTCATCTTGTGTATTGCCCGCTTTGAAGTCAAGGAAATGAACGTTTGCCATGGAAGTTCTCTTTGACTGCCAATTAGGTTCTATAGTGATACACAATGTGGTTCACTCTTAAATGCCCTCAGGGATGGACAATAAATTCTGGCTCAGCCAGCGATGCCCACATCCCATGAACAAAAAAAAAATAACCATGGAATGCCTCCGTGTATACATGACCCCACTGACTGTGAGGAAACAAATGCACCCTATGCCCTCCCATCTCACATTTAGTTCTACCCTCCAAGATCAGATTTTCATATCTGGCTTTTGTTGATATGCTCAGTTCGAGTGGTCCCGATTATTTATTTACTCGTGTGTTTCCCCTTTAAGGGGAAATACTTGCCATGGGTCAGAAGAACTGGTCAACAAACCATCTTATTTCAGCAACCCAGCTCTATACAGAACCAATCCACAAGTGACAGGCAGAGAGAAGGCAAGTAAATCTGTGGATGTGTCAAATTATAACGGAATAAGGTCAACCAAAATAAAAGTTTTTTTTGGACAAATATTGCTTTTGCATTTCAATTTTATTTTTAATTAGCTTGTGGATGTTATTAAAATGAAATTTCCTGATGCATATGTATGACAGCATTGTTGACTAGTGCCTAGAATGCAGTGGATGGGAAAATAATTGCAACACTACCAGTTTATTTCTCTATGATCAAACACGCAAAGGAGTATGTTTCTACAATAAACTGCTGATATTGTGAAACAAAAACAGGTACTGAGTTTTCCTTTTCAAGGAGCGGACACATCAACAGTTCTGTAGAACTGTTGGAGGATCGTGGTCAGTTATATGTTTGTTCTATCTGCTTAATACAATGCATCAATATGGGAATACTTGGGTGACAATAGTGGCAACCCTTGAAGAGAATATGTCCAAAATGTAAATCTTCAAACAATTCCCTTCTGGTTATAAAATGGCTGGCTCATGTATATAGAACCATATGGTGCTAATAAATATTACAAAATGGCTGCCTGAAATGTGGAACAATTTGGAAAAAGGTACAACATCACTGAATCGTGGGCACTTTTTAAAAGTAAATATCCTGGGCTGTATTTGTGCTGGTTCATCCTGTTTACCTGCCAGATTACAACAAAAAAAAAAGCTTATTGCAAAAAAGCATTCTCTGATTATTTTCAAATCCTAACTTTGTGGTGTCCAATTCATTTCATTAATTTTTGTGTCATTCAATTTTCTCTCCCATTTCCAGGTTTTGACATTCTCAAATGTTTAATTTGTACTAAGACAATCTACTTTATGGTTCGTGTACGTGACGTGTGTTATAGCTTCCAGATTTTCCTTGCAGCGATGTCATCCATGTGTGCACAAAGAAGGCAGGCATTTGAATTCCAGGAAATGTGGTGACGTGGTGAGGTCTTGTTAATGGCGGAATTTGTTTGCATTGCAGGCCCGCCTTGACGTTAACAAGAGATCAATGTCCTTCACTCAGGGATGGAATGAAGTGCTGGTGGGTGTTTTACCATAATTTTAAACAGGAAATCACAACAGCATCATAAACAGTTGCAGAGAAGTCAACAGAGGCAATTGCATCACACCCATTTAAGCCAACACCACTGTCTTTATGATGATGTTTCGATTCCTCTTTCTCATTATTGTGAGGTTGTCCTCATTTACTGAATATTAATTTAACTCTTGGCCTGGTTTAAAAAGGCAGGTCAAACCCTGTATTCCAAAAGGACATTTTACTTGTTTTAACGTGTCATTATTATACACAGGAACAAGGTGCTCAATTTGCTCCCCAATACATTATTGAGTCTACTGTAGGTATCAAAGCATCAATTGTATAACTTAAGAGATACAAAAAGAGGTGTCAAATCTAAACCAAATTTCAAATGGTAGGGGAATAATTGGAAATGACAGATACAACGAGGCAGTAAGCTCAGAGTCTTACTGACATAATCAGTCATTGCAAGTGTACATAACTTATTTGAGCCGTGAGATGAGACTACAAACATGAAACAACTTGCTGTGTAATATCTCTCTTCTTGTTATTCATTCATGGATATGGGCATGCTAGCAAAGCCAGGGGCTGTTGCCCATCTTAATTGCTTCTGAACTGATTGGCTTGCTAGGCCATTTCTGAGGGGCAGTTAAGAACCAATCACATTATTGTAGGTAACAAATGTTGGCCCAGCCAGCGATGCCCACATCACATAAGTTTTTTTTTAAAAATCAGAGCAAGAGAGACTTTTTTGCTTAACCTGCGGGTGCAGGGGTACCTGGCGGATATTCTTCAGCTACGAATTTCACAACTCAGACAAAAACAGGCAAATTAAAACACCAGTCTAGCACACAGAGATCAGGGTTGTTCTCCCGTGTGTTCCTGGAAGGTGAGAAACATAAAACATGTATTTTTCCCAGGACTGCTTTCTTTCAATTCACATTATACCCACAGTCTGGGACATAACTCACAGGAGATGGTTTCTGCTGAGATGGTAATCAGCCTTCATTTTTCCTGCAGGAAATTACAATTCAGTTTTTGCATTGCATCTCTTTCTTCAGAGTCTCTGTCTCCTTACCTGAGTTTCTGAATTATTTTTTAAGCAGGCTGATTAGTTTTAAGCAAGCCTTTAAACCTAATTAACTCACCAGGCAGCATTAGATTGCTTAGCTGAGAAAAATTTCAATTGCTATTGTGACTGGGGGGCATAAATTAAATTGTACCCAATTGCAGGCCTAAAATGGGAGTAACAATACTAAAAGTTGAAGGCTGCAACAGGATCTGAATGGGCATTCAGGTTTCCGCAAACTTTGTAACGATACGTATTTAGTTGGCGGTGTTGGCCACCGACAATGAATGGGATTTTCCCACTCTTCCTGCCCTCAGCCAATGGCAAGCTGCCTCTGCCACTGGAAAGCACGCGGAGGTGGGGGGGGGGGGGGTGGGAACACTACACTTCAATATTGAAATGAGTCTCCTGCACTCATTTCCACTCCAGATTCATGAATTATATTTGTCGCAAGGTCTGATAGGTATTACCAGGCATTGACAATCCTTATAGGAACTACTGGAAGCATCTTATTGATGGTCCCTAAACTTTCAGAGACACCATTGTTTTGTAGAGTCAGAAGCAGCAGTATAGCTTCTTCTTTCTCCAAACAACAATTGCAGGTCACTGCCAAGCAGTCCAAAACTGGTTAAGTTGTATGAACAAATAGATCTCTAAAAACTGTACTGCAGTGATGTTCATAGAATTTACAGTGCAGAAGGAGGCCATTCGGCCCATCGAGTCTGCACCGGCTCTTGGAATGAGCACCCTACCCAAGGTCCACACCTCCACCCTATCCCCATAACCCAGCAACCCCACCCAACACTAAGGGCAATTTTGGACACTATGGGCAATTTAGCATGGCCAATCCACCTAACCCGCACATCTTTGGACTGTGGGAGGAAACCGGAGCACCCGGAGGAAACCCACGCACACACGGGGAGGATGTGCAGACTCCGCACAGACAGTGACCCAAGCCGGAATCGAACCTGGGACCCTGGAGCTGTGAAGCATTTGTGCTATCCACAATGCTACCGTGCTGCCCTCTCTAAAAACTGTACTGCAGTGATGTAGACTGCCAACAATTATTCCTTTCCAGCCTGGCAGTGCCACCCAGGTGCCCTGGCAGTGACAGGTTGACACATCCAGATGCCCAGGTGGCAGTGCCAGGCTGGCAATGCCAAGGTGCCCAGGTGCCAGCGGGAGAGACAGGATACCACCCTGGCCAATGCCTGACCACCCGGAGCTCTCCAATGGCCTGGGAGACCCACCTTGTGCCATTAAAACTGGCCCATATTTGTACTAAATGGCACTCTGGTGAGGTCTCCCAGGTCCATCCAGTGAAGCCAGGGCCCTGGAAGAATTCAGCAAATGCCTATTTAATGAGCCTAACATCTGGATCTCATCCAAGCTAGAGTAAAATCTAGATTGTGAAGTCTCGCGCAACTCCGTTAAATCTCGCAAGACGTTTCGAGCGTCACGAGGAGGCCTCTCATGAGATTTAACAGCCTTGTCCTGAAACCAAGTCGGGCGCGCCGAGACCGTTGAATCGCGCCCATGGATATTATCCATAGAATTACACAGAGCCAGCAATGAAAAACGGCTGCGTTTTCAACAATTCAGACAATTAATGCCACTCATCCAAATCAACAAATACAGGCCTTTGTTTAACCCATTTCAGGAGATTTCTTTCCTACAGAAAATAAATGAAAAAAAAAATCGCCCTCAATGCTTTGTGTTGTAGCAAAATCTCTGGTATGACTGGTACGGAAAGAATCAGATCAGGCCAAGAACATGTGCGTATTTGTTGAAGAAATGTTCTTCACAGAAATAGTCCAACTATTGAGAAAGCAACTGTAACAAAATCACAGCAAGATGATTTAGATTAAGAGCGCTCCAAGCCACTCACCATCCTGGCTTTCAAGAATATCACTGTTCCTTCACTGTCGCTGGGTTCAATCCTGGAACTCCCTCCCTAACAGCACTGTGGGTGCACCTACATCACAGGGACTGCAGAGGTTCAAGAAGGCAGCTCACCACCACCTTCTCGAGGGCAATTAGGGATGGGCAAGAAATACTGGCCTAGCCAATGGCCCCCACATCCTGTAAATTAATTTTAAAAAGGCTTATTTTTTTCTTTAAATAAACGAGGAGCCAACAAGGGAAAGTTTTTGAAATCAATGCAGAGAGGAAAAGAATAAAGGCAAAACAGAGAAAAGAGTGACAGAAATAGTTCCAGTGGAAAAGAAACAGTAAAAAGAGAGAAAACATTATTCTACTCTTGTCGATGAACAGTGTCATGGGAGATGAACTGATGTTTATAAAATATACAGCGAAGATTGTGGTGGAGGGTTTTATTTAGCTCTGATTTTGCTTTGCCAGCAGAGGTTGTCTTGATGGACATAGTTGACCACTTCCCTCCATATGGTTAATAATATGCATCTGCAGTGACATTCATCCTGAAAGAATGATGGTTACTTCACAAACTTCCAGTGATTTCTTGATCATCAGCAGATCCCAGAAAATAATGACGTTAGTATATATTATGATGTACAAGGTTTGTGCATATTATAAGCTAAAATCTCTTCTTCACAACTTATGACCATAAGAGCGCACTTTCAAACAAAAAAAAAAATCTTTAAATACCGTAGCTTGATCTGCAGATGGTTTACACAGATCAAACTTCTGGCTTGAATTCCGAAACTCGCTCTTTGTTCTTTCAGAGCCATTGTTAGATTGGTACAGCTCTATATAGTTGTTACAGTTCCCAGAATGTGACAAGAAACTATTGCATTTCAATTCACAATGGAAGCAAATTAAATACCTGGTCACTCGTCCACAGATGCTTATTATTTAATCACATATGCTGTGCTTAATAGAATAGCTTTCATATTGTTTTTTTTTATTGATAAGACCTTAAGCAATACATAACTTTAATGCAAAGACTGTATAAAAATTCCAATAAATATTTAATGTATAAAAAGCATAGGAAACAAATATTAAATAACTACAAACAATAATAAACATGTAGGGACTTTATACTGTGATGGGATTTTAGTTTACTATAAAACATGTTTCTTAATAGTGCTAAAGTGTTCTGCGCACTTTAAATAAACAACAGTGATTTTAGCATAGAGGGACATGAAAGAATGCGGAGTTGTGGTACTTGGAGCACATATGTCAGCAATTTTACTGCCTTGTGTATTTTGGCTTTTATAAAAGCATTTCAAAGTAAACGAATGAAGGAAAATCTTATCCTCCTGGCAGCTGCGTTTCCAAGCAAATTGCTTTCAGCTGATCCACAGCGTTTTCAAACTTGGTTGAAAAATGTCAACAGATGCATTTTAGTCTTGTGCAAAAAGCAGAACAAACCCTGGAGGTTTGGATGAAAATTTGCTCCTTTTATTACTTCTTCCAGCTTTTCGGTTTGCTTGCAATAAACTTTAGATTTGATTTGATCTGGGAAATGTGTTGGTGAAACCCACTGAATTACATCTCCGGGAGGGGGTGGGGGTGGGTGCTGTGAGTTATCTCCACTCTTTGTTGAGTTCCACATTTGAATTGTAACATGTTTCTGTTAGAGAGAAATCCTTTTATAATAAGCTCACTCGTGGACTAAACTCCTTTAATTCCAGGGAGATGACTTTTAACTGTTAAATGAAGCAGGCCAAATGAGCAAAATGGCATCCGGCATTACTTAGTTTGTACCAACAGTAAATCTGTACCACTTGAGTAGTTGTGTGCCACGTGACAATCTGTTGCCTTTTCATTTGCGTTGACGTCATTAAATAGACGTGACCTCCAAATTTGCATTGATTGTAACGATTCCAAAGGATTTTGTGCGGATACCACACTGCCTTGGCATGAACTGAATTGAGAACAGAAGCTTGTGAGGTCGAAGGAATGTATCATGCGGTTGAATCCAGGCACAAGATGAGCCAATCGCATCGTTGTTGCTGGCAAGTTATCTGTCCCGGTAATTATAAATAGTTATTGATCATCCAGCATTCATCTACCACGTACCATGTACATTTTCAGGACTCGCATTGCCAGTTCAGTAGCTCAATGTGCTGCGCAAACAATGCAACTAGCAGTGAGGTCCCTAATATACTGAGAAGACAATCACACGTTGTTCCAATTCTGCCAATTGTCGCTCACCATCAGCAATTCACACCTGTATTGTGTACTTCTGTACAAAATATTGTGAAAATTAATTGTGCAATTAATAGTATTATAACTCCCAAACCAATCTGAATCAGAAATAATCAGACATTTTACATAAAGGAAGGTCAAGTGTTTTCACCCCCTGTAAATATATTCAAACCATTTGGAAAGAAATGGCTTTTATAAAGGTGTTAACCTGTATGAATAAAACGAGTAAGAATACAGCCTTTATGTTACTGGTTTTCATTTCACTTTAACAATGACATTCTAGGTAAATGCTGGCACTGCTGAATGCTTTGGAATTTGGTGTGAATTATTCACTGAGGAACATGATTCTGACAGTTCCCATTATTAGTTTTGACAGAATAATTTCTAGAAAATTTAAACTCCGCTCCACTTTGTGATTTAACATTTTACCGCATTGCTTTACAATTGGCTGGACTGCTCAACATTATGACAATCATTCAGTAACATTTTACATATCATAAATTAAATATAGCAAAACAAATGTATATATTTAAGAGGGTCACGGGAGCATAGTGGTTGTGTAACTGGAGTTAAAGTTCCACTGCGGAAGCAGCTGGGGAATTTAAATTCAGTTAATTACATAAAATCGGGACTTTAAAAAAACATTAGCAGTAATGGTGAGCATGAAACTATCAGGCTGTCATAAAAATAATGAATAATCTTTATTGTCACAAGTAGGCTTACATTAATACTGCAATGAAGTTACTGTGAAAAGCCCCTAATCGCCACATTCAGCGCCTGTTCGGGTACACAGAGAGCATTCAGAATGTCCAAAATACTTAAGTCTTTTGGGACTTGCGGGAAGAAACCGGAGCACCCGGAGGAAACCCATGCAGACAGGGGGAGAACGTGCAGACTCCGCACAGTCACCCAAGCCGGGAATTGAACCTGGGACCCTGGAGCTGTGAAGCAACAGTGCTACCCACTGTGCTCCTGTGCTGTATGTGGCTTGAGGAAATCTGACATCCTTAATCATCTGGCCTATATGTGAGTCCAGATCCAGAGTCAAGTGATTGGATTGGATTTGTTTATTGTCACGTGTACTGAGGTACAGTGAAAAGTATTTTTCTGCGAGCAACTCAACAGATCATTAAGTACATGGGAAGAAAAAGGAAGAAAAGAAAATACACAATAGGGAGTCTTAGAATTAAATTTGAAAAGATTAGAACGAGTATAAGTTAAGTAAAAAGTGGATCTGTTGGGGAGAGCTCGCAGAGAGTCGCCTCGCTCCGGCGCCATCTTCTGGTAGATTGACTCTTAACTGCCCTCTGAAATGGCCAGCAAGCCATTCCGATGTGCGCAAGAGGGTGGAACCATCTCGATTAGGCAATTAGGGGTGGGCAATAAATGCTGACTTTGCCAGTGTCATCTATATCTCACAAATGCAATAGAAATCATAATTTTGGACTTTAGAACATAGAACATAGGAAGAAATTTGCTGCAATCAAAAGTAAACCAATAAGGAACTAATGCCAACTCGGAATTGTTTATGTTTTATGCACGAGACTTATAAACAGTTACTTAATCAGCCCAACTCCATCTATTTCACTTAAAGCAGCACTGCCCTGCACTGGAAAACCACTGAGGAAAGATGAACAACGTTGGAGCCAAAAAATGAAAGCTCTCAAAACTAATAGGCCATAACGAAATTTGAAGCACAATTTCATTCCTCTGCCAGCTATTTCTTGAATTTGAACTGGATCAAGGCCTAACATCCTGAGCCTGTGTGAATTCAAATTGCCCATCAGAATGCAGGAACCTAGTGCATAAAATTGAGTTTTGAAATCTTGGATCCCGGAACTGAATTGTGATGCCCCGAATTCCGGAACTGGAAAGAAAATGGTGAGAACTGCTGAATGATTTCCTTGGGGCAGCGAGGATCAGGTTGGAGTTCAATAGAGAAGCGGAGAGTGCACGGTAACTAACAGCTTTTCCACATGGAAGGAAATGACACATTTATTATAAATAATTGGATCTGGATGTATCATGTTGAAGAATCTGCTTTAGTTTTAGACACCAATGCAAAATCTCATCCTCTCCTGTGATCGCACTGACTCTGAAAGTGGCAAGAAGCTGCCACTATGGGGCAGTACGGTGGCGCAGTGGTTAGCACTGCAAGCCTCACGGCGCCGAGGTCCCAGGTTCGGTCCTGGCCCTGGGTCACTGTCCGTGTGGAGTTTGCACATTCTCCCCGTGTTTGCGTGGGTTTCGCCGCCACAACCCAAAGATGTGCAGGTAGGTGGATTGACCATGCTAAATTGCCCCTTAATTGGAAAAAATGAATTGGGTACTCTAAATTTATTTAAAAAAAGAAGCTGCCACTATGGTTTCTTGTGGCTATAATGCGAATTCATGGAGACGGCTAGATGGGATGGGTGGGGAGACAAGAGGAGGACGGGGGGGGGGGGGGGGGGAGAGAGAGAGTGTCAAGTGCACCAAATAGGTTAGAAAAATAATACGAAGAACAATCTTACCTGAAATATTTTGCAACCACCTGGAATTGGTGGTAAACATTGTCAAACTTAGCAGCCAGTTCAGTTTGTGGAAAAAAAATCTGACTGAACTGAAATGTAAACAGCAACTGACACGACATGGAAGATTCAGGCAGACATCAGCACAAGTCTCAAATATTTCCTGCTGTACTTTTTTTCCTGGAATGAAGTTTTCAATAATTCCAGCAGGTGTTAAGTAGGCTTGCTTACTTTCCATTATTAATTTTCTGCTTTTTGTTTTTGGTCTAAAAATCCTGTAATTACTTTGAAATGCCTTGTTTATCGTGTCTAAATAACATAATATCCACTTTTAGTCATCAGTGCCCAGGGAGTTCTGCAAATCTTTAGTCCAGAGTAAATTGGAAAAGCCCCTCAGATTTCTCAGCCTTACTCTTCAAGTGTCTATTATATTGCATTCGCTTATTCAAAGAAGCTAGTGTAAATGTTCTCTGTCTCCACACTCAACACCCCATGGAGGGGGGGGGGCGGGGGGGGGGGGGGGTAGATTTTCCCCTCCTCACTGATGGAATTCGGGTTCAATTCCGGGCAGGGAGTGGGATTATTTTGCGGGGAATGACCCGTGGAGGCAGATCTGCTGCCGAAGCAGTGGTAATGTGGCAATGGGTGTGGACACCAAGATAGCAGTCTTATTGCCGCGGAAGACCATTCGCACAGTCATGTTTTAGGAGGAAAGGATGCCAGAGTTCACATTTCCCCACATTCCAGAGGGCAGCAGGAAGACCTGCAAAGCGGGAGAGGGTAGACTGCTGGAGCGCTTTCCAGGTCAGTGGGTTTTGCGATGCTCTCCGTTCTATCCCAACTCTGGCCCCGTTGAGTCTACTCTGTGCCCTTCATGATTATTAGAATTTAATTAGAATTGCCCCGCCGTAAGGTCACGTTATTGATCCGAGGTCAAGTTATTCTTCAGTGATTTAAAAAAAGGTCAATCGTTAAATGTGGCTAATTACATTTTTAAATGTTATCAAGGACTTTGAGAGGGCTGGACTTCGAGGTTAATGAATTAAAACAGAGACAGTGTGAATGTTAGCCATTGATTTTACAGTTTAGCTTTTGCCTGTTCCCTATTAACTATCCAGCCAGTACCTGAAAGGATGCAATTGAGAAACTTCAAAATGAATTAAATTTGTTGGGTGCTGTTCAACTAAAACATATTTATTCCGGTTTTGGGCACATTTAGCGGAGTGTGCAGTGCCGAGAAAGACCCTGCTATTCAACGGCCCCTGGCACGGGCAGCCTGGCACCACTGCCAGCCTGACACCTTGGCAGTGCCACCCAGGCGGCAGTGCTATGGTGCCTGGCTGGCAGGGCCAAGGTGCCCTGGTGCCAGCAGGAATGCCAGGGTACCGCCCTGCCCAGTGCCCAATCACCCGGGGGTCTCCAAAGAGGGCGAGATCCAGATTGCGACATCTCGCTCGACTCCATTAAATCCCGCAAGACATTTCGAGCATCGCAAATCTCACGGTCTCATCCCAACACCAAGTTGGGCGCGATAAGGCCGCTGAATCGCGCCCAACATGAAATGTTTCTGAAAAATGAAAGAATTGGATTGCTGCAGAAATGTTACTGTTTCTGACTAACACAATTAAACTTGCTTCAGGTTCATTGAAATTCAGAATTACACAAGCCAAGGAAAGAATGAGTCACGATCTGCCCATTGATACGCTGAAGGCATGATCAAACTTTTGAACAGAACGTAATCTTTTTACATGACTTTGTAGCTGGGATAATAATATCACTGTTAAAATCTCGGACCAGACTCAACGTTTGTCAGAATACCGAACAAGAACCTCAAACACTAAATAAAAGATCAAATTGTGAGCAAAGGATACTTCACTCCAGGAGTGATTCCATTGGCCGATAGGTATCTTTCTTTCTTATTCACACAGGATTAAGCATATTGACATCACAGAAAACAGCTTTACCATTAACAGTTAACTAAAAATAAAAGGGAAATCCTTTTAACTACTAACTTATACCTTCTCTATCTCCAATTAAGCAAAGCCCATCACAGGTCAAAAGCCACCTATAAAGAAAGTTGGCAGAAACAGGGGGCCAGATTCTCCGACCCCCCACCGGACCGGAGAATCGCTGGGGGCTGGCGTGAATCCCGCCCCCGCCGGTTGCCGAATTCTCCGGCATTGGATATTCGGCGGGGGCGGGAATTGTGCCGGTTGGCGGCCCCCCCCCCCGGCAATTCTCCTGCCCGGATGGGCCGAAGTCCCGCTGCTAAAATGCCTGTCCGACAGCGTGGATTAAACCACCTCTCTTACCGGCGGAACAAGGCCGGGGGGGGGGGGGCGCAGGGCGATCTGGCCCCGGGGAGCGCCACCACGGTGGCCTGGCCTGCGATCGGGGCCCACTGATCCACGGGCGGGCCTGTGCCATGGGAGCACTCTTTTCCTTCCGCCTTCGCCATGGTCTCCACCATGGCGGAGGCGGAGTTGACTCCCTCCACTGCACATGCCGGGGGATGCCGTGAGCGGCCGCTGACGCTCCTGCGCATGCGCCGTCCGGCAATGTCATTTCCGCGCCAGCTGGCGGGGCACCAAAGGCCTTTCCCGCCAGCTGGCGGGGCGGACATCAGTCCGGCACGGGCCTAGCCCCTCAAGGTTAGGGCTTGGCCGCTCAAGGGGCGATGCCGGACTGATTCGCGCCGTTTTTGGCGCCGGTCGGCGGACATCGCGCCGATTACGGAGAATTTCGCCCAGGGTTTCTTGCTGTGCACTTGCATAGATTTCTTGGAAATACTGCTTGAAGAAAGAGAGAGCTCCTGGGCGAGATTCTCCGACCCCCCGCCGGGTCGGAGAATCGCCGGGGGCTGGCGTGAATCCCGCCCCCGCCGGTTGCCGAATACTCTGGCACCGGAGATTCTTAGATCCAAGAAAGAGGCTGGCGTGGCGCTAAAGGCCTTCGTCGCCGGTCGGCGGGGCGCCAACCACTCCGGCGCGGGTCTAGCCCCTCAAGGTGAGGGCTTGGCCCCTAAAGATGCAGAGAAATCCACACCTTTGGGGCGGCCCGACGCCGGAGTGGTTCACGCCACTCCCTCCCGCCGCGACCCCCTGCCCCGCCGGGTAGGGGAGAATCCCGGCCCAGTAGTGGGGATAATGCTAGAGTCCATTATAATAGCCGAGCACTTGGAAAACAGTGGCAGAATTGGACAGAGCCAGAATGGATTTATGAAGGGGAAATCATGCTTGACAAAGCTTCTGAAATTCTTTGAAGATGTAACTAGTAGAGTTGATGAAGGGGATGCAGTGGATGTAGTTTATTTGGACTTTTAGAGGGCTCTCCTTAAGGTCCCATGGCTTTCGATAAGGTCCCACACAAGACATTAGCATGTAAAATTAAAGTGCATGCGATTGCGGGTATATATTGAGATGAGTAGAAACCTTGTTGGCAGACAGGGAACAAAGAGTAAGAATTAATGGGTCTTTTTCCAAGTGGCAGGCAGTGACTAGTGGTGTATTGCAGGATCAGTGCTAAGACCCCAGCTATTCACAATGTATATTAATGATTTAGACGAGGGAACAAAATGTAATATTTCCAAATTTGCAGATGACACAAAGCTGAGTGGGAGGGTGAGCTGTGGGGAAGATGCAGAGATGCTTCAGTGTGATTTTAACAAGCTGAGTGAGTGGGAAATGCATGGCACATGCAGTATAATGTGGATAAATGTGAGGTTATCACTTTGGTAGCAAAAATAGGGGGCGCAATTCTCCCATCGGGAGACCCTGGGCGTGTTTCTCTGCTCCCGCGCCATTTCAGAGAATCGCCTGGGTCGCCAAATTTTCCCTCGACGCCGGTCCGACACCCTCCCGCGATTCACGGAAGCGACCAGATCGACACAATCGCGTTTTGCGCGGCGCGGTCCAGTGAATCGCCCGAGACAGCCAAAGTGGCAATTCACCGGTACCCCCGTGATTCTCAGTGCCGGATGGGCCGAGCGGCCTGCCCAAAACGGCGGGTTCCTCCCGGCGCCGTCCACACATGGTCGCTGCTGGCGGGAACAGCGCGGGAACGCTGGGGGGGGGGGGTGGTCTGCGGGGAGGGGAGGGGGTATCCTGCACCGGGGGGGGGCCTCAATTGGGGTCTGGCCCTCGATCGGTGCCACTGATCGTCGGGCCGGCCTCTCTGAAGGAGGACCTCCTTTCTTCCGCAGCCCCGCAAGATGCGTCGGACATCTTCTTGCGGGGCGGACTCGGGGAGGACGGCAACCACGCATGCACGGGTGACGCCAGTTATGCGGCGCCGCCTTTACGCGGCGCCAAGGCCTGGCGCGCGCCAATAACGCGGCGCCGCTCCTTGCCCATTTTCGGGCCCTGAATCGGTCGGGATAGGGGCCGTTTCTCGCCATCGTGAACCTCGACAGCGTTCACAATGGCACGAACACTCTGTCTCTATTTCAGATAATCGCGCCCTAAGTCCCGACGCCGGAGTGAAAACTGGAGTGTTTCACTCAGCGATGCCCGACTGATTTGCGCCGTTTTGGGCGCCAGTCGGTGGACATCGCGCTGTTTCCGGAAAATTTCGCCCCACACCTGGAATATTGGGTGTCTCTTTTTCTGAGCAAGGATGTTCTTGCTCTGGAGGGAGTGCAGTGAAGGTTTACCAGACTGATTCCAGGGATGGCAGGGCTGATGTATGAAGAGAGATGGAGATTAGAAGAATATGGGGAAAAGCTCATAGAAACCTATAAAATTCAAACAAGACTAGACAAGGATGTTCCGGATAGAAGGGGGGTGGTATTCTCCCCCCACCCCCGGGTGGGAGAATCATCGGGGCGCCGCACGAATCGCGCCACGCCGCCCCGACCCCCGCACGCGATTCTCCCACCCCCCGAAACCAGCGCCACGCGAATCGTGCCGGGCCGCTCGGAGAATCGCCGCAAACGGCGAGCAACAATTCTCCAGCCCAGATGGGCCGAGCGCCCACGCGTAAACGGCCTAGTCCTGCCGCCGCCATCCACAACTGGCGGGTACTCGTCGCGAAGGCTTGGGGGCGGCCTGTGGGGGAGGGGGGGCTTCATTCCCGGGGGGGGGGGGCCTCCGGAGTGGCCTGGTACGCGATCGGGTCCAACCGATCGGCGGGCCGGCCTCTCTGTTGGCGGGCTTCCTTTCTTCCGCCGGCGAGCCTGGATCCATCCGCCATGTTTGTGCGGGGCGGCCTGGGGGAGGACGGCCACCGCGCATGCGCAAGTTGGCGCCGGCCCAACTGCCCATGCGCGGGACCCAAGGCGTCTTTTACACGGCGCCGGGTCTCTGGCACCGCGCCGAGGCCCCGCCCCCGTAAATCACGCGACACCCCTACTAGCCCCACAGAGCGGGGAGAATAGGGATCTGGGAACGGGCGCCGACACCGGAGTAAAACACTCCGGTTTTTACTCCGGCGTAGGCACTTAGACTCCTATTGGGAGAAGGCTCCCCCAATCGCTGGCAAGGCCCCTCCCCAATCCATGCGCTGGCAACATCCCCATCCCAATCACTGGCAAGGCTCCCCCAATCACTGACAAGGCCCCCCCATCAGAATAACTGGCATGCCCTCCCCCAATCACTGTCAATTCCCTTCACAATCATTGACAAGGCCCCCCCCCCCCCACCAAGTGAGCAACACCCTTCTATGAATTCACCAGACTCCCCCCGCCCCGCCAAGGGCCCCGATTCAGGCCCCTCAGTCCCTTCAGGCCTGCATTCTCTCGGTTCCCCCCTTCAGGTCCTGTAAAGGTGTCGGGGGCAGCACACTGCAAGTGCACCTGGACTTTCTAGGAAACACTTCAGAACAGAGGAAACCAAAGCAGAAAAAACTGCTTAAAAAAACACTTTTGGAAGCAACTGAGAACAAAGAAATTGCCTCTATGAAAAAATTATGGTTAGAACCAATACCTGCTCAAAGGAGAATGCACTTCAGAGTTACTGGGCTGTGATGAGCTGAAAAAACAAACAAAGCCACACCCTCCTTTGAAATAGCCTGGACCTGTCAATCAAGAGACTGATTGAACCGTGAAATTGAATGTAAACAATGCAGTTCAAAGCATCTCAGCAAGCCCAGAGGTTTGAAAGAGTTGCAGCAGAATGAAATTATATATGGGAAAAAAAAACATTTCAAAAGCTTCCAACACGTCAAATGGATGACTTTTACCTTCATCTGACAGATCATGGATATTAACATGCTGGAAAAGACATCAAAGGTTTGAAGGCTACCGAGGGAAGGTGTGCCGCATGACCCCTGGTCTGGGCCCCTCCAGCCCAGCCCAAGCACCCCCCAACCCCCACCGCCCCTGAGGGACACCCCTTGGCACCCTGGAGGTAAGTGTAGAGAGGGTACTCAACCCCTTCCTCCTCCTCGGTGTCCCTGGTACCTGGTCCCCACTTTTAGGCTCCAGTAGTGATTTGCACCCATGGGACTTCCAGTGGGAGGGGCAGGAGCTCCTAGGAGGCCATTGCATTAACTTTAATCTCACTAATGAAATTAAAATGAATACAAATGAGTTGTGGTCAGGTTCTTGTCCTTTCTGGGCACGATCTTGATTAGGCCAGCTGGAGCGGGCCTGGGGAATGGGAAGCACAATCCCTGTTTTGGGATGTCCCGCAATTCTCCCAACATAACCGGGATTTGCGCCAAGTACAACAAGGTTACAGAATCATCCTCCAAGTGTGCTTTCCAACAAGTTGGTGTATTTTCAAAACATTTTTCTTTTCCTGAGGAAAGTCTTGTATTCCATTGAAACAACGTGACATCTGGGGCGAAATTCTCCGTTATCGGCGGAAAGTCCGCCGATCGGCGCAAAAAATGGCGCAAATCCCACTTGCGTCACGTCATAAAAATGGGCCGATAGTCTCCGGCCCGAAATGGGCTAGCAGCGACGTGACTGGATCCGCGCTTGCGCAGTGGTTCACGCCGTGCAGCGTCATACGCGCTGCACGGCGTGACGGCTCATAAGGCCGCGCAGCTATCCCCCCACCCGACCGGAACACCCGACCGCAACACCCGACTGGATGGCTGGCCGTCGCTCAGCCCCGAGGTTCGAGTCACGCGATGTGGAGGCGCTCCTGGACGCGGTGGAGCAGAGGAGGGACGCCCTGTATCCCGGGCACGGCCGCAGAGTTGCCCCACGGCACAGCCGGCGTCTGTGGAGGGAAGTGGCAGAGGCCGTCACCGCTGTGGCCCTAACACCACGGACAGGCACCCAGTGCCACAAGAAGGTGAACGACCTCGTCAGAGCAGGCAGGGTGAGCCTCCCCCATATCCCCCATATCCCCCCCTCCCCATATCCCCCCTCCCCCATATCCCCCATATCCCCCCTCCCCCATACCACCCTCCCCCATATCCCCCCCTCCCCCATATCCCCCTCCCCCATATCCCCAAGTGAATCCAGCCCTAACCTTAACCTCTGCAATGCACGCGCAACCGATGGCGTGCATTCATATACCTGCCTAACACTGTTCCCTTTTACCCCTGCCACCCCCCCCCCCCCACAGGAGAAGCGCGCACACAACAATAGGGAGCATGTGAGGGCTGGAGGAGGGCCCGCTGATGAGAGGCCACTGACCGTACACGAGGAAAGGGCCCTGGAACTGGCTGGCGGACCTGAGGACCGGGAGGTTGCTGATGCAGAGGTCGGGGCCCCACGAGCAAGCGAGCCACCAACAGCCCGTCCCCATATCCCCCCCCCTCCCCTATATCCCCCTCCCCCGTATCACCTGATCACTGCCTGATGTCTAACCATGCATGCTTCATTGTGTATCGCAGGACCAAACGTCCAGGCACCCATCCCCGCAGATGCAGACCGCCCGCAGGATGCCCCTCGGAGACCACGGGAGACGGAGAGACCCGAACCCTCCAGCATGCGACGCCCGCAGGATGCCCCTCGGAGACCACGGGAGACGGAGAGACCCGGACCCTCCAGCATGCGACGCCCGCAGGATGCCCCTCGGAGACCACGGGAGACGGAGAGACCCGGACCCTCCAGCATGCGATGCCCGCAGGATGCCCCTTGGAGACCACGGGAGACGGAGAGACCCGGACCCTCCAGCATGCGACGCCCGCAGGATGCCCCTCGCACACCACGGGAGACGGAGAGACCTGGAGCAACAGGGAGACGACACCCCCGTCACGTGCGGGAGCGACCACCCAGCGATGAGGGGGGCAGCCACAGGCCCCCGTCACATCCGAGCCAGGACACCACTACCCAGGACACCACTATCCAGGACACCCCTACCCGGGACACCACTACCCAGGACACCCCTACCCGGGACACCACTACCCAGGACACCCCTACCCGGGAAGACGAAATACCGGACAGTGACTCAGAGTGGATGGGTGGAGACGAACCCCCACCCCAAAGTGCCATGGACTCAGAGTGGGACGAAGAGCACGACACAACGCCACTGCTGTCACCAACACCCTCCACCATCGCAGAAACACTCACCACGGTTGGGCACTTTAGTGATGAGGCGTCTGGTACACTCACTGGTGCGCACAACACAGCCGTCCCGGTACAGCAGGTGGAGGTAGGAGCAGCAGAGGGACCGGGCTTCGGAGGGCAGCCCAGGCCAAGCGAACATCTGCCGCCCAGATGGATCCCGGGTTCCTGCAGTTACCACACCCACACATAGATCTGATGCAACCACCGACACGGAGACGAGCGAATAGGGTGACGGGTGGCTTGCGGCGGCTGCGGTCGCAGGTGGAGGAGTCCACCCGCGTCCAGGAGCTGGGAGTGGTGCCGGTCATGCATGCCACCCAGGCTGACACCGCACGGGTGGCGTCCGCGGTGGAGGCAATGGGTGCGACGGTGTCAGACATGGGGAACGGTTTGCGAGGCCTGGGGCCTTCCGTGCAGGCGGCGTCTGTGGCCCAGGAAATGGCTGCCCTCTCACAGGAGGCCATGAGCCAGTGCCAGCGCCAGATGGGAGAGGCGCTCAACGCCATAGCCCAGTCTCAGCAGGCCATGGCCCAGTCTCAGCAGGCCATGGCCCAGTCTCAGCAGGCCATGGCCCAGTCTCAGCAGGCCATGGCCCAGTCTCAGCAGGCCATAGCCCAGTCTCTGCAGGCCATGGCCCAGTCTCTGCAGGCCATGGCCCAGTCTCTGCAGGCCATGGCCCAGTCTCAGCAGGCCATCGCTGAGGGCATCGGCGCCAGTGGCCATGTGCGAGCCGGCGTCGCACTGTCACAGACAGGGTTCGACAACCCCCTGGGCTCCATGGCTGCAAACCTGCAGACCCCTGTCGATACCAGCACGGGCCTCCAGGACTGGCAGCGCCAGATGTCGGGGGCGCGTCGGATGGCCAGTCTGTTCGCATCCCCCACCCATGTAGAGGCCTGGGGGCCATCGGGCACCCCGAGGGAGGAGGAGGTGGTGTGGCCCGTCCCGGCTCCCTCTGTAGGGGAGGTCCCGGTACACCGCGACACCTCGGACTCCCCCCCTTCCGTCCCAGGTGCATCGGGTGGGCAACGGGCAGGACAGGCTGGCAGCTCGCCATCCCAGTCGCCCGGGCCGCAGCCTGGCCCATCTAGGCCAGGACGCCCCAGGAAACGGCCGCCAAAGGGATCCAGTGTCAGAGGGCAGGAATCACAGGAGTCCACCTCCAGTTCTGCTGTACCGTCTGGGGAACCACGTAGACGTAGTCAAAGGGCCCGTAAGGCCAAACAATTAGACACTGAGTAAGTTGGCACGGGTGCAGGGCACAGATGAGTTTTAGGGGCTAGGGCACGTGCATGAACTCCTTTGGTTATTAAAGTCAATGTTACACCTACCGAAGCTGCCTTTGTGCTCTGTCCAAAGTGTGCGGGCGTGTCATGTACGTTGAGCGCAAGTGTGTGTGTGAGGGGTGGTCTTACCTCAGCCACAGGTGAGTCTGCCCCCTTCCCCCTGGGCCGCCATCAACATCCCCCGGGCAGAGGACGGGACCGTGCGCTGCAGTGTCACAGCCGCATGCAGGGATGGTCCGGGTGGATGGTGGTACTGTGGCCATGGGAGAGGGTGTCCCCCGCCAGTGCCACGCGGTGACAGGTGTGCCAGCAGGTGGCAGATGTGTGCCACAGTTTCCCGGCTCATCCAGAGTCTCCTCCTGCATTCCCGGTCCGTGAGGTCCTGGTATGACTGCCGGGGCCGGTACACACGGGGCGCCCTCGGGTGCCTCCGTTGCCGTGGGGCCGCGACGTCCTCCTCCCCCTCCTCGTCCTGTCGGTCAGGTGTCCCTCCAGCCTGGGCGGCTGCCGCCTGCCCCTCTGCGGCAGCCTGCGCCGCCTCTCTGGCACGCTCCTCCTCCTCCTCCTCCTCCTCCTCCTCATCCAGGGCAACATAGACATGAGCGGCTGCCACCACGGCGGCCAACATCGCTGGATGGTCTGAAAACATGACGGCCTGGTGGGGGGGAGGGGAACGACGACATGTCATCATTGCCCATATCCCCTCCGCCCCCCAGCCAGGTGGCATGGACCGCATGGGTCCAACTGTTGGAGGCTGGCACCTGGCCAGGTGGACCAACTCATTTGCCCTCCCATCACCCACCCCGGCACGGACCCCCCCCCCAACCTCCACCCCAGCACGGACCCCCCCCCCAACCTCCACCCCGGCACGGACCCCCCCCCAACCTCCACCCCAGCACGGACCCCCTCCCCAACCTCCACCCCAGCACGGACCCCCCCCCCAACCCTCAACCTCCACTCCGGCATGGACCCCCCCCAACCTCCACCCCAGCACGGACCCCCCCCCAACCCCCAACCTCCACCCCGGCACGGACCCCCCCCAACCTCCACCCCAGCACGGACCCCCTCCCCAACCTCCACCCCAGCACGGACCCCCCCCCCAACCCCCAACCTCCACCCCGGCACGGACCCCCCCCCAACCTCCACCCCAGCACGGACCCCCTCCCCAACCTCCACCCCAGCACGGACCCCCCCCCAACCCCCAACCTCCACCCCAGCACGGACCCCCCCCCAACCTTCACCCCGGCACGGACCCCCTCCCCAACCTCCACCCCAGCACGGACCCCCTCCCCAACCTCCACCCCTGCACGGACCCCTCCCAACCCCCAACCTCCACCCCAGCACGGACCCCCCCCCCAACCTCCACCCCGGCACGGACCCCCTCCCCAACCCCCAACCTCCACCCCAGCACGGACCCCCTCCCGGCACTCCCCCGGAGCCCAGCCTACTCTAACCACCCCCCCCCCCCCCCCCCCGCCGCACACACACACACACAAGCCGAGACACACCTCTCCTCACGCAATCAGTCTGCGGCCACGCCATTTCCTGCCCAGAGCCAACCCCCCAGGCCGTCACTCGCCTCCTCGCTGGTCGGCGTGAGCCTGGAGCACCGGGTCACGCCGATGAAAAGGAGGTTTGATTCACGTCGACGTGAACGGTCATCACGTTGACGGGACTTCGGCCCATCCGGAAGGGAGAATATCAGCAGGCCGAAAATCGGCTGCCTTGCGCAGACCCGTGACATTCTCCGCGGCAGCGGCGCCATTAACGCCCCGCCGACTTTTCTCCCTTCGGAGACTTCGGCGGGGGCGGGATTCACGGCGGCCAACGGCCATTCTCCGACCCGGCGGGGGGTCGGAGAATGACGCCCCAGATTACAAATGTTGCTTCGCAGGTTGATTTGTCTGTGAAATAAAGCAGCTTAATGATTTATATCTGCCGTTTGTATCAACAAGTGCATCAATCCACCTTGAGAAATATTGGAAAAGTGCGTGACAGTGCGAGTAAAAGGCATTGGGGTACACATTCAACTGGGCATAAAACCCATGTTGCCAATCAACTGCCCGTTATGGAAACTGCCTCATTTTAATTTCAATTAGTGGGGATGAGCAATAGATGGTATCTGCAGTGTCTGCTTACCACAACAGTGGCTCTACACCCTGAGCAGCAAGCTGAATATTCATCCATGATACCATACCAAGACCTCACTGTTACACTCTTTTGCTAACACATAATTCGACACTGGGCAGTCAGTAAGGATCGCCAATTAAAGTGACTAGCCCCGTCTAGCCAGGAGAATATCAAAGACAGACTCAAAACAAAAAGGGGCTTCTAAAATATCTCTGACTGTTCAAATCTGGACTCTCATTTGCATTGCGATCTGACGATTTACTGGAGTTTGCATGTCACTTCATTGAAGGCCTCCTACACACCCTTCACAGAGCTGATAAGTCAATTGTTGGCTGGTTTCTTTTTTTTTTTATAAATGTTTTATTGAAAATTTTTTCCCAAACAACAATTTTTCCCCTCTTACAAAGCAAACGCAACAATAACAATACAGAAATTTTAAACAATACACAAGTAACAAAACCCCTTTATCTTTGACCTAAACTAAACCCCCCCCCCCCCTCCACCCCCCCTCCCCCTGGGTTGCTGCTGCTGGTCATCTGTCTTCCCTCTAACGTTCCCCTAGGTAGTCGAGAAATGGCTGCCACCGCCTGGTGAACCCTTGAGCCGATCCTCTCAGGGCAAACTTTATCTGCTCCAGTTTAATGAACCCCGCCATATCATTTACCCAGGCCTCCAGTCCGGGGGGTTTCGCCTCCTTCCACATGAGTAGGATCCTGCGCCGGGCTACTAGGGACGCAAAGGCCACAACGTCGGCCTCTTTCGCCTCCTGCACTCCCGGCTCTTCCGCAACTCCAAATAGAGCTAACCCCCAGCCTGGTTTGACCCGGGCCTTCACCACCCGCGAAATCACTCCCGTCACTCCCTTCCAATACCCTTCCAGTGCCGGGCATGCCCAAAACATATGTGCGTGGTTTGCCGGGCTCCCGCCACACCTCCCACATTTGTCCTCCACTCCAAAGAACCTGCTCAATCTTGCTCCCGTTATGCGTGCTCTATGTAGCACCTTAAATTGAATCAGGCTAAGCCTGGCGCATGAGGAAGAGGAATTTACCCTGCTTAGGGCATCAGCCCACATACCCTCCTCTATCTCCTCCCCTAGTTCTTCTTCCCACTTTCCTTTTAGTTCGCCCACCGACTCCTCCCCCTCTTCCCTCATCTCTCGGTAAATCTCTGACACCTTGCCCTCTCCGACCCACACCCGTGAAAGCACCCTGTCCTGTATCCCCTGTGTCGGGAGCAACGGAAATTCCCTCACCTGTTGTCTAGTAAATGCCCTCACCTGCATATATCTCAAGAAATTTCCCCGGGGCAACTTATACTTTTCCTCCAATGCTCCCAAGCTCGCAAAAGTCCCATCTATAAATAAATCTCCCACCCTCCTAATTCCCAACTGGTACCAGCTCTGAAATCCTCCATCCATTCTTCCTGGGGCGAACCTATGGTTGTTCCTGATTGGGGACCCCACCAGGGCTCCCCGCACCCCTCTCTGTCGCCTCCACTGTCCCCAGATATTCAATGTTGCCGCCACCACCGGGTTCGTGGTAAACTTTTTAGGTGAGATCGGTAGCGGCGCCGTCACCAGCGCCTCTAAACTCGTCCCTTTACAGGACTTTCTCTCCAGTCTTTCCCACGCCGCTCCCGCACCCTCCATCATCCATTTACGTATCATTGCCACATTGGCGGCCCAATAGTAATCGCCCAAGTTCGGTAGTGCCAATCCTCCTCTGTCCCTACTACGCTGAAGGAACCCCCTCCTTACTCTCGGAACTTTCCCTGCCCACACGAAGCTCGTGATGCTCCTGTCTATTTTATTAAAAAAGGTCTTAGTGATTAGTATAGGGAGACATTGAAATACAAATAAGAACCTCGGGAGGACCATCATCTTAATTGCTTGCACCCTGCCCGCCAGCGATAGAGGCTGCATGTCCCACCTCTTGAAGTCCTCCTCCATTTGTTCTACCAACCGTGTCAGATTAAGTCTGTGCAAGGTTCCCCAGCTCCTAGCGATCTGAATCCCCAGGTATCGGAAGTTTCTTTCCACTTTCCTTAGAGGCAAGCCTTCTATCTCTCTACTCTGGTCCCCTGGATGTATCACAAATAATTCACTCTTCCCCATGTTTAGCCTATACCCCGAGAAATCCCCGAACCCCCTCAAAATTCGCATAACCTCTATCATTCCCCCCGCTGGGTCCGACACGTATAACAATAGGTCATCCGCATATAACGAGACTCGGTGTTCTTCTCCCCCTCTAATCACCCCTCTCCATTTCCTGGAGTCTCTCAACGCCATGGCCAGAGGTTCAATTGCCAACGCGAACAACAATGGAGACAGCGGGCATCCCTGTCTTGTTCCCCTATATAGTCGGAAATACTCCGATCTATGTCGACCTGTAACTACGCTTGCCGTTGGAGCCCCATAAAGAAGTCTAACCCAGCTAATAAACCCGTTCCCAAACCCAAACCTCCTTAACACTTCCCATAAATACTCCCACTCCACCCTATCAAATGCCTTCTCTGCGTCCATTGCCGCCACTATCTCTGCCTCCCCCTCCACTGGGGGCATCATTATCACCCCTAATAGTCGTCGCACGTTAACATTCAGTTGTCTCCCTTTTACGAACCCTGTCTGGTCTTCGTGCACCACCCCCGGGACACAGTCCTCTATCCTCGATGCCAGTACCTTTGCCAACAATTTGGCGTCCACGTTCAACAATGAAATGGGTCTATAGGACCCGCACTGCAACGGATCTTTATCCCTCTTCAAAATTAACGATATCGTCGCCTCCGACATCGTCGGGGGTAGAGTCCCCCCTTTCCTGGCCTCATTGAACGTGTTGGCTGGTTTCTGTTGCACAATCACCAGCTAAGATCATTAGTACAGTTTCAGTATGTTACACCTCACGGGAAAGTGAAGTTGAGTCGAATACTGCCTGAGCTAACATTGATAGGTTCAGACTGTCCTGGTTTAGCCAGATGGATTTGAAAATGAAATGAAATGAAAATTGCTTATTGTCACAAGTAGGCTTCAATGAAGTTACTGTGAAAAGGCCCTAGTCGCCACATTCCAGCGCCTGTTCGGGGAGGCTGGTACGGGAATCGAACCGTGCTGCTGGCCTGCCTTGGTCTGCTTTAAAAGCCAGCGATTTAGCCCAGTGTGCTAAACCAGCCCAGGATTTGGCCACTATCAAGAAAATATTAAATACTGATAAATAGCTGGCTCTTTACTAAAGCACTACGTTCAAAAGTCTGAATTCATTTAAATTCCAAGTTTGCCTTTTCTTTCCTCTCTTTGTTCCATTGCATGACATCATGAGCAGAATGGCTAATATAAGAGGTTAGGCCGTGTCATTCTAGGATATCAGTCAGAGTGCACTTAAAAGCATAAGGTGCACCAGGGGCTCAGACATCAAATGGAAGCTCGTTTTAGAATTTCAAACCTCTTTAATGTTGTAAAATTTAATGAAGGATCTATTATTGTCAGAATTGTAAAAGTCTATCATCAATAATTCAGCCAGGGATTTACTAACACGAGGACTTTTGATCAAAATACAAGCCAATAGCTGCCAAATAAGGGAGTTTAACTGTTTTTGTTATCAGAGAATCTAGCAGTCCATCTAGGTGGAAAATGTTTCACAGATGTATTTTATTCAAGGAAGTTTGCAGATTGTTTTACAATTTTTATTTTAAACCTTGCCAAGGCACATAATTCTAATTAAAAACACAAAACTTCTGAATTAAAAAAATACATCTGTTCGATTGAATTTATAAATCTTTTTATCTAACTGCAATGGGTTGAGAGAAAGAAAAACAGCACGAAATGCCACAGAAACTGGAAGGTGTTTGTTAAATCTCAGATTACATAATCCAGTTGTGGTCGTTTTCTCCTCTCGTAAGATCCTGATTCCAGAGAATACTCCATGAATGATATTATTTATCACGAATAAAAGAAAATGAACAGAGCATGTTCATGAATCAATTTGGAACACGTAATACTTCAATTTCTTTCATATTGAAGAAAGCACATGGTCAGTATAGTATGTGCTTCATAAAGAGGTATTATCATAAATGTGAGTGGTGAATCAAAGGTGAGATTACTATTAATTCAGTGTTTCGTCACGCTGCAGTGATAATATACAGAAAAGGATGACAGTAAATATCTTGTTATTGTGGTCGCGGGGTTTTTTATTCAATATGAGAGTTCTTGTAGGTCCTAGATCTAAAGCTATATTTGGTCTGGCCGACATGTGACTCCTTCTTAAATGCCATCTGAAATGGCCTAGCAAGCCACTCAGTTTAAGGGCAATTCAGGATGGGAAATAAATGCTGGCTCAGCCAGAGGCACCTGCATCCCATAAATAATTTAAAGAACAATTATGATGTTTTATCTTTTCTTGAACTGAGGGCAGCACGGTGGCACAGTGGTTAGCACTGCTGCCTCATGGTGCTGAGGACTCGGGTTCGATCCCGGCCCCAAGTCACTCCCTGTGGAGTTTGCACATTCTCCCCGTGTCTACATGGGTCTCACCCCACACCCCAAAGATGTGCAGGGTAGGTGGATTGGCCATGTGAAAGTGCCCCTTAATTGGGAAAGAAAAATTGGGTACTCTAAATTTAAAAAAAAATTTTTTTTTTTGAACTAACTGTATCTTATGTCCTGGTCCCACTGTTGCCAACCCCCAGTCCCTCCTGAATGCAAGGCAACAATCTCTTGGGGGTGGAGGATAAAGACTTCTTGCTAAAATTAGTAGCCAACCAGGTTACAGAGAGATAAGACGTGAAACTGTAAAAAAATGTTTTAAGTGCTTAGGGGAAAACTGAATTATTTTGGACTCATTTCAATAGACTGGGAACAATTAAACAACTTGTTTTGAAATATTTGAAATCAATGCTATGGCGATTAAACCCACTGGGCGATTTCAAAGCTTAACTTGCGTTTTGCTCTCAGCAAATGGAGCACAGTAATATCAATCTAATATATATTTCCATGAGACAAATTTGGTCTTAAAAGAAAAAATCCAACTTTTCAATTTTTTTTCAAACCAAAATGGCTCCATCTCCACAATAAGTAAAATATTGCTGTCAAATCAATGTGGAGGCTGCCAGTAACTTACAACCGAAAAGTAAACATTACAATTGTGTGAAAAGTAAATGGTCTGAATGTGAATTTATTTTAAAAAATAAGTGCTCCATTTTGGGAGGTTCAGTGGTTAGCACTGCTGCCTCACAGCACCAGGGACTCAGGCCTCGGGTGACTGTCAGTGCGGAGTTTGCACTTCCCATGTCTGCATGGGTTTCCTACGGGTGCTCCGGTTTCCTCCCACAGTCCAAAGATGCGCAGGTTAGGTGGATTGGACATGATCAATGCACGGATAGGGCAGGGAAGTGGGCCTAAGTAGATTGCTCTTTCCGGAGGGTCGTTGCAGATTCGATGGGTCCAGTGGCCTTCTTCTGCACTGTGTGGATTCTGTAGATTTTCAGCCAGTTTCCTCCTGCTCCTTCATCTTCTGAAGCTATTGTCCCCTTGCTAGGATATGTTTCTAGGTGACCTTTGACTACCTTTCCCTTTACAATTCTGAACTTACACAATTGAGTTCATTCAAAAGACAATTTGATGTCTTGTCACACACCTGAATCCATCTGTTGTAAAATGTTTCTAAGGTGTAGCAACATGTCATCACTAGAAGGGAAGTGTGTCATGTGATCCAGCCTCAGTATCACTTGGCCTGTGAGCAGAACCAGCACACACAGCCCTGCTGCTGATGTCTTCAAGCTTTGTATCAATGTTTATCTGCTCTCATGTGCCTAGATCACAGTGATCATGGGGGACTTCAATATGCAGGTGGACTGGGTAAATAATGCTGCCAGTGGACCCAAGGAAAGGGAATTCATTGAATGTTTACAGGAGGGCTTTTTGGAACAGCTTGTGATGGAGCCCACGAGGGAACAGGCCATTCTGGACTTAGTGTTATGTAATGAGCCAGACTTGATTAAAGATCTTAAAGTAAGGGAACACTTAGGAGGCAGTGATCATAATATGGTAGAATTCAATTTCCAATTTGAAAGAAAGAAGGTAGAATCAGATGTAAAGGTGTTACAGTTAAATAAAAGTAACTACAGGGGCATGAGGGAGGAACTGACGAAAATCGACTGGGAGCAGAGCCTAGTGGGAAAGACAGTAGAACAGCAATGGCAGGAGTTTCTGGGAGTAATTGAGGACACAGTACAGAGGTTCATCCCAAAGAAAAGAAAGGTTATCAGAGGGGGGATTAGGCAGCCATGGCTGACAAAGGAAGTTAGGGAATGCATCAAAGCAAAAGAGAAAGCCTATAATGTGGCAAAGAGTAGTGGGAAGTCAGAAGATTGGGAAGGCTACAAAAACAGAGTATAACAAAGAGAGAAATAAGGAAAGAGAGGATCAATTATGAAGGTAGGCTAGCCAGTAACATTAGGAATGATAGTAAAATTTTATTTAAATACATTAAAAACAAACGGGAGGCAAAAGTAGACATTGGGCCGCTCCAAAATGACGCTGGTAATCTAGTGATGGGAGACAAGGAAATAGCTGAGGAACTAAATAAATACTTTGCGTCAGTCTTCACAGTAGAAGACATGAGTAATATCCCAACAATTCCGGAGAGTCAGGGGGCAGAGTTGAATATGGTAGCCATCACAAAGGAGAAAGTGCTAGAGAAACTAAGAGGTCTAAAAATTGATAAATCTCCTGGCCCAGATGGGCTACATCCTAGAGTTCTAAAGGAGGTAGCTGAAGAAATAGTGGAGGCGTTAGTTATGATCTTTCAACAATCACTGGAGTCAGGGAAAGTCCCAGAGGATTGGAAAATCGCCCTTGTTCAAGAAGGGAACAAGGAAAAAGATGGAAACTTATAGGCCAATTAGCCTAACCTCGGTTGTTGGCAAGATTCTAGAATCCATTGTTAAGGATGAGATTTCTAAATTCTTGGAAGTGCAGGGTCGGATTAGGACAAGTCAGCATGGATTTAGTAAGGGGAGGTCGTGCCTGACAAACTTGTTAGAGTTCTTTGAAGAGATAACAAATAGGTTAGACCAAGGAGAGCCAATGGATGTTATCTATCTTGACTTCCAAAAGGCCTTTGATAAGGTGCCTCACAGGAGACTGCTGAGTAAAATAAGGGCCCATGGTATTCGAGGCAAGGTACTAACATGGATCGACGATTGGCTGTCAGGCAGAAGGCAGAGAGTTGGGATAAAAGGTTCTTTTTCGGAATGGCAACCGGTGACGAGTGGTGTCCCGCAGGGTTCAGTGTTGGGGCCACAGCTGTTCTCTTTATATATTAACGATCTAGATGACGGGACTGTGGGCATTCTGGCTAAGTTTGCCGATGATACAAAGATAGGTGGAGGGGCAGGTAGTATGGAGGAGGTCGGGAGGCTGCAGAAAGATTTAGACAGTTTAGGAGAGTGGTTCAAGAACTGGCTGATGAAATTCAACGTGGGCAAGTGCGAGGTCTTGCACTTTGGAAAAAAGAATAGAGGCATGGACTATTTTCTAAACGGTGACAAAATTCATAATGCTGAAGTGCAAAGGGACTTGGGAGTCCTAGTCCAGGATTCTCTAAAGGTAAACTTGCAGGTTGAGTCCGTAATTAAGAAAGCAAATGCAATGTTGTCATTTATCTCAAGAGGCTTGGAATATAAAAGCAGGGATGTACTTCTGAAGCTTAATAAAGCATTAGTTAGGCCCCATTTAGAATACTGTGAGCAATTTTGGGCCCCACACCTCAGGAAGTACATACTGGCACTGGAGCGGGTCCAGCGGAGATTCACTCGGATGATCCCAAGAATGGTAGGCCTAACATACGATGAACGTCTGAGGACCCTGGGATTATATTCATTGGAGTTTAGGAGGTTGAGGGGAGATCTAATAGAAACTTACAAGATAATGAATGGCTTAGGGTGGACGTAGGGAAGTTGTTTCCATTAGCAGGGGAGACTAGGACCCGGGGGCACAGCCTTAGAATAAAAGGGAATCACTTTAGAAGAGAGATGAGGAGAAATTTCTTCAGCCAGAGAGTGGTGGGTCTGTGGAATTCATTGCCACAGAGGGCGGTGGAGGCCGGGATGTTGAGTGTCTTTAAGACAGAAGTTGATAAATTCTTGATTTCTCGAGGAATTAAGGGCTATGGAGAGAGAGCGGGTAAATGGAGTTGAAATCAGCCATGATTGAATGGTGGAGTGGACTCGATGGGCCGAATGGCCTTACTTCCGCTCCTATGTCTTATGATCTTATGGTCTAGTTTAAATAAATGTATTCACACAATCCCTTATGGGTGATTGGTGTCTGAATATCATTATTAAAAAATGACACTATCCTCACTTGACGTCCATGCAGCATCAGGGATTCCTGGAAGTAACCATAATTGGGAAGCCTTCTGGTTCCATCAGCTCTAATCTGGGGCGAAATTCTCCTACCCGCCCCGCCACATTTCTGCGTCGACCGGCCGGCGGGAGTCTCCGTAACACCGGCCGGTCAATGGGGTTTTCCCATTGTGGGGCAGCCCCACGCCGTCGGGAAACCCCCGGGCGCCTGCAGAACGGAGACTCCTGCCGGCGGAGAATGACGTCCCTGGAGTCTAAAGGCTAGCTGTAGCATGTCTTGCTGCACCCCCATGAATTCAGTCATTAAGTGGTGAACACCTGTAAAAAATGTTTGATTCAAACTGAGGAACAAAATGCTATTCATACCCTAGGTTGACTCCAATCTTTACAGCACTGTTGTCAGGTACATGTGGTGATCTGGCCACACTGTGTTACAAGTTGATATTGTTCATTTTTCGAGCCACTGAGCTGTGTCTAAATTGCAAAGGTGGCTCTGAGAATGGGTGTCACTCATTATCGCTAGTTGTCCATCCGTAAGGGCAAGCGGAAAATCAACCATGTTGCTGTTGGACAGGAGTCACAAAATGGTCAGGCCACAATCATGGTTATCGGAATATAGTTGAGTTGTTGGGTTTCCAGTGGCCTAGAAGCTGAATGGCCATTTTCTCAACGAGACAAGAAAAATAGTCCGCAGTTTATGACCTTCTTTGTTCCTGTTCTCCCTGGGTGTCTCCAAATGACGATACATTTAGATCCGTGGGGCCGCTCTGTGACGCACTGTGAAAGCGGGGCCAGCCTTCTGAAGGACAGCACTCTGACTGCTCTCGAAATTTTCTTGGGAAATCCTGTGACTCAGGATAATGACTGAAGTATTGGGTTTTGTTGAGCTGGTGTATGGCGCTTTTTGCAGCTAATGTGTGTGGGCAATGGACAGCACAACATGGCTGCCAGTGAGGATTGAAATGTGCAATTTCGGCAAGCTGGGGCGGTACAGAAACATCTAAATATGGTTCATCTTCTTAATAATAGATTGGCTAAAATGCCTGATTGAAAGGAATAGGGCACTATTGGTGGACAAACAGAGATTACAGGAGGTCTGGACTCTGTTTGAGAATGCCAAGGCAACAGAACACAAGCAAGGCAAGAGACAGAGCGCAGAAGCCAAAGGTTTGTAGATTCTTTTCCCTCCCCGAGTCTCGCAATACATCAATTCTCATTAAATCGGGATGTTTTACTCCTGGAGAAAGGTGTTTTTGTTTCAATAAACTGGAGCACTCTGTCAGAAACAGAAGCGTGGGCTTAGGTAGGGTGCTCTTTCCAAGGGTCGCTGTAGACTCGATGAGCCGTTTGGCCTCCTTCTGTACTGTAGGGATTCTATTCTATTCTAATAGTTCAGTCAACAGAGTGAATGCAGCAGGCTTGCTTTGCAGAACCGTTGGATTGACAACCCCTCCTGTAATTGCTCTTCAGGCTCTGACTGTGAGAAAATCAATATATTTTCAAAAGAGTGCATGTTTGTTTATTAATATTGCATATGTTTATGTGATAAACATGATGACCAGAGGTTTGTGGATTATTGAAATCCTATTGGACACACTGATCTGGAGCAAGATGTCTGAAATTGACATTTATTGCCCCATAACCAAGATTTATTATTAAAGAGTTAAATGCAGAGGGCAATTTCTTTTGTGTTAAGCTGAATTTTACTAATTTATGTTCTTACTTTCAGATGCTTTGCAGATATTATGATTCCCAATCATTTTAGTTTGTTCTGGGAGAGCTGTTAGCCTCCCACACTGATCCATAGCACATTTGGTACTGTGTGCATACTCCACTCTATTCAGTTGTACCATAACAGAAACCTATCCTGATGGATAGGCAGAGTATTAACTGTACAGGATGACAGGCTGCTCTACACTCTCCCCAAGCTTAAGGACAGCTCATGATTTTCAGATTCCAGGCTTTAACTAACAGGACACATCTCGCAAATCGTTGACTGCCTTCAATTACTTATATCTCAGTCACTACCACGCCTACAAAACGTGTTTTCTAATGAGCATAATCCATGCTTCAGTCTGTAAATCATTGTTGTACCTTTTCTGCTGCTCTATTGAAGCAGAGGTGTCCAGTATTGGATGCAATAGCCACACCAGAGATTCCCGATGTGTGCGCCAGTCGTTTTAGGGCATTTATGCCCATTAATATTCCAAAGTGAACATCTGTGTGTGTTGTTTGTTGCTTCCCCAATCCCAGACAGCATTGCTCAAAAGAAAACAAACATGAACACAGGAGTTCAGCGGTCAGGTTTTCAGGTCCGAGGGGAGTTCCAGCCGCACCTCCTAACTCTGGCAGTCATTTCCATTTTGTTCCAAACATCAGGAAATCCTGTCATTATTAACACTGCCCCTTCCAGCCACACACAGCACCTTAGCTTAACCAGGGTTCAGTTTCTTACTTAGGGAGCATAAACAAACAAACATTGCATCAACAACGGATTTTAACGATTACAACAATTCCGGCTACTAAGGTTTGAATCGAAAACCAGAGGTAGATCCACTAGAAAACAAAAAGAGGAATAAAAAAAAATCAAAGGTCTTCAAAAAGTACAAAGACTTCAAAATGGAAAGTAAGAATTCAAAATCCAGTTGGTCTGAACAGTCCATAAGTAAAACACTCCTAGACAAAAAGGTACAAGGAAAACACTCAATGCCAAGTATCATCTTGATTAGAAAGGGCAGCTTATACTAAGAGCAGCTACATAAAGAGAAAACAATTTGCCAACCAGCACTTAGAGACACAATCAATGCTAGTGCTTCAGTGCAGTACGGAGTAAGTGTTGCATTGTCGGAGGAGCTATTTCTTTTTGAATGAGACACTAAAGTTGTTCAGTTAGACACACAAGATCCCATTGCACTATCTGAAGATGAGCAGAGAGCTTTCTGGTCTGCTGACCAACATCTGTGCCTTTTTCAACATCAACGCAGATAATCTGGTACTAAAGCAGAAAGAAAACTGCAGTTTCCGTAAATTTGCAACAAAAAACAGAAAACATTGGACATACTCAGCTGGCCAGGCAGCATCCATGGAGACAGAAACAGAGTTAACTGAGGTCGATGACCTTTTGTCAATATGGATGATGTTTACTGATCATTGACCTGAGATCATAGAATTTACAGTGCAGAAGGAGGCCATTTGGCCCATTGACTCTGCACCGGCTCTTGGAAAGAGCACCTACTTAAGCTTAAGCCCACGTCTCCATCCTATCCCCGTAACCCAGTAACCCCATTTAACCTTTGGACACAAAGGGGCAATTTATCATGGCCAATCCACCTAACCTGCACATCTTTGGACTGTTAACACAAATTAGCTGACATGTTTTCCTCATTGGATGTCTGTGGACCATAAATTGCAAAGGGTGAAAGTTAGTTTTCTGCAATTTCCCCCCGTAACAACAACCATGCCTCAAAAGTAACAAATTGGCTTTTAAGCACTTTGGAATGTCATAATGAAAAGAAATATAAATGCAATACGTTACAAGCTGTGAAATCTACAGAACTGGCTAATCATAAAGACATTGAAATGGCAAATGTGGGACACTAGCAGAGATCTGAAACTCTTCTCCCTGATTAGTGGAGGTTTTGAACCATTTGGAGTACTACACAAAAATATAAGGTAAGGTTATCTACTATAGAATTAACAACACAAAACAAAAAGAATAACAGAAGAACCCCACCCCCACTCAACCAACCAACCCCACATGACTCGAAGGACAACATCCCCTATCCCTACCCCCTCCAAACCCCACTATAGTAGCTGACATAGCCAACTCTTTAAAGTGAAGAATAAACAGACCTCACGTCTTGTGGAGACCCTCAATTGTCCCCCTCAAGGTGAATTTCACCTTCTCAAGATACAGGAACTCTATCAGGTCCCCTCAGCCACATTTAGGCACAGGGCGGAGAATCTGATCTCCACCCCAATAGGACCCGCCTGCGAGCAATCAGAGACGAAGGCTAAAACATCCGCCCCACACCCGGCAGCAGCTCTGGCAGGTCCAACACCCCAAATATGACCCCCAGGGGACTGGGCTCCAAGTCCAAGTGCAAGATCGCCGACATGGTGCTGAAAAAAACGTCCAAAATGTCTCCACCTTCGGGCAGGTCCAGAACATATGTACATGGTTGGCCGGGCCTCCCCCATAATGCTCGCAAATATCCTCCATCCCCTCAAACAACCGGCTCATCCTTGATCTCGTCAGGTGCTCCCTGTGTACCACCTTTAAATGTATTAACCCCAGTTTCGCAAACGAGGTTGAGGCATTCACCCTCCGCAACATCTCACACCACAACCCCTCCTCCAACGCCACCCCCAGCTCCTCCTCTCTTTTGGTCTTAACCCCCTCCAACGAAGGCGTATCTCCCTCCAGAATCCTCTCATAAATCACTGGAATGACCCCCCCCCCCCAACCCCATCACCGACAAAAGCCCCTCCAGGAGGGCGGTGTTACCAGAAACATCGGGAAAACTGTCCTTGCAAAAACCCACACCTGCATATACCTAAAGGCCTCTCTCCGTGGAATCCCAAACTTCTCTGTCAACTCCTCCAAGCTCACAAAGCACCCTTCCAAGAATAAGTCCTTCATTTCCACCAACCCCGCTCCTCCCATCCCAGAAACCTAGCATCCAATCTAAACGGCTCAAACGCATATCTGGACCCCACCCCAACTGAACACGTTGCCGAAATTGCCTCCATATCTTCAGCGTGGCCACCGCCATCGGACTACCCAAAAGTTTCCCTGGGGCAAACGGAAGCGGCGCTGTTGCCAGCGCCCGCAACCCCGAACCCTACAAGAGCCTGCCTCCATCCTCACCCACATGGAGCCTCCTGCTCCATACCCCAGCTCCGCACCTTCTCGGCTTTCGCCGACCAATAATAATACATCAGATTCGGCAGAGCCAAACCCCTGACTGTCACCCTCTCTGAAGCACCGTCTTCTGAATCCTTGCTGCCTTACCTCTCAGACAAACGACAAAATCAACCATTCCACCGCCATAAAAAAACACTTTCGGCAAGAAGACCGGTAAACACTGGAATAAAAATAAAAACCATGGTAAAACATTCATCTTTACCGCCTGCATCCAGCCTACCTATGGTAGGGGGAGGCTGTCCCACCTCAAATAAAATATAGGCAGGTACAATGTCTCAAACCCAGCAATCTCGGCGCCGAGACTATGCAGGATTTTTGAACCTTGCCAGATTTCAGGCCGGGCGATTTGGGCTGCTGGCGGTTTGGGTCAAACCGGGTTGGGTGGGGTCAAGGGTCACTTGGAGCACTGGAATGGATTGGCGTGAAACAGCAAAGCCACCAAGACAAGCCCCACGTTGCACAATGCAGTGCCTAATTGTCCAGGTAAGATATTTTCACGATTTAAAAAAAATTAAAACTGATGCATTGCACATTATCAAAATGTCCGGTTTTCAGACAACTCTGATTTTTGGACAGACAGATTTTGAGACACTTGAATGTCTGTGTGTGAGTGCAAGGAGAGTCAAAAGAGCTGAACATTTATTACATCTGTCCCAAGGTACTGAATTACAAGTAAAAAGCACAAATGTAATGAGATTTTACATATATATTGAAAAAGTCAGGCAAGTCTACATCAAGACAGTTGTAAGGGAAAGGTTTCTTAACCAACATATTTTGGGAAGTAAGTGATCTGAAATAATTGTGCCACGTGCTGACATTGGCTATGATTAATTACAAACTACTTCACCCTACTGCACATGCAAGAGGCCTTGATTCCTGTGAATGGTCAGTACACTAAGAGTCCTTTGAGACTCTCCTTGGCAGGCTGCACAAACAGAAACACGGAATCCTCTCCCCTCGAACAAAATGTCAAGTACTCTGGCTTTACTGAAGATTAATTTTATTGATGATTGCAACTTCTCTGTCTCAAGAGGCAAATACCCCTCAATATTATTGATGGTCTCTCAGCATCTGCTGCACTTGGATTTACAGTAGATTCAAGTATTTGCAAGAGTTTATTTTGTTAAAAATATAAAACCGTCAAAGGCTCAAATGAATTCTTAGCTGTGCCATTTGTACAGATCTACACAGTTACATGTGTGTATTTCGATCATTAATAGTGAACACATCCTGCCAAGAATATGTGAGTGACTACTTTACTTCCAACAAGCCATATGTTTGCAAATAATAAAAGCTTCTCAAAGACAGAACAAACCTTGCACATCAAGCAGGAAGAACATTATAAGTGCTTCAGACAAGCAAACTCACCACAAATTCAGAAACTTCACTTAAATTGAGGCCAATTGCAATATGCATGTTCCACTCGGGCATATATGGAGGAGTGGGGTTTGGGAAGATGTAAATTTTCTGCTACCGCCGTCTGCATTCCTCTCCCCCCTCCCCACACCACCCCACCAACTTTTTTTGCATGGATCATTCCCTGCTCTTATCCTACTCTAAATCCTGGAATGGCCCCTGCCGTGATTCGCAACTCGTTATAAGTTGGTTTTCCTTTGTTCCACTTGTTGTTTATATCCTTTCTCTTGGGACCCTCAGTAGATACACTGCACCTCCCATCTCTGTGCCTTCACTAAAAGCCTTCACAATTCTATTTAATTAATTTACGGGATGTGAGTGTCACGGGTTAGGTCAGCATTTATTGCCCATCCATAGTTGGCCTTGAGAAGGTAGTGGTGAGCTGCTTTCTTGAACCGTCGCAGCCCATGTGGTGTAGGTACACTTACTGTGCTGTTAGGGAGTTCGAGGTTTTGACCCAGTGACAGTGAAGGAACGGCGATATATTTTCAAGTCAGGATGGCGAGTGGTTTGGAGGGTCACTTGCAGGCGGTGATGTTCCCAGGCATCTGCTGCCCTTGCCCTTCTAGGTGGTAGTGGTCATGGGTTTGGAAGGTGCTGCCCTAAGAATCCTTGGTGAATTCCTGCAGTGCATGTTGTAGATGGTACACACTCCTGCCACTTGTGCATTGTTGGTGGAGGGAGTGAATGTTGATGGTAGATGGGATGCCAATCAAGTGGGCTGCTTTGTCTTGGATGGTGTTGAGACCCTGGAGTGTTGTTGGAGCTGCACTCATCCAGGCGAGTGGGGAGTATTCCATCACAAACCTAGCTTGTGTCTTGCTGGTGGTGGACAGACTTTGGGGAGTCAGGAGGTGAGTTACTCACTCCAGGTTTCCTGGCTTCTGACCTGCTCTTGTAGCCACAGTATTTATATGGCTAGCCTAGTTCAGTTTCTTGACAATGGTAACCCTAAGTGCGTTGATAGTGGGGGATTCAGCGGTGGTAATGCCATTGAATGTCATGGTTAGATTCTCTCTTGTTGGAGATGGTCATTGCCTGGCACTTATGTGGCATGAATGTTACTCGCCACTTGTCAGCACAAACCTGGATATTGTCCTGGTCTTGCTGTATTTGGACATGGAGTGTTTCAATATCTGAGGAGACTGAATGGTGCTGAACATTGTGAGGTCATCAATGAACATCCCCATATCTGACCTTATGATGGAGGAAAGGTCGTTGATGAAGCAACTGAAGATGGTTAGACCCAGAACATTCCCCTGAGGAGGCCAGGGAGTAGCAGGAGGTTGAGATTCATTGCTGTTCTCATATCTTTATCTTGATGTCCAGTGTAAGAAGGATAGGGAAAGAGGGTGTGATGTGACAGCGGCGGGCACTACTGGTCCCTAAAAATGGATATGATGGCCATGCTGGGGGCTCGGAAGCCATTGTAGCCCCCAGGTGGACGGGACATGGCAGGGCAGTAACAACCTTGCAGTGGTCATTCTGGTAGTGCCGAGGGTGGGGCCAGAAGGGGGTGGCGGCTGAAGGGGTGGGGCCTATAGGTGGACCCATCAGGAGGCCCCAATGTCCACGATCAATGATGGGGCCGGGGGTGGGGGGGGGGGGGAGGGGGGGAGGTTGATGCCACAATCAACAATCGTGGGATCCCATTGTCCGAGGGGGAGGGGAAGGGGCTCTTTGAGTTTAATTTGAGATTGGGACGCCCTTTAAAAACGCTGCCCGATTTCTGTGGAGCCGGCTTGCTGATGTCTTAGGCTTCGCCCCTCACAATGACGGCACAAAATATGCTCCCCCCCCCCTCTAAAAAATGGCAAATTGTGGGGAGATCTCGACAGAAACCCAGCCTGGAGAAACACGCCAGTTTTCACTCAGAACCTGACACTTTGACACTTGTTGGGAAAATTTCTCCCATAAAGTTGGCCTCCTTTATATCGTTGGATGTTGCTGAGGGGAAAGTAAATTGAATCAAAGGATATTTTTTCGTTTAACTAATTTGCGCCCTGTTTGGAAATACAGGATGAGATTCTCCGTTCATTCACACCGGCGGGATTGTCCATTCCTTCACACTGGCGGATTCTCCGGTCCAGCTGCAGTGAATGGAGATCTGGCTTAGCGCCAAGTTCCCCGTCCGCGCTGGCAGCGGCAGCGAGGCGGACTCGCAATGGAGAGTCCTGGTCACACACAGAGTTTTCTTATTTCTATTTGACTTCCATTCTAAATAAAAATAAGGGATGCTCCATTGTTGAATACAGTGCTGGGGCAGCCAGATTTTTGTCCCTTGGGGAATCCAGGAATATGGGGAGCAGACGGAAAAATGGAATTGAAGCCCAAGATCTGCTATGATCGTGCTGAATGGTGGAGCAGGCTGGATGGGTCATTTGGTTTCCTACTGCTCCCAGTTCTTGGGCGTCATTCTCCGACCCCCCGCCGGGTCGGAGAATGGCCGTTGGCCGCCGTGAATCCCGCCCCCGCCCCCGCCGAAGTCTCCGCTCCCGGAGATTGGGCGGGGGCGGGAATCCAGCCGCGCCGGTTGGAGGGACCCCCCGCTGGATTCTCCGGCCCGGATGGGCCAAAGTCCCGCCCAGGAATTGCCTGTCCCGCCGACGTAAATCAAACCTGGTATTTACCGGCGGGACCAGGCAGCGTGGGCGGGCTCCGGGGTCCTGGGGGGGGGCGCGGGGCGATCTGACCCCGGGGGGTGCCCCCACGGTGGCCTGGCCCGCGATCGGGGCCCACCGATCCGCGGGCGGGCCTGTGCCGTGGGGGCACTCTTTCCCTTCCGCCTCCGCTACGGCCTCCACCATGGCGGAGGCGGAAGAGACTCTCCCCACTGCGCATGCGCGGGAAACTTTCAGCGGCCGCTGACGCTCCCGCGCATGCGCGGGGAAACTGACAGCGGCCGCTGACGCTCCCGCGCATGCGCCGCATTTCCGCGCCAGCTGGCGGGGCAACAAACGCCATTTCCGCCAGCTGGCGGGGCGGAAATCCCTCCGGCGTCGGCCTAGCCCCTCAATGTTGGGGCTAGGCCGCCAAAGATGCGGAGACTTCCGCACCTTTTTGCCGGCGCGATGCCCGTCTGATTTGCGCCGGCTTTGGCGCCAGTCGGCGGGCATCCCGCCGTTGGGGGAGAATTTCGCCCCTTGTGTTTTTGGATAGGTGCATTCTGAATTAGCAAGCGTGAATTCTTCAATTTCTCATCTGCGTGCCAACTGCTTGTCTGACTGTGATTGTAGCTTATGGCCACTCCTTGCCCTCCACCCCACTCCAATGTCTCCATGTAGTTCCTGGCTGTTGCAGTTGGCCCCTTGTGGTTGCACTCTTATCCACTCCATTGAAACCACCACATCTGGTCACATGCCTTCTCTGCCAACTTAGTTCAAGTGTGCCCTAGGACTCCACTCTTGATTCCCTTCTATTTGTCATTTATATCTCATCCCCAACTTCCTGTCACACGCTGACATGAAAATGTTTTAAAAACCACTTCTCTCAACTGTGCTTTCAATCTCGTGACACTTATGTACACTCAGTGCCGACCACTCATTCGACTTGTGAAAAGTTATGTGTTGAGTACAAATTGTCATCAAAAACATAGAATCTTCCTGTGATGGATATTTTATTGGGAGTCATATCTTTTTTTAAATAAATTTAGAGCACCCAATTATTTGTTTTCCAATTAAGGGGCAATTTAGCGTGGCCAATCCACCTACCTTGCACATCTTTGGGTTGTGGGGGTGAGACCCACGCAGTCACGGGGAGAATGTGCAAACTCCACATGGACAGTGACCCAGGGCCAGCATTCGAACCCGAGTCCTCAGCGCTGCAGTTCCAGTGGTAACCACTGTGCCACATCCCGTCCATACTGGGAGACATATCTGGCAGGATATTCCAGTCCAGCTCACCCCGGGATCGGAAATTCCCACCTGAGTATCTGCTCGTCCTTCAAATTATCCAACCTGCCTGCGACGACTCCTGAGGCGGGCGAAACTGGAAAACTTTCATCTGACACAGTTGTTGGATGTGCCGATAGAGATGATTTTCTTTCAGACCTTGGATGTTGAAGACAGAATTAGGTGTGAAAGTACACATGGCGGATGCCATCATGGACAGGCTTGATAAGGTTTTGCAGTTTGTTGTGATTTAGCTTTGCTGACAGGACAGCCCAGTGTCACTAGGTCTGCTATACTTGTTTTAGGCAGGTAGATACTTGCTTTTAGAATTAAAGAACAGGACGTGCAAATGCATGTCTGCGTTCTGAGCCTATAGTGCTCCTATAGTGCTTCTCCAGGTTCTACTAGAATAGTGTGAGTTACTGCTTCCCCAAACTTCCTGTACCATCAATACCACCCCTTAACAGATAGTTAAATCTATAGAAATAAGATGATATAAATAAGATGGCTGGCATGGTGGCACACTGGTTAGCACTGCTGCCTCACAGCACCAAGAACAAGGGTTCAATTCCAGCCTTGGGTGACAGTCTGTGCGGAGTTTTCCCATTCTCCTTGTGTCTGTGGATTTCCTCCGGGTGCCCCGGTTTCCTCCCACAGCCCAAAGATGTGCTGGTTAGGTGGGGCTACGGGGATGGAGCGGACAAGTGGGCCTAGGTAGGGTGCTCATCCGAGGGTCAGTGCAGACCCGTTGGGCTGAATGGCCTCCTTCTGCACTATAGGGATTCTATAATGTCTGCTTCTATATGGACTGCTTTATACTTATATTCTAATGGTTTATTGGTTCCTTGCTGCCGCTGTAAAATGAAGCAGTGAGGAATTTGTATCTTCAAAATAAGGCTATTACAATTATATATTTCTTCAATTTTCAAAATTGGTACAAATCCTGCAAGTAGAGCCCATTTTAGCACGCAGTGAACCACTATCCTAATACACCAAGCCTTAAAGAAATGCCAAATCGGCCTTCTTCCTGGGGTTCTCGTCAACGTCAGTGATTAAAGAATTGAGATTGGGATTGTAAACCCACATTGAGCTTTTCACCGACAGGTTCAAGCTCAATTCCAATTAGGTACAGTACTGGGTAACATTGTCCTGCTAATGTTTCTTTCCCTAATCCGAGAGTTTGCACTATATCACTTTGACATTTCCATTCACTGTTCCCCCCGGCTCTCGGAGCAAGAGGCAAAATTAGCGGCAATTACTTTAAAATCTGAGGTGGTTAATGCTGTGAAAGCATGTCCACAGGGAGTGGGACCGAAGGTTCCTGGCTAAACCCTCAACAGCCTGCAGAGACAGGATACCTTGATCCCACCCATCTGGACTAACTCGAACAATGCTCAAAAGCAGAAAGGTTGGGGTATTGAAAGGAGGCACAGTTGAAATCTCACGATTCTGAAAGGCAAGGGTGGCCAGCAACCCATTGAGGTAAACATTCAATTGTACAGTTCTGCAGATGTTTAAAATTGTGACAGGGATGTCACCACACATTTAAAAAAAAAATATATTTTTATTCCAAACATTTCAAAAACCGCACATACACGTAAAAAAACAGGCGTACATAATGCAAACTATTTGTCATTTTTTTTGTTTGAAGAAACTAACAGTAATAATCCCCAAACCCTGAGACCCCTTAGACCCCCACCCCTGGACCGACCACCACACCTTTTTAATCAAACCATTCAATCCCAGTCCTTTGCTGTTTTTGATAATATAGCATAGCTATTTTTGTTTAATTTTAAACTTCCTACGATTAAAAAAAAAATCTTGTCACAGACATATTGAGAGCAGGGGAGAAACTGCAACTCAGGCCAAAGATAGCTCTGTTGGATGGTCTTATGTGAGGCCAGAGTTCTGTACTAGGTATGATTGTTATTAATTACCAGTCTAAAGTGGCAGCAGATTACTGCAAGAGGAAACCTTTGCCCTCGCCTATTGCCATTCACAACCTCAGGATATCGCAAACTGTTCTCACATCGTAGGAGCACTTCTCGGGCGAAATTCTCCGTTATCGGCGGAAAGTCCGCCGATCGGCGCAAAAAACGGCGCAAATCCGACTTGCGTCACGTCGGAAAAATGGGTCGATAGTCTCCGGCCTGAAATGGGCTAGCAGCAACGTAACGGGATCCGCGCTTGCGCAGTGGTTCACGCCGTGCAGCGTCATACGCGCTGCACGGCGTGACGGCTCATAAGGCCGCGCTGCTCCCCCCCACCCGACCGCAACACCCGACCGCAACACCCGACTGGATGGCTGGCCGTCGCTCAGCCCCGAGGTTCGAGTCACGCGATGTGGAGGCGCTCCGGGACGCGGTGGAGCAGAGGAGGGACGCTCTGTGTCCCGGGCACGGCCGCAGAGTTGCCCCACGCCACAGCCGGCGTCTGTGGAGGGAAGTGGCAGAGGCCGTCACCGCTGTGGCCCTGACACCACGGACAGGCACCCAGTGCCACAAGAAGGTGAACAACCTCGTCAGAGCAGGCAGGGTGAGCCTCCCCATATCCCCCACATCCCCCCCTCCCCCATATCCCCCCTCCCCCATATCCCCCCTCCCCCATATCCCCCCCCATATCCCCCTCCCCCATATCCCCCATATCCCCCCTCCCCCATATCCCCCCTCCCCCATATCCCCCATATCCCCCTCCCCCATATCCCCCATATGCCCCCTCCCCCATATCCCCCTCCCCCATATCCCCCTCCCCCATATCCCCCATATCCCCCCTCCCCCATATCCCCCCTCCCCCATATCCCCCCTCCCCCATATCCCCCCTCCCCCATATCCCCCCTACCCCATATCCCCCCTCCCCCATAACCCCCCTCCCCCATATCCCCCATATCCCCCCTCCCCATATCCCACATATCCCCCCTCCCCCATATCCCCCCTCCCCCATATCCCCCCTCCCCCATATCCCCCCTCCCCATATCCCCCCTCCCCCATATCCCCCTCCCCCATAACCCCCCCTCCCCCATAACCCCCCCTCCCCCATATCCCCCATATCCCCCCTCCCCCATATCCCTCATATCCCCAAGTGAATCCAGCCCTAACCTTAACCTCTGCAATGCACGCGCAACCGATGGCGTGCATTCATATACCTGCCTAACACTGTTGCCTTTTACCCATGCCCCCCCCCCCCCACAGGAGAAGCGCGCACACAACAATAGGGAGCATGTGAGGACTGGAGGAGGGCCCGCTGATGAGAGGCCACTGACCGTACACGAGGAACGGGCCCTGGAACTGGCTGGCGGACTTGAGTACCGGGAGGTTGCTGATGCAGAAGTCGGGGGCGTACTAGCGAGTGAGCCACCGACAGCCCGTCCCCATATCCCCCCTCCCCTATATCCCCCTCCCCCGTATCACCTGATATCACATGCATGCTTCATTGTGTATCGCAGGACCAAACGTCCAGGCACCCATACCCGCAGATGCAGACCGCCCGCAGGATGCCCCTCGGAGACCACAGGAGACGGAGAGACCCGCACCCTCCAGCATGTGACGCCCGCAGGATGCCCCTCGGAGACCACAGGAGACGGAGAGACCCGCACCCTCCAACATGTGACGCCCGCAGGATGCCCCTCGGAGACCACAGGAGACGGAGAGACCCGGACCCTCCAGCATGCGACGCCCGCAGGATGCCCCTCGGAGACCACGGGAGACGGAGAGACCCGGACCCTCCAGCATGCGACGCCCACAGGATGCCCCTCGCACACCACGGGAGACGGAGAGACCCGGACCCTCCAGCATGCGACGCCCGCAGGATGCCCCTCGGAGACCACGGGAGACGGAGAGACCCGCACCCTCCAGCATGCGACGCCCGCAGGATGCCCCTCGCACACCACGGGAGACGGAGAGACCTGGAGCAACAGGGAGACGACACCCCCGTCACGTGCGGGAGCGACCACCCAGCGATGAGGGGGGCAGCCACAGGCCCCCGTCACATCCGAGCCAGGAAACCACTACCCAGGACACCACTACCCAGGACACCACTACCCAGGACACCCCTACCCGGGGCAGCACTACCCAGGACACCCCTACCCGGGACAGCACTACCCAGGACACCCCTACCCAGGAAGACGAAATACCGGACAGTGAGTCAGAGTAGATGGGTGGAGACGAACCCCCACCCCAAAGTGCCATGGAATCAGAGTGGGACGAAGAGCACGCCACTGCTGTCACCAACACCCTCCACCATCGCAGAAACACTCACCACGGTTGGGCACTTTAGTGATGAGGCGTCTGGTACACTCACTGGTGCGCACAACACAGCCGTCCCGGTACAGCAGGTGGAGGTAGGAGCAGCAGAGGAGCCGGGCGGTCGGAGGGCAGCCCAGCCCAAGCGAACATCTGCCGCCCAGATGGATCCCGGGTTCCTGCAGTTACCACACCCACACATAGATCCGATGCAACCACCGACCCGGAGACGAGCGAAGAGGGTGACGGGCGGCTTGCGGCGGCTGCGGTCGCAGGTGGAGGAGTCCACCCGCGTCCAGGAGCTGGGAGTGGTGCCGGTCATGCGTGCCACCCAGGCTGACACCGCACGGGTGGCGTCCGCGGTGGAGGCAATGGGTGCGACGGTGTCAGACATGGGGAACGGTTTGCGAGGCCTGGGGCCTTCCGTGCAGGCGGCGGCTGTGGCCCAGGAAATGGCTGCCCTCTCACAGGAGGCCATGAGCCAGTGCCAGCGCCAGATGGCAGAGGCGCTCAACGCCATAGCCCAGTCTCAGCAGGCCATGGCCCAGTCTCAGCAGGCCATGGCCCAGTCTCAGCAGGCCATGGCCCAGTCTCTGCAGGCCATCGCTGAGGGCATCGGTGCCAGTGGCCATGTGCGAGCCGGCGTCGCACTGTCACAGACAGGGTTTGCCAACACCCTGGGCTCCATGGCTGCAAACCTGCAGACCCCTGTCGATACCAGCACGGGCCTCCAGGACTGGCAGCGCCAGATGTCGGGGGGGCGTCGGATGGCCAGTCCGTTCGCATCCCCCACCCATGTAGAGGCCTGGGGGCCATCGGGCACCCCGAGGGAGGAGGAGGTGGTGTGGTCCGTCCCGGCTCCCTCTGTAGGGGAGGTCCCGGTACACCGCGACACCTCGGACTCCCCCCCTTCCATCCCAGGTGCATCGGGTGGGCAACGGGCAGGACAGGCTGGCAGCTCGCCATCCCAGTCGCCCGGGCCGCAGCCTGGCCCATCTAGGCCAGGACGCCCCAGGAAACGGCCGCCAAAGGGATCCAGTGTCAGAGGGCAGGAATCACAGGAGTCCACCTCCAGTTCTGCTGTACCGTCTGGGGAACCACGTAGACGTAGTCAAAGGGCCCATAAGGCCAAACAATTAGACACTGAGTAAGTTGGCACGGGTGCAGGGCACAGATGAGTTTTAGGGGCTAGGGCACGTGCATGAACTCCTTTGGTTATTAAAGTCAATGTTACACCTACCGAAGCTGCCTTTGTGCTATGTCCAAAGTGTGCGGGGGTGTCATGTACGTTGAGCGCAAGTGTGTGTGTGAGGGGTGGTCTTACCTCAACCCCAGGTGAGTCTGCCCCCTTCCCCCTGGGCCGCCATCAACATCCCCCGGGCAGAGGACAGGACCGTGCGCTGCAGTGTCACAGCCGCATGCAGGGATGGTCCGGGTGGATGGTGGTACTGTGGCCATGGGTCAGACATAGTCCAACGATGTAGAGCCAGGAGCTCATCGCAGGGCGGGTTGTCATCATCCTCCATGGCCTGCGATAGACACGCGTCCACCCGCAACTGTGTGAGCCCGGCCTGTTGTGCCGCAGGTGGATCGGCAATGGGGGGGGGGGGTGGTGTGCATGCGGGTGGGGTGGGTGGGGTTGGGGAGGGGGGTGAGGGTGCTGGGTGGGTGGATGGGTGAGGGGGTGTGGGTGGTCGGCTGTTGCCATGGTGTGCGGTCTGTGGCCATACTACCCGATTCCCACGCCCATCTAGTCAGTGAAGCGGGCGTCTATCAGTCTGTCCCGTGCCCGCTGGGCCAGCCGGTAACGGTGGACAGCCACCCGCCTGTGTCTACCCCATCTGCCCTGACCATTGCCCCCACCCCCCTCATCTGGGGAGGACTGGGCCTCTTCCTGCTGCTCCTCCACTCCGCCCTCCTCTGCCTGCGGCACATCGCCCCTCTGCTGGGCTATGTTGTGCAGGACGCAGCACACCACAATGATGCGGCCGACCCTATCTGACCGATACTGGAGGGCGCCCCCAGAGAGGTCCAGGCACCTGAAACGCATCTTCAGCACGCCAAAGCACCTCTCGATCACTCCCCTTGTCGCTACATGGGCATCATTGTAGCGGTTCTCCGCCTCATTGCGTGGCCTCCGTATAGGCGTCATCAGCCACGATCGCAATGGGTAGCCCCTGTCGCCCAGCAACCAGCCCCTCAGCCGGGGATGGCGTCCCTCGTACATGCCGGGGATGGATGACCGCGACAACACGAATGAGTCGTGTACACTGCCTGGGTGACGGGCGCAGACGTGCAGGATCATCATGCGGTGGTCGCAGACCACCTGTACGTTCATCGAATAGGTCCCCTTCCTATTAGTGAACTCGGCCCTGTTATCTGCAGGTGGCCGCACGGCGACGTGCATCCCATCGATCGCGCCCTGGACCATGGGGAACCCGGCAAAGGCAGAGAAGCCCACGGCCTGGGCATCTTGGCTGGCCCGGTCCACGGGGAAGCGGATGTAGCGGTGCGCCATGGCATATAGGGCATCTGTCACTGCCCGGATGCACCGATGCACCGATGTCTGCGATATGCCGGACAGGTCTCCACTCGGTGCATGGAATGACCCCGTTGCATAAAAGTTCAGGGCCACCGTAACCTTGATGGACACGGGGAGAGGGTGTCCCCCGCCAGTGCCACGCGGTGACAGGTGTGCCAGCAGGTGGCAGATGTGTGCCACGGTTTCCCGGCTCATCCGGAGTCTCCTCCTGCATTCCCGGTCCGTGAGGTCCTGGTATGACTGCCGGGGCCGATACACACGGGGCGCCCTCGGGTGCCTCCGTTGTCGTGGGGCCGCGACGTCCTCCTCCCCCTCCTCGTCCTGTCGGTCAGGTGTCCCTCCAGCCTGGGCGGCTGCCGCCTGTCCCTCTGCGGCAGCCTCCGCCGCCTCTCTGGCACGCTCCTCCTCCTCCTCCTCCTCCTCCTCATCCAGGGCAACATAGACATGAGCGGCTGCCACCACGGCGGCCAACATCGCTGGATGGTCTGAAAACATGACGGCCTGGTGGGGGGGAGGGGAACGACGACATGTCATCATTGCCCATATCCCCTCCTCCCCCCAGCCAGGTGGCATGGACCGCATGGGTCCAACTATTGGAGGCTGGCACCTGGCCAGGTGGACCAACTTACTTGCCCTCCCATCCCCCTCCTCGGCACGGACCCTTACCAAACCTCCACCTCAGCACGAACCCCCCCCCCAACCCCAACCTCCACCCCAGCACGGACACCCCCCCAACCCCCAACCTCCACCCCGGCACGGACCCCCCCCAACCCCCAACCTCCACCCCGGCACGGACCCCCCCCAACCTCCACCCCAGCACGGACCCCCCCAACCCCCAAACTCCACCCCAGCACGGACCCCCCCCAACCTCCACCACGGCATGGACCCCCCCAACCTCCACCCCAGCACGGACCCCCCCCCAACCTCCACCCCAGCACGGACCCCCCCCAACCCCCAACCTCCACCCCAACACGGACCCCCCCCCAACCTCCACCCCGGCACGGACCCCCCCAACCTCCACCCCAGCACGGACCCCGCCCCCCAACCTCCACCCCAGCACGGACCCCCCCCAACCTCCACCCCGGCACGGACCCCCCCCAACCTCCACCCCAGCACGGACCCCCCCCCAACCTCCACCCCAGCACGGACCCCCCCCCCCAACCCCCAACCTCCACCCCGACACGGACCCCCCCCCAACCTCCACCCCAGCACGGACCCCCCCCCAACCCCCAACCTCCACCCCAGCACGGACCCCCCCCCCAACCTCCACCCCGGCACGGACCCCCCCCCATCCCCCTCCCCGGCACGGACCCCCCTCCCGGCACTCCCCCGGAGCCCAGCCTACTGTAACCACCCCCCCCCGCCGCACACACACACACACAACCCGAGACACACCTCTCCTCACGCAATCAGACTGCGGCCACGCCATTTCCTGCCCAGAGCCAACCCCCCAGGCCGACACTCACCTCCACGCTGGTCGGCGTGAGCCTGGAGCACCGGGTCACGCCGATGAAAAGGAGGTTTGATTCACGTCGACGTGAACGGTCATCACGTTGACGGGACTTCGGCCCATCCGGAAGGGAGAATATCGGCAGGCCGAAAATCGGCTGCCTTGCGCAGACCCGTGACATTCTCCGCGGCAGCGGCGCCATTAACGCCCCGCCGACTTTTCTCCCTTCCGAAGTCTCCGAAGGGAGAAAAGTCGGCGGGGGCGGGGGCGGGATTCACGGCGGCCAACGGCCATTCTCCGACCCTCTGGGGGGTCGGAGAATGACGCCCCTCAAGTGTAGCCGCTGTTCTACAATAGGAAACAGGGCAGCAAGTCTGCACACTGCAAGCAGCTCCAACAACCAGCAATGAAGCAAGGCCAATCTGTTGAAAACAATTGGCAAGCTTTCTGAAATTTGCAGGCCGGGATCTAAGGAAATCAAGATTTTGCAACAGCTGTTGTCCGTGTGATAATTTCAGTGCAGTAAAACGTCAATTTGGTTGTTTGTAAACTGCACCATTTAACAGCTGTAATCCTGCTGTTGCCACACTCTTAAAGATGAGAATACCGTGTTGCAAAGTTCTGTGGTGGGTATTCGCTGGAGTGTTTGTTGAGGGGTAAGGCCTTTTTTTAAAGGGTTGTTGAAGTGCTTCTGCGGTGGTACGTTCACACATATCCATTTGTTTAATAGCGAGAAGATAACCTTTGAGAGTTTGTCAGCCGATGCCATATCAAAAGTAGTCCCGAGTCAGACTGGTGCCACTTTGATGTTCTTACGCTGATCTGGAGGGTCAGTCTGCACGTGGAGTCTTTAGAACATGTAGTACACGTTTCAGAAAACTTGCAAGTGTTTCTGTCAGCAATCTGCAGAAATGTAATAATTTTGAACCAGGATGGGATCCCTCTTTTAAAAGCGAACTGAAGACAGCAAATGAATGAAGGGCTACTTCCTTCCCTTTCACAGCACATTTAGGATGATAGCGAGTTAATTACTAAAAGAAAACATTGTTCTGTTTGTTTTCAGCACGGGTACCATTACACGGTGTAAAAGCCAAACTCTCCGCTGAATTAAAGACTCCTACTTGCTGAAGATTGGTGACATAAAGAAAGCAATTGGGCTCTTTTTTAGCCTCTAATATGGCCAAGCCGCTTGGGACAGATCGCTGAATCACTTCCCTATTCTAATACTGCGTATCCTAGAATCAGTCAAAGACTAGAGATCGCTATCGAGCACAAATTCAAGTCCACATGTCTAACAAAGGAGAACACAGAATAACATTGAGACTTCAATAAGGGGGTGCTAGAAAAGTGACGCACTATCAATTACGACGAGACGAGAGTAGAATGTAATCGAGGCTTTATTACACTGAGATGTGTGGCCTCCTACAGCAGCTAACGGAATGGCTGCTGTTCGGGGAGCACACACATTTATACTCTGCCTCCTGGGCAGAGCCAGCAGGCAGGGATCTACCCCCGTACCTGTAGTACAGGGGCCTTACCGTAATACCCATATATACAATATAATACAACAGTGGTGACTACCACATTCACCCCCTGTTAAAAATGAGTCCAGCGGGGGTGGTGGAAAACTATATACATACAGATTGGTTTTAAAATTACAGAGATGGTTGCAAATTTAGACGATCGGGCACCTTGATCTGTCGTTGAGAGCACCGCCGTGCTGGTGGCGACTCAGGCGTCGGCTTTGTCTTCGGTGACTCCGGGAACGTGTCGAAATCCTCTTCATCCCCGGGTGGGAACAAGGGGAGGACGGATTGTCCTGGAGTGGGGGCTGCGGTGGGGTGCATCGGGGAGGGGGTGGGTGTCCAGCTGGTACCCAGCTGGTGCCAGATCCCCGATGGAGACTATGTCTTGGCAGCCATCGGGGTACGCTATGTAGGCGTACTGCGGGTTCGCATGGAGTAGCTGTACTCTCTCACCCAACGGGTCCGCCTTGTGGAGCTGCATGTGCTTGCAGAGGAGAACGGGTCCTGGAGCTGCCAGCCACGTTGGGAGCGAAACCCCGGAGGTGGACTTCCTGGGGAAGGCAAAGAGACGTTCATGGGGGGTTTCGTTGGTCGTGGTGCACAGGAGCGACCGAATGGAGTGAAGTGCGTCGGGGAGGACCTGTCGGGGAGGACCTCCTGCCAGCGGGAGGCGGGGAGATTTCTGGACTAGGGCCAGCTGGACGGCCCTCCAGACCGTCCCATTCTCCCGCTGCACCTGCCCGTTTCCCCTGGGGTTGTAACTGGTCGTCCTGCTCGAGGCAATGCCCCTGTTGAGCAGGTACTGGCACAGCTTCTCGCTCATAAATGAGGATCCCCGGTCGCTGTGGAGGTAGGCGGGGAAACCGAACAGAGCGAAGATGGTGTTGAGGGCTTTGATGATGGTGGCAGACATCATATTGGGGCATGGGACGGCGAAGGGGAATCGGGAATACTCGTCGACCACATTAAGAAAGTACGTGTTGCGGTCGGTGGAGGGGAGGGGCCCTTTGAACGCTGAGGTGTTTAAAGGGGCGGGAGGCCTTCACCAGGCGTGCACGGTCTGGCCGGTAGAAGTGCGGTTTACACTCCACGCAGACCTGGCAGTCTCTGGTGATAGCCCTAACTTCCTCGATGGAGTGGGGCAGATTGTGGGCCTTATTGAAGTGGTAAACGCAGGTGACTCACGGGTGACAGAGATCGTCGTGCAGGGTCCGGAGTCGGTCCAGTTGTGCGCTGGCACATGTACCTCGGGACAGGGCAGCGGGGGGCTCGTTGAGCTTACCGGGGCGATACAAAATCTCGTAATTGTAGGTGGAGAGCTCGATCCTCCACCTCAAGATTTTTTTGTTTTTGATCTTACCCCGCTGTGTGTTGTTAAAGATGAAGGCAACCGACCGTTGGTCAGTGAGGAAAGTGAATCTCCTGCCGGCCAGGTAATGCCTCCAATGTCGCACAGCTTCAACGATTGCTTGGGCCTCCTTTTCGAAGGAGGGGTGCTGAATTTCGGAGGCATGGAGGGTGCGGGTAAAGAATGCCATGGGCCTGCCTGCCTGGTTGAGGGTGGCGGCCAGAGCGACGTCTGACGCATCGCTCTCGACTTGGAAGGGGAGCGTCCCATCGACCGCGTGCATCGCGGCCTTGCCGATGTCGGCCTTGATATGGTTGAAGGCCTGGTGAGCCTCGGCCGTCAGTGGGAAAGCGGTGGATTGAATGAGTGGGCGGGCCTTGTCCTTATAGTTTGGGGCCCACTGGGTGTAATACAAAAAGAACCCCAGGCATCGTTTGAGGGCCTTGGGGCAGTGGGGGAGGGGGAGTTCCATGAGGGGCGCATGCGATCGGGGTCAGGCCCTAGAACTCCGTTCTGAACCACATAGCCGAGGATGGCTAATCGGTTCGTGCTGAACATGCACTTCTCCTTGTTGCAAGTTAGGTTGAGGAGTGTGGTGGTGTGGAGAAATTTGGAAAGGTTAGCGTCATGGTCCTGCTGGTCGTGGCCGCAGATGGTGACGTTGTCCAGATACGGGAAAGTGGCCCGCAGCCCGTACTGGTCAACCATTCGGTCCATCTCCCGTTGGAAGACTGAGATCCCGTTGGCGACGCCGAAGGGAACCCTAAGGAAATAGTAAAGGCGGCCATCCGCTTCAAACGCAATGTATGGTCGGTCCGCCTTACGGATGGGGAGCTGGTGGTAGGCAGATTTCAGGTCCATTGTTGAGAAGACCCGGTACTGTGCAATCTGATTGGCCATATCAGATATGCGTGGGAAGGGGTACGCGTCGAGATGCGTGTACCGATTGATGGTCTGACTGTAGTCAACGACCATCCTGTTTTTCTCCCCGGTTTTCACCACTACCACTTGGGCTCTCCAGGGGCTGTTGCTGGCCTCGATGATACCTTCCCGCAGCAGCCGCTGGACCTCAGACCTGATGAAGATCCTGTCCTGGGCGCAGTACCGTCTGCGACGGGTTTGCAATTCGGGGTGAGGTTTGCAAACAGGGAAGGCGGGTCGACCTTAAGGGTCGCGAGGCCGCAAACAGTAAGGGATGGTAGGGGCTCGCCAAATTTCAGGGTTAGGCTCTGGAGGTTGCACTGGAAGTCCAGGCCGAGTAGCAAGGCAGTGCAGAGGTTGGGGAAGACGTAGAACCGGAAGCCGCTAAACTCTATGCCCTGGACGGTGAGGGTGGCGATGCAGTACCCCCGGATCGCCACGGAGTGGGATCCAGAGGCCAGGGAGATTCTTTGGTTAGCGGGGTGTTCTGCGAGGGAGCAGTGCCTTACCGTATTGGGATGAAGCTCTCAGTGCTCCCGGACTCCAGAAGGCAGGATATCTCGTGCCTGTCGACCTTCACCTTTGTCAAAGCGGTCGCGAGGTTGTGCGGTCGAGACTGATCGATCGTGGTCATCGGCGGTTGCAGGCGATGAGCGGCCCGATGAGATGCCCGACGGACAGGGGTCCTGAGGCGGGTAAGATGGCGGCGCCCACGGGGCGCACGTGTCCTGGGGCAGGCAAGATGGTGGCACCCTCGGGCCGCATGTGTCCTGGGGCAGGCAAGATGGCGGTGCCCATTGGTTCTGAGGCAATCAAGATGGTGGCGCCCACGGGCCGCACGTATTGTGAGTGGAGCAAGATGACGGCGCCCACGGGCTGCACGTGGTCTGAGGAGAGGAAGATGGTGGCGCCCACTGGCCGCATGTGGGGGGTGCTGGGACAATAGCGGCGATTGAGCGGGCCTGGCACACTGCAGCGAAATGTCCCTTCTTGCCACAGGCCTTGCAGAGCGCGCTCCGTGCCGGGCAGCGCTGCCGGGGGTGTTTTCTCTGTCCGCAGGAGTAGCACTTGGGTCCCCCAGGGTTGGCTGGCTGCCGCGCGGCACAGGCGTGGGGTTGGCTGGATGCGGTCGCTGATGGGGTAGCCGCTGGCGGGGTCCACGATGCACAGGAGGGGTGGGCCGTGCGGTCGGGGGCATAAGTCTGTACATTGCATGAGGCGACCGTGAGTGAGAGCGCTAGTTTCTTGGTCGCTGCGAGGTCAAGCGCTGGTGGATGTAGTCAGACTCTGTGCCCATAACAAACGCATCTCTCATTAGCAGCTTTGAATGTTCAGTGGCCGAAATGGCTTGGCAGTCACAGTCTCTCACCAGGGCGAGCAGGGCACGCCAGAAATCTTCCACAGACTCACTGGGAAGTTGGTGCCGCGTGGATAGGAGGCGCCTGGCGTAGATCTTGTTGGTCTGCTGAGCGTAATTCTCCTTCACTAGCGCCACGGCCTCTGCGTAGGTAGGCGCGTTATGGACGAGGGGGAAAACGTTGGAGCTCAGCCGCGTGTACATAATCTGGAGCTTCTGTGCTTCTGAGATTGGGTCTGGCGCAGACCCGATGTATTCTTCAAAGCAAGCTGGCCAATGTTGGAAGTCCTTTTTGGCGTTGTCTGCTTGAGGATGCAGCTGCAGGCGATCTGGCTTGATACGGAGGTCCATCTCTGAAAAATCTCAGTGTAATACATTGATGCACTATCAATTACGACGAGACGAGAGTCGAATGTAATCGAGGCTTTATTACACTGAGATGTGTGGCCTCCTACAGCAGCTTACGGAATGGCTGCTGTTCGGGGAGCACACACATTTATACTCCGCAGGCAGGGACCTACCCCCGTACCTGTAGTACAGGGGCCTTACCGTAATACCCATATATACAATATAATACAACAGTGGTGACTACCACAATAAGTACATGAGGGAGAAATAAATTGAAGGATATGTTGATAAGGCATGGGAGGAGGTCTTTTGGCACAGTCGGTAGCGTCCCTACCTCTGTGCCAAAAATTCTGGGTTCAAGTTCACTTCGGGACCTGATGGTGCTTTCATAACCCAGCCGAACAGGTTGATTATCAGCTTGTAAATTTTCCCATTGAGCCTGATGGAAGGAGATAAGAGTCGGAGAGTTTCCTGGGCAGCAAAACTGCAGAAGGCAACAGTAAGCCGATGCAGTGGTTTGCCAACTGTATTGATAGACCAATGGAAGCCCATAGTCACCAACATTCTTTGGGGCATGTTACCTGAAGGTGGAGGAGGTCGTTAGGGTGAACGACATATGGAAGGACAAACCAGTGTGAAGTATAAAGACTAGCATTGACCTGTTGTGCTAAATAGCCTGTTCCTATGCTATAACTCTGCAACATTTAAAAAATAAATTTAGAGTACCCAATTACTTTTGTTCCAATTAAGGGGCAATTTAGCATGGCCAATCCACCTACCCTGCGCATTTTTGTGTTGTGGGGGTGAGACCCACGCAGACACACGGAAAATATACGAACTCCAAACGGACTGTGACCTGCGGCTGGGATCGAACCCGGGTCCTTGGCATCGTGAGGCAGAAGTGCTAACCACTGCATCGCTCACATTTTTGTAACATTAAATGAAAAGAAAATGTATCAACTGTGAAAGGATCCATAAATCCCATTGGCTTACCCTTTTCTTCCAGGTCTGTTTCGAAGAAGACTCAAAATTATAACTGTTTTTCTCTCCATAGATGCTGCCAGGCCTGCTAAGATTTTCCAGCATTTTTCCCCCTTGTTTCTGTTTGAAGCAATGGGTGTTGCAATTGGATTCAATGTCATTCCAATAACTGGAGCGTATATCACTTACAATATCATAACACCGGCAACAAATGGAGGAAATTTTACTGCATCCTTCTTGAAAGAATCTATCATTCGCCCATCAAATAATCCAATTGCTTCTCGCCTCCATTACTGCAAATCCCATTCCAACCATTCTGCATTCATTTGCTGGGCCAGCATTTATTGCCCTTGAGTTGAGATGCTTGCTAAGTCATTTCAGAGGCCATTTAAGATTCCCTTGCTGTGGAATCACATGTTGGCCAGCCCCAGGTAAGGATGACAGATTTCCTTTCCTTGTACGTGGGTTTTTATGACAATCATCACAGCCGTCATCAGACTTTTAATTCCAGAATTTCATTGAATTCAGATTCACCAACTGCCATGGTGGGAATTAAACCCAGGTTAATGGATTACTAGTCCAGTGACAATAACATTATGCCAATATCACTATGCCACTGCCTCCCTTATGGAAAACTTACCAACTGATGTCCATGCTAGTTTGGTTTGATTGATAGAACTGTTCCCTTTATGAAGTTCATGTTCTACATGGGAGATTGAATCACAAGAACTAGACTATTTGCAATACTGAGAGATTGTTTTTGTAGGTGTCATCTTTACAGATGCAGTATTAAATCACAACTCTGGGTAAAAATGACAGATCTAATGACTTGTTGAAGAACAGCAGGTTGCTTTGCCGTTGAGAAGAAGCTGTATTAATGCTGAGCAAAGCTGAACTGACTGTGGAAAACATACAACTTTTAATTTTCAAGTGAACGGCAGAGGAACCTATAATAATCTTCATTGTCACAAGTCGGCTTACATTAACACGGCAATGAAGTTACTGTGAAAAGCCCCTAGTGGCGCGCCACACTCCGGCGCCTGCTTGGGTAAACAGACGGAGAATTCCGAATGTCCAATTATTTCGGGACTTGTGGGAGGAAACCAGGAGCACCCGGAGGAAACCCACGCATACACGGGGAGAACGTGCAGACTCCACACAGACAGTGACGCAAGTCGGGAATCGAAACTGGGACACTGGGGCTGTGAAGCAATTGGAATGCCTCGCTTGATACCCGATATTGCAAAACAGTGGATGAAAATTACATTTTAGGGTGGCTCCAGTTAGGTGGCCTGTATTGATGTTTCCTGATATAGATTATTCTCTCAACAGCTTTCTATGGTTTATTGACATCTCAGTTATCATCAGCAATGCTTCATAAAATCTGAATCAAATAAGCCAGAATAGTCCATGGGCAGCAATGTGTCTGTCTCAGCCAGCGACTTTGAACATTCTCCTGTCTTCACTCAATGTCAGAAACACTTGCTTTGATTGCCCAGCCACCTTTTAACAGTGATACGTCAATGTATCGGTCTGTGATCAGGCACAATAATATATACCTATAATATCATACCTACATGAGTGAAATGCTACATCAATAGAACCAAAGAGCCAATTTTCCATTGCAATAGAAGTCCCAGTCTTCACAATGTCACCTGGTGTTACAACAAAAGAACAGTTATGAAGAACTGTTGCTCACCACATCACTGAATGAGTTGGAGTACTGTGATTCTATTGGTTTAGTAATGGGTGAGGATGTGAGGCGGGTGGGGATTGGGAGCAATTCACTAGGCATCACTATTGTAACAAGTAGAGCTTATCAGCCGAACAACCTTGGAACCCTTGTTGTAAATAGGACCAGTTCAGTTCTTCTCGCAGATGCTCCCTTTTCTTCCGCCCTCCTCAGCCAAGAAACATGTTTAATTTTCAATCAGGAGCTTCCAGCATCATTTACATCGTAAATGCATGGACAGATAGATAGTGTACGCAGCCACTGAAAGGCACTCGGTTGGGAACATTTAACATCAGATATTTTGCTACATAAACTCTGGCTCTTTTTATAGAACTAAGATGTGGAGATGCCGGCGTTGTACTGGGGTGAGCACAGTAAGAAGTCTTACAACACCAGGTTAAAGCCCAACAGGTTTGTTTCGATGTCACTCGCTTTCTGAGCGCTGGAAGGAGCAGCGCTCCGAAAGCTAGTGACATCGAAACAAACCTGTTGGGCTTTAACCTGGTGTTGTAAGACTTCCTACTGTAGAACTAAGGTTAGCAGAACATCGCATGCAGACGTTCAAAGAGGTTTCGTTAAAGTAAGTAGGGAGTTAACATTTCATTCTGCTGCCAGTGATTCTGTAACCAGGGGGTGGACATTTTTAGATCACCCCACAAAGGATGAAGAGAGGGATTTGAAGGAATGCATTTTTACTGAGAGGGGAACTGTTCAGAATCGAAGAGAAGAAGATTCTGACAGCAGAATCTGGAATACATTTTATAAATAAAATGGATAAATACTCAAAAATAAAATTAAATGGGTGGAATTAAATTAAACAAATGGAACCTAATGGATGGTTCATCCAGAGTAATAATGGGCCGAATAGCCCTTTCTGTTTAAAATGCTGATTGCCCTTCCTGAATATTGTTTACACTCCTGTAATTACATTTTTGCGCACTTAGAAAATTTGGTTTCATTCCAAGTGAAAAGACAAGTACCACTTGCCGCTGCGAAAATAAAGACTGCAATGGTTCAGAACAAAACTGATTATGTTAACATCGAAGATGTAAGCTGTGTGTATATTTAATTTTTATCAAGATACATCTCTTAATACTTAATATTCTTTGTTTGATTGATTCTACTTTTGTTAACAGAGTGAGCGCCACACCATGTAATTAATATTTCACTGTTAGGGCAGCACGGTGGCGCAGTGGTTAGCATTGCTGCCTCACGGCACCGAGGTCCCAGGTTCGATCCCGGATCTGGGTCACTGTCCGTGTGGAGTTTGCACATTCTCCCCGTGTTTGCGTGGGCTTCGCTCCCACAACCCAAAAGATATGCAGGGTAGGTGGATTGGCCACGCTAAATTGCCCCTTAATTGGAAAAATATATAATTGGGTACACTAAATTTTTTTTTTTTTAAATTTCACTGTTGCTGCAAGGGCTCCAACAAAAACAAGTATATTGATCATTTGGGCTTACTCTGCAAAAAAGACATTAAAATGAATGAACACAGAGACTCCCCCTTGCATATCCTTCTATTTATCTTGCTTTCCGTAGTAGCATAATCATCACATGTCAGGGTCGAAGGGGAATATTCCATATCTGAGATATTTTGAGGCCTTCATACCACAGTCTCTAATTTCACTGCTCTCTCCCCTGTATTTGGCACATATCTGTTCCCCACTAGAATCGTACAGTACAAAAGGAGGACACTCGGCCCATCGGGTCTGCATCTACCCTCTAAAAGAACAGCCTACCCAGGCACACTCCCCTGCCCTATCCCCGTAACCCTGTACCCCACCTAACCTGCACATCTTTGGACTTGCCCTGTATGGCTTCAGTCGTCATTGGGAGCGCTGTTCCTCCTCCATGTCAGTGTAATTACGCAACATCTTCCCTACTGAGTGCGTAACTAAATCTCACTCCAACGCTGGTCTATCGAGCGGCATTAAAAAAATAATTAGGTGATTGATTTCAGAGAAACTTTCGTATATAATGAAGGAAATCAGTTGGCTAGAGGAGCCTCCAGAGCCAGAATTAATCTGTGCCTTTGGAATATCCTCTAAGAAGCATAATTTTCATGTTTCATTTGGAAGAATAAAACCATTTACAACAATCAAGAAATAATGTTGGGAGATGCTGACGGGATTACGGATGCTATGGAATTTAAGTTACTGAGAAACATTTAATTTGCTGTTTAAAAAGTTTGCAGTAACTTAGAGCCTTAGCTGCTTGAAGCTTCCAGGGGAGTATCTGGGTTCTTGTTGGTCACTTCAATGGGAATTCACATTCCTTTATTTAAATCAGAAAATGTTCATCAGCAAGTAACAGACAGTTTTTTTGTTTTTTAAAATAAATTTAGTGTACCCAATTCATTTTTTTCCAATTAAGGGGCAATTTAGCTTGTTCAATCCACCTACCTTACACATCTTTGGGTTGTGGGGGCGAAACCCACGCAAACACAGGGAGAATGTGCAAACTCCACACGGAGAGTGACCCAGAGCCGGGATCGAACCTGGGACCTCTGCGCCGTGAGGCAGCATTGCTAACCCACTGCGCCGCCGTGCTTCCCCTAAGCAACAGACATTTGAGCATTCATTTGAGACTTTTTATTAACTCATTCACATGAATATACCTACTTCAGGTCAGAAATTATTTGCAATAGAGCAGATCTGAGGACATAAACCTCCGAGGGGTGGCGTGGGTTACTTACAAGCGATACAAGCACAGGTGAGTCACGAGCACAAATCCTCGGCGGCTCCCACCCTTTTCCTTTAGGCGGACCCTAGATCGTCATCAAATGCTTTTGCAGACCACAGCGTACGCAAGCTATTTTAAACATTATGTATGTTTTACATAGTCCACGGCTGACGGGAGCTGAGGGCCGTGGCGTGACGAGGTGATTTTACTAGGTGGCGTTTGTGTGCCTCGAGAAGGTCAACTACACCTCGACCGGATCGACTGAGGGGTTTTATCGAAGATGCCGACTGTTCATAGTGTATTTCAAAGAATTAGTCACCGCTAGAGTTTAAGGAGAGAGGGGGCTTACTTATTTACAGGGGAGGGTAACTGCGGGGGTGGGGGTTGGTGGTGGAGGTGAGAGTCTTTGTAAAAAGTGTAAATTGATGGATTCTTGTTAAAAAATGTTTGTTATGGTTCAAGTCTTTTATATTCTTTTGTATGAAAGGTTAATTATTTAATAAAAATCATTTCCAATAAAAAAACATTGCGGATTATATTGCACAAGGATGTTTGTGAAGCTAGTTACACTGAATAATAATGTATTTCACAGGAACACAGTGGTAAGCACTGTTGCTTCACAGCGCCAGGGTCCCGGGTTCGATTCCCGTTTGGGTCACTGTCTGTGCGGGGTCTGCACGTTCTCCCCGTGTCTGCGTGGGTTTCCTCCGGGTGCTCCGGTTTACTCCGGTAAGTACCGAAAGACGTGTTTGTTAGGTGAATTGTGCATTCTGAATTCTCCCTCAGTGTACCCGAACACGCGCCAGAATATGTCGACTAGGGGATTTTCACAGTAACTTCATTGTGGTGTTACTGTAAGCCTGCTTGTGATATATTACTATGATACATACAAGGTACACATAATTATATTATCTGTTTTGCCCACCTACAGTCCTCTCGGGGACTGGACCACAGGTTGAGATCCATTGCTTTACGTGAATGACTGAATCCTGATACCTGTGATTCCACACTTACTTCAATAGTCCTCCGCACGTGTATACCACACACACACACATTTTGGCTGTAATATTCTTCCTGAGAACTCTGATTCTTGCTGGGATATAATTCCACAAGCATCAGGATTCCTCCAGCAAGTGCCCTTTAGTAGAAATTTATGGGCCTGGCAATATGTCTGGATCATCACAGCGCAACACACCCCTACATCACAACAGTGACTACACTTTGAAAGCACTTTAGGCTATCCTGAGGTTGTGAAAGGCACTTTGTAAGTGCAAGTCTATTTTCTTCTTTTCCGAGTCTCACTGAAATTTCCAGCAGGAATCACCCAGACCTGAGGAAGTCCTAAATGGATTGGGATCTACCTGTGGTGCGGAATAGTAGGTCTGATGGCTTTTCCTTTCTCTCTTCTTTGCTTGCATTGTACAAAGTGCTCGCAGTTGATATGTAAACCAACAAGATGAAAATCACTGAGCTAAGCCACCAGTATACATAGTGTGCCATATAACATTGCCTGATTTTTGCTAATGAAGTAAACCCACATAAATATCCAGTTTTTATTCGACCCAGCCTACCTCTTGATAATTGAACAGAAATACATTTTTCTGCCCATTCAAACTTGTCTTTTACGGTAAAGCTGGATGAATGGTTATGAAGGGCATGCCGCTAATGCAACAGTACAGTTCTTCAGAATGCACTAAACTTGGATTAAATGATAGAAGCAGCAATTATTACTGTAACATTACTTGTTGTAACCCAGACAGGCATTGGTCTCAGTCCAATATCCTTCAGAAAAGATTATTCACAGGGTTTCTGCCAATAGCACTCAGTTCCAACACAAAAGACAGAATCCTCACTGTACTCTTGATTTGCTTTCCAGAATGTTAAAGATGATAATTTCCTGCAAAAATGTTAAACATATAGTTTGACTTTAAATATTAATAACTGGATAAAGTTGCAAGGTGGCCATTGTTTTGTCTAATTTTAGATGAAAATAATTTAAAATTGTCATTTTGCTGAAAAGATTGTTCATTCCCTGGTCACAACCTTGGGCGAACAAATTGGTCGCCGAATTCAAAAGTATTGGAATAAGGGCCTGGATTTTCTGCCGTCCTTCCCCCCCTTTCCCATTGGCGAGCAACGCAAATAGCCATCGACTTTGGTGGGACTGGACAATTCCCCCAGCCAGCCAATGGCTAGTCCCCTCCATCAACCGGAAAACACGCCACAGAGGCGGGGGCTGAAAATTCAAGCCCAGAAGTGGAGCACTGTAGAATAGAATTCCGCAGGTCAGAACGAGGCCATTCAGCCCATTGCTGCCTGTGTCAGCTCTCTGAAAGAGCCCTCCACTTAGTCCGACGCCCTTCACTTATTTCAAATAATTATCCTAGTAAGCGCTACTCTGGATTCGATTTCTGTTTCTGGTATGGCATTCTGGTGCCTTAACAATCTTCAGGGAAAATAACGGGTTGGAAATTGCTTTGAAACTATTTTCATAATTATTGTATTTGATGAGGCAACGCTTCTATTGAAAGTTACACGTGCAGCACTTTCAAGGCTCCAGCAATGAGATATTATACAGTGCCAGGGGTAGACACAATTGTGAAACATGACATTGCCGTGGGGAATTGTCCTGCAGCTGCACAAGGTTGGGAAAACCAGGTAAATGGTTGTATTTGCAGACAGACTAATATCTGCCAAATAATAAATCTTTCTGTCTTTTTGCACGCATAGCACGATGAGTCAAATCTCACTTTTATTATGATCTCAGACCAAACCCCAACAGTGGTGAGGATACTGAACCGAAACACCAATATTTTTGTTTCTTTGTATGACTGTGCGGAAAGAATACTTCGCTCCAGGAATGATTGCATGAAAAAAATAGGGATTTGATATTTTAAAAGAAAACTTTATTAACGCAATATTAAACCCTTTAGCATCACTCCCAAAAATAGCTTACAATTACCCATAAACAATACTACTACATACAGTAAATACAACACCCTTAATTATTATCTCTATTCCTAATTAAAGAACAAGAAAGGAAAACCATACAGCTCTCACCCTACTACCCAATGGCACAAAATAATGCTTGCTTTACAGAACAGATTTGACTCCTGCTAGAACCCCTGCAGACTCTGGCTGGATGTCTTCAAAAAGCAGTTTCAACTGGCTCGTTTCAGTTTCTTCCTTGTCCTCAAACAAGTCTGCAGTGCTTTAAAAATTATTAATCTTTTTTTTAAAAACTATCCTGCTGTGAGAGCAAAAGACTTTGCTGGTGGTCTAAAGGTTAGCCAGATCAAAAACTCAACTCAAAAGCTTTCTCAAAATGTCTGAATACCTTAGCTCCACCCAGCAATTACATCATCTCCCCACATGAAAATGAATCAACTCCCCCGGCTGAAAGCACATTAACTCCCCAGGGACTCCCCCTAGTCACACAACAGTGCATTAGCCCAGGATTTTGCTCTGGTCAATTTCACCTCTAGCTCCTAAAAGCTTTCTGCTCTTGCGAAACAAGATTACTTTTAAAAACAGGACTACTGCAGTCACACGCACTCTAACCCAGACTCTGAACCCTTAAATCGCAAAATGCAAATAACCCAATATATCTCAAATTCTTTATTCGTCACATTTTGTATCAATACTTCAGCACATGCAAGAGCTAAATCATCAGAAAGGAATTCCAAATGAACCAAGTGCCCAGAACAAAAAGTCTGACTCAGCAACAGGACCAGGTATGAGCACTGTAACCTCAGCTTGACTCCTTGTTCTAGGCTATCCATGCCCCTGGGGGCAGATTTCCCAGTCAAAACCTCTGCTCCTGGGACCCCTAACCAGTGCCGAGTAGTTGGAGAAGCTAAACCAATAAATACCACATGATTGTTCAGATATCAAGATTCAGGGTCCTGCAGCACAAGGCCATTTTTCAAGAAGTGCCCAAAACGTTTGAGTTTTGACTCTCGGGTGAGGCGTATCAGGGAGCATGTTCTCAGCTCAGATAGTCACATGCTTTTAATTGTAGAATGCACAACCCTGAATTGGGAGCCATTTTATGTGTTATGTGATACGGGTTTAATGTTGGCTTGATGATCAATATTTGCACCGATATTTACAATGTAACTCATATTTGTCCAGTCAAATCAAATGGTTCTCCTCACATCAATGGAATGGCGGCAACACTCGTGGTCATATTTGTGACATAATCCTCGCTGGATTGTCAGTCTGTGTAAGAAGACAAAAGGCTTCCATTTGTGGAGCGCCCACCATGACCTCAGAATTATCCAAAGTGCTTCACAGCCAATTAAATACTTTTGAAGTATATGCTTAAATCTTCTGGTCCTGCCCGTCACAGGAATCGGCATGGGTAGGACGGATAATTTGACAGACAGCCAAAAGGCCCGTTGACCTCAGCCAAGAATTTCCAGAGCCGGAAAATCGCGCTCATAGTCACTGATGTAAGAACCATGGCAGCCAATTTGCTCACAGCAATGCAATGGTGGCCCGATGTAGGGTAGCATGGTAGCACAGTGGTTAGCACAGTTGCTTCACAGCTCTAGGCTCCTAGGTTTGATTACTGGCTTGGGTCACTGTTTGTGCGGATTCTGCACGTTCTCCCCGTGCCTGCGTGGGTTTCCTCCGGGTGCTCCGGTTTCCTCCCACAGTCCAAAGATGTGCAAGTTAGGTGGATTGGTCATGTTAAATTGCCCTGAGTGTCCAAAAATGTTAGGTGGGGTTACTGGGTTACGGGGATAGGATGGAGTTGTGGGCTTAGGTAGAGTGCTCTTTCCAAGGGCCAGTGCAGACTCGATGGGCCGAATGGCCTCCTTCTGCACCGTAAATTCTGTGATTCTATGATAATCTGTCTCGCTGGTGCCGATTGAGAGATAGATGTTTGGCCGGGACACCAGGAATAACCCTCCTGCTCCTCTTTGAATAACGCCATGGGATCTTCTGCGTCCACCAGAACGAGCAGGCAGAGCCTTGGTTTAGCACGTCATCCGAAAGCCGGCACCAACCCCGCCCCCCCTCCACACACAATGGTGCAGCCCCCCCTCAGCCCTGCACCAGTGTCAGTTTTGGGTTTTCCTACTCCAATGCTGGGGTGGGACTTTCATCCACAGTTTCCTGACTCAGAGGAGCGGTCCCGACTGAGTTACGGCTGACACGTTTCAAGGGCGCAGCTGTCCTCAAACAAAATCCAGTCAGTGGTCGAAAAGGGAGGGAACCTGGCATCGATGGGAGAGGCAGTAAGAATATTGCAGGCTTAGCTTCCAGATTGGTGGCGGACTCTCGGAGCTTTAGTCAAACACCACCAGACAATTCGAAAAGGCAGACTGGCAAGCTGAAACAAATGGCTCCTTTTTACAAATCTGCGCTGCCCCACTCCCCCACCCCGTGTAGTAAACCTTCTCCGCATTAATCTTTTTTTTTATTTTGACAATTTTTTTGTTTTCAGGAAGTAGCCGAGGTCAAAGCAGCATCTGTTGCCAGTTAGTTAGACGATGCAGAGCTGCTTTGGGCTTGTTACCAAGGAAACTGCAGCACCAATCAAACCTAAATCAGAAATTAACAATGTACCAGCGCTGCGGCAACTTCAGAACAACCCTGAAATTCACCAGGACAAAACCCTGGATAATTCTACCCCGCTCGTCATATTCACAAATCCGATTCTCGTTGCGCATGTCTCTGACTTGTAAAGAGACAGACGAAGGCTTTTTAGCATATGGATTCCCCCAGTTAGACTTTAAAGAAATAAGTGACAGGTTAAACTTCTCACTAACAGTTCATGTGCCAAGCTTACCAAATGGCTCCAACATGGTATCATAAGTTGTGTCGTCTGAGCCTTAGGCCAGCTGATAGGCTTTGCTGGAGCTCGTTCCCTGGTGCTTTAAGCAGTAATGTAGAAAGGCACTTGGTGCTTCATTACCATTCCCATGATACCCAGGCCTAACCTTGTATCACTGTGCCTGGCTTCTACATATCTGTTTCCTTGCTCAGTTTCTGGTTCGTCCCACTCCTGACACCCAGCCTATAAAAATAAGTGATTTAAAAATCTGAAAACACCTCATATGGGACTTTCAATAAATGGCATTTAAGTTGCAGGAAATCCAAATACCGCACTACCACCTCCTGGTGGCACAATGGTTAGCACTGCTGCCTCACAGCGCCAGGGACCTGTCACGTTCTGTAAACTGGCCAATATGAAAAGAAGTCTAGTTTAAATAATTTATTCGGAAACAACTGTGTGGTAAAGATAAGTGTAATAAATAAATGACACTAACTAACTATTATAGAGCTGCTGCAAAATACGTCTATCCACCAACACGACTTACTCCCAACTGCCTCCAGGCATAGGGCCACATGGTGGACTCACACTGCCACCTGCTGGTCGGAGGTCATGTACAATACTATATACAGAATTGCTTTATGCATATCATCACAGGACCTGGGTTCAATTCCGGCCTCGGGTGACTGTGAATTTGTGCTTTCTCCCCGTGTGTGCGTGGGTTTCCTCCGGGTGCTCCGGTTTCCTCTTACAGTCCAAAGATATGCAGGTTAGGTGGACTGGCCATACTAAATTTCCCCTTAGTGTCCAAAAGGTTAGGTGGGGTTACAGGGGAATAAGGTGGAAGTGCGGACCTAGGTGGGGTGGTTTTTCCAAGGGCCGGTGCAGGCTCGATGGACTGAATGGCATCCTTCTACACTGTAGGTGTCCTATGGTTCAGATGGCTTTATAAACTGCTTCAATGGATCATGATGTTAGCTGAGGCATCCAACTGTATTACTTGGCTTGTGTTTTCCATTCCATGCAGTATATCTTATTTAGTGTCCCACGGATTCTGCAAGGGACATTTTCACTGTTGCAGCTTTTCTTCTTTGTCGCCGAATGCCGGTATCACGGGAAGAGCCGAGTGAAATTGGACGGGTTTGTTATTAATTGATAATGCAGGATGAACTTCAGTGAAAGACCACCACATCTAGATCAAATGAAGCATAAGTGATGATGTAGGGCTGGATCCTCTGATTGGGAGACTATGGGCGAAGTCTCCGTTGTCCGACACCGATACCGCAATCGGCGATCAGGTCAAGAATCCCTGTTTACGACTGAATCGGGGGCAGCGCCTGTTTTCGGATGCTCCGCCCCTCCAAAATGGCATCATCGAGGAATACGTCGCATGCCGCTGTGACGGCGTCAGGACGGTACCTGAAGGCCCTGCCCCCCGACGCTCGGCCTCCGATGGGCCGGGTTGCCGACAGCGCGGGTAACGTGTGCTCTCAGTTTTCATTAAACCGGCATGGTAGCTGCGGACTGTGTCCAGTGCCGCCACAATGGGTGGGAGGAGCCGTGCTGATGGCCGAGAGGGCTTTAGCGAGGCCTGGGGGACTGGTGTGGGATGGCCCAGGGGTGGCGATTGGTGCCCTCGGGGGCTCTATCTGACAGGTCGGGTCTGCGGGCGGCCGGTGCCATGTTTTACGGCATGACCGCTGCAGGCCGTTGCCTTGCGCATGCGCTGCCACGGACCCGTCAAGTCTCCAAGCGTTTAAAACGGGAAGGCTGTGCATTTTATGTGGCACGGCTGCAAGCCCTCACCGATCGGAGGATCAGTGCTGGGGCCTCACCAATTTTTTCATGGTAAAACGAGACACTTCTTCCAGACGTAGCCTCAAAATTGGAGCTGAATCGCTTGGTGTTTGCGCTGGTGCTGGGATCGGCAGCTTCACCCCCCCCCCCCCCCCCCCCCCCCCCCCACGGCATGCAAGTTTATGTATGGCGGTGATCGCAAGAGATTCTGCTATCCATTTTGAGTGGGCGGCCCGATAGTGAGGTCTGGCGGTTGGCCCCCCTCCCCCCCCCCACCTATGCAAGTCCTGCCCACCCCCGACTGACAAGTAGGAGCATTCCAACCCCACCCCTGCACAGCATCAATCCCCCCATAGCACGCACACGTGAGGGTGACCAGGTCCCCCTTCAGAGAACCCCACCAGGCCCCCCCCCACCAGAGGCCTCCAACAGAAACTCTCAACAGAGATCCGCATCAGAGGCCCCCTACCAAAGGCACCCATGTAAAAGACTAACCCATATCAGAGAAGCCCCCCATATCAGAGTCCCCCCCATAGCAGAGAGCCGCCATAACAAAGAACCCCCAGAGAACTCCGTATATCAAAGAACCCTCATAACAAGGAACTGCCCCATAACAGAGAACCCCCCATATCAGAGACCCTCATAGCAGAACCCCCCCCCCCCATAACAGACATCCCTCCCCCATAACAGAGACCCTCACCCATCAGTCACCACTGTCTGGAAGCTATAAACATCTAGCTATGATTGACAGTTCCTGACCACATCAAAAGCGGGTAAGTGCTTTCTGCTGAGAAAAAGAGGAAGCTTTATAGATGTTTATAAACAATGTGGTTAGGTTCAAAGCAAGTTAATGGAGATGCATTCAAGTGTGAATGGAAATGAAAATAAACAATCCAAACATTTGGCTGTTTGGAAGCTGTCAATTACAGTCTAATAAAAGCAACTTCTCTCTGAAGTGAATAGAAGCTTTGCAGATCAAAGAATCTGAGGAAATTTAAAGCCTTGAGATGTGGTTTTGGCTTTTCATGAAGTAACACACAGATGTCCAGAAAGCAGAAGCTAAGGCAACAGATGTAAGGGACAGTTAAGTGAAAACGCAGTGATGTTTTCACTGTTTCTTTCTGAACTTTCCTTTAGCTTCCAGGCAGGGGTGACTAATGGGGGCGGGGGGGGGGGGGGGGGGGGGGGGCAGGGGGGGCGGGGCGGTTCTATTTTGGGGGTCTCTGTTATGAGGGTCTCTGATTTGGGGGTCTCTGATTTTGGGGGTGGTCTCTGAAATGGAGGATTCCTAATGGGGGGTCTCTGATATGGGGGTTCTCTAATATGGGGGGGTTCTCTTTTATGGGAGGGTCTCTGATCTGAAGGGCATCTGGTGGGGGTCTCTGGTGGGAGCCTCTGGTGGGGATCTTTGAATGGTGGTATGATGGTCTAATGCGGGTCTGGTGGGGTCTCTGATGGGGGCAGTCTGATGGCGGTCTTAGATGGTGGGGCCTGATGGGGCTCTCTCTGACGTGGAGTCTTGCTGGGGGTCTGGTGGGGGTCGCTGATGGGGGTCTCTGATGGGGGGTCTTTTGAGGTGTCTGATGGAGGTCTCTAATGGTTGTGGTGGGGGTTATTGATGGGGGTCTCTGATAGGGGTCTTGTAGGGGGATCTGATGGGGGGTTGGGTGGGAAAGACTTGCATTAAGTGGGGGGACCCACTGATGAAATTTGGGGGCACCGACCGTAAATATTTATCCCCTTGGCCCATCTCAAGGTCCACCATGTCAGGGCATGCTGACAAATGCTTGTACCAGTCCACACCCACATGAATCCCAGCCCAGAGGGCCAGAGAATCCAGTGTTAATGGGATGCAAATGGATCCTTTTGACTAATTGCTGGCGAGGGGCACAATCTGAGATGGGAATCTCTGCCAGTGGTGATGGGCGACTGAGAATCCCTCCCATCATTAATTAGCATTGGGTAACTCCCAGCTGGATTTTAAAAGGCTGACACAGTAGCATTTCAATACAAGAACATAAGAAATAGGAGCAGGAGTATGCCATTCGGCCCCTCAAACCTGCTCCACCATTCAATACATGGCTGATCTGATTTTTGTCTCATCTCCACTTTCCTGTCTGCCTCCCCATAACCCATGGCACCTTTGCCTATCAGAAATATCTGTCTAACTCAGCTTTGAATATATTCAGTGACCAGGCTCCACTACTTGCTGTGGGAGAGAATTCAAAACACTGACAATCCCCCCAGAGAAGGAATTCCTCTTTGTCTAAAACGGGACATTTGGACCTGGTAACCCACACAGTCGACATCGAGGTGGCATCAACACAACCCCAAATGATGGACGATGATCTCGACTCCCTAACTTTGCATCGGTGCCTGCGAGATACTGTGTATTACAACTTCACCCAATGAGGAGTTTTATTTTATTTTTTTCAATAGAATTTACAGTGCAGAAGGAGGCCATTCAGCCCATCGAGTCTGCACCGGCCCTTGGAAAGAGCACCCTACCCAAGCCCACACCCCCACCCTCCCCGTAACCCAGTAACCCCACCAACCTTTTTGAACACTAAGGGCAATTTAGCATGGCCAATCCACCTAACCCGCCCACCTTTGGACTGTGGGAGGAAACTGGAGCATCCCCACGCAGACACACCCGCACAGACAGTGACCCAAGTCGGGAATCGAATCTGGGACCCTGGAGCTGTGAAGCAACTCTGCTAACCACTGTGCTACCATGCTGCCTCGATGATGTGTAAGCCTCACATCAAAGTGAGTACGGTTTGGCAGGTTTGGCTGCAACACTGGTGGGTGCTGTGGGTGCCACAAAGCGGCTTTACTCCGTGTACTGTGCAGTAAACACGGTCACAGCACTGCAATTGCAACAAAACCTGGCTATTGTCCTTTCCACAAAGGAAGAGACCTGAACTAGCCCCGGTGAATAAGTTCCATTCTGTTGGCTCAATAAAAAGCTTCAATACGTAGATGGAGGTTAAATATGGAAAAGTTCTAGTGGGTATCTAAGCCAGATGAAATCACTCATCTGTGTTGAGTTAGCTGTCCAATAAATGCAGCAATTTGTGGGTTGGCACCAAAATAAAATGACCATGAAAGCTGCCAGATTGTTGCAAAAGCGCAACTGGTTCACTAATGCTTTTGAGGGAAGAAAGCCTGGTCTATGTTGCTCTTCAGTCCCACCCTCCGTGGTTGACTCTGAATGCTCCCTGTTGTAGGAAGAATCACCACACAGAGTATCATTGTGGCTCTGCCAGTGTCACCTACGCCCCAAGGACAAAAAGCTGAGGGCAGGATCGGGACATGACACCAGTCAGCAAAAGGGGGACATGCACCATGTTAGTGTAGAGGCAGCAGGCGTCCGATTATCTACGCTAAACACTGAAGTAGGAAAACTGAGGGTAAGAATCTCGAACAGAAAAATATACATGGCGTGAATGAGAATGGACAAGAAATGAAATAATTGTAAATGGACATAGTAAGAAAAGAGAAAACAATTAAATGTAAGAGTTAGAAACTCCAGGGGACTGGGCGGCACGGTGGCACAGCGGTTAGCACTGCTGCCTCACAGCGACAGATACCCGAGTTCAATTCCGGCCTTGGGTGACTGTCTGTGTGGAGTTTGCACGTTCTCCCCGTGGCTGCGTGGGTTTCCTCCGGGTGCTCCGCTTTCCTCCCACAGTCCAAAGCTGTCCAGGTTAGGTGGGGTTGCGAGGATGGGACGGGCCTGAGTAGGGTGCTTTTTCAGAGGGTCAGTTCAGACTCGATGAGCCGAATGGCCTCCTTCTGCACTGTAGGGACCCTATGGATTCTACCCTATGGAACGAAACAAATGGTATAACAATAATAAATATTAATTTTCAAAAACCTCAGGAAATGAAACATGACAACATGCCAGCGAATTCTGCTCTCTGATGTTTTAGACAGGCTATCTAAATTGAGATATATTTTAAATGAGCTACTATATTTGCTGAAGCGGGGGGGGGGGGGTTAGCCCCCCGTCCAGGCTGATCACATAGAATGCGAGGGGTTTGACTGGGCCGGTCAAAAGAGCACGCCTGTCCGCGCTTCTCAAGGTGTTAAAGGCAGATGTAGCAATGCTTCAGGAGACACATTTAAAGCTCGCAGATCACACGAGATTGAGAAAGGGATGGGTAGGCCAGGTGTTCCATTCAGGGCTGGATTCGAAGACCAGGGGGGTAGCAATTCTGATCAGTAAGGGTGTGGCATTCGAGGCTGGGAGAATTGTGGCAGATAAGGGGGACAGGTATATAATGGTGAGTGGAAAGTGGGAGGGGGTCCGGGAGGATTGTGAACGTCTACGCTCTGAATTAGGATGATGTGGAATTTATGAGACACATGCTAGGCAAAATCCCGGACTTAGAGTCACACAACCTGATCATGGGGGGAGACATTAACACAGTCACTGACCCCGAGCTGGACCGGTCGAAGTCCAGGACAGGGAAGCGACCGTCAGTGGCTAAGGAACTGAAGGGTTTTATGGAGCAGATGGGGGGTGTGGATCCCTGGAGGTTCGCACGGCCGAGAGCGAAGGAGTTCTCTTTTTTTCTCCCACGTTCATAAGGTTTATTCCCGCATAGACTTCTTTGTCTTGAGCAGGGCGTTAATCCCAAAGGTGGCGGGGACAGAATACTCAGCAATCACAGTCTCGGACCATGCCCCGCACTGGGTGGACCTGCGGCTTACTGAGGAGAGAGGGCAGCGCCCACTCTGGAGACTGGATGTGGGGCTGCTGGCGGACGAAGAGGTTTGTGGGCGGATTAGCAGGAACATCCAGGATTACCTGGAAACAAACGATACGGGTGAGGTAGCAGCGGCAACAGCCTGGGAGGCTCTGAAGGCAGTTGTCAGAGGGGAGCTCATCTCAATTCGATCCCATAGGGAAAAGAGAGAAAGAGCAGAGAGGGAGAGACTGGTGGAGGAGACACTCCGAGTGGACAGGAAATACGTGGAGGCCCCCCGAGGCGAGGCTACTGAGGGAGCGGCGGAGTCTGTAGGCGGAGTTTGAACTGCTGACCACAGGGAAAGCGGTAGCACAGCTGAGGAAGGCAAGGGGGGCAGTCTATGAGTACGGGGAGAAAGTGAGTAGAATGTGGCACACCAACTGCGAAAGAGGGAGGCGGCCAGGGAAATCGGGGGAGTAAAGAATAAGGATCGTAACATGGACTTGGATCCAGGGGGTGGGTGAACGGAGACTTTAAGGAGTTCAATAGTAAACTATACGAGTCGGAGCCCCCGACGGGAGCGGAAGGGATGAGGCAATTTTTCGACCAGTTGAGGTTTCCAAAGGTGGAAGAGGAGCTGGTGGAGGGGCTGGGGGCCCCGATTGAATTGGAGGAGATTGTCAAGGGTATAGAGGGCATGCAATCGGGTAAAGCCCTGGGGCCGGACGGTTACCAGGTAGAATTCTATAAGACATTTTCGGAAATATTGAGCCCACTCCTGATGAGGACCTTCAATGAGGCTAGAGAGAAAGGAACCCTCCCCCAACAATGTCACAGGCTTTGATCTCACTCATTCCTAAACGAGGGAAGGACCCGGAACATTGCGGGTCATACAGGCCGATTTTGCTTTTAAACGCAGATGCCAAATTGCTAGCTAAGATTCTGGCCACAAGAATTGAGGATTGCGTCCCAGGTGTGATAGAGGAAGACCAGACTGGGTTTGTTAAAGGCAGACAACTCAATACCAATTTCCGGAGACTTTTGAATATTATTATGATGCCCCTCAGAGGGAGGGAAGGCGGAGGTGGTGACAGCGATGGACGCAGAGAAAGCCTTTGACCGGCTGGAGTGGGAGTACCTGTGGGAAACGCTGGGGAGGTTCGGGTTTGGTGAGGGCTTTATTGGCTGGGTGAAATTGCTGTACCAGGCGCCTGTAGCAAGTGTATGTATAAACCGGCTGAGGTCGGGGTACTTCGAGCTTCATCGGGGAACGAGGCAGGGGTGTCCCCTCTCCCCGTTACTATTTGCCCTAGCTATAGAACCGCTAGCTATGGCGCTGTGAGCCTCGAGGAACTGGCGGGGACTGGTTCGGTGTGGGGGGGGGGGGGGGTGGAACTTCGGGTCTCGCTATACGCGGATGATTTGCTCCTGTACATTTCGGACCCTGTGGAGGGGATGGGGGATGTTCTGCAGATCCCAAGGGATTTTGGTAGTTTTTCAGGGTACAAGCTTGGCAACTTGGCAGCAACGGTAGCACAAGTGGATAGCACAGGGCCAGGGTCCCAGGTTCGATTCCCCGCTGGGTCACTGTCTGTGCGGAGTCTGCACGTTCTCCCCGTGTCTGCATGGATTACCTCCGGATGCTCCGGTTTCCTCCCACAATCCAAAGACGTGCAGGTTAGGTGGATTGACCGTGATAAATTGCCCTTCGTGACCAAAAAGGCAAGGAGGGGTTATTGGGTTACGGGGATAGGGTGGAAGTGAGGGCTTAAGTGGATCGGTGCAGACTCGATGGGCCGAATGGCCTCCTTCTGCACTGTATGTTCTAAAAAAACCTGAACATGGGAAAGAGCGAGTTGTTTGTGATCCAGGCCAAGGGGCAGGAGGAGAGACTGAAAGAGCTGCCGCTCAGGATAGTAGAGAAAAGTTTTTGTTACCTGGGTATACAGGTGGCCAGGAAATGGGATGCCCTGCACAGGCTCAACCTGACCCGGTTGGTGGAGCAAATGGAAGGGGACTTTAAAAGGTGGGACATGCTCCCGCTGTCACTGGCAGGGAGGGTGCAGACCGTGAAAATGACTGTCCTCCCCAGATTTTTGTTTGTCTTTCAGTGCCTCCCCATCTTCATCCCTAAGGCCTTTTTAAAGGGGGTGAGTAGGATCATTTTGGGCTTTGTGTGGGCGAATAAGACCCCGCGAGTAAGGAGATCGCTGTTGGAACGCAGTCCGGCGGGGGGGGGGGGGGGGGGGGGGGGGGGCGCGGGGGGTTGGCGCTGCCGAACTTTCGCAACTACTACTGGGCGGCCAATATAGCTATGATTCAGAACTGGGCGATGAGGGGGGCGGCGTGGGAGCAGCGTCATGTAAAGGTACTAGTCTAGGAGCTTTGACCATTTGATAATGGCTCCTTTGCCGTTCTCGCCGACCTGTTACTCCACAAGGTGGTGGCAACACTGCGGATCTGGGGACAGTGGAGGAGGTACAAGAAGGTGGAGGGACCCCGATATGTAACAACCACAGGTTTGTCCCGGGTAGGATGGATGGTGGGTTCCAGAGCTGGCAGAGGGCAGGCATCAGAAGGATGGGAGATCTGTTCATAGACGGAAGCTTTCCCAGTTTGAAGGCGCTCGCGGACAAATTTAATCTGCCGCCAGGAAACGTCTTTAAATATCTGTAAGTACGAGCTTTCCTGAAAAAACAGGTAGTGGCCTTTCCGACGCTGCCGCCACTGAGGATACAGGACAGGGTGGTCTCCGGCACCTGGGTGGGGGAGGGGAAGGTGTCGGATATCTACCAGGACCTACAGGAGGCGGAGGAAACCCCGGTGGAGGAGCTCAAGGGCAAGTGGGAGGAGGAGCTAGGTGAGGAGTTGGAAGCGGGTCTGTGGGCCGAGACCCTGGGCCGGGTTAATTCCTCCTCATCTAATGCCAGGCTCAGTCTAATTCAATTTAAGGTGGTCCACCGGGTGCACATGACGGCCGGACACAGCGAGAATGAGCAAATTTTTTGGGGCAGGAGACAGTTGTATGAGGTGCAAGGGCAGCCCTGCAAACCATGTCCACATGTTTTGGACATACCTGAAGCTTAGAGAGTTCTGGCAAGGGTTCGCGAGGGCAATGTCCAAGGTGCTTAACACACGGGTGGTGCTGAGTCCAGAGATAGCGATCTTTGGAGTGTCAGAAGACCCGGGAGTTCAGGGGGCGAAAGAGGCCGACGTCTTGGCCTTTGCCTCCCTAGTAGCCTGGAGATGGATTTTATTAATGTGGAGGGACTCAACGCCCCCGAGTGTAGAGACTTGGGTTAACAACATGGCTGGGTTTCTCAGCCTCAAGAAAATAAAGTTTGCCTTAAGAGGGTGAATGCTGGGGTTCTCCCGGAGGTGGCAGCCGTTCGTCGACTTTCTCGGGGAAAATTAAAATGTCAGCAGCAGCAATCCGTAGGGGTGGGGTGGGTGGGGGGGGGTGAGTGCTTCATTGGGATGGTGTGGGAAGACTGAGACGCGTGGGGGTAATGTCTATTTAATTGTTATTGTTACTGTATATTCTCTTTTTGCACTATGTTAATGTTCACTCTAGTTTGTTTTGTTATTATTGTTACGAAATTCTGCAAAACCTTAATAAAATACTTTAAAAAAAAAATTTGCTGCAGCAGTGATTTCCAAAGAACGTATTAAGTGGTTCTGAGCCTGACAGGTAACAAGGGCCCGAAGAGAATTTTCTGATGCACCAGATTCCAATTTCATTCTGATTGGAACCTCGCCCAATGAAGTCCAAATAGAATTGGGTCAATTCATGACTGACCACCAGAGGGCACCACAGCAACAGTTAGCACTGGACAAGAGGCCTGAAACTCTACACAACCTATTCCACTGCAGTAAACAATATTGGTGGGCCACATAGGATCATAGAGTTTACAGTGCAGAAGGAGGCCATTCGACCCATCGAGTCTACACAGGCCCTTGAGAGAGGACACCTCCACCCTAGCCACTTGGTAAGCTCCAAATGCATTCACATCGCTTCATGCAGGTGTAGTCGCTGGCTTGGAGAATTGAAGCCTTGGCAAAGTACCAGGGTGTTTCACACTGTTTTCACAGTGATACCCAAAGGTTTACGCGAGATTGCTTCAAATTTTGAAATTAAAAATCTCTTCTTAATCTCAGGAACTATTGAAAATTCTATGGGCGCGATTCTCCACTCCCACGGCAGTTGGGAGAATCGCCTGGGCCGCCATAATTTCCGGGGACGCCGGTCCGACGCCCACCCGCGATTCTCCCAAGCGGCGGGAACGGCGCCGTCGAGTTTCGCAGGCCGGAGACACCGAAAATGGCGATTCTCCGGCACCGGAGATTCGTCGGGGGCGGGAATCGCGCCGCGCCAGTTGGCGGGCCCCCCCTGGTGATTCTCCAGCCCGGATGGGCCGAAGTCCCGCTGCTCGAATGCCTGTCCCGCCGGCGTGGATTAAACCACCTCTCTTACCGGCGGGACAAGGTGGCGCGGGCGGGCACCGGGGTCCTGGGGGGGGCGCGGGGCGATCTGGCCCCAGGCCCCACGGTGGCCTGGCCCGGGATCGGGGCCCACCGATCCGCGGGCGGGCCTGTGCCGTGGGGGCACTCTTTTCCATCCGCCTTCGCCACGGTCTCCACCATGGCGGAGGCGGAAGAGACCCCCTCCACTGCGCATGCGCGGGGATGCCGCGAGCGGCTGCTGACGCTCCCGCGCATGCGCCGCCCAGCAAAGTCATTTCCGCGCCAGCTGGCGGGGCTCCAAAGGCCTTTCCCACCAGCTGGCGGGGCGGAAATCAGTCCGGCGCGGGCCTAGCCCCTCAAGGTTAGGGCTCGGCCCCTCAAGATGCGGAGACTTCCGCGCCTTTGGGGCGGCGCGATGCCGGACTGATTTCGCTGTTTTTAGCGCCAGTCGACGGACATCGCGCCGATTACGGAGAATTTCGCCCCTGATGTTGCAGCAAGCTGCACACTCTGTCTACTTAGGAAGAAACAATTTGCATTTTTGTTATTTGTTCATGCAACGTGAACATTGCAACAAAACTCACCATTTAATACCCGTCCCTAAGTACCCTTGTGGAGGCGGTGGTGGTGAGCCCCCTCACCCCTTGTACGTTGATGTTAGGGGAGGAGTTCCAGGATTTTGACATAGTGACAGTGGAAGTGGCCTGATGTATTTTGAAGACAGGACTATGTGACTTGGAGGGGAACTTGGTTGAGGATCAATCTCGAAATTCTTTAATTTTTGGAGTTCTGCTTTGGGTTCTGAGAAAAGGCTTGTGTTTCTCAGAGTGGCTTCTGGAAGTTTCACTCCAAGGACTTTGTGAATATATCTGTAAGCCAATAAACATTAATTTTATTAATTTTTATTCCAATTAAGGGGCAATTTAACGTGGTCAATCCACCTAACCTGAGTATTTTTGGGTTGTGAGGGTGAAACCCACGCAGACACGGGGAGAATGTGCAAACTCCACACAGACAGTGACCCGGGGCTGGGATTCGAACCCGGGTCCTCAGCGCCACAGGTAGCGGTGCTAACCACCGCACCAACCGTGCCACCCTTATCATTTAAGTTTGCGATTCCACAAACATCGGGGAGGGGTGCACTGCTGCCGGAGATACTGTTTGGCTTCGCTTTGTAGCCTGTTATGTTGTTTAGTCCTTGCCACAACCTCCGAGAGTCTGTCTGTGACTCTAGCTTGGTTTGATATTCTCTCTTGGCATCTCGGATGGCTTTGTGGAGGTTGTACCTGGATTTCTTGCATAGGTCAGGATCGTCTGTCTTGAACGCCTCAGATCTGTCCTTCAGTACGGTGTCAATCTCGCGATTGAGCCATGATTTCCGGTTGGGGAACATACGTACTGCTTTCTTTGGCACGCAGTCGTCCACACATTTGCTGATGAAGTCTGTGACGGTGGTGGCATACTCATTTAAGTTGGTCGCTGAGTTCTTAAATATGGACCAGTCCACTGTCTCTAAGCAGTCACATAAGAGCTCTTCTGTCTCCTCGGACCAGCACTGCACAACCTTCTTAGCTGGATTCTCCCGCTTGAGTTTCTGCTTGTATCCCGGGAGAAGTAGCACCGTCTTATGGTCTGATTTCCCAAAGTGCGGTCGGGGGATGGAATGGTAGGTGTCCTTGATTTCTGAGTAGCAGTGGTCAAGAGTGTTGTCGCCCCTGGTGGAATTTGGGCAGTACACACTTGAGGTTGGCCTTGTTGAAGTCTCCGACCACGATGAACAAGGCCTCCGGGTGTTCTGTTTCGTAGTTGTTTATTACTGTGTATAGTTCGTCCAGCGCCTTCCTCGCTACTGCCTGGGGTGGGATGTAGACCACTGTGATAATGGCTGAAGTGAACCCATGTGGAAGATAATATGGGCAGCACTTCACGGTCAGGTATTCCAGGTCTGGGGAGCAGTAGGTCACCAGGGTCACCATATCCAAGCACCAGGAGGAGTTGATGAGGAGGCATACCCCCCCACCCTTCGCTTTGCCTGATGATGCCGTGCGGTCCGCCCGGTGAATTGAGAAGCCTTCAGGTTGTATGGCACAGTCCGGTGAGGCAGGGGTGAGCCATGTCTCTGTGAAACAGAGCACACAGCAGTCTCTTACTTCCCTCTGAGAGGTAACTCTGGCATTAAGTTCATCCAGCTTTTTTTCGATCGCTTGGATGTTTGCCAGGAGTATGCTGGGGAGAGGGGTCTTAAACCACGTTGCTTCAGTCTAACCTGCAGACCGCCGCGTTTCCCTCGCTTCCTCGGTCGGCGGCTGCTGCTGGATGATCCTGGGATCCAATGGCAGATGTCAGCTCTTGTGGAAGGTAGGTGGTTGTGTCTGGCGGGGACCAGGGCGCTGGCGGGGACCAGGGCGCTGTTTACGTATCTGGGGTCGCGTCTGGCAGGGTTCAGGGCCCTGGTTGAGGTAGAGGGGTTGCTAGGGGGGCATGTTTGCGATCCGGATGGGTCCCGGCGTTCTGCGAGCGCGGGAATACCTTGCAGCGCGTTTGGGTCCTCGCGCGGGGGCGTTTACAACGAGGTCAAGCAGGTTGAGTATCAACCTGCAAAATCCTTCGCAAAAATGCTGGTGAGAGTAGCAGAGACTCCTGGTCGACCACTCTTGATGTGGGATGGAGCCCCTCAAGCCATAACCCTCTGGAGACAGTCAAGCGACCTGTTCTGGGAATTACTAACTATGGAAACAGATGAAAGTTTACCTTAGTATACACTAGGTGTGGGAAGAAAATTGGAATTGGATTGCTGGACCATATGGTATATAGCGAAAGGTACATTTTCAGGCTTTTCACCTTAGAAACGAGGATCGTACCTTTGAATGAAAGTATTTTCACCCTCGGAACATGGCATATAATACCCACCCTTCAGAAGCCGATAGTGGGCCTCCTTGAACCACTGCACTCCACATGCAGAGATGCTCCCGTCCTGTCCTATTGGTTGGGGCGTTGAAGGGCTTTGACCCAGCAATGATGATAGAAGAGCCAGAAATGTCCACTTCAGGATGGTTAACTTGGAGCAGAGGTTGGAAGTGACAGTTTTCCTATGTGCTTACCGCCCTTGCCATTCTAGCAGGTGTGAGTTGTAGGCTTGGGGGGGGGATGTTGAAGAAGATTTTGCGCATTGCTGCAGTATGTCTTGTAAATTGTGTCCATTGCAGTTTGGCAGTACCCTCGCTGAATAGTGATTAGCAGGTTATTGGTGCGTAATTGCCACTCAATTACAACGCCTCGATATTGATGACTCCTTCCATCACTTTTCTGATGATTTGAGAGTTGGCTAATGGTCCATAATTTAGTCAATAATTTAACCCTGTAGAGCCATGATTATTCCCATGCAAGATTTATTTCACAAATTGAAATAAGGACACTGTGGTAGTCTGTGTAGAGGTATTACGGTACCTGGTAATGCTGGAACACCATTGGTAGATATTGTACGTTCCCTATTGGTTAAGCTGTATGGTAGTTCCGCCCTGCAAGGTGGGGTATAAGAGCCCGTGCCGCCCCAGCAGCCTTCATTCTGTAACTGAGCTGTTGGGGGAAACATCCAGCTTATTAAAGCCTTCAGTTGGACTACAACCTCGCTTTAGTGGTCATTGATCGTGCATCAATTTAATAAGCTAGATTTAAAAGGATGGAGCTCCGAATCAAGCCGGAGTGTCTGCAAGTCAGCCCCCACGCGGCGAACTCAGCGTCAATCTTCAAGCACTGGCTGGCGTGTTTTATAGGATATCTCGGAACGGTCAAAAGCACACCCACGGGAGAACAGAAAATGCAAGTCCTGCACTCAAGGGTGAACCCGGAAATTTACCCTCATCGAGGATGCGGAAGACTTTGATGCAGCAATAGAGCTGCTAAAAGGACATTATATTCGCCCGGTAAACCAGGTCTACACCCGACATCTGCGAGCAACGAGGCGACAAATCCCTGGGGAATCGCTGCAAGAATTCTACCGTGCGCTCCTCGTGTTGGGGAGAAACTGCAGCTGCCCGCGAGTTTTGGCGAGCGACCACACAGAACTCTTGATCCGGAACGCTTTCCTGCCCTCTGGGCAGCGTGGAACCCCTCTGCAGCCGACCCCGAGACATCCCCGATCCCCCCACAAGCTTGTGCTGCAAGGCGGCCTGGCAACCCCGGGGGGCCCCGCTGCTACTTTTGCGGGCACGACAAGCACCCCCGGCAGCGCTGCCCGGCCCGCGCAGCCACCTGCAAGGGATGCGGTAAAAAGGGCCACTTCGTGGTGGTATGCCAGGCCTGTGCGGTCGCCGCGGTCTCTGGTGGCAAATGCGGACCGCCACCACAAACCTCTCCACGGTCCCCGTGCAGCCAGCGGGCGCCGCCATCTTCCTACTCCAGGGCCACGTGCGGCCCCCGGGTGCCGCCATTTTGTGCACCCCCAGCCATGTGCGACCAATGGACGCCGCCATCTTAGATGGACTCCTAGGACTCCAGCTCGGCTGATCGCACACCACCCGAAGAGAACACTCAACTGCTGAGATTAGTCTCGGTGACCTTGGATCAGTCCCGGCCTCGAACACTCTCAACTGCTACAACAACAGTACTAATCAACGGGCACGAGACGTCCTGCTTAATCGACTCTGGGAGCACGGAGAGCTTCATACACCCCGACACGGTAAGGCGCGGTTCTCTCCTCGTCCACCCCGTTAATCAAAAAATCTCCCTGGCCTCCGGTTCCGACTCAGTCGAGATAAAGGGGTTTTGTGTAGCAAACCTCACAGTCCAGGGAAGGGAGTTTAAAAATACCGGCTCTACGTCCTTCCCCACCTCTGCGCGGCCACATTCCTAGGTTTAGACTTCCAATGTAATCTCCAAAGTCTAACTTTCAAATTCGGCGGCCCTATACCCCCCCTCATTGTCTGCGGCCTCGCGACCCTCAAGGTCGACCTGCTTTCCCTGTTTGCGAACCCCACCCCGGATTGCAAACCCGTCGCCACCAGGAGCAGACGCTACAGTGCCCAGGATCGGATCTTTATTAAGTCAGAGGTCCAAAGGCTACTGAGGGAAGGAGTCATTGAAGCCAGTAACAGCCCCTGGAGAGCTCAAGTAGTGGTGGTAAAGACCGGGGAGAAGCATAGGATGGTCATCGACTACAGTCAGACCATCAACAGGTTTACGCAGCTAGACGCGTACCCTCTCCCCCGCATATCCGACCTGGTAAACAGGATCGCGCGTTACACGGTTTTCTCCACGGTGGATCTTAAGTCCGCCTACCACCAGCTCCCCATCCGCACTAGTGACCGCATATACACTGCCTTCGAGGCAGATGGGCGGCTCTATCACTTCTTAAAGGTTCCCTTTGGTGTCACCAACGGGGTCTCGGTCTTCCAGCGCGAGATGGACCGAATGGTTGACCGGTACGGTTTACGGGCAACATTCCCGTACATTGATAATATCACCATCTGCGGCCACGACCAGCAGGACCACGACACCAACCTCCGAAAATTCCTCCAGACCGCAAAGATCCTTAACCTTACATATAACAAGGATAAATGTATCTTTAGCACCGACCGCCTCGCCATCCTCGGCTACGTAGTGCGAAATGGAGTTATAGGCCCTGACCCCGAACGCATGCGCTCCCTTATGGAGTTCCCCCTCCCTCACCGCTCCAAGGCCCTGAAGCGCTGCCCAGGGTTTTTCTCTTACTATGCCCAATGGGTCCCCAACTATGCAGACAAAGCCCGCCCCCTGATCCAATCCACAGCTTTTCCCCTGTCGATAGAGGCCCGCCAGACCTTCAGCCGCATCAAAACAGACATTGCAAAGGCCATGATGCACGCCATCGACGAGTCCCTCCCCTTCCGGGTCAAGAGCGACGCATCTGACGTAGCTCTGGCGGCCACCCTCAACCAAGCGGGCAGACCCGTGGCCTTCTTCTCACGTACCCTCCATGTTTCCGAAATCCGCCACTCCTCAGTCGAAAAGGAGGCCCAGACCATAGTAGAAGCTGTGCGACATTGGAGGCATTACCTGGCAGGCAGGAGATTCACTCTCCTCACCGTCCAACGGTCGGTTGGTTTCATGTTCGATAATGCACAGCGGGGCAAGATTAAAAAACGATAAGATCTTGCGGTGGAGGATCGAACTCTCCACCTACAACTTGTATCGCCCTGGGAATCTAAACAAGCCCCCTGATGCCCTGTCCCGCGGCACATGTGCCAACGCACAAGTGGACCGCCTCCGAGCCCTCCACGAGGACCTCTGTCACTCGCTTTTTCCACTTTATCAAGACCCGCAACCTGCCCTACTCCATCGAGGAGGTCAGGACAGCCACCAGGGACTGCCAAACCTGCGTGGAGTGCAAACCGCACTTCTACCGGCCAGAGAAAGTGCACCTGATAAAGGCTTCCCGTTCCTTTGAACACCTCAGCATGGACTTCAAAGGCCCCCACTCCTCCACCGACCACAACACGTGCTTCCTGAACGTGATTGACGAGTACTCCCGGTTCCCATTCGCCATCCCCTGCCCAGACATGACTGCAACCACCGTCATCAAGGCCCTCCATAGCATCTTTGCACTGTTCGGGTTCCCCGCTTACATACATAGTGTTAGGGGGTCCTCCTTTATGAGCAATGGACTGTGTCAATTCCTGCTCAGCAAGGGCATCGCCTCAAGCAGGACGGCCAGTTACAACCCCCGGGGTAACGGACAGGTAGAGAGGGAGAACGGAACGGTCTGGAAGACCATCCTACTGGCCCTACGGTCCAGGAATCTCCCAGTCTCCCGCTGGCAGGAAGTCCTCCCGGATTCCTTCCACTCCATCCGGTCACTGCTTTGTACCACAACCAACCAAACACCTCACAAACGTCTCCTTGTCTTCCCCAGGAAGTCCTCCTCTGGGACCTCGCTCCCGACCTGGCTGGCAGCTCACGGACCCATCCTGCTCCGAAAACACGTGCGGGCGCACAAGTCGGACCCGTTGGTCGAGAGGGTCCATCTTCTCCACACTAACCCCCAGTACGCCTACGTGGCGTACCCCGACGGCCAACAAGATACGGTCTCCCTACGAGACCTGATGCCCACCGGAGCCCCACGCACACCCCAGCCACCAGTCCCACCCTCCCTCCCACCAGTGCACCTTACAGGAGGATCGGCCCTTCCGCCAGCCCCGTCTAGGCCCCCCACCCACCGACGCACCCCGCAGGCGCTCCCTTCCCAGGTTAACCGTTTTCCCCACCAGCGCCGTCTAGGGGTGTCGAAGCTGCGACAGAGATCGAGGCCACGCTCCCGGAGTCACAGACGCCCGAGCCACCACCGGAGTCACCACCAAAGCTTCGACGATCACAGAGGATGACCAGGGCCTCCGATCGACTGATTGTTTCATTTTCAAGTGTATAGTTAATTATGAATCATAAATGGCAAATAGTAAATAGAATTGTAAATAGTTACAAAACACTGTACGGAGGTATTACAGTACCTCCATAACAATAATTTCTACCACGTTACCATGTTGTAATATCAGGCCACCACCCCCGCCGGACACTTTTTTAACAGGGGGTGAATGTGGTCGTCTGTGTAGAGGTATTACGGTACCTGGTAATGCTGGAACCCCATTGGTAGATATTGTATGTTCCCAATTGGTCAAGCTGTATGGTAGCTCCACCCTGCAAGGTGGGGTATAAGAGCCCGAGCCTCCCCAGCAGCCTTCATTCTGTGCCTGAGCTGCTGGGGGAAACATCTAGCTTATTAAAGCCTTCAGTTGGACTACAACCTCGCTTTAGTGGTCATTGATCGTGCATCAGCCACCCACGTGTGTCAAAAAATATTGAAATACAATTGTTCTCCTCAATTACCATCGTGGATAAAAACACTGCCTGATGTGGGGAAAATGTCATACAAACCAGAGAGTTCTTGGCTTAATAACTAATTTCTCGTCAGTAGCTGGTCTCAGCCAAGTCCTTGGAGATTCTTGGTTGAACGATGACAAAGTGCTCTGATTTTTCCATTATGAGTAGGACGAGGAGGCAGGCCTCAAGCGGAACAAGGAATGAACCATGTACTGCTGGAATTCATCTGATCCACACACTAGCCATCTAGCCAACTGAGCTACCTAGCTCCCAGTCATTACTTACTGATGCATAATGAGTATATTTAAAGCTATGTCTATGAATGGAAGTCCTTCACCCTTTGACAGTCTGCTTTACATAATGTGCGGTGCATAATGATATATATATTTTTATTCATTTATGGGATGTCAGCATTGCTGGCTAGGCCAACACTTATTACCCATCTCTAATTGCCCTTTAGACGGTGGAGGTGAGCTGCCTTCTTTAACCGCTACAGTCCATGTGGTGCAGGTACACCCACAGTGCTGTGAGAGAGAGGCTTCCAGGATTTTGACCCAGTGGCAGTGTGATGAATGTAGAAATTGTTATATATATTGTATTTTATATTTTTGCCATAATTTAATTAAAATCCTGGGCTAAGGTACATATTTGTTGCAGTATTATTAAAGAACCTAGGTTAAGGTATCCAGATTGTGTGTCTGTTAAAGTTGCATTTAGAATGTCGTAAAAGGTGAGGTAATCATTCCTTTCAACCACTTACTTGACTGCAGATAAAGGGCTAATGGAATTGTGTGGTGATTGCTGGAGATTCACTAGAGTGTAGATAATTTATGAGAGAGTGGTGTTTTAGTCCTAGCTAAGCAGGTCATGGAACTTAGTGGGATACAGATGATGTAATTAATGGGAGGTGCCAGGTCTGTCTGTAGTTTTGCAGTCTGTAATAGGATTTTAAGTTGAACATCGGTTTTGCCAAATGCTGTTATGTTGAGCAGAAGTGTACTGGATCCTCTATTGAAAGGATCTCACAGATAAGCAAGTAACCTGTTTTGTTAACTTTATTTGTAAGTGGCATTTGAACTGTATTAGGTTGCTTAATTGGCATTTGTAGCAGGTTTATATAGTAAGTTCAAGTTTTTCCTTTTATTTAAGAACTGTTTAACTGTTAACTGCAAAGCTATTTATTTGATGTTAATGTCGTTAATTCTATATTTAAATTAAAGTTTGTTTTAGCATAAATGACACCTATTGATTAGAGTCCCATCACTCCAAGGGTGAAGTATCCTTTCCGCACAGTTTAACACTTTGAAAAATTGTTTGGCTTTCCACAAGCTGGTTTAGCACAGTGGGCTAAATAGCTGGCTTATAAGGCAGAACAATGCCAGCAACGCGGATTCAATTCCTGTACCGGCCACCCCAAACAGGCGCTGGAATGTGGCGACCAGAGGCTTTTCACAGTAACTTCATTGAAGCCTACTTGTGACAATAAGTGATTATTATTATTACGATATCCTATTGAAAGTTGGGGTCTGGTCCGGTACTCTAACAGTGAAGGAACAACAATATATTTCCAAGTTAGGATGGTGAGTGACATGGAGGAAATTTCAGTGGTGGTATTATATTCCAATAAGTAGTACTCACTTCAGCAGAGGGAGACTTTATTATATGTTAATTACTGTGAGTTTCCTGACCTTAAAGTCCTCAATTTAGCCTAATCCCCCCCTTGGGAATGGTTCGAGTTCAGTGCAATTGCCCATTTAATACTCCATCCAATATGAGGTTCTATTGAAGTCAATTGAGCTCCAACACATTCCATTCCCCCTGGGTGATTAAAATTGGGGTTTAAATCTTAGCTGTAGAATGGGTTTAATTTGTAACCACACTTTTAATTGAAGAAGCAGAGATAAAAAGGCAGGGGATGGTGATATCGCAGGGGATAGCCCTTGCACTTGCAACACATTTCAGTGATCATCAGTGTGACACCTATTATGTTTACATACTGCCTGACTTGCAAAATTATATCAGAAACAATGGACAGCAGAGGTTCCTAAGGAGTAAATATGTGGCAACATACAAACTGTCTGAGCCATTAAAACACAGTAAAACAGACTTCCGGTGGCAGCCATGGAGGGGCAGGTTGCACATTTAATAGCTCCCGCTTGTAACTGACTTTTGGACCCTGTTTTTTTTTTGATTTTATCATAGAATTTACAGTGCAGAAGGAGGCCATTCAGCCCATCGACTCTGCACCGGCTCTTGGAAAGAGCACTCTACCCAAGGTCAACACCTCCACTCTATCCCCATAACCCAGTAACCCCACCCAACACTAAGGGCAATTTTGGACACTAAGAGCAATTTATCATGGCCAATCCACCTAACCTGTACATCTTTGGACTGTGGGAGGAAACCGGAGCACCCGGAGGAAACCCACGCACACACAGGGAGGATGTGCAGACTCCGCACAGACAGTGACCCAAGCCGGAATCGAACCTGGGACCCTGGAGCTGTGAAGCAATTGTGCTATCCACAATGCTACCGTGCTATCGGTAAGGAGACAGTAAGGAGAAATCCTCCTCCGGTGTATGGAGAATTGGACCAGAAGTGGCCGGGTGAGACGACAAAGTCCTATCAGGGAGACGCAAGCAGAGCTGGTAACACGGGACAGCATAGCGGAGAGCAAGGGCCGTGGGGAGACAGCACAGTGGTCGACGGAGCAGCTGGTTTTTTGAGGATTGCTTCGCCAAGCTGAAGAAGGACACGCTGGACCCGATTAAGGCTTCGATTGGTCAAGTGGTTCAGAATCAGGAAACACATGGGAGAGCGATCCAGAAGATCGAACAAAAGTTGTCCGAGCAAGAGGAGTATGTAACCGTGCTGGAAAGCAAGGTGGGGATGATGAACGACCGCCAGAAAAGAATGCAGGAGAAACTGGAGAACCTGGAGAATAGGTCCCGGAGGCAGAATCTCAGAATTGTTGGCCTCCCTGAAGGCAGTGAGGGATCGGATGCGAGGGCCTATGTGACGGACATGTTGGAGAAGTTGATGGGGGCTGAGGCGTTCCCTCGTCCCCTGGAACTGGACAGAGCGCACAGAGCCCTCGCCAGGAAGCCCAGAGCGAACGAACCGCCGAGGGCCATGGTGGTACGTTTTCACTGTTTCATGGACAAGAACATGTTTTGCGGTGGGCCAAGAAAGAACGGAGCAGCAAGTGGGAGAACTGTGATTTGCGCATTCATCACGACCTGGGAGCGGATTTGGCCAAGAGGCGAGCTTGGTTCAATCGGGCAAAAACTACCCTCTTTATGAAGGGGGTGAAGTTCGGGATGCTTTACCCAGCCCGCCTGTGGGTCACACATGAGGAACGGGACTTCTACTTTGAAATGCCAGACGAAGTATGGACCTTTATTAAAGAAATGAAGCTGGAGGCGAATTAAAAGGCACCTAAGCCTTCGAGAAGTACTGTGGCAGCGATTTTGTGGTGCTGGATTGTAAAAATTTAAGTAGCTCTGTGTGAAATAATGGGCTGTGTGGATGGTTAAAGGTTGATCTGTCATGCAGGCACCTTGTTAGAGGGGGGGGGGGGGGGGGGGATGGGCTTTGAATTTAGTTCTGCTTTTTGGGTGACTATTTTTTTCTAAAGTGATTGTTTCTTCACTGTTTTTTTGTTGTTGTTTGTTTACTGGGGAATGTGATGTTTTTAAAATGTTTATTCATGTGTGGGGAGAGAGGAGAGTACAATAGGGAGACAGACTGCTAGGTGCCAGGGGCGGGAGCTATCGAGTCAGCATGGATCAGCTGACTCTCGGAAACGCAGTGGGGGGGGTGGACAGGTGTTAAGCTGGAGCTTGACTTGGGAGATTGGGGTTTTAGTGTTGTGGCTAGGGGAGGAGGGATTTGAGGGAACTGAAGGCGGACTTGGCAATGCTACAAGAGACACACCTAAAGGTTACAGACCAGACGAGATTGAGGAAGGGGTGGGTTAGCCAAGTGTTCCACTCAGGACTGGACTCAAAGACCAGGGGGGTAGCGATCTTGATCAGCAAACGTGTGGCATTCGAGGCAGGTAGAATCGTGTCAGACAAGGGGTTAGGTACATAATGGTGAGTGGGATGCTGGAGGGGGCGCCTGCGAGTGGTACTTGTGAACATATATGCTCCAAATTGGGATGATGTGGAATTTATGAGGCGGGTGTTAGGTAAGATCCCAGACATAGAGTCACATAACCTGATCATAGGAGGGGACTTCAACACAGTCATTGATCCAGAATTTGACTGGTCAAAATCCAGACAGGGAGGAGGCCAGCTTCGGCAAAGGAATTGAAGGGTTTATGGAACAGATGGAGGGAATAGACCCATGGAGGTTTGAACGGCCGAGGACAAAGGAGTTTTCCTTTTTTTCACATGTCCACAAGGTATACTCTCGCATCAACTTTTTTGTTCTGAGCAGGGCGTTAATATGTTAATAGGTGGACTTCCGGTTGCGGCAAGGATGAGCTAGCCGCACGTTTCGGCGGCTCCAGCTCCGACGGACCTTCGGGCTCTTTTAAGAGCCCCAACGGGGACTTTGCCGGCCGAAAAACCCGGTGGGACATGCGTGGGAAGGGAGTCCCCCCCCGAACGACGGAGGAAAAACTGGCGGCGGCGGCTGCAGCCCGAAGAATCTGCAACCAGAAGGTCAGAGGGAGTGGAACAAAATGGCGGCGGAGGGATCGCAGGTGACATGGGGGCCTGAGCAGGACGAGGTGGTGAGACGGTGCGTCGATCTGCTGAAGAAGGAGGTAATGACCCCGATGTTACAGGCAATTGAGGGGCTTAAAGAGACTTTAAAGACCCAGGAGACTGAGCTTCGCGTGATGGAGCAGAAGGTATCAGGTGTTGAGGACGAGGTCCTGGGCCTGGCGGTTAAGACTCAGACGCATGAGGCACTTCATAAAAAGTGTGCTGACAGGATTGAGGCCCTTGAAAATGGAGCGCGAAGGAAGAACCTTAGGATACTAGGTCTCCCTGAGGGTGTGGAAGGAGTGGACTGTGGAGCGTACGCAAGTAAGATGCTGAGCTCACTGATGGGTGCTGAGACCCCTGCGGGCCCCATGGAGGTGGAGTGGGCAAATCGGATCCTGGCGAGAAGACCAAAAGCGGGAGAACCACCGAGGGCGATAATCGTGCGATTCTACCGCCTTAACGACAGAGAAGAGGTCCTGAGATGGGCTAAAAAGGTGCGGAGTAGCAGATGGGAGAATGCTGTGGTAAGGATATACCAGGACTGGAGTGCGGAGGTGGCGAGAAGGAGGGCGAGCTTTAACCGAGCCAAAGAGGTTTTGCACAAAAGGAAGGTGAAGTTTGGGATGCTGCAGCCGGCAAGACTATGGGTCACGTATCAGGAGAGACACTATTATTTTGAGACGGCGGAGGAAGCATGGTCCTTCATCAATGAAGAGAAACTGGACCGGAACTGAGGGACTGATGCTGCAGGGAATTGTTATTGTTATTGTTTTTGTTAATGTTATGGTGAAAGTGAATCGATAAGTAAACAGGGAAGGGGGGGGGGACACTGGGGAAATGTGGGCGCCGGTGAGGGGGGAAAGGCGGGACATAGTCGAAGAATAGGGAAGGGGAGGGGGAGGGGAAAGGGAGCTGCGCCACCGGAGGCGGGTTAGGTAAAGGGATGTTCCCGCGGCAGAAAGAATAAGGCGGGAAAACAGGCGCAAGGCGGATGGGAGTTCCCTCACACCGGGGGGGCCGAGGAGTGAGCAGGAGTAGCCGGGGTCAGTTGAAGTCAGCTGACTTACGGAAGTGATATGGGGGAGCAATCAAGCTAGATAGGGATCTAGCGGGGTGGGGGGGGGGGGGGAGGGGGGAGGGGGGGGGGAAGGGGACAACTGGGTTGCTGCTGCGGAAATCCAAAAGGAAATGGCTAAAGAGTGGGTGGTCGGGGGCGGAGTGCGACGCTGGGGGAGCGAGCGGGAGCGCGGAGGCGGGATATGGGACTGGCCTGGAGAAGGTAATGGCTAGTCGACACGGGAGGGGGGCAGGTAGCCCCCCAGTGAGGCTGATCACGTGGAACGTGAGAGGCCTGAATGGACCGATAAAAAGGGCCCGAGCGCTCGCGCATTTGAAAGGTCTAAGGGCAGACGTGGTTATGCTCCAAGAGACGCACCTAAAGGTGGCGGACCAAGTTAGGCTAAGGAAAGGATGGGTGGGACAGGTGTTCCACTCAGGACTGGACGCAAAGAACAGAGGGTTGGCCATTTTGGTGGGGAAACGGGTAGCATTTGAAGCAAAGAACATCGTAGCAGACAGTGGAGGTAGATATGTAATGGTGAGTGGTAGGCTGGAGGGAATGGAGGTCGTGTTGGTTAATGTGTATGCCACAAATTGGGACGATGCGGGGTTCATGAGACGGATGCTGGGGCGTATTCCGGACCTGGAGGCAGGAAATTTGATTTTAGGAGGGCACTTCAACACGGTGCTGGACCCGGGGCTAGATAGATCCAGCTCAAGGACCGGAAGAAGGCCTGCAGCGGCCAAGGTACTTAAGGGGTTTATGGACCAAATGGGGGGAGTGGATCCATGGCGATTTCTTAGACCCAGGGCTAGGGAGTATTCCTTCTTCTCCCATGTCCATAAAGTGTACTCCCGGATAGATTTTTTTGTTTTAGGAAGGTCGTTGATCTCTAGGGTGGAAGAAGCTGAATACTCAGCCATAGCGGTTTCGGACTATGCCCCACATTGGGTGGACCTGGAAGTAGAAGAGGACAGGGAGCAGAGAACACTCTGGCGATTAGGTGTGGGACTGATGGCGGATGAGGGAGTGTGTGCAAGAGTGAGGGGGTGTATTGAGAGATATCTGGAGGTCAATGACGACGGCGAGGTCCCTGTGGGAGTGGCCTGGGAAGCACTAAAAGCGGTGGTCAGAGGAGAGCTGATTTCTATTGGGGCCTACAAAAGGAAAACAGAGGCCAAGGAAAGGGATAGACTACTGGGGGAGATTTTAAGGGTGGATAGGGAATTTGCAGAGACCCCGGAGGAGGAGCTGTACATGGAGAGGAGACGACTCCAGACCGAGTTTGACCTTCTGACCACCAGAAAGGCGGAGGTACTGTGGAGGAAGGCACAGGGGAGGAGGTATGAATATGGGGAAAAGGCTAGTCGCCTGTTGGCGCACCAACTGCGAAAGAGGGCAGCAGCAAGGGAGATAGGAGGAATTAGGGATGAAAGGGGAGACACTGTGCGAAGGGCAGGAAAGATAAATGAGGTGTTTAAGACCTTTTATGAGGAACTGTATAGGTCTCAGCCCCCAGAGGGAGAGGAGGGGATGCGGCAGTTCCTGGACCAATTGAGGTTCCCGAAAGTGGAGGAGCAGGAGGTGGTAGGCCTGGGGGCACCGATTGAGGTGGACGAGGTTATTAAGGGACTGGGAAGCATGCAAGCAGGGAAGGCCCCGGGGCCGGACGGGTTCCCGGTGGACTACTACAGAAAATATGTGGACTTGTTGGCCCCGTTGTTGGCGAGGACGTTCAATGAGGCCAGGGAAGGGGGGACTCTACCCCCGACGATGTCGGAGGCGATGATATCGCTAATTTTGAAGAGGGACAAAGATCCGTTGCAGTGCGGGTCCTATAGACCTATTTCACTATTGAACGTGGACGCCAAATTGCTGGCAAAGGTGCTGGCATCGAGGATAGAGGACTGTGTCCCGGGGGTGGTGCACGAAGACCAGACTGGGTTCGTAAAAGGGAGACAACTGAATGTTAACGTGCGACGACTATTAGGGGTGATAATGATGCCCTCAGTGGAGGGGGAGGCAGAGATAGTGGCGGCAATGGATGCAGAGAAGGCATTTGATAGGGTGGAGTGGGAGTATTTATGGGAAGTGTTAAGGAGGTTTGGGAACGGGTTTATTCGCTGGCTTAGGCTACTTTATGGGGCACCAACGGCAAGCGTAGTTACAGGTCGACATAGATCGGAGTATTTCCGATTACATAGGGGAACAAGACAGGGATGCCCGCTGTCTCCATTGTTGTTTGCATTGGCAATTGAACCTCTGGCCATGGCGTTGAGAGACTCCAGGAAATGGAGAGGGGTGACTAGAGGGGGAGAAGAACACCGAGTCTCGTTATACGCGGATGACCTATTGTTATACGTGTCGGACCCAGCGGGGGGGGATGATAGAGGTTATGCGAATTCTGAGGAAGTTCGGGGAATTTTCGGGGTATAGGTTAAACATGGGGAAGAGTGAACTATTTGTGATACATCCAGGGGACCAGAGTAGAGAGATAGAAGGCTTACCGCTGAGGAAAGTGGAAAGAAACTTCCGATACCTGGGGATTCAGATCACTAGGAGCTGGGGAACCTTGCACAGACTTAATCTGACACGGCTGGTAGAACAAATGGAGGAGGACTTTAAGAGGTGGGACATGCAGCCTTTATCGCTGGCGGGCAGGGTGCAAGCAATTAAGATGATGGTCCTCCCGAGGTTCTTATTTGTATTCCAATGTCTCCCTATTTTAATCACCAGGACTTTTTTAAATAAAATAGACAGGAGCATTACGAGCTTTGTGTGGGCAGGGAAAGTTCCGAGAGTAAGGAGGGGGTTCCTTCAGCGCAGTAGGGACAGAGGAGGACTGGCACTACCGAACTTGGGAGATTATTATTGGGTCGCCAATGTGGCAACGATACGTAGATGGACGATGGAGGGTGAGGGAGCGGCGTGCAAAAGGCTGGAGAGAAGGTCCTGTAAAGCGACGAGTCTAGAGGCGCTGGTGACGGCACCGCTACCGCTCTCACCTAAAAAGTACACCACGAACCCGGTGGTGGCGGCAACACTGAACATATGGGGACAGTGGAGGCGACAGAGAGGGGTGCGGGGAGCCCTGGTGGGATCCCCTATCAGGAACAACCATAGGTTCGCCCCAGGAAGAATGGATGGAGGATTTCAGAGCTGGTACCAGTTGGGAATTAGGAAGGTGGGAGATTTATTCATAGATGGGACTTTTGCGAGTTTGGGAGCATTGGAGGAAAAGTATAAGTTACCCCGGGGAAATTTCTTGAGATATATGCAGGTGAGGGCGTTTACTAGACAACAGGTGAGGGCGTTTACTAGACAACAGGTGAGGGAATTTCCGCGGCTCCCGACACAGGGGATACAGGACAGGGTGCTTTCAGGGGTGTGGGTCGGAGAGGGCAAGGTGTCAGAGATTTACAGAGAGATGAGGGAAGAGGGGGAGGAGTCGGTGGGCGAACTAAAAGGAAAGGGGGAAGAAGAATTAGAGGAGGAGATAGAGGAGGGTATGTGGGCTGATGCCCTAAGCAGGGTAAACTCCTCTTCCTCATGCGCCAGGCTTAGCCTGATTCAATTTAAGGTGCTACATAGAGCACACATAACGGGGGCAAGATTGAGCAGGTTTTTTGGAGTGGAGAACAGATGTGGGAGGTGTGGCGGGAGCCCGGCAAACCACGCACATATGTTTTGAGCGTGTCCGGCACTGGAAGGATATTGGAAGGGAGTGACGGGAGTGATCTCGCAGGTGGTGAATGCCCGGGTCAAACCTAGCTGGGGGTTAGCTATATTTGGAGTTGCGGAAGAGCCGGGAGTGCAGGAGGCGAAAGAGGCCGATGCCGTGGCCTTTGCGTCCCTCGTAGCCCGGCGCAGGATCCTACTCATGTGGAAGGAGGCGAAACCCCCCGGACTGGAGGCCTGGGTAAATTATATGGCGGGGTTTATTAAACTGGAGCAGATAAAGTTTGCCCTGAGAGGATCGGCTCAAGGGTTCACCAGGCGGTGGCAGCCATTTCTCGACTACCTAGGGGAACGTTAGAGGGAAGACAGATGACCAGCAGCAGCAACCCAGGGGGAGGGGAGGGGAGGGGGGGAGGAGGTTTTAGTTGAGTATAGGTCAATAGAGAATGAGGTTTTGTTACTTGTGTATTATTATTATTATTATTGTTAAAAGTTAAAAATTTCTGTTTTGTTATTGTTATCGTTTCGTTTGTTTTGCAAGCGGGAAAAATGTTGTTCAGGGAAAAAATTTTGAATAAAATATATATTTTTAAAAAAATGTTAATAGGTGGTGGATACTGAGTACTTGGCAATTGCAGTGTTGGATCTGGGTTGGCCAACTCCCGACGTAAAATGGAGAACAGCAAAGGCTGCAGGGAAATTCAGCCAACAGAGGCAGAAACAAGCAGGTGCATGTTTACTGTGTATTAAACTCTGCAAAAGGCCAGGCAGCATCGATACAAGCAGCCATCTGCATAATAATGTAGCAGCCATCTACATACTAATGAGCAATCCCCGGGTACAATCGAAACATTTGGGATAAACAAAGCCAAGCAAGACTCCTCGGCGCCAGCAGGAGCCAACACAAAAGAGGTTAACGGACACCTCAAGACCGCCCATTGATCAGGGAACCGCTCCAGTATTGGAGAAATCGAACCAAGCGATTGGAACGAAGTCCAATCACTTGGAACCAGGTACAGGGTCCGCCCCGAAAGGCGGGAAGCCCCTGGGGACTATAAAGTTAAGCCCCCAAGTTCAAATCGTTCTTCTTGACCGGGTCACTCAGCAACGCGAACCAACCCTTGACAGTGACCGGTTCAGCTTCCGCCGATATCCAATAAGTCTTAAGTCAATGCTCGCTCCAAAATAGGCACTCCTAGCTACCAGTCCGTACCAACTTCGGATCCCGCAGATTCAGAACCCGAACGAAAGGCCATTTGTTCCCCTGACCTGGTGGGCCAGTCCGAAGCTAAGTATAGGCCTGTTAGTTGTAGAAGTAGCTTAGAAGTAGAATTTATGCATGAGTAGCGATTACTGTGTATAATAAATGTGCTTTGATTTGAATCTTACTAATCGGTGTATTGAGTTATTGATCATTACTTGAACTTGAACCTCGTGGTGGTATCATAAAGATACCTGGTGACTCTAGAGCAAAGGTTATAAAACAGAGCCAATTGAACCAACCAAAAGTTAGCAACACCCCACACTGGGTGGATCTACGGGTTAGTGTGGAGAGAGGGAAACACCAGCTGTGGAGACTGGATGTGGGGTTGCTAGCGGACGAGGCGATCTGTGGGCGGGTTAACAAGTCCATCCAGAACTACCTGGAAACAAATGATACGGGGGAGGTCTCTGCAGCGACAGTTTTGGAAGCTTTGAAGGCAGCAGTCAGAGGGAAATTAATCTCGATATGGGCCCACAGAGAAAAGGCAGAATGGGCTGAGAGGGATAGATTAGTGGAGGAGATACTCCAGATGGATAGGAGATACTCGGAGGCCCCGGACGCGGGGCTACTGAGGGAGCGGCGGAGGTTATAGGCGGAGTTTGGGCTGTTGACTACAGGGAAAGCAGTGGAACAGTTGAGGAAGGCAAGGGGGGCGATCTATGAGTACGGGGAAAGGGCAAGCAGAATGTTGGCGCACCAGCTCAGGAAAAGAGAGGCGGCCAGGGAGATAGGTAAAGTAAAGAGTAGAGACAGTAATACTGTCCTGGACACAGCGGGGGTGAACGAGGTGTTTAAGGACTTTTATAGTAAATTATATGAGTCGGAACCCCTGGCTGGGGTGGAGGGATGAGGCAACTTCTGAATCAGTTGAGGTTCCCGAGGGTGGAGGAGGACCTGGTGGAGGGGCTGGGAGCCCCAATTGAGATTGAGGAAATAATCAAGGGGCTGGAGGGCATACAGTCGGGCAAGGCCCCGGGACCTGATGGCTACCCGGTGGAATTCTATAAGAAATTTTCAGTGATATTGCGCCCATGCTGGTGAGGACATTTAATGACGCAAGAGAGAAGGGAGTCCTCCCCCAACAATGTCACAGGCCTCAATTTCATTGATCTGGAAACGGGAGAAGGATCTGGAGCAATGGGGGTCATATAGGCCGATTTCTCCACTGAATGTGGATGCCAAACTGTTGGCTAAGATACTGGCCACAAGGATAGACGACTGTGTCCCGGGGGTGATAGGGGAAGACCAGACGGGATTTGTTAAGGGCAGGCAACTCAAGACCAATGTTCGAACGCTTCTAAATGTTATTATGATGCCCTCAGGAGAGGAGGCGGAGGTGGTGGTAGCGATGGATGCAGAGAAGACTTTTGATCGGGTGGAGTGGAATTACTTGTGGGAGGCGCTGGGAAGGTTTGGGTTTGGTGAGGGCTTTATTGACTGGGTGTGGTTGCTCTATCAGGCACCAGTAGCAAGTGTGCGTATGAACTGGTTGAGGTTGGGGTATTTTGAACTACACCGAGGGACGAGGCAAGGGTGCCCCCTCTCCCCATTACTGTTTGCTGTGGCCATAGAGCCATTGGCCATGGCGTTAAGAGCCTCTAGGAACTGGAAAGGCCTAATTCGGGGAGGGGGGGGGGTGGAGCACCAGGTCTCGCTCTACGCAGATGACCTGCTCTTGTACATTTTGGACCCGTTGGAGGGGATGGGGAAGTAATGCGAATCTTGGGGGAGTTTGGCAATTTTTCGGGGTATAAATTGAACATTGGGAAAAGCGAGATGTTTGCGATCCAGGCAAGAGGGCAGGAGAAGAGACTGGGAGAACTGCCGCTTAGAATGGCAGGAAAGAGCTTTCGATATCTGGGAATCCAGGTGGCCCGGAAATGGGAGGTACTACACAAGTTAAACCTATCCTGGTTGGTAGAACAAATGAAAGGGGACTTTAAGAGATGGGACATGCTCCCGCTATCACTTGCGGTGAGGGTACAGACCGTGAAAATGACGGTCCTCCCCAGATTTCTGTTTGTCTTTCTGTGCCTCCCCATATTCATCCCGAGGGCCTTTTTCAAGCGGGTGAATAAGATTATTTTGGGCTTTGTGTGGGTGAGCAAAACCCCGCGAGTGAAGGAAGTGTTGCTGGAGCGCAGTCGGGGGGAGAGTGGGTTGGTGCTGCCGAACTTCTGCAATTACTACTGGGCGGCTAATATAGCCATGATCAGGAAGTGGGGGAGGGGTCGGCAAGGGAGTGGATGGAGGCGGCGTCATGTAAAGACACCAGTCTGGGAGCGTTGGTAACGGCACCTCTGCCGTTCTCGCCGGCCCGATACTCCACAAGTCCGGTGGTAGTGGCATATCTGAGGATCTGGGGGCAGTGGAGGAGATATAAGAGCGTGGAGGGAGCCCGATTTATAACAACCACAGGTTTGTACCGGGTAGGCTAGATGGCCGGTTCCGGAGTTGGCAGAGGGCAGGAATTAGAAGGATGGGGGATCTATTTATAGACGGGAGCTTTCCGAGCTTGAAAGCTTTGGAGGATAAATTTAAATTGCCAGTAGGGAATGGTTTTAGGTATTTGCAGGTGCGCGACTTCCTCAGAAAACAGGTGCCGGCCTTTCCGCTGCTGCCGCCACGGGTGATACAGGATAGAGTAGTTTCCAGTACCTGGGTGGGAGAGGGGAAGGTATCGGATATTTACCAGGAGCTTTCGGAGGCGGAGGAAACTCCAGGGGAGGAGCTTAAGGGCAAGTGGGAGGACGAGCTAGGAGGAGAGATAGAGGCGGGTCTATGGGCGGATGCCCTAAGCAGGGTTAATACCCCCTCATCGCGCGCCAGGCTTAACCTGATACAATTTAAGGTAGTCCACCGGGCACACATGACGGTGGCTAGGATGAGCAAGTTTTTCGGGGTAGAGGATAGGTGTGTGAGGTGCGCGGAAAGCCCAGCAAATCATGTCCACATGTTTTGGGCATGCCCGAAGCTTAGAGGGTTTTGGCAGGATTTTACTAAGGCGATGTCCACGGTGCTAAAAACATGGGTGGTGCCGAGTCCGGAGGTAGCAATCTTTGGAGTGTCGGAAGATCCGGGAGTTCAGGGGGCGAAAGAGGCCAACGTCCTGGTCTTTGCCTCCCTGATAGCCCGGAGACGGATGTTATTAATGCGGAGGAACTGGAAACCCCCGAGTGTAGAGACCTGGGTTAGTGACATTGCTGGGTTTCTCAGGCTTGAGAAAATAATGTTTGTCTTAAGAGGGTCAACGTTAGGGTTCTCCCGGAGGTGACTTTCTCGGGGAAAATTTAAAATGTCAGCAGATGCAGTATTCCAAGGGTTGGGGGGGGGGGGGGATTGTTGTTGTATGGTTGAGGTGTGTGAAGATTGGACTGGGGGGGGAAATGTTTATTTTACCATGTTGATGTTACTGTTATAACAATTTTCAAATACCTTAATAAAATATTATTTTTAAAAAACACAGTAAAACAGGTGAAAGAATAATGGTATAGTTTGTGCTTCGCAATTTTCTCAGAAAAGCATTTCTTTGACATAAGGCTGATCTAATTAAATTGAACTTTAATGTTCAACTCATGCAACTTTAGTGAGAAATTAGCAGTGGGTTTGATACTCAAGTGTGTAAACAAAGCAGCTGCGTGTGTCAAGAACGAGGTACGCCATGCGTTGTGAATCCTCACAAATCGCTGGACAATTTGCATCATTCTAGCAGCTGATCATCAATCACTCCATGTGCCACCGGCTCCATATTCTCACTGGTCTGTGTAAAGACTGCCATGGCCAAGGTCAGTTTTAGCCACAGCTGACCACTACAAATGTGTGCTCTGGGAGAGGTTACTGTATAGTGATCAGAAGCAGGAAGCATGCACCAACTTTGCATCTGGAGGAACAGTCCCCAGTTGTAGAGTTCCTGCTGCCCATATCCAGCTAAGATCTGCGAACACTCAACTGTTCTTAGCGATGGGGGATATGTGCGGCTGGATGGGACAAACGACCCGTGAGTTACAAGGTGTTGCTGCATTTGTACAGAAAATACAAATTAAATTCTGCCGAAGATTAGGGTTGGTACTTAGATATGTAAGGACCCTCTTAATGGTGAGATTAATAACTCTGTAATGCCGGTTAACCTCTATAGAGCCAAAGAATCGAGAGTGCAGAAGGAGGCCATTTGGCCCATTGAGTCTGAGCCTCTGAAAGAGCATCTTACCGAGGCCCATTCCCCGCCCTATCCCCATAACCCCACCTAACCTGCACATCTTTGGACACCAAGGGGCAATTTAGCACGGCCAATCCACCTACCTGCATCCATGGACTGTGGGTGGAAACCAAAGCACCCGGAGGAAACCCACACAGACACTGGAACAATGTGCAGACTCCACACAGGACAGTCACCCAAGGCCAAAATTGAACTCGGGTTCCTGGCGCAGTGAGGCAGCAGTGCCGTAGCAGCCACAGTAGACCACTGCTTTCTGTGCTGGCCCAGAAAGGAATGAATTGAAACTGTGGAGTCTCACGAAGCCTTTCGTGGGGCATTACTGAATGTGGATTTTTTCCCCCACTTTTCCTTTCTGTGCCTGCATTTCTCACCCTGATAATCCAAACTTTCCCCTCTTTTTTTCCCCCCTTTCTGTGCGTCTATTGAATTCGCCCTAGTCCCTTTTCCACTGTTCCTCTGATACTTTCTCTCTCCTCAAATCTCATTGTTGGTGCCATTGGTCGCCTCGATCCTGGATGCTCATTGGCATCACTTTGCCATCAACACTCCCAGCAATGTGTGGCACAGACTGTTGCTAACTTTTGGTTGGTTCAATTGGCTCTGTCTTATAACCTTTGCTCTCGAGTCGCCAGGTATCTTTATGATACCGCCACGTGGTTCAAGTTCAAGTAATGATCAATAACTCAATACACCAATTAGTAAGATTCAAATCAAAGCACATTTATTATACACAGTAAATCGCTACACATGCATAAATTTGACTTCTAAGCTACTTTTACAACTAACAGGCCTATACTTAGCTTCGGACTGGCCCACCAGGTCAGGGGAACAAATGGCCTTTCGTTCGGGTTCTGCGTCTGTGGGATTCAAAAGCTGGTATGGACTGATAGCTAGGAGCGCCTATCTCGTAGCGAGCGTTGACTTAAGACTTGCGATCTTTTGGCGGCAGCTGAACAGGTCACGGTCAAGGGTTGGTTCGCGTTGCTGAGTGACCCTGTCAAGAAGGACGATTTGAACTTGGGGGCTTAACTTTATAGTCCCCAGGGGCTTCCCGCCTTTCGGGGCGGACCCTGTACCTGGTTCCAAGTGATTGGACTTCGTTCCAATCGCTTGGTTCGATTTCTACAATACTGGAATGGATCCCTGATCGATGGGCGGTCTTGAGGTGTCCGTTAACCTCTTTTGTGTTGGCTCCTGCTGGCGCCGAGGAGTCTGGCTTGGCCTTGTTTATCCCAAATGTTTTGATTGTTCCCGGGGATCGCTCATTAGTATGTAGATGGCTGCTACATTATTATGCAGATGGCTGCTGGTATCGATGCTGTCTGGGCTTTTGCAGAGTTTAATACACAGTAAACCTGCACCTGCTAGTTTCTGCCTGTGTTGGCTGACTTTCCCTTCAGCCTTTGCTGTTCTCCATTTTACGTCGGGAGTTGGCCAACCCAGGTGGCTACAAGACAAAGCTGGAGTAGAGGAAGGGGAAAGAAAACCTAACACATGGGCAAATCCTGGGCCATTGTTTTGCTCAAAACTTCCATTGTCATTGCTGAAATAGCTCGGCATTAACCAAAGGAAATAATCGCCACAGTTAAATTTCAACAAGATCAAACTGAATAACATCTCTACAGCTTAATCACAGCTGGGAGAGTTGCCAAATTCCTGTCCTTCCTCCCACCCACCCACACAAATCTCCGTCATTAGGAACAGTTGAGTATTAGCAGATCTCAGCTGGATATAGGCAGTGGGAACTCCACGACTGGCCACTGTGTCTCCGGATGCAAATTTGGTGAAAGCTTCCTCCTTCTGATCACTATACAGTAACCTCTCCCATAAGTGCATATGTGGGGCAATGGCTAGCTATGGGTAAAACTGACTGTGTCAATGATAGTCTGTACACAGGCTAGTGAGAATATGGAACCGGTGCCACATGGAATGGTTAAAGTAGATAGCGTTGACACATTTACAGGCAAGCTTGATGTGATAGACGAGAAGTGAATGGAAGAATGCAGAGGAGGGTGGGAAGAGGTCATCAAAGTGGGATGTAGAGGCTGCAATATAGACCACTGCTTCTGTGCTGTAAGTACTGAGTTAGAAACAATGTAGTTCCTCAAAGTTGGACATCTGGTTAGCTGAATATTATCCCAATAATCCCTGAAAACTGGAAAGGGTCCATTTTCTAACGGATCAAAGAAAGCCACTTATCTTTGTCCTACATAAAGCAGGTTTGGGCAAACTCAGTCCAATTCTTAATAAGCATAATTTAATAGCACAAAATTGGCTATATATTATTGCAAATTGACACTAAATTGGTGGTTATAAAGATAGCCAGTCAAAGATAGCTCAGTTTTATATCTCAAGTAAAGATAATTGAAAAGGAGAATTCCACTGATAGCTCCATTGATTAAATACAATTGCTGTCAAATGTCACCATCTTTTGTTCTCAGTGATTTCTTTTGGCAAGGTGTGAGGTTTGGTTCCCTTTGGGTAATAGAACAAATAATTTCCCCCTGAGCTTATTTCCTTTGTTTGCCAGTTTACCTTTCCTGTGAATATCAGATTACTTGACCTTCAGGTCTGCCCCCCCCCCCCCCCCCCCCCCCCCCCACACACAACCACAACCACCCTGCGGCCTCACTCCCACCCACAGGCAGCAATGTGGCACATAATGTGCTTGCCGTCCATGGAATGTGGGACCTGATGCACGATCAATTGTACAAAGGCTCAGATACAACTGTGGCTTTATTGCAGTAAGATGTGTGGCCGCCCACAGCAGCTGGCGAAATGGCTGCTGAATAGAGGACACGCATATTTATACTTCTACTGGGCGGAGCCAGCAGGCAAGGGCTACCGGCGAACCTGTAGTACAGGTCCTACCTTACATCACCTAATATAAGTGCAACAGTGGTTTACCACATTCACCCCCTGTTAAAAATGAGTCCGGCGGGGGAGGTGGAGAACTATATACAGTAGTTAATTTATGTACAGTGTTTTATTAGGAGAGAAAAAAGTGTCTTTTGAAAGTCCGGTGCCAGTTAGAAATTCAACCGATCTGATGCCTTGACGTTCCGCTGGGAGCGACGTAGCAGTGGTGGCGATGTCGATGCTGTCAACGTCGGTGCTGGCCTGATGTCGGGTGACCCCGGGAGTGTGCCAAAATCCTCTTCATCCTCTTGCATGGGAAGGAGGGATGGTCCTGGTGGGGTTAATGGTGGGAGCGCCGGGGGAGGGGAAGGTGGTGCCGGACCGGAGAAGTGTGTATGAGTGGAACCTGCTGGTGCCAGGTCCCTGAGGGAGATAGTATCTTGGCAGCCGTCGGGGTACGCCACATAGGCATACTGGGGGTTGGCGTGGAGCAAGTGCACCCTATCCACCAACGTGTCCGCCTTGTGGAGTCGGATGTGCCTACGGAGCAGGACCGGTCCTGGAGCTGCGAGCCAAGTTGGGAGGGACACTCCGGATGTGGACTTTCTGGGGAAGGCAAAAAGGCGTTCATGGGGTGTGTTATTCGTAGCTGGGCACAGTAGTGACCGAATGGAGTGGAGTGCATCAGGGAGGACCTCCTGCCAGCGAGTGGCTGGGAGGTTCCTGGACCGTAGGGCTAGGTGGATGGCCCTCCAAACCGTCCCATCTCCCTCTCTACCTGCCCGTTTCCCCGGGGGTTATAGCTGGTCGTCCTGCTGGAGGCGATATCCCTGCTGAGCAGGAACTGACGCAGCTCATCACTCATGAATGAGGATCCCCCTGTCACTGTGGATGTAAGCGGGGAAGCCGAACAGAGCGAAGATTGTGTTGAGTGCCTTGATGACGGTGGCAGACGTCATATCGGGGCAGTGGATGGTGAAGGGGAACCTGGAGTACTCATCGACCACACTGAGAATATACGTGTTACGGTCGGTGGAGGGGAGGGGCCCTTTGAAATCAATGCTGAGGCGCTCAAGGGGGCGGGAGGCTTTCACCAGGCGCACACGGTCCGGCCGGTAGAAGTGCGGCTTGCACTCCGCACAGACCTGGCAATCCCTGGTGACTGTCCGTACTTCCTCGACGGAGTAGGGCAGATTGCGAGCCTTGACAAGATGGTACAACCGTGTGATCCCCGGGTGACAAAGGCTGTCGTGTAGGGCCCGGAGTTGGTCTACTTGTGCGCTGGCACATGTACCTCGGGATAGGGCCTCTGGGGGCTCGTTGAGCTTGCTGGGGCGATACAGAATCTCATAATTATAGGTGGAGAGCTTGATTCTCCCCCGCAAGATTTTGTCATTTTTGATCTTGCCCCACTGCGTGTTGTTGAACATGAAAGCTACCGATCGTTGGTCAGTGAGGCGAGTGAATCTCCTGCCAGCCAGGTAATGCCTCCAATGCCGCACAGCTTCAATGATAGCTTGGGCCTTTTTTTCACCGGACGAGTTCTGAATTTCTGAGGCATGAAGGGTGCGGGAAAAGAATGCCACGGGTCTGCCTGCCTGGTTGAGGGTGGCGGCCAGAGCGACGTTTGATGCGTTGCTTTCTACTTGAAAGGGCAGTATCTCGTCTACTGCGTGCATCCCGGCCATGGCTATATCAGTTCTGATATGGGCGAAAGGGGAAAGTGGGTGGACTGAATGAGTGGGCGGGCCTTGTCCGCGTAGTTTGGGACCCACTGGGCATAGTAGGAGAAGAACCCCAGACAGCGTTTGAGGGCCTTGGGGCAGTGGGGGAGGGGAGGCTCCGTGAGGGGGCGCATGCGGTTGGGATCGGGCCCCAGAACTCCGTTCTGGACTATATAGCCGAGGATGGCTAAGCGGGTTGTGCTGAACACGCACTTCTTCTTGTTGTAGGTGAGGTTGAGGAGAGTGTTGGTGCAGAGGAATTTAGCAAGGTTGGCATCGTGGTCCTGCTGGTCATGGCTGCAGATGGTGACGTTGTCTAGGTACGGAAAGTTGGCCCGCAAACCATACCGGTTGACCATTCGGTCCATTTGGAAGACCGAGAACCCGTTAGTGACGCCAAAGGGAACCCTGAGGAAGTGATAGAGCCGACCGTCCGCCTCAAAAGCAGTGTATGGACGGTCCAATTTACGAATGGGGAGCTGGTGGTAGGCGGATTTTCGGTCTATCGTTGAGAAGACCCGGTACTGCTCAATCTGATTGACCATATCAGATATGCGTGGGAGGGGGTACGCGTCGAGTTGCGTGTACCGATTGATATATAGAATTTATATAGAATTTACAGTGCAGAAGGAGGCCATTCGGCCCATCGAGTCTGCACCGGCTCTTGGAAAGAGCACCCTACCCAAGCCCACACCTCCACCTTATCCCCATAACCCAGTAACCCCACCCAACACTAAGGGCAATTTTGGACACTAAGGGCAATTTATCATGGCCAATCCATCTAACCTGCACATCTTTGGACTGTGGGAGGAAACCGGAGCACCCGGAGGAAGCCCACGCACACACGGGGAGGATGTGCAGACTCCGCACAGACAGTGACCCAAGCCGGGAATCGAACCTGGGACCCTGGAGCTGTGAAGCAATTGTGCTAACCACGCCGCTACCGTGCTGCCCGATGGTCTGGCTGTAATTCACGACCATTCTGTGCTCCTCCCCAGTTTTCACCATTACCACTTGAGCTCTCCAGGGGCTGTTGCTGGCCTCGATGATGCCCTCCCGAAGCAGCCACTGGACCTCGGACCTGATGAAGGTCTTGTCCTGGGTGCTGTACCGTCTGCTCCTTGTGGCAACGGGTTTGCTATCCGAAGTTAGATTGGTGAAGAGGGAGGGTGGGTCGACCATTAGGGTCGCAAGGCCGCACACAGTGAGGGGTAGTAGAAGCCCACCGAATTTGAGGGTGAGGCTCTGAATATTGCACTGGAAGTCCAGGCCTAGTAGTAGTGCAGTGCAGAGATTAGAAAGGACGTAGAGGCGGAAGCCGCTGAATTCTACGCCCTGGACCGTGAGAGTGACTGTGCAGAATCCCTGGATCGGGACGGAATGGGATCCGGAGGCCAGGAAGATTCTTTAATTGGCGGGGTGGACCGCGAGGGAGCAGCGCCTGACCGTATCCGGGTGGATGAAGCTTTCGGTGCTCCCGGGGTCCGGCAGGCAAGAGGTCACGTGGCCGTTGATTTTCACCGTAGTCGAAGCGGTGGCCAGGTTGTGTGGACGAGTCTGGTCGAGCATCATTGAGGCGAGCTGCGATTGGTTGTCGCTGGTGTCCGAAGGTGGAGAGTGTGGGAGGCCCAGGTCATGGAATGTTGTCGGCGTCCATGCCCTGTGAGGAAGGTAAGATTGCGGTGCCTGAAGATCCTGTGGGGGACAAAATGGTGGCGCCCATGGGTCGTATGTTGCGGGGGCTGGACAAGATGGCAGCGCCCATGGGCCGCACGTGGACTGAGGGGGGGAAGATGGCGGCACCCACTGGCCGCTCGCGACCCCGGGAGGTGAAGATGGCGGCGCCCACTGGATGCGCGTGGTCTGGGACGAAGTTGGCGGCACCCATTGTGTGTGGGTCAGGGAGGAGGGGGGTGATAGCGGCGACTGCGCGGGCCTGGCACACCGCGGCGAAGTGGCCCTTTTTGCTGCAAGCCTTGCAAATGGCAGCGCGGGTCGGGCAGCGTTGGCGAGGGTGCTTCTGCTGGCCGCCGAAGTAACATCGGGGACCCGCGGGATGCACGGATTGGCGTGTGGCGCAAGCGTATTGGCTGGGTAGAGCCCCGGCTGGGGCAGCCGTTTGTGGGGTCCACGAGGGTTAGGAGGGGTGGGCCGCGCAGCCGGAGGGGTAGGCCTGAGCATAACGTGAGGCGACCGTCATGGAGAGTGCTAGCTTCTTAGTCCCCGCTAGGTCGAGCGTGGCCCCTTTAAGCAGTCATTGGCGAATGAGGTCCGACCCAATCCCCGTTACAAAAGCATCGCGCATAAGAAGGTTAGAATGTTCGGTGGACGTAATGGCTTGACAGTCACAGTCCCAGACGAGTGGGATTAGTGCCCGTCAGAGGTCTTCTATGGACTCACCAGGGAGTTGAAAGCGAGTGGCGAGAACATGCCGAAGAGTGTGTTCGTTTTATGTGCGTAGTTTTCTTTGAGGAGCGCCATAGCGTCCGTGTAGTTCGGGGCGTCCTGGATCAGTGGAAACATGCTGGAGCTCAACCTTGAGTACAGGATCTGTATCTTCTGAGCCTCCGTCAGAGGGGTGGTCGCTGAGTTGATATAGGCCTCGAAGCAGGCTAGCCAGTGATTAAAGTCCTTTCTGGCGTCGCTCGATTGCGGATCCAGCTGCAGCGATGTGGTTTGATTCGGAGGTCCATCTTCTTGAAAATCTTACTGCAATAAATTGATGCACGATCAATAGTACAAAGACTCAGGGTGGATACAACTGTGGCTTTATTGCAGTAAGATGTGTGGCCTCCCACAGCAGCTGGTGAAATAGAGGTCACGCATATTTATACTCCTACTGGGTGGAGCCAGCAGGCAGGGGCTACCGGCGAACCTGTAGTACAGGTCCTACCTTACATCACCTAATATAGGTGCAACAATGGTTTACCACAGGACCTGAGGTTAGAAAGGACATTTTATCTAAACATTAACTGTATATAGCAAGCGGCAGTCTGCATTTCAGGTTATGCAGAGCCACGGGGTGTTTATCATGCTCTGATCCTTCAAGACACTTCACTTGAGAACATTTCTAGATGATTCAACATCATTTTCATGTACTGCTGCATTTGGTCTTATTAACTGAATAACCGTAGTCATTTAAGAAAATGCTTGATTGCACAATCTGCCAAATATAAACGGCCTTGCACCGTTCTGTTATTCGCATAACATACCAAAATTCAGCAGATTAAAAATAACAACATTTTTAAAACTGCAAAATCCATCATCCCATTTGAATAAAATAACATAATATAGTATTTGTCTCTGACTATTTGATTGTCAGTGACTAAGAATATCGTAGAATTATAGAAGTCTCCAGCACGGTGGCACAGTGGTTAGTATTGTTGCCTCAGAGCACCAGGGACCTGGGTTCAATTCCTCTTGGGTGACTGTCTGTGTGGAGTTTGCACGTTCTCCCTGTGCCTGCATGGGTTTCCACCAGGTGCTCCGGTTTCCTCCCACAGTCCAAAGATGTGCAGGTTAGGTGGATTGGCCATGATAAGTTGCCCCTTAGTGTCCAAAGATTTGCAGGTTAGGCGGGGATAGGGCGGGGGATAGGGCCTAGGTGAGGTGCATACTCGATGGGCCAAATGGCCTCCTTCTGCACTGGAGGGATTCTACGGATCAATCTACTGAATTTGTACGAATTAACTTCTAAAGCTCTTGGGGCTAAAGGGATATTGGGGGAGGGGAAGGCGAGATCATGGTATTGAACGTGTTCATCAGACATGATCATAATGAAAGGTGGAGTAGGCTTGAAGGGCCGAATTGCCTCCTCCTGCCTCTATTTTCTATGTCTGTGTCTATGTAAAAGGCACTTTGATTGTGTTTGTAACAACCGATTGTGTCAGGCAGAAATGGAATTTACCAGTGAGTTTGTATTTCTTTCTTTCCAGAATACCTTTGGTTTGCAATTTAATGTCTATACTAATTATTCTTTCTGGAACAGTGCCTCCCACATTTTAATCACCCTTTGTTTGAAGGTTATGATGTATTTTGACCTGGTTTGTTTCTAGCTTTATGATTTTGTCCCCTTGTTCAGTAGTTCCTGAATAAATGTTATTCCTTTTTATTTGGTCAATTCCCTTCATTATTTTAAATTTGCCGAAGCTTTTCATCTTGCACTCATCAGGATAAATGCAAGAATGCCAAATTTTAAACAATCACAACAATTTATATTAGAGGAGAAAAAGGTGATCATTGGATAGCAAGTTGACTCTGATCTGCCATGGAGAAGGCAATATGGAACTATGCTGTCCCAAAGCTCCTCAAGGAGTTCAAAGAATGGCACAAGACTTGGTCATATTTGCTTTGTTTGAAGAGAATGGGTGCTGAATTCTCCGTTTGGGAGACTAAGTCCCCACGCCGGCGTGAAAACGGGCGCAAAACGGTCACCGATTTGCCGTTTTGCTGAGGTCTAAGAGTGAGGCAGCGTAGAGCTCCCAGCTCTAGCTGTCGATACGGCCCTGAGCATTTCCGGGTCTGTGGCCGCGCATGCAGCGGCCTACAGCGGCCGCGTCTTCTGGCGGACTCAGCCCACGCACCCGGACCGCAAAAATAGTACTCCCCATTCGGCCGCTTGCGCACCCCAGACCGCCCAACCACAGTGCCCCCCAGCCCCGAATGAAGCCCCCCCTGCCCGCGGATCAGCCGTACCCTGACTGTCATAGTGCCGGAGTCTGCAGCCGCCGCGTTAAGTTCACGACGGGTGAGACCATGCGTGTCCGACGCCGTCGGGAACCCGGCCGTTTGGGGACGGAGCATCACGGGGCAAGCCTCAGGCAATGGCCTGAGGCCATGGATACGTAGCGCGGTGTACTCCTAAAATACACCATTTTTCAGGGGGTGCAGAATCTGCCCTGGGTCTCTATGCATGAATGTATTTTGCTTCTAGCAAGCGTAGATGAGCCACACTACGAGCTCGACTGATTATCTTAAGTTGATTCTTAGTGTAGCTAATAGCGCACTCAGCATTGTCCAGCAAGTGCTAATGGTAGAAATTTTGTTTTGGTTTTTACAAGCACGGGCTGGTTGAATATGGTCTGCACCCTGCCTATTATAAACAACCGAAGGATCAAGCTGTTTGATTTGATCAGGTAATCATGAGGATGCATGGCCTGCATGCATGATGCATGTCATCGCACCGACACTGAAATTCATACACAACACTGCTCAACTGTGTGGTAGGCAGAACATCTATTTAGACCGATGACTGCATCATTTCAGTGGAAAATACCACTCGAGTAGCCACTGCAGAGTACCAGCATTAAACGGCTTTCTAAACCTTTAGTTCAAATTTTTGAGACACTTCGCCTTTCCAGGATGGTTTGAGGTAGGCTGAGCACATTTCAAGTCCAAAAGTGGCAATCTTTGGGCCTTTTGCAAGTTTGTGCAGTACTCAATGACCTGATCAGAATAGCCATTGTCCTACAGGATAGCTTTGATACGCTATATTTCTGCGTAAAGCTTGCAGGGTTAGCAAATAGCTAGGGTTCAGTCTAAACAACGGGTTAAGTAGGCCACTTGGACAGAGGGAAGGATGTACCTTAGCAGCCCATGCTTGTGAAACCTGAAACAAAATGTCTGCTGTAGATGTGATTCTGTGATTGGACGGCACTTGTTGATTAATCCTGAGTGCGTTAATAGCTACACTAACAAACAGCTTAAGACAATCAGTTGAGCTTGTAATGTGGTTCACTTGCATTTGCTAAAAGTGACATCCATCCATATCCAAAGGACCCATTCATTGCAAACAAAAGGAACATGTTCAAGTCTTGTATCCGTTTTGAATTATCCAGAAGCTTTGGGAGCCAATAATTCCACATTTCTTTCTCCATGGCAACACCTCAGCCAATGAAATGAATGAAATGAAAATCGCTTATTGTCACAAGTAGGCTTCAAATGAAGTTACTGTGAAAAGCCCCTAGTCGCCACATTCCGGCGCCTGTTCGGGGAGGCCGGTACGGGAATTGAACCGTGCTGCTGGCCTGCCTTGATCTACTTTAAAAGCCAGCTATTTAGCCCTGCGCTAAACCAGCCCCAATGAGAGTTGACTTGCCAACCAATCAGCATCCATGTCTCCTGTAGCAAAAATGGTTCTGATCATTTGAAATTTGGCATTCTTGCATTTGCCCTGATGAGCGCAAGGTGAAAAGCTTTGGCAACAAGTCTTTGCTTTTGAGCATTAAACAAGATACCAATAAATTGGATAGAATCTTTTTCTAAGTAACAAGCCTTACTGAGTTCCCGTGCATATTTCAGCATAACGTAACTTAAGCAAGCTGCATCACTAGAATAATGCAGTGTGTCAATCTACAAATTCTTAACCTTTGAATCTAGCCCACGTTCACGGGTGGAAGGCCTCAATTATCTGTCAGCTAAAAGCACCTTACACAAAACAATTTGATAGTCTCAATTCAAATCTTTCTGGAAGAAGGCTTGAACATGCATTTCCATAATAAAGCATAGGTTGCCACTGAACCTCACTCAGAGAGCGAGAAGAATAGTCATTGTGGCATAGTCAACTGTAAACATTGCTACAATAAAAGTGAGTGATGTGGGATTGGAATGTACGTGAATGGTGAGTGTTTGACCCTGATACGGAACGGTCAAAGCAGCCACCTACCACCTCGGAGCTTGGTTCCTAGACCTGAAATGTTGACTGGTCTGTCTCTCCACAAATGCTGCCTGACTTGCTGAGCATTTGTTTTTTTGTTTACAACATTTCATTCTTTGTGCCGTAGTAGGGGAATCAGTTGAGCTCACAGATTGGAGATGCGCATTCCTGTGTATGCAATGGCTAGTCAATTTTTCCTTCAGACTTTGCCAAGGAGTGGAAAAATTCACAAAGACGGCCAACTGACTGTGGTAACAAAGTTCACCCTTAATCCTTACAGACTCGGAAAGAGCAGAGATAGGGAAAAGGAGCTGTTTTTGTTGGGCGTAATCAAGTGATTTCGCGAAAGAATGGAAAAAGTGGCAGCGTCCATAACAATGCTTTCATGTAACCATGGAAATCAGTTAATTCATAAAAGAAATAATCAGAAAGGGCCTGCCAATAAAAACCAGAAAGTGAAAACAAAAACAGTACCGTACCAATCTGAATTTTGTTTCAATCCATTTACTTTGTTGTCTCACAGTTGAAGGGAAAGAGCATGGAAAACCAGTGGGGGAACTGTCTCTGGCATGTTCTCAAGCATTTATTAGTTGCCATTGCTAAGGGACCCGGTGTAGGTCATCATATTTCGAAAAGTTGGTATGTGAGCCAAGAAGGCCAGGATAATGGATGGATGAGAATTACCATAAATAAATGGGCAGCACGGTAGCACAGTGGTTGGCACGGTTGCTTCACAGCGCTAGAGACCGGGTTCAATTCCCGCTTGGGTCACTGTCTGTGCGGAGTCTGCAAATTCTCCCCATGTCTGCGTGGGTTTCCTCCGGGTGCTCTGGTTTCCTCCCACAAGTCCCGAAAGGCGTACTTGTTAGGTGAATTAGACATTCTGAATTCTCCCTCAGTGTACCCGAACAGGCGCCGGAATGTGGCGACTCGGGGCTTTTCACAATAACTTCATTGCAGTGTTAATGTAAGCCTGCTTCTGACACTTATAAAGATTATTATTACTGGAGATTTTAAAAAAACAAAGCGATCTCCATTCTTATGTAGCTTACTATTATGGGCAACATCTTAATTTAGTAAAATTTGCCTTAATTATTCCAATTCTATTGCCGGTTCAGTAAAAGGAGTTTCTTTTACCGTGACATAAAACAGGTCTTTTTAGAAAATAAGTGCTCAAAATTATTAAAACCGAATCCTCTTGTTGGTGCACAGCGCACCTGTGAAGAATGGAATTCATTCATCAGCTGTCAGAATCTGCCAGTTCCATTGAGGCACACCTACTCAGTGGATTCATTATCCCTAGGATTGCTCCTCCTCCATCAAGCACACACGCTCTGTCAGAGAACATCAGAAGGGTAACAGCACAAGAACAGCATGTGGGGAACTAGCACTCAGAACGCTGAAAGCATCAAGTCCTGTAACATTCAGGCCGCGCATCTGCCAGCCATGTGTATTTGCCGGGAAGGAATCCTGAAAAGCAACAGTAAAGCAGGAAGTGGGAATAACTGGAGTTTCCGATTGCAAATCAGTACACATCGGAATAACAACCTCCATGAAGTTCTTTACGGGAAAAGGATCACTAGAAAAGTCAGCGGCTTAAATGTTGACAGTTCACAATGTTAAAGGATTTGTCTTGGAGAATTTGATTACTTTGTGAATTCTAACACGACCAGAAACTTTTAGCTGTCATCGATAGACTATTGTTCAGTAATAATCAGGAGTTGGTGTAAAAAGGAATGGTTTTCACAGAGGGGCAATGGGGAATGGAAGTGGCATGATTTGCCATACACTGACAACATCAATGTTTCTGGTCAGTTTTCAACATGTAGAGTTTCCAATCTCAGTCAGAACTATCTGATAGAGGGCTGACCGCAGATGCACCGCATTCTTTCGGGGAGAAAAGGAAAATCAATCAAGCTGGATTGTGCAATCAATATATGACCGTTATCCATTGATGCTGGTGCAAGACGTGCAAGATTGTTAATACATTTCATTTCAGAGATAGGACATGGGACAGTCTTGTACAGGAGTAATTCAGCCGGTAGACCGGGCCCACTGAATGACTGAACTTCCACCTTACTCACTGGGGTAGAGAATTTCAAAGATGCACATTCGTCTGAGTAAAAAACATTCTCATCTCAGTCCTAAGACTATTATTTCTCTATTATTTTGAAATTGTGTCCCATGCTTCTAGACTCCCCAGCCAGGGGGAACATTATCTGCATCTACCCTGTCCATCCCTTCAAATATTTTGTACGTCTCATTTTCAAAACTCTCGAGAATAAAGGTCCAGATTCCCCAACCCATCTTCATAGGACAGTCCCGCCATCCCAGGAACAAGCCTGGTGAATCTTCATTGTATCTCCCTCTGTAGCAGTATTATCCTTTCTCAGGTAAAGGGACCAAACCTGCGCACAGTACTTCAGGTTTGGTCTAACCAAGGTTTTACACAACGTAAGCAAGGCTTCTCCACTCTTGTACTCCAATCCTCTTGCGATAAAGGTTAATTGAAGTCCTTGACAGGAAAATACCCACCAATAAAGTTACTAGCAGTTCATAACATTAAAGGATTTGCCTTTGAGAATTTGATTACTTTGAGAATTCTAAAGCTACCAGAAACATTTAGCTATCACCAACAGACTACTAACAAGAAAGTGAAATGTGTGATTCAGTAATAAACAGGGGTTGCTTTCCAATCAGCATGGGAAGTCAGTATGTCACAAGGATGGACGTGTTGGCAGATGAATGGCTGGAGTGTGCGGGCAAGTTCTGATGAAACCTCCAGGAACAGATTTAATCACAGTTGGCAACCCAATCCATTCACCTCTTGGACATGAGATGAATTTCAGCCCTGATTAATGCAATGAAGATCACCGCTCGCTGTTATTCGTAAGTGCTTTAATAACATGAACTGAGATCTTCTATGGCTAGCTTGCTAGTGAAAGGAGGCCTACAAAACTTTTTTTAGAATCGTGGTTGTATATAGCAGCTGCCACATGAGCTCAACATGATCCATGTTCATATTTAAGTTTAAGTACTTATAGACTGATCGTGTGAACCTCCTATCGCAGTTTCTAAACCACAAACATGATTTAGATCACATGAGAGAAATAGTCTCATGAATTCCTAAACAATAAAAAATTAAGTAAAAATAAACTATCAAAGAGTAATATAGAATTCTAACCAATAAATCAAAGTCTTGATGAGAAATATTGTTACAATGCTCACACCATGGCAGGGATTCTCCCTTCTGGGGACTAAGTCCCCACGCTGGCAGGAGAACTGGCGCCAACCACTCCGGCGTCAACAGCCTCCGAAAGTGCGGAATTCTCCGCACTTTCGGGGGCTAGGTGGATGGCGGAGGGGTTGCTGCCGCTCCAGCCGGCGCTTAAGGGCCGGCATGATCTCGCACATGTGCGGAACTGCCGGCGTGGTTCCGCACATGTGCAGACAGGCCGCCGTATTTTGCCGCATGTGCTGGGGTTCTCTTCTCCGCATAGGCCATGGCGGAGCCCTACAGGGGCCAGCATAGAAGGAGGAAGTGCCCCCACGGAGCAGGCCTGCCCACAGATGGGTGGTTCCCGATTGCGGGCCCGGTCACCGTGCCCCCCCCCCTTGGTCAGATCCCCCCCGTGCTCCCCCCCCCGAGGACCGCCCCTGCCGACATACCTGCCAGGTCCCGTCGGTGCCTGAGTTGAGTGATTCACGCCGGCGGGACTGGCCAAAAACAGACGGCCGCTCGGCCCTTTGGGGCCCGGAGAATTGCCGAGGGGGCCGCTGCCAACGGCCCCCGACCGGCATGGCGTGAAACCCGCTCTGCACGAAAAATGGCGGCAGACAATACGGCAGCCGGCGTCGGGGCAGAATTCGCGCCACCCCCGGTGGATTCTCCGACCTGGTGGGGGGGTCGGAGAATCCAGCCCAATGTGTTCGGAAAACAGAGGTATTTTTAAGAGATTTATGTTTCTTTTGATAAATATTAAAGCTAAGGTATAATTTTAAGTGTGTTTAGTCCAATGTTTCCATGCCTGGAAGGGTAAAACCTATAGTTAGATTCATGCTGGACAAAGGTGATATATGTGTGGGCGTTGGTTAAGTTCCAATGTGTTTTTATTGTGCTTAGAGGGGGCTACGGCATGAAGAATAAATAAACAAGTAGTGGTTGCTTAGCCTCTGGGGCCTTGTAAGGTAGAGAAGATTTAATACTTTAGTTTAGCTAATTTGTTTGCCGTTGGAGACAGGATCTCAGGGAGTGAATGGGCAAGAAATAACTGGAAAAAAATCTACGTGCGGTTTTGCGCACACCGCTGCCGCCGGGAAACATCTCGCTATTCAACAGCACTGGTGAGTCCAGCAGGAAAGGATCCTCACAGATCAGTGCGCTATTTTGCCTGGCTGCCTCAATTTCCCCTCCCCCCTTCAGCTCCCCCCAACCTGGGGGATCCCCCTATTATGGGGGTCCTGGGGGGGGGGGGGGTCGGGTCGCCCCCATACTTGTGGATGGGGGGGGCGCACTGGCAATCTGGCGGTGAGGGGCTACTGTGTGTGGTGTGGCGGGGGAGGTTGGGGCTCATTTGCGGTGTAGGGGGAATGGCCTCAGATGGCCATTCAGATGGGCGAGGTTCACATGTGGTTTCTACCATCATGGCCCTGGCATGATAGACCTCACGGTGGGTGGGGGTGGGCGCTCTGGCAATCCAGCGGTAGGGGGCTATTGTTCGGTGTGGGGATGGGATGTTGGGGCTTATTTGTCATGTGGGAGGAATGGCCTCTACCATCATGGCCCTGGCATGATAAACCTCACGGTGGGCAAAGGCACCCCTTTGGCCCACCGTGAGATCCACCACGCCAGGGCCACGATTGTAGAAACCACATGTGAACCTCGCCCATGTGATTCCCGACGGCGGGGACTGGTGAATCACAGGAGGGCAGAGCATAGGATGCCAGACCCACTAAACAGATGCAAATGGGTCATTATGACGCATTTACATTTATTTCTGTGCACCCGCTAGCGTGCGGTGTGGAACTCACTCCACCAGCGAGAGGTCAGAGCATGGCCTTTGGGTCGGCGCTCGGTGCGGATCCCGATTTTGCCCCGACACCTGATTCTCCATCCCATCGTGGAACGCATCCTGGGCATCCTGGGGATGGAGAATCCTGCCTCAATGTTTTGGGAAAGCTTATGAGAGGAGAGTTTAAAGTGTGTTTTTGTGAGTGGAGTTAGGAAACTCACATGACAATCACCTGGGAGGGATTCTGAAGAAAAATCTACTAACGTTCATTTGGGGTTCAGAGTGGACAGTGTATTTGACCAAAGTCATCTTATGTGCTTGAAAGGCAGTGTGTGTTAATGAGACCATTGTAGTTTAAGATGTATTTTGTATTCCGTGTTAATCCTAAAACCTGTGTGTAATTGTTAAAGTGAGGGGAGTAAAAGTGTATTGTATCACAGTCCAATATTTCCATATTTAATAATTAGCGGTCCTGTGACTTTGCTCCTCTGCGTCTTTAAAAAAAAGAGTTATCTTTTGAGCCCTGGTTCCATTCTGGGATTCATTCTGGGTTCCATTCCCGTCCAGTTATAACATCAACTGGAATCGTAACAATGGATAGTAATTGGCTGTGCTGTGCTGATGCGCTAGTCGCACATATTGAATGCAGCTATACCATCGGCTAAACCTCCTGTTCACATGGATTGAAAGTGTTCTTGGAAGAAATGACCTACAATATGATTATCATGTGGTTCTAAGACTTTAATTGCAAAAATTACAGTTATCTCTGGATAAAACATGTGTTTATTTCCCATTCATTCGCGTTACACTGAGATCCTGATGCAGGTTTAATTTTTAAGCATGTAATCCTAATCCACGAATAACACAATCCTAATTATTCATACGCTTCACATGCCAGCACATGTTATGGAATGTGTTCTGAATTTATATAATGAAGTACTTTAATCTAGATGGAATTGCAAACTTGAGTGATAGCATGGATTGAGATACAAATATTATACATTTTTTGCTAAGCAAACTAGCGAAATCTTGATCCAAGCATAATAAAATATATTAGAACCAAATATGTGTTAATTAAGGGTCAGAGAACAAAACCAGTTCTCCAATGAAAGATGGATTGCTAAATCTGTAATCCCGAATGAGAAGGTGTTGTTGCCGGATCAGTACTTCCACACAGCAGGAATAGGCAAGAATGGGATATTTCATATTGAGCAATGGCTGATTTGAATATCAGCCCAATTGAATACATTGATATGAATTGAAAGAGCACAGCTCAAGCAGTTCACAGTAACTTCAGATGTTGAGACTGTGTTCAGACTTGTAATATTGCAGAGGCTGGATGTTATTGTGTGTAATGTCACCAATTTGCTCTGTCCCTGAGCGTAACATTTCAATGAAGCTTTCTGCCTGTTCCTGGGGCCAGTAATGGTCACACTGACATCTGCTGGCATAAGCGAAACTTGAATACAAGTGCAACAGGAACGGAAAGACAGAGAGAGAGAGGTATGATTCAGTTTCCTATATTAAAAAAGACATGCAGGGGTAGCACGGTGGCGCAGTGGGTTAGCCCTGCTGCCTCACGGTGCCAAGGTCCCAGGTTCGATCCCCGCTCTAGGTCTCTGTCCGTGTGGAGTTTGCACATTCTCCCCGTGTTTGCGTGGGCTTCGCCCCCACAACCCAAAGATATGCAGGGTAGGTGGATTGGCCACGCTAAACTGCCCCTTAGTTGGAAAAAATGAATTGGGTACTCTAAATTTATAATAAAAAAAGACATGCATTGATAGGGCATCAATCACAATCCGAGGACATCTCAAAGAGCTTCCCAGCCAATGAAAATACTTTTGAAGTGTAGTCATGATGCAATGATATCCAAAGATGTGCAGGTGAGGTGGACTGGCCATGTTAAAATGCCCCTTAGTGTCCAAAAGTTAACTGGGGTTACGGGGATGGGATACGGGAGTGGGTCAGGTTAGGGTATTCTTTCATAGGGGATTGGCGAGATTCATGTGGGGGCTCATTTTTGGCACTAAGTGCCAGTGAATACACGCTGTGATCTCGACGATGTGGCCAACGTGAAACACCTCACCAAACATGCCCAAAAGCGGACTGTAACGTTTGTCTGCTGAATCGTGCCCCTTGTCTCCAAAATGGACATTCCTGCCCAATGGCTGAAATTCCCCAGTCCTTCAGGATTCTCCAGTCCCGTTACAGTGAGGGGGGGTTTTGGCTGAGCACCAAAATCGCCGTCTCGCTGGCAGCGGTGGCAGGGCGAACCCGGATCGGAGAATTCCGGCCAACATCTCTGACAGTTCAGCACTCTCTCAGTGATGCACTGGATTGTTCGCCTAGAGTTTGTGCTGGACTGGGACTAGAATCTACAACCTTCTGACCCTAAGGCAGAGTGCTACCACCGAATCATAGCTAACACCTTGGGCTGGATTCTCCGCTGCCCAACGCCAGCAGCGAGAATCGCGATCGGGCAAAGAATATTGGGTGAAGGAAAATTCTGAATTTGTACCCGGCTCTGTTTTTGACGTAATACTCCTGTCCCCACTGGGGGCAGCAGTGAGGTTCACAGCCCGCTCCGTCATTTGCATGGATATGAATGCGATTAGCGGGTTGGGCACTGCATGCTTCACCCCTCCGTGATACTCCAGCCCCCTCAGGCGGGAGTCACGTGGGTGTGAATTGGTGCAAGTATTTACAAGCAGGGCCAGGCACCGTGGCTGTTGAGGGGAAGAGAGAAGGTGAGAAAACTCTCAAAACATTTCGGGATTGCTGAGGGGTGGCTGCCTGGCTCCGGGGGAGTAGCCGGGAAAGACGGTGCCAAGTCTGTGCATTTTTGGTGACCCTGTTGGATGGGAGTGTCCTGTCTCCGACCGCCTTTGCTACAGTTATGTTATTTAAACGCACCCTCTGGTGCCCCTTACAGGCTTCTCAATCGGTTGACTGCACATTCTGTCCTGTAAATGCTCAGGCAGCCTCTGGTCATCTGGGAACCCACCCAGGCTGCCCCTCTGGAAACCCACAGACCCCGGCGGACTCATCAAAGGGATTGGCGTGGCCAAGCTCAATCACTCACCAGGTGCTGCCACTCCTCAGGTCACTCATCAGACGCATGGCCCCACTGCAGGGGAAGCAGGGGAATAGCAGAGCTGCCTCCAAAAAGAGGACACATGCACCGTGGCTTTTGCACCCTCCCTGGCACAGTCCCTCGCAGCATAGAAGCCTCACCAGTCGCACTATCAGCCAGCCCACCCCTCAGGGCCACCAGCTGCCTCTACGCCCCGCCTGTCCACCGTGTCCCTGCTCCCATCCATCCTGCCCCGTTCCAGGCAACTCGACCAGCTCCCTGTCACAACCTGTGTCTTAAACGCAGGCCCCACATCACACTGCAGCTAAGGTCCCAGCAGACGCACACACCCCTCACTCACCCCCGTCTGTAGGACCTGCCTGCACACAAGCCTCTAAAGCATGGAGGAGACGGGCAAGCACATGTTGACCGTCTCCACCACACAACCAGTTAGCACCCAGCTGGCTGTATAACACATGACCCACCCAGTGAGGACACCCACAGTAGACCCCCACTGGGAGAAACAGGACAGGCCAGGGGCCATTCCCTGATGGTGGATGACAACATAAAGAGGGTGGGGTTGGGGTGGGAGGGACCGTGTTGAGGGTGGCGCAGCAGTGCAGCTCAGGATGACTATGTAACTTGGTGGCTTTGGATGGTCAAGGGAATCGGCACCTTGCTGATATTCTCTGTCTCTCCCCCTGTCAGAGAACATGGATTTCAGACTACAACCAGCTACGCTCACTATCTACCTGGCCGCTGCTACCGTTGCAGACACACGGGGTGGGGTTCTCCGGCCCCCCGCCGGCGTGAATCCCGCCCCCACCTGTCGCCGAATTCTCTGGCACCGAAAATTCGGTGGGGTCTGGAATCGCGCCGCGCCGGTTGGCGGGCCCCCGCCCCCGGCGATTCTCTGGTCTGCGATGGGCCGAAGACCCTCTGCTGTCATGCCAGTCCCGCTGGCGTGAATCAAACCACCTACCTCACCGGCGGGACCAGCGGCGCGGGCGGGCGTCGGGGTCCTGGGGGGGGGGGCGTGGGGCGATCTAGCCCCGGGGGGTGCCCCCACAGTGGTCTGGCCCACCATCGAGGCCCACCCATCCGCGGGAGGGCCTGTGCCGTGGGGGCACTCTTTTCCTTCCGCATCGGCCATCAGCCTCCGCGATGGCCGCTGTGGATGTGACCCCCCCTCCTGCGCATGCGCCGGCGGCGCGCCAACCACTCCGGCGCGGGCCTAGCCCCTCAAGGTGAGGGCTTGGCCCCTAAAGGTGCAGTGAAATCCGCACATTTGGGGTGGCCCGACGTCGGAGTGGTTCACGCCACTCCCTCCCGCCGGGATCCCCCGCCCCGCCGGGTAGGGGAGAATTCTGGCCATGGAAGCTAGAGCACCATATTCAGCCCAAGGTGGACCCTGCCCCAGAGGAGCCTGCCCCAGAGGAGAAGGGGCCAGCCGTTCAACAGGCCGACGAGGAGGTACGAAGCAGGTGCCGCATCAGGCCAATTGTATGCCATCGTCGACTGTCCTTCAAGGTGCTACAGACTCACCAGGGAGACTGCGTTCGTCAACTGTGATAGCTGGTGGTGCACCTGGCATCCGTAATATTTTATTTTTATTTTAGTATTAAAGTCCGTTACCAGGGTGAGTCAATGGAGTTCAAAACAGCCATTATCTAACTGAATGATGGAATAGACTTGAGGAGCTGAATGGTCTCCTATGTCCCTATGTTCCGATCTGCACCTATGTATTGCACTGCAGAAATATAACAGGTAAAATTGTGGCTGACAACCTTCATTGACATTGCTTTACAAAATGGCAACCTTAAAATAACAGTGGTTGAGGGAGGCAGGGGGGGTAGTTATCCACCACCCACCACTGGTAGTGGAGTTCCCGATGCAGCAAGCAGAGAATCCCGTGTTGGGGAAAGATGGGAAAGATGGGATCAGTGCCCAGCCGGTGCACTGCTGATGGCAGTATTGTGGTTCAAGCCCCATGCCAGTGGGAGGGATTCACTCGGGCGTGGGTTGGTACAGTTATTTGCTAGTATGGCCCTAATGTGGTTGACTTCGCGATGGACCAAGGGGGTAAGTATTTACTGTAGGCACCCCCAAAGTCCATCAGAGGGGCTTCTCACACATATTAGAGAACCCCCCCCCCATAACAGATAACCCATATCATATCAGAGAACATCCCATAACAGAGAAACCACTCCCCCCCCCTCAATCATAGAGACTCCCCCCCTCACCCCCAATCAGTCACCTCTCCTGGAAGCAATGAGCAGTCCAGGCAGAAACAGTGAAAAAAAAACACGACTTTTTCACTCACCTGTCCCTTACACCTGCTGCCTCAGACAGATGTCTAGTAAGCTGCAGCTGTGCAGCTGTTACTTCATAGAAAGCCAAAACCATATCACAAGACTTTAACCCCCCACAGATCTTTTGATCTGCAAGGCTTCTATTCACTTCAAACAGAAATATCTTTCAGAAGATTGTATTTGACAGCTTCCAGACAGCCAGGTGTCTATATTATTTATTTTAATTTTCCTTCTTGCTTGAATGCATCTCCAGTAGCCTGCTTTGAACCTAGCTGCAATGTTTATAAACATCTGGGAGTTAAGTGCTTCCACTTCCGCTTTTTGTCAGCAGAAAGCACTTAACTGCTTTTGCTTTGGCAGAAGATGTTTAGAGTGAATCGAGGGTGAAATTGATATCCACACTTACTGGTTCTGCCACAGATAAATGCTTTTCTGAGCAGTTGCCGGAAAAAGGATAGGAAACGCTGCAAGGACAGCAAAATAGCACAGGGCTAAATCGCTGGCTTTTAAAGCAGACCAAGGCAGGCCAGCAGCATGGTTCAATTCTCATACCAGCCTTCCCGAACAGGCGCCGGAATGTGGCGACTTCACAGTAACTTCATTTGAAGCCTACTTGTGACAAATAAGCGATTTTCATTTTCAAATACAATCAGGAATGTGTCACAATCTCATTCCTGAAAGGGAGGAGATAATAGCTGTACCCATTGAAAATATTCAGGAATCATCCTGAATATGGCCTCCTTCTGCACTGTATGTTCTATGTTCTACGTTCTATCTCCAAAAGCTTTGACATAAAAAGGGGACAAAATCAACACAAGACATTCAAACACAAAATAATTAGATCGATAATTTATATTTCGGTCAGGTGGATTGGCCATGCTAAATTGCCCCTTAGGCTGGGGTTACAGGGAGGGTGATTGGGCCTAGGTTTGGTGGCCGTTCAAAGGGTCGGTGCAGACCCAATGGGCTGAATGTTCTCTTTCTGCACTGTAGAGATTCTATGATGTTTTGAATTGCACGCTTTTTGAAATGCTACATTCATGACATCTACTATATTGACTCGTTCACTTCTTAATAAAACTGTATTAGAATTGTCAAAAGTGACTTGCCTTTAACAAATCTGTGCTGGTCATCTTTTATTAAGCAATTGGGCAGCACGTAGCATAGTGGTTAGCACTATTGCTTCCGAGCGCCAGGGTCCCAGGTTTGATTCCCGGCCTGGGCCACTGTCTGTGCAGAGTCTGCGCGTTCTCCCCGTGTCTGCGTGGGTTTTCTCCGGGTGCTCCGGTTTTCTCCCACAAGTCCCAAAATATGTGCTGTTAGGTAATTTGGACTTTCTGAATTCTCCCTGAGTTTGCCCGAATAGGCGCTCGGAGTGTGGCGACTAGGGGATTTTCACAGTAACTTCATTGCAGTGTTAATGTAAGCCTACTTGTGACAATCAAGATTATTATTATAATGCATTTCTAAATGCTTACAACTTTTAACCCAAATTATGGATTCTCAGAATTTGCGATGTGGACTAATTGGTCTCCAGTTACTAGATTTATCCTTCTTGAAAAGGGCTGCTAAATCAGCTGTTTTCCAACCCCATGACTGCATTTACATACTTAAGAAAGATTTAAAAGTAGTAGCCAGAGGCTTTACCATCTGATTCCTTACAACTTGTGTACAGTGCAGGCCATTAGGGCCCAGTGATTTATACACCTTCAGCTCTACTGATTTTATAGAACCAGTTACTTTTCTGCAGTTGGTCCCAGCATTATTTTACACTGCTGTAATACAGATCATTAAGCACGAAGAAGAAGAACTGATCCACAAGGACTTGTCCTTTCTTTCTTTCAAAACTCCATAATGGTTAATGCGTACAATTGGAGCCTGGATATTAATAATGTTGCTGTATACAGATGCAAAAATAGGCAACTTGGCAAATTATAAATGAGCTTATACACAGGCCAATAGTCAATGGGTGACTTAGGTGAGGACCTTGAGTCTCTTCAGGTAAGCAAAAGAATAATAACAATATTAATGTACAAAAAGGTTAGGTGGGGTTCCTGGGTTATGGGGATGGGGTGGAGGTGTGGGCTTAGGAGGGGTGCTCTTTCCAGGGGCCGATGCAGACTCGATGGGCCGGTGCAGACTCGATGGGCTGAATGGCCTCCTTCTGCACTGTAAATTCTATGATTCTACAGACAATCCCTGGTCAGAAAGTGTACAATATCTTAATAGGCTGAACAACCTTAAACTTTGCATTGTACATTTCATTTGGTCAACAATCAATTCGGCATTTAATTTGAAATTAAATGGCTGAAAAATTGGAGGTGCTGATGTTTCAGTTGTATTATTCTAATCCTAAACTCTGTGGGTGTTATTACAGCTGCAATGACCCTTCTTTGAGTGTACTAGAAGCGTAATCATGTGCAGATTATTTTTTTGACCCTCTCGTTCCTAAGTACTGGACTTGGACTTTGGTTTGATGGAACTAGGTGGCTTCTGTATGGTCTGGCATCCATTTGTCTAAACAGTATGGTCAGTTAAAGTTATATTAACAAATATGTTTATCATTTAGGCTTGCAATTATTCATATATTTTGCTTTCTGATTTTTTTTTACTTGGCTAATTAACCTATCAATTTATTCTCACTAGACAGTAGCTTTGGGGCGCAGTTCAATTAAAGCTATAAAATGGGAATTATTCTTTAATTTTAATAATTAGTGTTTGGACTTAAAAAATGTTATGATATGGTGCTGTTCGCTGCTACCGTATGTTGTATTATGGGTTCTTTAGGGGTCTCAACGAGGAGATCTTGAGACTTGTGTTTTTAAATGTGAACCATTTATTGCTGATCTTTAACTATTCAAATATCCACGGTATGGTCATGCATGGAGATGTTTAATGAGTCTCTTGCCATGTGACTTTATACATCAAACCATGGGTGATGCAATTCTCCAGTCCCACTTTAACCTTTGCTCTGCCGAGCACCTTTACATTACAATGGCATGGAGGCACGTAACACAACAGAAACGCAATAAGACATTGACCTCTATTATTGCAAAGGGTAATGTCCATTTTCCTTCTACAGCTATCATCAAAACCATTCCCAGCTTCATTAAGACGGCTGGGTACTGTCTGTTACTTGCTGTCATTTCATTTCACATGTTGGGAGTCACTATTTCGGGGTCATCCTGTTAGAGCCAGGCCCTAAAATTAAAAATCTCCCGTGTATTAAGATAGAACAGTAAATATTAAAAATACACACAGCCGCATTAATGTTTGGTGGAGAAAGGCTGATTAATGTTGGCTGCCTCACTTTTGAAGATAGTTAAACCAGGTAGGCTTCGTTTTCAGATGCTGACAGTCCTGCTGTTACTTTCTCGAGCTTTGCACATAACTTACAACCATCATGAAAACTTAAAATCTATACACAAAATCATTCTTTGTAGGAAAGAAAGGATTGGAATTCAAGAGAAATACCTTCTCCATACAGTTAAGCATATCTGAAAATGTGCAACATATGAATTTATATTGTTGTGGATAAAGGTAGGCTAAGAGGGATAGGAAACGATAGAGAGGTTAATTGTAATAGTGCATCAGAGAGTAAGGCTCATGCAGGGAATAGTAGTATTAAAAAAATTGAAGTCACTTTAACTGAATGTATGGAGTATCTGTGAAATGATTGATGAACCAGTGGCGCAAATAGATCAAATTGCCATTACAGAAATATGGTTACAAGGTGACCAAAGTTGGGAAATAAATATTCCAGGGTTACAAAACATTTCAAAAAGACAGCCAAACAAAAAGGAGGAGGAGTTGTCCTGATAATAAATAAAGACATTGGTGAGAAAGGATCCTGTCTCAGAAAAGCAGAACGTGGAATCCGTATGGGTGGAGATTAGAAATAGTAAGGATCAGAAAACATTGGTGGGAAAAGTGTATGAACTCCCTAACAGTAGCTGTATCACTGGACAGAGAATGAAACAAGAAATTATTGGAGCTTGTAACAAAAGCTATATAACAATTGCTGTTAGGGACTTTAACCTTCATAGAGGCTGGACCAATCAAATTGGCAAAAAGGGATCTAGAAGATATGTTTTTAGAATACTTTGTGGCAGTTTCCTAGAGCAATATGTTATGAAACTAACTAGGGATGAAGCATATTTTAGATCTAGTGTTGTGCAATGTGTTATTGGAAATATGGAAAGATGTGTCATTTGAAACATGGAAGTCTGGCAATATCTGGTCTGAGAGAAACATGAGAGAATACAGGGCAAGATCCCACAAAGGGTTAACAGCAGCTGTCAGGGAAGGATTGTAAAATGCAGATATCCTTGGTCAAGCAGGCTTAGCAAACAAGACAAACAGGATTTTGAATGAAGCCAAAAACAATGGCTCACACCTTCATTGAAAGTAACTAACTTAGTAAGGATCTGGAAAAGAATGGATGAGGTTCAGTTGAATTTGGTGATAATTCTAAGTGTGAAAATTTGCTAATACCAGGTAAATTAAAGAAAACTTGAGACAATCAGTCTAAGAGAAACTTAATTCAAAGCCAAAATCAAAGCCAAAATTGAGCTGAGGACACAATTGGAAAATAAAACTATAGAAATGAAAGGAATTAAAAGTAACACCTCTTGAAGTCAAAGCATTTTGAACATCACAAAGGAAACAATGTAATCAGATCTATGAGATGAAGTCATGTCAAAATGTATACTTAGTTGGATTAGAAGGTTTAGATCAGATACTTTTTACAATCAAAGTGAAAAAATGTTACTTTACAATAACATCATAAAAACTTAACTGTTAGAAAGAGAATATAAGCCAAGAGCCAGAACGAGAACCAGAGCTCCGAGGGAGAGAGAGAGAAGCAGAGAAGGAACAAGAGAAGCAGAGACAGATTACAGTCAGCTCGGTCATGGGAAAGAGACAGGGCAAAGCAGCCAAGCTAAAATAGCTTAAGTACATCTAAGTAAGACTAGAATTTAAAAAGTAGGCAGTGTCAGCTCAGAGTCAGCTCAGAGCCAACTCTCATAGCTCGGTACATGGGAAAGATAGGACACAGCAGCCGAGCTCATCAGCGAATACATCTAAAGAAGACCAGATTTTTTAAAAAGAAGATTGATTGTCAAGTTGGGCCTGAAGGTCCCTTCAACCAACCAGAAGGATCCAGAAGCAAGATCTTTTTACTTTTCTGTAAAGACAGTGATTGCATCTTTTAAAAAGAGAAAAAAAAAATAACTTAAAAGTTTTAACCTGAAACAGTGGTTATTAGCCTACTTTACTAACTTAGCAATGCAGGACCCAGGATATCAATGCTACTGAGGGGTAAGTAGGTAAAATTCTTCGGTGAAGGTATGGGTTATACCGGGGGATAACTTGAAAATATAGTTTGACCTGAATAGCACCCACTGAAGCTTGCATCGGAGTCGGAGAGTGAGAATTCCTGTTCACCATTTAGAATATCGACCCTTTTTTTGGTATAGGGGGAATTTGGCACAGTGGCGCAGTGGTCAGCATTGCAGCCTCACAGCACTCAGGACCTGGGTAAATCCTGGCCCTGGGTCACTGTCCATGTGGAGTTTGCATATTCTCCCCGTGTCTGCGTGCGCCTCACCACCACAACCCAAAGATGTACAGGGTAGGTGGGTTAATAAAAATAAATAAATAAAATATATTCCATTGGGAAACAAAAACCCCAGTGAGAAAGATTCACCTGTGGCTTACTAAAGGAAAGCATGAGATTAAAAGAAGAGCCGTACAATGCCATTTCATACACTTGTGACTCTATGTCTTTCATCTGATGCAGACATTCTTCAGTGACTAGCTTACAATGGCATCATGGAGTGACGTTCTCAGTAAATCATCTCTTGTCATCATTTACCCCCTTCCATGTCCAGCCTCACAAGTTGTACTGAACTGTTTCACCAACACAAATTTGTTTTTCGTTTCAACAAAGTGCCCCAGGGATAGAAGCAGATTTGGCTTTGTGCTGCTCTTATTGTTCATGTAATTGCTACAGTTGTACTTCTGGGTGGCATTCCGAGTGGGAGCTAACGCTCCTCTATGTCAGGTAGGAAACAACTGTCAGCTCCAAATCGGAGACAAAACCAGACTGTTTATGTCTTTTCATACTTAACCCCTTCTCCCCACCTCAATTTGATTGATGTTGCAGGCATTACTATTCATTGCAACTCTTGCATATAATGGAACAAATTGTTGAAAATCTTCAGGCTTTATTTGACTCAAATTGTGATCATGGGGTAAAGGACACAATGGCACCATTAGAAAACTTGAGTTGAAGCTCATGCTGTGTCAATTAAATATTTTCCTTCCCCAAGACAAAGAATAAATCTTTGTTTAGGAAAATATAGTTTTAAGCACAGGTGATCAAAAAAAAAAAAAGTTGCGGTAGCACTGTGGTTAGCACAGTTGCTTCACAGCTCCAGGGTCCCATGTGCGATACCCAGCTTGGATCATTGTCTGTGCGGAGTCTGCACGTTCTCCCCGTGTGTGCGTGGGATTCCTCCGGGTGCTCCGGTTGCTTACCACAGTTCAAAGATGTGCAGGTTAGGTGGATTGGCCAAGCTAAATTGCCCTTAGGTTAGGTGGGGTTACTGGTTTACAGGGATAGGGTGGAGGTGTCGGCTTAAGTGGGGTGCTCCTTCCAGGAGCCGGTGCAGACTCGATGGTCCAAATGGCCTCCTTCTGCACTGTAGATTCTATGATGCTACAGAGACTAAGGGAATGTTATCCACGTGTGGATGAAGGGGGAAGATTGTAATCTTACATTTGTGTTCAAAAATGTGTATGGTTAAGTTGTTGCATGCGCAAAGGTCTTTGAAATATTATGTGACGGGCTGAGACATGCAGCTTGCATTTTACATAGTTAATTGCAAGCTTATTAACAATAGGAAGCCTGGCAGTGCAGTAGGTGGCGCCCTGTCTCTGAGCCAGAAGCTCTGGGTTGAAGTTCCACTCCAAGACTTGATGGCCAAAGAGGGTGTGTTCATAACATGGATGAGGATCCACTTCCAAATCCTTCCAACATATGCCAATGGCAGGCAGTACGAACGGGAGAGGTTCCAGTGTCAGCTGTATGATGGAAAGAAATTGGAGCCTCTGCAATTGTTGCCTGTAACTCCAGACTAGAACAAGCCTATGCTCCCTGGGGGTGGGAGTGCAGGGGGCAACAGCACGAGGTTTGATCCACATTCTGGCTGGGATGGATTTGGAGCTTGCCTCCTTGACCCAAGGTGGATGTGGTGTTGTTGATCAGACCTGCCTTCAGGCAGTGGACTCGATAGGAAGAAAGATAAACAGTAGAACAAAATAACTGGGTTTATAGTAGCAGCAATTTTGCAATTCTAGTTGACAGTGGTGCTTCCAGGGACCATACATGATCACAGGCACCAATCCATATTTGCAATTTATTACAGTAACTTTAATGGATGGAAAACCATAGCTGTGTGATTGTTACTCCCCAAAGCACCACTGCCTCCAGTTTTCCCCTCTGAGCCTGACTTGGACATTCCTTCACCATTAGTGGGTCAGAATCCAAAAATCTATGAGCCACAAAATCTACAGCAGTTCAGGAAAAAGCCACCTCAACCACAGAATGGCAAATAGGGATGGGCGATAAATGTGGCCTAGACACCAAAGCCCACATCCTGTGGACAGAAATAATTTTAAATTGTAGTATGTTAGTGGCGTTCCCTTCAAATCACTACTCGTGTAGGAATGAACATTGGCAAAAGGGAGGCTTTGAGATTGATTGGAGATTTCTTACAGAAACTAGCACTGGCTATTCACTAAAACTATCCAGTCACTGTGAAACAATCTGCAGGCCGGTGAAATCAACTGGGTCGTGCCTTCAAACACTTCATTGTGGCCAAATAGGAGCTCTATCTCTCAGCTTGTAAAGATCAGTAGAAAGAAAATATTCAGATTAGTGTGTACGATTCAGGACATCTTGCCTTCAGAAAAATGATGCTCCAATAGAAGGCTCTGTCACAAAATGGTGAACATGAGTTTGTAATTGTGGAATGTCTCCTTTAGTTTGTTTCTGATGATTCAGCAGAACGGAATGACCCGACCAGGCCTACATGTTGCTGTTTTGATCTGTCACCGTGTTTTGCTGGACTCCTATGTTCAGAAGAGGATTTTGCTTGTTCTATGAGGAACGCGAGATCATTTTCTTGAAAACATTTATTAACAAATGTTTACAGAGACCTCATAGCGAGTACATGGTTTTCAGGACTCAGACGGTTCGGCATCTTCCTCTCTTGGAGCCTCTTGGTCATCTGACCCTGGTGTCATGTTTACATCATCGTTAACATCATTGTCTTATTAACAAAACCAATAACCCTTTGCTCTGCAGTTGCAAAACCTCATCGTTGATCAAGTGGGAGTACTCAATCACGCCTGCTGATTGCTGCTAGTCATTAACACTCCTGCTAAAAGCAAGGTCACCATTGTTATTTTACTTGACTTAACAAGGGCAGAAAATTTCCTCAGAAATTGAAATGGTTGGGCTGAATCTATGATAAGCAGAAGGTACGTGGCCTGTGAAAAGAACGGACTTGGGGAATCAAAGTCTGCTTTATGCCTTCTTATGCTCAAGATGCATTCTTTAGAGCTGCCACCAGTACAAATAGATCGCTCCTCCAGGCCAAAGGTAATATTGATTTGCAGAATCTCCAATTACCCACCTCTGTGCCTTGTAACAGCCTGGATTACAAGACAAACGTCTCGCTGTCCTACAGGCACACAGGCTGAAAGCTGTGCCTGTCTGCAACTGAACCAATGTCATTCAGCTCTTAGAATTTTTTTTTCATAGAAGTTACAGTGGAGAAGTAAGCCATTCAGCCCATCGAGGCTGCACTGGGCTTTGGAAAGAGCACCCCACTTAAGCACACACCTACAACCTATCCCCGTAACCCAGTAACCCCACCTAACCTTTTCGGACACTAAGGGCAATTTAGCATGGCCAATCCACATAACCTGCACATCTTTGGACTGTGGGAGGAATACGGAGCACCCGGAGGAAACCCACACAGACACGAGGAGATAGTGCAGACTCCGCACAGACAGTGTACCCAAGCCAGGAATTGAACCTGGGACCCTGGTGTCCGTCAACTGTGGGAACTGCAAATTGGACTGAAATCTTGCAGGGATAAAGCTAATACTCCATACAAATCCTTCCCCGAGTCTGAATTCTTGCACAGCCTGATGGAACCCAACACAAGCATTAACTACGTCAGTGTGTATAATTCAGCGCATGCAGAATTGTTGGTGTTGAATCCTTACTTATGCTCCCACATCCTGCTGATGCGACAGAGTTCATGCCCTTTAGCAGGGGTAAGAAGGCAGTGTCACGCTTCCTGTCCCTCTGGCCTTTGTTTCCTTCAGATTCAAAAAGATGTACCAACGTTTGCTTCCTCTCCTGGGAGTTCCACATCCTCAGACACTATGACGAGAGCCACTTTTGCGCATGAAGATGCTGTGGATTATGTCATGGTGGTGCGTGCTGCCCTTTGCTGGCGTTAATGCTGGTTCTTCCTGAGGATGCCTCAGGTTCAGTTCATCCCCTTCGAAGTCCTGATTGTCAAGGCTGGGGGCTTAGCTCGAGCATTTCACTATCAACCTCCACTTACAGTTGGACATCAATCAGCAATATTGTGCACTGGTTTCTCACCCATCCCCTGGTTTCAGCTTTGCGTTTCTGTCAAGCTGTTTTTGATTCACAGTTTTGAATCCTTTTCAGCTTTGAACAGCATTACATAAAAATGTGACGCTGCCTTTTTCGGTAATCGGCCACAACATAATAGAATTCTTGTCTGATGAAATACTTATCTCAACGACATCTTTCTCAGCATATGCTTTTCGTTACTGGTCCGACATAACACTGGGGCCACGATTTTACGCTGGTCGGGCGGAGTGTTCGCCTGACTCGGATGAGCGTGAAATTGCCAGAGAAGACATTGAGCGAATGTGGCGAAGTCTTCAGGCACTTGCGTTTTGGATGGCGGGTACGTGGGAGACGGCTGCGCGCGCCCGCCAACAATTAAGCAGCCGGTTTACGGCATTTAATGTCCAATTTGATCAAATGTTACTTTGCCTGTACGATTTTTAAGTCGCTGCCCGGGCAACACAAGCAGATGGCCATCCTGTTGTCCATTTTTCACATCCAAGGGCAGGAGCATTGGCTGTGTGAGTCCTTAGGAGTTTAGGCGAAAGTTTGCTGTAGCTTTACTGGTGAAATTTCCTGGTTTCTTGTGAGGTATTTGCATTGTTAACCTTGCTCTGAGGATACAGAGTAATTCTGTCCATCGCAGCCTTCAGTGCGCCGGATGCATACATTTCAGCAGACCAGGGCTGTATACTCTGCTTGGTTGGGGGGGGGGGAACCTCCTCAGAGGAGGAAGAGAGGGTTAGAAGGGAGAGGAGGGCAGGTATCCACAGGCAGCATTGCAGGGAAAGACCTGCGGGAAAGGAGGTGCAGGCACAGCGGGTGCAGGGCCAGCAGGGAGAGCAAGGAGGACTGGCCCGCAGAAGATGCCACTATCCTGCTGCCAGAGCCTGCAGGCAGCAATCCAGCTACCTAAGCAAGCCCGAGGTCCAGTGGCGCTGGAAGCTACACCTCTCTAATGAAACTGTGACATCATTATGCCTCCAACTATGTGGGTGAGCAACCAATGTCAGTGGCTCTGAAGGTCACATTCGTCCTCAATTTCTATGCATCTGGATCTTCCAGTGATCAGTGGGGGATCTGTGCGGAGAGTCCCAGTCAGCTGTCCAGAGAGGTTACAAGCACGTAACTGAGTCTCTGTTTAGACAGGTCCTCACTACACAGACCAAGCCAGCCAGGCTGAGCAAGCTAGAGGCTTCGCAGCAATCGCCAAGCATCACGGTTCCATAGACTGCACCCAGGCACCAATGGGTCATTCAGGTGCCATTGTGAATTAGGAAGGGTTATCACTCCATGAATGTCCAGATAGACTGCGACCACAGGACCCAGATTCTGCAGTATGTGCGAGGTACCCACGCAGCTCCCATGATGCATACATAAGGTGATGCTCCCAGGTGCCAAGGTTGTTCATGGCTCCAGCTCGGCTGGGTGGCTGGTTGCTGGGTGGCAAAGGGTGTCCATGGAAAAGGTGGCTCGAGACACCACTCCGGCACCCTAGGATGAGACGGTTAAGATACAATCGGTGTCATGCCTCCACAAGAACGGTGTTGAGAGGACAATAGAGCTAGTGAAGATGAGGTTCTGATTCCTGTCCATTCTGGGGGGTTTCTGTGATACACTCCAGAGCTCACTGTTATGGTATACTGTGCTTTGCACAATCCGGCACTAGCATAGGTGATCCATTCGACGATGAGGACGCCGAGGCATCTCCACACGCCTCAGTGGAAGACTCCACAAATGGATCTGATGAGGAACCCGGTAGGCAGAGGCTGAGAATGAGGAAGCAGCCTTGATGAACCTTCAGGGAGTCAGGGACACCAGGGAGGCGTTGATTCAACACTCCACCGGCTAGGATGCCAAGGGTTGACTTCCATCTCAATGCAAGGGCACCGCCTTTTTCACACCCATTTCTGAGAAGGTAATGCCATGACCCCAGTGTCACCTCACAATCCCTGTAATAAAGCTTTCTGCCCCTGCTGTCTATCATTTCCTACTGTGGAAAACATGAAGGACACTCAGTTCATTGCAACACAACACTTAATGATATCTTTCCCAGGCTTGCAAACAAGGAACAGAACATAAAATGGTTGGCACAGTTACATAGAAGCAAAACATTACTTTGATGACATGAACAAAAGTCACCCCTGAAAACCCATCCTGTGCTCGCGGTGATTTAAACATACACTTGCGAGTGCGAGTCCCCCTCACTCGCATTGGAGGCAGATTGCTGACTCTGCTGTCCTGTTGGCCCTGATGCATTTGGCGGTCATGGTCATGCCACATCTCCCCATGCATCCCGCTGGACAACCAGCATCTGTCGCCTGATGGACGACTCCAGGGGCTCATCGTCTGTCTCAGGCTCAGCACGGTCCTGGTCTCCAGCAGTCCTTCACCCTGGAAACCTTCTGCCTCAGCCAGTTCCTCCAGGGAGAGTGATGTGCCCTCACCACAGTGCAATTCAAACTCAGCCAATTCAGTATAGCTCACCAATGTGTCTGTTTCTGCGCTGGTGCAGAGAGTGGATGAGACGCGATGCATCGCTCAGTGGTTCCTCCTCAGCTGTCAAGGCAAGCTTCAGCGTCTGAAGTTGCCACTTCTGAGAGAAACAGTTAATGTCATTAAGAACAGCCCCACTATGTGTCTGTGCAAGCACAATGGGCATTGCCTAAATGGGCATGTGTCTCACTGAGGCACTGTGAGTCGCCAACATGCTGGAAGTCTGGATTTTTCCTTCTCCCTGGAGATGCCACAACCCAACCGTTCATGTGCATTCCCCAGCCTCTCCTCTGTCCACTGAACTCTTATCGTCCTCCAACATCCCTGCCTCTCTGACACCTGAGGACCTTGCTCCTCCCTCGCCTTCCAACTCCAGGGCGTCCATCTCAAACGTGGACAGGATCAGGATGTTGGGCACCCACCAGCCGTTCATGTGCGTTCCGGCGCATTGTGACTTCTCTTCTCCTGAATGGGAACAAGGGCATTCATCAGTCCAACCTTTACCCCACGACATCATTGCAGCATCACAAACCTCCCACAGGAGAGCCAGCTTCCTGCTCATCACACTGGAATCCCTCACCCTTCCATCGATAAGGTCAGTCGACATCATCCCAGATGACAGTAGGCTGCTGTGCCCTTTGAGGGGGAGAGTTGACTGGTGGTGATTTCATTTGAAAAACACCACACCTCAGGCAAGGGGCAAGATTGAGAAGGCAGGGCCGTCATGAATAAGCGCAGCCAGTACAAGAATTGAACCCGCGCTGCTTGCCTCGCTCTGCATCACGAACTAGCTGTCTAGACAACTGAGCTAAACAGGACTCTCACACAAAGCGAAGGAACCAATCGCCCACCCTTGGCAGGCCCAGGAAAATGTGCCCTTTAACACTATGCATCTCATCCCTGAGTGCCGCGGCTTATGCCCACCCCCCCAGGATATCTTTACCTAGTTCCATGCCAGGGCAATAATCACTCTTGCAGCGGGCAGGAAATCATTGAACTGTTTCCTGGCACTGGATCCAAGTTCGGCGCACCACATCATGCCCATTCACCTGGACAACCAGCTCCGCCAGGCCTTCTTCGTCTGGTGGGGTGGCCGCCACTTGTCATGCCATGGCAGAATTAGTATTTCACACTGGGCACTCACTGCCTCCATCAGTGAGAGCAGACAGTCATTAGAGAATCATGGGACAGGGTGACTGCCTGCCGTGCCCACCATGCCCACCGGCTGCTGAGGCCACCATCTCTGCAAAATTGTACAATTTCTCCTCCACAGGTCCAGGTAGCCTTCAAGGAGCTGCTCTGGATTGTTTTTAACCTCCCCCCCCCTCACCCACCCACACCCACCTGGGACGCAGTTGGTCCCAGTGCCCGCCGTGGCCCTGCTCCCGTCGTCAGTGCTGCACTAGTGTCCGGCCGTGTTTCGCTCTAGCCGACCCACAATTGGTCAACCAGCGTGAAATCGGGTCATTCCTTCGTTCATGGGCAGAGACAGGCACCGTGGCCACTTTCGGCCAATCACGTGCGCACAACAAGCGCAAACGTCAGGCCCTTTGCTCCGACTATCCATTTAAATTTACATCATAACTTCTGCTACTAAATAGACCTAACAGATTGTCACAGAAAGGTCTTTCTGGATGTTCTGATGTCAAAATTCTCTAAGTAATTTTTATTTTAGCCTTTTAACATGAAATCCGCTGGCTACCCATTACAACTTTCAGCTGCTTTTCCTAATCATCTGCTAAAATTAATTTGCATTGTTTCAGTGTTCAGTGAGATTAAAGAAGGAATATCTGAATGATTTCAGATTTGCGAAATGTTATGAATTAAATCAAGTGGAGGTGGAACATTCCCCATTGGAATTACTCCTACTTTGTGAAGCATTTTTCATCATTCCCCCTTATTGGTCTGCACTATTTGCTCCAGAGTGACGTAGTCTCTGGTTAACCATCACAATGAAGGGGCATCAGGTGGCACAGTGGTTTGCCTTGCTGCCTCAGAGCGCCATGGACCCGGGTGACTGTCGGTGTGGAGTTTGCACGTTCTCCCTGTGTCTGCGTGGGTTTTCTCTAGGTGCTCTGGTTTCCTCCCACAGTCCAAAGATGTGCAGGTTGGATGTATTGGCCATGCTAAATTACTCCTTAATGTCCGAAGATGTTAGGTGGGGTTAGGGCAATAGGGAGGGGGATTGTGCCTGGGTAGGGTGATCTTTCAGAGGGTCGGTGCAGACTCGATTGGCCGCATGGCCTCCTTCTCCACTCTAGGGATTCTATGGATCTATAGATGGTGAGAGCAGAGACTCCGCAATTAGAAATCATACATCAAACTCTCATTAATGTGGAGCAGAGTACTATTGCCCCAATGTGCAATTCAACAGCGCAGCGTATTGCTGCAAGCCTCAAAGGGTTAATATACCCTTGGAGATATACCCAAGTCTTAGCAGACTATTGCAAATATAATGTTCCATTCTGCCTTCCTTTTGTAAAGGGTAACACCTAGTCTCAATGGGAAGAAAATGAAGGGACAGACAAGATTTATTACAAAGGAAACACTTTCTCCTCTAATGCCTGACAGTTTAAGCATTAACAATAGAGGATGCACAGCGTGAACTGTCTCTATGACAAAAAAAGCCTCCAAATCTTTTATTTTTATTGATCCTCTCTGTTTCCTTATGTTAACTCCCTTCCTGTAAGTTTTGAGATACATTTCCCTCCAAGATCATGCTGATGTTTAATCAGCAGGAATAAGAATGTGCACTGTATCCTGACTACAAATATAGCTGTGAAAAGAGTGTCATCCTAAAGGATTTATGACTCCGATTAAAAAAGCAACGACCCGTGAATTTATGCAGCGTTGGATCCCAGTCAAAACGCATATTTTTTGTATAACCTGAGGTAAGAGACAGTGCGGCACTCTTTGAAAGGAAAGGTCTCCAACATGTTAAACAGACATATTCATTAACTGTGACAGACAGTTGTGAAGCTACCGTTTGGAAGCCTATACTTGGTCACGGTGTTAGCAACAACCTTAAATCTTTGAATGTACCAAAGAACACATTTGAACTATTCATCTTCCAGGGATTCATTTTCAGACCAAAAGTATTGCCGTAAAAATCAAATTGTGTAATTTATCCTGAAAGATCTTTAAAAAGAACAGGTTGTTTGAGAAGGGTCAGTCACTTCCGGTTGCGGCTATGCGGAGCTAAGTCGCACATTCGGTGGCTCCCGCAAAAACAGACTTTTGGGCTATTTTCAGGGCCCCCAATGGCACCTTTTCGACGTTTCCCGGTGTGGGAAGGAGGTTATAACAATTCCCCGATAGTATATGGCTTTTACCAGGAGCGGGGCGACTAAAAAGGTGGTGTTGGACTCGAAGAAGGTGCAAGGGAAGAAGAACAAAATGGTGGCGGGCGGAGACCAGGCAGCGTGGATGCAGTGGGCGGAGGAGCAGCAGGAGGGTATCCTACGCTGCTTCAGAGAGATTTAAAGCAGACCTGCTAGAACCGATGAAGACTTCTATTGATAAGCTGCTGGAGACACAGATGGCTCAGGGGGTGGCGATCCGCGAGGCTTGACAAAAGATCTCCGGCAACGAGGACGAGATCTTAGGCCTGGCGGTAAAGGTGGAGGCGCACGAGGCGCTCCACAAGAAATGGCAGGAGCGGTTCGAGGAGATGGAGAATCGGTCGAGGCGGAAGAATCTGCGGATTCTGGGCCTCCCGGAGGGGCTGGACGTGGGGGCCTATGTGGTCACCATGTTGAACTCGCTGATGGGAGCGGGGTCCTTCCAGGGGCCCCTGGAGCTGGAAGGGGCCCATAGAGTGCTGGCGAGGAGGCCCAAGGCTAACAAGCCTCCGTGGGCGGTGCTGGTGAGGTTCCGTCGGTTCGTCGGTCGGGAGTGTGTGCTCAGGTGGGCCAAGAAGGAGAGGAACAGCAGGTGGGAGAATGCGGAGGTTCGAATATACCAGGACTGGAGTGCGGAGGTGGCGAAGAGGAGGGCCGGGTACAATCGGGCGAAGGCGGTGCTGCACAGGAAGGGGGTGAAGTTTGGCATGTTGCAGCCGGCGCGACTGTGGGTTACCTACACGGACCAGCACCATTACTTTGAGTCTCCGGAGGAGGCGTGGGCCTTTGTTCAGGCCGAGAAGTTGGACACAGATTGAGGGTCGGGATTGGGGACTGCGGTTGATATGTTATTTTTTTTTGAGGGGGGGGTCCTTTGCTTTGCTCCTGGTTTATTTTTCTTTGTGTTTCTCTCTTTCGGGTCAGTGAGGGTGATTGGGGCGGGTTGGGCACTGTTTTGGTTGGCTTGGTCGGGGGGGCTCTTGGAGGGGGGGTAGGTAAACGGAACAGGGGTGGTGGCCGGCGGTGAGATGGGGCCCCGCGGGGGAGGGGAAGGCCCGAGTCGGGGGTGAGGGGACTGGGCCTGTAAAAGGAGCTGCGTCAGAGGTGGCGGGGCCTGGTAGGTGGAAAGCGCGGGCTTTTCCCGCGCTGAAGACTGGAGGGGGCGGGGCCAGGGCGGGGAAGCGAGGGTTGTTTCCCCTGCTTAGAATGGGAGGGGGAGGGGGAGAGCCTATGGATGGGGAATGGGAGAGGAGGGTGTGTCACACAATGGAAGGAGTCGAAGGAGAGGCGGGCATGGCCGGGGTCAGCAGGAGTCAGCTGACTTGCGGAAGTGCAATGGGGGGAGTAAATCAGCTAGGATGGGTCCTAGCCGGCGGGTGGGGGGGGGGGGAATCGAGTTGCTGCTGCTATGGTCAAGGGGGAGCTGGAGCGAGTGGGGGGGGGTCGAGACGGGGGTATGCCGCTGTGGGGAACGGGCCAGGTGTGGGGTGCGGGCGCGTGGCTGGCCGAGGAGGGGTCATGGCTAGTCGGCGGGGGAGGGGGGCAGGTAGCCCCCTGATCCGGCTGATAACCTGGAATGTAAGGGGACTGAATGGGCCGGTTAAGCAGGCCCGCGTGTTCGCGAACCTGAAGGGGCTCAAGGCGGATGTGGTTATGCTTCAGGAGACACACCTGAAGGTGGCAGACCAGGTAAGACTGAGGAAAGGGTGGATAGGTCAGGTGTTACACTCGGGGCTGGATGTCAAAAATGGAGGGGTGGTGATCTTGGTGGGAAAGAAGGTGTCGTTTGAGGCGTTGAGCATTGTGGCAGATAATGGCAGTAGGTACATAATGGTAAGTGGTAAGTTGCAGGGAGAGAGGGTGGTACTGGTCAATGTGTATGCCCCGAATTGGGACGATGCGGGTTTTATGCGGCGTATGTTGGGTCGGATCCCAGACTTGGAAGTGGGGGGCCTGATAATGGGGGGAGACTTTATCACGGTGCTGGATCCCGCACTGGATCGCTCCAGGTCTAGGACGGGTAGGAACCCGGCAATGGCTAGAGTGCTGAGGGGGTTTATGGACCAGATGGGAGGGGTGGACCCTTGGAGATTTGCAAGGCTGGGGGCTAGGGAATTTTCATTCTTCTCACATGTCCATAAGGCATATTCCCGAATCGACTTTTTCATTTTGAGTAGGGTGCTGATAGCGAGAGTAGAGGATACTAAGTATTCGGCAATAGCCATTTCGGATCACGCCCCGCATTGGGTGGACTTGGAGATGGGGGAGGAGAGGGCCAAGCGCCCGTTGTGGCGTTTGGAGGTGGGGCTGTTGGCGGACGAGGAGGTGAGCGAGCGGGTCCGAGGAAGTATAGAGAGGTACTTGGAGACCAACGACAACTGGGAGGTCCGAGTGGGGATGGTACGGGAGGCGCTGAAGGCGGTGGTGAGGGGAGAGCTGATCTCCATTAGGGCCCACAAGGAGCGGAGGGAACGGTGGTAGAGGGCGAGGCTGGTGGGGGAGATGGTGAGGGTAGACAGGAGGTATGCGGAGGTGCCCGAGGAAGGATTGTTGAGGAAGAGGCGCAGCCTCCAGGCTGAATTCGACCTGGTGACCACCAGGAAGGCGGAGGTGCAGTGGAGGAAGGCCCAGGGGGCGGTCTACGAGTATGGGGAAAAGGCAAGCCGGATTCTGCCGCATCAGCTTCGGAAGCGGGACGCAGCTAGGGAGATCGGGGGAGTTAAGGACAGGGGAGGTGAGTGTGGTGCGGAGTGGGGGTGGCATCAATGGGGTCTTCAGGGACTTTTACGAGGAATTGTACCGATCCGAGCCCCCACGGGAGGAGGGAGGAGGGAGGGATGGGCCGCTTCCTGGACCAATTGAGGTTTCCAAAGGTGGAAGAGGGACTGGTGGCGGGATTGGGGGCCCCGATTCGGCTGGAGGAGCTGATCAAAGGGATAGGGAACATGCAGGCTGGGAAGGCACCGGGGCCGGACGGTTTCCCGGTCGATTTCTATAAAAAATATATGGACCTGTTGGGCCGTTGCTAGTCAGGACCTTTAATGAGGCAAGGGAGGGGGGGGGCTTTGCCCCCGACGATGTCCCGGGCACTGATCTCCTTGATCCTGAAGCGGGACAAGGATCCCCTGCAGTGTGGGTCTTACAGACCAATTTCCTTGCTAAATGTGGATGCCAAGGTGCTGGCGAAGGTCTTAGCCACGAGGATTGAGGATTGTGTGCCGCAGATCATCCATGAAGACCAGACGGGGTTTGTGAAGGGGAGGCAGTTGAACGCGAATGTGCGGAGGCTTTTGAACGTTATCATGATGCCAGCGAGGGAGGCGGAGATAGTGGTGGCGATGGACGCTGAGAAAGCCTTCGATAGGGTCGAGTGGGGGTACCTGTGGGAGGTGCTGAAGAGGTTTGGGTTTGGGGAGGGGTTTGTCAGGTGGGTTAGGGTCAGTGTGGCCACAAACAGGAGGAGGTCCGAGTACTTTCGGTTGCACCGAGGGACGAGGCAGGGTGTCCCCTGTCCCCCCTGCTCTTCGCAATGGCGATTGAACCCCTGGCTATGGCACTGAGGGAGTCAAGGAACTGGAGGGGGTTGTTGCGGGGTGGGGAGGAGCATAGGGTGTCGCTCTATGCGGACGACCTGCTGCTGTATGTGGCGGACCCGGTGGGGGGAATGCCGGAGGTAATGAGGATTCTTAAGGAATTCAGGGACTTTTCGGGGTACAAGCTCAACATGGGGAAGAGCGAGCTGTTCGTGGTTCACCCAGGGGACCAGGAGAGGGGGATTGGCGAGCTCCCACTAAAAAGGGCGGAGAGGAGGTTCAGGTATTTGGGGGTCCAGGTGGCCAGGAGCTGGGGGGCCCTGCATAGGCTTAATTTTACAAGTCTGGTGGAGCAAATGGAGGAGGAGTTCAAGAGGTGGGACGCGTTGCCGCTGTCCTTGGCGGGTAGGGTGCAGTCAATTAAAATGACGGTGCTCCCAAGGTTTTTGTTCCTGTTTTTTGCCTCCCCGTGTTTATCCCAAAGGCTTTTTTTAGGCGGGTTAACAGGAGTATAATGGGGTTTGTGTGGGTGCGAGGGACTCCGAGGATGAGAAGGGTGTTCCTGGAGCGGAGTAGAGATAGGGAGGGAACTGGCGCTGCCCAACCTCTGTGGGTACTACTGGGCCGTCAATGCGACGATGGTGCGCAAGTGGGTGATGGAGGGGGAGGGGGCTGCATGGAAGAGGCTGGAGATGGCGTCTTGTGTGGGTATAAGTCTGGGGGCGCTGGCAACGGTGCCGCTGCCGCTCCCTCCAAGGAGGTATACCACGAGACCAGTGGTGGCAGCTGCCCTCAAAATTTGCGGGCAGTGGAGGCGGCATAGGGGGGAAGTTGGGGCCTCGGCGTGGACTCCAATATGGGGGAACCAACGGTTCGCCCCAGGGAGTACAGGTGGAGGGTTTTCGGGGTGGCACAGGGCAGGGATACGAAAGTTGGGGGACCTGTTTGTGGACGGGAAGTTCACGAGCCTGGGTGAGCTGGAGGAGAAGTACGGGCTCCCCTCGGGGAACACCTTCAGGTACTTACAGGTAAGGGCTTTTGCCAGAAGGCAGGTGGTGGAATTCCTGCGGCTACTGCCACACACAGTACAGGACAGGGTGCTCTCGGGGGGGTGGGTGGGAGTGGGGAAGATCTCGGAAACTTGCCAGGTGATGCAGGAGGAGGAGGAGGCCTCGGTGGTGGAGGTGAAAGGAAATTGGGAGGAGGAGTTGGGAGAGGAGATTGAGGAAGGGACATGGGTAGATGCCTTAGGGAGGGTGAACTCTTCCTCATCGTGCGCGAGGCTCAGCCTCATACAGTTTAAGGTGCTGCACAGGGCACACATGACCAGGACAAGGATGAGCCGGTTTTTTGGGGATGTGGACAGGTGTGTTAGGTGCTCAGGCAGCCCAGCAAATCACACCCATATGTTCTGGGCATGCCCAGAGCTGGAGGAATTTTGGAAGAGCGTAGCGAGGACGGTGTCAAGGGTGGTAGGATCCAGGGTCAAACCAGGCTGGGGGCTCGCAATATTTGGGGTGGCAGAGGAGCCAGGAGTGCAGGAGGCGAAAGAGGCCTTTGCGTCCCTGGTAGCCTAGCGGAGGATTCTTCTTCAGTGGAAAGATACGAGGCCCCCAAGCGTGGAATCCTGGATCAGCGACATGGCGGGGTTCATTAAATTGGAGAGGGTGAAATACGCCTTGAGAGGGTCGGTACAAGGGTTCTTTAGGCGGTGGCAACCGTTCTTAGACTTCTTGGCAGAACGGTAGACATTGGTCAATGGCAGCAGCAACTCGGGGGGGGGGGGGGGGGGCGTTTACTTAATTTTTGTTTTTGTTATTTACACTGAAGGGTCTGAGGGGGTGTATCTACCTGTTGTGTTAAGTCAGGGTGTTAATGTTAATTTATTATTTATGTACAGGGGGAGGGAGGTATGGAGGGTTGCATTTCTAGACTGTGTTTTGTACTTAACCCTGTTGGGTTCTTTTTTCATTTTGTTATTAATATTTTATGAAAACCTTAATACATTTTTTTATTTTTTTTAAAAGAGAAGGGTCAGTCAATTTCTACCCACCTTCTATCACCACTAAGCACCTTTATGCCAGGTACAGCATGGTTAGACATGGAGAAAAACCTTCTCCACTTTGCCCCAGATTATAAGCCTCCCTAGTCTATTCCTGGTTCACGCTTGCTGCTTCTGAAAGTGAGACTGCCAATTTAGTGTCAAAATATGCATTTTGCACCCATTAATACCCACCGTCAGTTGGGACTCTTGCATCAAGACAAGCAAGAGAAGGCTTTTATTCCTGATCTGATTCAGACCCGAGTTCCAGTCATGAAAAACATTATTTGGATAATTTGTTAATTTCCCATCTATGATTTTAAAATAATTTGCATAACCATTACTAAACTGAAATTATTCTTAGCTCAGCCTGTTGGTGAAATGCACTTGTGTGTGTATATATAATAAACTCAAAATCGATCAAAAATCCATTTATCTTTCTTGTAACAAACTATATCGGAACATTAATTGTACAATAGTCCAAAGTGAGACCACATTGCCAAGGTAATCAAGCCACATAGATTTTTTTTCAATTTTCAAAGACCCCGTCCAAAGACACTTGAAGGTGAAATGAAACGCTGTTTATTAATTTATTGCTGCTTATATGGGTAATATTGTTTAAGCTACAAACTCTTGATAGCCTCTGTAAAGTGTTCTTGTCCTATCTTTACAGTAAAAATCTGCTTATGTATTCCCTGAATGGAGAGTGGAGGTGTTGTGCTGGTTGAGATATAATGGTAGATTGGAACCCTGTTAGGGTGCTGTGGCCTTGAACATCTGGAAGCAACGGCCCCAAAACAGCTGGAACGACATCCAAGAGCATAGCGGCTGGCAGGATCTGCCTGTGTTCATACATTTCCTCTGTTCTCTGAAGGACTTGGCTGCAGCGGGAAGTTGTTTGACGGCCATGAAAGGAAGCTGCCACCTCGACACCTTCAGCAGCCCCAGGGATTGGACAGCTGGCTGGCTACTTGACAGTGGTCCACAGGGTGTCAGTGCTTCATATACGCAGTCTCTCAATGCATTTAATTCAGGCAGTGACAGCCCTGTGGGAGTGGCTGCTCCAGGTTTCTGAGGCACAGCATTCATGAAAGAATATCGTCCAGTGCTTGACGCCATACTACTCTTGGGGCTGCTGTAGTGAAGACAAGCCTTGTTCAATTATACTCTTTTGTAAGCACCTCTGGATACCGTGAATTTAGAGGCAACGTGCTCCATCCTGCCTTCACGGGAGGTGGACTGAAAATTACCCGAATGAGACAAAGCATGTCGAGAAATTGGTTTATGTCATACAAAATACATGAATGAGCATAAGGGGCGGCACGGTGGCACACTGGTTATCACGGCTTCCGCACAGCACCAGGGACCCAGGTTCGATCCCAGCCTTGGGTGACTGTCTGAATGGAGTTTACACGTTCTGCCCGTGTCTGAGCGGGTTTCCTCCGGGTGCTCCGGTTTCCTCTCACAGTCCAAAGATGTGCAGGTTAAGGTGGATTGGCCATGCTAGATTGCCCCTTGGTGTCCAAAAGGTTAGTCGGAGTTACTAGGTTATAGGAATAGGATGCAGTCATGGGCCGAGGTAGGGTGCTCCTCTGGAGGGTCGGTGTAGACATGTTGGGCCGAATGGCCTCCTTCTTCACTGCCGGGATTCTATGATTCTATACAGTTTTCACTGTATGATTCAATCAATTGCTTATTGCTGTGTATTAAGAATAATCAAATTCATGACTTTGTTAATACACTTGATTAGAGCTTCACCATCTTAGCTAGTAGGCACTTAGCACCCTCTGTTCTGGGTAGTACTTATTCATACCTCGCACTGGAATTTTTCTATCTCTGCCCCTTAACTAAAGGAAAATATTCCTTTGTGCCGCAGACTGCCTCAAATTACCTTTCCAGAGGAAGTGAGAAGAAAGCAAAGATTATCATCTGCACCACCCAACCTCAACTCCGAGTGTCAGTGACCAGTCTGCTGAACAAACAAAAAGCACTTACTTTGTGTGAAACCTTATAATGACTGAATGTATTAATCCTCTTCCTAGCATAATGAATGAGAACCAATGCAAACTGCTATTGGGTGAACAGAATGACTTCAGTTCTTAATTATCGTAGAATCATAGAATCTCTACAGTGCGGAAGGAGGCCATTCGGCCCATCGAGTCTGCACCAAACCTTCGAAAGAGCGCTCTACCCATTTCCATTATCCATCCACCCTGGACTATCCCCGTAACCCAATAACCTAGCCTGCATATCTCTGGACACCAAGCGGCAATTTATCATGGCCAAGCCACATAACCCACACATCTTTGGACTGTGGGAGGAAACCGGAGCACCAGGAGGAGACCCACGCAGACACAGGGAGAACGTACAACTTCCACACAGAGAGTGACCCAAGGTCAGAATTGAACCTGGGTCCCTGGTACTATGAGACAGCAATGCTAACCACTGTGCCACAGTACCATCCCAAAATTAGTACCCCAAATTATTCCCAATTTTGTCAAAAGCTATTGAACTTCTGGGACTTTGCCCTTTTTGTAACCTTACAGCAATCTCTGTTTATGCTATCATTTGCCTCAGGTCAGCTATTGTTACACTAGATATTAGGCCATCATTAAATCATTTATTTATGGTGACTGTGCACCATTTTTATGATCGACATCTCTCAAATGTTTTTAGATATTTGCACAGAAATTCTCGGTAAGAGAAATTATAGTTTGAGGTGGAACTAAATCAGTATAATTGTTGGCAACGGTTTTGATTATCTGAGCATTCCATTACTATTGGAAACGATCTTGTTTCTGAATGCTTTGGAATCTTCTGATGGAGTGCTAAGCGTTCAGGGGCCTTCTTGAGAACATATTATTCCTGACCTCAAACGGCTTCATTATATATAAGGGAGCGGTAACATTGCAAATCTGCAAAAGAAATCTAGCCAAATCAGAAAGAATTGGAAGGCACAATAGATTGAGGACAATGGAGAAAAACTTTTTTCCCAAGAGGAAATTTTATTCAAGAAGTTGAAGGAATGTTGAAGTTAACCACCCCTGAACAAACTGACACCTATAGCCACCTCTGTTATGGGCTTTGCTTATCCGTCCATATCTAGGTCTGGACTCACACAACCTCTCTCTCGCTTAACAACTATGTCTTTGTGCTGTTCACTTTGTGCCTTTCCAGAGGGAGAGAGAGACATTTGTAATTGCTTCCTTTAAAATGTAAATTCCTTTTTAAAAACTAAATTTAGAGTACCCAATTCTTTATTTCCAATTAAGAGGCAACTTAGCGTGGCCAATCCACCTACCCTGCACATCTTTGGGTTGTGGGGGTGAGACACACGCAGACACGGGGAGAATGTACAAACGCCACACGGGCAGTGACCCTGGGCCGTGATTGAACCCGGGTCCCCGGCGTCGTGAGGCAGTAATGCCAACCACTCCGCCACCGTGCTGCCCACAAAATGTAAATTCCATACAACAAAGTAGCAGTTTTTCTCAATAACAGTAACTGCTGCAAAACTGAAAATAGATTTCAGCCATCAACAAAAACGTAACTTTACTGAAATAAACTTCATCCACTCAAAGCCTTAAAATAGTCAGTATTTTACTTCTGTACATGTTGGTTAATAAATCACATGCGATCCTGCACTTTTGATATTTATTAGCATCAGTTTTATAAAGTACAGTTAAGGTAATGCATGACATATGAACTGCGCTGTTTGAAATGAGTGTAGTGCTGTGTCATGATTGACGCATTTGAGAGTCCAGAGATGCAAAGATAATTATGAGCCATACACTAATGAATGGAAGCTTGATTGCAGCACCATCCATCAGAAATTATGGTTGTACTCATTGTTATGCAATTATATTCAAAAGGCTGCATACTAATATCATGTCATTTTGCAAAGATCAAATTCTTTCAGAAATGGTGAAGCTGGTAGATGTTACTAGACTCTACATAGATTAAAAACATTCACGATACACAAAAGAAGCTGTTACCAGTTCTCATTTATCCAGCAAATCTTTGCTTAGGACTTTTAAAATCAAACGGAGTGTAGGTTTAAAGGAACTGGCCAATTTTTCTCTGCGTAAATTATAATTGCATTTTAACATGGCAGCTAAGTGCGAAATAAGAAGACATTCTTACATGTACATCTTTGTTTATAATTTGCAGTTTAAGTTATAACTGTTCCAGGCCTCCACACATTCAATGATGTTAAAGTAAAAGGCTAGTGGAATATGTATTTCGCATATGTAGTAATTATATATTTATGCGACCAAATTATATTCTTAGAGCAAACACAATGTGAAAAAAGATTAAAAGCGTGAGTATCATTCTTGCTCTCTAATTCCAAGTACAGGATAATTTTAATGATTCCTCCGATGAATACACGCAGAATATTCAGGTTCCTGTTGCTGGCAAGGATTGATGAGGTTTCAACCATTGAACTAAGATCATGATACCATAATTCTATTCTTCTATCAACTATATTACGACTGGGATGGGAGGAGTGTGCAGCCCCATTACTCCGCAGGTCACACAATTAGTTTAAAAGTTTAATTTACTCATCAAAATGGTCAGTTATATATCTTACCGCTGTTAGACCCAAAATAAAAAAGACTTTAACCAGGCTTATTTCAATAAACTCAGAATGACTGATTTACTATAAAAGAAATATTATTTTTTTAAACAAGTTGAAAGAACTGATGTACATACAATTGTACTTTGGAAGTATAACTATTTACCTTTTTAAATTGCATTTTAACATGGCAGCTAAGTGCACACACACACACTCACATACACAAACCAAGAAAAGACAAACAGATGGGGTCTCTGCAGAGTTAGACTTTGGAGGGTAGGCTTTATAAAATAAAGGATAAAGTTTGTAGGGTTTTGATGCTGTCAATCTGGAGTTCACTCATGTGTAGCCGGTGTCCTGGTCTGGGGGTTCTCACCTACGGAGCTTCTGTGTGGAGGAGAATATCGAGTTCGATCAATTCTTCTCGCCTCAGCTTTGCAGGTTTCCAAATGCAGACAAGTTATACTCAGATGAGGATTCTCTGGCTGCAGATTGATAACAACACATGGAATTTCAGGCAAGGCAGGGAGAGAGCAAGTCAGGGCAGCCTTCCTGCTCATCTTATTCCCCAAAACACATTGATATTAAAAAAATAGGTCCAAAACAAAGCTTGCCTCTCTCATGTGATTTCCAGTAAATCACTAATCTTTGCCAGTTATTTTCCCCATCAATTATAGTGATTGCAGTTCAAAACAAACTAACTGTTCCTCCCCATGCTGGTCAGGTGATTCCTGGAAAGAAAAAAGACTTCCTTTCAGTCCAAAGTTAAACTTGTGACTCTTCTTAAACAAAAAGTCCAGGTCAGCATCCAAGTGTCCAGATAATTGCATTATCTTTCCAGTGTCTTTAAAAGAAAAATATAGTTCCGAAAGTTATGATTCTAACAACTTGCTACTGTTCGTCTGGGGACAAAATGACTTAAATGAAATTATGAGCAAGTATAATGGCTAAGAAAGCAACAAATGTTTAATATTTAGAAGCTATGACTTAAACTCCATGAAACCCAGAAACAATCTCCATCAGCACTTGTCATTACTAAGGACTTAGGCTATATTCTAGGACCTGATAGAACACTTAACATTTATGAAATTGTCTTTGGTGCACCATCTGGCATCCTTCCATGGACTACCCTTAACTTTTGAAGTAGTATTTAAAACTATAGTTCGCAAACTACAGCTCGCAGTTTTGCTTGGGTGCCTCTTTCCTTTTACTGAAAATAAACATTCTTTTCATGTCCATCCTCTCTCAGCCACCAATAATTTCACCTTACCATCCTTCCTCAGGGCAGCACGGTGGCGCAGTGGCTAGCACCGCTGCCTCACGGCACTGAGGACCATGGTTTGATCCCGGTCCCGGGTCACTATCCGTGTGGAGTTTGCACATTTTTCCTGTGTCTGCGTGGGTCTCACCCCCACGACCCAAAAAGATGTGCAGGGTAGGTGCATTGGCCACGCTAAATTGCCCCTTAATTGAGAAAAAAAGAATTGGTACTCTAAATTTAGAAAAAAATAGATCATCCTTCCTGAGTCTTTCCTTCCCTTCGCGTCCCCACCTTTTCCCCTCGAATGTGTACTTAGAGTAAGGCAACTTTATTCTTTGAGCATATTTTCTTCAAGCTGCTAATGGGAGTATGAATTCTGTTCTCTTGTGGAAAAGTCACTGAAATGCGTATATCTCCCCTTTTCAATGTTATCAATGTCATTATTCTACAATATATGTCCAACATATTTCACAGTGGAATTGACAGATGCCTAAATGCTAGTTGCCTGACCAACTCACAGGGGAGAAATATTTAGTGCAAGGGGACCAATGATGAGTGGAAAAATGTTTGAATGTTGGGGAAATAATAAAATATATAAATGGTTATATGTTGCCACGTTAGAATGGGTTATGTGTGTATGAGTAAAATAGGATCTTAGGAAATATTGGATGTGCAGTGAAAGGATCAATTCAAAGGTCAGAGTAAATTGTGTCATCGACGGACAATGACCCTGATAAGTTTGTACATGCATTTAATTAATGTAATCAGGATGGTTAGTTAATGTTCTACAAATATGATAATGTAATCAGAGGCCGATTCATTATGTTCTTTATAATAGTATTGACACAAATGCTGGGTGTGAAAATATTGAAATGTGTTTTGCTGGTTGAATTCAGGTAAATTGAAGATAACTAAGGAGTTTTAACCTCAGAAAAATTAGGGTAAAAGAGCAATATTATTGCATTTTCAAAACAGTTTTATTGAATTAATGCAGAAAAAAAGATTTTAATTATGTTAGAAACAAATATGATATTAAATTGACTCAGTTGACCTGTTCTGCTATACATTTGAGTATAAAAATTCATTAATAGAATTAAAAAGGAAAATATTTACACGATCTCTGCAATAGTTCACTGGGAATCTGAGTGGATTCAGTGTAAGCTGCGCTCTCGATGTGATTTACACAATTAGCACTGAACGATTGATTCTGCAACAATTAGTACCATTCATAGTCAATGGGTACAAAGCCTGGTTTATGATACATAAGTGCGCTGATCAGTGGAGGGTGAATTAAATACTAACTCGTGCCAAGTATTGAACAAAGCAGGGAAAATTGTGTGATGTAAGGGGTCCACAACTAATGTCAAAATAACTGAGGGTAAAGTTAAAGACTTGATACTCAACCACTGTGAAGCAATGACCAACAAAGCAAATGAAAGGTTTAACTATATGGTCATAGTGGTAGAGTACAGTGTAGTGTTCTGTTCGAACTACTGACTACTGTGTGCAGTTCACAATGGAGGCACATGGAGATGATTAAGAGAAATGCAACAAAACCGGTGCTTAGTGTCAGAGGTTTATGTGATGAGAAAAAAACTGAAAAACCTGGGCTTTCCAGTTTTTTAAAGAGACAACTGTGAGGGATTAAGACCTCACACTGTATACATTTTTAAAATATATATAGATATCCTCTTTGCTATTTCTTAATTTAAAAATAAATTGAACAAAGACCCTTAAAATGGCTGAACCTGAATTTGTCAGTGTCCCCAAACAAAATAAGCCACTTCGACGCTTTAGGAAAATTCACACCTCGTTATCCCTGAGGAGCCACCAACAACTACTTCAAAGAGAGTTATACAAAGGACATCTGCACGCAATAACTCAGGCTGGCTGGGAGGAAACTGATGGTCCCGCAACCTTTCTTTCAATTCATAGTGGCTGAGCCAGAAGAGCACTCTTTAAACCTAGCTGCATTTCAAATGCTGGATACACTTTCTTTCTTGGTGAGGTGGGAGTCGTGTGACATATGCCTTTGGCTTGTTGAACATTAATATTACCTCGCCTCGCTTTTTAATCATCTGACCAGCTGCCTCACAGATAAGAAACTCTTGGTCCCAGGTTGCCTGGTCCCATCTGCACAGCTTCTGCTGGACATTCTATGCCATCGCCTACGAGACCACTTCATCTCTGCTTGCCCACCTTACCCTGTGAAGCCCACACCACCGGAAAAGTAAATTCTACAATATTAGTTTTCAGCCAGCGAATTCAGTTATGGAATCCCTGATCGGACTTTGATCCTGGACTCTGGGACCCACTGGAACTAATATTTTATTCTCTCTGTGGTCACTGCAATGTAAATCCTTCTTTTCTCCTTCCCGCTATTTATTGTCTGATTGCGGAGGCGACGATGCGAACCTCCTCCGTGTTTTGACTGTTCGCTAATAAATGACCCCTCCCCCTGACAAATGCAAAATACGCTAGATGCTGAAAATTGGAAATAAAAACAGAAAATGCTGGAAAAACCCAGCATGCATGGTAGCATCTGTGGAGCGAGGAATGCAGTTCACATTTCAAGTCCGTCTGAGTCCGCTTCAGAATTAGCCCTTTGAGTTCCTCCTACCTTGAGTTTTCTGTGGGGTATTAATCGAAAATTGGATCACACAATAAGTGAGGGGGTTGGGGAAATACGCCACCGCTTATAGTGAGGGAAACAAATCAATACACCTTCATGTTTATAGATGGGTGGTAAGAGGACAAATGAGTGCTGTTTAAATTAACACTCCCCGCCCACCCCAAGAAAGGTGATCCTATAAACCAATAAAACACGATGAACAGAATAGAAATGGTCAAACACTGCATCGAAGTAAACCACGACAGTCAGGCAAAGAGAATCAGGTTCATATAAAGATTAGAAGCAAGCATGGGCCATTCAACCCTTCAAACCTGCTCAGTCGACCAACTCTATTGCCCACCCTTTGTCCATATTTCCGGTTCAAATCAATAAAAGACGTATTTATGATTGATGTCAGGAAATTCTTCTTCACACAAGGAAAATATTTTCTTATACTACCAGTTAGTTCCTGTCTACCCCCTAGCCCCATCACTCACACTTTCATTTTAATAGTAGCATGTTTTAAAGTGCCCATATGTTCTGTCTTTCAGCTCATCAAAAAACTGAAGGGAGTTTCCAGCTGGTTCCTGTAACCGCTTCTGATACAGCCGGCACCCACTCACCTCATTGGCACTGTTTAAAATCAGAGCCACATGGCAGTAAGCAGAGTATGCGGCGACTTTATGAGCAGCTGTTATAGAAACCAACTGAAAACTTGCACTCCTTGGCAGTATGTTATTCTCTAAGTCTGAATAAAGATTGTAGACTTCCAGCTAACACAAATACTTTATTCAATGGGTTTGTTCTGTTTCCAGAGCTTAACTAGATATAATACAGTCAAGAGGTCTGACCAGTGAAGCTAAGGTAAACTGCCTATGCTGAGCTGTCTCTGTCTACTGCTGCTTACTGGCCCTGTGCTTCTGAAAGAGGTGGATCCTCCCATGGGCTGGACCCTTTATACCCGTCTCTGATGCTGCCCTCTAGTGATGCTGTAGCTGTTACATCTGTCTGTAGTCCTTGGTGTATGTGCAGATGTATGTACAGATCACTACATCACCTTCCCCTTTTATTGGACATGTTTTCTAGACTGGCCTCAAGAAAACTGTACATAACCAGTGGTGAGAATAGGTAAATCTGCACACTGTGAAAATGATAAAAGTAACACAGAAACAATTAACTGTGTTGTGAGTCCATCGTGAGAAATGTCCATATTCGTCTTGTGCGTGTGTTGAAGTGTCGTCACAAATCTAGCCGGTCGGGTGCCTTACGGCTTCTCCTGGAGTGTCTCAACGGTGGTCGTAGGGATGATGGTTTGATGTCAAGAGTACTGTCTGGTGTTGTGTGGCGAGGAACGACCTGTGGACTAATGGACTCGGTCAAGTCCAGTGTGGGAAATACTGGCGTTGTAGGTCGAATCTCTAATAGATCCCGGTGGTTACGGCGGGAAAGTACTCCCGCAGACGATTTGACAATGTAGGACCGCGGTGTCTCCTGCCTGATCACCGTGGCTGACTCAGACCATCCGCCTCCTGGATAATGTCACCTATTGTCAGTGGCTTGAGTGGGATTGCATGTTGATCATAGTCTAGTTTTTGTTTGGAGCATAATGCCCGCAGGTCATCGAGAACCGGTGCGTTGCCGGGGTCTCGGAATTGCTTTGCCGATAGGGTTGTCCGGATGTCTCTGCTGAAGAGCATTTGCGCTGGCGACAGTCCTAAGCTCAATGGGGTTGCTCGGTATGACGACAGAGCTAGGTTGATGTCGGAACGTGACTCGGCTGCCTTGCTGATGACTCGTTTAAGGATGTGGACACCTTTTTCCCCTGTTCCATTTGATTGCGGGTAGCGATTCTGTGTCACACCGTTGTCTGACCTCGACTCTTTCCTGTGTTTGTGGTATTGATTCTGTACGGTCATCGTTCGTGAAAGCTGTTTTGCTTGTTTGTTCTGGAGCAGATGTGAATTTGTGAGATTCTTTATCATGCCATGGCATGTTTGTAGTCTTGTCATTGTTTCGCAGTGTGCTGTGGCATTGTCCTTCACGTGCAGAGTTGTACCATGTTGTACAGGTCGTTGTTTCATTGTTGTTGTTTCTGTCGTTTCTGTCTTTGTTGTTTTCGTTGGCATTCTTGTTGTTGTCATTGTTGTTCTTTTTGTCGCGCTTGTTGATTCTGTTTTTGTTGTTCTCGCTTTTGTTCTTGTTCTTTTTCTTGTCGTGCTTGTTGTTTCTGAGATGCTTCTTGTTGCTTTTGTCGTTCTTGTTGCGTTGCATGTTGTTTTTGTTGTTGTTGTTCTTGTTTCTGCTGTGCTTCTTGTCGTTTTTGTTGTTTTTGTTGCGCACAATGAGTGTGCCATGTGGATGATTTGAGTCATTGTCACAGTTATTGGTGTCAGTGTCCTTTGTGGCATCTGCTACATTCAGCGTTTCATCTTGAGAATTGTGAGAATGATCTGATGTTGCATTGATGTTGGTGACATCAGTCATCTGTGGTGGATTCGATTCCTTCTCTTTGCTTACTTGGTACTCCTCTTCTAGAGTCATTTCAGGTTCACTTGAATTATCATTGATTTCTTGGTGCTCCTCTTTTGGAGTCATTTCAGGTTCATTTGAATCATCTGTGATCTGTTTGTGCTCCTTTCCTGGAGTCAAAACCTTCACGATTTCTATTGACGTGGTCTCTCTGGACTCATGGGTGGCCGTCCTCTGATTATTAAGTGCTTCTGTGCAGACGAGCTGAGATATGTCAGTCTCGCTGTGATCCTGCACATCCTGTATGGGAATTGTGATTTCTTCATCACTTGTCTCACATACAGTGGGTAGACATTCAGTGTCTTCTTCTGGTGGCTCAAATAAGCTTGATAGATCTTCATGATCTTGTACATGCATGGCGTTCACTATGGAGTATTTGCTTGCTTCCATTTTAGAGTCTGTCACTGAGCTGTCTGTGGAGGCTTGTGTCACTCTCTTTGTGGAGGCTTGCGTCGCTCTCTCTGTGGAGTCCTTCATCGCTCTCTCTGTGGAGTCCTTCATCGCTCTCTCTGTGGAGTCTGCCATCGCTCTCTCTGTGGAGTCTGTCATTGCTGTCTTTGTGGAGTCGTGCAGTGTTCTCGCTGTAGAGTCGATCTGTGCTCTCTCAACGGAGTTGTTCTGTGCTCTCTGTGTGGCGTTGTCTTTGTCTTGGGTGTTGCTGTCATCCAATGAACCGACGATCTACCATGGCACCATGGTATTGGATTCATCTACCATGAAGAGTAGTATTGAGCTTTTCAACCGTGTTGCTGATGCTGTGATCAGGGTCTCCGAATAACTCAGCCATGTCTGAGCAGTATTGTGTGTATTATTCATTGGACAAATCATTGCTTTTTGTTTCGGAGTTGTGATCGTTCTCTTCATATTCAATGAACAAATCATCTTCTTGTGTGAAGGCTGGGACCCTTTGTGGTGCGTGGACCACTCTCTGTTTCTTGGTGTCAGGCCGCAGCATAATCCTGCACTCACGAGTCGGGATGTCATATATGCTGGGCTGCAGATTCCCCATTCCAGAGAACTCATCGTCGGGGTCTTCCGGTACAACTCCTCTCGTTGCGGTTCGGATTTGGTACTGGGGTAGCCATCTCCCAAGACAAAATCTTCATCTGAGTCGTAGTCTACAAGGACCATATCATCATCTAGGGCGGTGCTAATTGTTTGTTCCAGGGTGTTGTAAAAGTTATTTTCAACTGCTGGTGTAAGTTTGGGCATTGTTCTGTCTTTTGAGGCAAGACAATTGGGGTTTGCAGCTTTAAATTTCTTTTTCTTCATTTTTGTGCATTTCCCTTTTAAGTGGGCGTGGTCCTGGTCCTCTGACGTCATGACGGCCATGATGTCATGCATAGGACTCGATTGCCCATGCGCACACCGGGGTTTCCTGTACTGTGCCCTCTTTTTGCAACTGAGCATGTGTGGCTCCTTTCTCAAGATGGCTGCCACTCAGAACCTCCGTCTTTCTCCAATTCAACCCTGCCTCCGCCTCATGGTGACTGTTCGTGCCATTTTTACCGATTTTGTTTTCTAAATGATGATTCTGTGTTTGTAGAGACTCAAAGTACTGATTTTTTTTTTTCATAAGCAAGGCATTTTTGTATAGCGATTTCTAGAGTTAGATACTTATTTTGTGAAAGTTTTCCCTCAGATTTTAACAGATAGTCCAGAAATGAATTGATGCATTATCACAGTGTCTCTGAAATCAGCATATTCACAGCCTTGTGGTATTAACTTGAGATTTGTAATAAAATCAGTGATGGGCCCTCCGTTTCTCTGACAAGAGTTCAATCTTTCCAGCATCTCACTGATTGTTACAGCGTTCAACAAATTTTTTGAGTAAAACGTCTACTTTGGTGTTGTCCTCACCTTCTAAGATATTAAAGCAATTATAGATTTCTATAGCTTCATGCCCTCCTGTTGAGAGTAGTAGGGCTATTTTCATTGTGTCAGAGGCAGTGCTTAAATCATTAGCTGTGATAAATATTTGGAACAGCTGTTCAAACATTTTCCAGTTATAACTTAAATTACCGGTTGTTTCTAGCTGCCATGGAGTTCCAACAAGTTCCATCAAATCAGTTAGTCGTCAAGGATCCATCTACTGCGAAGTCTTCCACAGTCGAATATCTGGTTTAAGTTTTTCTTCTCTTGCTGGTGTCTAGCTAGCTTTCTGAAATCACTCTGGTATCATATGTTATTCTCTAAATCTGAATAAAGATTGTAGACTTCCAGTTAACACAAATACTTTATTCAATGGGTTCGTACTGTTTCCAAAGCTTAACAAGATATAATGCAGTCAAGAGGTATGACCAGTGAAGCTAAGGTAAACTGCCTATGCTGAGCTGTCTCTGTCTGCTGCTGCTCACTGGCCCTGTGCTTTTGAAAGAGGCGGATCCTCCCTTGGGCTGGACCCTTTATATCCGTCTCTGATGCTGCCCTCTAGTGATGCTGTGGCTTTTACATCTGTCTGTAGTCCCTGGTGCATGTGCAGATGTATGTACAGATGTACAGATCACTACAGGCAGGTTGGGGGAGGCAGTGCACCAGCATCTTGAACCGTTCAGCTGAACAAACGGCAAATGCTGGCCAGCAGGGAAAGTGGCTAGAATTGTGACGCCGTTGGGTGAAATGAGCAGGGTTGGTGGCAAGGTTTTTGTGTGCCAGAAACACCCCTTTCCTCATTGCCCAACTCTACAATGTCCTTGCCCTCTGCGTTCTTCAGTGATACATGGTATCGATTGTGAATGCAAAGGAAATCGTAGCAATCGTGATCAAAGGCCTGTGTTGTTTCAGAGTACAGGTGTTTAGCCCATACATTGTTGGTTTACCAATGTATCTGTTTGCAATTTATTACTGATTGCATCATTAGATTGTAGCAATTTGTTACAAATATTGAGAAATTCTCTTGAAACGCAATTTGGAAACAAATCAAGCAAATTCAGACAAGTCTGCTTTGAGAAACTCTGTGCACACTCCTACATCTATTAACATCTGTACTGTACATTTTACTTTGCACAGCAATTATTTTAACCTTAAACATATGGTAGGAACAGCACCACACATGCAAAACTGACACTTGAAGAATTTTCAAGTGAATTTTCTTTAAACCACAGCTGTTTGAGATACACAAACTGGTTAATATAAAAATTGAATGCTAAAGGTAAACTTTAGCAAGCATAATTGGTTAATACGATCTTTTAATTGTCAGCCACACACTGCCCCATCTCACCTGTTGGGGGGGCCTTGAGCCCTCTGCACCCCACCTCGCACAGGCAGGGCATGGCACCCCCGGGCCCGATCCCCAGCGTGATGGACTGGGCTGTGTTCGCAATTCCCTGTAGTTTCTAACTGTCTTGGGCCAAGCAGTTGCTGTACCAGGCTGTGATGCAGCCAGATAGGATGCTTTCTATGATGCGTCTGTAAGAGTCAATGTGGACATACTGAATTTCCTTAGTTTCCTGAGGAAGTATACATGTTGTGCTTTCTTGCTTGTAGCGTCGGCTTGGGTGGACCAGGGGAGGTTGTTGGTGATGTGTACATTTAGGAATTTGAAACGGTCAACCATCTCCACTTCAGCACCATTGATGCAGACAGGGGTGTACGACACTTCTCTTCCAGAAGTCGATGATCAGCTCCTTAATTTTGCTGACATTGAGGGAGAGATTGTTGTCGTTGCAACATGCCACTACGTTCTCTATCCCCCTCCTGTACTCTGACTCATCTTTGCTTGTGATCCAAACCACTATGTTGTGTCATCAGCAAATGTGTAGATGGAGTTGGAGCTGAATTTTGCCACATGGTCATGTGCATATAGGGAGAACAGTACGGGGCTAAGTATGCAGCCTTGCAGGGCCCTGGTGTTGAGGACTATCGTGGAGATGGTATCATTGTTTATCCTTACTGATTGTGGTCTATGGGCCAGGAAGTCGAGGATCCAGTTGCAGAGGGAGGAGCCAAGTCCTAGATTTTGGAGTTTGGGTATGAGCTTGGCTGGGATTATGGTGTTGAAGGTGGAGCTGTAGTCAATGAATAGGAGTCTGACATCGGAGTCACTGTTGTCGAGATGCTCCAGGGATGAGTGCAGGGCCAGAGAGATAGCATCTGCTGTGGACCACTTGCGGTGGCGTGCGAATTACAGTGGATCAAGGCATTCTGGGAGTATGGAGTTGATGTTGGGAAGAGGCCTCTCCCGGGATCCACCGGCTGTGTCCCATGCCAATTCCGGCGGGACGCAGCCAGTAAATCGTGCCCATCATGTACCTACTTCCTCTTGTGCATGAATGACAGTTTCATTCGTGAAGCCCAATTACCTCATGATGGGTGTCCGGCATGGTTTGTTTGCAAAGAACGGGAGTTTTGGTGGTTTTAATAAAGACATTTCTGACTGAACGTTACCTCAAAGAAGCCAAATGAACTTTTTGGTCAGATAATAGGCAAATAGATTGCCAGTTGGTTAATTAGCACATAAAGTGATAACAGGCCCCATTAGAGTGCAAAATATTAATTGTTTTCAAGTAAATAACATTTTACTATCAACAGGGTTCAGCAGTGTTTCAATTGGGTTCAGGTAAGACCATTTAATTTTGTTATTTTTACTTAATTTAATATGTTAATACCTACTTCTTCTTTACATGTTCTCATTTATATTTTTAATTTTCATAGAATCATAGAATTTACAGTGCAGAAGGAGGCCATTCAGCCCATCGAGTCTGCACCGGCCCTTGGAAAGAGCAGCCTATTTAAGCCCCATGCCTCCATTCTATCCCCTTTATCTCCGTAACCCCACCTAACCTTTTTTGAACACTAAGGGCAATTTATCATGGCCAATCCACCTAACCTGCACATCTTTGGACTGTGGGAGGAAACCGGAGCACCCGGAGGAAACCCACACAGACACGGGGAGAACGTGCAGACTCCGCAGACAGTGACCCAAGCCGGGAATCGAACCTGGGACCCTGGAGCTGTGAAGCAACTGTGCTAACCACTATGCTACCATGCTGATTTATTTTGCTTGAGGGTATAATGCTAAACCTATTTTGTCACAGTACTCTGCAAGCATTTATTGCCTATCTTGAATTGCCCTGGAGGAAGTGATGCGGAGCCGCCTTCTTGACCCACTGCAGTCCGTATGATGTAGGTACACCCACAGTGCTGCTGGGAGGGAGTTCCAGGATTCTGGCCGGGACACAGTGATGGAATGGTAAAATAGCTCCAAGCTTGCATGGTATGTGACTTTGAGGGGAACTTGGTGTTCCTATGCACCTTGCTCTTCTAGGCGGTAGAGGTTCCGGAATTGAAATGTGCTATCGATGGAGCCTTGGCAATTTGTTGCAGTGTATCTTTTTAGATAGTACATACCACAGCCTTGGTGCACCAGTTGTGTGAGGAATTAATGTTTCTGGTGGTGGTCAATCAGCCATGTGGGCTGCCTTGCCTTGAATCCCATCACTGTACATTGCAATCTGCTCAGTGGCTGTACATGAAAACCTTTATTCCATCACCTGTATAATCCAAACTCACTTTCATTACTGTAGACCACAAACTTTAAATAGACTACAGACTGTTAACAGCATGATGCACTATCAATTACGACGAGACGAGAGTAGAGAGTAATCGAGGCTTTATTACGCAGATATGTGGAGCCTCCCGCAGCTGATGTCGAAATGGCTGCAGCTCGGAGAGCCCACACATTTATACTCCACCTGCTGGGCGGAGCCAGCAGGCAGGGATCTACCCCCGTACCTGTAATACAGGGGCCTTACCATAATACGCTCGTAGGCAGTATATTCAATACAACAGTGGTGACTACCACAGTCACCCTCTGTTAAAAAAGAGTCCAGCGGGAGTGGCGGAAAACTATTTACATACAGATTGCTTAACATTTAAGAAAGAGGTTACAAATTTAAACAATCGGGCGCCTTCATCCGTCGTTGCGAGCGCCGCAGTTCTGGTGGCGATTCAGGCGTCAGTTTGGTCGTCGGTGACTCCGGGAGCGTGTCCTCATCTTCATCCCCGGGTGGGATCAAGGGGAGGACGGATTGTCCTGGAGCGGGGGCTGTGGTGGGGTGAGCTGGGGGGTGGGAGGGTGGCGCCGGGGCAGAGGAGGTGTGTGTGTGGGGACCCAGATGGCGCCAGGTCCCTGAGGGAGACTGTGTCTTGGTGGCGGTCAGGATACGCTACGTAGGCGTACTGCGGGTTCGCGTGGAGTAGCTGTACCCTCTCTTGGTCCACTTGTGCGCTGGCACATGTACCTCGGGATAGGGCATTGGGGTGTTGAATCCCAAATTTCTTTCTCCGTCAGTCTGGCCTCAATAAAAGCCGAGATGGATTTGCACGTAAAAAGAAGTTATTTTATTCAGCTTGCAAGCTACCTAGTCCACAGTGATACAGACAACATGTTGCTGTCTGCAGTCCCGGGAACTAAGTGAAGGTCCCAGACAAAGAGATCAGTACTCATACATTCAAATGGCATCAAGTTTCACATACTCGACACCCATAGGTCATCCTATGTCCCTCCTGACTTGTTTGATCTATTCTGATTGGCTCACTTCCAATCCCTTTCTCCGGCCCCTATCAATGCAGCATCACTCTCATAGACACACCTCTTCCTGCTTTTTCCATGCGGTCTCAAATCCCTTTGTCTCTACCTGCCAGAATCAAAGTGGCTTATTTCTACATTACATTAACTAATATCTCTAAAGTAACTATTTTATATCACATTCGTCATTCCCTCCTTTTATCATTCCATGATAACCGAACTATCCAATCCATAGCTACGGTTCCTCATCTAAAAAGATCCGTCGCTGCATTTCCAATTCCTGTCTTAGCCCCCCTTCATCTGCCTCACCCTCATGGATTTTAACAGTTAAATTTTTGGGGGCGGTGATTGGGGCGGTGATCTGATCCAGTGCACCCCGCATTCTACCCATCACACATTTAAGGATGGCCAGGCCCACAAAGATGCAGCCGATAGCTACCACTCGATACATGGCCATATTTATCAACCAGTCCTTCCATCCTCCAAATCCCCAGTTACCCCAAGAGCCAGGATCCTGCATCCCGTCCAAGTGATCCCGTATGCGATCCATAAATTTAGTGATGTTAGCGGTCAAGTCCTGAACTCCCATGATACACTTGCCCTGTACTATGGCGCATACCCCACCCTCACGGGCCAGAAGATAGTCAAGAGCATACCGGTTCTGCAACCGTAGCTGAGACAACTCCTTAGTTATTGCCCCGAGGGCTCCCAAGGTTTCATTTCCCAAGATGGTAAGGCCGCAAATAAAATAATTCCGATCACTGACAGCCAAGGAACCCCCCACACCTCCCAGTGTCAATACGCTCAGAATGCCCCACCCGGCTGAGTGTCCCCAGTTGGGTGCAAGAACCTGAGGTTTTTTCCAGTTCTCGCAAAATTCAGCAGAGACTGCCCGGCGTGCTAACTGATTATGCAGGTTCCACGCCGAAGGGCAGGGGACTGTGGTAGGGACTAGAGTCCCTATAGCAATTCGGCGGGGAAATGGGGGTGACAAAACGTTGGTCGCTGTACCATTAAATAAAAAGTAGTATCCTTGTTCCGTGTGCAGGCTAGCATCACAATCAGTATATCGGTTGCGTAAGGACCCCCCAGTAGCCTAGTTTATCCAACTTTGAAATGCCCATTCGGGTCGCCCAGCAATGCAGAAAGCCCTAGTCCCAACAGTGATATGAGAGACATTCGCCCAGCCACAGAGGAGCTGGAGGCCGGTGTTCAATGGAACGCAAGTGGTGTTGTAACAAACGCATTTGCCAGACGCCTGGGTGATATGGCACCTCCTGTCCGTACAGGTGGGAAACAGACATGTTATATTTGTGTCCACCTCTACCAGCAAACAGCCATATCCTTCACTGCTGAAGCAATTCTCGTACGACCGGGAATCCCTATTGGGAGTGAAGTGGCTAGGTATGTACGCCCTCCACCGTCGCAGCCTATCGTACTGTGAATGGGAATTATCCCGAGGAAGGGGAAGGCAAATAGCCGGTGGTGCTGAACCCGGATCGTAAGGAAGAGTGACCTGATCGGGCAGTGATTCGGAATGCTGACAATGAACCACCGTTTGGGGAGTGCCCCAAAGCGGTGAAACAGAAAATAACCTAGACACCACTGCGGGGTTTGGGTAGCAGACAACCTGTCCCTGGCCATACAGACGGTGGTAAATCTGGTAGAAGAGATTCACACTACCCGGGTTTTCCTCAGTTTGGCCTTTAATTAACTTAAGTGTATCTCCCGGTAACCTACGTTCTAGCTGTACTTCCCTTCTCATACGCCCCGTCCTCTCTCTAGTCCCTTTCTCTTTCTCATAGCCTCTTCCTACACTCTTCTGACAGCCTGATTTTACCTTTATTGTACCACTCTTAACACATCCAAAATCAAATTTACATGTATTCCAAAAACAAGGCAATGTCCATATAATGTTCCCTTCCCATCGCCGGGACCGGTGCAACTGCTTCATGACTCCTGCATTCTCCTTAACTTTGATGACCTTCCATGAGTCGATACCATGTCCTCGTATATGGGGGCAGCGAAGAACATCACCTTTGCATAGGTGATGTATCCTTGTAGATTGGTTGGGGCTACACAGATACATAATATTCCCCTTTTCCATGTCCATCGCCAATAACACGCCAAGCGAAGTGAGGCCAAATATCAGACAGACGATGCGTAGCCACTCCATCATGCTCCACACCTGTAAAATAGCACTGGAGAAGGGAGGCAGGTTAGAATCCGACCTTTAACAGTAGTGGAGATGGACTCAATTTACAGTGATGTAGGTGGACCCAAGCACTTCGCCCCTCCACTTTAACTGCTGTGGGGGTGGTAAGGAGAACTTGGAAGGGCCCGTCCCATCGCGGCTCCGACCCCTTCCTAGTCCAATGTTTGACCATGACATAACTACCGGGCTGGACTGAAAGTGAGCTAGGTACTGGGGGCGATGGCTGGTGAGCCGCGCGGACCTGGCCATGGAGTTCCTTGAGCACTTGCGTGAGGGCTAGAACATAGGTGGTCATTTCTTCAGTCATCTGATGAAACTGAACCAGTCTGGGAACCTGCAGGCTCCAGGGAGTTCTAAGAGGCCTGCCATAAAGAATCTCGGCGGGAGAGAGCCGGGCCGGTCCCGCAGGTGTAACCCGCAGCTGGAAGAGGGCAACGGGGAGCAACTTAAGCCATGTCAGTCCCATGTCTGCTCTTAATTTAGCCAATTTAGTTTTGAGGGTCTGATTGTGTCTCTCAACCAACCCGGCCGCCTGCGGTCTGTAAGCACAGTGTAACTGCTGGCGTATGCCCAACTGGGAGCAAAACTCCTTGTTAATTTGTCCAATAAAATGAGGCCCATTATCAGAACTTAACTGAGCTGGTATACCGTACCGGGGAATGATTTCCCTCATCAAGACTTTAACCACAGTAGCAGCTTTATTATCGATAGTCGGATACGCCTCGACCCATCTGCTGAACACATCCACAATGACCAAAACATATTTGTAACATTGACACCTTTCCAACTCAATGTAATCCATTTGGAGCGTCTCAAAGGTGCCACTGGGCAACGGGGTTTGCCTCTTCCCACAAGGGATACCTTTTCCGGTGTTATATTGCTGACAAATCAAACACCGATTACTGATACTTTGGGCCAACCCCTGCATTTTAGGGTGCCACCAAGTGTCCAGCAACAAATCACTAGTCCCTCGAGCCCCACAATGAGTTGCAAAGTGTACACATTCAATGACCCATAAAGCCAGCACATCAGACATACAAGTCTGATGTGCAGGCGTGGTCCATAAAGAGGAAACAGAATCATATGTACAACCTAACCGTTTCCACATTACAGTCCAATCCAGTAGTCACTACAAACTGATGCTCTGCAGACTTATTCTCGTAAGTGACTGTCACAGGTTCAGAAATAGGATACTCACACACCTGTCCTTGGAACCCTGACAATTGCTGCGTGTGGTCGGATAATGGTAATTTAAGTGCTGATTGCACAGAAGACATAGCTGCCCCGGTGTCGATTACAAATGAGTGATGTTGATCTCCTATCTGCAGAGAGATAATAGGTTCCCTGTCCGATTGGAGAGTCCTTATGGCTAAATTAGCTAGTCAATCCTGTGTTGGGAAAGGGTTTTCCTGGGAGAAGTCAGTGTATCTCATCTGTCCTCCCCTTGGTGGGTACCCTCTCCTTTGGGTCGGATAATCTCCTTCTACTGCCTGTCTTTTAAAGGGGCATTCCTGTTGCCAGTGATCTACACGGCCGCAATTAAAACATGCATTGCTCCCTCTATTTCTGCCCCGTCCTCTTCTTCCAGTAGACCAATGGCCCCTCAGAGGGGGCTGCGGTTGTAGAGCTGTTGATTCGTTCGGTGGGCCATAAAAATGGGGTGAGGGTCCCTTTGGGTGGGTTTGGTATCCTCCTCTTCGCTGATCCACCCACCCAAAGTCACTATATTGGGGCTCCTGCTGGTAAACTACCATTTCTGCCGCTTGTTGGGGTCGCAGATCATCCTTTTTCATTACATACTCAGTCTTAACCTTTGTAACTGAGCCTCCTTCTTGGCCTACACCCTCCTTCCAGCAAAATCTGACTGCCCTTGCCATCTGGGAAGGGTCGTTCTCTGTCCAATTCATGTTATTACATTTCACAGCAGTAACCACAGAAGGTGGTAGGCAATGCATTAACATAGCACAGTATTGAGGGGAATTCTGACCATTTTGATACAGCAAATCGCCTGACTGCCCCCGGTAGATTTCATTAAAACGCTCCAGAAATTCCTCTGGCTCTTCAGTCTTCTTAGGTTTTAGGTCTAAGATAACAGAAAGATTTATGGGCCTTTGAAATGTGCTATTCAACGCATTCAAGATCTGTGTCCTTCTATCGTCGTCTAACGCATAGGCCTGCTGGAGTGCGGCATGACTAGCATAATTCAGGTGGTTAAGATAATTGCGGTACTCTGCTGGGGTTAAAATCTGCTGGACTAGGGCCCAGAGGTCCCTTGAATCAGCTTGATAAATTGAGATGGTAGTTCTCAAGGAATCCACGAAGGCAGCAGGAGATATTTTTCTATCTGGGATTGTAGCCATAATAGCCATCATCTCACTGGGTGTCCATGGGAAGTAAACGTCTATCGTGGGGTTCGCTCCCGCAGTCACTGGGTCGGGGTTTCGCATCTTCCAAATCGGTAACTGTCTCCGAATGTCACCAGGGGGCACTCTAGCTATTTCCCCTGGTTGTTCCAAGACTTCAACGTCTCTCCCTGTCACTAGGGGGAGTTCTTTCTCTTCAAAAGAAGTTGTTTCAGCTTCCTTTGTTCCCGAATCTTGAGGTTTCTCCTTAGTTTGGGGAGACTTAGGTGATATGCTTAATTGTTTCTGGTGAGCGTCAAGCCCCTCTCTCGCTGTCCGAGATCTTGTCCTAGAGCTAACTGGGCTTGTGGGACAGAGTTCCTTTTGCTCTTCCGGTTGTGAAGTTGGTAAATCAGGACCCACACTATCACCCAAAAGGGCTTGAGTTTCTGGCATATTTGAAATCTGGGGAGCAATGACTGGGTATATATTATTGTACTCTGGTGGTTCTGGAATGAGCGCAGACCATGCTATGGGTGCAGACGGAACTTTTACTGACTTTTACAAATTATTGAATTTTTCTTCTTCTGTCAATTCAAGGCCAGCCATTGAACTACGTAGCTCGTCTCTTGTGTGACCCGGGTCCTTCCTGTCTCTATTGCTCTTTTTTTAAATGCACATTCCTTTTTCAAGATCTGTAATGTTTTTAGGTTACCCTGTTCACTAATTGGAATCCCCATTTTAAGGGCATTATCCTGCCAGCTGGACAACATAATCTTATATTTTTCCTCTTGATAATATTGCCTCCATAATCCAATTAATTCTTTAGCTTTCATACCTTGATTTTTTCTCCAAATTTGTCCCTGGATTTTCTTAACCATTTCTAGGTCTTTGGTTCCCCCTAGTGGCCATTCATCTCCCATTTTAGTTCTTAACTGTGCTGACAATTTTCTAAAATCCTTCGCTTTGTCCAGATACTTATCACATAATATTTGCAGTGGCATGCCTGGATCATTTGTGCTATCCAAGGAATTCCCCATAATCTCAACTAGTCCTCGGAACTGCGTTTTTTCGCCACTACAGTCCAAAGAGAAAATTTTAGCTTAATCAACTATATTTTTAACACACACACATATAGAGGTGAACCATTTTCAATTTCAAATGTTACATCGACCTCTCATAACGTAACCCAACCGAATTAACTTACAAATAAAGTTGAACCATTTATATTTTAAATGTCACATCAACAATACAGCCTACCCCAGCCTAATTAACTCACAAATGAAGTTGAACCATTTATATTTTAAATGTCACATCAACAATACAGCCTACCCCAGCCGAATTAACTCTATGAAATCCCATCAATTAAAATGCTAATCCCCAGACTGACCTGTGATTTCGTCGAGGCGGTCTTTCTGTGCCAACCGCGAGTGATCAGACTAATCAGACGATAAGAAGAGGGGAACAATCAATGCGCGGTCGTTTTCCAGTTCTACATTGAGGGCCCTTTGTTCCCATCCTCCTGTTCATAATCAGTCTAATTCTGATTTTGCAGTTGGATCAGGATCGCCCTGAGAAATCCCGGGTTTCGGCACCAAATGTTGAATCCCAAATTTCTTTCTCCGTCAGTCTGGCCTCAATAAAAGTCGAGATGGATTTGCACGTAAAAAGAAGTTATTTTATTCAGCTTGCAAGCTACCTAGTCCACAGTGATACAGACAACATGTTGCTGTCTGCAGTCCCGGAAACTAAGTGAAGGTCCCAGACAAAGAGATCAGTACTCATACATTCAAATGGCATCAAGTTTCACATACTCGACACCCATAGGTCATCCTATGTCCCTCCTGACTTGTTTGATCTATTCTGATTGGCTCACTTCCAATCCCTTTCTCCGGCCCCTATCAATGCAGCATCACTCTCATAGACACACCTCTTCCTGCTTTTTCCTTGCGGTCTCAAATCCCTTTGTCTCTACCTGCCAGAATCAAAGTGGCTTATTTCTACATTACATTAACTAATATCTCTAAAGTAACTATTTTATATCACATTCGTCAGGGGGGCTCGCTGAGCTTACCGGGGCGATACAAAATCTCATAATTGTAGGTGGAGAGCTCGATCCTCCACCTCAAGATCTTATCATTTTTGATCTTACCCCGCTGTGTGTTGTTAAACATAAAGGCTCCCGACCGTTGGTCAGTGAGGAGAGTGAATCTCCTGCCGGCCAGGTAATGCCTCCAATGTCGCACAGCTTCAACGATAGCTTGGGCCCCCTTTTCGACAAAGGAGTGCCGAATTTCGGAGGCATGGTGAGTGCGGGAAAAGAATGCCAAGGGCCTGCCTGCCTGGTTGAGGTTGGCGGCCAGAGTGACGTCTGATGCATCGCTCTCGACTTGGAAGGGGAGCGTCTCGTCGACCGCGTACATCGCGGCCGTGGCGATGTCAACCTTGATACAGTTGAAGGCCTGGTGGGCCTCGGCCGTCAGGGGAAAAACTGTGGAGTGGATGTGTGGGCGGGCCTTGTCCGCATAGTTAGGGACCCAGTGTGCGTAGTACGAGAAGAACCCCAGGCATCGTTTGAGGGCCTTGGGGCAGTGGGGAAGGGGGAGTTCCATGAGGGGGCGCATGCGATCGGGACCGGGCCCTAGAACTCCGTTCTGAACCACATAGCCGAGGGTGCCTTATCGGTTCGTGCTGAACACACACTTCTTGTTGTAGGTTAGGTTGAGGAGTTTGGCGGTGTGGAGGAATTTGGAAAGGTGAGCGTCGTGGTCCTGCTGGTCGTGGCCGCAGATGGTGACGTTATCCAGGTACGGGAAAGTGGCCCGCAATCCGTACCGGTCAACCATTCGGTCCATCTCCCGTTGGAAGACCGAGACCCCATTAGTGACGCCGAAGGGAACCCTAAGGAAGTGGTAAAGGCGGCCATCCGCTTCAAATGCAGTGTACTGGCGGTCCGCCTTGCGAATGGGGAGCAGGTGGTAGTAAGGTTAAAGGTCCAGTGTCGAGAATACCCGGTACTGTGCAATCTGATTGACCATATCAGATATGCGTGGGAGGGGGTACGCATCGAGCTGCGTGTACCGATTGATGGTCTGACTGTAGTCAATGACCATCCTGTTTTTCTCCCCAGTTTTCACCACTACCATTGGGCTCTCCAGGGGCTGTTGCTGGCCTCGATAATACCTTCCCGCAGCAGCCGCTGGACCTCAGACCTGATGAAGGTCCTGACCTGGGCACTGTACTGTCTGCTCCTGGTGGCGACGGGTTTGCAATCCGGGGTGAGGTTCGCAAACAGGGAAGGTGGGTCGACCTTTAGGGTCGTGAGACCGCAGACAGTAAGGGGTGGTAGGGGCCCGCCAAATTTCAGGGTTAGGCTGTGGAGGTTGCACTGGAAGTCCAGGCCGAGTAGCAAGGTAGCGCAGAGGTTGGGGAGGACGTAGAGCTGGAAGCCGCTGAACTCTATGCCCTGGATCGTGAGGGTGGCAGTGCAATACCCCCGGATCGCCACGGAGTGGGATCCGGAGACCTGGGAGATTTTCTAGTTAATGGGGTGTACCGTGAGGGAGTAGCACCTTACCGTATCGGGGTGGATGAAGTTCTCAGTGCTCCCGGAGTCCAGAAGGCAGGATATCTTGTGCCCGTCGACCTTCACGATCGTCGACGCAGTCGCGAGGTTGTGCGGTCGGGACTGGCCGATCGTGATGGAGGCCAGACGTGGCTGGTCGGCGGCGGTCGCAGGTGATGAGTGGCCCGATGAGGTGCCCGACGGGCAGGGGTCCTGAGGCGGGGAAGATGGCGCCACCCATGGGCCGCACGTGTCCTGAGGCAGGCAAGATGGCGGTGCCCACGGGCCGCACGTGTTGTGAGGCGAGCAAGATGGCAAGCAAGATGGCGGCTCCCACAGGCCGCACATGGTCTGAGGCGAGAAGACGGTGGCGCCCGCGGGTCGCACATGAGGGGTGCCAGGACAATAGCGGCGACCGAGCAGGCCTGGCACACCGCAGCAAAATGTCCTTTCTTCCCGCAGGCTTTGCAGAGCGCGCTCCATGCAGGGCAGTGCTGTCAGGGGTGTTTTGAGTGTCCACAGAAGTAGCACTTGGGTCCCCTGGGGTTGGTTGGCTGCCGCGCGGCGCAGGCCTGGGGTTGGCTGGGGGTGGTCGCTGATGGGGGCCCACGGTGTGGTGTTCGCTGGCGGGGTCCACGATGCCCAGGAGGGGTGGGCCGTGCGGTCGGGGGCATACGCCTGTACATTGCGTGAGGTGACCGTGAGTGCTAGTTTCTTGGTCGCCGCGAGGTCGAGGGTAGCCGCTTCTAAGAGGAACTGGCGGATGTTGGCCGACCCTATGCCCGTAACAAACGCGTCTCTAAGTAGCAGGTCAGAATGGCCTGACAATCACAGTCTCTCGCGAGGATGAGCAGGGCACGCCAGAAATCTTCCACGGACTCACCGGGGAGTTGATGACGCGTGGACAGGAGGTGCCTGGTGTAGAGTTAGTCTGCTGAGTGTAGTTCTCCTTCAGTAGCGCCATGGCATCAGCGTAGGTCGGTGCATCCCGGGTGAGGGGAAAGATATCGGAGTGTGTAAAAGATCTGGAGCTTCTGTGCCTCTGAGGGTGGGTCTGTCGCAGATCCAATGTATGCTTCAAAGCAAGCTAGCCAATGTGCGAAGGCCAACTTGCCATTGTCTGCTTGAGGGTGCAGCTGCAGGTGATCAGGCTTGATGCGGAGATCCATCGTTGTAAAATCTCTGCGTAATAAATTGATGCACTATCAATTACGACGAGACGAGAGTAGAGAGTAATCGAGGCTTTATTACGCAGAAATGTGGAGCCTCCCGCAGCTGCTACTGAAATGGCTGCAGCTCGGAGAGCCCACACATTTATACTCCGCCTACTGGGTGGAGCCAGCAGGCAGGGATCTACCCCCGTACCTGCAGTACAGGGGCCTTACCGTAATACCCTCGTATGCAGTATATACAATACAACAGTGGTGATGACCACACAGCACTCCAATGCTGCACATCTCAACTCCCATCACTGTACACCATTAAGCTGATACAATAAAGCACCGTACAACTGTTCCTTTACCAATATTAACTCAATCTCCATTTGTACCTTTACATTTTATGCTGACCCTGTAATCTTATCATGTACTATTTAAGCAATAATTAATTGACAGGACTACAATGAGTTGAAATTAAGAAAAGACAGCTTGGTTGGAAGATGAATCCATAGACCGAATATTATAATCAAACTCTAGTCTTCAGTCATGACCTACCACAGCATCGTAAGTTCAAGAATGCAATTTGAAAAGTGTTTGATTGAAGAAATACGTAAACGGAAATTCTGTAGCCTTTACTTTCTTTTTCAATCTTCTTTTAGATTTGATGGATCGGAGACGTTGGTGGCAGTTTAGTGAAACTCAGAATCAACACGTTGGAACAATAAAGACCAGCTAAAATTATTCTGACTTTAGCGAGACTTGTCTCTCCTGGGGCCAGTGATTGGAAGGGTAACACCCTCCAGTAGCGGTGTAGGGATGCAAGGGCAGCCACTCCTTGGGCCATGGAGCCTCCAGATGTGATTCTATCCCCAAACCTCCCCCAGCCCAAGGACATAAAAACAGAAGAAATAGGAGCATACAGTGGGCCCTTCATGGCTGATCTTCTACTTCAACACCATGGGCTAGATTCTCAACTCCCCCAGCCGTGTGTTTTTCGGTAGCGGGAGGTGGCGCCCCGTTCGCTAGCGGCAAGATTCTTTGTTCCCGTTGTTGTCAATGGGATTTCCCAATGAAGACATCCCACGCTGCAGGGAAATCTGTGGGCGGGGATGCACTGCCAGCGGGATCAGAGAATCCCGCTGCCAGTGAATGGCCAGAGAATTCCTGCCCATTTTCCTGCATTATCTCCCTATCCTCGATGTTTTTAACATGTAGGAATCTATTGATCTCAGAACATGCTCAATGATGGAGCCTCTACAGCCCTCTGGGACAGAGAACTCCAAAAATACACCATCCTCTGAGTGAAACAGTGCCTCCTAACCTCAGTCCTAAATGACCTGTCCCTTTTTCCCTTATCTGAGACTCTGTCCCTTGGTTCTAGACTGTAGGGCCCTCTCATTCTTCTCAACTCCAGAGAATGCAGGTCCAGTCTATTCAATCTTTCCTCACAGGGCAATCCCTCCATCCAAGAAATTAGTTTGGTGAACCATTGTTCCACTCCCTCAATGACAAGTATATCTTTCCAGGTGGGGAGACCAAAACTGCAGACAATGCTCCAGATGCCATCTCACAAGGCTCTGTATAATTGAAGGAAGACAGCTTTATTCCTGTACATTAATTCTCTTGGGAGTAAAGGCCAAAATACCATTTGCCTTCTTAATTCCTTGCTGTGCCTACACGTTAGCTTTCAGTGACTCATGAACAAGGATACCCAGGTCCCTTTGCAGTTTAATACTTCCCAGCCTTTCATCATTTACGAAATGCTCCGTGTTTCTGTTTTCTACAAAAGTGGATTTATTCAGATTGAATTCCTTCTGCCAAATGTCTGTCCACTCACTGAGCCATGCCAAATCCCCTTGGAGCATCTTTGCATCCTCCTCACAGCTCACCTATCCACCTGGTTTAGTGTCAACTGCAAATTTGGAAATATCACATTTAATCCCCACATCAAAATCGTTGATATAGGGTGGGACTTCCCCCTCCCACTCTCCCCACCCCCGCCAGCACGTTTGCAACGGCTGAGACGGCCCGCCATTGGCCAGTGGCGGCATCTTCCGCCAGGGGCTGGTTTAGCACAGTGGGCTAAACAGCTGGCTTGTTGGGAAACTGCCTCCCTGCAGCCGTGGCCTCCTGATGCAGCAGGGACAAAATGCAAGTGGCAGGGGAAAATGGTCCTGAATTGGGCCTTTAATTGTCTAAATTGGCTGCCTGCTTCCATTTGGTGCGCTTGCCGCTGCCATTCCTGCTGCTGGTAAAGTGAGGTGATGGTGGGGTTACAGTGAGGAGCCCTCCCAAAGTGGTTCCCTGGCATTTTAACACCTCCCCACCCACCCACCTAATAGTCCACTTTGCCTACGGCCAGTAAAATCTTGCCCAATTTCTTTTAAAATTGTAGAATCCCTACAGTGCCATTTAAGGAGGCCATTTGGCCCATCGAGTCTGCACCATCCCTCTGATAGAGCACCCCACCTAGGCCCATTTCCCCATCCTAACTCTGTAACCCTGTAACCCCACCTAACCTTCGGATACTAAGGGACAATTTAGCATGGTCAGTCCACCTAACCAATGGACAGTGGGAGGAAACCGGGGCACCGGGAGGAAACCTACGCAGACACAGGGAGAAAGCGAAAACTCCACACAGACGGTCACTCAAGGCTGAAATCAAACCCAGGTCCCTGGCACTATGAGGCACTGTGCCATCCACATTTTGTTGCTTTATTTTTCTTTCCATCTTCTTTCATTCCTCCTAACGTGACCCGGTAACAATAATGTCACAGACTCACAAACCAAATGTCATCAAGATTACAGACACAAATACTGGATGTGTGCTAATAGAATTATGGCATTCACCAGAGGTGCACTCACACCCCACACATCCAGGTTAGGCTTGTCATATTGCAATGGTCCCATGTTTTAGGTGAATTGATTACCCAGCTTTTCCAAGGCTGCTAGTGGTATATTCTTTCCTTTCATGAGGCTTAAAGCTGTCATTTGTCCAAAAGACAAAATTGGCCACAGCCTTTTCTGGCCACAGGATTCTTGGAACTTGCTAAGAACTGCTGCAAATGTTGTTATCTATTACTTGTAATCAGGTTTTCCAGCTCTTCATTAAATTACTCTAAACTGCTGCAAGTTTTCACAACTTATCCTGACACAGACTGGGTCACTGTATTGTTAAGGGTTTTAATGAAAGGAAAAGGAATTCACTTTGCCTTTTTATGTAACAAGTCCCAGCTTCTTCCACCAAGTTTACATAGCTGTTGTTACATTGTGCTAAGATCCATTTCTATTGGTGCCAGTTCCCAATGGAACTGCCAACCTATTAAAAGTAAAGGTTACTGAGGTTCTCTGTGGCTGTGAAGAAGCGACACGGAAGCTGGAGCGCGTTTATTTTCAGTGACTGCTGTATTTTGATTCTCCCAATGTGGACTTTACAATTGTGTGTCGTGGTTTGCTTTTATATTGATATAATTCAAGCTGAAGCGGCAAAAAAGCCTTCGAAGTGTTGACTTAATGAGCTTGTGATAAAATGAACAGAAAATTGGCAGTGAAACTGCATTCTTCGGATCTAGTCCTTTGTTCTGAGTACTAAACATTTGCCTGGAGACGTTATGCAGTCTTTGGACCTGTTACTCGATACAGGCTTTGAAAAGTCAAGCATTTCAGGAATCTAAATTTCATCCAGAATTTCAGTAATCCGCTAAAGTTGAAATTCCTCTTTTAATAAAGAAAACTGGAAGAATGACAGTTTTTCTCTATAATGAATGAGCCACTAATGAAATTGTCACCTGGGTTTTGTAGGAATAACAATGTTGTGAGCATCACCGCTCATCGTTATAATGGAGTAAATCAGAGAGCAACTTCCAGCATCTGGGCATACACATTTAAACATGGAAACCAGGAAGTTGCTGCCTGACTTGTCCTGTTTCTTCAGAAGCTTCACTTATACCAGAGCCTCACTTGTTAACTTTAGCATTCAAATCCACAAATGTCATGAAAGTGGCTGCTCACCCATTAGATATCCATTAAACTTGCCAGAAATGTTAGGGTTTGTAAACAGTGGGTAGCACTGTTGCTTCACAGCTCCAGGGTCCCAGGTTCGATTCCCCACTGGGTCACTGTCTGTCTGGATTATGCACATTCTCCCTGTGTCTGCGTGGGTTTCCTCCGGGCGCTCCGGTTTCCTCCCACAGTCCAAAGATGTGCAGGTTAGGTGGATTGGCCATGATAAATTGCCCTTAGTGTCCACAATTGCCCTTAGTGTTGGGTGGGGTTACTGGATTATAGGGATAGGGTGGAGGTGTTGACCTTGGGTAGGGTGCTCTTTCCAAGAGCCGGTGCAGACTCGATGGGCCGAATGGCCTCCTTCTGCACTGTAAATTCTATGATATGATGATAACTACCTGACAACTGCTTTAACACAAAGTTTGCTTCTGCAAGTGTGGAGTCTCATTCCTGGAGATTTTCATTTTCCTTTGGAGATTTCAGCTGTGGGCTGCATTCTTGCCTCTGAGTCAAAAGCTCTGTATTCAAGTCCCACTCCAGGACTTGAACGTAAAACTCAAGGTTGGCACTCCAGTGCACAACTGAAGGAACACTGTAGCTTTGCAGGTGCTGCCTTTCAGATGATATTCTCGGGTGGATATAAAATATCTCATGACATTATTTCAAAGAAGAATGGGAACATTCTCTCCAGAGTCCTTCAATAATGATCACATAAATAACTTATCTGGTTTGTTCCATTGCTATTAGCAGGAGTTTGCTGTGCAAATTGGTTGCTACATTTCCTACAATACAAAGGTGATGACACTTCAGGAGCACTTCATTGGCTGTAACATGCTTTGAGATGTCCATTGGTCATGAATGTGTTATATAAATGCAAGTCTTTCATTTTAAAAAATATATTTAATTTTTGTTTCTTACTGTTCCCACTTCTCTCTCACTCTTAACCCCATCTTTCCCCCCTCTTTATTTTGCTTTTTATATATGCTTGTACATTAAATTAAATATCCTAACTTACACTTCCTTGTCTGGGATGTGCACGTTTCAGTCAGAGTTATTCAATGTAATTGGTTGAAGGGTCATACGGTTAATTTCCCTGTTCACACAGATCCCCTGTAGAGGGAACTGCACCAAAATGGCTCCTAATTACCATAGGTTGCTGCAAAAACACACAAAGCCTGGGGGCCACCATAAGCAGAATGTACAGCAAGCATCGTTCCACCACTGACTTCACCACTGCGTGCAAAATCCAGGTCATTATGTTTTCTAAGCCACACATTCCTGCACCTTCATGACACCTAATTACAGAGAAAAAAACAGCATTGGCCAATTTTCATTCGGGTGAAGCACCTCCTTGGAATCATTAAAATGTCTCACTCATATTTTGTATATTAAACGTTCCACTTTCATTTATCAGGTGGCCTACTTACATTTGATTATTATCTTGCAGTGGGCAGGACAGTGGCGCAGTGGGTTAGCCCTGTTGCCTCACGGCGCCGAGGTCCTAGGTTCGATCCCAGCTCCTCTGTCCGTGTGGAGTTTGCGCATTCTCCCCGTGTTTGTGTGCGTTTCATCCCCCCAACCCAAAGATGTGCTGGCTAGGTGGATTAGCCGTGCTAAATTCCCATTAATTGGAAAAAATGAATTGGGTACTCTAAATTTAAAAAATATATATTATCTTGTCGTATTTTTCAAATTATTTTGCCAGGTTGAAAGTCAGTCAAGGTGAGGAAACTGGGCATGTCTACATAGATAAAACAGAACAACCAGCCCCAATTCAACTACCCTGCACATCTTTGGGTTGTGAGGGTGAGACCCAAGCAAACACTGGGAGAATGGTCAAACTCCACACGGGTAGTGACCCAGGGCCAGGATTGAACCTGGGACCTCAGCGCCATGAGGCTGCAATGCTAACCATTATGCCACCATGCCTCCCTGTAAAAGATGGGTATTAATTGGGCACTCACTCCTCATGTGGCCCAGTGGCATAGGTCACTGAACTGGTAAACCACAAATCTTAGGGCAATGTTCTGGGGTTTCTGGCTCAAATCACATCATGGTAGATAAAACATTTTTGGTGACTATATACCTTCCTGTCTGCGGACAGCCAACTGGGCATAGACTAAGTACTGAAGCTGGGCACTGTTTAGTACCACACTACATTAATCTGCTAAACCACCTACAGAGTGGTTTCTGCAAACCATTGTTTGCAGCAAACTACCCAGCCTTCAGAACAGCAACCACGACACCACACAACCCTGTCATGGTAATCTCTGCAAAACGTGCCAGATCATCGTAGGTACCATCATTACACATGAGACACCACCCACCAGGTACGTGGTGCACACTCGTGCATATCGGCCAACTTTGTCTACCTCATACGCTGCAGGAAAGGATGTCCCGAAACGTGGTACATTGGCGAGACCATGCAGACGCTGTGACAACAGATGAATGGACATCGCGTGACAATCACCAGGCAGGAATGTTCCCTTTCAGTTGGGGAACACTTCAGCAGTCAAAGGCATTCAGCCTCTGATTTTCGGCTAAGCGTTCTCAAGGTGGCCTTCAGGACTCGCGACAACGCAGAATCGCCAGCAGAAACTTGCAGCCAAGTTCCACACACATGAGTACGGCCTCAGCTGGGACCTTGGATTCATGTCGTATTACATTCACCCCCCACCATCTGGCCTGGGCTTGCGAAATCCTACCAATTGTCCTGGCTTGAGACAATTCACACCTCTTTAACCTGTGATTATCCCTCTCTCCAGTTGTTCCGTCTGGACCTGTAGACTTAATTACCTGCAAAGACTCGCAATCAAAGTATCGTATTGCATCATTGACTTTGTCTATATAAATGTTTCTGGAACCAACCTCTCCATTCATCTGAGGAAGGAGCAGTGCTCCAAAAGCTAGTGATTCAAAACAAACCTGTTGGACTTTAACCTGGTGTTGTAAGACTTCTTACTGTGCTCACCCAGTCCAACGCCGGCATCTCCACATCTACTGTAGAGTGAGCTGTGCAACGCGCTTTCATTGCTAAACTGTAGAACAAAATAAAAACTTGGTTTAAAGGTTGCAAACAGCACGTGTCTGAGCCCAACATGAGTTATTTTAGAAAGAGGGTTGCTTCCGACAGGACTTAGCACATTTGCCTACTTTTATTGAAATAATTTGTTGACAATATGGTTAAGTGCATTATAAGCACCATTGTCATGTTACAGATCCAACATCGAACTGCTATCAGAATTCAAATTATGTATTAATTGTCTGGTGTTCAGTAGAAGTACCCCAGCAGGAAGGTAGGCACATGGAGTGAAGATCAGCGAGCTGGGGCTCCAGTGTTGTGGACCAGTTTTCTGTTCCTCGCTCCCTTTTGAGGGTGGCTTTCGCCCTAGGATTGTGGGATCATGAAATTACTTTTAAAATGATTTGAGTTTCGCCTTCATAGTTCATGATGCTGAGTCAACGCCACAGTACATTCCAACCTTGTAACCCACTCAGAACCTTATGTCAATCTGTATATTATGGGACAGAAAACACAAGCTCTGCTTCTTCCAATAGTCCAACTAAAATGTTACCATTTTATCCTCTGTCAGTTGCACACCATATGGAGAGGATATTAAGATGATGCATTGGACACATTTGGTAGCCAGATGTACAATGTTTGTCAAGATTGATCGAAACCTTCTGCAAAAAAGTGAAAAGAGTACATTACAAATATTGAGGTACAATTATTGTAGGAAATAATCAGAATGGAGTGTAATTTAAGAGTGAAATCTTTAAAAAAAACAATTAATGACATGAATATCTTCCTTCCTGGCGAAGATCAAATCAGCTTCTCTTTGTTGCCTCTAGCTGTTGACATCACTCGTGCAGTTTAAAAAAAAATTGTTTTAAAATTTTCATGCTTTCCTTTTTTCAAAAAATGTCGCTTTTCCCATCTGGTTTCCATCTGTTCAAGGTTCCATTTAAGCAAAAAATAAACAGTTTTGAGAATTCCTTACTGGGGTCGAGTTTGGCACCCTGCATCTCTTTTGTCACTGGGCAGGACCCCAGGCCGGGTCCTTACACAAATGTGAAAAGATAACAGCGAGCAAAAATAAAGTAGATCCAGTATTAACATTAAAGACCTTTCTTATTGCTGCAGTCCTTTCGATAAATTTGGGCCAAAACTTAAGAATTTAAGAAATAGGAGCAGGAGCAGGCCATTCAGCCCCTCTAACCAGCTGCACCACTCAATAAGATCAGGGTTCATCTGATTCTGGCCTCGAAGGCAATTTCCCGCTTGTCCAACAATAAAGCAAATAACCCTCGTCTCCCTTTGCCAATCACAAATCTGTTTAACTCAGCTTTGATTATATTCAATAACCCAGCCTCCACTACTCTCTATGGAAGAGAATTCCAAAGGCTAATAACCCTTTGGAAGAAAAAAAATCTTCCTCATAAATGGGAAACCTCTTGTTTTTAAATGATATCCCCTAGTTCTAGATTCTCCACCAGAGGAAACATCCTCCCAGCATCCACCTTGCCATCTCCCCTCAGAATGTTTCAATAAGATTACCTCTCATTCTCCTAAACTCCAATGTGCATAGGCCCAGCCTGCTCAACCTTTCCTCATGAGACCACTCTTCTCTCCCAGGAATCGCCTAGTGAACCTTCCCTGAACTGCTTCCAATGTCAGTATTTCCTTCCATTGGTCAGGAGACCACATAGTCCAGGTGTGGTCTCACCAGTGTTCTGTACAGTTGTAACAAGACTTCCCTACTTTTATATTCAACCCCCCCCCCCCCCCCCCCCCGCAATAAAGGGCAGCATTCCATTTACCCTCCTAATTACTTGCTGTACATGCATGCTAACATTTTGTGATTCGTGTACCAGGAACCCCAGATCCCTCTGTACTGTATAGGTGAAGAGAGGGTGCACCTGAACAGAAAGATGTAAGTTTGTGGTGGTATGATTAACTCTGGATAAACGTATTTCTGATCAAAAAAGAGAATGCCACTTTCACCGTCTAAAGTTCACGAACCAGGAGTTACAATTCAATAATTCGCCAACCATAAAATGACGCCAGCCCAGGTATTCACGCTGCTGTCCTTTGTATCCTGACTATTGTCGGTGCATGTTACTGACCTTTCATGAAGAATAACGCCTTCAAACAGTTTTAATCTATGTTCCATTGCTGATTTGAATAAATAGGACGAGATTCTCCCGTCTTGTCTGCGGCTGGACCTGTTACGAGCAAGAATGGAAAATCTGGCGTTCCAGCCCAAACTCCATTCACTCAAGCGGTGGCGAAAAATCCCACCCTGAGTGAGGACAGAAGAATTTGGGCATAGCATGAGTTTATGTTTTAAATATTATAAATGAGGTCACGATTTCATGAGGAGGCAAAGCGGTCCTGCTGTCGCAATGAAATTTCCCCATAGGAAAAAATGGTTCGGCAAAACTTTTTTCCTTTTTACTTCAAAGCTGTATTAAGAAATATGTTGCTGCACTGAATTAAACAGGCATTCCGCGGAGGCAAACCTTTCAGTGTTGATGTATCAAATTGCAAACATTCTCTATCATTGAACAGGGCCAAGAGTCATTTTCATTCATTTGCCATTGCTGAATATTGCAAAGCAGAACAGGTTAAATGACCATCTCCAATCTTTCTCAAACCTTAGTCTCCAATGGGAACTTCTCCTCAGAACAAAAAGCAAGCAATTCAACAGAAGAGCTTTCTTTTGCGAAGGCGAAAGAATGAGTCCAATAGGTCTTGTGAACCAACTAGGATAATACCCTCAGGTAAAAAGACAAAGCATCAGTCAGTCAGCATTTGAAAGAGAAAGGAAAGATTAATATTTCACTTGTGACTTTAGCAAAATACCATGGGCTGGCCTGTCCATTTTGGAGACTAAGTTCCCACACAGTGGTCTTTTACGCCAGGGAAACTAGCATAAAACGGCCACCGATTCACCATTTTGCTATGGGCTATCAGGGAGGCAATGTAGAGCTCGCAGCTCTAGGTGCCGATAGGGCCCTGAGCAGTTCCGGTTCCGTGGTTGCGCATGCGCATAGCGGGGGCCTGCAGCGGCCGCGCCGTGCTCCATAGCGGACCCAGCTCGCGGACCCAGACCACAAAAGTAGAGCCCACTTCGGCCACACGCGCGCCCGGTCCACCCACCCACAGTGCCCCCAGCCCTGAATGAAGCCCCCGCCCGCTCCCCCGACTGTGGCGACACCGGACTGAGCCCCCATCCGTCACGTGAGGTCCCCGGGCGGTGTGAGCACAGGTAACCCACGCTGTCGGGCACTCGGCCGGTCGGGGACAGAGCATCGTGGGGTGGGCCTCAGGCAACGGCCTGGGGCCGTGGATAATCGGCGCAGCGTACTCCGAGAGTACGCCGTTTTTCAGGAGGTGGAGAATACAAAAACCAGCGCTGCTCTCGTTATTGGCGTCGAAACAGATTCTCCGCCCCATCACCGAACGTGATTCCAGAGTTGGGGAGCGGAGAATCCAGCCCCATGACTTTATTATTTTTCTGGTATTTGGTGCAAATACACTTGGGTTGTGACTGAACATGTAAAGGTCTTTCCTGGCTAAGGTAACTGCATATGTTAATGGTTAATAAGTTTCCAATTATTACAAACTTGATTCAAAACCTGCAACATTTCACAATCTTCACATCTAAAATGTAGACAAAGCAATATTATTTCACAATTCAAGGAATTTAAAAAAAATTCTGCAGCCTTCTTCACATTCCATTTCATTCCTTATACACATGTATGATCTCAGTCAGATAAATGTAAAGGAGACACTGCAACAGATGCTCTGAAGCGTTAGTAACTTGGCTTTGATAGAACTGCAACTCAACACCCTTAGCAAAAAATCTTTGCGGTTTAGATGACAAATTTAAATTTTCAGTTACTTTTACAATGCATTGGGACGGGATTTACTGACAACCCTGTCGCGTGATTTTCGGTGGCGTATGCGGCCCGCCAGTGGGATTGACTGGTCCCGTTGACTGCACCCCTCGTCGCCGGGAAACCCGTGCGCCGGCGTGAACAGCCGGTAAATCCCACCCATTCTTTCCTGATGGGCACACTGTTCAATGATTTGGACGTCCAAGTGTCATGTGAGAGTACCTTTAAGAAATGGATGTTTAAGCAATGTATCTTTAAGAAATGGAGCTAATTATATTACTGAAATGATGTCAGAGGGTGAGGGGAGCTGAGCTCACTTCTGCTTTTTTGAGTTTCAGTTTGAGAAGACAGCTGGGAGTGTCTATGTGTTTCCTGAGCTGCAGGAAGAAACACAGAGCTGGTCTGTTGATGTCTGCAAACCAAAGACTATAAATATATTGAATGTAACCTAATGTGTTCTTATTTTTGAAGGTTTGAAGTCTTTTGGATGTTTAAAGGAACAGTTTGAAGGATTATTTAGTGTTGTAGTCTTTTGGGGTTATCTTTGAAGTAATGGCTGTTAAGATATTCAATGTTTTTTTTAGAAGGTTAACTTGAGTTCATAGAATAAACATTGTTTTGTTTTAAAAACCATTTGTCCATTTCTGCTGTATCACACCTGGAGAGTACGCCGTGTGCTTCCCACACCACAATCTATTAAAAGTTGTGGGTTGGTTGAACTCCATGAAACACTTTGGGGTTCTGTAAAGCCGGACCCATAACAATTGGGGGCTTGTCCGGGATAAAAGTCTATCGTTTGGATTGGCTTAACAAACTTAAAGACAGTGAGGGGTGAGCATATTGTGGTTGCTTTTCAGGTGTGGTATTTTAGTTTAAGTGGGGAATATGTTGTGGACAATGGCTCTTTCAGAGGCTCAGGAGTTTTTGGGGGTGGACACGGTAACACGCAATACCTTACGGACAGAGACTAAAAGCAGACTGTTAGATTTGGCAAAAGCATTGCAGTTAATATTGCCTGACAAAATGCGAAAAGATGAGGTACTTACCGTGGTAGATGAGCATTTAATTTTGGCTTTGATACATTCTGACTCATTAGAAATGGCAAAGCTCCAGTTGCAGATTAAGCAGTTTGAACATGAAAAAGAATTACAGCAGCTTGAATATGCAATGAGAGAAAAAGAAAAGGAGAGAGAAGAAGGAAACAAAGAAAGAGATAGAGAGGAAAGGGAAAAAGGGAGAGAGTTTGAATTTCATAAAATGGCTATGAAACATGAAAATCAGTTAAAATTGGCAAACGCAAAGGGAAACATACAGTTGGATGAGATTGGTGAGGATAGGGAGACAGAGCATCATAGTCGAAGACGTGGTGGGGATCTATTTAAATATGTCCAAGTATTGCCAAGGTTTAATTTGAGAAGGTAGCTAAACAAATGAAATGGCCACAGGACATGTGGGTGTTACTGATTCAAACAAAGCTGGTAGGTAGAGCTAGTGAAATGTTTGCATCACTACCGGAGGAGGTATCTGGAACGTATGAGGAGGTGAAAAAATCCATCTTAGGTGCATGTGAGCTAGTGCCTGAAGCTTACAAAGGTTTAGAAATTTAAGGAAAGAATTTGGTCAAACATACATGGAGTTTGAGAGGCTCAAACAGAGTAATTTTGATAGGTGGATAAGGGCTTTGAAAATAGACCAAACGTATGAAGCTCTCAGAGAAATTATACGTTTGGAGGAGTTTAAAAATTCAATTCCTGATGTAGTGAGAACTCATGTGGAAGAGCAGAGGGTTAAAACTGCGAGATTAGCAGTAGAAATGGCAGATGATTATGAATTAGTTCATAAATCAAGGCTTGGTTTCCGACATCAGTTTCAGCCAGTGAGGGATAGAAACTGGGGGCATGAGAAATACTCAAGTAGTAAAGGTAAAGGTGATCTGGTGGGAGATAATGAGAGTGTACCTCAGATTAAAAAAGAAATCCAGGAGGGTGGAAAAGGAATGAAAAGTTTCAAATGTTTTCACTGTAATAAACTAGGCCATGTAAAGTCACAGTGTTGGTGGTTGAAGAAAAGCTCTGGGAAGGCTGATGTGGTAAAACAGGATAAGACAGTGGGGTTTGTTAGAGTGGTAAAGGAAAGCCCAAGGGAAGCGAAGGATGTGCAAATGATTGTACAACCTGTTCTAGAAGTAATTGATAAGAAGGTGCCAGATGTCTTTAAAGAAGTTACTTGTGTGGGTAAAGTTTACTCATGTGTATCAGGAGGAGCAGGTAAAGAAGTCACAATTTTAAGAGATACGGGAACTAGTCAATCTTTAATGGTAAGAGATGAGGAGTTATGTAGTTTGGGAAGAATGTTGCCAGAAAAGGTGGTAATATGTGGAATTCAGGGTGAGAGGAGTAGTGTTCCATTATATAAGGTAAGGTTGGAAAGTCCAGTGAAGAGTGGTGAAGTGGTAATAGGAGTAATAGAGAAACTATCTTGTCCAGGAATACAATTTATCTTGGGTAATGATATAGCTGGATTGCAGGTGGGAGTGATGCCTACTGTGGTTGATAAGCCAGTGGAAAATCAGACAACTGAAGTGTTGAAGGACGAATATCTTGGGATTTTTCTGGATTGTGTAGTAACAAGAGGAGAAATCAAAGAGTGAAATGAAGTTGAAGTGCAATTATCAGAAATGATTTTTGATCAGATGGTTGAAAAAGAAAAGGAACAGGTGGAGGATGAGGTGGATATTTTTACTTCAGGAAAATTGGTGGAGTTACAACAGAAAGATGTAGAAATTAAAAGGATATATCAGAAAGCATATACGGAAGAGGAATCTGAGAAAATACCAGAGTGTTATTACCGTAAAAGTGATGTCTTGATGAGAAAATGGAGACCTGTACATATGCAGGCAGATGAAAAGTGGGCAGAGGTTCATCAAGTAGTATTGCCGGTAGGGTATATAAAGGAGGTGTTGCGAGTGGCACATGAGGTACCAGTGGGAGGTCATTTGGGGATAAGGAAAACACCACCTAAAATCCAGAAATATTTTTATTGGCCTGACTAGATAAAGATGTGGTTAAATTTTGTTAATCATGTCACACATGTCAAGTGATAGGGAAACCTCAAGCAGTGATAAAACCAGCACCCTTAATACCCATTCCAGCATTTGAGGAACCTTTTACAAGGGTTATGATTGATTGTGTAGGACCGCTTCCTAAAACAAAACGTGGAAATCAATATCTTTTGACTATAATGGATTTTGACTACTAGGTTTCCAGAGACCATTCCAGTACATAATATTACAGCTAAAAAGATTGTGGAGGAGTTACTGAAATTCTTTACTAGATCTGGACTACCCACAGAAATTCAATCGGATCAAGGATCAAATTTTACCTCAAAGTTATTCAAAGAAGTTATGGATAGTTTAGGAATGAAACAATTTAAATCAACTGCATACCATCCAGAATCGCAGGGAGCATTAGAAAGGTGGCATCAGACATTAAAGACAATGTTGAGGGCTTATTGTCAAGATTATCCAGAGGATTGGGATAAAGGAATTCCATTCGTACTGTTTGCAATTAGGGATGCACCTAATAAGTTAACCAAATTTAGTCCTTTTGAACTAATTTTTGGTCATGAGGTAAGAGGACCACTTAATTTGATTAAAGAAAAATTGGTGGGTGAGAAACTGGAAATTACACGATTGGATTATGTGTCAAATTTTAGGGAACGATTAAATAGAGCAGGTGAATTGGCGAGACAACATTTGAAAGTTGCACAAAATGTGATGAAATGGGTAGCGGTCAAGAAATCCAAGTTTTGCCAGTGGAGATAAAGTTTTAGTGTTGTTACCAGTGGTAGGGGAGCCTTTAAATGCTAGGTTTTGTGGACCGTGTCAAATTGAAAGGAAATTAAGTGAGGTGAATTATGTGGTAAAAACACCAGATAGAAGGAAGACTCACCGAGTGTGTCATGTGAATATGCTTAAAAGGTACTTTGAAAGGGAAGGAGAGAAAAAGGAGGTTTTAATGATTCTAAATCAAAGTGACAAACCAAATCCAGATGACTGTGAATTTGACATACCTCAAATTAAATTGGAAAACGAGGATGTTCTTAAAAATTGGGATAAATTGTTGAGTTATCTTCCAGAGGAAAAACAAACTGACCTGAAAGAGTTATTAATATCACATGGGCAAGTTTGTAGAGATAAATTGGGACGTACTAAAATGGCTATACATGATGTAGATGTGGGAAATGCTGTTCCTATCAAAAAACATCCATATAGACTAGACCTTTAAAATTGGCACAGGTTAACAAAGGGATTGAGAGTATGCTTAAAAATGGCATAATTGAAGTCGGTTGCAGCCAATGGAGCTCACCCATAATGATGGTACCTAAACCAGACGGTACCAACGGTTGTGTGGGGACTATAGAAAGATGAATGCAGTTACAAAAGCGGACTCTTATCCTATCCCACGTTTGGAGGATTGCATTGAGAAAGTGGGACAATCCGCTTTTATTTCCAAATTGGATTTACTTAAAGGTTACTGGCAGGTACCTTTATCCGAAAGGGCGAAGGAGATTTCAGCTTTTGTGACTCCAGATGGTATGTACCAATTCAAAGTTATGCCATTTGGCATAAAAAACGCCCCAGCCACATTTCAACGTTACCTAATACTGTCGTTTCAGGATTATCCAATTGTGTGGTATATATCGACGATCTAGTAGCTTTCAGCCAGACATGGAAAGAACATTTAAAACATATTATGGAGTTATTCGATCGACTTCAGGAGGCGGGTTTGGTGATAAACCTGACAAAAGTGAATTTGGAAAAGCCCAAGTCACTTTCCTTGGCCATACTATCAGGCAGGGCCGATTGGGATGTGAAAACGAAAGTTATTGGGGAGTTTCCGATACCCTCGACACGATGGGAAATAATTCGATTTCTTAGCATGAATGGATTTGATCGAACATTTGTGCAAGATTTTTGTAGCGTGATTGCTCCACTGATGGACTTGCTGAAGAAACGTTAAAAAAAAATTTCAATGGACAGCGGACTTTTAACATGCATTTTTTTGACTGCCTGAAAGCTGTGGTAACCGATGCTCCTGTATTGGAGAATTGCAAGGGACTCTGTGATCAGATTGAACTGATGTATCTAACTTTAAAGAGAAATGCCGAGGCGTAGAGGAATGCATAGATCGTGCAGAGACTTTCTTGTTCAAAGAGACTGTCAATGGAGAAGGATTTCGGGTGGAGGAAGAAGAACAAAGAAAAAAAATGGACTATATTATTATACCTGTTTGCGTGTGTTGTTTTTTGAACCGGTAAAGTATTTTTACTGTGTGCATTTCTTAATTGATGGTGCAAAGGTGAAAAATGAAACCATCTTGAAGTTGATGGTTTATTTTTTTTTCTTGGGGGGAGGTGTCATGTGAGAGTACCTTTAAGAAATGGATGTTTAAGCAATGTACCTTTAAGAAATGGAGCTGATCATATTACTGAAGTGATGTCAGAGGGTGGGGGGAGCTGAGCTCACTTTTGCTTTTTTGAGTTTCAGTTTGAGAAGGCAGCTGGGAGTGTCTGTGTGTTTTGCTGTGAGCTGCAGGAAGAAACACAGAGCTGGTCTGTTGATGTCTGCAATCCAAAGACTATGAATATATTGAATGTAACCTAATGTGTTCTTATTTTTGAAGGTTTGAAGTCTTTTGGATGTTTAAAGGAACAGTTTGAAGGATTATTTAGTGTTGTAGTCTTTTGGGGTTATCTTTGAAGTAATGGCTGTTAAGATATTCAATGTTTGTTTTTAAAAGGTTAACTTGAGTTCATAAAATAAACATTGTTTTGTTTTAAAAACCATTTGTCCATTTCTGCTGTATCACACCTGGAGAGTACGCCGTGTGCTTCCCACACCACAATCTATTAAAAGTTGTGGGTTGGTTGAACTCCATGAAACACTTTGGGGTTCTGTAAACCCGGACCCATAACACAAGAAACTTGCTCACGATCCTGCAATGGCTTCATGACGATGCGACTGCAAATTCCTTGAGTGGGAGATCTGAAACACACACCTTCAAAATCCAGACCACTGCCAGTAAGACTGTGCGATAGCAGCACTTCCCACACATTCCAGTGTCCGGACCAGTCGGCGGGAGCTTCCAATACAGTCTCCTGAGGGTGTCCCTCATGATAGTGATCAGCTGCACTCTGCACACCTGGAACTGCAGCAGCAACAGCATCTGGACCAGGAGCATATGGAGAAGCACCACATCTCCATGGATGAGGAGGAAATTCAGGAGGGCGGCAAGGGGAAACTCACAGAGGAGGAACAAGAACCTCAGGTGATGGCAAGGGCCTGCATGGGGCGCAGGGCTAGGGGCATCCTCATGGTATCTTGGTTTGGGAACGATCAGGACGAATTGTGAAGGCCTCTCCCATAATGGGGTTTGACATCCACCTACTACTTTGGTGCCTGCAGGATGTCATCGTGATGATGGCTACATTCAGTGGACTGGCACTAAAGCCATTGGCCGGATGCAGTAAGAGAATGATGATGACTTGCAGTGAGGTCACAGCGATGCTCCTCTCATCATCGGCCAAATGTCTGCCAATGAAAAGCCTTATCATTGGCCCAGAGTCACTGGATGACAAGTCTCAGCTACTGCCCTCTCCGAGGTCAGGGGTCTTGATGTTTTTCCCCACCTTACACACAAGGTGGACAGACTCTCAACTCTGACAGCCATTGGCCTCCTTATCACTAGAGAAGAGTGTCAGACATGAGAGGACTGAGTGTTGGTGTTGTGGGGGGTTGGGGTTTAACCTTCCATGGATGGGGATTGGGGGAGGGGTTGGTTCGAGGGCCTGTGCCAGCAGCACATCTTTACTGCGTCGTTACTGTGGGAGATTGCAGAGACATAGTGCTGCCATTCTCACGCTACACAGGGTGAAGCGCTGAGTATGCGTGGGGGTTGTGGAGCATGATTGATTGATTGATGTTTATTGTCACATTTACTGAAGTACAGTGAAAAGTATTTTTCTGCGGCCAAGGGAACGTACACAGTACGTACTCAGTAGACAAAAGAATAATCAGCAGAGTACATTGACAAATGGTACATCGACAAATAGCGATTGGTTACAAGGGCCAAACAAGAGCAGCATAGGGCGTCGTGAATAATGTTCTTACAAGGAACAGATCAGTCCAAGGGAGAGTCGTTGAGGAGTCTAGTAGCTGTGGGGAAGAAGCTGTTCCTATGGCTGGATGTGCGGGTCTTCAGACTTCTGTATCTCCTGCCTGATGGAAGAGGGCAAAGCTTGGGTGTGAGGGGTCTCTGGCAATGCTGTCTGCACTCCTGAGACAGCAGGAGGTAGAGACAGAATCAATGGAAGTTTGTGAGAGTCGATGCAGACATGCCAAATTTCTTACCTTCCGTAGGAAGTAGAGACGTTGTTGGGCTTTCTTGACTGTTGCATCAACGTGAGTGGACCAGGACAGACTGTTGGTGATGGCTAGGAACTTAAAGCTATCGACCGTTTCCACTTTGGAGCCTTTGATGTAGATGGGGGGTGGGGGAGGGTCGTGCTACGCTTCCTGAATTCGAAGATCAGTTCCTTTTAGTGAGAGGTTGTTTTCGGTACACCATGCAACCAAGTGATCTATCTCCATTCTGTAGTCTGATTTGCCGTTGTTTGTGATACAACCCACCATAGTCGTATCATCCGCAAACTTATAGATTGAGTTGGAGTTACATCTTGCCACACAGTCATGTGTGTATAGGGAGTACAGTAGTGGACTGAGCACACATCCTTGCCGGGTCCCGGTGTTGAGGACTATTGTGGAGGAGGTGCTGTTGCCTATCCTGACAGATTGCGGTCTGTTGGTGAGGAAGTCAAGGATCCAGCTGCACAGGGAGGGGTCAAGTCCAAGGTTGCAGAGTTTGGATATTAGTCTTGTCGGGAGGATGGTGTTGAAGGCGGAGCTGTAGTCTATGTAGCATGGTGCCATGAAATAACAGCATGGAGGATCTGTATGAGAGAACAAAGTAATTTTTAATACAAGAGCGATATTATAATGGTGATTATCTTTACTACTGCCTAGGTTCACCTGTGCTCACAAGGTGCCTGTTGTATCTTGCTCGTTCTCACCCTCCTATTATGTGTCGGTGTATCACCAGGATCCACAGAGGGACCAACCTACTTGTGTGTTGCTGCCCTCCACGGTGTGTGCGGCTGCAGGTGTTTCGCCCACAAGGTGGAAATGTATTCTGGGTTGGACATCTCCAGGGTCTCCCAGGTGTAAGGCCCGGGTTACACTCTTGCCGATCATATTCGATTTGGTTATCTGGGTTCCCCTAGGATCCTCCGTGGGATATAGGGGCAGCTGGAGTGTGATCTCAAAGCCTCACCGTCCTCTGGCGCTGACACTTGTAGATTCCCACTGTGCCTGTACCATACGGTTGAAGCTCTGCACCATGGAGCTCTTGCCCTCAGCCATGGAGGTCATGAACTGAACCATAGACTGGACATCCCCCACCGTGGAGTGCAAGTCCTACCCCAAGATCCCCACTGCAGATGCCATCCTCGCAGCATTGGCCTCATTGCATTGGAGTAATGGCACTATCTCCTTGGACAGAAGATGATGGGATTCCTCCAGATTGTCTTGCAGCCTGAGGAAGGATGCTGTCGTCGTTTCCTGATGCTCGCGATTTTGTCTATGCAGTTCCAGCAGCTCTGCGGTGACCGGACTCAAGGACACTTCATCAGCTCGGAGCTCAGCAGAGTCCTGGGCTCCGGCACCCTCCGAGTGTTGCTTCCCTGGGACATTCCTCGCTCTGCCTGCTGTGGATCTTTAGCAGTGAGGTGCTCACCAGTAAGTGACCCAGAAGCCTGCCGACTAGCTAACCCCACCAAGGTGCAGCGGAAGACATTAGGAGGCAGACTTACCCCGGCAGCACAAAGAACGTCATTCAAATTCTTCCAGCACTGTTGTCCTGTCCTCGTACGGAGCACGCGGGCTCTCACTATCCTGGCCACTGCCTCCCAGGCGGGGGTGGTGACCTTGCTTGATGGACGTCTGCCCCCCCCCCCCCCCCCCCCATCCATCCCCAACTGGACATGGAACAAGTTTAAAAGGAGCGCACCATTGATTACCGAGATAAAGTTTTCCTGGGATGAGTAAATCAGAAGTGAGCCACCATGAGTGAAGCGTGAATCACATGGATAAAAAATTGTTGAAGAGGCTGAATATTCGGTGAGTTTTCCTGAAATTGGTGCTGGCTGGATTCTCTCCGGTTTTCTCACCGAAACCACTCTTTAGAAAAATATGGTCAGATTCCGCCCCATGTCATTGCCTTTTGATGGCAGGGTTAAAGGTTTCTTCCTCCAAACAATTGAGGGCCTCCTCCAGTAGCCCATCGCTTTCTCCCACTGAAAACCTGGCCCTGGGGAAATTTTCTCAGCCACGTCCAAGTCTATTTCAAATTCCATCTGCCGGAAAACGTATTCAATTGTTTAATACATGTTATCAGAATGCACAAGTGCAAAGTGAACGCATTTCTTGCGCAAAACTGCATTTTTCTCAACTTTTCTGCAAGTCATTTGAAAATAGGAGACTCGAAGAGCACAACAACTTAATCTTTATTATTATTGTCGCAAGTAGGTTTATATTAACGCTGCAATGAATTAACTGTGGAAATCCCCCAGTCGCCACACTCCAGCGCCTGTTCAGGTATACGGAGGGAGAATTCCGAATGTCCAATTCACCTAACAAGCACGTCCTTTGGGACTTATGGGAGGAAACCGGAGCACCCGGAGGAAACCCACGCCGACATGGGGAGAACGTGCAGACTCTGCACAGCCAGTGACCTAAACCGGGAATCGAACCCGGGGCCCGGGAGCTGTGAAGCAACAGTGCTAACCACTGTGCTACCATGCAGCCCATGCTACCACGCAGCCCATGCTACAGTGCCGCCCATACTTTAACCTTATTGCACCCCAAGCTGTGAGACAGTTTTGAAAATCACAGCCGCACACTTCAGTAGTTCAGGTAAATTTACCAAATAGTTTTTAATGCCTTTGGCAAAGCTCAAATTATACAACATGTACTTACTGTGTTGAAAGCTGCCATTTCATTTTGGATTTGAAGATTTGCTCTTTTTTTATGCATCTTGATACTGCAACGTATTTCTATTTGAGGTTAAGTTGTATTTTACCTGCTGGAGCCAACATGGTGCCTTTTTGTCACGGACAGACAAACTGGTGAAACACTATGTATGGGTCATCCTTGGTGGACTTAAATGTACTTTTTAGATATTAGGCATTAACATAATTGACAGCAAAGGAAGTAAAACCCAGGAGTGATGTAAAACTGACGGCCAATTTCTCACCTATCAGAATCAAAATCTACCCCTTTGAGTCATGACAACTAGGCTGCAAATCAGAGATTACATCAGTAAAGTCAAAACATGACTCCAAAATTATTTGTGACATTTAAGACAGAGATGAGGAGGAATTTCTTCTCTCAGCGGGTAGTGAATCTGTGGAATTCTTTACCGCAGAGTTGTAGAGACTGGGTCGTTAAATATGTTCACGGCTGAGATAGATTTTTAATCAGTAAGGGAATCAAGGGTTATGGGGATAAGGCAGGAAAGTGGAGTTGAGGATTCTCACATCAGATCAGTCATGATCTCATTCGATGTGAAGCAGACTCGATGGGCCGAATGGCCTACTTCTAATCCTACATCTTACGGTTTAATGGTTATGGAGTCACCTTTCTTAATTTTACAAATTAATGTCCACTTTTCAGCATCATGATTATTCAACAATGACAGCAACAACTTGTATTTATATAGTGTCTTTAATCTAGAAAAATATCCCACGGTGCTTTACAGAGAACCGTTAAATCAAGTGAGTCACATTAATTTCCTTTTGAAGATTTATGTTCCAACTCTGCAATTAGGTCGTTCGGTCCTTCTTGTATCGTAAGCAGGATTTTTCAGCTTCCTGCTGGGTGCTATGTAGGCCCCTCATTGAGGCTCCAGGAGATGGGATGCTAAATCATCAAAGGTCATCAATGGGGGAGAAAATGAAAGGAAAATGGGCAAGCTCAAACCATCGATAGTAATAATCAAAAGTGTGTCCTTAGTCTATCAACTCAAATGAACATGGGGCCATCAGATAAAAGAAAAAGGGATGGCATAATTTGATGATCTCATGGGAATGATAATTGATCTTTGACTCGCTATTGGATTCTACTTTAGAAAAAGTAAGCGTGTACCTCTGCCCCATCCTTCCCCCACCCCAACACAAATTGCAATGGTGTTTTGACATCACGTGTATTTTCAAGGTTTATTCTACTCACTGCATTGTACCTACCATACCTCCGCCAGGAAAATTGGAGTAAAGCCCATTGACTGTATATCAAACAGTTTAATTTAATTTGATTTGGTTTGATTATTATTCTAACTAGGGTCATTTACAATTACAATAATATATTTGATTGCTGAAGCCTGTCTTAGCTCATGGCTAATTTTCATTATAGCTCAGTGTCCTTTCTGTACAAAATGTCAAATTATAAATAAATGAACCATTTCAGATGATTATTTTCAAGTTTTATATGCCTCTTTCTGCCCTATCATTCCTACTTTCATATAGGAACCACAATAGGCCTTTCTGTCCCTCAAGCCTGTTCTCCCTTGCAATTAGATCATGGCTGAGCTGAACTTTAACATCATTTACTTGTCTCCATTCCATATCCATTGATGCCAATAATGCTCAACAAAAATCTATTCATCTAAATCTTGAAAATTTCATTTGACCCAGCCTCCAGAGTCGTTTTGGGGGGAGTGGAGAAGGTTCCTAATTTCCTCTTTCATGCACAGGAATTGTTTCTAATTTCATTCCTAAATGGCTCAATTCCATTTTAAGGTCTTTTTCTGGATTTCTCCCCTCGAGGAATTAAGTTCTCTGTGTCTGCGTTCGATTTGGGACTCACCCAGCCCCTGAGAATGGAAGGCAATGGCAAACCCCCACTGGCGCAAAAAAAATCAGCTGTGAAACACCAGCAAACAATGAGCTAAGGAGCTGGCTTCGGACAGAACACACGTGACATGTTTACCTCACTGAATGCAAATTTCATGTCGTTATATAGTTCCAGCTGCGTCTATCTTAAGCAGCCTGCTTTCGCGCTCTCTCTCAATATATTTATGAAAGCTTTTATTGTTCACTGTAATATCCCTTACACATGTCTTCCTGCACACCATTTTAACCCTTCGCTTTCATTGCTCTCCCAGTCCAGCGGATTTCCACATTTCCATACACTTTGTGTAAGGTACACTTATCAGTGTATCAGAAAGTTTTGCATGACAATGTCTCTTACCTCATTGGTTCCTTCACTGCACAAAGTGGAGCCTTTGCCTTTTCAGGGTATTGCACCGAACCAAAAACCTATTTGCGTATTTCCTACCGTTTGCCTGCAGGTTTAGCAATTGTGCCCAGGTTAGTGCTGTTAATTCAGTTCTTGTCTCTTCAACTCAAAGGCTTGGTTTGTGAACCGACGGCTCGGACTTAATATCGAGTCCAAACCCCAGGTAGTACAGTCCCTGCTTCATACTCTTACAGCACTAGGACAAGGGACGGCCAGCCACCAGGGGTTGTTGATTTGATTTATTGTCACATATACCGAAGTACAGTGAAAAGTATTTTTCTGTGGCCGAGGGAATGTACGCAGAACGTACATAGTAGACAAAAAGAATAATCAACAGAGAACATTGATAAATGGTACATCGACAAACAGTGATTGGTGCGGAACAAGGAGCCAAAAAAGCAAATACATGAGCAAGAGCACATAGGGCATCGTGAATAGTGTTCTTACAGGGAACAGATCAGTCCAAGGGGGAGTCGTTGAGGAGTTTTGTAGCTGTGGGGAAGAAGTTGTTCCTAGAGAACTAGTTGATGCACACTCTCAAGCTGATCTTCTCTCACCCTGCACTGCGACGCTTAACCTCTGCTGGGCACCTCCTTGTGGCCTTGCATGGTGATCAGGAGCTCGACGCAATGATAGATCAAACCTGTGTCCATTACATCAAGGTGCAGCTCAGCCTGCAGCTCTGTCATGTGGTTTATTATTTTAAGCCTGAGATCAAACACTACTTTCAGGATATTCTGTTCGAGAAAGTCATCTATCTACATAGCGTGTTTCATGACCTTAGGAAACTCCAAAATATTTAACGGTCAATTAATTGATTGAGTTACTTTGAAGTGTAGACGCTCATGTAACATTAGTGATGACACTGAAGCTCTCCTTGAAGCACGCAGCTACACTGGCATTAATATCTGGGAGGAACTCAGTACTAATTGTTCAGAATGGTGACAACTTGTCCACCAAGCCGCAGAACGCTTTGCGTCAGAACGTCTTACCGATGACGCAGGGAGGCAGCAGGGAAGGGGGAAAAAAAGGAAGCAAGTCCGGATCTCCTGCCCCATTTGCTCAACGATCTGTGGGTTGAGAATCAAGCTAGTAGAGTAGCACGAAAGGCCCATGATGGAATTCGCAACCCCGAGGAGACATCATCCTCTAATCGAGCGTTCGCCGCTGCCTCCCATGACAGTTAGTGGTAACACCTACAATAAATTACTCAACATTTACCAATAGTCATCAAAGGACCGACAAAAGCTATTGAAATATGTTACTTTGCATTTGGTCCTGGGCTCACATTGATAAAAGGCAGGCAAGTGGAACTAATTCGGTAGATGTTTCAAAGAACTGACACAATGAAGAGTGGACTGAATGCACTTCTGTGTCTTCAGGTAATATTATTCTAACTAAACTTGACTTAACAACTCAACGCTGCACATCACACCCGCCCCCATCTTATTTTGATGATTATTGAGTAAAACCGCAAGTATTGAATGTCTGGTTCACAGTTCAGTCGTGGATAGGACATTTCGGAGGAAGATGGAAAGTTTGTGATGACGGCCATAATGAAACAGAAAAATCTAACCTACTCCAAAACACTGACTCAGAGAAACAAGACAAGTAACATGATATGAGGACATGAGGGCATTTAAAAGTTTATTGGATAAACATATGGATGATAATGGTATAGTGTAGGTTAGATGGCTTTTGTTTCGGTGCAACATCGTGGGCCGAAGGGCCTGTACTGCGCTGTATTGTTCTATGTTCTATGTTCTATATAATGGAAGTGAGACTTCCTCTGTCTGCTAGGTGTTGCAAAATCCTGGGGCGGGATTCTCCGGTCTGCCAGCCACGTGTTCCTCGGCGGTGCGCCCTCGCTCGCAGCGCAATTCTCTGTTCCTGCCACCTGCCAATGGGATTTCCCATTGTGGCCACTCCATGCTGCCGGGAAACCCACGAGCGTGGGTGGACTACCGGCGGAACTAAGAATCCTGCCAGCAGAGAAACCCGCTGCTGATCTTCTCTTAACATATTTAAGATTTCACCACACACACACCAAAAAAAAAATCAAAATTATTCATTGTCCATTGATGGAATGCAGGACTTAAAAGATATTTTTAAAATGCAGTGTACCAGTGTCAACCCTGCTGCTCAGTTGGCAGCACACTCACCTCTGAATCACAAGTTTCCAGCACCAAAACCAGGGCTGACACTTTAGTGCAGCACTGCATTGTCAGAAATATCTACCGCCGGGTAAAATGTTCAAACGAGGCCGCACTTCCCTGTGCGGGTGGATCTAAAAGATCCCAAGGCAATTTTTATAAGAAGGGCAGAGCAGTTGTAACAATATCCTGGCCAATATTTACCCCTCAATCAGCAGAAACCAGGTTATCTGGTCATTATCACATGGTTAATTGTGAGCCATTGCTGAGTGCATTTCCTACACCACTGACTACACATCAAAAAACAACTTGGTTGGCCGCAAAGCGTGTTGAGACGTCTGGTATTTGTGAAAAGCACTGTATAAAGGCAAGGCTTTTTAAAATTACAAATGTTTTGTATTGTTTGATAACTTTAATATCTTGTGGTGCCAGATTAAATGAGCCCCATGATGACAGGTGTCCGTATGCCAGTGATTTTATCACATTGATGATTGCCAGGTATGGGGTGACGCTGAAAATAAATAGCGTATAATAATAATAATAATCTTTATTATTGTCACAAGTAGGCTTACATTAGCACTGCCATGACGTTACTGTGAAAACCCCGTAGTCGCCACACTACGCCTGTTCGGGTACACAGAGGGAGAATTCAGAATATCCAATTCACCTAACAAGCACGTCTTTTGGGACTTGTGGGAGGAAACCGGAGCACCCGGAGGAAACCCACGCAGACACGGGGAGAATGTGCAGACTCCGCACAGCCAGTGACCCAAGCCGGGAATCGACCCCTGGCGCTGTGAAGCAACAGTGCCAACCACTGTGCTACCGTGCGAATAGTCACGGTAAGCACTCCCCATTGCACACGCAAGCTCACTGCTGTGTCGCTGTCCCAGAATCCATTCACACATATGCCCAAAGTCAACTTGAGTTTAGAATTTAGAAATTACAAAAACTGATGTCTGAACCGCTAACTGCGATGCTAAACAATGTTAATGTTAGAGGTCCATTAGGGACCAGTTTCTTTCTGCTGAATGCAGAGACTGTAATTAAAGTAGAATATTACTGCAGGAAACAAAACACTTCTTTCAGTGACCTTGCAAATCTATTTAACAATTATGCATCTTACAGCCCCGAACTGTGCCTGCTACTGAGACATGTCATTTTGCATCAGGTGGAGTGATAGATTTCCACTAAGCAGACAACACTAAATCAGCAAGTAGTTTGCTCTGACAGAGGATAAAGGAGATAAATACTTTCCCCCCTAATGTCATACTCTTCGCTCTCTTGGCTGGGGCTCTGTTCTGCAGGGGCTGACCTCCCTACACTGCTGTGCCCACATGGGCTGTTTCGCCTGTGGGAACTTGCTGGCAGGGCTTGACAGATGGAGGTGAGGTCAATATTGCCCTTACACAAATTGTCTACCTGATGCGCAATCAATTACTCTCGAGACAAGGTGAGGCATAACTAATAGGCTTTAATCTGCTAGAACTGTTTTCTAGCAGCTTTGATACAGAAAGTGAAGGATGCTGGGACAGCATCGGTTCTTATACTCCGCCTCTCACGGTGGAGCTATGTACATCAGCCAATGGTAGACTCCTGGGTCTAGCCAATGGTCATCCACCTTTCAGGTACCGCAATACCTGGTATTACCACATTCACCCACTGTTAAAAAAGAGCCCGGTGGGGTGATGGCCAGCGTTAATGTCGCCTCTCTCATGGTAGGACCAGGTATGGGGGTGCCGTGATGTCGAGGGTAATAGCAAAGTGTTCATGGTGCAGCAATCAGTCGATCGGGTGGCCTGGTCGTCCTTCTGGAGTGTCTGGGCTTCGGCAGTGATCCTGATGGGGGTCCCGGCGGTTGCGACTCCGGGAACGTGGTGTCGTCCTCCCAGGCAGCTTTGTCACCCCTAGGCGGCGCTGTTGGGGCAAAAAGTGAGCCGGGGGGGGGGGTGGGGGGTGGCGCCTGTAGGGGGCATCAGTGCTTGTTTGGGCCTAGGCAGGGGCGGCGGGAGTACTGACCCTCCGGTCAGGTGCTGCGGGGAGGGTGGGGGTGGGGGCACTGGTGCGGGTGCGCGTGGGGCTCCGGCGGGCGCCAGGTCCCGAAGGGAGACCGTGTCTTGGCGGCCGTCAGGGAACGCTACATAGGCGTACTGGGGGTTGGCGTGCAGCAGGTGGACCCTCTCGACCAACGGGTCGGACTTGTGCGCCCTCACATGTTTCCGAAGCAGGATGGGTCTGGGTGTCGCTAGCCAGGTTGGGAGCGAGGTCCCGGAGGAGGACTTCCTGGGGAAAACAAGGAGACGTTCATGAGGAGTCTGATTTGTGGTAGTACAGAGCAGCGACCGGATGGAGTGGAGGGCCACCGGGAGGACTTCCTGCCAGCGGGAGACTGGGAGATTCCTGGACCGTAGGGCCAGCAGGACAGTCTTCCAGACCGTTCCGTTCTCCCTCTCTACCTGCCCGTTTCCCCGGGGGTTGTAACTTGTCGTCCTGCTCGAGGCGATGCCTTTGCTGAGCAGGAATTGACGCAGTTCGTCACTCATAAAGGAGGATCCCCTATCACTGTGTATGTATGCGGGGAAACCGAACATTGTAAAGATACCCTGGAGGGCCTTGATGACGGTGGTTGCGGTCATTTCGGGTAGGGGATGGCGAATGGGAACCGGGAGTACCCGTCAATCACGTTCAGGAAGTACGTGTTGCGGTCGGTGGAGGGGAGGGGGCCTTTGAAATCCATGCTGAGGCATTCAAAGGGGCGGGAAGCCTTTATCAGGTGCGCCCTCTCTGGCTGGTAGAAGTGTGGTTTGCACTCCGCGCAGATTTGGCAGTCCCTGGTGACGGTCCTGACCTCCTCGATGGAGTAGGGCAGGTTGCGGGTCTTGATAAAATAAAAGAAACGAGTGACCCCCGGGTGGCAGAGGTCCTCGTGGAGGGCACGGAGTCGGTCCACTTGTGCGGTGGCACAAGTGCTGTGGGACAGGGCATCAGGAGGCTCGTTCAGCTTCCCCGGACGGTACAAGATCTCGTAATTGTAGATGGAGAGTTCTATCCTCCACCGCAAGATCTTGACGTTCTTAATCTTGCCCCGCTGCGCATTATCGAACATGAAGGCAACCGACTGTTGGTCCGTGAGGAGAGTGAATCTCCTGCCGGCCAGGTAATGCCTCCAGTGTCGCACACCTTCTATTATGGCCTGGGCCTCCTTTTCGGCCGAGGAGTGGCGAATTTCGGAAACATGGAGGGTGCGTGAGAAGAAAGCCACGGGCCTGCCCGCTTGGTTGAGGGTGGCCACTAGAGCTACGTCGGACGCATCGCTCTCGAACTGGAAGGGGAGGGACTCGTCGATGGCGCGCATCGTGTCTTTTGCAATGTCTGCTTTGATGCGGCTGAAGGCCTGGCGGGCCTCTGTCGACAGGGGGAAGGTTGTGGACTGGATCAAGGGTCGAGCCTTGTCTGCGTAATTGGGGACCCACTGTGCGTATTAGCTGAAGAACCCGATGCAGCGTTTCAGGGCCTTGGGGCAGTGAGGGAGGGGGAACTCCACGAGGGGCGCATGCGCTCAGGGTCGGGGCCTATGACTCCACTTCGCACTACGTAGCCTAGAATGGCTAGACGGTCGGTGCTAAACACGCATTTATCCTTATTGTATGTCAGATTAAGGATTTTCGCGGTCTGGAGAAATTACGGAGTTGGTGTCGTGGTCCTGCTGGTCATGGCCGCAGATGGTGACGTTATCCAGATACGGGAACGTTGCGTGTAAGCCGTACCGGTCCACCATTCGGTCCATCTCTCGCTGGAAGACCGAGACCTCGTTCGTGACACCGAAGGGAACCCTTAAAAAGTGATAGAGCCGCCCGTCTGCTTCGAAGGCAGTGTACTGGCGATCACCAGTACGGAGGGGTAGCTGGTGGTAGGCAGACTTGAGATCCACCGTGGAGAAAACCTTGTATTGTGCGATCCTGTTCACCAGGTCGGCTATACGGGGGAGAGGGTACTCCTGCTGCGTAAACCTGTTGATGGTCTGGCTATAGTCAATGACCATCCTATGTTTCTCCCCAGTCTTTACCACCACTACTTGAGCTCTCCAGGGACTGTTGCTCGCTTCGATGACCCCCTTCCCTCAGCAGCCTCTGGACCTCCGACCTGATAAAGGTCCGGTCCTGGGCACTTTACCGGCTGCTCCAGGTGGCGACGGGTTTGCAATCTGGGGTGAAGTTCGCAAACAGAGAAGGCGGGTCGACCTTAAGGGTCGCGAGGCCGCAGACAGTAAGGGGGGGGGGGTATGGGGCCGCCGAATTTAAAGGTCAGGCTTTGCAGGTGGCACTGGAAATCCAGCCCAAGGAGGTGGCGTCTGCGCAGAGGTGCGGCAGGACGTACAGACGGAAATTGTGGATTTCCTGCCTTGGACAGTGAGGTTCGCTAGGCAGAACCCCTTCATCTCCAACGCGGGTGACCCGGAGGCCAGGGAGATCCTTTGATTTACGGGATGGGTGACAAGAGAACAGCGCCTTACTGTGTCAGGGTGAACAAAGCTTTCCGTGCTCCCAGAGTCGATCAGGCACAACGTCACGTGGCCGTTGATGGAGATCGTCGTTGTAGCTTTCGCAAGCGTCGGGGGCCGACTCTGGTCCAGAGTCACCGAGGCCAGTTGCAGTAATGGAGAGTTCTGGTCGGGCAGCGTGTAGTCGGCTGTGCTGGGGGCCTGGGGCCCCATCCAAGATGGCGTCAGCCATGGGTCGCACATGGAGTCCGGGGTGAAGAAGATGGCGCCGGCGAGGGACAAAATGCCGGCGCCCAGCCGTCATGCGTGGTGTCCGGGGGGCAAAATGGCCACGCCCGCGGGTCGCACGTGGCCTGAGGATAGGGGGGTGGCGGTGAGCGCTGGGCGGACTGGGCCTGAAAGGGGGGTTGCTGATAGTCGCTGGAGACCGCGGCCACGGCGCGGGCCTGGCAGACCCCCACATAGTGGCCCTTCTTGCCGCACCCCTTGCAGGTGGCGGTGCGGGCGGGGCAGCGTGGGCGGGGATGATTCGCCTGCCCGCAGAAGAAACAGGGTTGTCCGGCTGCACTAGCGGGCCGTCTTGCCGCGCAGGCTTGCGGGGTCAGGGGAAAAGTCTGAGGGGCCGCCGCTACGGGGTGCCACGCAGCCCAGGGGGCCACCACGTGTTCGGGAGATAAGGACAGCGCGTTTTTATAGGCAACGTCCATGGACCCCGCCAGGGCCCGTGCCTCAGTAAGTCCCAGAGTGTCCATTTCTAGGAACCTTCTGCGGATATCGGGGGAGGTCATACCTGCCACGAAAGCACCCCTGATCAAAAGTTCCGTGTGCTCGTTCCCCGAAATTGGCGGGCAGCCACAGTTTCGGCCCAGCACCAGCAGCGCCCGGTAGAAGTCTTCCAACGTTTCCTCGGGGCTTTGTCTCCTAGTCACCAGCAGGTGACGAGCGTAGACCTGGGTCACAGGGCGGATATAATGTCCTTCTAGCAGCTCGATCGTGGCAGCATAATTCTCCACCTCCTCGGTAAGAGGGTAGATCCCAGGGCTGACCCGTGAGCGTAGAAGGTGTATCTTTTGTCTTTCCATGGGGGTTCCGGCGGCCGTGTCGAGGTAGCTCTTAAAGCACGCCAGCCAATGTTTGAAGATAGCAGCAGAGTTGTCCACGCAGGGGCTGAGCTGAGGGCACTCTGGTTTGATACGGAGATCCATCCTTTCAACTGAAGTTGTAGCAGATTAAATTGATGCGCAATCAATTACTCTCTAGACCAGGTGAGGCATAACTAATAGGCTTTAATCTGCTAGAACTGTTCCCCAGCAGCTTCGATACAGAAAGTGAAGGCTGTTGGGACAGCATCGGTTCTTATACTCTGCCTCTCAGGGCGGAGCTATGTACATCAGCCAATGGTAGACTCCTGGGTCTAACCAATGGTCATCCACCTCTCAGGTACCGCAATACCTGGTATTACCACACTAACCAGCAAATGTGATTGAATAGTGGTGAGTAGTGTGAATCCATGCTATTTTCCCCTTCTTTGGCCTAAGAGCAATGAGACCATTGCCTCACCTATTGCCCCAACTGAGTTAGTTGAATTCAAACCTTGTGACTTTGTGCAGAGCTGGGTTTCAGTCCTAAACGCTTATTCCGAGACATATTCTAATCAACTAACTGTGTTCACCTTGTAGTCCGAGTGACCACGTGGGAACGCGATGATGCAGCTATCTATAAGGTCACACGGCGAGAGCATATGAGTCATCCCCGGGAGCGGGAGCTCAGCACAAGCACTGGATGTAGCTGTTGAGTTTAGTAATAAACTACCTTCGTTGGAAGTCCTTGTTGTCGGTGATTTGAGGAACACAGAACATTCTACACACTTAACTGGAAAAACCATTAAACTGAATTTTTTTGCTGTGCCATTACCAATCATCTTATTGCAAAAACAACTCCAGTTACCTGTCCTACAGCATTCAAGATGACCCCATTAGAACTCACTTGTCATCTTTATGTAAAAATATGTCTTTTAAAAAACAAAATTTTTATTAAGGTTTTCACAGAATATCAAGAACAAAATGAGAAAGGAACCCAACAGGGTTAAATACAAAACAGTCAAAAGAAAACACCCTCCATATCCCCCTCCCCCTGTACAAAAATAATAAATTAACACCCCAACTTAACACAGAGCCAACATAGCAAATATATACACCCCCTCAGATCCCCCAGTGTAATTAAACATAAATAAAGTAAACCACCACCCCCCCCTCCCCGAGTTGCTGCTGCCATTGACCAATGTCTACCGTTCTGCCAGGAAGTCTAAGAACGGTTGCCACCGCCTGAAGAACCCTTGTACCGACCCTCTCAAGGCGGATTTCACCCTCTCCAACTTAATAAACCCCGCCATATCGTTGATCTAGGATTCCACGCTTGGGGGCCTCGCGTCCTTCCACTGAAGAAGAATCCTCCGCTGGGCTACCAGGGACGCAAAGGCCAGAATACCGGCCTCTTTCGCCTCCTGCACTCCCGGCTCCTCTGCCACCCCAAATATTGCGAGCCCCCAGCCTGGTTTGACCCTGGATCCTACCACCGTCCTCGCTACGCCCTTCCAAAATTCCTCCAGCGCTGAGCATGCCCAGAACATATGGGTGTGATTTGCTGGGCTGCCTGAGCACCTAACACACCTGTCCACACCCCCAAAGAACCGGCTCATCCTTGTCCCGGTCATGTGTGCCCTGTGCAGCACCTTAAACTGTATGAGGCTGAGCCTCGCGCACGATGAGGAAGAGTTCACCCTCCCAAGGGCATCTGCCCACGTCCCTTCCTCGATCTCCTCTCCCAAATCCTCCTCCCACTTACCTTTCACCTCCACCACCGAGGCCTCCTCCTCCTCCTGCATCACCTGGTAAGTTTCCGAGATCTTCCCCAATCCCGCCCAACACCCGAGTGCACCCTGTCCTGTACCGTGCGTGGCAGCAGCCGTGGGAATTCCACCACCTGCCGCCTGGCAAATGCCCTTACCTGTAAGTACCTGAAGGTGTTCCCCAGAGGGAGCCCGTACTACTCCTCCAACTCACCCAGGCTCGTGAACTTCCCGTCCACAAACAGGTCTCCCAACCTTCGTATCCCTGCCCTGTGCCACCCCGAAAACCCTCCATCTGTCCTCCCTGGGACAAACCGGTGGTTCCCCCGTATTGGGTTCCACACCAAGGCCCTAACTTCCCCCCTGTGCCGCCTCCACTGCCCCCAGATTTTGAGGGCAGCCGCCACTACTGGGCTCGTGGTATACCTCCTTGGAGGGAGCGGCAGTGGCTCCGTTGCCAGCGCCCCCAGACTCGTACCCACATAGGATGCCGTCTCCAGCCTCTTCCATGCAGCCCCCTCCCCCTCCATCACCCACTTGCGCACCATCGTCGCATTGGCGGCCCAGTAGTACCCACAGAGGTTGGGCAGCGCCAGCCCCCCCCTATCTCTACTCCGCTCCAGGAACACCCTTCTCACCCTCGGAGTCCCCGCGCCCACACAAACCCCATTATACTCCTGTTGACCCGCCTAAAAAAGGCCTTCGGGATAAACACGGGGAGGCACTGGAACACGAACAAAAACCTTGGGAGTACCGTCATTTTGATTGACTGCACCCTACCCGCCAAGGACAGCGGCAACGTGTCCCACCTCTTGAACTCCTCCTCCATTTGCTCCACCAGACTTGTAAAATTAAGCCTATGCAGGGCCCCCAAGCTCCTGGCCACCTGGACCTCCAAATACCTGAAGCTCCTCTCCGCCCTTTTTAGTGGGAGCTCGCCAATCCCCCTCTCCTGGTCCCCTGGGCGAACCACTAACAGCTCACTCTTCCCCATGTTGAGCTTGTATCCCGAGAAATCCCCCAATTCCCTGAGGATCCTCATTACCTCCGGCATTCCCCCCACCCGATCCGCCACATATAACAGCAAGTCGTCCGCATAGAGCGACACCCTATGCTCCTCCCCACCCCACACCAACCCCCTCCAGTTCCTCGACTCTCTCAGTGCCATAGCCAGGGGTTCAATAGCCAGTGTGAAGAGCAGGGGGGACAGGGGACACTCCTGCCTCATCCCTCAGTGCAACCAAAAGTACTCAGACCTCCTCCTGTTTGTGGCCACACTCGCCATCGGGACCTCATACAACAGCCTGACCCACCTGACAAAACCCTCCCCAAACGCAAACCTCTTCAGCACCTCCCACAGGTACCCCTACTCTACCTATCGAAGGCTTTCTCAGCGTCCATCGCCACCACTATCTGCGCCACCCCCTCCCTCGCCGGCATCATGATAACGTTCAGAAGCCTCCGCACATTCGTGTTCTACTGCCTCCCCTTCACAAACCCCGTCTGGTCTTCGTGGATGACCTGCGGCACACAATCATGTAAAAATATGTCTTTAATGCAGATCTAAGATTTTATTTTGTACAATATAAATGTATTTATCAGAAATAAAGTAAGACATGTTCAGTGCAGCATTCTGAGAAATCCTTCACTTTGCAAGAATTTTTTTCTAAACACCTAATCTGCAACAATGACATCAATATTAGAACTGTCTCTCAGAAAGGTTTTCTGCAGCAATTCTAGTGCTACAGCACCCCCTGAAGGTAAATGTCAGAGTTATAATCTGTATATCTGTGTGTGAGAGAAGCTGTATATCTGTGTGTTAGAAACTGTATATCTGTGTGTGAGAGGAGCTGTATATCTGTGTGTGTGAGAAGCTGTACATCTGTGTGTGAGAAGCTGTATATCTGTGTGTGTGAGAAGCTGTATATCTGTGTGTGTGAGAAGCTGTATATCTGTGTGTGTGAGAAGCTGTATATCTGTGTGTGTGAGAAGCTGTATATCTGTGTGTGTGAGAAGCTGTATATCTGTGTGTGTGAGAAGCTGTATATCTGTGTGTGTTAGAAGCTGTATATCTGTGTGTTAGAAGCTATATATTTGTGTGTGTGAGAAGCTGTATATCTGTGTGTGAGAAGCTGTATATCTGTGTGTGTGAGAAGCTGTATATCTGTGAGTGTTAGAAGCTGTATATCTGTGTTAGAAGCTGTATATCTGTGTGTGTGAGAAGCTGTATATCTGTGTGTGAGAAGCTGTATATCTGTGTGTGTTAGAAGCTGTATATCTGTGTGTGTGAGAAGCTGTATATCTGTGTGTTAGAAGCTATATATTTGTGTGTGTGAGAAGCTGTATATCTGTGTGAGAGAAGCTGTATATCTGTGTGTGTGAGAAGCTGTATATCTGTGTGTGTTAGAAGCTGTATATCTGTGTGTGTGAGAAGCTGTATATCTGTGTGTTAGAAGCTGTATATCTGTGTGTGTGAGAAGCTGTATATCTGTGTGTGAGAAGCTGTATATCTGTGTGTTAGAAGCTGTATATCTGTGTGTGTGAGAAGCTGTATATCTGTGTGTGTTAGAAGCTGTATATCTGTGTGTGTGAGAAGCTGTATATCTGTGTGTGAGAAGCTGTATATCTGTGTGTGTGAGAAGCTGTATGTCTGTGTGTGTTAGAAGCTGTATATCTGTGTGTGTGAGAAGCTGTATATCTGTGTGTTAGAAGCTGAATATCTGTGTGTGTGAGAAGCTGTATATCTGTGTGTGTGAGAAGCTGTATATCTGTGTGTGAGGAGCTGTATATGTGTGTGTGTCAGAAGCTGTATATCTGTGTGTGAGAAGCTGTATATCTGTGTGTGAGAAGCTGTATATCTGTGTGTGTTAGAAGCTGTATATCTGTGTGTGAGAAGCTGTATATCTGTGTGTGTTAGAAGCTGTATATCTGTGTGTGAGAGAAGCTGTATATCTGTGTGTGTGAGAAGCTGTATATCTGTGTGTGAGAAGCTATATATCCGTGTGTGTGAGAAGCTGTATATCTGTGTGTGAGGAGCTGTATATGTGTGTGTGTCAGAAGCTGTATATCTATGTGTTAGAAGCTGTATATCTGTGTGTGAGAGAAGCTGTATATCCGTGTGTGTGAGAAGCTGTATATCTGTGTGTGTTAGAAGCTGTATATCTGTGTGTGTGAGAAGCTGTATATCTGTGTGTGAGAAGCTGTATATCTGTGTGTGAGAAGCTGTATATCTGTGTGTGAGAATCTGTATATCTGTGTGTGTTAGAAGCTGTATATCTGTGTGTGTGAGAAGCTGTATATCTGTGTGTGTGAGAAGCTGTATATCTGTGTGTGTGAGAAGCTGTATATCTGTGTGTGTTAGAAGCTGTATATCTGTGTGTGTGAGAAGCTGTATATCTGTGTGTGTGAGAAGCTGTATATGTGTGTGTGAGAAGATGTATATCTGTGTGTGAGAAGCTGTATATCTGTGTGTGAGAAGCTGTATATCTGTGTGTGTGAGAAGCTGTATATCTGTGTGTGTGAGAAGCTGTATATCTGTGTGTGTGAGAAGCTGTATATCTGTGTGTTAGAAGCTGTATATCTGTGTGTGAGAGAAACTGTATGTCTGTGTGTGTGAGAAGCTGTATATCTGTGTGTGTGAGAAGCTGTATATCTGTGTGTGAGAAGCTGTATATCTGTGTGTGTGAGAAGCTGTATATCTGTGTGTGTGAGAAGCTGTATATATGTGTGTGTGAGAAGTTGTATATCTGTGTGTGTGAGAAGCTGTATATCTGTGTGTGTGAGAAGCTGTATATCTGTGTGTGAGAAGCTGTATATCTGTGTGTGAGAAGCTGTATATCTGTGTGTGAGAAGCTGTATATCTGTGTGTGATAAGCTGTATATCTGTGTGTGTGAGAAGCTGTATATATGTGTGTGTGAGAAGCTGTATATCTGTGTGTGTGAGAAGCTGTATATATGTGTGTGTGAGGAGCTGTATATGTGTGTGTGTGAGAAGCTGTATATCTATGTGTTAGAAGCTATTTATCTGTGTGTGGGAGAAGCTGTATGTCTGTGTGTGTGACAAGCTGTATATCTGTGTGTGAGAAGCTGTATATCGGTGTGTCTGAGAAGCTGTATATCTGTGTGTGTGAGAAGCTGTATATCTGTGTGTGTGAGAAGCTGTATATCTGTGTGTGTGAGAAGCTGTATATCTGTGTGTGAGAAGCTGTATATCTATGTGTGTGAGAAGCTGTATATCTGTGTGTGTGAGAAGCTGTATTTCTGTGTGAGTGAGAAGCTGTATATCTGTGTGTGTGAGAAGCTGTATATCTGTGTGTGTGAGAAGCTGTATATCTGTGTGTGTGAGAAGCTGTATATCTGTGTGTGTGAGAAGCTGTATATCTGTGTGAGTGAGAAGCTGTATATCTGTGTGTGTGAGAAGCTGTATATCTGTGTGTGTGAGAAGCTGTATATCTGTGTGTGAGAAGCTGTATATCTGTGTGTGTGAGAAGCTGTATGTCTGTGTGTGTTAGAAGCTGTATATCTGTGTGTGTGAGAAGCTGTATATCTGTGTGTGTGAGAAGCTGTATATCTGTGTGTGTGAGAAGCTGTATATCTCTGTGTGTTAGAAGCTGTATATCTGTGTGTGTGAGAAGCTGTATGTCTGTGTGTGTTAGAAGCTGTATGTCTGTGTGTGTGAGAAGCTGTATATCTGTGTGTGAGAAGCTGTATATCTGTGTGTGTTAGAAGCTGTATATCTGTGTGTGTGAGAAGCTGCATATCTCTGTGTGTTAGAAGGTGTATATCTGTGTGTTAGAAGCTGTATATCTGTGTGTGAGAAGCTGTATATCTGTGTGTGTGAGAAGCGGTATATCTGTGTGTGTGAGAAGCTGTATATCTGTGTGTGAGAAGCTGTATATCTGTGTGTGAGAAGCTGTATATCTGTGTGTGAGAGAAACTGTATGTCTGTGTGTGTGAGAAGCTGTATATCTGTGTGTGTGAGAAGCTGTATATCTGTGTGTGAGAAGCTGTATATCTGTGTGTGTGAGAAGCTGTATATCTGTGTGTGTGAGAAGCTGTATATATGTGTGTGTGAGAAGCTGTATATCTGTGTGTGTGAGAAGCTGTATATCTGTGTGTGTGAGAAGCTGTATATCTGTGTGTGAGAAGCTGTATATCTGTGTGTGAGAAGCTGTATATCTGTGTGTGAGAAGCTGTATATCTGTGTGTGAGAAGCTGTATATCTGTGTGTGTGAGAAGCTGTATATATGTGTGTGTGAGAAGCTGTATATCTGTGTGTGTGAGAAGCTGTATATATGTGTGTGTGAGGAGCTGTATATGTGTGTGTGTGAGAAGCTGTATATCTATGTGTTAGAAGCTATTTATCTGTGTGTGGGAGAAGCTGTATGTCTGTGTGTGTGACAAGCTGTATATCTGTGTGTGAGAAGCTGTGTATCTGTGTGTGTGAGAAGCTGTATATCTGTGTGTGAGAAGCTGTATATCGGTGTGTCTGAGAAGCTGTATATCTGTGTGTGTGAGAAGCTGTATATCTGTGTGTGTGAGAAGCTGTATATCTGTGTGTGTGAGAAGCTGTATATCTGTGTGTGTGAGAAGCTGTATATCTGTGTGTGAGAAGCTGTATATCTATGTGTGTGAGAAGCTGTATATCTGTGTGTGTGAGAAGCTGTATATCTGTGTGAGTGAGAAGCTGTATATCTGTGTGTGTGAGAAGCTGTATATCTCTGTGTGTTAGAAGCTGTATATCTGTGTGTGTGAGAAGCTGTATATCTGTGTGTGTTAGAAGCTGTATGTCTGTGTGTGTGAGAAGCTGTATATCTGTGTGTGAGAAGCTGTATATCTGTGTGTGTTAGAAGCTGTATATCTGTGTGTGTGAGAAGCTGCATCTCTCTGTGTGTTAGAAGGTGTATATCTGTGTGTTAGAAGCTGTATATCTGTGTGTGAGAAGCTGTATATCTGTGTGTGAGAGAAGCTGTATATCTGTGTGTGTGAGAAGCTGTATATCTGTGTGTGTGAGAAGCTGTATATCTGTGTGTGAGAGAAGCTGTATATCTGTGTGTGAGAAGCTGTATATCTGTGTGTGAGAAGCTGTATATCTGTGTGTGTGAGAAGCTGTATATCTGTGTGTGTGAGAAGCTGTATATCTGTGTGTGAGAGAAGCTATATGTCTGTGTGTGTGAGAAGCCAAAGATTGGAGATCACACACCAAAGATTGGAGATAGATGGGTAACTGTAAGAGGGACTGGGAAAAAACAGTCAGTGCAGGGATCCCCTGCGGTCGTTCCCCTGAGAAACAAGTATACCGCTTTGGATACTTGTGGGGGGGGGCTTAAGCCATGGGGTACGGGCCTCTGGCACGGAGTCTGTCCCTGTTGCTCAGAAGGGAAGGGGGGAGAGGAGCAGAGCATTAGTAATTGGGGACTCGATAGTCAGGGGCACAGATAGGAGATTTTGTGGGAGCGTGACAGACTCACGTTTGGTATGTTGCCTCCCAGGTGCAAGGGTACGTGATGTCTCGGATCGTGTTTTGCGGGTCCTTAAGGGGGAGGGGGAGCAGCCCCAAGTCATGGTCCACATTGGCACTAACGACATAGGTAGGAAAGGGGATAAGGATGTCAGGCAGGCTTTCAGGGAGCTAGGATGGAAGCTCAGAACTAGAACAAACAGAGTTGTTCTCTCTGGGTTGTTGCCCGTGCCACGTGATAGTGAGATGAGGAATAGGGAGAGAGAGCAATTAAACACGTGGCTACAGGGATGGTGCAGGCGGGAGGGATTCAGATTTCTGGATAACTGGGGCTCTTTCTGGGGAAGGTGGGACCTCTACAGACAGGATGGTCTACATCTGAACCTGCGGGGCACAAATATCCTGGGGGGGAGATTTGTTAGTGCTCTTTGGGGGGGTTTAAACTAATGCAGCAGGGGCATGGGAACCTGGATTGTAGTTTTAGGGTAAGGGAGAATGAGAGTATAGAGGTCAGGAGCTCAGATTTGACGTCGCAGGAGGGGGCCAGTGTTCAGGTAGGTGGTTTGAAGTGTGTATACTTCAATGCCAGGAGTATACGAAATAAGGTAGGGGAACTGGCAGCATGGGTTTGTACCTGGGACTTCGATGTTGTGGCCATTTCGGAGACATGGATAGAGCAGGGACAGGAATGGATGTTGCAGGTTCCGGGGTTTAGGTGTTTTAGTAAGCTCAGAGAAGGAGGCAAAAGAGGGGGAGGTGTGGCGCTGCTAGTCAAGAGCAGTATTATGGTGGCGGAGAGGATGCTAGATGGGGACTCATCTTCCGAGGTAGTATGGGCTGAGGTTAGAAACATGAAAGGAGAGGTCACACTGTTGGGAGTCTTCTATAGGCCTCCAAATAGTTCTAGGGATGTAGAGGAAAGGATGGCGAGGATGATCCTGGACAAGAGCGAAAGTAACAGGGTAGTTATTATGGGAGACTTTAACTTTCCAAATATTGACTGGAAAAGATATAGTTCGAGTACATTAGATGGGTCGTTTTTTGTACAGTGTGTGCAGGAGGGTTTCCTGACACAGTTTGTTGACAGGCCAACAAGAGGCGAGGCCACATTGGATTTGGTTTTGGGTAATGAACCAGGCCAGGTGTTGGATTTGGAGGTAGGTGAGCACTTTGGGGACAGTGACCACAATTCGGTGACGTTTACGTTAAGGATGGAAAGGGATAAGTATACACCGCAGGGCAAGAGTTATAGCTGGGGGAAGGGAAATTGTGATGCCATTAGACGTGACTTGGGGGGGATAAGGTGGAGAAGTAGGCTGCAAGTGTTGGACACACTGGATAAGTGGAGCTTGTTCAAGGATCAGCTACTGCGTGTTCTTGATAGGTATGTACCGGTCAGGCAGGGAGGAAGGTGCCGAGCGAGGGAACCGTGGTTTACCAAAGAAGTGGAATCTCTTGTTAAGAGGAAGAAGGAGGCCTATGTGAAGATGAGGTGTGAAGTTTCAGTTGGGGCGATGGATAGTTACAAGGTAGCGAGGAAGGATCTAAAGAGAGAGCTAAGACGAGCAAGGAGGGGACATGAGAAGTATTTAGCAGGAAGGATCAAGGAAAACCCAAAAGCTTTCTATAGGTATGTCAGGAATAAGCGAATGACTAGGGAAAGAGTAGGACCAGTCAAGGACAGGAATGGGAAGTTGTGTGTAGAGTCTGAAGAGATAGGCGAGATACTAAATGAATATTTTTCGTCAGTATTCACTCAGGAAAAAGATAATGTTGTGGAGGAGAATGCTGAGCTCCAGGTAAATAGATTAGATGGCATTGAGGTACGTAGGGAAGAGGTGTTGGCAATTCTGGACAGGCTGAAAATAGATAAGTCCCCGGGACCTGATGGGATTTATCCTAGGATTCTCTGGGAGGCCAGGGAAGAGATTGCTGGACCATTGGCTTTGATTTTTATGTCATCATTGGCTACAGGAATAGTGCCAGAGGACTGGAGGATAGCAAATGTGGTCCCTTTGTTCAAAAAGGGGAGCAGAGACAACCCCGGCAACTATAGACCGGTGAGCCTCACATCTGTAGTGGGTAAAGTCTTGGAGGGGATTATAAGAGACAAGATTTATAATCATCTAGATAGGAATAATATGATCAGGGATAGTCAGCATGGCTTTGTGAAGGGTAGGTCATGCCTCACAAACCTTATTGAGTTCTTTGAGAAGGTGACTGAACAGGTAGACGAGGGTAGAGCAGTTGATGTGGTGTATATGGATTTCAGCAAAGCGTTTGATAAGGTTCCCCACGGTAGGCTATTGCAGAAAATACGGAGGCTGGGGATTGAGGGTGATTTAGAAATGTGGATCAGAAATTGGCTAGCTGAAAGAAGACAGAGGGTGGTGGTTGATGGGAAATGTTCAGAATGGAGTTCAGTCACAAGTGGAGTACCACAAGGATCTGTTCTGGGGCCGTTGCTGTTTGTCATTTTTATCAATGACCTAGAGGAAGGCGCAGAAGGGTGGGTGAGTAAATTTGCAGACGATACTAAAGTCGGTGGTGTTGTCGATAGTGTGGAAGGATGTAGCAGGTTACAGCGGGACATAGATAAGCTGCAGTGCTGGGCTGAGAGGTGGCAAATGGAGTTTAATGTAGAGAAGTGTGAGGTGATTCACTTTGGAAGGAATAACAGGAATGTGGAATATTTGGCTAATGGAAAAGTTCTTGAAAGTGTGGATGAGCAGAGGGATCTAGGTGTCCATGTACATAGATCCCTGAAAGTTGCCACCCAGGTTGATAGGGTGGTGAAGAAGGCCTATGGAGTGTTGGCCTTTATTGGTAGAGGGATTGAGTTCCGGAGTCAGGAGGTCATGTTGCAGCTGTACAGAACTCTGGTACGGCCGCATTTGGAGTATTGCGTACAGTTCTGGTCACCGCATTATAGGAAGGACGTGGAGGCTTTGGAACAGGTGCAGAGGAGATTTACCAAGATGTTGCCTGGTATGGAGGGAAAATCTTATGAGGAAAGGCTGATGGACTTGAGGTTGCTTTCGTTAGAGAGAAGAAGGTTAAGAGGAGACTTAATAGAGGCATACAAAATGATCAGAGGGTTAGATAGGGTGGACAGTGAGAGCCTTCTCCCGCGGATGGAAATGGCTAGCACGAGGGGACATAGCCTTAAACTGAGGGGTAATAGATATAGGACAGAGGTCAGAGGTAGGTTCTTTACGCAAAGAGTAGTGAGGCCGTGGAATGCCCTACCTGCTACAGTAGTGAACTCGCCAACATTGAGGGCATTTAAAAGTTTATTGGATAAACATATGGATGATAATGGTATAGTGTAGGTTAGATGGCTTTTGTTTCGGTGCAACATCATGGGCCGAAGGGCCTGTACTGCGCTGTATTGTTCTATGTTCTATGTTCTAAGCTGTATATCTGTGTGTGTGAGAAGCTGTATATCTGTGTGTGTGAGAAGCTGTATATCTGTGTGACAAGCTGTATATCTGTGTGTGTGAGAAGCTGTATATCTGTGTGTGTGAGAAGCTGTATATCTGTGTGTGTGAGAAGCTGCATATCTGTGTGTGTGAGAAGCTGTATATCTGTGTGTGTGAGGAGCTGTATATGTGTGTGTGTGAGAAGCTGTATATCTATGTGTTAGAAGCTGTATATCTGTGTGTGAGAGAAGCTGTATGTCTGTGTGTGTGAGAAGCTGTATATCTGTGTGTGAGAAGCTGTATATCTGTGTGTGTGAGAAGCTGTATATCTGTGTGTGAGAAGCTGTATATCTGTGTGTGTGAGAAGCTGTATATCTGTGTGTGTGAGAAGCTGTATATCTGTGTGTGTGAGAAGCTGTATATCTGTGTGTGTTAGAAGCTGTATATCTGTGTGTGTGAGAAGCTGTATATCTGTGTGAGAGAAGCTGTATATCTGTGTGTGAGAAGCTGTATATCTGTGTGTTAGAAGCTGTATATCTGTGTGTGTGAGAAGCTGTATATCTGTGTGTTAGAAGCTGTATATCTGTGTGTTAGAAGCTGTATATCTGTGTGTGTGAGAAGCTGTATATCTGTGTGTGAGAAGCTGTATATCTGTGTGTGTGAGAAGCTGTATATCTGTGTGTGTGAGAAGCTGTATATCTGTGTGTGTGAGAAGCTGTATATCTGTGTGTGAGAAGCTGTATATCTGTGTGTTAGAAGCTGTATATCTGTGTGTGTGAGAAGCTGTATATCTGTGTGTGAGAAGCTGTATATCTGTGTGTGTTAGAAGCTGTATATCTGTGTGTGTGAGAAGCTGTATATCTGTGTGTGTGAGAAGCTGTATATCTGTGTGTGAGAAGCTGTATATCTGTGTGTGTGAGAAGCTGTATATCTGTGTGTGAGAAGCTGTATATCTGTGTGTGTGAGAAGCTGTATATCTGTGTGTGAGAAGCTGTATATCTGTGTGTGAGAAGCTGTATATCTGTGTGTGAGAGAAGCTGTATATCTGTGTGTGAGAAGCTGTATATCTGTGTGTGAGAAGCTGTATATTTGTGTGTGAGAAGCTGTATAACTGTGTGTGTGAGAAGCTGTATATCTGTGTGTTAGAAGCTGTATATCTGTGTGTGTGAGAAGCTGTATATCTGTGTGTGTGAGAAGCTGTATATCTGTGTGTGAGAAGCTGTATATCTGTGCGTGTGAGAAGCTGTATATCTGTGTGTGAGAAGCTGTATATCTGTGTGTGTGAGAAGCGGTATATCTGTGTGTGAGAAGCTGTATATCTGTGTGTGAGAAGCTGTATATCTGTGTGTGTGAGAAGCTGTATATCTGTGTTTGAGAAGCTGTATATCTTTGTGTGTGAGAAGCTGTATATCTGTGTGTGTGAGAAGCTGTATATCTGTGTGTGAGAAGCTGTATATCTGTGTGTGAGAAGCTGTATATCTGTGTGTGTGAGAAGCTGTATATCTGTGTGTGTGAGAAGCTGTATATCTGTGTGTGAGAAGCTGTATATCTGTGTGTGAGAAGCTGTATATCTGTGTGTGTGAGAAGCTGTATATCTGTGTTTGAGTAGCTGTATATCTGTGTGTGTGAGAAGCTGTATATCTGTGTGTGTGAGAAGCTGTATATCTGTGTGTGAGAAGCTGTATATCTGTGTGTGAAAAGCTGTATATCTGTGTGTGTGAGAAGCTGTATATCTGTGTGTGTGAGAAGCTGTATATCTGTGTGTGTGAGAAGCTGTATATCTGTGTGTGTGAGAAGCTGTATATCTGTGTGTGTTAGAAGCTGTATATCTGTGTGTGTGAGAAGCTGTATATCTGTGTGTGTTAGAAGCTGTATATCTGTGTGTGTGAGAAGCTGTATATCTGTGTGTGAGAAGCTGTATATCTGTGTGTGTGAGAAGCTGTATATCTGTGTTTGAGAAGCTGTATATCTGTGTGTGAGAGAAGCTGTATATCTGTGTGTGTGAGAAGCTGTATATCTGTGTGTGAGAAGCTGTATATCTGTGTGTGAGAAGCTGTATATCTGTGTGTGAGAAGCTGTATATCTGTGTGTGTGAGAAGCTGTATATCTGTGTTTGAGAAGCTGTATATCTGTGTGTGTGAGAAGCTGTATATCTGTGTGTGTGAGAAGCTGTATATCTGTGTGTGAGAAGCTGTATATCTGTGTGTGAGAAGCTGTATATCTGTGTGTGTGAGAAGCTGTATATCTGTGTGTGTGAGAAGCTGTATATCTGTGTGTGATAAGCTGTATATCTGTGTGTGAGAAGCTGTATATCTGTGTTTGAGAAGCTGTATATCTGTGTGTGTGAGAAGCTGTATATCTGTGTGTGTGAGAAGCTGTATATCTGTGTGTGAGAAGCTGTATATCTGTGTGTGAGAAGCTGTATATCTGTGTGTGTGAGAAGCTGTATATCTGTGTGTGTGAGAAGCTGTATATCTGTGTGTGTGAGAAGCTGTATATCTGTGTGTGTGAGAAGCTGTATATCTGTGTGTGTGACAAGCTGTATATCTGTGTGTGTTAGAAGCTGTATATCTGTGTGTGTGAGAAGCTGTATATCTGTGTGTGTTAGAAGCTGTATATCTGTGTGTGTGAGAAGCTGTATATCTGTGTGTGAGAAGCTGTATATCTGTGTGTTAGAAGCTGTATATCTGTGTGTGTGAGAAGCTGTATATCTGTGTTTGAGAAGCTGTATATCTTTGTGTGTGAGAAGCTGTATATCTGTGTGTGTGAGAAGCTGTATATCTGTGTGTGAGAAGCTGTATATCTGTGTGTGAGAAGCTGTATATCTGTGTGTGTGAGAAGCTGTATATCTGTGTGTGTGAGAAGCTGTATATCTGTGTGTGAGAAGCTGTATATCTGTGTGTGAGAAGCTGTATATCTGTGTGTGTGAGAAGCTGTATATCTGTGTTTGAGTAGCTGTATATCTGTGTGTGTGAGAAGCTGTATATCTGTGTGTGTGAGAAGCTGTATATCTGTGTGTGAGAAGCTGTATATCTGTGTGTGAGAAGCTGTATATCTGTGTGTGTGAGAAGCTGTATATCTGTGTGTGTGAGAAGCTGTATATCTGTGTGTGTGAGAAGCTGTATATCTGTGTGTGTGAGAAGCTGTATATCTGTGTGTGTTAGAAGCTGTATATCTGTGTGTGTGAGAAGCTGTATATCTGTGTGTGTTAGAAGCTGTATATCTGTGTGTGTGAGAAGCTGTATATCTGTGTGTGAGAAGCTGTATATCTGTGTGTGTGAGAAGCTGTATATCTGTGTTTGAGAAGCTGTATATCTGTGTGTGAGAGAAGCTGTATATCTGTGTGTGTGAGAAGCTGTATATCTGTGTGTGAGAAGCTGTATATCTGTGTGTGAGAAGCTGTATATCTGTGTGTGAGAAGCTGTATATCTGTGTGTGTGAGAAGCTGTATATCTGTGTTTGAGAAGCTGTATATCTGTGTGTGTGAGAAGCTGTATATCTGTGTGTGTGAGAAGCTGTATATCTGTGTGTGAGAAGCTGTATATCTGTGTGTGAGAAGCTGTATATCTGTGTGTGTGAGAAGCTGTATATCTGTGTGTGTGAGAAGCTGTATATCTGTGTGTGATAAGCTGTATATCTGTGTGTGAGAAGCTGTATATCTGTGTTTGAGAAGCTGTATATCTGTGTGTGTGAGAAGCTGTATATCTGTGTGTGTGAGAAGCTGTATATCTGTGTGTGAGAAGCTGTATATCTGTGTGTGAGAAGCTGTATATCTGTGTGTGTGAGAAGCTGTATATCTGTGTGTGTGAGAAGCTGTATATCTGTGTGTGTGAGAAGCTGTATATCTGTGTGTGTGAGAAGCTGTATATCTGTGTGTGTGACAAGCTGTATATCTGTGTGTGTTAGAAGCTGTATATCTGTGTGTGTGAGAAGCTGTATATCTGTGTGTGTTAGAAGCTGTATATCTGTGTGTGTGAGAAGCTGTATATCTGTGTGTGAGAAGCTGTATATCTGTGTGTTAGAAGCTGTATATCTGTGTGTGTGAGAAGCTGTATATCTGTGTGTGAGAAGCTGTATATCTGTGTGTGTTAGAAGCTGTATATCTGTGTGTGTGAGAAGCTGTATATCTGTGTGTGTGAGAAGGTGTATAACTGTGTGTGTGAGAAGCTGTATATCTGTGTGTGTTAGAAGCTGTATATCTGTGTGTGTGAGAAGCTGTATATCTGTGTGAGAGAAGCTGTATATCTGTGTGTGTGAGAAGCTGTATATCTGTGTGTGTGAGAAGCTGTATATCTGTGTGTGAGAAGCTGTATATCTGTGTGTTAGAAGCTGTATATCTGTGTGTGTGAGAAGCTGTATATCTGTGTGTGAGAAGCTGTATATCTGTGTGTGTTAGAAGCTGTATATCTGTGTGTGTGAGAAGCTGTATATCTGTGTGTGTGAGAAGCTGTATATCTGTGTGTGAGAAGCTGTATATCTGTGTGTGTGAGAAGCTGTATATCTGTGTGTGAGAAGCTGTATATCTGTGTGTGTGAGAAGCTGTATATCTGTGTGTGAGAAGCTGTATATCTGTGTGTGAGAAGCTGTATATCTGTGTGTGAGAGAAGCTGTATATCTGTGTGTGAGAAGCTGTATATCTGTGTGTGAGAAGCTGTATATTTGTGTGTGAGAAGCTGTATAACTGTGTGTGTGAGAAGCTGTATATCTGTGTGTTAGAAGCTGTATATCTGTGTGTGAGAGAAGCTGTATATCTGTGTGTGTGAGAAGCTGTATATCTGTGTGTGAGAAGCTGTATATCTGTGCGTGTGAGAAGCTGTATATCTGTGTGTGAGAAGCTGTATATCTGTGTGTGTGAGAAGCGGTATATCTGTGTGTGAGAAGCTGTATATCTGTGTGTGAGAAGCTGTATATCTGTGTGTGTGAGAAGCTGTATATCTGTGTTTGAGAAGCTGTCTATCTTTGTGTGTGAGAAGCTGTATATCTGTGTGTGTGAGAAGCTGTATATCTGTGTGTGAGAAGCTGTATATCTGTGTGTGAGAAGCTGTATATCTGTGTGTGTGAGAAGCTGTATATCTGTGTGTGTGAGAAGCTGTGTATCTGTGTGTGAGAAGCTGTATATCTGTGTGTGAGAAGCTGTATATCTGTGTGTGTGAGAAGCTGTATATCTGTGTTTGAGAAGCTGTATATCTGTGTGTGTGAGAAGCTGTATATCTGTGTGTGTGAGAAGCTGTATATCTGTGTGTGAGAAGCTGTATATCTGTGTGTGAGAAGCTGTATATCTGTGTGTGTGAGAAGCTGTATATCTGTGTGTGTGAGAAGCTGTATATCTGTGAGTGTGAGAAGCTGTATATCTGTGTGTGTGAGAAGCTGTATATCTGTGTGTGTGAGAAGCTGTATATCTGTGTGTGTTAGAAGCTGTATATCTGTGTGTGTGAGAAGCTGTATATCTGTGTGTGTTAGAAGCTGTATATCTGTGTGTGTGAGAAGCTGTATATCTGTGTGTGAGAAGCTGTATATCTGTGTGTGTGAGAAGCTGTATATCTGTGTTTGAGAAGCTGTATATCTGTGTGTGAGAGAAGCTGTATATCTGTGTGTGTGAGAAGCTGTATATCTGTGTGTGAGAAGCTGTATATCTGTGTGTGAGAAGCTGTATATTTGTGTGTGAGAAGCTATATATCTGTGTGTGTGAGAAGCTGTATATCTGTGTGTGTTAGAAGCTGTATATCTGTGTGTGTGAGAAGCTGTATATCTGTGTGTGTTAGAAGCTGTATATCTGTGTGTGTGAGAAGCTGTATATCTGTGTGTGAGAAGCTGTATATCTGTGTGTGTGAGAAGCTGTATATCTGTGTTTGAGAAGCTGTATATCTGTGTGTGAGAGAAGCTGTATATCTGTGTGTGTGAGAAGCTGTATATCTGTGTGTGAGAAGCTGTATATCTGTGTGTGAGAAGCTGTATATTTGTGTGTGAGAAGCTATATATCTGTGTGTGTGAGAAGCTGTATATCTGTGTTTGAGAAGCTGTATATCTGTGTGTGTGAGAAGCTGTATATCTGTGTGTGAGAAGCTGTATATCTGTGTGTGAGAAGCTGTATATCTGTGTGTGAGAAGCTGTATATCTGTGTGTGTGAGAAGCTGTATATCTGTGTGTGTGAGAAGCTGTATATCTGTGTGTGATAAGCTGTATATCTGTGTGTGAGAAGCTGTATATCTGTGTTTGAGAAGCTGTATATCTGTGTGTGTGAGAAGCTGTATATCTGTGTGTGTGAGAAGCTGTATATCTGTGTGTGAGAAGCTGTATATCTGTGTGTGAGAAGCTGTATATCTGTGTGTGTGAGAAGCTGTATATCTGTGTGTGTGAGAAGCTGTATATCTGTGTGTGTGAGAAGCTGTATATCTGTGTGTGTGAGAAGCTGTATATCTGTGTGTGTGACAAGCTGTATATCTGTGTGTGTTAGAAGCTGTATATCTGTGTGTGTGAGAAGCTGTATATCTGTGTGTGAGAAGCTGTATATCTGTGTGTTAGAAGCTGTATAGCTGTGTGTGTGAGAAGCTGTATATCTGTGTGTGAGAAGCTGTATATCTGTGTGTGTTAGAAGCTGTATATCTGTGTGTGTGAGAAGGTGTATAACTGTGTGTGTGAGAAGCTGTATATCTGTGTGTGTGAGAAGCTGTATATCTGTGTGTGTGAGAAGGTGTATATCTGTGTGTGTGAGAAGGTGTATAACTGTGTGTGTGAGAAGCTGTGTGATGCACAATCAATGACTCTTGAGACAAGGTGAATCATAACTAATAGGCTTTAATCTGCTAGAACTGTTCCCCAGCAGCTTCGATAAAGAAAGTGAAGACTGCTGGGACGGCATCGGTTCTTATACTCCGCCACTCACGGTGGAGCTATGTACATCAGCCAATGGTAGACTCCTGGGTCTAGCCAATGGTCATCCACCTCTCAGGTACCGCAATACCTGGTATTACCACATTCACCCCCTGTTAAAAAAGAGCCCGGCGGGGTGATGGCCAGCGTTAATGTCGCCTTTCGCATGGTAGGACCAGGTATGGGGGTGCCGTGATGTCGAGGGTAATAGCAAAGTGTTCATGGTGCAGCAATCAGTCGATCGGGTGGCCTGGTCGTCCTTCTGGAGCGTCTGGGCTTCGGCGGTGATCCTGATGGGGGTCCCGGCGGTTGCGACTCCGGGAATGTGGTGTCGTCCTCCCAGGCAGCTTCGTCACCTCTAGGTGGCGCTGTTGTGGCGAAACGTGGGCCGGGGGGGCGCCTGTAGGGGGCGTCGGTGCTTGTTCGGGCCTAGGCAGGGGCGGCTGGAGTACTGACCCTCCGGTCAGGTGCTGCGGGGAAGGTGGGGGTGCGGGTGGGGCTCCGGTGGGCGCCAGGTCCCGAAGGGAGACCGTGTCTTGGCGGCCGTCAGGGAACGCTACATAGGCGTACTGGGGGTTGGCGTGCAGCAGGTGGACCCTCTCGACCAACGGGTCCGACTTGTGCGCCCTCACATGTTTCCGAAGCAGGATGGGTCTGGGTGTCGCTCGCCAGGTTGGGAGCGAGGTCCCGGAGGAGGACTTCCTGGGGAAAATAAGGAGACGTTCATGAGGTGTCTGATTTGTGGTAGTACAGAGCAGCGACCGGATGGAGTGAAGGGCCACCGGGAGGACTTCCTGCCAGCAGGAGACTGGGAGATTCTTGGACCGTAGGGCCAGCAGGACGGTGTTCCAGACCGTGCCGTTCTCCCTCTCAACCTGCCCATTTCCCCGGGGGTTGTAACTGGTCGTCCTGCTCGAGGCGATGCCTTTGCTGAGCAGGAATTGACGCAGTTCGTCACTCATAAAGGAGGACCCCCTATCACTGTGAATGTATGCGGGGAAACCGAACAGTGTAAAGATACCCTGGAGGGCCTTGATGACGGTGGTTGTGGTCATGTCTGGGCAGGGGATGGCGAATTGGAACCGGGAGTACTCGTCAATCACGTTCAGGAAGTACGTGTTGCGGTCGGTGGAGGGGACGGGGCCTTTGAAGTCCAGACTGAGGCGTTCAAAGGGACGAGAAGCCTTTATCAGGTGCGCCCTCTTTGGCAGGTAGAAGTGTGGTTTGCACTCCGCGCAGATTTCGCAATCCCTGGTGATGGTCCTGACCTCCTCGATGGAGTAGGGCAGGTTGCGGGTCTTGATAAAATGAAAGAAACGAGTGTCCCCCGGGTGGCAGAGGCCCTCATGGAGGGATCGGAGGCGGTCCACTTGTGCGGTGGCACAAGTGCCGCGGGTCAGGGCATCAGGAGGCTCGTTCAGCTTCCTGGGACGGTACAAGATCTCGTAATTGTAGGTGGAGAGTTCGATCCTCCACCGCAAGATCTTGTCGTTCTTAATCTTGCCCCGCTGCGCATTATCGAACATGAAGGCAACTGACCGTTGGTCCGTGAGGAGAGTGAATCTCCTGCCGGCCAGGTAATGCCTCCAGTGTCGCACACCTTCTACTATGGCCTGGGCTTCCTTTTCGACCGAGGAGTGGCGGATTTCGGAAGCATGGAGAGTACGGGAGAAGAAAGCCACGGGCCTGCCGCTTGATTGAGGGTGGCCACCAGAGCTACGTTGGACGCATCGCTCTCGACCTGGAAGGGGAGGGACTCGTTGATGGCGCGCATCATGGCTTTAGCAATGTCTGCTTTGATGCGGCTGAAGGCCTGGCGGGCCTCCGTCGACAGGGGGAAGGCTGTGGACTGGATCAGGGGTCGAGCCTTGTCTGCGTAATTGGGGACCCACTGCGCATAATAGCTGAAGAACCCGAGGCAGCGCTTTAGGGCCTTGGGGCAGTGAGGGAGGGGGAACTCCATGAGGGGGCGCAGGTGCTCAGGGTCAGGGCCTATGACTCCACTTCGCACTACGTAGCCTAGAATGGCTAGACGGTCGGTGCTAAACACGCATTTATCCTTATTGTATGTCAGGTTAAGGATATTCGCAGTCTGGAGAAAGTTTCGGAGGTTGGTGTCGTGGACCTGCTGGTCATGGCTGCAGATGGTGACGTTATCCAGATACGGGAACATTGCGTGTAAGCCGTACCAGTCAACCATTCGGTCCATCTCACGCTGGAAGACTGAGACCCCGTTCGTGACACCGAAGGGAACCCTTAAAAAGTGATAGAGCCGCCCATCTGCTTCGAAGGCAGTGTACTGGCGGTCACCATTACGGAGGGGTAGCTGGTGGTAGGCAGACTTGAGATCCACCGTGGAGAAAACCTTGTATTGCACAATCCTGTTCACCAGGTCGGCTTTACGGGGGAGAGGGTACTCCTGCTGCGTAAACCTGTTGATGGTCTGGCTGTAGTCAATGACAATCCTATGTTTCTCCCCGGTCTTTACCACCACTACTTGAGCCCTCCAGGGACTGTTGCTCGCTTCGCTGACCCCTTCTCTCAGCAGCCTTTGGACCTCCGACCTGATGAAGGTCCGGTCCTGGGCACTGTACCGTCTGCTCCTGGTGGCGACGGGTTTGCAATCCGGGGTGATGTTCGCAAACAGGGAAGGCGGGTCGACCTTAAGGGTCGCGAGGCCGCAGACAGTAAGGGGGGGGGTGGGGCCACCGAATTTAAAAGTCAGTCTTTGCAAATGGCACTGGAAATCCTGCCCAAGGAGGGTGGCTGCGCAGAGGTGCGACAGGACGTACAGGCGAAAATTGTGGAATTCCCTGCCTTGGACAGTGAGGTTTGCTCGGCAGAACCCCTTTATCTCCACCGCGTGTGACCCGGAGGCCAGGGAGATCCTTTGGTTTACGGGATGGGTGACAAGAGAACAGCGCCTTACCGTGTCAGGGTGCACAAAGCTTTCCGTGCTCCCAGAGTCGATCAAGCACGACGTCACGTGGCCGTTGATGGAGATCGTCGTTGTAGCTTTCGCAAGCGTCCGGGGCCCACTCTGGTCCAGAGTCACCGAGGCCAGCTGCAGTAATGGAGAGTTCTGGTTCGGCAGCATGTAGTCGGCTGTGCTGAGGGCCTGGGGCCCCATCCAAGATGGCGTCAGCCATGGGTCGCACATGGAGTCCGGGGTGAAGAAGATGGCGGCGGCGAGGGACAAAATGGCGGCGCCCAACCGTCCAGCGTGGTGGCCGGGGGGCAAAATGGCCGCACCCGCGGGTCGCGCGCGGCCTGAGGATAGGGGGGTGGCGGTGGGCGGCCGAGGCCTGAAAGGGGGGCTGCCGATAGTCGCTGGAGACCGCGGCCACGGCGCGGGCCTGGCAGACCCCGACATAGTGGCCCTTTGCAGGTGGCGGTGCGGGTCGGGCAGCGCGGGCGGGGATGATTCGCCTGCCCGCAGAAGAAACAGCGTTGTCCGGCGGCGGTAGCGAGCTGTCTCGCCACGCAGGCTTGCGGGGTCAGAGGGAAGGTCTGAGGGGTTGCCGCAACGGGGTGCACGCAGCCCAGGAGGCTGCCGCACGTCCGGGAGCAAAAGCCAGCGCGTTTTTATATGCAACGTCCATGGATCCTGCCAGGGCCCGTGCCTCAGTAAGTCCCAGAGTGTCCATTTCTAGGAGCCTTCGGAGGATATCGGGGGAGATCATACCTGCCACGAAAGCTTCCCTGATCAAAAGTTCCGTGTGTTCGTTCCCCGAAACTAGCGGGCAGCCACAGTTTCGGCCCAGCACCAGCAGTGCCCGGTAGAAGTCTTCCAACGTTTCCTCGGGGCTTTGCCTCCTAGTCGCCAGCAGGTGACGAGCGTAGACCTGGTTCACAGGGCGGATATGGTGTCCTTCTAGCAGCTCGATTGCTGCAGCATAATTCTCCGCCTCCTTGATCAGAGGGTAGATCCCAGGGCTGACCCGTGAGCGTAGAAGGTGCATCTTTTGTCTTTCCGTGGGGGTGTCGGCGGCCGTGTCGAGGTAGCCCACAGGGACCCATGGGGCTGTTTTAGCACACTGGGCTAAATCGCTGGCTTTGAAGGCAGGCCAGCAGCACGGTTCAATTCCCATACCAGCCTCCCCGAACAGGCGCCGGAATGTGGCGACTAGGGGCTTTTCACAGTAACTTCATTTGAAGCCTACTTGTGACAATAAGCGATTTTCATTTTTCATATTGTCCTGTATACCATCCTATTACCGTCTTTATCTGTGTCCCCGTCACAGAACTAAGTCCTTGGCCTCTGGTCTGCTGGCAAATAAACCACCCTTCATACCAACTGGTGCTGGATGACTCACCGTGGGCTAATCCTCACTCGACACTAGCTTCCCAGGTAAATCCAGTGCCAGAACCTAAGCTGCTGGCTGCAAATGTCAGATCGAATGAGCAGGGCTTCTTTATGGAACTTTAGAAATGCTACGGTACAGAAAGAGGTCATTCAGGGCAATGTATCTGCACCGGCCCAAAAAGGAGATAAAAGAAAACTGCCTCTTATTTTAATCCCATTTTCCAGCACCTGGTGTGGAGCCTTGCAAGTTTGCAGCACTTCAGATTCAGATCCAGGTACCTTTCAAATGCGTTGAGCGTTTCTGCCTCAACCACCAACTTAGACAGTGAATTCCAGACACCGACAACATCTGGGTTTAAAGATTTTCCCTCATATCCCCTCTAATCCTTCTACCAATAATTTGCCCACCACTGGAGTCAGACTCACCAGCCTATATTTTTTGGGCCCATCTCTCACACTCTTTTTGAATAATAGTACAATGTTTACAGAATTCTTATGTACCTCGCCTGTATCCAGTGAGGATTTGAAAATGATCCTGAGAGGATTTGCTATTTCCTCCCTGGCTTCCTTCAACAGTCTGGGATACAATCCATCTGGTCCTAATGATTTAGCAAATTTCAAAGATGCTCCAGTATTTCCTTTCTCACTATACGCATTGTAGCTAATATTTCACACTGCTGCTCTTTAACTAGAATGTCTGTGTCATTCCTTTTCTTAGCGAAGACAGAGACAAAGTACTCATTGAGAACACTGCCCATATCTTCTGAATCAACACAAAAGTTACCATGTGCATCTCTGATAGGCCCTGCTTTTTCCTTAGTTATACTCTTGCTCTTTATGTATTGGTAAAAATCTTTGAGTTTTCTTTGATTTTACCTGCTTATAGTTTTTCGTATCCTCTCTGTCCTTTCCTAATTTCTAACTTTACTTCACCCCTGTACTTTCTATACTATGCTAGTATACTTTCTATACTATGCTAGAATGCCTGTCCCGCCGGCGTGGATTAAACCGCGATTGGGGCCCACCGATCCGCGGGTGGGCATGTGCCGTGGGGGCACTCTTTTCCTTCCGCCTTCACCATGGTCTCCACCATGGCAGAGGCGGAAGAGACTCCCTCCACAGCAGAAATCAGTCCGGCTCGGGCCTAGTCCCTCAAGGTGAGGGCTCAGCTGGTCAAGGGGCAGAGGATTCTGCACCTTTGGGGCGGCGCGATGCCGGACTGATTTGCGCCGTTTTTGGCGCCGGTCGGCGGACATCGTGCCAATACCGGAGAATTTCGCCCCAGAGGAGGGTGTTTGCGAGTTGTGGGGAAGATGGAGGGTGGCGGGTGGTGGGAAGCAATAAATAACCGGGTCACAACAACTGCATCCTGCTCATCGGGTCAGTTAATAGGTCGAAGGTGAACTGGGAAGTCAGAAGACAGAAGGCAAGACCATGTCACCTTTCTGAAATAAAGAACAAAGAATAATCCAGCACAGGAACAGGCCCTTCAGCCCGCCAAGCCTGTACCGGTCATGATACCACCCTTGGCCAAAACTTCCTTTAAAAACAGAAAATGCTGGAAAGGCTCAACATGTCTAGCAGCAACAAGAGGTCCATGTGAATGTAGCAGCATTGTTAAGTGTGTGAGCGGGCGGGTTAGAGTAGCTGCATGCTCAGCCTGAGTCCTGAGTGCCAGGGGCTGATACCATGTGACTGGATGCAGCTGGTGGCGCAGTGTGTGGTTGAGTTGAAGAGGCATTCACTGACCTTAACAACCTGCATGCAGTCATTAAGCCACTTGCAACGTGTCTGCCAAGTCCTCAAGTCTAGACACTGGAAAATTATGGGCGGGATTCTCCGACCCCCCCCCCTCCGGGCCGGAGGATCGCCGGGGGCGGCGTGAATCCTGCCCCGCCGCCCCGACGGTGGCTGCCGAATTCTCCGGCGCCGTTTTTTTGGAGGGGGCGGGAATCGCACTGTGCCGGTCGGGGGCCATTGGCAGCGCCCCCACCCCCCCGGCGATTCTCCGCTCCGCGATGGGCTGAGTGGCTGCCCGTTTTCGGCCTGTCCCACCGGCGTAAATTACACAAGGTATGTAACGGCGGGACCTGGCTCTGCGGGCGGCCTGCGGAGTCCTCGGGGGGGGGGGGGAAATCTGGCCCCGGGGTGGGCCCCCACAGTGGCCTGGCCCGTGATCGGGGCCCACCGATCTGCGGGCGGGCCTGTGCCGTGGGGGTACTCTTTCCCTCCGCGCCGGCCACTGTAAAACTCTGCCATGGCCGGCGCGGAGAAGGAACACGCTGACGCTCCTGCACATGCGCCAACTCGCACCGGCCGGCGAAGGCCCTTCGGCGCCGGTTGGCGCGGCGCCAATCACTCCAGCGCCGGCCTAATCCCCGAAGGCGCGGAGGATTCCGCACCTTCCGGGCAGCCCGACGCCGGAGTGGTTCACGCCACTATTTGCGCCAATACAGCCCGCCCGCCGGATACCGGAGAATACCGCCCTACATCTCTGGCTTTCTGCTACCAATCTTTACTGATAATAATACGATAATAATAATAACCATCTTTATTGTCACAAGTCGGCTTACATTAACACTGCAATGAAGTTACTGTGAAAATCCCCTAGTCGCCAAACTACGGCCTGTTCGGGTACACAGAGGGAGAATTCAGAATGTCCAAGGTACCTAACAGCACGTCTTTCGGGACTTGTGGGAGGAAACCAGAGCACTTGGAGGTAACCCTGCAGACACAGGGAGAACGTGCAAACTCCGCACAGACAGTGATCCAAGCCGGAATCGAACCTGGAACCATGTGCTGTGACGAAACAGTGCTAACCACTGTGCTACACGAGGGACACCTGGCCTCCTGCAGCACCAGGGCATCTCTTTTCCTGTTCATCTTCACCACTAAGGTCTTCAGCCCCACATTTGTCACACTGCATCCCTCTTTTCGTCCTTGTGTTCCAGTTCCTATGGTTCGAATTGCAGCAGTGATATTGCAGCAACATTCTTCTGTAACTCTGTGCAGGTTCCCATTAAGAGGGACAGACTATCTTTAAGAACAGAAGGTTGACTTCCCATGGGCTGTCAGCTGCCCATCTCCCTGCTGAGTCATTCAGTCCAATGCTACCATTGGGTAAATGAGGTGGCAACAATAAAGATTCATATTTCCTACCTGAGTGCTAATTTGATCTGAGAATGCAGTGTAGGTATCAGCATAAACCTGGAGGGTCAGAGTTCCTCTGTGAATTCATTCTGACAAGGATTGTGTGCACCGTGCTCTGAGGAGGATTTGAGTAGGTAGGATACTTAACTGTGGGAAGGGGCTGGTTGGGCAGAGCTATTGAGCTAGCGTTGCCTCCTGAGACCATAATGTCATATTTTTCCTTTCTAATGCTAAAAGTATATCAAGGATGTGAAATAGACATTGGCCAGAATTCTCCAGTTGTTGCGATTTTCCCACCGGCAGTGCACCTATACCTGTGGGGTTCCCGGCGGTGTCGGTTGGCTACAGTGGGAAATCCCACTGTCAAATAGTGGGAAGGAAGCCAGCGAACGGCACGCCGTCGAGAAGCGGGTGGCTGGGGTACCGGAGAGTTTCATCCCATTGATTCAGTTTTGTGCATGACTAAGATGGTTAATCATAGATCATAGAATTTACAGTGCAGAAGGAGGCCATTCAGCCCGTCGAGTCTGCACCGGCCCTTGGAAAGAGCACCCCACCCAAGGTCAACACCCTCACCCTATCCCCATAACCCAGTAACCCCACCCAACACTAAGGGCAATTTTGGACACTAAGGGCAATTTATCATGGCCAATGATGGTCAATTCTTGAATGTGGATTTAAACTCTGAATGTAGGTTTAATCCTGAAGGAATTTCATAACTTTACGTCAGCAAAAGACTAAGATAAAAATAAAGATCAGGAGATGATACGGTTTATCTTTAAAAGGGGGGGGAGATGACCTGAGGATCACTTTACCATGCATGACCAACACACAGCAGAATGATCTGACCGGATGGAATATAAACGAAAGCCATGGTGTGGAATGTTCTGATAAGGATCGGTATATCTAAGGGGTGGCACGTGGCACAATGGTTAGCATTGCTGCCTACAGTGCTGAGGACCCGGGTTCAAATCCCGGCCCTGGATCACTGTCCGTGTGGAGTTTGCACATTCTTCCCGTGTGTGCGTGGGTTTCACCCCCACAACCCAAAGACATGCTCGTTAGGTGGATTGGCCACGCATAATTGCCCCTTAATTGGAAATAAATAATTGGGTACTCTAAATTTATATTTTTTAAAAAAGAAGTGGTATTCTGGAGTTTTCAATGTTGTGAAAAATTGTGAACAATGAAGAGCATCTCCACAAACAAGTACTGTGACATACCAGTCTGGATCAGCATGACTGAAAACAGATCATCATAAAGTCACATGGAATGTGCCTCACCCATGTCTGGTGTAACTGACCTGAATGATTCCAAAGACAAATGAGGTGCAGGGTACTTACTGTGATGTTAGGCACAAGTAAAATAGGCAACACCTGCAGGTGTAGTGTACCGGATACGTGGTACTGTTCAATGTTGTTTATTAGTAATGACATTTTATTGAAGAAATACATTCACAGCCCAGAGGCTGAATCGCAGAGTGACTCACATCAGAAAATTCATAACCAGTTTAAAAATGTGCAAAGATGTAGGGATCATGTTGTATCAAGTATCGACAAACATATTCAGGGAAGTGATGGGTGCGATATTACAGGAAGGACAGTGTTAAATTAAAATTATATTAAAATTACAACCCAAATTCCTTTACACGCACCATCTTAATGGGCGAGTGTTTCAGATCCCACCTCTGGTGTCGACAGCACTGATCCTGCCTGTTTGTCGATCGGTTCGGGCTTTGCTTCCCTGTAAAGAGTCTGGGAGATTGAGGGTTACAACTTACACAATTTCACTGTGTATCCAACAGTTTTATTGCCAAATATTTAAACTTAAAAAAAGATACAGAGTGATTTAAAACATCCAGTTTCATCCCCGAAGTTAGTCAAGTGAGGTTGACGGAAAGTCAATCAAATCTGATTTATAAAAAAGAAACATTTTAAGTAAAAAAGTTTTTAGAGTACCCAATTAATTTTTCTCAATTAAGGGGCAATTTAGCGTGGCCAATCCACCTAGCCTGCACATCTTTGGGTTGTGGGGGTGAAACCCACACAAACACGGGGAGAATGTGCAAACTTTACACGGACAGTGACCCAGAGCCAGGATCGAAACTGGGACTTCGGCGCCGTGAGACAAAAGTGCTAACCACTGCGCCACCGTGCTGCCCAGGTCTGGTCTGATTAGAATCAATTCTGCATCAATCCATCTTTCAGTGGCACTTCTGTTGATGGTCTCACTCCAACTGCGCTATATTGATGAAGGTCTTTGGCCAGGCTTTATACTGCGTCTAAACAGCAATCGCCCTCATAGCTAATCTTTCTGAACCATCCCTTTTGTCGCTGGGGTGTGTGATCAGTTTCTGATTGATCCATGTCTCACTGGCATTAGTTCATGCACTTTGTTTTCTTATGTGACTCTCCTCCATGTAGTTATTTAACTACAGGATGCCCGACCTCCCGTCTGCTGTTGCTTCAAGGCATTATTTGTTTTCATTAGTAGTTGTGTGACTGCCCAGGAGACGTGAGGCACATGCATGTGTCAAAAGGTGAACACCGTGAACTTCGAGTATTGTGTTATGCAAACCTTAATCAGGAATTCTTAAGCATATTTGAGCAGTAGGCACTGCACTCACCTCCACTTTGAATATTCTCAAATGTCTATCGACATTGAAGCTTAAGATATGTTGAAATAAAATTTTGCACCAGTATATGGACACTTACCTTTCAATACAAATATCCGTTTAATTTTGGTCCGATGGCCAGAAATTCGACCTGCTCCATTCAGCATGCTCCTTGCCCAGGGATAAAGCTGTACTTCGCAGCTGCCTGTAACTAAAGTATTTTGGAGTGGAATATCTTTGAATAATTAGCCCTTTATTCCATGGGTACAGTTTGTACCAGCATTGAAGCACATGAACCTCACCTGTGCCGGAAGCAGAATTTCCAACATTGGGATGGATTCTCTGGTCTGCTCGTCCTGCGTTTCCCGACCGCGCGCCGTTTGCAGGCGTTGGGATTCTATCTTCCCGCCGCTTGTCAATGGGATTTCCCATTGTAACCATCCCTCGCCGCAGAGAAAATCTTGGTGGTAGGAGCAAATATCCAAAGGAGAACGTCGAATGCTGAAGTGGAGATGGGTTCCATGTGAACAGCAGTTAAACATAGGTCAGTCGCTCCTAAGAGATAGGCTGGGGCGGGGATGTACTGCCAATGGGAAAAGTGAATCTCAATGACAGGAGAATTCCGGCCTTTAACTTTCTGTTGGCCATTCAATCTGCACTGATTCTCTGAAAGACCACCCTACCTAATCCCTATCCCCGTAACCCCATAACCTCACCCAACCTGCACAAGTTTGCACACTAAGGGGGAATTTAGCATGGCCAATCCACCTAACCTGCACATCTTTGGACTGTCGGAGGAAACCAGGACACCCGGAAGAAACCCAGGCAGACATGGGGAGAACGTGTAAACTCCACACAGACAGTCACCCGAAGCCGGAATTAATCCCAGGTCCTTGACTCTGTGAGGCCACTGTGCTGCCTCTGCTGCTAATTTGGATGTTTGTACATTTGTGCAAATACACTTCAACTGTGCAGTCAGGATAATAAAAAGTCCCATTCCTCACAACCTAGCACGGCCCGTACCTGTATCAGCCAAGCTTAGCTACGGTCTTTCCTTTTTGTTTAATGTCTCTTGTACCTTTTGAATGCAAACTAAGTAGCCAGTTTGGGTTGTACCTGTCAGTCAGGCCACAGATGCATTGATCAGTGGTGTAGCTGATGTTACCAGTTTCCATCATCAAAACTTCACTGGTTTTGCCAAGGTTACTGAAGCCTTGGACGTATTTGGCTCATCTGTGTGCACACTCTGCAGGCTCTGAGCACTTGCAGGAACCAAACATATTAGTGTGAACAGCAATTTTCCAATTCACTGAATCAGCAAATGGTGCTGCTGTCCGGGCTGAGGTTCTTCTGCGTCTGGTCCTGTCGCGCGTTATTGACCGCTGTCGTGTTGGGGGTTCCGATGCACAAATGATCCAACACGGCTGTAGATGGTACAACTCTGTTTTATTGTCTAAACAACGGTAACAACTAACTGCTGGCTTGGGTACGTGCTTCACCAGCTAACCTGTGGACCCAGCCCTATCACTATCTTAATGAGGCACTCAGCACATGGTGTATGTCTGAGTGGCACGCTGTGAGCTCTGTGCTCTGAGCTATCTCCTGGTAGAATGAGCGGGAACTGTGGAGTTCCCTGTTTTATAGTGTGTGTGCTCTCACTGGTGATTGGCTGCGATGTTATGCGTGTGCTGGTTGGTCCAACTGCCTGCCCATCAGTGTGTGTGTGATTGCACCATGATATGCTGATGTGGATATCATGACAACCGGCAAACGGTGACAGAGAATCCTTCAACTTTGTTTCCACACAACGTTCCATTTTTCCCAAATTCTCCCTGAATTAAGGTTGGATCTTCAGTGCCAGTGTTTGTGGCACTGAAAATGTCTTCGTCCAGCGTGTCTCACCAGCTAAATGATAAACGCAAATCGAATTCCTGAGAAGGGTATCTGATGTGCAGACACGTTCAAGAACAATTGCCGTGTGACCTACAGCAAGTTACTGCGTTCAGAAGAGTAGGGCCACGAGGCTTTTTTTTTAACCAAAAGTCAGAAATAAAACATTGCTTCAGTGTTTGGAAATAACCACAGCATTAAATTTACCATTGGACCTGTGAGGTTATGCCTGATTAATTGCTGCAATTATATTTGATTACTATGTTTATATTCACATCATCACAACATATGATAAACAAACGTAAGGTGACTTTGCCGGTGCATCTCCAAGCTAGATCTCACATTGATTGAAGTCAGGGTGTTGCTGTGAGCTGCCTGGTGCTGAAGGACATTTTCTTTTCAAATTAATGTTTTTGTTAATTCGCATGAAGAAGAATTAGTCTAAAATTAATAATACAACTCCATTACAGACCAACCACAATGGAGAGAGAACACATCGTCCTCAAGCTCAAACTCAAACCTGTCCGCCCCTCAGGATAACAAACTTGACTCTATTTCTCAGCTGCATGTTCCACAGCACATGTGACTGGAGATTCTTCACTATCATTGTAACCGTTCCATCGCCCTCAGCAAACCAAAATGTCACTGGAACCTCAGGAAGTGTGAAGTCGAAGCCAGTGGTAAAAATAAATTTGCCTGGTGTTTGTGTTAGGTAAGATTTCTCAGCTCACAGCCAAACTTACCTTTGCACAACAAATGTGAATCCGGCTGAGAAACAAACTGCTGGAATGACTCAGCCGTTCAGACACCGCTGATGAGAGAAGCGGCGTTACGTTTCAGGTTACCGACCTTTTGTCAGGAAAATGTAACATCGGCAAGCTGGGTTTGCAAGCAATCCAATGAAATTAGTCAAATTTAGGCAGATTTGAACATTCAGGTTCACCCGATTTATGCACGGTAGCACAGTGGTTAGCACAGTCGCTTCGGAGTTCCAGGGTCCCAGGTTCGATTCCCGGCCTGGGTCACTGTCTGTGCGGTGTCTGCACGTTCTCCCCGTGTGTGCGTGGGTTTCCTCCAGGTGCTCCGGTTTCCTCCATCAGTTCAAACATGTGCAGGTTAGGTGGATTGACCGTGATAAATTGCCCTGTGTCCAAAAAAGATCAGATGGGGTTATTATGATACTGGGTTGCGGGGATAGGGTGGAGGTGTGCGCTTGGGTAGGGTGCTCTTTCCAAGTGCTGGTGCAGACGAGATGGGCCGAATGGCCTCCTTCTGCACTGTAAATTCGATGATTCTATGTAATCATCACATTGACTACCACCCAACCCAGACTACCACCTGACCGCCCGACCCAGACTGCCACACTCTACAGGCTGCCACACAACCCAGACTGCCACACGACCCAGACTCCCAAACTACCCAGACTACCACATTACCCAGACTGTCACACTACCCAGACAGCCACACTACCCAGACTACCACACTACCCAGACAGCCACACTACCCAGACTACCACACTACCCAGACAGCCACAATACGCAGACTACCACCAGACCACACTACCCAGACTGCCACACTACGCAGACTGCCACACTACCCAGACTAGCGCACTACCCAGACTACCACACTCCCCAGACTACCACACTACCCAGACTACCACACTACCCAGACAGCCTCACTACCCAGACTACCACACTACCCAGACTAGCGCACTACCCAGACTACCACACTCCCCAGACTACCACAATACCCAGACTACCACACTATCCAGACTACCTCACTGCCCAGACTACCACACTACCCAGACTACCACACTGCCCAGACTACCACACTATCCAGACTACCACACTATCCAGACAGCCTCACTACCCAGACTACCACACTATCCAGACTACCACAATACCCAGACTACCACACTATCCAGACTACCACACTATCCAGACAGCCTCACTACCCAGCCTACCACACTACACAGACTGCCACACTAGCCAGACTACCACACAACCCAGTCTACCACACTCCCCAGGCTACCACTACACAGACTAGCGCACTATCCAGACTACCACACTGCCCAGACTACCACACTACCCAGACTACCACACTACCCAGACTACCACACTATCCAGACTACCTCACTACCCAGACTACCACACTGCCCAGACTACCACACTGCCCAGACTACCACACTACCCAGACTACCACACTACCCAGACTACCACACTGCCCAGACTACCACACTATCCAGACTACCACACTACCCAGACTACCACACTGCCCAGACTACCACACTATCCAGACTACCACACTACCCAGACTACCACACTACCCAGACTACCACACTACCCAGACTACCACACTGCCCAGACTACCACACTACCCAGACTACCACACTACCCAGACTACCACACTGCCCAGACTACCACACTATCCAGACTACCACACTACCCAGACTACCACACTGCCCAGACTACCACACTATCCAGACTACCACACTACCCAGACTACCACACTACCCAGACTACCACACTATCCAGACTACCACACTACCCAGACTACCACACTACCCAGACTACCACACTGCCCAGACTACCACATTATCCAGACTACCACACTACCCAGACTACCACACTACCCAGACTACCACACTATCCAGACTACCACACTGCCCAGACTACCACACTATCCAGACTACCACACTACCCAGACTACCACACTATCCAGACTACCACACTACCCAGACTAGCGCACTATCCAGACTACCACACTACCCAGACTACCACACTACCCAGACTACCACACTGCCCAGACTACCACACTGCCCAGACTACCACACTATCCAGACTACCACACTGCCCAGACTACCACACTATCCAGACTACCACACTACCCAGACAACACACTACCCAGACTACCACACTGCCCAGACTACCACACTGCCCAGACTACCACACTATCCAGACTACCACACTGCCCAGACTACCACACTGCCCAGACTACCACACTACTCAGACTACCACACTACCCAGACTACCACACTGCCCAGACTACCACACTACCCAGACTACCACACTACCCAGACTACCACACTACTCAGACTACCACACTACCCAGACTACCACACTGCCCAGACTACCACACTACCCAGACTACCGCACTGCCCAGACTACCACACTATCCAGACTACCACACTGCCCAGACTACCACACTGCCCAGACTACCACACTGCCCAGACTACCACACTACCCAGACTACCACACTGCCCAGACTACCACACTGCCCAGACTACCACACTGCCCAGACTACCACATTATCCAGACTACCACACTACCCAGACTACCACACTGCCCAGACTACCACACTGCCCAGACTACCACACTGCCCAGACTACCACACTATCCAGACTACCACACTGCCCAGACTACCACACTGCCAAGACTACCACACTGCCCAGACTACCACACTGCCCAGACTACCACACTACCCAGACTACCACATTATCCAGACTACCACACTGCCCAGACTACCACACTACCCAGACTACCACACTGCCCAGACTACCACACTATCCAGACTACCACACTGCCCAGACTACCACACTACCCAGACTACCACACTACCCAGACTACCACACTGCCCAGACTACCACACTGCCCAGACTACCACATTATCCAGACTACCACACTGCCCAGACTACCACACTACCCAGACTACCACACTGCCCAGACTACCACACTGCCCAGACTACCACACTGCCCAGACTACCACACTATCCAGACTACCACACTACCCAGACTACCGCACTACCCAGACTACCACACTATTCTGACTACCACACTGCCCAGACTACCACACTACCCAGACTAGCGCACTATCCAGACTACCACACTGCCCAGACTACCGCACTACCCAGACTACCACACTGCCCAGACTACCACACTATCCAGACTACCACACTGCCCAGACTACCACACTGCCCAGACTAGCGCACTATCCAGACTACCACACTGCCCAGACTACCACACTACCCAGACTACCACACTGCCCAGACTACCACACTGCCCAGACTACCACACTGCCCAGACTACCACACTGCCCAGACTACCACACTATCCAGACTACCACACTACCCAGACTACCACACTGCCCAGACTACCACACTGCCCAGACTACCACACTATCCAGACTACCACGCTACCCAGACTACCACACTGCCCAGACTACCACACTACCCAGACTACCACACTACCCAGACTACCACACTATCCAGACTACCACACTACCCAGACCACCACACTGCCCAGACTACCACACTGCCCAGACTACCACACTATCCAGACTACCACACTACCCAGACCACCACACTGCCCAGACTACCACACTACCCAGACTACCACACTGCCCAGACTACCACACTACCCAGACTACCACACTACCCAGACTACCACACTGCCCAGACTACCACACTGCCCAGACTACCACACTATCCAGACTACCACGCTACCCAGACTACCACACTGCCCAGACTACCACACTACCCAGACTACCACACTACCCAGACTACCACACTATCCAGACTACCACACTACCCAGACCACCACACTGCCCAGACTACCACACTACCCAGACTACCACACTGCCCAGACTACCACACTACCCAGACTACCACACTACCCAGACTACCACACTATCCAGACTACCACACTGCCCAGACTACCACACTGCCCAGACTACCACACTATCCAGACTACCACACTACCCAGACTACCACACTGCCCAGACTACCACACTACCCAGACTACCACACTACCCAGACTACCACACTGCCCAGACTACCACACTACCCAGACTACCACACTACCCAGACTACCACACTATCCAGACTACCACACTGCCCAGACTACCACACTGCCCAGACTACCACACTATCCAGACTACCACACTGCCCAGACTACCACACTATCCAGACTACCACACTACCCAGACTACCACACTACCCAGACTACCACACTATCCAGACTACCACACTATCCAGACTACCACACTGCCCAGACTACCACACTATCCAGACTACCACACTGCCCAGACTACCACACGACCCAGACTACCACACTGCCCAGACTACCACACTACCCAGACTACCGCACCATTCTGACTACCACACTATCCAGACGACCACACTACCCAGACTACCACACTGCCCAGACTACCACACTATCCAGACTACCGCACTACCCAGACTACCACACTACCCAGACTACCACACTACCCAGACTACCACGCTGCCCAGACTACCACACTATCCAGACTACCACACTACCCAGACTACCACACTGCCCAGACTACCGCACTACCCAGACTACCACACTATCTGACTACCACACTGCCCAGACTACCACACTACCCAGACTACCACACTATCCAGACTACCGCACTACCCAGACTACCACACTACCCAGACTACCACACTGCCCAGACTACCACACTACCCAGACTGCCACGCTGCCCAGACTACCACACTATCCAGACTACCACACTACCCAGACTACCACACTGCCCAGACTACCACACTATCCAGACTACCACACTGCCCAGACTACCACACTATCCAGACTACCACACTGCCCAGACTACCACACTGCCCAGACTACCACACTATCCAGACTACCACACTATCCAGACTACCACACTACCCAGACTACCACGCTACCCAGACTACCACACTATCCAGACTACCACACTACCCAGACCACCACGCTGCACAGACTACCACACTACCCAGACTACCACACTACCCAGACTACCACACTACCCAGACTACCACACTACCCAGACTACCGCACTATTCTGACTACCACACTACCCAGACCACCACACTGCCCAGACTACCTCACTGCCCAGACTACCACACTACCCAGACTACCTCACTACCCAGACTACCACACTACCCAGACTACCGCACTATTCTGACTACCACACTACCCAGACCACCACACTGCCCAGACTACCACACTGCCCAGACTACCACACTGCCCAGACTACCACACTACCCAGACTACCACACTACCCAGCCTACCACACTACCCAGACTACCGCACTATCCAGACTACCACACTACCCAGACTACCACACTGCCCAGACTACCACACTACCCAGACTACCACACTGCCCAGACTACCACACTATCCAGACTACCACACTACCCAGACTACCACACTGCCCAGACTACCACACTATCCAGACTACCACAATACCCAGACTACCACACTGCCCAGACTACCACACTGCCCAGACTACCACACTGCCCAGACTACCACACTGCCCAGACTACCACAATACCCAGACTACCACACTACCCAGACTACCACACTATCCAGACTACCACACTGCCCAGACTACCACACTACCCAGACTACCACACTGCCCAGACTACCACACTATCCAGACTACCACACTACCCAGACTACCACACTATCCAGACTACCACACTACCCAGACTACCACACTACCCAGAATACCACACTGCCCAGCCTACCACACTACCCAGACTACCACATTACCCAGAATACCACACTGCCCAGCCTACCACACTACCCAGACTACCACATTACCCAGACTACCACACTGCCCAGCCTACCACACTACCCAGACTACCACACTACCCAGACTACCACACTATCCAGACTACCACAATACCCAGACTACCACACTGCCCAGACTACCACACTGCCCAGACTACCACACTATCCAGACTACCACACTGCCCAGACTACCACACTGCCCAGACTACCACAATACCCAGACTACCACACTGCCCAGCCTACCACACTACCCAGACTACCACATTACCCAGAATACCACACTGCCCAGACTACCACACTACCCAGACTACCACACTGCCCAGACTACCACACTATCCAGACTACCACACTACCCAGACTACCACACTACCCAGACTACCACACTACCCAGAATACCACACTGCCCAGCCTACCACACTACCCAGACTACCACATTACCCAGAATACCACACTGCCCAGCCTACCACACTACCCAGACTACCACATTACCCAGACTACCACACTGCCCAGCCTACCACACTACCCAGACTACCACATTACCCAGACTACCACATTACCCAGATGACCACACTACCCAGACTACCACACTACCCAGACTACCACACTATCCAGACTACCACACTACCCAGACTACCACACTGCCCAGACTACCACATTACCCAGACTACCACACTACCCAGACAACCACACTACCCAGACTACCACACTGCCCAGACTACCACACTATCCAGACTACCACACTACCCAGACTGCCACACTGCCCAGACTACCACACTGCCCAGACTACCACACTATCTGACTACCACACTACCCAGACTACCACACTGCCCAGACTACCACACTGCCCAGACAACCACACTATCCAGACTACCACACTACCCAGACTACCACACTGCCCAGACTACCACACTATCCAGACTACCTCACTATCCAGACTACCACACTGCCCAGACTACCACACTGCCCAGACTACCACACTACCCAGACTACCACACTACCCAGACTACCACACTGCCCAGACTACCACACTTCCCAGACTACCACACTGCCCAGACTACCACACTATCCAGACTACCTCACTACCCAGACTACCACACTACCCAGACTACCACACTACCCAGACTACCACACTACCCAGACTACCACACTTCCCAGACTACCACACTGCCCAGACTACCACACTATCCAGACTACCTCACTACCCAGACTACCACACTATCCAGACTACCTCACTACCCAGACTACCACACTACCCAGACTACCACACTATCCAGACTACCACACTGCCTAGACTACCACACTGCCCAGACTACCACACTATCCAGACTACCACACTATCCAGACTACCACACTGCCCAGACTACCACACTGCCCAGACTACCACACTACCCAGACTACCACACTGCCCAGACTACCACACTACCCAGACTACCACACTGCCCAGACTACCACACTACCCAGACTACCACACTGCCCAGACTACCACACTGCCTAGACTACCACACTTCCCAGACTACCACACTACCCAGACTACCACACTACCCAGACTACCACACTGCCCAGACTACCACACTACCCAGACTACCACACTACCCAGACTACCACACTGCCCAGACTACCACACTACCCAGACTACCACACTACCCAGACTACCACAATACCCAGACTACCACACTACCCAGACTACCTCACTACCCAGACTACCACACTACCCAGACTACCGCACTATTCTGACTACCACACTGCCCAGACTACCACACTATCCAGACTACCACACTACCCAGACTACCACACTGCCCAGACTACCACACTACCCAGACTACCACACTGCCCAGACTACCACACTATCCAGACTACCTCACTACCCAGACTACCACACTACCCAGACTACCACACTATCCAGACTACCACACTGCCTAGACTACCACACTGCCCAGACTACCACACTACCCAGACTACCACACTGCCCAGACTACCACACTACCCAGACTACCACACTGCCCAGACTACCACACTGCCCAGACTACCACACTACCCAGACTACCACACTGCCCAGACTACCACACTATCCAGACTACCACACTGCCCAGACTACCACACTACCCAGACTACCACACTGCCCAGACTACCACACTACCCAGACTACCACACTGCCCAGACTACCACACTACCCAGACTACCACACTGCCTAGACTACCACACTTCCCAGACTACCACACTACCCAGACTACCACACTACCCAGACTACCACACTGCCCAGACTACCACACTTCCCAGACTACCACACTACCCAGACTACCACACTGCCCAGACTACCACACTACCCAGACTACCACACTACCCAGACTACCACACTATCCAGACTACCACACTACCCAGACTACCACACTTCCCAGACTACCACACTACCCAGACTACCACACTTCCCAGACTACCACGCTACCCAGACTACCGCACTACCCAGACTACCACACTATTCTGACTACCACACTGCCCAGACTACCACACTACCCAGACTACCACACTGCCCAGACTACCACACTACCCAGACTACCACACTGCCCAGACTACCACACTGCCCAGACTACCACATTATCCAGATGGCCACACTCTCCGGACTATCTCACTACCCAGTCTACCACACTATCCAGGCTGTGACAAAATCTACTTATCTATAGGTGCCATTGAAGGCCGCAGCTAACCAATGTTTTTGGTCAGGGTTAACTGTGTAATTGGATTGTTGAAGTACAACACGATTTGGGTAACGTTGGAGGACAAAGAACTGTGAACCTCCATCATCTCAGAACTTGGCATGATGACACTTTACCAGCTAAGTTATTGAACATCATAGACATGCTTAATTGACAATCAGACTTCAAAGTCAGTTTTCTATTGAGCGTTTTACAGTTACTTTAGGTGACTGTGTTGGTAATCCAAATTAATCAGCTTCAACCTTCTGCTTAAATCCTAACATGTCTGCATTTTGAGTACAAATGTCCCTGATTTCCATGTTGGCTGATAATGTCACTGATTCTCTCTTTTCAGGCACTGTCGTTTTCTCCTTCAAATCTACCATCGTCCCCTTCCCCACCCTCATTACGGTGGCACAGTGGTTAGCACTTGTCTCACAGCGCCAGGGGCCCAGGTTAATTTCGACCTTGGATGACTGTCTGTGTGGAGTTTGCACATTTTCCCCGTGTGTGCGTGGGTTTCCTCCGGGTGCTCCAGTTCCTTCCCACAGTCCAAAGATGTGCAGATTAGGTTGATTGGCCATGATGAATTGCTCTTCGTCACCAACGGTTAGGTGGCATTATAGGTATAGGCTGGGTGGTTGTGCCTAGTGTCATGCGAGTGTCCCTTTAATAAATGCTTGTATTATCACATGGCTTCAGTGGTGTCATTGTGTGGGTGGAGTTGGGCTGTGGCTCTGGCTTTTACTTTCGTTTTACTTTCAGTTTACTCAGTTGGAAGCTGGATTCAGAAAAACAAGGCGTCTCTCTCTCTGTATGTTTTAAAAAAATATTTTTATTCTCCTCCTTTATCATATCTTCTCCCAAATTTACACCCACCAACAATAAACAATAATCAGTAACAAATATGTCAATCCCCATATCAATAACAATGATCCCATCCTCCCACCAAACCCCAAATATTAGCCCGCATGTTCACATAAACAAATGACAAAAAGGAATCAGGAAGCACCCATTATGTTATTCTCTAATTCCAAATAACGACTGTAGATTTACAGTTAACACAAACATTTTATTCAAAGAGGTTGTTCTGCTTCCAGAGCTCAACTAGATGTAAAACAGTCAAGAGGTATCACCAGTGAAACTAAGGTAAACTGCCTATGCTAAGCTATCCCTGTGTGCTGCTGCTCACTAGCTCTGTGCTTCTAAAAGAGGCGGATCCTGCCTTGGGCTGGACCCTTTATACCCGTCTCTGATGCTGCCCTCTAGTGGTGCTGTGGCTGTCACATCTGTGCTGCAGTCCCTGGTGTATGTGCAGATGTATGTACTGACGTACAGATCACTACACCCATAGTTGCCATTAACACACACCGCCCCCCCTCCCCCAACCCTCTCACCACCACCCCCCCCAAACGAATGTTCGATGTTATCAAGTTCTTGAAAGTGCATAATGAATAATGCCCATGAATTGTAGAACCCCTCCATCCTTCCCCTCAGTTCAAACTTAACCTGTCCAGGCTCAAGAATTCCAACAGTTCCCCCCGCCACGCCAGGGCACAGGGTGGAGAGGTTGCTCTCCAACCTATCAGGATCCGCCTTCGGGCGATCAACGAGGCGAAGGCTACAACATCTGCCTCCGCGCCCATTTCCAACCCCGGCTGGTCCGACACCCCGAATATGGCCTCCCGAGGGCCCGGGTCCAGTTTCATGTGCACCACTTTAGAGATTACCCTAAAAACCTCCTTCCAGTAATCCTCTAGCTTTGGAAAGGACCAAAACATATGAACGGGATTAGCGGGGCCCCCATCCGCAACGTTCACACACATCTTCTACTCTTTCAAAGAATCGGCTCATCCTCGCCCTCGCCAGGTGTGCTCTGTATACCACCTTCAGCTGTATCAGCACCAACCTCACACACGAGGTGGAGGCATTCACTCTCCGGAGCACCTCACACCAGAACCCCTCCTCCATATCCTCTCCCAACTCTTCCTCCCACTTTGCATTGAAACCTTTCAGTGGTGCCTTCTCTTCCAAAATAGCTCCGTACACCGCTGACACTACCCCCTTCTCCAGTCCCCTTGTCGTCAGCACCTCCCCCAGCAATGTGGAGGCCGGCTCCACCGGGAAGCTCTGTGTCTCCTTTCTGGCAAAATCTCGAACCTGCATGTATCTAAACATTTCCCCCTGGTCCAGCCCATACTTCGCTTCCAGCTCCTTCAAACCTGCAAACCGACCCCTAAGAAACAAATCTTTTAATGTCTTAATCCCCTTCTTCTCCCATTTCCGAAAATTTCCATCCCACCTCCCTGGCTCAAATCTGTGGTTCCCCGAATCGGCATTTCCCTTGACCCTGACCCCAACCCGAAGTGTTGGCGAAACTGCCTCCAAATTCTCAATGAAGCTATTATTACCGGACTCCCTGAGTATTTCCCCAAGCCAGCGGGAGCGGCGCTGTTGCTAGTACTTTCAATCCCGACACCCTGCACAAACTCTCCTCCATTCTGACCCACTGGGAATCAACCCCTCTGACCCAGCTCCGCACGTTCTCCACATTCGCCGCCCAGTAATAAAACATCAGGTTCGGAAGACCCAAACCCCCTGCCTGCCTTCCCGTCTGGAGCAGCACCTTTCTCACTCTGGCCACCTTCCCTCCCCACATGAACAAAGTAATCATTCCTTCAATCTCTCTGAAAAATGCCTTTGGCAGGAAAATCGGCAGGCATTGGAAAATAAACAGAAATCGCGGCAACACGTTCATTTGAACCGCCTGTACCCGACCCGCCAGTGACAGAGGGAGACCATCCCACCTTGCCAGATCAGCTTTCACTCTCCCCATCAAACTAGAAATGTTGTACCTGCGGAACCCCCTCCCCACTCCCAGGCAACCTGCACCCCAGGTATCTAAAGTGAGTCCCTGCCCTACGGAATGGCAGCCCCCCCACCCTTGCCCCCACCCCCGGCCGAGACACCACAAAATACTCACTCTTGTCTTGATTTAGTTTGTACCCCGAGTCAGACCCAAACACCAGAAGCAGCTCCAATATTCCCCCTATCGACACACTGGGTTCCGACACGTATAACATCGGCATATAAGGACACCCTATGCTCTATCCCCCTCTGCACTATTCCTTTCCATGCTCCCGAACTTCTTAATGCGATGGCCAATGGTTGAATCGCGAGTGCAAACAGCAGGGGGGATATAGGACATCCCTGCCTAGTCCCACGACGGAGAGAAAAGTATCTCGAGCTGATGTTGTTTGTGCGGACACTCGCCCTCGGCTCCTTATATAGTAGCTTTACCCAGTCCACAAACCTTGTTCCAATCCCAAACCGCTCCAGAACTGCCATCAAGTACTCCCATTCTACCCGGTCAAACGCCTTCTCACTGTCCAATGCCACAACCACCTCTGTTTCCTTCTCCTCCGCCGGTGCCATACTAGCCCTGCTTTTGCTGGTTTCGGAGCTGCTGCATCTTCTGCAGCACCGGGAGGTGATCCAGGTTGGGCAAGTGTATGGCTGGAAGTGTCGGCCGCAGGAGTTGAGCCGGCGACATGTCCTGTACGCAAGCAGCGCGAGGTAGATGTCAGAAGCAGAATCCGCGGCCTTGCAGATGAGCTGTTTCACAATGTGCACCCCTTTTTCGACCTTCCCATTGGACTGCGGATAGTGTGGGCTGGAAGTGACATGTTTGAAATTGTATGACTTGGCAAACATAGACCACTCGTGGCTGTTGAAGCACGGGCCATTGTCATTCATGACAGTGAGTGGGATACCATGCCTTGAGAACGTCTCCTTACAGGCCTTGATGACGGTCTGAGATGTGAGGTCTGAGAGCTTCACGACTTCAAGGTAATTGGAGAAATAGTCAATAATCAACACGTAGTCACGACCATTCGCATGAAAGAGGTCGATGCCAACCTTGGACCACGGGGAGGTCTCGATTTCATGCTGCTGGAGCGTCTCCTTGCTCTGCGCTGGCTGGAAGCGTTGACAGATCGCACAGTTGAGGACCATGTTCGCGATGTCCTGGCTAATACCGGGCCAGTAGACAGCCTGCCTGGCTCTGCGTCTGCACTTCTCGACGCCCAGGTGTCCCTCATGGATTTGGCGGAGCACCAAGCTCTGGAGACTGAGAGGAATGACAATCCGGTCCAGCTTGAGGAGGATACCATCAATCACCGTCAGGTCGTCCTTTACATTGTAAAATTGAGGGCACTGCCCTTTCTGTCAGCCATTGGCGAGGTGGTGCATGACACGCTGCAAGAGGGGGTCTTTGGCTGTCTCCTCGCGGATAAGAATCACCTTCTCATCAGATGCCGGGAGGGTGTTAGGACACAGCTGCACCTGTGATTCAATCTGCCGGATGATTTCCAGCGGTTCACTAGGCATTGTGATGGAACGGGACAATGCATCAACGATGATGAGCTCCTTGCCAGGCTGTACAATAAGTCAAAGTCGTACCTTCTGTGTTTGAGGAGGATGCGCTGCAACGGAGGCGTCATGTCGTTCAGGTCCGTTGTAGATAATGTGGACCAGAGGCCTATGATCCGTCTCGACAGTGAATGTCGGCAGGCCGTAGACATAGTCGTGAAACTTGAGAATGCCAGTGAGAAGACCCAGGCATTCCTTCTCTATTTGCGCATACCTTGTTTTGGTGGGCGTCATGGCCCTCGATGCGTAGGCTACCGGTGCCCAGGATGAAGTGTCATCGCGTTGAAGCAGCACCGCACCGATGCCATCCTGGCTCGCATCTGTCGAGATCTTCATCTCCCTGTCTGGATTTTGGCAAGTCCAGCTGGATGAGTCCAGCAGAAGGCGGGGTCGAAAAATGCCAAGACGGGTGCAGTGGTGAGCTTGGCTTTCAGCTCCAACCACTCTGCCTGATGTGCTGCCTTCCACTCAAAGGCAGTGGACTTTTTCACCAGGCTTCGTAGGGCCGTGGTGTGTGAGGCCTGGATTGGGATGAATTCGCCCAGAAAATTGACCATGCCCAGGGAGTGCAACACTGCCTTCTTGTCTTCAGGGACCTTCATAGCTTCGATGGCCTTGACCTTGTCTATGTCCGGATGCCGCCCTGCTGAGAGACCTGGTCACCTATGAACTTGAGTGTCGACATGCCAAAGCAACATTTGGACCTGTTCAGCTTCAGGCCATTGGCATGGACATGGCAGAATACCTGCTGGAGACAGGAAACATGCTCTTCAGGGGTCGTGGACCATATGATGATGTCGTCCATGTGCACACGAACCCCTTCAGTGCCCTCCATCATGTGCTCCATGATGCAATGGAAGATCTCCGATGCCGAGATAATGCCAAACGGCATGCGATTATAGCAGTATCTGCCAAATGGTGTTGAAGGTGCAGAGTCTTCTGCTGGACTCATCCAGCTGGATTTGCCAAAATCCATGTGACACATCTCACTTGGTGAAAAAACGTGTGTGTGACATCTCACTGGTGAGTTCCTCCCGCTTCGGGATGGGGTAGTTGCTGAAGATCCTTGAGCTGTGCCTTCAGGCGGAGCCGGGACCCGGTGTGGTGCGTGGATCACTGGCTTGGCATCAGGGGCTGTTTAGCACAGGGCTAAATCACTGGCTTTGAAAGCAGACCAAGGCAGGCCAGCAGCATGGTTCAATTCCCGTACCAGCCTCCCCGAACAGGCGCCGGAATGTGGCGACTAGGGGCTTTTCACAGTAACTTCATTGAAGCCTACTTGTGACAATAAGCGATTTTCATTTCATTACATTTCATTTCATGTCGTAGCAGAATCTTGTATCAATATGGCAGCGTGCCCATCCCGCGAACACATCCGGATACTGAGCGAGGATGTCGTCAATGCCGGCCTGAAGATCCGCATTGGAGGATGTCGTTGTGTAAACCCGCTGCACGAGGTTCAGCTGCTTGCAGGCCTGCGCGCCAAGTAGGGATGCCCTGTCTGGCTTGACAATTTCCAAACGTAACCGTGCATGGTTGCTCCGGTTGGAGACGAGTAGATGGCAGGATCCCAGTGCCGTGATGGCATTTCCGTTGTAGTCCAGGAGCCTGCAGGCTGCTGGAAGGACCTTGGGGGGCTTCTTGATGCGTTTGAAGTCTGCCTGTGAGAGGAGGTTGGCAGAAGCACCTGTGTCCAGCTTAAACTGGATGGAGCAGTGGTTGATGCGTTTGAAGTCTGCCTGTGAGAGGAGGTTGGCAGAAGCACCTGTGTCCAGCTTAAACTGGATGGAGCAGTGGTTGACCTGCATCACCGCACGCCATTCGTCCGCAGAACCCACAGCGAGGATGGATTGAATTTGTGATGAGTTGGATGTGGCATATTCACATTTGGTAATGATGCCCACAAAGTAGGCGGAGTCCAGGCATTCTTCCTCTGGATCCGTTGTGCTGCCAGGATCAGAATCCTGTAATCGTTGTTGCACGCACTGAGCGCGCCATCGTCAGAATTGGGAGCGCTGGCCCCTGACTGGTGGTGCAGACCTGCACAAGGCTGCATAGTGTCCAGGCTTCCCGCAGTTTAAACATCGCCTGCCTCTTGCAGGGCAGTGTTTCTTTAAGTGGGCGTTTCCACAGTTGTCATGACCTCGGCCGCTTCGTTATCCCGTTCGCATCGCGCATGCGTGGGGCCCCGGGAAAAGCACGCAAAATGGCTGCTTTCATCAATGCTGAGGCGCTGCATCTGGGAGATGGCCTGCACACTCTCTGCCTCGTGGGAGGCAAGTTTCTTATTTTGAGCCGATTTGTACTGGGCATAGTGATTTTTGGTGTGCTCATGCACTGTGCATATTTCAATCGTGCCTGGCAGGGTCATATGCTTGATTTCCAGTAGCTGCTCTCTCAGAGGATCAGAGTGAACTCCAAAAACGATTTGGTCTCTGATCATGGAGTCAGCAATATCATCAAAGTTGCAGGACAGCGCTAGCAGGCGGAGGTTAGTTAAGAAGGAGTTGAAAGATTCTTTACCTTGTAGACGCTGATTGAATATATAGCGCTCGAAGATTTCATTGGTGCCCACTTCACAGTGACTGTCAAACTTGTCCAGGATGGTCTGAAACTTTGTCCTGTCCTGGCTTTCGGTGAAGTGAAAAGAGTTGAAGAGTTGGCTTGATGGCCCGCTGTTGAGAGGAGAAGCGCGATCTTCCTTACATCAGACGCACCCATGAGGTCTGAAGCTTAGATGTACAGCAGAAATTTTTGCCTGAATGTCCGCCAGTTGGCACTGAGATTTCCGGAGGTCCTGAGCTGGTGAGGAGCCTGAATCTTCTCCATGGTGCCGGGATACATTCGCTGGTCGTCACGGAACGGACTGAGGTAAACCACCTAGATTAAGTAGTCTCCTTGTAGCATGATGTGTTATGTACTCTGGGATAACACAGGCTGTAACTGGATGCAGCTTTAACCAAAAGATACTCCAGACCTTGAAGTTAGTTCAATCTGATTTATTGAGCCAGTAGCACAGTTAGCACAGTTCTCTTTGAGTTCGACTCTCTGCAAACCTAAGTGTGGTTACTCTGTCTGACTGAACCAGACTAGCTCTTAGCCACGTGCTGGAGGTGTGATACTGTAAATACACCCTGACTCACTCTGTAGATGTTCATCAGTGGAAAGAGGCGGAGTGTGAGTGTCTCGTGCCTTTTATAGTGGGATACCACCCCTTAGTGTCCTGACTGCTCATTGGACATGTCCTGTTCTCTGTGTTCATTAGCTGCCTGTCTGTGCCTGTCTGTATATCATTATCTGCATGTCTGTATATCATGACACCACTATTTCGAAATAAAAGTCTTTGGCGTTATACGTCACCCTCAGCTTCGCCGGGCATACCATACCAAATCGCACCCCCTTGTTGTATAGTGCCGCCTTCAGTCGCCCGAACGCCGCTCGTCTTTTTGCCAACTCCACCGTCAGGTCCTGGTAAATCCGAACTCCAGCACCATCCCACTGCACCTCGCGCTTCTGCTTCGCCCAGCTTAATACCTTCTCCTTCATGCAGTACTTATGGAAGCAGATAATTACTGCTCTTGGCGGTTCATTCACTTTGGGCTTCGGCCTTCATGACCGATGAGTTCGGTCCAGCTCGTACCCTCCCCCATCAACTCCGCCAACCTCCTAGCGAAATACTCTGTTGGCCTTGGGCCCTCTGTCTCTTCAGGCAAGCCCACAATTCTCAGATTGTGCCACCTTGAGCTTTGCTCGGAGTCCTCTGTTGACCTCCACCACCCTCCGCAGCTCGTCCCCCATCGAGGTGAGCTGGTCGCTGTGCTGCGACACGGCCTCCTCCACTTCCTTCATCTTCTCGCCCTGCTCTCTCACCTTGGCCGATGTCTTTGCCACAGCTACCCTCACCGGGGCGATTGCCTCCTCCACCAATGACTTCAATGCGTCCGCCATCTCCTTCCTCAAAGCCTCCATGTGCCTCGCAAACTGCTTTTCTAGCTCCACAGCCATCACCTCGGTCATCGTTTCCACTGTAAGCAGTGCGGCCTCACCATGCGGTCCGGCATCTGCCATCTTGTCAGCGCTTTTGCTGGTCCTCTCATTCAACGGCGAGTCCACGTTTCCTCCCTTCTTCGACGCTATTTTCCGCATCCTTAACGACTTATTATTTTTCCTTTTTTTCCTTCTTTCCTTCTTCAATCGTTTTTTTTTTAAACTCAAAAATTTCTTCCTTCAAGAGAAAAAAAACATTTTTCAAAAATCTTTTTTGTTTTCCTCAAATATTCCACTGGGACAGGACTTCAGTCTTCTAAAATTTAACACATTCTAGGCGGGAGCCACCCGATGTGGAGCATCTCCACTACATCGCGCCCTGGCTTCGGGCCTGCCGCCTCGTCCTCGGTTTGGCTCCACCTCCGCTGCCCCGACCGCCGCGCGCCCTGGGCCCGACGCCTCAGCTCCAGCCACCCGACACTCGCGCGGGGTTCCTCGCCGGTTTTCAAACCGGCCCAACTTGACGCCCGGGACGGCCCCAAAGGCCAAACACAATCGGGAGGGAGAGCGAAGAATCAGGGAAACCCCCGAAAGCGCCGTAGATAGTGGTCACCGGCGCGAGCTCCTCTCAATGTGGCCGGCCGCTCACAAACGCCACCGGAAGTCGGCTCTCTGTATGTTAACAGGTGTCCAGATCACTTGATAATTGTTTTCTGTAAAGAATTCAAATCTACTTGTTAAAAGGGTTTTCCTAGTTTTATTGGATGTTGTTATCAAGTTGAAACAGCAAAAGGGAAATTATCAAGGGTTTTATATATAGAGAGAGAACTGTAGCTGTGTGGGGAATTTATGTTTATAGATAAAAAATGCTTACTGTGTGTGTTTATAAAATGTTAACTGAATTCATAGAATAAACTTTGTTTTGTTTAAAAATGCTTAAGGCCTCTGTTAAAATAACACATGAAAAGTAGGCCCTTGTGCTCCTCGTAATCAAAAGTAATAAACAGTTGTCAGTCAGGTGAACTCCATGATATACTTTGGAGTTTTCTAAACCCTGGCCCATAACACTAGGTTGGGTGCTCTTTCGAAGGGTCGGTGCAGACTCGATGGTCCAAATGGCCTCCTCTTGCACTGCATGAATTCTGTGATGATTCTACGATCCCCAACCTCCCTTTACTCTCCAAAGTCCTTGAACATGTCCCAACTCCATGCCCATCTTTCCTGGAAGTCCATATTTGAATCCCTCTAGTTAGGTTTCTGCTCCTGCCACACTATTGAAATAGCCCTTATTAGGTCACAATTGACATCCTCCTCCTCTGTATGTGTGGAAAATGTCATCTATCCTTCCTCATCCTTCTCAACCTGTCTGATACGATTGATATCATCATCTTCTTCCAATGTTTCTCTACTATTGTCCAGATGGATGGGGCTTCAGTCATCTGGTTCCATTCTTGTCCATCTAATTGTAGCCAAAACGTAACCTGCAATGGCCTCTCTTCCCACACCCATACCATTACCCCGGTAATACCGAAAGAACTACCTTTGGCCTCCTCTTATTTCTCATCAATATGCACCCCTCGGTGGCATCATCTGAAAACATGCGAGAATGTGAAGACTTGGCTACAAAAGAGATCATGTGGCGGGAGCGTGGGAGTTTTCCCCCGGAGCACGGGCAGAGTAGAAGTGTTAAGGCAGCTGCTAAGCTAGTGAATAAACCACTCTTTGTTGAAAAGCCATGCTGTCAGTGTTTCGGGAACCCAACACATTTACTAATTTTTTTGAATTAGTTGAAAAGCTTGCACTGCACAAAACAAGTTGGAGATAAATGTCAGGTTTTGCAGGAAAATCTTTTAATTATCAAAAGCTAACCTATGGGAGGAGTAATTTCTTGGCAGCGAATTAATTACTTTTTTTTAAAAAAGAATTAAACTGCAAGATAAGTGTGTTATTTACGGATTAAACAACTTGCTCCTTATAAACCAAGACAGAACCGGACATGCATTGCTCCTGATTTTAATGTCTTTCAGAAACCATAATTGTCAACAGCCATCAATCTCTGGTTTAGCACACTGGGCTAAATCGCTGGCTTTTAAAGCAGACCAAGGCAGGCCAGCAGCACAGTTCAATTCCCGTACCAGCCTCCCCGAACAGGTGCCGGAATATGGCGACTAGCGGCTTTTCACAGTAACTTAATTTGAAGCCTACTTGTGACAATAAGCGATTTTCATTTCATTTCCTCTTTGTTATTAGTCTCATTGTTTCTGCTTTAACACGTAGTGGCACGCCTAAAAATTGGTTCCTCATTTCACACAACAGTTCCCACAGCCCTTTCGAGAAGCTAGCCTGCCTCCATTTGGAAGGCTTGTTTTCATTCTTTTGTGCGATCTGGACATTGTAGCATTTTCCTTGCCCATCCCTAATTGCCCTTCAGAAGGTGGTGGAGAGCTGCCTTCTTGAACCACTGTAGTCCATGTGGTGTAGGCACACCCATGGTGCTGTTAGGGAGGGAGTTGCAGGATTTTGACGCAATGATACTGAAGGAATGGAGATCTATTTCCAAGTCAGGATGTGTGTGACTTGAGAACCTCCAGGTGGTGGTGTTCGCATGTGTCTGTTGCCTTTGTCCTTCTCGGTCATGGTGGTCACAGGTTTGAAAGGTGTTGTCAAAAGAGGCTTGCTGAGTTCCTGCAGTTTGTCTTGTGGATAGTACACGGTGCTGCGACTGTGTGGTGGTGTTTTTTCTTTATTTGTTCAGGGGATGTGGGCCTCCATTTATTGCCTATCCCTAATGCCCTTGAGCTGAGTGGCTTGCTAGGCCATTTCTGATGACATTTTAGAGTTACCCGCATTGCTATGGGTCTGGAGTCAGGTAAGGGTGGCAGGTTTCATTCCCGAAAGAGCATGAACTGAACCAAATTTTTTTTTAAAGCATTAAATTAAACATGTGTTATTTTAACAGAGGCCTTAAGCATTTTAATACAATGGTTTCATGATCATCATTAAACTTTGTAATTCCATATTTTTATTGAATTCAAAACTGATCATCTGTCAGGGTGGGATTCAAACCCAGGTCCCCAGATCATTACCCACTGGATTATTCGTCCACTGATAATCTTGCTATGCCACTATGAGGCAGTGGATGCTGAAGGTGATGGATGGGGTGGCAGTAAAGTGTGCTGTTTTGTTCGAGATGGTCTTAAACCTCTTGAGTGTTTTGGATCTGCCCTCTGCTAGGCAAGTGGACAGTTTTCCATCATACTCCTGACTTGTGCCCTGTAGGTGCTGGACAGCCTTTGGGGAGTCAGGAGATGAGTTACTCGGTGCAGAATTCCTAGCCTCTAACTTTTGCTTGTATCCACAGTATTTATATGGATAGTCCAGTTGAGGTTCTGGTCAATGGTAACCTCCAAGATGTTGATTGTGGGGGAATTCAGTGGTGGTAATGCCATCACAAGTCAAGGAGCGATGGTTAGATTCACTCTTGTCGGAGGCTGTCATTGCCTGGTACTTGTGTGGTCTGAATGTTGATTGCCACTTGTCAGCCCAAGCCCGGATATTGCTCACGTCATGTTTCATTTGGACATGGATGGTCTCAACATCTGAGGAGGACTGTGAATGATGCTGAACATTGTGCGATCATCAGTGAACATCCCCACTTCTGACCTCAGGATGGAAGGAAGGTCATTCCAGATTTCTTTTTAATTGAACTCAAGATTAGCTAGATATTTACGGGACTGGGCATCTCTCGGGACTCAGTTTGTTAGATTATTTCCCTCACCCTTTACGTTGAAAAACCTTGTCCTGAAAGTTGTTGCAAGTATGAGCTGATCATGGCATGGGGAGGGCAACAGGTCATTTGGTGATGAAAGGAACCTACAGTCCATCTCCTTATCAATGAGATTTAAAGATTGAGGAGGAAAACAAGAGTTAGAAAAGAAAGATTGGATTAAGAGCATGAAAAAGGAGTCAGAAAAAGTAAAACCTTTTTTGTTATGAAAAGAAAAAGGATTTTTAATGTTTGAAGTCTCAAACAACAATTTACTACCATTATGAATGAGATTTCATGGCTTCAATTGATCCTCTCTGTGGTCCTTATAGGTGGAGTACCTTTGCAGGCACATAGATTTTGACATTCAAAAGTTACTTATGCTGTTAGGGACGAGCCTTAACATTCAGCATGGAATTTAGCTGGCAATCAATGTGCATATACCACAATTTCCTGGAGCTCGCAGAGAGATTGAGGATTTGATGCTGTTTCACAAGGTTAATGGCAGAGCAGTGCAAAATGTCCAGCAACCTGTGGTGATTCATGACATGTAGGATATCTCTTTATCACCAAACATTGCTGGACAATTTACACATTTACAAGTGCAGCTGGCATGCCCTTGTTTTGGCAACAAAATCTGGGCCACTGTAGAGCATTATCCTGTCAGCTAGCCTCAGTTCAAGAATAGCCTTTTTGTAACCCTACCTCAAATGCTCAGGAGGGCTTGGAGTTATCTGGAATGGATATGGAATACGTACAGGATAGAAGACACATGGAAAGCAATGTTCTCAGGAAAAGGACAGAAACAAGATGATTAATGGCAAAGGGCAGATAAGTGAGAAACAAAAACGTGACAATACCAGTTGGTGTTATAACTCAACGGGAAGATCCCAGAATGGAATCCTGGCTCAAAGGATTGTGGGTGGGATTCTCCGTTGGCAGGATCCCCTGTTTCACCGGCAGTGCACTCACACCCACGGATTTCCCGAAAGCGTGTGGGTGCCCACACTGGGAAACCCCATTGGCTGGCTGCCGGGACGGAGGATCCAGGCCTGTAACTTTTACTTTATTTTTAGGAAAGCGGAGGAACAGAGTTACATGGCTGTTTTAATTTTAACAAAAAGAAATAAAACATTTATTAAACATGATGGGCTGGATTCTCCGTTTGGGAGACTATGGGCGGGATTTTCCGCTGGCCAACGCCGATTTCATAATCGCCAATTGGGCGGAGAATCACTTTTTTATAATAATAATCTTTATTGTCACAAGTAGGCTTCCATTAACACAGCAATGAAGTTACTGTGAAAAGCCCCTAGTCGCCACATTCCAGCGCATGTTCTGGTACACAGAGGGAGAATTCAGAATGTCCAATTTACCTAATATTACCGAATCAGGGGCGGCGCCTGTTTTCAGGTGCTCCGCCCCTCCTAAACAGCGTCATCGAGGAGTACACCACACGCCATTGGGGCGGCCTGAGGACGTTACCTAAAGGCCATCCCCCGATGCTCCGCCCCCGATGGGCAGTGTTACGACTGCGCGGTTGACTCATGGTCTCAGTGGTCGGGAACCCGGCATGGCGGCTGCAGGCTGAGTCCTGTGCCGCCAACCAGCCGGGTGGGAGCTGTGCTGGAGGCCGGGTGGGCCTTCGGCGAGGGCTGGGAGGACTGGTGGAGGGTGGCCCGGGGGTGGCGATGGGGTGTCCAGAGGGCACTACCTGGCAGGTCGGGTCCGTGCGCGGCTGGCGCCATGTTTTATGGCGTGACCGCTGCATGTCGTCGCCCTGCGCGTGCATGACTATGGACCCGGCAATTCTCCGGGCGTTTATATCGGGAAGGCCGTGCGTTTTACGTGGCGCAGCTGCTAGTCCCTCACCGGTCGGAGGATCGGTGCTGGAGCCTCGCTGATTTTTCCCACGTAAAATGCCACGGATCCTCCGGACATAGCCCCAAATGCGGAGAAACCGGCCCTATGTTCTGCCACTGGAGGTGAATTGCAACCAGTTTACGGTTCCCCGGGTGCGCAAACCGGCTAGCAATTCCATATTCCTTGTCAAGCAAATTTGTGCATGGCGTGGAATACCAGGGATTGCTGGGAGATTCCCGATATTGGGCCGCATTTTGAGCCGGGGGCCCGATAGTGTGATCCCGCAGCCGGCCACCCCTTCCCCTTTCCCTCTTGCACCACTCAAACTCTGGAATCCCCTCCTATCCCCCCCTCTCTATTCCCCATTTATTGCAAGGAAAATGTGTCCATTCGTATCACATCATGACATCCTCTCTGGATCTGGGCACCTCACTCCTATTCTATCAACCTCCATTTTGGATCTTTCCTTTATCCCTGCTAGACCCCTTTCTCCTTTCATCATGCCTTTTATTTTTAACTTCTCTCCTCTCAGGTACAAAACTTTGGTAAGGCCACATTTGGAGTACTGTGTACAGTTTTGGTCGCCTCATTTTAGGAAGGATGTGGAAGCTTTGGAAAAGGTGCAAAGGAGATTTACCAGGATGTTGCCTGGAATGGAGAGTAGGTCTTACGAGGAAAGGTTGAGGGTGCTAGGCCTTTTCTCATTAGAACGGAGAAGGATGAGGGGCGACTTGATAGAGGTTTATAAGATGATCAGGGGAATAGATAGAGTAGACAGTCAGAGACTTTTTCCCCGGGTGGAACAAACCATTACAAGGGGACATAAATTTAAGGTGAATGGTGGAAGATATAGGGGGATATCAGAGGTAGGTTCTTTACCCAGAGAGTAGTGGGGGCATGGAATGCACTGCCTGTGGAAGTAGTTGAGTCGGAAACATTAGGGACCTTCAAGCAGCTATTGGATAGGTACATGGATTATGGTAAAATGATATAGTGTAGATTTATTTGTTCTTAAGGGCAGCACGGTAGCATTGTGGATAGCACAATTGCTTCACAGCTCCAGGGTCCCAGGTTCGATTCCGGCTTGGATCACTGTCTGTGCGGAGTCTGCACATCCTCCCCGTGTCTGCGTGGGTTTCCTCCGGGTGCTCCGGTTTCCTCCCATAGTCCAAAGATGTGCAGGTTAGGTGGATTGGCCATGATAAATTGCCCTTAGTGTCCAAAATGGCCCTTGGTGTTGGGTGGAGGTGTTGAGTTTGGGTAGGGTGCTCTTTCCAAGAGCTGGTGCAGACTCAAAGGGCTGAATGGCCTCCTTCTGCACTGTAAATTCAATGATAATCTATGATCAATCTAGGACAAAGGTTCGGCACAACATCGTGGGCCGAAGGGCCTGTTCTGTGCTGTATTTTCTATGTTCTATGTACTCTGGCCTCCAACATGCCCATCCCAAAGCGGGACCTACCAAATAAGCGACCACTCACTCCATGGCCGCCACCGGAAGTCCAAGAATGTAGTGTTGACAAAGAACATCAAGCGGAGTTACTGAACAAAGCTGATTTATTTACACTATTAAATTAAAGATTCTAACCAGTCAACAAGGAATAAGTGATTGAATAAACTATACGCTATCTCTTACACCAGAACTCTATGCTATGCATCTAATCTATCTCACACCTAACAACCTTCTCCCAGAATCCCAGGAGTCACATGATATTTATACGACTGCTCCTTATCTCCATCTGGTGGTGAGAAGTATTATTATCTTATTGTTAACCCTTTGTATTCCTTACATATTGTTACACCCAAGTATCCGAGCATGTCCAAAATTCTGCTGCCCATATCCTAACTTGCACCATTTCTGGTGTCCATCACCCCTGGCTCATTTAAGTAAGTTGGCTCCTGGTTAATCAGTGCCTCGACTGTAAAGTTCTCATCTTTTTTTAACAAATCCCCCAAGCCTCACGCCGTAACTTCCTCCAGCCCTGCTGCTTTCTGAGATATTTGCAGTCCTCCAATTAGCCTTGTGACCATCCTCGATTTTAATCGCATCACCATTGGTGGATGTCCCTTCAGCAGCTGAAGCAATATGAACAAAGAACAGTACAGTGCAGGAACAGGCCCGGCGGCCCTCCAGGCCTACATTGATCATGATGCCTGTCTAAACTAAAACCTTCGGCACTTCCGGTGTCCATATCCCTCTATTCCCATCCTATTCATGTATTCGGCAAGATGCCTCTTAAACATCACCACTGTATCTTCTTCCACCACCTCCCCAGCAGCGCGTTCAAGACACTCCCCGCCCTCTGCGTAAAAAAACTCACCTCACACATTTCATCTCAACTTTCCCCCTCACATCTTAAACCTATGCCCCCCAGTAATTGATTTTTCCACCCTGGGAAAAAGCATCTGACTATCCACTCTGTCCATGCCACTCATTACTTTGTAAACGTCTATCAGGTCGCCCCTCAACCTCTGTCATTCCAGTGAAAACAATCTGAGTTTATCTAACCTCTCCTCATGGCTAATACCCTCCAGACCAGGCAACATCCTGGTAAACCTCTTCTGTGCCCTCTCCAAAGCCTCCACATCCTTCTGGTGGTGCGGCGACCAGAGTTGTATGCAATAATGCTCTGAAATTCCTTCACTAAGCCTTGCTGCCTCGCTATCTATCGCTGCCCCTTTAAGACACTCCTGAAAACCTACCCCTTTGACTAAACATTTGTTTTAATATCCCCTTATGTGGCTCAACGTCAAATGTGCCTGGATAATACTCCTCTGAGGGATCTTAGGATGCGTCTTACCGCATTAAAGGCGCTATTTAAATGCAAGTTGTTGCTGTTTCTGTTATTTACAAATGCCATTACTTACAAGAAATAGATATGAGGTGTTAAATAAAACAGTACAGAGGTATCTCGAGACAGCTTGCACGGGATAACAAAAGAAGCCAGGCTGACTGGTTTTCCCCCTGCAGCTGGGAGAAGACAATGCCAATCAGGAAGAAATTTATGATCAGGTTCCTCTGCTTAAGCTGAGGTCTTTTGAAGTTAGGATATATGTTTGTTTGCTATTAATCTAATCTCTTTGAACAGACACTTGTTTTTGAAGTTCAATCAGTCAAATGATGGCAAAAAGCACCATCGATGTTCTTTCAAGGACAAAGGTGACTTTTTAAGCCGACTCACCCAGCAGAGGCGTGATGGGTGAGAATTAAAAATTGCAGCAATAATCAGCTCTATGCCCCATTTCCTGCAGAAACTCGCCATGACTGCCAGTCAGGAATTCAACAGCCAGAAACAGGTATCAGAAACTAGGCTTTCTCCGTCCCGCCGCCCCAGATTTCTGGTTCAGCACTCCGGCAGGATGTTCTGTTTCGCTGGCGGGTTGGGGCAGCCCCCCCCGCACCCCCCCCCCCCCACCCCCCAAGCCATTGGGGAACCCCCGGGCTGCCGGCAAAACGGCGGCGGAGAGACCAGCTCTAAATGTTGACGCCGGCACTGAGTCGGGTGTGTTCTCCGGCAGCAAGATTGGCCCCGTTCCCAGATCAATCCACCAACCACTGATGGGCCAGCACAGGTGCCACGTGGAACATGACCGATTCCAGTGAAAAACGGTGACTGATTCGCCAGATTCGGGATTGACGCTGAGAAGCTGCCAAGCTGCAGCTGCATGTAAGCACTCCACTCCCCACACACACTCAGCCCAGCCAACAAGGTGGCAGCAGGACGAACGGCACCCTGGTTCACTGACGCTGAACTCGAGACCCGGTTGTACGCCATGGAGGAGAGGGGGGCTACCCTGTACCCCAAGGGTGGGAAGGAGGTTGCCACCCGCCGCCGTGCACCGGGCCTGGGCGCAGGCGGGAGAGGTCGTGGGCACCGTGAGAAACCACACAATCTCCTCAGGGCAGCCAGGGTGAGTTTATCCAACCTCTCCTCAGAGAGGTAGTGCCCCTGGTACTAAACCCCGGCCCACAAACCTGTAACACCATCCCTGCCCCACCCAACCTGGAGGGCAACCTAACCCCAGCCTGCACCACCTGCCAGCACCCATAGCAGCCAGAAAGGTAGACACCAGTTAAGTTGGCATGGGTGCAGCACATAGGATAGCGATAGGGGCTAGGGCACACCTGTTCACACTAAACACATGTTCACGATGTTACAACCTGCCTCGGTGGTCTGTCAGAAGGGTGTGAGGGATGGGCTGGCCGCAGAGAAGGCGCTGGGAGCAGAAGGTGGAGGTGGGGGGGGGGGGGGAGATGGGCGGACTTTGAGGGTGGGCTTAGCCAAGTTCAGCCAGTGCTCATCACTCCGGTATTCAGCCCATCCCTCTCCAACAACCCCCCCCCTCCCCCATTCCCCACTGTCCCCACCTCTGCCACCCCAAGGGTTCGGTGGGACCGCGTGGTGGAATGGCCAGCTCACATGCAGGGATCGCCCAGGTGGATGCTGGGAAGTGCTCCCATGGGCAGGGGTCAGACGTTGTCAAACGATGTGGAACACCAGATCTCATCGCAGAGCAGGTTGTCATCATCCTCCATCCCATGCACCAGACCCACTGTTACTGCCAACCCAGGGCCGCACCCCATAGAGAGGCAGGTAGGAATCACGTTGTGGTTGCAAGGGGGAGGTGTTGTGCAGTCAGGGTGTTCATGGGAGGGGGTAGTCGGCCGGGGGGTTGGTGGGGGGGGGGGAGCAGGAGGGGGGGAGGGGGTGCTGTGTGGGGGGGGGGGGGGCTGTCCATGCCACTGGCGAGGTCCCCTCGTCAGTGAACCTGGAGATGATTAGAGCGTCCCATGTGCGCCGGCCCAGGCCCCATGTCCTGTCCATCCTTGCCCTCCCATGCGTACTCCTCGTCGGACGAGTCCTGGTGTTCATCCTCCTCCTCCAGCATGTCGCCCTCTGCTGCGCAATGTTGTGAAGGACGCAGCAATCCACCACAATGTGGGAGACTCTCCTAGCGCTATACTGGAGGGTCCCTCCAGAGCGGTCCAGGCACCTGAACTGCATATTCAGTATGCCGAAATATCGCTCGATCACGCCCCACCTCATGGCAGAGCGACTTTGTACCATTCTCCGTGTTGGTCTGTGGCCTCCAGATAGGTGTCTGTTGCCCAGAAGCCAACCCCTCAGCCGGGGGGGTGCCTCAAAGAGGTCAGGAACCGTCAAGTAAGCCAGGATGAAGGCATTGTGCACACTGCCTGGGTATCAGGTGCAGATGTGTCTGATGCGCAGCTCATGGTCACACACCATGTTGCACACAGCCACACGTTGATCGAGTGGAATCCCTTTTGGTTTGTCATGGGCCGGTGATCGTAGGGCGGCATGCATCCCGTCCATCACCCCCAGGACCTGCGGCACCTCGGCGATGACGGCGATCCCTGCTGACCAGGCATCCTAGTGGGCTTGTGTGGTAGTATGCATTAGGGGTCATGTGGGGCTGTGAAGCCGTGATGTCATTGGCTGACAGATCCCGGGTCCTGGTTGGACGTTGACCTCTAGCTCCGCCCTGAAGGTGGAGTATAAGTACCTGGAGTCCTCCCCCGCAGGCAGTCTACTACTGAACTGCGGGGGAACAGTCACGCTTAATAAAGCCTCATCGACTTCACTCTATTCGTCTCTCGGAGTCTTTGTGCGCTACAATTTATTAAGCGTGACTAAAGGACTATGGAGCTCAGGATCATCCCAGAATGCCTGAGGATCAGCCCCCACGCAGTGAACGCGGCAGCAGCTTTCAAGCACTGGCAGACTTGTTTCGAGGCCTACCTCAGAACGGCCACCGGCCGGGTCACAGAAGACCAAAAACTACAGGTCCTGCACTCGAGGTTAAGCACGGAGACTTTCTCCCTCATCGAAGACGCAGAGGATTTCCAGACGGCGTTCGCAGCACTAAAAAGTCTCTATGTTCGCCCAGTAAACCAGATCTACGCTCGCTATCAACTCGCAACGAGACGGCAAAGTCCCGGAGAATCGATAGATGAATTCTACGCCGCGCTACTAATTTTGGGACGGGCCTGCAGCTGCCCGCCGGTGAACGCAAACGAACACACGGACATGTTAATTCGCGATGCTTTTGTGGCAGGTATGAACTCCTCCCAAATCCGCCAAAGACTTCTAGAAAAAGAGTCGCTAGGACTCTCAGAGGCACGGGCCCTAGCAGCCTCCCTAGACGTGGCCGCGCGAAATACCCGCGCCTACGGCCCCGACCGCGCGCTGCCCATTGGACCCCATATGCACCCGCCGCGACAAACCCACCCCCCCACCGGACACTCCACAGGCTTGCGTGGTTCAAACGCCAAGCCGCTCCGGGGGAGCATGCTGCTACTTCTGCGGCCAAGTGAAACACCCCCGGCAGCGCTGCCCGGCCCGCGCAGCGATCTGTAGGAGCTGCGGGGAAAAGGGCCATTTCGCGGCTGTGTGCCGGTCCCGCGAGGTCGCCGCTGTCCCGGGAGAACAGGGAGCCTTGCTCGCCGCTTACGCTCCCCAACCCTCCCAGCGCCCCATGTATGACCCGCCGGCGCTACCACTCTGGGTCCCGACCACCGCTCTCCCCGGAGAACAGGGAGCCCTGCACGCCATTTACGCTCCCCAACCCCCCCCCGCGCCCCATGTCTGACCCGCCGGCGCTACCACTTTGGGTCCCGACCACCGCTCTCCCCGGAGAAGAGGGAGTCCTGCGCGTCTCTAACGCTCCCCAAACCCCCCCTCCGCGCCCCACGTATGACCCACCGGCGCTACCAATTTGGGTCCCGGCCACCGCTGTCCCCAGAGAAGAGGGAGCCCCGCGCGTTCCTAACGCTCCCAGCGCCCCATGTGCGACCCGCAGGCGCCGCCATTTTGGGTCCCGGCCACCACGAGGGGAAGAAGGGCGCCGCCATCTTGGACCACCCCAGACCTGTGCGACGCATGGGGGTGGCCATTTTGTCCACCCCCGCCGCCATCTTGTGACCCCCAGCCATGTGCGATGCATGGGGGCAGCGATCTTGTTCACCCCCGATGCCAGCTGGGACGGCAACAACGGACCCCAGTGTCGACGGCTCCAAGGGGTTCGAAGAAGACGCTCAACCACTACAACCACGTCTGGCTTCAATGACGCTGAACCAAGCTCGGCCCCGGACGCTCCAGACGACGACGACAACGGTGCTGATAAACGGGCACGAGACACCATGCCTGGTCGACTCCGGGAGCACGGAGAGCTTTATCCACCCCGACACGGTAAGACGCTGTTCTTTGACCATCCATCCCAGCGCACAAAAGATTTCACTAGCTGCAGGATCCCACTCCGTACAGATCAAAGGCTTCTGCATAGTTACCCTAACGGTGCAAGAGAGGGAGTTCAAAAACTACAGGCTCTACGTCCTTCCCCAACTCTGCGCCCCCACATTACTGGGATTAGACTTCCAGTGCAATCTACAGAGCCTAACCTTCAAATTCGGCGGCCCAATACCCCCACTCACTATCTGCGGCCTCGCAACCCTCAAGGTGCAACCCCCATCCTTGTTTGCAAACCTCACCCCGGATTGCAAACCCGTCGCCACTAGGAGCAGACGGTACAGCGCCCAGGACCGGACCTTCATTCGGTCCGAAGTCCAGCGGCTACTAAAGGAAGGCATAATCCAGGCCAGCAATAGTCCCTGGAGAGCACAGGTGGTAGTAGTAAAGACAGGGGAGAAGCAAAGGATGGTCATAGACTATAGTCAGACCATCAACAGGTACACACAACTAGACGTGTACCCTCTCCCCCGCATATCCGACATGGTCAATCGGATTGCCCAATATAAGGTCTTCTCCACCGTGGACCTCAAGTCCGCCTACCATCAGCTCCCCATCCGCCCAAGTGACCGCAAGTACACAGCCTTCGAGGCAGACGGGCGATTATACCATTTCCTAAGGGTCCCATTTGGCGTCACAAACAGGGTCTCGGTCTTCCAACGAGAGATGGACCGAATGGTTGATCAACACGGGTTACGGGCCACGTTCCCGTATCTCGACAATGTAACCATCTGCGGCCACGATCAGCAGGACCACGACGCCAACCTCCAAACATTCCTCCAGACCGCTAAAGCCTTGAACCTCACGTACAACGAGGACAAGTGCGATTTTAGCACAAACCGGCTAGCCATCCTGGGCTACGTAGTGCGCAATGGGATAATAGGCCCCGACCCCGAACGTACGCGCGCCCTCATGGAATTTCCCCTCCCGCACTGCTCAAAAGCCCTAAAACTACGCCCAGTGGGTCCCCCAGTACGCAGACAAGGCCAGCCCCCTAATACAGACCACGACCTTCCCTCTGTCGACAGAGGCTTGCCAGGCCTTCAGCCGCATCAAAGCGGATATCGCAAAGGCCACGATGCGCGCCATCGACGAGTCCCTCCCCTTCCAGGTCGAGAGCGACGCCTCCGACGTAGCTCTAGCGGCCACCCTTAACCAAGCGGGCAGACCCGTGGCCTTTTTCTCCCGAACCCTCCACGCTTCAGAAATCCGCCACTCCTCAGTGGAAAAGGAAGCCCAAGCCATAGTGGAAGCTGTGCGACATTGGAGGCACTACCTGGCCGGCAGGAGATTCACTCTCCTCACGGACCAATGGTCGGTAGCCTTCATGTTCGATAATGCACAGCGGGGCAAAATCAAAAACGACAAGATCTTAAGGTGGAGGATCGAGCTCTCCACCTTCAACTACGAGATCTTGTATCGTCCCGGAAAGCTGAACGAGCTGTCCGATGCCCTATCCCGCGGCACATGTGCCAACGCACAAATTAACCGCCTCCAAACCCTCCACGAGGACCTCTGCCACCCGGGGGTCACTCGGTTTTACCACTTTATCAAGTCCCGCAACCTCCCATACTCTTTAGAGGAGGTCCGTACAGTCACAAGGAGCTGCCACATCTGCGCAGAGTGCAAACCGCATTTTTTCAGGCCGGATGGTGCGCACCTGATTAAGGCTTCCCGCCCCTTTGAACGCCTCAGTCTGGATTTCAAAGGACCCTTCCCCTTCCTTAATGTGGTGGACGAGTACTCCCGCTTCCCATTCGCCATCCCCTGCTCTGACATGACCGCGGCCACAGTCATTAAAGCCCTGAACACCATCTTCACACTGTTCGGTTGCCCGCATACGTCCACAGCGACAGGGGGTCCTCCTTCATGAGTGACGAGCTGCGCCAGTTCCTGCTCAGCAACGGTATAGCCTCGAGCAGGATGACCAGCTACAACCCCCGGGGGAACGGGCAAGTAGAGAGGGAGAACGGCACGGTCTGGAAGACCGTCCTACTGGCCCTACGGTCCAGGAACCTCCCAGTTTCACGGTGGCAGGAGGTCCTCCCGGACGCCCTCCACTCCATCCGGTCACTACTGTGTACTAGCACTAACCAAACGCCTCATGAGTGCCTCCTTGTCTTCCCCAGGAAGTCCTCCTCTGGAACGTCGCTGCCGACCTGGCTGGCGGCCCCAGGACCCATCTTGCTCCGAAAACATGTGCGGGTGCACAAGTCGGACCCGTTGGTCGAAAGGGTTCACCTCCTCCACGCGAACCCGCAGTACGCTTACGTGGAGTACCCCAACGGCCGACAGGACACGGTCTCCCTGCGAGATCTGGCGCCCGCCGGACACACACACACCCCCCCCCGACACCAATCACCCAACCCCCCCCCCTTCCTGCCACCGCCGCACCCCGCGACCGCCCCCTTCCCAGGAGGATCGGTCCTCCTCCCAGGCCCGACCAGGAATGAAGCCCAAGCTGAAACCGTAAGGCTCCCGGAGACGACAACACCGGAACAAGCACCACCACCACCGGGGCCGAGGCGATCGACACGGACGACCAGACCGCCCGACCGACTCATGGCGTCGATCTAACAGTACATTATGTGACTTTTAACGAGAACATTTTGTCTTTTCCAGACGATTACTGTAAATAGTTGAAACAAAAAAAACCCTTGTACATACTGTAATAACATGCAAAAGTTTTCCTCCCAGGACCAGCCTTGGAAACCCTTACCACCATGCGAAGCATCACCCCGCCGGGTTCATTTTTAACAAGGGGTGAATGTGGTAGTATGCATTAGGGGTCATGTGGGACTGTGAAGCCGTGATGTCATTGGCTGACAGATCCCGGGTCCTGGTTGGACGTTGACCTCTAGCTCCGCCCTGAAGGCGGAGTATAAGTACCTGGAGTCCTCCCCCGCAGGCAGTCTACTACTGAACTGCGGTGGAACAGTCACGTTTAATAAAGCCTCATCGACTTCACTCTATTCGTCTCTCGGAGTCTTTGTGCGCTACAGCTTGGTCCACATTAAATTTTATGTATTGTTCGACCGGATGTACAGGGTCTCCGTGAAAGCATGGATGCACCCCTGAGCTCTGTGAGGTTCTGGACAGATGCCCACTCGGCGCCTGGAAGGACCCCGTGGCATAAATGTTCATGGCCACCTTGACGGCCATCTTGAACGGGAGTCCTCCCCCATAACCCTGCAGTGCCAGGTGTGCCATGATCTGGCAGATATGTCGTACTGTCCCCTTGCTCAGCCGGAGTCATCGACGGCATGCCCAGTCCAGCAGGTCCTCGAATGACAGGCACACGAACCTCATGCGGTGTCTCTTTCCCACCTCCTCCTTGGCCTGCTGGGCAGCTGACTCTCCATCCTCACAGGCTGGCTCCTGTTTCACCGGGGCAGGCTCCGCTGCTGCAGGGTCCCCTTGAGCAGCTCCAGCCCGCACAGCCTCAGTGCATCTCTAGGGACACGGCGACTCAGATGAAGGCCACTATTCCTGGTTCAATTCCAAAGTCCATTGTCTGCACGGTGTGTACCCTCGTGCCCAACTAGGTCCACTGGGCTACATCGTGGACCAAGTCTGCACTGCAGACCCTGCCCCCCCATGTCTCCCCCCCCCCCCACCTCACCCTCTATCCCTACACCCATACCCGGTAGTTCCCCCGCACTGTCCACTGTACCCCTGGCCCAGTCGGTGCTTGGCACTGCGGGGGCCTCGGACCCTGGCACCCATCCCTGCTGCCAGGGTGGCTGGCGCTACCCATGCCTGCGGTACGCTCCACGGCCCTCGTCCGATGCCCTCCTGCAGGGGCGACTATGGAGGTGATCTTGGGTAGGCCACTGATGTCCCACCAGCGGGTGGCGGCTGGTTGGGGGGGTGGGATTTTGTTGGGGCTGGGGTGCGGGCGGTGGTGTGCAGGGCTGATGGGATGGAGGCTAGGGGCTAGGGGGAGGAGCGTGGGGGCTGGGGAACATGGTTGGTGGGGTGGAGGGTTAGGGTTGGAGTGCGGGCTCGGTGGTGGAGGACGGGGGCACGCAGGTGGCCGGTGTCACTCTGCACAACCAGGGACATGGTGGACGGTCAGTGGGGTGCGCAGCAAGATTGCTGCCTTGCTGGCCGCGGCAATGGCGATTGTGGCTGGGCACCCTGGTCACCTCCCTCTTCCCCCCCCCCCCCCCGGGCGTGGTGGAGGCTCACACCCCCAGCCAGCCCTGTCCATGGCAGGGCTGGCAATCCACAGTCATGCCTCTGCATGTCCTACCTCCTCTCTCGCCCTCATCAGCAACGGTGCCTGTTTCCTGATTTAAAACCACAAGTGAAACTCGGCGTCGGTATTTCCCCCGACTGAGGCCCCGGAGAATACCGGGTCAGACCCGCTAATAATATACGTGCGGCATTTATTACACGTGCGGAGTAGAATGCGTTGCCGCCGCTGGTGGGGCACTGGAACACGGCATTCTGCAGTGCAGAATCATGACCGATTCTCTGCCCAATCGCGATTCCAGCGTTGGCTGACAGAGAATCCTGCCCCAGAATTCTCATCTAGTGCGTGGTTACAATTTGGACTGCGTTGTCTGCGTGTGTGGCAGACAGGTTCAATCGAGGCATCCAAAAAATCATTCAGCCCATCGTGTCTGCACAAAGGGCTACCTAACTAGTCCCATTCCCAGCCCCATCTCATCAGCCCTCTAAACGAATCACTTTCAAATAAATATCCAGGTCTCTTTGAAATCGCCTATGGAATCCGCATCCACCACTCTCACAGGCAGCACAATCCAAATCCCAACAACTCTCAGTAAAGACGTATGCATTAATGATTTGGATGAGGGAACAAAATGCAGCATCTCAAAGTTTGCAGATAATACCAAGTTAGATGGGAGGGTAAATTGTGACGAGGATTCAAAGATCCTACAGCATGATCTGGACAGGATGCCAATGGGCAAATCAATGGCAGATGCAGTATAATTTGGATAAGTGTGAAATTATTCACTTTGGAAGCAAAAACAGGAAGGCAGATTACTACCCGAACGGTTGCAAATTGGGAGACGCGAGTGTACAGCGGGACCCGAAGGTAAGCATGCATGTGCATCAGGCGGTAAAGAAGGCTAAGGTATGTTGGCCTTCATTGCGAGAGGTTTCGAGTACAGGAGCAGGGATGTGATGTTGCAATTATACAGGGCCTTAGTGAGGCCACACCAAGAATATTGTGTGCAGTTTTGGTCTCCTTTTCCGAGGAAGGATGCTCTTGTTCTCGAGGGAGTGAAGCGAAGGTTTACCAGACTGATTCCAGGGATGGCGGGACTGCCATATGAGGAGAGATTGACGATGTTAGGATTGTTCTCGCTGGAGTTCAGAAGAATGAAGGGGATCTCATTGAGACTTATAAAATTCTAACAGGGCTAGACAGGGTAGATGCAGGAAGGATGAGTCCAGAACTAGGGGTCACAGTCTGAGGATTCAGGGTAAACCATTTTGGACAGAGATGAGACATTTCTTCACTCAAAGAGTGGTTAATTTGTGGAATTCATTACCACAGGAAGTAGTTGATGCCAAAACATTGAATATATTCGAGAGGCACCTAAATATAGCACTTGAGGAGAATGGGATCAAAGGCTATGGGGAGAAAGCAGGATTAGGCTATTGAGTTGGATGGTCAGCCATGATCGTGATGAATGGTGGAGCAGGCTCGAAGGGCCAAAAGGCCTCCTCCTGCTCCTATCTTCTATGTATCTATGTATGTATGTATCTCACTCCTAGCTCTCTTGCTGGCCATCTTGAAATTGTGATCCCTTGTCACTGACATACCAACCTAAAATTCCACATTCCTGGTATAATTTTAGTAAATCTCTGCACTCTCTCCAGGGCTTTAACATCCTTCCTTAACTAAGGGACCCAGAACGGAGTACCATATTCCAAATGTGACCTGACCAATGATTTGTAGAGGTGTGGCGTCACTTGCTTGCTTCTATACGCTGTCCCTATTTATAAACCCAGGGATGATGTAATCTGTTTTAACAACTGTTTCAACTTGCCTGGCCACAATCAGAGAATAATGCATTTGAACCCTGAGGTCCCTCTGCTCCTGTATCCCCATCAAAGTTGTACCATTGAGCCTGTATTGTCTCCCCACTTTCTTCTCCCAAAATGCATTGCCTCGCATTTCTCTGCGTTTAAATTCAGAAATTTATCTTCCAGGTGTCTGCCTTGTCGATATCGCAAATTCAAAAGAGAATTAGATTGTTATCTATGAATGAATGTGCAGGGTTACAGGGAGAAGTCGGGGGAATGTCGCTTGGTGCATTGCTCATTGGAGAACCAGTGCAGATACCATGGGCTGAATGGCCTCCTGTGCTGTAACAATTCTGTGCAGAAACCGCCCTCTCTGTTCTCCTCAGAAAAATTGACAGAAGACTTTGTTCTCCTTGGCCGTGCCTGCCATGATTACCTGCTGCTGCCCACTTTACTGGGCATTGACCCACATGCGTAGCGGTTTCACTCACCCTCTAACCCAACCGCGGGATCAACCTCTGTGCTGGTGTTTGGCAATGTGTGACAATGCCTCCCAGGAAGGATTCCCCTCCTCCCCTTCTGCAGTCCCTGGCTGTTGGTGAGGAGCTGGAGGAGAACGAAAGGGATGACACAAAATGAGGCAGACTGGACAGCAGCAAATGATGAAGTGGGTGATTGTTTTCCGGAGGTCCATGAAGGGGTGCAAGCAATTGACACCCGCAGCCTGGAAACCTCCCATGCTGGCCGTTCTGGACGGCTCAGTGATTTTGAATATTTCTACTCCACCTCTGACAATGCCGTGCTTCCCTGGTGCTGTGCAACATTTTGTCCTGCAGAGAGAGAAAGCAAAGGTTCATGTGTGTCTCTGGCAGAAGAGGGTGCAGGCAAGCAGCCAGGGTTTCAGCTTGATTCGCAGAATCTGAGAAGGAGAAGATGCAAGCACCAATCAGGATGTGGACGTGTTGAAATGAAAACATGTGATCATAATAATAATCTTGTCACAAGTAGGCTTAACACGACAATGAAGTTATTGTGAAAATCCCCTAGTCGCCAAGCTCCGGCGCGTGTTCGGGAACACAGAGGGAGAATTCAGAACACCCAATTCACCTAACAAGCACGTCTTTCGGGATTGTGGGAGGAAATCGGAGCGCCCAGTGTGATGGATATCACGTTCACCGCAGAATTCGGATTAAAAATAAGGCAGTAATACACACAGCATTCTAATTCAAGATGGAATAAAACCACTCCAGCTAAAGGTCAGATAGAGGTTACCACCTGATGGGAGAGACTCCAAGCTGGTTCCGAGGCCTCATTAGCATTAAACAATTAAAGGCTCTTCTTTGATAGACCATAAATCCTTTGAGACGAACTCCCCTCCCGAGAAGTATTCAAAATATAAGGACAGGGAATTCTTCAGATAAGTAGATACACAAATCTTTCTCAAACTATACCTTTGGACACTTACAATAACACCTTCACAAAAATCTGGAGAGAATGTCACACTGACAAGAGGCAGGCACCAACCAGTGCCTCCCTTGCCAATATATCTTAGAACCCTGGACAATTACACAGACGCTACAACCATTAAAAAATCTATCAGTGATAGTACATCCAATTAGCCATTTGACTATAGGTAATTAACCAACAATAAATACCAAGGTAACAAATGCCTTCCTGAACCAATAAGCAAGTTTAATGTATATCAAGAGAAGGCATTTTAGCAGAAGTATCTCTCTCTGATCCTGACCCCCCTCTTAAGGCGAGATTATTAGTCCAGGCCTCTGGATTTCTGGTCCAGCAGCATATAAAGCAACATACCAGTGTAAAAAGCCCCTGAAGGCCCTGCCAAACTGGATTCCAGAAGCAGTCAGCTTTCCTGGTGAATTAATGAACCAGTTGGGAAATCACAAACATAGAACATGCAGTGCTAAAGGAGGCCATTCGGCCCATTGAGTCTGCACCAATCCATTTAAGTCCTCACTTCCACCCTATCCCCGTAACCCAATAACCCCTCCTAACCTTTTTGGTCACTAAGGGCAATTTAGCATGGCCAATCCACCTAACCTGCACGTCTTTGGACTGTGGGAGGAAACCGGAGCACCTGGAGGAAGCCCACGCAGACACGGGGAGAACGTGCAGACTCCACACAGACAGTGACCCAGCGGGGAATCGAACCTGGGACCCTGGCGCTGTGAAGCCACAGTGCTATCCACTTGTGCTACCGTGCTGCCCTAGTCCTGTGGGATTCTGATAGAAGGCGTTGAATTAAATACCCCAGGCCTGATTTTCGGGGCAACTGGTGAGTTTCAAATTAGCCCCACTATCGAGCCACTGAAAATGTGCCAGGAGTTCAAAGCACGAGTGTGATTACATTCGATGTCGAGCGATATGTCACTGAGATTTGTGTCTGAGATCAATTCAGATCTGATTCAAAGCACATTGAACTTCATTGCTTTCTGATCACAGGCTCATTCCCACAGCTGAGAAGACACAGCAGCTACCACCTTGAAACTTTGAGAAGATACGATTCCGATATAGTTCCGCACGTTTCAATTACTAATGTTGGGCAGCAATTCAGTGCAGTACTGCGGGAGTGCTGTACTGTTGAAGGTGCCATCTTTTGGATGAAACATTGTTCATGGTCTCGTCTCCCCTTTCAGCTGTTATGTAAAGGTGTCTGGCAGCATTCCATAAAGAACTACCAAGTTCTCCCCAGAGTCCCGGCCGATACTTGGCTCTCCCACTAATAATTTTTAAAAAATCATTATGCATCTGATTGCTATTTGCGGATTTTGCTAAGAGCAAACTGTCTGCACACGTTAGCAGTGACTACACCCAAAAATTATTTCATCGACGGAAACTTGCTTTGAGGATTACCCGTGGTCATAAAAGGCACAAAATGTGTGCTGTTCTTCACTGGCAACCTGACACCAAGTCGCAAATGGCAGGAATGTCCTTGATTCCTTAGCTGCCAGAATGAAATAAAAGATTTGAAAGTATTTAAATTGATGGGTTGTTCAATCTAATTGGCGGTTTGTTTAATGAAATCCATCAAAGCAACATATTCGCAGCCTGGTCCAGCAGCTGTTGCTTCATCCATTCTGACCAGGGGGGTTGGGAAGGAGGAGGGTTGAATTAGGTGGTCCCGATTCCCATGGGCTGCGAGGGAAGATTTTCTAGAATCTGGACGCAGGCACCAGTGATTTGCCTGAGCGGGGCAGACATCGGAAAGTCAGACCCATACCTTAAAGGAACCGGCCCTATTTTCTGACTTCTTGTTTCTCAGGTGGCATTTTGAGAACATAGGTGGCTCGACGGGGCATTCAATTGGAAGAGCTGGCACGCCAGCAGGGCTCCCCTGCACTCCTCCCATGATGGATGTGTGAAAGGCACCAATGCTTTAAACTGACAAACCCATACGGATAATTGCACTCACCAAGCAAGGAACAGGTTATTATTTAAAGTAAACCCTTGGCAGGAGCTGAAACGGTGAAGACACAAAGCTTCCAATCGACTATCCTGTAACTGGCCAATGCATCCCCATCCCAACATTCTATATGTTATATTCTATATGCCCTTCCTCCAAACTTATTGTAAATAATAATAATCTTAATTATTGTCACAAGTCGGCTTACATTAACACTGCAATGACGTTACTGTGAAAAGCCCCTCGTCGCCACATTCCGGCGCCTGTTCGGGTACACAGAGGGAGAATTCAGAATGTCCAATTCACCTAACAAGCACGTCTTTCGGGACTTGTGAGAGGAAACCGGACGGAGCACCCGGAGGAAACCCACGCAGACACGGGGAGAACGTGCAGACCCCGCACAGACAGTGACCCAAGCCGGGAATCGAACCCGGGACCCTGGCGCTGTGAAGCAACACGGAAGATTCCATTACAATCAGTTGTATGTGAAATTGCAGGCTGTGACCTGGTCACTAACACACTGTGAGCGCCTTTCTGCTCAGATCACATTAACGATTTTGAGAAATATTTACTTTGCCTAAAGATAAAACATTGCAGACTATTGGCACTTTAAAGGGCCTCTGTCTTAATGAAACACAGGCTTGACAATCCTTTTTGTCTGAGGAGAGAGGAGAACCCATAGATACATTTTATCACTGTGGGAATGTTCACATTGGCACAGTGATTCAATGCGATATTGATGGCACTCCAATTAAATAAGAGTATCCCTAACAGAGAACCTGTGATAGGAAATTAATTCCTTCCATTTGTACCTGTACCCTAGTGAAGGAGGGAGGCATCAAATCACCAAATTCACATCTTTCCATTGTTAGCATTGTCATCGAAAGCGAACTTCGCTGGGGTGGCACAGGCACATTTGCTTTGTATAATCCATTCTATTTTAGCACGCATATTTTAAGATCAAGCTTTTTTAGTCCCTCCAGCTTGAGTTTCAATCCCAACCTCACCAAAACAAACCTGTCTCTCACTTGCATGTGTGCACACTCGCACACACCTGTTATGTTTTCGATTTCTCCAGTGAAACCCTGACACATTCTGGGTTGCTCTGCGCTGGAATTGTCCAAATTAAAGTGGTCCCGCGTTTTAAAGCCCTTGCTTCCAATCTGGAGGGCAGTGGGTTATTCGACGTTCGCCAAGTTTAAAACCAAATGGCGGAGGTTGGAGGACAACACCCAAACTCAACTGGTCACCTGAAATCGTTTGCAAAGGGATCATTTGCAGGTGACAAGGTGTGAATGATTTCTCACAGAGCTGGAATTGGTATTAGCGAGGCAAGGTTTGGAGGAGGAGAATATGTGATACATTATAAAGGACCAGAAGCATAGTTAATGTATTACTTGGACTGTGAGCATGCAACCAGAGGAATAAAGTGCCTAGGTCTGTAAAATAATGAGGAGCATAGATAAGGTAGATAGTCAATATCTTTTCCCAAAGGTAGAGGAGTCTAGAACTAGAGGGCGTAGGTTTAAGGTGAGAGGGGAGAGATACAAAGAGACCAGAGGGGAACGTCTTTCACACAGAGGGTGGTGAGCATCTGGAATGGGCTGTCAGAGGCAGTGGTAGAGGTGGGTACAATTTTGTCCTTTAAAAAGCAGTTAGACAGTTACGTGGGCAGGGTGGGGATAGAGGGATATGGGCCAAATGCAGGCAAGTGGGACTAGCTTAGTGATAGAAACTGGGCGGCATGGACAAGCTGGGCCGAAGGGCCTGTTTCCATGCTCTAAACATCTATGACTCTAAGTGCCGATTTGCAAGCCCAGAATAAGATGAGAAATGAAAAGAAGCTGGGTCGGCACGGTGGCACAGTGGTTAGCACTGCTGCCTCACAATGCCAGGGACCCGGGTTCAATTCCAGCCTTTGGTGACTGTCTGTGCGGAGTCTGCACGTTCTCCCTGTGTCTGCGTGGGTTTCCTCCGGGGTGCTCCGCTTTCCTCCCACATTCCAAAGATGTGCAGGTTAGGTGGATTGGCCATGCTAAATTGGCCCTCAGTGTCCAGGGATATGCAGCTTCAGTGGGGTTATGGGATAGCAAGGATAGGGCTGGAGGCTGAGTAAGGTGCTCTTTCACAGGGTCAGTGCACACTTGATGGGCCTCCTTCTACACTGCAGTGGCTCTATGATTCATTTCACAGTGCACCGGATATATGGAACAGGTAGCTTGTTCCTCCAAATGGAAAACACACATTGGGCAATAGGGGCTGAGGTGAAGACTGAGCCACATTGTGGAGGAAAAGTAGAAAAAGATTTGATCTACAACTGACCACCTTACACCCAACAGGGATAATGACTGATCGGGAGGTGAACCCCCACCCACCTGCCCCTCCCACCCCCACCTCTATAAGGTTGACCATTTTCTTTTACACAGGACCCGCCCGAAACTGACAACAAATAATTTATTCAATTAACCAGTTTCATTTGCAAGTGCCAACATCCTTTATCCTGATGGGTGTGACAATATGTAAAGCCTTTTCTGAGAATCAGACACCTTTAATTTAGTGCGATTATAATTGGGCTTCACGAGCAGTGCAACAAGCCAAAGGGTGGATCTAGTATCAAATGGCAACAAAGGATCAACTTAGATTCTGTTTAATGGCGGTACTATTGAGGCAACCAAAATAGACGATGATATCTTGAGGTCAAATTCTAGTGCCAAAGATTATGTCACCTTCAGTCAAAGCATGAAATTAGGCCCAAAATAAGAATCACAGAACGTGCTCACTAGGCCAGCCAGCAGTGGCGGGACACAGAACAGGCTTCCCGAACATTATTTTGTTGGAGAGGGCCACTCACGGCTTGTTCTAGAATTTACGGCAATTTGCAATTCACGGGAATGAAAGTCGCTCGGTGATATGTGGATTAATAATAATAATAATAGCTTATTGTCACACGCAGACTTCGATGGAGTTACTGTGAAAAGCCTCTAGTCGCCACATTCCGGCGCCTGTTCGGGGAGGCCGGTAACCGGAATTGAACCCGCGCTGCTGGCATTGTTCAGCATTACAAGCCAGCTGTTTATCTCACTGTGCTAAACCAGCCCCTGGCATTTGTTGTACACCACTGTCATCCCTGCAAAAGTGCTGGTCTTAGATCGCTGACCTTTCAGATAGCTTTCTGAGAGTTCTTCATCATCTTCTGTTTTAATTTCAATCACCCGCTGTATTTTACTTACGTGTTTTTCATTGATGTCTTTTTATTAATCTGATCACACCCATGTTTATCATTGTGCCTGCTTTCCCTTGAACCAGCCTTCACGTTTGTACAGTTGTTTATGAGGAGTTTTGTTCAAGGTGAGTCACGACCTGAGAGCTTTCAGAGTATCAAATGTTAAGATATCTCTTTTCAATTATTTGAATAATAAGTAAAGGTTCTAAGGATCCAGAACTCCTGTTTGCAGCCGTGAGCTCCGTGAGGAGTACCGGCTGATATTGTCTGTGGTGACTCGGAGGCTATGCTGTTACAAGGCAGAGATGCTCAGGGTGAAAGTTCGAGAACGGCGCACATCCACTAAAAATTCTTGGAGAGCCATTTGCAAAGGATCTCCATAGATACAGTGAAACTGTGATTTAGAACCAGAGAATAGAACCATAGAATCCCTACAGTGCAGAAGGAGGCCATTTGGCCCATCAAACTGTACCAACCCTCTGAAAGAAAGAACACCCTACCTGGGACCACTCCCGCACCCTATCCCCGTAACCCCAATTGCCCTGCACATCTTTGAATACTAAGGGGCAATTTATCATGGTCGATCACTAGACATGTAATGTAATCCGGAAGCCCAGACTAATGTACTGGGGACAAGGGTTCAAGTCCCACCATGGCAGCTGGTGGAATTTAAATTTACTATGACTGTGGAAATGAGCACTTGAAATGCCACAGCAAACAGGGCTACACACCAAATACTGGGAAATGGGATTAGAATAGATAGGTGCTTGATGGCTGGTGCAGACATGATGGGCCAAAGCACTTCTTGCTGTAAAGCTCTATACTCTACATCACTACCAGTAATGCAATTTAATTCCTTAGTGAAGAGATGCTCCAGGCTGTGAAGGATAACTCCTAGCGTGCATTTACCTACAGCTTATTTTGACAGTGAGATTAACCATTCTTGGAATGTCTGATGCATACGACACTCCCTTGTCTCAAATATCAATTAGGATAAAACCTAAAGTGTGGCAAAGCAACATTTCTTTTATTTATGATTGTTTGTCTCAGATACCAAAACCAATCATCGTTGAATGAACAGAAATCCTGAATTAAAGAGATATATTTAACCTTTTAACATTCAATCATCAATGTTACTCATTCCAGCGCTGGAAGCATCTGTGCGGACCTTCAGCTGCCTAATTGGCCTTAAGCTCTGGAAATTCCTTCCTAGAATTCTTAGGGAGTCCTCCCAGCCGGCGGGCGATGGTGTACCGATCACTGGCGGTGGGATTCTCTGCTCCCGTTGCTGTCAATGGAAATTCCCATTGAGGCCACTCCACGCCATTGGGAAACCAAAGGGTGGGGGGGGGGGGGGGGGGGGGGGGGGCACTGCCGGCGGAACCAGAGAATCCCTCTGCTAGTAAACGGCAAGAGAATTCCGGCCTTAGTCTCTCTACCTCTCTTTCCACCTTTACAATCCTAATTAAACCTGGATTTTCAACCAAGCTTTTATTATCCGGCCTATTATCTCCTTATGCGGCCGGCTGTTAAATTTTGTTTTTATTCTCGTAAATATATTACCTTTACTATCCATCTTTTAAAATTTAACGATTGAACCAATTTATCAATTTCCCTCCTTCTCAGTATCTGTGCAACTATCGTTAGTTTGAAAAGATTCAACCTCAACATGTGCCTTCAGTTGGAAGAACAAAGAACAAAGAAAAGTAGAGCACAGGAACAGGCCCTTCGGCCCTCCAAGCCTGCGCCGACCATGCTGCCCGTCTAAACTAAAATCTTCTACACTGCCGGGGTCCGTATCCCTCTATTCCCATCCTATTCATGTATTTGTCAAGACATCACTATCGTCCCACCTCCTCTGGCAGCGAGTTCCAGGCGCCCACTACCCTCTGTGTAAAAAACTTGTCTCGTACATCTCCTCTAAACCTTGCCCCTCGCACCTTAAACCTATGCCCCTAGAAATTGACTCCTCTACCCTGGGAAAAAGCCTCTGACTATCCACTCTGTCTATGCCCCTCATAATTTTGTAGACCTCTATCAGGTCGCCCCTCAACCTCCATCGTTCCAGTGAGAACAAATCAAGTTTATTCAACCTCTCCTCATAGCTAATGCCCTCCATACCAGACAACATCCTGGTAAATCTCTTCTGCACCCTCTCCAAAGCCCCCACATCCTTCTGGTAGTGTGGCGACCAGAACTGAACACTATACTCCAAGTGTGGCCTAACTAAGGTTCTATACAGCTGCAACATGACTTGCCAATTTTTATACTCAATGCCCCGGTCAATGAAGGCAAGCATGCCGTATGCCTTCTTGACTGCCTTCTCCACCTGTGTTGCCACTGTCAGTGACCTGTGGACCTGTACACCTAGATCTTTCTGACTGTCAATACTCTTGAGGGTTCTACCATTCGCTGTATATTCCCTACCTGTATTAGACCTTCCAAAATGCTTTACCTCACATTTATAAGAACATAAGAACTAGAAGCAGGAGTAGGCCATCTGGCCCCTCGAGCCTGCTCCACCATTCAATGAGATCATGGCTGATCTTTTGTGGACTCAGCTCCACTTTCCGGCCCGAACACCATAACCCTTAATCCCTTTATTCTTCAAAAAACGATCTACCTTTATCTTAAAAACATTTAATGAAGGAGCCTCTACTGCTTCACTGGGCAAGGAATTCCATAGATTCACAACCCTTTGGGGGAAGAAGTTCCTCCTAAACTCAGTCCTAAATCTACTTCCCCTTATTTTGAGGCTATGCCCCCTAGTTCTGCTTTCACCCACCAGTGGAAACAACCTGCTCGCATCTATCCTATCTATTCCCTTCATAATCTTATATGTTTCTATAAGATCCCCCCTCATCCTTCTAAATTCCAACGAGTACAGTCCCAGTCTACTCAACCTCTCCTCGTAATCCAACCCCTTCAGCTCTGGGATTAACCTAGTGAATCACCTCTGCACACCCTCCAGTGCCAGTATGTCCTTTCTCAAGTAAGGAGACCAAAACTGAACACAATACTCCAGGTGTGGCCTCACTAACACCTTATACAATTGCAGCATAACCTCCCTAGTCTTAAACTCCATCTCTCTAGCAATGAAGGACAAAATTCCATTTGCCTTCTTAATCACCTGTTGCACCTGTAAACCAACCTTTTGCGACTCATGCACTAGCACACCCAGGTCTCTCTGCAGAGCAGCATGTTTTAATATTTTATCATTTAAATAATAATCCCTTTTGCTGTTATTCCTACCAAAATGGATAACCTCACATTTTTCAACATTGTATTCCATCTGCCAGTCCCTAGCCCATTCACTTAGCCTATCCAAATCCCTCTGCAGACTTCCAGTATCCTCTGCACTTTTTGCTTTACCACTTATCAAAGTGTCGTCTGCAAACTTGGACACATTGCCCTTGGTCCCCAACTCCAAATCATCTATGTAAATTGTGAACAGTTGTGGGCCCAACACTGATCCCTGAGGGACATCACTAGCTACTGATTGCCAACCAGAGAAACATCCATTAATCCCCACTCTTTGCTTTCTATTAATTAACCAATCCTCTATCCATGCTACTACTTTCCCCTTAATGCCATGCATCTTTATCTTATGCAGCAACCTTTTGTGTGGCACCTTGTCAAAGGCTTTCTGTCCGGATTAAATTCCGTCTGCCATCTCTCCGCGGAAATCTCCAAACAATCTAAATTCTGCTATATCCTCTGACAGTCCTCATCGCTATCCGCAATTCCACCAACCTTTGTGTTGTCCGCAAACTTACTAATCAGACCAGTTCCATTTTCCTCCAAATCATTTATATATGCTACAAACAGCAAAGGACCCAGCACTGATCCCTTGGAACTGAACACTATACTCCAAGTGTGGCCTAACTAAGGTTCTATACAGCTGCAACATGACTTGCCAATTTTTATACTCAATGCCCCGGTCAATGAAGGCAAGCATGCCTAGTCACAGCCCTCCAATCAGAAAAGCACCCTTCCATTCCTACTCTCTGCCTTCCATGACCTAGCCAGTTCTGTATCCGTCTTGCCAGCTCACCTCTGATCCTGTGTGACTTCACCTTTTGTATCAGTCTGCCATGAGGGGCCTTGTCAATGGCCTTACTGAAGTCCATATAGACAACATCCATTGCCCTACCTGCATCAATCATCTTTGTGACCTCCTCGAAAAACTCTATCAAATTAGTGAGACACGACCTCCCCTTCATAAAACAGTGCTGTCTCTCGCTAATATGTCTACTTTCTTCCAAATGGGAGTAGATCCTGTCTCGAAGAATTCTCTCCCTTAATTTCCCTACAATTGACGTAAGGCTCACCGGCCTATAGTTCTTTGGATTATCCTTGCTACTCTTCTCAAACAAAGGAACAACATTGGCTATTCTCCAGTCCTCCAGGACATCACCTGAAGACAGTGAGGATCCAAAGATTTCTGTCAAGGCCTCAGCAATTTCCTCTCTTGCCTCCTTCAGTATTCCGGGGTAGATCCCATCAGGCCCTGGGGACTTAGCTACCTTAATATTTTTCAAGACGCTAAACACCTCGTCATTTTGGATCTCAATGTGACCCAGGCTATCTACACACCCTTCTCCAGACTCAACATCCACCAATTCCTTCTCTTTGGTGAATACTGATGCAAAGTATTCATTTAGTACCTTGCCCATTTCCTCTGGCTTCACACATAGATTCCCTGCCCTGTCCTTCAGTGGGCCAATCTTTTCCCTGGCTACCCTCTTGTTTTTTATATACGTGTAAAAAACCTTGGGATTTTCTTTAACCCTATTTGCCAATGACTTTTCATGACCCCTTTTAGCCCTCCTGACTCCTTGCTTAAGTTCTTTCCTACTTTCCTTATGTTCCACACAGGCTTCGTCTGTTCCCTGCCTTCTAGCCCTGACATATGCCTCCTTTTTCTTTTTTACATGCCGGAACATTCCTTTCAACTGACATTTGAAAGCCTCCCACATGTCAGATGTTGATTTACCCTCAAACATCTGCCCCCAACCTAGGTTCTACAGTTCCCGCCTAATATTGTTATAATTAGCCTTCCCCCAATTTAGCACATTCATCCTAGGACCACTCTTATCCTTGTCCGCCAGCACTTTAAAACTTACTGAATTGTGGTCACTGTTCCTGAAATGCTCCCCTACTGAAACTTCTACCAGCTGGCCAGGCTCATTCCTCAATACCAGGTCCAGTACAGCCCCTTCCCCAGTTGTTCTATCTACACATTGTTTTAAGAAGCCTTCCTTTCTTTTTTAAAAATAAATTTAGAGTACCTAATTCTTTTTTTTTTCTTTCAATTAAGGGGCAATTTAGCGTGGCCAATCCACCTAACCTGCATATCTTTGGGTTGCGGGGGTGAAACCCACGCAGACATGGGGAGAATGTGCAAATTCCACATGGACAGTGACCCAGCACCAGGATTCAAACCCGGGTCCTCAACGCCGCAGTCCCAGTGCTATCCACTGCGCCACATGCCGCCCTTTTAAGAAGCCTTCCTGGATGCTCCTTACAAACTCTGCCCCGTCCAAGCCCCTAGCACTAAGTGAATCCCAGTCAATATTGGGGAAGTTGAAGTCTCCCATCACAACAACTCTGTTGCTTTTACTTCTTTCCAAAATCTGTCTACCTAGCTGCTCCTCTATCTCCCGCTGGCTGTTGGGAGGCCTGCAGTAAACCCCCAAATTGTGACTGCACCCTTCTTATTCCTGATCTCTACCCATATAGCCTCACTGCCCTCTGGGGTGTCCTCCCGCAGTACAGCTGTGATATTCTCCCTAACCAGAGCGCAACCCCGCCACCCCTTTTACACCCCCCTCTATCCCGCCTGAAACATCTAAATCCTGGAACATTTAGCTGCCAATCCTGTCCTTCCCTCAGCCAGGTCTCTGTAATGGCAGCAACATCATAGTTCCAAGTACTAATTCAAGCTCTAAGTTCATCTGCTTTACCTGTTATATTTCTTGCATTAAAACATATGTACTTCAGGCCACCAGTCCCACTGTTTTCAGCAACTTCTCCCTGTCTGCTCTTCCTCAGAGTTATACTGCCCTATTCCCTAGTTCTCCCTCAATTTTTTCACCTTCTGACCTATTGCTTCGGTACCCATCCACCTGCCATACTAGTTTAAACCCACCCCGTATGACACTAGCAAACCTTGCGGCCAGGATATTTATGCCTCTCCAGTTTAGATGCAACCCATCCCTCTTATACAGGGCACACCTGCCCCGGAAGAGCTATCAGTGGTCCAAATAACTGAAACCCTCCCTCCTACACCAGCTGTTTAGCCACGTGTTTAGCTGTTCTATCTTCCTATTTCTAGCCTCACTGGCACGTGGCACAGGGAGTAATCCCGAGATTACAACCCTAGAGGTCCTGGGCGCGATTCTCCACTCCCACGCCGGTTGGGAGAATCGCCTGGGCCACCAAAATTTCCCGGGACGCCGGTCCGACGCCCTCCCACGATTCTCCCAAGCGGCGGGAACGGCCCGGTCGAGTTTCGCGGGCCGCAGGCCGGAGAATCGCCAGAGACACCGAAAATGGCGATTCTCCGGCACCCCCGCTATTCTGAGGCCCGGATGGGCTGAGCGGCCAGGCCAAAACGGCGGGTTCCCCCCGGCGCCGTCCACACCTGGTCGCTGCAGTCATGAGCGGTCCGTGAACACTGGGGGGGCGGCCTGCGGGGAGGCGAGGGGGGATCCTGCACCAGGGGGTACCTCAGATGTGGGGTGGCCCGCGATCGGTGCCCACCGATCGTCAGGCCGTCCTCTCTGAAGGACGGCAACCACGCATGTGCGGGTTGGCGCCGGCCAACCCGCGCATGCGCGGATGATGCTCGTTATGCGGCGCCGGCCGTGTCATCAATGCGGCGCCGCTTTTACGCGGGCGACAAGGCCTGGCGCGTGTAGATGACACGGCCCCGATCCTGGCCCATTGTCAGGGCCTGAATCGGTCGGGACCTGGGCCGTTTCGCGCCGTCGTGAACCTCGACGGCGTTGACGACGGCGCAGCCACTTCAGCGCGGGAGTGGAGAATCGCGCCCCCTGTCTTTTAACTTTCTGCCTAGCTCCCTGAACGCCTGCTGCAGGACCTCATCCCCTTCCTGCCGATGTCGTTAGTACCAATATGCACCACGACCTCTGCCTGTTTGCCCTCCCCCTTCAGGATGCCCGCTACCCGTTCTGAGACATCCTGGACCCTGGCACCAGGGAGACAACATACCATCCTGGAGTCTCTTTCATGTCCACAGAAGCGCCAATCTGTGCTCCTGACTATAGAATCCCCTATGACTATTGCTCTTCTGCGCTTTGACCCTCCCTGCTGAACATCAGAGCCAGCTGTGGTATCACTGCTCTGACTGCTGCTGTTTTCCCCTGATAGGCTATTCCCCTCAACAGTATCCAAAATGGTATACCTGTTTGAGAGGGGGACAACCACAGGGGATTCCTGCACTGACTGCCTGCCCCTTCTGGTGGTCATCCATCTCTCTGCCTGCACCTTGGGTGTGCCCATACCTCTATAACTGCTATCTATGACGCTTTCAGTCAACTGCATGCTCAGGACTCCTTTCCGCCACCTGCATGCTCAGGACTTTTATTCATTCAATCTTTTCTGATTGTGGTCCCGCATGCAGAAATGAGATGACTGGCCACTTGAACAGCTTTCGTGATGTTAGTTAAGGGATGAATGTTGGCCAAGAGACTGGGAGAATTCCCCGGCTCTTCCTCGAGTAGTACGGAGAGAGCAATGGTTCAGTCGTCATATATTCACTGAGGCTTCTTGCAAATTGCTTCAAATGGAAAAAATTGGCCTCAATATTAGTCTGAAGGCAGTTCGCTTCCAATCAGTGGGATGGCGGGGAGGTGAACAGTGTGGGTGAAACCCAGACTTGAAGTCCACATGTAATTTGGAAATTCTGAATTCTCCCTCCGTGTACCGAACAGGCGCCGGAATGTGGCGACTAGGGGATTTTCACAGTAACTTCATTGCAGTGTTAATGTAAGCCTACTTGTGACAATAATAAAAGATTATTATCTGTGATTGCAACTGAGTCATAACAATATATTTGGACTCTGATCCTGAGCTAACACTAGACCCAGCCTCTCTGGTGCTGGACTAACTCTAGACCCAGCCTCTCTGGTGCTGGACTAACTCTAGATTCAGCCTCTCTGGTGCTGGACTAAATCTAGATTCAGCCTCTCTGCTGCTGGACTAACTCTAGATTCTACCTCTCTGATCCTTTGCTAACTCTAGATTCAGCCTCTCTGTTGCTGGACTAACTCTAGATTCAGCCTCTCTGGTGCTGGACTAACTCTAGATTCAGCCTCTCTGGTGCTGGACTAACTCTAGATTCAGCCTCTGGTGCTGGACTAAATCTAGATTCAGCCTCTCTGGTGCTGGACTAACTCTAGATTCAGCCTCTCTGGTGCTGGACTAAATCTAGATTCAGCCTCTCTGCTGCTGGACTAACTCTAGATTCTACCTCTCTGATCCTTTGCTAACTCTAGATTCAGCCTCTCTGTTGCTGGACTAACTCTAGATTCAGCCTCTCTGGTGCTGGACTAACTCTAGATTCAGCCTCTCTGGTGCTGGACTAACTCTAGATTCAGCCTCTGGTGCTGGACTAAATCTAGATTCAGCCTCTCTGGTGCTGGACTAACTCTAGATTCAGCCTCTCTGGTGCTGGACTAAATCTAGATTCAGCCTCTCTGCTGCTGGACTAACTCTAGATTCAGCCTCTCTGGTGCTGGACTAACTCTAGATTCAGCCTCTCTGGTGCTGGACTAAATCTAGATTCAGCCTCTCTGCTGCTGGACTAACTCTAGATTCTACCTCTCTGATCCTTTGCTAACTCTAGATTCAGCCTCTCTGTTGCTGGACTAACTCTAGATTCAGCCTCTGGTGCTGGACTAAATCTAGATTCAGCCTCTCTGCTGCTGGACTAACTCTAGATTCAGCCTCTCTGATCCTTTGCTAACTCTAGATTCAGCCTCTCTGGTGCTGGACTAACTCTAGATTCAGCCTCTCTGGTGCTGGACTAACTCTAGATTCTACCTTTCTGGTGCTGGACTAACTCTAGTCCCAGCCTCTCTGATCCTATGCTAACTCTAGATTCAGCCTCTCTGGTGCTGGACTAACTCTAGATTCAGCCTCTCTGGTGCTGGACTAACTCTAGATTCAGCCTCTCTGATCCTTTGCTAACTCTAGATTCAGCCTCTCTGGTGCTGGACTAACTCTAGATTCTACCTCTCTGGTGCTGGACTAACTCTAGTCCCAGCCTCTCTGGTGCTGGACTAAGTCTAGATTCAGCCTCTCTGGTGCTGGACTAACTCCAGGACTAACTCCAGAGAGTCCCAGCCTCTCTGGTGCTGGACTAACTCTAGTCCCAGCCTCTCTGGTGCTGGACTAACTCTAGTCCCAGCCCCTCTGGTGCTGGACTAAATCTAGATTCTATCTCTCTGGTGCTGGACTAACTTTAGATTCAGCCTCTCTGGTGCTGGACTAACTCTAGTCCCATCCTCTCTGGTGCTGGACTAACTCTAGTCCCAGCCTCTCTGATCCTATGCTAACTCTAGATTCAGCCCCTCTGGTGGTGGACTAACTCTAGATTCTACCTCTCTAGTGCTGGACTAACTCTAGATTCAGCCTCTCTAGTGCTGGACTAACTCTAGATTCAGCCTCTCTAGTGCTGTATTACCTCTAGTCCCAGCCTCTCTGGTCCTGGGCTAACTCTGGACCCCAGCCTCTCCCTGTCCCAGCTGACTTTGCACCCTCACCACTGCCTCGAGACCGGAAATTCCTGCCCGAGGTCAACAGACCTTTCGATGGTCCGTCAAATCTTCCATCCCGCCTGTGGCAATTCCCGTGGTGGGTGGGAGCAGACAATCTACCCCAGTGGCCGAAAGCAAGTTTATAATCAGAACCCACTGCAACCTCCCGAGTTAGAACTAGGGGGTCGCTAGTAAAAAAATAAGTGGTTGCCAATTTAAGATAGAGATGAGGAGAAATGTTTTCTCTCACAGGTCGTGAGTTTCTGGAACTCGCTTCCTCAAAAAGTGGTAGAGGCAGAGTTTTTGAATAGTTTTAAGGCAAAGTTAGATACTTTATTGATACGTGTGAGGGAGGGGGGTGAACGGTTATGGGAGGTGGATGGGAATGTAGAATTGAGGTCACAATCAGGCCAGCTACAAAGGGCCAAGTAGTCAACTCCTGATCTCATAGTTTAACTTGGGCACCTTCAGCAGTGATCAATTTAAATATGGTTAAATTTGAACAAACAAAAATTCCATTGAGAAATAAATACTCAATGGGAGAGTGATCTATTTGTGGCTAAAGATCGCAAGAAACAGCAGTGTGGTGAACTCAGCCCAGCGCATCACACAAGCTTGCCATCCCCACATTGATTCTGTATATACCTCCCGCTGCCACAGGAAAGCAGACAGCATTATCGGAGACCCCTCCCACCCAGGCATTGCCTTCTTCCAGACCCTTCCATCAGGCCGTAGGTACAGAAGTCTGAAGACCCGCACATCCAGACATAGGAACAGCTTCTTCCCCACAGCTACAGGACTCCTCAACGACTCCCCCTTCGGACTGATCTGTTCCCTGTAAGAACACTATTAACAATGCTCTGTGCTGCTCTTGCTCATGTATTTGCTTTGTTTGGCCCCTTGTTCCGCACTGTAACCAATCACTGTTTGTCGATGTACCATTTGTCGATGTACTCTGTTGATTATTCTCTTTGTCTACTATGTACGTACTGTGTACATTCCCTCGGCCACAGAAAAATCACTGTACTTCGGTACATGTGACAATAAATCAATTCAAATCAAATCAATAAAAGCTAATGACCATTTTCCGCTCTTGCTGCAGATATGGCGCTGGAGGCCTGCAGTCATCTGAATTAAAAAGAGAGAAAAGAATAGATTGAGTAAATACAGACCAGCCAGCCTAACCTCTGGGGAACAAATTGTTGAGGAAAGTTTTTGACGGGTGGTAAAAAATGTAATTTAGCAAAGGAGAGATTGATCAAAGACAGTCAGCAGGGATTTGGTATGAGAAGGTCTTATCTGACTAACTTTATTGAATTTTTTGAGGGGAGCTAATGAGTAACAGGTTTGCTGTTGTCCATGTGAATTTTAGCATTGCTTTTGATGAAGTTCCACATGGAAATCTGGTCCAATAAGCAGCAGGAACTGCAAAGTTCTCCACCACAGACTCTCCACAGCTATTCATGTCAACACAGTCTTCTCTTGATTACCTGGGAACTGAGAGTCGGCAGGTGTAAAACCAAGCGTCTATCTAACTTGCTCCGCTGAATTGCGAGGAGCTGAACAGGTGGTTGGCAAGGATGCCCTGTGACAGGGCAATGACAAAAAGAATCAGCTACTCTGAGGAGTTGGCACTTGTAAGGTCCACTGATCTATTTGAGCTGCACGTAGAACAATACTTTTCACCGTACCTCGCTACATGTGACAATAAACCAATCCAATCCAAACCAAATTCCTCCTCCAAATTCTATCTTTTTTTAATCCTTTCATAACACATAGATGCAAAAGTAGACCATTGGGCCCATCTGGCCTGCTCTGCCATTTAATCATGGCTGATATGTTTCTCATCCCCATTCTCCTGTCTTCTCCCCCCTGGCCCCCGTATTAATCATGAACCTCTGTCTTAAAGGCACTCCATGACGTTGACTCCACAGCCTTCTGTGGTTATGAGTCCGACAGATTCAACACCCTCTGGCTGAAGAAATTCCTCCTCATCTCCCTTCACTCTGAGCCTGTGCTCTCGGGTTCTAGTTTCTCCAACTAGTGGAAACATCCTCTCCATGTTCTCTCTATCTAGGCCTCTCAGTTACCTGCAAGTTTCGATGAGATCCCCTCATCCTTCTAAACTCCATGGGATGTGAGCATCCCTGGCTGGGCCCGCATTTATTGCCCATCCCTAATTGCCCTTGAACTGAGTGGCTTGCTACACCATTTCAGAGGGCAGTGAAAAGTCAACCACATTGATGTGGACCTGGAGTCACATGCAGGCCAGACCAGGTATGGGCGGCAGATTTCCTCCCCTAAAGAGACTTTAGTGAAGCAGATGGGTTTTTACGACAATTGACAAAATCAATTTATTTCCAGATTCAGGAATTTTAACTCGGACTTTTAATTCCAGATTTTTTTATTGAATTCAATTTTCACCATCTACCCTGCTGGGTCACCAGAGAATTACCCTGAGCTCGGGATATGTACTTTTGGATTTGAGTAACCATTTGAATCCTCCACTTGAAATTGCATCAATTGCTGATCTGCACTGTACTTGCTGCTCTGCGGTCGACATCAAGTCCTGAAATAAAACCTTTTCAAGATAACTTCATTAATGGAAGCCTACTTGTGACAATAAAGATTATTATTATATTATTATACGGTGCCTGTGTTAAATGGAATTGACAGACAGACTGAAACTACTTCCAGGTTTCCCATGCACCATCAGACCCCTTCCCAACATGCCTCAACATTGATAACCCAGGGAGTCCGGTAGTAATAGCTTTGTTGTGTATTTGGAGGGTCATAAATCTGAAATTCCTCATAGGCGGCTCAAAATATGTTCTTGTATTTCACTTTTCAGTCTGTCGACAGTGCGGAAACATAACATGAGGAGGGGCAGGAGCAGCTCATTCTGCCCTTCGACACGCCACTCCCTCTCCCCATATCTAACTGTGTAGGAAAACTCTATGGGGCTCAGAGGAACACTCATTTAGAAAGGGCAGCTCACAAATTCGATTTAATGAGACCTGAGCCTTCAGAATGGGGAATGAATCCCGGAGCTGGAATAGAATTCTATAGCCAATCCATGAGTCAGGCATGGGTCAACATGCGTTTAATACTTGGCTGTTGCTACCTAATTTCTTTGAAAGACGCAGTTTACCTTTAGAATAGTCTTCCATATATCCATGAAATTTCTTTGGTGCATTTCCCTGAACAGAAACTTCTATTTCTCTCCAGATTGGGTCTAGAATTACACAAAAATGGAAAAGCACAGGACTCTCTGTGAGGAAAAGGAAGCTAAATTGATGTAGGAATTAATTTGGCTTTGTGTAGCGAGCTTTGGGGTGAAGGGGAATCCTGGTGCTGTTACCTGGAAAGGGTGGAACATAAATCAGGGAGGCGTCCCTTCCTATTTAACTCAAACACACTGGCCGGGATTCTCCGGTATCCGGCGGGGCGGGCCGTACGGTGCCAAGGAGTGGCGTGAACCACTCCGGCGTCGGGCCGCCCGGAAAGTGCGGAATCCTCCCGAGGTCTCCGCAGGCCACCCGCAGAGCCAGGTCCCGCCGGTACGGACCTGGTCTAATCCATGCCGGCTGGACCGGCCGAAAACAGGCAGCCGCTCGGCCCATCGCGGAGCGGAGAATCACCGGGGGGGGGGGGGCCACTGCCAACGGCCCCCGCCCGGCGCGGCGCAATTCCCGCAACTGCCAAAAAACTGGCACTGGAGAATTCAGCAGCCGGCATCGGGGCGGCGGGGCGGGATTCACGCCGCTTCCGCCGATTCTCCGACCCGGCCTCGAAATCAGCAGTGGGGAAGCCCTATGGGCCATGCCAGTGGATAGAAACAGAGAGGCTGATTCTAAAAGAAGTTGATTTCATATACACCCACCTGTTTCGAGTAATTAGAAACGTTGACCCCCTGCCGGGTCGGAGAATCACCGGGAGGGGCGGCCTGAATCCTGCCCCGCATACCCGACGCCAGCTGCCGAATTCTCCGGCAACGTTTTTTGTGGCGGGTGTGGGAATCGCACCGCACCGTGCCGTTAGCAGCGCCCCCCCCCCCCACCCCCCCAGCGATTCTCCGCTCCGCGATGGGCCGAGCGGCTGCCCGTTTTCGGCCGGTCCTGCCGGCGTGGATTAGACCAGGTCTGTACCGGCGGGACCTGGCTCTGCGGGTGGCCTGCGGAGTCCTCAGAGGGGTGCGGGGGGATCCGGCCCCGGGGGGGGCACCCATGGTGGCCTGGCCCGCGATCGGGGCCCACCGATCTGTAGGGGGGCCAGTGCCGTGGGGACACTCTTTCCTTCTGCACCGGCCGCTGTAAAGCTCCGTCATGGCCGGCGTGGAGATGAAACCCCCTGCGCATGCGCTGGCATCACGCCAGCGGTTCTGCGCATGCGCCAACTCGCGCCGGCCGGCGGAGGCCCTTTGGCGCCGGTTGCCGTGGCGCCAACCACTGCAGCGCTGGCCTAGCCCCTGAAGGTGTGGAGGATTCCCCACTCCTCGGCGCCGGTACGACCCACCCCGCCGGATACCGGAGAATCCAGGCGCTTATTCTCATTCTCCAAGAAACTGTGTTGCATAAGATTGCAAACAACAATTGGCTAATGCAAGAAATATGCTTAAGCAATTCATGTTGAAGCATTGTAAGTCAAGATATTTAAAATGTTTCTACAACTCTTGTAATACTATTTTTGTTATTCATTGGATGTGGGCATTGCTGGCTGGGTGAGCATTTATTGCCCATCCCTAATTTCCCAAATGAGTTACATTTCACAGGGCAATTAATAGTCAAACACATTGCTGTGGGTCTTGAATCACGCGCAGGCCAGACCAGTAAGGAGGGCAGATTTCCTTCCCGAAAGGATATCGGTAAACCTGATGGGTTTTTCCCGACAATCAACAATGATTCCACGGTCATCAATAGGCTTTTAATTCAAGATTTTTATTGAATTCAAATTTCGCCAGCTGCCGTGGAGGGATTCAAACCCAGGTTCCCGCAGCACTACCCTGGATCTCTGGATTACTAATCCAGTGAAAATATCACTACGCCGCCTCCTCCCCCAAATTGGCATTATTCCAAAGAATTAAAAAACATAGGTTAAGATGTCAAGGCCTTTGTGAGTGCGCTGAAGAGATTTAATAGAATAATACTAAGGGTGAAGGACTTCAGTAACGTGAATGTATGTGCAAGCATATGTGTGTGAAAGAAAGAACGAGGCGAGTGTGTATGTGTATCTGTGTGCAAGAGAGAGAAGTGAGAGTGTGTGTGTATTTGTGTGTGAGAGAGGTAAGTGTCTGTATGAGTAGTGAGTGTGTGTGTGTAAGAGAGATAAGAGGTGAGCGTGTGCGTGTGTTTGTGCATGAGAGAGTGGGAGATGTGAGTGTGTATATGTGTTTGTGAGTGAGTAGGATAAATGAGTGTGTGTATGTGTTTGCGTGTGAGAGCAAAAGTGGTGAGTGTGTATGTGTGTTTGTGTGAGAGAGGTGTGTGTTTGTGTGAGGGAGAGGCGAGTGTGTGTGTGAGAGAGGTGAGTGTGTATGTGTGAGAGGAGAGGTGAGGGTGTTTGTGAGAGTGGGAGAGGCGAGTGTGTGTGTGTGAGAAAAAGAGGTGAGAATGTGTGTTTGCGTGAGAGACATGAGTGTGTATGTGTTTGTGTGTATGAGAGAGAGGTGTGTATGTGTTTTTGGGAGAGATGAGTGTCTTTGTGTGAGAGAGGTGACTGTGTGTGAGAAAGAAGAGCGATGAGAGTGTGTGTGAGATAGTGGGAGATGAGTGTGTGTATGTATTTGTGTGAGAGAGAGGTGATTGTGTATGTGTTTTTGTGCGAGAGAGGTGAATGTGTGCATGTGTCTGTGTGTGAGAGGTTAGTGTATGTATGTGTTTGTGTGTGAGATGTGAATGTGTGTATGTGTTTGTGTGAGAGAGAGGTTAGTGTCTGTATGTGTTTGTGTGTGAGAGAGGTGAATGTGTGTATGTATTTGTGTGTGAGGTTTTTGTGTGCATGAGTTTGTGTGTGAGATGAGTTTGTATCTGTTTGTGCGTGAGAGCGGTGAGTGTGTGTATGTGTTTGTCTGTGAGAGGTGAGTGTGTGTATGTGTTTGTCTGTGAGAGGTGAGTGTGTGTATGTGTTTGCCTGTGAGAGAGGTTAGTTTGTGTATGTGTGTGAGAGTGAAAGTGTGTGTTTGTGTGTGAGAGTGTGTATGTGTTTGTGCTTGAGAGGTGAGTGTGTGTGTTTGTGTGAAAGTGAGTTAAGTGTGTGTATGTGTTTGCCTGTGAGACAGAGGTTAGGTTGTGTATTTGTTTGTGGGTGAGAGGTGAGTGTGTGTGTCTGTGTATGAGAGTGTGTATGTGTTTGAGTGTGAGAGGTGATTGTGTGTATACGTTTGTGTGTGAGAGATTAGTGTGTATGTTTGTGTATGAGAGAAGTTAGTGTGTGTTTATGTGTGTGAGAGAGGTTAATGTGTTTCTGTGTTAGAGAGAGGTGAGTGTGTGTACATGTTTGTGTGTGAGATGAGTGTGTGAGGATGTGTTTGTGTGTGAGGGAGAGGGTAGGTGTGTGTATGTGTTTGTGTGTGAGAGGTAAGTGTGTGTATGTGAGTGTGTATGTGTTTGTGTGAGAGCGAGTTGAATGTGCACAAGTGTTTGCCTGCAAGCGAGAGGTTAGTGTGTGTATTTGTTTCTGTGAGGTGACTGTGTGTGAGAAGAGGTGAGTGTGTGTATGTGTTTGTGTGAGAGAGAGAGGTTTGTGTGTGAGAGGTGCTTGTATGTGTTTGTGTGTGAGAGGTGAGTGTGTGTGTTTGAGTGTGAATGAGAGGTTAGTGTTTGTTTGTGTGTGCGGTGAGTGTGTGTATCTGTTTGTGTGTGAGGTGAGTGTGTATGTGTTTGTGTGTGAGAGAGTTTAGTGTGTGTGAGAGAGAGGTTAATGTGTTTGTGTGTGTGAGAGAGGTGAGTGTGTGTATATGTTTGTGTGTGAATGAGAGGTTAGTGTTTGTGTGTGAGGTGAGTGTGTGTGAGGTGAGTGTGATGGTCTGTGTGTGAGAGAGTTTAGTGTGTGTGTGAGAGAGAGGTTAATGTGTTTGTGTGTGAGAGAGAGGTGAGTGTGTGTATATGTTTGTGTGTGAAAGGTGTGTGTGTTTGTGTGAAGGAGAGGTTAATGTGTGTATGTTTTTGTGTTTGAGAGGTGAGTTTGTGTATGTGTTTGTGTGAGGTGAGTGTGTGAATCTGTGTGTGAGAGGGATGTGTGTGTGTGAGAGAGGAGTGAGTGTGTATGTGTGAGAGGAATATGTTTGTGTGTGAAAGAGAGGTGAGTGTGTGCATATGTTTGTGTGTGAGAGAGAGATGAGAGTGTGTGAGAGAGGTGAAAGTGTGTGTGTGTGAGAGAGGAGTGAATGTGTGTGTGAGGTGAGTGTTTGAATGTGTGTGTGTGAGAGAGGGGTGAGTGTGTGTGAGAGGGATGTGTGTGTGAGAGGGGTGTGTGTGAGAGAGAGAAGGGTGAGTGTGGGTGTGAGAGAGGGATGTGTGTGTGTGACAGAGAGGGGTGAGTGTGTGTGTGAGAGGGGTGTGTGTGAGAGAGAGAAGGGTGAATGTGGGTGTGAGAGAGGGATGTGTGTGTGAGAGAGAGGGGTGAGTGTGTGCGTGAGAGGGGTGTGTGTGAGAGAGAGAAGGGTGAATGTGGGTGTGAGAGAGGGATGTGTGTGTGTGACAGAGAGGGGTGAGTGTGTGTGTGAGAGGGGTGTGTGTGAGAGAGAGAAGGGTGAATGTGTGCGTGAGAGAGGTGAATGTGTTTGCGAGGGAGAGTGAGTGCGCCTGTGTCTATTATGTGAATCTAGCTCTCCATGCGTATTCCTAATACTAAATGAATTTGTGAGGGAAAGAAGTAGCAACACTCCTCCCATTAAAAATGTCAAAAAGAGCATACGACTTAAGTACTTTTCTAAATAAGAGAACATTTTAATTATAATAAATATATACATATGAGAAATAAACAAAAGTTTTCCAAATGTATTTTTGAATTTTTGTACCTATTGAGCAAAAATCATTTTTTTCCTGATTTAACGCTCGAACATATTAGGATTATTTCTCAGGGGTTCCATCAAAAGGAGATCAAAAGGGTTCTGTGGCCAGAAACGTTTGGGAAACCCTGGGCGAGATTCTCCACTCCCGCGCCGGTTGGGAGAATCGCCTGGGCCGCCAAAATTTCTCGGGACGCCGGTCCGACGCCCTCCCACGATTCTCCCAAGTAGCGGAGACGGCCCCGTCAAGTTCCGCAGGCCGGAGAATCGCCCGAGACACCCAAAATGGCGATTCTCCGGCACCCCCGCTATTCTCAGGCCCGGATGGGCCGAGCGGCCAGGCCAAAACGGCGGGTTCCCCCCGGCGCCGTCCACACCTGGTCGCTGCCGTCGGGAACAGCGCGGGAACGCTGGGGGGGGCGGCCTGCGGGGGGGGGGGGGGGGGGATCCTGCACCGGGGGGTACATCAAATGTGGCATGGCCCGCGATCGGTGCCCACTGATCGTCGGGCCGTCCTCTCTGAAGGAGGACCTCCTTCCTTCCGCGGCCCCGCAAGATCCATCCGCCATCTTCTTGCGGGGCGGACTCAGAGAGGACGGCAACCACGCATGCGCGGGTGACGCCAGTTATGCGGCACCGGCCGCGTCATCTATGCGGCGCCGCCTTTACGCGGCAACAAGGCCTGGCGCGTGTAGATGACGCGGCCCCGATCCTAGCCCATTGTCGGGGCCTGAATCGGTCGGGATAGGGGCCGTTTCACGCCGTCGTGAACCTCGACGGCGTTCACGACGGCGTGGGCACTTCGTCGCGGGAGTGGAGAATCCCGCCCCCTGATTTAACTCAACATGGGCCAGGAATCAAACACATAATCGGTATAGCTTTGTTCGAGACCTGGAAGGGGACTTGACAAACTACTGTAGGGTAGCATCACACCACATAATTTTTCAAACAAGCTTGAAAACTGGGTCAAGCTGACTTCATTTATTCAAGATGAAGTTGTCCAGAGGCTAGCCAATAAAGCAGATTGTGCTTTAAAAATAGTTTGCATTCTCTGCGGCTTATAATGCCTATGTTACACTGCTCCAACTGCTCTGTCACACAACTACGTATCTTCTCAACTTCGAGCAAGAGGTTTCTCCAAATACATCATCTCCCTCGTTCCTGTTACACTGTTTTATTCTTATCAGTTTTCCTGGCTCCCTATTGCTTTCTCTTCTGGTTTTGTTTTACAAGCCTTTTCATACAACCCGGGAACTCTTGAAACCCACACCAGACTTCAATGGCGATGGCCTACAATAAGACAGCAATACTGACATAAACAATCGGTCAGTCATCTCCTCTCAGTGTAACAGGATCCTATTTTTAAGAAAGGGAACGAATTAACTTACATCTTCAAACAAAGGCACAGGACCTAAAATAAAAACAGAATGCATGACAGGATATAGATGGATTGTGAAAAATGAACCATTATTGGCCAACCCTAAAAATAATTGACTGTCTTTACTCAACAGTTTTACTTTCCATTGCATCCTCTTTGAACACAATTTAAAAGCTCAATTTCGATCCAAACGTGAATGGCAGCCAGAAAAAAGGAAACATTGCCATATAGCACTGGTCACTATATATAACTACATTCAAATACCATCAGAAAGAACACATTAATGGCTTTGCTACACTAGAGGAATTGTCCCAGTGTAATTGAGAACTATGATCAAAGGGTAACATGATTCTGGTGTAAATACAGATCCCATGGCACCAAGCACCAGCATTATTTGCAAAAGGAAATATCTAGCTGATGTCTTCCTGGTATATTTTGAATATTGATTTCTAATCTTTCCCTCGTATTGTCACTGTGCCTGCATGAACCTTCCAGTGCCCGAGTTCCCTGCCTGGTCTTTGATAAGATAAATCTTCAATTAATGCTAAAGGAAACTTGTGAAATGGAAAGCAACAACTAAATAGCACAATAGTTCTTTGTATTTAAATTATTGATAGCTTAAATTTACAATTGTTCTCTATTACAGCTGTACAACTCTTCAATGCATTTTCGCAATGCTATTCATTGGTACTGTAATACGTAGTCATGTAATATTCATGCCAACATAACTCATGCACCATTTTCTTCTTAACATTCAAACTCAACAGCTGCTCGCAACAAATTGCCTCCTCTAAAATCCTTGAGGCGATGGCGTTGTAGTTGCAATGTTACTAAACTAGTAATCCAGAAGCCACTGTGGCTCTGGGGACATGGGTTGGTGGGATTTAAATTCAATTAATAAGTCTGGAATTGAAGGTCAGCAATGGTGACCATGACAACATCATTGATTGTCAAATTAGCCCATTTATTTCACTAATATCTGACATGTGACTCCAGACTAAAACAAATATGGTTATCCATTAAACGCCCTCTGAAATGGTTCAGCAAGGTTAAGGGCAATTAGGGAATACTGACCTCACTCGTCAAGCTCACATCCCATGAAAGTTTTTTTTAAAATTAACAATCAGAACAGCATATTAGTAATTATGGCAAGATTTTGAAAGAACACTTATAGATGTTCCACTTTAGGTCTGGTAGTACAGGACTGGAGTATTACTGAAAAAATACATTTTGTTGAAGCTTTTCGTCTTGCACTCATTGGGACAATCACAAGTATACCAATGTCAGGGAAAACAGCAATTTTACACTGTATGAAAAGTGAGCACTGATTGGTTGGCAAGTGGATACTGATAGGTAGGGGTGCTGCCATGGAGATTGCACCAGGTAATAGTGGCTGATAGTTAACTGCCAAGCATTATTTGGAAATTTAAACCAGGCAGCTTGACTCTGATTGGTCAATGCATTGCCCTGCGGAATGGAGTAGCAAATGGATATCACTTATTTTGTTTAGCTGAAACAGACTCAATGTGTGTACATGTTCTTTCTGTCTGCAAAGAACAGGGCCCTGTGTATTAATATATGTAGCTTCAAATACACGTAAATGCAGTGCACTGTGAGCCCGAATTACCATCTTAAATTGGTTCTCAACATAATGTTTGGCACACTGAGGATTATTTAACAAATGTTTTCCAATCACAGAATCACATCTAATGTTGGACATGCCATTATGGGCTTTGCAAGATCTGGCTGTTTGGATATGCTCTGTACCTTGCCCATTGCAAACTGGGGAAGATACTTGATTGAGTACAAATGTCTGTGATTTAAAGTATACGTTTGGACTCCATCAACAAAATAACATCTAAAATTCAAATGAAATAAAAATGCCTCCACTAAATACTATTGCATACTTTCCCCACCTCCAGGGAAATTGCTATCATTGCACTGGTTATCAATGCTTTTACGTGTTGCTCAGAATCCACTTTATTATTTTTGTTGAAATGTTTTTCCCAAACCAAAGCTGTTCTCAATTTATCAGAAATTATTAGGTCCTCCCAACTGACAATAGCTGAAGTGTAGGCTGTAGTGCAAGTGAACCGTAGCAGTTGTATACAGTCCCTTTGCTTTTATTTCTCTGTACGACTACGGGATTTTCATAGTAACTTAATTGCAGTGTTAATCATAGAATTTAAGTGCAGAAGGAGACCATTCGGCCCATCGAGTCTGCACCGGCCCTTAGAAAGAGCACCCCACTTAAGCCCACCCTATCCCCTTAACCGAGCAAACCCACCAACCCCACCTAACCCTTTTTGGACATTAAGGGCAATTTATCATGGCCAATCCACCTAACCTGCACATCTTTGGACTGTGGGATGAAATCGGAGCACACGTAGGAAACCCACACACACACGGGGAGAACGTGCAGACTCCGCACAGACAGTGACCCAAGCCGGGAATTGAACCTGGGACCCTGGAGCTGTGGAGCAACTGTGCTAACCGCTGTGCTATCGTGCTGGCCCACTGAGTTACCGTGCTGCCCCTTGTGACAAGCCTACTTGTGACAATAAAGATTATTATTATAACTCTTGTAAAATCTGTACTTGCTGCTTTCTCTGTTATAATATTGCTAACTATTAAAGCCCCAAGCTGACTTGCCTAATAGGCTTTTAATCTCTATCTCCTTTGTGGCTCCTTCTTCAAAGCCTGGCAGATCTAGTCGTTCAACTTTGTCAGTCCAACCTTGACATTCTCTGACTCGAGGTTGCATTTCACAGCTATCAGAGCCTATTATATTTGAAAAAATGTAGCTGTGTGTGTCATTATCTATTATGAGAGTGCCAGAGTCCTGAACTGTAATTTCAAGCGCTGCAGATAGATGCCACTGTAACCTCTACAAATATGATGAATGCTGCCTCTTAATTGTGGTAGTAAACCAGTTTCGACAAAAGTAACAATGACATTTGAGAGGAAAGATGCCCCAGCTGAGCAGATTAAAAGGGTAATACCTTCTGCGTAAAATGTTTTAATAATTGCATTTATAACAATATTAAGGCTCAAAACATTGCAGCCACTTACCTTGGCAAACTGAAATAGCTGCCAAATTGAACATGGCAAAGTTTCACAAATAGCAGTTGGATGAAAGACCAGTTCATTTGTGGTGATAGTTGAGGAAGAAATGTTGACCAGGCCAATGTGTGAATTCCTTGCTGATGTTGGAGCAGCTCCATGTGGTCTTTTGTGTCCTTCTGTACATGATAGGCGGGCCAACCTGACAATGCAGCAGTCCCTCACTATTAGGCTGGTGTAGCCATCTGGGATGGCCACTTTCAGAACACAAAATGGACACTCATCCATAGGAATGATCAATTGGACAAAGACGATAGTTGAATCCAACTGAGGCTTTATTGCTATCAGGGGCGAAATTCTCCGGAAACGGCGCGATGTCCACCGACTGGCACCCAAAACGGCGCAAATCAGACGGGCATCGCGCCACCCCGAAGGTTCGGAATGCTCTGCATCTTTGGGGGCCGAGCCCCAACCTTGAGGGGCTAGGTCGGCGCCGGACGAATTTCTGCCCCGCCAGCTGGCGGAAAAGGCCTTTGATGCCCCGCCAGCTGGCGCGGAAATGACATCTCCGGGCGGCGCATGCACGGGAGCGTCAGCGGCCGCTGACGGCATTCCCGCGCATGCGCAGTGGAGGCAGTCTCTTCCGCCTCCGCCATGGTGGAGACCGTGGCAGAGGCGGAAGGGAAAGAGTGCCCCCACGGCACAGGCCCGCCCGCGGATCGGTGGGCCCCGATCGTGGGCCAGGCCACCGTGGGGGCACCCCCCGGGGCCAGATCGCCCCGCGCCCCCCCCAGGACCCCGGAGCCCGCCCGCGCCGCCTTGTCCCGCCGGTAAGGTAGGTGGTTTAATTTACGCCGGCGGGACAGGCATTTTAGCGGCGGGACTTCGGCCCATCCGGGCCGGAGAATCGAGCGGGGGGGCCCGCCAACCGGCGCGATTCCCGCCCCCGCCGAATATCCGGTGCCGGAGACTCCGGCAACCGGCGGGGGCGGGATTCACGCCAGCCCCCGGTGATTCTCCGACCCGGCGGGGGGTCGGAGAATCTCGCCCCAGATGTGTGGCCTCCCACAGCAGCTGGTGAAATGGCTGCTGGCTGGAGGACATGCATATTTATACCCCGCTTCCTAGGCGGAGCCAGCAGGCAGGGACTACCGGCGAAGATGTAGTACAGGTCCTAGCGTGCATCACCTAATACAGGTGTAACAGTGGTTTATCACATTCACCCTCTGTTAAAAATTGAGTCCGGCGGGGGTGGTGATTACTATGTACAAAAATGAGTTAATATTTACAAGATTTGAGCAAACAAATGTCCTTTAATGTCAGGTGGACCTGTCAGAGGTTTAGCCGGTCCGGGGCCTTGATGTTCCTCTGGGAGCGACGCAGTGATGTCGGCGATGTTGGTGCTGATCTGGTCGATGGTGACTCTGGGAGCGTGCCGAAATTGTCTTCATCGTTAGGCATGGGCAAGGGCAGGATGGATGATCCTTGGGGGGGGGGGGGGGGGGGGGGGGTGCTGTTGGGAGTGACGGGGGAGGGGAGGGTGGCACCGGGGGCGGAGGAGGTGTGGGGGTGGAACCTGCTGGTGCCAGGTCCCTGAGGGAGACAGTATCCTGGCGGCAGTCAGGGAACGCCACGTAGGCGTACTGGGGGTTTGCATGGAGCAAGTGCACCCTCTCCACCAACGGGGCCGCCTTGTGGAGTCGGACATGCTTACGGAGAAGCACGGTTCCCGGAGCTGCGAGCCAAGTCGGGAGCGGCACCCCGGATGTGGACTTCCTGGGGAAGGCAAAAAGACGTTCATGGGGTGTATTGTTAGTGGCAGTGCAGAGTAATGAGTGAATGGAGTGGAGTGCATCAGGGAGGACCTCCTGCCAGCGGGAGGCCCGGAGGTTCCTGGACCGTAGGGCCAGCTGGACGGCCCTCCATACCGTCCCATTCTCCCTTTCCACCTGTCCGTTTCCCCGGGGGTTGTAGCTCGTCGTTCTGCTGGAGGCGATACCCCTGCTGAGCAGGAACTGACGCAGCTCATCACTCATGAATGAGGATCCCCTGTCACTGTGGATGTAGGCGGGGAAACCGAACAGAGTGAAGATTGTGTTGAGGGCTTTAATGACGGTGGCAGACGTCATGTCGGGGCATGGGATGGCAAAGGGAAATCTGGAGTACTCGTCGATCACACTGAGAAAATATGTGCGACAGTCGGTGGAGGGGAGGGGGCCTTTGAAGTCCACGCTGAGGCGTTCAAAGGGGCAGGAGGCCTTCACCAGGCGCGCGCGGTCCGGCCGGTAGAAGTGCGGCTTGCACTCCGCACAGACCTAGCAGTCCCTGGTGATTGTCCTTACTTCCTCGACGGAGTAGGGCAGATTTTGTGCCTTAATGAAGTGGTACAACCGTGTGATCCCCAGGTGACAAAGGCTGTCATGTAGGGCCCGGAGTCGGTCTACCTGTGTGCTGGCACATGTACCTCGTGATAGGGCGTCTGGGGGCTCGTTGAGTTTGCCGGGGCGATACATAATCTCGTAATTGTAGGTGGCGAGCTCGATCCTCCACCTCAAGATTTTATCGTTCTTGATCTTGCCCTGCTGTGTGTTGTTGAACATGAAGGCTACCGATCGTTGGTCAGTGAGGTGAGTGAATCGCCTGCCGGCCAGGTAATGCCTCCAATGCCGCACAGCTTCAACGATAGCTTGGGCCTCCTTTTCGATGGATGAGTGCCGAATTTTTGAGGCATGAAGGATGCGGGAAAAGAATGTCACGGGCCTGCCTGCCTGATTGAGGGTGGCGGCAAGGGTGACGTCTGATGCGTCGCTTTCTACATGGAAGGGCAGGGTCTCATCTACAGCCTGCATTGTGGCCTTGGCAATATCAGCTCTGATCTGGGCAAAGGCCTGTTGGGCCTCGGCCGTCAGGGGAAACTGGGTGGACTGTATGAGTGGGCGGGCCTTGTCCGCATAGTTTGAGACCCACTGAGCGTAGTACGAAAAGAACCCCAGGCAGCGTTTGTGGGCCTTCGGGCAGTGGGGGAGCGGGAGCTCCATGAGGGGGCGCATGCGGTCGGGATCGGGCCCCAGAACTCCGTTCTGGACCACATAGCCGAGGATGGCTAAGCGGTTCGTGCGGAACACGCACTTCTCCTTGTTGTAAGTGAGGTTTAGGAGAGTAGCGGTGTGGAGAAATTTAGCAAGGTTGGCGTCGTGGTCCTGCTGATCATGGCCGCAGATGGTGGCGTTGTCTAGGTACGGAAAGGTGGCCCGCAACCCATACCGGTCGACCATTCGGTCCATCTCCCTTTGGAAGACCAAGACCCCGTTTGTGATGCCGAAGGGGACCCTAAGGAAGTGATTTAGTCGGCCGTCTGCCTCGAAGGCGGTGTATGGATGGTCCGATTTACGGATGGGGAGCTGGTGGTAGGCGGATTTCAGGGCTACCGTTGAGAAGACCCAATACTGCGCAATCTGGTTAACCATGTCAGATATGCGTGGGAGGGGGTACGCGTTGAGCTGCGTGTACCGGTTGATGGTCTAGCTGTAGTCCACGACCATTCGGTGTTTCTCCCCAGTTTTAACTATTACCACTTGAGCTCTCCAGGGGCTGTTGCTGGCCTCGATGATGCCTTCCCGAAGCAGCCGCTGGACTTCGGACCTGATGAAGGACTTGTCCTGGGTGCTGTACCGTCTGCTCCTGGTGGCGATCGGTTTGCAATCTGGAGTTAGATTGGCAAAGCGGGAAGGTGGGTCGACCTTTAGGGTCGCGAGGCCGCACACAGTGAGGGGTGGTAAGGGCCCACCGAATTTCAGAGTTAGGCTCTGGAGGTTGCTCTGGAAATCCAGGCCGAGGATTAGTGCAGCTCAGAGGTTAGGGAGGACGTAGAGGCGGAAGCCGCTGAATTCTACGCCCTGGACCGTGAGCGTGACAGTACAGTACCGCCGGATCGCTACGCCAATGGGGTCTGGAGGCCAGAGAGATTTTTTGGTTGGCGGGGTGTATCATGAGGGAGCAGCACCTTACCGTATCCGGGTGTATGAAGCTTTTGGTGCTCCCGGAGTCCAGCAGGCAGGAGGTTACATGTCCGTCGACTTTCACGCTGGTGGATGCGTTGGTCAGGTTATGCGGACGAGACTGGTCAATTGACATGGAGGCGAGTCTTGGTTGGTCGTCAGATAATGGGCGGCTGGTGAGCCCGGGTCCTGGAACGCTGGTGGTGCCCATGTGCTGAGGGGTAAAGATGGCAGCGCCCGAAGATATTGAGGGTTACAAAATGGCGGCGCCCATGGAACGCACGTGTTGCACAGAGGAGAAGATGGCGGCGGCCACTGGCAGTTCGTGGTCTGAGGGGGGGTGATGGGGGCCCATTGTCCGTGACCGAAGGGGGTGGGGGCGATAGCGGCTACTGAGCGGGCCTGGAGCGGGAATGAAGTGGCCCTTCTTCCCGCAGGCTTTACAAAGGGCAGCGCGGGCTGGGCAGCGTTAGCGGGGGTGCTTCTGTTGGCCACAAAAATAGCATCAGAGGCCCCCGGGGTTCGCTGGCTGGCATTCAGCGCAGGCGTATTGGGTGGGCAGCGCCCCCGCTGGGGCGGCTGTCTGTGGGGTCCACGAAGAGTAGGAGGGGTGGGCCGCGCGGCTGGGGGTGTAGGACTGGACATTGCACAGGGCGACCATCATGGAGAGCGCTAGCATTTTAGTCTCTGCAAGGTCACGCGTGGCCCCTTCTAGGAGTCGCTGGCGTATGAGATCTGCCCCAATTCCAGTCACAAAAGTGTCCCACATAAGGAGGTCTGAGTGTTCTGTGTCCGTAAGGGCCTGACAGTCACGGTCCTGGACTAGTGGGATTAGGGCTCGCCAGAAGTCTTCTATGGACTCACCAGGGAGTTGAGAGCGAGTGGCGAGTGCGTGCCTGGCGAAGAGCGTGTTCGTTTTCTGTGCGTAGTTGTCCTTGAGTAGAGTCATGGCTTCGGTGTAGTCGGCGCGTCCTCGATTAACAGAAAGACTTTGGAGCTCAACCTGGAATATAAAATCTGAATCTTCTGAGCCTCCAGAACAGGGGTTGGTGCCGCGTTGGTATACTCCTCGAAGCAAGCTAGCCAGTGCTGGAAGTCCTTTCTGGCGTCGCTTGAGTGCGGATCCAGCTGCAGGGTTTGATACGGAGGTCCATCCTTAGAAACTGATAGCAATAAATTGAGGCATGATCAATTGGACAAAGACGATAGTTGATTCCAACTGAGGCTTATTGCTATCAGATGTGTGGCCTCCCACAGCAGCTGGCGAAATGGCTGCTGGCTGGAGGACACGCATATTTATACCCCGCCTACAGGGCGGAGCTAGCAGGCAGGGACTACCGACGAACCTGTAGTACAGGTCCTACCGTACATCACCTAATACAGGTGCAACAATGGTTTACCACAATAGGGAAATGTGGACAATACTAAGCAACAAGCCTGAATTTGGAAAGCAGTCAGCAGACGGAATCAAAACTCTGGGTCGATTAACATATTGATGGCCCATCTCCGAGGAACAAAGGACTAATACTCAGGTAGCTGATACTGTCGCAGACATCCCGGCGCCAGTACCCCAACCGAAAGACACAAACAAAGCAAGGCCAACGGCCACCTAGGACACGCATCAGGGTCGCATCCCTTAATTGGTTTAGATCGATGACAATGATCAAGAAGCTGCCCAATTAATTGTGACCAAGTTTAAGGCCCGCCTAAAAGCGCACAAAGCCCCTCCAAGTATAAGAAGGAACCCCCACCAGAGATTCAGTCTCTTGGATTCGGCTCTCAAGCGGAGACACCCATCCTCCAGCATCACAAGAAACAGGTAAGTGCAAGGTCAACGCTCGCTACCAGACGGACGACCTTAGCTGTTACCTCCTGTTACCTCTTCGAACCCAACAGCCTCAGTTCCGAACAACGGCCATTGTTCCTCTGACTAAGTGGCACCCGAAGTTAAGTATAGCTGTTAGTGATATAGTTTAGTTGGTAGTATTATCGTGGCATGAGTAGATCTTACTGTGTGTAAATAAATACCATTGACTTTGAACCAACTAACTGGTGTATTGGCTCTTTGATCGGTATTCGGATTGAACCTTGTGGCGGTATCGAGAGGTACCTGGCGACTCTGAAAGTATACACATAATTAGGATTAAGAAAGGCGACCATATTGACTGCTATATTTATAGCAAGTAAACAGAGCAACATTACTGGCGACATCTGACGGGACTCGACCTAGAAGTGGCTTCGTCACTCCGAGAGAACACAAATTTGAATTCGAAATCCAATTGGAAAAAGTAAAAACCACAAGCGTAAGACGAATATCGATCAAACCTCCAAGATTCAGAAGTGTGTTATTTGCATGTGTACTAACAAGGGATATAAGGTAAACTAGATAGATTTTGTTGCGTAAAACTGGCGGGAGTTTTGTAGACCGGAAAATAGCGTAAGCCGTACCCGTGTTTGCATCACCGCTTTATTCCCCCCTGTTCCAAATTCAGTAGAAACCCATAGATCGAAGTAGAAACGGCAAAGAAGGCAATAGAACCCGTTATGAACCCCCAGGAATTCGAGGTCGCAGCGACCAGTAGAGCAGGGGAGTGTCCCATATGGGAAGAGGAAATTAGAAAATATCTCAAATGGAAAGGATGGCCCCTTTGAGAGAATTTTGTGCAAACGACGAAGGTCACGGAAGTATAGGGCATACTTGGTGGGAGAACCTGACCGAGATTCATAAGAAAAGCTTAGGGAAAGCTCATAAGCCGATGGCAATCGTGTCCTGCTTGGCACAATTGCGAGGCACAGAGGAGGTCATGAGGACGCTCCGCAGAGAGATTGAAGACAGAGTCTGTGGCAAGTTTTGTTTCTGCAGATGGAAAACACCTACCCTCAGCCCCATTACTCCAGCATATTCTCAGGGCAGCTAAAGACCGTAAATACAGTATCATTAAAGTTCGTAGCCACCATCGTTCTTCCCCCCCTGGTAACGTTAAGGCAGAAGCCCTAGTAAAGGCAGGTTCCAGACACGGTCACCTTTGGAATCCCCCCGAGAGTGCCCCAGTACACACGGTCCAGGTCTCACAAACCAACATTCAAGATTTGGCTCATGCCCAAAAGGAAAACGAAAAGCTCAGGGAAGTTTTAAAAGGCAACTTCACAGCCCCCTACAATACATACAGAGACACTTTGATGACACATGACGGCATAATTTTAAAGGATAGTATTTATGTGGTCCCCACCCAAGACAGAAACCAAATTATCTGCCAATTCCATGACAACCATGGACATCAAGAGATAGAAGCAACCCTTGCCCACCTGAGAACTCGCTGCTGGTGGCCCGATTTGAAATCCAATGTAATGCATTACATTGAAAACTGTTTAATCTGCGCCCAGAACAATCCAGACAGATATGCAAGGAAAGGTCAGTTCAGTCACATCCGCCCTGTTAATGGCCCCTGGACGAATTTGCAGATTGATTACATAGGACCCCTACCCCTCTGCAAGAATGGTTTTAAGTATGTGTTGGTGGTCACCGACACCTTCACAAAATGGGTGGAAGTTTTTCCATCCAGAACGAATACGGCAAGAACGACAGCCAAGATCCTAACGCAGCACATCTTCTCAAGATGGGGACTTCCTCGTAGTATAGAGTCAGACCAAGGCTCACATTTTACAGGACGCGTCATAAAAAATGTCCTCACAATTTTCGGCATCCGACAAAAATTCCATATTGCCTATCACCCCAATCAAGCGGAATAGTTGAGAGAATGAATAGAACCCTCAAGGCAACCCTCAGGAAAATGGTGCAGCAGCACAATACCACGTGGGACACAGTTCTCCCCTTTGCACTGATCTTCATAAGGAACACGGTATCCACGTCGACAGGATACACCCCCCACACCCACATGACCGGACAACCCATGAAGTGAACAGCATACTTGTTAGGACTCGATTTGGCCAGTCCCGCAGTCACCGCCCTCACCCATGAGAAAGCAGTTCAGCAGATTATCGATCATGTTAAAGCAGCCCAGCTCGCCGCAGCTGGTAGGCTTGGGACACAAATTGCAACGGAATTTTCAGTAGGGCAGCAGGTCATGCTCTCCCTGTACAACCCCAGTTAATTTCTTTCCCCCAAATTACTCCATTTCAGATAAAGTAAGCCCCTCGTTTATAAGATCACTTATCCAAATAGCAAGTCAGGATGGTTTCACATAAACCAGCTTAAGGCTTATGGCACACACAGAACAACCACTCACACCACGAGCGAAATTCTCCATCCCGCCCCGCCACATTTCTTCCCCGACCCGCCGGCGGGAGTCTCCGTTACACCGGCCGGTCAATGGGGTTTCCCATTGTGGGGCAGCCCCACGCCGTCGGGAAACCCCCGGGCGCCGGCAAAACGGAGACTCCCGCCGGCGGAGAATGACGCCCCACATCTCACTTGCAGCAGCAGATGAACACGCCCCGCCCGTGGGCGACCTATTCCTACCCTCCCCCAACCAGTCCAGCCCATCCTCAGACACTGCTGTGACTCCACCCCCAGAGGAATGACTCCGCCTCTCCCTTCATTCAACCAGCACCGATAGCGATAGCGACAGCCACATAGCATCGCAACACGATTACACCCCTGCACCAGGCCCCACACCCAGCGACTCCGAACAGGATTCGATCGACCCCCTTGAGACCACGTACATTAAAGCCCCTGATCCAGACCCACCGCCCGACGACTATGGATTGCTCCCTACCTCCTCCAACCTCGACACGAAACATTGGCACCGAGACAATTCTTACAGACTCATCCGGAATGATGAGATGGACCCCACTTCACCCCAGGCAGCTTTGGCACAGCTACTCCAGTCACGAGTATGGCAACCGGGAGAAGATGATGACCCAGAGTCTGACTCCCACCAGCCGATCCCCTTTGCGACTCTGTTTGCTATAGAGCAATGAGGTGTCCAGATGATGGTAGAAAGGAACCGATGGAGATTTACGGTGTCCTTCTGATGGAGACTGCCAGTTTTCGTTATTTTAGTTTGTTACTTTTAAATGTTGAATGTTTGTTTGTGCACTTAAAGTTTATTCATGGCCCCATGCCACCATTTTAACGCCCATTGGCAGTTAAAGGAACTAGTTTGTCGGCAGACACCCACTCATAGCTACTCTTCTGATTCGAAGGTAATCATAAGAGGCAGTATCCACGATGAACACAAAGTCTTTCCGTTCTTGTCCGGTCGCTCAGGCAGTGGAGTAACGGCACTGACCCCCGCCCTGCCTGAGGACCCCCATCTGGTCAGCTACGCTCGGGTAGTGCACTTATGGCACTGGTCACCGTCCTACCCAGGGATTCCACCTATTCTTGCCCCGCCGCGGCCCATACGCACCCCATTCAGAGCTTTTGGTTCGAAACTCTTTTACTGTTCTTTTAGTCTGTGGTTTAAAGAATGTTCTTTGCCACAAGTTCTGTTTGTTTTTGGGCGACCCTTAGGTCGCTCTCCCAAATGCTATTTACATCCTCAAGCACTTGGATGGAACACTTTACTGCCGGACGGAGAGATTGTCCGCCCATTCACCGCATCGATCACACAGGCTGCGAGACTGCTCATGCTGTGACAGTATTTTCTTCTCGGATGTCTTGTCCCAAAAATATTTTGTTTAAAAAAAAATGAGGGAGTCACATATGATGACAATTCTGATGGGCAATTGGTAATAAGAGGACAGACAGACATACGAGATCTTAAACAAGATAATAACAGATGTTATGCTTGTGACCACAGGAAATCCAGAACAACAGACTACAAAGGAAGACCAAGAAAGAAAAGGAGAACATGAAGAGAGACATCATGATCTACATCTGGATCTTCGTGGGATCACTACAGTTGCGCGCGGACACGACCCCCCCTGACCCCTACCCCACACAGGCCGTGAATGTTTCCCATCCCTGCCACACACCACACCCAGAGACAGCCACTGATACACCGACCTGGTGTGACAAATTCATCATCTGTTATTCCCGGTCCTACATTGTAGAAGCACTGTTAGCCATGGCAATACTCTGTAGTGTCATCCAGACACTGAGACTTAGGAAATAGCGAAGGAAAGCCTCCCGCACTCCGGTATATACCCTCAGACACCCTATTTTCGGACTTCAGCAAACCCCCCACTCGCTTTAAGTGAATAAAGTGCATCGACTAATTTTTTGTTTCGTTCTAAAGATGTGAAATTCTGTACTTGACCGCCAAGATACAGAGACATGTAATGCTGCTATTGTATAGTTTATACTGTTGTAAGTTCTTTTCATTGATTAAGGATAGTTTAGAGAAGAATAGTTAGAGGTTCCCGTGTTTTAATTGTAATGCATGCCTGAATGTCATAACGCCCCTTAGGATTTTATAATAATGTGATGTATATAAAGCAATTTAGGTATAAGTTCCAATCCATAGGACAGAGTAGAGTAGAACATGTCCTTGATTGCGGGTGCTCGACTTAGGCAGAGAACAAAGAAGATTCAGTAATATGATCCTTCACTCTTCGCGTTGAGGATCACAAGGAGGGTGTGTAGCCATCTGAGATGGCCACTTTCAGAACACCAAATGGACACTCACAGGGACTATAGGGAAATGTCGACAATACTAAGCAACAAGCAGGCACCGAGCCTGAATGTATATTTGGAAAGCAGTCAGCAGACGGAATCGAAACTCTGGGTCAATTAGCATATTGATGGCCCATCTCCGAGGAACAAAGGACTAATACTCAGGTAGCCGATACTGTTGCAGACATCCCGGCGCCAGTACCCCAACCGAAAGACACAAACAAAGCAAGGCCAACGGCCACCTAGGACACGCATCAGGGTCGCATCCCTTAATTGGTTTAGATCGATGACAATGATTAAGAAGCTGCCCAATTAATTGGGACTAAGTTTGAGGCCTGCCTAAAAGCGCGCGAAGCCCCTCCAAGTATAAGAAGGAATCCCCGCCAGAGATTCAGTCTCTTGGATTCGGCTCTCAAGCGGAGACACCCATCCACCAGCATCACCAGAAGCAGGTAAGTTCAAGGTCAACGCTCGCTACCAGACGGACGACCTTAGCTGTTCTCCTGTTACCTCTTCGAACCCAACAGCCTCAGATCCGAACAATGGCCATTGTTCCTCTGACTAAGTGGCCACCCGAAGTTAAGTATAGGTGTTAGTGATAGAGATAGTTTAGTTGGTAGTATTATCGTGCATGAGTAGATCTTACTGTGTGTAAATAAATAGTATTGACTTTGAACCAACTAACTGGTGTATTGGCTCTTTGATCGGTATTCGGGTTGAACCTTGTGGCGGTATCGAGAGGTACCTGGCGACTCTGAAAGTAGACACATAACTAGGATTAAGAAAGGCGACCATATTGACTGCTATATTTATAGCAAGTGAACAGAGCAACACTGGAATGTCAGCCAAAACTCTGTATTCCTGGAGCAGAAATTGAATCCGTAACCTGCTGACACAGAGGCAAAGTTGTTACCCACTGACACAAGAAAAACACTAGAATAGCACAATGGGATCATGTAAAGGTGAAAGGATGATTAACATCTTTTGAAGCAATGCCTTTGCTGTGAAATTGATGTGCAGCTCGCTGTCTCTTCTCTCCCCACAATGCAGCTTCCAAAGGCAATTTCTTCAAGACAGTGATCTTAGAACACCTGCAGCTTACCTTAAAACCTAAAGCAAATTCTTTCCAAAGATACATTACAAAATTGTTTCCACTGCTGCTTTGGCTCTGAACAGCTTCAGATCACTTACCACCCAACTTGAGTTCTCATGAACCAGGACCAGCTGCACAGTATATTTGGGAAGAAGCGTAATGCTTGTTCTGAATGGGTGCACAATAATGTAATAAGGCTTTAAGCAAATCGATGTGACAGTTTCGTTACCTGCAAATAATGGATCATATTAAAATTCCTCAAAGTGTTATTTTACAAAGCACAATGCATCACTCAGAAATGGAAATCGGGCAAGTCCTTTATTAAACTTGTGAGTAGAGAGCTTTGGGCTATAATTTGGTGTAGCAGGGCACGCAACATCAGACGCCATTAGGTAGACTGACCCTTGCGTGTTTAGTTTTACTTCTTTTATGTGCCAAGTTGCTTAAAGCGTGAGCTGGTAATGTCACAGCACGGGACATGGGATCTAAGTGACATGGGGAAGCAATTGTGTATCTCTTGAACTAATCAGATTGAAGGGCTGTGTCACAAATAGCACAAGGAAGCGTAAATTCGAATTGAATTAATTCAAAATCAAATCAGATAAAGATAGTGAGGGGAAGAAATTTAGCACTCCAAGAGCAAGAAAAAGAGAGAAAGTTAAAACAATTGCATTTTACATTTTAAAATCTCAAACAACAATTAATACCTGACGGAATAAGACTCCATACTTGCAATGTTTAATTTTCAGGGCACAAAATAATGAGTGACTGTAATTAAACTTAGGTTACTAAAAGGGTACTTAGATTTGAAATGAGGAGACTGAACTTTCCGAAGTGAGCTATAAGTGTATCTAATGCATTTCAGCAGTGAGACAGCTAACGCACAGCTAATGGTAAAGCATTGAAACTTGGAGTGCAACCTTTGGATATACACATTTAATCATGAATCTGCCCATCACCTGAAGTTGCTGTACCATTTTTGCACAGTTAATGGCAAATAGCTTCGCCTCACCAATATCTTGACAGCACAACCCATGGTCAGTGAACTGCAAATCCATATCTGATCCCATTTGAAAATATTTTACAAGCATTCTTGTAACATTACCAGTAAACATTCCAACCTCTTCACTAGCTCAAACTTGCTGAGTCTTTCCCACTCCTTGGGCAGACGTAACAAACTCAATTATATGTGGGGAAATCGATGATTCAAACAAGGCTGTAATTCAAATAAGCAGCTCTTTTGGTGTTGTAAGCCTACTGAGCAATGCTGAAGTTGTTTGAGTCAGCACAATTGTGAAATTTAACTATTCCTTTCAACTTACCATCAGACATGTTCATATCAGATTAGTTTTACTTTAAAATATTATCATTCAAATTGTTTCAGTCATTATCTGATGAGCATGTTTGAGACAAAACATTATACATGACAGGGTAACCACAATGGTGAGGCTAAACATAATATACCATTACAGGACTGATCATATAATCATAGAATTTACAGTGCAGAAGGAGGCCATTCAGCCCATCGAGTCTGCACCAGCCCTTGGAAAGAGTACGCTACTTAAGCCCATACCTCCACCCTATCCCCATAGCCCAGTAACCGCACCTAACCTTTTTGTATGCTAAGGACAATTTAGCATGGCCAATCCACCTAACCTGCACAACTTTGGACTGCGGGAGGAAACCGGAGCACCCGGAGGGAACACACGCAGACACGGGGAGAAAGAGCAAAATGCACAGAAACAGTCACCCGAGGCCGGAATTGAACCCGGGTCCCTGGAGCTGGGTGTCCTCACTTGGGGACTATGGGATAGTGTCCATGTGTGTGCGGGGGTGACATTGCCCATGAGTGGGGGGGGGTGTCACTTAGAGATCGGGGCACCCTTTCAAAATTCTAAGTGTGTCCTAAACCAGTGAGAAACTCCCCAGGGCCCCAAGAAGTGACTAAGGATGTGATCCTCCGGCCTCGTTACACTCGCGCTCAAGCGTAACGAGGCCGGTAAATAGCGGGAGAGGCCAAAAATGGGAACCGCGCCAGGCGTCAAGCAGTTTGCGATGCAACGGGCCTGCTCCCGTAGGTGAATTCAGAATCTTGCCGTAGCGTGGCAAGAAACCAATTATCACCACTTAAGCCCCATTTCCATCCAATTAACGCGAGCCACCTGTCATCCAATGGCTTCCTGTCATTTACCAGTCTCCCCAGCAAGTGCTCACGCTGGCGCCGATTAGTACTCCTTTTTAAAAACGTGAACCTGACGGAAGGGCTTCTGTGGGGAGCCGAAGTGAGGAGTAGCAAACTTTGCTCAGAGGCAAAGAGACCGGGGGTGCTGGCTTTGCCATCCCAATGCTCGGCAGAGGGTGAGGGGCCCTTCACAGGGTGGGCCGCCATGGGAGGGTGGGTGCAACTGGGGACGCAATCACTCACGGCACCGCAGTGCCAACTGTTGTATCCCAACCCCATTCTGGGGGCAACCCCTGTCCCTGCCCGTCTGCCCCAACGATCACCTGTAACCCCCAACGACTGCTGAGGCCTCTGGATGGGACACGACCATGGCTGGAGGGTGGGTGGTTGCTACGGGGCGGGGGTGTTGCCTGGAGAGACAGGTAAAGGGTCTGGGGATTAGCCGGCATTGTGGAAGAAAGTGAGAGGCATCATAATGGTTGTGCAAAAAGTAGTTTAATGTGCTGTATAATACCCTATTTCTGAGAGTGCCGCCCCCCCGCCCCAACCCCACTCCCTTCCCTCACCCTACCTAACCCCTGCCCCCTACCCCAACGCCCTCAGTGATGCTCAACATGCTTGGCCCTCCTAGTTCTACCACTACGTCTTGGTGTTTCCCAGATGCATATCTGAGGTGGAGGCAGGCAGCTGCTTATCTCACCCCATGTCCTTCGATGCCACTGGTGGGTGTCTTCTGGGGGCTCTGGGGCCAGAGGGCCCCGGCTAACTTGTTGACGGCAAATGTACAGCCGTGCCCCCCTGTCCCGTGTGCTGACCCCGAGATGCGGCCTCATCAGAGGGGTGGAACCCGGGAGTGCTGGTGGCCATTGTTGAGGACGGATCCGGGTTGGCACTCAGCGCTCCCTCCTCCTGGCCGTTGCACATAGGGCCCTGGGGTTCACCTTGGGATGGGGGGGCAGCTGGTTCGAGCCCCAGCTGCCCCTACATCAGGCTCTGTCAGCCCTGGTGGTTCTCCATGGTCCGCACCACCGGGTCGACGATGCTACTCAGGTACTGGGTCACATCCCCCAGTGAGGCAGACATATTGCCGAGACCCTCAGTCATGGCCGTTAACCGACTGCGCGACGTTTGGACACCTTCACTCGACTTGACCTCGTACAGCAGGCTCTCCACTGTGGCCTCAGTGCTACCCATTGCCGGCGCCATCTCCTGCACCCGTAGCCTCTGGGACTCCTCCTATCGGCTATGTACCTACTGGAGTGACGCTGACATCTCCCTCTGAATGTCCCGGCTGCTCCCTATTGTTTCGGTCAGCTCCGGGTAACTCTGTTCCACAAGCTCAGCATCAGGCCGGGTCCCAGCTGGGTCCAGGGATCCAGCAGATCTCCGACTGCTGTCTTGTCTGGGGGTTTCTGCCTCCACCAGATGTACACCTGAGGAAGGAGTTGTGCTCCGAAAGCTAGTGATTCCAAACAAACCTGTTGGACTTTAACCTGATGTTGTAAGATTTCTTACAGATGTACATCAGCAGCAGTGTGATGCTCACCACATTGTGCCCCAGAGGTCTGAGCACTAACATTTCCCACTGAGGTGCGTGTATCTGTGCTGTGGAGGGTGGCGATGATAGCTTGTTCTGCGACTACAACAGTTGCATCCTCAGAGCTCTCCTCCGGGGTGTTCCCCCTGGAGTCAGCGGAGGGGGCTGCCCGGGATGGGCCGGTGCCGTCGGCTGCTGGACATGCGGGAGAAGGGACATGTGTTCAGTGGGAGGGGTGGGTCATGGTTGCCGGTCTCCAGGGAGCGGACCTTCTCCAGGTAGAGGGCCAGCCGAGAGTTGAGACCCTGCATGGCCTCCTTCTCGTCACTGCAGCCGCCCGCCATCCCGGCCGACAGCGAGCTGCCCCAGCCGGCGGCGCTGCCCGGGAGGGCGACAGAGGCACCCCGTCTCCATGAGCTGCTCTGGAGGGAGCTGCTGGAGAACCTGGGCACCGCTCGGCTGGAGCTCCGGCGCTGCAGCGAGCTGCTGGTGATGCTGGGCATTGCTTTGCGGCGGCTGCTGTCTGTCCTGTGACAAGTGGACTGTCAGATGGAGCCCTATATAGAGAGGGATGGATGGAGGGAGCGGGCGGATGTGAAAAGCGGTACGGCCACACCCAGCTGCACCCAACAGCCCCAGGTATTCTTAGGTAATGTGTGGATTGGAATAAACACCTATTATCACACAACCTACACTGTTCTGGTCCACTTTACAGCGGCAAGGGACAACTTTTTAATGACAGCTTCACTCAGCTGACTGGTGAACTCACTGACATCACCCTCCTGTAGCCACACTTTCTGATAAAAGCAAATTACTGCGGATGCTGGAATCTGAAACAAAAGCATAAAAATGCTGGACATTGGCAGGGTGACTGGGTCATTAAAACAGCGAGGATAATATTTAATAATATTTAAATATCATTAAATAATAATATTTAATTATTGTTATTAATTATTTGGCGGCACGGTAGCAAAGTGCTTAGCAATGTTGCTTCACAGCGTCAGGGTCCCAGGTTCGATTCCCGCTTGGGTCACTGTCTGTGCGGAGTCTGCACGTTCTCCCCGTGTCTGCGTGGGTTTCCTCCGGGTGCTCTGGCTATCTCCTACAGGTGCTGAAAGACGTGCTGTTCGGTTAATTGGACATTCTGAATTCTCCTCTGTGAACCCAAACTGGCGCCGGAATGTGGCGACTGGGGGATTTTCACAGCAACTTCATTGCAGTGTTAATGTAAACCTACTTATGACACTAATGAAGATTATTATTATAATATTTAATGCAATAGTTAATGTAACTTTGTTAAATGTAAGACAGGATACCTTATACAGTGTGTGTGTGAATTAACAATACTTAAGAACACGGGGACGCGATCCACTGGAGACATTGCACTCTCGTTTGAGCACAGTGCGGCCGGTGAATGCCGGGAGAGCCCTCTTCTGGGCTTCCTGGAAGTCTTCATGCTTCGTGGGATTCACCCAAGTCCCGCAAGGCTTTGGAGTCAGGATCCTGCCCACAATGGGCGGAACCAAATGGCACGCATCGAAGCCCGTTTAAAACCGACTTCGGCGAACTTACCCGATATACATCGGCATCGCGGGATCCACTGGCCTCCCCAGCAAGGCCTCAGCCAGGCGCTTTTCAGCACAGGTTCACAGGAACATGGGCCAGGCAGAATGGCACCTGGGGGGTCTCCTGGGCTATCAGAGACCCCTGGGTGGTCAGGGATAGTGCAGGATGGCCCCTGGCCCTCCCCTGGACTGCAGACACCTTGACACTGTCAGGCTGGCACGTTGGCACTACCACGCTGGCACTGCCAAGGTGCCTAGCTCGCACAGCCAAGTCAGCAGGAACACTGCCCAGGTGTCACGGTAGCAGTGCAAGGGTGCTCAGGTGCCAGGATTACATTGCCAAGGGTCGGGGCCCAAGGGGGGCCATCGACATGAAAGGAGGGTTGGTGGGGAGGTTTGAAGGGTGTGGTACAGGGTAGGCAAGTAGAGGCCTCCGGGAGGTTGGGGGGATGACGGGTGGGGGTCCTGGAAGGGGTGGGGCCTGTAAGTGGGTGTGCAGGGACCTGAAGTGGGGTGCCCTCACTTGGGGAGGGGGGGGTAGTGCCCATGTGTGTTGGGGGCTGACATTACCCATAGAAGGGGTGCTGACCTAGAGATCGGGGCACCCTTTCAAAATGGCGGCCCGATCTCAGAGTTCAGCTCCCCGGTGCTGTAAAGACTTCTTGGCTGGATTCTCCCGCCCTGCCCACCGCAAAAACGCCACGGGCGAGCCACGTACAATGGAGAAGTCCATTGACCTCGGGCAGGATTTCCCAATCGCCGAGCAATCTCTGCTGGAGAATCCCGCCATAGGTGTGGGTTAAACCGGTGAGAAACTCCCCAGCGCCAAAAAGAGTAGCAGAGCCAGCAGGAAATTCCCTAAAAAACCCGCCACAGATTAACTTCAAAATTTGGGGGGAGAATCGCGCCGTGATATACAGAATTGCTGGGTGGGTGAATTATACAACAGTGTCCAAATGAGGACATAAACTGCAATAGCAAAGCTTGAACTCCACGATTAGGTTAGTAGGAATGCTCTGCTGGTGTGTGGCGTAGTCAGTGTGCACTGCACTTCAATGTTGCTGGCCTCTTGTGATGCACACCTTCTGTGAACTGGACCGATAACTGACACAAAGAACGGTGTTCCTATTATAATAATAAAGTCCCTTTCAATGTTTGACAGCCAGCTACAATTAGCCTAGTTTATCTGTTTAAACTAGCCTTTCGAAATTCACCAGAATTGAAACAATCAGATATCAGAAGTTACCGCTTTTGATTGAAGAGCAATTTCATTGGGTGGGGTCAGTTCAGCGGCATATCAATCAGTCTGAGTCAGCCCAGAGAGAGAGAGAGGCAGGGTGCCACTCAGCGGTGGCTGCATTTTTTACACTGGGAATGATGCGGGATCTGGACCCATCCCAGGTCTCAGTCAGGGAGCAACCACATGGGATCAGAATGGTCATGCCTGGTTGGTCACGGATTAGTGGAATGATATCAATTATTAATCACATTGCTGGGTCATGCCGTTCAAGCTTTCCTGTATATATATATATTATATTATATTTTAAAACTCTTACTGCTTGTCCTCAACTACAGTGAGCCAATCAGACCATTTAATTCACATCACCATTCGCTGCAACAATTTAAAGAGCCGTTTAATTATTATATTAAATGTTACATTAAATATGATATTAATAATAATCTTTATTATTGTCACAAGTAGGCTTATATTAAGACTGCAATGAAACTACTGTGAAAATCCCCTAGTCGCCACGCTCCGGCGCCTATTCAGATACACTGAGGGAGAATTCAGAATGTACAATTCACCAAACAAGCACGTCTTTTGGGACTTGTGGAAGGAAACCGGAGCACCCGGAAGAAACCCGCGCAGACACGGGGAGAACGTGCAGACTCCGCACAGCCAGTGACCCAAGCAGTGGGCAGCATGGTAGCACAGCGGTTAGCACAATTGCTTCACAGCCCCAGGGTCCCAGGTTCGATTCCCGGCTTGGGTCAATGTCTGTGTGGATCTGCACGTTGACCCCAGTTTCCTCCCGGTGTTCTGGTTTCCTCCCACAGTCCAAAGATGTGCAGGTTAGGTGGATTGGCCATGATAAATTGCCCTTAGTGTCAAAAGAAGGTTGGGTGGGGTTACTGGGTTATGGGGCTAGTGTGGAGGCGTGGGCTTGGGGAGGGTGCTCCTTCCAAGAGCCGGAGAAGACTCGATACACAGAATGGCCTCTTTCTGCACTTTAGATCGCTGTGAAGCAACATTGCTAACCACTGTGCTACCATGTCGCCCTATATTAATAATATTTAAACATTATCCTCGCTGTTTTAATGACCCAGTCACCCTGCCAATGTCCAGCATTTTTATGCTTTTGTTTCAGATTCCAGCATCCGCAGTAATTTGCTTTTATCAGAAAGTGTGGCTACAGGAGGGTGACGTCAGTGAGTTTGCCAATCAGCTGAGTGAAGCTGTCATTAAAAAGTTGTCCTTTGCCGCTGTCAGGTGGACCAGAACGGTGCAGGTTGTGTGATAATAGGTGTTTATTCCAATCCACACATTACCTAAGAATACCTGGGGCTGTTGGGTGCAGCTGGGTGTGGCCGTACCGCTTTTCACATCCGCCCGCTCCCTCCATCCATCCCTCTCTATATAGGGCTCCATCTGACAGTCCACTTGTCACAGGACAGACAGCAGCCGCCGCAAAGCAATGCCCAGCATCACCAGCAGCTCGCTGCAGCGCCGGAGCTCCAGCCGAGCGGTGCCCAGGTTCTCCAGCAGCTCCCTCCAGAGCAGCTCATGGAGACGGGGTGCCTCCGTCGCCCTCCCGGGCAGCGCCGCCGGCTGGGGCAGCTCGCTGTCGGCCGGGATGGCGGGCGGCTGCAGTGACGAGAAGGAGGCCATGCAGGGTCTCAACTCTCGGCTGGCCCTCTACCTGGAGAAGGTCCGCTCCCTGGAGACCGGCAACCACGACCTGGAGCTCACGATCAAAGCGCTGCTGGAAGAGAGGAAACCGGTACACAGGGACATCAACCCCATGTTGGCACAGGCACATGCCCTCAATAAGCAGGTAGGGTGCAATCTCCCAGTGGGAGAGCTTCCCAATTATTTTTTGGTAAGTACTAACTTTGAGACAGACTAGTTTAACATGCAGTAAAAACCACTTTGACCCCGCACCGTGTAACATCAATCCTGATCACTTCTTTAGGGAGGGGGAAAAAAGTTAACATTTAATTAAATGTCCAGTTGAAATACTGCTTTAGTTACCATGCAACATTCAAATCGACAAGCTGGCGTGCTGGAATATTTTCCAGCTGAATATGTTATTTCACCTGTTAAACCCCGGAGCTAACTGGATGTTACTTATTTAACAACATGTGTTTACCATTTTTTTGCAGGAAAAAGTCATTTTGTTTGCAAGAAAAAGTCATTTCTTTGCAGGAAAAAGTCATTTTGCAGGAAAACAATCTTTTTTTGCAGGAAAAAGTCATTTTGTTTGCAGGAAAATGTCATTTCTTTGCAGGAAAAAGTCATTTTGTTTGCAGGAAAATGTCATTTCTTTGCAGGAAAAATCTTTTTTTTTTGCAGGAAAAAGTCATTTCTCTGCAGGAAAGTAATTTCTTTGCAGGAAAAAGTCATTTCTTTGCAGGAAAAAGTCATTTCTTTGCGGGAAAAAGTCATTTTACAGGAAAAAAATCTTTTTTTGCAGGAAAAAGTCATTTCTTTGCAGGAAAAATCTTTTTTTCTGCAGGAAAAAGTCATTTCTCTGCAGGAAAGTCATTTTTTTTGCAGGAAACATTTTTTTTGCAGGAAAAAGTAATTTCTTTGCAGGGAAAGTCATTTCTTTGCACGGAAAAGTCATTTTTTGCAGGAAAAAAGGTCATATTTTTTGCAGGAGAAAGTCAGGTTTATTTTGCAGGAAAAGTCAATTTCCGCCGCCGCCGCCCAAAAAAAGTCACATCTGCTGCCAACTTGACCCGAATCTTGTGCCCCTTAGATCCAGGATCTCACCCTGAACAATGCGGCGATGGCGCTGCAAATGGACAACGCGCGACTGAGCGCCGAGGACTTCAGAATGAAGTATGTACTAAACACGTTTCTCTGCATTTTAATCCGTTATCTGGCTCGATCTGTCTATATGTCTCACCTGTTAACACTTTGCACGTTAAGAAGACGCTTAGGGGGAGGGGGTTAACTACAATATCCGCAGGATTTTGCTTCTTATTTTCCCATCGGAGTCTGGGTGATTTGTTTTTTCGTTTTGGTTTGTTTGCTTTAAGTTGAAAGAAGGTTTTCTCGATTTGTCTGTCTGCCTCCGATTTAGGCTGGAGTCCGAGACTTTAATTCGGCAGGCGGTGGAGAGCGACATCGACCGCCTGAGACGGGTGAGGGACGAATACGAACTCAACGCCATGACTCTGAGGAACGAGGAGGAGATGCTGACCGAGGAGCTTCTGTTCCTGAGAAAGAATCACCAGGAGGTGAGTGAGAGCTGGGAGCTGGTCCCCGCCAGCGCCCCCCTACTGGCCAGGCGCTGTCAGTACAGATGCTGCTGTCCATGGCCCAGATCAGTAACTGAATCCAAATCCACCCCCCCCCCCCCCCCACCCCCAGGATTTAATCATTTTTCAATGAAAACCATAAACAAAGAGTGTACAGCTATAGGCCCACATGGCTCAACTGTGCTATAATCTGTGTTATAGCATCCTCCCAGCTATTTCACATAATCCTATCTGCACACCCTTTCACCACCATATAGAATCCATAGAATAGAATCCCCACCGGGCAAAAGGAGGCCATTCAGCCCATCGAGTCGACACCGACCCTCCGAAAGAGCGCCCTACCTCGGCCCAATACCCGCTCCATCCCCGTAACTCCACCGAACCTTTGGACACTGAGGGGCAATTTAGCATGGCCAATCCGCCTAACATATATTTATCTCGTTCAAAAACAGAAAATGCTGGACAATCTCAGCAGGTCTGACGGCATTTGTGGAGAGAGAAGGGAGCTAACGTTTCGAGTCTGGATGGCTCTTTGTCAAAGCTTTGATTAAAACATTAGCTCTGTTCACTCTCCATAGATGCTGTCAGGCCTGCTGAGATTATCCAGTATTTTCTGTTTTTGTTTCAGATTCCAGCATCCGCAGTAATTTGCTTTTATATACTTGTCTAGATTCCTCTTCCATGCATTTATATTAATCACCTCAAAATCTACATCTGGTAGCAAACTCCACATTCCAACCATTCTCTAACTAAAGACCTTTCTTTGGAGTTGACCAGTTTTATTTGTGACTATCTTACATTTATTTACTTGGGCCCACATTGTCTAGTGTCTTGTGCGGGTGAGGTGAAATCCCTCTAAATGAGTAAATAGGAATACCTGTAAACGCTGTCAGCAAATGAATGATGGTGAGTTGCAGAGGTACAGAAGGAAAGCTCAGATAACATGTTTTATGGCGATTGAAATGTTCAAATCACACTATCGTTGTTTGCTAGGAACTCAATTCCCTCAGATCACAGATTAGCAACAATAAAGTCACAGTGGAGGTGGACTGTGGGAAAGGACCTGATCTTACTGCCATCCTTGCAAAGATAAGGCAGGAATATGAGGAGATGGTATTAAAAAACAAGACGGAGACAGAACAATGGTACAAATACCAGGTAAACATTTTTACAGCTAGAGGCTAAAATTTGCAATCAACACCTTTTGGTTTTATGTTTTTTCCACACAGTATTCATATTTCTCAATTCTGATTATAATAACAAGTTAAACAATATTGTGATGTGCTTAATGCTCCTATGAGCCTGATTATGAATATGGCACTGAATCAACATTGACCAATGGATGAGTTATGGATTTGTTTGTAGGCGTAATTAGCAAATGCAAATACACATTGGGAGTGTTCAGAAGTTATTTGCACTATGGGAGTTTCCCATCTGCATTGGTTCCTAGTTGCACGCTATCTCGCATATTAGAATGTATAGTATATCTGGTAATTTCAATGTTGTCACAGTCCCAGAGGACCATAGGCTGCTCTACTCTTTGAGAGGGTATTGGTGGTGATTTAGCACGAGGGTCACCACATCTCAGGCGAGGGGCAAGGTTGAGAAGACAGGGTCTTCATTAATAACCTCAGCCGATATGGAAGTTGAACCCGTGTTGTCAGTGGCATCCGCATCACAAACCAACCATCCTGCCAATTGAGCTAACAAGGATATCAACATTTCTGGCACTTTTATTTTTAATACAGGTGGATAATATCACCACTGATGTGAATCACGTCATTAAAGACATTGAAATAGCCAATGAAGAACTCAATAGTAAACGGCAAGCAATGCAATCCCTGGCGATGGAGCTGGACGTCATTAGGAGACAGGTACATATTAGTAACCCTGAAACCCAGAGTGAGATAGCACATGGTTTAAGTGATTGATTTTGTAAAATGGATAAGAGGATCAGTAAAATGCAATATGGTGAAATATAATTAGGAGAGGAACCTCAAGATGTTTTAATCTAATATTTTGCATCTTACTGTCAATATCCTCCCCTTTCCACTTCAAAAGTGGGTAAACGGGTCTTACAGACATCTAACGCCAACAGTGTGTCTGGGATTGCCAAGAGCTTATTTCAGCAATTAGGAATCCCAAGCTTTAGTCAGCTGTTAATATCTATAGGATGTTCCACCAAGTGAAAAGGAATTTGATTTGAAATCTGTTTAAATCTTAAATCCTAATTTTGGCACAATTAAGGTGTCACAAATGATGTGATGTCCAAATTCTATATTATATATTGGCAATCTTTCAGAGCTGACGTAATAGATTGCTTAAAATTCTCCTCCACTCTGCCCACAGCTGGTTACAGTGTTGATCTCACTCGAAATGCATTGCCTATTAAAATCATGACAAAACGTAATGCAAACAAAAGCTGTGAAAAAAGTTGTTGAGTATTTCTGTTTTGTTTGAGTAAAATAGGCACTGGCTGGAACTTGAAAAGGATCTTAACCAACAATAAGTATAAGATGAGCGTGCGTGACACAGAATTTACCTGCAGCATGCTAGCCAGCTTAATTTTCATAAGTTTGCATATTGGCAGGAATTGAGCATTGCCTAAAATTAGATTCATATTAATATAGAGACTACGGTACTGCTCACAGATAATTGTATTTTTTTTGAGCCAGTTTCTACAGTTTTACTTATCGTTGTAACCTACCTTCATTTATGCAGAACATGGGACTGGAAAATATATTGGCAGAAACTGAGCAAAGATATGGAGCGGATTTCAATAAGCTGCAAGCAATCATCAACAAATTGGAAGGCGATTTGCTCAACGTACACAATGATATGTTGCAGCACAAGGAAAATTATGAAGCTCTTCTGAAAAGGAAAATGACCCTGGAGGCAGAGCTTGCAGAGTACAGGCGCTTACTTCATGGAGAAATTAGGTACCATAAAGATTACGCCAAAAACAATGTTCGTTATTTTCCAAACAAAGACTTGGGAGTGAAAAGTTCTGGTTGTAAACAGTCCAAAAGTGCCCCAAATGTGCTCACCAATAATTTGTTTATTTTGGGGAAGGGGTGATCTGTAACCTCCCACCATAACTTCAGCAGAAATCCCTGGAGAAGTGATGTTTTCAGTGTTTCTGCAAGGGTTTTGTCCAAACTGTAGAGGGAGATTGGGGAGTTCCTGTGAAATTTCACAGCCAAACCCGGCCATTCTGTTTTTCGTTCTTGCTCACCTGCCTGCCCTCTGTCCTTCAGAAGGTTTTGGGTCCAAGCTCCTCTCTGGCGGTTATTTAGCACTGAGGTTCCATTGTGAGAGGTGCTGTCTTTCAGTTGAGACAACAAACTCAGGCCCACATCTCTCTTGAGTATATAATCTCACACCACGATGTGAAGGTGGTGCCCCATATGTAAACTGTGAAAAGATATCCAGGCAGGAAGAAAGGACGGATAGGTGGAAAGTAATGCCCAATGCATAGAACTGATTTGGAATTTTTATTTCTGTTTTAATTCAGAGTAATCATTAATTAATAAGACTGCGTCAATTGGACTTCTGTATTCGGTTTAGAGTTGGCATCTCAAACTAACCACTCAGCATGTCAATTTGTTGCTGACAACTGTTCTTTTCATTTCTAGCACAAAGGTTGTTTCTGCTCCTCCTCCACGTGCACCCACTCCTCCTCGTAAGTATTCCTGCAAGTTTGGAATAAGGTATAATAATAAGAATCTTTATTAGTGTCACAAGTAGGTTTACATTAACACTGCAATGAAGTTACTGTGAAAATCCCCTAGTCGCCACACTATGGTGCCTGTTCGGGTACATAAAGGGAGAATTCAGAATGTCCAAATCACCTAACAGCATGTTTTACGGGACTTGTGGGAGGAAAGCAGAGCACCCGGAGGAAACCTACGCAGACAGAGGTAGAACGTGCAGATTCCGCACAGACAGTGACCCAAGCCGGGAATTGAACCCAGGTCCCTAGTGCTGTGAAGCAACAGTGCTAACCACTGTGCTACCATGCCGCCCACTTATGTTCCATAACCTACATTTGCAAATATATAAACACCATGTTTAGAAATACACTAAGCAATAGTTCTCTAAAAGAACAATCATTGAGGTGGTGGGTGGAACTGATGGTAGCCAGAAGTATTACCTTCAGCTGTGCTTCTGTCAGTTATAAAATGGATGGTAAATCACAAATTTTGATCCAGTTGGATTCCTAGCATAATCGAACTTGAGCTTTTGAAGTACATTGTCTTTGGATCATGTAAAGTGAAGCAAAATAATCCTTCGTTGAGCAAAGTGCAAATGCTCTGAACAATTCAATTTTGCTCTGATATCCATATGGAAATTCATTTCATGGAACATTGCTCATTTGTTTAAAAATACATATAATTGAATAATAACCATAAAAGAAAAATTGCTCTCTCACAAACATCTAACTATTTAAATATGTATTTTAAAAATTCCAAATCAGTCAGTGACGCCCACTCTGAGAACATATCCTCATAGAACCCGTACAGTGCAGAAGGAGGCCATTCGGCCAATTGAGTCTGCACCAACCCTCTGAATGAGCACCCTACCTAGGCCCTCTCCCCCGACCTATCCCTGCAACCTAACCTCTACATCCCTGGACACTAAGGGAGCAATTTATCATGGCCAGTCCACCCAACCTGCACATCTTTGGACTGTGGGAGGAAACCAGAGGACCTGGAAGAAACCCACGCAGACACGGGGAGAGAGTGCAAACTCCACACAGACAGTCACCCGAGGCTGGAATTGAACCCGGTCCCTGACACTGTGAGGCAGCTGTGCTAACCACTGTGCCATACATGGAACTCCTGTTAAAAGTTCTTATAGAAAAGGGCACAAATGAACTCAGGAGCCAATTTGTCCTGCTGTTTAGCACAGGGCTAAATCACTGGCTTTGAAAGCAGACCAAGGCAGGCCAGCAGCACGGTTCAATTCCCGTAACAGCCTCCCCGAACAGGCGCCGGAATGTGGCGACTAGGGGCTTTTCACAGTAACTTCATTTTGAAGCCTACTTGTGACAATAAGCGGTTTTCATTTCATTTCATTTTTCATCTGAATATACTTAATACTAGAAAGACTAAAATAAGTCTCTCAAAGAAATCTGCTGACCTTGCCTAGTCTGCCTCATATGTAACTCCCAAACCCCCAGCAATTTGGCCTTCTTCTGCACTGTAGGGATTCTATGATTCTATGAATTTGGTTGGCTCTTAAATGCCATCTGAAATGTAATTTAAAAGTCATGACTGAAAAGTCATTTAATTGAGGAAAATTAGGAATGGACAATAAATATAGGCCTTACCTGGAATGGCTGACTAAAAAGACATTACTCTTGAGTCATAAGCCACCTCTATGAATGCTTATCTCATCCATTCCACCATGTTAGTCAACCATGTAAATTATGACTTTGAGCTAAAAATAAGACGTTAATAAAATATTCCTTTTTTTTTACTTAACAGAAGAAGTCACGACAAGGAAAATCGTCAAAGTCATCACCACAACCCTGGTTGATGGCAAGGTCGTTGATGAATCGAGTGAAGTTGAAGAAATCAGTGAGAAGAAACAGATACAAAACAAATGAATACTCGAATGTACAAAATATTTAGCATTGTAAGGAATCCATGTTACTGGGATATAATGGTATTTGAAGCGATAAACTGCTGTAATAGTTTTGCATAAAGCGTTTGAACATTTTACTTTATCCATCAAATACAATGACGGAATCTCTAATAAATGTTTAAACTCATGTCCATGTTTTATTAGTGTGCAGTCATTACTCTTCCAAGTACCCAAGTAACAAAATTTACTAAGCAAATGTGAGGAAGGAGCTCTGATGAGCACCACATTCGAGGGCTCTATTAAGTTGCAGATAGATTCCATAATAATCTTGCATATTTTCTAATATAAAGATGTTACCTATATTTCACTCTTAATTCAATAAAATGTCTCCAGATTGTAACCCAACAATAACTGACATCATGCCAAAAGGAGGAGACATCAGGACATTTCAACAAAAGGCTGGTCAAAGAAGTAGGTGTGTCTAAGTGTGAGAACGAGATGGAGAGGTCTGGGGAGAGAATTCCAGAGCTAACAGCCTGGACAGCTAAAGGCAGTCACCAGTGGTGGGGCAAAGGAAGTCCGGGATATACAAGTTCCAGAATCAGAGGAACAGAGAGAGAGTGAAGAATTTAAATATGGGGATGAAGTGGAACAAAGAGAGGGAGGGCTGTGAAGAATTTGAACGAGGATGAAGCAGAACATAGTGAGGAAGGCCTGTGAAAAATTTAAATATGAGGACAAGAATTTCAAATTGGGCGCATTGACAGATTTTGAAGCCAATGTTGATCCACAGAAACAAAGTTGATGGTAGAACGGGATCAGTTGCTATTGTTACAACCAGCCCCAGTTGTTGAATAGGGGGAGACCCATCGGGCTGGGATAGAACATAGAACAGTACAGCACTTAGCAGGCCCTTCGGCCCTCGATGCTGTGCCGAGCTTTGTCCGAAACCAAGATCAAGCTATCCCACTCCCTGTCATTCTGGTGTGCTCCATGTGCCTACCCAATAACCGCTTGAAAGTTCCGACTCCACTATCACAGCAGGCAGTCCATTCCACACTCTAGCTACTCTCTGAGTAAAGAATCTACCTCGGACATCCCTCCTATATCTCCCACCCCAAACCTTATAGTTATGCCCCCTTGTAACAGCTACATCCACCCGAGAAAATAGTCTCTGAACGTCCACTCTATCTATCCCACTCATCATCTTATAAACCTCTATTATGTTGCCTCTCATCCTCCTTCACTCTAATGAGAAAAACCCTAGCTCCCTCAACCTTTCCTCATAAGACCTACCCTCCAATCCAGGCAGCATCCTGGTAAATCTCCTTTGCACCCTTTCCAATACTTCCACATCCTATAATGAGGTGACCAGAACTGCACATAATACTCCAAATGTGGTCTCACCAGGGTCCTGTACAGTTGCAGCATAACCCCTCGCCTCTTAAACTCAAGCTCCCTGTTAATAAACGCTAACACATTATCGGTCTTCTTCACGGCTCTATCCACTTGAGTGGCAACCTTCAGAGATCTGTGGACATGAACCCCAAGATCTCTCTGTTCCGCCACATTCCTCAGAACCCTGTCGTTGACCCTGTAATCTGCATTCAAATTTGTCCTACCAAAATGAATCACCTCGCACTTATCAGGGTTAAACTCCATCTGCCATTTTTCAGCCCAGCTCTGCATCCTATCAATGTCTCTGCAGCCTACAACAGCCCTCCACCTCATCCACTACTCCACCAATCTTGGTGTCATCAGCAAATTTACTGACCCACCCTTCAGCCCCCTCCTCCAAGTCATTTACAAAAATCACAAATAGCAGAGGACCCAGCACTGATCCCTGTGGTACACCGCTGGTAACTGGTCTCCAGTCTGACAATTTTCCATCCACCACCACCCTGTCTTCTATGTGATAGCCAGTTACGTATTCAATTGGCCAAATTTCCCTCTATCCCATACCTCCTTACTTTCTTCATGAGCCGACCATGGGGAACCTTATCAAACGCCTTACTAAAATCCATGTATACGACATCAACTGCTCTACCTTCATCTACACACTTAGTTACCTCTTCAAAGAATTCAATCAAATTTGTGAGGCAAGACTTACCCTTCACGAATCCATGTTGACTATCCCATATTAAGCTGCATCTTTCCAAATGGTCATAAATCCTATCCCTCAGGACCCTTTTCATTAACTTACCGACCACCGAAGTAAGACTAACCGGCCTATAATTACGAGGGTCATTCCTATTCCCTTTCTTGAACAGACGAACAACATTCACCACTCTCCAGTCCTCTGGCACTATCCCCGTGGCCAGTGAGGACCCAAAGATCAAAGACAAAGGCTCTGTAATCTCATCCCTTGCCTCCCAAAGAATCCTAGGATATATCCCATCTGGCCCAGGGGACTTGTCGACTCTCAGGTTTTTCAAAATTGCTAATACATCTTCCCTCAGAACATCTACCTCCTCCAGCCTACCCTCCTGTATCACACTCTCATCCTCAAAAACATAGCTCCTCTCCTCGGTGAACACTGAAGAAAAGTATTCATTCAACACCAAATGGCCTCCTTCTGCACTATATGTTCTATGTTCACCATGTTCACCTCTACTATCTCTTCTGACTCCATGCACAAGTTCCCACTACAGTCTTTGATCGGCCCTAACCTCACCCTGGTAATTCTTTTATTTCTCATATAAGAGTAAAAAGCCTTGGGGTTTTCCTTGATCCGATCCGCCAAGGACTTCTCATGCCCCCTCCTAGCTCTCCTAAGCCCTTTTTTTTAGCTCATTCCTTGCTACCTTGTAACCCTCAAGTGACCCAACTGAACCTTGTTTTCTCATCCTTACATACGCTTCCTTTTTCCTCTTGACAAGACATTCAATCTCTTTTGTGAACCATGGTTCCCTCACATGGCCATTTCCTCCCTGCCTGACAGGGACATACCTATCATGGACACGCAGTATTTGTTCCTTGAACAAGCTCCACTTTTCATTTGTGCCTTTCCCTGACAGTTTCTGTTCCCATCTTATGCTCCCTAATTCGTGCCTAATCGCATCATAATTACCCCTCCCCCAATTATAAATCTTGCCCTGCCATATGGCCCTATCCCTCTCCATTGCAATAGTGAAAGACACCGAATTGTGGTCACTACCTCCAAAGTGCTCTCCCACTAACAAATCTAACACTTGGCCCGGTTCATTAACCAGTACCAAATCCAATATGGCCCCACCTCTTGTCGGCCTATCCACATATTGTGTCAGGAAACCCTCCTGCACACACTGTACAAAAACTGCCCCATCTGAACTGTTCGACCTATAGAGGTTCCAATCAATATTTGGAAAGTTAAAGTCACCCATGACAACTACCCTGAGACCTCCACACCTATCCATAAACTGCTTTGCAATTTCTTCCTCCACATCTCTATTATTATTTGGGGGCCTATAGAAAACTCCTAACAACGTGACCGCTCCTTTCCTATTTCTAACTTCAGTCCATATTACCTCAGTAGACAGATCCCCCTCGAACTGCCTTTCTGCAGCCGTTAAACTATCCTTGATTAACAATGCTACTCCTCCACCTCTTTTACCACCTTCACTACTTTTATTGAAACATCTATACCCCGGAACTTCCAACAACCATTCCTGTCCATGTTCTAACCATGTCTCTGTAATGGCCACAACATCGTAGTCCCAAGAACAATCCACGCTCCAAGTTCACCTACCTTATTCCAGATGCTCCTTGCATTAAAGTAGACACACTTCAACCCATCTTCCTGTCTGCCGGTACACTCATGCGACCTTGATACCCTCTTCAGTACCTCACTACTCTCAACTCTGGCTTCTGGACTACAGCTCGTTTTCCCATCCCCCTGACAAATTAGTTTAAACCTCCCCGAAGAGCCGTAGCAAATTTTCCTCCCAGGATATTGGTGCCCCTCTGGTTCAGGTGCAAACCGTCCTGTTTGTACAGGTCCCACCTTGTCTCTGAAACCCTCCCTCCTACACCATCCCTGCAGCCACATGTTTATCTGCACTCTCTTCCTGTTCCTCAACTCGCTAGCACGTGGCACCGGCAACAAACCAGAGATGACAACATGGTTTGTCCTGGCTCTCAGTATCCACCCTAGCTCCCTAAATTCCTGTTTTAAATCCCCGTCCCTACTCTTACCTATGTCGTTGGTACCGATGTGTACCACGACTTGTGACTGTTCCCCCTCCCCCTTAAGGATTCTGAAAACACGGTCCGAGATGTCACGGACCCTGGCACCCGGGAGGCAACATACCACCCGTGAGTCTCTTTCGTTGCCACAGAACCGTCTATCTGTCCCTCTAACTATCGAGTCCCCAATAACTATTGCTCTCCTGCTCTCCCCCCTTCCCTTCTGAGCCACAGGGACAGACTCAGTGCTGGAGATCCGGTCACCGTGGCTTACCCCTGGTTAGTCATGTTGTCCCCCCACCACCACCAGTATCCAAAGCGGTATACTTGTTACTGAGGGGATCGACCACAGGGGATCCCTGTACTGACTGCTTTCTCCCAGCCCCTCTCAATGTCACCCATCTATCTTCATTCTTCGGAGTAACTACATCCCTGAAGCTACTATCTATGACCACCTCTGCCTCCCGAATGATCCGACGTTCATCCAGCTCGAGCTCCAGTTCCCTAACGCGGTTTCTGAGGAGCTGGAGATGGGTGCACTTCCCACAGGTGAAATCAGCAGGGACACTGACGGCGTCCCTCACCTCAAACATTCTGCAGGAGGAACATTGCACTGCCTTCCCTGCCATCCCCTCTAGGAAAAAAAAAAGAAAGAAAGAAAGAGCTTACCTGACATTCACTGACCCGCTTAGGTTAGAGGAGGTGGAAGGTTGGGGGACACTACAAGTGTAGTGTCTAGGGTTTAGCAACTGCCCAACTTAAATACAGGTAAAAATAAAACACTTAACCAGCAACCACTGCGTCTCCCGGCTGTCTCTCCAAATTGTACAAACCTAGGTGAGGAGGGATGACTGGCTCTTTGTCTTTATTCTACCCACCTTCTGCTGGTAGCAACAAAGGTTTAATCTAACCAGGGTTCCTTTCCCTTGAATACTTTTTCCAGATCCAATAGAAAAGGAACCAATTTAGCCAGGTTTTAGAAACATACATAGAAAATAGAAGCAGGAGGAGGCCATTCGGCCCTTCAAGCCTGTTCCGCCATTCATTATAATCATGGCTGATCATCATGTCCAGTACCCTGATTCCGCCTTTCCCCCATATCCCTTGATCTCTTTTGCCACAAGTGCTATATCTAATTCGTTCTTGAACTTACACAATGTTTTCACGTCAACTACTTTTTGTGGGAGTGAATTCCACAGATTCACCACTCTCTGGGTGGAGAAATTTCTCAGTCCAAAAAGGTTTGCCACTTATCCTCAAACTATGACCCCTAGTTCTGGACACTCCCACCATCAGGGACATTCTTTCTGAATATACCCAGTCTAATTCTGTTAGAATTTTATAAGATTAAATGAGATCTCCCCTCAGTTTTCTAAACGCCAATGAATCTAATCCTAACCGACTTAGTCTCTCTTCATATGACAGTCCCACCATCCCATGAATCAGCCTGCTAAACCTTCGCAACACTCCCTCCGTAGCAAGGACATCCTTCCTCAGATAAGAACACCAAAACTGCGCACAATACTCCAGGTATTGCTTCACCAATGCCCTGTACAATTGTCGTAAAACATCCCTATTCCTATACTCAAATTCTCTCATTATAAAGGCCAACATACCACTTGCCTTCTGTATTGCTTGCTGTACCTGTGCGGTTACTTTCAGCAACTGATGCACAAGGCGACCAAGGTCTCGCTAAGTATCCACCTCTCTCAATTTACACACTTTCAAATAATATTGCGACCAAAATGGATAGCCTCACATTCATCCGCGTTATACTGCATCTGCCATGCATATGCCCACTCACTCAGCCTGTCCATATCTCACTGAAGCATCTCTGCATCCTCCTCAAAGTTCACTCTCCCACCCAACATTTTATGATTTGCAAGTTTGGAAAGACTACGTTTAGTTCCGTCGTCCAAATCAATCATATATGTGTACAATTGGGGTCCAAGCACAGATCCCTGCGGTATCCCACTAGTCACTGCCTGCCAATTGGAAAAAGACCCATTTATTCCAACTCTTTGCTTCCTGTCTGCTGACCAGCTTTCTATCCATCTCAAGACACTACCCGCAATCCCATGTGCTCTAACTTTACGTAGTAATCTGCTATATGATACCTTGTTGAAAGTCTTCTGAAAATCTAAATAAACCACATCCATAGTTAAAGGTTAATATTTTAATCACACCAAATTAACCATTTTTTAAAACAAAGATTTGATCAGGTTTCAGAATAAAGAACATTTGGTATTTTCTATCCAATAACATTACAAAAGGGCCATGATGTGGAGATGCCAGCGTTGGACTGGGATGAGCACAGTAAGAAGTCTTACAACACCATGTTAAAGTCCAACAGGTTTGTTTCAAACACTAGCTTTCGGAGCACTGCTCCTTCCTCAGGTGAGGAAAGTGTATTAAGTCTTTTTTTTGACAAATGTATCTCATGGGACAAAAAGAATACAAGACCATAGTCTACCGGGAAACCAAGGGTGCGCACCATTCCAGCTATGTCTGGCTTACACAACTCCAGTCCCACACTACGTGATTGATTCACAATGCCCTCAGGCTAACAGTGATGGACAGTAAACACAGCCTTGCCAAAAAATCAACCCTTCGCAGGAATAAATCATTCTTTTTAGAAAGGGTGGCTGACAAAGCTCCCTTCTGAAAATACAGCATGTCACACAAAACCAACACAGTTTCACCAGTTACATTTTTTTCCTATTCATTCATGGGATGTGGGCATCATTGCTGGCTGGGTTGGCATTTATTGCCCGTTCGTAATTGCCCTTGTACTGAGTTTGGAGGCCAATTAAGAGTCGGCCACGTTCTTGTGGATCTGCAGTCATCTGTAAGGGAAGAACAGCAGATTTCCTTCCTAAAGGGGATTAGTGAACCAGATGGATTTTTACAGCAATCAACAATGGTTTCATGGTCATCATTAGACATTCAATTCCAGATTTTTTAATTAAATTCAAATTTCAGCATCTACCATGGTGGGATTCGAACCTAGGTCTCCAGGGCCTCTGAATTCCTAGTCCAGTGACATAACATTATGCCACCATCTACCCCATGGAGGACCAAATCTAGGCAGTTCTCTGTTGACCGGTACAGACGCAATAGTCTGAATGGTCTACTTTTATGTCAGAAACATTTGTTAATTTCTTACAAATGCATCTCCCAGCAGCCTTATTATTTACTCAGCATGGCTAACATGTATTGCCTCATACATTGGTAGCTTAAGAACAAAGAATAAAGAAAAGTACAGCACAGGAACAGGCCCTTCGGCCCTCCAAACCTGTGCCGACCATGCCGCCCGTCTAAACTAAAATCTTCACAACTTCTGGGGTGCATATCCCTCTATTCCCATCCTTAAATTATATCTAATTTTCTTGTGCATTTGGTGATATAGCAATAGGGAGTATCTGTAGCTGAGGAAATATGTTTCATAAAACTGACTCTACTGGCTGCTAGTGTTAAGAAAATAAAGCTAGTTTTAAGGGATTTATATTTGTATTAGAAATGAGGCACAGTGTTAAATGGGTTTAAATGAATGTTTCAGTGCCTGGAAGAGTAAAACCTATGGTTAGATTCATGCTGGACAAAGGTGTTGGTGTGTGTGAGGGTTTTGTTTCAATTCCAACTATGATTCTACTGTGCTTAGAGAGGGCTACAGCGTGAAGAGCAAATAAACCAGCAGTGGTTGCTTAGCAACCGGAGCCTTGTAAGTTGGAGAAGCTTTTCAGTTTTAGTTTAGCTAATTTGCTTGCAGTTGGAGGTAGTGGGAAAGGAGGCAGCTCTCATAGCTCTGCTGAAAGCAATTGAATTTAGAAGGCTAAAGTGAGGAGATCTCTCGCAGCCTTGCTGGAAGAAAAGGCATACTACGGAGTAACAGTTAAGAAAACAGATGCTGTAAATCTAAAGTTCAGCTAGAGTTAAGTTTATTAACCATTAAAATGGTAAAGAGAAATGAAAAAACACATGCATCTACATTCATATAGATTAGAAGTAAGAATTGAGTCCAATCGTAAGTAAATAAAAAGTTAGATAGAACAATCTTTGAGTTGCAAGAAGTAGATGATGATGCATTGCGGCTGATAAAGATTGATTCCAGTGGTTGATTATTCAGTTCAGGTGTTCTGTGGCATTGTAGAAAGATTTCAGTTAGTTTTCCAGCTGCAGTAAATATGTTGGCTGACTGAGTTTCACAGTCAGAGAGAGAGAGATTTAGATGTTCTTGCAAAGTTGGCTATTTGCAGGGGTCATGCTTGCCTCAGTTATCGTATCACGTTCCATGTGGCAAGGCCCCAGCCACTTTTCTTACAGAACACACATAAACACAGACTGACAGACAGACAGGCACTGGGAAGCTCTCTCAGTCAACTTTTTACCCCAGTCTTTGTGTAATTGAACATGAGTCCATGAGTCAGTCTAGACAATTATACCCAGGGCCTTTGAATGAGATAGCTATTATGTTCCTTTGTTTCATCAGAGATGGTAATCAATCTTTGGATTATTTTAGAATTACCCTGTTTGGAACCACAGGAAGGGGTTGCATTGTTCCTTAGAGAAACCCCCTTCAGACATTCCTGTCAGTGGCTAGGGTCTGTGTCCTTTTAAAAGTATAAAGCTCAGGGGTGGGATCCTCCGCCGTCGGGATGCTCCGTTTTGCCGGCGCCCAAGGGTTTCCCGATGGTGTGGGGCTGCCCCACAATGGGAAATTGACCGGCCAGCGTAATGTGGCATGACCCAGACCCAGGTCTTTTAATGCCAATATTTCCATGTATAATTCTGGGATTTTTTTCTCCATCATCATAAAACAGTCAGGATGCAAGCAGCAGAGTATTGTGTAGGGTTGAAGTTTATGTAGGGTAGATGGGGAGCATTGAAAAAAATTAGACTGGAATTAACAAAAGGATTGATGAAGGTTTCAGCAACAAATGGGTTGAGGCAAGGGTGGAGACAGGCGCTGTTACAGAAGTATCATAGGCAGTGTTGGTGATATAGATGCTATGGGGTCCGATAAGGTGTCAAGGGAGTGAACAGACTTGTTCAGCTTGAGACAGTTACCAGAGAAGGAGATGGCTGAGAAACAGAGGCAGTCTAATTGGAGAAAATCTCTACTTGTCCCTCAGATGTGACAACAAAGAAGCAGGGGTGGGGTTAGCAAGGGGGGGGTGCATTCAAGAGAGGTGGAGCTGGGTAACATGAAAAAAGATGGCCAGGAATTTGGGAGGCAACAAATCCCTTTCAAAGTAACATGAAATTCAATGGGAGTTTGATCACTATTTCCCATTGGGTGTTTTACTATGAGATTCGTAAATAACCATACTTCATTACATAATTAGATCTTTTTTTTTTAAATTAAGGTACCCAATTATTATTTTTTCACCAATTAAGGGGCAATTTAATGCAGCCAACCCACCTAGTCTGCACATCTTTCGGTTGTGGGTTGAGACCCACACAAACACAGGGAGAATGCGCAAACTCCACATGGACTGTGGCCCGGGGTCGGGATCGAACCCGGGTCCTCAGTGCCGCGAGGCACCACTGAGTAATTGTATAACTCGATATCAGGTAGTTTTATCCCTAGTCACTTCACAATGAATTTCTCCAAGAAACTGCCACAAAAACATTCTACAAAGTCATCTCTTAGACCACTCTTGCCGATTTGATTGTCCCAGTCTATATGAAGATGAATGTCCCCCATAATGATTGCATTGCCTTTATTACAAGCTCCAATAATTTCTTGTTTAATGCTCTGTTCAATTGTATAAACATTGTTAGAGGCTTATAAACCACACCCACAAGTGATTTTTTGACTATTGCTAATCCTAATTTCCACCCATACTGATTCTACGTCATGATCTTCAGAGGCCAGATCCTTTCTTACAAATGTCCTTATGCCACTTTTTACCATCAGGGCGACTGATCCTCCTTTGCTATTCTATCTGTCTTTCTGAAATATTGCGTACTCTGGAATATTTGTTTCCCTATCTTGGTCACCTTGTAACCATGACTCTGTCATTTATTTTTTAAATTTCTATTCCCTGCAATGACCTTATTCCCTGATGTACATTTTATGCTAAACTCTCTGTTTGTCCTTACTCACATTTCTATACTGTTCCAATGCCTCATCCTTTCTCCGTGAATTTCTAAACCTCCCTTCACCTGAACTCTTCCCACCTCCAACCCCCACCCCCATGTTATTATAAAGCCCTGTCCGCTTACCTTGATGTACAATTGGCCAGGACACTGGTCCCAACACAACCTCTCAGTTTTCCCAGAGTACTGGTGCCAGCGCCTCATGAATCACATCTCTGTTTGAGCCACGCATTTAATTCTTGAACCTGCTTGATCCTGTGCCAATTGGAGCGTGGTTCAGGTAACGATCCAGAGATGATTACGTTTGATGTTCTTTTGGCCCTAACTGCTCAAATTCTCTTTGCCAAAAGTCATTCTTGGTTCTCGCTTTGTCGCTTGTTCCTACATGGACCACACAACTGGATCCTCACCCTCCCACTCCAAGCTCCTCTCCAGCTGCAAAGAAATGTCCCTAACCCTGGCACCGGAAAGGCAACTCAACCGTTGAAGCCCCTGGCCATAGCTGCAGAGAACACTATCTATCCCCCTGACTACATAACCTCCTATATCTACCACATTCCTCTTCACACCCCACACTTTAATGATATTGTTCACCCAGATGCCGAGATCAGTCCGCACATCCATCTTGCAGTCCTTCTCCTCATTCACACAGGTGGCAAGCACTTCATACCTGTTGGGCAAGTCAGTGGCTGAGGCGCCTCCATCACTACCTGCTGGTTCCACACAGTCTGCCTGAACTCACATTTCCACCCTCCTGTTCCTGGCCATTTTCCAACTCGAAAGTCCTGCCTGACCTAAGGAGAGTGACTTGAGGTCCATTATGATGGTGAACCAATGGCCATACCCGAGCTGGTGGAATTTCTTCACCGCAAAAATGATGGCCGGCCATCGTTTCTCAACATGAGCATACTTGCGCTCCAAAGTGACTAAGGTCCGCGATGTGTAGGTGTACAGATCCACAGGTCACTGAAAGGGGCAACACAGGTGGAGAAGGTAGTCAAGAAGGCATACGGCATGCTTGCCTTCATTGGCCGGGGCATTGAGTATAAGAATTGTCAAGTCATGTTGCAGCTGTATAGAACCTTAGTTAGGCCACACTTGGAGCATAGTGTTCAATTCTGGTCGCCACACTACCAGAAGGATGTGGAGGCTTTAGAGAGGGTGCTTACCAGGATGTTGCCTGGCATGGAGGGCATTAGCTATGAGGAGCGGTTGAATAAACACGGTTTGTTCTCACTGGAACGACGGAGGTTGAGGGGTGACCTCATAGAGGTCTCCAAAATTATGAGGGGCATAGACAGAGTGGATAGTCAGAGGCTTTTCCCCAGGGTAGAGGGGTCAATTACTAGGGGGATAGGTTTAAGGTGCGAGGGGCAAGGTTTAGAGTTGATGTACGAGGCACGTTTTTGACACAGAGGGTAGTGGGTGCCTGGAACTCGCTGCCGGAGGAGGTGGTGGAAGTAGGGACGATAGTGACATTTAAGGGGCACCTTGACAAATACATGAATAGGATGGGAATAGAGGGATATGGACCCAGGAAATGTAGAAGATTGTAGTTTAGTCGGGCAGCATGGTCAGCACGGGCTTGGAGGGCCGAAGGGCCTGTTCCTGTGCTGTACTTTTCTTTGTTCTTTGTTCTTTGTTCAATGCATCAGGTGCCAGGAAGATCAGAAACCCCTGCCAGTCACACCCCTCCACCCATTGGAATGGTGGGGTCGGCTTTGGGTGTGCCTACATGCAGATTCTACCGGACCTTTGCAAGGCTCAATGTTCATGCTGATAGTGGACGCCCATTCCAAATGGTTAGATGTCCATCGAATGTCGTCCATCATTTCAAAGGCCACCATCGAGAAGATACTACTCTAATTCAGTACCGATGGCATCACAGAGGTATTAGGCATGGACAACAGCACCCAGTTCATCAGCGAGGAGCTTGCATGCTTCATTAAAGCAAATGGGATGAAGCACATCCGGACAGTCCCATACCACCCGCCCTGAACGAGCAGTGCAGACTTTCAAGAAGGGGATGAGGAACAGGCCACAGGATCCGTGGAGGCAAGACTGGTGCGTCTTTTGTTCATTTACCATACCACGCCACATGTCACAACCAGAGTGACACCGGCAGAACTGCTGATGGGCTGAAGGCACAGAACCCCCCTTAGCCAAATACTTCCCGCTATTAGTGGGAAATTGGAATGGAAACAAGACCTCCAGAGGCAGTACCGAAGAAAACGGACGCAGGACAGAGGTTTCCGACCAGGGGACACGGTATACGACTGAAACTTTGCTGACGGTGCCCAGTGTATTCCAGGAAACGTGGTGAAATAGACTGGACTGGTACCTTACACATTAAAATACAAGAACGGATGATGCGGAAGGATCTTGACCAACTCTGGAGCAGGGAGCCAGCGGGAGGACCAACCCCACCAGATGAACCATTTTCCAGCCCCACCTGCACATCATAAGGTGCCCTGGGCACATCTCCCCGGGGCCCTGACACTGAGATGTGTGAGGTAGAGGATTCAGGATCTGACATGGAGACTCAGGCATCCGCGATTTTGGACGTTAGCCCCGCCAATGGTGCCCTCCCAGACAATTGACGTGAACGTGGGGTGGGATTCTCTAATCCTGCGCTGGGTCGCAGAATCGCCGGGGGGGGGGGGGGGGTCGCGAATCACGCAACCGCATGCCCGCTGAGTTCGGCTGAGTCGCGCCAGTGTCGTTCGCGTGTGGCCCTACCCGGCGGGATGCCGCTGTTCTGACTGCGGGGGCCATCCTGGTGGGAGGGCGGGGGATCCGACTCCGGGGGGGGGCCTCCACAGTAGCCAGGCCCGTGATCGGGGCAACCGATCGGCCGGCGGGCGAATCCCAGAGGGGCCTATGTTCCTCCGCGCCGGGCCCCTGTAGGGCTCCGCCATGTTGCACGGTGGCCGGCGTGGAGACGGCAACCCACACGCATGCACGGACCCACGCCTGCCGCGGCACGCATGCACGGACCCGCATCAGCCGTATCGGCAGCTGGAGCTGCGTGAAGTGCTCCAGTGCCAGGCTGGCCCCCTGTGCGGCGCAGGATCGCTACTCCTAGCGGCCAGATGACGCCGTCGTAAAACGCTACGGCGTGTACGACGGTGTCAACATTTAGCCCCATTATCGGAGAATCCCGCCCATGATGTTCCCTGACACGTTACATGCCCCCTGACCCAGCCCCGCAACAACCAGAGACGCAACCGCGGGCAAAACCATGAAGACAGCCTCCTCCATTCCCCATGGCAGAGGGGCCTACGGACTTTGGGGGGAAGGGATATTATAACCCCCACAAAATCCACAAGGACGACCCAATCGATTTCCCTGTGGAACTGGTGGAAAATGAGCTCCTCACTGAGGCCAAACAGTGAGGCTCCTTAATTCCCTGATATAAATGACGGAGCCGGCATCTCAGGATGGTCCCGGCTGAATCTTGGCGTGTTGCTTAGTTGCTGTATTTCCCAACTGTGTGGAGAACTACTTTTGACTTACCTTTTTGAACTCCTCATTGGCTACAATACAAACTTCTCAAAATGGCCATCACACAAAGTGCAATAATATTCTGGTCTTCAACACAGATCATGTTGCACTCTGAGGTGCTTCAATACAGTTCAAGAACTATTACAGACATTTCAAAATGGCCAAAACAAATGGTGTAATGGTATTTAAGTTGTTCTACATAGACCAAATTTACTCTGAGGTGTTTCAATACAATTGTGGCGCATGTAATATTCACAACTCTAAGCTGAAGTTGCACACGTTTACTGCAGATATGGTTGCCTGGGATTGGAGTACATTCCACAAATTCCCACATGCTTCAGTCACAACACAACTGGCCTTGCTATTTCTGTCCAACATTATTTATTTAATTAGTCAATCAGTTAATCATTTACACCGCTAAAGTAATTGCCAAAAGAGGTTTGTTATGATTTGGAACACACTACTTGAAAGAGTGGTGGAATCAGATTCCACAGGAAACTTCAAAAGGCTATTGGACTTGTAGAATCGTGGAATCTTTACAGTGCAGAATGAGGCTATTCAGCCCATCGAGTCTGCACCGACCCTCTCAAAGAGCACCCTACCTTAGGCCTACAGCCCACCCTATCCACATAATTTTAGAGTATCCAATTATTTTTTTTCCAATTAAGGGGCAATTTAGTGTGGCCAATCCACCTACCCTGCACATCTTTGGGTTGTGGGGGTGAGACCCGCGCCGACACGGGGAGAATGTGCAAACTCCATACAGGCAGTCACCCGGAGCCGGTCTCATAACCCTATTGTACTTGAAGAAAAGTCACTGGCAGAGTTATGAGAAAAGAGTTGGACTGTGGGCCTAAATTGGACAGCTCTCTCTCAAAGAGGCAGGACAAACGCAATGGGTTGAATGGCTTTCTCCCGCACAAGATTCCATGCTTCTACGATTCAGTGACTTTTGTCATTATGGGGAAGTGTTGCAGAATCAGCAAAGGTTCAATAGGATTTGCCAGCTGTATATTAAAGATTTAACACCCTATTACACTTTGACAATGCTGCATGAAAATGACATAACTGAAGGGTGGTGAGTTTTAGTTGGGTAGATTGGAACGATAAACTTGCCAGTAATCCTGAAAGGTCAGTGAGAGAAGAAGCAAGTTGCTGAAGATAGGCCATCTAAATATTAGAGAGAGAGAGAAACACCTACATTAGAACAACGGATCTGAAGTTAAAACTGCTGTAATTCAAAATTCCTAATGTCAACTCATTAGTCAATATGGTTTAGTTGACATAAAAGCACACTTCATTGCCACATTCACTCAATCAACACTTCAAAATAGAACTATGTAAATTAGAAGACTGAATTCAAAAAATAGAAACAAATGAGACCAATTCTTTTTTTTATAAATGTTTTTATTAGGTTTTGGTATACATAACAAAATATAAATGCACACAGAACAATGAAGAATTTTGCAAGGGAGAACATAGGCGGTACCCCTAAAGTTATATCCATCACGATCGTTTTTGCTATTTACATGGATTTTTCCCGTTTCTTCTTTTTGCTCTTTTGTCTTTTCCTTGCCGCTTTCGCTGTGCCTGTTGTTGTCACATATGTTTCATTCCCCAGATGTGTTCCCCATTCTTTTCTACATCGTGGCTCCGACCGTCGTTGTTCCTGTCTTCGCCCCGCCCTCGCCTTCCGCCCCACCCCCTCGCCTGCGGCCCCTGGTTCTCCTGTTGGGTTTGGTTGCACTTTCCTATTTCCCCAGACTCCCCCCCCCCCCCCCACCCACCCACCCCCCTTTCCTTTTGTGTCTTGGCTACCCTCCCTTTGTCCTTGGCTACCTAGTTGTTGGCCACAAACAGGTCCTGGAACAGCCGAGTGAATGGCTCCCACGTTCTGTGGAAGCCCTCTTCCGACCCTTGGATGGCGAATTTGATTTTTTTCCATCTGGAGAAGGTCGGACAGCCAGTCTGCAGCTTTAGACGGCGCTGCTGACCACCAGCCGAGCAGGAAAAAAACAAATGTTTTCCTTTTCAGCGCCGTGAGTATTTTCAATATCTTATCTGTTTTAGATTTTCATGGTTTAGCCTAAGATGATTGGCAATACTGAGTAAAGGAAGTGTAATAACTTCACCAAGGCCAGTCTTCTAGCAATGACTCCCTTTAATAAAGCAGCAAAACGGGTCATTGCCATGGCATTCCAGCCTGAGGTGCCAGTCTTTGGTCAGAACTGCAGGTTTTAAACTCCCGTCAAGCATCTCCTATTGGGCGAGCCTCCGCCTGCTCAGCAGGGGGGAATTCGTATTCCATTAGGCCCACGGAGAAATCTATTAGCGATTCCCCCATGTCCTTCGTGGCCACCTTAACAGGAAGTCAATGCTAAAATGGTAATGAAAACAACAATCACTTGCATTAATGCAAAAAAAAAAACGCTTTCGTGGCATTTCATGCAAACCTAACCGATCGCCCCCTACTAATCAGGCGATGATGAATGATTACATCACTTATGCCGTAGGGAAAGGGTGGAGTTCCCAGCCTGTGTAGGTGAGGGGTTGGGCAGAGATTCACACAAGGGCAAGAAATAATTATTCCGTGTCTCCGATTTGGGTTAAAGTTTCAGTGTAAGCAGATTACAACAGCAGTTGTCATACAATTCTCAGTATGCCCTCCGAGAATCTATTCTCTTATCGCATGTTGAATTCTTAGGTCAGGTTAAATTTCAAAACAGTCTTTTAGAAAAGAATCAGATGTGTTTTGGCAGTTGATCAGTTCCCGTGATTTGGTTAGATGTCAAGGAACAAGGAACGTTTTGACATGTGTTTGTTTCTGTTGAATTTCTACATTAGGTTGTAGGACACTTTTGTACTTTAAACCTCCTGTTAGAATGAAGCATTTTTAATCAGGTACAGTGGCAATCAGAGTATCCTTTCCTGTAAAGGAAAAAAAAATACAAGTAGTAATTTATTTATTTAGTGTTTAAAAAAAAAATCTCAGGACATCCCAAGGTGCTTTACAGCAATTAACTTTTTAAATGCACTTTTACATGCAGTCACTATTGCAACGTTTAGCCATAATCAAACTGACCTGTCTCGGAAAAACAGCAACTGGGGAGAAACAGAACCAGTGTCGCCCAGAAACCCTTCTCTACTAATTTGCAGTTTCCCCTCTCGAAAGGTTTCATTCATAAAAAAGATTACCATGACAACCCACTTCTGTTATTACAGAACAGCCTCAAATGGAAATGGCTTTGCTTCTATGAGAAATAAAGTGCTTGCATTTTTCATGATCTCAGAATGCCCCAAAACACCCTACAGCCAATAAAGTATGTTTGCAGTGTATTTGCTGTTGTAATATAGGGAAAGTGGCAGCCTATTTGCACCCAGTAAACCCCCACAAACAACAATAGGGATAATGACAAATAATCGACTTGAAGTGTCGATTGAGAAATCAATTTTGACCAAATTATTGTTAGACGTTCTTTGATCTTCTCCAAATGATGCAGTGTGGTCTTTTACGGCAGGTGGTGATTCAGATTAATGTCTTAACCCAAAAGACAATTCTTCTGAGAGTGCAGCGCTCACTCAACACTTGGCTGGTGGGAGTGTCAGCCTAACTGTCGTGTGCTCAAGTCGGACTTGCCTCAGAGGCAAGAAAGTGAGTCACAGCTGACACTCAATGGCTCACAGCACACCATACCCCTGATGTGAAAAGAGGATCTGTTAGCGCGCCAGACCGAAATTTACCACTTGCCATACTTGTTATCGCCTGTTAGGTCGCTAAACCATCAGGGAGACAGAGGCTCACACTACTGCAGACATCGATCAAATTCATATCTTGTGGTACCCTTGTAGCTGACAGAGAGAGGAATCTTTTATCCTACGGTCAAGGATATATAAGCAAAAGGACAATGTGCAAACACTCAGTTCAAGGTGGAGGAATGTTTAAAATCCATAGAATAAATGAAAGGACATGCTAAGTTGAGTTAATATGACTGCACATCCACAGTTATATGGATACATATGGTAACATAGCAGCTGGGCATAAACAAACCTTCCCTCATTTCCAATTTCCTCAGTCAAAAGATTTCATTCATAAAATGATTACCAGGGGAGCCTTCTTTTATTGCTACAAAACAGTCAAAGGGAAATTATTTGATTTGACGGTGCCTGTAAAAGAGAAAGGGATAAACTGCATTTATATAGAACTTTTCACAGACTCAAGAACTCACAAAGCATTTTACACCCAAGAAAGTATTTCTGTAGTTGGCACTTTTCTAATGTAGAAAGCCACATCACACAAATAGTGAATTAAATGAGCACATTATCTGTTTTATTTGTTGGTGGAGGGGAAGGGGGAATGCGGGCCTACGTATTGACATTTATGCACCAGTCAAAATTTCCCAGCTGAACGATATCGGAACATAACTTTGCGTATACCCGATTTTTGGGCAGGAGGTGAGGGCCTCTAATCCTGGAGAACGATGAGGACAAAAACAACCCCTCCCCCTTCTCCCCATTGTATCTGTGCAACTGTCGTCTTTGCTTCAGAAGCAGGTCTAAAAGTAGAATGAGAACTGATGGAGGAGGAGCCTGTTTCCCATCATTTGGGTTTGACACTGCACAGGATTATCAAATGGCTTGCAACAGAATTATGATTTTTGTACGTTTGCACAGAGCAATGAGAAACGGGAAAAAACACGCAAACATGTGGCCGTGGAAAATTGCTGCAAGGTAACTAATGCATGTGAGGAAAATGGTTTAAATCCCTGAGGAAAAGCACATTGGGCAAGTTGCAATTGAAGAAAACTTGTGGTATTCATCTCCTCAACACCACAAAGTTAATCACAACAAGGAGACGGAGGTTCAACAAAACCATTCCTTTGCCAGACTGCAAACGAAACCCACCTTAGGGTCAAAACTAAAATTTGACTGAGCAGAGCAGATGGGATGATCTGAAGGGACACTTATAAAAAAAAACCTCATGATTACTTGTTTGAGCAAAGATAAAGCAGTAATACAGTCGGTGGAAACAAATGTTGGTTTTAAATGATCACTTTGTAAATAAATGTTCTACAAACCTCGACTGTGCTGCTTGATGATGCAAACTGTGAGGTGATGCATCATAAAAATATCATTGCTAAGTGGTTGATGCTGTCATGAAAATTGATCCTGACTTTCCAATGTTCTTACACACTTTGGCATAATGACAATGTTTCCTCCACAATCGACTCTTTAAAAATAATTAGCGCTCGCTGTTGGTCTGCACAGAGACACACGCGGATTGCCTGTGACTCTTTTTTAGCATTTCCTTTGTAGTTATGCAAAATGAATAAGCAGCTGGACCTGCCAACTTGTGTGCAACAATACAACCTGCCCTCCTACCGCAAACCAGAGGGTGAGTTGCTGAGGAACAGAGCTTAGCTCTTCTACTTTCACACTCTAATGATTTCATTGCAAGTCTGAGTAATATTTTTATTACACAGGTACAGAATTATGACACTGGCCCCTGAGGGCAGCAGGGCATGGCACCAAGCCAGAGATCAAGGTAGCACTGGTTCAGACTTCCAAGCCAGGTGCCAGTAGGCCATGGGCTGTGTGATCTTGCCACCTGCCTGATATCCGTGGTGAGAAGCCTAACCCATTTTGATGGCTGGACCCCATTTGGATTCACGCTCGCAGGAACTCAGCAGTCGAGGGTGGGAATTTCACAAGGTCATGCCGAAGGTCTCTGTGTTCAAAGTCCATGAATGCATGGGCTAGCAGAGAGGCAAAATATTTTTTTCTGGTGCCAGGAGTAGCAGTCATATTTCCCCATGGGCCCATAAACCTGCATGGAGAAATCTTCTATTTACCTGGTTTTGGAATAATCTGTTCTCAGGCCTACTGTTTAGGCTGCTCAATGCTTATAACCAATCTCTGCCCACCTCAAAATAAATCAAGGCCCGACAACTGGTGTAGGCCTCCAAATTGCATATTAAATGGTAGACTCTACATAAAAGAGACAAGCATTCTCTCCAACCATTTCCACCATATATCACAGCTCAAAACCAATGAGGTGTTATTTTGAATGGATAAATGTATTCAGTCATTCAGAAGCATATAGGAAGCAGTCAGAGTGTACCTGTAAATTAAGTGCCTCATTTTATCAACAGAGGACAATCTGAATACTTTGTTTTGTAATTTAATGTCCATACTTACAGATAGAACGCTGTGAGTGAAGGATTGCTGGGATGATCATATTACTCCATGTAGATTTCTCAATAGTCAATAAACTAAAAGTGAAATGAGATTATGACTTTATGAAGGAGTTCAGATGACACGAACCATGGAAGTGCAGCTTATCTTCTGTTGTTCAATTACAGGCTTATTTTTCACACTCTGTCATTGAAATATTTACTCAGCTGGTAATAAAAGGCAAACCAAGCGAAAAATAGTTAAATGCTGTACTGAAACGACACGAATGAATAGGCATGGAAGGCTGTCAGAATACAGTGCCAATGCTATAGGATAAATATGTCACTGGTCCATTGGAAAGTAGAATAAGAGGATTGTCTTGCAGTCCTAAAGGGGCAAGAATGAGGAATCAGGGCCCTAATACACATCCAACTCAGTGGCCGAGTAGTTAAATCGCACACTTGGGGATGCGGAGGAAACAATGATTGCAAAACAGGAAAAAAAGTATTGGCAGCCCATTTTTCATTTGCCCCAATTGGCTTATCTGGCACCATAGTTGCCCTAAATGTAATGACATCCACCTGAACATTTCTCCGAAAACAATCTGCCCCTGGCAATCAGTTATGATAAATGTTGGCCTAAATTTTACATACCACCAGTCACGTTTTGTTCCTAACTTGGTGTCACCTCTCCACAGAATGTCGGTCTCGAGCACAGTGGGCGTTAATGTTTTGGGAGTGTGGTGAAGACCGGCGTTCCTCATTGGTAAACAGCTGGTTCTGGATCAATGACCCAGTGCATAGAGCCCATTACAGTATTTTCCTTCCGAGCCTGAATCAGAGCACTATTTCCCTGATTATTTTGAAGTAAATTAGTCATTCTGGACTAATCACTGATAGATTTTGGGAGCAATTTAATGGCCTCGTAGTTCTCATCGTTGGTGACACGATGAGGCTGTTGAATCTCGTGAGAGGCCTCTCGCGTGATTCGCAATGCTCGAAGCGCCTTGCGAGATTTTGTGAGACATCACAATCTGGATCTCACCCCACTGGACGAGATCCAGATTAACACATTGAAGTGAGCCATTCGGTACATTTAGATATGTCTGCGCCGCCTTCTCCCAGTGCCCGGGAAATACCGACCTCGCCTGGGAGGCCTCGCCATGGCACCTTTTAGCCCTGCTTTCCACATACATGGAACAGGCGTAACGGCACCTGGCAGGGGGAGAGGTGGGGGGGGGGGGGGGGGGAGTGGGGGGGGGGGGGGGAGTGGGGGGGGGGTCTCCCTGGCCATTGGAGACCCTGAGCTCGCCAGTGCAGGAAATGGCTCAAGTGTGGCGTCGGTGGGGCATTCCTCGGTGGGGCATTCCTCGCGAGGCCAAAATTAACGGCAAAGTGGCGTTAAATAGCAGTGTCGTTCTTGGTGTTGCAGGTTACCGAAAGGCACCCCACTAAAACGTGGTCAAAACCGGACTCTGTTTCTGTCCCATTAAATCACGCCCATACCATTTAGTGCAAAATAATGCTCAGCAAAAGGAAGTTACGTACAGCAGATCTCTTCAGATAGATTCTTGCCTCACTTATTGCCTACACTGACATCATTTTCCTGTCAAAAAGCATGAGTCTTTTATATCCATTTACTTTGCATGTGTGAGCTGAGAGCAGATGAAACCAGACAGGTAGATGTTCTGCTTCCTGACAACTGACTTCATGCACCTGCCAAATACAGTATTTGCAGCTTGAAACGCATGCATGAAAATACAAATATATGAAGGGTGGTGCCAAATGACAACATCCTGCAAGGCATTCCAAATGTACCATGTGACGTTATCATTTACATTTTCCAAAACTGGCAATGTATTTTTTTATTCGTTCATGGGACGTGGGTGTCGCAGGCTGTGCCAGCATTTATTGCCCATCCTTAATTGCCTTTGAGTATGGCAGTTAACAGTCAACCACATTGCTGTGGGTCTGGAGTCACATGTAGGCCAGGCCAGGCCAGACCAGGTAAGGACGGCAGATTTCCTTCACATTAGTGAACCAGATGGGTTTTTACGACAAGCAACAATGGCTTCATGGTCATCATTAGACTTTTAATTCCAGATTTTTATTGAATTTAAATTTCACCATCTGCAGTGATTTGAACACGGATCCCCAGGGCATTATCCTGGGTTTCTGGCTCACTAGTCCAGTGACAATACCATTATGCCATCGCCTCAATGGCATTGCCATGACTGAATCCCCCACTATCAACATCCTGAGGGTTGCAATTGTCCAGAAACTGAACTGGACAGCCATATACATACATGTGGCTACAACAGCAGGTCAGAGGCTCGGAATCCTATGGTGAGTAACTCACCTCCAGACTCCCCAAGCATGTCCACTGTTTACAATGCACAAGTCAGGAGTGTGATGGAGTTCCAACATCGCTCAAGAAGCTCAACACCATCTAGGAAAAAGCGCTCACTTGATTGGCACCCCTTCCACAAATATCCACTCCCTCCACCAACAAAGCTAAGTAGCAACTGTGTCCACCATCTACAAGATGCACCGCAAGACCTCACCAAGGCTCCTTAGGCAGGACCTTCCAAACCCATGTTCACTACCATCCAGAAGGACAAGGACAGCAGATACATGGGAACACCACCACCTGGAAGTTCCCCGTCGCTGGGTCAAAATCCTGGAACTCCCTCCCTAATAGCACTGTGGGTGTGCCTACACCACATGGATTACAGCGGTTCAAGAAGGCAGCTCACCACCACCTTCTCTTTTTTTTAAAATTAAATATTTTATTGAAAATTTTTGGTCAACCAACACAGTACATTGTGCATCCTTTACACAATATTATAACAACACAAATAACAATGACCTATTTTATAAACAAAAAATGAATAAATAATAAATAACAAAAATGAAAACTAACCCTAATTGGCAACTGCCTTGTCACAAGTAACACTCTCCAAAAATATAATTTAACAGTCCAATATATAATTATCTGTAGCAACGACCTATACATACTATACAGTATATATTAACAACCCTGAGAGTCCTTCTGGTTCCTCCTATATGGATCCCCAGGTAACAAAAGTCCCTTGTTACCTTCCTCAACGGTAGGTCCTCTATTTCTCTACTCTGCTCCCCTGGATGCACCACAAACAACTCACTTTTCCCCATGTTCAATTTATACCCTGAAAAATCCCCAAACTCCCCAAGTATCCGCATTATTTCTGGCATCCCCTCCGCCGGGTCCGCCACGTATAGTAGCAAATCGTCCGCATACAAAGATACCCGGTGTTCTTCTCCTCCCCTAAGTACTCCCCTCCACTTCTTGGAGCCCCTCAACGCTATCGCCAGGGGCTCAATCGCCAGTGCAAACAATAATGGGGACAGAGGGCATCCCTGCCTTGTCCCTCTATGGAGCCGAAAATATGCAGATCCCCGTCCATTCGTGACCACGCTCGCCACTGGGGCCCTATACAACAGCTGCACCCATCTAACATACCCCTCTCCAAAACCAAATCTCCTCAACACCTCCCACAAATAATCCACTCCACTCTATCAAATGCTTTCTCGGCATCCATCGCCACTACTATCCCCGTTTCTCCCTCTGGTGGGGCCATCATCATTACCCCTAACAACCTCCGTATATTCGTGTTCAGCTGTCTCCCCTTCACAAACCTAGTTTGGTCCTCGTGGACCACCCCCGGGACACATTCCTCTATTCTCATTGCCATTACCTTGGCCAGGATCTTGGCATCTACATTTAGGAGGGAAATAGGTCTATAGGACCCGCATTGTAGCGGGTCCTTTTCCTTCTTTAAGAGAAGCGATATCGTTGCTTCAGACATAGTCGGGGGCAGTTGTCCCCTTTCCTTTGCCTCATTAAAGGTCCTCGTCAGTACGGGGGCGAGCAAGTCCACAAATGTTCTATAGAATTCGACTGGGAATCCATCCGGTCCCGGGGCCTTTCCCGCCTGCATGCTCCTAATTCCTTTCACCACTTCTTCTACCTCGATCTGTGCTCCCAGTCCCACCCGTTCCTGCTCTTCCACCTTGGGAAATTCCAGCTGATCCAAGAAGCCCATCATTCTCTCCCTCCCATCCGGGGGTTGAGCTTCATATAATTTTTTATAAAATGTCTTGAACACTCCATTCACTCTCTCCGCTCCCCGCTCCATCTCTCCTTCCTCATCCCTCACTCCCCCTATTTCCCTCGCTGCTCCCCTTTTCCTCAATTGGTGGGCCAGCAACCTGCTCGCCTTCTCCCCATATTCGTACTGTACACCCTGTGCCTTCCTCCATTGTGCCTCTGCAGTGCCCGTAGTCAGCAAGTCAAATTCTACATGTAGCCTTTGCCTTTCCCTGTACAGTCCCTCCTCCGGTGCTTCCGCATATTGTCTGTCCACCCTCAAAAGTTCTTGCAGCAACCGCTCCCGTTCCTTACTCTCCTGCTTCCCTTTATGTGCCCTTATTGATATCAGCTCCCCTCTAACCACCGCCTTCAACGCCTCCCAGACCACTCCCACCTGGACCTCCCCATTATCATTGAGTTCCAAGTACTTTTCAATGCACCCCCTCACCCTTAGACACACCCCCTCATCTGCCATTAGTCCCATGTCCATTCTCCAGGGTGGGCGCCCTCCTGTTTCCTCCCCTATCTCCAAGTCCACCCAGTGTGGAGCGTGATCCGAAATGGCTATAGCCGTATGCTCCGTTCCCCTCACCTTCGGGATCAATGCCCTACCCAGCACAAAAAAGTCTATTCGCGAGTAGACTTTATGGACATAGGAGAAAAACGAGAACTCCTTACTCCTAGGTCTGCTAAATCTCCACGGGTCTACACCTCCCATCTGCTCCATAAAATCTTTAAGTACCTTGGCTGCTGCCGGCCTCCTTCCAGTCCTGGACTTCGACCTATCCAGCCCTGGTTCCAACACCGTATTAAAATCTCCCCCCATTATCAGCTTTCCCATCTCGAGGTCCGGAATGCGTCCTAGCATCCGCCTCATAAAATTGGCATCATCCCAGTTCGGGGCATATACGTTTACCAAAACCACCGTCTCCCCCTGTAGTTTGCCACTCACCATCACGTATCTGCCCCCGTTATCCGCCACTATAGTCTTTGCCTCGAACATTACCCGCTTCCCCACTAATATAGTTTTTCGCATCTAGCCCCGAATGGAACACCTGCCCCACCCATCCTTTGCGTAGCCTAACCTGGTCTATCAGTTTCAGGTGCGTTTCCTGTAACATAACCACATCTGCCTTAAGTTTCTTAAGGTGTGCGAGTACCCGTGCCCTCTTTATCGGCCCGTTCAGCCCGCTCACGTTCCACGTGATCAGCCGAGTTGGGGGGCTTCCTACGCCCCCCCTTGTCGATTAGCCATCACCTTTTTCCAGCTCCTCACCCGGTTCCCACGCAGCTGTATCTCCCCCAGGCGGTGCCCCCCCCGCCCATCCTCTCCCATACCAGCTCCCCCTCTCCCCAGCAGCAGCAATCCAGTAATTCCCCCCTCCCACCCCCCCCCCCCCCGCTAGCGTAATTACTCCCCCCATGTTGCTCCCAGAAGTCAGCAAACTCTGGCCGACTCGGCTTCCCCCCCGTGACCTCGGCTCGCACCGTGCGACGCCCCCTCCTTCCTGCTTCTCTATTCCCGCCATGATTATCATAGCGCGGGAACCAAGCCCGCGCTTCTCCCTTGGCCCCGCCCCCAATGGCCAATGCCCCATCTCCTCCACCTCCCCTCCTCCCCCCATCACCACCTGTGGGAGAGAGAAAAGTTACCACATTGCAGGATTAGTACATAAAACTCCTCTTTCCCCCCTTTTTAACCCCCCTCTTTGCCCCCCACATTCGCCCCACCACTTTGTTCAAACGTTCTTTTTAATAACCAGCTCATTCCAGTTTTTCTTCCACAATAAAAGTCCACGCTTCATCCGCCGTCTCAAAGTAGTGGTGCCTCCCTCGATATGTGACCCACAGTCTTGCCGGTTGCAGCATTCCAAATTTTATCTTCTTTTTATGAAGCACCGCCTTGGCCCGATTAAAGCTCGCCCTCCTTCTCGCCACCTCCGCACTCCAGTCTTGATAAACGCGGATCACCGCGTTCTCCCATTTACTGCTCCGAGTTTTCTTCGCCCATCTAAGGACCATTTCTCTATCCTTAAAACGGAGGAATCTCACCATTATGGCTCTGGGAATTTCTCCTGCTCTCGGTCCTCGCGCCATCACTCGGTATGCTCCCTCCACCTCCAACGGACCCGCCGGGGCCTCCGCTCCCATTAACGAGTGCAGCATTGTGCTCACATATGCCCCGACGTCCGCTCCCTCCACACCTTCAGGAAGACCAAGAATCCTCAGGTTGTTCCTCCTTGCGTTGTTTTCCAGTGCCTCCAACCTTTCCACACATTGTTTCTGATGTGCCTCCTGCGTCTCCGTCTTCACCACCAGGCCCTGTATGTCGTCCTCATTCTCGGCTGCCTTTGCCTTCACGACCCGAAGCTCCCGCTCCTGGGTCTTTTGTTCCTCCTTTAGCCCTTCGATCGCCTGTAGTATCGGGGCCAACAGCTCTTTCTTCATTTCCTTTTTGATCTCTTCCACACAGCATTTCAAGAACTCTTGTTGTTCAGGGCCCCATGTTAAACTGCCACCTTCCGACGCCATCTTGGTTTTTGCTTGCCTTCCTTGCCGCTGTTCTAAAGGATCCACTGCAATCCGGCCACTTTCTCCTCCTTTTTCCATCCGTATCCAGGGGGGATTCCCTTCTGGTTTACCGCACAGTGTTTTTAGCCGTCAAAATTGCCGTTGGGGCTCCTATCAAGAGCCCAAAAGTCCGTTTCACCGGGAGCTGCCGAAACGTGTGACTCAGCTGGTCATCGCCGCACCCGGAAGTCCCACCACCACCTTCTCAGGGGCAATTAGGGACAGGCAACAAATGCTGGCCTAGCCAGTGAAGCCCACATCCTGTAAAAATGAATTCAAAAAATATATACCAGTTGTGCTTTTGTTGAAAAGCACAGAATGGGGAACAGTCATTTCCTTACAGGAAAAGTGCTCTAATGATTTAAATGATGAGAATAAATTTTTCTAAAGCTGCAAAAGTAAAATATCAATCCCAGTGCGGTGAGTAGTGAGCTGTGGGTAACAATTAAACGGTTCCAAATGCACGGAGCAGCTGCCGACTGCCTCAAAGTTAAATGACTGGTTCTGCTGCTATCAAGCTGATTATTATGTCTGCAACAGGTCTGACTCATGAATTGCCTGTAGAAAAGCTGAGGTTAGTATAAACCATATTTAATCCTTTGAGTACTGATGACAGATGTGAACAATAAAGGAAAACCAAATTATCTTTCCATTTTACTAATGTGTACATTCGGACAGGCCAGCAACGGAGGCTTGTCATTATTGACGTGTGATCCACGCATTAGGGCTGGAATTCTCCGGCCATTGGGATTCTCTGTTCCCGCTGGCAGCACAGCCCTCCCCGTGGGTTTCCCGGGAGCGTGGGGTGGCTTCAATGGGAAATCGTATTGATAAGCGGCGGGAGTCGGAAAATCCCGCCGTCAGTGAACGGCGCACCACCGTGAAACACACGGCTGAGGAACTGGAGAATCCAGCCCTAGTTCTCATGTTGTACGGTTTACGAGGGTCACTCTAGCTTCCCTGATGTACAAATTCTAATAAGTTCAAACCTAAACAGTTTAAATCTTATAAAAGCAAAGTACTGTGGGTGCTGGAAGTCTGAAATAAAAAAATAAAAAAGAAGAGGTAGCATAGTGGTTAGCACTGTTGCTTCACAGCGCCAGGGTCCCAGGTTCGATTCCTGGCTTGGCTCACTGTCTGTGTGGAGTCTGCACGTTTTCCCCGTGTCTGCGTGGGTTTCCTCCTGGTGCTCCGGTTTCCCACACAAATCCCAAAAGACATGCTAGTAAGTAATTTGGACATTCTGAATTCTCCCTCTGTGTACCCGAACAGGTGCTGGAATGTGGTGACTAGGGGCTTTTCACAGTAACTTCATTGCAGTGTCAATGTAAGCCTACTTGTGACAACAAAGATTATTATTATTAAAATGCTGGATAAACTCAGCAGATCTGGCAATATCTGTGGAAATCCTGTTTTCCGAATCAACATGGTCCCCCCCACCCCCGCCCCCCTACCATCCTTCTCCAAATTTCCTCCTCCATTGTCCATCTTGGTGAAGTTACCCTCACTTGCTGTTGAACATCCTGGTGAATTGTATACTGTTTATTTGGGGAGTTAAGGGTTAATAGTTGAACTTCTTTGTATCTTGGAAAAACAGGCTCTCTGATATAAACATGTTGGGCCAGATTCTCTGTTTAAGTGCTGACGCTGGGACTGAATCACATGAGTTCTACGGCCCCAAAGGCGGTGCTGGTGCCTGAGCAATTCTGGATGTCCTAATGGGCTAGCACAGGCCCCACGTGGAACTAGTGCAATTCCAAAGAATACTGCCTTGTGATTCACTGGGGTCGGGATTGGCACGCAAGAGCTGCATATAAGCAGTCAACATAGACATAGAACATACAGTGCAGAAGGAGGCCATTCAGCCCATCGAGTCTGCACCGACCCACTTAAGCCCTCACTTCCACCTTTTCCCCAATAGCCCCTCCTAACCTTTTTGGACAATTTAGCATGGCCAATCCACCTAACCTGCACGTCTTTGGACTGTGGGAGGAAACCGGAGCACCCGGAGGAAACCCATGCACACAGGGGGGAAGGTCCAGATTCCACACAGACAGTGACCCAGTGGAACCTGGGACCCTGGCGCTGTGAAGCCACAGTGCTATCCACTTGTGCTACCGTGCTGCCAACAAACCACAGTCCACTTCCCACACACCCTCATCCCCAAGAAGTTGGCATTGGTTGCGCTGGAGCTCACCCATCTCATTGATGGGATGGCTGGGGCCAGAGGGTACCTAAGGGGGTGGCCAGGGGAGGCACCCATATGACCCGTGGCGCTAAGTTCACAGTGGGTAGTCAACGGCATGCGCAGCTGCTTGGCTGTGTTGCTCGTTGCTGCAATGGTAGATCACGCCAATCCACCCTGATATGCCAACGGTGTTTACTGTAGTTTACTGTACAATTTGCATGCCCACACCAGCGTGTGGCGTGGAACGTGTTCACAACACTGTCGAGGCACTAGAGCATGGCATTCCGCCGGGTGCCCGGCACCGGCCTCGGCTTTCGGCTGACGTGCGATTCTCCGCCCGATGGCGTTTCCCAATTCTGGTGTGGCTAGGTGGAGAATCCAGCCCGCTGACATCACTGGAAAAGTGAACTTATCATCTGCTTATAATGCTCTTGTATTATGCAAGGAAATGCTGTGAAAGTAAATAAGCGATTGAGAAAACATCAAGCTTGAGTGCTTAATTATAGCTTGAGTGGTTGGAGAAGCACAGAGAGATCCATTAACGAGAGGATAGGAGGATAACAGTTCATAAAAATACAACTCAAAGGACTCAAGATCAAATCGATCAGTTTTGTTCGAGTGAAGTTGTTTGAAAAATTATGGCTGCTTATGTAAATAGGAGAATTTCAAAGAATTCAGGAAGAGATACAACATTGACATGTAACTTTATTGTAGGCAAAAGGGTGAGTATAAAAAAAGCTGGTTTTCAAAGGGTCTTCTGCTGGACTCATCCAGCTGCGATTTGCCAAAATCCATTTGGCGCATCTAACGTCATGAAAAACGTGCGTGTGCCATCTCACTGGTGAGTTCCTCCCGCTTCGGGATGGAGTAGTGTTCACGCATTATATTCTGGTTGAGATCCATGGGATCAATGCAGATGCGCAGGTCTCCCGAAGGCTTTCTAACACATACCATCGAGCTGACCCAGTCAGTCGGTTCGGTTCCCTTGGAAATGATGCCCTGTTGCTGAAGATCCTTGAGTTGTGCCTTCAGGCGCTCCCTCAGCGGAGTCGGGACCCAGCGTGGTGCGTGGACCACTGGCTTGGCATCAGGTTGGAGCAGAATCTTGTATCGATATGGCAGCGTGCCCATCCCGTCGAACACATCCGGATACTGAGCGAGGATGTCGTCAATGCCGGCCTGAAGATCCACATTGGAGGATGTCGTTGTGTAAACCCGCTGCACGAGGTTCAGCTGCTTGCAGGCATGTGCACCAAGTAGGGATGCCCTGTCTGGCTTGACAATTTCAAAACATAACCGTGCATGGTTGCTCCGGTTGGAGACGAGTAGATGGCAGGATCCCAGTGCCGTGGTGGCATTTCCGTTGTAGTCCAGGAGCCTGCAGGCTGCTGGAAGGACCTTGGGGGGCTTCTCGATGCGTTTGAAATCTGCCTGTGAGTGGAGGTTGGCAGAAGCACCTGTGTCCAGCTTAAACTGGATGGAGCAGTGGTTGACCTGCATCACCGCACGCCATTCGTCCGCAGAACCCACAGCGAGGATGGATTGAATTTGTGATGAGTTGGATGTGGCATATTCACATTTGGTAATGATGCCCACACAGTAGGCGGATTCCAGGCATTCTTCCTCTGCATCCGTTGTGCTGCCAGGATCAGAATCCTGTAATCGTTGTTGCACACTCTGAACGCGCCATCATTGGAATTGGGAGCGCTGGCCCCTTACTGGTGGTGCAGACCTGCACAAGGCTGAATAGTGTCCAGGCTTCCCGCAGTTTAAACATCGCCTGCTTCTTGCAGGGCAGTGTTTATTTAAGTGGGCATTGCCGCAGTTGGAGCACTTCATGACGTCGGCGTCCTGACATTCCGCGCGTTGTCGCACATGCGCAGTGCGGGTGTCGGCCGCTTCGTTATCCCGGTAAAGGCGTGCGAAATGGCCGCTTTCATCAATGCTGAGGCGTTGCATCCGGGAGATGGCCTGCACACTCTCTGCCTCGTGGGAGGCAAGTTTCTCATTTTCAGCCGATTTGTACTGGGCATAGTGATTTTTGCCGTGCTCATGCCCTGTGCATGATTCAATCGTGACTGGCAGGGTCATATCCTTGATTTTCAGTAGATGCTCTCTCAGAGGATCAGAGTGATTTGGTCTCTGATTATGGAGTCAGCAATATCACTGTGGTGGTATTTATTGGGGTAATACGGTACACCACGATGCCGAGGAGCTATTGGTGGACAGATGCTGGGTCCTGATTGGATCTGCCGCCTACTGGGCTCCACCCAGATAGGTGGGGTATAAAAACCCGGTTTCTCCCAGCAGCTGCATTCTGTAACTGAGCTGCTGGGGAACAAGTCTGCTCAATAAAGCCTCGATTGAAGTTCTCTACGTCTCGCCTTGTGTGTTATCGATGGTGCTACAATTTATTGAGCAGGTTTAAAAAGGAATATGGAGCTCCGGATAGCCCCGGAGTGCCTGCGAATCGGCCCTCAAGCAGCTAACGCAACATCGGCGTTTAAGCACTGGCTGGCGTTCTTTGAGGGATACCTCCGAACGTCCCCCGGCAGACCAACAGAAGACCAGAAGATGCAGGTCCTACATTCCAGGGTGAGTCCCGAAATCTGCTCGCTCATCGAGGACGCGGAAGATTTCCCAGCGGCGATCACCTTGCTGAAAGAGACCTACATTCGGCCCGTCAACCAGGTCTATGCACGCCATTAGACTTTTAGAGAACGACTCTCTCGGACTCACAGAGGCACGGGCCTTGCGGCCTCCCTCGACGTGGCCTCCCAAAACGCCCGGGCCTATGCCCCCGACCGCACTACAGCCCCTTGGGCCGCCGCGACCAACCCTCCGGCACCCCCCCCCCCCCCCCCCCCCCGCAAGCGTGCGCGGCCAGAATCCCAGACCACCTGGGGGGGCCCCGCTGCTATTTTTGCGGGCAGCCGAAACACCCCCGCCAGCGCTGCCCGGCCCGCTCGGCCACCAGTAAAAGCTGCGGCAAAAAGGGGCACTACGCAGCGGTGTGCCAGTCCCGGGGGGTCGCCGCTATCTCCGGGGAAGAAACGGGACCACGGACTCACCCCCCCCAGCGACCCATGTGCGGCCAACGGGCGCCGCCATTTTGGACCCCGGACGCCACGAGGGGGGACGGGCGCCGCCATTTTGTCCACCCCCGGCTGCGTGCGACCCATGGGAGCGGCCATTTTGTCCACCCCCGATCGTGTGCGATCCATGGACGCCACCATCTTGGCTGACAGGCAAGGACCCCAGCGTGGACGGCTCCACGCTGCCTGAAGACAATGACCAGATGCAGCAACCACGTTTGGCATCAGTGACCCTGGACCAGTCGCGGCCCCGGACGCTCCAGACAACAATGACGAAGGTGCTGGTGAACGGGCACGAGACGCCGTGTTTGATCGACTCAGGGAGCAAGGAGAGTTTTATTCATCCGGACAAGGTAAGACGCTGTTCCCTTGTAATTGGTCCAAACACCCAAAACATTTTCCTGGCGGCGGGGTCCCACTCCGTTGAAATCAAAGGGTTCTGCATCGCAAACCTAACGGTGCAGGGGAGAGAGTTCAAAAATTACCGGCTGTATGTCCTACCCCACCTCTGTGCTCCCACCCTCCTGGGGTTGGATTTCCAATGCAACCTCCAGAGCTTAACATTCAAATTTGGCGGCCCTATACCCCCACTGACTATCTGCGGCCTCGCGACCCTCAAGGTTGAACCGCCTTCCTTGTTTGCGAACCTTACCCCGGGTTGCAAGCCCGTCGCCACTAGGAGCAGATGATACAGCACCCAGGACCGGACGTTTATCCGGTCCGAAGTCCAGCGGCTGCTGAAGGAAGGCATAATCCAGGCCAGCAATAGTCCCTGGAGAGTCCAGGTGGTAGTTGTGAAGACCGGGAGAAGCAGAGGATGGTCGTAGACTACAGTCAGACCATCAACAGGTACACGCAGCTAGATGCGTACCCTCTTCCCCGCATATCCGACATGGTCCATCGGATTGCATAGTACAAGGTCTTCTCCGCCGTGGACCTTAAGTCCGCCTACCACCAGCTCCCCATTCGCCCCGGTGACCGCATGTACACAGCCTTCGAAGCAGACGGGCGGCTATCCCACTTTTTAAGGGTTCCATTCGGCGTCACGAACGGAGTCTCGGTCTTCCAACGGGAGATGGACCGAATGGTTGACTAGCACGGTTTACGGGCCACGTTCCTGTACCTCGACAACGTCACCATCTGCAGCCACGACCAGCAGGACCATGACGCCAACCTCCGAAAATTCCTCCAGTCTGCTAACGCCCTAAACCTCACCTACAACGAGGAAAAATGCGTGTTTAGCACCGACCGTCTAGCCATCTTGGGCTACGTAGTGCTTAATGGAGTGATAGACCCCGACCCTGAACGCATGCGCCCCCTCATGGAGTTCCCTCTCCCCCACTGTGCCAAAGCCCTGAAACGCTGCCTGGGCTTCTTTTCTTATTACGCCCAGTGGGTTCCCCAATACGCAGACAAGGCCCGCCCACTAATCCAGTCCACGACTTTTCCCCTGTCGACAGAGGCCCGCCAGGCCTTCAGCCGCATCAAAGCGGATATCGCAAAGGCCACGATGCGCGACATCGATGAGTCCCTCCCCTTCCAAGTCGAGAGCGACGCATCCGACATAGCTCTGGCGGCCACTCTCAACCAAGCGGGCAGACCCGTGGCCTCTTTCTCCCGGACCCTCCACGCTTCAGAAATTCACCACTCCTCAGTAGAAAAGGAGGCCCAAACCATAGTGGAACCTGTGCGACATTGGAGGCATTACCTGGCCGGTAGGAGATTCACTCTCCTCACTGACCAACGGTCGGTAGCCTTCATGTTCGATAATGCACAGCGGGGCAAGATAATAAACGGCAAGATTCTGTGGTGGAGGATCGAACTCTCCACCTACAATTATGAGATCTTGTACTGTCCCGGAAAGCTGAACGAGCCGTCCGATGCCCTATCACGCGGCACATGTGCCAACGCACAAGTGGACCGTCTCCAAGCCCTCCACGAGGACCTCTGCCACCCGGGGGCCACTCGTTTCTACCACTTCATAAAGGCCCGCAACCTCCCGTACTCCATCGAGGAGATCCGAACAGTCACCAGAGACTGCCAAATCTGCGCAGAATGCAAACCGCATTTTTTCAGGCCAGATAGAGCGCACCTGATAAAGGTTTCCCGTCCCTTTGAACGCCTCAGTTTGGATTTCAAAGGCCCCCTTCCCTCCACCGATCGCAACACGTACTTTCTTAACGTCATTGACGAATACTCCCGTTACCCCTTCACCATTCCCTGCCCCGACATGATCGCGGCCACGGTCATTAAAGCCCTCTGCACCATCTTTACCCTGTTCGGTTTCCCCGCCTACATCCATAGCGATAGGGGGTCCTCCTTCATGAGTGATGAACTGCGTCAATTCCTGCTCAGCAAGGGCATAGCCTCGAGCAGGACGACCAGCTACAACCCCCGGGGGAACGGGCAGGTAGAGAGGGAGAACAGAATGGTCTGGAAGACCGTCCTACTGGCCCTACGGTCTAGGAGTCTCCCAACTTCCCGCTGGCAGGAAATCCTCCCGGATGCCCTTCACTCTATCCGGTCCTTGCTGTGCACCACCACTAACCAAACGCCTCACGAGCGCCTCCTTGTCTTCCCTAGGAAGTCCGCCTCTGGAACGTCACTTCCGACCTGGCTGGCAGCCCTGGGGCCCATCCTGCTCCGGAAACATGTGCGGGCGCACAAATCAGACCCACTGGTGGGAAAGGTACATCTCCTCCACGCAAACCCGCAGTACGCCTACGTGGCGTACCCAGACGGCCGACAGGACACGGTCTCTCTACGGGACCTGGCACCCGCCGGAGCTTCCCACACCCCCCCCAACACCAATCATCACCCCCTCACTCCCGCCGGTGCACCCCACAGCCACCCCCTTCCCGGGGGGATCGGTTCTCCTCCCAGGCCCGCCAGGAGTAAGGAAACAGGGATGGACAGCGCGATGCTCCCAGAGTCGACCGGAGCCAAGCCAGCGCCACCACCACCACCCGGGCTGAGACGATCGGAAAGGGCGACCAGGGCACCATCTCAACTCATCGAATCGGTTTAAGATGTAAATAATTCAGTGGCCAGTAAAGCGGCATTGTTGTAGATAGTTAATGCTGCGAATCGGTTTAAGATGTAAATAATTCAGTGGCCCAGTAAAAGTGGTATGGTTGCATATAGTTAAATGGTTAAGGCACCATACCGACCCTGTAAACCCCTACCACCATGCCATCCACCACCCCGCCGGGTTCTTTTTTAACAAGGGGTGAATGTGGTGGTGTGTATTAGGGGTAATACGGTACACCATGATGCCGAGGAGCTATTGGTGGACAGATGCTGGGTCCTGATTGGATCTGCCGCCTACTGGGCTCCACCTAGATAGGCGGGGTATAAGAACCCGGTTTCTCCCAGCAGCTGCATTCTGTAACTGAGCTGCTGGGGAACGTCTGCTCAATAAAGCCTCGATTGAAGTTCTCTACGTCTCGCCTCATGTGTTATCGATGGTGCTACAATTACCAAAGTTGCAGGACAGCACTAACAGGCGGAGGTTAGTTAAGAAGGAATTGAAAGATTCTTTACCTTGTAGACGCTGTTTGAATATGTAGCGTTCGCAGATTTCATTGGTGTCCACTTCACAGTGACTGTAAAACTTGTCCAGGATGGTCTGAAACTTTGTCCTGTCCTGGCCTTCGGTGAAGTGAAAAGAGTTGAAGAGTTGGCTTGATGGCCCGCTGCTGAGAGGAGAAGCGCGATCTTCCTTGCATCAGACGCACCCACATGGTCTGAAGCTTAGATGTACAGCAGAAACCTTTGCTTGAATGTCCGCCAGTTGGTACTGAGATTGCCGGAGGTCCTGAGCTGGTGAGGAGCCTGAATCTTCTCCACGGTGCCGGGATACATTCGCTGGTCGTCACGGAATGGACTGAGGTAAACCACCTAGATTAAGCAGTCTCCTGGTAGCATGATGTGTTATGTACTCTGGAATAACACAGGCTGCAACTGGGTGCAGCTTTAACCAAAAGATACTCCAGACCTTGAAGTTAGTTCAATCTGATTTATTGAACCAGTAGTACAGTTAGCACAGTTCTCTATGAGTTCGACTCTCTGCTAACCTAAGTGTGGTTACTCTGTCTGACTGAACCAGACTAGCTCTTAGCCACATGCTGGAGGTGTGATACTGTACATACACCCTGACTCACTCTGTAGATGTTCATCAGTGGAAAGAGGCAGAGAGTGAGTGGCTCGTGTCTTTTATAGTGAGATATCACCCCTGAGTGTCCTGCCTGCTCATTGGTCATGCCCTGTTCTCTGTGTTCATTAGCTGCCTGTCTGTGCCTGTCTGTATATCATTATCTGCATGTCTGCATATCATGACATGCGCAATCTACAAGATACACTGCAGCAACTTTCCAAGGCTCCTTTGATAGCAGCTTCCAAACTCGTGGCCTCTGCCACCCAGAGGAACCATGCGTTTATTAACACATGGGAACACCACCACCTACCTGCAAGTTCCCCTCCCCTCCAAGTCACTCACCATCCTGACTTGGAAACATATCGCCGTTCCTTCACTGTCACTGGGTCAAAATCCTGGAATATCTTCCCTCACGGTATTGTGGGTGGACCTAAACCACAGGGAATGCAGCGGTTCAAGAAGGCAGCCCACCACTACCTTCTCAAGGGCAATTAAGGATGGGCAATAAATGTTGGCCTAGGTCGTGGCACTCACATCCCATGAAAGAATATAAAAATAAATGAGCAAGAAAGATGCTTATGTCACAATTAATAAAATAAATCTCTTGTTTAGGTCTTGAGTTAAATTGGGATATCCCCTCTCTGAGGTTTCAAATGATTTGTTTCTAGCTTCTAAGGTTTGATCTTCCCTCTCATTAAGGTGCTGATTACTGATTTATTGCAGGAATCCGCATTACTCAATGCATCAGGACATGGGGTTTTCTTCACATCTGAGTCTAGATTGTACATGTTGGCAGACAATGTAATTGGAAAGGTGGGAGCAATCGCAATCAAATCTGACGGCCACACAAATGCACTTCACTTGATTAGCAGTCAGGCGTGGGAACACTGTTTCACATTTCCTAATCACTAATACTAAGTTAGAATACTCAACTTTTACAGACTAGCACCTCCCCAGTGAGTTACTGGGGACTTCCTGGTCTCTTTTACTGAATAATATTTAACCATTGGAGCAAACACATGTTTAATTTTACACCGTGTCAGGCAGTGTGCCAGAGGGATTTAAATGAAAATTAAAGGGGATTCATGATTCAAATGAAATCTCTGAAATGAATTTACACGAGGAGTTTCCGTAGTTTTGCTTGATCAGTCTCCACATCTTTAGCTGAAACTTCTTTGAGATGTCTACCCAAAATTCCCCTGATAACTCGTGATCAACAGTGAGGAACCCTGAGGAAATTTCTAGCCTTAGTCTCCCATCTATAAATAGAATAATTAGTTTGGGACTTCCGGGTGCGGCGATGACCAGCTAAGTCGCACGTTTTGGCAGCTCCCGGTGGAATGGACTTTTGGGCTCTTAATAGGAGCCCCAATGGCAATTTTAACGGCTAAAAACACTGTGCGGTAAACCAGAAGGGAATTCCCCCTGGACACAGATGGAAAAAGGAGAGGAAAGTGGCCGAATTGCGGAGGATCCTCTAGAGCAGCGGCAAGGAAGGCAAGCACAAACCAAGATGGCGTCGGAAGGTGGCAGTTTAATATGGGGCCCTGACCAACAAGAGTTCCTGCGGCGCTGTGTGGAAGAGCTTAAAAAGGAGATGAAGAAGGAGCTGCTGGCCCCAATATTACAGGCGATTGAAGGGCTAAAGGAGGAGCAAAAGACCCAGGAGTAGGAGCTTCGGGTCGTGAAGGCAAAGGCCGCTGAAAATGAAGACGAAATACAGGGCCTGGTGGTGAAGACAGAGATGCACGAGGCACAACACAAAAGGTGTGTGGAAAGGCTGGAGGTGCTGGAGAATAATGCGAGGAGGAAGAATTTAAGGATTCTTGGTCTTCCCGAAGGTGCGGAGGGGGCGGACGTCGGGGCATATGTGAGCATGATGCTTCACTCGTTAATGGGATCGGAGGCCCCGACGGGCCCGTTGGAGGTGGAGGGAGCTTATTGAGTTATGACGCGAAGACCGAGGGCTGGAGAAATACCTCGAGCCATAGTGGCGAGATTTCTCCGATATAATGACAGAGAGATGGTCCTCAGATGGGCGAAGAAAACTCGGAACAGTAAGTGGGAGAACGCGGTGATCCGCGTATATCAAGATTGGAGTGCGGAGGTGGCGAGAAGGAGGGCGAGTTTTAATCGGGCCAAGGCGGTGCTTCACAAAAGGAAGGTCAAATTTGGAATGTTGCAACCGGCAAGACTGTGGGTCACACACCAAGGGAAGCACCACTACTTTGAGACGGCAGAAGAGGCGTGGACATTTATTGTGGAGGAGCAGCTGGAATAGGCGGGCCAGAAAAAGAACGTTTGGGACAAAGTGGTGGGGTGATTACGTGGGGGGAAGGGGGGGAAAAAGGGGGAAGGGATGATCTCTCAAGTTGTTAATCTTGCGACCCTGTAACTTTTCTCTCTTCCCCATGTCGTGGGGGAGGGGGGGGGGAGGATGAGGAATTGTGGGCGTCGGCCATTAGGGGTGGGGCCAAGTGGGAAACGCGGGCTTTGTTCCTGCGCTATGGTAATCATGGCGGGAACAGGGAAGCAGGAAGGAGGGGCCTCGCACAGTGGGGGCCGAGGTCACGGGGGAAGCCGAGGTCAGCCAGAGTTTGCTGACTTCTGGGAGCAACATGGGGGGTGCAATTACGCTAGAAAAGGATCTAGCGGGGGTGGGGGGTTAACTGGGTTGCTGCTGCAGGGGAGAAGGGGGAGCTGGTACGGGGTGGGGTGGTCGAGGCGGGAGGGCGCCGTCGGGGGGAGATACGGCTACGTGGGAACCGGGTGAGGAGCTGGATTAAAAAAGGGGATGGCTAGTCGACAAGGGGGGGGGTAAAGAGCCCCCCAACCCGGCTGATCACGTGGAATGTGAGAGGGCTGAACGGGCCGATTAAAAGGGCACGGGTATTCGCACACCTAAAGAAATTAAAGGCAGATGTGGTAATGTTGCAGGAGACGCATTTGAAACTGATAGACCAGGTCAGACTACGCAAAGGATGGGCGGGGCAGGTGTTTCATTTGGGGTTAGACGCAAAGAACAGGGGGGTGGCTATATTAGTGGGGAAATGGGTACTGTTTGAGGCAAAGACCATAGTGGCGGATAGTGGGGGTAGATATGTGATGGTGAGTGGCAGATTGCAAGGGGAGGCGGTGGTTCTAGTGAACGTATATGCCCCGAACTGGGATGATGCCAATTTTATGAGGCGTATGTTGGGACGTATCCCGGACCTAGAGGCGGGAAAGTTGGTAATGGGGGGAGACTTCAATACGGTGCTGGACCCAGGGCTGGACAGATCGAGGTCCAGGACCGGGAGGAGGCCGGCTGCAGCTTGGGTGCTCAAGGACTTTATGGAGCAGATGGGAGGAGTAGACCCCTGGAGATTTAGCAGGCCTAGGAGTAAGGAGTTCTCGTTTTTCTCCTATGTCCATAAAGTATATTCACGGATAGACTTTTTTGTTTTGGGAAGGGCGCTGATCCCGAAGGTGACAGGGACGGAGTACACGGCTATAGCTATCTCGGACCACGCTCCACATTGGGTGGACCTGGAGATAGGGGAGGAAAAAGAACAGCACCCGCCCTGGAGAATGGACATGGGACTATTGGCAGATGAGGGGGTATGTTTAAGGGTGAGGGGATGTATTGAAAGGTACTTGGAGCTTAATGACAATGGGGAGGTTCAGGTGGGAGTGGTCTGGGAGGCATTGAAGGCAGTGGTTAGAGTGGAGCTGATATCTATTAGGACACATAAAGGAAAGCAGGAGGGTAGGGAAAGGGAGCGGTAGCTGAAAGAACTTTTGAGGGTGGACAGACAATATGCGGAGGCACCGGAGGAGGGACTGTACAGGGAAAGGCAAAGGCTACATGTAGAATTTAACTTGTTAACTACGGGTAATGCAGAGGCACAATGGAGGAAGGCACAAGGTGTACAGTACGAATATGGGGAGAAGGCGAGCCGGTTGCTGGCCCACCAACTGAGGAAGAGGGGAGCAGCGAGGGAGATGGGAGGGTGAGAGACGAGGAGGGAGAGATGGAGCGGGGAGCGGAGAGAGTGAATGGGGTGTTCAAGGTATTCTACGAAAGATTATATAAAGCTCAGCCCCCGGAAGGGAAAGAGAGAATGATGTGCTTTCTGGATCAGCTGGAATTCCCTAAGGTGGAGGAGCAGGAGAGGGCGGGACTGGGAGCACAGATTGAGATGGAGGAGGTAGTGAAAGGGATTGGGAGCATGCAGGCGGGGAAGGCCCCGGTGCCAGACGGATTCCCGGTGGAATTTTATAGGAAGTATATGGACTTGCTGGCCCTGCTTCTGACGAGAACCTTTAATGAGGCTAGGGAAAGGGGGCAGTTGCCCCCGACTATGTCAGAGGCAAAGATATCGCTCCTCCTAAAGAAGGAAAAAGACCCGCTGCAATGCGGGTCCTATAGGCCCATTTCTCTTTTAAATGTGGATGCTAAGATTCTGGCCAAGGTAATGGCGACGAGGATAGAGGACTGTGTCCCGGGGGTGGTTCATGAGGACCAAACTGGGTTTGTGAAGGGGAGACAGCTGAACACGAACATACGGAGGTTGCTAGGGGTAATGATGATGCCCCCGCCAGAGGGGGAAGCGGAGATAGTGGTGGCGATGGATGCCGAGAAAGCATTTGATAGAGTGGAGTGGGATTATCTGTGGGAGGTGCTGAGGAGATTTGGCTTTGGAGATGAGTATATCGGGTGGGTACAGTTGCTGCATAGGGCACCGATGGCGAGTGTGGTTACGAATGGACGGGGGTCTGATTATTTCCGGCTTTACAGAGGGACGAGGCAGGGGTGTCCCCTGTCTCCGTTATTGTTTGCACTGGCGATTGAGCCCCTGGCCATGCCACTGAGGGTTCCAGGAAGTGGAGGGGAGTGTTTAGGGGAGGAGAAGAACACCGGGTATCTTTGTATGCGGGTGATTTGTTGTTGTATGTGGCGGACCCGGTGGAGGGGATGCCGGAGATAATGCGGATACTTGGGGAGTTTGGGGATTTTTCAGGGTATAAATTGAACATGGGGAAAAGTGAGTTGTTTGTGGTACATCCGGGGGAGCAGAGCAGGGAAATAGAGGATTTACCGCTGAGAAAGGTAACAAGAGACTTCCGATACTTGGGGATTCAGATAGCCAAGAATTGGGGAACCTTGCACCGGCTTAATTTAACACGATTGGTGGAACAGATGGAGGAGGATTTCAAGAGATGGGACATGGTGTCCCTGTCACTGGCGGGTAGGATGCAGGCGGTTAAAATGGTGGTTCTCCCGAGATTCCTCTTTGTGTTTCAGTGCCTCCCGGTGATGGTCACGAAGGCTTTTTTTAAGAGAATTGAGAAAAGCATTGTGGTAGTATGTATTAGGGGTCATGTGGGACTGGAAGCCCTAATGTCATTGGCTGACAGATCCCGGGTCCTGGTTGGCCGTTGACCTCTAGCTCCGCCCTGAAGGCGGAGTATAAGAAGCCGGAGTCCTCCCCCGCAGACCATTCTACTATCGAGCTGCGGGGGAACAGACACGCTTAATAAAGCCTCATCGACTTCACTCTATTCGTCTCACGGAGTCTTTGTGCGCTACAATTTATTAAGCGTGCCTAAAAAGGACTATGGAGCTCAGGATCATCCCGGAATGCAGTGAACGCGGCAGCAGCCTTCAAGCACTGGCAGACTGTTTTGAGGCCTACCTCAGAACGGCCACCGGCCGGGTCACAGAAGACCAAAAACTACAGGTCCTGCACTCGAGGTTAAGCACGGAGATTTTCTCCCTCATCGAAGACGCGGAGGATTTCCAGACGGCGTTCGCAGCACTGAAAAGTCTCTACGTCCGCCCAGTTAACCAAATCTCGCTACCAGCTCGCGACGAGACGGCAAAGTGCCGGAGAATCGATGGACGAATTCTACGCCGCGCTGCTGATTTTGGGACGAGCCTGCAGCTGCCCTTCGGTGAACGCAAATGAACACACGGACATGTTAATGCGCGATGCTTTTGTGGCAGGTATTAATTCCTCCCAAATCCGCCAAAGACTTCTAGAAAAAGAGTCGCTAGGACTCTCAGAGGCACGGGCCCTAGCAGCCTCTCTAGACGTGGCCGCACGTAATACCCGCGCCTACGGCCCCGACCGCGCGGCAGCCCATGGGGCTCCGTACGTACCCGTCGCGACAAACCCACCCCCCCCCCCCGGACACCCCACAGGCTTGCGCGGTCCAAACACCAAGTCGCACCGGGGGCGCCCACTGCTATTTCTGCGGCCAGGCGAAACACCCCCGGCAGCGCTGCCCGGCCCGCGCAGCAATCTGCAAGAGCTGCGGGAAAAAGGGCCATTTCGCGGTTGTGTGCCGGTCCCGCGAGGTCGCCGCTGTCCCGGGAGAACAGGGAGCCCTGCAAGCCACTTACGCTCCCCAACCCCCCCCCCACCCCCGTCCCCACGTATGACCCGCCGGCGCTACCAATTTGGGTCCCGACCACCGCTGTCCCCAGAGATGAGGGAGCTCCGCGCGGTCCTAACGCTCCCCAACCCCCCCAGCGCCCCATGTACGATCCACAGACGCCGCCATTTTGGGTCCCGCCCACCACGAGGGGAGGAAGGGCGCCGCCATGTTGGACCACCCCAGACCTGTACGACGCGTGGGGCGGCCATTTTGTCCACCCCCGACGCCATCTTGGACGGCAACAACGGACCCCAGTGTCGACGGCTCCACGGGGTTCGAGGAAGACGCTCCACTACTACAACCACGTCTCGCTTCAATTACGCTCGATCAAGCTCGGCCCTGGACACTCCAGACGACGACGACAACAGTGCTAATAAACGGGCACGAGACACCATGCCTAGTCGACTCCGGGAGCACGGAGAGCTTTATCCACCCCAACACAGTAAGACGCTGTTCCTTGACCACCTATCCCAGCGCACAAAAGATTTCCCTAGCTGCAGGATCCCACTCCGTACAGATCCAAGGTTTCTGCATAGTTACCCTAACGGTGCAGGGGAGGGAGTTCAAAAACTACAAACTACACGTCCTTCCCCAACTCTGCGCCCCCACATTACTGGGATTAGATTTCCAGTGCAATCTACAGAGCCTTACGTTCAAATTCGGCGGCCCAATACCCCCACTCACTATCTGCGGCCTCGCAACCCTCAAGGTGCAACCCCCGTCCTTGTTTGCGAACCTCACCCCGGATTGCAAACCCGTCGCCACTAGGAGCAGACGGTACAGCGTCCAGGACCGGACCTTCATTCAGTCCGAAGTCCAGCGGCTACTAAAGGAAGGCATAATCCAGGCCAGCAATAGTCCCTGGAGAGCACAGGTGGTAGTAGTGAAGACAGGGGAGAAACAAAGGATGGTCATAGACTATAGCCAGACCATCAACAGGTACACACAACTAGACGCGTACCCTCTCCCCCGCATATCCGACATGGTCAATCGGATTGCCCAATATAAAGTCTTCGAGGCAGACGGGCGATTATACCATTTCCTAAGGGTCCCTTTTGGCGTCACAAACGGGGTCTCGGTCTTCCAACGGGAGATGGACCGAATGGTTGATCAACATGGGTTGCGGGCCACGTTCCCGTATCTCGACAATGTAACCATCTGCGGCCACGACCAGCAGGACCACGACGCCAACCTCCAAAAATTCCTCCAGACCGCCAAAGCCTTGAACCTCACGTACAACGAGGACAAGTGCGTTTTTAGCACCAACCGGCTAGCCATTCTGGGCTACGTAGTGCGCAATGGGATAATAGGCCCCGACCCCGAACGTATGCGCGCCCTCATGGAATTTCCCCCCCCGCACTGCTCAAAAGCCCTGAAACGCTGCCTGGGGTTTTTTCATACTACGCCCAGTGGGTCCCCCAGTACGCAGACAAGGCCCACCCCCTAATACAGACCACGACCTTCCCTCTGTCGACGGAGGCTTGCCAGGCCTTCAGCCGCATCAAAGCGGATATCGCAAAGGCCACGATGCGCGCCATCGACGAGTCCCTCCCCTTCCAGGTCGAGAGCGACGCCTCCGACGTAGCTCTAGCGGCCACCCTTAACCAAGCGGGCAGACCCGTGGCCTTTTTCTCCCGAACACTCCACGCTTCAGAAATCCGCCACTCCTCAGTGGAAAAGGAAGCCCAAGCCATAGTGGAAGCTGTGCGACATTGGAGGCATTACCTGGCCGGCAGGAGATTCACTCTCCTCACCGACCAACGGTCGGTAGCCTTCATGTTCGATAATGCACTGCGGGGCAAAATCAAAAACGACAAGATCTTAATGTGGAGGATCGAGCTCTCCATCTTCAACTACGAGATCTTGTATCGTCCCGGAAAGCTGAACGAGCCGTCCGATGCCCTATCCCGCGGCACATGTGCCAACGCACAAATTAACCGCCTCCAAACCCTCCACGAGGACCTCTGCCACCCGGGGGTCACTCGGTTTTTCCACTTTATCAAGTCCCGCAACCTGCCATACTCTTTAGAGGAGGTCCGTACAGTCACAAGGGACTGCCACATCTGCGCGGAATGCAAACCGCATTTTTTCAGGCCGGATGGTGCGCACCTGATTAAGGCTTCCCGCCCCTTTGAACGCCTTAGTCTGGATTTCAAAGGGCCCCTCCCCTCCACCGACCGCAACACATACTTCCTTAATGTGGCGGACGAATACTCCCGCTTCCCATTCGCCATTCCCTGCTCTGACATGACCGCGGCCACAGTCATTAAAGCCCTGAACACCATCTTCACACTGTTCGGTTGCCCCGCATACGTCCACAGCGACAGGGGGTCCCCTTTCATGAGTGACGAGCTGCGCCAGTTCCTGCTCAGCAAGGGCATAGCCTCAAGCAGGACGACCAGCTACAACCCCCGGGGGAACGGGCAAGTAGAGAGGGAGAACGGCATGGTCTGGAAGACCGTCCTACTGGCCCTACAGTCCAGGGACCTCCCAGTTTCACGGTGGCAGGAGGTCCTCCCGGACGCTCTCCACTCCATCCTGTCGCTATTATGTACGAGCACTAATCAAACGCCTCATGAGCGCCTCCTTGTCTTCCCTAGGAGGTCCTCCTCTGGAACGTCGCTGCCGACCTGGCTGGCGGCCCCAGGACCCATCTTGCTCCGAAAGCATGTGCGGGCACACAAGGCGGACCCGTTGGTCGAAAGAGTTCACCTCCTCCACGCGAACCCGCAGTACGCTTACGTGGAGTACCCCGACGGCCGACAGGACACGGTCTCCCTGCGGGATCTGGCGCCCGCCGGCAACACACACACCCCCCCGACACCATTCACCCAACCCCCCCCCTTCCTGCCACCGCCGCACCCCGCGACCGCCCCCTTCCCAGGAGGATCGGTTCCCCTCCCCTCAGGCCCGACCAAGAATAAAGCCCAAGCTGAAACCGTAAGGCTCCCGGAGACGACAACACCGGTACAAGCACCACCACCACCACCGGGGCCGAGGCGATCGACACGGACGACCAGACCGCCCGACCGACTCGTGGCGTCGATCTAAATCAATATATGGACTTTTCACAAGAACATTTTGCTTTTCTCCCGATACCTTCTGTAAATAGTTGAAACAGGACAAAATTGTACATACTGTATTGCCATATGAATGTTTTCCTCCCAGGACCAGCCCTGTGAACCCTTATCACCATGCGAAGCATCACCCCGCCGGGTTCATTTTTGACAAGGGGTGAATGTGGTAGTATGTATTAGGGGTCATGTGGGACTGGAAGCCCTAATGTCATTGGCTGACAGATCCCGGATCCTGGTTGGCCGTTGACCTCTAGCTCCGCCCTGAAGGCAGAGTATAAGAAGCCGGAGTCCTCCCCCGCAGGCCATTCTACTATCGAGCTGCGGGGGAACAGACACGCTTAATAAAGCCACATCGACTTCACTCTATTCGTCTCACGGAGTCTTTGTGCGCTACAAGCATTATGAGTTTTGTGTGGGCAGGGAAGACCCCGAGAGTGAGGAGGGGGTTCTTGCAGCGTGGTAGGGATGGGGGGGGCTGGCACTACCGAGCCTAAATGATTATTACTGGGCCGCCAATATTTCAATGGTGTGTAAGTGGATGGGAGAAGGGGAGGGAGCGGCGTGGAAGAGATTGGAGAGGGCGTCCTGCAAGGGGACCAGCTTACAAGCAATGGTGACGGCACCGTTGCCGTTCTCACCGAAGAAATATACTACAAGCCCGGTGGTGGTGGCAACATTAAAAATTTGGGGGCAGTGGAGACGGCATGGGGGAAGGACGGGAGCCTCGGTGCGGTCTCCGATACAAAATAACCATAGGTTTGTTCCGGGGAGAATGGATGGGGGATTTGGAGCATGGCAAAGAGCTGGGGTAGTACAATTGAGAAATCTGTTCGTAGGTGGGACGTTTGCGAGTCTGGGAGCGCTGACGGAAAAATATGGGTTGCCCCAAGGGAATGCATTTCGGTATATGCAACTGAGGGCTTTTGCGAGGCAACAGGTGAGGGAATTCCCACAGCTCCCGACGCAGGAGGTGCAGGATAGAGTGATCTCAGAGACATGGGTGGGGGATGGTAGGGTGTCGGACATATACTGGGAAATGAGGGACGAGGGGGGATCATGGTAGATGAGCTGAAAGGGAAATGGGAAGAAGAGCTGGGGGAGGAGATTGAGGAGGGGCTGTGGGCTGATGCCCTACGTAGGGCAAACTCGTCGTCCTCGTGTGCCAGGCTAAGCCTGATACAATTCAAGGTTCTACACAGGGCGCATATGACTGGAGCACGGCTCAGTAAACTTTTCGGGGTAGAGGATAGGTGTGGGAGATGCTCGAGAAGCCCAGCGAATCACACCCACATGTTCTGGTCATGTCCGGCATTACAGGGGTTCTGGGTGGGGGTGGCGAAGGTGCTTTCGAAGGTGGTGGGGGTCTGGGTCGAGCCAGGCTGGGGGTTGGCTATATTCGGGGTTGCAGAAGAGCCGGGAGTGCAGGAGGCGAGAGAGGCTGATGTTTTGGCCTTTGCGTCCCTAGTAGCCCGGCGCAGGATATTGTTAATGTGGAAGGAAGCCAAACCCCCGGGCGTGGAGACCTGGATAAACGACATGGCAGGGTTTATAAAGTTAGAACGGATCAAGTTCGTATTAAGGGGTTCGGCTCAAGGGTTCACCAGGCGGTGGCAACCGTTCGTCGACTAACTCACAGAAAGATAGAGGGAATGAAAAAGAAGGAAAACAACAGCAGCAACCCAGGGGGGAGGGGGGTGGCGGGGGGGAGGGGGGGGGGGGAGGATCCGGGCGGGCTCTTAGGGATGTCATTGTATATGTATAGACATTTGTTATAGGTAATGTATATTGGACTGTTGGATTGTATCTTTGGAGAGTAACTATTTTTGACAAGGCAGTTGCCATTTAGTTTTGTTTTTGTTTCTGTTTATATATTATTTATTTACTTGTTTAAAACTGGCCACTGTTATTTATATTGCTTTATTGTTGTTTAAAAGAAAAACTATGTACTGTTATGTTTGGCCAAAAAATCTTGAATAAAATATATATTTTTTAAAAAGAATAATTAGTTTGTTACTGCATGTGAGAATTGAGATCGCAGTTAACCATCAGCTACTAAGTTCAACATATGATGCAACCTGATTAACCCTTTCATACTTCTATGATTTTGCATAGAGCTACACACAATGGGCGGGATTCTCCAGAAAGATTTTTAAGTGTGTGGTAGCAAGCGGGAACCGCCGTGAGCTTCCCGGCACTCAGCCCGGCAACGCAACACAACTGTAGTTGGTCCACTTAACAAGGCCCGCTGGGCATCACGCCACAAATGAAGGCTTTCCAGCCGATTCGCCGGGACTGTTTTCGCCAGCGCCCCGCTAATAAGCTGGAGCAGCACTTAAACAGCACTTGCATAGCCAGCCCCACTCAGGTCGCAGCCATGAAGCCGAGACACCTGGACCCAAGGTTTGGAGATCTGGGGAGGCTCCTAGATGCGGTCAAGGCCAGGAAAGAAATCCTGTTCCCTCGAATGTGCCGGAGGGTGAGCCAGAGAGCAGCCAGTCAGCTCGGCAAGCGTGACCACGAGGACTGGCCTCCAGTGTCGTAAGAAGGTCAATGGCCTATACTGGTCCGCACGCGTGAGGTGACACCAGCCGCATCCTCCCCCCCCACGAGACCTTCCCACATCCATGTGCCCCCACAATCTTCCTTTCACATTGTTATGGGTCCGACTTTAGAGAATCCCAGTGTAGCATGGAGTTCAACTGACCCTCAGCTTTTAATAGATTGTGGTGTGGGAAGCACACAGCCCACTCTCCAGGTGTGATACAGCGGAAATGGACAAGTCGTTTTTAAAACAAAACAATGTTTATTCTATGAACTCAAGTTAACCCTTTTAAAACAAACATTAAATATCTTAACACCCATTAGTTCAAAGATAACCTCAAAAGACTACAACACTAAATAATCCTTCAAACTGTTCCTTTAAACATCCAAAAGACTTCAAATGTTCAAAAATAGGAGCATATTAGGTTACATTCAATATGTTTATAGTCTTTGGATTGCAGAAATCAACAGACCAGCTCTGTATTTCTTCCTGCAGCTCACAGCAAAACACACAGACACTCCCAGCTGCTCTCTCAAACTGAAACTCAAAAAGCAGACGTGATCTCAGCTCCCCCCCACCCTCTGACATCACTTCAGTAATATAATCAGCTCCATTTCTTAAAGGTACATTGCTTAAACATCCATTTCTTAAAGGTACTCTCACATGACACATCCCCCTTTCAACAACCCCCGGACCTTTCCTTCCCCACCATCAGCACTGTGAACCACATATGCGGCTAACGATGCCTTTCGATGTCTCCACAGGAGAAGCTGTCTCACAATCACCGGGAGAGGGCACAGGCTGGCAGATGGATGCCGGACAAAAGGACCCTCATGACCTTTGAGGAACCGGCCCTGGAATTTACTGGGGTGGCTGAGGGCAGAGCAGTCACCAATGCAGAGGTTGCCGCACGCTGCAGAGGTGAGGATCCACTGGGCCCCATCCGGAGGACCTGTCAAATGTGAGCTGTTACTGCCATAGAGACTGACCCATCCCTCCCACTGACCACATGTTCATTCTCCTGCAGGTCCTCCAGGGTGTCCCAGAGCACTCAGGAGACAGTGACTGCCTTTCAAAAAGCTATCAAATTTGTTTTATGGGAAATTCAGCATCCAATTTCAGGTTGCTGTGTTTGCAGGGTACACTGGGACCAATCAAGTGACTACAATCATAAAATGGCAAATCTCTGTGCCACTGGGGTCAGTGTTTTATATTTACCTCTGCTGGCACCCACAGTGAAAGATTTCTGGGGAAAACCTTTGGCACTGAGAATCTTATCATCTTCTGAGGCACTATAGATGTTAGAGGTGACATTATAAAGTAGATAGCAATCACATCAAATTTTGGCAAATCTGAAAGCATAAATTTCAACTCATTGCTAATTTTACAAATTATAAGAAGGAAAGGAGCTGAATTGGAATTTGGGATTTTTTACACCCTGGGCAATTCCAGTCCCACTTGTCCAAGTGAATTAATCAATAATTCTGATAGAAATACCCAAAGGTTTTGACCCTTGGCTGTCCTATAATTACAGTCACCAGGTTTGTAAGTTTAAACACAATTACTATTTATTTATCACAAGGACTATCATGAAATATGCAGTAATGACAAGCATAATACCTACTACCCTCTTTAATATCCCACCCTCGACCCACAAACACAAGACAGACAAACACAGAGGGGTGGAAATGGGTAAACAATAATAATAATGAAGGTCAGATGATGGTTGTCAGCAGTGAGCTTGCAGGTTGCAGTCTTTCGTTTGCAGCCTGGACTCACAATATTTCTGGAGATGCAGAGTCCCTGTTTTATCAAACTTTGCTTTCAGTTCGTGGCCTGCCTTCGGGCCTCTGTAGTTTCAGCAAATGCAGTACTTACAGGCAGCAGGCTTCCTGGAGAAAGGTAGTCAATTCACACCGGCTTTTCTCGGCAGTGTTAGCAGATTATGAACTTTGCCTGCACAACCTGTAATGGTTCCCCTGCAAACAGATTCATCCAGGCTTTCCGCCAGTTCAGGAACGCAGCTTTTCTGGAGAAGAAATGGAGAAGAGAGGTTAGCAGGTCCTTCCCTGGGGCCAAACGCAACCTTTGGAGCTCTGAAAAGCATTACAGAGGGATCAAATCCAATCACCACCTGTTACCAGGCAGAGCACAACCTTTCGGGTCAATTCATTGGCCCCAGCAAAATCAATCAAATCGAGTCCCAGCCAATCCCTGCCATTGATGCCAGTCAGTCTACACCTCCAGTTTATTCCAGCATTGACTAGCACAGTGATCTCTCCTGCTGCTGAAATGCTCTGCTTGAATTAAAAGCACAGGCCCCTTGCCTTAAAGACTCATATCCATAAATTTCCATGAATCAGAAATGTAATGGCAAAAGCAAAATAAATTGGAATTAATGGAATAAACAGGGAATACACAATAAGGACCCTTATAGCATGGTACCAGGAATATGGAAATTATTTGTTACCCTCTATCTAATATTTGCTGCTTTTATCCTGGAAACATTTGATGCTGATAGTTCTTGCAAATGTTTAATTTCCCAACATGATGCATCGCACGCTGACAAGTGCATAATTCATCCAAAAGAAATAAGCACTGTTCTCACAGAAAAACAATTCTATTTGTCTGTTGTATCATTTCTGTTAGTTTTATACTTGTTTAATACCCTTATGTGTTTGTTAAAGCAAAAGTGAAGGATAATATGGTGAAAGAGAGGCTGTCAGTGGGATTCTGGTATATTTAAACTGTCAGCCATGACTCATATCATTGCGCTGTCACCTCTGAGTCAGAAGGTCGTGTGTTCAAGCCCCACTCCAGGTCTTGAGCACAAAATCAAGGCTCTCATTTCAGTGCAGTGCTGAAGGAATACTGCAATATTGGAGGTGCCGTCTTTTTGGTTGTGACATTAAACTGAGACCCCATCTACCCTCTCAGGAAGACACAAAAGATCCCATGGCAATATTTCAGAGAAGAACATGGGAGCTTACCTCAGTGTCCGGGCTAATATTTATCCCTCAATCAACACTTCACAAACAGATATCCAATCATGATCATATTACAGTTGATGACAGCTTGCTAAGGGCAAATTGGTTGTTGGATTTCCTACATAACAACGGGGACTAAACTTCAAAAGTATTTCACTGGCTGTGAGGCATTCTGGTGATTGCGAATGGGGCTATGTAAATGCAAATCTTTTTTGTATTTTTTACTGTAAGGGTTTTGGACTTAATGGTGGTGGCGTTGTGGTATTGTCACTGAATGAGTAATCCAGAGACCCAGGGAAATTCTCCGGGTGACCCGGGTTCGAATCCCGGCATGGAAGATGGTGAAATTTGAATTCAATAAAAAGGCGAATAATGACCATGAAACCCATTGTCAATTGTCGTAAAAACACATCTGGTTCACTAATGTCCTTGAGGGAAGGAAATATGAGTCCTTATCTGACCTAGCCCTCCACCTGAGCCCAGATCCATAGCAATGTGGTTGACTCTAAAATGCCCTCTGAAATGGCCTCGTAAGCCCCTCAGTTCAATGATGCCCCAGCCAGTGGCACCCAATGAATAAAAGAAAGACGTGAAGGAGGTTTGTCAGCACCGTGCGTGAAGTAATTTGTAGGCACTTGCCGCTTTAGCTTATCGTTTTAAAGCTTCATTATTTATTCATGTTGGGCCGCAGAAGGGAACACGCCACATTATTCACAAGGCTTCTCGTCCTTCGGCTTTTGTGAACATGGCATATGGGGAATGTCAATAGAAAACGCAGCCAAAGAGTCCAACAGATGGCCTGTGAATATAATGGGATATCCAGTGTATTATGAGCTGTCAGTTGTGTAAATATAGATCAGCAATCCAGGTGGAGGGTGGAAAACAGGGAATGCCAAATGTAACACATGGTACGCACATCGGAAAAAATGATTAGTTTGTCAGGCAACGTCTAAATTTTGAAAGCGACAGATCAAAGGCACATTTTGACAAGTGAGTATTCAGAGCTTTCCAGGTTAGTAACAGTGCTTGGCCTGCTCAGAGGCTGCCGCAGTGCCTTCTCTAAGCATTAGAGCACAAAAGCATTATTGTAGCGCTCAAAAGAAAGCGTTTCTATTGAATGTACGTTTAGAAAATGAAGGCAATATATGTCACACCTGACAATGAAACCAAGACCTAAAACACAATATGGTGCAATTCCATCTATGTGCCTGCAGACCTGCCTAAATGTAAGAGAGAGGTTTAATCAAATAACCAAAAACAGGGACACTAGAGCATTTCTGTCACGACCAGAGTGAGTGAAAATTCAATCAGTTGTGGTAGTAATAACTTAAAAATGAGATGTGCATCTGTGATTAGTTTATCATTTGGATAGTATGAAAAATATTAAGAATGGAGTAGAAATTGGACCTCAAATGTTGGTTTACTACATGGAGAGGTCAGAGGTGGAAGATCCAGTTTGGTGAAGCTACGACCTGCAACCTTAACATTCCTTAAACCTTGGCTTAGGTCCCACACAGACCAAGTCAATTTCTCAGACTTTCTTACCAGTTGACTAAGACAGGAGTTATGTTGATGAGGACCTCTTTTAGATTGCCACGCTGAAATTGAGAAAGACCTAATGATGTATGAAAGTCACCAAAGCCCCTGAGGACTACAGTCTGCTCCCACTTTTGTGGGAGTGAGCTGACTGGTAGTGATTTAATCTGAGGGTCACCACACCTCAGGCGAGGGGCAAATGTGAGAAGGCGGAGCCTTCATGAATAACCTCAACTAGTCCGGGAATTAAATTTGCACTGTTGGCGACGTTCATAGAATTTACAGTGCAGCAGGAGGCCATTCGGCCCATCCAGGCTTCACCAGCTCTTGGAAAGAGCACCCTACCTAATCCCACACCTCCACCCTATCCCCATAACTCTGTAACCCCATCTAACCTAAGGGCAATTTACCATGGCTAATCCACCAAAGCTGCACATCTTTGGACTGTGGGAGGAAACCGGAGCACCCGGAGAAAACCCACGCACACACGGAGGGAATGTGCAGACCCCACACAGACAGTGAACGAAGCAAGAATCAAATGTGGAACCCTGGCGCTGTGAAGCTATAGTGCTAACCACTATGCTACCGTGCTGCCCCGCGTCACGAACTAGCCGTCCAGCCAACAGATCCCCCTAATTATGTATAAGGTCAAAAGGGCTCTTGTGTGATCTCATCTTATTTGATCTCGCATTGACAGATGTAAAAGGCATAATAGTGGTGTCCATAGAGCCATAAGACACAGGTGCAGAATTAGGCCATTCGCCCCATCGAGTCTGCTCTGCCATTCAATGATGGCTAGGAGTACAGGTTCATAGTTCCTTGAAGGTGGAGTCGCAGGTGGACAGGGTGTTGAAGAAGGCATTCAGCATGCTAGGTTCTATTGGTCAGAATATTGAGTACTGGAGTTGGGACGTCTTGTTGAAGTTGTACAAGATATTAGTAAGAACACACATGGAATACTGTGTTCAGTTCTAGTCACCCTATTATAGGAAGGATATTGTTAAACTAGAAAGAGTACAGAAAAGATTTACGAGGATGCTACCAGGACTTGATGGTCTGAGTTATAAGGAGAGGCTGGATAGGCTGGGACTTTTTTCCTGGAGCGTAGGAGACTTAGGGGTGATCTTATAGAGGTCTATAAAATAACGAGGAGCATAGATGAGGTAGATAGTCGACATCATTTCCCAAAGGTAGAGGAGTCTAGAACTAGAAGGCATAGGTTTAAGGTGAGAGGGGGGAGATACAAAAGAGACCTGAGGGGAAATCTATTCACACAGAGGGTGGTGAGCATCAGGGCTGCCAGAAAAAAAAATTATTGAGTATTCTAAATTTTTTTAAAAAGAGTCTGCACCGACCCTCTGAAAGAGCACCCTTGCCTCCACCCCATCCCCGTAACCCAATAACCCCACCGAACCTTTTGGACATTAAGGGGCAATTTAGCATGGCCAATCCACCTAACGTGCACATCTTTGGACTGTGGGAGGAAACCAGGGCACCCGGAGGAAACCCACACAGGCACGGGGAGAACTCCACACATTTACCCAAGGCTGGAATTGAACCCGGGTCCCTGGCACTGTGAGGCAGCAGCGCTAACAAGTGTGCCACCGTGTCGCCCCTTCCATCGCAAGGTTACATATCCGCTGGGAGTATGGAGTAAAATACAAACAGGCCGGAAAGTATTTTGGTTGTGTGAATTAGTTAAAGGTGAAAGGGGAAAGTAAGGGTTAATAACAATAAATAAGTGAAACCCACTAGATTGAACTGTTAGCACAGAGGGGAACTGAGCAAGGTGAGAGTTTTCTGATAAGACACAAGAAGCTGCTTTGTCCATTTCCAACTCAGTGCTGAAGAGCACAACCACTGTGCATGTCTTTGTTGTGATAGGATAGTATAATCACTGTGTATGAGAATAACTCTTGATTGGATAATTGCAGTGAAGTAGCAAATCATGTTAATTTGTGACTGCTTTATGCTAATAATTGTACTCATTGAAAATGTATGACAATGATGAACTGTAATTGATCGAGGAGTTTGTGCGTCATCACCAGATCCATGTGACTCCTTTGCTCGAATAAACCAGTGAGCAAAGAAACTTGAATTTCGTCTGGTTTCTGTGGGCTGGGAGGGCAATTGGACTGCCACTTCAAGGGGACGTATCTTTTCTGCAAGTTGATGTTTTGGTTGCCGATTAAGTAATGCCTAGTCTATGTTGATTTCAGTTTGTTACAGTAAAGGTCTCGTGTAATGTGAAATTCATATCTCTTCTTAAATCTATCGATGGTTCGGGGAATTGTAACAAGTCAATGGTTCTGCTTTTCAGATGAAACATTAAACTCATATTATGTCTGCCCCTCGGGGGGCAAACATATCCAATACACTACTTAGAAGAAGATTAAAGGAGTTGTATCACATCAATCTAAGCTGGATGAACCAAATTCAAGTTGAAAGGTCAGTGTTATCGCTGCATCAGCCATGCTCCATTTACCTGCTACATTGCATGACAGTTATGGTGGTAGTTTGCCAAGCCTTTCGCTGCAGGCTTACCTTCAAATTCTTGTTGTGAGATGATGCGGTGATTAAACATTTTGCAATGTTTGCTCTAGATAATTACATAAAATGTACTGACCAATCTAATAACTTTCATGAGAAGTTATGCCACGATAGATAACCCTTCAGTTGAGAGCAACAGAAATGCATTGATAGCCTAGCCTGTAAAACCTGTGGAACCACATACGTGTGCACAGAAAAATGAAGGAAAACAATGTGGGTGACAGACATCTTACACATGAAATGCTCTGACATGCTCTGCTCTTGGATGGCACGGTAACACAGTGGTTAGCACTGCTGCCTCACAGCGCCATAGACTTGGCTTCAATTCCAGCCTTGGGTTACTGTCTGTGTGGAGCTTGCACGCTCTCGCTGAGTCTGCGTGGGTTTCCTCCGGGTGCTCCGGTTTCTTCCCACAATCAAAAGATGTGCGGGTTAGGTGGATTGGCAACACTAAATTGCCCCTTAGCGGCCAGGGATGCACATGTGAGGTGGGGTTACATGGGGTAGTGGGCCTTTCACAGGGTCGATGCAGACTCAATGGGCTGAATGGCCTTCTTCTGCACTGTGGGGATTTTATATGTATGAAATCGTGCAAATTGTTCAGTTTTCTGGAGTAAACCATAGAAACTTGTTCATTTTAATACATGCTTTGTTGATGAGCAGTGTATATTATACTTCTATATGTCTTATTAAAACTGTAATCAGTCACATTGTGTGGTCCATGACATTGTCTATTATTCATGACAAATTCAAAGTTACCAGCGATTGTTTTTATTTAAGACGCACGAATATTTTAAAAATATTAGTTAGATTAACTCTTTGTCCTTCTGATAATGAAAGCAAGTTCAATCTCATAGTCTGGTGTAATTTCAGATTGCCGACTTCCGGTGGCGGCCATATTCGCAAGGTCGCATATTCGATAGCTCCCGCCTGGAACGGACTTTCGGACCTTTTTTCTCGTTTTTTCTCGGGCTTTATGGGATAGATCGGTGCAGTGGACAATATTAAGAAGAATTCCCTCTCTGATGTATGACTAATTGGACTAGAAGTGGCCGTGTGAAAAGACTCAGCCCGGATAGAGTGAAGCAGTCGGAGCTGGTACCGCGGCGCAGCATGGCGGAGGGTCAGGACCAGGGAGCGGTGGCTCAGTGGTCTAAGGAGCAACAGATGAAGTTCTTTAAGGACTGTTTCGCTGAGCTGAAAAAGGAAACGTTGGACCCGATCAAGGCTGCGATCGATCAAATGGTATTGAATCAGGTGGCCCAAGGGAAGTGGATACAAGAAATTCAGCTGAAGTATCTAGCCAGGAGGACTATCTAACCGTGCTGGAGCACAAGGTGGAGGTGTTGGATGAGCGCCACAAGAGAATGCAGGAGAAGCTAGAGGACCTGGAGAACAGGTCCAGGAGGCAGAACTTAAGGATTGTTGGCCTCCCCGAAGGAATTGAGGGGTCGAATGCGGGGGCATATGTGGTGAGTATGCTGGAGACGCTGATGGGGGCCGGAGTGTTCTCTCGGCCCCTGGAAGTGGATGGAGCGCACAGAGCCCTCGCAAGGAAGTCTAAGGCAAATGACCCACCGAGGGCCATGGGGGGGGGGAGGCTGCTTTGCTGACAGGGGAGGAACTATTACTGGGGAACAAATGGGAGATCGGGAACGGTTGCTGCTCATGGGGGTGCTCGGGGAAGCGGGGGGCGCGAGCTCGGGGCTGGCCTAAAGGGACTGAAGGCAGACATGGCAATGCTTCAGGAGACACATCTAAAGATTGTAGACCAGACGAGATTGAGAAAGGGGTGGGTTGGTCAGGTGTTTCAGTCTGGGCTGAACTCAATGGCCAGGGGGGTAGCAATATTGATCAGTAAGCGAGGTTGGTCAAATTGTGGCAGATAAGGAGGGTAAATATATAATGGTGAGTGGGAAGCTGGAGGGTGTACGGGTGGTGCTTGTGAACGTATATGCTCGGAACTGGGACGATGTGGGATTTATGAGGCGGGTGTTAGGCAGGATCCCGGACTTGGAGTCTCACGGCCTGATCATGGGGTGGGGGGACATTAACACGGTCATTGATCCCGATCTGGACCGGTCAAAATCCAGGACTGGGAGAAGGCCTGCCGCGGCGAAGGAGTTGAGGGGTTTCATGGAGCAGATGGGGTAGGTAGACCCGTGGAGATTCGAGCGGCCGAGGGCGAAGGAGTTTTCGCTTTTTTCTCGTGTCCATAAAGTTTACTCCGTATTGATTTTTTGTTCTGAGCAGGGCGCTAATTCCGAAGGTGACGGGGACGGAATATTCAGCGATTGCACTCTCTGATCATGACCCGCATTGGGTAGATTTGTGGTTGGGTGAGGAGAGAGGGCAGCGTCCACTGTGGAGATTGGATGTGGGGTTGATAGCGGACGAAGCGGTCTGTTTTTAAAACTAAGTTTTTAAAGAATTTGATAGTAAATTATATGAGTGGGAACCCCCGGCTGGAGCAGAAGGGATGAGGCAATTTCTAAATCAGTTGAGGATTCCGATGGTGGAGGAGGACCTGGTGGAGGGACTGGGGGCCCCGATTGAGGCAGAGGACATTGTTAAAGGACTGGAGGGCATGCAGTCGGGCAAGGCCCCGGGGACGGACGGTTACCCGGTAGAATTTTATAAGAAGTTCTCAGAGATGTTGTGCCCACTGCTGGTGGGGACTTTTAATGAGGCTAAAGAGAGGGGGATCCTCCCCCCAACGATGTCGCAGGCCTCAATTTCACTCATTCTTAAACGAGAGAAGGATCCGGAGCAATATGGGTCATATAGGCCTCTCTCGCTTTTAAACGTAGATGCCAAGCTGCTGGCTAAGATTCTGGCCACTAGGATAGAAGACAGTGTCCCGGGGGTTATAGGGGAGGACCAAACTGGATTTGTTAAGGGCAGACAGCTCAATGCTAACATCCGGAGGCTTTTAAATGCAATCATGATGCCCTCAGAAGGAGAGGAGGCAGAGGTGGTGGTAGCGATGGACGCGGAGAAGGCTTTTGATCGGGCGGAGTGCGAGTACCTGTGGGAGACGCTGGGCAGGTTTGGGTTTGGTGAGGGCTTTATTGACTGGGTGCAATTGCTCTACCAGGCGCCTGTAGCGAGCGTGTGCACGAACCGGCTGAGGTCGGGGTACATTAAGCTACACCGAGGGACGAGGCAGGGGTGCACACTCTCCCCGTTGATGTTTGCTCTGGCTATAGAGCCATTGGCCATGGCATTGAGAGCATCAAGGAAGTGGCAGGGGCTGGTTCGGGGGGGTGGGGGGGGGGGGGGGGGGTGGGGGGGGGGGGGGGGGGTGGGAGGAGGAGCATCGGGTTTCGCTTTATGCGGATGATCTGCTCTTGTACATTTTGGACCCGGTGGAGGGGTTGGGGGAGGTTATGCAGATCTTGGGGGAATTTGGCAGGTTTTCGGGGTATAAATTAAACATGGGAAAAATTGTTCGTGATCCAAGCAAGGGGGCAGGAGAGGAGACTGAAGGAGCTCCCGCTCAAGATGGTAGAGAGGAGCTTTCGCTACCTAAGAATACAGGTGGCTTGGAAAGGGGAGGCATTACATAAGCTCAACAGCTTTGACAAAGAGTCATCAGACTCAAAACGTTAGCTCTTTTCTCTCCCTACAGATGCTGCCAGACTTGCTGAGATTTTCCAGCATTTTCTCTTTCGTTTCAGATTCCAGCATCCGCAGTAATTTGCTCTCAACCTAACCCGGCTGGTAGAGCAAATGGAAGGGACTTTAAAAGATGGGGCATGCTCCCGCTATCGTTGGCGGGGAGGGTACAGGCCGTGAAAATGACGGTCCTCCCCAGATTTCTGTTTGTTTTCCAGTGCCTCCCCATCTTCATCCCTAAGGCCTTTTTCAAGCGGATGAACAAGATTATTTTGGGCTTTGTGTGGGCGAGTAAAACCCCGAGAGTGAAGAAAATGTTGCTGGAGCATAGTCGGGGGGAGAGTGGGTTGGCGCTGCCGAACTTCTGCAACTATTACTGGGCGGCTAATATAGCCATGATTAGGAAGTGGGTAATGGGGTAGGGGTCGGCATGGGAGAGGATGGAGGCGGCATCATGCAAAGGCACCAGTTTGGGAGCATTGTTAATGGCACTTCTGCCGTTCTCGCCGACCCGTTACTCCACTAGCCCGGTGGTGGTGGCGGCACTGAGGATCTGGGGGCAGTGGAGGAGGTATAAGAAGGTGGAGGGGGCGTCGGTCTGGACCCCGATTTGCACTAACCACAGGTTCGCACCAGGCAGGATAGATGGCAGCACGGTAGCATTGTGGATAGCACAATTGCTTCACAGCTCCAGGGTACCAGGTTCGATTCCGGCTTGGGTCACTGTCTGTGCGGAGTCTGCACATCCTCCCCGTGTGTCCGTGGGTTTCCTCCGGGTGCTCCGGTTTCCTCCCACAGTCCAAAGATGTGCAGGTTAGGTGGATTGGCCATGATAAGTTGCCCTTAGTGTCCAAAATTGCCCTTAGTGTTGGGTGTTGTTACTGGGTTATGGGTGGAGGTGTTGACCTTGGGTAAGGTGCTCTTTCCAAGAGCCGGTGCAGACTCGATGGGCCGAATGGCCTCTTTCTGCACTGTAAATTCTATGGTAATAACTATGATAATGGCGGGTTCCAGAGCTGGCAGAGGGCAGGAATTACAAGGATGGGAGATCTATTCATAGACGGGAGCTTTCCCAGTCTGAAGGCGCTGGAGGATAAGTTCAAGTTGCCGCCAGGGAATGGTTTCAGATATTTGCAAGTGCGGGACTTTCTGAGGAAACAGGTGTTGGCTTTCCGGCTCTTGCCGCCATGGGAGATATAGGACAGAGTAGTGTCCGGTACCTGGGTGGGGGAGGGAAGGTGTCAGATGTCTATCAGGAGTTGTTGGAGGCGGAGGAAACCCTGGTGAAGGAACTGAAGGGCAAGTGGGAGGAGGAGCTAGGTGGAGAGTTGGAGGCGGGTCTGTGGGCAGAAGCCCTAAGCAGGGTTAATTCCTCATCATCATGTGCCAGGCTCAGTCTAATACAGTTTAAAGTGGTACACCGGGCACACATGACGGCGGCGAGGATGAGCAAGTTTTTCGGGGTAGAGGATAGATGTGCGAGGTGTGCGGGAAGCCCAGCAAACCAAGTCCACATGTTTTCGGCATGCCCGAAGCTTAGAGGGTTTTGGCAGGGTTTTGCTAAAGCAATGTCCAGGGTGCTAGACACGCGGGTGGTGCCGAGTCCAGAGATAGCGATCTTTGGAGTGTCAGAAGACCCGGGAGTTCAGGGAGTGAAAGAGGCCGACGTTTTAGCCTTTACCTCCCTGGTAGCCCAGAGACAGATCCTTTTAATGTGGAGGGACTCGAAGCCCCCGAGTGTGGAGACTTGGGTCAGTGACATGGCTGGGTTTCTCAAGCTGGAGAAAATAAAGTTTGCCTTGAGTGGGTGAATGCTGGGGTTCTCTCGGAGGGGGCAGCCGTTCGTCGACTTTCTCGGGGAAAATGAAAATGTCGGCAGAAGCAGCAATCCGAAGGGGGGGGGGGGTCGGATAGGTGCAATATGGTTGAGGGATGTATAGAAGGGGTTGGGTGGGAAATGTCTAGTTTACCATGTTGATGTGTATGTTATTATTATTGCGTTTTTTATTGTTATAAAAATTTTGCAAATACTTCAATAAGAATATTTTTTTTTAAACAGTAATTTCAGATTGGCATCTGCAGACCTACCTAAATGTAAGAGAGAGGATTGATCAAATATACAAAAAAAGAGATTTCAGATCATTTTGTATCAGGACAATATCCACCTCTGGGGAATTGTGAGGATTATTTCCATGATGTAGCCGCCAATGCAGCTCGAGTGCCTTCCTCCGCTGGCACACTTTGAAGCTCTTAATGTCCGCAGGGGAAACAGCCTCCTCAAAGGGTACTATCGGCTGACAGCGAACAAAGCTCTCCCTTGACACAGGGCCTCAAAAAGACCCCTGCACTCATCTGAAATCCTGTAGCATCACCACCCCTCTACTGAAACATACAGCACACCCTAAAAACTGATGGCAGCCTAACCTCCCGATGGTTCACCTCAAGGCTGACCACAAAACATCACTAACCACAACCTGGAAACTGAGGGGTCAAGTGCTCCATATCAAACTACTGCGGAAAGTCTGGACAATCTTCAATCACTTGACGTTGGACCAGGGATGACCTGGCCACTTTCATGTTGAACATGAGGAGTAGCTCAAATTGTGAACTGTGACCATTCAAGTCAGACCACTTGCCACACATTAAGCTTCTGCCCGGAAAGATTCATTCCTGGTGGCCCCATAACCAATCACTTTGCGTTAGCTGATTGTTAACCACAACATTGAATGATAACTGCTTCTACAGCCATGAGAATTTAAAAATTCCCTTCTTGCACGCAATATATTATAGTATTACAACAGAGCACAGAAATAAGCCCAATAAGGGCGGCACGATGGCACAGTATTTAGCACTGCTGCCTCACGGCGCTGAGGACCCGGGTTCGATCCTGACCCCGGGTCACTGTCCTTGTGGAATTTGCACATTCTCCCCGTGTCTGCGTGGGTCTCACCCCCACAACCCAAACGTGTGCAGGGTAGGTGGATTGGCCATGCTAAATTGCCCTGAATTGGAAAAAATTTATCATGGCCAATCCACCTAACCTGCACATTTAAATTTTTTTTTTAAAAAGCCCAATTGGTCTGTGCCACATGAACCTTCTCTCATCCGTCATATAGCCTTCAATTTCTTTTCCGCTCACATGCTTATTTGCTTCCCCTAAAAATTAATCTGTAATCCCTGTGGTAGTGAGTTCACCTTCTAACCACTCCCGATGTAAATAACTTTCTCCTAATTTCCTATTGGATTTTCGTAGAATCCCTCCAATGCAGAAGGAGGCCATTCGGCCCATTGAGTCTGCACTGAATCTACGAAGGGCACAATACCTAGGCCCATTGCCACGCCCTACCCTGTAAGCCCAACTAACTTTTGGACATTAAGGGGCAATTTATCATGGCCAATCCACCTAACCTGCACATCTTTGGACTGTGGGAGGAAACCGGAGCACCCGGAGGAAACCCACTCAGAAGCGGGGAGAAAATGCTAATTGCACACAGTCACCTGAGGTTGGAACCGAACCCAGGTCCCTGGCGCTGTGGTGCAGCAGTGTTAACCACTGTGCCACCATGCTGCCCATATGCCATATCTTCTCTGCAGCTACTAAATCAAATCTTTCCAACAATTCTGATGAGTTCTATCAGTTGCTGGATTCTCCCAGAATGGAACTATGTCCCCACGCCGGCGTAAAAATGCTGGGGTTTTACTCTGGAGATTCCAGCCGAAAAGATCAGCTAATTCAATGCCCTACAGGGGGCTAGCAGGAACCTGGAGTAATTCACGCAGCTTTAACTGCGGATATGGGCACCCGCAAGGTGGCGGCCGCCAGCGACCACGCCAAGCTCCATGGCGGACTCGGATCGCGTAGCCAGACACAAAAATTAGACACCCCCCCCCCCCCCGATCGGCTGCGCGCCCGAGGATCTGACCGCGCGGATATTAACCCCGGCTGCCTATAAGGCCACACCAACGATGTCCAATGCCTCGCCCCCCCCCCCCCCCCCCCCACCCCTACCAGGCGGCTGCGGACTGAGTTCGCAGACACCACGCCAGCATCCCGACCGGCAATAGGTGGTTAGTTCCTCGCCGTCGGCAACTCGGCCGGTCGGGAGCGGAGGATCTCTGGGCTTGCCTCTGTCAATGGGCCCCCAGTCGCGCGGTGTACACCGTGATCATGCCGACTCCCGGGTCCCGGAGAATCACCAGACCGGCGCCGGGCCCGATTTCGGCGTGAAATCGGTTTCTTAGCTCCCGTGCCAAAAGCGATTTTGGCGCAGGGCTGCGGAAACTCCAGCCCCAGTTCTTTAGTGAGGAGGAAAGAGCCCCAGCCTGAGTATCTGTCCTGATAGATATAACCTCTCAGTTCTGATATTCGTCTAGTAAACCCTTTTGCACCTTCGCCAGTGTTTCCATAGCCTATGTGTAATGTGAGGAGATCAGGAATGTTCACAGTGCTCGGTGTGGTTCACACAGGTTTAACAAGACATTTTCAATTCCATCACTCTCAAAGTGAACCCCAGTGTTGAGTTTACATTGCAGTATCTGTTTGAAGGACTGGCATAATAAGGACTTTGATGATCAAACAGCTATTCTGCTTGTAAGTCAAAAGAGTTGGCACATCGGATTGAAAGATTGATTTAATTGTAAACTAGCTCTCCAAAAGGAACACTTTTAGTTGTTCTACTGTGTTTAATTTCATTCTTACTTCATTAATGTGTATTCTGAAGATGGCTTTTCTTTACTCAGGTCTATCTTTTGCCTGCTTCAGCTGCCAACAAGTGCTGCTATATAAAAGAAAAGCTCAATTTTGGTCAAGGTTCCTCTCTGTTCTAAGGCGCCTGCAAAAATACTGCGGACGCTAGAAATCCGAAATCAAAACAAAAAGTGTTGGGGAGACCCGGCAGTTCAGGCAGCATCTGTGGAGAGAGAATCAAGCGTTAGTGTTTCAGGGCAATGACCTTTCACCAGAGCGTTCCTCAGTTCAGATGAAAGGTCATGGATCAGAAATATTGGGCGGGATTGTCCGGCCCTTCCCGCCGACTGGATCTTCCGGTCCACTGAAGGTGACCACCCCCCCTCTCACCCCCACCCCCACCCCCACCCACCCCCCGCAAAGGGTTCCCCGGTGGTGGGACGGTTGAGTCGGAAAAAACGTTGTAGACATCGGCGGGACTAAAAGATCCTACCAGCGGGCAATGGAGAGCCTCCTCTGCTGTCAGAAAACACGCCCTTGGCGGGGCAGGAAAATCCCACCTGTTGGCTTTTGTGCCTCTCTCCACAGATGCTGCCTGACCTGCTGAGTTTTCCCAGCATTTTTAATTTTGATTCCTCTCCTTTCTCTTTTTCTCTGAAGGTTAACTCTTGAGTTGAGGGAGAAATACAGGCGGATGAGGAGTAGGGTGATTAACAGTGAAGAAGAGCGTTGCAGGTGACAGGAATATATATATAGATGGGTTGGTCGGATGGGCAGAGCAGCAGCAGATGGTATTTGTCCCTGAGAAGTGCAGGTTGATGCACTTTGGAAGTAGGAACAGGACAAGGGAGTATGTAATGAATGGCAGGACACTAAGAAGTCCAGAGGAACAGATCCCTGAAGGCGGAAGAGCGGGTGAATAGGATAGTTAAGAAGGCATATGGGACACTTGCCTTTCTCAGCCGTGGCACAGGATATAAGAGCCAGGAGGTTATGCTGGAGCTGTACAGAGTGTTGGTTCGACCACAGCTGGAGTACTGTGTGCAGTTCTGGTCACCTCACTATATGAAGGAGGTGATCGCACTGGAGGGGGTACAGAGGAGATTCACCAGGATGTTCCCTGGTTTGGAGCATCTGAGCTATAAGGAGAGACTGGATAGGCTTGGATTGTTTTTTTTTCTAGCAGAGAAGGTTGAGAGGGATATGATTGAGCTGTATAAGATTATGAAGGGTATGGACAGGGTAAATAGGAAGCAGCTGTTCCTCTTGGTTGAGGGGCCAATCACAAGGTGGGGGTAATTTTAGGGTGAGGGGCAGGGGTTTCCGAGGGGATTTGAGAAAACAAAATTCACTCAGAGGGTGGTGAGAATCTGGAAAGCACTGCCTGAGAAGGCAGTGTAGGCCGGAAACCATACAAACTTTAAAAAGCACTTGGATGAGCACGTGAAACACCATCACATTTAAGGATATGGGACAAGTATTGGTAAGTCGGAATAGCGCGAGGGGTAGTTATTGTCAGTGCAGACTCGATGGGCCGAAGGGCCTTTTCTGCACTGTACATCTCTATGACTCTATATATTGCCCTGCTCCTGACAGAATTGAATCCTGTCTCGGCTATGGCTCTCTGATTGCTAAAGATGTTGAATTCTGGCTGGATACAGTTCCCTGAGCTCTGTATGTGTTGAATCCTGGCTGAACAGAGTTCCCTGGATCCTGCAGGCGTTCGATCGTGACTGGGATTCAGTTCCCTGGGTCTGAAGACTTTGGTTTCTGGTTAGAAAACAGTTTATACATCAAACAATGAAACCACGCAACAAAACTATATATATATATATATTCAGGACTAGCAGCCTTTCTAACCTGACAGCAGCTAAACTTCCCAAAAGTGAATTAAACAACATAAATTCAATCGCTATCAGTGCGTGCACCATTCAGCTAACCTCAAAGACCATCATGTACCTTGGGATTTTCTCAGGAAGATTTCTAACAGGACGATGCAGTGCCATTTGGCCCATCAAGTCTGTACCAACCCTCCAAAAGAGCCACGCCTCCACCTTGGCCCACGCCCCTGTCCCTATCCTTATAACTCTGTGCATTGATTATGGCCAATCCACCTAACTGGCACATCTTTGGACTGTGGGATGAAACTGGAGCACCCGGAGGAAACCCACGCAGACACGGGGAGAAGGAGGAAACTTCACAGAGACAGTCACTCAAGGCCAGAATCGAACATGGGTCCCTGTGAGGCAGCAGTGCTAACTGCTGAGCCACCGTTCTGCCCTAAAGCTGAAAATGACCAAGGCTTTAAATAAATACACAGCGCATGATATGATCCTGCTGTAAAGTTAATTTGCTGGTCTGATGGTTCCCTCAGAAACCTGGACAATAAGTAAAGATTTGTGGAAGAAAATAGAGGCCTCTGAAATGTGGATGCCAAAATGAATGCTTAAACTTCCATATACAGACAATAAGACAAATGAAGAAGTTTTTGAAATAGCAAGCGCAAAAAGTAACTCTTAAAAAGTGACATCCAAGGGCAGCATGGTGGTGCAGTGGTTAGCATTGCTGCCTCACGGTGCCGAGGTCCCAGGTTCGATCCCGACTCTGGGTCACTGTCCGTGGGGAGTTTGCACATTCTCCCCGTGTTTGCATGGGTTTCGCCCCACAGCCCAAAGATATGCAGGGTAGGTGAATTGGCCACCCTAAAATTGCCCTTAATTGGAAAAAATGAATTGGATATACTAAATTTATATTAATAAGAAGACATCCAGAAAAGAAAATGTCAATATTTTGGCCTTTTGATCAGAGCTGAAAAGCTGCAGAGATCTCTTCTAGAGGGTAATGTGGATGGCAGCACAAAGAGGGGTCGATCTAGGCGAAGTTGGATGACCGATATCAGAGTGGTTGCAGTCGAGCTAAAGTAGATGTGTGATGGGACTGACGAGTGTGACATCCCTTGACAGCAGTTCCCGGGGTAGATGTAGCTACAAGCAGCAGCAGATGGAATACATAATTTGAGATTGATAGAAAAAATAATTCTATTGAGCCAAGTTGCTGTGAGATATTTTCTTGCCATGTATACTCTTGCTCTGTGGATCGCCTTGTTCCATGGTTAGCTGAACTTACGGTGAACCTTCTTTATTCTTTCGTGGGGCACGGGTGACACTGGCTAGGCCAGAATTTTTTACCCATCCCTAATTGCCCTTGCAAAGGTGGTGGTGGGGAGCCGTCTTCTTCAACCACTGGTCTGACCTGTCTGTAGTGGTTTGGTACAAATGAACAGCTTGTTATGCCACTTCAGAGGGCAACTAAGAGTCACCCATACTGCCGTGGGTCTGGAGTCACAAGTAGGCCGGACCACGCAAGGGCGGCAGATTTCTTTCCCGAAAAACGTTAGTGAACCAGGTGGGTTTGTAACACAATTGACGATCATTTCGTGGTCACCATTACCGACACTTGCTTTATGGTCTAGATTTATTAATTAATAGAATTGAAATTCATCTTCTGTCGTGGTGGGATTTAAACTAGTGTTGTCCTGGATCTTTGGATCATTAGCTCAGTGCCATGACCACAATGCCAAAAATAATGTGCTAGTAGCAAATCCTGAACCTTTGTCTGTATAAGCTTCAGGGGATGAAGTGGAAAATTCAAAGAGCTCTCCTACAGAAAACTAAATGAGTTATTATAATGGAGTCCATGTTAGACTCATTTAATCTGTGGAACAAGTGGAGATTTCTTGTTCTATGTTTTCTGACTTTTAAGTACATTGGGCGCGATTCTCTGCTCCCGCGCCGTTTCAGAGAATCGCCTGGGTCGCCAAATTTTCCCGCCACGCCGGTCCGACGCCCTCCCGCGATTCACGGAAGCGGCCAGATCGGCACAATCACGTTTTGCGCGGCACGGTACAGTGAATCGCCCGAGACAGCCAAAATGGCGATTTACCGGTTCCCCCGCGATTCTCAGTGCCGGATGGGCCGAGCGGCCTGCCCAAAACGGCAGGTTCCCCGTTCCCACCAAACACACCTGGTCACTGCCGGCCGGAACAGCGCGGGAATGCTGGGGGGGCGGCTGGCGGGGGGAGGCGGGGGGAATCCTACACCGGGGGGGGGCCTCAAATGGGGTCTGACCTGCGATCGGTGCCCACCGATCGTCGGGCCGGCCTCTCTGAAGGAGGACCTCCTTTCTTCCGCAGCCCCGCAAGATCCGTCGGACATCTTCTTGCGGGGCGGACTCGGAGAGGACGGCAACCACGCATGCGTGGGTGACACCAGTTATGCGGTGCCGGCTGCATCATGAATGCGGCGCCACATGAAGGCGGCGCCGCTCCTAGCTCATTTTCGGTCCCTGAATCGGTCGGGATAGGGGCCGTTTCGCGCCGTCGTGAACCTCGACGGCGTTCACGACGGCGCGAACACTCTGCCTCCATTTCAGAGAATCGCGCCCATTATATCTAAACTTTTGAAGGGCAGCACGGTGGCGCAATGGTTAGCACTGCTGCCTCATGGCGCCGAGGTCCCAGGTTTGACCCCGGCTCTGGGTCACTGTCCGTGTGGGGTTTGCACATTCTCCCCGTGTTTGCGTGGGTTTCACCCCCACAACCCAAAGATGTGCAGGGTAGGTGGATTGCCCCTCAACTGAAAAAAATTAATTGGGTACTCCAAATTTTAAAAATAAATAAATATCTAAACATTTGTGTGTTCTTTGCACCTAAGAGGGCAGACAGTTTTAAATCTCATCTGAAAAGTAGCCCCTCCAATAAAACTGCAAGCACCCATCAGCACTGCACTTTTGATCTGTACTTAATGCTCAAAATATCTGGAAGGGAACTTGAACCCATTCCCTGTTGCCTCAGAGATACGAGTGCTATCCCAGTGATGCAGAGGTGGACTTAAAATGAAACACACCATGCCTATGCACAGGGTCCCGACCAATGGGGGGGACCCGTGCTGGCTGGTGTCTGTGCGCACCAATCAGAGCCTGATAGCTCTGCATTTGCTGATAGGCTCAACAATTATAAATGAGGCGATCAGCAAACAATGCAGAGTGACATCAAACTCTAATTGGTCGAGTCCCTTAGAGCAGAAAAACACTGCCTCGAAGTTGTTGAGGTGACGAGGAAGGAGAGAGGCAGCAGTCAAGGCAAACATTTCCTGCCTTTTTGCTAAACGGCAGCAGGTTTCTCAATCTCGGCCCAGGGCTGGGTAGGGAAGGTCATAGCTAGGCCGCAAGAATTGAGGCAAGGTCGTTGAGCGAGGTGAGGTGCAAAGTCTTGGCCGTCGAAGGCTGGGCAGGCAAGCCCATAGCTCGGCAGCCTGAGCCCAGCAGCGAGGCAAAGTTATCGAGGGGAGGAGGACTGGGCAGGCGAGGTCATGGAACGATGGAGCCATAGACTCCCTTCAGTGCAGAATGAGACCATTCAGCCCATCAAGTCTACAACCAACACTCTGAAAGAGCACCCTACCCAGGCCCATTCCCCCACCCTAACGCCATAACCCCACTTAACATGCACATCCATAGACACTAACAGGCAATTTTAGCATGGCCAATCCACCTAACTAGTACAGCTTTGGACGGTGGGAGGAAACCGGAGCACCCGGAGGAAATCCACACAGACACGAGAAGAATGTGCAAATTCCACACAGTCACCCAAGCCCAGAATTGAACCCGGGTCCCGGGCCCTGTCAGGCAGCAGTGCTAACCACATGCTCATAGCCAGACTGTCTGAACCAGTGTGGTAGTATGTATTGGGGGCCATGTGGGACTGGAAGCCCTAATGTCATTGGCTGACAGATCCCGGGTCCTGGTTGGCCGTTGACCTCTACCTCCGCCCTGAAGGCGGAGTATAAGAAGCCGGAGTCTTCCCCCGCAGGCCAGTTTACTATCGAGCTGCGGGGGAACAGACACGCTTAATAAAGCCTCATCGACTTCACTCTATTCGTCTCACGGAGTCTTTGTGCGCTACAATTTATTAAGCGTGCCTAAAAAGGACTATGGAGCTCAGGATCATTCCGGAATGCCTGAGGATCAGCCCCCACGCAGTGAACGCGGCAGCAGCCTTCAAGCACTGGCAGACTTGCTTCGAGGCCTACCTCAGAACGACCACCGGCCGGGTCTCAGAAGACCAAAAACTGCAGGTCCTGCACTCGAGGGTGAGCACGGAGATTTTCTCCCTCATCGAAGACTCGGAGGATTTCCAGACGGCGTTCGCAGCACTGAAAAGTCTCTATGTCCGCCCAGTTAACCAAATCTACGCTCGCTACCAGCTCGCGACGAGACGGCAAGCTCCCGGAGAATCGATGGACGAATTCTACGCTTCCCTGCTGATTTTGGGACGAGCCTGCAGCTGCCCGTCGGTGAACGCAAACGAACACACGGACATGTTAATGCGCGATGCTTTTGTGGCAGGTATGCAATCCTCCCAAATCCGCCAAAGACTTCTAGAAAAAGAGTCGCTAGGACTCTCAGAGGCACGGGCCCTAGCAGCCTCCCTAGACGTGGCCGCGCGTAATACCCGCGCCTACGGCCCCGACCGCGCGGCAACCCATTGGGCCCCGTACGTACCCGTCGCGGCAAACCCCCTACCCCCCCCCCGGACACCCCACAGGCTTGCGCGGTCCAAACGCCGAGTCGCACCGGGGGTGCCCGCTGTTATTTCTGCAGCCAGGCGAAACACCCCCAACAGCGCTGCCCGGCCCGCGCAGCTATCTACAAAAGCTGCGGGAAAAAGGGCCATTATGCGGTTGTGTGCCGGTCCCGCGAGGTCGCCGCTGTCCCGGGAGAACAGGGAGCCCTGCAAGCCGTTTACGCGCCCCAACCCCCCCAGCACGCCATGTACGACCCGCAGGCGCAGCCGCTCTGGGTCCCGACCACCGCGGTCCCGGGAGAACTGGGAGCTCTGCACGCCACTTACGCTCCCCAACCTCCCTCCCCACAGCCCATGTATGACCCGCCGCCGGCACTACCGTTTTGGGTCCCGGCCAACACTCTCCACGGAAAGGAGGGAGTTTTGCACGTCCCCAACGCCACCCTAACCCCCACCCCGCGCCCCACGCCTGACCCGCCGGCGCCACCTACTTGGGCCCCGACCACCGCTGTCCCCGGTGAGGGAGCTCCGCGCGGTCCTAGCGCTCGCGGTCCTAGTGCTCGCGGTCCTAGCGCTCGCGGTCCTAGCGCTCCCCAGTCCCCCCAGCACACCATGTGCGACCCGCAGACGCCGCCATTTTGGGTCCCGGCCACCACGAGGGGAGGAGGGGCGCCGCCATCTTGGACCGCCCAGACCTGTACGACGCGTGGGGGCGGCCATTTTGTTCACCCCCGCCGCCATCTTGTGACCCCCCAGTCACGTGCGATGTATGGGGGTGGCCATTTTGTCCATTCCCGACGCCATCTTGGACGGCAACAACGGACCCCACTCCACTACTACAACCACGTCTCGCTTCAATTACGCTCGATCAAGCTCGGCCCCGGACACTCCAGACGACGACGACAACGGTGCTAATAAACGGCCACGAGACGCCATGCCTCGTCGACTCCGGGAGCACGGAGAGCTTTATACACCCCGACACGGTAAGACGCTGTTCCTTGACCACCTATCCCAGCGCACAAAAGATTTCCCTAGCTGCAGGATCCCACTCCGTACAGATCCAGGGATTCTGCATAGTTACCCTAACGGTGCAGGGGAGGGAGTTCAAAAACTACAAACTAAACGTCCTTCCCCAACTCTGTGCCCCCACCTTGCTGGGATTAGATTTCCAATGCAATCTACAGAGCCTTACGTTCAAATTCGGCGGCCCAATACCCCCACTCACTATCTGCGGCCTCGCAACCCTCAAGCTGCAACCCCCGTCCTTGTTTGCGAACCTCACCCCGGATTGCAAACCCGTCGCCACTAGGAGCAGACGGTACAGCACCCAGGACCGGACCTTCATTCGGTCCGAAGTCCAGCAGCTACTAAAGGAGGGCATAATCCAGGCCAGCAATAGTTCCTGGAGAGCGCAGGTGGTAGTAGTGAAGACAGGGGAGAAACAAAGGATGGTCATTGACTATAGCCAGACCATCAACAGGTACACACAACTAGACGCGTACCCTCTCCCCCGCATATCCGACATGGTCAACCGGATTGCCCAATATAAAGTCTTCTCCACCGTGGACCTCAAGTCCGCCTACCATCAGCTCCCCATCCGCCCAAGTGACCGCAAGTACACAGCCTTCGAGGCAGACGGGCGATTATACCATTTCCTACGGGTACCTTTTGGCGTCACAAACGGGGTCTCGGTCTTCCAACGGGAGATGGACCGAATAGTTGATCAACATGGGTTGCGGGCCACGTTCCCGTATCTCGACAATGTAACCATCTGTGGCCACGATCAGCAGGACCACGACGCCAACCTCCAAAAATTCCTCCAGACCGCCAAAGCCTTGAACCTCACGTACAACGAGGACAAGTGCGTTTTTAGCACCGATCGGCTAGCCATTCTGGGCTACGTAGTGCGCAATGGGATAATAGGCCCCGACCCCGAACGTATGCGCGCACTCATGGAATTTCCCCTCCCGCACTGCCCAAAAGCCCTGAAACACTGCTTGGGGTTCTTTTCATACTACGCCCAGTGGGTCCCCCAGTACGCAGACAAGGCCCGCCCCCTAATACAGACCACGACCTTCCCTCTGTCGACAGAGGCTTGCCAGGCCTTCAGCTGCATCAAAGCGGATATCGCAAAGGCCACGATGCGCGCCATCGACGAGTCCCTCCCCTTCCAGGTCGAGAGCGACGCCTCCGACGTAGCTCTAGCGGCCACCCTTAACCAAGCGGGCAGACCCGTGGCCTTTTTCTCCCGAACCCTCCACGCCTCAGAAATCCGCCACTCCTCAGTAGAAAAGGAAGCCCAAGCCATAATGGAAGCTGTGCGACATTGGAGGCATCACCTGGCCGGCAGGAGATTCACTCTCCTCACGGACCAACGGTCGGTAGCCTTCATGTTCGATAATGCACAGCGGGACAAAATCAAGAACGACAAGATCTTAAGGTGGAGGATCGAGCTCTCCACCTTCAACTATGAGATTTTGAATCGTCCCGGAAAGCTGAACGAGCCGTCCGATGCCCTATCCCGCGGCACATGTGCCAACGCACAAATTAACCGCCTCCAAACCCTCCACGAGGACCTCTGCCACCCGGGGGTCACTCGGTTTTACCACTTCATCAAGTCCCGCAATCTCCCATACTCTTTAGAGGAGGTCCGTACAGTCACAAGGGACTGCCACATCTGCGCGGAATGCAAGCCGCATTTTTTCAGGCCAGATGGAGCGCACCTGATTAAGGCTTCCCTCCCCTTTGAACGCCTCAGTCTCGATTTCAAAGGGCCCCTCCCCTCCACCGACCGCAACGCATATTTTCTTAATGTGGTGGACGAATACTCCCGCTTCCCTTTTGCCGTTCCCTGTTCTGACATGACCGCGGCCACAGTCATTAAAACCCTGAACAGCATCTTCACACTGTTCGGTTACCCCGCTTACGTCCACAGCGACAGGGGGTCCTCTTTCATGAGTGACGAGCTGCGCCAGTTCCTGCTCAGCAAGGGCATAGCCTCAAGCAGGACGACCAGCTACAACCCCCGGGGGAACGGGCAAGTAGAGAGGGAGAACGGCACGGTCTGGAAGGCCGTCCTACTGGCCCTACAGTCCAGGGACCTCCCAGTTTCACGGTGGCAGGAGGTCCTCCCGGACGCTCTCCACTCCATCCGGTTGTTATTATGTACGAGCACTAATCAAACGCCTCATGAGCGTCTCCTTGTCTTCCCTAGGAGGTCCTCCTCTGGAACGTCGCTGCCAACCTGGCTGGCGGCCCCAGGACCCATCCTGCTCCGAAAGCATGTGCGGGCACATAAGGCGGACCCGTTGGTCGAAAGGGTTCACCTCCTCCACGCGAACCCCCAGTACGCCTACGTGGAGTACCCCGACGGCCGACAGGTCACGGTCTCCCTGCGGGATCTGGCGCCTGCCGGCAACACACACACCCCCCCCCCCGACACCATTCACCCAACCCCGCCCCCTTCCTGCCACCACCGCACCCCGCGACCGCCCCCTTCCCAGGAGGATCGGTTCCCCTCCCCTCAGCACCGACCAAGAATAAAGCCCAAGCTGAAACCGTAAGGCTCCTGGAGGCGACAACACCGGTACAAACACCACCACCACCGGGGCCGAGGCGATCGACACGGACGACCAGACCACCCGACCGACTCGTGGCGTCGATCTAAAACTAAATATGGACTTTTCACAAGAACATTTTGCTTTTCTTCCCATACCCTCTGTAAATAGTTGCAACAGGACAAAATTGTACAATACTGTATTGCCTTGTGAATGTTTTTTTCCTCCCAGGACCAGCCCTGTAAACCCTTACCACCATACGAAGCATCACCCCGCCGGGTTCATTTTTGACAAGGGGTGAATGTGGTAGTATGTATTGGGGGTCATGTGGGACTGGAAGCCCTAATGTCATTGGCTGACAGATCCCGGGTCCTGGTTGGCCGTTGACCTCTAGCTCCGCCCTGAAGGCGGAGTATAAGAAGCCGGAGTCTTCCCCCGCAGGCCAGTTTACTATCGAGCTGCGGGGGAACAGACACGCTTAATAAAGCCTCATCGACTTCACTCTATTCGTCTCACGGAGTCTTTGTGCGCTACAACCAGCAACAAGGCAAGGTCATCGAGGGGAGCAGGGCCAATTCGGCCCCAGGTAAAAGCTGAGGAGGGCTAGGCAGGCAAGGCAGAGGATGGCAAAACTGGGAGAAGGGGAATAGCTGGGATGGGGAAAACCTGCAATGGGGATAAAATTGGGAGGGGGATAAAACTGGGAGTGATGGGCAAAACTGGGATTTGGGGCAGAACTGGGAGCAAGGGAGCAAAACTGTGTGACGGGGCAAAATTGGGAGTGAGCGGGCACACTGGGAGGGGGTAAAGCTGAGAGAAGGGACAAAGCTGGGACAGGGAGCAAAGCCAGGATGGGGGCAAAATTGGGAGAGCGGGGATAAAATTGGAAGAGTGGGAATAAGATTGGGAGAGAGGGAGCAAAACTGTGAGGGGCAAAGTTGGGGAGAGGTCAAGTTGGGAGGGGGCAAAGCGAGAGAGGGGGACAAAACTGGAGGGGGTAAAATTGGAGGAGGGTAAAGTTGGAGGAGAGTAAAGCTGGAGGGGGGGGGGGCAAAGTTGGAGGTGGTAAAAACTGAAAGGTGTGATTTTACAAATTAAAAGCATTAAAGCAGTGGGCAATTTTTGTGTTTTAGTGGCTTGAACCTTATTCATTCTGTGGGGCAAGGGTGGGCAGGGCTGGGAGGGGCATGACGGTCATGGGAGGGATGGCCCAGAAATTAAGTTGAGCTCGGGGCCCCACAAAGTCTGCCACTGCACTGACGCCAGGAAAACATTTGAGAAATGTGATTTGTCATATGAAAGCAGAGGCGTCAAGCTAAGTGTCTACATTGATGCATGTAAAGAATGCGGATCTGAAACGAACATAGCAAGAAGCTTTTTGAACAATTAAAACCACGTGAGAAGCATTGGGGATGTTTCTGATGTTTGTGATCAAGTTGTTTTTAGAAAAATGCTGATGAAAAAAACAGCCCCTTTGTTTCAAAGGAATTTTTCGTAGCTTTCAGCAAAGTTGCATTGAATATAAAGCTCAGTGTCGGATGCATCGATGTTGCCTTGGACAACTGGCCTTACAATTGGGTGCAGTGAGCACGGCAGAAGCAGTGCTCTCAATAGCCACTGACTAACAACAGAGCTCACAAATGCAAAGAGCTTTGATCAGTTATACATGCAGCCCCGAAGAAACGGAAAAGGGAGGCAAGGGGTGGAATTTACCAGCTGTTCACGCAGGTGGGGTATTCCGACCCCACCCGCGCCTCGGGTTTCCCGGTGACGAGGGTTGCATCCAACGGGAAATCCCGCTGACGGGCCGCATCTGCCGCCAAAAAAACGCTTGGCAAATCATGGGTTTTTTGTGTATGGCACTAGCCGTGAATCCAGTAACTATAAGCGAATACCGCCGTGAACTTTAATTTATGCACCTCATTATCTCAATTTAACTCCTAATCAAATTGGCCGAGATTATCAGCACCCATGTGGGAGCCAAGCTTCTTCATACCCACCCTTACAAAAAACAAAGACAATACGCGAAAACCACAGTTCTAAGGGGAGTTACATAAAACACAACATGCACTAGTGTAGAGGGCAGGCAACAACATCTTCAGATTATGATCAAACCTTCAGGGCCACCCAAGAAGGAGAAAGAAGAGCGAAAGAGCTAGATGTACCAGAACTAATGAACAGAATAACAAGGGGTCAGGGCCCAACACAGGCTTCCTATTCCAAGCCTCCAGGGGCAACAGGTGACCAACCACAGCACTGGACCTGGCCCAGCCTAGCATGTCCCGACACTTGGGAATCAATACCCCCAGGACCTCCAGCATACCCCAAAACTTGCACCCCAGCCGAACCTTCAGCTACACCTCTCCAACCCATCCAAGGGAGTGCACCGTCCCCTCTTATACTTAGAAGAAAAGGATAATGACACCAGCCCCAACCGGGGAGACCCCATCCCAAGGAGAAGAAGACCTGTCAAGATACTGGGAGGGAGGGCCAATTCCCTCCCCTCTGGTACGTTTAGGGGAACCTCGCTCAAGCCCATGGACCGGACCAGGATTAGAAACAGAACCCTGCTCCCACGGTTGAGGAAAAAAAAGAAAAAAAAGAACCCCAAGGGAGGGATCTGACCCAGAAACATCCACCACCACCCCACACCATCCACCATCACAGGGAGGATATCAAGAACAATTCTTCTCCTCAACAAAACAACCACAGATTAACCAACCTCACCTCAGCGAGCACCATTAAGAAATCAACTCAATCCAAAAGCTCGAAAGAGGACTAAGAGAGAGACCCAAAGTAGAAACTCAACCTCCGCCTCGGGATTCCCGGTGACTAGAGTTGCATTCAACGGGAAATCCCATTGACAACGGCAGGGCAAGAAAAATAGAGATTCAGACGTAATCCAATCCTGCCCAGGATACAGAGTCTGCCTGGGCTTTCAAAGGAAAAAGACACAGATTCTGAAATTTCTTGCAACATAATTGCTGGATAAACACACCATCCATGCTGCTCAAGAAGGCGGAGGACAAGACAGGATCAATGAACACTCTTCAGGATCGCTCAAGGATTCCAACGAGCAAAGCATGAAGCACCATCACATCCATCATGCCATTGCTCTTACGCCCAGGCAATCCCCAGCCCAGCCACCGGCCAGGGAGGAATGACCACCTTGTGGTAGTCACCACTGTAGTGTTGGGTGTTCTGATGTACAGATGAACCAACAGGGTTGTATTTGGTACAACGCTGTTTTATTTCAACTTGTTATTTACAGTTCTGTCTTGATACTCTGCACGTGGTGACTCCCTGTGTGTGATGTTAATCAGGTCCTGTCCTTGTCCTGGTCTCCAGATCTACTGGCCACCAGGTGTCGTGTTTCTTCTCTTATACTGTCTCTGTCCTTGTCTGTGATTGGTTGTCGTGTTGTGTGTGCTGATTTGTCTGTTGGTGTGTCTATCATGATGTGTGTGTTTGAATATCATGACATCCCCCCTTTTTTTACAAAATTATGTGCCTACATGGTTATAAATACGAATGTGTCGTGAGTGCATCTAAAAGTGTGTGTGCGTGATATTTACAGCAGGTGCATGTGGCATAACTATATACATGGGGCGATGTCGGGTGTGTTATGCTAACGAGGTTGTACCATAACAAAACAGGAAGATGAAAAACTTTGAAGTGTGGTCCGGTCAAACGATATCTGGAATGATAAAACAGTAACATCTTACAATACAATAGTGTTTCAACTTTAACGTGTGAACAGTCTCATATGTCCAATCTAGTAGGTGTGCGACGAATTCGGGTTGACCGCCTCAAAGGTGGGTCGAGAACCACCGGCTGAGGTGCGAGCCTGGCCACGGGTGGCGATGTAAGGGGCATGATCTGTGGCAGCTCCACGAAGTCATCCTCGGGAACCAGTGGAGGACCCGGCGTGTGTGCACTGTTCGGTTGCGAGCGTGGAAGGCGGCGAAGGGCTCGCCGATTGCGGCGACGCACTGATCCATCCGGCATGCGTACCAGGAACGAGCGGGGAGCCACACGTCGGAGAACTTCGGCAGGTGCTGACCAGCCACCATTTGGCAGATGAATGCGGACTTTATCCCCGGAGGACAGGAGGGGAAGATCAGTCGCCCTTGTATCGTACAGACTCTTCTGGCGATCACGCTGCAGTTGCATCTTGTGCAGTACCTTAGCTTGGTCCGTTGTTGGTGTCAGGATGGAAGGCACAGTTGTCCTGAGGATACGACCCATCAGTAGCTGTGCTGGCGAGAGACCCGTGGCTAGCGGGGCCGATCGATAGGCCAGCAGGGCGAGGTGAAAGTCCGATCCGGCAGCAGCAGCCTTGCAGAGGAGCCGCTTGGCAATGTGAATGCCCTTTTCCGCCTTTCCATTTGACTGTGGATGTAGAGGGCTGGATGTTACGTGTGTGAAACCATATGATGCGGCAAAGGACGACCATTCACGGCTGGCGAAACAGGGCCCATTGTCCGACATGACAGTCATCGGAATGCCGTGGCGAGCAAAGGTGTCCTTGCAGGCCCTGATGACTGCAGACGACGTCAGGTCGTGTAGGGGTATGACTTCTGGGTAATTGGAGAAGTAGTCTATGATGATAATATAGTCCATGCCAAGCGCGTGAAATAGGTCGACACCCACCTTCGCCCAGGGGGACGTCACCAGCTCATGGGGCAGAAGCGTCTCAGGAGGTTGCGCCGGCTGAAACCTCTGGCAGGTTGTGCAATTGAGTACCATGTTGGCAATATCGTCATTAATGCCCGGCCAATATACCGCCCCTCGGGCCCTCCGTCTGCACTTCTCGACTCCCAAGTGGCCTTCGTGTATTTGATTGAGAATCATCTGGCGCATACTGTGCGGAATGACGATCCTGTCCAGCTTCAGAAGGATCCCATCAATGGTGGTTAGGTCATCTCGCACATTATAGAACTGCGGGCACTGCCCTTTGAGCCAACCTTCCGTCATGTGGCGCATCACTCGCTGTAGAAGGGGGTCGGCCGCTGTCTCTGCGCGTATGCGGGCCAGACTGGGGTCGATAGCCGGCAGATTTGCCGCTGTCAAAACCACGTGTGCCTCAACTTGACATACGAACCCCTCCGCATCTGGTGGTGTACTCACTGCTCGGGATAGGGTATCCGCCACGATGAGGTCCTTCCCTGGAGTGTAGATCAGTTGGAAATCATACCTCCTGAGTTTAAGTAAGATGCGCTGGAGGCGAGGGGTCATGTCATTCAGGTCCTTGTTTATTATGTTGACCAGGGGGCGGTGCTCAGTTTCGACTGTGAATCGTGGAAGACCATATACATAATCGTGGAACTTGTCCAAACCAGTTAGCAAGCCCAGGCATTCTTTTTCAATTTGCGCGTAGCGCTGATCTGTAGGGGTCATGGCCCGTGATGCATAGGCAACCGGGGCCCATGACGACGTGTTATCTTTCTGCAGGAGCACTGCTCCAATACCAGATTGGCTGGCATCAGTTGAGATTTTGGTGGGACGAGACGTGTCGAAGAACGCCAACACTGGTGCCGTGGCCAGTTTGTGTTTGAGCTGCTCCCATTCCAGCTGGTGTGTATGTTGCCACTGGAACTCTGGAGATTTCTTTACGAGATGGCGCAGAGCCGTTGTGTGGGAAGCAAGATTGGGAATGAATTTCCCGAGGAAGTTGACCATGCCCAGGAATCGTAGTACAGCTTTCTTGTCGGCCGGCCGCGGCATGGCTGTGATGGCGCTCACCTTGTCCGCATCGGGACGGACCCCTGATCGGGAGATGTGGTCCCCCAGGAACTTCAATTCGGTCTGGCCAAAGGCACACTTGGCGCGGTTGAGGCGCAGGCCATTGTTTCGTATGCGGGCGAAAACGCGTTGGAGACGATGTATGTGCTCCTGCGGAGTGGTGGACCAGATGATGATATCATCCACATATACACGTACCCCTTCGATGCCTTCCATCATCTGCTCCATTATTCTGTGGAAGACCTCGGATGCCGAGCTGATGCCAAATGGCATCCGGTTGTAGCAGAATCTGCCGAAAGGGGTGTTAAAAGTACATAGCTTTCGGCTGGACAGGTCCAGTTGGATCTGCCAAAATCCTTTAGAAGCATCCAGTTTGGTGAATATTTTGGCTTGGGCCATCTCACTGGTGATTTCCTCTCGTTTAGTTATGGGATAGTGTTCCCGCATAATGTTATTATTTAGGTCTTTAGGGTCTATACAGATGCAGAGCGCGCCAGAGGGCTTCTTGACACACACCATGGAGCTGACCCATGGCGTGGGCTCCGTGACCCTGGATAGGACCCCTTGGTCCTGGAGATCCTGCAGCTGCAGCTTGAGGCGGTCTTTAAGTGGCGCAGGAACCCTGCGAGGTGCGTGAACGACCGGGATGGCGTCCGGTTTGAGGCGAATTTTGTATGTGTATGGCAGTGTCCCCATGCCTTCAAGTACCTCCTGGTTGTGAGCAAGGAGGGATTGGAGATTTGCGTTGAAGTCAGCATCCAGGAAGTCGGATGTGTCGTCTGGAGAGAGAGACATAATTCGCTGTGCAAGGTGAAGAGCCTTGCATGCCTGTGCGCCCAGCAAGGAATCTTTCGATGAGCCAACAATTTCAAAGGGGAGTATGGCCGTGTGCGTTTTGTGTGTCACCTGGAGCTGGCAAGACCCCATGGCCGGGATGACGTTCCCGTTATAGTCAACCATCTTGCACCGGGATGGCTGGATAGGTGGTTTGACCTTCATGGCATGGAATGCTGAATATGCTATGAGGTTGGCGGATGCGTCAGTGTCCAGGCGGAAAGTGATCTGCGGTCGGTTGACCGTCAGGGTGGCACTCCATTCATCGGCCGGATTGATGGCGTTGACCCGGTTCACATCAATGACTGAAACCCGGAAGGCATCTTGGTCATCTGTGTCATTTGGCTGGATGTCCTGATGTACGGGCTGGACGGTCCTGACGTGTCTGCGAGGTTGTCGGAGATGTGTAGGATCCATCGGTTGAACCACTCAACAGTAGGCAGCGTAGTGGCCCATCTTGCCACATTGTAGGCACTGTCGGTTTTTAGCAGGACATTGCCCTTTTAAATGTACAGCTCCACAGTTGCCGCACGTCATGACGTCACGGCGTTCGTTACGCCACTGCGCATGCGCAGTTCGGTCTTGCATCGGGCACGCCTGCGCAGTGCGTCCCTCGATGTTGCCGTTGGTTTTGGCGCGCACAAGCGCGGGAGACCGCGAAAAGCGCAGGAAACGGCCACCCTCGTCCGGGCCGCGGGCCGGGAGATAATCAATTGCCTGGATGTGTTCGGTCTCGTGGGCGGCCTGGCTTGCCGATTCGGCGGCTAGGGACCCCCTCCGTGCCGATTCGGTCGCCTGAAATTGGGCAAAACGGCTGGTTGCATTTTCATGGAGGACACAAGCTTCCACCGCAGACGCTAAGGTCAGGCCTTTAATTTTAAGAAGCTGCTGGCGTAGGCCACTGGAGGCAACGCCAAAAACAATCTGGTCCCGGATCATGGACTCTGAGGTGTTGCTGTAACCGCAGGACTGCGCGGGTATGCGGAGGTGCGTCAGAAAGGGTTGAAAGAGCTCATCCTTACCTTGCAGGCGTTGCTGAAAGATATACCTTTCAAAACTTTCATTCACTTCAACGTTAAAGTGCTGGTCTAGCTTGAGGAGGACCGTGTCATACTTGGATTGGTTCTCGCTGTCCGCGAACACTAGTGAGTTGAATACATCGATGGTGTGCTGACCTGCGGTGGTGAGGAGCATCGCAATCTTTGTTTCGTCCGAGGCACTCTGTTTCTCGTTGGCTCGCATGTACAGTTCAAATCGCTGCTTGACAAGCTTCCAATTGGTGCCAAGGTTCCCAGCGACTTGCAACGGCTGCGGTTTGTTGGTGATGTCCATATCTCAGGATGGCAGGTTTGCCGGCAGGTATCGATCCACTCCTGTACCATGTAGTGTTGGGTGTTCTGATGTACAGATGAACCAACACGGTTGTATTTGGTACAACGCTGTTTTATTTCAACTTGTTATTTACAGTTCTGTCTTGATACTCTGCACGTGGTGACTCCCTGTGTGTGATGTTAATCAGGTCCTGTCCTTGTCCTGGTCTCCAGATCTACTGGCCACCAGGTGTCGTGTTTCTTCTCTTATACTGTCTCTGTCCTTGTCTGTGATTGGTTGTCGTGTTGTGTGTGCTGATTTGTCTGTTGGTGTGTCTATCATGATGTGTGTGTTTGAATATCATGACAACCACTGTTGTATTATATTGTATATATGGGTATTACAGTAAGGCCCCTGTACTACAGGTACGGGGGTAGATCCCTGTCTGCTGGCTCCGCCCAGGAGGTGGAGTATAAATGTGTGTGCTCTCCGAACAGCAGCCATTTTGTAAGCTGCTGTAGGAGGCCACACATCTCAGTGTAATAAAGCCTCGATTGCATTCTACTCTCGTCTCGTCGTAATTGATAGTGCATCAGACCTCCAATCCAACACGATGAGCATCGAGAACAGGATGAAATAGGGTCGGGGATTGGGGGCCCGACCAACCCCTGACCTCAAAGACCGGATATGCTATACGTTGTGCTCTATCGAATCTAACCGGAGAATGTGCTCTTTCGAGTGCAGGAACTTTCTCATGCACCTCCACCATCCTCCGAAAGATACCTCAAAATTTTCTAAGTGAGTTCTAATGAGCTGTAAGACAGAGACGAGACCTTCAACCAGAACAACATTCTCAATGGTGGCCGTCATCCAGATGCACACAGCACAGCCAAAACGAGAGTCCGCTCACCAATAACAACATCACTGCAAGCTGAGCCCAGCCAGCCCAGCAACAACACCACTGCAAACTGGGCCCACCCAGCCCAACAACACCACTGCAAACTGGGCCGTCCCAGCCCAGTAACAACACCCCTGCACGCTGGGCCCACCCAGCCCAGCAACAACACCACTGCAAACTGAGCCCACCCAGCCCAGTAACAACACCCCTGCAAGCTGGGCCGTCCCAGCCCAGCAACAACACCACTGCAAACTGGGCCCACCCAGCTCACCAACAAGGCCACTCCAAGCTGGGCCGTCCCAGCCCAGTAACAACACCCCTGCACGCTGGGCCCACCCAGCCCAGCAACAACACCACTGCAAACTGAGCGCAGTCCCAGCCCAGCAACAACACCACTGCAAACTGAGCCCACCTAGGTCACCAACAACACCCCTGCACGCTGGGCCCACCCAGCCCAGTAACAACACCCCTGCAAGCTGAGCCCAGCCAGCCCAGTAACAACACCACTGCAAGCTGAGCCCAGCCAGCCCAGTAACAACACCACTGCAAACTGAGCGCAGTCCCAGCCCAGCAACAACACCACTGCAAACTGAGCCCACCTAGGTCACCAACAACACCCCTGCAAGCTGGGCCCACCCAGCCCAACAACACCACTGCAAGCTGAGCCCACCCAGCCCAGTAACAACACCCCTGCAAGCTGAGCCCTCCCACCCAGTAACAACACCACTGCAAGCTGGGCCGTACCAGCCCAGTAACAACACCACAGCAAGCTCGGCCGTCCCAGCCCAGTAACAACACACCTGCAAGCTGGGCCGTCCCAGCCCAGTAACAACACACCTGCAAGCTGGGCCGTCCCAGCCCAGTAACAACACCACTGCAAGCTGAGCCGTCCCAGCCCAGTAACAACACCACAGCAAGCTGGGCCGTCCCAGCCCAGCAACAACACCACAGCAAGCTGGGCCGTCCCAGCCCAACAACAACACCACTGCAAGCTGGGCCGTCCCAGCCCAGTAACAACACCACTGCAAGCTGGGCCGTCCCAGCCCAACAACAACACCACTGCAAGCTGAGCCCACCCAGCCCAACAACACCACTGCAAGCTGGGCCCACCCGGCCCAGCAACACCACTGCAAGCTGGGCCCACCCAGCCCAACAACAACACCACTGCAAGCTGGGCCCACCCAGCCCAGCAACACCACTGCAAGCTGGGCCGTCCCAGCCCAACAACAACACCACTGCAAGCTGCGCCGTCCCAGCCCAGCAACAACACCACAGCAAGCTGAGCCCACCTAGCTCAGCAACAACACCCCTGCAAGCTGGGCCCACCCAGCCCAACAACACCACTGCAAGCTGGGCCCACCCAGCTCAGCAACAACACCCCTGCAAACTGAGCCCACCCAGCCCAACAACACCACTACAAACTGAGCCCACCCAGCCCAACAACACCCCTGCAAGCTGAGCCCACCCAGCCCAGTAACAACACCCCTGCAAGCTGAGCCCACCCAGCCCAGTAACAACACCACTGCAAGCTGCGCCGTCCCCGCCCAGTGACAACACCCCTGCAAGCTGGGCCGTCCCAGCCCAGCAACAACACCCCTGCAAGCTGGGCCGTCCCAGCCCAGTAACAACACCACTGCAAGCTGGGCCCACCCGGCCCAGTAACAACACCCCTGCGAGCTGGGCCGTCCCAGCCCAGTAACAACACCCCTGCAAGCTGAGCCCACCCAGCCCAGTAACAACACCCCTGCAAGCTGGGCCCACCCGGCCCAGTAACAACACCCCTGCGAGCTGGGCCGTCCCAGCCCAGTAACAACACCACTGCAAGCTGGGCCCACCCGGCCCAGTAACAACACCCCTGCGAGCTGGGCCGTCCCAGCCCAGTAACAACACCACTGCAAGCTGGGCCCACCCAGCCCAACAACAACACCCCTGCGAGCTGGGCCCACCCAGCCCAACAACACCACTGCAAGCTGCGCCGTCCCAGCCCAGCAACAACACCACAGCAAGCTGGGCCCATCTAGCTCAGCAACACCACTGCAAGTTCGGCCATCCCAGCCCAGTAACAACACCACAGCAAGCTGGGTCCACCCAGCCCAGTAACAACACCACTGCAAGCTGGGCCGTCCCAGCCCAGTAACAACACCACTGCAAGCTGGGCCGTCCCAGCCCAGTAACAACACACCTGCAAGCTGAGCCATCCCAGCCCAGTAACAACACCCCTGTAAGTTGGGCCCACCCAGCCCAGTAACAACACCACTGCAAGTTGGGCCCACCCAGCCCAACAACACCACTGCAAACTGGGCCGTCCCAGCCCAGCAACAACACCCCTGCGAGCTGGGCCCACCCAGCCCAGTAACAACACCCCTGCAAGCTGGGCCGTCCCAGCCCAGCAACAACACCACTGCAAGCTGGACCCACCCAGCCCAGTAACAACACCACTGCAAGCTGCGCCGTCCCAGCCCAGCAACAACACCACTGCAAGCTGGGCCGTCCCAGCCCAGTAACAACACCACTGCAAGCGGGGTCCACCTAGCCCAGTAACAACACCACTGCAAGCTGGGCCGTCCCAGCCCAGTAACAACACCACTGCAAGCTGGGCCCACCCAGCCCAGTAACAACACCACTGCAAGCTGAGCCGTCCCAGCCCAGCAACAACACCCCTGCAAGCTGGACCCACCCAGCCCAGTAACAACACCACTGCAAGCTGGGCCGTCCCAGCCCAGTAACAACACCCCTGCAAGCTGGACCCACCCAGCCCAGTAACAACACCCCTGCAAGCTGCGCCGTCCCAGCCCAGTAACAACACCACAGCAAGCTGGGCCCACCCAGCCCAGTAACAACACCACTGCAAGCTGAGCCGTCCCAGCTCAGCAACAACACCCCTGCAAGCTGGGCCGTCCCAGCCCAACAACACCACAGCAAGCTGGGTCCACCCAGCCCAACAACACCACTGCAAGCTGGGCCCACCCAGCCCAGTAACAACACCACAGCAAGCTGGGCCCACCCAGCCCAGTAACAACACCACTGCAAGCTGGGCCGTCCCAGCCCAGCAACAACACCACTGCAAGCTGAGCCCACCCAGCCCAGTAACAACACCACTGCAAGCTGCGCCGTCCCAGCCCAGCAACAACACCACTGCAAGCTGGGCCCACCTAGCTCAGCAACCGCACCACTGCAAGCTGGACCGTCCCAGCCCAGTAACAACACCACTGCAAGCTGGGCCCACCTAGCTCAGCAACAGCACCACTGCAAGCTGGACCGTCCCAGCCCAGTAACAACACCACTGCAAGCTGAGCCCACCCAGCCCAGCAACAACACCACTGCAAGCTGGGCCCACCCAGCCCAGTAACAACACCCCTGGAAGCTGGGCCGTCCCAGCCCAGCAACAACACCCCTGCAAGCTGGGCCGTCCCAGCCCAGCAACAACACCCCTGCAAGCTGGGCTCACCCAGCCCAGTAACAACACCACTGCAAGCGGGGTCCACCCAGCCCAGTAACAACACCACTGCAAGCTGGGCCGTCCCAGCCCAGTAACAACACCACTGCAAGCTGAGCCGTCCCAGCCCAGTAACAACACCCCTGCAAGCTGGACCCACCCAGCCCAGTAACAACACCACAGCAAGCTGGGCCCACCCAGCCCAGTAACAACACCACTGCAAGCTGGGCCGTCCCAGCCCAGTAACAACACCACAGCAAGCTGGGCCCACCCAGCCCAGTAACAACACCACTGCAAGCTGAGCCGTCCCAGCCCAGTAACAACACACCTGCAAGCTGGGCCGTCCCAGCCCAGCAACAACACCACTGCAAGCTGGGCCCACCCAGCCCAACAACACCACTGCAAGCTGGGCCCACCCAGCCCAACAACACCCCTGCAAGCTGGGCCCACCCAGCCCAGTAACAACACCACTGCAAGCTGGGCCGTCCCAGCCCAGTAACAACACCACTGCAAGCTGGGCCGTCCCAGCCCAGTAACAACACCACAGCAAGCTGGGCCCACCCAGCCCAGTAACAACACCACTGCAAGCTGAGCCGTCCCAGCCCAGTAACAACACACCTGCAAGCTGGGCCGTCCCAGCCCAGCAACAACACCACTGCAAGCTGGGCCCACCCAGCCCAACAACACCACTGCAAGCTGGGCCCACCCAGCCCAACAACACCCCTGCAAGCTGGGCCCACCCAGCCCAGTAACAACACCACTGCAAGCTGGGCCGTCCCAGCCCAGTAACAACACCACTGCAAGCTGGGCCGTCCCAGCCCAGCAACAACACCACTGCAAGCTGGGCCCACCCAGCCCAACAACACCACTGCAAGCTGGGCCCACCCAGCCCAACAACACCCCTGCAAGCTGGGCCCACCCAGCCCAGCAACAACACCACTGCAAACTGGGCCCACCCAGCCCAGTAACAACACCACTGCAAACTGGGCCCACCCAGCCCAACAACACCACTGCAAACTGGGCCCAGCCAGCCCAGCAACAACACCACTGCAAGCTGGGCCCACCCAGCCCAACAACACCACTGCAAGCTGGGCCGTCCCAGCCCAGTAACAACACCACTGCAAACTGGGCCCAGCCAGCCCAGCAACAACACCACTGCAAGCTTGGCCCACCCAGCCCAACAACACCACTGCAAACTGGGCCCAGCCAGCCCAGCAACAACACCACTGCAAACTGGGCCGTCCCAGCCCAGCAACAACGCCACTGCAAGCTGGGCCCGCCCAGCCCAACAACACCACTGCAAGCTGGGCCCACCCAGCCCAACAACACCACTGCAAGCTGGGCCCACCCAGCCCAACAACACCACTGCAAGCTGGGCCCACCCAGCCAACTCCAACCGCCGCGAACAAATGAGGATTCCTAGGACTTATATTGGCTCTTCTTCACAAAACACCAAGCAGGAACTTCCAGGGATGTAGCACAAGCCATGTAACCCAGGAAAAACCAAATATCAAATGTGCAACAGGATAAAGTAAAGGATTAAATTATGAGCCTATCCAGAGCTCGCGAAAATGTGACCGCTCCCGCGCTCACATCCCGAGATCCACCCACAGTTTGATTTCTAGACATTTGTGCTTCAGACCTTCTCTTCCGGTTATAGGAAACCCTTTTCTCCCAGAACAGACATTACATTCTAGTCAGTGTATCAAAGATATTGCACTAACTTGCAATAATGGTCTTGGTGTAGGCATTGGACCATGATACAAAATTGGGAATCGTAGAAACTGCGGGATTAGCCTAGTGTGAGACACCAGTAAGTGAGGAATGGACTACATTCTCAGCATAGGTAATTTCCTATAAACCAAAACCAATGCGTTAAAATCAAACCGAAATGTTGACAACAAATGCATTCACGCACGCAAGTAGAATTTCCTTGTTCACTATCTTTCTTCCATCGAAATCGCAAAGGGATCGCATGCAAATATATCATTAATGAGGCTAACCCAGTACGAGTTCAAGCCCCAGGCAGAAAATTGTGAATTCCTGATATGCACTGGCTCTCTGTCAACAGGCATAAAATTCTCATTAAATTACTCCATGTTGCATAGAACTTCAAAACAAAATCCAGTTTTGCAACGTATAGATTATTGTAAGAATTTGGTGTGAAGATTCTGTGAAGCACTGAGACATTTTCAGTGCTAAAGGCACTTTATAAATGCAAGGTGTCCTGTTCAAAAGAAAACTGATGAATGCAGCTCAGTACGTATACAGTAGAACTTTGGAAAAAACGAACAGTGCCAAAATAGCATTAATCTGAATTATATTTTAATTTCCATTGCTCTTCAGTTGATTATTTAAAGGGAAAAAAAACACTGACACCTAAGTGATTTGCCAGATAATATTTTCAAAGTTAATTTAATTGTAAGGGCGTCGTATCATTACCTTGCAATGTGACTGACTTCCCAGTCATTACTGTCTGCGCAATATGATGGCAGCATCATCATAATCCAATTTGGAAAGGTGTGGTTCAGGGAGGGGAGAGTATTACAGTCAGGTAGACATACGAAAGATTTCAACTCTTGTGCCAACTGGATAAGTCATGTTTCTCTTCCATAATAATAATTTGAATGATTATTTTGAATGGGTGTGGTGTGGCATTGCTGGTATAACAAGGTAACAAAGGAAAATGTGTTAGAAGCAGCAAGTTTGTGAGGTTTGTGCATTTTTGATGGATTAACTGTTAATCCAATGTATTTACCTTCTCACCCCATCTCTCAACACCTTCCTCCAGGAATAGCCCTGGCGGCAAATTGAGTGTTAGAAAGTCAAGAGCTAACATAGAGGTTTGCTTTTCAATAATGTGGTAATATTGGCACAGGTATGGAAAATCACCCAGTTCATTACAAATTCAGAAGCTGGGCAAATACAACATTTAGAGAGTGCTGAGCACTAGAGGACTTATTATTCCCATGACCAAAAATGGGTTGCTCTTCTTTGAATGTTCAAACAAGGTGACAAAACGGATACAGGTACTACAACCCATCGCCCATGCAGAAGAATGGAACAAAAAATAATCTTCAGGATCAAAAACTTAGCAGGCAGCATGGATGCTCCTCTCTGAAAAGAAAATGCCTTGACTTCTTTGAGAGAGTGAGAAGTCTTCCAATCAGGCGTACTTCAACTTCCAAAAGGAATTAATTCATTTAAACTCAATGCGTGACTTTATTTCTGTTACTTCTGCGGGCAACAGAAACACCCCCGCCAACGCTGCACGACCCGCACTGCCCTTTGCAAGGCCTGCAGCAAGAAGGGGCACTTCGCTGCCGTGTGCCAGGCCCGCTCAGTCGCCACTATTGCCCCGACCCCCCTCGTGTACGGACAATGGGCGCCGTCATCTTCACCTCCCCGGACCACGCGCGGCCAGTGGGCGCCGCCATCTTCCCTTTCTCAACCACGTGCGGCCCATGGGCGCCGCCTTCTTGTCCACCCCAAGATCATCAGGCGCCGCCATCTTATCTTCCCCACAGCACATGGGCACCGCCATTGTTCCAGGACCCGTGCCCCCCGTGCACCCCATCGTTCGACACCAGCGACGACCAGCCACGACTCGCCTCGGTCACGATCGACCAGTCTCGCCCGCACAATCCAGTCACCGCCTCGACAAGCGTGAAGATCGATGGGCATGAGACCTCTTGCCTGCTGGACTCTGGGAGCACCAAAAGCTACATCCATCCAGATACGGTAAGGCGCTGCTCCCTTGCGGTACACCCCGCCAATCAGAGAATCTCCCTGGCCTTCGGGTCCCAATCCGTGGCGATCCGGGGGTACTGTATAGCCACGCTCACGATCCAGGGCATAGAATCCAGCGGCTTCCGCCTCTACATCCTCCCAACCTCTGCGCTGCCCTGTTACTCGGCCTGGACTTCCAGTGCAACCTCCAGAGCCTAACCCTGAAATTCGGCGGGCCCCTACCACCCCTTACTGTGTGCGGCCTCGCGACCCTAAAGGTCGACCCAACTTCCCTATTTGCAAACCTCACCCCGGATTGCAAGCCCGTTGCCACCAGGAGCAGACGGTACAGCAGACGGTACAGCACCCAGGACAGGACCTTCATCAGGTCCGAGGTCCAGCGGCTGCTTCGGGAGGGCATTATCGAGGCCAGCAACAGCCCCTGGAGAGCCCAAGTGGTAGTGGTGAAAACTGGGGAGAAACACAGAATGGCTGTGGACTACAGCCAGACCATCAATAGGCAGCTCGACGCGTAACCCCTCCCACGCATATCTGATATGGTCAATCAGATTGCACAGTACCGGGTCTTCTCAACTGTAGACCTCAAATCCACCTACCACCAGCTCCCCATCCGTAAGGCGGACCACCCATACACTGCCTTCGAGGCAGATGGCCGCCCCTACCATTTCTTCAGGGTTCCCTTTTGCGTCACCAACGGGGTCTCCGTCTTCCAAAGGGAGATGGACCGAATGGTCGACTGGTACGGGTTGCGGGCCACCTTCCCGTACCTAGACCATGTCACCATCTGCGGCCACGATCAGCAGGACCACGATGCCAACCTTGCCAAATTTCTCCACACCTCCACTCTCCTAAACCTCACCTATAACAAGGAGAAGTGCGTATTCAGCACGAATCGCTTAGCCATCCTCGGCTATGTGATCCAGAACGGAGTTCTGGGGCCCAATCCTGACCGCATGCGCCCCCTCATCGAGCTCCCCCTTCCCCACTGCCCCAAGGCCCTCAAACGCTGCCTGGAGTTCTTTTCATACTACGCCCAGTGGGTCCCAAACTATGCGGACAAGGCCCGCCCACTCATCCAGTCCACCCTTTTCCCCCTGACGGCCGAGGCTCAACATGCCTTCAACCGTATCAGAGCAGACATCGCCAAGGCCGCAATGCATGAGACGCTGCCCTTTCAAGTGGAGAGCGACGCATCAGACATCGCCCTAGCCGACACGCGCAACCAGGCAGGCAGGCCCGTGGCATTCTTTTCACAAACCCTTCATGCCTCCAAAATTCGGCACTCCTCCGTCGAAAAAGGGGCCCAAGCCATCATTGAAGCTGTGCGGCATTGGAGGCATTACCTGGCTGGCAGGAGATTCACTCTCCTCACTGACCAACGGTCGGTAGCTTTCATGTTCAATAACACGCAGCGGGGGAAGATCAAAAATGATAAAATCCTGAGGTGGAGGATCGAGCACTCCACCTACAATTACGAGATTTTGTATCACCCCGGCAAGCTCAACGAGCCCCCCGCTGCCCTATCCCGAGGTACATGTGCCAGCGCACAAGTAGACCGACTCCGGACCTTGCACGACAGCCTTTGTCACCCGGGAGTCACATGGTGGTACCATTTCATAAAGGCCCGCAATCTGCCCTACTCCATCGAGGAAGTCAGAGCAATCACCCGAGACTGCCAGGTCTGTGTGGAGTGCAAACCGCACTTCTACCAGCCAGACCGCGCGTGCCTGGTGAAGGCCTCCCGCCCCTTTGAACGCCTCAGCGTGGATTTCAAAGGGCGCCTCCCCTCCACCAACCGCAACACGTATATTCTCAGTGTGGTCGATGAGTACTCCAGATTCCCCTTCGCCATCCCATGCCGGGCCCGACATGACGTCTGCCACCGTCATCAAAGCCCTCAACACCATCTTCGCTCTGTTCGGCTTCCCCGCCTACATCCACAGCGACAGGGGATCCTCATTCATGAGTGATGAGCTGCGTCAGTCAGTTCCTGCCCAGCAGGGGTATCGCCTCCAGCAGGACGACCAGTTACAACCCCCGGGGAAACGGGCAGGTGGAGAGGGAGAACGGGACGGTCTGGAGGGCCGTCCAACTGGCCCTACGGTCCAGAAATCTCCCCGCCTCCCGCTGGCAGGAGGTCCTCACTGATGCACTGCACTCCATTCAGTCGCTACTATGCACCGCCACTAATGACACACCCCATGAACGTCTCTTTGCCTTCCCCAGGAAGTCCACATCCAGGGTGTCGCTCCCGACCTGGCTCTCAGCACCAGGACCCGTACTCCTCCATAAGCACGTCCGAGGACCTCCTCGGTTGAGTAAGGTAGGTTGCGGGACTTGATGAAATGGACAAGCCGGGTAACCCCCGGGTGGCAGAGGTCATTGTGGATGGCTTGCAGGCGGTCCTCCTGCGCGATTGCACACGTGCCGCGGGACAGGGCATCTGGGGGCTCGTTGAGCTCCCCTGGATGATACTTGATATCGTACGTGTAGGTGGAGAGTTCGATCCTCCACCTCAAAGTTTTATCGTTTTTTATTTTGCCCCGTTGTGCGTTATCGAACATAAAGGCGACCGACCGTTGGTCGGTGAGGAGGGTGAACCTCCTACCGGCGAGGTAGTGTCTCCAGCGCCGCACAGCCTCCACAATGGCTTGTGCCTCCTTTTCGACTGCAGAGTGCCGAATCTCAGAGGCAGTGAGGGACCGGGAGAAGTACGCTACTGGTCTGCCTGCCTGGTTGAGAGTAGCAGCCAGGGCGATGACTGACGCATCGCTCTCTACCTGGAGGGGATAGTTTCGTCCACCGCGCGCAGAGCGGCCTTGGTGATATCGGCCTTGATGCAGTTGATGGCCAATCGAGCCTCAGCCATTGGGGGAAATATCGTGGCCTTTATGAGTGGGCGGGCTTTGTCCGCATATTTGGGGACCCACTGGGCGTAATAGGAGAAAAGCCCCAAGCACCGTTTGAGGGCCTTGCGGGGGGTTCCTATAGGGGGCGCATGCGGTCGGGGTCGGGACCTAGGATCCCGTTTTCCACGACATAGCCGAGGATGGCTAGCCGGGTTGTATGGAAAACGCAATTTTCCTCGATATAGGTCAGGTTGAGGGCTCGGGAGGAACTTTTCGAGGTTTGCGTCATGGTCCTGCTGATGATGGCCGCAGATGGTGACATTGTCCAAGTACGGGTATGTAGCCCGCAAACCGTTCTGGTCCATCATTTGGTCCATCACCCTTTGGAAGACGGAGACCCCATTTGTGACGCCGAAGGGGACCCTGAGGAAGTGGAAGAGCCGGCCGGCTGCTTCGAAGGCAGTATAGGGGCGGTCTTTCGGTCGGATGGGGAGCTGGTGGTAGGCGGATTTGAGGTCGACCGTGGAAAATACTCGGTATTGGACGATCCGATTTACCATTTCCGCTATGCGAGGAAGGGGGTACGCGTCGAGCTGCGTGAAGCGGTTTATGGTCTGGCTATAATCCACGACCATCTGTTTCTTATCCCCGGACCGGACTACCACCACTTGTGCTCTCCAGGGGCTGTTGCTAGCCTCGATGACCCCCTCGCCCTGTAAACGTTGGACATCTGACTTGATAAAAGTCATGTCTTGGGCACTGTACCGCCTGCTCCTGGTGGCGACTGGCTGACAGTCGGGAGTGAGGTTCGCGAATAGAGAGGGGGGTGCGACTTTCAGTGTCGCAAGGCTGTTTACCGTGAGGGGGTGCAAGGGTCCTCCGAACTAAAGTGTCAGGCTTCGGTGGCTGCACTGGAAATCCAGTCCGAGCAGTAGGGGGGCGCAGAGGTGGGGGAGGATATAAAGTTTGAAACTGGTGTATTCGGCGCCCTGGATCGCAAGATCCGCGATACAGTACCCCTTGATTTGTACCGAGTGGGACCCGGATGCGAGGGATCCGTTTCTGGATGAATAAAGCTCTCCGTGCTCCCGGAGTCGAAGAGGCATGAAGTGTCGCCCCCCGTTGACTTGGACCTTCATCATCGAGTTCTGCAGATGTTTTGGCCGAGTTTGGTAAAGGGTGATCGCTCCCAATCGCAGGTAGTCTGAGTCCTCAGCCGAGTCGGACTCGTAAAATGGCCGCCACCGTTGGTCGCACGTGTGGGGTCGAGAAGATGGCCACCAACAAGGTGGCCGCTCCCATGATTCGCACGAGGCTGATGACGCGTCAGAAGGGGGCGTGTCGGGTCGATGTGCAGCCGCATTGCAAGGCCTGCGGGCCTGAGAGCCTGATTTTCGGGCCGGCTGTTCTTTGTGTTTCTAGCCTCTGGGCCTGGCCAGGCAGACCCTCGCAAAATGCCCTTTCTTCCCACAGTCGTTGCAGATAGCGGAGCAGGCTGGGCAGCGAGGGCGTGGATGCTGGCCCTGCCCGCAGAAGTAGCACGGTGTGCCCCCGGTCTGAGCGGGTCGCTGCGTGGCGCAGGCCCATAACATGGCTGAATCTGAGGAAGTCCGAGGGGTATGTGCCCAAATTATGTCGGGCCACCTCCAGCGAGGAGGCGAGCGTTAGCGTGTCCTGTAGGTCTTTTGCCCCGTTTTTGAGTAGCCGCTGCTGGATTTAGGTCGAGCGGATGCTGGACACGAACGCGTCTCTGATGTGCAGGTTCATATGGGTTTCCCCTGTCACATCCTGATGGTCACAGTCCCTGGCAAGCGCGGTGAGTTTTTCAACGAATTCATCTAGCGATTCCCCCGGCAGGTAGAGAGCAGTTGCCGGGCATATACCTCATTGATGGGTTTGACGAACCGCTTGCAGAGTAACTCGACCGCCTCTTCATAGGTAGGCGCCTTTTCGAGCATGACGGAAATTCTGTGACTCACCCGGGCATGGAGTAGGCACCGCTTGCGTGGCCCCAGGATGGGAGTCTCTGAGGAGTCCAGGTAGGCCTCGAAACATCGGAGCCAGTATTTAAAAATTTATTTTGCCTCCGGTGTCCGTGCTTCCAGATTGAGTTTCTCTGGTTTTAGTCCTGCATCCATCCTGATGTAGTTTAGCTGATTAAATTGTTGTACCCTCAATAACGACACTTAGGGAGTAAACGGTAAAGAAGGCTTTAATAAGCTAAGAACTAGCCTGGTGCCGAGACGGGTGCTAACTGGGTTCCGCCCACAAGGCGGCCCCTTATATACCACTCCCAGGTCGGCGGAGCCAGAGGCGGAGTCCCCCAGGGTTCCAAGCCCGGTCTTAAAGGGGACATCATCTTACATGATGATAAGGGTACAGTAACCGTTCATCACAGTCACAAAAGGCCTCTCCCGAACTTTTGCAGCCTCAACGCATCACCCAGTCGGGCAGGATGAGGCCGTTCAATCGGGCCCTAGATTTAGTGCATTTACATTGATGCTTAATCATTTTGAATCTTACCTTGCAGCACACTTGTGGAGCCTTCATGGTTCACCAGTGTACACGGAACCTCTGGACTAGCAGACCAGTAAAAGGTTTGACATATTGAAAGGTATGTATGTATAAAGGCTTGGGTAGTGGATTGAAGAGGGATGGAAGGAAGGATAAAAAAAACTTGTAAATCGATAGCAGGTGCGATTTAATAGCAATGCTGCGCCTGAAAAGTAGTTCGCCGTGGCGCAGCGTGGCGGATAAAAGCCTGGAGACCCCGCTCCCGGGATCTACCCGGCTCGCAGGATGTAACATCTTGTGAGACGTTGCGACGAGAATCCCACCCATTGTTGGCGGGATCACTTTTTGGCAAACCTGCATATTAGAGCGTGACAACTAGTCGCAGACCTCGGGCGAACACCATTCTGTATGATCTCCCAGGGGATCGGAGGCCCCCAGGTGCATGCCATTTGTGCAGGGTGGCACCCTGGCACTGCTGGTGCCACCCAGGCACCTTGGCACTGCCAGCCTGGCACCATAGCACTTCCTGGGTGCCAGCCTGGCACTGCCAAGGAGCCTTGGGGGCACTGCCAGAGTGCTAGGTTGGCACTGTCAAGGTGCCACGTGGGTACTTTTTGCACGGGCGCAATCGGGCCGGGCGTGCCCTGCGGGAGTGTTGGGGGGGCTGCGGGGAGTTGGGTGCCCAACGTCTTTCGTGATAATTTTGAGAATGATGGGGCAGTAAAAGACTGAGATGAGCTGGCCTGGGAGCTTGGAATTTCAAGCCAAGTTGCAGTGCCACCCGGGCTGGTCAATTCCAGCCCCATTTAATCCAGAGTTGCAACATAGACGTGCAGGTTAGGTGGATTGGCCATGATAAATTGCCCTTAGTGTCCAAAATTGCCCTTGGTGTTGGGTGGAGGTGTTGAGTTTGGGTAGGGTGCTCTTTCCAAGAGCCGGTGCAGACTCAAAGGGCCGAATGGCCTCCTTCTGCACTCTAAATTCAATGATAATCTATGATTAATCTAGGACAAAGGTTCGGCACAACATTGTGGGCCGAAGGGCCTGCTCTGTGCTGTATTTTCTATGTTCTATAGGTGAAATGAGATTAAAATACCAATCGATCCTTGGTTGAGCCCAATACATTATAGTCACCAGGTTTGTAACTTTAACATCACAATAACATTTTACTATGTGCAGGATTATAATTAAACAGACAGAAAATGTAACTGACTACCTACTACCCAATCCGAGCACTCCCCCCCCCCTTCCTACTCGCGCCACTCTACACACACACAAACACACAGAGGGGAAAAGGTGGTGGAAAGGGAAATAAAATATTAATAAAAATAAAAGGATTAGGTTCTTTGATGAACTGGGATGACTTCTAATTAGTGTCTGTCCGAAATTCAAGCTTTTGTTTTGATGCTTCTCCCTTCTAGGTTTAAAATGATTTTCTCTGGCAAGGTTGTCTACTTGCTCTACAGATTCAGCATCATTCAAGCTTCACAACAAGGATGTGCCGGGCACGCACTGCTTTCAGAACAATACAGCAGTTCTTCCACGGCAGCAAGCAGGAGGGAGAGAGAGAGAGGGAGAGCATTCCTTTCACTTCAACGGTCTAAACGCTTCTGCTCATTTCTCTCAGAAAGCATCACGCAGGAACCAATCACAGACTGCTATCAGGCGGAACACTGTCCCTGGCCAACCCACCGGCCGCCAGCCAACCAATCGAATCCAACTCCTTCCACAACCTGGATCCTGGGATCCACTCAGTGCCAAGGAGTCTGGCTTCTCCTCTCCAAGAACAAACCTGGGAGCATAGTGTCCTGTTAAGCAGGTTGCTTCAACTTTCAGTCTCCTGCTTAAAGGTGCATTCCAATTATGAGTCCACGGATTAAAATAATAAAATAACATGAAATAAATGAGAAGAAAAGTAATGAAATAACATAAAAGAAATGGGAACAAAGGAAATAAATAGGAAGGACTATTACAGGCGGGTGTCAGTTTTTGCAGTTAAAGGTGATATAGAATGAAATGTAATGAGAAAAAAAAGTTATCCTGTAACAAGACTGGGCTCAAATGTGGTCCATTACATAATCCCTCCCTCATATTCTTCAGCTTGGAAATGACACATCTTATAGAAGTAAATGATTGTTAGGGATATAGAAATATCACCTTAAATCAAACTGTACAAAACTAGTTGACACAATGAGCCTCATTCAAACAGTGATCAACATATAGGGTCAGATTCTTCAGTCGCGCCCGCCGCAAGATCGCCACGGGTGAGGTGCAGACCACGTAAAAGTCCATTGACCTCGGGCGGGAATTCCGGTCACCGGGCAGGCAAGGTCGAAGGATCCCACCCATAAAATATACTCCCAAATAGATCTGTAGGAACGAAAGAGCTCTGGAATCACTTCATTGTCCTCGCTATTGTTCATTGAGACGAGTTGAGTGTTTTCAGCAGACACTGTGATGCACCCAGCTTTGCTAAGTGGACTGACCTGCCGCACAGTGAATTTGAGGAATGCTCAAGTGAGACATTGTGATGTAATGATAGAGAAAAAAAGATCTGTATCATGGAGAAAATATCACAATCGTTGGTCTCTTCTGTGAGGTCATGATGTGGAGATGCCGGCGTTGGACTGGGGTGAGCACAGTAAGAAGTCTTCCAACACCAGGTTAAAGTCCAACAGGTTTGTTTCAAACACCAGCTTTCGGAGCGCTGCTCCTTCCTCAGGTGAATGAAGAGGTATGTTCCAGAAACACATATATAGACAAATTCAAAGATGCCAGACAATGCTTGGAATGCAAGCATTAGCAGGTGATTAAATCTTTACAGATCCAGAGATGGGGTAACCCCAGGTTAAAGAGGTGTGAATTGTGTCAAGCCAGGAACTTGGCTATAAGTCATGTGTACGGAACTTGGCTATAAGTTTTTGCTCGGCGATTCTGCGTTGTCGCGCGTCCTGAAGGCCGCCTTGGAGAACGCTTACCCGGAGATCAGAGGCTGAATGCCCTTGGCTGCTGAAGTGTTCCCGACTGGAAGGGAACATTTCTGCCTGGTGATTGTCGCACGATGTCCATTCATTCGTTGTCGCAGCGTCTGCATGGTCTCGCCAATGTACCACGCTTCGGGACATCCTTTTCTGCAGCATATGGGGTACACAACGTTGGCTGAGTCGCACGAGTATGTACCGTGTACCTGGTGGGTGGTGTTCTCACGTGTAATGGTGGTATCCATGTCGATGATCTGGCACGTCTTGCCCATGGCAGGGTTGTGTGGTGTCATGGTCACTGTTCTGAAGGCTGGGTAGTTTGCTGCAAACAATGGTTTGTTTGAGGTTGCGCGGTTGTTTGAAGGCGAGTAGTGGGGGTATGGGGATGACCTTGGCAAGATGTTCATCTTCATCGATGACGTGTTGAAGGCTGTGAAGAAGATGTCGCAGTTTCTCCGCTCCGGGAAAGTACTGGATGACGAAGGGTATTCTGTCGGTTGTGTCCCATGTTTTTCTTCTGAGGAGGTTGGTGTGGATTTTTGCTGTGGCACGTTGGAACTGTCGATCGATGAGTCGAGCGCCATATCCCGTTCGTACGAGGGCATCTTTCAATGTCTGTAGATGTCTGTTACGCTCCTCCTCGTCTGAGCTTATCCTGTGTATACGGAGAGCTTGTCCATAGGGGATGGCTTCTTTCCTGTGTTTAGGGTGGAAGCTGGAGAAGTGGAGCATCGTGAGGTTATTCGTGGGCTTGCGGTAAAGTGAAGTGCTGAGGTGACCGGCCTTGATGGAGGCGAGTGTGTCCAAGAATGCAACTGATTTTGGAGAGTAGTTCATGGTGAGTCTGATGGTTGGATGGAACTTATTGATGTCAAGTTCTTCATCCAGACGCACGGAACAGCCATGGGGGCCAAATTCGCACCCCAATACACCAACATCTTCATGCACAAGTTTGAACAAGATCAACTCACCGCACAGGATCTTCAACTGATGTTATACACCAGATACATCGATGACATTTTTTTCCTTTGGACCCACGGCGAAGAATCACTGAAACGCCTACACAATGACATCAATAAGTTCCATCCAACCATCAGACTCACCATGGACAACTCTCCAAAAATTGTCAAATTTCAGCTTTTATTTGTTTTTCCAAAACCTCAATAAAAATATTACAACTCTCCGAATTGCGCATTTTCATCAAGTGTCTTCACAATTTTCATCAAGAAACTTCACAATTGTCATGACAAAAATAATTCATTTAGACAGTTGAACATTCCTTGGTGGGGTCAGGAGATGGGTGTGTAGTTTGTTCCATCCTGCCAGTTAACTCATAGAAAGTTATCACAGGAATCAGGGCAAGGATACATTTCCCAAGACTAGTTATTTTCTGGCTGTGTTTCAAAACCTTGAATATTGCTATTATACAGACGCGGGTCACTGTCTGTGTGGAGTTTGTACATTCTCTCCATGTCTGTGTGGGTCTCACCCCCACAATCCAAAGATGTGCAGGGTAGGTGGATTGGCCACATTAAATTGCCCCTTAATTGGGAAAAAAAAGAATTGGGGTACTCTAAATTTATATTAAAGAAAGAATATTACTATTATAGGGGTCCTTTGTTGCAGGGTGTTGGTTACAGTTCAGTAGGTCTGAAGAGGTCTTTGTAGTTATACATAGGTTAGCTGTAAGCCTTATTGACTCTTGGAGCTGTTTGCAAATGTACAGGAAAGGGTACAAGCTTGGAGATGTCTCCATACTTGCTTGTACACAAGTCTTTGTTCAACACTCGACTGACCCTTGCTGCAAGTCATGTGCTCACTCCCAACATTGTGTGTGCGTTACTGTACACAGTCCCACAGGCCCTTACACTAAATTAGTCTTTTTGAAAGTAATTTTGTAATTAATGTATGTATTTTAAAATATTTTGTATCACAAAACAGCACATAAAGGGGATTGACCTTCACAAAGACTCTTAAAGATAGCTTTTGTAACCACATAGAATTGGAGAATTGTCCTTTTAGTATCTTGTATTCCTTAAGTAATGAGCATTTCTAATTCCTGCTAGATTTCTTCGAGGAAATGGCATCCCAATTGGGCTATACTATGCTTTAGTGATGTGTTGAACCTTTTGAAATGTATTTGATAAAGTAACACATGAAATGGCGCCGAGGTCCCAGGTTCGATCCCGGCTCTGGGTCACTGTCCGTGTGGAGTTTGCACATTCTCCCCGTGTCTGCGTGGGTTTCACCCCCATAACCCAAAGATATGCAGGATAGGTGGATTGGCCACGCGAAATTGCCCCTTAATCGGAAAAAAAATTAATTCGGTACTCTAAATTTATTTTTAAAAAGTAATACATGAAAAGCTGTTAGGCGATTCAGGGTGAACCTTTGCTGTGCATAGACATTGGTTGAAGGATAACTGTCTGTGTGGACTTTTCACTTTCTCCCCGTGACTATGTGGGTTTCATCCGGCTACTCCGGTTTTGCCCCACAATCTACAGGTGTGCAGGTTAGGTGGATTGGCCTTGATAAATTGCCGCTTTGTGCCCGGGGATGTGCTGGTTAGGGAGTTACGGGGATAGGGCAAGGGACTGGGATTAGCTCTTTCAGAGGTTTGATGCAGACTCGAAGGGCCGAATGGCCTCCTTCTGCACTGTCGGAGTTCTATGGTTGTATTTGCAGGACGAACACAGGACAGACACAGGTTCACGATTCAACCCTTGTTTATTTTCAAATATAATAGAACAGTTATAACCCCAAATTATCCCAACTAGAATATGCTTACGTTTCTGTCGATGAACTGGGTTGAGCTGCGGGCCCAATCCTCTGAGTCTCGGTGCCTTTGTCTGCAAAGGTGGGCCTTGCATTCTGCTTCCCACTGTCCGAGACCTCACCCCCGATGAGGAACAGACTCTGGAAATTGCGGGGTTTCCCGAGGAAAGAGCAGTCACCGACAGTGAAGTTGGCCTGCGCCAGAGAGGTGAGGATCCACTGCCCTTTCATCCAGATGACCTGCCTCAAGTGTCAGACAAAATGATCCTTCCCTCTCACTGACCTCCATGTCCATTGTCTTACAGTATGTCCAACAGTGGTTAGCTTCACAGCTCCAGGGTCTTGAGGCAGGTTAATTGAAAAAGACAGAAGAGAGCCTACGCTATTATAGTGCTTTGAATCTTTAGCGAAGCATACATGATGGATTTCCCCCCTAGTTTGTGCACTCTACATTTGTTTCAGGTTGTGTAGCTTTATTGCACATGGGAACATCGGAGCGGGAATAGGCCGTCAACCCCTCGGGCCTGCACTACCGTTCAATTGGATCACAGCTTATCAGTGCCATAATCAAACCTTTCTGCCTTGATTCCATAATCCTGAACCAGCTGACCTAAAAAGATCAACCTCAGTTTTGATATTTTCAGTTAACCTGCCTCTAAAGCATTTTACAGGAGGCAGTTCCACTGCCCTTTGGGTGAAGAAGGGCTTCCTGACCTCACCCCTGAACAGCCTTGCTCTACATTTAAGGTTACATTAACCCCGGAGCTGAGTTATATCGTGCTCTGTGCCTGTTACTTATCTGCCTTTGTCTTTCATCAATAAACCCCTTATTCACAACTGGAAACCTCCAGTGTCTGTCTCAAGCCACCTTAGGAAGTTAATGGAATGTTATCATCTATTGCCAAGTGAATTGAATACAAGAGTATGGAGGTTATGCTTCAGTTGTAGGGGGCACACGTTGGATTGCATTGGATTTGTTTTGGGTTTGTTTTATTGTCACGTGTACATTGAAAAGTATTGTTCTGCGTACAGTCCAGACAGATCATTCCATACATGAAAAGAAACATAGGACATACGATGTCACAATGTAAATACATAGACACAGGATGGTTAGTGGGTTCTCAACGCTGGGGGGCACAATCACAGACCTTACAGAGGAGCACCCGACTGCAAAACAAGTTAAATAGCTTATGGAGGGGGCACCACAACAATTAAGTTGTTCTCTTCGAAAACATCTTTAATTAAAAAATACAACTAAGGTGATGTTGGGGGGAACTCCACAGGGCAGTCTTTGCCTGCAAATCAACCCAGGCAGGCAGCGAGGGCTATCAGAGTACCCGTAGCACTGACACCATAGCCTGCCGCTGGGCGTTCACCTCCAGCCTGCTGATCCATTCCAGTAAGCTTCCTCAGCCTGCCTTTAATAAGCCTCTTAGCCTGGTGGGGGCAGGTGACCTTGCTGGACATTGAACCCGAAATGGCCGGCATCAGGAACAGGGTCGGGAAGCAGGCAATCTGATTGGGCTCATGATTTTCAGGCCCTAAACGCCTCCATTCTCATCACCGGTAGGTTCCGAAGGTTCAGCCCATGGGCACAAACTTTGCGAAGATGTTTTCTCACCATTTGGATAAAGTGGATTTGTCAGGGCCGATAATGAGGACAGTTTTTCCGTTGATCACCTTGGCTTGCCTCCTTTCAAACACAGCCGCTGAAATGTCATAAAATGGTTGGAGCATTTCCAGGGAGCATTTAAATTAACCAGGAATTCAGGTATGCTAGTGTTGCAATTGATGCTTCACTAATCATCTGGCAAAGTGAGATATATCCAGCTTGTTAGAGTGAATTAATAGATTTATTGAAAGGGGTGATAAATCTAATCACTGAAAGAGCACTCCAGTCAAATATTTACCTCACAATCCTAATATTAGCAGAATGTGCTAGCAAGGATGTTTACTTTTTAGAAGAATAGACAGTTTTGTAGCCAGATTACAAACAAGCTGATGTGTTGGGTACTCTGACACACAGGTGAACCAACACGGTTGCGAATGGTACAACGCAGTTTTATTTCATTGAACTATAAACATAGTAATCTCTGGTATTCAGCACATGGTGAACCTCTGAGTGGCTGGCAATGAGGTCTGTGCCCTGAGCTCTCTCCTGCTCGAGTGCCCAGGAAGTGTCGTGTTCACTGCTTTGTACTGTGAATGCTCTTGTCCGTGATTGGCTGTCGTGTTGTGTGTGTTGATTGGTCCGTTGATCTGTCCATCATTATGTGTGTATGTATGTGCTGTGATGTTCACCTGAATATCATGACATCCCCCTTTTTTACAGGATTATGTGCCTACGAGGCTATAAATAGAGATGTGTACTGAGTGTAGCTAAATGTGTGTGTGAGAAATATTTACAGCATGTACATGGGGTTTAACTATATACAAGGGGCGATGTCGGGTGTGACATAACAACGAGGTTGTACCATAAACAAAGAATGGGGAGATGTTGAACTGTAAAGCGAATTTCTGTAACGATAAGAACATAAACATATTAACAAAGTGGTTGCATGAGTCCAATGTACAAACAGTCTCATAAGTCCAGTCTAGTAGGTGGGCGATGAATTTGGGTTGACCGCCTCAAAGGTAGGTCTGGAACCACCGGCTGAGGAACAGGCCTGGCCACGGGCGACGACGGAAGATGCACGGTAGCAGGCAGCTCCACAAAGTCGAAATCAGGAACAACAGGAGGGCATGGTGTCGGTGTAAGTTCCCGTAGCGAGTGTGGAAGCAGGCGAAGAGCCCGGCGATTGCGCCGACGAACAGATCCATCAGGCATGCGAACCAGGAACGAGCGGGGAGCCACGCGTCGGAGAACTTCGGCAGGTGCTGACCAGCCACCTTCTGGTAGGTGGATGCGGACTTCGTCTCCAGGGGCCAGGGCGGGAAGATCAGTTGCCCGTGTGTCATATGACCTCTTCTGGCGGCCGCGCTGCAGTTGCATCCTGTGCAGTACCGGAGCATGGTCGATCGTGGGCGCCAGAATGGAAGGTACAGTAGTCCTGAGGGCGCGACCCATCAGCAGTTGGGCTGGTGAGAGACCAGTGGCTAGTGGGGCCGAGCGATAGGCCAGCAGGGCGAGGCAGAAATCCGATCCGGCAGCAGCAGCCTTACAGAGGAGCCGCTTGACAATGTGAACGCCCTTCTCTGCTATTCCGTTGGACTGGGGATGCAGAGGGCTGGACGTCACGTGTGTGAAGCCATACGAGGCAGCAAACGATGACCATTCCTGGCTGGCGAAACAGGGTCCATTGTCCGACATGACAGTCATCGGAATGCCGTGGCGAGCGAAGGTGTCTTTGCAGGCCCTTATGACAGCGGACGACGTCAAATCGTGCAGGCGTATGACCTCTGGATAGTTGGAGAAGTAGTCAACGACGATGACATAGTCCCTGCCGAGCGCATGAAAGAGGTCCACACCCACCTTCGCCCATGGGGACGTCACCAGCTCATGGGGAAGAAGCGTTTCAGGAGGTTGCACCGGCTGAAACCTTTGGCAGGTTGGGCAGTTGAGCACCATATTGGCAATATCATCACTGATGCCCGGCCAGTATACCGCCTCTCGGGCCCTCCTTCTGCACTTCTCGACCCCCAGGTGGCCTTCGTGTGGTTGGTCGAGAACCAGCTTGTGCATGCTGTGCGGAATCACAATCCGGTCCAGCTTCAGAAGGACGCCATCAATGACGGCCAAGTCGTCTTGGACATTGTAGAATTGCGGGCACTGCCCTTTGAGCCACCCTCCCGTCATGTGGCGCATCACACGTTGTAGAAGGGGGTCGGCCGCAGTCTCTCGGCGAATACGGGCCAGACTGGAGTCGTCAGCTGGCAGATTTGCCGATATGAAAGCCACCTGCGCCTCGACCTGACAGACGAACCCCTCCGAATCTGGCGGCGTGCTCACTGCTCTGGATAGGGCATCCGCAATGATAACGTCCTTCCCTGGGGTGTAGACCAGTTGGAAGTCATACCTCCTAAGTTGAAGTAGGATGCGCTGGAGGCGAGGGGTCATCTCGTTCAGGTCCTTGTTTATGATGCTGATCAGGGGGCAGTGGTCAGTTTCAACCGTGAACCGGGGAAGACCACATACATAATCATGGAACATGTCTAAACCGGTTAGCAAGCCCAGGCACTCCTTTTCGATCTGCGCGTAGCGCTGTTCTGCGGGGGTCATGGCCCGCGAGGCATAGGCGATCGGGGCCCATGACGCAGTGTCATCCCGCTGCAGGAGCACTGCCCCAATGCCGGACTGGCTGGCATCAGTTGAGATTTTAGTGGCATGAGACGTGTCAAAAAACGCCAGTACTGGTGCAGTGGTGAGCTTGAGTTTGAGCTCCTCCCATTTCTACTGATGTGTGTGCTGCCACTGGAACTCCGTGGACTTCTTGACGAGGTGGCGCAGAGTCGTTGTGTGGGAGGCAAGGTTGGGAATGAACTTCCCCAGGAAGTTGACCATGCCTAGGAACTGCTTTCTTGTCTGCCGGCTGTGGCATGGCTGTGATGGCGCTCACCTTGTCTGCATCCGGACGGACCCCTGACCGGGAAATGTGGTCCCCAGGGAACTTCAGCTCGGTTTGGCTGAAAGAACACTTGGCTCGGTTGAGGCGCAGGCCGTTTTCACATATGCGCACAAAGAGGCGTTGGAGACGATAGATGAGCTCCTGTGGTGTGGTGGACCAGATGATGACGTCGTCCACGTAGAAGCTCACCTTTTCGATGCCTTCCATCATCTGCTCCATGATCCTATGAAAGACCTCGGATGCCGAGATGATGCCAAATGGCATTCGGTTGTAGCAGAACCTGCCGAAAGGGGTGTTGAAAGTACACAGCTTTCGGCTGGACGGATCCAGTTGGATCTGCCAAAAGCCCTTAGAGGCAACCAGTTTTGTAAATATTTTTGCCTGGGCCATTTCACTCGTGATCTCTTCCCGTTTGGGTATGGGGTAATGTTCCCTCATAATATTGTCATTGAGGTCTTTTGGGTCAATACAGATCCGGAGCTCGCCGGAGGGCTTCTTGACACACACCATGGAGCTGACCCACGGCGTGGGCTCCGTGACCCTGGATAGGACACCTTGGTCCTAGAGATCATGCAGCTGCTGCTTGAGGCGGTCTTTGAATGGCACAGGGACCCTGCGAGGTGCGTGAATGACCGGGGTGGCGTCTGGTTTGAGCCGAATTCTATAGGTGTATGGCAGTGTCCCCATGCCCTCGAATGCCTCCTGGTTGTGGGCGAGGAATGATTGGAGCTGTGCGTTAAACTCTGCATCCGGGAAGTCAGACGTTCCGCCTGGAGAGAGAAAGTGGACTCGTTGCACGAGGTGGAGAGTCTTGCATGCCTGTGCGCCTAGCAGGGAGTCCTTCGATGAGCCGACTATCTCGAATGAGAGTGTGGCCGTGTGTGTGTTGTGTGTCACCTGGAGCTGGCAGGATCCCATAGCCGGGATAACGTTCCCGTTGTAGTTGACCATCTTGCACCGGGATGGCCGGATTGGTGGTCTGACCTTCATGGCGTAGAAGGCTGACCATGCTATGAGGTTGGCAGAGGCGCCAGTGTCCAGGCGGAAAGTTATTGGCGATCGGTTGACCGTCCGGGTGGCACACCATTCATCACCCGGATTGACCGTGTTAACTCGGTTCCCATCAATTACCACAACACGGAAGGCGTCTCGGTCATCTGTGTCACCGGTCTGGATGTCGTCTGGGCAAGATTCGTAATGGGGAGGCTGAATGGTCCGCACGTCCCTGCGAGGTTGTCGGAATTGGGGAAGATTGACAGGTTGAGCTGCTCGACAGTAAGCAGCGTAGTGGCCCACCTTGCCACAGCGTAGGCATTGTCGGGTTCTTGCGGGACATTGCCGCTTTAAATGTGCAACTGCCGCAGTTGCCGCACGTCGTGACATCATGACGTTCGTTGCGCCACTGCACATGCGCAGTTCGGTCTTGCGTCGGGCACGCTTTCGCATCACGTCCCTCAGTGTTGCCGTAGGTTTTGGCGCGCACAAGCGTGGGAGGCCTCGAAAAGCGCGCGAAATGGCCGACGTCGTCTGGGCCGCGGGCCAGGAGGAACTCAATCGCCTGGACCCGTTCGGCCTCGTGGGGCACCTGGCTCGCCGATCCGGCCGCGTAGGACCCCCGCCGCGCCGATTCCGTCACCTGAAATTGTGCATAGCGGCTAGTCGCGTTTTCGTGCAGGACACAGGCTTCGATTGCGGAGGCTAAGGTGAGGCCTTTTATTTTTAAAAGCTGCTGGCGTAGGGTGCCCGAGGCGACCCCAAAAACGATCTGGCCCCGAATCATGGAGTCTGAGGTGGTGTCGTAACCGCAGGACTGCGCGAGGTTGTGGAGATGGGTAAGGAATGATTGAAAGAGCTCATCCTTACCTTGCAGGTGCTGCTGGAAGACATATCTCTCGAAGCTTTCGTTGACCTCGACGTTGGAGTGTTGGTCGAGCTTGAGCAGGACCGTCTTGTATTTGGATTTGTCCTCGCCTTCCGCGAACAGCAGGGAGTTGTAGACATGAATGGCGTACTGCCCTGCAGTGGTGAGGAGGATGGCGATCTTTCTGGTGTCCGAGGCGCTCTCTCTTTCGTTGGCTTCCAGAAAGAGCTGGAAGCGCTGCTTGAACAATTTCCAATTTACGCCGAGGTTCCCAGCGACTTGCAGCGGCTGCGGTGTGTTGATGGTGTCCATGGCGCAGGATGGCAGATTTGTGGGTAGGTGTCGATTTACTCCTGGTAAATGTGTTGGGTACTCTGACACACAGATGAACCAACACGGTTGCGAATGGTACAACGCAGTTTTATTTAATTGAACTATAAACATAGTAAACTCTGGTATTCAGCACATGGTGAACCTCTGAGTGGCTGGCAATGAGATCTGTGCCCTGAGCCCTCTCCTGCTCGAGTGCCCAGGAAGTGTCGTGCTCCCTGCTTTGTACTGTGTATGCTCTTGTCCGTGATTGGCTGTCGTGTTGTGTGTGTTGATTGGTCCGTTGATCTGTCCATCATTATGTGTGTATGTATGTGCTGCGATGTTCACCTGAATATCATGACACAAGCTTCTGGGTGATGATTTCATAATAAGTCCACGTAGACAAGATCGGAATTTTAAAACAATTTTGTGTGTACTGAATAAGAACATAAGAACATAAGAATTAGGAGCAGGAGTAGGCCATCTGGCCCCTCGAGCCTGCTCCGCCATTCAATGAGATCATGGCTGATCTTTTGTGGACTCAGCTCCATTTTCCGGCCCGAACACCATAACCCTTAATTCCTTTATTCTTCAAAAAACTATCTCTCTTTATCTTAAAAACATTTAATGAAGGGGCCTCAACTGCTTCACTGGGCAAGGAATTCCATAGATTCACAACCCTTTGGGTGAAGAAGTTCCTCCTAAGCTCAGTCCTAAATCTACTTCCCATTATTTTGAGGCTATGCCCCCGAGTTCTGCTTTCACCCGCCAGTGGAAACAACCTGCCCGCATCTATCCTATCTATTCCCTTCATAATTCTATATGTTTCTATAAGATCCCCCCTCATCCTTCTAAATTCCAACGAGTACAGTCCCAGTCTACTCAACCTCTCCTCGTAATCCAACCCCTTCAGCTCTGGGATTAACCTAGTGAATCTCCTCTGCACACCCTCCAGCGGCAGTACGTCTTTTCTCAGGTAAGGAGACCAAAACTGAACACAATACCCCAGGTGTGGCCTCACCTTATACAATTGCAGCATAACCTCCCTAGTCTTAAACACCTTATACAATTGCAGCATAACCTCCCTCGTCTTAAACACCTTACACAATTGCAGCATAACCTCCCTAGTCTTAATAAGCAGTCTGTATCTGGGATTCAGGCATTGCATGAGTGGGCCGTGATGCACAGGTGGAACTTGACAGCATTCGTGGAGGAGGTTAAGTGGGATCAAAAGAGATGAGACACTTTACACTTAATGTTAGCAGGGAGGGCACAGATGGTAATGATGAATGTACTGCCAAGGTTCCTGTTTGTCTTTCAAACCCTCCTGATCTTTCTCCCTCAAGCCTTCTTCCGGAGGATGGAGGCACTGATCTCGGAGTTAATATGGGCGGGGAAAGTACCGAGGGTGACGAGGGCTGTGTTGCAGAGTCAGAGACAGAAAGGGGGGTTGGCGCTCAAGAACCTGTTATATTATTGCTGGTCTGCAAATGTGCAGAAGGTGAGGTGATGGTGGGAGGAGAGGAAGGGCGCGGAGTAGATCAGGCCGGAGGTGGAATCCTGCAGGGGTTCTGGTCTGAGGGGCCTAGTGACGGCCGCATTGCCGTTAGCTCCGGGGGAGTATGCGGGGAGTCCGGTGGTGCAGTCGACGATCAGGATGTGGAACCAGTTGAGGAGGCATTTGAAGCTGATGCCAGTGTGGGAACCACAGGTTTAAGCTGGGGAGGGGGGTGGACGGGATGTATGGGAAGTGGAGGAAGGCGGAGTTGGAGCGGGTTAGGGATATGTTCTTGGAGGGAATGTTTGTGGGGCTGGACCGGCTGCGGGAGGGGTTTGAGCTGCCCCAGGGCAGTGTGTTTAAGTATATGCAGGTGCGGGACTTTGTGCAAAAGGAGTGGCGGGCGTTCTCCCAGCTACCAGAGTACACATTGTTGGAGCAACTGCTTCTCCCTGACAACTTGGAGGAGGGTGGATTGAGGACATATACAGGTGGGTGGGGGAGCATGGCGGGGCAAAGGTCGTGAGGATAACGTGTAAGTGGGAGGAGAAGCAGGGGAGGGAACTAGGTTAGGAACTCTGGTGTGAGGCGATGCGACGGGTGAATTCAAACTCCTCCTGCACGAGGATGAGCTTGATTCAGTTCAAGGCAGTGCGCAGGGTACACATGACTCTGGCGAGGATGAGTGGGTGTGAGAAGTGTGGGCGGGGGCCGGCGAATCATGCTCACATCTTCTGGGGTTTCGAGAAGTTGGCGAGCTTTTGGGAGGTGGTGCCCGGGACGTTATCCAGGATAAGTGGGGGTGGAGGTTAGGATAGACCCAATGGTGGTGGTCTTTGGGGTCTCGGAGGAGCCGGAGCTGCTGGAGGGTAAGGGGGCCGATGTTGTGGCCTTTGCCTCTCTGATTGCCCGGAGAAGGATCTTGTTGAATTGGGGATCAGACATGCCCCCTGGGGTGCCAGCCTGGCTTGGGGGACTTGTAAGACTTTCTCCAGCTGAAAAAGATTAAGTTTGAGTTGAGGGCGTCAGAAGAGGGTTTTGAGATGTGGTGGAAGCCGTTCATGATTCTATTTGAGGAGCTGTTCGTTGTGGGCCGGGGGGGGGGGGGGGGGGATTAAAAGGGGAAAAGTTTGGTTATGCCTTGATGAACCGTGTACTTCTCTTGATGTTGTATATGTTTGGAATAAATTATCTTACAAAAAGCAGTCTGTATCTGTGACTTAGAGCTGTAATCAGCATAGTAGAGGATGGTGCGCCTCCAGAGGCAGTTCCTCAGGCCTCCATGCCCGAATCATGAATGAGCTAGTGTAACCTAGGTCTCCTGTGGTTAAATGGAGAAGTCCACCACAACAAGCCAAATTACACATATCCAATCAAGAGAGGGATGGTTTAGCTCAATGGACTACACAGCTGGTCTGTGATACAGAAGGAGATCAATAGCGTGGGTTCAATTCTCATACCAGCTGAGGTTATTCATGAAGAACTTGCCCCTCACCCAAGGTGTGGGTGACCCTCAGGTTAAATCGGCACCAGTCAGCTCTCCCCCTCAAAGGGGAAAGCAGCCCTATGGTCATCTGGGACTATGGCAGCTTTACTCATTTACTAGCAAATGAGCTCATAACACATTTCATATAACCTGACCTGCATAGTATCTCTCTGCCCCTCCTTTTGTTTATATCAATGGACTATTCCCAGAAGGTTCCTGGGGTGGCACGGTAGCATAACGGCAGCATGGTGGCACAGTGGTTTGCACTGCTGCCTCACAGCGGCAGGAACCCGGGTTCAATTTCGACCTCGGGTGACTGTCTGGCATTTACACTGTTTGCGTGGGTTCCCTCCGAATGCTCCAGTTTCCTCCCACTGTCCAAATCTTGCCGGTTACATGGATTGGCCATGCTAGAATTGCCCCCTAGTGTCCAACGGTTAGGTAGGTTGGCATTTACACTGTTTGCGTGGGTTCCCTCCGAATGCTCCAGTTTCCTCCCACTGTCCAAATCTTGCCGGTTACATGGATTGGCCATGCTAGAATTGCCCCCTAGTGTCCAACGGTTAGGTAGGTTACAGGGATAGGGCGGGGGGGAGTGGGTGGGGTGCTCTTTTGGAAAGTCAGTGCAGGCTCAATGGGCCAAATGGCCTCTGCAGGCCTCCCCTCCTGCAGGGATTCTATGAGCTTCCTGTAATGGTGCTGAGGCCAAAGGGATTTGTTTTTAAACAAATTACTCGAAAAGCTCTTGAGGGCTAAATTCTAGCAGAGAAAAATATCAAAGGTAGTGCAAACATGGCCTTAAGGACATCTGCTTTTGTTATTGCGCTCCTGAAATGAAATAGTACCTGTCGCCTCAAAGCCCAGCAAGCCTCACTGTCCAGTTTCCCGCACATTGTTCAAACTGGACATTCAGTGTGCCTCTGCAGCAGGCAGATGTCCCTGCTCACTCAATTCCATTGGCTGAAAGCTTCCACTGACTCGCGTCCAAGACATTGCATTCCAGAACAATTTAGCCCTGCTTGCTGTTCGGGCGGAATTTTAACTGGCCCCTGGGTGGCAGACTAGGAGAAACGGGTTGCCTGTAAAGTAGCAGCCAGTTGAGTCAGGACCACTCCCTGGTGCAGGCCTGTCGCCGGAGAGGTTTCCCGGTCTCAAGCTCTAAAATCAGGCAGGCAAGCGGGCAGCTAGTTCTACATAATTAAAGGTCCTATTAGGAGCCATTCAAAAGTCCCAGTGGCACTTTCTGACCCCATGACCCAAAGGGAGGGCTGTGGGCAGGGCAGGCTGCCTTCAAGACCCCGAATATCCCTCCCTCAGGAGTTTCCCCTTTGACCCTTGCACCCCCCCCCCCCCCCCCCTTCCCCGCACCAAAATTCTTATTTTAATATTGCTTGCCTAAGGTGCCCCTGCGGCCTTCTGCCTGCCTCTCCCGGTGATGCTGCTGAGGTGTCAGAGCTGCCAGCAGTCTGGTTGCACGAGAGGATCAGGGATCCTAGGAGGGTAGGCCTGCAGGCGGCCTTTTGGGAGGCCAGCTACGCTTAAAATCGGTAAAACAGCGGTAAAGTGAGCCGGTCTTACTGCCAGCAACAGGGTGGCAGTTTTCCCTGATGTCCGGTCCCGAAACTTGTGGTAACATAGAAACATAGAAAATAGGAGGAGGCCATTCGGCCCTTCGAGCCTGCTCTGCCATTCATTATGATCATGGCTGATCATCCAACTCATTAGCCTGGTCCCATCTTTCCCCCCATATCTTTGAATCACTTCAGCTCCAAATGCTATATCTATCTGCTTCTTGAATACATACAGTTTTTTGGCCTTGACTGCTTTCTCTCGTAGCGACTTCCACAGGCTCACCACTCTCCGGGTGAAGAAATTTCTCCTCATCTCAGTCCGAAATGGTCTACCCCGTATCCTCAAACTGTGACCCCTGGTTCTGGACACCCCACCATCGGCAACATCCTTCATGCATCTGCCCTGTCTAGTCCTGTTAGAATTGAATAGGTTTCTATGAGGTCCCCCCTCATTCTTCTGAACTCCAGCGAATACAATCCTAACCCACTCAATCTATCCTCAAACGTCCATCCTGCCAAACCAGGAATCAGTCTGGCAAACCTTCTCTGCACTCCCTCTACAAGAATATCCTCCCTCAGATAAGGAGACCAAAACTGTGTACAACATTACAGGTGTGGCCTCACCAAGGCCCTGTATAATTATACTAAACTTGTCCCAGAAAACTAAGGCTAGGGTCGTCTAACTTGGGCCATGTCTAAGGTGTATATGAAAGAGTGCTCAGTGCTTATGTGTCAATAATATTAGCATATTGAAAATTCAGAACCCTCAGCTCACTTCAGAGTTGAGGGCGATGCATGGGAGCTTTGTTCTGATGCGTAGCCGAAAAATGATCCCTTGATACTCATCGCTCCTTGGGGCAAATGAACAAATAGTGTTCATGAGGTTTCAGCATCATCATTCTTTTCCCCATTGTGTGCAGCTATCAGTGTTAGGGATAAGTGAAGTAAATCTTATGAAATGTCCAGGATGTCATTCTTCCTGGTAAAGGTTCAGATTCTTGAAGTTCAGGTTACCATGGTAACTGTAATGGATCTGGAACAAAAGAAAATGTTTGTTACGGAGAAGGGTTTATAATGACCAGATTTCCAATAGTAGTGAATTGAAACTCCATTCTCTAAAAGTTTGTGTAAGAGATGATATAGATAGCTATCAATAAACAAACCACAGTCTTAACAGCGAACTAGCATTCTAACAAATAATGGTAATATGAAGTCGCATGATTTCAATGAGGGAAGCATAAGTACTTGTTCGAACTTGCAAAAACAAAAGCCACACAGAGTGGTGTTTGATATCTGGTAATTAAACATGAATACCGTTGCAATAGAAATAAGACATCTGATAGCACACGTACATGCGATTGGATAAGTTTCTATAAGATCACTGTTAGAATTACTGGTCCCAAACAGACTCTTGCAGTGGGCCGAGCTATTGCATCGTTTAACTTGGCCAAACCATTCCATGATTGACCGCAGATTACTGGAGTCACATCCCAGACAAATTGGTAGCGATTCATCCATACCAACATGGAATGGAAACCCCAGGAGGCAGTCAAATGATGTGCTCAATTGCTCGCGTACAATAAAAGCTGGGCCCCAAGGTGTATATCCCCGTCCTTTTTAGCATAACTGGAATATTAGCTAGTCCACCAGGAGCATCCTTTCCACCGTAGTTGCTCTCTGTACTTATGTCCAGCCTACTCGAACTCACCAACTATACCACACAGGATGCCTATTTCTTTGCCGGTTCTCAAAAGGACAAGAGCAAGTGGTGGTCCAAATTTCATGGGTTGCGGTGGGGGGGGGGGGAATTCTGACCTTCAAGAGGTGCAACAGAAACGGCAAGAGTAAGCAGTCAGATGTAAATGGCAGCACAATGCACCATCAGATTGTCATGCTGAGGGCACGTGCGAGAGATTTAATTTGTGAAAGAAAAGGGCAGGAAAATGGCCAAAACTCCAACTCAGCCTGGCCTCCAGTCTGGGCATTTCCAAGGCCCCCCATGACCTAGCTTTCTCTGCCTTTTGATGATATCAGCCTTTCCTCCTATTCATGTTCTCCCCTTCCTAATGTGTCAGAGGTGTCCCTGCAAGAAGAGCAGGAATGTCTTGGCCTGAGTTTAGTGAATGTGATGAACGGTTACTGCCTTGTCATCATGTAAGGTGATGGCCCATTTAAGACCGGGCTTCGAACCCTGGGGACTCCGCCTCTGGCTCCGCCCATCTGTGAGCCATATATAAGGGGCTGCCTTGTGGGCTGTGCAGCAGTTAGCGCATGTCTCGACTCCAGCATAGTTCTTAGTCTATTAAAGCCTTCTTTACCGTTCACACTCTAATCGTCGTTATTGAGGATACCACAATTTAATAGATCAGGGTGGACGCAGGCCTAAAACCAGAAAAGCTCAACCTGGAAGCACGGACACCGGAGGCAAAGGAAATTTTTTAATACTGGTTGCGGTGCTTCGAGGCCTACCTGGACTCTGCAGAGATTCCCATCCTGGGGCCACGCAAGCTGAGCCTACTCCACGCCCGGGTGAGTCACAGAATCTCCGCCACACTCGAAAAGGCGCTGACTTATGAAGAGGCGGTCGGGTTACTCCGCAAGCGGTTTGTTAAACCCATCAACGAGGTACACGCCAGGCATCTGCTCTCTACCTGCCGGCAGCGCTCATTCGTCGAGAAACTCACCGCGCTTGCTAGGGACTGTGACCATCAGGATGTGACAGGGGAAGTCCATATGAACCTGCACATCAGAGACGCTTTCGTGTCCGGCATCCGCTCGACCTACATCCGGCAGCAGCTGCTCGAAAACGGGGCAAAAGACCTTCAGGACACGCTAACGCTCACCTCCTCGCTGGAGGTGGCCCGACATAACTTGGGTACGTACCCCGCGGACTCTGCGAGCCCCCCCCGGACTTCCTCAGACTCAGCCGTATTACAGGCCTGCGCCACGCGGCGACCCTCTCACCATGGGGGCACACCGTGCTACTTCTGTGGACAGGGCCAGCATCCACGCCCACGCTGCCCAGCCCGCTCCGCGATCTGCAGCGACTGCGGGAAGAAGGGACATTTTGCGAGGGTCTGCCTGGCCAGACCCAGGGGCCAGAAAAACAAAGAACAGCCGGCCCGAAAATCAGGCTCTCAGGCCCGCAGGCCTCGCAATGAGGCTGCGCACCAACCCGGCACGCCCCCTTCTGACGCGTCATCAGCCTCGTGCGAATCATGGGAGTGGCCATCTTGTCGGTGGCCATCTTCTCGACCCGACGGCGACGGCCATTTTACCAGTCCGTCTCGGCTGAGGACTCGGATTACCCGCGAGTGGGTGCGATCGCCCTCGACCAAACTCGGCCAAAACACCTGCAGAACTCCATGATGCAGGTCCAGGTCAACGGGCACGACACTGCATGCCTCTTCGACTCCGGAGCACAGAGAGCTTTATCCATCCTGAACGGTAAGGCGCTGCTCCCTACGCACCCATCCCACATCCCAAACCATAGCCTTCGCATCTGGGTCCCACTCGGTACAAATCAAGGGGTACTGTATTGCGGATCTCTCGATCCAGGGCGCCAAATACACCCGTTTCAAATTTTATATCCTTCCCCATCTCTGTGCCCCCCTGCTGCCCGGACTGGATTTCCAGTGCAGCCACCAAAGCCTGACACTGAAGTTCGGCGGACCCTTGCCCTCCCTCACGGTATGCTGCCTTGCGACACTGAAAGTCGCACCCCCCCCTCTCTATTCGCGAACCTCACTCCCGACTGTAAGCCCGTCGCCACCAGGAGCCGGCGCTACAGTGCCCAAGATATGACTTTTGTCAAGTCAGAGGTCCAGCGTTTACTGGGAGAGGGGGTCATCGAGGCTAGCAACAGCCCTTGGAGAGTGCAAGTGGTGGTAGTCCGGTCAGGGGAGAAGAAACGGAGGGTCGTGGATTCTAGCCAGACCATAAACCGATTCACGCAGCTTGATGCATACCCCCTTCCTCCCATCGCGGAAATGGTAAATCGGATCGCCCAATACCAAGTATTTTCCACGGTCGACTTCAAATCCGCCTACCACCAGCTCCTCATCCGACCAAAAGTCCGCCCCTATACTGCCTTCGAAGCAGCCGGCCGGCTCTTCCATTTCCTCAGGGTCCCCTTCGGTGTCACAAATGGGGTCTCTGTCTTTCAAAGGGCGATGGACCAAATAGTGGACCAGTACGGTTTGCGGGCTACATACCCATACTTGGACAATGTCACCATCTGCGGCCATGACCAGCAGGACCATGACGCTAACCTCGAAAGGTTCCTCCAGACCGCCCGAGCCCTTAACCTGACCTACAACGAGGAAAAATGCGTTTTCCACACCACCCGGCTAGCCATCCTCGGCTATGTCGTGAAGACGGGGTCCTAGGTCCCGACCCCGACCGCATGCGCCCCCTTAAGGAGCTCCCCCCCACCCCCGCAGCCTCAAGGCCCTCAAATGGTGCCTGGGGCTTTTCTCTGATTATGCCCAGTGGGTCCCCAAGTATGCGGACAAAGCCCGCCCACTCATAAAGACCACCATTTTTCCCCTCTCGAATGAGGCTCAATTGGCCTTCAACCACATCAAGGCCGACATCATCAAGGCCGCTATGCAAGCGGTGGACGAAACCATCCCTTTCCAGGTAGAGAGCGATGCATCAGACATCGCTCTGGCTGCTACCCTCAATCAGGCAGGCAGACCAGTAGCGTTCTTCTCCCTCACCCTCACCACCTCCGAGGTTCGACACTCTGTCCGGTTGGTGAGCACCTACCTATCTGTGAGCCATATATAAGAGGCTGCCTTGTGGGCTGTGCAGCAGCTAGCACACGTCTCAGCTCTAACATAGTTCTTAGTCTATTAAAGCCTTCTTTACCGTTTACACTCTAAGCGTCGTTATTGAGGGTACCACAGTGAGGCAGCTCGGGTGACAGGAAGAAGCAGCAAGAGAGGCCAACAGGGGGCAGTAACTGTGAGGAGAGTAGCAAGTTTTGAGGGTGGGGGTCCAAGCAGAAGGAGGTGCAATGAAGTGTTCTGTGCTGACTTGCAGATGCAAGGATTGTTAGTGCTGGGGTGAAGGTAGGAGTGTGCAACGTGTCGAGAATAACTGAGAGGGAAGCCTCAGCAAGTAAGTGAGACCATTATTTTTGTTTCTGTATTGTCACATGGTTCTGGGTTAGAGCATTGACATGTGCTGCCTCCTCTTGCCATTAATTCAGAGGGGCCTATCTTGGCATCAGACACCCGACAAGAGGAAACCGGCGTGCCTGCTGCTGAGGGACAAAGAGGGGGTATGAAAGGTGTCCAACATGGTCATAGTGTGCTGACAGTTGTACAACTGGCCGGGAGCTTCTGCCAGGGCTGGGGGGGAAGTGGTGGGGAGTTGCCAGGAGGTGGGCTGTGAGGTCAGGCTGGACGGATACGGAGCACCATTGCCGCAGACGGCAATGCAGCCATGCAGCTGCGCACACCGCTAATAGCCCACTTTAAACTTAAGGCCACGGGTCATACAGGTGCCCCCCCCCCCCCCCCCAAGGCACCACCCTGGAATCGAGTGTGTTCCACGCGGCACCGGTGCTAGCCCCTCAACGGTAACGAAATTGGTCCAGGTGTGGCGCCGGTTTTTCTGTTGTGAAAGTCCACGGAGTCTCCATTGGCGTCAACACTTGGGACACTTCGGACTAAATGCCGGTTCAGAGAATTCGCAGGAGGTCTACGACGAAACAATTGGCGTTGAACCCTCACCGATTCCGAGACCGGTAATGCTCTGGACACGCAGCTTCAAATTGGAGTTTGAATTCAATTCAAAATCTGGAATTAAAAGTCTAATGATGGACATTAACCCAATGTCGATTGTCATTGAAAACCTATCTGGTTCATTAATGTACTTTAGGGAAGGAAATCTGCCGTCCTTACCTGGTCTGGTCTACATGTGACTCCAGCAATGTACTAAATGGCCTGACCACTGGGGCGGCACGTGGTGCAGTGGTTAGCACTGAGACTGCGGCGCTGAGGACCCGGGTTCGAATCCCGGACCTGGGTCACTGTCCGTGTGGAGTTTGCACATTCTCCCCGTGATTACATGGATTTCACCCCATAAACCCAAAGGTGTGCTGGTTTGGTGGATTGGCCACGCTAAATTGCCTCTTAATTGGAAAAAAAAATAATTGGGTACTCTAAATTTATATTTTTTTAAAATACCGTGACACCACTATCACGGTCCCTGGGTATATCCTCTCCCACCAGCAGAAGTGGCAGCACAATGGTATATGGTCAGGATGGAGATCCCCAAGATGGGTTGAATGACCTGAGAGGTTCTAGTGAGATCAACCATTCTGGCTTGCACACAAGAAGAGGTCTGTAACGCATAACATGCAACCTTGGATTACCTAACTGGCTCTTACAATTACACTATTTTCTTGGTCTTTGTTTAAAAGTTTAAGTTATGATGTCATTGGAGAGCACAAACTATAATACATTGCCTGGAGAAACAAAAGTGCCCTCTGGTGGTGGCAGCATTCAATGTTACCAGCAGACTATATCAACACAGCTGCATATATATTTGATAGAGGAGTTAATTTCGTATTTTTATCTCTTTTACAGGATGTGGGCATCGCTGGCTAGGCCAGTATTTATTGCCCATCCCTACTTGCCCTTGAGAAGGTGCTGATAAACTGCTGCAGTCCATGATACACCTACAGTGCTTTTCGAGATCCAGGATTTCGACCCAGTGACGGTGAAGACCTCGGTCCATCTCGTTTAATTCCTTTTAGACTTCTCAGTAGCCCTCTGGACGTCTTGTGCCGCAAACAGTAATATCTCTACCTCTGCATCAAAAGCTCCAGGTTCCAGTCCCACAGGGCTTGATGGCCACCGGAGGTTAATTCATAACGTGACATAACAGGTCGATTATCAGCTCGTAAATCCTCCCTATAAGCGTGGTGGAAGGTGGGTAATAGAGAGTCAGTCATACTGCAGAAGGCAAACAGGAAACCATTTCAGCACTTTGCCAATTTAACCAGGGACTAATCCAATAGAGGTCCATGATTGCCAATATCCTCTTAGGGCATGGTGCCTGAAGGAGGAGAGGGTAGTGGGGTTTGACTCAACTGGGCGGCTTGCTAGGGCATTTCAGCATCTTGCCTCAGCCAATCTGCTGCAAAAACTCTAATTTGTGCCTTTTGTCATCTCCAGACATTCTGTCCCAGAAATTCTGACACGCGGAATGTGAATTGTGATTAATTAGATGTGGAGGGCGCTGTTTGAGTGATTACTTGCGCACCTGGGTTGCACTGTCACCCCCAGAAATGATATTTTGGTTTAGTTAGTTAAGTTTCCTTTCACGATTCAGCCCCACCAAGGGCTGGCACCTATTGATTTTTGTTTCATTAAAGGTGTATAAAAAGACACACGCAGAGTGGAGTGAGGAGATAAATACCTGTAATATTCCGTGAACCAATCAATCCCAGGTTAAGACTGGTTCTGAATTTTTCCTTCCCCAACTGGCGACTAAGGGTGCAACATGGAGGAAGCAGGAGACAATCCTTGCACACATGAATGGTATGGCTCAAGGTACACTCAATATGGAGCCGTGGGTTCATTAACATTGAGCTGGGATAATGCAGGAAGTACTAGCTTTAGCTTCAGTGAAATCCCAAGGAGACTAAGCTGTGACTAAACACATTAACGAAGAATGTGCATCATCAAACATTTTATTGTGAAGAAATGGAAAACAAATCATTTGACAATTGATCGTTTTCTCTTTAGTCAGTAATATATAAAATCATCACACAAAACGTGGAATGGATTGTTGCTAACTTTTGCCTTAGTTTAATTGCTCTGTTTTATTACCTTTGCTCTCGAGTCGCCAGGTATCTTTATGATACCGCCACGTGGTTCAAGTCCAAGTAATGATCAATAATCCAATACACCGATTAGTAAGATTTAAATCAAAGCACATTTATTATACACAGTAATCGCTACTCATGCACAAATTCTACATCTAAGCTACTTCTACAACTAACAGGCCTATACTTAACTTCGGACTGGCCCACCAGGTCAGGGAAACAAATGGCCTTTCGTTCAGGTTCTGAGCCTGCGGGATTCGAAGTTGGTACAGATTGGTAGCTAGGAGCGCCTATCTCGTAGCGAGCGTTGAATTAAGACTTACGAGTTTGATCTTCACTGCTCCGGTCACGGTCAATGTTGGTTCATTGTTGCTGGGTGACCCGGGCAGGAAGAAGAGCTGAAGAGGAGCTGCTGAAGAGTGAAGAGGTGGAGAAGAGGAGAGCGATTTGAACTTGGGGCTCAATACTTACAGTCCCCAGGGGCTTCCCGCCTTTCGGGACAGACCCTATACCTGGTCCCAAGTGATTGGACTTTGTCCCAATTGCTTGGTTCGATTTTCTCCAATGCTGGAGCGGTTCCCTGATCGATGGGCGGTCTTGAGGTGGTCGTTAACCTCCTTTCGTGTAGGCTCCTGCTGGCGCCAAAGAGTCTGGTTTTGCTTTGTGTGTCTAAATGTTGCTTATTGTTCCCGGGGATTGCTCATTAGTATGCAGATGGCTGTTGTTTTGTTATGTTGATGGTTGCTGGTATCAATATTGTCTGGCCTTTCCAGAGGTAAATACACAGCCAACCTGCAGCTGCTGGTTTTATCTTGTTGGCTGACTTTCCCATCAGCCTTTGCTGTTCGCCATTTTGAATCGGGAGTTGGCCATTTTAAGTGGCTACAGGTTGTAACCCCTCCACTCTGCAGATCGTGAAAGGGCAGCATTTACCATGAACTTACACAATCTTATACTTCCAAACTGGTGTGCAAGTATACACACGCTTAAATGTGAATGTTGCTTTAAACCAATGCAAGAGCCAATTTTAGTCAAATTAATTGTTTAAGCGATGTCCCAGTCAGTTGGACAGGTGTGTCTTACTTTCACGAGGGATGTAGCTGTTGTCTGTTGTAAGGCCGATAAACATTGATCTACCTAAAATGATGAAGAGCCACTGCCTCGGAAAGGAAAAATCAAAGAATTCTGGCCCTGAGAAAAGAAAGACCACACAAAAGGTATATAGTTACTTCATAATGAGCAGATACTTAGAACTACTTGGCTGTGTTTAACGTGGGCACATTTCCCAAACCATTGGGTACTTTTCTCTGTGTCTCAACATGCTTTCTTACAAAAGTTTTTAATTGCTGTTCTGTTGACATGATAATTATTTCATAAAACGCTCCAGTGTATTTCCTGGCATGATTCCATTGGCAGTTCTTTGAACTTTGACTTGATAAGACATGGCATAAATGTTATTTTTATTACAATTCACGCTGAGCCCAATCCTTGGGCTCAATACTATGGTCATCTGGACTTCCGGGTGCGGCGATGACCAGCTGAGTCGCACGTTTCGGCAGCTCCCGGTGAAACGGACTTTTGGGCTCTTGATAGGAGCCCCAACGGCAATGTTGACGGCTAAAAACACTGTGCGGTAAACCAGAAGGGAATCCCCCCTGGATACGGATGAAAAAGGAGGAGAAAGTGGCCGGATTGCAGTGGATCCTTTAGAACAGAGGCAAGGAAGGCAAGCAAAAACCAAGATGGCGTCGGAAGGTGGCAGTTTAACATGGGGCCCTGAACAACAAGAGTTCTTGAAATGCTGTGTGGAAGAGCTCAAAAAGGAAATGAAGAAAGAGCTGTTGGCCCCGATACTACAGGCGATCGAAGGGCTAAAGGAGGAACAAAAGACCCAGGAGCGGGAGCTTCGGGTCGTGAAGGCAAAGGCAGCCGAGAATGAGGATGACATACAGGGCCTGGTGGTGAAGACGGAGACGCATGAGGCACATCAGAAACGATGTGTGGAACGGTTGGAGGCACTGGAGAACAACGCAAGGAGGAACAACCTGAGGATCCTTGGTCTTCCTGAAGGTGCGGAGGGAGCGGACGTTGGGGCATATGTGAGCACGATGCTGCACTCGTTAATGGGAGCGGAGGCCCCGGCGGGTCCGTTGGAGGTGGAGGGAGCATACCGAGTGATGGCGCGAGGACTGAGAGCAGCAGAAATTCCCAGAGCCATAGTGGTGAGATTCCTCCGTTTTAAGGATAGAGAAATGGTCCTTAGATGGGCAAAGAAAACTCGGAGCAGTAAATGGGAGAACGCGGTGATCCGCGTTTATCAAGACTGGAGTGCGGAGGTGGCGAGAAGGAGGGCGAGCTTTAATCGGGCCAAGGCGGTGCTTCAGAAAAAGAAGATAAAATTTGGAATGCTGCAACCGGCAAGACTGTGGGTCACATATCGAGGGAGGCACCACTACTTTGAGACGGCGGATGAAGCGTGGACTTTTATTGTGGAAGAAAAACTGGAATGAGCGGGTTATTAAAAAGAACGTTTGAACAAAGTGGTGGGGTGAATGTGGGGGGCGAAGAGGGGGGTTAAAAAGGGGGGAAAGAGGAGTTTTATGTACTAATCCTGTGATGTGGTAACTTTTCTCTCTTCCACAGGTGGTGATGGGGGGAGGAGGGGAGGTGGAGGAGATGGGGCGTTGGCCATTGGGGGCGGGCCCAAGGGAGAAGCGCGGGCTTGGTTCCCGCGCTATGATAATCATGGCGGGAATAGAGAAGCAGGAAGGAGGGGGCGTCGCACGGTGCGAGCCGAGGTCACGGGGGGAAGCCGAGGTCGGCCAGAGTTTGCTGACTTCTGGGAGCAACATGGGGGGAGTAATTACGCTAGCGGGGGATCTAGCGGGGGGGGGGGTGGGAGGGGGGAATTACTGGGTTGCTTCTGCTGGGGAGAGGGGGGAGCTGGTATGGGAGGGGATGGGCGGGGGGGCACCGCCTGGGGGAGAGACAGCTGCGTGGGAACCGGGTGAGGAGCTGGAAAAAGGGGATGGCTAATCGACAAGTGGGGGGGGGGGGGGGGTAGGAAGCCCCCCAACCCGGCTGATCACGTGGAACGTGAGCGGGCTGAACGGGCCGATAAAGAGGGCACGGGTACTCGCACACCTTAAGAAACTTAAGGCAGATGTGGTTATGTTACAGGAAACGCACCTGAAACTAATAGACCAGGTTAGGCTACGCAAAGGATGGGTGGGGCAGGTGTTCCATTCGGGGCTAGATGCGAAAAACAAGGGGGTGGCTATATTAGTGGGGAAGCGGGTAATGTTCGAGGCAAAGACTATAGTGGCGGATAACGGGGGCAGATACGTGATGGTGAGTGGCAAACTACAGGGGGAGACGGTGGTTTTGGTAAACGTATATGCCCCGAACTGGGATGATGCCAATTTTATGAGGCGGATGCTAGGACGCATTCCGGACCTAGAGATGGGAAAGCTGATAATGGGGGGAGATTTTAATACGGTGTTGGAACCAGGGCTGGATAGGTCGAAGTCCAGGACTGGAAGGAGGCCGGCAGCAGCCAAGGTACTTAAAGATTTTATGGAGCAGATGGGAGGTGTAGACCCGTGGAGATTTAGCAGACCTAGGAGTAAGGAGTTCTCGTTTTTCTCCTATGTCCATAAAGTCTACTCGCGAATAGACTTTTTTGTGCTGGGTAGGGCATTGATCCCGAAGGTGAGGGGAACGGAGTATACGGCTATAGCCATTTCGGATCACGCTCCACACTGGGTGGACTTGGAGATAGGGGAGGAAACAGGAGGGCGCCCACTCTGGAGAATGGACATGGGACTAATGGCAGATGAGGGGGTGTATCTAAGGGTGAGGGGGTGCATTGAAAAGTACTTGGAACTCAATGATAATGGGGAGGTCCAGGTGGGAGTGGTCTGGGAGGCGCTGAAGGCGGTGGTTAGAGGGGAGCTGATATCAATAAGGGCACATAAAGGGAAGCAGGAGAGTAAGGAACGGGAGCGGTTGCTGCAAGAACTTTTGAGGGTGGACAGACAATATGCGGATGCACCGGAGGAGGGACTGTACAGGGAAAGGCAAAGGCTACATGTAGAATTTGACTTGCTGACTACGGGCACTGCAGAGGCACAATGGAGGAAGGCACAGGGTGTACAGTACGAATATGGGGAGAAGGCGAGCAGGTTGCTGGCACACCAATTGAGGAAAAGGGGAGCAGCGAGGGAAATAGGGGGAGTGAGGGATGAGGAAGGAGAGATGGAGCGGGGAGCGGAGAGAGTGAATGGAGTGTTCAAGACATTTTATAAAAAATTATATGAAGCTCAACCCCCGGATGGGAGGGAGAGAATGATGGGCTTCTTGGATCGGCTGGAATTTCCCAAGGTGGAAGAGCAGGAAAGGGTGGGACTGGGAGCACAGATCGAGGTAGAAGAAGTGGTGAAAGGAATTAGGAGCATGCAGGCGGGAAAGGCCCCGGGACCGGATGGATTCCCAGTCGAATTCTATAGAAAATATGTGGACTTGCTCGCCCCCGTATTGACGAGGACCTTTAATGAGGCAAAGGAAAGGGGACAACTGCCCCCGACTACGTCTGAAGCAACGATATCGCTTCTCTTAAAGAAGGAAAAGGACCCGCTACAGTGCGGGTCCTATAGACCTATTTCCCTCCTAAATGTAGATGCCAAGATCCTGGCCAAGGTAATGGCAATGAGAATAGAGGAATGTGTCCCGGGGGTGTTCCACGAGGACCAAACTGGGTTTGTGAAGGGGAGACAGCTGAACACGAATATACGGAGGCTGTTACGGGTAATGATGATGGCCCCACCAGAGGGGGAAACGGAGATAGTAGTGGCGATGGATGCCGAGAAAGCATTTGATAGAGTGGAGTGGGATTATTTGTGGGAGGTGTTGAGGAGATTTGGTTTTGGAGAGGGGTATGTTAGATGGGTGCAGCTGTTGTATAGGGCCCCAATGGCGAGCGTGGTCACAAATGGACGGGGATCTGCATATTTTCGGCTCCATAGAGGGACAAGGCAGGGATGCCCTCTGTCCCCATTATTGTTTGCACTGGCGATTGAGCCCCTGGCGATAGCGTTGAGGGGTTCCAAGAAGTGGAGGGGAGTACTTAGAGGAGGAGAAGAACACCGGGTATCTTTGTATGCGGACGATTTGCTACTATATGTGGCAGACCCGGCGGAGGGGATGCCAGAAATAATGCGGATACTTGGGGAGTTTGGGGATTTTTCAGGGTATAAATTGAACATGGGGAAAAGTGAGTTGTTTGTGGTGCATCCAGGGGAGCAGAGTAGAGAAATAGAGGACCTACCGTTGAGGAAGGTAACAAGGGACTTTCGTTACCTGGGGATCCAGATAGCCAAGAATTGGGGCACATTGCATAGGTTAAATTTAACGCGGTTGGTGGAACAAATGGAGGAGGATTTCAAGAGATGGGATATGGTATCCCTGTCACTGGCAGGGAGGGTGCAGGCGGTTAAGATGGTGGTCCTCCCGAGATTCCTCTTTGTGTTTCAGTGCCTCCCGGTGGTGATCACGAAGGCTTTTTTTAAAAGGATTGAAAAGAGCATCATGGGTTTTGTGTGGGCCGGGAAGACCCCGAGAGTGAGGAAGGGATTCTTACAGCGTAGCAGGGATAGGGGGGGCTGGCACTACCGAGCCTAAGTGAGTATTATTGGGCCGCTAATATTTCAATGGTGAGTAAGTGGATGGGAGAGGAGGAGGGAGCGGCGTGGAAGAGATTAGAGAGGGCGTCCTGTAGGGGGACTAGCCTACAGGCTATGGTGACAGCCCCATTGCCGTTCTCACCGAGGAACTACACCACAAGCCCGGTGGTGGTGGCTACACTGAAGATTTGGGGACAGTGGAGACGGCATAGGGGAAAGACTGGAGCCTTGGGGGGGTCCCCGATAAGAAACAACCATAGGTTTGCCCCGGGGGGAATGGATGGGGGATATGGAATGTGGCAAAGAGCAGGAATAACGCAACTGAAAGATCTGTTTGTGGATGGGAAGTTCGCGAGTCTGGGAGCGCTGACCAAGAAATATGGGTTGCCCCAAGGGAATGCATTCAGGTATATGCAACTGAGGGCTTTTGCGAGGCAACAGGTGAGGGAATTCCCGCAGCTCCCGACACAAGAGGTGCAGGACAGAGTGATCTCAAAGACATGGGTGGGGGATGGTAAGGTGTCAGATATATATAGGGAAATGAGGGACGAAGGGGAGACTATGGTAGATGAACTAAAAGGGAAATGGGAAGAAGAGCTGGGGGAGGAGATCAAGGAGGGGCTGTGGGCAGATGCCCTAAGCAGGGTAAACTCGTCGTCCTCGTGTGCCAGGCTAAGCCTGATTCAGTTTAAGGTATTACACAGGGCGCATATGACTGGAGAACGGCTCAGTAAATTTTTTGGGGTGGAGGATAGGTGTGCGAGGTGCTCGAGAAGCCCAGCGAATCATACCCATATGTTTTGGTCATGCCCGGCACTGCAGGGGTTTTGGATGGGGGTGACAAAGGTGCTTTCAAAAGTAGTGGGGGTCCGGGTCGAACCAAGCTGGGGGTTGGCTATATTTGGGGTTGCACAAGAGCCGGGAGTGCAGGAGGCGAGAGAGGCCGATGTTTTGGCCTTTGCGTCCCTAGTAGCCCGGCGCAGGATATTGTTAATGTGGAAAGAAGCCAAGCCCCCGGGGGTGGAGACCTGGATAAATGACATGGCAGGGTTTATAAAGCTAGAGCGGATTAAGTTCGTTCTAAGGGGGTCGGCTCAAAGGTTCACCAGGCGGTGGCAACCGTTCGTCGAATACCTCGCAGAAAGATAGATGGAATGGAAAAAATAAGGCAGCAGCAGCAGCCCAGGATCGGGGGGGTGGGGGGGGGGGGGTGGGAGGGGGAGGAACCAGAAGGACTCTCAGGGTTGTTAATATATACTGTATAATATGTATAGGTCGTTGCGACAGATAATTATATATTGGACTGTTAAATTAAATTTTTGGAGAGTGTTACTTGTGATAAGGCAGTTGCCAATTAGGGTTAGTTTTCATTTTTGTTATTTATTATTTATTCATTTTTTGTTTATAAAATTGGTCATTGTTATTTATGTTGTTATAATATTGTGTAAAGGATGCACAATGTACTGTGTTGGTTGACCAAACATTTTCAATAAAATATTTATTTTTTTAAAAAATACTATGGTCATCTCCTGTTAAAGCATGCATGGTGTACTGTGGAGTAGGTTACATGATTTATAATGGGTCAGCAAAGGCAGATGGGCCAAATCATCAGCCATCAATAAGAAGATTGGATCCTCTTTCGCTCTTCTGATTGAGCGCTGACTCTATTTTAGCTTCACATTCTCTTGCTACTGCGGCGTCGTGTGAAAAGACTAACAGATACTGGAAAAAAACTATTTACAGTCAGTCTACAGACTGGAAGAATTTTTGTCTCCACCTGCACTGCCACCAGATATCTCATATATGCACTGGATTATACACAAGCGACATGTAGATCTGAACAGCCCGTTGGTTTAGAGACGCTAGATTATGGTATTAACTCATGTCATCTAACTATATTACAGGGTAGGTTTAACGATAAGGCTTTTGATCAAATGGAACATGGTTGTTGCATCATTAGCAATACTTGATTGAGAAGCAATTGGCTTTGTTTCATTGAAGTGCTTGTACTGCATCAGGTAAAGCAGAAAGATCAACTGCTGATCATACGGGAAGTGAAACAAAGGGTTGCGTTTATACAGACTCTATAGTTAATTATTGGGAAGCATGTTTCCCGGAGTGTTTGTTCGCTGTAACCTGTTTTGATACATGTTTGTAATAAAATACATTTTTAAAAGAAGGGTTGCATTTTAATTTGTTTTCCGCTAGTAAATTATAAACCAGTAACAACGATGATATCATAACATCCTAAAGCATGAAGGTGATTTGAACCGTTTTTTTGATCTCTTTAATTCCAATTATCTTCCCCTCTCTCACCGAGGCATATCGAGAACATTCAGCTGAAGCCAAGTGAGAACAGCGTATGGATCACGTGGCAATCCGGGCACCCCACCCACCGCTCCCTTCGTCTGCCCCACCTGTGACAGAGTCTGTGGGTGGCACGTTGGACTCCTCAGTCAGCTGAGAACTCATCTTTAGTGTAGAAGCAAGTCATCCTCGACCCCAAGGACCTGGCTAAGAGAGAAGAAAGGATTTACAGCAGTCCTGTCTGAGCAGCTTGGATCTAATACAATACTCATTTAACAAGAAACTAGATAAACATGTGGGAGAAAATAGAAGGATAGGCTGATAGGATTAGGTGAAGAAGAGTGGGAGGAAGCTAATCTGGAGCATAAATGCCGGCATAGACCAGTTGGGACGGATATCAGTTTTCTGTGCAGAGGACGCTATGGGCTGGGTTTACTCAACGCTGATTGGATCCAATGAGAGGTGTGCAGGTTTTTTTTTAAAAGTAATCACATTTCACGACTGGAATGCCCGTCTCTGTTTCTGCTCTCACCGATTTTCCCGAGGGTGGGGAGAGCATACACCTCGAACTACAGAGCACTAATTAACAACAGCACGGTAGCACAAGTGGTTAGCACTGTGGCTTCACAGCGCCAGGATCCCAGGTTCGATTCCTGGCTTGGGTCACTGTCTGTGCGGAGTCTGCACGTTCTCCCCATGTCTGTGTGGGTTTCCTCCGGGTGCTCCGGTTTCCTCCCACAGTCCAAAGATGTGCAGGTTAGGTGGATTGGCCATGATAAATTGCCCTTAGTGACCAAAAAAGGTTAGGAGGGGTTAGTGGGTTACCGGGATAGGGAGGGTGAGGGCTTAAGTGGGGGTGCAGACTCGATGGGCCGAATGGCCTCCTTCTGCACTGTATGTTCTATGTTCTAACATTGTGGCTCATTGAATTCTCCTCTCCCACAATATTTCTTGTGGGGGGGATGCTGGAGTTTCGCAGCTGTCTCAATCAGAGGCAGGAGGTGAGGACCACGGGTGGAATTCTCCCCTCCAAAGACTAAGTGTGGTGGGCAACTTGGGGAGTTTTACACCAGACTTCTGCTTTTCAGCTCTGTCAGCCTGACTTGGATATATGTTGCCGTTCCCTCGCTGTCGCTGGGTTAAAATCCTGGAATTCCCTTCCTAACAGCGCTGTGGGTGTACCTACACCACATGGACTGCAGCGGTTCAAGAAGGCAGCTCACCACCACCTTCTCAACGGCAACTAGAGGTGGGCAATAAATCCTTGCCTAGTCAGCGACGCCCAAATCCTGAAAACATTAATTGAAAACAAACCTCAGCTTTTGGGTCTGGAGGGAGCCCCACTGGGCCTTGATCATCAGGGTGAGGCCTCTCTCTTAGCCCAGCCTGGGGACAATGGGCCCTTCACCTCTTCATCCTCCTTGGTAGCCTGATTGCCAGCATGAGGGCAATATTTCCTGATCCATCCGTGAGGCATTCGTGTTCGTATCTACGGACACACTGAACAGAAACATGATTGAACTTATAAACCTGCAATGGTCACTGACCAGTGGCTGCCGAGGGGAGTCATTGTGGAGCCTCGGGGTCACTTTCATCCCAACCATTAAACCTTCATTGAAACCCTTGGAACGCCATGATAGCTTTGTGGACAACTGGTAGGGGACCCCCAGGGGAACCCCCCCTCCCATGGTAGGGGACCCCCAGGGGAACCCCCCCTCCCACCCCTCCCCCCCCTCCCCCCCTCCACCCCCCGCACAAAAAACATAGGAATGGCAGCACTTTGACACAGGTCCCTGAATCTGACTGAGTTTTGCCAGGTGAGAGAAGATTCAGTCAGGGCACCACCAGACTGCACAACACCCCCAACTTGCACTGACATTATAGGACTATTGTGGGGCAGGGGGCTGACAGAGTTAAGCAATTTATGGACCATCAGGCAAATTTGGGCCCATGGATCCTTTGCAGTTGGTTCCTTCTGACATTTGGGATTTCCCACGAGAGGGTCAAAGGGTCTTTGGAGGGCTAACCGACAATGGCACCCAACCGCGATTATACTGATGTTAGGATGCGCAACATGAGTTGAGGTGCCACATAGCTGAAATCAGCATGTGACTGTTGCTAACGTGTCTCAGCCGTGCCTTCCTCTCCATTTGGTTTTGCTGGAAGGAATTGGGGACCTCTTCAATCTGCCCACAAGTGCAGAGGTCGACTCCCCCCACAAGCCCTGAGAGCCCCTCCCCTGGAAAACCGTCTCATCGTTTGTTTCTCAGCTGCGTTGGATCAGCCTGAAAAATGATGGCGCTGAGGTTTCACTACCAGACCAGCTCCAGGAGCACCTCTCTCTCTCCGCCCCCCCCCCCCCCCCCCCCCCCCCCCCCCCCCCGCCCCTCATCAACCCATGACCACCAAAATCTCTCCCACTGTGCTGGATGAGCATCATGCTCCGGTTTCCCTCCCTATAATCACTCTCCTTCCTCCCCCTCTAATCCTTGATTCCCCCCCCCCCCGACTGTGACTATGCCATCCGTGGCCCAGTATCAGGTCACCGACCCCCAGGACCAATGTGGGTGAGGGACTGATCATGTCCTGCAAACCATGTTGGACATGGCTGACACAGGACAAACACGGCCTCTTCCTCCCTGGACTGGCAACAGGGCAGGTGTGTGTGGTGAATGTACAGTAGTAGTAATTCACCAGTGTATTGGTATCATGTTCTGCCATTGTGTTACAGCTATGTTATGTTGTTGGCCTTGTGGGCTCCACCTATGGGCCATTGTGTGGCTTCACCCACAGGGGGATATGTTGGGGCATGTACGGGCTCCGCCCATGGCTCCTCCCCTTGAAAGGAAGTATAAAGAGCAGTTGACCTGTAGGCGGTTCACAGTATTGTACCAGTCGCAGGCAGGCACTGTTCTAAGCTGATTAAAACCACAATTTACTTCTACTCGTGTCTTTGAGTGAATTGTTGGTCGCATCAGTGTGCCAAGCACAGTCCCACAGAAGAGAGTTAGTTCCCCCCAATCCACCCCACCAGTCATGTTTCTATGTGCTCTCTTCTCCAGCCATCCTGGGGAAGCCTGCGCACGCCCAGCACCATCCATTGCATCTGTCTTGCCTCACCTCACCCCAACCCCAGTCGAGCCTTTATCCTCCAGCACCTCACACCCCTCCCCTTTCCCTGCTGCTCTCACATGGTAAGCCTTAGCTCTGATCCCTCCCCATTCCCCTTGAGTTGCTGTTGGTCTTGCCTGCACAGCCTTGGCACAGAATTGGAACAGTCTCGAGCACAGCGCAGTGAAAGGTAGGCAGGGATACCTCAGCAACATGCGTGAAGTTTGGCACACCATTTTCAAATGCGATTCGCGACGTGAGCTACCCAGCCCACCATGAAAGTCAGGAGCGGCAAATTGCGAACATTATTTTTCACTCTGACGTTCCACTGTTCTGCCCATTTTCCTGCCCCGCCTACCATGAGGTTCACCACCGACCAGAGCGGAAAATCCTGCCCCATTGTCTGAGACAAGTTGCGGAGACGGGAGGAGTTTTAAAAGGTAAATTAAAATGCTTTTTCAAGTCTAAGTGGCAAGTAAAAGTTGCAGCAGCCCACCACTGGACAGGGGAGGAGCCAACATTAAGAGGTTTGCCAGTTCAGAGAGTTGTCATCCTCGTGACATCAAGTGGGCATCGGAGAACCCACATCGTCAATGGTAATTTTGAGAGAAGTGGTGAGTAAGGAGACCTCATTGCCAACATGCACATTATTTGTTCATTATGCAAATCAGATTCCACTCTGCGGTTGTCGTCGGAGACTGTAACCCAATACATCGCCTAGATTTAAAATTCAGCACAATCCAATATTGGATCATTTCCGTTCACATCTAACTTAAAGCACGTTTTACTTAATTGATTTTGTTGATCAAAGAAAAGCAGGTTCACCCGCACTCCAGCAACCACTTTGCAGACTTGAGGAGGCCTAGTTTCCACTTTACAAAATTGAGCCACTTTGGCTGACACTTAGCGTAGTGTCGAGGGAGTCCTTGTGACGAATGGAGGATTTTAGGAAGATTGAATATATTGTGCAGTCTAAGGATTAGAAGCCTGGGGGGTAGAGCCTGCAGTGGTCCTGGTTCTAAAAAAAAATAGGGTTCTGTTTTGCAGGTGTTGGGGGCTTTTAGCAACCAGCAGGTAAAATTGACAGCGGAATATGTTTCTCAGCCTGGCCTAATGCACTGTGTTTTGACTGGGGATAGTCAAAATGTTATTTCAGTCCCTGGAAATTTCAATTGTTTTTCAGCTTGGGGAACTGATGTCAGTGCTGGGTGGAGCTAAGGGAGAGAGAGATTTTTGAAAAAGCTTTTTGGGTGAAGAGTTGAGGTCTGATCTGACTACCACAGAGTCCACAAGGAGAGGCAGTTTCCTTTCCCAGTTGGATAATTTTTAAAAGAGTAATACTATTTTAAAGCTGAGCAGTCTTGTCTGTGTCATGATATGCAGACATGCAGATAATGATATACAGACAGGCACAGACAGGCAGCTAATGAACACAGAGAACAGGACATGACCAATGAGCAGGCAGAACTCTCAGGGGTGGTATCTCACTATAAAAGGCACGAGGCACTCACACTCCGCCTCTTTCCACTGATGAACATCTACAGAGTGAGTCAGGGTGTATTTACAGTATCACACCTCCAGCACGTGGCTAAGAGCTAGTCTGGTTCAGTCAGACAGAGTAACCATACTTAGGTTAGCAGAGAGTCGAACTCATACAGAACTGTGCCACTGGTTCAATAAATCAGATTGAACTAGCTTCAAGGTCTGGAGTATCTTTTGGTTAAAGCTGCATCCAGTTGCAGCCTGTGTTATTCCAGAGTACATAACACATCATGCTGCCAGGAGACTACTTAATCTAGGTGGTTTACCTCAGTCCGTTCCGTGATGACCAGCGAATGTATCCCGGCACCATGGAGAAGATTCAGGCTCCTCACCAGCTCAGGACCTCCGGCAATCTCAGTGCCAACCGGCGGACATTCAAGCAAAAGTTTCTGCTGTGCATCAAAGCTTCAGACCTCGTGGGTGCGTCTGATGCAAGGAAGATCGCGCTTCTCCTCTCAAGAGCGAGTGACCAAGTCATCGAACTCTTCAACTCTTTTCACGTCACCAAAGGCCAGGACAAGATAAAGTGTCAGACCATCCTGGACAAGTTTGACAGTCACTGTGAAGTGGACACCAATGAAATCTGCGGACGCTACATATTCACACAGCGTCTACAAGGTAAAGATGAATCTTTCAACTCCTTTTTTTTTTTTTAAATTATTTTTATTAAAGGTTTTCATAAAATATCAATAACAAAATGAGAAAGAAAAAAGAACCCAACAGGGTTAAGTACAAAACACAATCTAAAAAAGCAACCCTCCAAACACCTTCCCCCCCCCCGTACATAAATAATAAATTAACATTAACACCCCGACTTAACACAAGTATATACACCCCCTCAGACCCTCCAGTGTAAATAACATAAACAAAAATAAAGTAACTCCCCCCCCCGAGCTGCTGCTGCCATTGACCAATGTCTATCGTTCTGCCAGAAAGTCTAAGAACGGTTGCCACCGCCTAAGGAGCCCTTGTACCGACCCTCTCAAGGCGAATTTCACCCTCTCCAATTTAATGAACCCTGCCATATCGCTGATCCAGGATTCCACGCTTGGGGACCTCGCATCTTTCCACTGAAGAAGAATCCTTCGCCGGGCTACCAGGGACGCAAAGGCCAGAATTCCGGCCTCTTTCGCCTCCTGCACTCCCGGCTCCTCTGCCACCCCAAATATTGCGAGCCCCCAGCCCGGTCTGACCCTGGATCCTACCACCCTTGACACCGTCCTCTCTACGCCCTTCCAAAATTCCTCCAGCTCTGGGCATGCCCAGAAGATATGGGTGTGATTTGCTAGGCTCCCTGAGCACCTAACACACCTGTCCTCACCCCCAAAGGACCGGCTCATCCTTGTCCTGGTCATGTGTGCCCTGTGCAGCACCTTAAACTGTATGAGGCTGAGCCCCGCGCATGAAGAGGAAGAATTCACCCTCCCTAGGGCATCTGCCCATGTCCCCTCTTCGATCTCCTCTCGCAACTCCTCCTCCCACTTACCTTTCAACTCCACCACCGAGGCCTCCTCCTCCTCCTGCATCACCTGGTAAGTTTCCGAGATCTCCCCCCCCCCCCCCCCCCCCCCCACCGAGAGCTCCCTGTCCTGTACTGTGTGTGGCAGTATTTCAACTCCTTCTTAACTAACCTCCGCCTGCTAGCGCTGTCCTGCAACTGTGGTGATATTGCTGACTCCATGATCAGAGACCAAATCGTTTTTGGAGTTCACTCTGATCCTCTGAGAGAGCAGCTACTGAAAATCAAGCATATGACCCTGCCAGGCACGATTGAAACATGCACAGTGCATGAGCACGCCAAAAATCACTCTGCCCAGTACAAATCGGCTCAAAATAAGAAACTTGCCTCCCACGAGGCAGAGAGTGTGCAGGCCATCTCCCGAATGCAGCGCCTCAGCATTGATGAAAGCGGCCATTTTGCACACTTTTCCCGGGGCCCCATGCATGCGCGATGCGAACGGGATAACGAAGCGGCTGACACTCGCACTGCGCATGTGCGACGACGCGCAGAGCGGGAGGACGCCGATGTCATGACGTGCTTGAACTACGGCAACGCCCACTTAAAGAAACACTGCCCTGCAAGAGGCAGGCGATGTTTAAACTGCGGGAAGCCTGGACACTATGCAGCCTTGTGCAGGTCTGCACCACCAGTCAGGGGCCAACGCTCCCAATTCTGACGACGGCGCGCTCAGTGCGTGCAACAACGATTACAGGATTCTGATCCTGGCAGCACAACGGATCCAGAGGAAGAATGCCTGGACTCCGCCTACTTTGTGGGCATCATTACCAAATGTGAATATGCCACATCCAACTCATCACAAATTCAATCCATCCTCGCTGTGGGTTCTGGGGACGAATGGCGTGCGGTGATGCAGGTCAACCACTGCTCCATCCAGTTTAAGCTGGACACAGGTGCTTCTGCCAACCTCCTCTCACAGGCAGATTTCAAACGCATCGAGAAGCCTCCCAAGGTCCTTCCAGCAGCCTGCAGGCTCCTGGACTACAACGGAAATGCCATCACGGCACTGGGATCCTGCCATCTACTCGTCTCCAACCGGAGCACCCATGCACGGTTATGTTTGGAAATTGTCAAGCCAGACAGGGCATCCCTACTTGGCGCGCAGGCCTGCAAGCAGCTGAACCTTGTGCAGCGGGTTTACACAACGACATCCTCCAATGTGGATCTTCAGGCCGGCATTGACGACATCCTCGCTCAGTATCCGGATGTGTTTGACGGGATGGGAACGCTGCCGTATCGATACAAGATTCTGCTACGGCCTGATGCCAAGCCAGTGTCCACGCACCACGCCGGGTTCCGGCTCCGCTGAGGGAGCGCCTGAAGGCACAGCTCAAGGATCTTCAGCAACAGGGCATAATTTCCAAGGTAACCGAACGGACTGACTGGGTCAGCTCGATGGTATGTGTTAGAAAGCCTTCGGGAGACCTGCGTATCTGCATTGATCCCAAGGATCTCAATAAGAATATAATGCGTGAACACTACCCCATCCCGAAGCGGGAGGAACTCATCAGTGAGATGGCACATGCACGTTTTTTCACCAAGTTAGATGCGTCACATGGATTTTGGCAAATCCAGCTGGATGAGTCCAGCAGAAGGCTCTGAACCTTCAACACACTGTTTGGCAGATACTGCTATAATCGCATGCTGTTCGGCATCGTCTCGGCATCGGAGATCTTCCATCGCATCATGGAGTAGATGATGGAGGGCACTGAAGGGCTCCGTGTGTACATGGACGACATCATCATATGGTCCACGACCTCTGAAGAGCATGTTTCCCGTCTCCAGCAGCTATTCTGCCGTGTCCATGCCAATGGCCTGAAGCTGAACAGGTCCAATGTTGCTTTGGCATGTCGACACTCAAGGTCCTAGGTGACCAGATCTCTCAGCAGGGTCTGTGCACGGACACAGACAAGGTCAAGGCCACCAAAGCCATGAAGGTCCCTGAAGACAAGAAGGCAGTGTTGCGCTTCCTGGGCATGGTCAATTTTCTGGGCAAGTTCATCCCAAACCTGGCCTCACACACCACGGCCCTACAAAACCTGGTGAAAAAGTCCACTGCCTTTGAGTGGAAGGCAGCACATCAGGCAGAGTGGTTGGAGCTGAAAGCCAAGCTCACCACTGCACCCGTCTTGGCATTTTTCGACCCAGACAGGGAGACGGGAGACAAAGATCTCGACAGATGAGAACCAGGATGGCATCGGTGCGGTGTGCTTCAACGCGATGACACTTCATCCTGGGCACCGGTAGCCTACGCATCGAGGGCCGTGACGCCCACCAAAACAAGGTATGCGCAAATAGAGAAGGAATGCCTGGGTCTTCTCACTGGCATTCTCAAGTTTCACGACTACGTCTACGTCCTGCTGACATTCACTGTCGAGATGGATCATAGGCCTCTGGTCTACATTATCCACAAGGACCTGAACAACATAACGCCTCAGTTGCAGAGCATCCTCCTCGAACTCAGAAGGTACGACTTTCACTTAGCCTGGCAAAGAGCTCATCATCGCTGATGCATTGTCCCGCTCCATCACATTGCCTAGTGAATCGCTGGAAATCATCCGGCAAATTGAATCACAGGTGCAGCTGTGTGCTAGTTCGTATCCACGAGGAGACAGCCAAAGACCCCTCTTGCAGCATGTCATGCACCACCTCGCCAATGGCTGGCAGAAAGGGCAGTGCCCTCAATTTTACAATGTAAAGGACGACCTGACGGTGATTGATGGTATCCTCCTCAAGCTGGACCGGATTGTCATTCCACTCAGTCTCCAGAGCTTGGTGCTCCGCCAAATCCATGAGGGACACCTGGGCGTTGACAAGTGCAGACACTGAGCCAGGCAGGCTGTCTACTGGCCCGGTATTAGCCAGGACATCGCGAACATGGTCCACAACTGTGCGACCTGTCAACACTTCCAGCCAGCGCAGAGCAAGGAGACACTCCAGCAGCATGAAATCGAGACCTCCCCGTGGTCCAAGGTTGGCATCGACCTCTTTCGTGCGAATGGTCGTGACTACGTGTTGATTATTGACTATTTCACTGGCTGTGGAAGAGGGTCCGGTGCGGGCACAGGCGTGGACTCCGGGAGCGGCTCTTCCGGAGCTTCATTCCTGTGGACCAGTGTGGCGGGTTGGAGGGAGCGCGGGAGCCATATAGGGGTGGGGGCGCTGGACATGGTCGGTTGGACGGGATATAGTGGGGGGGCTGCAGTGGTGATGGTGGTGGAGCCTGCGGGCGCCAGGTCCCGGAGAGAGACGGTATCTTGTCGGCCATCGGGGTGTTCGACATAAGCATATTGTGGGTTGGAGTGTAGGAGCTGGACCCTCTCTACCAAGGGGTCGGTCTTATAGCTCCGAATGTGTTTTCGGAGGAGGACTGGTCCCGGTGTCTTTAGCCAGGATGGAAGCGAGGCCCCTGAGGTAGCTCCCATAGGGAAAACAAACAAGCGGTCATGAGGAGTCTCGTTTGTGGCCGTGCAAAGGAGGGACCTGATAGAGTGGAGCGCATCGGGGAGGACCTCCTGCTAGTGAGAAACCGGGAGATTCCTGGACCATAGGGTCAGTAGGACGGTCTTCCAGACCGTCGCGTTCTCCCTCTCCACCTGCCCGTTTCCCCTGGGGTTTTAACTGGTCGTCCTGCTCGAGGCGATGCCCTTACTGAGCAGGTACTGACGCAGTTCGTCGCTCATGAACCACGAGCCCCGGTCACTGTGGACATAATTGGGGAAACCAAACAGGGTGAAGACACTATGCAGGGCTTTAATGACGGTGGGAGTAGTCATATCGGGACAGGGAATGGCAAATGGGAAGCGGGAGAACTCATCTATGACGTTGAGAAAGTATGTATTGCGATTATTGGAGGGGAGGGGCCCTTTGAAATCGATACCGAGGCGCTCAAAGGGCCGGGATGCCTTTATCGGGTGGGCCTTATCCGGTCGACAGAAGTGCAGTTTGCACTCCGCACAGATTTGGCAGTCCCTGGTCATGGCCCTGACCTCCTCGATGGAGTAGGGCAGGTTGCGGGCCTTGATATAATGGGCAAGCCGGGTGACCCCCGGGTGGCAGAGGTCATCGTGGATACCCCGTATTCGGTCATCTTGCGTGCTGGCGCATGGGCCACGGGACAGGGCATCTGGGGGCTCGTTGAGCTTCCCAGGGCGATATACTATAGCGTAGTTATAGGTGGAGAGTTCGATCCAACACCTCAAGATCTTATCGTTCTTGACTTTGCCCCGCTGTGTATTGTCGAACATGAAGGCTACCAATCGTTGGTCGGTGACGAGGGTAAACCTCCTACCAGCGAGGTAGTGCCTCCCGTGCCGCACGGCTTCCACGATGGCTTGGGCTTCTTTTTCGACCAAGGAGTGTCGAATTTCAGAGGTGGTGAGGGTGCATGAAAAGAACGCTACCGGTCTGCCTGCTTGGTTGAGAGTGGCAGCGAGAGCGACCTCTGAGGCATCGCTCTCCACCTGGAAGGGGATGGACTCGTCCACCGCCACGTAGACATCTTGGACAGTGACCTCCATGTGCTGAGTGGCCGTAACGGCCTGGTAATTACAGTTGCGCGCGAGGGCTTTGAGGTCGCGTAGGTAGTCATCTAGCGACTCCCCGGGGCGCTGGCGGCGAGTGGTGAAGACGTGTCGCGCGTAGACCTCATTCACAGGCCGTATGTAGAGGCGTTCGAGCAGCGCGAGGGCATCTGTATAGGAGGAGGCCTCGTCGAGCTGGACAGAAATGCGATGGCTCACCCGTGCGTGGAGGAGGCTCAGCTTCTGTTCATCAGTGACGGATGGCGTGGACGACACGGCGAGGTAGGCCTTGAAGCATCGAAGCCAGTGCGAAAAAATTTATTTCACCTCCGCGGCCTGCGGATCGAGTTCCAGTCTGTCAGGTTTGAGGGCTGATTCCATAGTTGTATTTAAGCTGATTAAATTGATGCGGCCATCAATTCACTCAAAGACACGAGGAGAAGTAAACCGTGGTTTTAATCAGCTGAGAACAGTGCCTGCCTGCGACTGGAACAATACTGGGAACTGCCTGCAGGTCAGCTGCTCTTTATACTTCCTCTTAAGGGGAGGAGCCATGGGCGGAGCCATGGGCGGAGCCCGTACATGCCCCAACATATCCCCCTGTGGGTGAAGCCACACAATGGCCCATAGGTGGAGCCCACAGGGTTAACAACATAACATAACAGCAGAACATGATACAAATGCACTGGTGAATTGTTAGCACGATACATTCACCACAGTAGTGTTAAGCGGTCATTGTAAGTTGTTCTTTCCAGGTGTGAAGTTAAAGAGTTTAGTATCGTATTCATGATAACGTTTTGTTTTGAAATGCCAAATCCCTATTTTTTCATTCAATCACTCCTGGAGTGAATCATTCTTTCCCCGCACACTCTATATTGGGGTTTCGATCCAGTATCCTCGCCACTGTTGGGGTTTGATCCGGGATTGTAATAGCCTGCAGTGTCGAAGTTGCCAGCTTTTGAATGGAGTATTAAACTGGGTCTGCCCCATTTTACCTCTCACGTCTATGCCTTTCTCAAGGGCAATTCTGGATGAGTTGGTCTTGCCAGCAATGGTCACGTCTGTAAAAAAAAAAATGTAAAAGATATCCCAGCATTAGTCAAAGAACATATTCCATATTTAACAACACTAAAATAGACATGAATCTCATTGCTGTTTATGGAAGCTTGATTTGCATAATTTGACGGTTGTATTTCCTACACGACAACAGTGACTACAGTTCAAATCTGTAATCCATTTTTATTAAAGTGCTTTGGGACATCTCGAGCATGGGGAAGTTGTTGTGCAAGTTATCCGAGGAAAATTAAGAAATTTCTCTGTGTGAGAATGTATGTAGAATTGGGACGTTTATGCTTTATAGGCCAAACTGTCCCTAATTTAATTCACTTGGACTGAACAGAAACCTAAGCAGATTTATCAGCTTTGCTCGCATTTGAGGAACAGGAGGAATGCTGATCTCCACCTCAATGGCAACCAGTCGGGAACAGAACAGTTGGCTTTGAGATTCAAGCAAGCTGTTTTCCAGCTGTCATACTTCATACACCAGGTCTCCATAAGATTGTTTTCTAGACAGAAACAAATGGTATTGTCAATGAGAAATGAAACAGCAATAAGAAATATATATATATTTCAATATTATTATTTTTAAAATGATGAAAGCTTGACATTCACAACTGCTAATCCACAGCATGTTAGCACTGCTGCCTCAGAGCGCCAGGGCCCCGGGTTCAATTCCGGCCTTGGATGACTGTGTTGGAGTTTGCACTTTCTCTCCATGTCTGCGTGGGTTTCCATCCGGGCTCCAGTTTCCTCCCTCAGTCTAAAGATTGGCAGGTTAGGTGGGGTTATGGGGATAGGATGGGTGAGTGGGCCTAGGTAAGGTGCTCCTTCACTGGGCTGGTGCAGACTCGATGGGCCAAATGGCCTCCTTCTGCACTGTAGGATTCTATGGTTTGTCAATGATTATAGCACCAGACCATCAGCCCAGATATGGTGGGGTGCAAACTATCTTTGGTGAGTTGTAAAATTGAATTCAACAAGTCTGGTTATGTATGCTGGTAATAGAGAAAAAGAAATGTCATGGATGATGCGAGATTACTGTCAAACGTCAACAGGTTAATCTAAGTTCCTTCAATGAGTAGAACCTGGCATTCTACAAGCTCTTACTCAAATTCGGCTGCTCTTTTAAACCACATATTTGATTCCTAATGCCCTTTGAAGTTCTAAACAAAACAATCACTAAGAGCACTACCTCAGGTTAACGAGACACATTCCAAATTTAGAAAATTCTTATTGCGACTGTTTCAAGTGGAGGTTCTTCACTGGCTTGGATGGTGTTCTCTTCACAGAATGTTAACTTGTATTTTCTCTTTAAAGCTCCTATCAGAACTCTTCAATGTTTCTCGCATTTCAACCTGAATGTTCAAGTAGTCTCTCCTAACTAAACGTGTTTCTCAATTTGTACAGCCGCAGCAATTGGCAGGATAGCCATGGTTTGTAAATGAGCATGAACCGTATCCCAGCGCCATCACTGCAAAATCATTTGTATTTGCTTTTACTTTTGCGCAGTTTTTAAAATAAATTTAGAGTACCCAATTTTTTTTTTCTCCAATTGCGGGGCAATTTAGCGTGGCCAATCCACCCACCCTGCACATCTTTGGGTTGCGGGGGGGGGGGGCAAAACCCACACAAACACGGGGAGAATGTGCAAACTCCACACGGACACTGACCCAGGGCCGGGCTCGGATCTGGGACTTCGGTGCTGTGAGACAGCAGTGCTAACCACTGCGTCACCGTGTTGCCCTTCTTTTGCGCAGTTTAACAAGTGATGCTTGAAAGGAAAACATGTTCATGTTCAAGAGATTGTAGAGCTCCCAGCTGCAGAGGGATCTGGGTGTCCCAGTGCATGAGTCGCAAAAGGCTAGTTTTGAGGAACAGCAAGTAATTCGGAAAGTTAATAGAATGTTAACATTTGTTGTGAGGGTAATTGATTACAAACGTAGGGAAGTTATGCTTCAGTTGTACGGAGGCACTGGTGAGACCACGGGCAGGATTCTCCGGCCTTGGCGGCAGGAGTCGGCACGCCGTTCGCTGGCGGAGGGAATCTTTGCTCTTGCCTCTGTCACTGAGCTATCCCGTTGAGGCCACCCCACGTCGTTGGGTAACACATGAGGGGGGGTGCGTTGCCGGTGGGATAAGAGAATCCTGCCACCAGCCAGGGGATTCCGGCCCACATCTGGAATATTGTGGAATATTGGTCTCCTTATTTAAGGAAAGATTTAGAAACAATTCAGAGAAGGTTCACTAGATTAATACGGAATGAACAGGTTGTCTTATGAGGAAAGGTCAGAGGGGTTAGGTTTGTACCCACTAGGGTTTAAAAGAGTAAGAGGCGACTTGATGGAAACAATTAAGATCCTGAGGTATATTGATAGGGTGAATGTGGAGAGGATGTTTCCCCTTGTGGGAGAGACGTTGGATACTTGGGTCATTGTTTAAAAATAAAAGATCGCTCAATTCAAACAGAGATGAGGAGAAAGGTTTTCTCGGAGGAAACTCTCTTCCTGAAAAGAGTTTGAAAGCAGAATCTTTGAATATTTTTAAGGCAGAGCCAGATAGATTCTTGATTAACAATGGGGTGAAAGGTTATCGGGAAGGGCAGGAGTGTAGGGTTGAAGTTCCAATGAGATCGGCCATGATCTTATTGAATGATGGTGCAGTCTCGAGGGGTCGAGTGCCCTCCTCCTGCTCCTAACCTGTTTGTTTGTTCATATGTTCATCAACTCTCTATAACAGATTGACTGTCCATCTGAACTGCCTGACCAATTAGTCAAAGCTGACTCTAATATTGGTAAAAGTAATGAATTTACCTAAATATGGTACATACAGTATTTGAGCAGCAGTTCGAGCAGACAATTATTGTATTACTCCTGTTGATCCTGAGTTAGGTCTGTGACTTGGTTCCATGCACCATGCTCACCATATTGTTACAGCTTCAGCTCAAACCCCAATCACTGTAGAAGATGCCTTCTTAGGTGGCGGTAGCGTAAACGTGCTACAAAGCAGTGTTCTCCGCATAGTTTTAAGGAGTGTTGCAGTCTCTTAGCTGAACTTTAAGCCAAGGCTGCCTCTGCCCTCTTGGGGGATGTGAAAGATCCCATGGTGCTATTTGAAGAAGAGTAGGGAAATGCGCCCATTGTCTTAACCAATATTTATGCTGAACAAATAAAAAAGAATTGTTCTGGTGAAATGTTAGCTCTATTTCTCTTTCTACAGATGCTCCTTTATCTGTTCAGTATTTCCAGCATTTTCAGTTTCCAGCTGGGATAAGCTGATCATTTGTCTCACCGCAGTTCATCGACCTTACTCCATGCAAACTTGGTGTTATGCCTTCCAACATTGCAACAGTCATTGCTGTTAAAAACTTCCAAATGCAAATGTTTTTCTTTCTTATTTACATGTTTTGTCATCTGTATGCATGTAACCCGCTTCCACGTATGGTATCCAGTGCTATTTAATCACCATTCACCATGACAGCCACCAGCTGTGCTGTCTGACACGTTCTGAATGAGATATAACTCCCACCAAATGAAAATCAGGAAGGTTGAAGGTATTTGCTGTTATGGAAGGATTAACTGGATGGGATACATGATCTCCCTCATCAATACTTACCTTTTCAGCTCTTGTGGTAGGAACATGGGACTCAAGAGCAGGAGTAGGCGGTTCAAGCCTGCTCACTCATTCAATGAGATCATGGCTAATTTGTTTGTGGACTCAACTTCACTTTCCTGCCTGCACTCTCCCCCATAACCTTAACTCTCATACCCATCAAAACGCTGTCCAGCTTTGCCTTCCAAAACCCAGCCTCCTCTGCTTTCTGTGGAAGGTAATTTTCTTTTCTTCCCAAGAACACGTTTAATTCTCTTCTCAACATATTCACTTCAAAGGCATCCCATGGAACCTTTCCTCATTACTCTGTTATACCTTGGATCCTCAAAGCATTCTTGAAGAGGTCAAACATATCCGCAAACTCATGGAAGACCCTGTCTTATGGCTAATCGAAATGGGAGTAGGCTTATTTGGGAAGGAACGAAACTCATCGAGAGGCTTCTTCGGGAAGGGTGCACATGCGAAGTCAGAGGGAGCTCACAAACTTCCAAACCACCCACCTACCCAACCCTTCAGGCTCCGCCTGCCCTGCAGTAGAGTCCACAGATTGCATACTGGGTACTGAGGTGGCTCATGGCTAGTGCGGAAGCAAGTCATCCTCAATCACAATGGACTGCAGGAGATACTTTGGGTCAAGTCGTTTGACCAGACTACTCTTCTTACTCTTTACATCCTTGGGCAACCAGAAAAGTAAAATCTTTTCATTTGACGCATTCTGCTAAAACCTGGTAAGAATGACCCTTCGACGGCTTTCAAAAAGGTGACTGTGAATACCTGGTGGTGCTACTAAATCATCTCTGAAGAGTGTAGCATATAATTAACATATACAGCCATGACAGTTGATCTGTCTCCTTTCCCTGGAGCGTCTTTCTATTTACTACATTCAGGGTAGGTCAAATTACCAGAGTGTCTTCATTAAAAGCTGCATCTTGCATCAAGGTAACACGAACATTGCATTTGTTAGGTGTTATGGAATACTAACTCATCTATTTTCTCAACTAATATTGACTGATCTGCGAAGTGGTTCCTGTATTTTCTGTTTCAGGTTACTCTTAGCCAATTATCTTTATTTCAATTTTATTTCTGCTCTTCACGTCCTTTTTTCTTTCTTTTGATCTCTTTTCCTCAGCTGAAGTTCTGAAGTAATCTATTTCCTATAATGTCTCAGCGCCATTGTCCCTCATTGTTGCTTCTTACTTAGTGAAAGCCCCAACTATGTAGTGTGAGCGAGGCGATTAGTTTACAAAAGGTGGCTCATGACAGGTGTAAATTGCAGCAGCAGAATCATTGCCAATAGCTGCTGTCCAAAACAGGAGACCCCTCCCACCTGGCTTACTCACTCTTCCAACTTCTTCCATCAGGCAGGAGATACAAAAGTCTGAGAACACGCACGAACAGATGCAGAAACAGCTTCTTCCCCGCTGTTACCAGACTCCTAAACAACCCTCTTATGGACAGACCTAATTAATACTACACCCCTGTATGCTTCAGCCAATGCCAGTGTCTACGTATTTACATTGTGCACCTTGTGTTACATAGAACATACAGTGCAGAAGGAGGCCATTCGGCCCATCGAGTCTGCACCGACCCACTTAAGCCCTCACTTCCACCCCATCCCAGTAAGCCAATAACCCCTCCTAACCTTTTTGGACACTAAGGGCAATTTATCATGGCCAATCCACCTAACCTGCATCTCTTTGGACTGTGGGAGGAAACCGGAGCAGCCGGAGGAAACCCACGCAGACACGGGGAGAACGTGCAGACTCCGCACAGACAGTGACCCAGCGGGGAATCGAACCTGGGTCCCTGGAGCTGTGAAGCCACAGTGCTATCCACTTGTGCTACCTTGTTGCCCTATTATGTTTTCTTTTCTTTTCATGTAGTAAATGATCGCAGAAAAATACTTTTCACTGTACCTCGGTACACGTGACAATAGGCAAATCCAACATCCAGCATCAAATTGTTGGACTTTGTTCTGAGGCTGGAAGGTGCCTCATCAAAAAGGAAATGCTGCTCCTTGAACTTCAATTGAACTCCACTGAACAATATGGAAGGCTGAAAGATGGCGAGGTCAGGATGGCTGAACGTGTTCTTGCATTGAACTACTTCTCTGAAGCCTCTTACTTCCTATTAGACTTGGGAGTTTTACTGTTGAAGAAATCTTAAATACTTCAGTGTAAATGTTTGATGGAAAAACACTGATGCAATAAGACACTTTTCACTCTGTTATACAGCTAGATGTGCAATAATGGCAGGTCTCGTCACACCAGCTTAGGCAATTAAATACCCCTAGCTGACTCAGAATGCTTTTTTGACTATTAAAATTCCATTTACATTGCATGGCAACTTGACCAATTTTCCTTCTATAATTTCCTGAAATATGAACAGGGGTAGACAATACCGTGTCTTAAGCCTGTTCCATCACGATGCATATGATCATGATTGATTTCTGCCTCAACTCAATCTTTCTGTCCACTCCCCATATCCCTCTACTTTCTGCTTGATTGAGGATGTGCCTATCTCAGCTTCAAAGTGATGAAGCTTCCACAACGCTCTAGGGTAGAGGATTCGAAAGATTCACCACACCTCAATCTTAAATGATCTGCCCCCTTTTCTTGATACTGTAGCCCTGGGTTCTATATTCCCCTATCCAGGAGAAACACCTCTTTAGTGTCTGGAAGCCCCTTCAGAATCAGGATTCAATGAGGTCCACCCTCCGTTCTTCTAAACGGCAGAGATTATAGGCCGGATTTACTCAATCTGTCATCACAGGACAAGACTAGATTGACAGCAATCTCTCTCGGGGTGTGGAGGTCGATTGGGGTTGCCTGCGATTCTCTCCTTTGACACAGGCCTTCTATAGGGTTAATATTGTTAATTAGTTGCACAATACTCTAATTGTTGTCTAGTTTGGTGGAACACACCCACATCCTACAGCGTCACTGATTATTTGTCTGGAATGGAACAAATCTCAGAGGATTTAAAAGAACAAAGTAAACACGGCCCCAAGGAAAGAGATGACGATGTGAATAATTGGAAAGATTAGCTTGTGGATGAAGAAAACCTGTCCCAAAGAGCAAAAATAAAGTGGGGAAAGCAATTCAGAAGTGAAAACAATTTTACGGGTGAAAATTCCTCTCTGCCCTCTCAGGTGGATGTAACAGATCAAACAAAGAACAAAGAAAAGTACAGCACAGGAACAGGCCCTTCAGCCCTCCAAGCCTGCGCCGACTATGCTGCCCGTCTAAACTAAGCTAAACTAAGATCCTATGGTATTATTTCAAAGAAGAGAAGGAGAGGTCCGCTCTGTATGTTGGCCACTATTTACCTTTCAACAAAAATCTAAAGATCATATTACCTGGTTCTTATTACATCGTTCGAAGCTTGCGATGAACAAATTGGATGTTCCATTACAACAGTGACCAGATTTCAAAAAGTACTTTGTGGCTGTAAAGCACTTGGGGACGTCCTGAGGTCTTAAAGGGCACTAGGTAAATGCAAGTTGGTCTTTGTTTTATTGTATTGCTCACTGCAATAACTCTGTGTTTAAAATTACTGACAGCTCTTTATTCCGTGATTGGTCTGGATTCTGTCTGAAGCAAATGATAGGTGCCTGTATTAAATCGGGCGCAACACGGCCAGTCAAATGTTAGTTGCTGAAAAAAGAACAAGCACAGGGCTAAATCGCTGGCTTTGAAAGCAGACCAATGCAGGCCAGCAGCGCGGGTTTAATTCCCGTCCCAGCCTCCCCGAACAGGCGCCGGAATGTGGCGACTAGGGGCTTTTCACAGAGACTTCATTTGAGGCCTACTTGTGACAATAAGCGATTTTCATTTCATTTCAATTAATGTCGGGCGAGATCTAACCCCAAAAAAAGTCCATTCTGGGCAGGAATCGAGGGGTCGTTCCTGGCGCTACAAGTGGCAGGAATGACCCCACTATCTAAAGGCACTCTGCTTCATTTTTGGTGGCTTTTTTTTGGGGTCGCCCAGCGGGGGTTGCCCAGCGGGGTCGCCCAGCGGGGTCACCCAGCGGGACCCCCCCCCCCCCCCAACCACCCCCCCCCCCCCAACCCCCCCCCCCCCCCCCCCCCCCCCCCCCCAACCTCCACCACCACACTGAGGACCTCCGCTCGCCGGATTTCCTCCATGATTTTCAAGTCTCTCAACCTCCTGATGTGACCCCCCCCCAATGCCCCAACTTGAGGAGGTCCTCAAAATCCCAAAAGGGAGCATGAAGTTTGGTGTTAATAATTCTGTATCGTATACAAGACTGCTGTGTTCTCAATGGCAATTTACTGATGCTTTAGTTGAATTACTATGACTTGAATGTCCGAGGGCAATAAGCTCTTCCACTGACCTACTAGCTCTCAGTGCGTATTTGCCTCACCTAGCTTTTAAGTAGTTCATGATGACAAATTAATCACCATTCTTGAAGCAGCATTGTTCCTGGCTAAATGTTTATTGTCATCTGACTGGTTTGTAAACAGAAGTTTGCAATAACACGATTATGATGTGCAGAAATATTGGCATTACTGACTATCTAGGAAGCCTCATTATTTATTTCACAATTTCATAAAAAACCCCAGCGAAACAGACAAAATTAGGTAACACTTTGTATGAAGTGTTCATCAGCAAATCAAACCATTTTGCCCGGAACTTCAGGCCATCAAGCATCATTCAAAATAGTCTTCCATCAGACTCAAGGATGAATGTTACCTGTCCCTGGCCAGCATGTTTAACCCCACCACCTTTCCAACCACCCCAAACTTGCTCCATAATACTATCCTACGGTACGCTGACAGGAGCCAAAATCAGCAGCCCACCCACCATGTTTAAATTAAATGTCAAGGGCCAATTATGCTTGTTATTAAGCTAATTGACCCTGATAATATGCTCCCCACACCATATAATCTTTACTATGAGCAGCTGGGCAGGAGCGGGCAGCTGGGCAGGAGTTGGCAGCTGGGCAGGAGCAGGCAGCTGGGCAGGAGCAGGCAGCTGGGCAGGAGCAGGCAGATGGGCAGGAGTGGCAAATGGGCAGGAGCGGGCAGATGGGCAGGAGCGGGCAGATGGGCAGGAGCAGGCAGATGGGCAGGAGCGGGCAAATGGGCAGGAGCAGGCAGATGGGCAGGAGCAGGCAGCGGGGCAGGAGCAGGCAGATGGGCAGGAGTGGCAAATGGGCAGGAGCGGGCAGATGGGCAGGAGCGGGCAAATGGGCAGGAGCAGGCAGATGGGCAGGAGCGGGCAAATGGGCAGGAGCAGGCAGATGGGCAGGAGCGGGCAAATGGGCAGGAGCAGGCAGATGGACAGGAATAGGCAGCTGGGCCGGAGCGGGCAGATAGGCAGGAGCGGCCAGAAATTTAGGAGCGGGCAGCTGCGCAGGAGCAGGCAGATGGACAGGAATAGGCAGCGGGCAGGAGCGGGCAGGTGGTCAGGAGCAGGCAGATGGACAGGAGCGGGCAGCTGAGCAGGAGCGGGCAGATGGGCAGGAGCAGGCAGCGGGGCGGGAGCAGGCAGATGGGCAGGAGCAGGCAGATGGGCAGGAGTAGGCCGATGGGCAGGAGCAGGCAGCGGGGCAGGAGCAGGCAGATGGGCAGGAGCAGGCAGATGGACAGGATAAGGCAGTGGGTCAGGAGCGGGCAGGTGGGCCGGAGCGGGCAGATGGGCAGGAGCGGGCAGCTGAGCAGGAGCGGGCAGATGGGCAGGAGCGGGCAGCTGAGCAGGAGCGGGCAGATGGGCAGGAGCGGGCAGATGGGCAGGAGCGGGCAGATGGGCAGGAGCGGGCAGCTGAGCAGGAGCGGGCAGCTGCGCAGGAGCAGGCCAATGGGCAGGAGCAGGCCGATGGGCAGGAGCGGGCAGATGGGCAGGAGCAGGCCGATGGGCAGGAGCAGGCAGCGGGGCAGGAGCAGGCAGCGGGGCGGGAGCGGGCAGATGGGCAGGAGCGGGCAGATGGACAGGAATAGGCAGCGGGGCAGGAGCGGGCAGCTGAGCAGGAGCGGGCAGCTGGGCAGGAGCAGGCAGATAGGCAGGAGCAGGCAGCTGAGCAGGAGCAGGCATCGGGGCAGGAGAGGGCAGATGGGCAGGAGCAGGCCGATGGGCAGAAGCGGGCAGATGGGCAGGAGCGGGCAGCTGCGCAGGAGCAGGCCGATGGGCAGGAGCAGGCAGCGGGGCAGGAGCAGGCAGCAGGGCAGGAGCGGGCAGATGGGCAGGAGCGGGCAGCTGCGCAGGAGCAGGCAGCTGCGCAGGAGCGGGCAGATGGGCAGGAGCGGGCAGCTGAGCTGGAACGGGCAGATGGGCAGGAGCAGGCCGAGGGGCAGGAGCGGGCTGATAGGCAGGAGCGGCCAGATGGGTAGGAGCGGGCAGCTGCGCAGGAGCAGGCAGCTGAGCAGGAGCAGGCAGATGGGCAGGAGCAGGCAGCGGGGCAGGAGCAGGCAGATGGGCAGGAGCAGGCACATGGGCAGGAGCAGGCATTGGGGCAGGAGCAGGCAGCAGGACAGGAGCAGGCAGATGGGCAGGAGCGGGCAGATGGGCAGGAGCGGGCCGATGGGCAGGAGCAGGCAGATGGGCAGGAGCGGGCAAATGGGCAGGAGCAGGCAGATGGGCAGGAGCAGGCAGTGGGGCATGAGCAGGCAGATGGACAGGAATAGGCAGCTGGGCAGGAGCAGGCAGATGGGCCGGAGCAGGCAGCGGGGCAGGAGCAGGCAGATGGACAGGAATAGGCAGCTGGGCAGGAGCAGGCAGATGGGCCGGAGCGGGCAGATAGGCAGGAGCGGCCAGATGGGTAGGAGCGGGCAGCTGCGCAGGAGCAGGCCGATGGGCAGGAGCGGGCAGGTGGTCAGGAGCAGGCAGATGGGCAGGAGCGGGCAGCTGAGCAGGAGCGGGCAGATGGGCAGGAGCAGGCAGCGGGGCGGGATCAGGCAGATGGCAGGAGCAGGCAGATGGGCAGGAGCAGGCAGCGGGGCAGGAGCAGGCAGATGGACAGGAATAGGCAGCTGGGCAGGAGCAGGCAGATGGGCCGGAGTGGGCAGATAGGCAGGAGCGGCCAGATGGGTAGGAGCGGGCAGCTGCGCAGGAGCAGGCCGATGGGCAGGAGCGGGCAGGTGGTCAGGAGCAGGCAGATGGGCAGGAGCGGGCAGCTGAGCAGGAGCGGGCAGATGGGCAGGAGCAGGCAGCGGGGCGGGAGCAGGCAGATGGCAGGAGCAGGCAGATGGGCAGGAGCAGGCCGATGGGCAGGAGCAGGCAGCGGGGCAGGAGCAGGCAGATGGACAGGAATAGGCAGTGGGTCAGGAGCGGGCAGGTGGGCCAGAGCGGGCAGATGGGCAGGAGCGGGCAGCTGAGCAGAAACGGGCAGATGGGTAGGAGCGGGCAGCTGAGCAGGAGCGGGCAGATGGGCAGGAGCGGGAAGATGGGCAGGAGCGGGCAGATGGGCAGGAGCGGGCAGCTGAGCAGGAGCGGGCAGATGGGCAGGAGCGGGCAGATGGGCAGGAGCGGGCAGATGGGCAGGAGCGGGCAGCTGAGCAGGAGCAGGCCGATGGGCAGGAGCGGGCAGCTGAGCAGGAGCGGGCAGCTGAGCAGGAGCGGGCAGATGGGTAGGAGCGGGCAGCTGAGCAGGAGTGGGCAGATGGGCAGGAGCGGGCAGATGGGCAGGAGCGGGCAGCTGAGCAGGAGGGGGCAGCTGCGCAGGAGCAGGCCGATGGGCAGGACCAGGCCGATGGGCAGGAGCGGGCAGATGGGCAGGAGCAGGCCGATGGGCAGGAGCAGGCAGCGGGGCAGGAGCAGGCAGCGGGGCAGGAGCGGGCAGATGGGCAGATGGGCAGGAGCGGGCAGATGGACAGGAATAGGCAGCGGGGCAGGAGCGGGCAGCTGAGCAGGAGCGGGCAGATGGGCAGGAGCAGGCAGATAGGCAGGAGAGGGCAGATGGGCAGGAATAGGCAGCGGGGCAGGAGCAGGCAGCTGAGCAGGAGCAGGCAGTGGGGCAGGAGAGGGCAGATGGGCAGGAGCAGGCCAATGGGCAGGAGCGGGCAGCTGCGCAGGAGCAGGCCGATGGGCAGGAGCGGGCAGATGGGCAGGAGCGGGCAGCTGTCAGGAGCAGGCCGATGGGCAGGAGCAGGCAACGGGGCAGGAGCAGGCAGCGGGGCAGGAGCGGGCAGATGGGCAGGAGCGGGCTGATAGGCAGGAGCAGGCAGCGGGGCAGGAGCAGGCAGCGGGGCAGGAGCAGGCAGCGGGGCAGGAGCGGGCAGATGGGCAGATGGGCAGGAGCGGGCAGATGGACAGGAATAGGCAGCGGGGCAGGAGCGGGCAGCTGAGCAGGAGCGGGCAGATGGGCAGGAGCGGGCAGCTGGGCAGGAGCAGGCAGATAGGCAGGAGAGGGCAGATGGGCAGGAATAGGCAGCGGGGCAGGAGCAGGCAGCTGAGCAGGAGCAGGCAGCGGGGCAGGAGAGGGCAGATGGGCAGGAGCAGGCCAATGGGCAGGAGCGGGCAGCTGCGCAGGAGCAGGCCGATGGGCAGGAGCGGGCAGATGGGCAGGAGCGGGTAGCTGTCAGGAGCAGGCCGATGGGCAGGAGCAGGCAGCGGGGCAGGAGCAGGCAGCGGGGCAGGAGCAGGCAGCGGGGCAGGAGCGGGCAGATGGGCAGGAGCGGGCAGCTGCGCAGGAGCAGGCAGCTGCGCAGGAGCGGGCAGATGGGCAGGAGCGGGCAGCTGCACAGGAGCGGGCAGCTGAGCTGGAACGGGCAGATGGGCAGGAGCAGGCCGAGGGGCAGGAGCGGGCTGATAGGCAGGAGCGGCCAGATGGGTAGGAGCGGGCAGCTGCGCAGGAGCAGGCAGCTGAGCAGGAGCAGGCAGATGGGCAGGAGCAGGCAGCGGGGCAGGAGCAGGCAGATGGGCAGGAGCAGGCACATGGGCAGGAGCAGGCATTGGGGCAGGAGCAGGCAGCAGGACAGGAGCAGGCAGATGGGCAGGAGCGGGCAGATGGGCAGGAGCGGGCCGATGGGCAGGAGCAGGCAGATGGGCAGGAGCGGGCAAATGGGCAGGAGCAGGCAGATGGGCAGGAGCAGGCAGTGGGGCAGGAGCAGGCAGATGGACAGGAATAGGCAGCTGGGCAGGAGCAGGCAGATGGGCCGGAGCAGGCAGCGGGGCAGGAGCAGGCAGATGGACAGGAATAGGCAGCTGGGCAGGAGCAGGCAGATGGGCCGGAGCGGGCAGATAGGCAGGAGCGGCCTGATGGGTAGGAGCGGGCAGCTGCGCAGGAGCAGGCCGATGGGCAGGAGCGGGCAGGTGGTCAGGAGCAGGCAGATGGGCAGGAGCGGGCAGCTGAGCAGGAGCGGGCAGATGGGCAGGAGCAGGCAGCGGGGCGGGAGCAGGCAGATGGCAGGAGCAGGCAGATGGGCAGGAGCAGGCAGCGGGGCAGGAGCAGGCAGATGGACAGGAATAGGCAGCTGGGCAGGAGCAGGCAGATGGGCCGGAGCGGGCAGATAGGCAGGAGCGGCCAGATGGGTAGGAGCGGGCAGCTGCGCAGGAGCAGGCCGATGGGCAGGAGCGGGCAGGTGGTCAGGAGCAGGCAGATGGGCAGGAGCGGGCAGCTGAGCAGGAGCGAGCAGATGGGCAGGAGCAGGCAGCGGGGCGGGAGCAGGCAGATGGCAGGAGCAGGCAGATGGGCAGGAGCAGGCCGATGGGCAGGAGCAGGCAGCGGGGCAGGAGCAGGTAGATGGACAGGAATAGGCAGTGGGTCAGGAGCGGGCAGGTGGGCCGGAGCGGGCAGATGGGCAGGAGCGGGCAGCTGAGCAGGAACGGGCAGATGGGTAGGAGCGGGCAGCTGAGCAGGAGCGGGCAGATGGGCAGGAGCGGGCAGATGGGCAGGAGCGGGCAGATGGGCAGGAGCGGGCAGCTGAGCAGGAGCGGGCCGATGGGCAGGAGCGGGCAGCTGAGCAGGAGCGGGCAGCTGAGCAGGAGCGGGCAGATGGGTAGGAGCGGGCAGCTGAGCAGGAGCGGGCAGATGGGCAGGAGCGGGCAGCTGAGCAGGAGTGGGCAGATGGGCAGGAGCGGGCAGATGGGCAGGAGCGGGCAGCTGAGCAGGAGGGGGCAGCTGCGCAGGAGCAGGCCGATGGGCAGGACCAGGCCGATGGGCAGGAGCGGGCAGATGGGCAGGAGCAGGCCGATGGGCAGGAGCAGGCAGCGGGGCAGGAGCAGGCAGCGGGGCAGGAGCGGGCAGATGGGCAGATGGGCAGGAGCGGGCAGATGGACAGGAATAGGCAGATAGGCAGGAGAGGGCAGATGGGCAGGAATAGGCAGTGGGGCAGGAGCAGGCAGCTGAGCAGGAGCAGGCAGCGGGGCAGGAGAGGGCCGATGGGCAGGAGCGGGCAGATGGGCAGGAGCGGGCAGCTGCGCAGGAGCGGGCAGCTGAGCAGGAGCAGGCCGATGGGCAGGAGCAGGCAGCGGGGCAGGAGCAGGCAGCGGGGCAGGAGCAGGCAGCGGGGCAGGAGCGGGCAGATGGGCAGGAGCGGGCAGCTGCGCAGGAGCAGGCAGCTGCGCAGGAGCGGGCAGATGGGCAGGAGCGGGCAGCTGCACAGGAGCGGGCAGATGGGCAGGAGCAGGCCGAGGGGCAGGAGCGGGCTGATAGGCAGGAGCAGGCAGCTGCGCAGTAGCAGGCAGCTGAGCAGGAGCAGGCAGATGGGCAGGAGCAGGCAGATGGGCAGGAGCAGGCACATGGGCAGGAGCAGGCAGTGGGGCAGGAGCATGCAGCGGGGCAGGAGCAGGCAGATGGGCAGGAGCGGGCAGATGGGCAGGAGCGGGCCGATGGGCAGGAGCAGGCAGATGGGCAGGAGCGGGCAAATGGGCAGGAGCAGGCAGATGGGCAGGAGCAGGCAGCGGGGCAGGAGCAGGCAGATGGACAGAAATAGGCAGCTGGGCAGGAGCAGGCAGATGGGCCGGAGCGGGCAGATAGGCAGGAGCGGCCAGATGGGTAGGAGCGGGCAGCTGCGCAGGAGCAGGCAGATGGACAGGAATAGGCAGCGGGCAGGAGCGGGCAGGTGGTCAGGAGCAGGCAGCTGAGCAGGAGGGGGCAGATGGGCAGGAGCGGGCAGATGGGCAGGAGCGGGCAGCTGAGCAGGAGCGGGCAGATGGGCAGGAGCAGGCAGCGGGGCGGGAGCAGGCAGATGGCAGGAGCAGGCAGATGGGCAGGAGCAGGCCGATGGGCAGGAGCATGCAGCGGGGCAGGAGCAGGCAGATGGACAGGAATAGGCAGTGGGTCAGGAGCGGGCAGGTGGGCCGGAGCAGGCAGCGGGGCAGGAGAGGGCAGATGGGCAGGAGCAGGCCGATGGGCAGGAGCAGGCCGATGGGCAGGAGCAGGCAGCGGGGCAGGAGCAGGCAGCAGGGCAGGAGCGGGCAGATGGGCAGGAGCGGGCAGCTGCGCAGGAGCAGGCAGCTGCGCAGGAGCGGGCAGATGGGCAGGGGCGGGCAGCTGCGCAGGAGCGGGCAGCTGAGCAGGAACGGGCAGATGGGCAGGAACGGGCAGATGGGCAGGAGCGGCCAGATGGGTAGGAGCGGGCAGCTGCGCAGGAGCAGGCAGCTGAGCAGGAGCGGGCAGATGGGCAGGAGCGGGCAGATGGGCAGGAGCGGGCAGCTGAGCAGGAACGGGCAGATGGGCAGCAGCAGGCCGATGGGCAGGAGCGGGCAGATAGGCAGGAGCGGCCAGATAGGCAGGAGCGGGCAGATGGGCAGGAGCGGGCAGATGGGCAGGAGCGGGCAGGAGTGGGCAGATGAGCAGGAGCGGGCAGATGGGCAGGAGCGGGCAGATGGGCAGGAGCGGGCAGATGGGCAGGAGCGGGCAGCTGCGCAGGAGCAGGCCGATGGGCAGGAGCGGGCAGATGGGCAGGAGCGGGCAGCTGCGCAGGAGCAGGCCGATGGGCAGGAGCGGGCAGATGGGCAGGAGCGGGCAAATGGGCAGGAGCGGGCAGCTGAGCAGGAGCACGCAGATGGGCAGGAGCAGGCCGATGGGCAGGAGCCGGCAGATAGGCAGGAGCGGGCAGATAGGCAGGAGCGGGCAGTTGAGCAGGAGCGGGCAGCTGCGCAGGAGCAGGCAGCGGGGCAGGAGCAGGCAGCGGGGTAGGAGCAGGCAGCGGGGCAGGAGCAGGCAGCGGGGCAGGAGTGGGCAGGCGGACAGGAATAGGCAGCGGGGCAGGAGCAGGCAGTGGGGCAGGAGCAGGCAGCTGAGCAGGAACGGGCAGATGGGCAGGAACGGGCAGATGGGCAGGAGCGGGCAGATGGGCAGGAGCAGGCAGATGGGCAGGAGCAGGCAGCGGGGCAGGAACGGGTAGCTGGGCAGGAGCAGACAGATGGGCAGGAGCAGGCAGGTGGGCACTGGCATCGGATGAAGCATACAGGGCGTAGTGTTAATGAGGTCAGTCCATAAGAGGGTCATTTAGGAATCTGGTGACAGTGGGGAAGAAGCTGTTTTTGAGTCTGTTCGTGCGTGTTCTCAGACTTCTGTATCTCCTGCCCGATGGAAGAAGTTGGAAGAGTGAGTAAGCCGGGTGGAAGGGATCTTTGATTATGCTGCCCACTTTCCCCAGGCAGCGGGAGGTGTAGATGGAGTCAATGGATGGGAGGCAGGTTTGTGTGATGGACTGGGCGGTGTTCACGACTCTCTGAAGTTTCTTGCGGTCCTCGGCCGAGCAGTTGCCATACCAGGCTGTGATGCAGCCAGATAGGATGCTTTCTATGGTGCATCTGTAAAAGTTGGTAAGGGTTAATGTGGACATGCCGAATTTCCTTAGTTTCCTGAGGAAGTATAGGCGCTGTTGTGCTTTCTTGGTGGTAGCGTCGACGTGGGTGGACCAGGACAGATTTTTGGAGATGTGCACCCCTAGGAATTTGAAACTGCTAACCATCTCCACCTCGGCCCCGTTGATGCTGACAGGGGTGTGTACAGTACTTTGCTTCCTGAAGTCAATGACCAGCTCTTTAGTTTTGCTGGCATTGAGGGAGAGATTGTTGTCGCTACACCACTCCACTAGGTTCTCTATCTCCCTCCTGTATTCGGACTCATCGTTATTCGAGATCTGGCCCACTATGGTCGTATCGTCAGCAAACTTGTAGTCGTGTGTGTACAGGGAGTAGAGTAGGGGGCTAAGTACACAGCCTTGCAGGGCCCCGGTGTTGAGGACTATTGTGGAGGAGGTGTTGTTGTTCATTCTTACTGATTGTGGTCTGTTGGTCAGAAAATCGAGGATCCAGTTGCAGAGTGGGGAGCCATGTCCTAGGTTTTGGAGCTTTGATATGAGCTTGGCTGGGATTATGGTGTTGAAGGCGAAGCTGTAGTCAATAAATAGGAGTCTAATGTAGGAGTCCTTGTTTTCGAGATGCTCTAGGGATGAGTGTAGGGTCAGGGAAATGGCATCTGATGTGGACCGGTTGCAGCGGTATGCGAATTGCAGTGGATCAAGGCGTTCTGGAAGTATGGAGGTGATGCACTTCATGATCAACCTCTCAAAGCACTTCATTACGACTGAAGTCAGGGCCACTGGTCGGTAGTCATTGAGGCACGTTGCCTGGTTCTTCTTTGGTACCCGTATGATGATGGTCTTCTTAAAGCAGGTGGGGACCTCGGAGTGGAGTAGGGACAGGTTAAAGACGTCCGCGAATACCTCTGCCAGCTGGTCCGCGCAGGCTCTGAGTGCACGGCCAGGGATCCCGTCGGGGCCCGTCGCCTTCTGAGGGTTCACTTTCAGGAAGGCCAATCTGACTTCGGAAGCTGTGATGGTGGGTATGGGTGAATTATGGGCTGCTGGATTGTTGAACCACCCCTTCCTTCCTCCCCATTCGCTCCCTTAAATCCATCCCATCTCCACCCTCCCATCCTACCCAGAACCTCCCTGCCCAAGACCTCTGGACCTACCTGACCCGAGGATCGGCCTCTTCTCCAGTCCCGGCAGTGACCACTGTTGCCCTCTAGCACCGCCGAAACTGATCAAGATGACGGCCGATCGGATTGGCTGGCAGCTCCAGGTGGTGGCACCTCCTTCCCAGTGAGGGTCAGGAGACTCACTCAGCCCTCATTAACCCGCCCTCAGTTTAGCATGTTGTCTCCACACCGGCTTTGTTTCAAGGAGGGAGGGGGGTGTATTATTCTGCCCAGTGTCTGTTGCATGTTAGCAATGTCTGTAATGCAAACACAGTGCAGAAATAATGGAAAGGATTTGATCAATTTCTGGCCGACACTAATCTGCCATCCTGCTGCCAGTTAAATAGTTTGAAATGGTGAACGTGAAAACAAATAACAAATGTGCAGAAACTGGGAGTGCCTCAAAACACCTCAAAGCCCTGTTCATATACCTTCATTTTAAGTGTTTAAAGGTGTGTATATCTATTCGAGATATGTATGTAAATCAAAGAATAAATGATATTAAGGAGCAGACAACATGGGTGTATTTCAGTTATGTTGTGGTATTCTTTCAATTTAACCTGAATCTATCTGTAACTAGTTTTGAAGCACTGACTCCTGTCATAATATGCACCCATGCACATCATGAGGTAAAAACAGGCAGTGACAGACACCCAGGTTAGCCAATCAACATACAGGACAGAACACAACCAATCACCAGACAGAACACCAGAGGGGGGCTTCCAACTATAAAACACACGAGGCATCAGCACTCCGCCTCTTTCCACTGGTGACAACTGTAGTGACAGTCAGGGTGTATATATCCGTCAGCACCTTCTACACGTGGATCAGAGCTAGTCTGGTCTAGTAAGTTAGAGTTAGTACACCCAGAGTAGTAGAGTGTCAACCCACAGCCAGCTGTGTGCATTGTTACAGAAGTTCAATAAATCATATTGAACCAACGCCTACGTTTGGTGTATGCTTTACCGTTCATCTGCATCCTGTTGCAGTCCGTGTTACCCCAGGGTGAATAACACGACATGATACCAGGAGTCTACTTCATCTAAGTAATTTACCTTGAATAATTCAATGACGACCAGCAAGTGTCTTCCAGCAGCATGGAGAAGATCCAGGCCCCTCCACAGTCCGGATCTCCGGAAATCCCGGCATCAACTGGCGGGTCTTCAAGCAGAAATTCAGTCTATACATTGACGCCTCGGGCCTCGAGGATGCGTCCGATGCCAGAAAAATTGCGCTGCTTCTATCGACTGCGGGGGACTAGGCCATCCAAATCTTCAATTCGCTCACTTTTGCCGATGGCGAGGACAAGACCAAGTTCCAGACCGTGTTAACCAAATTCGACAGTCACTGTGAAGTTGAAACGAACGAGAGCTTTGAGCGCTATGTCTTCCAGCAATGCCTTCAGGGTAAGGATGAGCCTTTCCAATCCTTTCTAACTCATCTCCGCATATTAGCGCAATCCTGCAACTACGGTGACAGCGCTGATTCTCTCATCAGGGATCAGATCGTGTTTGGGGTCCACTCTGACGGCCTGCGGGCGCAGCTCCTAAAAATAAAAAACATGACCCTGCCAGTAGCCATCGAGACGTGTAAAGTGCATGAACAGGCGGAAAGTCGCTACTCCCGCCTTAAATCGGCAGAACAGGACCAACTTGCCTCCCCCGAGGCAGAGAGTGTTCAGGCCATCGCCCGAATGCGGCGCCTTAGCATCGATGAAGGCGGCCATTTCGCACGCTTTTTCCGGGGTCCCACGCATGAAGACCGCACTGCGCATGTGCGACGACGCACGGAGCGTTACGACGTCAACGTCCTGACGTGCCCAAACTGCGGCACCGCCCACTTCAAGCGGCAATGCCCTGCAAGAGGCAGGCGATGTTTAAATTGTGGGAAGCCTGTCCATTATGCGGCCTTGTGCAGGGCAGCACCTCCGATTGTGGGCCAGCGATCCCAGTTCCAACGCAAACGTGTTCGAAGTGTGCAGCAAGAGCTGCTGGATTCGGAACTTGGTAACACCACGGATCCAGAGGACGACTGCTTGGAGTCCACATATCGTGTGGGCATCATTACCACGAATGACAAGGCCTCCTCAAATTCAGCAACACGCCTACCCATCCTCAACGTGGATTCTGCGGACGAATGGCGTGCTGTCGTACAAGTCAACCAATGCAGCATCCGGTTCAAGCTGGACACTGGTGCTTCAGCCAATCTCATATCTCGAGCAGATCTTGCTCGCATCCAAAGGTAGCCAAAAATTCTTCCACCGGCCTGCAAGCTGCTTGATTATAATGGCAATGCCATTACTGCGTTAGGATCTTGTTACCTGCATGTCTCCAACAAGGCCATCAAAGCCACATTGCGATTCAAAATCGTCAAGCCTGACAAGGCTTCCCTGCTTGGTGCCCATGCATGCAAGCTACTCAATCTCGTCCAGCGCATACATGCCATGTCCTCTGCCAATGTGAATCTTCAGGCTGACATTGACGAAATCCTGCACAATACCCGGATGTGTTCAGTGGGATGGGCATGCTGCCATACCGCTACAAAATCTTACTCAGGCCTGATGCCATGCCTGTGATCCATGCACCACGCCGGGTGCCGGCTCCTCTGAAGGACCGTTTAAAGGCGTAGCTGCAGGAGCTCCAAGACCAGGGTATAATCTCTAAAGTGACGGAACCGACTGACTGGGTCAGCTCGATGGTCTGTGTGAAAAAGCCCTCTGGAGAACTGCGCATATGTATAGATCCCAAGGATCTTAACTGAAACAAAATGCGGGAACACTACCCGATCCTGAAGTGGGAGGAGCACCAATGAGATGGCACATGCCAAATTCTTCATGAAGCTAGATGCATCGCGTGGCTTCTGGCAGATACAACTGGACGAGTCCAGCAGGAAGCTCTGCACATTTAATACACCTTTCGGAAGGTACTGTTACAACCACATGCCGTTTGGGATTGTTTCAGCCTCTGAAATCTTTCACAGGATCATGGAACAGATGCTGGAGGGCATTGAGGGTGTGCGTGTTTATGTTGATGACATCATTATATGATCCACGACCCCAGAGGAACACATATCTCATCTCCAACAAGTCTTTAGACGCATACATGCCAACGGCCTCAAGTTGAACAAGGCCAAATGCCCCTTTGGCATGTCATCAATCAAATTTTTGGGTGATCAAATATCCCAGCAGTGCGTGCAACCGGACTCGGACAAAGTCAAGGCCGTCAACACCATGAAGACCCCGGAAGACAAAAAGGCGGTACTCCGCTTCCTGGGCATGGTTAACTTCTTGGGAAAGTTCATTCCCAATCTCGCTTCACACACTACGGCTCTCAGGCATCTGGTGAAGAAGTCCACGGCCTTTCAGTGGCTACCCACACATCAAGCAGAGTGGCTTGAGTTAAAGGCAAAGCTCACCACTGCTCCGGTACTAGCGTTTTTTGACCCAGAGCGGGAGACAAAAATCTCCATCGACCCCAGCCAGGACAGTATTGGTGCGGTGCTCCTCCAGAAGGATGTCTCCTCGTCCTGGGCTCCAGTGGCCAATGCGTCCAGGGCCATGACTCCCACTGAGCAGTTCCAGTACAACTACAACACTGGCATCTTTCCCGGCAATGTGGGAAATTGCCCAGGTGTGTCCTGTACATAAAAAGCCGGATAAATCCAACCCGCCCATTACCGCCCTATCAGTCTGCTCTCAATCATCAGCAAAGTGATGGAAGGAGTCATCAGCAGTGCTATCAAGCAGCACTGACTCAGCAATAACCTGCTCACTGATGCTCAGTTTGAGTTCCACCAGGGTCACTCAGCTCCTGACCTCATTACACCCTTGGTTCAAACATGGACAAAAGAGCTGCTGAATTCTCCGGCGGCGGGGATTTGGCGGGGCGGGAATCGCGCTGCGTCCGTTGGCAGGCGCTGGCAGCAACCAAGCCCGGCGATTCTCCGGCCCGCGATGGGCCGAGTGGCCGCCCGTTTTAGGCCGGTCCCGCCGGCGTAGATTAGAGTAGGTATTTACCGGCAGGACCTGGCTCTGCGGGGCGGCCTACGGAATCCTCCAGGGGAGCGCGGGGGGATCTGGCCCCGGGAGGTGCCCCCACGGTGGCCTGGGCCGCGATCGGGGCCCACCGATCCGCGGGTGGGCCTGTGTCGTGGGAGCATTCTATTCCTCCGCGTCGGCTGCTGTGAACCTCCGCAATGGCCGATGCGGAGATGAACCCCCCCACTGCGCATGCGCTGGGATGACGCCAGCACACGTTGGCACTCCCGCGCATGCACCAACTCGCGCCGGCCGGCGGAGGCCCTTCGGCGCCAGTTGGCGTGGTGCCAAGCCCCTTCCGCGCGGCCGGCGCAGCGCAAACCACTTCGGTGCGGAGGAGTCCGCACCTTCGGGGCGTCCCGATGCCAGAGTGGTTTACGCCACTCCTTCGCGCCGGAGTTGTCCGCCCCGCCGATTCCCGCAGAATCCCACCCCTGAACTCCAGAGGTGAGATGAGAGTGACTGCTCTTGACAACAAGGCAGCATTTGACCAAGTGGATAGCATTAAGGAGCCCTAGCAAAATGGAATCAACAGGAATCGAGGGATGGGGGGAAACTCTCCACTGGTTGGAGTCATACCTGGCACAAAGGAAGATGATTGTGGTGGTTGGAGGTCAGTCCCGGGACATTACTGTAGGAATTCCTCAGGGTAGTGTCCTAGCCCGAACCTTCATCAATGACCTTCCTTCCGAAATAAGGTCACTTATAGGGGTGCTCACTGATGATTGCACAATATTCAGCACCATCCGCGACTCTTCAGACACTGAAGCAGTCCATGTGCAAATGCAGAGAGACCTGGACAATATCCAGGCAAGTAACATTCGTTCCACACAAGTGCCAGGCAATGACCATCTCCAATAAGAGAGAATCAAAGCATCATCCCTTAACATAAAATGGCTTTACCATCGCTGAATCTTCCACTATCAACATCCTGGGGTTTACCATTGATCAGAAACTGAACTGGACTAGCCATATAAATACTGTGGCTACAAGAGCAGATCAGAGGCTAGGAATCCTGCGACGAGTGTCTCAACTCCTCACTCCCCAAAGCCTGTCCACCATCTACAACACACAAGTCAGCAGGGTGATGGAGCTCCAACAACATTCAAGAAGCTCGATAACATCTAGGGCAAAGCAGCTTAATTGGCACCCCTTCCACAAATATTCACACCCTCCACCACTGACGCATAGTAACAGCAGTGTGTACTGTTTCCAATATGCACTGCAGGAATTCACCAAGGTTCTTTAGGCAGCACCTTCCAAACCCACAACCTCTACCGTCTAGAAGGACAAGGACAACAAATAAATGAGAACCCCACCACCTGGAGGTTCCCCTCCAAGTCACTCACCACCCCACTGTGAAATATATCACTGTTTCTTCACTGTGGATGGGTCAAAATTCTGGAACTCCCTCCCTCATAGCACTGTGGGAGTACCTACACCATATGGACTTCAACACGTTCTCCCGTGTGTGCGTGGTGCTCCAGGTGCTCCGGTTTCGTCCCACAGTCCAAAGATGTGCAGGTTAGGTGGATTGGCCATGATAAATTGCCCTTAGTGTCTGAAATTGCCCTTAGTGTTGGGTGGGGTTACTGGGTTATGGGGATAGGGTGGAGGTGTGGGCTTGGGTAGGGAGCTCTTTCAAAGAGCCGGTGCAGACTCGATGGGCCGAATGGCCTCCTTCAGCACTGGAAATTCTATGATCTATGAACGGTTCAGGAAAGTAGCTCATCACTACCTTCTCAAGCGCAATGAGGGATGGGCAAGGAATGCCCCTTTGCCAGTGTCACCGGCACCTCAGATGTCATGGGATGGTCACCAAAGTCATCCCAAGCCATGGGGAAAGTAGGGTCAGAAGCCTGCATTCACCTCACAAAGAGAGCAGCTTGTGGGAGCATGCGCAAGGGAATTAAGAAAAGCCATGGTTTGCACGTAAGGTTCACAAGTGAAGACATTGTTAAGGAGTCCATAGAACTATATACTCATAGAATCCCTGGAGCGCAGAAGGAGGCCATTCGGCCCATCCGGTATGCACCAACCCTCCAAAAGAACACGTTACCCAGGCCCACTCCCCCACCCTATTCCTGTAACCCCACCTAACCTGCACATCTTTGGGCACTAAGGAGCAATTTAGCAATGGCAATCTTGCACATCTTTGGACTGTGGGAGGAAACCCATGCAGGCACAAGGACAAAGAGGGAACTCCACACAGACAGTCACCCAAGGCCAGAAATGAACCCGGGCCCCTGGTGCTGTCCCACCGTGTCGCCCCTCTTGTGTTTGTTTGTTTACAATAAAGGTGTACTGTGTTATGACAACAAATACTCCCTTTCCTTCCTGCTCCCCAGAACTTCAGGAGTGCTTGGACTTTCCCCGCAAATTGGCTTAAATTGGTTTAGAGGAGTTGTTGGCGTGAGCAATTAATTGACCATATGTGCTAAGAACCAGTCACTGGGCAAAGGGCCGTGGGTCTTTATATAACGGAAATGGCAACAGTGCAGCAGGGACATTGACCTGTATTTGTTTGGAAAGGTGAGGGTGCGATTCAGCAGACTCAAGGTAAAGTCCACTGAACGGCACGTTAAACAGGGTGTTTCCCAGTTCCTGCAGCACCGAGAAAGACCTCACTATTCAGAGGCACTTTGCCGGTATTTTTTGGCCATGGCGAGGAACTCCCCGTCTTTCAGTCATTTAGCTCAGCTCTCCATGCAGGGAACTACTCGTGGATCGGGCACCAGCGTTAAAGGCAGCCCCGATCTTTCAAACCCCCTTTGCATCCCCACCTAGGCTTCAGGACCCCCGCTTCACCGAATGTACCTCTTCCGTGGTCCTCGAGATGCCGCCCCCCCCCCTCGCTCAGCCCACCACTTGTGGGAAAGCCACTCCCCCCCCAGGCCCAACCCCTGGCATGGGCAAACTGGCAGCTGGGAAGCTTTGCATGGCTGGTCTGGCACCCTGGAAGTCCCTTGTCAGTCTGGTAGAGGGGGGGTTGGGTGAAGAGGGGGATCCATCCCAGTGGGGAAAAAAACTCTCCCAACTCACTTACAACTGCACTTTCCAAACAGCCAAATCTCTATCCTGGCATATACATTGATGATAGAATTTACAGGGCAGAAGGAGGCCATGCAGCCCATCGAGTCTGCACCGGCCCTTGGAAAGAGCACCCTACTTATGTCCACGCCTCCACTTCTTTTATTCCCTTTTCTTCCCATATACTTAATGATCTGTTGAGCTGCTCACAGAAAAATACTTTTCACTGTACCTCAGTACATATGACAATAAACAAATCCAACCCAGTAACCCCACCTAACCTTTTGGACACTAAGGCCAATTTATCTTGGCTAATCCACCTAACCTGCACATCTTTGGGCTGTCGGATGAAACCAGAGTACCCGGAGGAAAACCACGCAGACAAGGGGAGAAAGTGCAAACTCCACACAGTTATTTGAGGCCAGAGTTGAACTGGGTTCCTAGGACTGAGAGGCAGCAGTGCTATACACTGTGCCACTGTGCTGCCCCACAAAATATATCTGTAGTTACTTGTCATATTATTATAATGACATTATGCCTTGACTTATTTACCTTGCAAGACGCAAGGCTCCAATTGTTCACAAGGGTTTGGGTAAACACATTATGGGTTAATTTATTAAGACTAGGCATATGAGAACAGTTATATGTAGGTATAAAGCTTAAAGGCACCAGAATTGTGTGTGAGTGTGTCTGAGAGAGGAGAGAGTGTGCGCGTTTGTCTGAGAGAGGTGTGAGTGTGTGTGTATGTCTGAGAGAGGTGAGAGTGTGTGAGTGTGTCTGAGAGAGGTGAGAGTGTGTGAGTGTGTCTGAGAGAGGGGAGAGTGTGTGAGTGTGTCTGAGAGAGGTGAGAGTCTGTGTGTGTCTGAGAGAGGAGAGAGTGTGTGAGTGTGTCTGAGAGAGGTGAGAGTGTGTGTTTGTCTGAGAGAGGTAAAAGTGTGTGTGTTTGTCTGAGAGAGGTGAGAGTGTGTGAGTGTGTCTGAGGTGAGAGTGTGTGTGTTTGTCTGAGAGAGATGAGAGTGTGTGAGTGTGTCTGAGAGAGTTGAGAGTGTGTGTGTTTGACTGAGAGAGGTGAGAGTGTGTGAGTGTGTCTGAGAGAGGTGAGAGTGTGTGAGTGTGTCTGAGAGAGGTGAGAGTGTGTGAGTGTGTCTGAGAGAGGTGAGAGTGTGTGAGTGTGTCTGAGAGAGGTGAGAGTGTGTGTGTATGTCTGAGAGAGGTGAGAGTGTGTGTGTTTGTCTGAGAGAGGTGAGAGTGTGTGAGTGTGTCTGAGAGAGGTGAGAGTGTGTGAGTGTGTCTGAGAGAGGTGAGAGTGTGTGAGTGTGTCTGAGAGAGGTGAGAGTGTGTGTGTGTCTGAGAGAGGTGAGAGTGTGTGTTTGTCTGAGAGAGGTGAGAGTGTGTGAGTGTGTCTGAGAGAGGTGAGAGTGTGTGAGTGTGTCTGAGAGAGGTGAGAGTGTGTGACTGTGTCTGAGAGAGGTGAGAGTGTGTGAGTGTGTCTGAGAGAGGTGAGAGTGTGTGAGTGTGTCTGAGAGAGGTGAGAGTGTGTGAGTGTGTCTGAGAGAGGTGAGAGTGTGTGAGTATGTCTGAGGGAGGTGAGAGTGTGTGAGTGTGTCTGAGAGAGGTGAGAGTGTGTGAGTGTGTCTGAGAGAGGTGAGAGTGTGTGACTGTGTCTGAGAGAGGTGAGAGTGTGTGAGTGTGTCTGAGAGAGGTGAGAGTGTGTGAGTGTGTCTGAGAGAGGTGAGAGTGTGTGAGTGTGCCTGAGAGAGGTGAGAGTGTGTGAGTATGTCTGAGGGAGGTGAGAGTGTGTGAGTGTGTCTGAGAGAGGTGAGAGTGTGTGTGTGTCTGAGAGAGGTGAGAGTGTGTGTTTGTCTGAGAGAGGTGAGAGTGTGTGTGTGTCTGAGAGAGGTGAGAGTGTGTGTGTGTCTGAGAGAGGTGAGAGTGTGTGTGTTTGTCTGAGAGAGGTGAGAGTGTGTGTGTGTGTCTGAGAGAGGTGAGAGTGTGTGAGTGTGCCTGAGAGAGGTGAGAGTGTGTGTGTGTGTCTGAGAGAGGTGAGAGTGTGTGTGTGTCTGAGAGAGGTGAGAGTGTGTGTTTGTCTGAGAGAGGTGCGAGTGTGTGTGTGTCTGAGAGAGGTGAGAGTGTGTGTGTTTGTCTGAGAGAGGTGAGAGTGTGTGTGTCTGAGAGAGGTGAGAGTGTGTGTTTGTCTGAGAGAGGTGAGAGTGTGTGTGTGTCTGAGAGAGGTGAGAGTGTGTGTGTTTGTCTGAGAGAGGTGAGAGTGTGTGTGTGTGTCTGAGAGAGGTGAGAGTGTGTGAGTATGTCTGAGAGAGGTGAGAGTGTGTGAGTGTGTCTGAGAGAGGTGAGAGTGTGTGTGTTTGTCTGAGAGAGGTGAGAGTGTGTGAGTGTGTCTGAGAGAGGTGAGAGTGTGTGTGTGTCTGAGAGAGGTGAGAGTGTGTGAGTGTGTCTGAGAGAGGTGAGGGTGTGTGAGTGTGTCTGAGAGAGGTGAGAGTGTGTGAGTGTGTCTGAGAGAGGTGAGGTGTGTGTGTGTCTGAGAGAGGTGAAAGTGTGTGAGTGTGTCTGAGAGAGGTGAGGTGTGTGTGTGACTGAGAGAGGTGAAAGTGTGTGTGTTTGTCTGAGAAAGGTGAGAGTGTGTGTGTGTGTCTGAGAGAGGTGAGAGTGTGTGTGTGTCTGAGAGAGGTGAGAGTGTGTGAGTGTGTCTGAGAGAGGTGAGAGTGTGTGTTTGTCTGAGAGAGGTGAGAGTGTGTGAGTGTGTCTGAGAGAGGTGAGAGTGTGTGAGTGTGTCTGAGAGAGGTGAGAGTGTGTGAGTGTGTCTGAGAGAGGAGAGAGTGTGTCTGAGAGAGGTGAGAGTGTGTGTGTGTCTGAGAGAGGTGAGAGTGTGTGTGTGTGTCTGAGAGAGGTGATAGTGTTTGTTTGTCTGAGAGAGGTGAGAGTGTGTGTGTTTGTCTGAGAGAGGTGAGTGTGTGTGTGTGTGTCTGAGAGAGGTGAGAGTGTGTGAGTGTGTCTGAGAGAGGTGAGAGTGTGTGTGTGTGTCTGAGAGAGGTGAGAGTGTGTGTGTGTCTGAGAGAGGTGAGAGTGTGTGTTTGTCTGAGAGAGGTGAGAGTGTGTGTGTGTCTGAGAGAGGTGAGAGTGTGTGTGTTTGTCTCAGAGAGGTGAGAGTGTTTGCGTGTCTGAGAGAGGTGAGAGTGTGTGTTTGTCTGAGAGAGGTGAGAGTGTGTGTGTGTCTGAGAGAGGTGAGAGTGTGTGTGTTTGTCTGAGAGAGGTGAGAGTGTGTGTATGTGTCTGAGAAACGTGAGAGTGTGTGAGTGTGTCTGAGAGAGGTGAGAGTGTGTGAGTGTGTCTGAGAGAGGTGACAGTGTGTGTGTTTGTCTGAGAGAGGTGAGAGTGTGTGAGTGTGTCTGAGAGAGGTGAGAGTGTGTTTGTGTCTGAGAGAGGTGAGAGTGTGTGAGTGTGTCTGAGAGAGGTGAGAGTGTGTGAGTGTGTCTGAGAGAGGTGAGAGTGTGTTAGTGTGTCTGAGAGAGGTGAGAGTGTGTCTGAGAGAGGTGAGAGTGTGTGAGTGTGTCTGAGAGAGGTGAGAGTGTGTGAGTGTGTCTGAGAGAGGTGAGAGTGTGTGAGTGTGTCTGACAGAGGTGAGAGTGTGTGAGTGTGTCTGAGAGAGGTGAGGGTGTGTGAGTGTGTCTGAGAGAGGAGAGAGTGTGTCTGAGAGAGGTGAGAGAGTGTGTGTGTGTGTCTGAGAGAGGAGAGAGTGTGTCTGAGAGAGGTGAGAGTGTGTGTGTCTGAGAGATGTGAGAGTGTGTGTGTGTGTCTGAGAGAGGAGAGAGTGTGTCTGAGAGAGGTGAGAGTGTGTGTATGTCTGAGAGAGATGAGAGTGTGTGTGTGTCTGAGAGAGGTGAGAGTGTGTGTTTGTCTGAGAGAGGTGAGAGTGTGTGAGTGTCTGAGAGAGGTGAGAGTGTGTGTTTGTCTGAGAGAGGTGAGAGTGTGTGTGTGTCTGAGAGAGGTGAGAGTGTGTGAGTGTGTCTGAGAGAGGTGAGAGTGTGTGTGTTTGTCTGAGAGAGGTGAGAGTGTGTGAATGTGTCTGAGAGAGGTGAGAGTGTGTGTGTGTGTCTGAGAGAGGTGAGAGTGTGTGTTTGTCTGAGAGAGGTGAGAGTGTGTGAGTGTCTGAGAGAGGTGAGAGTGTGTGTGTGTGTCTGAGAGAGGTGAGAGTGTGTGTTTGTCTGAGAGAGGTGAGAGTGTGTGTGTTTGTCTGAGAGAGGTGAGAGTGTGTGTATGTCTGAGAGAGGTGAGAGTGTGTGTTTGTCTGAGAGAGGTGAGAGTGTGTGTGTGCCTGAGAGAGGTGAGAGTGTGTGAGTGTCTGAGAGAGGTGAGAGTGTGTGAGTGTGTCTGAGAGAGGTGAGAGTGTGTGAGTGTGTCTGAGAGAGGTGAGAGTGTGTGTGTGTGTCTGAGAGAGGTGAGAGTGTGTGTTTGTCTGAGAGAGGTGAGAGTGTGTGTTTGTCTGAGAGAGGTGAGAGTGTGTGTGTTTGTCTGAGAGAGGTGAGAGTGTGTGAGTGTGTCTGAGAGAGGTGAGAGTGTGTGTGTTTGTCTGAGAGAGGTGAGAGTGAGTGTGTTTGTCTGAGAGAGGTGAGAGTGTGTGAGTGCGTCTGAGAGAGGTGAGAGTGTGTGTGTTTGTCTGAGAGAGGTGAGAGTGTGTGAGTGTGTCTGAGAGAGGTGAGAGTGTGTGTGTTTGTCTGAGAGAGGTGAGAGTGAGTGTGTTTGTCTGAGAGAGGTGAGAGTGTGTGAGTGTGTCTGAGAGAGGTGAGAGTGTGTGTGTGTGTATCCAATATGGCAATCCAGCATTCCATCAGCACTCTTTCTATTTGAATCAAAGGAACAGCAACACTCCTCCCATTAAAAATGGCAAAACGGTAAAACCGAAGTACATTTTTTAAGAAGAGACCTTTTCAATTACAGTAAATCTATGCAGATAAGAAATAGAAAAGACTTCTTTATAATTGTTTTTGCATGTTTGTACCTATTGTATGTAAACAATCATTCTTTGTAGTTTGGCTCTTCAACGCACTGAGAATATTTCTCAGGGGTTCCTTCAGTGGGAAGTTAAAAGGATTCTGTGACTGGAAATGTTATGGGAAGCCCTGGACTAAACAACTCAGAGATGGAAAATTGGAACCCAACCCCAGCACCTCTGGTGATGAGCTTACTTCCTGCATGACACATGTGTCTGTGTATCTTCCCTTCTAATTGTGGATAGAAAAAATTGATCATGAGAAAGGTGACACAAAACAGTGACAAAAATGTGACACTAGCAGCAGAATATGCTATTGGGGTTGAGCAGAGAGCCAGCATTTGCCACTTTAACAGTCAGCTCTCAAGTGTAAAGGAGAGTTCGGGTCCTGGCATGGATTAGAAGGCAAACTTCCACTGATGAGTTCACCTGGTGGGTCTTATAAACACACAATCACAAAGCCTATTTGCTGGTTGTCAAAGAAACGAAAGATGTGGACACTTGTGAAATAATCCAAGAGAGGTATTAGAGGTCATTTATTTTAGCGACTCATGAAATGCTCTTTTGGGGGAAATTGGGACTCCTGAATGAATATGCTGAAAATTTAATCTCCACCTCTAACAATTTTGGATCCTCAAATATCGCCAAAGGTGAAATTTGATTATCATTTTACTCAAATACTTTTATCATGGAGACGGTGGGGTAGTGGCATTGTCACTGGACAATAAACCAGAGACCCAGGGTAATGCTCTGGGGACCCAGGGTCACATCCCGCCACTGCAGATGGCGAAATTTGAATTAAATAAAAATCTGGAATTAAAAGTCTAATGATTACCATGAAACCATAGTCAGTTGTCATAAAACCCATCTGGTTCACTAATGTGAAGGAAATCTGCCGTCCTTACCTGGTCTGGCCTACATGTGACTCCTGCCCCACAGCAACGTGATTGACTTTTCACTGCCCCCTCAAGGGCAATTAGGGATGAGCAATAAATGCTGGCACAGCCAGCGATGCCCACGTTCCATGAGTGAATTTAAAAAATCTCTACAGTGCAGAAGGAGGGCATTGGGCTCATCCAGTCTGCACGGACCCCCTAAAAGAGCACTCCACCCACCCTATCCCCAAAATCCCATGCATTTATCACGGCCAATCCACCCAACCTGCACATCTTTGGACTGTGAGAGGAAACCCACGCAGACACGGGGAGAATGTGCAAACTCCACAGTCATCCAAGATGGTAATTGAACTGGTCTCCCTGTAGCTGTGATGCCTCAATACTGACCATTTTGTCACCTGGGTCTTCGAAACAAACAGTTATAAACGTATTTATCCCCAGTACAAACATTGCCCGGTGCAAATGTTGCCCCACCATTTTATTCCACATATCTGGTTGCTTTAATTGGCATTGACCATATTTTATGAATAGGATGTTAAATGACTCCATGTAGTGCTATGAGGCTGACTTTAGCACCAGTCACAGTCATCCATGTGTTAAAAAGCAAGTCTTATATTTTCTGGTATCTACAAATAACTTTAACAGGTAATTCATAGTTTCCACCTCCACAAGACATTTTTTGTAATTACTTTAAGAAATACCTCTGGGTGAGAAGTAACAAACTTGTCTTTTCCGAAAGATACATTGTTAAACACTGCCTCTGGCAAAGTTGAACAAATTTGCATTGGCAAGGTTAGGTGTCAGCTACTGGGAAATGTGTTTGCAGCCAGACGGGGAGTTCTCACGCAGGGGGGCGTGTGCACATCTTGTTAATGCTTGTCGAACACGAGGACTATATTTATGTCCAGTCTGAGAAAATCCAACACTGGGACATATGTAAACAATAAGGAGAACAGAAATGCGTGACAACGACTCTACAATCTTTCACACAATCATCATGTTGCACTCGCACCAACAGTCTGGTGACACAGTGGGTAGCAGTCTGGTGACACAGTGGGTAGCAGTCTGGTGGCGCAGTGGGTAGCAGTCTGGTGGCGCAGTGGGTAGCAGTCTGGTGGCGCAGTGGGTAGCAGTCTGGTGGCACAGTGGGTAACAGTCTGGTGGCGCAGTGGGTAGCAGTCTGGTGGCACAGTGGGTAGCAGTCTGGTGGCACAGTGGGTAGTAGTCTGGTGGCACAGTGGGTAGCAGTCTGGTGGCACAGTGGGTAGCAGTCTGGTGGCACAGTGGGTAGCAGTCTGGTGGCACAGTGGGTAGCAGTCTGGTGGCGCAGTGGGTAACAGTCTGGTGGCGCAGTGGGTAGCAGTCTGGTGGCACAGTGGGTAGCAGTCTGGTGGCACAGTGGGTAGCAGTCTGGTGGCGCAGTGGGTAGCAGTCTGGTGACACAGTGAGTAGCAGTCTGGTGGCGCAGTGGGTAGCAGTCAGGTGGCGCAGTGGGTAGCATCTGGTGGCGCAGTGGGTAACAGTCTGGTGGCACAGTGGATAACAGTCTGGTGGCGCAGTGGGTAGCAGTCTGGTGGCGCAGTGGGTAACAGTCTGGTGACACAGTGGATAGCAGTCTGGTGGCGCAGTGGGTAGCAGTCTGGTGGTCACAGTGGGTAGCAGTCTGGTGGCGCAGTGGGTTGCAGTCTGATGGCGCAGTGGGTAGCAGTCTGCTGACACAGTGGGTAACAGTCTGGTGGCACAGTGGGTAGCAGTCTGGTGGCGCAGTGGGTAAAAGTCCGGTGGCACAGTGGGTAGCAGTCTGGTGACATAGTGGGTAACAGTCTGGTGGCACAGTGGGTAACAGTCTGGTGGCGCAGTGGGTAGCAGTCTGGTGGCACAGTGGTTAGCAGTCTGGTGACACAGTGGGTTGCAGTCTGGTGACACAGTGGGTAACAGTCTGGTGGCACAGTGGGTAGCAGTCTGGTGACACAGTGTATAGCAGTCTGGTGACACAGTGGGTAACAGTCTGGTGGCGCAGTGGGTAGCAGTCTGGTGACACAGTGGGTAACAGTCTGGTGGCACAGTGGGTAGCAGTCTGGTGGCGCAGTGGGTAACAGTCCAGTGGCACAGTGGGTAGCAGTCTGGTGACATAGTGGGTAACAGTCTGGTGGCACAGTGGGTAACAGTCCGGTGGCACAGTGGGTAACAGTCTGGTGGCACAGTGGGTAGCAGTCTGGTGACACAGTGGATAGCAGTCTGGTGACACAGTGGGTAACAGTCTGGTGGCACAGTGGGTAACAGTCTGGTGGCACAGTGGGTTGCAGTCTGGTGGCGCAGTGGGTAGCAGTCTGGTGACACAGTGGGTAACAGTCTGGTGGCACAGTGGGTAGCAGTCTGGTGGCGCAGTGGGTAACAGTCCAGTGGCACAGTGGGTAGCAGTCTGGTGACATAGTGGGTAACAGTCTGGTGGCACAGTGGGTAGCAGTCTGGTGACACAGTGGGTAGCAGTCTGGTGGCGCAGTGGGTAGCAGTCTGGTGGCGCAGTGGGTAGCAGTCTGGTGGCGCAGTGGTTAGCAGTCTGGTGGCACAGTGGGTAACAGTCTGGTGGCACAGTGGGTAACAGTCCGGTGACACAGTGGGTAACAGTCTGGTGACACAGTGGGTAGCAGTCTGGTGGCGCAGTGGGTAGCAGTCTGGTGACACAGTGGGTAGCAGTCTGGTGGCGCAGTGGGTAGCAGTCTGGTGGCGCAGTGGGTAGCAGTCTGGTGGCGCAGTGGTTAGCAGTCTGGTGGCACAGTGGGTAACAGTCTGGTGGCACAGTGGGTAACAGTCTGGTGACACAGTGGGTAACAGTCTGGTGACACAGTGGGTAGCAGTCTGGTGACACAGTGGGTTGCAGTCTGGTGGCACAGTGGGTAGAAGTCTGGTGGCACAGTGGGTTGCAGTCTGGTGGCACAGTGGGTAGCAGTCTGGTGACACAGTGGGTAACAGTCTGGTGACACAGTGGGTAGCAGTCTGGTGACACAGTGGGTAACAGTCTGGTGGCACAGTGGGTAGCAGTCTGGTGACACAGTGGGTAACAGTCTGGTGACACAGTGCGTAGCAGTCTGATGGCGCAGTGGGTAACAGTCTGGTGGCACAGTGGGTAGCAGTCTGGTGACACAGTGGGTAGCAGTCTGGTGGCACAGTGGGTAGCAGTCTGGTGGCACAGTGGGTAACAGTCTGGTGACACAGTGGGTAGCAGTCTGGTGACACAGTGGGTAAAAGTCTGATGGCACAGTGGGTAGCAGTCTGGTGACACAGTGGGTAGCAGTCTGGTGACACAGTGGGTAGCAGTCTGGTGGCACAGTGGGTAACAGTCTGGTGACACAGTGGGTAACAGTCTGGTGACACAGTGGGTAACAGTCTGGTGACGCAGTGGGTAGCAGTCTGGTGACACAGTGGGTAGCAGTCTGGTGCCACAGTGGGTAACAGTCTGGTGACACAGTGGGTAACAGTCTGGTGACGCAGTGGGTAGCAGTCTGGTGACACAGTGGGTATCAGTCTGGTGACACAGTGGGTAGCAGTCTGGTGGCACAGTGGGCAGCAGTCTGGTGGCACAGTGGGTAGCAGTCTGGTGGCGCAGTGGGTAGCAGTCTGGTGACACAGTGGGTAACAGTCAGGTGGCACAGTGTGTAGCAGTCTGGTGACACAGTGGGTAGCAGTCTGGTGACACAGTGGGTAGCAGTCTGGTGACACAGTGGGTAACAGTCTGGTGGCACAGTGTGTAGCAGTCTGGTGACACAGTGGGTAACAGTCAGGTGGCACAGTGTGTAGCAGTCTGGTGACACAGTGGGTAGCAGTCTGGTGACACAGTGGGTAGCATTCTGGTGACACAGTGGGTAGCAGTCTGGTGACACAGTGGGTAGCAGTCTGGTGACACAGTGGGTAACAGTCTGGTGACACAGTGGGTAGCAGTCTGGTGGCACAGTGGGTAACAGTCTGGTGGCGCAGTGGGTAGCAGTCTGGTGACACAGTGGGTAGCAGTCTGGTGACACAGTGGGTAGCAGTCTGGTACACAGTGGGTAGCAGTCTGGTGACACAGTGGGTAGCAGTCTGGTGACACAGTGGGTAGCAGTCTGGTGACACAGTGGGTAGCAGTCTGGTGGCACAGTGGGTAGCAGTCTGGTGGCACAGTGGGTAGCAGTCTGGTGGCGCAGTGGGTAGCAGTCTGGTGACACAGTGGGTAACAGTCTGGTGGCGCAGTGGGTAGCAGTCTGGTGGCGCAGTGGGTAGCAGTCTGGTGACACAGTGGGTAGCAGTCTGGTGGCGCAGTGGGTAGCTGTCTGGTGGCGCAGTGGGTAGCAGTCTGGTGACGCAGTGGGTAGCAGTCTGGTGACACAGTGGGTAGCAGTCTGGTGGCGCAGTGGGTAGCAGTCTGGTGGCGCAGTGTGTAGCAGTCTGGTGGCGCAGTGGGTAGCAGTCTGGTGGCGCAGTGGGTAGCAGTCTGGTGACACAGTGGGTAGCAGTCTGGTGACACAGTGGGTAACAGTCTGGTGGCGCAGTGGGTAGCAGTCTGGTGGCGCAGTGGGTAGCAGTCTGGTGACACAGTGGGTAGCAGTCTGGTGACACAGTGGGTAGCAGTCTGGTGGCGCAGTGGGTAGCAGTCTGGTGACACAGTGGGTAGCAGTCTGGTGACACAGTGGGTAACAGTCTGGTGGCGCAGTGGGTAGCAGTCTGGTGACACAGTGGGTAGCAGTCTGGTGAAACAGTGGGTAGCAGTCTGGTGGCGCAGTGGGTAGCAGTCTGGTGGCGCAGTGGGTAGCAGTCTGGTGGCGCAGTGGGTAGCAGTCTGGTGACACAGTGGGTAGCAGTCTGGTGACACAGTGGGTAACAGTCTGGTGGCGCAGTGGGTAGCAGTCTGGTGGCGCAGTGGGTAGCAGTCTGGTGACACAGTGGGTAGCAGTCTGGTGACACAGTGGGTAGCAGTCTGGTGGCGCAGTGGGTAGCAGTCTGGTGGCGCAGTGGGTAGCAGTCTGGTGGCGTAGTGGGTAGCAGTCTGGTGACACAGTGGGTAGCAGTCTGGTGGCGCAGTGGGTAGCAGTCTGGTGGCGCAGTGGGTAGCAGTCTGGTGGCGCAGTGGGTAGCAGTCTGGTGACACAGTGGGTAGCAGTCTGGTGACACAGTGGGTAACAGTCTGGTGGCGCAGTGGGTAGCAGTCTGGTGGCGCAGTGGGTAGCAGTCTGGTGACACAGTGGGTAGCAGTCTGGTGACACAGTGGGTAGCTGTCTGGTGGCGCAGTGGGTAGCAGTCTGGTGGCGCAGTGGGTAGCAGTCTGGTGACACAGTGGGTAGCAGTCTGGTGACACAGTGGGTAACAGTCTGGTGGCACAGTGGGTAGCAGTCTGGTGGCGCAGTGGGTAGCAGTCTGGTGACACAGTGGGTAACAGTCTGGTGGCGCAGTGGGTAGCAGTCTGGTAACACAGTGGGTAGCAGTCTGGTGACACAGTGGGTAACAGTCTGGTGGCACAGTGGGTAGCAGTCTGGTGGCGCAGTGGGTAGCAGTCTGGTGACACAGTGGGTAGCAGTCTGGTGGCGCAGTGGGTAGCAGTCTGGTGGCGCAGTGGGTAACAGTCTGGTGGCACAGTGGGTAACAGTCTGGTGGCGCAGTGGGTAGCAGTCTGGTGGCGCGGTGGGTAACAGTCTGGTGGCACAGTGGGTAACAGTCTGGTGGCGCGGTGGGTAACAGTCTGGTGACACAGTGGGTAGCAGTCTGGTGACACAGTGGGTAACAGTCTGGTGGCGCAGTGGGTAGCAGTCTGGTGGCGCAGTGGGTAGCAGTCTGGTGGCGCAGTGGGTAGCAGTCTGGTGACACAGTGGGTAACAGTCTGGTGGCGCAGTGGGTAGCAGTCTGGTGGCGCAGTGGGTAGCAGTCTGGTGGCATAGTGGGTAGCAGTCTGGTGGCGCAGTGGGTAGCAGTCTGGTGGCGCAGTGGGTAGCAGACTGGTGGCACAGTGGGTAGCAGTCTGGTGGCACAGTGGGTAGCAGTCTGGTGGCGCAGTGTGTAGCAGTCTGGTGGCGCAGTGGGTAGCAGTCTGGTGGCACAGTGGGTAGCAGTCTGGTGGCACAGTGGGTAGCAGTCTGGTGGCACAGTGGGTAGCAGTCTGGTGGCACAGTGGGTAGCAGTCTGGTGACACAGTGGGTAGCAGTCTGGTAGCGCAGTGGGTAGCAGTCTGGTGGCGCAGTGGGTAGCAGTCTGGTGGCACAGTGGGTAGCAGTCTGGTGGCACAGTGGGTAACAGTCTGGTGGCACAGTGTGTAGAAGTCTGGTGACACAGTGGGTAGCAGTCTGGTGGCGCAGTGGGTAGCAGTCTGGTGGCACAGTGGGTAGCAGTCTGGTGGCGCAGTGGGTAGCAGTCTGGTGACGCAGTGGGTAGCAGTCTGGTGGCACAGTGGGTAGCAATCTGGTGGCACAGTGGGTAGCAGTCTGGTGGCACAGTGGGTAGCAGTCTGGTGGCGCAGTGGGTAGCAGTCTGGTGACACAGTGGGTAACAGTCTGGTGGCGCAGTGGGTAGCAGTCTGGTGGCGCAGTGGGTAGCAGTCTGGTGGCATAGTGGGTAGCAGTCTGGTTGTGCAGTGGGTAACAGTCTGGTGGCACAGTGGGTAGCAGTCTGGTGACACAGTGGGTAGCAGTCTGGTGACACAGTGGGTAGCAGTCTGGTGGCGCAGTGGGTAGCAGTCTGGTGGCGCAGTGGGTAGCAGTCTGGTGGCGTAGTGGGTAGCAGTCTGGTGACACAGTGGGTAGCAGTCTGGTGGCGCAGTGGGTAGCAGTCTGGTGGCGCAGTGGGTAGCAGTCTGGTGGCGCAGTGGGTAGCAGTCTGGTGACACAGTGGGTAGCAGTCTGGTGACACAGTGGGTAACAGTCTGGTGGCGCAGTGGGTAGCAGTCTGGTGGCGCAGTGGGTAGCAGTCTGGTGACACAGTGGGTAGCAGTCTGGTGACACAGTGGGTAGCTGTCTGGTGGCGCAGTGGGTAGCAGTCTGGTGGCGCAGTGGGTAGCAGTCTGGTGACACAGTGGGTAGCAGTCTGGTGACACAGTGGGTAACAGTCTGGTGGCACAGTGGGTAGCAGTCTGGTGGCGCAGTGGGTAGCAGTCTGGTGACACAGTGGGTAACAGTCTGGTGGCGCAGTGGGTAGCAGTCTGGTGACACAGTGGGTAGCAGTCTGGTGACACAGTGGGTAACAGTCTGGTGGCACAGTGGGTAGCAGTCTGGTGGCGCAGTGGGTAGCAGTCTGGTGACACAGTGGGTAGCAGTCTGGTGGCGCAGTGGGTAGCAGTCTGGTGGCGCCGTGGGTAACAGTCTGGTGGCACAGTGGGTAACAGTCTGGTGGCGCAGTGGGTAGCAGTCTGGTGGCGCGGTGGGTAACAGTCTGGTGGCACAGTGGGTAACAGTCTGGTGGCGCGGTGGGTAACAGTCTGGTGACACAGTGGGTAGCAGTCTGGTGACACAGTGGGTAACAGTCTGGTGGCGCAGTGGGTAGCAGTCTGGTGGCGCAGTGGGTAGCAGTCTGGTGGCGCAGTGGGTAGCAGTCTGGTGACACAGTGGGTAACAGTCTGGTGGCGCAGTGGGTAGCAGTCTGGTGGCGCAGTGGGTAGCAGTCTGGTGGCATAGTGGGTAGCAGTCTGGTGGCGCAGTGGGTAGCAGTCTGGTGGCGCAGTGGGTAGCAGACTGGTGGCACAGTGGGTAGCAGTCTGGTGGCACAGTGGGTAGCAGTCTGGTGGCGCAGTGTGTAGCAGTCTGGTGGCGCTGTGGGTAGCAGTCTGGTGGCACAGTGGGTAGCAGTCTGGTGGCACAGTGGGTAGCAGTCTGGTGGCACAGTGGGTAGCAGTCTGGTGGCACAGTGGGTAGCAGTCTGGTGACACAGTGGGTAGCAGTCTGGTAGCGCAGTGGGTAGCAGTCTGGTGGCGCAGTGGGTAGCAGTCTGGTGGCACAGTGGGTAGCAGTCTGGTGGCACAGTGGGTAACAGTCTGGTGGCACAGTGTGTAGAAGTCTGGTGACACAGTGGGTAGCAGTCTGGTGGCTCAGTGGGTAGCAGTCTGGTGGCACAGTGGGTAGCAGTCTGGTGGCGCAGTGGGTAGCAGTCTGGTGACGCAGTGGGTAGCAGTCTGGTGGCACAGTGGGTAGCAATCTGGTGGCACAGTGGGTAGCAGTCTGGTGGCACAGTGGGTAGCAGTCTGGTGGCGCAGTGGATAGCAGTCTGGTGACACAGTGGGTAACAGTCTGGTGGCGCAGTGGGTAGCAGTCTGGTGGCGCAGTGGGTAGCAGTCTGGTGGCATAGTGGGTAGCAGTCTGGTTGTGCAGTGGGTAACAGTCTGGTGGCACAGTGGGTAGCAGTCTGGTGACACAGTGGGTAACAGTCTGGTGGCACAGTGGGTAGCAGTCTGGTGGCGCAGTGGGTAGCAGTCTGGTGACACAGTGGTTAGCAGTCTGGTGGCGCAGTGGGTAGCAGTCTGGTGGCGCAGTGGGTAACAGTCTGGTGGCACAGTGGGTAACAGTCTGGTGGCGCAGTGGGTAGCAGTCTGGTGGCGCGGTGGGTAACAGTCTGGTGGCACAGTGGGTAACAGTCTGGTGGCGCGGTGGGTAACAGTCTGGTGACACAGTGGGTAGCAGTCTGGTGACACAGTGGGTAACAGTCTGGTGGCGCAGTGGGTAGCAGTCTGGTGGCGCAGTGGGTAGCAGTCTGGTGGCGCAGTGGGTAGCAGTCTGGTGACACAGTGGGTAACAGTCTGGTGGCGCAGTGGGTAGCAGTCTGGTGGCGCAGTGGGTAGCAGTCTGGTGGCATAGTGGGTAGCAGTCTGGTGGCGCAGTGGGTAGCAGTCTGGTGGCGCAGTGGGTAGCAGACTGGTGGCACAGTGGGTAGCAGTCTGGTGGCACAGTGGGTAGCAGTCTGGTGGCGCAGTGTGTAGCAGTCTGGTGGCGCAGTGGGTAGCAGTCTGGTGGCACAGTGGGTAGCAGTCTGGTGGCACAGTGGGTAGCAGTCTGGTGGCACAGTGGGTAGCAGTCTGGTGGCACAGTGGGTAGCAGTCTGGTGACACAGTGGGTAGCAGTCTGGTAGCGCAGTGGGTAGCAGTCTGGTGGCGCAGTGGGTAGCAGTCTGGTGGCACAGTGGGTAGCAGTCTGGTGGCACAGTGGGTAACAGTCTGGTGGCACAGTGTGTAGAAGTCTGGTGACACAGTGGGTAGCAGTCTGGTGGCGCAGTGGGTAGCAGTCTGGTGGCACAGTGGGTAGCAGTCTGGTGGCGCAGTGGGAAGCAGTCTGGTGACGCAGTGGGTAGCAGTCTGGTGGCACAGTGGGTAGCAGTCTGGTGGCACAGTGGGTAGCAGTCTGGTGGCACAGTGGGTAGCAGTCTGGTGGCGCAGTGGGTAGCAGTCTGGTGACACAGTGGGTAACAGTCTGGTGGCGCAGTGGGTAGCAGTCTGGTGGCGCAGTGGGTAGCAGTCTGGTGGCATAGTGGGTTGCAGTCTGGTTGTGCAGTGGGTAACAGTCTGGTGGCACAGTGGGTAGAAGTCTGGTGACACAGTGGGTAGCAGTCTGTTGGCGCAGTGGGTAGCAGTCTGGTGGCACAGTGGGTAGCAGTCTGGTGGCACAGTGGGTAGCAGTCTGGTGGCACAGTGGCTAGCAGTCTGGTGGCGCAGTGGGTAGCAGTCTGGTGGCGCAGTGGGTAGCAGTCTGGTGGCGCAGTGGGTAGCAGTCTGGTGGCACAGTGGGTAGCAGTCTGGTGGCGCAGTTGGTAGCAGTCTGGAGGCACAGTGGGTAACAGTCTGGTGGCATAGTGGGAAGCAGGCTGGTGGCACAGTGGGTAGCAGTCTGGTGACACAGTGGGTAGCAGTCTGGTGGCGCAGTGGGTAGCAGTCTGGTGGCGCAGTGGGTAGCAGTCTGGTGGCACAGTGGGTAGCAGTCTGGTGGCACAGTTGGTAACAGTCTGGTGGCATAGTGGGTAGCAGTCTGGTGGCACAGTGGGTAGCAGTCTGGTGGTGCAGTGGGTAACAGTCTGTTGGCGCAGTGGGTAGCAGTCTGGAGGCACAGTGGGTAGCAGTCTGATGGCACAGTGGGTAGCAGTCTGGTGGCGCAGTGGGTAGCAGTCTGGTGGTGCAGTGGGTAACAGTCTGTTGGTGCAGTGTGTAGCAGACTGGTGGCACAGTGCGTAGCAGTCTGGTGGCACAGTGGGTAGCAGTCTGGTGGCACAGTAGGTAGCAGTCTGGTGGCGCAGTGGGTAGCAGTCTGTTGGCACAGTGGGTAGCAGTCTGGTGGCACAGTGGGTAGCAGTCTGGTGACACAGTGGGTAGCAGTCTGGTGGCGCAGTGTGTAGCAGTCTGGTGGCACAGTGGGTAGCAGTCTGGTGGCACAGTGGGTAGCAGTCTGGTGACACAGTGGGTAACAGTCTGGTGGCGCAGTGGGTAACAGTCTGGTGACACAGTGAGTAGCAGTCTGGTGGCGCAGTGGGTAGCAGTCTGGTGGCGCAGTGGATAGCAGTCTGGTGACACAGTGGGTAGCAGCCTTGTGACACAGTGGGTAACAGTCTGGTGGCACAGTGGATAGCAGTCTGGTGACACAGTGGGTAGCAGTCTTGTGACACAGTGGGTAGCAGTCTGGTGGCGCAGTGGATAGCAGTCTGGTGACACAGTGGGTAGCAGTCTTGTGACACAGTGGGTAACAGTCTGGTGGCACAGTGGGTAACAGTCTGGTGACACAGTGGGTAGCAGTCTGGTGACATAGTGGGTAGCAGTCTGGTGGCGCAGTGGGTAGCAGTCTGGTGACACAGTGGGTAGCAGTCTGGTGGCACAGTGGGTAGCAGTCTGGTGGCACAGTGGGTAACAGTCTGGTGACACAGTGGGTAGCAGTCTGGTGACATAGTGGGTAGCAGTCTGGTGACACAGTGGGTAGCAGTCTGGTGACATAGTGGGTAGCAGTCTGGTGGCGCAGTGGGTAGCAGTCTGGTGGCACAGTGGGTAGCAGTCTGGTGACACATTGGGTAACAGTCTGGTGACACAGTGGGTAGCAGTCTGGTGGCACAGTGGGTAGCAGTCTGGTGGCACAGTGGGTAGCAGTCTGGTGACATAGTGAGTAGCAGTCTGGTGGCGCAGTGGGTATCAGTCTGGTGGCACAGTGGGTAGCAGTCTGGTGACACAGTGGGTAGCAGTCTGGTGGCACAGTGGGTATCAGTCTGGTGACACAGTGGGTAGCAGTCTGGTGGCACAGTGGGTAGCAGTCTGGTGGCGCAGTGGGTAGCAGTCTGGTGACACAGTGGGTAGCAGTCTGGTGACATAGTTGGTAGCAGTCTGGTGGCGCAGTGGGTAGCAGTCTGGTGACACAGTGGGTAGTAGTCTGGTGGCACAGTGGGTAGCAGTCTGGTGACACAGTGGGTAGCAGTCTGGTGGCACAGTGGGTAGCAGTCTGGTGACACAGTGGGTAGCAGTCTGGTGGCACAGTGGGTAGCAGTCTGGTGACACAGTGGGTAGCAGTCTGGTGGCGCAGTGGGTAACAGTCTGGTGGCATAGTGGGTAGCAGCCTGGTGACATAGTGGGTAGCAGTCTGGTGGCGCAGTGGATAGGAGTCTGGTGACACAGTGGGTAGCAGTCTGGTGGCACAGTGGGTAGCAATCTGGTGACATAGTGGGTAGCAGTCTGGTGACACAGTGGGTAACAGTCTGGTGGCGCAGTGGGTAGCAGTCTGTTGACACAGTGGGTAGCAGTCTGGTGACATAGTGGGTAGCAGTCTGGTGACACAGTGGGTAACAGTCTGGTGGCGCAGTGGGTAGCAGTCTGTTGACACAGTGGGTAGCAGTCTGGTGGCACAGTGGGTAGCAGTCTGGTGGCGCAGTGGGTAACAGTCTGGTGGCACAGGGGGTAGCAGTCTGGTGAAATTGTGGGTAGCAGTCTGGTGACATAGTGGGTAGCAGTCTGGTGACACAGTGGGTAACAGTCTGGTGGCGCAGTGGGTAGTAGTCTGGTAGCGCAGTGGGTAGCAGTCTGGTGGCACAGTGGGTAGCAGTCTGGTGGCGCAGTGGGTAGCAGTCTGTTGACACAGTGGGTAGCAGTCTGGTGGCGCAGTGGGTAGCAGTCTGGTGGCGCAGTGGGTAACAGTCTGGTGGCACAGTGGGTAGCAGTCTGGTGGCGCAGTGGGTAGCAGTCTGTTGACACAGTGGGTAGCAGTCTGGTGGCACAGTGGGTAGCAGTCTGGTGGCGCAGTGGGTAACAGTCTGGTGGCACAGGGGGTAGCAGTCTGGTGGCACAGTGTGTAACAGTCTGGTGGCGCAGTGGGTAGCAGTCTGGTGGCACAGTGGGTAGCAGTCTGGTGGCGCAGTGGGTAGCAGTCTGGTGGCGCAGTGGGTAGCAGTCAGGTGACACAGTGGGTAACAGTGTAGTGACACAGTGGGTAGCAGTCTGGTGGCGCAGTGGGTAACAGTCTGGTGGCACAGTGGGTAGTAGTCTGGTGGCACAGTGGGTAACAGTCTGGTGGTGCAGTGGGTAGCAGTCTGGTGGCACAGTGGGTAGCAGTGTGGTGGCGCAGTGGGTAGCAGTCTGATGGCGCAGTGGGTAGCAGTCTGTTGACACAGTGGGTAGCAGTCTGGTGGCACAGTGGGTAGCAGTCTGGTGGCGCAGTGGGTAACAGTCTGATGGCGCAGTGGGTAGCAGTCTGGTGGCGCAGTGTGTAGCAGACTGGTGACACAGTGGGTAACAGTCTGGTGGCACAGTGGGTAACAGAATGGTGACACAGTGTGTCACAGTCTGGTGGCACAGTGGGTAACAGTCTGGTGGCGCAGTGTGTAGCAGTCTGGTGACACAGTGGGTAGCAGTCTGGTGGCACAGTGGGTAACAGTCTGGTGACACAGTGTGTCACAGTCTGGTGGCACAGTGGGTAGCAGTCTGGTGGCACAGTGGGTAACAGTCTGGTGACACAGTGGGTAGCAGTCTGGTGTCGCAGTGGGTAACAGTCTGGTGACACAGTGGGTAACAGTCTGGTGACATAGTGGGTAACAGTCTGGTGGCACAGTGGGTAGCAGTCTGGTGGCACAGTGGGTAACAGTCTGGTGACATAGTGGGTAACAGTCTGGTGGCACAGTGGGTAGCAGTCTAGTGGCGCAGTGGGTAGCAGTCTGGTGACACAGTGGGTAACAGTCTGGTAGCGCAGTGGGTAGCAGTCTGGTGGCACAGTGGGTAGCAGTCTGGTGGCACAGTGGGTAGCAGTCTGGTAGCGCAGTGGGTAGCAGTCTGGTGGCACAGTGGGTAACAGTCTGGTGGCACAGTGGGTAACAGTCTGGTGACACAGTGGGTAGCAGTCTGGTGGCGCAGTGGGTAGTAGTCTGGTAGCACAGTGGGTAACAGTCTGGTGGCGCAGTGGGTAGCAGTCTGGTGGCGCAGTGGGTAGCAGTCTGGTGGCACAGTGGGTAGCAGTCTGGTGGCGCAGTGGGTAGCAGTCTGGTGGCACAGTGGGTAGCAGTCTGGTGGCGCAGTGAGTAACAGTCTGGTGGCGCAGTGTGTAGCAGTCTGGTGGCACAGTGGGTAGCAGTCTGGTAGCGCAGTGGGTAGCAGTCAGGTGGCACAGTGGGTAACAGTCTGGTGACATAGTGGGTAATAGTCTGGTGGCACAGTGGGTAACAGTCTGGTGACACAGTGGGTAGCAGTCTGGTGGCGCAGTGGGTAGTAGTCTGGTGGCGCTGTGGGGAACAGTCTGGTGGCACATTGGGTAGCAGTCTGGTGACATAGTGGGTAACAGTCTGGTGGCACAGTGGGTAACAGTCTGGTGACACAGTGGGTAACAGTCTGGTGACACAGTGGGTAGTAGTCTGGTGGGACATTGGGTAACAGTCTGGTGGCGCAGTGGGTAGCAGTCTGGTGACATAGTGGGTAACAGTCTGGTGGCACAGTGGGTAACAGTCTGGTGACACAGTGGGTAGCAGTCTGGTGGCGCAGTGGGTAGCAGTCTGGTGGCGCAGTGGGGAACAGTCTGGTGGCATAGTGGGTAGCAGTCTGGTGGCACAGTGGGTAGCAGTCTGGTGGCACAGTGGGTAGCAGTCTGGTGGCGCAGTGGGTAGCAGTCTGCTGGCGCAGTGGGTAGCAGTCTGGTGACACAGTGGGTAGCAGTCTGGTGACACAGTGGGTAACAGTCTGGTGGCACAGTGGGTAGCAGTCTGGTGGCGCAGTGTGTAGCAGTCTGGTGGCACAGTGGGTAGCAGTCTGGTAGCGCAGTGGGTAGCAGTCTGGTGGCACAGTGGGTAACAGTCTGGTGGCACAGTGGGTAACAGTCTGGTGGCACAGTGGGTTATAGTCTGGTGGCACAGTGGGTAACAGTCTGGTGGGCAATGGGTAGCAATCTGGTGGCACAGTGGGTAGCAGTCTGGTGGCACAGTGGGTAGCAGTCTGGTGGCACAGTGGGTAACAGTCTGGTGACACAGTGGGTAGCAGTCTGGTGACATAGTGGGTAACAGTCTGGTGGCACAGTGGGTAACAGTCTGGTGACACAGTGGGTAGCAGTCTGGTGGCGCAGTGGGTAGCAGTCTGGAGGCGCAGTGGGTAACAGTCTGGTGGCATAGTGGGTAGCAGTCTGGTGGCACAGTGGGTAGCAGTCTGGTGGCGCAGTGGGTAACAGTCTGGTGACACAGTGGGTAACAGTCTGGTGACACAGTGGGTAACAGTCTGGTGGCACAGTGGGTAGCAGTCTGGTGACACAGTGGGTAGCAGTCTGGTGGCACAGTGGGTAACAGTCGGGTAGCACAGTGGGTAACAGTCTGGTGGCGCAGTCGGTAGCAGTCTGGTGGCGCAGTGGGTAACAGTCTGGTGACACAGTGGGTAGCAGTCTGGTGACATAGTGGGTAACAGTCTGGTGGCACAGTGGGTAGCAGTCTGGTGACACAGTGGGTAACAGTCTGGTGACACAGTGGGTAGCAGTCTGGTGACACAGTGGGTAGCAGTCTGGTGACATAGTGGGTAACAGTCTGGTGGCACAGTGGGTAGCAGTCTGGTGACACAGTGGGTAACAGTCTGGTGACACAGTGGGTAGCAGTCTGGTGACACAGTGGGTAGCAGTCTGGTGACACAGTGGGTAGCAGTCTGGTGGCGCAGTGGGTAGCAGTCTGGTGACATAGTGGGTAACAGTCTGGTGACACAGTGGGTAGCAGTATGGTGACACAGTGGGTAGCAGTCTGGTGACACAGTGGGTAACAGTCTGGTGACACAGTGGGTAGCAGTCTGGTGACATAGTGGGTAGCAGTCTGGTGGCGCAGTGGGTAGCAGTCTGGTGGCGCAGTGGGTAACAGTCTGGTGGCACAGTGGGTAGCAGTCTGGTGGCACAGTGGGTAGCAGTCTGGTGACACAGTGGGTAACAGTCTGGTGACACAGTGGGTAGCAGTCTGGTGACATAGTGGGTAACAGTCTGGTGGCGCAGTGGGTAGCAGTCTGGTGGCGCAGTGGGTAACAGTCTGGTGGCACAGTGAGTAGCAGTCTGGTGGCACAGTGGGTAGCAGTCTGGTGGCGCAGTGGGTAGCAGTCTGGTGACACAGTGGGTAGCAGTCTGGTGACACAGTGGGTAGCAGTCTGGTGGCGCAGTGGGTAGCAGTCTGGTGGCGCAGTGGGTAACAGTCTGGTGACACAGTGGGTAGCAGTCTGGTGGCGCAGTGGGTAGCAGTCTGATGGCGCAGTGGGTAACAGTCTGGTGACACAGTGGGTAGCAGTCTGGTGGCGCAGTGGGTAGCAGTCTGGTGACACAGTGGGTAGCAGTCTGGTGGCGCAGTGGGTAGCAGTCTGGTGACACAGTGGTTAGCTGTCTGGTGGCACAGTGGGCAGCAGTCTGGTGGCGCAGTGGGTAGCAGTCTGGTGACACAATGGGTAACAGTCTGGTGGCACAGTGGGTAACAGTCTGGTGGCACTGTGGGTAACAGTCTGGTGACACAGTGGGTAGCAGTCTGGTGGCGCAGTGGGTAGTAGTCTGGTGGCACAGTGGGTAACAGTCTGGTGGCGCAGTGGGTAGCAGTCTGGTGGCGCAGTGCGTAGCAGTCTGGTGGCGCAGTGCGTAGCAGTCTGGTGGCGCAGTGGGTAGCAGTCTGGTGGCACAGTGGGTAGCAGTCTGGTGGCACAGTGGGTAGCAGTCTGGTGACACAGTGGGTAGCAGTCTGGTGACACAGTGGGTGACAGTCTGGTGGCACAGTGGGTAGCAGTCTGGTGACACAGTGGGTAGCAGTCTGGTGGCACAGTGGGTAGCAGTCTGGTGGCGCAGTGGGTAGCAGTCTGGTGACACAGTGGGTAGCAGTCTGGTGGCGCAGTGGGTAGCAGTCTGATGGCACAGTTGGTAGCAGTCTGGTGACACAGTGGGTAACAGTCTGGTGACACAGTGGGTAGCAGTCTGGTGACACAGTGGTTAGCTGCCTGGTGGCACAGTGGGCAGCAGTCTGGTGACACAGTGGGTAACAGTCTGGTGGCACAGTGGGTAACAGTCTGGTGGCACTGTGGGTAACAGTCTGGTGACACAGTGGGTAGCAGTCTGGTGGCGCAGTGGGTAGTAGTCTGGTGGCACAGTGGGTAACAGTCTGGTGGCGCAGTGGGTAGCAGTCTGGTGGCGCAGTGCGTAGCAGTCTGGTGGCACAGTGGGTAACAGTCTGGTGGCACAGTGGGTAGCAGTCTGGTGGCACAGTAGGTAGCAGTCTGGTGGCGCAGTGGGTAGCAGTCTGGTGGCACAGTGGGTAGCAGTCTGGTGGCACAGTGGGTAGCAGTCTGGTGACACAGTGGGTAGCAGTCTGGTGGCGGAGTGGGTAACAGTCTGGTGACGCAGTGGGTAGCAGTCTGGTGGCGCAGTGGGTAACAGTCTGGTGACACAGTGGGTAACAGTCTGGTGACACAGTGGGTAGCAGTCTGGTGACACAGTGGGTAGCAGTCTGGTGGCTCAGTGGGTAGCAGTCTGGTGACACAGTGGGTAGCAGTCTGGTGACATAGTGGGTAGCAGTCTGGTGGCGCAGTGGATAGCAGTCTGGTGACACAGTGGGTAGCAGTCTGGTGGCACAGTGAGTAGCAGTCTGGTGGCACAGTGGGTAACAGTCTGGTGGCACAGTGGGTAGCAGTCTGGTGGCACAGTGGGTAGCAGTCTTGTGGCGCAGTGGGTAGCAGTCTGGTGACACAGTGGGTAGCAGTCTGGTGGCACAGTGGGTAGCAGTCTGGTGGCGCAGTGGGTAGCAGTCTGGTGACACAGTGGGTAGCAGTCTGGTGGCGCAGTGGGTAGCAGTCTGCTGGCACAGTGGGTAGCAGTCTGGTGGCGCAGTGGGTAGCAGTCTGGTGGCACAGTGGGTAGCAGTCTGGTGGCACAGTGGGTAACAGTCTGGTGGCACAGTGTGTAGAAGTCTGGTGACACAGTGGGTAGCAGTCTGGTGACACAGTGGGTAGCAGTCTGGTGGCGCAGTGGGTAGCAGTCTGGTGGCGCAGTGGGTAACAGTCTGGTGACACAGTGGGTAGCAGTCTGGTGGCGCAGTTGGTAGCAGTCTGGTGGCACAGTGGGTAGCAGTCTGGTGGCGCAGTGGGTAGCAGTCTGGTGACACAGTGGGTAGCAGTCTGGTGACACAGTGGGTAGCAGTCTGGTGGCGCAGTGGGTAGCAGTCTGGTGGCGCAGTGGGTAACAGTCTGGTGACACAGTGGGTAGCAGTCTGGTGGCGCAGTGGGTAGCAGTCTGATGGCGCAGTGGGTAACAGTCTGGTGACACAGTGGGTAGCAGTCTGGTGGCGCAGTGGGTAGCAGTCTGGTGACACAGTGGGTAGCAGTCTGGTGGCGCAGTGGGTAGCAGTCTGGTGACACAGTGGTTAGCTGTCTGGTGGCACAGTGGGCAGCAGTCTGGTGGCGCAGTGGGTAGCAGTCTGGTGACACAATGGGTAACAGTCTGGTGGCACAGTGGGTAACAGTCTGGTGGCACTGTGGGTAACAGTCTGGTGACACAGTGGGTAGCAGTCTGGTGGCGCAGTGGGTAGTAGTCTGGTGGCACAGTGGGTAACAGTCTGGTGGCGCAGTGGGTAGCAGTCTGGTGGCGCAGTGCGTAGCAGTCTGGTGGCGCAGTGCGTAGCAGTCTGGTGGCGCAGTGGGTAGCAGTCTGGTGGCACAGTGGGTAGCAGTCTGGTGGCGCAGTGAGTAACAGTCTGGTGGCGCAGTGTGTAGCAGTCTGGTGGCACAGTGGGTAGCAGTCTGGTAGCGCAGTGGGTAGCAGTCAGGTGGCACAGTGGGTAACAGTCTGGTGACATAGTGGGTAATAGTCTGGTGGCACAGTGGGTAACAGTCTGGTGACACAGTGGGTAGCAGTCTGGTGGCGCAGTGGGTAGTAGTCTGGTGGCGCTGTGGGGAACAGTCTGGTGGCACATTGGGTAGCAGTCTGGTGACATAGTGGGTAACAGTCTGGTGGCACAGTGGGTAACAGTCTGGTGACACAGTGGGTAACAGTCTGGTGACACAGTGGGTAGTAGTCTGGTGGGACATTGGGTAACAGTCTGGTGGCGCAGTGGGTAGCAGTCTGGTGACATAGTGGGTAACAGTCTGGTGGCACAGTGGGTAACAGTCTGGTGACACAGTGGGTAGCAGTCTGGTGGCGCAGTGGGTAGCAGTCTGGTGGCGCAGTGGGGAACAGTCTGGTGGCATAGTGGGTAGCAGTCTGGTGGCACAGTGGGTAGCAGTCTGGTGGCACAGTGGGTAGCAGTCTGGTGGCGCAGTGGGTAGCAGTCTGCTGGCGCAGTGGGTAGCAGTCTGGTGACACAGTGGGTAGCAGTCTGGTGACACAGTGGGTAACAGTCTGGTGGCACAGTGGGTAGCAGTCTGGTGGCGCAGTGTGTAGCAGTCTGGTGGCACAGTGGGTAGCAGTCTGGTAGCGCAGTGGGTAGCAGTCTGGTGGCACAGTGGGTAACAGTCTGGTGGCACAGTGGGTAACAGTCTGGTGGCACAGTGGGTTATAGTCTGGTGGCACAGTGGGTAACAGTCTGGTGGCGCAATGGGTAGCAATCTGGTGGCACAGTGGGTAGCAGTCTGGTGGCACAGTGGGTAGCAGTCTGGTGGCACAGTGGGTAACAGTCTGGTGACACAGTGGGTAGCAGTCTGGTGACATAGTGGGTAACAGTCTGGTGGCACAGTGGGTAACAGTCTGGTGACACAGTGGGTAGCAGTCTGGTGGCGCAGTGGGTAGCAGTCTGGTGGCGCAGTGGGTAACAGTCTGGTGGCATAGTGGGTAGCAGTCTGGTGGCACAGTGGGTAGCAGTCTGGTGGCGCAGTGGGTAACAGTCTGGTGACACAGTGGGTAACAGTCTGGTGACACAGTGGGTAACAGTCTGGTGGCACAGTGGGTAGCAGTCTGGTGACACAGTGGGTAGCAGTCTGGTGGCACAGTGGGTAACAGTCGGGTAGCACAGTGGGTAACAGTCTGGTGGCGCAGTCGGTAGCAGTCTGGTGGCGCAGTGGGTAACAGTCTGGTGACACAGTGGGTAGCAGTCTGGTGACATAGTGGGTAACAGTCTGGTGGCACAGTGGGTAGCAGTCTGGTGACACAGTGGGTAACAGTCTGGTGACACAGTGGGTAGCAGTCTGGTGACACAGTGGGTAACAGTCTGGTGACACAGTGGGTAGCAGTCTGGTGACACAGTGGGTAGCAGTCTGGTGACACAGTGGGTAGCAGTCTGGTGGCGCAGTGGGTAGCAGTCTGGTGACATAGTGGGTAACAGTCTGGTGACACAGTGGGTAGCAGTATGGTGACACAGTGGGTAGCAGTCTGGTGACACAGTGGGTAACAGTCTGGTGACACAGTGGGTAGCAGTCTGGTGACATAGTGGGTAGCAGTCTGGTGGCGCAGTGGGTAGCAGTCTGGTGGCGCAGTGGGTAACAGTCTGGTGGCACAGTGGGTAGCAGTCTGGTGGCACAGTGGGTAGCAGTCTGGTGACACAGTGGGTAACAGTCTGGTGACACAGTGGGTAGCAGTCTGGTGACATAGTGGGTAACAGTCTGGTGGCGCAGTGGGTAGCAGTCTGGTGGCGCAGTGGGTAACAGTCTGGTGGCACAGTGAGTAGCAGTCTGGTGGCACAGTGGGTAGCAGTCTGGTGGCGCAGTGGGTAGCAGTCTGGTGACACAGTGGGTAGCAGTCTGGTGACACAGTGGGTAGCAGTCTGGTGGCGCAGTGGGTAGCAGTCTGGTGGCGCAGTGGGTAACAGTCTGGTGACACAGTGGGTAGCAGTCTGGTGGCGCAGTGGGTAGCAGTCTGATGGCGCAGTGGGTAACAGTCTGGTGACACAGTGGGTAGCAGTCTGGTGGCGCAGTGGGTAGCAGTCTGGTGACACAGTGGGTAGCAGTCTGGTGGCGCAGTGGGTAGCAGTCTGGTGACACAGTGGTTAGCTGTCTGGTGGCACAGTGGGCAGCAGTCTGGTGGCGCAGTGGGTAGCAGTCTGGTGACACAATGGGTAACAGTCTGGTGGCACAGTGGGTAACAGTCTGGTGGCACTGTGGGTAACAGTCTGGTGACACAGTGGGTAGCAGTCTGGTGGCGCAGTGGGTAGTAGTCTGGTGGCACAGTGGGTAACAGTCTGGTGGCGCAGTGGGTAGCAGTCTGGTGGCGCAGTGCGTAGCAGTCTGGTGGCGCAGTGCGTAGCAGTCTGGTGGCGCAGTGGGTAGCAGTCTGGTGGCACAGTGGGTAGCAGTCTGGTGGCACAGTGGGTAGCAGTCTGGTGACACAGTGGGTAGCAGTCTGGTGACACAGTGGGTGACAGTCTGGTGGCACAGTGGGTAGCAGTCTGGTGACACAGTGGGTAGCAGTCTGGTGGCACAGTGGGTAGCAGTCTGGTGGCGCAGTGGGTAGCAGTCTGGTGACACAGTGGGTAGCAGTCTGGTGGCGCAGTGGGTAGCAGTCTGATGGCACAGTTGGTAGCAGTCTGGTGACACCGTGGGTAACAGTCTGGTGACACAGTGGGTAGCAGTCTGGTGACACAGTGGTTAGCTGTCTGGTGGCACAGTGGGCAGCAGTCTGGTGACACAGTGGGTAACAGTCTGGTGGCACAGTGGGTAACAGTCTGGTGGCACTGTGGGTAACAGTCTGGTGACACAGTGGGTAGCAGTCTGGTGGCGCAGTGGGTAGTAGTCTGGTGGCACAGTGGGTAACAGTCTGGTGGCGCAGTGGGTAGCAGTCTGGTGGCGCAGTGCGTAGCAGTCTGGTGGCACAGTGGGTAACAGTCTGGTGGCACAGTGGGTAGCAGTCTGGTGGCACAGTAGGTAGCAGTCTGGTGGCGCAGTGGGTAGCAGTCTGGTGGCACAGTGGGTAGCAGTCTGGTGGCACAGTGGGTAGCAGTCTGGTGACACAGTGGGTAGCAGTCTGGTGGCGGAGTGGGTAACAGTCTGGTGACACAGTGGGTAGCAGTCTGGTGGCGCAGTGGGTAATAGTCTGGTGACACAGTGGGTAACAGTCTGGTGACACAGTGGGTAGCAGTCTGGTGACACAGTGGGTAGCAGTCTGGTGGCTCAGTGGGTAGCAGTCTGGTGACACAGTGGGTAGCAGTCTGGTGACATAGTGGGTAGCAGTCTGGTGGCGCAGTGGATAGCAGTCTGGTGACACAGTGGGTAGCAGTCTGGTGGCACAGTGAGTAGCAGTCTGGTGGCACAGTGGGTAACAGTCTGGTGGCACAGTGGGTAGCAGTCTGGTGGCACAGTGGGTAGCAGTCTTGTGGCGCAGTGGGTAGCAGTCTGGTGACACAGTGGGTAGCAGTCTGGTGGCACAGTGGGTAGCAGTCTGGTGGCGCAGTGGGTAGCAGTCTGGTGACACAGTGGGTAGCAGTCTGGTGGCGCAGTGGGTAGCAGTCTGATGGCACAGTGGGTAGCAGTCTGGTGGCGCAGTGGGTAGCAGTCTGGTGGCACAGTGGGTAGCAGTCTGGTGGCACAGTGGGTAACAGTCTGGTGGCACAGTGTGTAGAAGTCTGGTGACACAGTGGGTAGCAGTCTGGTGACACAGTGGGTAGCAGTCTGGTGGCGCAGTGGGTAGCAGTCTGGTGGCGCAGTGGGTAACAGTCTGGTGACACAGTGGGTAGCAGTCTGGTGGCGCAGTGGGTAGCAGTCTGGTGGCACAGTGGGTAGCAGTCTGGTGGCGCAGTGGGTAGCAGTCTGGTGACACAGTGGGTAGCAGTCTGGTGACACAGTGGGTAGCAGTCTGGTGGCGCAGTGGGTAGCAGTCTGGTGGCGCAGTGGGTAAAAGTCTGGTGACACAGTGGGTAGCAGTCTGGTGGCGCAGTGGGTAGCAGTCTGATGGCGCAGTGGGTAACAGTCTGGTGACACAGTGGGTAGCAGTCTGGTGGCGCAGTGGGTAGCAGTCTGGTGACACAGTGGGTAGCAGTCTGGTGGCGCAGTGGGTAGCAGTCTGGTGACACAGTGGTTAGCTGTCTGGTGGCACAGTGGGCAGCAGTCTGGTGGCGCAGTGGGTAGCAGTCTGGTGACACAAAGGGTAACAGTCTGGTGGCACAGTGGGTAACAGTCTGGTGGCACTGTGGGTAACAGTCTGGTGACACAGTGGGTAGCAGTCTGGTGGCGCAGTGGGTAGTAGTCTGGTGGCACAGTGGGTAACAGTCTGGTGGCGCAGTGGGTAGCAGTCTGGTGGCGCAGTGCGTAGCAGTCTGGTGGCGCAGTGCGTAGCAGTCTGGTGGCGCAGTGGGTAGCAGTCTGGTGGCACAGTGGGTAGCAGTCTGGTGGCACAGTGGGTAGCAGTCTGGTGACACAGTGGGTAGCAGTCTGGTGACACAGTGGGTGACAGTCTGGTGGCACAGTGGGTAGCAGTCTGGTGACACAGTGGGTAGCAGTCTGGTGGCACAGTGGGTAGCGGTCTGGTGGCGCAGTGGGTAGCAGTCTGGTGACACAGTGGGTAGCAGTCTGGTGGCGCAGTGGGTAGCAGTCTGATGGCACAGTTGGTAGCAGTCTGGTGACACAGTGGGTAACAGTCTGGTGACACAGTGGGTAGCAGTCTGGTGACACAGTGGTTAGCTGTCTGGTGGCACAGTGGGCAGCAGTCTGGTGACACAGTGGGTAACAGTCTGGTGGCACAGTGGGTAACAGTCTGGTGGCACTGTGGGTAACAGTCTGGTGACACAGTGGGTAGCAGTCTGGTGGCGCAGTGGGTAGTAATCTGGTGGCACAGTGGGTAGCAGTCTGGTGGCGCAGTGCGTAGCAGTCTGGTGGCACAGTGGGTAACAGTCTGGTGGCACAGTGGGTAGCAGTCTGGTGGCACAGTAGGTAGCAGTCTGGTGGCGCAGTGGGTAGCAGTCTGGTGGCACAGTGGGTAGCAGTCTGGTGGCACAGTGGGTAGCAGTCTGGTGACACAGTGGGTAGCAGTCTGGTGGCGGAGTGGGTAACAGTCTGGTGACACAGTGGGTAGCAGTCTGGTGGCGCAGTGGGTAACAGTCTGGTGACACAGTGGGTAACAGTCTGGTGACACAGTGGGTAGCAGTCTGGTGACACAGTGGGTAGCAGTCTGGTGGCTCAGTGGGTAGCAGTCTGGTGACACAGTGGGTAGCAGTCTGGTGACATAGTGGGTAGCAGTCTGGTGGCGCAGTGGATAGCAGTCTGGTGACACAGTGGGTAGCAGTCTGGTGGCACAGTGAGTAGCAGTCTGGTGGCACAGTGGGTAACAGTCTGGTGGCACAGTGGGTAGCAGTCTGGTGGCACAGTGGGTAGCAGTCTTGTGGCGCAGTGGGTAGCAGTCTGGTGACACAGTGGGTAGCAGTCTGGTGGCACAGTGGGTAGCAGTCTGGTGGCGCAGTGGGTAGCAGTCTGGTGACACAGTGGGTAGCAGTCTGGTGGCGCAGTGGGTAGCAGTCTGATGGCACAGTGGGTAGCAGTCTGGTGACACAGTGGGTAACAGTCTGGTGACACAGTGGGTAGCAGTCTGGTGACACAGTGGTTAGCTGTCTGGTGGCACAGTGGGCAGCAGTCTGGTGGCGCAGTGGGTAGCAGTCTGGTGACACAGTGGGTAACAGTCTGGTGGCACAGTGGGTAACAGTCTGGTGGCACTGTGGGTAACAGTCTGGTGACACAGTGGGTAGCAGTCTGGTGGCGCAGTGGGTAGTAGTCTGGTGGCACAGTGGGTAACAGTCTGGTGGCGCAGTGGGTAGCAGTCTGGTGGCGCAGTGCGTAGCAGTCTGGTGGCACAGTGGGTAACAGTCTGGTGGCACAGTGGGTAGCAGTCTGGTGGCACAGTAGGTAGCAGTCTGGTGGCGCAGTGGGTAGCAGTCTGGTGGCACAGTGGGTAGCAGTCTGGTGGCACAGTGGGTAGCAGTCTGGTGACACAGTGGGTAGCAGTCTGGTGACACAGTGAGTAACAGTCTGGTGGCACAGTGGGTAGCAGTCTCGTGACACAGTGGGTAGCAGTCTGGTGGCACAGTGGGTAGCAGTCTGGTGGCGCAGTAGGTAGCAGTCTGGTGACACAGTGGGTAGCAGTCTGGTGGCGCAGTTGGTAGCAGTCTGGTGACACAGTGGGTAACAGTCTGGTGACACAGTGGGTAACAGTCTGGTGGCACAGTGGGTAACAGTCTGGTGGCACATTGGGTAACAGTCTGGTGGCACTGTGGGTAACAGTCTGGTGACACAGTGGGTAGCAGTCTGGTGGAGCAGTGGGTAGTAGTCTGGTGGCACAGTGGGTAACAGTCTGGTGGCGCAGTGGGTAGCAGTCTGGTGGCGCAGTGCGTAGCAGTCTGGTGGCACAGTGGGTAACAGTCTGGTGGCACAGTGGGTAGCAGTCTGGTGGCACAGTAGGTAGCAGTCTGGTGGCGCAGTGGGTAGCAGTCTGGTGGCACAGTGGGTAGCAGTCTGGTGGCACAGTGGGTAGCCGTCTGGTGACACAGTGGGTGCAGTCTGGTGGCGGAGTGGGTAACAGTCTGGTGACACAGTGGGTAGCAGTCTGGTGGCGAAGTGGGTAACAGTCTGGTGACACAGTGGGTAGCAGTCTGGTGACACAGTGGGTAGCAGTCTGGTGGCTCAGTGGGTAGCAGTCTGGTGACACAGTGGGTAGCAGTCTGGTGACATAGTGGGTAGCAGTCTGGTGGCGCAGTGGATAGCAGTCTGGTGACACAGTGGGTAGCAGTCTGGTGGCACAGTGAGTAGCAGTCTGGTGGCACAGTGGGTAACAGTCTGGTGGCACAGTGGGTAACAGTCTGGTGACACAGTGGGTAGCAGTCTGGTGACACAGTGGGTAGTAGTCTGGTGGCACAGTGGGTAGCAGTCTGGTGACACAGTGGGTAGTAGTCTGGTGGCACAGTGGGTAGCAGTCTGGTGACACAGTGGGTCGCAGTCTGGTAGCACAGTGGGTAGCAGTCTGGTGACACAGTGGGTAGCAGTCTGGTGGCGCAGTGGGTAACAGTCTGGAGGCATAGTGGGTAGCAGCCTGGTGACATAGTGGGTAGCAGTCTGGTGGCGCAGTGGGTAGCAGTCTGGTGGCGCAGTGGATAGCAGTCTGGTGACACAGTGGGTAGCAGTCTGGTGGCACAGTGGGTAGCAATCTGGTGACATCGTGGGTAGCAGTCTGTTGACACTGTGGGTAGCAGTCTGGTGACACAGTGGGTAACATTCTGGTGGCGCAGTGGGTAGCAGTCTGTTGACACAGTGGGTAGCAGTCTGGTGGCGCAGTGGGTAACAGTCTGGTGGCGCAGTGGGTAGCAGTCTGGTGGCACAGTGGGTAGCAGTCTGGTGGCGCAGTGGGTAGCAGTCTGGTGGCGCAGTGGGTAGCAGTCTGGTGACATAGTGGGTAACAGTGTAGTGACACAGTGGGTAGCAGTCTGGTGGCACAGTGGGTAGTAGTCTGGTGGCACAGTGGGTGACAGTCTGGTGGTGCAGTGGGTAGTAGTCTGGTGGCACAGTGGGTAACAGTCTGGTGGTGCAGTGGGTAGCAGTCTGGTGGCACAGTGGGTAGCAGTCTGGTGGCGCAGTGGGTAGCAGTCTGGTGGCACAGTGGGTAACAGTCTGGTGACACAGTGGGTAGCAGTCTGGTGACACAGTGTGTAGCAGTCTGGTGACACAGTGTGTAGCAGTCTGGTGGCGCAGTGGGTAGCAGTCTGGTGGCACAGTGGGTAACAGTCTGGTGACACAGTGGGTAGCAGTCTGGTGACACAGTGTGTAGCAGTCTGGTGGCGCAGTGGGTAGCAGTCTGGTGGCACAGTGGGTAGCAGTCTGGTGGCGCAGTGGGTAGCAGTCTGGTGGCACAGTGGGTAACAGTCTGGTGACACAGTGGGTAGCAGTCTGGTGACACAGTGTGTAGCAGTCTGGTGGCGCAGTGGGTAGCAGTCTGGTGGCGCAGTGGGTAGCAGTCTGGTGGCACAGTGTGTAGCAGTCTGGTGGCGCAGTGTGTAGCAGTCTGGTGGCACAGTGGGTAACAGTCTGGTGGCGCAGTGGGTAGCAGTCTGGTGGCGCAGTGGGTAGCAGTCTGGTGGCACAGTGTGTAGCAGTCTGGTGGCGCAGTGTGTAGCAGTCTGGTGGCACAGTGGGTAACAGTCTGTTGGCGCAGTGGGTAACAGTCTGGTGACACAATGGGTAACAGTCTGGTGACACAGTGGGTAACAGTCTGGTGGCACAGTGGGTAACAGTCTGGTGGCGCAGTGGGTAGCAGTCTGGTGACACAGTGGGTAGCAGTCTGGTGGCGCAGTCGGTAGCAGTCTGGTGGCGCAGTATGTAGCAGTCTGGTGACGCAGTGGGTAGCAGTCTGGAGGCGCAGTGGGTAGCAGTCTGGTGGCGCAGTGTGTAGCAGTCTGGTGACACAGTGGGTAGCAGTCTGGTGGCACAGTGAGTAACAGTCTGGTGACACAGTTGGTAGCAGTCTGGTGGCGCAGTGGGTAGCAGTCTGGTGACACAGTGGGTAGCAGTCTGGTGGCACAGTGGGTGACAGTCTGGTGACACAGTGTGTCACAGTCTGGTGGCACAGTGGGTAACAGTCTGGTGGCGCAGTGGGTAGCAGTCTGGTGGCGCAGTGGGTAACAGTCTGGTGGCGCAGTGGGTAGCAGTCTGGTGGCGCAGTGGGTAGCAGTGTGGTGGCACAGTGGGTAGCAGTCTGGTGGCACAGTGGGTAACAGTCTGGTGGCGCAGTAGGTAGCAGTCTGGTGACACAGTGGGTAGCAGTCTGGTGACACAGTGTGTAGCAGTCTGGTGACACAGTGGGTAGCAGTCTGGTGGCGCAGTGTGTAGCAGTCTGGTGGCACAGTGGGTAGCAGTCTGGTGGCGCAGTGGGTAGCAGTCTGGTGACACAGTGTGTAGCAGTCTGGTGGCACAGTGGGTAGCAGACTGCTGGCACAGTGGGTAGCAGTCTGGTGGCGCAGTGGGTAGCAGTCTGGTGGCGCAGTGTGCAGCAGTCTGGTGACACAGTGGGTAGCAGTCTGGTGGCGCAGTCGGTAGCAGTCTGGTGGCGCAGTGGGTAGCAGTCTGGTGGCGCAGTGTGCAGCAGTCTGGTGGCACAGTGGGTAACAGTCTGATGACACAGTGGGTAACAGTCTGGTGGTGCAGTGGGTAGCAGTCTAGTGGCGCAGTGTGTAGCAGTCTGGTGGCGCAGTGTGTAGCAGTCTGGTGGCACAGTGTGTAGCAGTCTGGTAGCGCAGTGCGTAGCAGTCTGGTGGCACAGTGGGTAACAGTCTGGTGGCACAGTGGGTAACAGTCTGGTGACACAGTGGGTAGCAGTCTGGTGGTGCAGTGGGTAGTAGTCTGGTAGCACAGTGGGTAACAGTCTGGTGGCGCAGTGGGTAGCAGTCTGGTGGCGCAGTGGGTAGCAGTCTGGTGGCACAGTGGGTAGCAGTCTGGTGGCACAGTGGGTAACAGTCTGGTGGCGCAGTGTGTAGCAGTCTGGTGGCGCAGTGAGTAACAGTCTGGTGGCGCAGTGTGTAGCAGTCTGGTGACGCAGTGGGTAACAGTCTGGTGACACAGTGGGTAGCAGTCTGGTGTCGCAGTGGGTAACAGTCTGGTGGCACAGCGGGTAACAGTCTGGTGACACAGTGGGTAGCAGTCTGGTGACGCAGTGGGTAACAGTCTGGTGACACAGTGGGTAACAGTCTGGTGGCACAGTGGGTAACAGTCTGGTGACACAGTGGGTAGCAGTCTGGTGACGCAGTGTGTAGCAGTCTGGTGACACAGTGGGTAGCAGTCTGGTGACGCAGTGTGTAGCAGTCTGGTGTCGCAGTGGGTAACAGTCTGGTGACACAGTGGGTAGCAGTCTGGTGGCGCAGTGTGTAGCAGTCTGGTGGCGCAGTGGGTAACAGTGTGGTGACACAGTGGGTAACAGTCTGGTGACACAGTGGGTAGCAGTCTGGTGGCACAGTGGGTAACAGTCTGGTGGCGCAGTGGGTAGCAGTCTGGTGACACAGTGGGTAGCAGTCTGGTGACGCAGTGGGTAGCAGTCTGGAGGCGCAGTGGGTAGCAGTCTGGTGGCGCAGTGTGTAGCAGTCTGGTGACACAGTGGGTAGCAGTCTGGTGGCACAGTGGGTAACAGTCTGGTGACACAGTGGGTAGCAGTCTGGTGGCGCAGTGGGTAGCAGTCTGGTGACACAGTGGGTAGCAGTCTGGTGGCACAGTGGGTAGCAGTCTGGTGGCACAGTGGGTAACAGTCTGGTGACACAGTGTGTCACAGTCTGGTGGCACAGTGGGTAACAGTCTGGTGGCGCAGTGTGCAGGAGTCTGGTGACACAGTGGGTAGCAGTCTGGTGACACAGTGTGTAGCAGTCTGGTGGCGCAGTGGGTAGCAGTCTGGTGGCGCAGTGGGTAGCAGTCTGGTGGCACAGTGTGTAGCAGTCTGGTGGCGCAGTGTGTAGCAGTCTGGTGGCGCAGTGGGTAGCAGTCTGGTGACACAGTGTGTAGCAGTCTGGTGGCGCAGTGGATAGCAGTCTGGTGACACAGTGGGTAACAGTCTGGTGACACAGTGTGTAGCAGTCTGGTGGCGCAGTGGATAGCAGTCTGGTGACACAGTGGGTAACAGTCTGGTGACACAGTGGGTAGCAGTCTGGTGGCACAGTGGGTAACAGTCTGGTGGCGCAGTGGTTAGCAGTCTGGTGACACAGTGGGTAGCAGTCTGGTGGCGCAGTCGGTAGCAGTCTGGTGGCGCAGTATGTAGCAGTCTGGTGACGCAGTGGGTAGCAGTCTGGAGGCGCAGTGGGTAGCAGTCTGGTGGCGCAGTGTGTAGCAGTCTGGTGACACAGTGGGTAGCAGTCTGGTGGCACAGTGGGTAACAGTCTGGTGACACAGTGGGTAGCAGTCTGGTGGCGCAGTGGGTAGCAGTCTGGTGACACAGTGGGTAGCAGTCTGGTGGCACAGTGGGTAACAGTCTGGTGACACAGTGTGTCACAGTCTGGTGGCACAGTGGGTAACAGTCTGGTGGCGCAGTGTGCAGGAGTCTGGTGACACAGTGGGTAGCAGTCTGGTGGCACAGTGGGTAACAGTCTGGTGGCGCAGTGTGTAGCAGTCTGGTGGCACAGTGGGTAGCAGTCTGGTGGCGCAGTGTGTAGCAGTCTGGTGGCACAGTGGGTAGCAGTCTGGTGGCGCAGTAGGTAGCAGTCTGGTGACACAGTGGGTAGCAGTCTGTTGACACAGTGGGTAGCAGTCTGGTGGCGCAGTGTGTAGCATCTGGTGGCACAGTGGGTAGCAGTCTGGTGGCGCAGTGGGTAGCAGTCTGGTGACACAGTGTGTAGCAGTCTGGTGGCACAGTGGGTAGCAGTCTGCTGGCACAGTGGGTAGCAGTCTGGTGGCGCAGTGGGTAGCAGTCTGGTGGCACAGTGGGTAACAGTCTGATGACACAGTGGGTAACAGTCTGCTGGCACAGTGGGTAGCAGTCTGGTGGCGCAGTGTGCAGTAGTCTGGTGGCACAGTGGGTAACAGTCTGATGACACAGTGGGTAACAGTCTGGTGGTGCAGTGGGTAGCAGTCTAGTGGCGCAGTGTGTAGCAGTCTGGTAGCGCAGTGGGTAGCAGTCTGGTGGCACAGTGGGTAGCAGTCTGGTAGCGCAGTGGGTAGCAGTCTGGTGGCACAGTGGGTAACAGTCTGGTGACACAGTGGGTAACAGTCTGGTGACACAGTGGGTAACAGTCTGGTGGCACAGTGGGTAACAGTCTGGTGGCACATTGGGTAACAGTCTGGTGGCACTGTGGGTAACAGTCTGGTGACACAGTGGGTAGCAGTCTGGAGGAGCAGTGGGTAGTAGTCTGGTGGCACAGTGGGTAACAGTCTGGTGGCGCAGTGGGTAGCAGTCTGGTGGCGCAGTGCGTAGCAGTCTGGTGGCACAGTGGGTAACAGTCTGGTGGCACAGTGGGTAGCAGTCTGGTGGCACAGTAGGTAGCAGTCTGGTGGCGCAGTGGGTAGCAGTCTGGTGGCACAGTGGGTAGCAGTCTGGTGGCACAGTGGGTAGCAGTCTGGTGACACAGTGGGTGCAGTCTGGTGGCGGAGTGGGTAACAGTCTGGTGACACAGTGGGTAGCAGTCTGGTGGCGAAGTGGGTAACAGTCTGGTGACACAGTGGGTAGCAGTCTGGTGACACAGTGGGTAGCAGTCTGGTGGCTCAGTGGGTAGCAGTCTGGTGACACAGTGGGTAGCAGTCTGGTGACATAGTGGGTAGCAGTCTGGTGGCGCAGTGGATAGCAGTCTGGTGACACAGTGGGTAGCAGTCTGGTGGCACAGTGAGTAGCAGTCTGGTGGCACAGTGGGTAACAGTCTGGTGGCACAGTGGGTAACAGTCTGGTGACACAGTGGGTAGCAGTCTGGTGACACAGTGGGTAGTAGTCTGGTGGCACAGTGGGTAGCAGTCTGGTGACACAGTGGGTAGTAGTCTGGTGGCACAGTGGGTAGCAGTCTGGTGACACAGTGGGTAGCAGTCTGGTAGCACAGTGGGTAGCAGTCTGGTGACACAGTGGGTAGCAGTCTGGTGGCGCAGTGGGTAACAGTCTGGTGGCATAGTGGGTAGCAGCCTGGTGACATAGTGGGTAGCAGTCTGGTGGCGCAGTGGGTAGCAGTCTGGTGGCGCAGTGGATAGCAGTCTGGTGACACAGTGGGTAGCAGTCTGGTGGCACAGTGGGTAGCAATCTGGTGACATCGTGGGTAGCAGTCTGTTGACACTGTGGGTAGCAGTCTGGTGACACAGTGGGTAACATTCTGGTGGCGCAGTGGGTAGCAGTCTGTTGACACAGTGGGTAGCAGTCTGGTGGCGCAGTGGGTAACAGTCTGGTGGCGCAGTGGGTAACAGTCTGGTGGCACAGTGGGTAGCAGTCTGGTGGCGCAGTGGGTAGCAGTCTGGTGGCGCAGTGGGTAGCAGTCTGGTGACATAGTGGGTAACAGTGTAGTGACACAGTGGGTAGCAGTCTGGTGGCACAGTGGGTAGTAGTCTGGTGGCACAGTGGGGAACAGTCTGGTGGTGCAGTGGGTAGTAGTCTGGTGGCACAGTGGGTAACAGTCTGGTGGTGCAGTGGGTAGCAGTCTGGTGGCACAGTGGGTAGCAGTCTGGTGGCGCAGTGGGTAGCAGTCTGGTGGCACAGTGGGTAACAGTCTGGTGACACAGTGGGTAGCAGTCTGGTGACACAGTGTGTAGCAGTCTGGTGACACAGTGTGTAGCAGTCTGGTGGCGCAGTGGGTAGCAGTCTGGTGGCACAGTGGGTAACAGTCTGGTGACACAGTGGGTAGCAGTCTGGTGACACAGTGTGTAGCAGTCTGGTGGCGCAGTGGGTAGCAGTCTGGTGGCACAGTGGGTAGCAGTCTGGTTCGCGCAGTGGGTAGCAGTCTGGTGGCACAGTGGGTAACAGTCTGGTGAGACAGTGGGTAGCAGTCTGGTGACACAGTGTGTAGCAGTCTGGTGGCGCAGTGGGTAGCAGTCTGGTGGCGCAGTGGGTAGCAGTCTGGTGGCACAGTGGGTAACAGTCTGGTGGCGCAGTGGGTAGCAGTCTGGTGGCGCAGTGGGTAGCAGTCTGGTGGCACAGTGTGTAGCAGTCTGGTGGCGCAGTGTGTAGCAGTCTGGTGGCACAGTGGGTAGCAGTCTGGTGGCGCAGTGGGTAACAGTCTGGTGACACAATGGGTAACAGTCTGGTGACACAGTGGGTAACAGTCTGGTGGCACAGTGGGTAACAGTCTGGTGGCGCAGTGGGTAGCAGTCTGGTGACACAGTGGGTAGCAGTCTGGTGGCGCAGTCGGTAGCAGTCTGGTGGCGCAGTATGTAGCAGTCTGGTGACGCAGTGGGTAGCAGTCTGGAGGCGCAGTGGGTAGCAGTCTGGTGGCGCAGTGTGTAGCAGTCTGGTGACACAGTGGGTAGCAGTCTGGTGGCACAGTGAGTAACAGTCTGGTGACACAGTGGGTAGCAGTCTGGTGGCGCAGTGGGTAGCAGTCTGGTGACACAGTGGGTAGCAGTCTGGTGGCACAGTGGGTGACAGTCTGGTGACACAGTGTGTCACAGTCTGGTGGCACAGTGGGTAACAGTCTGGTGGCGCAGTGTGCAGGAGTCTGGAGACACAGTGGGTAGCAGTCTGGTAGCACAGTGGGTAACAGTCTGGTGGCGCAGTGGGTAGCAGTCTGGTGGCGCAGTGGGTAGCAGTGTGGTGGCACAGTGGGTAGCAGTCTGGTGGCACAGTGGGTAACAGTCTGGTGGCGCAGTGTGTAGCAGTCTGGTGGCGCAGTGTGCAGCAGTCTGGTGGCACAGTGGGTAGCAGTCTGGTGGCGCAGTAGGTAGCAGTCTGGTGACACAGTGGGTAGCAGTCTGGTGACACAGTGGGTAGCAGTCTGGTGGCGCAGTGTGTAGCAGTCTGGTGGCACAGTGGGTAGCAGTCTGGTGGCGCAGTGGGTAGCAGTCTGGTGACACAGTGTGTAGCAGTCTGGTGGCACAGTGGGTAGCAGACTGCTGGCACAGTGGGTAGCAGTCTGGTGGCGCAGTGGGTAGCAGTCTGGTGGCGCAGTGTGCAGCAGTCTGGTGACACAGTGGGTAGCAGTCTGGTGGCGCAGTCGGTAGCAGTCTGGTGGCGCAGTGGGTAGCAGTCTGGTGGCGCAGTGTGCAGCAGTCTGGTGGCACAGTGGGTAACAGTCTGATGACACAGTGGGTAACAGTCTGGTGGTGCAGTGGGTAGCAGTCTAGTGGCGCAGTGTGTAGCAGTCTGGTGGCGCAGTGGGTAGCAGTCTGGTGGCACAGTGTGTAGCAGTCTGGTAGCGCAGTGGGTAGCACTCTGCGGGAACAGTGGGTAACAGTCTGGTGGCACAGTGGGTAACAGTCTGGTGACACAGTGGGTAGCAGTCTGGTGGCGCAGTGGGTAGTAGTCTGGTAGCACAGTGGGTAACAGTCTGGTGGCGCAGTGGGTAGCAGTCTGGTGGCGCAGTGGGTAGCAGTCTGGTGGCACAGTGGGTAGCAGTCTGGTGGCACAGTGGGTAACAGTCTGGTGGCGCAGTGTGTAGCAGTCTGGTGGCGCAGTGTGTAGCAGTCTGGTGACGCAGTGGGTAACAGTCTGGTGACACAGTGGGTAGCAGTCTGGTGTCGCAGTGGGTAACAGTCTGGTGGCACAGCGGGTAACAGTCTGGTGACACAGTGGGTAGCAGTCTGGTGACGCATTGGTAACAGTCTGGTGACACAGTGGGTAACAGTCTGGTGTCGCAGTGGGTAACAGTCTGGTGGCGCAGTGGGTAGCAGTCTGGTGACACAGTGGGTAGCAGTCTGGTGGCACAGTGGGTAACAGTCTGGTGACACAGTGGGTAGCAGTCTGGTGACGCAGTGTGTAGCAGTCTGGTGGCGCAGTGGGTAGCAGTCTGGTGACACAGTGGGTAGCAGTCTGGTGTCGCAGTGGGTAACAGTCTGGTGACACAGTGGGTAGCAGTCTGGTGGCGCAGTGTGTAGCAGTCTGGTGGCGCAGTGGGTAACAGTCTGGTGACACAGTGGGTAACAGTCTGGTGACACAGTGGGTAGCAGTCTGGTGGCACAGTGGGTAGCAGTCTGGTGACGCAGTGGGTAGCAGTCTGGAGGCGCAGTGGGTAGCAGTCTGGTGGCGCAGTGTGTAGCAGTCTGGTGACACAGTGGGTAGCAGTCTGGTGGCACAGTGGGTAACAGTCTGGTGACACAGTGGGTAGCAGTCTGGTGGCGCAGTGGGTAGCAGTCTGGTGACACAGTGGGTAGCAGTCTGGTGGCACAGTGGGTAACAGTCTGGTGACACAGTGTGTCACAGTCTGGTGGCACAGTGGGTAACAGTCTGGTGGCGCAGTGTGCAGGAGTCTGGTGACACAGTGGGTAGCAGTCTGGTGACACAGTGTGTAGCAGTCTGGTGGCGCAGTGGGTAGCAGTCTGGTGGCGCAGTGGGTAGCAGTCTGGTGGCGCAGTGTGTAGCAGTCTGGTGGCGCAGTGTGTAGCAGTCTGGTGACACAGTGGGTAACAGTCTGGTGACACAGTGGGTAACAGTCTGGTGGCGCAGTGGATAGCAGTCTGGTGACACAGTGTGTAGCAGTCTGGTGGCGCAGTGGGTAACAGTCTGGTGGCGCAGTGGATAGCAGTCTGGTGACACAGTGTGTAGCAGTCTGGTGACACAGTGGGTAGCAGTCTGGTGGCGCAGTGGATAGCAGTCTGGTGACACAGTGTGTAGCAGTCTGGTGGCGCAGTGTGTAGCAGTCTGGTGGCGCAGTGGGTAACAGTCTGGTGACACAGTGGGTAACAGTCTGGTGACACAGTGGGTAACAGTCTGGTGGCGCAGTGGGTAGCAGTCTGGTGGCGCAGTGTGTAGCAGTCTGGTGGCGCAGTGGGTAACAGTCTGGTGACACAGTGGGTAACAGTCTGGTGACACAGTGGGTAGCAGTCTGGTGGCACAGTGGGTAACAGTCTGGTGGCGCAGTGGTTAGCAGTCTGGTGACACAGTGGGTAGCAGTCTGGTGGCGCAGTCGGTAGCAGTCTGGTGGCGCAGTATGTAGCAGTCTGGTGACGCAGTGGGTAGCAGTCTGGAGGCGCAGTGGGTAGCAGTCTGGTGGCGCAGTGTGTAGCAGTCTGTTGACACAGTGGGTAGCAGTCTGGTGGCACAGTGGGTAACAGTCTGGTGACACAGTGGGTAGCAGTCTGGTGGCGCAGTGGGTAGCAGTCTGGTGACACAGTGGGTAGCAGTCTGGTGGCACAGTGGGTAACAGTCTGGTGACACAGTGTGTCACAGTCTGGTGGCACAGTGGGTAACAGTCTGGTGGCGCAGTGTGCAGGAGTCTGGTGACACAGTGGGTAGCAGTCTGGTGGCACAGTGGGTAACAGTCTGGTGGCGCAGTGTGTAGCAGTCTGGTGGCACAGTGGGTAACAGTCTGGTGGCACAGTGGGTAGCAGTCTGGTGGCGCAGTAGGTAGCAGTCTGGTGACACAGTGTGTAGCAGTCTGGTGACACAGTGGGTAGCAGTCTGGTGGCGCAGTGTGTAGCAGTCTGGTGGCACAGTGGGTAACAGTCTGGTGGCACAGTGGGTAGCAGTCTGGTGGCGCAGTAGGTAGCAGTCTGGTGACACAGTGGGTAGCAGTCTGGTGACACAGTGGGTAGCAGTCTGGTGGCGCAGTGTGTAGCAGTCTGGTGACACAGTGTGTAGCAGTCTGGTGACACAGTGGGTAACAGTCTGGTGGCACAGTGGGTAGCAGTCTGGTGGCGCAGTAGGTAGCAGTCTGGTGACACAGTGGGTAGCAGTCTGGTGACACAGTGGGTAGCAGTCTGGTGGCGCAGTGTGTAGCAGTCTGGTGGCACAGTGGGTAGCAGTCTGGTGGCGCAGTGGGTAGCAGTCTGGTGACACAGTGTGTAGCAGTCTGGTGGCACAGTGGGTAGCAGTCTGCTGGCACAGTGGGTAGCAGTCTGGTGGCGCAGTGGGTAGCAGTCTGGTGGCACAGTGGGTAACAGTCTGATGACACAGTGGGTAACAGTCTGCTGGCACAGTGGGTAGCAGTCTGGTGGCGCAGTGTGCAGTAGTCTGGTGGCACAGTGGGTAACAGTCTGATGACACAGTGGGTAACAGTCTGGTGGTGCAGTGGGTAGCAGTCTAGTGGCGCAGTGTGTAGCAGTCTGGTAGCGCAGTGGGTAGCAGTCTGGTGGCACAGTGGGTAGCAGTCTGGTAGCGCAGTGGGTAGCAGTCTGGTGGCACAGTGGGTAACAGTCTGGTGGCACAGTGGGTAACAGTCTGGTGACACAGTGGGTAGCAGTCTGGTGGCGCAGTGGGTAGTAGTCTGGTAGCACAGTGGGTAACAGTCTGGTGGCGCAGTGGGTAGCAGTCTGGAGGCCCAGTGGGTAGCAGTCTGGTGGCACAGTGGGTAGCAGTCTGGTGGCACAGTGGGTAACAGTCTGGTAGCGCAGTGGGTAGCAGTCTGGTGGCACAGTGGGTAACAGTCTGGTGGCACAGTTGGTAACAGTCTGGTGACACAGTGGGTAGCAGTCTGGTGGCGCAGTGGGTAGTAGTCTGGTGGCACATTGGGTAACAGTCTGGTGGCGCAGTGGGTAGCAGTCTGGTGGCGCAGTGGGTAGCAGTCTGGTGACACAGTGGGTAGCAGTCTGGCGGCACAGTGGGTAGCAGTCTGGTGACATAGTGGGTAACAGTCTGGTGGCACAGTGGGTAACAGTCTGGTGGCACAGTGGGTAGCAGTCTGGTGGCGCAGTGGGTAGCAGTCTGGTGGCGCAGTGGGTAACAGTCTGGTGGCACAGTGGGTAGCAGTCTGGTGACGCAGTGGGTAGCAGTCTGGTGGCACAGTGGGTAACAGTCTGGTGACACAGTGGGTAGCAGTCTGGTGACGCAGTTGGTAACAGTCTGGTGGCACAGTGGGTAGCAGTCTGGTGACGCAGTGTGTAGCAGTCTGGTGACACAGTGGGTAGCAGTCTGGTGACACAGTGGGTAACAGTCTGGTGACACAGTGGGTAGCAGTCTGGTGTCGCAGTGGGTAACAGTCTGGTGGCACAGCGGGTAACAGTCTGGTGACACAGTGGGTAGCAGTCTGGTGACGCAGTGGGTAACAGTCTGGTGACACAGTGGGTAACAGTCTGGTGTCGCAGTGGGTAACAGTCTGGTGGCGCAGTGGGTAGCAGTCTGGTGACACAGTGGGTAGCAGTCTGGTGGCACAGTGGGTAACAGTCTGGTGGCACAGTGGGTAACAGTCTGGTGACACAGTGGGTAGCAGTCTGGTGGCGCAGTGGGTAACAGTCTGGTGGCGCAGTGGGTAGCAGTCTGGTGACACAGTGGGTAGCAGTCTGGTGACACAGTGGGTAGCAGTCTGGTGGCGCAGTGGGTAACAGTCTGGTGGCGCAGTGGGTAGCAGTCTGGTGACACAGTGGGTAGCAGTCTGGTGACGCAGTGTGTAGCAGTCTGGTGGCGCAGTGGGTAGCAGTCTGGTGACACAGTGGGTAGCAGTCTGGTGTCGCAGTGGGTAACAGTCTGGTGACACAGTGGGTAGCAGTCTGGTGGCGCAGTGGGTAGCAGTCTGTTGACGCACTGTGTAGCAGTCTGGTGACACAGTGGGTAGCAGTCTGGTGGCGCACTGTGTAGCAGTCTGGTGACACAGTGCGTAGCAGTCTGGTGACACAGTGGGTAGCAGTCTGGTGACACAGTGGGTAGCAGTCTGGTGGCGCACTGTGTAGCAGTCTGGTGACACAGTGGGTAACAGTCTGGTGGCGCAGTGGGTAGCAGTCTGGTGACACAGTGGGTAGCAGTCTGGTGGCACAGTGGGTAACAGTCTGGTGACACAGTGGGTAGCAGTCTGGTGACGCAGTGTGTAGCAGTCTGGTGACACAGTGGGTAGCAGTCTGGTGGCGCAATGGGTAGCAGTCTGGTGGTGCACTGTGTAGCAGTCTGGTGACACAGTGGGTAGCAGTCTGGTGGCACAGTGGGTAACAGTCTGGTGACACAGTGGGTAGCAGTCTGGTGACGCAGTGTGTAGCAGTTTGGTGACACAGTGGGTAGCAGTCTGGTGGCACAGTGGGTAACAGTCTGGTGACACAGTGGGTAGCAGTCTGGTGACGCAGTGTGTAGCAGTCTGGTGACACAGTGGGTAGCAGTCTGGTGGCGCAGTGGGTAGCACTCTGGTGGCACAGTGGGTAGCAGTCTGGTGACGCAGTGGGTAGCAGTCTGGTGACACAGTGTGTCACAGTCTGGTGGCACAGTGGGTAACAGTCTGGTGGCGCAGTGTGTAGCAGTCTGGTGACACAGTGGGTAGCAGTCTGGTGACACAGTGGGTAGCAGTCTGGTGGCGCAGTGTGTAGCAGTCTGGTGGCACAGTGGGTAACAGTCTGGTGACACAGTGGGTAGCAGTCTGGTGGCGCAGTGGGTAACAGTCTGGTGGCACAGTGGGTAGCAGTCTGGTGGCGCAGTGGGTAGCAGTCTGGTGACACAGTGGGTAGCAGTCTGGTAGCGCAGTGGGTAGCAGTCTGGTGGCACAGTGGGTAAAAGTCTGGTGGCACAGTGGGTAACAGTCTGGTGACACAGTGGGTAGCAGTCTGGTGGCGCAGTGGGTAACAGTCTGGTGACACAGTGGGTAGCAGTCTGGTAGCGCAGTGGGTAGCAGTCTGGTGACACAGTGGGTAGCAGTCTGGTGGCACAGTGGGTAGCAGTCTGGTGGCGCAGTGGGTAGCAGTCTGGTGACACAGTGGGTAGCAGTCTGATAGCGCAGTGGCTAGCAGTCTGGTGGCACAGTGGGTAGCAGTCTGGTGACACAGTGGGTAGCAGTCTGGTAGCGCAGTGGGTAGCAGTCTGGTGGCACAGTGGGTAACAGTCTGGTGGCACAGTGGGTAACAGTCTGGTGACACAGTGGGTAGCAGTCTGGTGGCGCAGTGGGTAGCAGTCTGGTGACACAGTGGGTAGCAGTCTGGTAGCGCAGTGGGTAGCAGTCTGGTGGCACAGTGGGTAACAGTCTGGTGGCACAGTGGGTAGCAGTCTGGTGGTGCAGTGGGTAGCAGTCTAGTGGTGCAGTGTGTAGCAGTCTGGTGGCGCAGTGGGTAGCAGTCTGGTGACACAGTGGGTAGCAGTCTGGTAGCGCAGTGTGTAGCAGTCTGGTGGCACAGTGGGTAACAGTCTGGTGGCATAGTGGGTAACAGTCTGGTGACACAGTGGGTAGCAGTCTGGTGACACAGTGGGTAGCAGTCTGGTGGCGCAGTGGGTAGTAGTCTGGTGGCACAGTGGGTAACAGTCTGGTGGCGCAGTGGGTAGCAGTCTGGTGGCGCAGTGGGTAGCAGTCTGGTGGCACAGTGGATAGCAGTCTGGTGGCGCAGTGAGTAACAGTCTGGTGGCGCAGTGTGTAGCAGTCTGGTGGCACAGTGGGTAGCAGTCTGGTAGCGCAGTGGGTAGCAGTCTGGTGGCACAGTGGGTAACAGTCTGGTGGCACAGTTGGTAACAGTCTGGTGGCACAGTGGGTAACAGTCTGGTGACACAGTGGGTAGCAGTCTGGTGGCGCAGTGGGTAGTAGTCTGGTGGCACATTGGGTAACAGTCTGGTGGCGCAGTGGGTAGCAGTCTGGTGACATTGTGGGTAACAGTCTGGTGGCACAGTGGGTAACAGTCTGGTGACACAGTGGGTAGCAGTCTGGTGGCGCAGTGGGTAGTAGTCTGGTGGCACATTGGGTAACAGTCTGGTGGCACAGTGGGTAGCAGTCTGGTGACATTGTGGGTAACAGTCTGGTGGCACAGTGGGGAACAGTCTGGTGACACAGTGGGTAGCAGTCTGGTGGCGCAGTGGGTAGCAGTCTGGTGGCGCAGTGGGTAACAGTCTGGTGGCACAGTGGGTAGCAGTCTGGTGGCACAGTGGGTAGCAGTCTGGTGGCGCAGTGGGTAGCAGTCTGCTGGCGCAGTGGGTAGCAGTCTGGTGACACAGTGGGTAACAGTCTGGTGGCACAGTGGGTAGCAGTCTGGTGGCGCAGTGTGTAGCAGTCTGGTGGCACAGTGGGTAGTAGTCTGGTAGCGCAGTGGGTAGCGGTCTGGTGGCACAGTGGGTAACAGTCTGGTGGCACAGTGGGTAACAGTCTAGTGGCACAGTGGGTAACAGTCTGGTGACACAGTGGGTAACAGTCTGGTGACACAGTGGGTAACAGTCTGGTGGCACAGTGGGTAGCAGTCTGGTGGCGCAGTGTGTAGCAGTCTGGTGGCACAGTAGGTAGTAGTCTGGTAGCGCAGTGGGTAGCAGTCTGGTGGCACAGTGGGTAACAGTCTGGTGGCACAGTGGGTAACAGTCTGGTGGCACAGTGGGTAACAGTCTGGTGACACAGTGGGTAACAGTCTGGTGGCACAGTGGGTAACAGTCTGGTGACACAGTGGGTAGCAGTCTGGTGGCACAGTGGGTAACAGTCTGGTGGCACAGTGGGTAACAGTCTGGTGGCACAGTGGGTCACAGTATGGTGACACAGTGGGTAACAGTCTGGTGACACAGTGGGTAACAGTCTGGTGGCGCAATGGGTAGCAGTCTGGTGGCGCAGTGTGTATCAGTCTGGTGGCACAGTGGGTAGCAGTCTGGTGGCGCAGTGGGTTATAGTCTGGTGGCACAGTGGGTAACAGTCTGGTGGCGCAATGGGTAGCAGTCTGGTGGCGCAGTGTGTAGCAGTCTGGTGGCACAGTGGGTAACAGTCTGGTGGCACAGTGGGTAACAGTCTGGTGACACAGTGGGTAACAGTCTGGTGGCGCAGTGGGTAGCAGTCTGGTGGCGCAGTGTGTAGCAGTCTGGTGGCACAGTGGGTAGCAGTCTGGTGGCGCAGTGGGTTATAGTCTGGTGGCACAGTGGGTAGCAGTCTGGTGGCGCAGTGGGTTATAGTCTGGTGGCACAGTGGGTAACAGTCTGGTGGCGCAATGGGTAGCAGTCTGGTGGCGCAGTGTGTAGCAGTCTGGTGGCACAGTGGGTAACAGTCTGGTGGCACAGTGGGTAACAGTCTGGTGACACAGTGGGTAACAGTCTGGTGGCGCAGTGGGTAGCAGTCTGGTGGCACAGTGGGTAGCAGTCTGGTGACACAGTGGGTAACAGTCTGGTGACACAGTGGGTAGCAGTCTGGTGGCGCAGTGGGTAACAGTCTGGTGGCACAGTGGGTAGCAGTCTGGTGACACAGTGGGTAGCAGTCTGGTGGCGCAGTGGGTAGCAGTCTGGTGACACAGTGGGTAGCAGTCTGGTAGCGCAGTGGGTAGCAGTCTGGTGGCACAGTGGGTAACAGTCTGGTGGCACAGTGGGTAGCAGTCTGGTGGTGCAGTGGGTAGCAGTCTAGTGGCGCAGTGTGTAGCAGTCTGGTGGCGCAGTGGGTAGCAGTCTGGTGACACAGTGGGTAGCAGTCTGGTGACACAGTGGGTAACAGTCTGGTGGCACAGTGGGTAACAGTCTGGTGGCACAATGGGTAACAGTCTGGTGACACAGTGGGTAGCAGTCTGGTGGCGCAGTGGGTAGTAGTCTGGTAGCACAGTGGGTAACAGTCTGGTGGCGCAGTGGGTAGCAGTCTGGTGGCGCAGTGGGTAGCAGTCTGGTGGCACAGTGGGTAGCAGTCTGGTAGCGCAGTGGGTAGCAGTCTGGTGGCACAGTGGGTAACAGTCTGGTGGCACAGTTGGTAACAGTCTGGTGGCACAGTGGGTAACAGTCTGGTGGCACAGTGGGTAACAGTCTGGTGGCACAGTGGGTAACAGTCTGGTGGCACAGTGGGTAACAGTCTGGTGACACAGTGGGTAGCAGTCTGGTGGCGCAGTGGGTAGTAGTCTGGTGGCACATTGGGTAACAGTCTGGTGGCGCAGTGGGTAGCAGTCTGGTGACATAGTGGGTAACAGTCTGGTGGCACAGTGGGTAGCAGTCTGGTGGCGCAGTGGGTAGCAGTCTGGTGACACAGTGGGTAGCAGTCTGGTGGCGCAGTGGGTAGCAGTCTGGTGGCGCAGTGGGTAGCAGTCTGGTGGCGCAGTGGGTAGCAGTCTGGTGGCGCAGTGGGTAACAGTCTGGTGGCACAGTGGGTAGCAGTCTGGTGGCACAGTGGGTAGCAGTCTGGTGGCGCAGTGGGTAGCAGTCTGCTGGCGCAGTGGGTAGCAGTCTGGTGGCACAGTGGGTAGTAGTCTGGTAGCGCAGTGGGTAGCAGTCTGGTGACACAGTGGGTAACAGTCTGGTGGCACAGTGGGTAGTAGTCTGGTAGCGCAGTGGGTAACAGTCTGGTGACACAGTGGGTAACAGTCTGGTGGCACAGTGGGTAGCAGTCTGGTGGCGCAGTGTGTAGCAGTCTGGTGGCACAGTGGGTAGTAGTCTGGTAGCGCAGTGGGTAGCAGTCTGGTGGCACAGTGGGTAACAGTCTGGTGGCACAGTGGGTAACAGTCTGGTGGCACAGTGGGTAACAGTCTGGTGACACAGTGGGTAACAGTCTGGTGGCGCAGTGTGTAGCAGTCTGGGAGCGCAGTGGTTAACATTCTGGTGACACAGTGGGTTATTGTCTGGTGGCACAGTGGGTAACAGTCTGGTGGCGCAATGTGTAGCAGTCTGGTGGCGCAGTGTGTAGCAGTCTGGTGGCACAGTGGGTAGCATTCTGGTGGCACAGTGGGTAGCAGTCTGGTGGCGCAGTGGGTTATAGTCTGGTGGCACAGTGGGTAACAGTCTGGTGGCGCAATGGGTAGCAGTCTGGTGGCGCAGTGTGTAGCAGTCTGGTGGCACAGTGGGTAACAGTCTGGTGACACAGTGGGTAACAGTCTGGTGGCGCAGTGGGTAACAGTCTGGTGGCGCAGTGGGTAGCAGTCTGGTGGCGCAGTGTGTAGCAGTTTGGTGGCACAGTGGGTAGCAGTCTGGTGGCGCAGTGGGTTATAGTCTGGTGGCACAGTGGGTAAAAGTCTGGTGGCGCAATGGGTAGCAGTCTGGTGGCGCAGTGTGTAGCAGTCTGGTGGCACAGTGGGTAACAGTCTGGTGGCACAGTGGGTAACAGTCTGGTGACACAGTGGGTAACAGTCTTGTGGCGCTGTGTGTAGCAGTCTGGTGACACAGTGGGTAGCAGTCTGGTGGCGCAGTGGGTAGCAGTCTGGTGACACAGTGGGTAACAGTCTGGTGACACAGTGGGTAGTAGTCTGGTGGCACAGTGGGTTGCAGTCTGGTGGCGCAGTGGGTAACAGTCTGGTGGCACAGTGGGTAACAGTCTGGTGACACAGTGGGTAGCAGTCTGGTGACACAGTGGGTAACAGTCTGGTGGCATAGTGGGTAACAGTCTGGTGACACAGTGGGTAGCTCTCTGGTGACATAGTGGGTAACAGTCGGGTAGCACAGTGGGTAGCAGTCTGGTGACACAGTGGGTAGCAGTCTGGTGGCGCAGTGGGTAGCAGTCTGGTGGCGCAGTGGGTAACAGTCTGGTGACATAGTGGGTAACAGTCTGGTGACACAGTGGGTAGCAGTCTGGTGGCGCAGTGGGTAGCAGTCTGGTGGCGCAGTGGGTAGCAGTCTGGTGGCACAGTGGGTAGCAGTCTGGTGGCACAGTGGGTAGCAGTCTGGTGGCACAGTGGGTAGCAGTCTGGTGGCGCAGTGGGTAGCAGTCTGGTGGTGCAGTGGGTAGCAGTCTGGTGGCGCAGTGGGTAACAGTCTGGTGGCACAGTGGGTAACAGCCTGGTGGCGCAGTGGGTAACAGTCTGGTGGCACAGTGGGTAACAGTCTGGTGACACAGTGGGTAGCAGTCTGGTGACACAGTGGGTAACAGTCTGGTGACACAGTGGGTAGCAGTCTGGTGGCGCAGTGGGTAGCAGTCTGGTGGCGCAGTGGGTAACAGGCTGGTGGCACAGTGGGTAACAGTCTGGTGGCACAGTGGGTAACAGTCTGGTGGCGCAGTGGGTAGCAGTCTGGTGGCGCAGTGGGTAACAGTCTGGTGGCACAGTGGGTAGCAGTCTGGTGACACAGTGGGTAGCAGTCTGGTGGCGCAGTGGGTAGCAGTCTGGTGGCGCAGTGGGTAACAGTCTGGTGGCACAGTGGGTAACAGTCTGGTGACACAGTGGGTAGCAGTCTGGTGGCGCAGTGGGTAACAGTCTGGTGACATAGTGGGTCACAGTCTGGTGACACAGTGGGTAGCAGTCTGGTGGCACAGTGGGTAGCAGTCTGGTGGCGCAGTGGGTAACAGTCTGGTGGCACAGTGGGTAGCAGTCTGGTGACACAGTGGGTAACAGTCTGGTGACACAGTGGGTAGCAGTCTGGTGACACAGTGTGTAACAGTCTGGTGGCACAGTGGGTAGCAGTCTGGTGACACAGTGGGTAACAGTCTGGTGACACAGTGGGTAGCAGTCTGGTGACACAGTGGGTAACAGTCTGGTGACACAGTAGGTAGCAGTCTGGTGACACAGTGGGTAACAGTCTGGTGGCACAGTGGGTAGCAGTCTGGTGGCGCAGTGGGTAGCAGTCTGGTGGCGCAGTGGGTAACAGTCTGGTGGCACAGTGGGTAGCAGTCTGGTTACACAGTGGGTAACAGTCTGGTGGCACAGTGGGTAGCAGTCTGGTGGCACAGTGGGTAGCAGTCTGGTGGCGCAGTGGGTAGCAGTCTGGTGTCACAGTGGGTAGCAGTCTAGTGGTGCAGTGGGTAGCAGTCTGGTGGCATAGTGGGTAGTAGTCTGGTGAGTGTGGGTAGCAGTCTGGTGGCACAGTGGGCAGCAGTCTGGTGGCACAGTGGGTAACAGTCTGGTGACACAGTGGGTAGCAGTCTGGTGGCACCGTGGGTAACAGTCCGGTGACACAGTGGGTAGCAGTCTGGTGGCGCAGTGGGTAGCAGTCTGGTGGCGCAGTGCGTAGCAGTCTGGTGGCACAGTGGGTAAGAGTCTGGTGGCACAGTGGGTAACAGTCTGGTGACACAGTGGGTAACAGTCTGGTGGCGCAGTGGGTAGCAGTCTGGTGGCACAGTGGGTAGCAGTCTGGTGGCACAGTGGGTAACAGTCTGGTGACACAGTGGGTAGCAGTCTGGTGGCACAGTGGGTAGCAGTCTGGTGGCACAGTGGGTAACAGTCTGGTGGCACAGTGGGTAACAGTCTGGTGACACAGTGGGTAGCAGTCTGGTGACATAGTGGGTAGCAGTCTGGTGGCACAGTGGGTAACAGTCTGGTGGCACAGTGGGTAGCAGTCTGGTGACACAGTGGGTAGCAGTCTGGTGGCGCAGTGGGTAGCAGTCTGGTGACACAGTGGGTAGCAGTCTGGTGACACAGTGGGTAGCAGTCTGGTGACACAGTGGGTAGCAGTCTGGTGACACAGTGGGTAGCAGTCTGGTGACACAGTGGGTAGCAGTCTGGTGGCACAGTGGGTAGCAGTCTGGTGGCGCAGTGGGTAACAGTCTGGTGACACAGTGGGTAGCAGTCTGGTGACACAGTGGGTAACAGTCTGTTGACACAGTGGGTAGCAGTCTGGTGACACAGTGGGTAGCAGTCTGGTGACACAGTGGGTAGCAGTCTGGTGACACAGTGGGTAACAGTCTGATGACACAGTGGGTAGCAGTCTGGTGACACAGTGGGTAGCAGTCTGGTGACACAGTGGGTAGCAGTCTGGTGACACAGTGGGTAGCAGTCTGGTGACACAGTGGGTAACAGTCTGGTGACACAGTGGGTAGCAGTCTGGTGACACAGTGGGTAGCAGTCTGGTGACACAGTGGGTAGCAGTCTGGTGACACAGTGGGTAACAGTCTGATGACACAGTGGGTAACAGTCTGGTGGCACAGTGGGTAACAGTCTGGTGACACAGTGGGTGGCAGTCTGGTGACACAGTGGGTAACAGTCTGGTGACACAGTGGGTAGCAGTCTGGTGACACAGTGGGTAGCAGTCTGGTGACACAGTGGGTAACAGTCTGGTGACACAGTGGGTATCAGTCTGGTGGCACAGTGGGTGGCAGTCTGGTGGCACAGTGGGTGGCAGTCTGGTGGCACAGTGGTGGCAGTCTGGTGGCACAGTGGGTAGCAGTCTGGTGGCACAGTGGGTAGCAGTCTGGTGACACAGTGGGTAACAGTCTGGTGACACAGTGGGTAGCAGTCTGGTGACACAGTGGGTATCAGTCTGGTGGCACAGTGGGTGGCAGTCTGGTGGCACAGTGGTGGCAGTCTGGTGACACAGTGGGTAACAGTCTGGTGACACAGTGGGTAGCAGTCTGGTGACACAGTGGGTAGCAGTCTGGTGACACAGTGGGTAACAGTCTGGTGACACAGTGGGTAGCAGTCTGGTGACACAGTGGGTATCAGTCTGGTGGCACAGTGGGTGGCAGTCTGGTGGCACAGTGGTGGCAGTCTGGTGACACAGTGGGTAGCAGTCTGGTGACACAGTGGGTAGCAGTCTGGTGACACAGTGGGTAACAGTCTGGTGACACAGTGGGTAGCAGTCTGGTGACACAGTGGGTATCAGTCTGGTGGCACAGTGGGTGGCAGTCTGGTGGCACAGTGGGTGGCAGTCTGGTGGCACAGTGGGTAGCAGTCTGGTGACACAGTGGGTAGCAGTCTGGTGACACAGTGGGTATCAGTCTGGTGGCACAGTGGGTGGCAGTCTGGTGGCACAGTGGGTGGCAGTCTGGTGGCACAGTGGGTAGCAGTCTGGTGACACAGTGGGTAACAGTCTGGTGACACAGTGGGTATCAGTCTGGTGGCACAGTGGGTGGCAGTCTGGTGGCACAGTGGGTGGCAGTCTGGTGGCACAGTGGTGGCAGTCTGGTGACACAGTGGGTAGCAGTCTGGTGGCACAGTGGGTAGCAGTCTGGTGACACAGTGGGTAACAGTCTGGTGACACAGTGGGTAGCAGTCTGGTGACACAGTTGTTATCAGTCTGGTGGCACAGTGGGTGGCAGTCTGGTGGCACAGTGGTCGCAGTCTGGTGACACAGTGGGTAGCAGTCTGGTGACACAGTGGGTAGCAGTCTGGTGGCGCAGTGGGTAACAGTCTGGTGACATAGTGGGTCACAGTCTGGTGACACAGTGGGTAGCAGTCTGGTGGCACAGTGGGTAGCAGTCTGGTGGCGCAGTGGGTAACAGTCTGGTGGCACAGTGGGTAGCAGTCTGGTGACACAGTGGGTAACAGTCTGGTGACACAGTGGGTAGCAGTCTGGTGACACAGTGTGTAACAGTCTGGTGGCACAGTGGGTAGCAGTCTGGTGACACAGTGGGTAACAGTCTGGTGACACAGTGGGTAGCAGTCTGGTGACACAGTGGGTAACAGTCTGGTGACACAGTAGGTAGCAGTCTGGTGACACAGTGGGTAACAGTCTGGTGGCACAGTGGGTAGCAGTCTGGTGGCGCAGTGGGTAGCAGTCTGGTGGCGCAGTGGGTAACAGTCTGGTGGCACAGTGGGTAGCAGTCTGGTTACACAGTGGGTAACAGTCTGGTGGCACAGTGGGTAGCAGTCTGGTGGCACAGTGGGTAGCAGTCTGGTGGCGCAGTGGGTAGCAGTCTGGTGTCACAGTGGGTAGCAGTCTAGTGGTGCAGTGGGTAGCAGTCTGGTGGCATAGTGGGTAGTAGTCTGGTGAGTGTGGGTAGCAGTCTGGTGGCACAGTGGGCAGCAGTCTGGTGGCACAGTGGGTAACAGTCTGGTGACACAGTGGGTAGCAGTCTGGTGGCACCGTGGGTAACAGTCCGGTGACACAGTGGGTAGCAGTCTGGTGGCGCAGTGGGTAGCAGTCTGGTGGCGCAGTGCGTAGCAGTCTGGTGGCACAGTGGGTAAGAGTCTGGTGGCACAGTGGGTAACAGTCTGGTGACACAGTGGGTAACAGTCTGGTGGCGCAGTGGGTAGCAGTCTGGTGGCACAGTGGGTAGCAGTCTGGTGGCACAGTGGGTAACAGTCTGGTGACACAGTGGGTAGCAGTCTGGTGGCACAGTGGGTAGCAGTCTGGTGGCACAGTGGGTAACAGTCTGGTGGCACAGTGGGTAACAGTCTGGTGACACAGTGGGTAGCAGTCTGGTGACATAGTGGGTAGCAGTCTGGTGGCACAGTGGGTAACAGTCTGGTGGCACAGTGGGTAGCAGTCTGGTGACACAGTGGGTAGCAGTCTGGTGGCGCAGTGGGTAGCAGTCTGGTGACACAGTGGGTAGCAGTCTGGTGACACAGTGGGTAGCAGTCTGGTGACACAGTGGGTAGCAGTCTGGTGACACAGTGGGTAGCAGTCTGGTGGCACAGTGGGTAGCAGTCTGGTGGCGCAGTGGGTAACAGTCTGGTGACACAGTGGGTAGCAGTCTGGTGACACAGTGGGTAACAGTCTGTTGACACAGTGGGTAGCAGTCTGGTGACACAGTGGGTAGCAGTCTGGTGACACAGTGGGTAGCAGTCTGGTGACACAGTGGGTAACAGTCTGATGACACAGTGGGTAGCAGTCTGGTGACACAGTGGGTAGCAGTCTGGTGACACAGTGGGTAGCAGTCTGGTGACACAGTGGGTAGCAGTCTGGTGACACAGTGGGTAACAGTCTGGTGACACAGTGGGTATCAGTCTGGTGGCACAGTGGGTGGCAGTCTGGTGGCACAGTGGGTGGCAGTCTGGTGGCACAGTGGTGGCAGTCTGGTGGCACAGTGGGTAGCAGTCTGGTGGCACAGTGGGTAGCAGTCTGGTGACACAGTGGGTAACAGTCTGGTGGCACAGTGGGTGGCAGTCTGGTGGCACAGTGGTGGCAGTCTGGTGACACAGTGGGTAACAGTCTGGTGACACAGTGGGTAGCAGTCTGGTGACACAGTGGGTAGCAGTCTGGTGACACAGTGGGTAACAGTCTGGTGACACAGTGGGTAGCAGTCTGGTGACACAGTGGGTATCAGTCTGGTGGCACAGTGGGTGGCAGTCTGGTGGCACAGTGGTGGCAGTCTGGTGACACAGTGGGTAGCAGTCTGGTGACACAGTGGGTAGCAGTCTGGTGACACAGTGGGTAACAGTCTGGTGACACAGTGGGTAGCAGTCTGGTGACACAGTGGGTATCAGTCTGGTGGCACAGTGGGTGGCAGTCTGGTGGCACAGTGGGTGGCAGTCTGGTGGCACAGTGGGTAGCAGTCTGGTGACACAGTGGGTAGCAGTCTGGTGACACAGTGGGTATCAGTCTGGTGGCACAGTGGGTGGCAGTCTGGTGGCACAGTGGGTGGCAGTCTGGTGGCACAGTGGGTAGCAGTCTGGTGACACAGTGGGTAACAGTCTGGTGACACAGTGGGTATCAGTCTGGTGGCACAGTGGGTGGCAGTCTGGTGGCACAGTGGGTGGCAGTCTGGTGGCACAGTGGTGGCAGTCTGGTGACACAGTGGGTAGCAGTCTGGTGGCACAGTGGATAGCAGTCTGGTGACACAGTGGGTAACAGTCTGGTGACACAGTGGGTAGCAGTCTGGTGACACAGTGGGTATCAGTCTGGTGGCACAGTGGGTGGCAGTCTGGTGGCACAGTGGTCGCAGTCTGGTGACACAGTGGGTAGCAGTCTGGTGACACAGTGGGTAGCAGTCTGGTGACACAGTGGGTAACAGTCTGGTGACACAGTGGGTAGCAGTCTGGTGACACAGTGGGTATCAGTCTGGTGGCACAGTGGGTGGCAGTCTGGTGGCACAGTGGTGGCAGTCTGGTGACACAGTGGGTAGCAGTCTGGTGACACAGTGGGTAGCAGTCTGGTGACACAGTGGGTATCAGTCTGGTGGCACAGTGGGTGGCAGTCTGGTGGCACAGTGGGTGGCAGTCTGGTGGCACAGTGGGTAGCAGTCTGGTGACACAGTGGGTAGCAGTCTGGTGACACAGTGGGTATCAGTCTGGTGGCACAGTGGGTGGCAGTCTGGTGGCACAGTGGGTGGCAGTCTGGTGGCACAGTGGGTAGCAGTCTGGTGACACAGTGGGTAACAGTCTGGTGACACAGTGGGTATCAGTCTGGTGGCACAGTGGGTGGCAGTCTGGTGGCACAGTGGGTGGCAGTCTGGTGGCACAGTGGTGGCAGTCTGGTGGCACAGTGGGTAGCAGTCTGGTGACACAGTGGGTAGCAGTCTGGTGACACAGTGGGTAACAGTCTGGTGACACAGTGGGTATCAGTCTGGTGGCACAGTGGGTGGCAGTCTGGTGGCACAGTGGGTGGCAGTCTGGTGGCACAGTGGTGGCAGTCTGGTGGCACAGTGGGTAGCAGTCTGGTGGCACAGTGGGTGGCAGTCTGGTGGCACAGTGGGTAACAGTCTGGTGACACAGTGGGTAACAGTCTGGTGGCACAGTGGGTGGCAGTCTGGTGGCACAGTGGGTAGCAGTCTGGTGACACAGTGGGTAACAGTCTGGTGACACAGTGGGTAGCAGTCTGGTGACACAGTGGGTATCAGTCTGGTGGCACAGTGGGTGGCAGTCTGGTGGCACAGTGGGTGGAAGTCTGGTGGCACAGTGGTGGCAGTCTGGTGGCACAGTGGGTAGCAGTCTGGTGGCACAATGGGTGGCAGTCTGGTGGCACAGTGGGTGGCAGTCTGGTGGCACAGTTGGTGGCAGTCTGGTGGCACAGTGGTGGCAGTCTGGTGGCACAGTGGGTGGCAGTCTGGTGGCACAGTGGGTGGCAGTCTGGTGGCACAGTGGGTGGCAGTCTGGTGGCACAGTGGGTGGCAGTCTGGTGGCACAGTGGGTGGCAGCCCTGCCTCTGATCCAGAAGCTCTGGGTTGGAGTCCCACCCCAGGACCTGATAACCACAGGAGGTTCGGCCAAACAGGTTGAGTGTCAACTCCTAAATCCTTCAAAACACGGCAATGGCTGTTGGTAAGAGCGGCAGGGTCTCCTGGCCAGCCAGGCCTGATGTGGTGTGGCGACCCCTCAAGCTATAAGCCTGTTCCGGGTTGGAAAGTGAAACCATAGAAGACATACTGCCCAGAAAAAAAGAAACCTGATATACTTTTCCCGCTACAATTAATTGTGTAATTTGCATAGCACAATGCATTGTAACATAAATATCAGCATCGGCTTAGTCCCCTGTACATTGTTAATGAAACAATTGAATTAAGGTGGAGGGAGACCAGTTGAACATTTTGGCATTTTGTACCTCTACCGATGGCCAACTTGATGAGGCACAACAACAGATTTCAATTCTGTGCCTGTCAATTGTTTGATCTTTGCATTAACCAAAATAATCCTTTAATCAGAGCTGGTGATGAAGGCTGCAGTATTCCCACCAGGATCAGTAACAGCCAATGAAAGATTTGGTATCACCAGTCACTCCCTATCGCATATTTCCTGATTCTTCTTCATTAATCTGCCGTTGCTCACTCAGGAAATGGGAGAGATAACTCTCGTGCTGACTAGAAAGCTAATTCAAATTTCACAGGAAGCCCTATGAAGGAACATAACATAACATGGCACGGAAATAAGTCGTAAAAGCTTTACTGTTTCTTTAGTGCCCAGATTTGCAGGTCAGAAATTTCTGGCACTCCATTGCAATTCGAGGCCAAACCCAAATAGGTGGCGACATGAGAGGAATCTGTCCGTCCATTTTTGTTTCTTAGCGTAAAATGACCAGCTTCTGTTTGATACTCCTCTCCGCAGGGTGTTCCAGGTTCTGGATTACCGCTATAAAGGTATTTGATGCGACCATCAATTCACGCGAAACAGAGAGTGGATGTAAACTGTGGCTTTAATCGACTAGAACAGCGCCTGCCTGCAACTGGTCTGCCCGTGAAGGCTGCCTACAGGGCTGCTACTCTTTATACCTCCCCTCAAGGGGCGGAGCCAGGGGCGGAGCCCATAAGGGCACCAACATGATACATTCCATGTAATATCATACAATGGTCCATAGGTGGAGCCCACATGGGCAACAGCGTGATACAGTGACATACATGGTGAATGGTTAATACAATATGTTCACCACATTCACCCCCTGTTAAAAAATTGAAGTCCGGCGGGGGTGAAGGGTTCACAGGTTCAGCCTGTCCGGCGCCCTGATCGTGCGCTGTGATCGCCGAAGCTCTGGTATCGCAGCTGGCCCGGGTGCCGAACTCATCCGTGCGGGCATGGCTAGTGAAGTCGCCGGTGCGGGCATAGTCGTGGACTCTGGGAGCGTGTCTTCTGGAGCTTCATTCCTGTGGGTTGGTGAAGGTGGGGGGGGGCAGCAGGGGGTGTGGGTGCCATGTAGGGGTGGGGGCGTAGGTTGGGTGGGGTAAGTTGGGGTGGTGGTGGTAGTGGAACCTGTGGATGCCAGGAGGGAAACCGTATCCTGTCGGCCATCGGGATGTTCTATGGTTGGTGTGAAGGAGCTTGACCCTCTCGATAATGGGGTCGAACTTTTGGCTCCTGACCTGTTTGCAGAGTAGGACGGGCCCCGGTGTCGTCAGCCAGGACGGAAGCGAGACCCCAGAGGTGGATTTCCTGGGGAAAACAAACAGGCGGCCATGAGGGGTCTCGTTTGTGGCCGTGCAAAGGAGGGACCTAATGGAGTGGAGCGCGTCGGGTAGGACCTCCTGCCAGTGGGAAACTGGGAGATTCCTAGACCGTAGGGCCAGGAGGACGGCCTTCTAGACCGTCACGTTCTGCCTCTCCACCTGCCCGTTTCCCCGGGGGTTACAACTGGTAGTCCAGCTCGAGGCGATGCCCTTACCGAGCAGGTAGTGACGCAGTTCGTCGCTCATGAACGACGAACCCTGGTCACTGTGGACCTAGGTGGAGAAACCGAACAGGGTGAAGACACTATGCAGGTCTTTAATGACGGTGGCCGCGGTCATGTCGGGGCAGGGGATTGCAAAGGGGAGCGGGAGAACTCGTCAACGACGTTGAGGAAATACGTGTTGCGGTTGGTAGAGGGGAGGGGCCCTTTGAAGTCGATACTTCACCAGGTGGGCCTTATCCGGTTGATAGAAGTGTGCCTTACACTCCGCGCAGATTTGGCAGTCCCTGGTCATGGCCCTGACCTCCTCGGTGGAGTAGGGCAGGTTGCGGGCCTTGATGTAGTGGAGAAGCCGGGTGACCCTCGGGTGGCAGAGCTCATCGTGGATAGCCCGGAGTCGGTCATCTTGCGCGCTGGCGCACGTGCCGCGGGACAGGGCACCTGGGGGCTCGTTGAGCTTCCCAGGACGATGTACTATATCGTAGTTAGAGGTGGAGAGTTCGATCTTCCACCTCAAGATCTTGTCATTCTTGATCTTGCCCCGCTGTGTGTTGGCGAACATCAAGGCTACCGATAGTTGGTCGGTGACGAGGGTAAACCTCCTACCAGCGAGGTAGTGCCTTCAGTGCCGCACAGCTTCCACGATGGCATGGGCTTCTTTTTCGACTGAGGGGTGTCGAATTACGGAGGCGTTGAGGGTACGGGAAAAAGTTCTACTGGTCTGCCCGCCTGGTTAAGGGTGGCGGCGAGGGCGACTTCTGACGCGTCGCTCTCCACTTGGAATGGGTCAGACCCGTCCACCGCGCGCATCGTGGCTTTGGCGATATCAGCCTTGATGCGGCTGAAGGCCTGGCGGGCCTCAGCCGCCAGTGGGAAGATGGTGGCTTTGATCAGTGGGCGGGCTTTGTCCGCATAGTTGCCGACCCACTGGACGTAATAGGAAAAGAACCCGAGGCACCATTTCAGGGCCTTGGGGCAGTGGGGAAGGGGGAGTTGCATACGGTCGGGGTCAGAGCCTAGAACTCCATTTTCCACGACAAGCCGAGGATGGCTCGTCTGGTTGTGCGTAAAACGCATTTCTCCTTGTTATAAGTGAGGTTGAGGGTTTGGGCGGTTCGGAGAAATCTCTGGAGGTTGGTGCCGTGGTCCTGCTGGTCGTGGCCGCAGATGGTGACGTTGTCCAAGTACGGAAATGTGGCCCGCAGCCCGTACTGGTCCACCATTCGGTCCATCATTCTTTGGAAGACCGCGACCCCGTTTGTGACGCTGAAGGGGACCCTGAGGAAGTGGAAGAGGCGGCCGTCTGCCTCAAAGGCCGTGTGGTGGCGGTCCTCCGGACGGATTGGGAACTGGTGGTATGCAGCCTTCAGATCCAACATGGAGAACACCCGGTAGTGTGCGATCTGGTTAACCTTGTCTGCTATCCGGGGGAGGGGGTACGCATCAAGGTGCATGTACTGGTTTATGGTCTGGCTGTAGTCTACAACCATTCGTTTTTTTCCCTGGTCCTGATGACCACCACCTGGGCTCTCCAGGGGCTATTGCTGGCCTCGATGGTCCCCTCCCGCAAGAGTCGCTGGACCTCGGACCTGATAAAAGTCCTGTCCTGGATGCTGTACCGCCTGCTTCTGGTAGCGACTGGCTTACAGTCGGCGGTGAGGTTTGCGAAAAGCGGGGGAGGGTTGACCTTCAGGGTCGCGAGGCTACATACGGTGAGTGGGGGTAGGGGCCCGCCGAACTTCAGGGTTAGGCTCCTGAGGTTGCACTGGAAGCCCAGTCCCAACAGGAGAGGAGCGCAGAGGTCGGGGAATACATATAGTTTAAAGTCGGCGTACTTGGCGCCCTGTATTGCAAGGGTTGCGATAGTGCACCCCCGGATCTGCACCGAGTGCGACCCAGAAGCGAGGGAGATGGTTTGACGTGCAGGGAAGATTTGGAGCGAGCAGCGCCTTACCATGTCTGGGTGAATGAAGCCCTCCGTGCTCCCGGAGTCGAACAGGCAAGGCGTTTTGTGTCCATTGACCCGGACGGTCATCATGGAGCTTCGGAGGTGTTTTGGTCGCGACTGGTCGAGGGTGACCGTGCCGAATTGCGGGTAGCCGGCGTGGTCGGAGGTGCTGGGGTGGTCCCAAGATGGCGGCCCCCGTCGGTCGCATGTGTCGGGCGGCGAGGAAGATGCCGTCCAAGATAGCGGCCCCCATGAGTCGCACACGGCGGGCCGCGTGGGGGTCGATGGCCAAGATGGCGGCCCCAGTGAGTCGCACATATTGTGCGGGCTTGAAGATGGCTGCCCCCACGAACAACACGAGGCAGATGACGTGTCCGGGGGTGGGGCGGAGCCGGCAGGTACCCAGCCACACTGCGGGGTCTGCGGGCCTGTGAGTCTGAGTCGGGCCTGGGATTTTCAGGATTTGGACTGCAGTTCATGTTCCGGGCCGGGCATCGCTGCCTGGGGTGCTGATGCTGGCCTCAGAAATAGCAGGGTAGCCCCCCGTGTTGGGTGGGCAGCCGTGCGGCACAGGCCTGGGGTACTCACTGGTCGGGGGTCCATGAGGGGGTGGCGTGATCAGACGGGTATGCGTTGAGGCTTTGGAACGCTACTTCTAACCATCTCTTCCAGGTCGAGGGCACCTTTCTCGAGCAGCCGCTGTCTCACGTAGTTGGACCTGACTCCAGCCACGTAGGTGTCCCGGACGGCGAGGTCCATTTGTTGAGAGGCCGTAATGGCCTGGTAGTTGCAACTTCGCACGAGGACTTTGAGGTCGCGTAGGTACTCCTCCAGCGATTCCCCGGGGCGTTGGCGGCAAGTGGTGAGGAGATGCCACGCATACACCTCGTTCATGGGCCTTACGTAGAGGCACTTCAGCATCGCGAGGGAGTCTGCGTAAGTGGCGGCTTCCTCGAGTTGCACAGAGATTCGATGACTCACCCGGGCGTGGAGGAGGCTCAACTTCTGATCGTTGGAAACGGAAGGCGAGGAGGAGACGGCGAGACAGGCCTTGAAACAGCGGAGCCAGTGCAAAAAAATCCCTTTGGCCTCCGCGGCCTGTGGGTCAAGTTCCAGTTGGTCAGGTTTGAGGGCCGATTCCATTGTGGTGTTGTGGTTGATTAAATTGATGCGACCATCAATTCACACGAAACAGAGAGTGGATGTAAACTGTGGCTTTAATCGACCAGAACAGTGCCTGCCTGCAACTGGTCTGCTAGTGAGAGCTGCCTACAGGGCTGCTGCTTTTTATACCTCCCCTCAAGGGGCGGAGCCCACAAGGGCACCAACATGATACATTCCATGTAATATCATACAATGGTCCATAAGTGGAGCCCACATGGGCAACAGCGTGATACAGTTATATACATGGTGAATGGTTACTGCAATACGTTCACCACACTATTTAGATGATAAACCCAAATGCAATGGATCCCTATTCTCGGTGGGTCAGGGCTCCAGGGATGCTTGCTGACCCGTTTTCCAAAAAAAGCAAGTGGAGAATTAGCACACGGGCTACAGATGTTAACCTATTAGCTTTAAAATAACAGAAATGGAAATGTGGCCGGAAGACAACTGGTGTATTAAGACCGGCGTATAAAGAAAATGAAACCAGTCAAATATTTGGACAAAAAATGGTTTTAATGCACCTGTAGTGTTCCTCGAGGGATATTAACTCGCACACCAAAAAGCGAATGGTTTCCTGACACCTGCTTATCTAGAGCAAAAGACATGATACTTTTTTTCTGTGCATTATGTTTTAAGTCAGTTTTATTAAAAAGGATAGACTGATGTTCAGCTTGTTTAAAGGTGATTTCAAAGGTACGTTGAATGAACTGCAAACAATGGAAAAACATGTCACATTATTAAAATGACAGCCAGGCTAAATTAACATACAATTTTGTCACACGGTAAAGTTGTTGACAGACGGGGCATAGATCATTTGTGCATAATTTTATAATGATAATAATCTTTATTGTCACAGGTAGACTTACATTAACACGGCAATGAAGTTACTGTGAAAAGCCCCTAGTTGCCACATTCCAGCGCCTGTTCCATTGTTTACATTTAACCCCTCTGCTGCTATCTTTCATAAGATGTGCTAACAATAGCAATTATATTAAACCAATCTGCATTATAATTCACGGATTTTACTTACCGGAGGAAATACGTTGAGGAGTCGAGGAACTACCCCAAAATCTTATTGTTTCCACTTAGTTTATGCACAAACTGTCTCTTCTCAAACTATCCATTTTATTTTCAGATATTCCCAGGTATTTATGCAGGAGGTCTGATTATTTGGAGAACAAGTTGCTCTTCGCTTACTTGCAACTTCAGTTACTTTGGTGAATTCCTGTCCTTTGCTGAACATCACAAGCGTACTAGGAGTTGTTTTGTGTCCCTTACCTTTGATTTTAAGGCAATCTTTACATATAACCCTGGAGTTCCTCCAGTGCAGAAGGAAACCATTCGGCCCACAAGTCTGCACCCGATCCCCATAACCTCACCTAACCTGCACATCTTTGGACTGTGGGAGGAAACCGGAGCACCCGGAGGAAACCCACGCAGACACGGGGAGAAAGTGAAAACTCCATACAGGCAGGTACCCGAGGCCGGAATTGAACACGGGTCCCTGGCGCTGTGAGGCAACAGTGCTAACCACTCTGCCACCATGCCACCCCATATATGTGCCGCCACATATAAGGATATATTCTTTCTCTCTTTCTAGTTACCTTTGCATCAAATACCATTGATTACAATTTGCTTTCTGTCCCTTAGTAGCTCCCATAACATTTCGCCAGTGTTTTCTTTAATTCTTTCACTAGGTGTGGGTATCACTGGCTAGGCCAACATTTATTTCTCATCCCTAATTGTCCTTTAGGGCATGGTGGTGATCTGCCTTCTTGAAATGCTGCAGTCCATCTGGTGTAGGTACACCCACAGTGTTGTTAGGAGGGTGTTCCAGGATTTTTAACCCAGCGACAGTGAAGGAATGACGTTGTATTTCCAAGTCAGAATGGTGAGTGACTTGGAGGGGAATTTGCAGGTGGTGGTGTTCCCATATGTCGCCTACCCTCATCATTCTGGGTGGGAGAATGCTGGGTTGCAGGTCTGGAAGGTGCTGTCGATGGAGACTTGGCGAGTTGCTGCAGGGCATCTTGTAGGTGGGACATACAGTTGCCACTGTGCATTGGTGGTGGAGGCAGTGAATGATTTAAGGTGGTGAATGGGCTGCCAACCAAGCGGGCTTCTTCGTCCCAGAAATTGTTTTAGATGAAAAGCTCATCATCCTGCAAGTATTGTCTTTGCAACACTTGGTTATCCAACTTCCAGAACAGAGGCCTTGTTATAACCCACACGTGACCTATGAGGTCGGACCATTTAGACCATAAGACCATAAGACATAGGAGCGGAAGTAAGGCCATTCGGCCCATCGAGTCCACTCCGCCATTCAATCATGGCTGATTTCAACTCCATTTACCCGCTCTCTCTCCATAGCCCTTAATTCCTCGAGAAATCAAGAATTTATCAACTTCTGTCTTAAAGACACTCAACGTCCCGGCCTCCACCGCCCTCTGTGGCAATGAATTCCACAGACCCACCACTCTCTGGCTGAAGAAATTTCTCCTCATCTCTGTTCTAAAGTGACTCCCTTTTATTCTAAGGCTGTGCCCCCGGGTCCTAGTCTCCCCTGCTAATGGAAACAACTTCCCTACATCCACCCTATCTAAGCCATTCATTATCTTGTAAGTTTCTATTAGATCTCCCCTCAACCCCCTAAACTCCAATGAATATAATCCCAGTATCCTCAGACGTTCATCGTATGTTAGGCCTACCATTCCTGGGATCATCCGTGTGAATCTCTGCTGGACCCGCTCCAGTGCCAGTATGTCCTTCCTGAGGTGTGGGGCCCAAAATTGCTCACAGTATTCTAAATGGGGCCTAACTAATGCTTTATAAAGCTTCAGAAGTACATCCCTGCTTTTATATTCCAAGCCTCTTGAGATGAATGACAACATTGCATTTGCTTTCTTAATTACGGACTCAACCTGCAAGTTTACCTTTAGAGAATCCTGGACTAGGACTCCCAAGTCCCTTTGCACTTCAGCATTATGAATTTTGTCACCGTTTAGAAAATAGTCCATGCCTCTATTCATTTTTCCAAAGTGCAAGACCTCGCACTTGCCCACGTTGAATTTCATTAGCCATTTCTTAGACCACTCTCCTAAACTGTCTAAATCTTTCTGCAGCCTCCCCACCTCCTCCATACTACCTGCCCCTCCACCTATCTTTGTATCATCGGCAAACTTAGCCAGAATGACCCCAGTCCCGTCATCTAGATCGTTAATATATAAAGAGAACAGCTGTGGCCCCAACACTGAACCCTGCGGGACACCACTCGTCACCGGTTGCCATTCCGAAAAAGAACCTTTTATCCCAACTCTCTGCCTTCTGCCTGACAGCCAATCATCAATCCATGTTAGTACCTTGCCTCGAATACCATGGGCCCTTATTTTACTCAGCAGTCTCCCGTGAGGCACCTTATCAAAGGCCTTTTGGAAGTCAAGATAGATAACATCCATTGGCTCTCCTTGGTCTAACCTATTTGTTATCTCTTCAAAGAACTCTAACAGGTTTGTCAGGCACGACCTCCCCTTACTAAATCCATGCTGACTTGTCCTAATCTGACCCTGCACTTCCAAGAATTTAGAAATCTCATCCTTAACAATGGATTCTAGAATCTTGCCAACAACCGAGGTTAGGCTAATTAGCCTATAATTTTCCATCTTTTTCCTTGTTCCCTTCTTGAACAGGGGGGTTACAACAGCGATTTTACAATCCTCTGGGACTTTCCCGGACTCCAGTAACTTTTGAAAGATCATAACTAACGCCTCCACTATTTCTTCAGCTATCTCCTTTAGAACTCTAGGATGTAGTCCATCTGGGCCCGGAGATTTATCAATTTTTAGACCTCTTAGTTTCTCTAGCACTTTCTCCTTTGTGATGGCTACGATATTCAACTCTGCCCCCTGACTCTCCGGAATTGGTGGGATATTACTCATGTCTTCTACTGTGAAGACTGACGCAAAGTACTTATTTAGTTCCTCAGCTATTTCCTTGTCTCCCATCACAAAATTACCAGCGTCATTTTGGAGCGGCCCAATGTCAACTTTTGCCTCCCGTTTGTTTTTAATGTATTTAAAGAAACTTTTACTATCATTCCTAATGTTACTGGCTAGCCTACCTTCATATTTGATCCTCTCTTTCCTTATTTCTCTCTTTGTTATCCTCTGTTTGTTTTTGTAGCCTTCCCAATCTTCTGACTTCCCACTACTCTTTGCCACATTATAGGCTTTCTCTTTTGCTTTGATGCATTCCCTAACTTCCTTTGTCAGCCATGGCTGCCTAATCCCCCCTCTGATAACCTTTCTTTTCTTTGGGATGAACCTCTGCACTGTGTCCTCAATTACTCCCAGAAACTCCTGCCATTGCTGTTCTACTGTCTTTCCCACTAGGCTCTGCTCCCAGTCGATTTTGGTCAGTTCCTCCCTCATGCCCCTGTAGTTACCTTTATTTAACTGTAATACCTTTACATCTGATTCTACCTTCTTTCTTTCAAATTGGAGATTGAATTCTACCATATTATGATCACTGCCTCCTAAGTGCTCCCTTACTTTAAGATCTTTAATCAAGTCTGGCTCGTTACATAACACTAAGTCCAGAATGGCCTGTTCCCTCGTGGGCTCCATCACAAGCTGTTCCAAAAAGCCCTCCTGTAAACATTCAATGAATTCCCTTTCTTTGGGTCCACTGGCAGCATTATTTACCCAGTCCACCTGCATATTGAAGTCCCCCATGATCACTGTGACCTTGCCTTTCTGACATGCACTTTCTATTTCGTGGTGCATTTTGTGCCCCTGGTCCTGACCACTGTTAGGAGGCCTGTACATAACTCCCATTATGGTTTTTTTGCGTTTGTGGTTCCTCAACTCTACCCACACAGACTCCACATCATCTGACCCTATGTCATTTAGTGCTATTGATTTAATTTCATTCCTAATTAACAAGGCAACCCCGCCCCCTCTGCCCACCTCCCTGTCTTTTCGATAGGTTGTGAATCCCTGGATGTTTAAATGCCAGTCCTGAACCCCCTGCAACCATGTCTCTGTGATGCCTACCACATCATACCTGCCAGTCACAATCTGGGCCACAAGCTCATCTACCTTGTTCCGTACACTGCGCGCATTTAAATATAGCACCTTTAATTCTCTATTGACCGTCCCTTTTTGTTTTCTTAGTGTGGTGGACCTTGGTTTACTGAACCTTTCCATACACTGTGTCATATTTTGTGGGATGGGGACTATCGTAACCTCTCCTGAGTTTTGTCTTTTCGTGCTTTTTTATATTCCTAAGCAGCTACGCTTCCCACTGATTACTTCACCTCTTGGTTCCCTGACTTTCCCTTCCCCCCCAATCTTTAGTTTAAAGTCCTATTGACCACCCTATTTACTCTTTTCGCCAGAACACTGGTCCCAGCTCGGTTCAGGTGGAGACCATCCCAACGGTATAGGTCCCCCCTGTCCCAAAACTGATGCCAGTGTCCCATGAAAAGGAACCCCTCATTCCCACACCACTCTTTCAGCCACGTGTTAACTTCCCTTATTCTTGCCTCCCTATGCCAATTTGCACGTGGCTCGGGCAGTAATCTGGAGATTATGACCCTTGAGGACCTGTTTTTTAATTTGAATCCTAGCTCTGTATAATCTCTAAACAGGTCCTCTTTCCTAGACTTGCCTATGTTGTTGGTACCGACATGGACCACAACAACTGGATCCTCCCCCTCCCTCTCCAGTATCCTTTCAAGCTGGTCAGAGATGTCCCGCACCCTAGCACCGGGCAGGCAACATACCATGCGGGACTCTTTATCCTGCTCACAAAGGATACTATCTATCCCCCTGATAATAGAATCCCCTACAACTACAACTTGCCTATTTACTCCCTCCCCTTGAATGGCCTGCTGAACCATGGTGCCTTGGTCAGCTGACTCATCCTTCCTGCAGCCCTGTTCGCCATCCACACAGGGAGCAAGTGCCTCATACCTGTTGGACAGAGTCAAGGGCTGAGGCTCCTGAGTTCCTGACTGCTGGTTCCCTTTACCTGCCTGACTTGCAGTCACACCCTGCTGTCCCTGGCCACTGGCAGGATTTAAACTACTTACTCTGACAGGTGTGACTGCCTCCTGAAACACAGTGTCCAGGTAAGTCTCCCCCTCCCGGATGTGCCTCAGTGTTTGAAGCTCAGACTCCAGCTCATCAACTCTGAGCCGGAGCTCTTCGAGCAGCCAACACTTACTGCAGATGTGGTCGCTGCAGCTCGCAATGGGATCTGCCAGCTCCCACATCAAGCAGCTCAAGCACATCACCTGACCAGCCATCACTAATTAATTAATTAGTTTAATTTAAGTTTATGAGTTTAGCTGTGTTGTTTTTAAAATTTGGGGCAGATTTGCTATCTGATCAGATCACAGCTTCCCTCTGACGTCACCTTTGGGAAAAAAACTGGAAAACAGGAAGTTTCCGTTAGGTTTTTATACTCACAGAGACTGCTCCTCCTCCTCCGAACGGCTCCCGAAATTAGGCCCGAAGAAAGAGAGAGAACAAAACAGTAGGGAAAAAGCACCTTCTCCCACTCTTCACCGAATTACCTCACTGCACCAAATTACCAAATTCTCACTTGGTCTGTATCTCTCTCTCTCAGGCTGTGTGTCCTTGACCTGCGCAATGCTTACTAATGTGCGCTTTCTGTCTGTCTTTTATACAGATTTTAGGATGACTCACACTAAAACTTCAAAGAGAAGAATACAATGTGTACCTTTGTGCCCCTTAACAGGCCTCAGGTGACTGCCAGATAACTGCCCCTCAGCAATTAGGGTGGGGGCAGCTTCAGCCAATCAGACACTAATCTACACTGCACTTTTAACTGAAAAACAGCAAAATTAGATGAACCACTTACCTTTCCTGGTTACCTCACTGCACCAAATTACCAAATTCTCACTCGGTCTGTATCTCTCTCTCACTCAGGCTGTGTGTCCTTGACCTGCGCAACGCAATTTAGTATCCCCATAAGTCTCATCGGGTACGAACTTCCCTGCTGAGGGGCAGGGCTCCATTAGCGGACAAATGCACATTATGAGCTCCATTAAGTCCCATAGTGAGCGCATTTAGCCATGTGTTAGCTGGCGCTCGCAGCACCAAGAAACACATGGTTATACAATGCGACTCGCATTGTAAAAGGGGCCTCAGGCCGCACATAGCCCCATTTTGTACACTGGGGAGCTCCACTCACTGGAACTGGGAGGGGGGGTTTGGGGAGGTGGTGTGGCTGGTGTGGGAGAGTGGGCGGGGTGGGGGGGGGCTGTTTTTAAATTAGGGGTTGCCATTTTAGGACAGAGATGAAGAGAGGTTTTTCTCTTGAGGGTTGTCTGACTTTGGAACTCTGCCTCAGAAGGTGGTGGAGGCGGAGACATTGAATATTTTTAAGGAAGAGGTAGATAGATTCTGGTTAGGCAAAGGAATCAAAGGTTATTAGGGTAGATGGGCCCCCATTATTAGGATTGTTTTGATTCATTTTTTCAGTTGTGTAGAAACAGAACACATATAAGCCAGCCACAAAATAATTTAATCGTGTAATTTAACCAAGACCTTTGTGTTTTATAAGAGCTTCTGTAGTGCAGTGGTTATCATATCTGCCTAACATCCACCATGTCCCCGCTTCACAAACTGGCCAGAAACAATAAAATAACAGCAAAATTGAAGTATTAAAATCTGGAATGACATTATGTCCTTTGCACTTCACTGGATTTCATATTTCCAGGTTAGACATAAGGAAAAACAAGTTAGTCAAGGTAGGCACCGCTGATTGCTAATCGACAACTTTGCTACATACGTGCATTGAAATATTAATGACAATTTTATTTGTGCTAGTCCATTTTGTAGACCAGAGGGTCAGAGAACAGATTTGCCAACAAATGAGAGGCTGCAGGTCACTATTAAAGGCGGTTAATTGTTCACAATGTGGAGTGGGGATGTGGGCTATTCTGCTGACTTTAAGACTGAATCGTTGACGGGTAGAATTTTCCCATTTTGAGACTAAGTGTGATAGCAGCCTTTCCTGCTGGCCAAAGTGGCGGAATCTTGCGCCAGTTTCTGTGCTTGGAACCTCATTAATTACCCATAGGCGCATACCCTTCTGAGTCATCTGGCGGGCAGCAAGTGATTTGTCTGCCCACTGTCAGCTGGTGGGGGTTCGAAGATCCTGCAGTCATGTTCTAATACCAATCCAGCAAACATATATCACTCTCTCCAGCCCGCCTGTCTTCACCAGACTGTGCAGGATGTCAGCAACCCAGAAGGAAAAGGTTAGCAGCCTCGAGAAGAAGTCTGTGCCCCGATTCAACCACCTCTTCCCCGAGCTCGTCAATTGCGAGACAGCCAAGCCCCACGTGGACCCCTTACTGAAAGCATCTGGAATCTTCTTGCATCCCCTTACGATGTCCCCTTGCTTGTGAGCTTCTCATGCAACCTTATCCGTCTTCCTTCTACCTTCCATTGTTCACCTCCTTGTCCCCTGCCTGCAGTCATGAACCCTCGCCCTTCCCTCCCCAGCCCTCCTTCCACATTGCCCCTGTTGTCTTTGTCAGACCCCCCCCCCAGGCCTCACCTCACACTCTACTCCTGGTCGAACTTTGGATCTTTGTTACAGTGGCTGCCTGAACCCTGCAGCATAGACACTGGTGTGTGACACCAGGAGAAGGAGACCCCTATACTCCCCAATCCCAAGCACAGTACTGAACTGAAAGAGTGACACAGGAGGGTACATGGGTCCAGCAGACGATGTTGAACATGGAGACCAGCTCAGCATGGAGATGGAGGGTGGGAACTGGTCTGCTCCAGCAGAGTGATGACGGTGCATCTGGGACAGCGCAGCACGATGGCAGTGTTGCACTCTCCCTGAAGCCTCTTGCGAACTGAGGGGCCCGAAACATGCCATTCTTTATCAATCGGGTTTTAGACCGACGGTAATTTCATGCTTGCGTGATGCATGATTAAAAGGCCTGATTGGCTGCCCGGGCACACTGTTTTAATGAGCATTCGTGAGATGCAAATGGCGTTCACGTCACCAGCCGGGGACAGAGCGAACCGCCATTAGGAGAATTGCTACATGAATCTACACCAGTGGATTTCTGACATTTTCCTTTCACTTGCAATTAATTACTAGCCAAATGCAGCAAGCAATTTGCTCAAGACAACAAACAGCAAAGAGATGAACAGTCAGATTACTTATTTATTGAGTGAGTAGTATTGGCAGGGATTCTTGTTAGCCTTCAAATGCTGCCAAGGAATATTAATGATGTGGAGATGCCGGCGTTGGACTGGGGTGAGCACAGTAAGAAGTCTTACAACACCAGGTTAAAGTCCAACAGGTTTGTTTCGAATCACTAACTTTCGGAGTACTGCTCCTTCCTCAGGTGAATGGAGAGGTGGGTTACAGAAACATATAAATAGACAAAGTCAAAGAAGCAAGACGATACTTTGAATGCAAGTCTTTGCAAGTAATTAAGTCTTTACAGGTCCAGATGGAGAAACTGGAGAGAGGGATAATCCCAGGTTAAAGAGGTGCGAATTGTCTCAAGCCAGGACAGTTGGTAGGATTTCGCAAGCCCAGGCCAGATTGTGGGGGGTGAATGTAATGCGACATATATCCGAGGTCCCGGTTGAGGCCGCACTCATGTGTGTGGAATTTGGCGATAAGTTTCTGCGTCGGCGATTCTGCATTATCGCGCATCCTGAAAGCCGCCTTGGAGAACGCTTACCCGAAGATCAGAGGCTGAATGCCCTTGACTGCTGAAGTGTTCCCCGACTGGAAGGGAACATTCCTGCCTGGCGATTGTTGCGCAATGTCTGTTCATCTGTCGTTGCAGCGTCTGCATAGTCTCGCCAATGTACCACGCTTCGGGACACCCTTTGCTGCAGCGTATGAGGTAGGCAACGTTGGCCGAGTCGCACGAGTATGTACCACGTACCTGGTGGGTGGACCTGTGAAGACTCACATTCAAAGTATCATCTTGCATCTTTGACTTGTGTATATATATATTTCTGGAACCCAACTCTTCATTCACCTGAGGAAGAAGCTGTGCTCTGAAAGCTAGTGATTCGAAACAAACCTGTTGGACTTTAACCTGGTGATGTAAGACTTCTTATTGTGCAAAGAACATTAATGTCCAGTTGACTAAAACAGGATATTCACACTTCACCCAAAGAAAGGCACATCCAGCAATGCAGTACTCCCTCGGAACTGTAATGGAACATTAGCCGAGGTTGTGCTCACCCCTGGGGTGGACCTGGCAGACTGAGTGCCGCAGAGTGTGGAGAGGTTGTTAGACGCCAGCTCAAGGTAACACACGTGCAACTAGGTTTTTTCACAACTAACAGTAATGGCAATTGAGATATGTGCAGAAAGAACGACCTAGTGGGTGTCTGTTGCAAATAAACAATTTGATCCCACAATCAGGCAAAAGACAAATTTTTCAGAGAGTTGCTGCATCATAAGAGGTAGATCATCAGTCGCGATCTGTTTGAATGGTGGAATAGGCTCGATGGGTCAAATGATCTACTCCTGCTCCGATGTTCCTCCAATTGGAAAAGCTCTTAAAACACACAGTTTATTTTGCAGAACAAGGACTTTTACTACGCCTATCATAAATTGGGCATTTATTACATGATTATTGTAACTGGTGCCGTGATTTAAAATACTTCTGTTTCTACACAACTTTCTTAAAACCTTTTGAAGTATCTTTGGAGTCCAGTGATTGTTACTATATATGCTAAGAAAGCATCTATTATGAACTAGCGGCATCGGACACACAGTAATAAGATAAATGTTTTGTCCTGTCTTTCTGTTGTATGTGTGGAGAGTAATTTTGAGTCCCACATGTTGTGTTATGCTTCTTCATGTAGCATAAGCTGCTTCCTTGATGTATACTCTGACAAAGGAAGGTTCAGACTTGGAGATAGGTTTAACACATTTATTGAACAGTTAACAATTCTCCTACTTGAGTTCGACTCTCCTGCTGATCTTACTATAGTAACTCAATCTAACTAACCAGTCTGCTCTAATCCATGCGGTGGGTGTGATGCTTCCTGATCTGCTCCTGTCGCTCTGAGTGTCGCCTATGGAAAGAGAAAGAACATGTGTGCCCTGTCCTTTTATATGGGTAGCCCCCTTGTGGTAATGTCACCTCTGGGTATGTCTTGACTGCTCATTGGTCGTGTCCTATCTTACTGATCTATTGGTTGAATGTCTGTGTGTCATGATGTCTCTGGTGCTCCCTCTAGTGTTTACTTAGTCCCAGTGTATTTATATTAACCCCTTGTGTACCTACAGTGATGCATATCACCACACCACACTAGGGAAGTACTCTGTTTTCCTTCAAGTGTTTGGTTTGAGGAAGGGCCTCGGACAATGCAGTACGACCTCTGTTTCGGAGTGTCAACCTGGGAACACACTTCACTGTGGAGCTTGGATCCTCAACTGTCTGTTTCTGCGACAAAACTGCTGTCAACTGATCCAAGACAGCAGATTACAAATCACAGAATCCTTTGTATATCTCATCGCGTGACAAGCGCACTTTCAGATTCATCTCTTCAAAGTTAGATCTGAATAATGGAACATTTGACCACAGTGCCAGTCTAAGATGCAAACAGATTTTAACAAAATTGTTTAAAACAAGTACAACTTTGAATTAGGAAATAAGCACTTTGGTGAATTAATCAATGCAATTACAAGGAGGCATGAGCAATACCACATCTGAAGACATTGGTCTTGTTTCGTTTTACCACACAGAGAGAGCTGGATTTGACAGTTTCTGGTGGGATGAGGAAGGCAGAACAGAACATGAGTGCTCCACTCACTCTTGTCTCCGCCTTATCGACACAGAGAATCGAGTGCCGGATGGCCAGTTAGTGGCTGCCTGGCAGGAACGTGGCCAATTAGTTTTGGGAAGGGAGGCTCTGCACAATTGGGCGTCGAGGGTGGGATGTCAGGTGGGAGAGCGGTTAGGCCATGAACCGGAGGTTGGTCATGGCCACCACTTTAATGGCCCCCTCCCCTCTCACCTTTTGTTATGTCACTATTATTTTAAAAACTGAAGAAATTCAAGTCGGAATTCTCTGCCGTCGGGATTCCCTGTTCCCGCCGGCAGAGTATCCGGTTTCCCGGTGGTGTGGGGTGGCTACAATGGGAAATCCCATTGACAATCAGCGGGAAGAGAGAATCCCGCTGCCAGCGATAGGCGTGCGCTGAGAGACGACTCACCCGATTCATGGCCGTTAAATCCAGCCCAATATTTCCATTGCTATTTCTATGTTCAATCTGCACTCTTGTGACTTGATGACATACTCTGTGGACTTCAATGCAGTACAGTAGCAGTGCTGCACTGTGGGAGGTGCCATCATTCGTGTGATGAGCAGGTGGTTTAAAAGGTCCCATGATACTATTCAAAAATAATCGAGGAGCACTACTGGCATCCTGGCCAATACTTATCCCCAACCAGCACCACTCAAACAGATTATCCAGCTGTTTATCTCATTGTTGCTTGTGGGGCCTTGATGTGTGGAAATTGGTGTCTTGTAGAAGATGTCCCATTTTTTCACCACCAAAAATGCTATCCTCTCATTAGGAATCTTCCTCAATTTTCCTCAAAGCAGGCGACACGGGCTTTGTGGCCAAGATGGTGTGCAGGAGTGTAAGATATGTCCGCACAGATGAATGGAAAGGGGCCCTCTGTTAAAATGAATGAAATATAAAGCGGATTTCAATCTAAAATTCATAACGTTTTCTCACACATCACCCAAGTAACCGCGCTGCGGCGACGGATTTTGGTGTTAGTGAAAAACTGGTGTGAGAATGGAAGCAGGAGGAATCTGCCCTGAAGACGATGCCCATGATCAAATGCGCCACCAGAAGAGGGCCCAGCCACAGGCCGGATCTAGAGAAGTATGTGTCGGAATGGGCGTTCAATATTAGCCAAAGTTGTTATCGTGTCACCAGAAATGCAATGAACATAGAACATAGAATAATACAGCACAGTACAGGCCCTTCGGCCCACGATGTTGTGCCGACCATTTATCCTAATCTAAGGTCAACCTAACCCACACCCCTTCAATGTACTGCTGTCCACGTGCCTAAGAGTCACTTAAAAGTCCCCAAGGACTTAAGACACCACACCTCCGCAGACAGTGCATTCCACACACCCACCACTCTCTGTGTAAAGAACGTACCTCTGACATCTCCCCTATACATCCCTCCAATCACCTTAAAATTATGTCTCCTGGTGACAGCCATTTCCATCCTGGGGAAAAGCCTCTGGCTATCCACTCTATCCATGCCTCTCATCACCTTGTACACCTCTATCAAGTCACCTCTCTTCCTTCTTCACTCCAGTGAGAAAAACCCCAGCTCCCTCAACCTTTCTTCATCAGACATGCCCTCCTGTCCAGGCAGCATCCTGGGAAATCTTCTCTGCACCCTCTGCTTCTATACTCACTAATTTAGGTCAAATAAAACCACAAGTCCAGCAAAGATTTCAGAGAAACAGTTCGTCGGTGGTCTACACCAGAATCAGCATCTTTTATAGTGGGGAAATTGGTGCTTCCAGGGATAGTAGGAGCGGAGTACTTCGCAATCATAATCTTCGACCATACTCCACATTACGTGGGTGTGAGGTTGGAGACGGTCTGTGGGTGTGAGCTTGAGACGGACCGTGGGTGTGAGCTTGAGACGGACCGTGGGTGTGAGCTTGAGATGGACCGTGGGTGTGAGCTTGAGATGGACCGTGGGTGTGAGCTTGAGACGGACCGTGGGTGTGAGCTTGAGACGGACCGTGGGTGTGAGCTTGGAGACGGGCCGATCTCAATGCCCCCCCATGGAGGTTGGACATGACCCTCCTTACCGATAAAACATTCTGTGAGCAGATATCATGAGCCATCGACGGGTATGTAACCTGCAACCAGAATGGGGAGGTCTCACCCTCCACATTCTGGGAGGCACTGAAGGTGGTGAGAAGGGGAGAAATTTTTGCGTAAGTGGGGGCTCAAAGATAGGAGGGAGAGGACGGCTAGGCAACAGCTGATCAACTCCATACTAGAGGTGGATCGGCGGTACTCCTCGGACCGACCGTGGAACTACTGGCGGAGGTGAAAAAGCCACAAATGGACTTTGACCTGTTCTCCACGAGGAATGATGTGGAGATGCCGGCCTTGGACAGGGGTGGGCACTGTAAGAAGTCTTACAAACATCAGGTTAAAGTCCAACAGGTTTGTTTCGAATCACTAGCTTTAGGAACACAGCTCTTTCCCCAGGTGAAGGAGGAATCGGCCCTGAAGAAGATGCTCAAGATCAAATGCGCCATCAGAGGAAGGAGCAGCGCTCCGAAAGCTAGTAATTCGAAACAAACCTGTTGGACTTTAAGCTGGTGTAAGACTTCTTAATGTCTCCACGAGGAAAGCATTGCACCAGTTCTGCCAGACACGGGGGACCTTCTACAGACATGGAGGCAAAGCCAACTGCCTGCTGGCTCACCAACTGAGAAAGCAGGCAGGCACGAGGGAAATAGGTCAGGTAAAGGATAGGAGCGGCAGACTAGTCACAGCCACAGAGCAGATTAACGAGGCGTCCACAACCTTCTACCGAGAGCTATACAGCTCTGAGCCCCCATGGGGGGGACTCAAAGAATAAGCAGCTCTTCGACGGACTGGACATGCCGGTCAAGGGGGCAATAGAGCTGGGGAAAGGCACGGAGAGCATTAACTCCAGGCAGGCGGGGAAGGCACCGAGGCCAGACGGATTCCCGCGGATTTCTATAAAAAGCTTGCTGATCCCCCCAAAAAACAAAAACCCAACGGAGTGTGGGTCTTATAGACTCATCTCGCTCCTTAAACCTGACACCAAGTGGTGGCACGGTGATGCAGTGGTTAATACTGCTGCCTCATGGCACCGAGGACCCGGGTTCGATCCCAGCCCTGGGTCACTGTCCGTGTGCAGTTTGCACATTCTCCCCGTGTCTACATGGGTTTCACCCCCACAACCCAGAGATGTGTAAGGTAGGTGGATTGGCCACCTGAGGTGATCATCTCCCTGGACGCAGAAAAGGCCTTCAACAGAGTCGAATGGAAGTACCTCATGGAGGTGCTGGAACAGTTTGGGTTTGGGTAAGTTTTCGTCTCGTGGGAGAAACTATTGCACAGCGTTTCCATGGCGAACATACGAACAATCACCAGCTCTGGATACTTCCGGCTGCACAGAGGCACGAGACAAGGATGCCCGCTGTCCCCACTACTGTTTGCTCTGGTAATCGAGCCACTAGTGATTGCCCTCAGAACTGCGAAGGGGTGGAGAGGAATCCAATGGGGAGAAAGAAAGCATAGAGTCTCACTCTATGCAGATGACCTGGCCTTTACATCTCAAACCCCATGGTGGGTGTGGCCAGCCTTTTCCCTTCGGGGGACAGCCCTGCAGAGCTGTCTCAGGGAGCTGCAAAACCGAAAAAATAAAAAACAATGCAAAGAGAGTGCTTGGGCAGCACAATCATACCCAACCCTCAGTCCCCAGACATATGTATTAATTTTACTTCAGCCCTGACCTTTCATCCCACCCTGGATCGAGGTTGCAGCTTGAACATTAAGGCCACCTTGCCAACCATAAAGGCAGATGAGCCACCTAAGATTTTGATCCATTGGCCCCTTAATTGGTTATGTTGCCTGTCTGATTTTTGGCAGGCGCGCGTTCTGTTAAGCAATGGGTTAAGAGACATTCCAATTAGATGTCTCATTGATGTTAAGTATCCAATAATTGACACTGATATGTAAAGAGGTTGCAGGTGGCATTTGTTTGGTGCGGTGATAGAATTTTTTATAGACTGTGTTCAAGGAAAATAAAGGGGTCTTTGGAAAGGAGCAGAACTCTTGACTCTTTACTCAACAGTAGCCACAAGCTAACATGCCCAACTCACGCTGACCAAAATATCACATGGGTTCATGAAGACATCGGGATGTATGCCCAACGTCTTCTTGCACAATTTCAGACTCTTCCAGGACGAGCGTGTGCCTGCATTTTGCACGTACAATTCTGGCCCGTGCCAATTTTGTGTCCACTCCTTTAACCTATCTATGTCTCTTTGCCTTCTCCTTATGTCCTCTTCTTCACAACTTACTTTCCCAGCTATCTTTGTGTCATCAGTAAATTTAGCAACCATACACTCAGTTCCTTCCTCCAAATCATTGATATAAATTGTAAATAATTGAGATTTAAGCACTGATCGCTGTGGCATTCCTCTCATCACGTTTTGCCAACCCAAAACCCATTTACCCCTACTCTCTGCTCCTTGTTAGCTAACCAATCCTCCATCCATGCTAATATGTTTACTCCCTACACCATGAGCTCATTGGCGACCTCACCCATGAATGATCCCGTCACATCTCTGCGTACATATAATGCCTTATAATGCCTTCAGGAAGAAGGGAAGGAAACTTAAAAATAAAGAATTAATAAGGAAAAACAGTAATAACTCTAGGCAGAACAAGCATGCCAAGATATTTACTGTAAATCTCAGTTTTACATAACAACTCTGAAGCCTGCTTGCCCAAGATTATTTACACAGCAATTTCAAAGGCCAAGCCTATACTCACACCCATTTGATGGCATGCTCAATTTTGTTTTATTACACATGTTGCTTTGAACCTGTAAGCGCTGAGAAAGCTTTAAAATTGATACTTCTGCCTGCAAGTTGATAGACGCTTCGCGTTGAACACAAACTTAAATATGTTCATGCTGCATTTACAACAAATGTATTCCTTTTAACACCAATGTTTCTTCTGCCAGTATCAAGTTACTTTGGTCTAGGTTTCAACATATACACTTGTACAGGATAGGCCTCAGGGCAAAAAAGACAAAGATATGTTGTTTTCTCAGTTACATAAAATTAATTGAAATCTTGCTAATAAAGAGTGTATCAATTTTCAAAAGATAAGCTGTGAAAGCAAGATCTCGTATATCACAACCACCCAAACGATGGAACAATGTTGTTTAATTTAATGCATGTTTTTCTGTGTTTCATGCTCGATTCTCACACACGGCAGGATTACAATATTATCTGGCCCCAGACCCTCTGTAAGGTCCACAAGAACATTATCCTACTTGCTTATATGTTAACCAGCTCTCCTTTAAAGCAAATATTTATCTCATTAAAATATTACCACAATACGTTGGAACTTATGTGCTCTTTAATAATAGCTAAGCCCTCTTGAAATAGCATAATTAATCTTTGAACTAAAATTCAGGATTCTTATCAAAGAAAGACATCACACAAGTTCATTGTTTCAGAGTAGAGTTGTCCCAGAAAACATAATCCCAAATCAGTTATTTGTAATCAGTTTGTTATTAACCTATCAGCATATAGAGGTACACAGCATTCAGGAAGGATGCTATGGATGCAAGGAACGATTTATAAAAATGTTGATCTATTGGAAAGTGGAAAAGTGAACAGTGAAATAACTGAGTTGGACGTCCTTAACATGCAAAGAGCAAAGCCAGTATTATAAGTTCACAACATTTAGTAGCAGAATTTGACCATTTGGCCCATCGAGTCTGCTCCGCCATTCAATCATTGCTGATTTCATTCTAGCCTTAACGCCAACATCCTGCCCATTCCTCTTCAACCCATTACCAATTTAAAAATCTGTCTTTAATCCTCCTTAAATTTACTCACCGTCCCAGCAACCAACCCACTCTGGGGCAGCGACTTCCACAGATTCACAATCCTTTGGGAGAAGTAGTTTCTCCTCAACTGTTTTAATTTTGCTACCTGTTATCCAAAGACAATGACCTCTCATTCTAGAATGCCCCACAAGAAGAAGCATCCGCTCCATGTCTACTTTATCCTCACCGCTTGTGGTGATATGCCTGTGAATAATATTGCATACACTCAACAATGCGACCTCCCGCCAGCAGGTGGCGTCAGACATCAGTCATGTGATATCTGGCTATCAGCAGTTGGTCGTAAGGCATACACAAAGTTGCCCATCGGGTAGTTCCAGAGCAACGTAGTCTGTATAGCATTCGCTATGTTATCCTTCCACTTGTTAACTAATAAAGCATCATTCTAAGTAAGTCATCAGCAGTTCTGTATGAATCATTGCAAGGACAAGACAACAGAACACAACACTGCTTATCATCTTGTATACCTCAATTTGATCCCCCCTCATTCTTCTAAACTCAAGAGGGTATAGGCCTAAACTGTTCAAACTCACTTCATGCGACAAACACCTCATCTCTGGAATCAATCTAGTGAACCAGCTGTATTAGGGACTTGCTACAGACCATAAGGACACATCTTTCTCTACGAATTGACAAGAAGTGTATGCGTCAACAAAAACATTTCTCAGTGCGAGCCTTCAAACAACTAAGTAAAAACTGGTCACATCCAAGTTGTCAAGAGTCCCAAGGCAGTAGATTTTGAGCACGGCTGCTTGAAGACTGGAAAGAATTTGCGATTTTCATCCTTGGAAAGAAAATAGCAAGAATAGAACAAAGAGGTACGGATTCAAATTGGTACACTTAGGATTAATATCAGGAAACTCTTCTGCACTCAAAGGGCAGTCAACAAATAGGTCAGACTTTCAAATGGAGAAGTGGAGATGATAATCCAGGCACCTTTTAAGAAACATTGGATTCTGAAGGAGGGAGGAATTTAGATCCCTGTAAAGAATTAAAATGGGCTGACTAGCTTTCATTAATTTGTGACTGTGCTGTAATCTTTAAAGGTATACAGAGTTCTAAGGGAATACAGAGGTATTCAGAGTGACAGAAGGTGGGAAATGTTGGTCCACAGGGATCAGTGTTGGGATCACTGCTGTTCACAATTTGGAATTTGGAATTTAAAAACACCGTCTCTAACTTTACAGATGATACTAAACTGGGGAAGATCATCAACAATGAGAGAACTGCAACAAATTACAGAGGACATTAGTAAAGTTGAAGAATAGACAAATAAAGTTTGTGAGGTAGAACATCGCAATAGGAAGATTAGGCAAGTCTTATTATTTGGATGCAAATCTATGTGGAATAGAGGAACAAACAGATCTTGGAATATAAATATATCAACCACTAAAAGGTGCACTTCAGGTTAGCAAGATCATTTAAGAAAAACTAGCAGTGGGTTTTATTTCTGGAGGGGTAGAATTGAAAAGTAGGGAAGTTACTCTGAACTTGTATTAAACCTTGGTTAGACTGTACTGAGGGTACCACATGTCGTTATGTTTGCCATTGTATATAAATAGGATGCAGAGGCACTGGAGAGGATGCAGAGAAAATTTACAAGGATGATACCAGCAATGTATGGATAAATATACCAGGAAAAGATCGACAGGCTGGGACTCAACTCATGAGAAAAGAAAGCTGAGAGGTGACCTAATGCAGTTCTTTAAAATTGAAAAAAAGTTTCAATAAAGTGGATATGGAGAAAAGGTTTCTGCAGGTGGGAAAGAGCAACTAGATGCCATTAATATGAGATGATCACCAAGAAATCCAACAAGGAATTCAGTAGTAGAAACATCTTCACCAAACAAAAGTGGTGAAAGTGGGGGACCCACAGCACAGTGGGTAGTTGAAGTGAATAGTATAGATGCATACGAAAGAGAAGGCGGTACAGTGGTTAGCACTGCCACACAGCACCAGGGACCAGGGTTCGATTCCAGCCTTGGGTAACTGTCTGTGTGGAGTTTTCACGTTCTCCTGTGTGTGCGTGGGTTTCCTCCGGGTGCTCCGCTTTCCTCCCACAGTCCAAAGATGTGTAGGTTAGGTGGACTGGCCGTGATAAATTGCCCTTTAGTGTCCAAAGATGTCCAGGTTAGGTAGGATTGTGGGGATGGGGTTGGGGAGTGCGCCTAGTTAGGGTGCTCTTTCAGTGCAAACTCGATGGGCCAAATGGCCTCCTTCTACATTATAGGAATTCTATGTTTCTTTCATGAAAACATTATTTGAGCAAAATGATAATTGGATTTCATCTTTGCAAATACTTAAGGATCCAAAACTATTAGAGATGGAGATTACATTTTCAGAATATTCATTGCAATATTCCAATTCCAAAAAAAAGAGCATTTCATGTGTTGCTGAAATGAATTATTTCCAATATCTCTCTTGGGTTGTTTCACAAGTGTACCCTTTTTTCATTTCTTTTTTAAAAATTTTAAAATATAAATTTAGAATATCCAATTCATTTTTTCCAATTAAGGGGCAATTTAGCGTGGTCAATCCACCCACCCTGCACATCTTTGGGTTGTGGGGGCGAAACCCACGCTAACACGGGGAGAATGTGCAAACTCAACACGGACAGTGACCCAGAGCCGGGATTGAACCTGGGACCTCGGCACCATGAGGCCACCGTGCTGCCCACCCTGATGTGTTGGGTGTTCTGGATCACATACAGGTCACCAACAGTTGAAATAGTGAAACACTATTTTATTGAATCATTAACTGTTTAAACTTACTTAGACTGTGGGTTAATACGATACTAGCTTTAACTAAAGACCTTTGCCTTGTCCTAACCAGTCGATGCACTCAGCACATGGTGAATGTCTGTGTTGCAGGCTGTGAGCTCTGTCCTCCTAGCTAGCTGCAACTCGAATGAGCGGGAACTCTGATGGCCCTGTCTTTATAGTGCGTGTGCTCTCACTGGTGATTGGCTGCGGTGTTGTGTGTGTTGACACTGTGTGTCCATCAGTGTGTGTCTGCACCATGATATACTGTTGTATATTATGAAATCCCCCCTTTTATATAAAAAAATGTGCCTGCGTGACAATAAATAGTGTGTGGTGAATGTTCCTGACTACGTGTGTGCGAAATATTTACAGGACTATGTACATAAAACTAAGCTATTTACATGGGAAGGTGCTTGGTGCAGAAAAAACAGTGTGTCACACAAATAACAAGATGAACACTATATACAAACCACTTGAACGATTAAACGGAAGAACAGAACAGACCAGAGGGTCCATTAATGCACAAAGTTCACAAATTAAGTCTCTGAGGTGGGCGACGAATTCTGGTTGACTGCCTCAAGGGTGGGTCAGGAACCACTGGCTGAGGAGCCGGTTGGACTGCGTCAGAGTGAGGGGGATGCAGATTAACCGGAATCTCCACATAGTCCAGGTCAGGGACAACAGGAGGGCGTGGCTCTGGCAGAGGATCATGTAGCGAGTGCAGAACAAGACGAAGGGCACGTCGATTACGATGCAGAATGGAACCATCCGGTAGACGAACCAGGAACGAGCAGGGAGCCACCTGCCGAAGAACCACAGCAGTTGCAGACCAGCCACCATCCGGAAGATGGATGTGGACGTTGTCATCTGGAGCCAGAGCAGGGAGATCAGCTGCACGGGAGTCATGAGCCGCCTTGTGCTGTGCACGAGACAGTTGCATTCGTTGAAGGACCGGAACGTGGTCGAGGTCTGGGACGTGAATGGACGGCACCGTCGTCCTCAGGGTGCGACCCATGAGCAGCTGGGCTGGCGACAGGCCAGTGGACAGTGGGGCCAAGCGATAGGCCAGCAGGCCGAGGTAGAAATCGGATCTCGCATCGGCAGCCTTGAGCCGTTTGACTATGTGGACGCCCTTCTCCGCTTTGCCATTGGATTGGGGGTGCAGGGGACTGGATGTCACATGCACAAAGTTGTACCTCCTTGCAAAGTTGGACCATTTCTGGCTTGTGAAGCAGGGTCCATTGTCCAACATCACAGTGAATGGGATGCCGAGCCAAGGCATCCTTACATCACGGATGACTGCAGACGATGTGATGTCGTGCAAACGTACCACCTCCGGGTAGTTTGAAAAATAGTCTACAATCAGAACATAGTTCCTGCCCAGCGTGTGGAACAGGTCGATGCCGACCTTGGACCAAGGGGACGTGACCAACTCATGGGGCTGTAGGGTCTCACGTGGTTGGGCCGGCTGGAACCGCTGACAGGTGGAGCAGTTGAGCACTGTGTTGGCGATGTCGTCATTGATACCGGGCCAGTACACTGCCTCTCGGGCCCGTCGGCGGCACTTCTCCACGCCAAGATGGCTCTCGTGTCGCTGTTCCAAGACAAGCTGGCGCATGCTGTGCAGGATAACAATGCAGTCCAGCTTCAGGAGGACACCATCGACTACCGCCAGATCGTCTCTGATGTTGTAGAACTGCGGGCATTGGCCCTTGAGCCACCTGTCTGTTAGGTGGCACATGACACGCTGTAGCAGGGGGTCAGCCGCAGTCTCACGGCGAATTTGGACGAGGCGTTCATCCGTGGCCAGTAGATTGGAGACCACGAAGGCCACATGGGCGTCAAGCTGGCAGACGAATCCCGCTGGGTCACATGGGGTGTTGACTGCCCTGGACAGAGCATCGGCTATGATCAGGTCTTTGCCCGGGGTGTATACGAGCTGGAAGTCGTATCGCCGGAGTTTGAGCAGAATACGCTGGAGGCGAGGCGTCATGTCGTTCAAGTCTTTTTGATTTATATTGACCAGCGGGCGATGGTCGGTCTCGACGGTGAGTTGGGGAAGGCCGTACACATACACATATGTAACATAAACTTGACGACACCGGTCAAAAGGCCCAGGCACTCCTTTTCTATCTGCGCATAGCGCTGTTCCGTGGGGGGTCATGGCACATGACGCATATGCAACGGGGGCCCATGATGAGGCCTCATCGCGTTGCAGGAGCACTGCCCCAATGCCAGATTGGCTGGCATCGGTCGAAATTTTTGTCTCTTTCGCTGGATCAACAAAGGCCAATACCGGGGCCGTGGTAAGTTTGGTTTTAAGTTCTGTCCATTCGCTCTCGTGGGCAGGAAGCCATTGAAAGTCTGTCGTCTTCCTGACCAGGTTCCTGAGAGCTGTGGTATGAGAGGCGAGGTTAGGGATGAACTTCCCTAGGAAGTTGACCATGCCCAGAAATCAGAGGACCGCCTTCTTGTCCTCTGGCCTTTTCATGGCTGTGATAGCAGCCACCTTGTCCGCATCCGGCTGCACACCCAACTGGGAGATGTGGTCCCCTAGGAACTTGAGTTCCGTCTGGTCGAAGGAGCATTTGGCTCTGTTGAGGCGTAGGCCCTGCTCCCATATGCGTTTGAACACGCGCTGGAAGCGACTGATATGCTCCTGCGGGGTGGTGGACCAAATGATTATGTCGTCGACATAGACGCAAACACCTTCAATGCCTTCCATCATTTGTTCCATGATCCTGTGGAACACTTCTGATGCCGATATGATCCCAAACGGCATCCTGTTGTAACAATATCTGCCAAAAGGGGTGTTAAAGGTACACAGTTTCCTGCTGGATCTGTCTAGTTGAATTTGCCAGAATTCTTTTGAGGCGTCAAGTTTGGTGAAGAGCTTGGTGCGAGCCTTCTCGCATGTGATCTCTTCACTCTTGGGGATTGGGTAATGCTCCCTCATTATGTTGCGATTCAGATCATTTGGATCAATGCAGATTCTGAGCTCGCCGGAAGGCTTTTTTACACACACCATGGAACTGACCCAGTCGGTTGGTTCCATAACTCTGGAGATTACTCCTTGGTCTTGGAGGTCCTGCAGCTGCTGCTTGAGGCGGTCCTTGAGGGGTGCTGGGACTCTGCGTGGTGCATGCACCACAAGTGTGGCGTTCTGTTTGACTAGGATCTTGTAAGTATATGGGAGCGTGCCCATCCCTTCGAAGACGTCGCGGTGCTGGTCGATGATGGCGTTGAGTTGCGCCCTGAAGTCAGCATCCTGGAAGGCAGACGTGTCATCAGGAGAGAGAGAATGAACTCTTTGAACGAGGTTTAGCATCTTGCACGCCTGTGCGCCAAGCAGAGAGTCCTTCAAAGAGCCCACAATCTCGAAAGGAAGGATGGCTTTTTGTGACTTGTGTGTCTTGCCCGAACATTCCTGCGAGGTTGGCTGAAGCGATATGAATTGGAAGGCTGAGCTGCTCGACAGCAGGCAGCATATTGGCCAGGTCTTCCACATCGTAGGCATTGGTGAGATTTTGTGGGGCATTGCCGCTTTAAATGGGCGGAGCCACAGTTGCCGCACGTCGTGACGTCAGCACGTTCGCTGCGCCACCGCGCATGCGCGGTACGGTCATGCGTGGTGTGCGCCTGCGCATTACGTTCCTCCACGTCGCCGTCCCCTCGTTTGCTGCGTACAAGCGCGGGAGTCTGCAAAAAGCGCGTGAAATGGCCGCCCTCATCCAGGCTGAGGCCCTGGAGGTGCTCAATCACTTGGACCCGTTCCGCCTCGTGGGGACCTTGCCATGCCGTTTCAGCCGTTTGTATCTGGGAGTACCGACTGGTGGCATTTTCATGTAGGACACAGGTCTCGATGGCGGTCGCTAGGGTGAGTTGCTTTACTTTGAGGAGCTGCTGATGTAGGGGGTCCGACTGAACACCGAAAACGATCTGGTCGCGTATCATGGAGTCGGAGGTGGGCCCGTAGCTGCGAGATTGCGCAAGGATGTGGAGGTGCGTTAGAAAGGATTGGAAAGGTTCGTCCTTACCCTGCAAACGCTGCTCGAACATGTAGCGCTCGAAACTTTCATTCACCTCTACGCTGCAGAGAGTGTCAAATTTGAGGAGAACCGTCTTGAACTTCGTGTTGTCTTCGTCATCTGCAAAGGTGAGAGAGTTGAAAATGTGGATGGCATGGTCCCCGGCCGTGGAGAGGAGAAAAGCAATCTTTCTGGTGTCCGAGGCGCCCTCCCTGTCCGTGGCTTCGAGGAAGAGCTGGAAGCGCTGTTTGAAAATCTTCCGGTTGGCCCCGAGGTTGCCGGCGATGCGGAGCGGCGGTGGCGGGCCGATGTTGTCCATGTTGCAGGATGACGGAATGCTGGTGGAAGGCAGATCACTTGCAGGTAGGTCTAAGAAGTGCTAGTATGCAACAACTCCTGGTATCATGATGTGTTTGGTGTTCTGGATCACATACAGGTCATCAACACTTGAAGTAGTGCAACACTATTTTATTAAAAGGTTAACTATCTAAACATACTTGAACTGTGGGTAAATACAATACTAGCTTTAACTAAAGACCTTTGCCTTGTCCTAACCAGTCGATGCACTCAGCACATGGTGAATATCTGTGCTGCAGGCTGTGAGCTCTGTCCTACTAGGAAGCTGCTACTCGAATGAGCGGGAACTCTGATGCCCCCTGTCTTTATAGTGTGTGTGCTCTCACTGGTGATTGGCTGCGGTGTTGTGTATGTTTATTGGTCCCACTGTGTGTCCATCAGTGTGTGTCTGCACCATGATATACTGGTGTATATTATGACACACCCTTTGTTCATTTCTAAGACACGCAACAAATAGGTTTTGTGATTGTGTGTTTATAAGACACACCAGGAAAATAATCTGAGTAAACGTCTCAGTGGAAGTTAGCCTTCCAATCAATGCCAAGACCCCAACTCCTAGTTACACTCGAGAGCTGACTGTAAAAGAGGCAAATGTCAACCCCAGTAGCATATTCTGCTGCTATTGTCACATTTTTGTCACCATTTTCGAAGGGTCGTGCAGACTCAATGGGCTGAATGGCCTCCTTCTGCATTGTAAGGATTTTAAAGATTATGATGGTAGATTAAGTTGAGAAAAGATGGGAGGAGGCTTGAATGAAGCTTAAACACTGGCATGGACTGAATGACTTGTTTCTGTGCTATATATCGTATGTAACACATGATAGTAAACTGTATCAAAAATGTGAATCTGGAACAGTACGGTACCTCAAATTAAGCCAGCACAGCAGAATGTACTCCAATTCAAATTAGCAATCGTCAAATTTAGGAATGGTGTCAGGAAATTGTTCTGTGTGAATAACGATAGGCAGATTAAATGGGTTTTTCAATAGGAATTGGAGGCAAAAATGCTACAGTCATTTAAGAAAAGGTTGTTTTTTTAGGAGGGAATTACATGTTTTTTTCAACTGATGAACTAAGATCTACAATGCCTTTGTTTACAGTCAAATGTCAAGCTCTTCTGAAAAATAATTATATAAATCAATGCCCAAATTCCTACAAGAATGTTTGAGTTATCCAGGCAAGGAAAATCTTGGTTTAATCTCCAGCCTTTGCTTAGCTATTGGCTTTCAGTCAGGGAGGTAGAACTGCCACAATTGACCTTTATTTCTTTTGGTTACAAACATGGGCAGCACAGTAGCACAGTGGTTAGCACTGTTGCTTCACAGCGCCAGGATCCCAGGTTCCATTCCCGGCTTGGGTCGCTGAGTGTGCGGAGTCTGCACGTTCTCCCCGTGTCTGCTTGGCTTTCCTCCGGGGGCTCCGCTTCCCTCCCACAAGTGCTGTTAGGTAATTTGGACATTCTGAATTCTCCCTCTGTGTACCCGAACAGGCGCCAAAGTGTGGCAACTAGGGGCTTTTCACAGTAACTGCATTGCAGTGTTAATGTAAGCCGACTTGTGACAATAAAGATTATTAATTAATTAAAATTTGAAATTCAACCAGGGTTCCCGCTCTCCAGCCACCACTGCTAAAATCACACGTGGGCGGATCACACTTATGATGAATGGTGGGATTTTGATTAGCTAGCTGGGTGTAACTAACTGGAATCTAATCAAAGGTCCATTACACCAGATTTCAATCCATTTGATGTTACAGGAAGCAAATAGAATAGAACAGAACTTTATTATCCATAGAAAAGTGGAAATTTGTCTTTGGCTTCACCTCCAGTATAACATTATTCATGTGTTAAAAACAATAAATATTTCATGTATACCTACATTCATACATTTGTGTATACATCCATACCATAGAAACCTAACATATTGCACTCTGCCATTGAAGCGCTTACTGCAGTTAAAATAAATAAAAACAAGTTAAATTTACGTTAGGTTATTTAATAAGTTTATAATACTGGGAACAAAAGACATCTCAAACAACTTTTCCTAGTAATAGGCATTCTAAAGCACAGGGCTGAAGGGAGCCTTTCAAATTGATTATATAAAGAGTGAGAAGGATCACGGAAGATGGACAAAGATTTCCTCTTAATTGCGTTGTTAAACAAATTATCGAGCTGTGTCTGCTGGCTGTCAATGATTTTACCTGCAGTCTTGACAGTTCTGGCCAGCTTACTCCTGCATTTCACACTCGGGTTAGCATACCAGACTGTCATGTCAAATGTTAAAATACTCTGTACCAGACTTGTGTATGCCTTCTTTAAAGCATCTGATATGCTGAGCATACCTATCATAGAATCATAGAGCTTACAGTGCAGAAGGAGGCCATTTGACCCATCGAGTCTGCACCGGCCCTTGGAAAGAGCACCACACTCAAGCCTACACCTCCACCCTATCCCCGTAACCCCACCTAACCTTTGTTTTGGACACTAAGGGCAATTGATTATGGCCAATCCACCTAACCTGCGCATCTTTGGATTGTGGGAGGAAACCGGAGTACCCGTAGGAAACCCACACAGACACGGGGAGAACGTGCAGACTCTGCACAGACAGTGACCCAAGCCGGGAATCGAACCTGGGGCCTGGAGCTGTGACGCGACAATGCTAACCACTGTGCTACCGTGCCATCCTAGGATGGTAGTGCTGCTGCAATTGCTTTCCATTTCCCTTTGATAATCTCTCCTGCTTCCCGTCCTGTCTTCCCTCCGTGCTTTTACCACATCCTCTCTTTCACTTGATTAAAGCCTGTCACATTTCCAACTTTCCCCAGTTCAGCTGAAAGGTCGTCAACCTGTAAGATCGGCTCTGCTTCTCTCTCCACAACTGCTGCCAGGTCTGCCGAGTGTTTTCTGATCTGGTCGCCTGGCCCAACATCTCCTTATGTTGTCTCGGTGCCATATTTTATTCTATGATGCCTCTGTGAAGCACCTCGGAGTGTTTTATTATGTTAATGACACTAGATAAATATAAGTTATTATTGTCAAGACACTGTATCATTGCAAGTTGTCTTTGTTTCATTTGAGAGGACCAGACAACTCAGTCTGGAGTTTGGATCATTTTTATTGGGAAAAAGAGATCCAATTGAGTTCTGCTTGGGTTTGATGGTGATTCTTAAATACAGATGTGATACTCTACTGGAAAGAAATGAGTTTGCAGCTTATTTGTGCAACTATTTGTTTCATTGAAATTTACTAGTTGAGGCGGGATCAATCAATCAATGTACATATAAGTATGTGCAAACAGAACAACACAGTTATAGAAGCATACAACAGTCTGTACAAACAATGAAACACCAATTTGGCTCTTGCAGTTGGTGCATAGCCTGTTGAGTGTCCATTGTGTGCATTGCTCCCCCTTCTGTCAGAGTAAATTGGGGGAAGGGCAAAAGTAAAAGGGACAGAATGACTCCAAATTTGCAGATGATGCAAAGTTGGGTGGGAGAGTGAGCTGTGAGGAGGATACAGCGGTGTTTCAGTGTGATTTAGACAGACTGAATGAGTGGGCATGTGCATGGCAGATGCAGTATAATGTGGATAAATGTTGAGGTTATCCACTTTGACAGCAAAAATAGGAGGCAGATTATTATTTGAAAGGGTGTAAATTGAGAGAGGTGGATACTCAGCGAGACTTTGGTGTCCTCGTGTATCAGCTGCTGAAAGTAAGTGCGCAGGTACAGTAGGCAATAAAGAAGGCAAATGGTATGTTGGCCTTCATAGTGAGAGGATTTGGGTTTAGGAATAGGGGTGTTTTATTGCAATTGTATAGGGCATTGGTGTGGCCACACCTGGAGCATTGTGTGCAGTTTTGGTGTCCTTATCTGAGGAAGGATGTTCTTGCTATGGAGGGAGTGCAGCGAAGGTTTACCAGGCTGGTTCCTGGGATGTCATATGAAGAGAGACTAAATCGGTTAGGATTATATTCATTGAAGTTTAGAAGAGTGAGAGGGCATCTCATAGAAATTTATACAATTCTAACAGGGTTAGACAGGGTAGATTCAGAAAGAACGTTCCCAATGGTGATGGAGTCCAGAACTAGGGTTCATAGTTTGAGGATAAGAGGTAAACCTTTTAGGACTGGGGTGAGGAGGAATTTCTTTACCCAGAGAGTGGTGAATCTGTGGAATTCGCAAGCACAGAAAGTAGTTAAGACCATAAGACATAGGCGTGGAAGTAAGGCCATTCAGCCCATCGAGTCCACTCCACCATTCAATCATGGCTGATTTCAACTCCATTTACCCGCTCTCTCCATAGCCCTTAATTCCTTGAGAAATCAAGAATTTATCAACTTCTGTCTTAAAGACACTCAACGTCCCGGCCTCCACCGCCCTCTGTGGCAATGAATTCCACAGACCCACCACTCTCTGGCTGAAGAAATTTCTCCTCATCTCTGTTCTAAAGTGACTCCCTTTTATTCTAAGGCTGTGCCCCCGGGTCCTAGTCTCCCCTGCTAATGGAAACAACTTCCCTACATCCACCCTATCTAAGCCATTCATGATCTTGAGGCCAAACGTTGTGTGATTTCACAAAGGAATTAGATATAGCTCTTGGGGCTAAAGGGATATGGGAGGAAGGTGAGATTAGGATATTGAATTTAATGATCAGCCATGATTATAATGAATGGGGGAGCAGTCACAACTGGCTGAATGGCATACTCCTGCTTCTATTTTTTATGTATGTTTCTATGTACACAGATACTTTGGCCCAGTGCTAGAGGATATAGAGCCTGGGCATGTTTGTGATAGTGCGCTTTGTTGTTTAATCTGCATTGTAGCAATGCTTCATGCACATTGGATGCAACATGGCCTTGCAGGTCGGGATCGTGGTCCTGGTGCATCTAGGCAAGAGCCATTGAGCTGACAAGGGCAGGCCCTGTTGGGGAAGATTACCAGGCTTAGAAATGCAGCACAGAAGTCCAGCACACTTTTCCAGAAGATCTTTGGCAGAGCATACAGATCTCTCAGTGAGCCCATTGGACTGCGGGTATAAAGGGATGCTTGTTCGTGGAAGCAAAGGTACAGAATTCGGCAGAGACAAACTTGCAGGCATTGTCAGTCATGTGCTTTTGCGGTGTGCCATGCGTGGCAAAGTTTCACAAATACCAAACTGCTGATTGTACTTGGCAAATAGTCCAGTTCGAATCATCCAGAGTATGGATCCACCAATACCAGATTTTGCTTGCTGTCCCGTTCAAAAATGTCTACTGCAATGAATGCTCACAGTAGACCAGGTACCTCGTGTAGTGTAGGAAACCTCTTTTGTTCGGTGTGCCTTATGAAATTTGCAGTGGGAACATCTGGAGACCTCTTACGCAATGCCAGCTTGCATAGAGGGCCAATACAGCAACTCTTTGGCCCCGGCCTTAGTTGTATCCAATCCAGGATGCCCTTGATGGACTTGTTGGGTTGTAAGAGTTGATAAAATAGTCCAGTGATTTCACAATAACGGAATGAATTTTGCGAAACAGTTTGTCAAACCCAAGAAACGCTCAGAATATAGAGGATGGTCTATGGGCAGACGCATTGAGTAGAATCAACACGTCCGCAACATGTGCCAGGCTCAGCCTGATACAATTCAAGGTCGTTCACCGGGCTCACATGACAGTGGCCCGGATGAGCAGATTCTTTGGAGTTGAGGACAGGTGCGCAAAATGTGCAGGAGGACCGGCGAACCACATCCACATGTTTTGGACATGTCCAAAGCTTATGGGATTTTGGCAGGGGTTTGCGGACGTAATGTCCACGGTGTTAAAAACAAGGGTGGCGCTGAGTCCAGAGGTGGCGATTTTCAGGGTGTCAGAAGACTCGGGAATCCAGGAGGAGAAAGAGGCAGACGTTCTGGCCTTTGCTTCCCTGGTAGCCCAGAGACGGATACTATTAGTATGGAGGGACTCAAAGTCCCCAAAGTCAGAGACCTGGCTATCGGACATGGCTAGCTTTCGCTGTTTGGAGAAAATTAAGTTTGCCTTGAGAGAGTAACACCCGGAGGTGGCAACCGTTCATCGACTTCTTTGCGGGAAATTTATCGTCAGCAGATGGGGGAAGTAGTTTAGATTAGAGTAGGGGGTTAATAAGGTTGAGACCTGTACAAAAGGTAAATGGCTTTTGCACTATGTTTATGGTTTCATGTATATTGTTTATTTTATTGTTGTTACTATAGTGAAAATACCTCAATAAAATGTTTATTTAAAAAAAAGAAACGCTTTTAATGTCTTGGTGCACATACTGTTGGTGTGGCCTAGTCACCTAATTTCATTTGGTATCGAACAGACATTTGCCAATTGTCTGGCAGTCAAAAGTTTCATTGGACCTCGTCATCCCCAGGACTTTAAGTTTCACTCTGTGAACCACTGGGCTAAGTTAAATGACCCCTAACGTGATGCAGTCCCGGAGTCTGAGTAGGCTTGAGATTTTGGATCACAATGTGGAAGTCACAGTTTCCCTGTACGTAGCGAAGTGTGGCCACTCCCTGGGTGGTGATTGTCCACCGTAAGCCACGAGGTCGGACTGCTGCTTGGGATCCTGTGTTTCCCCCAGGCCTATTTCTCGTAATTTGTTTCCAGATAAGACATTGCACTTTGCTCCTGTGTTGATTTTGACTTTTAACTTGGCGTTGGTTGAGATTATCTATAGTGTAGTGAATATTTCTCCTTTCTGTGCGGCTGAGTCCACACTTTCGCAATAAAGCATGGATGATTGCATCGATGGTGCCGTGGTCGTTTCATTCAGATGGCTCCTAGTAGCTGACTCCTAATGACATGCCTGTCCCCGGGAAAGTGACTGGCAGGGGTACTGCTGGCATAAGGGAGAGACTGCTGTCGGTTTGGATCTACAGCATTTGACAAAGTGATTCCGCTGTCACAGTGATTTTTTTTTTCGAAAGGCAAAATACTGTGCCTTGTTTGGAGGGAGCTGGCCCCTGCAGTTGGTGCATGGCGCTCCCTGATCTGAAAATACTTCCGCGTCCCGCTGAAATGGTGCCATTTCCCACCAAAGATTGTTCTTCAATTGTGCATGCAGAATTGCGACTGCTGTCGTTGATGCAGAGCGCCCCCTGTACTGCACATACTTTTGCTTCCCTCCATACTCTTTCCTACCCGAATTCTCTGTTCAATCTCTGGGACCTGCGACATTGAGCAGAGTATAGGCTTGTACCTTCTGTTCAGACAGTGCTGCACCACAGAAGTTGATCCATTCCTGCGTGAATCTGTCCCAATGGTCCGCTACATTCTCATTAAAGGCAAGTGGGTCAATGTTTCAAAGTCCCTGTGCCACAGTCAGCCCTGACACCGTGTAGTTCTGCATGGTCCGCTAAATCAACAACTGCGCAAGGGATTTATTAACTGAAAATACGAACTCGCATTAACACACCTCCTCTGCCCAAGGTCCCGGGTGATCCTGCCAAGCTCCACCATTGCGACGCTACGTGTCACTGTGTTGTTACATAATAACCCAGTCTACATTATACTGTGTGGATAAAAAAAACAAATCTTGGCTACAAAAATTAACATATTGCCGCTGAAAATTTCATAGTTATTGAAACAAAGAGAATTTGGGAAAAAATGCCTCCGGAACCGTGAGTTCATAAAGGCTGTCAGAATTTTTTTTTTCTTGAAATTGTGTCCAAGTGTTAATTCCAATAGTATATTGTGTAGGAGTAAGTGCGAAGCCAGTCTTTCCCCTTATACAAGTTTATTCTTAGACCAACTCAACAGAACGACAATCTGCTTCTTTTTTTTTTTTCCCCCCACACCCAACTGTTCCAGCTGTGTCCATTTATACTCCTTTGAGCAAATGTGTCCATTTATAGTTGAGCTAATGGCCATCGCCTGTCTTTAACAATGTAGTTGCCAAAGGATACAGTTGCTGGTACATTGACACAAGGTGATGCTAATGAGGCTGCATTTATTGCCCATCATTGATTGCTCTGAGTGGGTGCTGGGAGGTCTTTTGTGGTAATTGATTTTAAAATTGCCAGGCTTACAAGGTCACGGGGCTATTAAGAGTCAAAGCACGTCACATGGGACCGTCAGAAGTAGGTCAGTCCTGGTTGGGTGGCACGTTCCCTCTCTTTAAGGATATTAGTGAAGCAGTTGGCAACCTATATGGATTACTTTCCTGGTGGCAGCCCACAAATTGCCAGATTCAATTTCACAACTTGTTACGATGGGGGTTTTGAGATGCTTTTGAAGAAAGAAATTATTATTGAATCGGCGAGAAGGTCAATGGGTGGGTTTGAACTCCCAGGATGGAATGTACTTGTTGAGCTTAATAAACTTTTGCAGTCGTAAAACATTTTTTGTTCCAGTTATCAGGGAGCAAAACTTGAAATGACACATTTAGCAACACAGATGTATTTAACCAGGGCAGACACGTACAGGTATCTATCAGTATTATAATTGCTGTTTGATGTTTCATTTTTCAAATTAACACGGCTGTATCTAATACAGTACACAACAGTTCTGCTTGACTTTTAAATGAGTATTGCATTATCATTCAATGATAGTAAAATCACTATTGCACATCATTATGTTAATTTGTTGTAATTGTAAATCAAATCAGAGATAATTACTCATTGTATAATGGAATACAGAGATAAACTAGAGTTGTATATCTCATCACAAAATGATTCTGGGGTCAGTTTGTACTAAACATGAAATGTTATTTATCCTTTACCATCCATTAATATACAGTTTGATTGGATACAATATTAGCTGTCCAGAAGTTTGAATTCGCCTTGCCATTCTTCAGGAAAAATTAGCATTTGAACAGTGGAACAAGCTGAGTGCACAGGTGGAAAAAGAAAGCCTTCCTTTCTTAAAGTGCCTTTCATGACTACAGGACGTCCCAAAGCATTCAACAGCCACTGAAGTACTTTTTGAAGTGTAGTCTTTGTTGCAATGTGGGAAATGATGCAGCTAGTTTGTGCACAACAAGTTCCCACAAAGAGTAATTCGATAATGACCAGATAATCTGCTGCCTGGGTGTGGGTTGAGCGATTAAATATTGGCCGCAGGTCATTGGGCTAGTTCACCTGCGCTTCTTCAAAATAATACTTTAATAAGTCACGAGGAGTCCACCTCGAGTTGCAGTAAAGACATTTATTTCACAACAATATGGTCTACACGAGGCCAGGTTCACCTCACTGGGTCCTCTCGCCTTTCTGGTCAGCTACGCACTGGCCGATCTTTTACACCAATTCTGGTAAGCTACCCTACCCATAGCAGGGGAGCTCGCAGTCCCAGTAAGCACCTGGAAGCAATCATCCCCAGCTGGATGTGGCTCCTGCAGGTTATTACAAGTACCACAAGATCTTTTACATCCACCTGAATGGACAGACCGGGCCCAGGTTTAACATCGTATCTTCAGGATTCTTAAGGGGGAGGGGTAGGAAAAGGCGTGTGGAGGTAATAAACGAGTTTAGGGAGTTAGGCTGGAAGTTAAAAGCCAGGACAGACAGAGTTGTCATCTCTGGTTTGTTGCCGGTGCCACGTGATAGCAAGGCTAGGAATAGGGAGAGAGTGCAGCTGAACACGTGGCTGCAGGAATGGTGTAGGAGGGAGGGCTTCAGGTATTTGGATAATTGGAGCGCATTCTAGGGAAGGTGGGACCTGTACAAGCAGGACGGGTTGCATCTGAACCAGAGGGGCACCAATATCCTGGGAGGGGGGGTTTCTAGTACTCTTCGGGAGGGTTTAAACTAATTTGGCAGGGGAATGGGAACCGGATTTGTAGTCCAGCAACTAAGCTAGCCGATATTCAGGACGCCAAAGCGTGTAGTGAGGCAGTGGGGTAGGGAACATTGACAAAGGAGAGTACTTGCAGGCACGGAGATGGGTTGAAGCATCAGGAATAAGGTGGGTGAACTTAAGGCATGGATCGGTACTTGGGACTACGATGTGGTGGCCATCACGGAAATTTGGATAGGAGAGGGGCAGAAATGGTTGTTGGAGGTCCCTGGTTATAGATGTTTCAATAAGATTAGGGAGGGTGGTAAAAGAGGTGTGGGAGGGGGGGGGGGGTGGCATTGTTAATTAGAGATAGTATAACAGCTGCAGAAAGGCAGTCCGAGGAGTATCTGCCTACTGAGGTAGTATGGGTTGAAATCAGAAATAGGAAAGGAGCAGTCACCTTGTTAGGAGTTTTCTATAGGCCCCCCAATAGTAGCAGAGATGTGGAGGAATAGGTTGGGAAACAGATTTTGGAAAGGTGCAGAAGTCACAGGGTAGTAGTCATGGGTGACTTTAACTTCCCAAACATTGAGTGGAAACTCTTTAGATCAAATAGTTTGGATGGGGTGGTGTTTGTGCAGTGTGTCCAGGAAGCTTTTCTAACACAGTATGTAGATTTTCCGACCAGAGGGGAGGCAATATTGGATTTAGTACTTGGTAATGAACCAGGGCAAGTGATGGATTTGTTAGTGGGGGAACATTTTGGAGATAGTGGCCACAATTCTGTGACTTTCACTTTAGTAATGGAGAGGGATAGGTGCGTGCAACAGGGCAAGGTTTACAATTGGGGGAAGGGTAAATACGATGTTGTCAGACAAGAATTGAAGTGCATAAATTGGGAACATAGGCTGTCAGGGAAGGACTCAAGTGAAATGTGGAACTTGTTCAAGGAACAGGTACTACGTGTCCTTGATATGTATGTCCCTGTCAGGCAGGGAAGAGATGGTCGAGTGAGGGAACCAGGGTTGACAAGAGAGGTTGAATGTCTTGGAAAGAGGAAAAAGGAGACTTATGTAAGGCTGAGGAAACAAGGTTCAGACAGGGCGCTGGAGGGATACAAGATAGCCAGGAGGGAACTGAAGAAAGGGATTAGGAGAGCTAAGAGAGGGCATGAACAACCTTTGGTGGGTAGGATCAAGAAAAACCCCAAGGCCTTTTACAAATATGTGAGAAATATGAGAATGACTAGAGCGAGGGTAGGTCCGATCAAGGACAGTAGCGGGAGATTGTGTATTGAGTCTGAAGAGATAGGAGAGGTCTTGAACGAGTACTTTTCTTCTGTATTTACAAATGAGAGGGGCCATATTGTTGGAGAGGACAGTGTGAAACAGACTGGTAAGCTCGGGAAAATACTTGTTAGGAAGGAAGATGTGTTGGGCATTTTGAAAAACTTGAGGATAGACAAATGCCCCGGGCCTGACGGGATATATCCAAGGATTCTATGGGAAGCAAGAGATGAAATTGCAGAGCTGTTGGCAATGATCTTTTCATCCTCACTGTCAACAGGGGTGGTACCAGGGGATTGGAGAGTGGCGAATGTCGTGCCCCTGTTCAAAAAAGGGACTAGGGATAACCCTGGGAATTACAGGCCAGTTAGTCTTACTTTGGTGGTCGGCAAAGTAATGGAAAGGGTACTGAAGGATAGGATTTCTGAGCATCTGGAAAGACACTGCTTGATTAGGAATAGTCAGCACGGATTTGTGAGGGGTAGGTCTTGCCTTACAAGTCTTATTGAATTCTTTGAGGAGGTCACCAAGCATGTGGATGAAGGTAAAGCAGTGGATGTAGTGTACATGGATTTTAGTCAGGCATTTGATAAGGTTCCCCATGGTAAGCTTATGCAGAAAGTAAGGAGGCATGGGATAGTGGGAAATTTGGCCAGTTGGATAACGAACTGGCTAACCGATAGAAGTCAGAGAGTGGTGGTGGATGGCAAATATTCAGCCTGGATCCCAGTTACCAGTGGCGTACCGCAGGGATCAGTTCTGGGTCCTCTGCTGTTTGTGATTTTCATTAATTAATTGGATGAGGGAGTTGAAGGGTGGGTTCGTAAATTTGCAGACGATACGAAGATTGGTGGAGTTGTGGATAGTGAGGAGGGCTGTTGCCGGCTGCAAAGCGACATAGATAGGATGCAGAGCTGGGCTGAGAAGTGGCAGATGGAGTTTAACCCTGAAAAGTGTGAGGTTGTCCATTTTGGAAGGACAAATATGAATGCGGAATACAGGGTTAACGGTAGAGTTCTTGGCAATGTGGAGGAGCAGAGAGATCTTGGGGTCTATGTTCATACATCTTTGAAAGTTGCCACTCAAGTGGATAGAGCTGTGAAGAAGGCCTATGGTGTGCTAGCGTTCATTAACAGAGGGATTGAATTTAAGAGCCGTGAGGTGATGATGCAGCTGTACAAAACTTTGGTAAGGCCACATTTGGAGTACTGTGTACAGTTCTGGTTGCCTCATTTTAGGAAGGATGTGGAAGCTTTGGAAAAGGTGCAAAGGAGATTTACCAGGATGTTGCCTGGAATGGAGAGTAGGTCTTACGAGGTTGAGGGTGCGAGGCATTTTCTCATTAGAACGGAGAAGGATGAGGGACGACTTGATAGAGGTTTATAAGATGGTCAGGGGAATAGATAGAGTAGACAGTCAGAGACTTTTTCCCTGGGTGGAACAAACCATTACAAGGGGCCATAAATTTAAGGCGAATGGTGGAAGATATAGGGGGGATGTCAGAGGTAGGTTCTTTACCCAGAGTGTAGTGGGGGCATGGAATGCACTGCCTGTGGAAGTAGTTGAGTCGGAAACATTAGGGACTTTCAAGCAGCTATTGGATAGGTACATGGATTACGGTAGAATGATATAGTGTTGATTAATTTGTTTTTAAGGGCAGCACGGTAGCATTGTGGATAGCACAATTGCTTCACAGCTCCAGGGTCCCAGGTTCGATTCCGGCTTGGGTCACTGTCTGTGCGGAGTCTGCACATCCTCCCCGTGTGTGCGTGGGTTTCCTCCGGGTGCTCCGGTTTCCTCCCACGGTCCAAGGATGTGCAGGTTGGGTGGATTGGCCATGATAAATTGCCCTTAGTGTCCAAAGTTGCCCTTCGTGTTGGGTGGAGGTGTTGACCTTGGGTAGGGTGCTCTTTCCAAGAGCCGGTGCAGACTCAATGGGCCGAATGGCCTCCTTCTGCACTGTAAATTCTATGATTAATCTAGGACAAAGGCTCGGCACATCATCGTGGGCTGAAGGGCCTGTTCAGTGCTGTATTTTTCTATGTTCTATGTTCTCTATCTCATCCAAAGGGCGGCACCTCCGACTGTGCAGCACTCCTCAGTATTGCACTGGAGTGTCAACCTTGGTTTTGGTGCTCAAGTCCTCGAGTGGGATTGGAATTCACAACCTTTATGACTGAGGCAAGGGTGCTACCAACGGAGCCGTGGCTGACAAAGCTAGAATTGCGACATTAAATTGTATAACTTTTTCATCGCTGAGGTTAAGGACAGGATCTTCCACGCAACCCGTCACGTGTTTTTCGGCAGCAGAGGTGGGCCGCCAGTGGGATCTTCAGGCCATTGGTCAATGGAATTGTTAGTGTGGATTACCTATAGAATAATGAATGACCAGCAGGAAGGTATAGAAAAGCTCACTAATAATTTTAGAATGGTAGGTGGGAAAGTTTAAAAGTATAAATTAGACCCAAGGTACAAACCAACAAGGTGCTCCATATCTAATGATAGTTCACTACGTGAATGTCCATATTTTTGTAGTATAAATGGTTTACCTTTATTCTTGGTTGTCACTTGTGAAACGTATCAGAATGAGGTAAGTGAACAAACAACGTGATAAGATGTGTAAAGAACTGATTGTGCGGCCCAGTGTGTGCATGTCACTGGACGTGCTGAATTGCAAGAATTACATCCTCTGAAAAGAGATGTACTATCTCAAAGGGTTTGATGTAAACACCTCGAGATAAAATACCTCACATCATATTTAAGAGCTATACCGGTTTAGGACCTTAATTTTCATATTAGAAAACTATATCAAACATACTTAGATCGATGGAAGGGTTTGTGTATGTGATACTGGAAACGTCAATATCTCTTATAATGATAGTGACATTTCAAAGTTGCAACGCAGAATAAGGTGTGACTCTCATGCAAGTGGAGTGACAGCAATGTACTGACAGTAGAAAGTTGGCTTGTGTTTATATAGCAATGCTCGCAAGAACTTTCACCATCTGACCTGACACATTTATTTTCAGTACCTAATACAGCCCGGATGGGTTTGAAGTGTTTTGCAGTGTATACATTTTGCAGTAAGCATGAATATGCAGTAATTTGGCACTCAGCAGACAACAGTGATAGCATGGTGCTTTGCTTGTATAATACAATTAATCTAATTACTTTGGCTGGGTGATGTAATTAATCCAATTTGCATGTATAAAGTAGAGCTAAATAGAATAATATGTTTTCCTCAGTTACAGAATAAAAATGAAGAATCAACTTTCATGAAGATACAATTCACAATTTAGAGTCGCTTTTTTAATTAACATAATTTTAAATGCAAATTTAATGTAATTAATAGGATTAATCTGATTCCATCTTAATTTGTACAGCGCCCAAATAGGGCTCGAAGATTTTCAATTTAAAAAGTGAAAGGTCTATACAGGTAATGTCTAAATGTATAGTGCAAAAAGGTCTGGCCAAAGGTCTAGGGGCTGGTTTAGCACACTGGGCTAAATCGCTGGTTTTGAAAGCAGACCAAGGCAGGCCAGCAGCATGGTTCAATTCCCGTTCCAGCCTCCCTGAACAGGCGCCGGAAGGTGGCGACTAGGGGCTTTTCACAGTAACTTCATTGAAGCCTACTTGTGACAATAAGTGATTTTCATTTCATACAAATGTCATCTTTCTTCATTAAACATCACACAGAGCTTCCCTTTTCTTCACCTGACTGGCAAAACATTGGCCATTCAGAAACTGGCAGAACACATCAAAGTAATTTATTTTCATAAATCTTAACCTTGAATCCTGCAATCTATTCCAGCTCGTCAGTCACAGAGCATAAACTAAATCAAACAGGAATTGTGTCAGGTTTAAAAGCAAACAATCCATTGGGCGACAGCTGTAGCAACAGAAAGCAACTTAAATTTTAATCATGGGCAGTCCCTTCATGTACATCTGTATATCATTAAAAGATTTTCACCTGACAAATGTTCTCAGGATAGAATTGTCCCTGGTTCAAGGAAAGTGCAAGATATGAATCCTGTTGATTAGTCGCAATGCGCCAATCCCCTCCACCAACACCATACCCCTCCCAATCAAAAACGAGTTACTAAATCACTTGAGAAAGTTTTTCATTAAGACTAATTAATCATTAAGATTAATTAATCAATTAATTAACAATCAGCAGCAAGTGGAGCCAATCGAATTTTTAGAAATTGATATATTTTGGACGATCATGTAGATTTTCTTCCTAAACCATGGTGCACCATAAATAGTAGCTGCTTTAAAAAATCAGCAATTGTCAAAGCAAATCGCCAGTGTTTCTAATAAACTCAACTGTCCCACTTTTAATTACGTCAAGTGTGTTTTGCCCACACAGGTTCCCCATTTGCCTGGCTTTGAACTTGCTTTCTGCTCCACTGCTGAAACTTTGATACCAATTGTTTTGCTCTTTTGTGACTTTCGCTCTCATTTGTTTTTTTTTCCCTCCCTGCACCTGTCAACTTAACCTCGTCCTCCAATTGATGGGGGAAAATAATTTACAACTTCACAGTTTGGGTGGAAACCTGTCGGAGCCGCCACCTGATTATAGAACCCGCCCGATTTCTGGTTACAGCCCAGGTAGTGAAGTTGCAAATTACCATCTTGTGGACCATATTTTGATCTTGTTTCAAGAACCAACACGAACCAGATTATTACAGAGGCACGGCGGCACAGTTGTTAGCACTGCTGCCTCACAGCACCAAGGACCGGGTTCAATTCCAGCTGTGGGTGACTGTCTGTGTGGAGTTTCACTTTCTCCCCTGGTCTATGTGGGTTTCCTCCGGCTGCTCAGGTTTCCTCCCACAGTCCAAAGATATGCAGGTTAGGTGGATTGGCCAGGCGAAATTGCCCCTTAGTGTCCAAAAGGTTATGTGGGATAGAGTGAGAGGGTGTGGGCTTAGGTAGGGTGCTCTTTCCAAGGGTCGGTGCAGACTCGAGGGGCCGAATGGCTCCTTCTGCACTGTAGGGATTCTATGATTAATAGCCTGAAAGAAAATAAAATGCAGGAGGTGTGGCAGCATCTGCGGAGACAGATTCTGCGGCGGGGCAAGCTTTTCAATGGTGAAACCCACCGTCAGCTGACAAGGCAGCAGGTGCAGGTAGGCTAGAATCTCCAATTCGAACAGGGAGGCTCTGCATCCTGGTTAAAACCTTCTTGTCCAACTCCATTGGCATTAATATAAAACTTACTGAGAGCGCAGAGTGACACTGGTGTTTTTCAAATTTCAATTCTCATTATTCATACATCATCGTTATTTGTCGAGACCAGCTTAACCATAGAGCTAAATGTGCTGGCACGCCTCTTAGTTTGCACGCATTGATGGTAACAGGAGTGTTAGGGGAATTGCCTTTACTGTGGAAGAAACAATGTTGTGGTTTTGCTTTTGTTCAGACTTTATTGAATGTGTCTGATGTTGTACATGTCTTTCTGTGGGACATGGTTGAATTTGCTCAGCTGGCCCTCCACTCTACACATTGTAAAGGGCATTGTCCGAGAGCATTTTCAGTGGGGATAATTGAAATTGTTGTAGATGAACTCAAAGCTCCGTAAGGACTTTGCCAACAACACCCTGCAATGGACCCGCATTTGGACAGGACTGGTCCCAAACCTTTAGGCCCATCATTTTCTTGCCTTCTGTCGCTGCCCCACCGACACACCCAGGATGCCACATCTTTCCCATTTCACTCGACCTCCCTCTGACTCCTCGTCCACTCTTCCATGAACCCGGACACCACCTTGCAATGCCCACCACCATCGCCCCCTCACCCTGATCGGCTCTTGCTGGTCCCGAGCCTCCAAGCGAGCTGGCGTTCTCCTGCTCCCCTCACTTTTGCCATGGAGTTCAGCAAGGAACCAACCACTGACCTCAGACACAACTGCACCAAGCCAACGGGTGTGCACCCCCTTTAAATGAACGTGAACCTGGTGCCACGAGATTCTCTGCGGTGTTGAATTCAGTTTGCTGGCAGAACAGAATTTTCAAAGGTTTTATTCTATAGAAGGTTAAGGCAATAATATGCCCTTAGTGTCGGGTGGGGTTCTTAGGCCGGGTGCTCTTTCCAAGAACCGGTGCAGACTTGATGGGCCGAATGGCCTCCTTCTGCACTGTAAATTCTATGTTCATATTGCATGTACAGGACGACATGAAGCTCGACATGCCACAAGCACACCGCTGACTCAATCGGTAGCACAGTGGTTAGCACTGTTACTTCACAGCGCCAGGGACCTGGGTTCAATTCCCGCTTGGGTCGCTGTGCGGAGTCTGCACGTTCTCCCCGTGTCTGCATGAATTTCCTCTGGGTGCTCCGGTTTCCTTCCACAAGTCCCGACCAAGACGTGCTGCTAGGTGAATTGGACATTCTCCCTCGGTGTACCCGAACAGGCACCAGAGTGTGGTGACTAGGGGATTTTCACAGTGACTTCACTGCAGTGTTAATGTAAGCCTACTTGTGACAATAATAAAGATTATTATTATCTCATCGTCACAAGCTTTCGGAAATCAGACGTTTAGCATCCTGCTTTTGGTGGCTCCATAAAATTCCCACTTTGGGCACGCCCTTGGTGTGTGTTGAGTCCACATGCCTCAGGAATGCTGCAGTACCCCCCAACTTCCTGCTGATGGATCCAGTGGGCTATTAAACTATGCTGGCTCCCTGGTTTAAGCTTTCCAATTTTAAAAAAAAAAATTCAAATTCTTGAGCACATGAAGTTTGCGAATCTCAGTCTGTAAAAACCCTCACGAGGTCCCTGGGGTTACCCTAATCGATCCATCAGTGGGACTGGCGGAATACGAGCTTCCCCACTAGTGGGCGGGGGCCAGCCCAGCTTGGGCTCATGATTAGACTGTATAAAAGGGGACCCGGACATGGACTGGTATACTGGTAGTCCCGATTGGGACGCGCGTGTGTAGCCTCGCTATTGACTAGCCCACTAATTACTCAACCACTTGGCCTCCTGGGTCTTCACACTGTCATTTTACAAACAATTTTACAAATGCAATATATTTATGCAGCTTTGCACATTAAAATGATGAAAAAAATGTGTTAAATTAGATATTGAGCAGCAAGATCAAGAACAAAGACGACCATTCTCAAAGTTGGAACAGGACATTCAAGACCCAGGTCAGGGGGCATTTTTTACACAAAGGGCATTTCCCAAAAAGCTACGGGGGCTGAGAAAGAACATTGGAGCTTTCAATGCGATGGGTCGATAGAATTTTATTAGATAAGGGCATCAGAAGTATGGAGGTGATAAAATGGGGTTGAGATTCAGACCAGCCCTGATCTTATTTGCAGGCTGGGATATTGCCAAAGTGAGTTCGTTGTTGTAATGCTGGGAAACATGGAAGCTTATTTGTATAGAGCATGGTACCACACACGTGCGTTAAATGATCAGACAGTCTATTACGCTGTTAGTTAAGAGATAAATATTGGCCAGGACACCAGGGATAACACCCCTGCTCTTTTTCAAATTAGTGCCACAATCTTTTCTGGCACAGAATCAATGCCTCGGTTTGATATCTCACCAAAACAGTGAGTACCGTCTCAGCCTTGCGCACTAGTTGTATGTTACACCGTCAATTCACTGTGAGACCGTGAGAACGAGTGAACATTAGGCTTTATTATCCATGGACTCGCCTGCCACTGTCGGCTGTACAAATGAGTGCCACCCACAGGTGGCCTGTCCTGGTGGGGGTGGAGTCAGAGGCGGAGCCCACCGGGGTTCCAGTGCAATACCTGGAAGTAGACCGTATCATCATTTCCAGGTCATAGGTCACAGCACTATACAGAGAGTTCATACTTAGGTGAATGCATTCACCCCCTGTTAAAAAATCAAGTCCAGCGGGGGTGACGTGGGGTCATTAAATATTCAGTCTGTCTGGAGGCCGGATGGTTCTTTTAGACCTCCTCAGCTCTGGCGATGCGGTGGGTACGGTTGTTGCAGGTGGTGACTCCGGGGGCGTTGTGTCTGGAGGTTTAGCTTCGGTCCGGCGTGTCGGAGACGGTTGAGGGGTGGGGGGTAGCAGTGCCGGTGCAGGACAATACAGGGGACCCGGGTAAGGGGGGGTAAGGGGTGCTGGGGGTGGTGGTAGGCAGCGGGTAGGGGGGGCGCATTGGCAGGGGAACCAGCTGGCGCCAGGTCTCGTAGGGAGACCATATCTTGCCTTCCGTCCTGGTGTGCGATGTAGGCGTACTGGGGGTTGGCGTGCAGCAGCTGGACCTTCTCGACCACGGGGTTGGTCTTATGGCTCCTCGTATGCCTCCGGAGAAGGACAGGTCCCGGAGTTGTCAGCCAGGATGGAAACGAGACCCCGGAGATGGACTTCTGAGGGAAGACAAACAAACGGTTGTGAGGGGTCTCGTTCGTGGCTGTGCAGAGGAGTGATCTAATGGAGTGGAGGATGTCGGGGAGGACCTCCTGCCAGCAGGGGGTCGGGAGACTTCTAGACCGGAGGGCCAGAAGGACAGCCTTCCATACCGTCGCATTCTCCCTCTCCACCTGCCCGTTTCTCTGCGGGTTATAGCTCGTAGTCCTGCTCGAGGTGATGCCTTTACTGAGCAGGTACTGATGCAGCTCATCGCTCATAAACGATATGCCCCGGTCGCTGTGGACATACGCAGGGAAACCGAACAGTGTGAAGATGCTGTGCAGTGTCTTTATCACAGTGGCCGAGGACATGTCGGGGCAGGGGACAGCGAAGGGGAAGCGGGAGTACTCATCGATGACGGTGAGTAAGTATATATTACGGTTGGTGGAGGGGAGGGGCCCTTTGAAGTCAATACTGAGGCGCTCAAAGGGCCGGGAGGCTTTTACCAGGTAGGCCTTGTCTGGCCAATAGAAGTGCAGTTTGCACTCCGCGCAGACTTGGCAGTCCCTGGTCATGGCCTCGACCTCCTCGGTGGAGAAGGGCAGATTGCGGGCCTTAATCAAGTGGGTAAGCCGGGTGACCCCCGGGTGACAGAGATCATCGTGGATAGCCCAAAGTCGGTCATCTTGCGCGCTGGTGCATGTGCCGCGGGACAGGGCATCTGGGGGCTCATTGAGCTTCCCAGGACAATACTTGATATTGTAGGTGGAGAGTTTGATTCTCCATTTCAAGATTTTGTCATTTTTTATTTTGCCCCATTGTGCGTTGTCAAACATGAAGGCGACAGACCGCTGGTCGGTGACGAGGGTGAATCTCCTACCGGCTAGGTAGTACCTCCAGTGCCGCACGGCTTCCACTATGGCTTGTGCTTCCTTCTCAACCGAGGAGCGTCGGATTTCGGAAGCGTGGAGGGTTCGAGAGAAGAATTCTACTGGCCTGCCCGCCTGGTTGAGTGTGGCAGCCAGTGCGACGTCTGACTCATCGCTCTCAACCTGAAAGGGGATGGACCCGTCCACCGCGTGCATTGCGGCCTTGGTGATGTCGGCCTTGATGCGGCTGAAGGCCGAGCGGGCCTCAGCCGTCAGGGGAAATGTGGTGGTTTGAATAAGTGGGCGGGCTTTGTCCGCATAGTTGGGGACCCACTGGGCATAGTAGGAGAATAGCTCCAGGCAGCGTTTTAGAGCCTTGAGGCTGTGGGGAGGGGGAAGTTCCGTGATGGGGCGCATACGGTCGGGGTCGGGCCCTAGGACTCCGTTCTCCATGACGTAGCCGAGGATGGCCAGTCGGGTAGTGCGGAAAACGCACTTCACGTTGTTATATGTGAGGTTCAGGGATTGGGCGGCCTGGAAAAATCTCTGAAGGTTGGTGTCATGGTCCTGCAGATCATGGCCGCAGATGGTAACATTGTCCAAGTACGGGTATGTAGCCCGCAAGCCGTACTGGTCCACCATTCGGTCCATCATTCTCTGAATGACCGAGACCCCGTTAGTGACGCCGAAGGGGACCCTGAGGAAGTGGAAGAGTCGGCCGGCTGCTTCAAAGGCAGTGTAGTGGCGTTCTTCCGAGCGGATCGGGAGCTGGTGGTAGGCCGACTTCAGATCGACCGTTGAGAACACACGGTACTGCGCAATCTGGTTGACCATCTCCGCTATGCGGGGGAGGGGGTACGCATCCAGTTGCGTGAACCAGTTAATGGTCTGGCTGTAGTCCACAACCATCTGATTCTTTTACCCGGTCCGGATGACCACCACTTGCGCTCTCATAGGACTGTTGCTGGCCTCGATGATCCCTTCACTCAACAGTCGCTGGACCTCCGACTTGATAAAAGTAATGTCTTGGGAACTGTACTGCCTGCTCCTGGTTGCGATGGGCTTACAGTTGGGAGTGAGGTTTGCAAAGAGCAAAGGGGGGAGACCTTGAGGGTCGCGAGGCTGCATACCGTGATGGGGGGGGGCAAGGATCCACCGAACTGTAGAGTCAGGCTTCGGTGACTGCATTGGAAGTCTAATCCGAGCAGTAGGGGGGCGCAGAGGTGAGGGAGGACGAACAGCTTAAAACGAGCGTACTCGGCACCCTGCATCGCGAGATTAGCGATACAGTACCCCCAGATCTAAACCAAATGGGATCCGGACGCAAGGGAGATTGTTTGGGATGCGGGGTAGATGTGAAGGGAGGAGCGCCTTACCGTGTCTGGGTGAACGAAGCTCTCCGTGCTCCCGGAGTCGAAAAGACGGGGGTCTCGTGCCTGTTGACCCGGGCGACCGTCATTGAGTTTTTCAGGTGCTTTGGCTGCGACTGGTCGAGCGTGACTGTACCAAGCTGCGGGGAGCCTGCGTGGTCAGCGGTATCGGGGTCACAAAATGGCGGTCCCATGAGTCGCACGTGTTGGGCTGGGTCGAAGATGGCGACCAAGTTGGCCACCCCCATCGGTTGCATGTGTCGGCAGGTGCCGGAACCGACGGCCAAGGTGGCGGCCCCCACGAGTCGCACGTGTCAGCCGGTGTTGGAGCCGGCAGCCAAGATGGCGACCCCCACGAGTCGCACGAGGCTGAAGGGGGCGTTCCGGGCAGGCACGCAGCCACATTGCGGGGTCTGCAGGGCTGCGAGTCCATGGGTCGGGCCTGGTGAGTTTTCGATTTCTGGGCTTTAGGTCGGCCCAGACAGACTCTGGCGAAGTATCCCTTTTTCCCACAGTCGCTGCACGTCGCTGTGCGGGCTGGGCAACGCTGTTGGGGGTGTTGACTCTGGCCGCAGAAGTAGCCCGGTATCCTGGGCTGGACTGGCAGCCGCGTGGCACAGGCCTATGATGTAGTCGGGTCCGACGGGGGATGCAACGATGGTATCCACGAGGGGTTCGCCGGGCCCGCAGGGAACGCACTGAGGCTCTGGTAGGCCGTCTCTAATGAGGTGGCTAGTTTTACTGTGTCCCGCAGGTCAGAGGTCCCGTTTTCCAGCAGGCGCTGCCTGATGTAGTTCGATTGGACCCCAGCCACGTAGGTGTCCTGGATCTGTAGGTTCATGTGTTCCTCCGCCGTCACATCCCGATAGCTGCAGTTCCTTGCGAGTAGGGTCAGGTTTTCCAGGTACTTGTCCAGCGATTCCCCGGCGCATTGACAGCGAGTAGTGAGAAGGTGTCGGGCGAACATCTTGTTTACAAGCTTCACATAATGCGCCTTGAGGGTTGCGACCACCGCCTCGTATGTGGTAGCTTTCTCTATCATCACAGAGATTCGATGGCTCACCCAAGTGTGGCGGAGTCGCAGCTTGAGGGTTTCAGTGGGAGGCATAGTGGAGGACTCGAGGTAGGCCTCGAAGTAGCGCAGCCAATGTTCGAAGGTCTCCTTGGCCTCTGTCGCTCGCATGTCGAGTTCGAGCTTATCTGGCTTCAGAGCGGCTTCCATGGTGCTTTCGATGGATAATAAATTATTATAACGTCAATTCACTGTGAGACCGTGAGAACGAGTGAACATTAGGCTTTATTATCCATGAACTCGCCTGGCAGTGTCGGCTGTACAAATGAGTGCCACCCACAGGTGGCCGATCTATATATCGTCCCGGTGAGGGTGGAGCTCGAGGCGGAGCCCCCTGGGGTTCCAGGACAGTGCCTGGAAGTAGACCGTATCATCATTTCCAGGTCATAGGTCACAGCACTATACAGACAGTTCATACTTAGGTGAATACATTCACCACATTGTGTCAGCGTAGATCTTCTGCTCAGGTTTCTGGAGTGCGGCCTGAACCCATAACCTTCTCACTCTGAGGTGCAGCTGCCACTAGCGAGCCCAAAGCTGGTCCTTGATTTTAGAACAGACCGTCCCAACGGGTGGGCCGTGACTCCCAGTGCAGTCGCGCGAGGTGGGATTTCAGGGTGGCGAACTGTGAGGCGGTATTGGCTGCCGTGGAGTTCGGATTGAGTGTCTTTAAATCCAGTTTCCATCCTCCACTGTTTCCTCGGATTTTCTTTTCCTTGTCTCCACCTCAATGGTCGTCCTTGATGGGATATTCGGACTATGGGTGGCGGGGGGGGGGGTTGTAATAATCTCCACGGGACTCATCCCGTGCTCATTGGAACAGTGAGCTCCCCTGCTGGGCGCCTTACCCAGCACTAGTATAAAAGTTCTGACACTATAGAGCCAATTAGGAAGGAGACAGGGCCCAGTGAAGTGTATCGGGCCTCATGTAGGTTGTTTGCTGAATGAAAACTTTTTTTAAGAAACTCGTCGGACTCCCCTCACTTTATCATCTGGGTCATGGGCCCAAGCATACCCACAGGTCCAAGATATGGAGAAACCTATGAGGGAGGAATTAAAGGAGCGTACTTTCTTTCAATGAAGACTCCTAAATCTTTGCAAGAAACTTCAAGTACCTTAATTACAACTCCTGGCAAACTGACATGTCTGATTTAATAAGGTTCACTTAGTCGTCCAGGTGTGTCGGTATCTATCCCATGAGTTTACATTCCTGTCCTGAAGCAAGTTCAAGATGGCGTGTGTGCAGTGGATCCGTGTTAGAACTACCACAAGAAAATTGAGCAATTTATTCTGTGAGGCAATAGATACAAAATGCCCACGAACCAGAAGGTGAATGAAATGCAAATAGTTTAAACCACATAGTTCCTGTTTAATTAGCTGTCTATTGGTTTTATTCCGTTCCTCTTTTTCCAGACTGCTTTTCGGCGAAAGGAGACAACAGCTGCAAATACTGAATTGAAAGTTAAGCAACGATGACATCTGCTGGTTATGAAAGCAAATGTTTTGTACAGTGCAGATACATTATTTGGATTTCTACGTCAACAGTTTTGTTTGCTTGTCTACAAGTGTCGTTTTCACTTTAAGTACTATCAGTGGAAAAATAATTTGTTAGGACATTAGGAATTATTTAAATTCTTTAAATCTTTAGCTTTGTAACTTTATATTGTGCCCAAAATGCTGCAATTCCTCATTTCTGACAGCAACATCTGTACACTAAGAAAAATGAAAACTGATCATTTCCTCTGCAATAAGGCCCCGTCCCCCGGTCAATTCTCCTTAAAGAAGTCGATGCCACCTCCAAGTGAACTCCTGTAATGAACCCTTTAAGGCGAACTTAATTTTCTCCAACCTAAGAAACCCTGCCATGTGACTGACCCACACACCCCGACTTTGGAGGCTCCGAGTCCCTCCATCCCAGCAAAATCCATCTCCGGGCCACCAGGGAGGCAAAGGCCAAAACGTCGACCTCTCTCCCCCCTGGGCTCCCGGATCTTCCGACACTCCAAATATTGCAACCTCTGGACTCGGAGTCACCCTTCCTTCCAAGACCTCTGACATGACATCTGAAAAGCCCTGCCAGAATCAGCTCAGCCTCGTACACGCCCAAAACATATGTACATGGTTCGCAGGACTTCTCCCACACCGCCCACACCTGTCCTCCACCTTCTCAAAAAGCCTACTCATCTGGGCCACAGCCATATGAGCCCTGTGGACTACCTTGAACTGGGTTATACTAAGCTTGGCACACGACGAGGATGCATTGACCCTCCTCAGGGCCTTCTCCCATAACCCTCCTCCCAGCTCTTCCTCCCACTTCCTCTTCACCTCCCCGATGGAACCCCTTCCCACTCCATCAGTTCCTTATATATTTCCGAGACCCTCCCCTCCCCAACCCCTGCTTTTGACATCACCTTATCCTGTAGCCCCCTTAGTGGGAGGCGAGGGAAGCTAGGGAACATGCCTCCGAACACAATCCCAGTGAGGAGCCTTTTTAATACACAGTAATGAAAACCCACTATTGACCAGAATGCATCTGGCACCAAGCGTACTGTTGCGCTAAATTTCCTAGCTTACAACAGAGTTCAAATACAATAGCAAAATTGGTGAATAGACTTTCTGGTAAAGCTATTTTGTAAAGTCACTCAGGTTTATTCTCTCCGCAAACAGTGCAGCTCTCTTGAAAACACCCAAATTGACCAACCATTCCTGATTCCTTTGATGTTTTCCTGCCAAATTACTGTTGCGAACAGCAGAAAGACTGCAGTTACATTTATACACCTGGCTGTGCTGTAAACTGATCTATAAATTCTACAAGGATAACCCAAGGCGGTGTCCCCTCACTCCACAACCCCTAAAGCTTCCAGATAATCCAGACTATCTGCAATAATTCTTTAACTGCCTTCCTAATTTCATTTGAACTGCAGGGCTCCAGCTTAGTCTGAGAGATGTAGATAATGATTTTTTCATTCCCTGCCGTTTTTAAATACGTCCCCACGGTAATCCTCGCCAGTTCCTGAGATTATACTTAGAATTTCAAAAATATTAAAACATCTTTTTTGCATTTTGAACATTCAGAATCAAAGTATGCTACATTATACTTTTTCTCACATTGCTGACAATGTCAACCTTTTTTATATATAATGTGCAGGCAGAATTTTACGCAGTTATGCCTGAAGGAATGGATTGCAGCTCGAGTGATGACTATTACCCAACTATTTGCGTCTTAATTTTAGCTAATTAATCTAGTTTATGATTACTGTCCAACATATTATGGGCAGCACGGTAGCATTGTGGATAGCACAATTGCTTCACAGCTCCAGGGTCCCAGGTTCGATTCCGGCTTGGGTCACTGTCTGTGCGGAGTCTGCACATCCTCCCCGTGTCTGCGTGGGTTTCCTCCGGGTGCTCCGGTTTCCTCCCACAGTCCAAAGATGTGCAGGTTAGGTGGATTGGCCATGATAAATTGCCCTCAGCGTCCAAAATTGCCCTTAGTGTTGGGTGGGGTTACTGGGTTATGGGGATGGGGTGGAGATATTGACCTTGGGTAAGGTGCTCTTTCCAAGAGCCGGTGCAGACTCGATGGGCCGAATGGCCTCCTTCTGCACTGTAAATTCTATGATATGAAGACACAGTGGCTCCAAACATGAATTGGCATTGTCACGAGAGCCAAACTTTACAGGGGAATTACATTTTAAAAGGGCCCTTTAACTTAAAGTAAAGCAGATAGTTCTGAATTCCTGGTGAACACCTTAGTTCTCAGAAGTGCCAATGGGACCTCAGGTTGCCTTGGGATGAAAAATTCAAATAGAAACCCATTGCGGTGGCGGGTGGCAGTTTTAGTATCTCTGAAAAGCGCTCACAGAGCAGAAGAAAGGCTGCTGCCGCTAAGACACGGGACAAAAGCTGATGCTGTGGAGAAGCAGAAAAAGATGTTTAGATTGAAGACCAAATGGGACGCTATTAAGGGTTCAGTTTCTGTTCAAAAGAAAGGGAACAGGACAGAAGGGGCTCGTGAATATTTTGAGAACAGGAGTTGTTGTGCCTTGCTGGCGATAACCGGATCCAGAAGGTTCAGGTGGAGTGGAATGATTGTCGAAGGACACTGAAGTTTTGACCTGGTGTGGCAGGGAGAGGTGGAACCTCTGCTGGAGAGCTGGAAATGACTATGCGACTGTTCCTTTAATGCTACATCTCTACCAGAAAAGTGGCTGAGAGTAAAACCATTTTGTAAGGCATATTTTGCGTTAGGGCAGAATTTACGCCAGCGGAATATTCCGGTCGCTGAGGGGTGCAGTCAATGGGAAATCCCATTAACATCAGCGGGACCAGAAAATCCCACTGGTGGGCCACCTCCGCCGCTGAAAAACACGTGGCAGGTTGGTCGATAAATCCCGCCCACAATCAATGCCTTTTTCTTTAACTTGATGTATCAGTTGTCCACTAATTAATGTTTGTTGTGTTTAATCTGTTTATTGCAGTAAAAGTCTTAAAAGGTGAAATCATCCGTCTGTTTATTTCTGATGATCATTTGGGAAATTTGTCGCTTTTAAAATGTTATCGGCCTCTACAGGTATTGTAACAGCATGGTGTAGCTTTGGAGTAAAGTATGCCAAATGCAGCATGTTTATTGCCTGGTACAATAATGATTTTTGTTTAAATTAAGGGGCAATTTAGCATGGCCAATCTACCTAATCTGCATATCTTTGGTTTGTGGGGGTGAGACCTGCGCAAACACGGGGAGAATGTGCAAAGTCCACAAGGACAGTGTCCCAGGGCCTGGATCGAACCCTGGTCCTCAGCATCATGAGGCAGCAGTGCTAACCAGTTCGCCACCATGCCGTCCTACAATAATAAAATCTAATAGACACAAAGTGCAAAGACATGGGGCGGGAATCCCCAATCCCGCGGCAGGGTGTCCACGCTGTTGTAAACGCCGTTGTGTTTTACGACGGCGCGAACGGGCCACTCCCACGACTAATTCTGGCCCCTCCAGGGGACTAGCACGGCACTGGAGCGGTTCGTGCCACTCCAGCTGCAGATCCCGGCGCGAGCGCAGTTGCGCCGGCACCAACGAGGACATGCGCAGTGGCACCGGCGCCAACGCACGTGTGCGCAGTGGCCTCCTTCAACGCGCCGGCCCCGACGCAACATGGCGCAGTACTACAGGGGCCGGTGTGTAGGAAATGAGGACCCCAGCCACAGAGGCAGGCCCGCCGATTGGTGGGCCCTGATCACGGGCCAGGCCACATCGGAGACCCCCCCCCCCCCCCCCAGGGTCGGACCCCCCCTCCCCCCCCCCCAAAGGCCGCCACCCGACCCTTACACGCCGAGGTCCTTCAGGTTAGAACGGCGCCGGCGGGACTCAGCTCTTTTCTTACGGCCGTTCGGCCCATCTGGGCCGAAGCATCGGTGGGCCGGCCGCATAGAGCAGCCCACGACCGGTGCAGTGCCAACCATGCCGGTGCCAATGCCGCCAATTTGCCGGCATCGAGACACCGTGGCATGGCGCGATTCGCGCAGCCCGCCGGCGATTCTCCGACCTGGTGTGGGGTCGGAGAATCCCGCCCATGAAATCAGCAGAGTTCTACCCCTTCAAGGATGAAATCAATCAGACTTGCAGCAGAAGAACATATGCAATAATATTACTGTCATTTATCTGACGATATTGCTACAAAAGGCCAACTTACATTTGCAATTTGAAGTCCATATACTTTAATATAGTGAACAATAATTGGCTAAATTTAGGGTTCCTAAATTTACCTTCAGGTAACAAACAAACAAGAAGCACCTTTTCATTGTTACTACCTTTTTTCAATTGTTGTTTTATCTTTATTCTGCCTCTTGAAACCATCCCCAGAGACGTGGCTAAGAACGTGCCAAATAATTTCCCTTTCATTTATTCTCCAAGTTTGTGTTCTACGCTGCCTCTCAACAGATTAGTTGAAATCAGAGACTCACCAAGGAGAAGCTGGATTATAACACATGTTGGTCCGTACACCCAGGCAGTGTCACATCTGTGCTTTAACCTTTGGCTTAAGAATCGATCTTTTACTTTTTTTCCATTGATTTCTCGGTTGGATATTCTGGTTCTGCTCGGACTGGGACCAGAAATTTCCGCCCGAGGTCAATGGACCTTTAGCTTGTCCATCGGATTCTCATGGGCAGGACCAGAAGATCTGGACCATTAAAGGTACAACATAAATGTAATTATTCTATCTTTTTTAAAAAAAGTTTAGAGTACTCAATTATTTTTTTCCAATTAAGGGGCAATTTTGGGTGGCCAATCCACCTAACCCATCTTTGGGTTGTGGGGGTGAAACCCACGCAGACACTGGGAGAATGTGCAAACTCCACACGGACAGCGACCCAGGGCTGGGATTCGAACCCGGGTCCTCAGTGCCGTAGGCAGTAATGCGAACCACTGTGCCGCGTTCCGCCCCTAATTGTTATCTCTTATATTGTTTTCTACAATGTCATATTTCACAATGAAAGGGAGAGCAGCAAGGCGGCACTACCGGACGCAATGGTTGTGATTTAACCAAATTGTTTCTAAGTGTGGTAGTGAGCGGGAATTATCGCGAGTTTTCCGACCCTCGGCCCGGCGAGGCCGTCACCGCTATAAAATGTTAATTGCTCCACTTAACGAGGCCCCACGGGCTTCACGCCGGATGATTCTGCCGGCTGATTCATCGGGACCATACTTGCCAGAAACCCTTTAACAAGGGAGAGCAGCACTTAAACCGATCCTGCACAGCCAACCCCACTCAGCCAACCCCACTCAGCTCGCAGCCATGCCTCTGAGAAGACCAGCTCCATGATTCGGGGAGAAGACCAGCCCCACAATTCGGAGATGCCGACCTAGGCAGATTATTGGATGCAGTTGAGGCCAGACAGGAGTCTCTGTTGCCTCGAGGGTCTCGGAGAGTCAGCCATAGGGCAGCCAGTGGAAAATTTTGGCCATTAACTCTGTTTCCCGCCACAAATGTTGCCTGACCTGTTGAGTATTATCAGCATTTTTTATTTCAGGGGTCCAGTTTCCACAGTATTTGGCTCTTGTATTAGCGGCCTGCTTTTAACCCGCTCATAACCCATTCACTTACACAGCATAAATATCAGGCCATCATCATGATTTCTGAGGAATTTTGCATTATCTTCCTGCTTTCTTTGACTTACTGCCAATGGCATTAAGGCATGCTCATGCAGCTAAACTCCATTGTTCTATTGAGCTTTTGATTGGAATACTTAACTTATCATTGGTTGTAAATTGCTTCCATGTAGAGTCCTACCTTTATGATCGTAGAGTAACTATGGCTAGAATTTTATGAGCGTCCAGGACATTCTGCCACCAGGATCGAAAGTGGGTCCTGAGCCCATGCGGGTGCACAGCAGGATCCCAGAGTGATTTTCTTGGCTAAAGCCAATTAAGAGGCTATTGCTGGGACTGCTGTTTTAATTCAGTATTGTAGCCCAACTCTCTGAGCTGCTGGCCAAATGAGATGACCAAGAGCTTCTACCAGCGATGGAGTTGGCTAGTGCTGAGGCTACAAGGAGAGGGAGAGGCAATTCAAAGTGCAGTGAGAGTTATTGTTAATGTGCCAGATCCTGGCGTTCAAAGTGGTGAACCAGTGGTGGTGTTGGAACAACAGTGGCAGCTATTACTGCCAGCTACCCCCTCTGTGTACCATGGAGCAGCCAGAAGCCACTGGGAGTTGATATAACTGATGGTCTCATCGTATAGCAGATGACTGTTCCAACATTTGTAAAATGGCCGTGGGACTGGAAAGTGGCTGTTAATTGGCCAATTTATCAAATTAATTAACCTTCCACCTCTGGCCAGCTCACAGCTAAGCCACTGCTGTTCCCACCATTGAGAATGTTCTGTGGAAGCAGGACGGTTGCAGACCTCTTTACTGACATCATCCACCATTTTACAAGCCCCTCTGCCTCTCCGCCTGTCTCCAGAAGGCTATTGTAACTATTGTACATAGTTACAATAAACCAATCATACAGAGAACAAATCATGCCCCAAACCTTTATCTGATGCTTGTTTCAAGTGAATACTAATTTATTTTGTTTACTCTATTTTTCCTCTCACAACATTCTTCAATTGAATCTTTCTTTCTCTATGTTATTATTCTCAACTATGTTGTCCTCAGAATTCAGAGAGTTAATTAATTATTTTTTTCTTTTTTAGTACAATCCTCCTGCAATCTCAACAAAGCAATAGCTCAATGCTTCCCTGGACTGATGGCATTTTGTTCTCTGAGATTCCAGCTGCACCTATTATACTTGATGCACAATCAATTACTCTCGAGACAAGGTGAGTCATAACTAATAGGCTTTAATCAGCTAGAACTGTACCCAGCAGCTTCGATACAGAAAGTGAAGGCTGCTGGGACGGCATTGGTTCTTATACCCCGCCTCTCAGGACGGAACTATGTACGTTAGCCAATGGTAGACTCCTAGGTCTAGCCAATGGTCATTCACCTCTAAGGTACTGCAATACCTGGTATTACCACATTCACCCCCTGTTAAAAAAAAAGGAACCCAGCAGGGTGATGGCCAGCGTTACTGTTGCCTTTTGCATGGTAGGACCAGGTATGGAGGTACTGTGATGTTGAGGGTAACAGAAAAAGTTCTTTTTTGTTGTTGTTTTATGGTGCAGCAATCAGACGATCGGGTGGCCTGGTCGTCCTTCTGGAGCGTCTGGGCTTCGGCAATGATCCTGGTGGGGGCCCCGCCGGTTGTGGCTCTGGGAACGTGGTGTCTTCCTCCCAGACAGCTTCGTCACCCCTAGGCGGCGCTGTTGGGGCGAACAGTGGGCAGGGGGAGAGGCGCCTGTAGGGGGCGTCGGTGCCTGTTCGGCGCTGGGTAGGGGCGGCTGCAGTACTGACCCTCCGGTCAGGTGCTGCGGGGAGGGTGGGGGTGGGGGCAATGGTGCAGGTGCACGTGGGGCTCCGGCGGGCGCCAGGTCCCAAAGGGAGACCGTGTCTTTGCGGCCGTCGGAGAACGCTACGTATGCGTACTGGGGTTGGCAGGCAGCAGGTGGACCCTCTCGACCAACGGGTCGGACTTGTGCGCCCTCACATGTTTCCGCAGCAGGACGGGTCCGGGTGTCGCTAGCCAGGTTGGGAGCGAGGTCCCGGAGGAGGACTTCCTGGGGAAAACAAGGAGACGTTCATGAGGTGTCTGGTTTGTGGTAGTACAGAGCAGCGACCGGATGGAGTGAAGGGCCACCGGGAGGACGTCTTGCCAGCGGGAGACTGGGAGATTCCTGAACCGTAGGGCCCGCAGGACGGTCTTCCAGACCGTTCCGTTCTCCCTCTCTACCTGCCCGTTTCCCTGGGGGTTGTAACTGGTCGCCCTGCTGGAGGCGATGCCTTTGCTGAGCAGGAATTGACGCAGTTCGTCGCTCATAAAGGAGGACCCCCTATCACTGTGTATGTAAGCGGGGAAACCGAACATTGTAAAGATACCCTGGAGGGCCTTGATGACGGTAGTCGTGGTCATGTCCGGGCAGGGGATGGCGAATGGGAACCGGGAGTATGCGTCAATCACGTTCAGGAAGTACGTGTTGCGGTCGGTGGAGGGGAGGGGGCCCTTGAAATCCATGCTGAGGCGTTCAAAGGGACGGGAAGCCTTTATCAGATGCGCTCTCTCTGGCCGGTAGAAGTGCGGTTTGCACTCCGCGCAGATTCGGCAGTCCCTGGTGACTGACCTGACCTCATCGATGGAGTAGGGCAGGTTGCAGTTCTTAATGAAATTAAATAAACGAGTGACCCCCGGGTGGCAGAGGTCCTCGTGGAGGGCTCGGAGGTGGTCCACTTGTGCGGTGGCACAAGTACCGGGGGACAGGGCATCAGGAGGCTCGTTCAGCTTCCCGGGACGGTGCAAGATCTCGTAATTGTAGGTGGAGAGTTCTATCCTCCACCGCAAGATCTTGTCGTTCTTAATCTTGCCCCGCTGTGCATTATCGAACATGAAAGCAACCGACCATTGGTCCGTGAGGAGAGTGAATCTCCTGCCAGCCAGGTAATGCCTCCAGTGTGGCACAGCTTCTACTATGGCCTGGGCCTCCTTTCCGACCGAGGAGTGGCGAATTTCGGAAGCATGGAGAGTACGGGAGAAGAAAGCCACGGGTCTGCCTGCCTGGTTGAGGGTGGCCGCCAGAGCTACGTCGGACGTGTCGATCTCGACCTGGAAGGGGAGGGACTCGTCGATGGCGCGCATCGTGGCTTTTGCGATGTCCGCTTTGATGCGGCAGAAGGCCTGGTGGGCCTCCGTCGACAGGGGGAAGGTTGTGGACTGGATCAGGGGTCGAGCCTTGTCTGCGTAATTAGGGACCCATTGTGCATAATAGCTAAAGAAGCCGAGGCAGCGCTTTAGGGCCTTGGGGCAGTGAGGGAGGGGGAACTCCATGAGGGGGCGCATGCGTTCAGGGTCGGGGCCTATGACTCAATTTTGCACTACGTAGCCTAGGATGGCTAGACAGTCGGTGCTAAAGCCTAAAGAGGTCGGACCTCGAGGAGGTCACAAAGATGATTGATGCAGGTAGGGCAGTGGATGTTGTCTATATGGACTTCAGTAAGGCCTTTGACAAGGTCCCTCATGGTAGATTAGTACAAAAGGTGAAGTCACACGGGATCAGGGGTGAGCTGGCAAGGTGGATACAAAACTGGCTATGTCATAGAAGGCAGAGAATAGCAATGGAAGGATGCTTTTCTAATTGGAGGGCTGTGACCAGTGGTGTTCCACAGGGATCAGTGCTGGGACCTTTGCTGTTTGTAGTATATATAAATGATTTGGAGGAAAATGTAACTGGTCTGATTAGTAAGTTTGCAGACGACACAAAGGTTGGTGGAATTGCGGATAGCGATGAGGACTGTCAGAGGATACAGCAGGATTTAGATTGTTTGGAGACTTGGGCGGAGAGATGGCTGATGGAGTTTAATCTGGACAAATGTGAGGTAATGCATTTTGGAAGGTCTAATGCAGGTAGGGAATATACAGTGAATGCTAGAACCCTCAAGAGTATTGAAAGTCAGAGAGATCTAGGAGTACAGGTCCACAGGTCACTGAAAGGGGCAACACAGGTGGAGAAGGTAGTCAAGAAGGCATACGGCATGCTTGCCTTCATTGGCCGGGGCATTGAGTATAAGAATTGGCAAGTCATGTTGCAGCTGTATAGAACCTTAGTTAGGCCACACTTGGAGTATAGTGTTCAATTCTGGTCGCCACACTACCAGAAGGATGTGGAGGCTTTAGAGAGGGTGCAGAAGAGATTTACCAGAATGTTGCCTGGTATGGAGGGCATTAGCTATGAGGAGCGGTTGAATAAACTCGGTTTGTTCTCACTGGAACGACGGAGGTTGAGGGGCGACCTGATAGAGGTCTACAAAATTATGAGGGGCATAGACAGAGTGGATAGTCAGAGGCTTTTCCCTAGGGTAGAGGGGTCAATTACTAGGGGGCATAGGTTTAAGGTGAGAGGGGCAAGGTTTAGAGTAGATGTACGAGGCAAGTTTTTGACACCAAGGGTAGTGGGTGCCTGGAACTCGCTACCGGAGGAGGTGGTGGAAGCAGGGACGATAGTGACATTTAAGGGGCATCCTGACAAATACATGAATAGGATGGGAATAGAGGGATACGGACCCAGGAAGTGTAGAAGATTGTATTTTAGTCGGGCAGCATGGTCGGCACGGGCTTGGAGGGCCGAAGGGCCTGTTCCTGTGCTGTACATTTCTTTATTCTTTGTAAACACGCATTTATCCTTATTGTAGGTCAGATTAAGGATATTCGCGGTCTGGAGAAATTTTCGGAGGTTGGTGTCGTGGTCCTGCTGGTCATGGCCGCAGATGGTGACGTTATCAAGATACGGGAACGTTGCGTTTAAGCCCTACCGGTCAACCATTCGGTCCATCTCACGTTCGAAGACCGAGACCCCATTCGTGACACCGAAGGGAACCCTTAAAAAGTGATAGAGTCGCCCATCTGCTTCGAAGGCAGTGTACTGGTGGTCACCATTACGGAGGGGTAGCTGGTGGTAGGCAGACTGAGATCCACCGTGGAGAAAACCTTGTATTGGGCAGTCCTGTTTACCAGGTCGGCAATACGGGGAAGAGGGTACACGTCCAGTTGCGTAAACCTGTTGATGGTCTGGCTATAGTCGATGACCATCCTATGTTTCTCCCCGGTCTTTACCACCACTACATGAGCCCTCCAGGGGCTGTTGCTCGCTTCGATGACCCCTTCCTTCAGCAGCCTTTGGACCTCGGACCTGATGAAGGTCCGGTCCTGGGCACTGTACCGTCTGCTCCTGGTGGCGACGGGTTTGCAATCCGGGGTGAGGTTCGCAAACAGGGTAGGCGGGTCAACCTTAAGGGTCGCGAGGCCGCAGACAGTAAGGGGGGTATAGGGCCGCCGAATTTAAAGGTCAGGCTTTGTAGGTGGCACTGGAAATCCAGCCCAAGGAGGGTGGCTGCGCAGAGGTGCGGCAGAACATACAGGCGGAAATTGCGGAATTCCCTGCCTTGGACAGTGAGGTTCGCTAGGCAGAACCCCTTTATCTTCACCGCGTGTGACCCGGAGGCCAGGGAGATCCGTTGGTTTACGGGATGGGTGACAAGAGAACAGCGCCTTACCGTGTCAGGGTGCACAAAGCTTTCCGTGCTCCCAGAGTCGATCAAGCACGACGTCATGTGGCCGTCGATGGCGATCGTTGTGGTGGCTTTCGCTAGCGTCCGGGGCCGAATCTGGTCCCGGGTAATGGAGGCCAGCTGCAGCAAGGGGAAGTTCTGGTCAGGCAGCGTGGAGTCGGCTGTGCTGGGGGCTTGAGGCCGGTCCCGGGTAACGGAGGCCAGCTGCAGCAAGGGGAAGTTCTGGTCAGGCAGCGTGGAGTCGGCTGTGCTGGGGGCTTGAGGCCGGTCCCGGGTAACGGAGGCCAGCTGCAGCAAGGGGAAGTTCTGCTCAGGCAGCGTGGAGTCGGCTGTGCTGGTGGCTTGAGGCCCCATCCAAGATGGCATCAGCCACGGGTCGCACATGGAGTCTGGGGATGCCGAAATGGCGGTGGCGAGGGACAAAATGGCGGCGCCCACCCATCCAGCGTGGTGGCCGGGGGGGCAAAATGGCCACGCCCGTGGGTTGCACGCGGCCTGGGGATAGGAGGGTGGCGGTGGGCGTTGGACGGCCGGGACCTGAAAGAAAGGCTGCCGATAGTCGCTGGAGACTGCGGCCACGGCGCGGGCCTGGCAGACCCCGACATAGTGGCCCTTCTTGTCGCACCCTTTGCAGGTGGCGGGCCGGGCCGGGCAGCGCGGGCGGGGATGATTCACCTGCCCGCAGAAAAAGCAGCGTTGGCTGGTAGCGATAGTGGGCCGTCTCGTCGCGCAGGTTTGCGGGGTTAGGGGATAGGTCTGGGGGCTGCCGCTACAGGGTGCCATGCAGCCCAGGGGGGTGCCGCGCGTCCGGGGGCAAAAGCCAGCGCGTTTTTATACGCAACGTCCATAGACCCCGCCAGGGCCCGTGCCTCAGTAAGTCCCAGTGTGTCCATTTCTAGGAGCCTTTGGCGGATATCAGGAGAAGTCATACCTGCCACAAAAGCAGCCCTAATCAAAAGTTCTGTGTGCTCATTCCCCGAAACTGGCGGGCATCCACAGTTCCGGCCCAGCAGTTCCCAATAGAAGTCTTCCAATGTTTCTTCAGGGCTTTGCCTCCTAGTTGCCAGCAGGTGACGGGCGTAGACCTGGTTCACAGGTCGGATAGTGTGTCCTTCTAGCAGCTCGATAGCTGCAGCATAATTCTCCGCCTCCTCGATCAGAGGGTAGATTGCAGGGCTGACCCGAAGTGTAGAATGTGCATTTTCTGCTTTTCCGTGGGGGTGTCGGCGGCCGTGTCGACGAAGCTCTTAAAACACGCCAGCCAGTGCTTGAAGATAGCAGCGGAGTTGTCTGCATGGGGGCTGAGCTGAAGGCACTCCGGCTTGATGCGGAGATCCATCCTTTCAGAAGTAATAGCTGATTAAATTGATGCACAATCAATTACTCTCGAGACAAGGCGAGTCATAACTAATCGGCTTTAATCAGCTAGAACTGTACCCAGCAGCTTCGATACAGAAAGTGAAGGCTGCTGGGACGGCATTGGTTCTTATACCCCGCCTCTCAGGCTGGAGCTATGTACTTTAGCCAATGGTAGACTCCTGGGTCTAACCAATGGTCATTCACCTCTCAGGTACTGCAATACCTGGTATTACCACAATACTTAAGGTTGTTATCTTCTTATGTTGTTCAACAAATTACTTGTCAATAGGGATATCAAATCTACAGACAATTGGTTGAATTAAACCTTGCACATTAGCAATTTTTTTCACATACAAAAAGGATAAGAGAGCAAATAAGCACAAATGATTGTAATCAGAGTCAAGAGTAAAGCTATTAGACATTGTTGTACATCAGGAAATAAGACGAGTTTGCAGAAGCAGTATAGTAGTCACTATCATTTGGTCAGGGTGAAAAGGATAGAAGAAAGAATTCTGGATATTTATTTTGAGAGGTGAGGAACTGGGTAGACACCTGGCAATTAGTATTCACTTTAAACATTGGCCTGGTCAAAAACCCAGGTATCTTCAGCTATCCATGGGTTAATACACAAAGAGTTAAAAAATGTCTTCGGGAAAAGAGAGGGAGAAAGACAAAAGGGAATGAAGAAATTGATGGGGAAGTGGGGTGGATGCCCAAATTTGTTGGGCATGGCAATTCCAGAGATCCCAATACAGTTATATTCTGAAATAGTAAGGGGATGTCTGCCATGGCTCAGCAGGTAGCACTGTCAGCTCTGAGTCAGAAGTTTGCGGGTTCATGTCTGGGCATAAATCTATGCTGCCATTTCAATGCAGAACCGAGGGAATATTGCAGTGTCAGTGGTTGTGTCCTTCAGATATGAAGATGACCGGCTCTTACCTACTTCCCCTTGTTGACTACTTATTTCCTGTGCAGGGTATTGTGTGTAACAAAACTTTATTTCAGACTATTTCAAAGGAGATATGAGACAGAAGAAAGACTTTTGTGTAGCACATTTCCTAATCTCAGGGTGTATCTTTGTCAGATGTTAGTGAATGATCAGACCAAGAGTCTATCTCCTTAACCAAGGAGACATACAGGGAAGGATCTACCGATCGCATTGTGCCCAAAAAGAAGCACGGCGTGGCGCAAGGTGACCGGTAGATGCCAGGAGATCTCACTTCCGGGATACATCCGGCTTGCCAGGCCTTGCGAGACGTCGCAATGTGAACTTTCTGGCAAATCTACATATTAGAGTGAGACAGCTAGTCTCACTCTAATATGCGTTCCCGAGATCTAGCCAAGGTGCGGGATCTAACTCTCTCTCCTTGGAGACCTCGGACATGCGCCATTCAGTACTGGCCAGACAAAACAGCACTTGTGGGGGTCGCCCAGGGGATTGGAGTCCCCAGTTGTATGCCCTCTGGGCAGGGTGGTATACTGGCACTGCTGTTGCCACCTGGCACCTTGGCAGTGCCACCTGGATGTCAGCCTGCCACTGCCATATTTTACGCGGAGATGATTAGGCCGGAGTGCGCCCTACACGGGTGTGTGGGGTGCCGGGGGGCCCGGGGACCTCCTTAGAGTTGGGGCTTGGGGGACCGAGGGTTGTGTCAGGGGCTCGAGAGATTGAGGAGTTCCGGCGAGGGGAGCTCCTCAGTGCAGAAAACGGGGCTAAGTGCGGCCTCATCGTAGAGTTCCCCACTGAGGCCCCTTATCTACCCTGACAGGCGTTAGATAATCTCACGCTACAGGACTCTGTTGCCATTTGGGTACATCACGCTGAAGGATTGAGAAAGAAACAGAGGTGAGATGGAGGGGGAGGGTAAATTGCCCATTATTAATTCACGCTTCCAACACCTAACAGAATAACCATTTTCGAACTGATGGGTACATGGCAAAAGCCAAACTATTACCTCAGGGTGCCCCTTTCCAGCAAGGATTGTGGGTGTAATATACTGAACTATAGTATTCACTACTGTGTTCCTCATTTATTCAACTTTTTGAGACTCAAATTGTTGAGTCCCCAATGCACGATCAATTACACAAAGACGAGAGCAGGATGTAATCGAGGCTTTATTACACTGAGATGTGTGGCCTCCTACAGCAGCTGACGAAATGGCTGCTGTATAGGAGCACTCATATTTATACTCCGCCTACTGGGCGGAGCCAGCAGTCAGGGACTACCCCCATACCTGTAGTACAGGGGCCTTACGGTAAAGCACCTATATCAACATCCTGTATATACAATATCGCATTTGTGGTGAGCACCACAGTAACATTTATTGTTATTTATTTGTCTTCTTACAGGTTTCATCCCAGATGTCAGCTTTGTGGCAGCACTGTTGCCTTTGAGTCTTAAAGCTGTGGATTTAGTCTCGACCCTAGAGACTTGAGCATGTATGTAATCCAGTGATGGATTGCAAGAGGTGCTACCTTTTGTATGATATACTAAACCATTGCTCTGTTTGCCCTCGCTGGTGGAGATAAAATATCACAAGGCATGATCTGAACAAGAGCAGGAAGGTTCCAAACCCTACATATCTAATTGTAGCCAGAAGATTATGTTCGATGGCTTCTCTTCTTGCTCCTGCACCATCACTCCTGTCATCCCCCCATTTTATGGGCGGAATTTAATGGAAATATGTCTATGTTCTATATTTGCGGCCGGTTTTGCAGGGAGTTTCCCGCCAGCTTTATCTGCCAGTTCCCCACTGCTATCAAATGATACTTGTGATTTAATGGCCATGCTGTGCCTCAAATGCAGCTCGCCATGGTGCAGCGTGGCCAATAAAGGCCTGAAGAACCCAATCCCGGGATCTGCCCGGCTCACACAGCTTTGCAAAATCTGACGCGATCTCGCGAGGCATTGCGATGTGAATCCCACCCACTGTGGACGGGATCAGTTTTTAGCAAATCTGCATAATAGAGTGAGCCAGTCTCACTTTAACGAGCAGATTCTTGATTTACCCTATTCATGGGATCAATCTCCCTCATGTAGTGGAGCTCAGGCGAGCACCGTTCAGTACTGGTATCACCCACCTCCTTGTGGAATTGTGCTTTTGCAAAGAAGGGCTGGAGAGAGATGCAGTGGTACTTGTCAAGGTTCATCCCGAACAGCTTTGTGACACAGGACTCTGTGCTCTACGGACTGTTTCCAAGGACACACACCGAGACAAACATCAACTGCTGCTGGAAGGTCATCAACTCGGTGAAAGACGCTCTTTGGTCTGCCCGAAACTTGCTGATCTTCCAGTGCAAAGAACTGTCCTCAACCGAGTGTTGCAGACTGGCACATTCCAAGGTCCAGGACTACGTACTGAGGGACGCACTCAAGCTTGGGGCAGCTGCCGCCAAGGCGCAATGGGGAAAGACCACTGTGTAAGGTCTTACCAGCAAATGTACACCGAGGGGCGGGTAACAGTGTAAACTCCCCTCGGTCTGGGTCATTAACACTCCAATGTATAAAAGAAACATGACAATGTAAATGTTTAAGAAGGAATTGTAACGTAAAGAGCGATATGTGTGTAATGTTATCAAAACTGAATGGAAGAAAGTCAAGGTAATGTGTAACTCTGATGGAAATGTACAGTCAAGACAATTCAAAATGTTTTGTAATGTTTATGATAGATTTTATGAATAAAGTATATTTTTTGAAAACAAAAAACAAACAACTGGTCTCCACAAAAAGGGACTGGACAGAACGGCACTTGTGGGGGTCTCCCAGGGGATCGGAGGCTCCCAGGTGCATGCCCTTTGGGTGAGGTGATACCCTGATACTGGCAGTGCCAGCCACACACCCTGGCAGTGTCAGCCTGGCACCCTTTCAGTGCCACCTGGTTACCAGCCTGGCACTGCCCAGGTGCCACACTGGCATTTCTTTGCACAGGTGCAATCAGGCTGGGGTGTCCTGCACGGGTATTGGAGACAGTGCCGGGAGGGCCAGGGATCCTCCCATAGTGCATTGGGGCTTGAGGGGTTTGGCGGTCTCGGCCCAATCTCTCGCTACACTGAGGCTTTCCAGCGCGCGGAGCTCGTCAGTGCAGCAAACGAGGCAAAGTGCGGCCTCGGCCACGCATTCCAGTTGAGGACCCTTAACAAACGCAAGTCGCGTTTTATATCCTTGTGTTTCTCGGCTCTGTGAGGGCCGGGAAACAGGCAGTTATTTGTGCTCGCTATGGGTCTTTGTTCCCATTTAGTTAAATTGCAACCTCAGTCACTTTTTTAGGCCCTGGGGAGTTTCTCACCAGTTTCGCCCACACTTTTTTTCAGGGGAGCTGAACTCAGAGATTGGGCTGTCATTTTGAAAGGGTGCCCTGATTGCGAAGTGAGATTGTGGGTCCCTCACCCAGGGGAAATGTCACCCACCACCCACCCAAGTGAGGACCCACTACAGGGTCCCTGGGGCTCCACCTATTCAGGCCCCCTACTTAACTGCCCTGTACCCCCCCCACCCCTCACCATTCATACCTCCCTCCAACCTTCTTTAATGGGCATGGCCCCCCTCGGGCCCTGACCCTAGGCAGTACCACCCTGGCACCAGGGGACCTTTGCACTGCCTCCCAGCACCCTGGCAGTGATCCTGCCAGCTGGGCTGTGCCAAGCTATCCACATGCCAGGGAGCCACCCTGCACTGACCCTGCCTATCGGGGGCTTCCGGTGGACCGGTGTGTGGGCCAGTACTGAACAGAGCCCGGCTGCAGCCTCACGGGGGAGGCCGGTCGATCCCAAGTAAGCTCACTTTAGTAAATTTAAAACCTACTTAGATGCATGCCGTTTGGACATGCTCATTTTGGGCGGGATTCTGATTCCGATGCCTCGCGGGACCTGAGTATACCCCGTGAGGTGTAAAGGTTGTCGGGAGTCCTCACCCGGCCATACCGCGCTCTCACTCAAGTGCAATACAGGTGGTAGATCGCGCGCTATACGTTTGGTCCCTCCTACCTCTCATGCTGCCTCTCAAATGTATCCAAAAGCAGTGTCAGTTTTTGCACATATGTTGACGACACCCAGCTACTATCTCACTGCTGCCTATCTCAACTTCTCTGCTGTTACTATTAGACTACTTATCTGAAATCCTGCACTGGATGAGTTGAAATTTCCTCCTTACTTAAATATTGGGAATTCTGAAGACATCCTTTTCAGTCTCCGCTCTAAATTCCTTTCCCTTGTTACTTTCCCGTATCCTTTTCCCTGGCAACAATCTGAGATTAAGCCAGTCTGTTCACAATCTTGGTGTCACATTTGACCCTGAATTGAGTTTCTGCCCTTATATCCCTGCCATCATTAAGACCGTCTATTTCCAAAATCTCTGTACTATTGCCTGACTTTGCCCCGTCTCAGCTCATTTGCTGTTGAACCCCTCATTTCGCTTCATTATCTCTGAACTTGACTATTCCAATGCACTTCAGGCTGATTTCACCCTCCGTAAATTTGAGATCAATTGGTCGCCATGTCTTAACTGACACCAAATCCCATTCTTCTATCAGCCCTGTGCTTACTGGTCGACATTGGCTCCAAGTGCAAGTCAAAACTTAATGGTGAGGGCAAGGGAAGAAGTTTGAGAAGATATGATAAATTGGAGGGAGAACACGAGGTAAGGGAGCAAGGTAGCAATAAGGGAAATGATGATCAGAGTGTGGCAGGAAGGTAAAGAATTTACAACTTAGGGAAGCACCAATAAATAGGCCTGGAGTCTACAATAATAGTAAAAACACAGAACTAAAGGCTCTGGGTGTGGTTTAATTGCCACGCCGCGTCAAAAAGCAGCTCGTTGCAGCTCAGCATGGCCGATAGAAGCCGGGAGACCTCGCTCCCGGAATCTACCCGGCTTGCAGCGTCTCGCAAGATCTAACATCATCTTGCTGGAGGGAAGAAAAACCTCAAAGTCTGTTCCGGCGTGGCGTTGGTAAAACTTTGTTTAATTCTTAAAAACTGTGCACACAGGAGAGGCAAGTTCTGCTGCTAGCTTTAGCTCGCAAAAGTCAGCTCTGATCATTGTCAGAATCACATGCATATATATTTAAAGTTCGTTGGAGTCACAAGCAGGTATTGACGTCACTGAATCATTCGGAACAATAGCATATTTTCTGATCCCCGTAATGGGAAAACGATTAAAGAATACAATGTTTCCTTACAATCTCATGGATTTGTGCTTAACATATTTAAATTCTAGAAGAGGTGCGAATGTGTTGGACAATGGATCCCTTAGATTTACGAGGGCCTCCTGCGTTTCCCTTTTCATATTCAAATGCTCTGTGAGATGATTAAATCATTTCCAATGTGGGTGACTTTAACCCCTTGCTTGCTGGTTTTCCCCTTGGTATATGTTTAACCCCTTGCCTGCTGGTTTACTATTGACCTGTGCTATTACAATACTTTGAGACATCTTTATTATACTAACCCTGACACATATGGCAATTCCTTCCGCTAACAATTTCATGAGATGTTGCAATGTAAATCCTGCCCATTGTGGGCGAGATCACTTTTTTTAGAAAATCTGCATTTAAAGCGAGACAGCCAGTCTCATTTTAATGTACAGAATCCCGGGTTACTCGAGGCGTAGGATCAATCTCCTTTGCCTCAGAGACATCGGGCGAGCGCCGTTCAGTACTGGTCTCCACAAATGGGGACCAGATGGAATGGCACTCGTGGTGGTGTTCCAGGGGATCGGAGGCCCCGAGGGCTATGTGCAGCCTCGGCCATGCGTTCTCATTGAGGCCCCTTATCAAACGCGAGTTGCTTTTATAGCCTTTTATTTCTCAGCACTGCGAGCGCCGGGAAATACGCGGCTAAATGCACCCGCTATGGGACTTTGTTCCCATTTGGTAAAATCGCACCCTATTTATCTGAATGCCAGTGACATTCATCAGAAAACAGATGAATTGATAGTCACAAATAGAAATAAATCTGTATGATCTTGTTATAACCTGCCTGCTTACCATTGGCTGGGGACTAATGACAATCCCACAATCCTGTGGGAGTATGAGCTTCCCCAATGAGGGGGGGCGGAGAAATCATTAGCAGACTCCCTGTATAAATAAAGCTGGCCAGTTTGGAACCAGCCAGGAAGGAGTGAACAGCAAGCAAAGTTGCTGCTGCTGTTGTGTGTATATGTTATTGTAAATAAATGTTATTTCTTTGTATCCTTAAAACTCGTGCTGGATTCTTCGTGGCCCTCACAAAACTGGCGATGAGGGTTAAAGTGACTAGCTGTCTACACTGCTGAAGCCACCTCCCTGGATTTTTGTTGGATACAGGTTGGAAGTTGTTTTCTATTATACCATGCCTCTGTACAGACGTTTGGATGTTTTTGATGCTGCGCTGGAAAGCTGGAACCAGTACACACAACGGATGCGTTACTATTTTTGGGCAAACAGCATTACCGAAAACGAGTGCCAGGTGGTCATATTGCTCACCGCCTGCGGTCCGCATATGTTTGGGGTGATTAGGAGCCTTACGTACCCAGCTGCGCCGGACACCAAAACCTTTGATGAACTTGTGAACTTAGTGGGGCAACATTTTAACCCAACTCCGTCCACGATAGTCCAGCGTTACCGGTTTAATACCGCTGAGAGGACCCCTGGAGAATCCCTTGCTGACTCTCTATCCAGGCTACGCAGGATTGCGGAGTACTGTGACTATGGTGAGACCTTGTCAGAAATGTTACGCGACCGTTTGGTTTGCGGTATTAACAATGCAGCCACCCAGAGAAAGTTGTCAGCTGAGCCAACATTGACTTTTCAACAGGCCATTCAAACAGTATCGTCCCGAGAGAGAGCAGAATGAGGAGTGCAGGAGCTACAGGGAATGGAGGTGCATGCCTTGGTGCGCAACCCCTTCCGTCCGAAAACGTCCCCCCGCACTCTTGCGGTACCTTGGGCGAGGCGACGTCCGGATCGACGCCAGTGGCCGTCGGACATTCCTCCCTGAAGGGAGCCTTCTCCAGAACCAATGGATGAGGAGCCATGTCCATGTCAGACTTGTAGGCACCGACCCCGTCGCGGACGCCGGTCCTGGGGGTGCCAGAGGTGCCGTCGTTCCGACCAAAACTGGGACCACATACCTTCCATGTGGATGAACCTGCGGCGACTACCCCTGAGGACGTGGAGACGGAGGATGACTACCTGCAGTTGCATTGTGTGGCAGCTCCCCGTGTGGCCCCCATTAAGGTGACAGTACGGGTCAATGGTCACCCGCTTGAGATGGAGTTGGACAATGGCGCAACGGTCTCCGTGGTCGCCCAGAGGACATTCGACTGCGTCAAGCAGGATATACAGACCCTTACATTAACCGGCACACAGGCCAGGTTGGCCATCTACACGGGGGAACCAATGGACATTGCAGGAACTACAATGAGCCCTGTTGTTTATGGACACCAGGAGGGGCGTTTCCCACTTACCGTGGTGCGCGGCCATGGGCCCAGCCTGTTGGGTCGGGACTGGTTGCGCCATTTGCGGTTGCAATGGCAGCACATCCTCCAAACAGTTTCTGGAGGGTTGACTGAGGTGCTAGGACGATACCCAGATGTATTCCAACCCGGTTTTGGGAAAATAAAAGGGGCCGAAGCCCGCATCCAAGTCGAACCAGGAGCCACGCCGTGCTATTTCCGCGCGCGCCCGGTGCCTTATGCCTTGCTCGAGAAGGTAGAAGGGGAGCTCACTCGTTTGGAGACTTTGGGTATTATCAGGCCGTCCGTTTCGCTGACTGGGCAGCGCCAATTGTACCGGTAATGAAGCCAGATGCCACAGTTCACTTGTGCGGCGACTATAAACTTACAGTGAATACGGCTTCCCGACTCGACCGATATCCAATGCCTCGCATGGAGGATCTCTACGCGAAACTTGCAGGCAGACTCTCGTTCACAAAATTAGATATGAGTCACGCCTACCTGCAGTTGGAGCTGGACCCTGCCTCCCGACCATATGTAACAATTAATACACACCGGGGCCTGTACGAATATACACGTTTGCCCTTTGGAGTATCCTCTGCCTGCGCTATTTTTCAACGTGTTATGGAGGGCATTTTGAGAGGTTTATCACGTGTTGCTGTCTACTTAGATGATGTTTTGATCACAGGGACGTCGGAGCAGGAACATTTGGAAAATCTGGAGGCTGTCCTTAGACGCATTTCGGAGGCTGGAGTCCATTTACGTCGCACAAAGTGCGTCTTTCAGGCGAAGGAAGTAATCTACCTGGGTTATCGGGTGGACCGCGAAGGTTTGCACCCCGTCGCAGAGAAGGTGCGCGTGATTCAACAGGCCCCCGCCCCGACTGACACTTCGCATCTTCGTTCTTTTCTCGGCCTGGTAAACTTTACGGGACGTTCCTCCCCAATCTGGCAACTAGGCTGGCCCCATTGCACCTTCTGCTAAAGAAAAATCACACCTGGGTTTGGGGTCAGCCGCAAGAAACCGCTTTCCGGCAGGTAAAACAACAATTGTAGTTGTCTGGGTTACTAACCCACTATGATCCTGGAAAGCCTTTGCTCATCACATGTGGTGCATCCCCGTATGGTATTGGGGCCGTCCTGTCCCACAAGATGGAGAACGGGGCCGAGCGGCCGATAGCTTTCGCCTCCCGCACATTGACTCCAGCGGAAAGAAAGTACGCGCAGATCGAAAAGGAGGGCCTGGCAGTGTTTTTTGCGGTGAAACGTTTCCACCAGTACGTGTATGGCCACCACTTCACTATCGTGACTGATCATAAGCCTCTGCTGGGACTTTTCAGAGAGGATAAGCCAATACCGCCCATTGCTTCCGCACGGATCCAGCGCTGGGCTTTGTTGCTTGCTGCATACGAGTATTCTCTGGAGCACAAACCAGGAACGCAGATAGCGAATGCCGACGCACTGAGCCGATTGCCTTTATCGACCAGCCCCAGGTCGACCGCCACGACCGGTAAGATGGTTGCAACCCTAAATTTTATGGACACCTTGCCTGTCACGGCATCACAGATCCGTGAGTGGACCCAGACGGAGCCAGTCCTGTCAAAGGTTCGGCACATAGTCCTGTATGGTGGGCAGCATAGACAGCTCCCAGGCGAGTTACCACCAAGAAAGCACAACAGCGCCTATACTTCCTCAGGAAACTAAGGAAATTTGGCATGTCCACATTAACCCTTACCAACTTTTACAGATGCACCATAGAAAGCATCCTATCGGGTGCATCACAGCCTGGTATGGCAACTGCTCGGCCCAGGACCGCAAGAAACTTCAGAGAGTCGTGAACACCGCCCAGTCCATCACACGATCCTGCCTCCCATCCATTGACTCCATCTACACCTCCCGCTGCCTGGGGAAAGCGGGCAGCATAATCAAAGATCCCTCCCACCCGGCTTACTCACTCTTCCAACTTCTTCCATCGGGCAGGAGATACAGAAGCCTGAGAACACGCATGAACAGACTTAAAAACAGCTTCTTCCCCACTGTCACCAGACTCTTAAATGACCCTCTTATGGACTGACCTCATTAACACTACACCCTTTATGCTTCATCCGATGCCAGTGCTTATGTAGTTACATTGTATATGTTCTGTTGCCCTATTATGTATTTTCTTTTATTCCCTTTTCTTCCCATGTACTTAATGATCTGCTGTGCTGCTCGCAGAAAAATACTTTTCACTGTACCTCAGTACACATGACAATAAACAAATCCAATCCAGTTGCGGGCATTTTCCTCCAAGCTGTCAGAATTCAGCGTGGAAGACAGCATCCTCTTGTGGGGGACGTGTGTGATTGTCCCGGAAAAAGGTCAGGAGGTGATACTAAGAGACTTGCACAATGGGCATCCAGGTGTGACCAAAATGAAAATGTTGGCCCGGAGTTATGTCTGGTGGCCAGGCCTCGACACCGACATTGAGAAGGTGGCCCAAAACTGCTCCATTTGCCAGGAGCATCAGAAGCTTCCGCCGGCCGCGCCCCTACATCACTGGGAATGGCCAGGGCGGCCTTGGGCACCCTTGCATGCGGATTTCACCGGCCCTTTTCAAGGATCCATGTTCCTTCTATTAATCGATGCCCAATCTAAATGACTAGAGGTGCATAAGATGCAGGGGACAACGTCCTGTGCAACAATTGAGAAGATGCGTTTGTCTTTCAGCACATATGGCCTCCCCGAGGTGCTGGTCACGGATAACGGCACTCCATTCACAAGTGAGGAGTTTGCGAGGTTCATGAAGATGAACGGCATACGGCATATCCGCACTGCCCCTTACCACCCGTCTTCAAATGGGTTAGTGGAGACATTCAAACGAGGCCTAAGAAGCAGTCTTCCGGGTCAATGGACACGTGTCCTGCTCGCTTTTTGTTTTCGTATAGGACCACCCCCCATGCGGTGACTGGGGTAGCTCCTGCAGAACTGCTAATGGGCCGGAGACTTTGCACCCGCCATAGTATGGTTTTCCCGGACATTGGCGCAAAAGTACGCCGCACACAAGAACGGCAGGGACAGGGTTTTTCTCAGCATCGGCCGATTCGGCAGTTTGCGCCCGGTGGCCCAGTGTTCGTTCGGAATTTTGCTGGTGGTGCCCAGTGGGTTCCTGGCGTCATGCATCGCCAAACAGGCCCTATATCTTACCAGGTGCAAGCCCAGGGTCATCTCCAGCGCAAACATGTAGACCACGTTCGGTCCAGAAGACTATCCCTTCCAAAGATTCCCCATCTCCGGAGCTCATTTCTACAGCCACAGAGACCAGAGACAATGGAAAGTAGTCCTCACAATCTTCCTTTGGTGCCTCACTCAAAGCCTGCGCAGGTCGTTACAGAACCGCGTGGAGATAGAGACGCCGAGATGATGGAGACAGCAGATTCTGACTCTGAGATGGATACACAGGACGCATCAGAGGGGGAATCCTCGGGCCCACGGGCCGTGGATGTACAACCGTTACGCCGTTCAAACGGGAGCGCCGGTCTCCGTCTCGTTACACGCCGCCCGATCCAGCGCCTCGTGCAAATGGTGTCTGGCCTGCGGAAAAACGAGTCCGACGCCCTCCTTCGCCAGGATCTTCGGTGGATTCCTTGGACTTTGGGGGGGAGGGATGTTATAACCTGCCTGCTTACCATTGGCTGGGGACTAATGACAATCCCACAATCTTGTGGGAGTATGAGCTTCCCCAATTGGGGGGGGGGGGGGGGGGGGGAGAGAAATCATTAGCAGACTCCCTGTATAAATAAAGCTGGCCAGTTTGGAACCAGCCAGGAAGGAGTGAGCAACAAGCGAAGTTGCTACTGCTGTTGTGTATATATGTTATTGTAAATAAATGTTATTTCTTTGTATCCTTAAAACTCGTGCTGGATTCTTCGTGGCCTCACAAAAGATCTGATGGCCATTACAGAGACATGGCTGTAAGATGACAAAGGCTTGGTTGGACCTTGGTACGTGACATTTAGGAAAGACAGGAGCTATTAAAAGGTGGAGGGATAGCTTTGTTAATTAAGCATGATATTGGCACAATAATAATATTTATTAGTGTCACAAGTAGGCTTACATTAACACTGCAATAAAGTTACTGTGAAAATTCCCTAGTCGCCACACTCTGGCGCCTGTTCGGGTATACAGAGGGAGAATTCAGAATGTCCAATTCACCTAACAAGAACGTCTTTCAGGACTTGTGAGAGGAAACCAGAATACCTGGAGAATGTGCGGACTCCGCACAGACAGTGACCCAAGCTGGGAATCAAACCTGGGACCCTCGCGCTGTGAAGCAACAGCGCTAACCACTGTTCCACCGTGCCGCTCAATAATGATCAACATGTAGAATCAGTGGCCGACATTTAAGGAGATATTTTTGAATACTCAGGGAAGATACAATCCAGTGAGAAAGACACTCCAAGGGAAGGACGCACCATCCATGGTTAACTAAAGAATCTAAATTTGGTAGAAAATTGAAAGAAAAAGCACAAAATTCTGCAGAAGTGAGTAGATGGTCAGAAGTTTGGACTGAATATAATAAACAGCAAGAAATGTAAGGAGCGAGAAATTAGAGTACGAGAGAAAACTAGCTACAAATATAAAAATAGATAGTAAAGCTTTCCACAATTTTTAAAAGGAAAATAATAAATAAAGTGAGTGTTTATCCTCCAGAGAGTGATTCTGGGGAATTAATAAAGGAATATAAGGAAATCACAGATGAATTGAACATATATTTTGCCTGATAGATGATACAAATAATATCCCAGAAATAATTGTGAATCAGGAAGCGAAAGGGAGGGAGGATCACAGAGAAAGATACTGAGAAAATTATTAGAATTAATAGTTGGCAAGTCCCCATATTCTGATGGAGTGCACTCCCTAGAGGGGGTGGGGGGTGCAGTGGGAGGGGGGGGGGGGTTACCTTATGAGGAAAGGTTGGACAGGCTGGAGTTCAGAAGAATGAGAGGGTGATCTTACTGAAACATGTAAGATCTTAAGAGGACTCGATGGGGTGGATGCTGAAAGGATGTTTTGCCTTGAAGGAGAAATGAGAACGAGGGGACAAATTTAAAAATAGAGGGTCTCCTTTTTAAGACAGTTTTTAAGACAGTCTGCACCGACCCTCTGAAAGAGTGCTCTACCCAGGCCACTCCCCCGCCTTATCCCCATCTAACCTGCACATCCTTGGACACCAAGGGTTAATTTAGCATGGCCTATCCACCTAGTTTGCACATCTTTGAATGATTTAGCAGGCTGGAGGGGCCAAATGGCCTACTCCTGCTCCTAATTTGTATGTTCATATATATGGTTGTACGTAGGCCTGATCTTGATTTTAAAATTCTCATCCTTGTTTTCAAACCACTCCATGGCCTCGCCTCCCATCTCTGTAATCGCTTCTCACCCTACAACCCTCCAAAGTTTCTGCGCTCATCTAATTCTGGCCTCTTGAGCATCCTTGATTTCGTATTTCCCCCAATGGTGGCCACGCCTGCAGTCACCCAGGCCCCAAGCTCTGTACATCTCCTTATGCCTCTCACCTTTCTACCTTGCTTCCCTCCTTGCAAACGTACCTCATTAAGCAAACTTTTGGTCACCCCTCACCTAATATCAGTTTGTGTGGCTTGGTGTCATGCTTTGTTTTGCGATGTTCCTCTGTATGTCTTATTACGTTAAAGCTGCTGTAGGGTGGCATGGTGGCACAGTGGTTAGCACTGCTGCCTCACAATACCAGGAACCCGTTTTCAATTACAGCCTTGGGTGACCGTCTGTGTGGAATTTGTACTTTTCTCCCCCGTGCCTGCATGGATTTCCTCCAGGTGCTCCGGTTTCCTCCCAGAGTCCAGGGACATGCAAGTTGGGCAGATTGACCATGCTAAATTGGTGGGGTTACTGAGGTTACAGCGAGAGGGTTGAGGCATAGGCTGAACTAGGGTGCTCTTTCCAAGGGCCCATGCGGACCCAACGGGCCGAATGGCCTCCTTTTGCACTGCAGGAATTCTATAAATCTAGGTTGTTGTTGTTGTTTGTCCCCTGGCGTCCGGGCAAATAGTATCAAGCCCTCAACAGGAGAGGTCTGACTTGCAACCTCATTCCTCTGTATATGTGTTGGTTTATTTGGATAGATATGTCGGCTTGCTTTCATTGAGAAAAAAAAATTAAGTGCTACACAATTCATTAGATGTGAGGCCCCGAGAGAGGGGGGGTGGAGAAAAGGGGGGGTGGGGGAGAGAAAGGGGGGGGGGAGAGAAAAGAGGGGGGGGGGAGAGAAAAGAGGGGGGGGGGGAGAGAAAAGAGGGGGGGGGGGAGAGAAAAGAGGGGGGGGGGAGAGAAAAGAGGGGGGGGGGAGAGAAAAGAGGGGGGGGGGGAGAGAAAAGAGGGGGGGGGGAGAGAAAAGAGGGGGGGGGGAGAGAAAAGAGGGGGGGGGAGAGAAAAGAGGGGGGGGGGAGAGAAAAGAGGGGGGGGGGAGAGAAAAGAGGGGGGGGGGAGAGAAAAGAGGGGGGGGGAGAGAAAAGAGGGGGGGGGAGAGAAAAGAGGGGGGGGGGGAGAGAAAAGAGGGGGGGGGGAGAGAAAAGAGGGGGGGGGAGAGAAAAGAGGGGGGGGGGAGAGAAAAGAGGGGGGGGGGAGAGAAAAGAGGGGGGGGGGAGAGAAAAGAGGGGGGGGGGAGAGAAAAGAGGGGGGGGGGAGAGAAAAGAGGGGGGGGGAGAGAAAAGAGGGGGGGGGGAGAGAAAAGAGGGGGGGGGGAGAGAAAAGAGGGGGGGGGGAGAGAAAAGAGGGGGGGGGAGAGAAAAGAGGGGGGGGGAGAGAAAAGAGGGGGGGGGAGAGAAAAGAGGGGGGGGGGAGAAAAGAGGGGGGGGGGGAGAAAAGAGGGGGGGGGGGAGAGAAAAGAGGGGGGGGGAGAGAAAAGAGGGGGGGGGAGAGAAAAGAGGGGGGGAGAGAAAAGAGGGGGGGGGGAGAGAAAAGAGGGGGGGGGGAGAGAAAAGAGGGGGGGGGGAGAGAAAAGAGGGGGGGGGGAGAGAAAAGAGGGGGGGGGGAGAGAAAAGAGGGGGGGGGGAGAGAAAAGAGGGGGGGGGGAGAGAAAAGAGGGGGGGGGAGAGAAAAGAGGGGGGGGAGAGAAAAGAGGGGGGGGAGAGAAAAGGGGGGGGAGAGAAAAGAGGGGGGGGGGAGAGAAAAGAGGGGGGGGAGAGAAAAGAGGGGGGGGAGAGAAAAGAGGGGGGGAGAGAAAAGAGGGGGGGAGGGGGGGGGTGAGAAAAGAGGGGGGGGGGTGAGAAAAGAGGGGGGGGGCGAGAAAAGAGGGGGGGGGCGAGAAAAGAGGGGGGGGGGCGAGAAAAGAGGGGGGGGGGTGAGAAAAGAGGGGGGGGCGAGAAAAGAGGGGGGGGGCGAGAAAAGAGGGGGGGGCGAGAAAAGAGGGGGGGGGAGAGAGAAGGGGGGGGCGGTTGAGAGAAGGGGGGGGCGGTTGAGAGAAGGGGGGGGCGGTTGAGAGAAGGGGGGGGCGGTTGAGAGAAGGGGGGGGCGGTTGAGAGAAGGGGGGGGCGGTTGAGAGAAGGGGGGGGCGGTTGAGAGAAGGGGGGGCGGTTGAGAGAAGGGGGGCGGTTGAGAGAAGGGGGGGCGGTTGAGAGAAAGGGGGGGGCGGTTGAGAGAAAAGGGGGGGGTGAGAGAAAATGGGGGGGTGAGAGAAAAGGGGAGGTGAGAAAAGGGGGGGTGAGAGAAAAGGGGGGTGAGAAAAGGGGGGGTGAGAGAAAGGGGGTGAGAGAAAGGGGGGGTGAAAGGGGGCGAGGGAAAGGGGGGGTGAGAGAAAGGAGGGGGTGAGAGAAAGGGGGGTGAGAGAAAGGGGGGATGAAAGGGGGTGAGAGAAAGGGGGGTGAGAGAAAGGGGGGATGAAAGGGGGTGAGAGAAAGGGAGGGTGTGAGAGATAGGGGGGGAAAGGGAGGGTGTGAGAGATAGGGGGGGAAAGAAAGGGGTGATGATTCACTAGTGCAAGTTTTCCACAACAACAACAACAAAAGAACAAAAAAAAGAAAACCTCGGCATCGTTTTTGTTTTAGTTGGTTGGGGGGCGAGGAAATGTCACTCCGAGGATTGATTGGGGGGGGGGGGTGTGAGAAGTTGGAGGCGCGGGGTCAGGGTGGCCCCTTTAAGCGGGATGATTGACGGGGTTCTTGCAGCGTTTGTCTAGATTAATCTAGTCCGCCCTCGCTCCCGCGCTCGAGCAGAGACGCGAGTCCCGGAGCTTCCAGAATCCGGAGGAGGGGAAAGGTACAGTGTTTTCTCATCAAAAACCTTCGCTCGCTTTTTGATCCCAGTCTCCTTCCCCCCCACCCCGGGCGGACAAGGAAGTGGGTGCTTTTTTTGTTGCATCTGTTGACTTGTTTTTTCCCTCTCCCTCTTTTATTTCTGTTCGGGGCGCTCGCTATCACAATGCTAGATCGGCAGGCTTTCTCTCTCTCTCTCTTTGCTAGAACCGTCTCTAGCGCTCCGCCTAGACACACACAAAAAAAACCCCACACACACATATATACATTCCCCAGCCAGGTCGGAAACCATTCCCAAAGTGGTGGGGGGAGGATATAAATATTAAAAATGAAAATGCTGAGGTAAAAGTTGGCGCCGGAGTGTGCTTTCTGGAGCAGCAGTAGTGTGTGTGTTAATCTGCTGTGTTCAGTACAAACTAGAGCAGGCTTGGCTTTGTTCCATTACAGCACTAGGCCCAAGAAGGCTGCAGTCTGGCTCCATTTACCAACACATCCCCCCCCCCCCCCCCAGTGCTGACTCCCACATAATGTTTGGCAGGTTCGGGTATTTTTTTTGCCTTGTGTTATTTTTTTGTGCGTTGAAATTGTTTGTGCAGTAACTTGGCGAGGAATCTTCTCACGTTTTCGACTTGCAGAACTGTTAAGATTAGGAATTGATAGCCTAAATTGAACCCTCCTCCCCCTTCCCCATGTTTTGATGTTTCACAACAGATGTAGGATGAGCTATTTAAAGTATCACTGTACTGATTCGTACGTTATTTTTAGTTAGCCTTGGCTTCCTGAGAATACTTTCATGGTATTTTTTGAAGGTAGCTGTGCGTGCAGCGAATTATTGCCCTCTTATTTCATTCTAATTGTAGTGCTATTGTGTGGTAACAGAACACTTTTATGTATGTGCTGTTCAATTTATCCTGTGTACGCGTCTTCTCAATTATTTCTCTTTATCTCATCCAGTTGCTTCGGTCGCTTTTTGTTAGACACCGAAATCCCTGCTTTTTCAGACTTCACATGATGTGCTTCATCTCATGATGTGCTTCATCTAGTTAGTCCTGATGAGCACAATGAACAACAAAATTAATAGGGCATTTCAGCACAAGTAGATGGTGTGATTTTTAAGTACAAATATAAGTTGAGATGCTCTATAAGTAGCTATTATTGTTTATTGTATCACCATCCCAAGAACTTTCTATTCAAATTATTTATCCACACCTATGTTAGTCTCAGTCAGGAGAATGCAATAAAATTAATAACTTGTTTGATGGCATTGACTTTTGTGATAACAATCTGCATTCATTAAACCTAATCATTTATCTTTAAAAGAGCTGCTATACTTGTAATAAACAGAACACCAATAACACTAGTGATTTGAAATGCACTTCTGAAAACCATGCGGGTTATAGCAGTGGTGACTCATCAGTGCTGATACCTTTTAAACAAAACTTGTATTTATTTGCAATATCTCACCCACACTTGAAAGAAGCACACCTGTTTTTTTCCTGTATGAAATGGCATGTAAACTGTTTGTTTTTTTCTATTATGGTGAGTGCAACTGCTGTGATCTTCTGGTGTGGACATTTTGCACTAAAACTGTTTAATCGGAAAAGGCAAGTAAGTGAAAGTGGGGAGAAACCTTCAGTGTGTGGAGAACTGAAGCAAGAAAGGAACGCTTTTTTTGTTGCTGGTGAAGTAGCAATGCGATTAGATATTTTCTCATCTATAGAAAATCTATTCTGGTTCTGTCAGAATAAAAAACATAAGTTGCATCAGGACGATATGTTTATCATTCATCCTCTTATGCCTTTCATGTGAAAGATTGACTTTTTAAATGAGGGATGCTGTGATAAATAATTACAGTATTTCACATCACTGTTGAGTTTTGGTAAAAGTTGTGTTTTAATTCTTACAACGCTTTGTCTAAAAGGAATGATCGTTATTGAGCTAAAATTAATTCGGAAGAGCACTGTTGTACTAATCTCCACATCAGTACTAATCTTGGTTTGAAGTGTCAAATAAATTGTGGGTTGCTTCAGTTTTGATACCACTGAATGCACAAGGTATTTGATTTAAAACCTGCATCACTTTAAAGCTGCAGCAATCTGACCGATGAATAGTCTGATTTAAATCCCTACTTGCCTGGTTCCTCCATGCTTTTGCAACTTTAAAAAAGTGTACACATCGATCACCTTCATTTTCTCAATTCCCACCAGTGATAACTTGGAGAGGTGAAAATGAGACATTATATAGAATGTGCAGAACAGAAACAGTTCATTCAGTCCTGCAGCATTGTGCTGGTGTTTTTACTCCACATCAGCCTTCTCCCACTCTTGAGTCTTACCTCAACCTTCACATGAAGTGAAAATTGCAAAAGTCTGCCGATAGGTGTAAGTATTTCTGTGCACGCAGATGTCTTGGGGAACAATTACATCTAAAACCTCAACACTGTTGGTTTGAAGCCACAAAAGCTTGCGTTTAATTTTTCCCCCAATGCAAATTTACATGCAACTCCTTATTAGAAAGTTCAACATACCAGATTTACTATTTTTGAATTCTAACCCCACCCGTACCAATACTGGCTGCAGCATTCAAAATGGCCATCTGGCCTTTCTGCACAAAGAAACAAATCCCAGGGAGTCTGCAAATCCGCCACAGTTGGTACTGTAGTCTGAGTGGATGCTAGATTGCTCTTTGGACCCATCTGTCAAATAGCCTGAGCTGCCACAATGAAAAATCAAAGTCGAGAGGGAGTCAGCAGATAATGGCTTATATTTGGTGCCTTCTGAAGTGCTTGGTGAATATTTGCGTGGTTATATGCACTATTATGCTGTGCAATTCTATTTTTAAAAGCTGGATATTTCCATTAGCTACGATCATGGATTTTTTTTGTCCTAGATGATCAAAGGTTAACAGTTACTTGTGTGAAAAGGGTCTGTTTTGTCAATGGAGAATAGCAATGAGTGCATACGATACATAATCCTATGAGTAGAAATTGGTGTCATTGTCTGACGCTAAAAATATCGGTTTGGCTTGTATCAGGGTCACATCTTTGCCCTGGTGTGCCTCCGAGCTGAGAAATCTCCAAAGATTGTAGGCTCAGCTGCAACACCACATCGACACATTATAATCCTCAATTGTTGTTGCTTGGTCCTCGAGGGCTGTGATATACATGACAACTCTTCCGAATAAGAACAGTGTTAGCAGAGCCTTTCAAAATTACAAATCATGGTTAAAAATGGAATTTCATACAAGTTAAAAGTTGGTAAAGAAAAAAATAAAATGTTTGCCAGATAAGAAAAACAGTCTCCGTGAGGCAGCAGTAGAAAATGAGATGGCAAGGGGTTATATTTGAGGTCCGTTGATGGTGAAGCCAAGATTGCTGATTTTCTTTTTACATTTGAAATAACATAACACAATAGGTACAGGGTAAAACGGTTTTAAAAATGTGATGTGGGATTGAAGTCTTCGGGGAGAGAGAGAGAGGCTGTCACTATATAACTATCATAGCACTGCAGAATGCAAAATCTGTTTGAAATGTAATGATTGAATTACGAATTGGGAAAAAAAACCTTGGGTGCTGGCTGATGGTAATGATAGTGGATAGAGGCCTTGTAACCATTGTTTTGTACGAGTGAAATTTTGAGGACTTGTATCTTACATGAGCCACTTTATGTGAATAAATGTTACAAGTTGCCTCATCGATAACATTTTACCAAGCTATTCCTTATTTAAGGTTCTGATCTCATTTATTGTCTTTTTCTGTTTCACCTATGCATTTCCAAGCAACAAGTAGTGTTTTTGAAAATTAATAAGAGTGAAGAGTCAAGTCAAGGCACCTTGTTCAGTACACCAGAAAGGTTTAAAAGAATGTGATTAAGTAATTCAAAAGTGATCAGGCTTTAGTTTTAGTTTATTATTCACTTATGGGATATGAGAGTCGCTGGCTAGGCCAGCATTTATTGTCCGTTGCTAGTTGCCCTTCAGAAGGTGGTGGTGAGCTGCCTTCTGACACCAAGCTTGTGTTTTAAAAGCCTGAAAAATGGTAGCAGAACAGAGTGGCTGACATTTGAGACCCTGGAGATAGATGGTTTTCTGTGAGCACATGATGGATTTATTCCAAAAATAGAGGAGTATTGGCCAAGCCATGGTCAGGTTTCTTCATCTATTCAGATGGCATGTCTTTATGTGACACATCTTTACTGATGGGTGAGGAGGCCAATCCTTCATAGAATCCCTATTGTGCAGAAGGAGGCCATTCGGCCCATTGAGTCTGCACCAACCTTTTGAATGAACACTCTGTCCACCCTGCCCGATCCCCGTAATTCCATAACCTAACCTGCACACTTAAGCATTGGCATCTGTTGCCAAGCTGCTGTGGCCACTGGCCATCATGGTGGTATCCACCAGCTACAGGAGGTGTTACCATTTCCTGTCAGCTGGCAACTCCCAGGTGCACTAGTCGATGTTTGGGGCCCTCATGCCTTGCTGGCAAACATCCTTGATGCAGAGCCTTGGGCGTCCTACTGATCAGACACCACATTATACTATTGATAGAAATGAGAAAGATTGTAATGGAGTGAGAAATTGAAGGTTAGAAGTGAGTACAATATTGTTCAAAAGAGAACAAACTTTTCCCTGGGGTGTGAATCATGCTAGGAGTACTCCTCAGCTCTACAGTATTCATTTTTTGGAAGGTTTGACACAAAATGAGGTTTCTGGGGGCAGCTTCAGAAGCAGATAAAGTATTGGAATTCCATTTTACGATCAGAAAAAATGATCAAGCAAGCCAATTATAGGAAGGAATAAAGTTGGAACCATCAAAGGTGAGAGATGGTAATTTGAATAACGTTTTGAATTCTTCAGATAGTTTTATTTTTAAAGAAACAAGATTTTTATTGCCCCATTGAAAATCGTGGAAGATATAATTCATTACAGGAGGACTGGAAGGTGTACGTTGTAAATCTAACCACCTCCTGTGGCCATGCTGTTAATAATTTCCAATGTTGTTGGATAGGCAGATGCTTCCACTTGAAATGTCTTTTATTTTTAGTTGGGACGATCACAAAAAGCAGCAGAATCATCTAATCGCAGAACATTCATATTATTGGAGTCAAAACAGCATCAAGTTTTCCATTTAGTACTATTAATTTAAATATTTTTCATTAGCTCTTACTGAAATTAGCTGGCTGATGTGACCCAATTCTGAGGGAAATAATTAAAAGTACTATTCCTTCTTTCCTTTATAATGTTGGACCAAGCCCAAAGTACTGGAGAAATAGAAACAACTATTTATCCTGTCTGGCCTAAGTCATAGTATAGTAAACCTGTTTGAGGGAGGGCAGCGGATGAGGAAACAAAATGAAACGGTCAGTCTGATTTGCTACCCACATTGCTTTTCTGAACTAGTATCAAGGCTACTTCAGGGCTCTAGGTTGAAAGGCAATCATAGAATCTGATTAATATATTCTTTTAGAGTCATAATGATGCTCTTTGAGCCAATGCTGGCTCTGGAGCAACTCAGTGAGTCCCATTCCTCTGCTGTATCCCCACGGAATTGCACTAGATAGATCTATCTATCTCCCTTGGGTGTCTTTCTGATTTCCTTTCAAAATCATTCATTGTATCCGCTTCCACCATCATTATAGTACGAAGTCTTACAACACCAGGTTAAAGTCCAACAGGTTTGTTTCGATGTCACTAGCTTTCGGAGCGCTGCTCCTTCCTCAGGTGAATGCAGAGGTCTGTTCCAGAAACATATATAGACAAATTCAAAGATGCCAAACAATGCTAGGAATGCGAGCATTAGCAGGTGATTAAATCTTTACAGATCCAGAGATGGGGTAACCCCAGGTTAAAGAGGTGTGAATTGTATCAAGCCAGGACAGTTGGTAGGATTTTGCAGGCCAGATGGTGGGGGATGAATGTAATGCGACATGAATCCCAGGTCCCGGTTGAGGCCGCACTCATGTGTGCGGAACTTGGCTATAAGTTTCTGCTCGGCGATTCTGCGTTGTCGCGGGTCCTGAAGGCCGCCTTGGAGAACGCTTACCCGGAGATCCGAGGCTGAATGCCCTTGACTGCTGAAGTGTTCCCCGACTGGAAGGGAACATTCCTGCCTGGTGATTGTTGCGCGATGTCCGTTCATTCGTTGTCGCAGCGTCTGCATGGTCTCGCCAATGTACCACGCTTCGGGACATCCTTTTCTGCAGCGTATGAGGTAGACAACGTTGGCCGAGTCGCACGAGTATGTACCGCGTACCTGGTGGGTGGTGTTCTCACGTGTAATAGTGGTATCCATGTCAGTGATCTGGCACGCCTTGCAGAGATTGCCATGACAGGGTTGTGTGGTGTCGTGGTCACTGTTCTGAAGACTGGGTAGTTTGCTGCAAACAATGGTTCGTTTGAGGTTGCGCGGTTGTTTGAAGGCAAGTAGTGGGGGTGTGGGGATGACCTTGGCAAGATGTTCATCGTCATCAATGATGTGTTGAAGGCTGTGAAGAAGATGGCGTAGTTTCTCCGCTCCGGGGAAGTACTGGACGACGAAGGGTATTCTGTCGGTTGTGTCCCATGTTTGTCTTCTGAGGAGGTCGGTCCGGTTTTTCGCTGTGGCGCGTTGGAACTGTCGATCGATGAGTCGAGTGCCATATCCCGTTCGTACGAGGGCATCTTTCAACGTCTGTAGATGTCTGTTACGCTCCTCCTCGTCTGAGCAGATCATGTGTATACGGAGCGCTTGTCCATAGGGGATGGCTTCTTTAATGTGTTTAGGGTGGAAGCTGGAGAAGTGGAGCATCATGAGGTTATCCGTGGGTTTGCGGTAAAGCGACGTGCTGAGGTGACCGTCCTTGATGGAGACGAGTGTGTCCAAGAATGCAACTGATTTTGGAGAGTAGTCCATGGTGAGTCTGATGGTTGGATGGAACTTATTAATGTCATCGTGTAGTCGTTTCAGTGATTCTTCGCCGTGGGTCCAAAGGAAAAAAATGTCATCGATGTATCTGGTGTATAACGTCGGTTGAAGGTCCTGTGCGGTGAGTAGGTCCTGTTCAAACTTGTGCATGAAGATGTTGGCGTATTGGGGTGCGAATTTGGTCCCCATGGCTGTTCCGTGCGTCTGGATGAAGAACTTGTTGTCGAAGGTGAAGACGTTGTGATCCAGAATGAAGCGGATGAGTTGCAGAATTGCGTCTGGAGATTGGCAGTTGTCGGTGTTGAGTACTGGGGCTGTTGCAGCAATGCCGTCGTCATGGGGGATGCTGGTGTAGAGTGCCGAGACGTCCATTGTGACGAGGAATGTTCCTGGTTCAACTGGTCCATGGGTGCTGAGTTTCTGTAGGAAGTCCGTCGTGTCGCGACAGAAGCTGGGTGTACCTTGTACGATGGGTTTCAAGATGCCCTCGATGTAGCCAGAGAGGTTCTCACACAGGGTCCCATTGCCTGAAACGATAGGGCGGCCTGGTGTGTTGGCCTTATGTATTTTCGGGAGGCAGTAGAGATCTTCAATGCGGGGAGTACGTGGGATGAGAGCACGTAGGGTGCTCTGAAGATCTGGATCCAAGGTCTTGATCAGTCTGTTAAGTTGGCGGATGTGTTCCTTGATCGGATCTGCGGGTAACTGTCTGTAGTGTTCTTGGTTGTTCAGTTGTCGGTATACTTCTTTGCAGTAGTCCGTTCTGTTCAGTACGACAGTGGCCCCCCCTTTGTCTGCTGGTTTGATGACGATGCTGCGGTTGGTCTTGAGAGCGCGGATGGCATTGCGTTGTGCTTGGGTGACGTTCGGGGCTGTCTTGTGAATGCGACTGATGAATCTGGCATTGACACGACTCCTGACGGCTTGAGCATACATGTCGAGTCTAAGGCAGCGGCCTTCCGGAGGGGTCCAATTCGACTCTTTCCTCTTCGGTTGCCGCACCGCAGATCTCTCGGTCTGCTGTTCCGGTTCATTGGTAGTCTGCTTGGGTTCGCTGTTGGCCTCTTGGGGTCTGTGGAAGAATTCCCGGAGCCTCATTCGCCTGATGAATTCCTCCGTGTCTGCCGCGAGACTGATGGGGTCCATTTTGGTGGTGGTGCAGAAATTGAGCCCTCTGCTGAGGACTTCGATTTCGTCTGGTTGAAGGGTGTAGTCTGACAAGTTGACAATAGATTTCCCTGTATTGTTTTCTACTGTGACACCGGGGGTGGCTTGCTTGCTGCTGGTGGTGATGCCAAGTTTCTCAAGCTTTCTGTTCTTGGTATGCATATAGGTGGCATAGTATTGTTGTCTCATCTGTTTGGCAGTGTTCCGCAGCTGGTCTGCTGCATTCTGAGCGCAAGTTGAGAATATGGCCTCTATCTTGGTTTCCAGGTTGCGTCGTCTGCTGTAGAGCTGGCGGACGAGGTAGTTGAGGAGTGTGAGAGAGGTGCGACGGCAGAGTCTCTCAGCGAAGTCTGTATTGTAGGTCGCCTTGAGTGGGTTTGTGATCTGTAGCCCTTTCGGGATCTTGTCTGCTTTCTTGCATCTTTGTAGAAACTTAATGTCAGTGTCTATATGCGCGATTTTCCTGGAGATCCTCTCCACTTTGAGCCGGCAGTTTGCAGTGTCGATGGTAGCCATGATGTGGAGATGCCGGCGTTGGACTGGGGTGAGCACAGTACGAAGTCTTACAACACCAGGTTAAAGTCCAACAGGTTTGTTTCGATGTCACTAGCTTTCGGAGCGCTGCTCCTTCCTCAGGTGAATGAAGAGGTATGTTCCAGAAACATATATATATATAGACAAATTCAAAGATGCCAAACAATGCTAGGAATGCGAGCATTAGCAGGTGATTAAATCTTTACAGATCCAGAGATGGTGTAACCCCAGGTTAAAGAGGGTGTGAATTGTATCAAGCCAGGACAGTTGGTAGGATTTTGCAGGCATCGCGCAACAATCACCAGGCAGGAATGTTCCCTTCCAGTCGGGGAACACTTCAGCAGACATGGGCATTCAGCCTCTGATCTCCGGGTAAGCGTTCTCCAAGGCGGCCTTCAGGACCTGCGACAACGCAGAATCGCCGAGCAGAAACTTATAGCCAAGTTCCGCACACGAGTGCGGCCTCAACCGGGACCTGGGATTCATGTCGCATTACATTCATCCCCCACCATCTGGCCTGCAAAATCCTACCAACTGTCCTGGCTTGATACAATTCACACCTCTTTAACCTGGGGTTACCCCATCTCTGGATCTGTAAAGATTTAATCACCTGCTAATGCTCGCATTCCTAGCATTGTTTGGCATCTTTGAATTTGTCTATATATGTGTTTCTGGAACAGACCTCTGCATTCACCTGAGGAAGGAGCAGCGCTCCGAAAGCTAGTGACATCGAAACAAACCTGTTGGACTTTAACCTGGTGTTGTAAGACTTCGTACTGTGCTCACCCCAGTCCAACGCCGGCATCTCCACACCATCATTATAAGCAGCAAATTCCAGGTCAGTGGGTATGTCTTTGCATTCTCATGTACCCCCTGCACCCCTTGCCCCAAATCTTATATCGGCACCCCTTAGTGTTTGTAGAATCACTTAAGGGGAACAGCTACTCTTTGTTTTTCTTCTCTAAACCTGCTGTAGCCTTGAGCATTATCAAATCTCCTCTCAACCTCCTTTGCTGGAAGGAGAATAATGTAAGCTTCTTCTTGTAGCTGAAATCCCTTCTGTAAACTCTGGACTTTGGTTCTGGAACAGTTCCTGCAGACTGGAAAGTACCAAATGTAACCCCATTATATAAGGAGAGGAAACTGAGAACTACAGACCTATTAGTTTGATGTCAATAGTAGGGAAAATGTTAGAACTTATTATCCTAGATTATCATAGAATTTACAGTGCAGAAGGAGGCCATTCGGCCCATCGAGTCTGCACCAGCTCTTGGAAAGAGCACCCTACCCAAGGTCAACACCTCCACCCCATAACCCAGTAACCCCACCCAACACTAAGGGCAATTTTGGACACTAAGGGCAATTTATCATGGCCAATCCACCTAACCTGCACATCTTTGGACTGTGGGAGGAAACCGGAGCACCCGGAGGAAACCCACGCACACATGGGGAGGATGTGCAGACTCCGCACAGACAGTGACCCAAGCCGGAATCGAACCTTGGACCCTGGAGCTGTGAAGCAATTGTGCTATCCACAATGCTACCGTGATGATAATTGAACATTTAGAAAATGAGATATGATTGGGAATCCACATGGAATTATGAAAAGGAAACCATGTTTGACAAACCTGTTAAGAGTTTTTTGAGGAAGTTACATGTAGCATAGATAAAGGAGAACCAGTGACTGTGGTGCATTCGGATGTTCAGAAAACTTTTGCTAAGATCGCACAAAAGAGAATAGTAAACAAAATTGGAGCACATGGAAGTGGATAGTATATGCTAGTATGGATTTAGAATTGGTTAATGGACAGAAACAGAGAGTAGGAATAAACGGGTCATTCCCAGGATGGCAGGCAGTTACTACTAGTGGGGATTTACATAAATGATTTGGATATAGGCATCAAATGTAATATTTCCAAATTGGCTGATAATACAATTTTGTAAGTTTTGTTTTTTAAATTTAGAGTTTCCAATTCATTTTTTTCCAATTAAGGGGCAATTTAGCACGGCCAATCCACCTACTCTGCACATCTTTTGGGTCGTGGGGGCGAAACCCACGCAAACACGGAGAGAATTTGCAAACTCCACACGGACAGTGACCCAGAGCCGGCGTCGTAAGCAGCAGTGCTACCCACTGCGCCACGGTGCTGCCGTCGGCATGTAAGTTTTGAGGAGGATGCAAGGATGCTTTGAGGGGATTAGGATAGTGAATGGCCAAGAACATGAAATATAATGAGAATAAGTGTGAAGTTACTCATTTTGATTTTAAACAAAATAGAAAAGCAAAGTATTTCTTAAATAGTGAGAAGTTGGAAAGTGCAGATGTCCAAAGGGACCTGGGTGACCTTATTCATTAGTCATTAAAAGCTGGCATGCAGGTGCAGGAAATAATTAGGAAGACAAATGGTATGCTACTCTTCAGTGCAAGACTATTTGAATACAGGAGTAAAGATGCCTTGGTGAGACTGCTGCAATTGTGTAGAGTCTTGGTGAGGCTGCACCTAGAATATTGTGTATAGTTCTGGTCACCTTATCTCAGAAAGGATATACTTGTCATAGAGGGTGATTCACCAAACTAATCCCTGGGGTGGTTGGATTGTCTTATAAGGAGCAATTAAGAAAACCAGGCCTGTATTCTCTAGAGTTTTGAAGAATGAGAGGTAATTTCATTGAAACGTACAAAATTCTTACAGCGTGTGACAGAGTGGATGTAGATAGGATGGGGACATAGTCTTAAGAGGCAGGCCATTTAAGACTGAGACTTCGCCTCAGAAATCTGTGGAAATTAATCACTTGAGGATTCTTAGGACAGGAAACAACAGATTTCTGGACATTAGTGACATCAAGGCATATTGCGATAGTGGGAAGTGATGGCGTAGTGGTAGATGATCTGTTTGAATGGTAGAACAGGCCCGATGGGCTGAATGGCCTACTCCTATAAATCCCCTCTGCACCCTCCCAGGGAACTTCTCATCATTTCTAAAGGCTACTGCAGAATGGATGCAATATTCTAGAAGTGACATGACCAGAACTGTATAAAGGTTCAGTTTAACATCTCCGTTTCTGGACTCGATGCCTTTATTTATTGGGCAGCACGGTAGCATTGTGGATAGCACAAATGCTTCACAGCTCCAGGGTCCCAGGTTCGATTCCGGCTTGGGTCACTGTCTGTGCGGAGTCTGCACATCCTCCCCGTGTGTGCGTGGGTTTCCTCCGGGTGCTCCGGTTTCCTCCCACAGTCCAAAGATGTGCGGATTAGGTGGATTGGCCATGTTAAATTGCCCATCGTGTCCAAAATTGCCCTTAGTGTTGGGTGGGGTTACTGGGTTATGGGGATAGGGTGGAGGTGTGGACCTTGGGTAGGGTGCTCTTTCCAAGAGCCGGTGCAGACTCGATGGGCCGAATGGCCTCCTTCTGCACTGTAAATTCTATGATGATTTATGAAGGACAAGATTCCATATGAAGTGCTAATTATTCTCATGGGTTTTCTCTGAGTGCTCCGGTTTCCTCCAAGTCCCGAAAGGCATGCTGTTAGGTGAACTGGACGTTCTCCCTCAGTGTACCCGAACAAGTGCCGGAGTGTGGCGACTAGGGGATTTTCACAGTAACTTCATTGCAGCGTTGATATAAGTCTACTTGTAACACTAATAAAGAATTATTATTATTATTAATATGTTCTGCCACCTACAATGATCTATATCCCTCCTTCCTAGTTAGGTCGAGAATATACTAGCCAAGAAGTTCTGAGCACATTCCAGAAACTTCCCTCTTTACTGTAACATTATTGCAATAGATATTTGGGTAATTAAAGTCATAGTTCTTGTACATCTCTGATTTCCCTGTAGATTTACTTTACTCACTCACTGACTTTTCAGAGACCTTCAGAATTCACTAGTGTGACCTTGCCTTTCTTCTCAACTCTAATCAAATGAACCCTGACCTTACTTCCTCGAGGACATCTTCACTTCTAACACCACAATTACTTCCCTAATCAATACTGTTATTTGTGTTTGTAGCTTATCAACCTTATTCACTACACTTCGTGATTTCCATATCTACACTTTTTTTTCCACTCTAAACCTTGCCCCTGCTCAGTTCTTCTTGCGCTGTTCCTATTTAATATGATACTACTTCTTTCTCTAGTACTATCCAAAACCCCTCTGCCGCCAATTTAGTGTAAACTACTCCCAACCACATAACTGAACCTCCCAGCGAGGATATTGGTTCCAGTCCTGTTGAGGTTTTTCTTTAATAGGTGACTCCTGCCCCAGAACTCATAGAATCCCTACAATGCAGAAAGAGGCCATTCGGCCTACTCGGTCTGCACCGTATTTGATTAAATTTGTTTTCTTTTGAATGCGAGACTCAATGCACAGTTTGAATCAAAGTCATTCCTTCTCTGAGGCATTCACCTGAGGAAGGAGCAGTGCTCTGAAAGCTAGTGATTTGAAACAAACCTGTAAGACTTCTTGCAGGTTGTCAACAAATCTGTAAGACCCCAGACCAACGCCGGCAGCTCCACAAAATTCCTTCTCTGGGCTTCATACATGTGGAACTGTTCACTTCTTTCCATCGTGCCTTTTCCCACAATGTTGCTCATTTTAAAACCTGAGCTTGGAGTCAACTTATCACTAATTCTGACCTACCTTACCTTGTACCGCATTCAACATTTATAATAATAATCTTTTATTGTCACAAGTAGGCTTACATCAACACTGCAATGAAGTTACTGTAAAAAGCCCCTAGTCGCCACATTCCGGCGCCTGTTCGGGTACACTGAGGGAGAATTCAGAATGTCCAAATTACCTAATAGCGCGTCTTTCGGGACTTGTGGGAGGAAACCGGAGTACCCGGAGGAAACCCACCCAGACACGGGGAGAACATGCAGATTCTGCACAGACACAGTGACCCAGCCGGGAATCGAACTTGGGACCCTGGCACTGTGAAGCAGCAATGCTAACCACTGTGCTACCGTGCCCCCCCTGTTATGTTATCCTGCTTTTCGGAACTTTGATTTTTCGCTTTGTTTCTGCTTGGTTTTTTTTTTGAAGCAAGACTTCCAATTACTGTATGAGCCAAAAAAGATAATATCCATCCAACCCAGTCTCCCTCTACTGCCCCTGTCCTTTGGGGAAGAGGCCCATCTCTGACTACCCTTCCTCCTCTTTTCGACACGATCATAGAAGGGGTTCACAATTCCTTTTAGCATCTTCCCAGTAATGGATCATGTAATGGATCATGTTCATAAATCTGCAGTTTCCTCACTGTGATCTGTAGCCCTTTTGAAAATAGTGTATGGGTTAGCCTCCAGTCTAAAGGAATGATCCTTATTGACCTGTTGAAGACATAACTGTACTTTTCCTTCTCAGAGAAACTTTCAGATAAAACATATCATTAGAGGAATTGGCTGAAAAGATTGGAATTAAAGGGCAGAATTTTCCTTCCAGGAAATATTTGAACATCTCCAGCCTCACACACTGAAAACCTGGATAGAAACCCTGCTAGCATCCCATGTCGTATGTACTGAAATTCTACCTTGGCATTCAAGAAACAATGAGCAACATCCCCTCCAATCTCTGGAGATTCTTAAAGCATCTTAAAGTGATAAAGCTATATGGAGGGTTATAAAAGCCGAGATTTGGAGAGATGATTATTTCGCTCAAACCGGCTGAGGATTATGCACTGAGACCGAGTATTAGTTTGCCTAGTGCTTGAGACGGAAACTGAGATAGCCATGTAAACCTGAATGATAATCCTTGAGAGACTGAGAGAGCCCTGAAACTGTGACTTACTTTGTGGAAGCCAGAGTATTTAATTTACTTCCTGAGAAGGTAAGAGATTACACATTGACGCAGACCATTCCTTTTGGGAACAAACGAGCAGAAGCTAATTTATAGAACTGACCTAACAACAGATTGTTTTTTGAAGCAGCTAGCAAGAAGTTATATTTCATCTAAGAAACTGACTAGCCAAGATGGCAGATTGAGAGAAATTTGATTCATTGGTCTACCTTTTATAGCCCATTTTATGTGTCAGATTTTAATAATAAAATCCATTTCGACTTCACCGCAAAAAGGAAAATATTACAAATGTTTGAAATTTGACATAAAAACAAAGTCCTGGAAATACTCAGCTGGTCTGGCAGCATCTGTGGAGAGAGAAAGAGTTGACATTTTGAGTTGAATCTGACATCTTCAGAGTTCTGCTACTGGTGTGGCTGGTTACTTTCTAGTCAACAGTGACAGCTAAGAGAAGAGGGTTGTTGATTGTAGGGTTCTGGTGACAATGGTTGAAGGGGGTCTTAATCTTGTTGCCACTTAAACTGCAGGCAACATGCATGTCACATATCAGCTCAAATTTGGATGCCATCTAGGTCCTGCTGTAAGCTGATTTTTGGGTTGCGTCATCACTGGAAATTAATTCTGAATGGAACTGAATGTTGTAGAATCAGCCTGGCACTGACGAAGTAACTGAAGCAGCTGGAAATTGGTTGAGCCAAGGACACTGCCCTGAAGAACACCTGTCTTCTGATTACAGTGAATGGGTTCTGGCAATGGCAACCATCTCTGTGTGTAGGTTATGATGCCAGGTACTGAAGGATATTCCCATTGACCTCCATTTTCGTAGGATTTCCTGATGCCATTGTCTTTCTGATGCTACATTAATTCAAGAAATTTGATTGTGCCACTCATGCAGCATCCCTCCTGTTGAGCGTACGCCTGATTCAAGACGTGAGGTGGTTAGCGGTTTTGACGAATCCTAAAATGATCAGCAATCAGGTTATTGGTGTTACTTAATGGCACTATTGATTATTTCTTTTTCTCACTTTATTGGTGGTAAATGGAGTAATAAATGGCAGGGTCAGAGCTGTTTTTATGGGCCATTCATATGAAGATTTTTCACGTTGTCAGCCAGATGCCAGGGGCTTGGCTAAGAAGGCAGCTGAGTCTGGTGTACGATCTTCAGCTCTACAACTGGGATCATATCAGGGATCATAAACTGTTGTGTCCAGTATACTCTTGATGAGTCTTAATACCACACTGCATGACATAAACTCGGTGCCCCAGGAGGAAAAATGGGAGGGTTTTGCACTAATAAAAAAGAACTTATTTACACACACCTCCAATGAGTCAAATGACCAGATAATCTGTTGTACTGATGGTGATTTAGAGATCAATGTTGACTGGGGCACTGGAGTTCAGTAATGCCATGGGATCTTCGACATTCACCTGAGGGAACAGACTGGACCTCGTTTCAACCTCCGATAAGCACAGCCATCTTTTAACTATTCCACTGGAATGCCAGCCTGTGCTATGTGCTTTAGCCTCTGGAATAGTACTCGAGCCTATGAGCTTCTGATTCAAGGCAAAAGTAGAACCTCTGGCCCTAGGCTGGCATTTGTAAAGAAATTTTTGTAGCTTTTTGAAAAAACTCTTCTTTTGTGTGTTTTGTTGATGAGGTGTAAGCTTCTGCATCTTATAGTACAATAATCAGCTACTGAAGGTGGAATGTACACGTACATATAAAAAGAAAAACTTGGTTCGAATTGGGACTTTTTATCCCACTGTATCACTTGGTTCAAAATCAATTTTTATTATTGTGCGCAAACAGAACTTGATTTTTTTCTGTTCTTTTGCACAGGGGCCGGTTTAGCACCGGGCTAAATCGCTGGCTTTGAAAGCAGACCAAGGCAGGCCAGCAGCACGGTTCAATTCCCGTATCAGCCTCCCTGAACAGGCGCCGGAATGTGGTGACTAGGGGCTTTTCACAGTAACTTCATTTGAAGCCTACTTGTGACAATAAGCAATTTTCATTTCATGTTGACATATTTCCGTTAACTGTTTATTAATAAAACATTTTCTGCAGTAGTAATGCTGCTTGTTTTTCCTTTGAAGTCTTTGGAAATTGGGAAGGAATATGCTGCAAGAATGCAAATACTTCCAGGGAGCCTCACACACAATATGGAAGCAGTCCGAATCTACAATTTTAAACCCAGAATACTAGGGTACATTCCTTGCTATTTAATGGCATAAATTAGTTAAAAAAACACACTCTCTAATTGTAAAGAAATTACCTCTTCCAAAAAAGTATTGAAATGACCATAGTATTTAACAACTGTCTGTCTGTCCATGGATAGTAAAGAGCTTCTAGGGGATATCTAGGTGCGTTTAAACCTGATAACTAGTCATCTTAAGTTGGTAATTTAAGGTGCCCCAGTACCACAGTGGTCCGTTACTTTCTAACGTCAATTTAAAAAAAACATGAAAGACTTTGAAATCTCCCATTGTAATAAAAAAATCTGAGACGCAAAATGCTGGACATAAAAACACCTCAAAGTGAATCATTGTAACTACTGCAAAGGGACTTCTGGTGGTGGCTATGAAGGAGTAGGTCGCACATTTGGTGGCTCCCGTTCGGGTCGGACCTTTGGACCTTTTCCCCCGATTTTCTTACCGGACTTGATTTGGAAAATTGATGGTAGGGGCAATTGTTGATTGGATTCCCACATCGGTGTATGGAGAGGCGGACTAGAAGTGCTCGCAAAGGAAGAAACAAACGAACAGAGAAGGCTCGGGCTGAAGCTGCAGCGGGGGAACGCATGGCGGATGACCGAAGTCTTGGCTCGTCGACGGAGCAGCTGATGCAATTTATCCAGGAGGGCTTCGCCAAGCAGAAGCAGGAATGCTTGGACCCGATTTAAAGAATCAATTGTGCGGCTGGAGCTCAGATTGGATGCCCAAGATCGGGTGGTCCAGAAAGTAGAGAAGACGCTGGCTGAGCAGAAAGAACATCAAACTGCGGTGGAGTTGGAGGTGGGGATGCTGAGAGACCAGCAGAAAAGGCTCCTGAAGAAGGTGGAGGACCTAGAGAATAGATCCCGCCGGCAGAACCTGAGAATCGTCGGTCTCCCGGAGAGATCCGAAGGAGCGGACGCTGGGGCATACATAGCGGGCATGTTCGAGAAGTTGCTGGGGGATGGGACGTTCTCCCGATCCTTGGAGGTTGACAGGGCTCACAGAGCGCTCGCGAGGAAGCTACGAGTGGGGGACCCCCCAAGGACAATGGTGGTGAGATTCCACAGGTACTTGGACAAGACAAGGAGCGTATTTTACAGTGGGCCAGGCAGACACGGAGTTGTAAATGGGAGAACAGTAACCTGCGGCTCTATCAGGACCTGAGTGCAGAGGTGGCCGGGAGCAGAGCGGGATTCAATCAAATAAAGTCGACCCTTTTTAAGTAAATGGTGAAGTTTGGACTGCTGTATCCGGCCCGTCTCTGGGTCACGTACGAGGAGCAACATTTTTATTTTGAGTCGCCCAAGGAAGCGGTGGACTTCGCGAAAAGGAAAGGACTGGTGGCGGACTGAGGACTTTGAATTTTGCTGCAACGTTCACGTTAAAAAAGTTTCTTGTTTTTCGTACGTTATTTGTAATGCCTTCTGTATTGATTTGGGGCCAGTTGCAGAGCTGAGTGAGTTAAAGTTTACATTTGCACTGATGGGGGATGGAGGTGTGTTTGTCAGATGCTGGATCTTTGCTTGATCATTTCTTTGTTTATCTTTTTTTTTTCTTTAAAAAAATGTTTATTCAAAGTTTTTCCCAAAAATTTTCAACCAATTTTAAACCCCCCCCCCCCCCCCCCCCGCGTAACAGAAAAGAGAAAAAGAACAGAACAAACATAAACATATCAATCAAACATACTACAGAACTTATACAATGGGTTTCTCCCGCGCATAATAACCCTCCCATATGCTTTTTACAAGTACCCCTAGGGGAAAAAAAAACTCCCCCGCCCACCCAACTACCCCCCCCCCCAACTCCCTGGGTTGCTGCTGCTGACCGACCTCATCCTAACGCTCCGCAAGATAGTCTAGGAACGGTTGCCACCGCCTGAAGAACCCCTGCGCAGACCCTCTCAAGGCAAACTTTATCCTCTCCAGCTTAATGAACCCTGCCATGTCATTTATCCAGGCTTCCACACTGGGGGGGCTTCATGTCCTTCCACATGAGCAAGATCCTCCGCCGGGCTACCAGGGATGCAAAGGCCAGAATACCGGCCTCTTTTTTTCTCCTGCACTCCCGGCTTGTCCGCCACCCCAAATAAAGCCAGCCCCCAACTTGGCTTGACCTGGACTTTCACCACCTTGGACATAGTCTTCGCGAAACCCCTCCAGAACCCATCCAGTGCCGGGCAGGACCAGAACATGTGGGCGTGATTCGCCGGGCTTCCCGAGCGCCTCCTGCATCTGTCCTCCATCCCAAAGAACCTACTCAGCCTCGCCCCTGTCATATGCGCTCTGTGAATGACCTTAAACTGTATCAGGCTGAGCATGGCACATGAGGAAGAAAAATTAACCCTACTCAGGGCATCAGACCACAGACCCTCTTCAATCTCCTCCCCCAACTCCTCCTCCCACTTGCCCTTCAGCTCCTCTACCGAATCCTCCTCCTCTTCTTTCATCTCCTGATATATCGCTGAAACCTTGCCTTCTCCAACCCATACACCCGAAATCACCCTGTCCTGAATCCCCTGTGCCGGGAGCAACGGGAATCCCCTCACCTGCCGCCTCACAAACGCCCTCACTTGCATGTACCTGAACGCATTTCCCGGGGGTAACCCAAACTTCTCCTCCAGCGCCCCTAGGCTCGCAAACGTCCCGTCTATAAACAGGTCCCCCATCCTTCTGATCCCTGCCCGATGCCAGCTCCGAAACCCCCCGTCCATCCTTCCAGGGACGAACCGATGGTTCTCCCGGATCGGGGACCACACCGAGAATCCCATCTCACCCCTATGTCATTTCCACTGCCCCCAGATCTTTAGCGTTGCCACCACCACCGGACTCGTGGTGTACCTTGTCGGCAAGAGCGGCAGCGGTGACGTCACCAGCGCCCCCAGGCTCGTTCCTTTGCAGGACGCCATCACCAACCTCTTCCATGCCGCCCCCTCTCCCTCCATCACCCACTTACGGATCATTGCCACGTTGGCTGCCCAATAGTAGCCACCCAGATTCGTCAACGCCAGCCCTCCCTTTCCCTACTATGCTCCAGAAACCCCCTCCTTACCCTCGGGGTCTTGTTTGCCCACACAAAACCCATGATGCTCCTACCTACCCACTTAAAAAAGGCCTTGGTAATCATAATCTGAAGGCACTGGAACACAAAAAGAAACCTCGGGAGGACCATCATTTTAATCGACTGTACCCTGCCCGCTAGCGAGAGTGGCAGCACATCCCATCTTTTAAAGTCCTCCTCCATCTGCTCCACCAGCCGCGACAAATGAAGTTTGTGCAGGACCCCCCAGCTCCGAGCTATCTGGATCCCCAAGTACCGAAAGCTCCTTTCCGCCCTCCTCAACGGTAGGTCGTCTATCCCTCTTCCCTGGTCCCCTGCAATATACCTGAACGCATTTCCCGGGGGTAACCCAAACTTCTCCTCCAGCGCCCCTAGGCTCGCAAACGTCCCGTCTATAAACAGGTCCCCCATCCTTCTGATCCCTGCCTGATGCCAGCTCCGAAACCCCCCGTCCATCCTTCCTGGGACGAACCGATGGTTCTCCCGGATCGGGGACCACACCGAGAATCCCATCTCGCCCCTATGTCATTTCCACTGCCCCCAGATCTCACAAAGAGCTCACTTTTCCCTACATTTGAGCTTCTAGCCCGAGAAGTCCCCAAACTCCCTTAGGATCCGCATGACCTCCACAATCCCCTCCACTGGATCTGCCACATACAGCAACAGGTCGTCCGCATACAGCGACACTCGATGCTCCTCTCCCCCTCGGACCACCCCCCTCCATTTCCTGGACTCCCTTAATGCCATGGCCAAAGGCTCAATTGCTAATGCAAACAACAGGGGGGACAGGGGGCACCCCTGCCTCGTCCCTCGATACAGCCGAAAATACTCCGACCTTCGCCGATTCGTAGCCACGCTCGCCACCGGGGCTCTATATAGGAGCTTAACTCAACTGATAAACCCCTCCCCAAACCCAAACCTCCACAACACTTCCCAGAGATACTGCCACTCCACTCGGTCAAAGGCCTTCTCCGCGCCTATAGCTGCCACTATCTCTGCCTCTCCCTCCACCGATGGCATCATAATCACGTTGAGGAGCCTCCGCACGTTGGTGTTTAGCTGCCTGCCCTTTACAAATCCCGCCTGGTCCTCATGAATCACCCCCGGGACACAGCCCTCAATTCTCGTAGCCAGCACTTTTGCCAGCAACTTAGCATCCACATTGAGGAGCGAGATCGGTCTATACGACCCACATTGCAGTGGGTCCTTGTCCCGCTTCAGGATCAGAGAGATCAGCGCCCCGGACATTGTCGGGGACAGGGTCCCCCCCTTCCCTTGCCTCATTGAAAGTCCTCACTAGCAACGGGGCTAACAGGTCCGCATACTTCCTGTAAAACTCAACAGGGAACCCATCTGGCCCCGGGGCCTTCCCCGCCTGAATGCTCCCCAGTCCTTTAACCAGCTCCTCCAACCCAATTGGCGCCCCCAAACCAGCCACCTCCTGCTCCTCCACCCTCGGGAACCTCAGTTGATCTAGAAATCGTCGCATCTCCACTTCCCCCGATGGGGGCTGAGATCTGTACAGCTCCTCATAAAAGTCCTTAAATGCCTCATTTACTTTCGCCACACTCCACACCGTAGTTCCCCTGCTATCCTTAACTCCACCTATCTCCCTCGCTGCCATCCTCTTACGGAGCTGTGTGCCAGCATCCGGCTCGCCTTCTCCCCATACTCGTACGTCGCCCCCTGTGCTTTCCTCCACTGTCCCTCTGACATCCCTGTGGTCAACAGGTCGAATTCCATCTGGAGACTTCGCCGCTCCCTAAGTAGTCCCTCCTCGGGGGCCTCTGCATATCTCCTGTCTACCCTTAGGATCTCCCCCACTAACCTCTCCCTTTCCCTGCCCTCTCTCTTCTCCCTGTGAGCCCTGATGGAGATTAACTCTCCCCTGACCACCGCCTTCAGCGCCTCCCATACTACCCCCACCTGCACCTCCCCGTTGTCGTTGGCCTCCAAATACCTTTCAATGTACTCCCGCACACCACCTCATCCGCCAGTAATCCCACATCCAGACGCCACAGCGGGCGTTGGTCCCTCCCCTTTCCCAACTCCAGCTCCACCCAGTGTGGGGCGTGGTCTGAGATAGCTATGGCCGAGTACTCCGTTCCTCCACTTTCGGGATCAGCGCCCTACTCAAAACAAAAAAATCTATCTGGGAGTAGGCTCTGTGTACGCGAGAGAAAAAAGAAAATTCCCTGGCCAGGGGCCTAGCAAATCTCCACGGGTCTACTCCCTCCATGTGGTCCATAAACCCCCTAAACACCTTGGCTGCAGCCGGCCTCTTCCCCGTCCTAGACCTGGAGCGATCTAATGCTGGGTCCAACACCCGTGTTGAAACCCCCCCCCATTATCAAGCTTCCTGCCTCCAGATCCGGAATCCGCCCCAACATGCGCTTCATAAATCCAGCATCATCCCAGTTCGGGGCGTATAGGTTTACCAATACCACCCACGCCCCCTGCAACCTACCGCTCACCATCACGTATCGACCTCCATTGTCCACTACAATATTCTTGGCCTCAAACGACACCCGCTTCCCCACCAGCATTGCCACCCCTCTGTTCTTCGCATCCAGCCCCGAAATGAATACCTGTCCTACCCATCCCTTTCTTAACCTGGTCTGCCACCTTCAAATGTGTCTCCTGAAGCATGACCACGTTTGCTTTCAGTCCCTTTAAATGCGCGAACACTCGGGCCCTCGGAACCGGCCCATTCAGGCCCCTCACATTCCAAGTTATCAGCCGGATTGGGGGGCTTCTCTCTCTCTTCTCCTCCCCCCCCCCCCCCCCGCCCCCTTGCCGACTAGCCATCTCCTTTTCTAGGCCAGTCCCGTGCACGCGCCTCCAGCACTCTCCAGTCCCCCAGACGGGGGCCCCCCGCCCCAACCACCTCTTCTGTTTCCAGTTCCCCATCGGCCAATGCAGCAGCAACCTATTTCTTCCCCCCCACCTCCCCCCGCTAGATCTGTATCTAGCTCTTTTGCTCCCCCCATAACACTAAGTCAGCTGACCCCGCCGTCCCATTGACCCCCCCCCGTGTGGGAATCCCCCCTCCCCAGCAATCAGTGTGCGCTCCTCCACCCCCCCCCCCCCCTTCCATCCTTCCCTAGCGCGGGAAAAAGCCCGCGCTTTCCTGAGCTGGTTCCGCCCCCTCTGGCGCCACTCCTGTTGCGGCTTTATCCCAATTCCCCCCTCTCCTCCCTCCAGCACCGGCGCCCACATTCTCTCACAGTCTCCCTATCAGATCTTTTCCCCCATCCCCATCCATCACCCAACTCGTGGAACATTCCCTACGCATAGTTAAAACCCTGTATACAACCGACATCCCCCACAACCACAGACCCTCAGTTTGAGTCCAATTTTTCAGTTTGTATAAAGGTCCAAGCCTCCTCAGGCGTTTCGAAGTAGTGGTGTCGATCCTGAAACGTGACCCACAATCGCGCTGGCTGCAGCATTCCGAACCTCACCCCCTTCTGATGGAGCACCGCCTTGGCCCGATTAAAACCAGCTCTCTTCTTTGCCACCTCTGCACTCCAGTCCTGATAGATTCGGATCTCCGTATTCTCCCACCTGCTGCTCCGCTCTTTCTTGGCCCATCTCAAGACACATTCTCTATCCACGAAACGGTGAAACCTCACCACTACCGCCCTTGGCGGCTCGTTGGCCTTGGGTCTCCTCGCCAGGACCCGATGAGCCCCTTCTAGCTCCAGGGGACTCGGAAAAGCCCCCGCCCCCATCAGCGAGTTGAGCATCGTGCTCACATATGCCCCAGCATCGGCCCCCTCCACTCCTTCGGGGAGACCCAGAATCCGAAGATTCTTTCTCCTCGACCTATTCTCCAGGTCCTCGAATCTTTCCGCCCACCTCTTGTGCAGCTCCTCGTGTGTCTCCATCTTAACCGCCAGGCCCAAGATCTCATCCTCGTTCTCCGCGTTTTTTTCCCGCACCTCGCGGATCGCCACCCCTTGGGCCTTCTGGGTCTCCACTAACCTCTCGATCGCCGTCAACATTGGCGCCAGCACCTCTTTCTTCAGCTCCTCAAAGCAGCGCTTGAGAAACTCCTGCTGCTCCTGCACCCATGCTGCTTGATCTCCGCCCGCCGCCATCTTGTTTTTTCTCACTCACACTTTTCGCTGCTCCAAAAACGCTTTTTTGACCGCTCCGCTCCTGGTCCAATCCATATACTATAGGGTGGGCCTTGCTATCACCTTCCCACACTGGATGTCGTCGAAAAATTTCCGTGGGGCTCCTCTATCTTTTTTTTTCTAGGGCAATAGTGTTGGGACTGTTTGTTCATCTGAGTATGTGTGTATGGGCGGGGGGAACAATAGGTGGGAGAATGTCTGGTGCCATGGGCGGGGGTCACCAAGCTAGCTGGGCGGGCTAGCTCACGGAAGTGCAGTGCGGGCTGAGCAGCTGTTATGCTTGTCGAAGGAGTCGGTTTACATTGTGCTGTTACTAGGCAGGGGGACTGGGGGAAGATGTTCTACTGACGGGGGAAGGACTGTTGCTGAGGGACAGAAAGGAGGTTGGGGGCGGAGGCTGCCTGGGGGCGTGCCGGTGGAGGCGTGGGGCGTGGGCTGGAGATTGGCCCAAGAAAGGTGATGGCTGATTGGCGAAGGGGGGGGGGGTGCGATGAGCCCCCGAACTAGACTGATCACCTGGAATGTAAGAGGACTAAATGGAACGGTTAAGAGGGAATGCGTGTTCGCGAATCTGAAGGGACTGAAGGCAGGCGTGGTAATGCTACAGAAGACGCACCTTAGAGTAGCTGATCAGATCAGATTAAGGAAGGAATGGGTCGGACAGGTTTTAAAGTCGGGGCAGGACTCGAAAACCAGAGGGGTTGCGATCCTGATCAATAAGCGAGTGGTATTTGAGGCGGGAAGAATAGTTACGGCTGTGGGAGGTCGGTACATTTATGGTCAGTGGGGAAACTGGAGGGGGTGCAGGTGGTACTATTAAATGTGTATGCGCCAAATTGGGATGATGTGAAGTTTATAAAGAGGATGCTGGGGAAGATCCCGGACCTAGATTTGCATAAGTTGGTCATGGGAGGGTCTTCAACACAGTTATTGACCCTGGTTTAGACCGGTCGAGCTCAAAGACGGGCAGGGTGCCAGCAATGGCAAAGGAGCTAAAGGGGTTCATAGAGCGGATGGGGGTGGGGGATGGGGGGTGGTGGACCCATGGAGATCTGGGCAGCCGAGAGTGAAGGAGTTTTCTCTCGCTCGCAAGTGCATAAAGTGTACTCCCGAATTGATTTTTTTATTTTGAACAGGGCTCTACTGATGGGGGTGGTGGACACTGGGTATTCGGCAATCACAATCTCAGATAATGCATCGCACTGGGTTTACCTACAGGTTAGCAAGGAGAGTAGCCAGCGCCCGCACTGGAGGCTGGACGTGTGACTTTAGCTGACGAAGAGGTGTGCGGGCGGCTGAGGAAATGTATTCAGAACTACCTGGAAGTCAAAAGTTTCAGCAGTGGTGGTCTGGGAGGCATTGAAGGCGTGAATAGAGGGGAGCTGATCTCGATACGGGCCCACAGGGAGAAAATAGACAGAGCAGAGATGGACCGACTGATAAAGGAGATATTGCAGGTCGACAGGAGGTATGCGGAGACCCCAGAGGCAGGGCTTTTAAGGGAACGACAGAGGCTACAGGCGGAGTTTGGCTTGTTAACTACAGGGAGGGCGGTAGAGCTGCTGAGGAAGGCGTGGGGGGCGATCTGTGAGCATCGGGAGAAGGCCAGCAGAATGCTTGCACAGCAGCTTAGAAAGAGGGAGGCAGCCAGGGAGATAGGGAAAGTAAAGGATGGGGACGGGAGCCTGGTTGGGGATTCCGCAGGGGTGAATAAGGCGTTCAAGGAGTTTTACAGTAGGCTGTATGGGTCGGAACCCCCAGCGGGGCCGGAGGAGATGAGGCACTTCTTAGGGGGCTGAATTTCCCAAAGGTTGGGGGGGGGTTAGTAGAAGGGCTGGGGGCACCGATCGGGTTGGAAGAGAGAGCGGAGGGTCTGAAGGCCATGCAGTCGGGTAAAGCCCCGGGGCCGGACAGGTACCCAGTAGAGTTCTATAAAAACTTCTCTGGGAGATTGGGGCAGCTGTTGATGAGGACATTCAATGAGGCAAGGGAGCGTGGGGTGCTTCGCCCGACGATGTCGCAGGCCACGATCTCATTGATCCTGAAGCGGGACTAGGACCCGGAGCTGTGTGGGTCCTATCGGCTGATATCCCTATTGAATGTGGATGCCAAACTGCTGGCCAAAATCTTGTCCTCTAGGATTGAGGATTATGTCCCGGACGTTATTGGGGAGGACCAGACGGGGTTTGTTAAGGGACGGCAGTTTGTGGCCAATGTAAGAAGGTTGTGAAATGTGATCATGATGCCCCCGGAAGGTAGGGAGGTGGAGGTAGTGGTCGCAATGGATGTAGAGAAGGCTTTTGATCGGGCAGAATGGGAATATTTGTGGGAGGTACTGAGACGGTTCAGATTTGGGCAGGGCTTTATTGACTGGGTCAGGCTGTTGTATCAGGCTCATGTTACGAATAGGACAACATCGGACTATTTTAGGCTGCATCGGGGGACGAGATAGGGATGCCCCCTCTCCCCACTGTTGTTTGCGTTAGCCATAGTACCGCTGGCAATTGCGCTGAGAGCCTCAAGGGGCTGGTCCGGGCGGGGAGTTGAGCACTGAGTCTCGCTTTACGCAGACGGCCTGCTCCTGTATGTATCGGACCCATTAGAGGGGATGGAAGAAATTATGAGGTTTCTGGGGGAATTCAGCCAGTTTTCGGGGTATAAACTAAATATGGGGAAAAGTGAGATGTTTGCGGTCCAGGCAAGGGGGCAGGAGAGGCGACTGGAGGAACTGCCGTTTAGAGTGGTAGGGGGAAGCTTTTGGTACTTAGGCATCCAGGTGGCGCGGGAATGGGAACAGCTGCACAAGCTAAATCTGGCCCGACGAGTGGACCAAATGAAGGACGATTTTCGGAGATGGGACGCGCCTCAGTTGTCACTAGCTGGGAGGGTGCAGAAGGTGAAAATGACGGTGCTCCCGAGATTCCTGTTTGTGTTTCAGTGTCTCCCCATCTTTATTCCGCGGTCCTTTTTTAAACGGGTCATTAAGGTAATCACTGGCTTTGCCGGGGCGGGCAAGAGCCCGCGGGTAAAAAAGGGATGCTTGAGCAGAGCTGGGGAGAGGGCGGGCTGGCGCTGCTGAACTTCTGTAATTACTATTGGGCGGCGAACATAGCCATGATCAGGAAGTGGGTGGTGGGGGGAGGGTCGTTATGGGAGCGTGTGGAGGTGGCCTCATGCAAGGGCACCAGCTTGGGGGCGTTGACAATAGCGCCTCTGCCGTTCCTGCCGGCACGGTACTCCACCAGCCCTGTGGTGGTGGCGGCCTGAGGGTCTGGGGGCAATGGAGGAGACGTGGGAGCGGAGGGAGCATCGGTGTGGTCTCCAACCTGTAATAATCACCGGTTTGCCCTGGGAAGGATGGATGGAGGGTTTCGGAGATGGCAGAGAGCAGGGATTGAGAGGATGGGGGATATGTTTATAGAGGGGAGCTTTCCCAGCCTGAGGGAGCTGGAGGAGAAATTTGGATTGGTGAAGGGAAACTAATTTAGGTACCTGCAGGTGCGGGACTTCCTACGCAGGCAGGTTTCAACCTTCCCGCTCCTACCACCAAGGGGGATACAGGACAGGGTAGTTTCTAGAGTGTGGGTGGGAGAAGGGAGGGTCTCTGACATTTACAAGGAACTCATGGGGTCAGAGGAGACGCAGAATGAGGAGTTGAAGCGCAAGTGGGAAGAGGAGTTGGGAGGAGAGATAGAGGATGGTCTCTGGGCGGGCGCTCACATGACAGTGGCCTGGATGAGCAGGTTCTTTGGGGTAGGAGAAAGGTACGCAAGGTGCGCGGGAGGGCCAGCGAACCATGTCCACATGTTCTGGGCATGCCCGAAGCTTGGGAGATTCTGGCAGGGGTTTGCGGATGATAAGTCCACGGTTTTAAAAACAAGGGTGGCACAGAGTCCAGAGGTGGCGATTTTCGGAGTGTCGGAAGATCCAGGAATCCAGGAGGAGAAAGAGGCAGACGTTTTGGCCTTTGCTTCCCTGGTAGCCCGGATTGGATTGGATTTGTTTATTGTCACGTGTACCGAGGTACAGTGAAAAGTATTTTTCTGAGAGCAGCTCAACAGATCATTAAGTACATGAGAAGAAAAGGGAATAAAAGAAAATACATAATAGGGCAACACAGCATATACAATGTAACTACATAAGCACTGGCATCAGATGAAGCATACAGGGTGTAGTGTTAATGAAATAAGTCCATAAGAGGGTCATTTAGGAGTGTGCTGACAGTGGGGAAGAAGCTGTTTTTGAGTCTGTTCGTGCGTGTTCTCAGACTTCTGTATCTCCTGCCCGATGGAAGAAGTTGGAAGAGTGAGTAAGCCAGGTGGGAGGGATCTTTGATTATGCTGCCCGCTTTCCCCAGGCAGCGGGAGGTGTAGATAGAGTCAATGGATGGGAGGCAGGTTTGTGTGATGGACTGGGCGGTGTTCACGACTCTCTGAAGTTTCTTGCGGTCCTGGGCTGAGCAGTTGCCATACCAGGCTGTGATGCAGCCTGATAGGATGCTTTCTATGGTGTATCTGTAAAAATTGGTAGGAGTCAATGTGGACATGCCGAATTTCCTTAGTTTCCTGAGGAAGTATAGGCGCTGATGTGCTTTCTTGGTGGTAGCGTCGACGTGGGCGGACCAGGTCAGATTTTTGGAGATGTGCACCCCTAGGAATTTGAAACTGCTAACCATCTCCACCTTGGCCCCGTTGATGCTGACAGGGGTGTGTACAGTACTTTGCTTCCTGAAGTCAATTACCAGCTCTTTAGTTTTTGCTGGCATTGAGGGAGAGATTGTTGTCGCTACACCACTCCACCAGATTCTCTATCTCCCTCCTGTATTCGGACTCATCGTTATTAGAGATCCGGCCCACTATGATATTATCTGCCGGAGACAGATATTATTAGCTTGGAGGGACTCAGCCCCCGAAGTCGGAGACCTGGCTAGCGGACATGGCTAGCTTTCTCTGCTTGGAGAAAATCAAGTTCGCCTTGAGAGGGTCAGTGTTGGGGTTCGCCCAGAGGGGGCAGCCGTTCGTCGACTTCTTTGCAGAATATTAACCATCAGCAGAAGGGCGGGGGTTAGCTTAGTTTAGAGTAGGGGGTTAGTAAAGTTGGGACCTGTAAGGGAGGAAGACCACTTTTGCACTATGTTTATAAATTCATATACATTGTTTATTTTGCTGATGTTGTAAAACCATAAATACCTCAATAAAACGCTTATTTTTTTAAAAAAGTAACTTCTGCAAAGACAAATGTGGTTGACATTTTGTACACCGCACACTTCCGTAAAAATCCATAAGACCAGTTCATCTGTTTTTTGTGGTGGTATTTTCTGTGGAGAAATGTAAACCACAGATATTGGGAGATTTTTCCTATTTTTATCTTATTTTAATGTCTGCCTGAACCATGAAAACTAGCAACGTAGGCCTTTGTTTAACATCTCATCTGATGAATGGTGTTTCTATATCTGATAAAGCTCTGTGTCGCCCATTAATCACAATCTGAGCTATCCTCGCTGTGGGAGTGAGTCATGTGTGTTGGCCAAGTCCTGATAATCCAGCCTTTAAAGTCCAGATAATGTTCCATTTGTCATTAATATTTCCCATCCATTGGCTCAGTCTGAAAGTTTGGAAAGGACTTTTAATTGATGTTGTTTAAATGATTCCTATCATACAGATATGATACCAGACATTTGGATTTAGGAATGATGTATCGGTAGCTTTAAATAGATCCAAATTAACAAGAACATGTATTTTAAATTTTGGGCCACAAAAGTTCCATGGGATGGATGCATCTATGTGGCCACAAAGACAAAAACTTTGCCTTGATTATTTGCTCTTTTCCTAAACTGGGGTTCAAACTGATTAATCTAGCCCTGATTTTTAACTTTGTTTTTTTAATAGCAGGTTGCTAATTTTCTTTCTGTTTTCTCTAGATTGGAAACATGGCTCCAACCCCTGACGTGCTCTGTTTTAAGTTTTCAAGCTATGGAGATTCCATGTTGCAGAAAATGAATTTCTTGAGGCAGCAGAAACGATTCTGTGATGTCACGATTCGAATCAACAATGTGGCCTTTCTGGGGCATAAAATCATTTTTGCAGCATGCTCTCCCTTCTTGAGGGACCAGTTTTTGTTGAACGATTCAAAGGATGTCAGAATTTCACTTCTCCAGAGTTCAGAGGTTGGAGAGCAAATACTGTTGTCCTGCTACACTGGTATCCTGGAGTTCCCTGTGAAGGAATTGGTAAACTACTTAACTGCTGCAAGCTACCTTCAAATGGGCCACATTGTGGAGAGGTGCACGCAGGCCCTTTCTAAATATATTGAGCCAAAATTGTTGTCTGAAGACCAAGCGCACAACATAGGTGAAAGCAGCACTTCAACTACGTTTCCTGAAAGTTCAGAAAGGCCACTGGAAAGCTCTCCACCTGATTCTGAAAAGAGCAAAATGGAAGATCTTACGCAAACTAGAGATGTCTCTGAATGTGATACTGACTCCGAGGATAGCAACATTCGTATTGTTAAGGTGGAATCGCTGACTAGTGATATTCAGGAGAGTGAGAATGGTGACAGCTTGAGCCACCTCTCAAATAATTTCAGTAATAGTGTGGAAAGAGCCATTGCAAATTCTCCAGAATCACAGCATTCTCTTGTCAATTCAACTGTTGATTCTAGAAGCAACAAAGTGGTAGATAGTTGTTTACAGAATTTTGTAGCTGATCCACCTAGATTGTCGGAAGTTGTCAATGGTACAAGTTTCATGCTGGCAGCCAATGAGTTTGAGTTACAAGGTTTGAGTAGTTTTCCAAATGAGGAAATGGCAGCGGCAGGTGGGTTTTTGTTCAAACACAACAGAGGCACAAAACTGTTTGCAAATAAAACCATGTACACCAACCATTTTAAAATGCAGGACAAATGGCTTCAGAAGCCCCACCATTGCAGTAAATGTGGGAAAATCTTTCAGCACCTCGAAAACTTCATCAGTCACTTGAAAACACACAAACTTTTCCTGTGCCTGCGCTGTGGGAAGATTTTCACGCAAAAAAGCAATCTGACACGGCATATCCGAGTCCACACCGGAATCAAACCCTATCAGTGCACAATTTGCGGGAAGACATTCACTCAGAAATGTTCTCTGCAGGACCACCTGAATCTCCATAGTGGTGACAGACCACACAAGTGTAACTACTGTGATGTGGGCTTTGCACATAAGCCTGCACTCAGGCGGCACCTCAAAGAACAGCATGGGAAGAAATGTGTAGATAATGTCACCGAAGGAAGCATACAAGAAATTACTCTGGAAGTAGATACTATTGAATGACTGCAGTAGTGCTGTTTTTGATCTAATATCTTCTGAGAATGTCGACTGAAATCTGTTGGCCACGCAGTAAATGTAAACACTTTTTAGGAAGGTTGGTAAAAACTTTGCACCAAATCAACATACTAAAGGTATCTCATCAGTGGGTTAGTAAACACACACAGCTCTGCACTGTGAAGAAATGTTCTGTAGGTTTCTCTCTCTTCTAGCTGATGAAATAGAGCATTATAAGCTAACAATTGTTTTAATCGATGTTTGATAGAATGTCTGTCACTTGAAAGATGCAGTTCAGTACTTTAAAAAGAATTGTGTGCGTTCCAGTGGGCCACTTGGCTTTCATGGTTGGACAGGTGGCATATGTTCTCTTTCATATAGAACTGTTTAAAATAAGGCACATTAACTCTATGTGTGTGGACAGTAGAGTTCACCTGGTTAGTTAACTAATTATCCAGGGCTAACACTTAAATTATGAAACTTTGCCTTATGACTTTGTTGAAATAGGAATAAGAGTTGGCTATTCAGCCCTTGAGCCTGTTCCAACATTAAATCAGATTGTGGCTAATTTGTACCTCAACTCCACTTTCGATTTTGTTCCACATCCTTTTGTTCCATATCCTTTGATGTCCTTACTGAACAAAAGTCTATTGGTTTTAGTCTTGAACATTTCAAATGGTCCAGTCTTTAGGGATGGGGTGGGGTTCCAGACTTTCACATTGCTTTGTTGCGAGAAAGATGCTTCCTAACTAAAGCCTCCCCTGCCGCCTGCACTGGATTCCCTCGCCAAAGAAAATAGTTCTTTGAACCTACCCTACCAAAACCCTTTATTATTTTAAACAGCTCAAAGCACATTGCTCTGTTTTTAACTTCTTCCGATTTATTTTTCTGAAATTATACCATAATTTTAAAATCTATTCTCAAATGGTCAGGGCACTGTTCTTCAGTCCATCTGATCCTGTCTTCCTGTCTCCAGATATGTAGCTGTAGAATATGCAATTTTGGAAGACTAAGACTGACTAAAGGTAGGCAAGAATTTGTAGTTGCTGTTTTTTTCGGCATAGATCTAAAATGGTAGATCTATAATTAGATTTTTTTTTCAAGAGTAGTAATTCTTTCATTGGAACTTGACGTTGCAAGAATTGCTATTCTAGATCATTGCTGTGAGCAGAATTACAGTATATGCTGCTTTACCTTGGTATCTGAAAATTAAACAACCGGATTATGTGCTATATATTATGGGAGTTAGTCATAGATTCATAGAGTTTAACAACACACACAGGTTTCTCGGCCCATTGTGTCACTGCCAGCCATCAGGACTTGGTCTGTAGCCTTGTATGCTAAGGCGTTTCAAGTGTTCATCTAAATGTTTCTTACACGTTGCAAGGGTTCTCTTTCTCTCTCTTTCACCCCCCCTCCCCCCCCCTTTCCAAACCACCACCACCACCACTCTTTCAGGCAGCGAGTTCCAGATTCCCACCACCCTCTGGATGAAAAAAGCTTCCCCTCCAATCCCTTCCAAAGCTCCTTACCTTAAATTTATGCCCCCTGGTTATTGACCCCTCTTCTAAGGGGAAATGTTTCTTTCTATCTACCCTATCTATATCCCTCATAATTCGGTACATCTCGGGTCCCTCCCTCAGCCTTCCCTGCTCTAAGGAAAACAACCCCAACCTATTCAGCGTGTCTTAATAGCTAAAATGCAGCCGCCCAGGCAATATCCTCTGCACCTTTTCTAGTGCAATCACGTCCTTCCTATAGTGTGGTAACCAGAACTACACACTGTACTCTAGCTGTGGCCTAACTAGAGTTACATACAGTTCCATCACAACCTCCCCTGCTCTTATATTCTAAGCCATGGCTAATAAGGCAAGTATCCCATATGCCTTTTTAATCACCCCATCTACCTGTTCTGCTGTGCTTCTGGAATCTCTGGAAATGCACCCCAAAGTCCCTGTGGTCCTCTGTACTTCCTAGCGTCCTCATTGTGTATTTCCTTTGCCTTGTTAGTCCTCACAAAATGCATCATCTCATGCTTTTCAGGGATAAATTCCATTTGCCACTGTTCTGCCCATCTGACCAGACGTCTATATTGAGCTCTGACAAAGGGTCACCTGGAGTCGAAACATTAGCTCTTTTCTCTCTCTACAGCTGCTGCCAGACCTGCTGAGATTTTCCAGCAGTTTCTCTTTGGTTTCAGATTCCAGCATCTGCAGTAATTTGCTTTTATCTATATTGTCCTGTAGTCTAAGGCTTCCCCCTCTCTATTTACCACACCACCAAGTTGACTTGTATGATGGAACACATCACTCGTGTTTAACAGTACAAATTTGATTTCAGACCAAAGCACTTATTTTGTTACGCCATTCCTTAAAGTTCCTGACACCTGTGAATGATGGTGTTATGATGGCATTACAGAATTTCAGAACACTGATCTGGGTTGAGACTTGAGAAATTGTTGCATTGTTTCTGTCTCAATTGGAAGTTTGGATATTTGACTTGTATTTAATTCAAATTTAGTAATATTGGAGTACTTTGAAACTTGTCCCATTTCTGCACCCCTCCCGCAACCACTCCAAAGAAAATTCAATTGCATGCTAATTATTAATGGGGTTGCTTGGTTAGAAATCTTACGCATTGTGTCAAAACAAGAACAAAGATTTAAAATTATTATGAAGTAGTATAGCAACGTAAACCTCTTTTACAAAGAGGGATGTTTCACCACAACGTTTTTCATTATTGTGTTCTATTTTTGGCATTTGTAATGATGCGGGCCATTTAGCATCACAATGTGCTTTGTAGAAACACACGGTGACCCCCGGGTGGGAAAGCAGCAAAGCACGTGACACAGCAGCAAGTAAGGTTGGCTGAGTTTAGTGGGTGGGCCTCCTGCAATGCTCCTTGCTGATTTACTGACCAAAGCAACTGGAAAGTCAGTTGGTGTCCACCAGGAAACCTATGATCCCCGCCACAAGTTAAATAGTCTGGGAGGTGAATCCGTGATGGTGGGGGTGGGGAACCACAGTTTTTCCTTGTGTCTACCAGAGAAGTATTTTCTTAGGCTTGCAAAGAAACTTAAAAATAAATCTTTTATATTTTTGGAACCTACCTATCGACTGCTGCTCCTGAAGCTAACACTAACTGTTCTCTTTTCTCTCTCTCTCTCTCTCTCTCTCTCTCTCTCTCTCTCTCTCTCTCTCTCTCTCTCTCTCTCTCTCTCTCTCTCTCTCTTCCCCCCCCCCCACCCACCCAAAAAAAAATAGCTCTGGTTAAAATAGTAGATACGGTCTTAATGATGACTGAATTGGAACTAGATCTGCATATTTAAAGAGAGCCTGGAGAAGTTTGCCAGGAAGGGAAGGGTAAATGTTCTTCTCTACTTTTAACTGCCTAACCTGGCTTCTGCCAGATGGGGGCAGTTATAAAATTAAGCCCATGGTCTTGGATCTTCACAGTGAATCTGGAAGAGTAGTTTCTCACCAATGTGTTCTCCCTTCCTGTCCTGCAGGATACTTCATTATGAGGTGCTGTTTTGCAGATGGCAGTTACTCTCTGGTATTTGGCTATTTGTGGTTACTTTGACAATGAGCCTGAAAATTCACAAGAGCCATCATCAGTAACTCCAATCCTGTCTTGAAACTACCAAGTCGATGCAAATGGAAAAGTAACTTAATGAGCTTTATGTTTCAGAACATTGGCAGATTTATGGCATGGCGTGCACATGTTAAGTTCCGGCCTCATTGCATTTTTAATCCGTCATAGTGGGAGTTTGCAAGCCTCCATGTCCAGTTTTCTTTCTAGTTCAGAATAAAGATATGTTAACAACAATAGTTCATGCCAGTACTAATATCTTTATGTATGCTACTGTTGTCATTCTCTAGACAACAAAATGTTCAAGACTTTGACCTTGTGCCCGTTCTGCACAGATATCAGACCTCTGCTCGAGGTTTGAACTGTGTTCAAGTTTCATACTCTGAACCACTGTGCCACCCAAATGTGTCTCCTGTTTTATGTTATTAACTCTTGTATTATTAGAATAATTTATTAGAATGATTATTTGCTTCAGGGGTGCTGATTAAGTAAGGTACTCTGTCAGGAATGAATACTGAAATAGAAAATCTCAAAGCCAAAAAAGATCACCAATCTATTTAATCCACCTCTTTGCTGTTCGTAGATGTGAACATTGGCGCATTGATTTAGATGTTTTGAGTGCCTGAGTTTATGGCTTTACATCAAAGGTATGTGGAGAGACCTGACAAGCTGTGAGCAGAGAATGTTAAAGAGAGTTTATTTAATAGAGGTGTTCAAAATAATGAAGGACTTGATAAAGTAAACAAGGAGAAACTGTTTCCACTGGCAGGAGGATCAATAACCCGCAGGCATAGATTTAAAGTAATTGCCTAAAGAACCCAGGATAAAGTGAGGCAGGAAGGATGAAGTTAGATTTTTTTAATGCAGTGCGTTGCTCCAAGCAGTAATGCATGGCTGAAAGGGTGGTGGAAGCAGCTTCAATTAAGTAATTAAATTTTTGAACAGTTACTCCTGAAGAGGAAAATAATTGCAAAGCTGTGTGGAAAGAGCAGGGGAGTGAGTAAATTGCTAGTTTTTCTTTTTCCGGAGCCAGAGTAGCTCGCTTCCATGTTTCAAAAGCTTGACTAAAATCTATATCTACAAAAGGTATGAAAGGCATAGAGTAGAGTAGACACATGTGTTTGCTTGGGAAGAACAAAACTGGTTACCATCAATACATGCAAGTCGCCAAGAAATCAAATAGGGAATCCATTACCCAGAGAGTTGTGTGAATTTGCAAATGGTTGTGGTAAATTGTTTAGGTGTATTTAAAGGGAAGCAGGAGAGAAGGGAAGAGGGGTACCGTGATACAGCGTTAAATGAGGAAGGATGGGCCAAGGCTCAAGTGGGGGGAGAAACCCCATATGGACAATTTGGAACAAATGCCCTGTGGCTTTGTATTTTGTGTAGCTTTCGATTAACCCCACCTAGAAATGTACTTAATTGATTCTAATATTCAAGTGTCTAATAGCCAACTCTATAGTCATGCTAATTTCATGACTCTTCAATCAGGCTATGTTGGGACATTAATTTTGATTTATCCTTCCCCCTCCAGCTCCCTTGAAAATGAGGAGCAAAAAACGAATACAGTTTTTCAACTTTGTATTAATGTCTTCCATGACCTTGGCACAGCTTTCAGAAATCAGTGATTTTATTTGTGACACTAATAATTTTAAATGCTTTTAAATATAATGTATTTACTTAAAACTTACAATGTATTTACTTAAACTGACTACACCAAATTAAGAAATAGTTCTGTATTTTTAGTCATTTTTCAGTTATTTAAAATGGGGTTACTTGCAAGTGGTGGACTGGACACTGACTAAAAATTATTATTATTTGTGATAAACCCATTCTCCTCCAAATTAATCAAAAGCAATCTGGTACATGTATCGTGGAATATTCTTATCATTAGAAGGTTTCCCAAAATGCTGCATTGGTTCATGGCAAATTTTGGTCATCTGCAAACTAATTTGAGCAGAAACTTGTGAGAAAATAAACACACTTGAAAACTCAAGCAATTTATACCTGAATCACTGACTTTGCTGAAAGCAGAAACTCTTGACCCAGGTGAGCAATTGTTGGGTTGTTCTCCCCTGTGTAATTCTATCTTTTTTTAGGCTATGTCTATATTATCCTAGAGAGAGAGTTGAGTGAATTAGGAAGGTATCCACTAATGCAATCAGTGGCCTTCTGTACTGGCCAGTAGAGCTGTTTTGCATGTTCCCTGTTCTTTCTTTCCCCATCTGAAAGCGATTGAATACTTTTAGCACTGCTTTTTTTTTTGGAGGCTCTGAGTAGTTGTTGAGGCTTTCATTCAAATCCAGGCCCCCCCAAAAGGAGTTGAAAGAGATCTAGAATCACTTCATTATCAGCATTATTTGGTTAATTATAAAAATTATTTGGTTAAAGAATACATTCTTCATCTTCACTCCCATCCCCCTTCTCCTCCTGTCAAATTACTTTATGGGCATTGAATATAAATCTGCTGAAGGGATTATGGATAAATCCTTGCAAAGCTAACATTTATGAACTAAAGAGCTTTTGAATTTCTGGAGAGGAAAGAGGAGCAAATCAGTGAATGGGATGATTCATTTGCGTGCTTGAGAAGTTTTATCTCAACAGGTCTTTTATTGTTTCGCTAATATTAGCATGATGCGCCGCTTCAGTCCTCAGCGTGGTGTACGATGTGGACTTTTCCTTCCAAGTTTTCCCCAGTGGTAGAATTCCTAATCTTGGTCAGTGTCATCTGTGAGGAGACATTTGTAGGACTAGGGTGGGCGCAATGTGTCACTTCGCATTACTTGTCTTCCATATCTTTAGATTAGAGCAGCTGCAAATATCACTTTGATCACCCTCTTGGATGTGGAGTGGAGAAGAAACAAACAATGTTGAATGTGGTGCTCGGAAGGAAATAGAATGACCTGACTATTCTCCCAATCGAAAACTATTTGCAGGTTGAGCATCCCTTATCCAAAAACTGAAAAATTCTGCAATCCGCACTTTTTTTTCGAGCGCTGACGCGATGTCACGAATGGGAAATTCCACAAGGCTCCTGGGTGATGCGCCGTTCCCAATGCGTGCCACACATATATAGTTCCCAACGTTCCACAGCACATGCGCAGCATATTCCGAAATCTGAAAAATTCCAAAATCCGATACACACTTTGCCCCAAGCATTTTGGATAAGGAATTTCAACCTCTGCAATATAATTCCAATCATACTGGACAATTCCCAGATTCCTTTAATTTGTTTCCAGCAATACTAGTTGAATTCCTGATTTATCATATTTGAGGGAATTTTTAAACATCAGTTTCACAGATGTACATCAGCTTCCTATAGGCTTAATGTATTTAGTACTTGCCAAAGGTCAATATGTACGGCAAGCACGACCTCTATCAACCATCGCAATTGGGAGGGCTTTGGTCAATTAACACTTCCTAACTTTTCATGTAGGCACAGGAATTACGAGTAACCAACTGAATATAGATTCTTTGTTGAGCATGAAGTTATAAAGGAGGAGATTGGTGCTAACAGACTGTGCCATGAGGCGAGATCTGGAACCAAAATAATGAATGTGTGAATAATGAAGATTCCATTATAACTTCTCGCTCAATAAAGTTTTCAGCCCTGATTAATTCTTAGGCTTGCAATTTGCAGATTCAATTCATACAACAGGGTGGTTTATCAATTTGCTTTTATTGTGTAATTAAATTGCAAACACTATGTAAAGAATTGCCATTTTGGGTCTTTTTAAAATTCTTCTGGTTCGCATAAGACTTTATTTAAAAGTTTTTAAACTGATGTTCATTGTATGTTCATTTTTACCAGCAGTTAAATAGTACAGTTTTTCATAGTTTATCCACAACTTTCTAGTACTATATGCAATGTCACTACTGTTAGTTCAGTATCCTTTGACACTATTGGTCCTGAAAATAGATTTTTGGGTTACCTGGCACATTAGCATATACCTCATTTGGGACAGTATCTGTGACATACATGTACTTTTACCTTTGTAACTTTAGAATGTTGCAACATTCTCCTGAGCTGTGGAATCCTAGTTCTCATCAATTATGATATGTGTGATTGCAGTGGAATGAATTAATTTTGTTTCTAACCATATTATAACCAGTAAAAGTGCACAAAGTTTATATTAACTTGCAAAAATGCATAAAATGTTCCAAGAAAAATTATGTGTCAACGGTAAAGCGATCTGCAGAGTATCCCCTATTTCTGGAGATCTCAAGGTCTTTTTCAACATCCGAATGCATATTTTTAAAAGCTGCTATATCGTAATGATTGGATGGATCTTTAGATCTGTTAGTTTCTCCAGGTATTAAGGTGATATTCCTCAGCTAAGGCACCAGGGGAGGAAAATATTGGAAAATTAGTCATCTCTTGTCCCTCCCTTGCCTGTCACTCAGACATGTGACATTGTCAAATATCTGGGTACATGATACAAGTACATTGCCTTGTTCGTGGGGATAGAAAACAGCTTATGAACAAGGATCAAAGTTATAAGATTGCAGCAAAGGTTGTCTATTTTAGCTAAATCAGTGCTAAATTTGAAAATTCTTGGGGGGAAAAAAGGGTTGAGAATGGGACAGTTTCCATCCTGCTATATATTGATCCAAAACTCTTGTTTCCCATAACAGCCTCCCCGAACAGGCGCCGGAATGTGGCGACTAGGGGCTTTTCACAGTAACTTCATTTGAAGCCTACTTGTGACGAGCGATTTTCATTCATTTTCATTCAAAAAAACATTTCAATTGGTTTGGCCAAAATAATGTTTTGTTCTGATTTATACAATTCGTACTTAGTTCACAAATCTTTGGACAATATTTCAGATATTATCCAGGGATACTTGAGTTTTGACTAATACATTGGACAATGCATTAATTGTATTTCAACTTGCTTAGATGTCCCTTAGTTGCACTGTGCATTTTGACTGGTATTGCGCCTAGTTGGATATCTCATTTATTTGGCTTGACCAACTAATTTTTGGTTCGCCTGGTGATGTATTTGTCACTTGGCCTAATTGCGTAGAAGTAGTGAGAATTCTTCTAAGCTGTGATTTTAGTACTTGTACCATGTGCTGCAAACACGTTTTTGATATTTTTAAAATGCTACCTTCCGGACTGGGATTTGCAGCTGTATAAATTTAAGATTGAGACATAATCTAAAATGTGTGACTTCTCATGATCCTTTCTTGATTCAACCATTATTTCCAAGGTACTTGAAGTCAATAACTGTCTTTGCTGTCATTCTGGAGTAGATTAGTACATTTACTTTAAAAATGTCTAGGTGTCCTCTTGCAGAATTGCATTGATTTTGTTTTCAGCCGTATCCTCGACTACATTACAATGTTTAAATTTGGGCTCAAAGTCTGCTGGAGAGAATTTGATCGCCGATCTCTGATTTGCTCCAGAATCTGGCTGAGAGCATCAAACAAGTATCAAAAGGACAAAAATGACTGGCAACCTTTATTTTTCAAATTCTAAATCAAAAATACATCTGATGAAATTGTGTTTAAGAGGCACGTTTAGTACTTAAAAGCCAAGATGTAGTTTCATTATGGTACAGTGTGTACACAGATGTTAAAAGATTTTATTTTTTTATTTTTTGCATATGTTATGTGAATAAATCAATTATAACTTTTTCTATTTGTTTTATTCTAGCAGTTAACTCTAACAGATGCACTGATGAAAATAAAAGTCCTCTTTTTCTGTAATACCTGATTTACACATTCCTGGTGGTGTAATATTACTGCAAATGACAGGATTTTTTTTTACAATAGCAGTATTCAGATTTATTCACTGGAAAACAAGTTCACTTAAAAATAAACTGCTTTGTAAATGAAGTTATTGAGCCTTTTATTTACTATGTGCAACAAAGCATCCCACGTATATGCAACAGGGACATACACTAATGTAGCTGAAGCAATCGTGCTGCATGCTGGACTGTATAGCTGTACAAAAATATCACATTTGTAATATCACTGCAGGTTCCAAAAAATTGTGTGCAGTGGTGGTGGGTGGGGAGGTGTGCACGTTAGGCTGAAGTAGTGGTGTACAAATGGATCAATATATGCCACAATCCCAGTATCTGCTGTGACTCAGACATTTTTGTTCACATGGGTTCCATAATTCATGAACTTGCTGTCTATTATTTGTCATTAAAGTAATTTACTTGATCCTTGAAATAAACATCAAAGTAAATAACACTAAGCTTTATACACGAGGTGTAGGTTATTCCTAACCCATGTGTGCATCCATCAATCTGAGCCAATGCCCCTTCTAATGACTCATCTGCAATCATGCAGCATTCTTGTTAATTTTTCCACTGAAATCAGTAATTATTTTAAACATTTAAGTGTCCAAAAGTGAAACAAATAGCTTCAGCTGATGTTAAAAGTCTGCAAGGTTTTGCAGGGTGGTTTCTAGAGGTAGTGCTTATGGAGGTAACTCACCAAAGCTCTTTCAGTAGCATCTTGTAAACACATGACCTCTCCACCTTGAAGGACAAGGGCAGCAGGTGCAAGGGAACACCATCAGCGGCAAGCTCCCCTCCAAGCCACGCACCATCTTGACTTGGAACTATATCACTGTTACTTCACTGTCACTAGGTCAAAATCCTGGCACTCCCTTTATAACAGCACTGTGGATCTACTTGAACCATATGGACTGCAGCAGTTCAAGAAGGCAATTAGATGTGGGTAAGAAATCCTGGCCTAGCCAGTGAGACCCACATTCCATGAAATAATTTTTAAAAACTGAAGCGGAGGAGTCACCGAAAGAATCCACACACAAATCTGCATCTCACATATGATCGCTATTGAACTAAAACCATAAGCAGCATTAGCCCATTGAGTCTGCTCCGCCATTCGATCATGGCTGATATATTTCTCATCCCCATTATCCTGCCTTCTCCCTGTTCCCCTTATTAATCAAGAACCTTAATCCAGAATCTATCTATCTCTGTCTAAAAGACACACATGGCTTGACCTTCGGGGTAATGAGTTCCACAGTTCACCACCCTCTGGCTGAAGAAATTCCTCCTCCGTTTTAAAGGATCATCCCATCAGGCTGAGGCTATGTCTTGGGGTTCTAGTCCGTTCTAGTGGAAACATCATCTCCGCGTCCACTTTTATCTAGGTCTCTCAATATTCTGTACATTTCAATGAAATCCCCCATATCCTTCAAAAAGTCCATCGAGTACAGATCCAGAGTCCTCAACCGCTCCTTATATGACAAGTCCTTCATTACTGCGATAGAAAAGTTTTGAGATGCATCTAGTCACACAAATTTCTTCCACTTTTTCTAAAATATGGATTTCCTGCTCGGTTGAGAGACATTCCAAAAGCAATGGACAATGCCCGTTAATTTGACCTTGTGATATACCTAATAGATGGCCTTCAGTTGATTGCCAAGATTTCTTTTTACATCAATGAGGCCAACGGCTGTAAAGGAACAGATCCTTGTATAAGCTAAACAATACATTGTGCTTAACATGTTATATCTTAGGGCGGTGCAATGGTTAGCACTACTGCCTCATGGCGCCGAGGACTGCCCGTCTGGAGTTTGCATATTCTCCCGTGGCTGCGTAGGTCTCACCCCCACAATGCTAAGATACGCAGGGTAGGTAGATTGGCCATGCTAAATGTCGCTTAATTGGAGAAACAAAATAATTGAGTACTCTAAATTTAAAAAAAACATTTTTAATGTTCCTATTTTTATAAAGCAATATTTCCTCTGACATGCCATGAATGGTGCCAAAAGATTTGAATGTGTTTGCGTAGGTACATTGATAAGACATAATGCATGATGGTGTCTGAGCCCCGCAGTTGCCTTATAAACCTATCCCATATATCTTTTAATTCAAAACTGATGAATTATCAAATAAAACAAGTATATTACTCTTCTATGCTTATTTCATTTTCCCTTTTCTGTGATCTCTGGTCTTTTGTAACCTGTTGCTTTTACAGTCTGTGGGATCCTATGCATGATGAAACGGCCCCAGACTACAACAGCTGCAAGAAATGTCTCTGCCTTGAGTCACTCTGACTCCCATCATTGAGCTGGTGTTTGACTAGAGCTTCTGGCGGATAAAGGAGGAGGAGGAATTACTGGATAAATTGCTCCAGAGTACAGTTAAACAACAGAGGAAAACATAGGAGCCTGCCAGTCAGGCAGATAAGAGGAGCACATGAGAGGTAGTGAAGGAGATCCAGCAGACACTTTCTTTCTAAAAGCTATAAAGTACTCTATGCTTTCTCTCAAGAAGGAAGAGGATTCGTGGTTTAACACTTTATTTGAGAGTTGCTTCACTATTGCACTTAAGTGTCAGTGCAGATTGAGGTAAAATGGGTCAAATGGCTTTATTTGTAATTATGTGCAAGTCTGGACAGAAGATCTGCGCAGGCTATTTGTGAAATATGTTGCAGACGACATTGTCCTGTGATCTCCCGATGTCCCCACACACATCCTTATCTAGGTGTTTTACAACTAATTGCAGAACTCTTAAACTGCCACCCTGCCTGAGATTAGTTAACTCAGCAGTGTTGAAATAATATCTGACACTTTCTGGTCTGTGTGGCTCAGCCAATACGTTTACCCTTTAATGTTTTAATCCTTCCAGAGTAGGCATTAATAAATTGATTGCCAAATACATTGAACCATCAAATAAGTGTAGAATGTGTTTTATCACTAAATTTGAATTGAACAACCTTAAGTGTTAAGGTCAAACTGAATGCTCAATTTGAGTTGCATGTCCTGTAAAATAATCAGTTGGTTGATCTTAATTTCATAAAATACTACCAATTACATTGTTAAATATTTGTGTGTTGTCATTTCTGTAGAAAACCGTGAATTTGTGTAACTTGTTTTAATGCTATTTGGATTGATCACCTTTTGTTACTTAACATCTGGGCAGGTAAGTAATGATGCTCAATGAAAATTTGTAAACATCCCTGCAAATTGTGCAGAAAAGTCTCACTTCACTGAATTTGGACCTTATTGATGAAAAGCAAGGCTGAACAATAGTTGTGAGCATTAGTGTGGCACTGCCAGATTCGAGCATCTCTTCTAACATTGAATTATGCCTATTGTTGCCTTTTGGCAATTCACCAATTCTTACATTCATAATCAAATTACAAACTATTTCAAGTACATATTAGGAGCAGGAATAGGCCACTCGGCCCCTCTAGCCTGCTCCACCATTCAATAAGATCATGGCTGATTGATTGTAACCTCAACTCATTCCCACCTACCCCCTATAACCTTTCAATCTGGCTCCACTATTCAAAGATTCTGCTTCCTTTTGAAAAAGTGTTCCAAAGACTCATGACGCTCGGGAGAAAAGATTTCTCCTCATCTCTGTCTTAAATGGAGCAACCCCTTATTTTAAACAGTGATCCCTCGTTTTGGGTTCTCCCACAAGAGGAAGTCTTCGAATTCCTCGGCACCGGAGATTCGGCGGGGGCAGGAATCGTGCCGCGCCAGTTGGTGGGCCCCACCTCGCGATTCTCCGGCCCTGATGGGCCGAAGCCCCGCTGCTAGAATGCCTGTCCCGCCAGTGTGGATTAAACCACCTACCTTACCGGCGGGACAAGGCGGCGTGGGCGGGCTCCGGGGTCCTGGGGGGGAGGCGCGGGTGATTGGCCCTGGGGGGGTGCCCCCACGGTGGCCTGGCCTGTGATCGGGGCCCACTGAGCCGCGGGCGGGCCTGTGCCATGGGGGCACTCTTTTCCTTCCGTCTTCGCCACGGTCTCCACCATGGTGGAGGCGGAAGAGACTCCCTACACAGCGCATGCGCGGGGATGCCGTGAGCGGCCGCTAACGCTGCCCGGCAATGTCATTTCCGCGCCAGCTGGCGGGGTGGAAATCAGTCCGGCTCGGACCTAGCCCCTCAAGGTTAGGACTCGGCCGGTCAAGGGGTGGAGGATTCCGCACCTTTGGGGCGGCACGATGCCGGACTGATTTGCGCCGTTTTTGGTGCTGGTTGGTGGACATCGCGCCGATACTGGAGAATTTCGCCCCACATTTTGAGTCGAATATGACCTCTTCAGCACGAAGCTTAGAAAAAAAACTTGGCAAAATAAATTTCAACTTTTAATGCTGAATGGGTGGCAAGGTGGCGTGGTGGTTAGCACTGCTGCCTCACAGCGCCGAGGACCCGATTCGAAACGGCCCCAAGTCACTGTCCGTATGGAGTTTGCACATTCTCCCTGGGTCTGCGTGGGTCTCATCCCCACAACCCAAAGATGTGCAGGGTAGGTGGATTGGCCACGATAAATTCCTCAATTTGAAAAACATCCTTTTTTAAAAAACTTTCAATGCTGAACACTGACAATTCACACAAACTTGAAACACTTTTTTAAAATAATTTTTTTTCAAATATTCAGAAAATATCAACAACAAAATACAGAAAGAAAAGAACAAACCCCCCCCCCATATACATAACTAATAAATTAACAACCTTCAACACAAAGACAAAAATACACACCCACTCAAGAAAAACGAATGACCCCCTATGCCCCCCCCCCCCCCCCCCCCCAAGGGTTGCTGCCGCTACTGACCATCTTCTAACATTCTGCCAGGAAGTCTAGGAACGGTTGTGACCGCCTGAAGAACCCTTGTACCGATCCTCTTAAGGTGAATTTCACCCTCTCCAACTTAATAAACCCTGCCATATCGCTGATCCAGGATTCCACGCTTCGGGGCCTTGCATCCTTCCACTGAAGAATCCTTCGCCGGGCTACCAGGGACGGAAAGGCCAGAATACCGGCCTCTTTCGCCTCCTGCACTCCCGGCTCCTCTGCTACCCCAAATATTGCGAGCCCCCAGCCCGGCTTGACCCTGGAACCTACCACCCTCGACACCGTCCTCGCTACACCCTTCCAAAAGTCCTCCAGCGCTGGGCAGGCCCAGAACATGTGGGTGTGATTTGCTGGGCTCCCATTGCACCTAGCACACCTGTCCTCGCACTCAAAGAACCGGCTTATCCTTGCCTCGGTCATGTGAGCCCCATGCAGCACCTTAAACTGTATGAGGCTGAGCCTCGCGCAAGAGGAGGAAGAGTTCACCCTCCCCAGGGCATCCACCCACATCCCCTCATCAATCTCCTCACCCAACTCCTCCTACCACTTACCTTTAGCTCCTCCACCGAGGCGTCCTCCTCCTCCTCCTGCATCACCTGATACGTTGCCAAGATCCTTCCCTCTCCAACCCACACCCCTGACAGCACCCAGTCCTGGACCCCGCATGCCGCCGAACAAACGCCCTTACCTGCATATATCTTGGGCGGGAGCCCAAATTCCTCCTCCAGCTCACCCAGGCTCGCGAACGTCCCATCCACAAACAGGTCCCCCATCCTTCTAATACCTACCCTGGGCCAGCTCAGAAACCCTCCATCCATCCTCCCCAGGACAAACCGATGGTTCCCCCGAATCGGGGACCACACCGAGGCCCCCAATCCCCCCTGTGATGTCTCCATTGCCCCCAAATTTTTAGGGTAGCTGCCACCACCGGGCTCGTGGTGTACCTCGTTAGAGGAAGCGGCAGCGGCGCCGTCACCAGCGCCTCCATGCTCGTGCCCACACAGGACGCCATCTCCAGCCTCTTCCATGCCACCTCATCCCCCTCCATCACCCACTTATGCACCATTGCCATGTTGGCGGCCCAATAATACCCACAGAGGTTAGGCAGCGCCAACCCCCCCCCATCCCTGCACCACTCCAGGAACACCCTTCTCACCCCCAGGATCTTCTGCGCCCATACAAACCCCATAATGCTCCTGTTAACCCGCCTGAAGAAGGCCCTAGGGACCAGGATGGGGAGGCATTGGAACAGGAACAAAAACCTCGGGAGCACCGTCATTTTAACTGACTGCACTCTACCCGCCAGGGAGAGTGGCAGCGCGTCCCACCTCTTAAACTCCTCCTCCATCTGCTCCACGAGCCTCGTGAAGTTAAGCTTATGTAGGGCCCCCAGCTCCTAGCCACCTGGACCCACAGGTACCTGAAACTCCTCTCCGCCCTTTTTAGCGGGAGCTCACCAATCCCCCTCTCCTGGTCCCCCGGGTGCACTACGAACAACTCGCTCTTCCCCATATTAAGCTTGTACCCGGAGAAATCTCCAAACTCCCTAAGAATCCTCATCACCTCCGGCATTCCCCCCACCGGGTCCGCCACATGTTGCAGCAAATCATCCGCATAGAGCGACACCCGATGCTCCTTCCCACCCCGCACCAGCCCCCTCCAGTTCCTCGACTCCCTCAACGCCATGGCCTGGAGTTCAATCGCCAGTGGAACGAGCAGGGGGGACCCCTGCCTCGTCGCCCGGTGTAGCCGGAAATACTCTGACCTCCTTTGTTCATGGCCACACTCGCCACCGGGGCCATACAGCAGCCTCACCCACCTGACGAACCCCTCCCCGAACCCAAACCTTTCCAACACCTCCCACAGGTACCCCCACTCCACCATATCAAAGGCCTTCTCCGCATCCATCGCCGCCACTATCTCCGCCTCCCCTTCCATCGCCGGCATCATTATAACATTCAAGAGCCTCCGTACATTAGTAATCAACTGCCTCCCTTTCACAAACCCCGTCTGATCCTCGTGTATGACCTGTGGCACACAGTCCTCTATCCTCATGGCCAAAATCTTTGCCAGCAACTTTGCGTCTACGTTTAAGAGTGAGATCGGCCTGTATGACCCACACTGTAGGGGATCCTTGTCCCACTTCAGGATCAGGGAAATCAGCGCTCTAGACATCGTTGGGGGCAGAGCCCCCTCTTCCCTTGCCTCGTTAAAGGTCCTTACCAACAGCAGGTCCGCATACTTCTTATGAAATTCTACCGGGAACCCGTCCGGCCCCGGTGCCTTCCCCGCCTGCATGTTCCCTATTCCTTTGACCAACTCCTCCAACCCAACCGGCACCCCAACCCTGCCACCTGCCCCTCCTCCACCCTCGGAAACCCCAGCCGGTCCAGGAAGCGACCCATCCCTCCTTCTTCCAGTGGGGGCTCAGACCGGTACAGTTCCTCGTAGAAGTCCCTAAAGATCCCATTGATACCCACCGCACTTCGCACCGTGCTCCCTCCTCCATCCCTAACTCCCCCAATCTCCCTCGCTGCCTCTCGCTTCCGAAGCTGGTGCGCCAGCATCTGGCTCGCCTTTTCTCCGTATTCATATACCGCCCCCTGCGCCTTCCTCCACTGCGCCTCCGCCTTCCTGGTGGTCAACAAATCAAACTCAGCCTGGAGGCTACGCCGCTCCCTAAGCAATCCCTCCTCCGGGACCTCCGCGTACCTCCTATCCACCCTCACTATCTCCCCCACCAACCTCTCCCTCTCTCTCCTCTCCCCCCTCTCCTTGTGTGCCCTAATGGAAATCAGCTCTCCTCTGACCACCGCCTTCAGCGCCTCCCAGACCACCCCTACTTGCACCTTCCCATTGTCATTAGCCTCCAGGTACCTCTCTATACACTTCCGGATCCACCCGCTCACCTCCTCGCCCGCCAGCAACCCCACCTCTAGGCGCCACAACGGGCGCTGGTCCCTCTCCTCCCCCAACTCGAGGTCCACCCAGTGCAGAGCATGATCAGAAATGGTTATCGCCGAGTACTCCGTATCCTCCACCCTCGGAATCAGCACCCTGCTCATGACAAAAAAGTCAATCCAGGAGTAGGCCTTGTGAACATGGGAGAAGAATGAAAATTCCCTGGCCCCCGGCCTCGCAAACCTCCAAGGATCCACCCCTCCCATCTGGTCCATGAACCCCCTCAGCACCTTGGCCGCCGCCGGCCTCCTGCCCGTCCTAGACCTAGAGCGATCCAATGTTGGATCCAGCACCGTGTTGAAATCCCCCCCATTATCAGGCCCCTGTCTCCAGGTCCGGAATCCGGCCCAGCATACGCCGCATGAACCCCGCATCGTCCCAATTCGGGGCATATACATTGACCAACAACACCCGCTCCCCCTGCAGCTTGCCACTTACCATCACATACCTACCGCCATTGTGTGCCACAATGCTCGACGCCTCGAACGACACTCTTCCCCACCAAGATCGCCACCCCCCCCCCCCCCCCCCCCGATTTTTTGCATCCAAATCTGAATGAAACACCTGCCCTACCCACCCCTTTCTCAACCTTACCTGATCCACCACCCTCAGGTGCGTCTCCTGAAGCATAGCCACATCCGCCTTCAGGTGCGCGAACACCCGGGCCCGCTTGACCGGCCCATTCAGTCCCCTTACATTCCAGGTTATCAGTCGGATCAGGGGGCTACTCACCCCCCCCCCCCCCCCCCGCCATATCCCTTCCTAGGCCAGCCACGTGCCTGCGCCCCCTGCACGGCCCATTCCCCACAGCGGCAGATCACCGCCCCGACCTGCTCTTCCAGCTCCAGCTCCCCCTTGGCCATTCCAGCAGCACCCCGGTCCCCCCCCTAGCTGCATTGCTCCCCCCATTGCACTCCCATAAGTCAGCTGACTCCTGCTGACTCCGGCCACTCCCGCCGCTCCATCGAACCCCCCCCCCCAGTGTGGAACTTCCCCCCCCCCCCCCCCACTGTCCACCAGCGGGATCTCGTCCATTCCACTCCCAGCACGGGAGAAAAAGCCCGCACTTCCCAGCTCCCGGCCCCGCCCCTTCAGCCCTAAACTTGGGGAGAAAAAAAAGCCTGGGTTTTCCACTCGCCCATCCCCGCCCCCCTGGCGCAGCACCCTTTCCAGGCCCGGTCCCACTACCCCCAACTCAGGCCTCTTCCCCCGCGGGCCCCCATCTCCCCTACCAACCATCAACCCCCAAGCAGTTTACCGACCCCCCCCCCCCCCCCCCCCCCCCCCCGCCGAGACCGCCCGGCGTATCTAATTAAAAACAATGCCCAATCAACCCAAAAAAAACAAAGAACCCCCCTCGAAACACAATCCAACCATCCCTCCACCCCGACCCCCCATCCCCGACCCTTAGTCTGGGTCCAGATTTTCGGCCTGAACAAAGGCCCACGCCTCCTCCGGGGACTCAAAATAGTGGTGTCGGTCCTTATAGGTGACCCACAGATGCGCCGGCTGCAGCATACCGAACTTCACCACCTTCCTGTGCAGCACTGCCTTCGCCCGGTTGTAACCCACCCTCTTCTTCGCCACCTCCGCTCTCCAGTCCTGATAGATCCGGACCTCCGCGTTCTCCCACCTGCTGCTCCGCTCCTTCTTGGCCCACCTTTTTTAAAAAAAATATGTTTTATTGAAATTTTTTCGATCAAAAATTTTTTCCCCTTACAGAACAAACATAACAGTAAAGAAAGTTTAACAATAAACAAATGGCTAATCAACATGGTAATCTAATCATTTAACATAAACTAAAACTTCCCCCCCCCCCTCCCCCCTGGGTTGCTGCTGCTGGTCATCTGTCTTCCCTCTAACGTTCCCCTAGGTAGTCGAGAAATGGTTGCCACCGCCTGGTGAACCCTTGAGCCGATCCTCTCAGGGCAAACTTTATCCGCTCCAGTTTTATGAACCCCGCCATATCGTTTACCCAGGCCTCCAGTCCGGGGGGTTTCGCCTCCTTCCACATGAGTAGAATCCTACGCCGGGCTACTAGGGACGCAAAGGCCACAACGTCTGCCTCTTTCGCCTCCTGCACTCCCGGCTCTTCCGCAACTCCAAATAGAGCTAGCTCCCAGCCTGGTTTGACCCGGGCCTTCACCACCTTAGAAATCACTCCCGTCACTCCCTTCCAATACCCCTCCAGTGCCGGGCACGACCAAAACATATGTGCGTGGTTAGCCGGGCTTCCGCCGCACCTCCCACACTTGTCCTCCACTCCAAAGAACCTGCTCAGTCTTGCTCCCGTTATGTGTGCTCTATGTAGCACCTTAAATTGAATCAGGCTAAGCCTGCCGCATGAGGAAGAGGAATTTACCCTGCTTAGGGCATCAGCCCACATACCCTCCTCTATCTCCTCCCCTAGCTCTTCTTCCCACTTTCCTTTTAGTTCGCCCACCAACTCCTCCCCCTCTTCTCTTCCCTCATCTCTCGGTATATCTCTGACACCTTGCCCTCTCCGACCCACACCCCCGAAAGCACTCTGTCCTGAGTCCCCTGTACCGGGAGCAGCAGAAATTCCCTCACCTGTTGTCTAGTGAACGCCCTCACCTGCATATATCTAAGGAAGTTTCCCCGGGGCAACTTATACTTTTCCTCCAATGCTCCCAAGCTCGCAAACGTCCCATCTATAAATAAATCTCCCACCCTCCTAATTCCCAACTGGTGCCAGCTCTGAAATCCTCCATCCATTCTTCCTGGGGCAAACCTATGGTTGTTCCTGATTGGGGACCCCACCAGGGCTCCCCGCACACCTCTCTGTCGCCTCCATTGTCCCCAGATATTCAATGTTGCCGCCACCACCGGGCTCGTGGTAAACTTTTTTGGTGAGAACGGTAGCGGCGCCGTCACCAGCGCCTCTAAGCTCGTCCCTTTACAGGACTTTCTCTCCAGTCTTTTCCACGCCGCTCCCTCTCCCTCCATTATCCATTTACGAATCATCGCCACATTGGCGGCCCAATAGTAGTCGCCCAAATTCGGTAGCGCCAATCCTCCTCTGTCCCTGCTACGTTGTAGGAACCCCCTCCTTACCCTCGGGACTTTCCCTGCCCACACGAAGCTCGTGATGCTCCTGTCTATTTTTTTGAAAAAGGTCTTAGTGATTAGTATAGGGAGACATTGAAATACAAATAAGAACCTCGGGAGGACCATCATCTTAATTGCCTGCACTCTGCCCGCCAACAACAGAGGCTGCATGTCCCACCTCTTGAAGTCCTCCTCCATTTGTTCTACCAATCGTGTCAGATTAAGTCTGTGCAAGGTTCCCCAGCTCCTAGCGATCTGAATCCCCAGGTATCGGAAGTTTCTTTCCACTTTCCTTCGAGGCAGGCCTTCTATCTCTCTACTCTGGTCCCCTGGGTGTACCACAAATAGTTCACTCTTCCCCATGTTGAGCCTATATCCCGAGAAATCTCCGAACTCCCTCAACATCCGCATAACCTCTATCATCCCCCCCCGCTGGGTCCGACACATACAACAGTAGGTCATCCGCGTATAGCAAGACTCGGTGTTCTTCTCCCCCTCTAATCACCCCTCTCCATTTCCCGGAGTCTCTCAACGCCATGGCCAGAGGTTCAATTGCCAACGCGAACAACAGTGGAGACAGCGGGCATCCCTGTCTTGTTCCCCTATATAATCGGAAATACTCCGATCTTTGCCGACCCGTGACTACACTTGCCGTTGGGGCCCCATAAAGAAGTTTGACCCAGCTAATAAACCCGTTCCCGAACCCAAACCTCCTTAACACCTCCCATAAATACTCCCACTCCACCCTATCAAATGCCTTCTCTGCATCCATTGCCGCCACTATCTCTGCCTCCCCCTCCACTGGGGGCATCATTATCACCCCTAATAGTCGTCGCACGTTAACATTCAGTTGTCTCCCTTTTACGAACCCTGTCTGGTCTTCGTGCACCACCCCCGGGACACAGTCCTCTATCCTCGATGCCAGTACCTTTGCCAGCAATTTGGCGTCCACATTCAATAATGAAATAGGTCTATAGGACCCGCACTGCAACGGATCTTTATCCCTCTTCAAAATTAGCGATATCGTCGCCTCCGACATTGTCGGGGGTAAAGTCCCTCCTCCCCTGGCCTCATTGAACGTCCTCACCAACAACGGGGCCAACAAGTCCACATATTTTCTATAATATTCCACCGGGAACCCGTCTGGTCCCGGAGCCTTCCCTGCTTGCATGTTCCCCAGCCCCTTAATAACCTCGTCCACCCCAATCGGTGCCCCCAGGCCTTCCACCACCTGCTCCTCCACCCTCGGGAACCTCAATTGATCCAGGAACTGCCACATCCCCTCCTCTCCCTCTGGGGGTTGGGACCTATACAGTCCCTCATAAAAGGTCTTGAACACCTCATTTATCTTCCCTGCTCTTCGCACCGTGGCTCCCTTTTCGTCTCTAATTCCCCCTATCTCCCTCGCCGCTGTCCTCTTTCGCAACTGATGAGCCAGCAGGCGACTAGCCTTTTCCCCATATTCATACCTCCTCCCCTGTGCCTTCCTCCACAGCACCTCCTCCTTTCTGGTGGTCAGGAGGTCAAACTCCGTCTGGAGTCATCTCCTCTCCCTGTACAGTCCCTCCTCCGGGGTCTCTGCAAATTCCCTATCCACCCTTAAAATCTCCCCTAGTAATCTTTCCCTTTCCTTGGCCTCTGTTTTCCCTTTGTGGGCCCCAATGGAGATCAGCTCTCCTCTGACCACCGCTTTTTGTGCTTCCCATACCATTCCCACACGGACCTCCCCGTCGTCATTGACCTCCAGGTATCTCTCAATACACCCCCGCACTCTTCCACACACTCCCTCGTCTGCCATCAATCCCACATCTAATCGCCAGAGTGCTCTCTGCTCCCTTTCCTCTCCTAGTTCCAGGTCCACCCAGTGTGGGGCATGGTCCGAAACCGCTATGGCTGAATACTCAGCTTCTTCCACCCTAGAGATCAACGACCTTCCCAAAACAAAAAAATCTATCCGGAAGTACACTTTATGGACATGGGAGAAGAAGGAGAACTCCCTGGCCCTCGGTCTATGAAATCGCCATGGATCCACTCCCCCCATTTGGTCCATAAACCCCTTGAGCACCTTGGCCGCTGCCGGCCTTCTTCCGGTCTTTGAGCTGGATCTATCTAGCCCTGGGTCCAGCACGGTATTGAAGTCCCCTCCCAATATCAAGTTTCCTACCTCCAGGTCCGGTATACGACCCAGCATCCGTCTCATAAATCCCGCATCGTCCCAATTCGGGGCATATACATTAACCAACACGACCTCCATTCCCTCCAGCCTGCCACTCACCATTACATATCTACCTCCGCTATCTGCTACGATGTTCTTTGCTTCAAATACTACCCGTTTCCCCACCAATATGGCCACCCCTCTATTCTTTGCATCTAGTCCTGAGTGGAACACCTGTCCCACCCATCCTTTCCTTAACCTAACTTGGTCCGCCACCTTCAGGTGCGTCTCTTGGAGCATAGCCACGTCTGCCCTTAGTCCTTTCAAATGCGTGAGCACTCGGGCCCTTTTAATCGGTCCGTTCAGGCCTCTCACTTTCCACGTGATCAACCTCACTAGGGGGCTACCTGCCCCCCTCCCGTGTCGACTAGCCATCACCTTCTCTAGGCCAGTCCCATATCCCGCCTCCGCGCTCCCACTCGCTCCCCAGGCGTTGCATTCCATCCCCGTCCACCCACTCTTTAGCCATTTCCTTTTTAATTTCCGCAGCAGCAACCCAGTTGTCGTCCCCCCCCCCCGCTAGATCCCTTTCTAGCGTGATTGCTCCCCCTCTATTACTTCCGCAAGTCAGCTGACTTCAACTGACCCCGGCTACTCCTGCTCACTCCTTGACCCCCCCCGTGTGGGGAACTCCCATCCACCTGTCTTCCCGCCATAATCTTTCTGGCGCGGGAACATCCCTTTATCTGACCCGCCTCTTGTGGCGCAGCTCCCTTTCCTCCCCCCCTCCCATTCCTCATTCTCCGCCTATGTCCCTTCTGTCCCCCCTCACCGGCGCCCACATTTCCTAGTGTCTCCCCATCCCAATTTACTTCTCTATTTACATCAACCATAACAATAACAATAACATTCCCTACAGTATCAGTCCCTCAGTTCCGATCCAATTTCTCCTCTTTAATAAAGGTCCATGCTTCTTCCGCCGTATCGAAATAATGGTGTCTCTCCTGGTACGTGACCCATAGTCGTGCCGGCTGCAGCATCCCGAACTTCACCTTCTTTTTGTGTAACACCTCCTTGGCTCGGTTAAAACTCGCCCTCCTTCTCGCCACCTCCGCACTCCAATCCTGGTACACCCGTACCACTGCATTCTCCCATCTGCTACTCCGCACCTTTTTAGCCCATCTCAGGACCTCTTCTCTATCTTTAAGGCAGTGAAATCGCACGATTGTCGCCCTGGGTGGTTCTCCCGCTTTTGGTCTTCTCGCCGGGATCCGATGTGCCCACTCCACCTCCAAGGGGCCCGCAGGGGCCTCAGCACCCATCAATGAGCTTAGCATCGTACTTACATAAACTCCACAGTCCGCTCCTTCCACTCCCTCAGGGAGACCCAATATCCGAAGGTTCTTCCTTCGCGCTCTGTTTTCTAGGGCCTCGATCCTTTCAATACACTTTTTATGGAGTGCCTCGTGCGTCTGTGTTTTGACCGCCAGGCCCAGGATCTCGTCCTCATTATCCGTCACCTTCTGCTCCACCACGCGGAGCTCTGTCTCCTGGGTCCTTTGTGCCTCCTTGAGCCCCTCAATTGCCTGTAGCATCGGGGTCAGCACCTCCCTCTTTAGTAGCTCCACACACCGTCTCAAAAATTCGTCTTGCTCGGGCCCCCATGTCGCCTGAGCTTTCTCCACCGCCATCTTGTGTCTTCTCCCTTTCTGTCCCTTTCGTCGACGATTCCTCGCGCTGCAGCCGCCGCCGCCGATATTTTCCTCCTTCGTTGGGGGGGGACTCCCTACTCACTCAGCCCACACCGGGTTGTGTCGACCAAAAATTTCCCGTTGGGGCTCTTAAAAGAGCCCAAAGGTCCGTCGGAGCTGGAGCCGCCGAAACGTGCGGCTAGCAAGGCATCGCCGCAACCGGAAGTACTTCTTGGCCCACCTTAACACACACTCTCGATCAGCAAACCGGTGGAACCGCATCAGCACCGCCCGCGGCGTCTCGCTGGGCTTGGGCCTCCTCGCCAGCACTCGGTGGGCCCCCTCTAGCTCCAAGGGCTCCTGACAGGCCCCCACTCCCATCAGCGAATTCAACATGGTGACCACGTAGGCCCCCACATCCGAACCCTCCAGCCCCTCCAGGAGACCCAGGATCCGCAGGTTTTTCCACCTCGACCGGTTCTCCATCTCCTCGAACCTCACCTGCCATTTCTTGTGGAGCGCCTCGTGCGCCTCCACCTTCACCGCCAGGCCCAGGATCTCGTCCTCGTTCTCCGAGACCTTCTGCCGGACCTCCCGGATCGCTGCCCCTTGGGCCGTCGGGTCCCCAGCAGCTTATCGATTGAAGCCTTCATTGGCTCCAGCAGCTCTGCTTTCAGTTCCTTAAAACAGCGCTGGAGAAGCTCCTGCTGCTCTTGCGCCCACTGCCGCCACGCTGCCTGGTCTCCGCCCGCCGCCATCTTGGTCCTCCTCCCTCGCACCTTTCATTGCTTCAATGCCACTTTTTGAAATGAAATGAAAAATGAAATGAAATCGCCCCACTCCTTGTCCACTCCATACACTATCAGGGGAATGTTGCTATCCCCTTCCCACACCGGGAAACATCGAACAAGCGCCGTTACGGGCCCTGAAAATAGTCCAAAAGTCCGTTTTTAGCGGGAGCTGCTGAATGTGCGACTTAGCTCCGCATAGCCGCAACCGGAAGTCCTTGAAACACATTTTGAGAAACCCAGATGAAATTCAGAGCCATTTTCAGAAGCTATCTCAATTCATCGCAATCTTGGCGAATCTTCCTGCCTCGTTTTGAATCTCAACACCCCCTTGGGACTTAGGAGACTAGGAGTTTAACCACAGATGCTACTATTATTGTCTCTTGGTGTGAACACCTTCTTTCGAGTAAAATAACCCAGGCCTCCCTTCAGTCTTGAATAGACATGTCAACCAGCTCTGTTATCAGACAGACATCAGCACATGTCACATGACCACCTTTTACCCTAAGTTAAAGACACGGCCCCAAAACATAACAATCTTATAAAATCCCATATCTGTTACTCTAGTGCCATTAATTTCAGTATCCAAGTTAAGAGTAATAAGAGTCCCAATCTGTGCAGTATTCCATTCAACATTTCTCCTTTTGAACCAAATTCCACATGACTAAAAAAATTGCACTGACTGCATTCTAAGAGTATTCCATAGATTTCAGAGGCTGACTCCTTTTCAAGGGTTAACCTTTTAGGATTTTAACTCAAACAAGCCACTGTCTTGTACATATAATATGGTTACTTCTCAGGATGAAGATTACTGTGTGTACTGTTAAGGTTTGCAGTGTGCTCGCAAGCATCCACTGGCGATTGAACTGGTAATGTCATAATATAGGATGGTCTGGTTGGAGTTGGTTAGTTGTCATGACCACTGTCATTTTCTGCCTGTCATACCTCCACCTCAACTTAATAATCTTTATTGTCACAAGTAAGCTTACATTAACACTGCAATGAAGTTACTATGAATATCCCCTAATCCCTATACTCTGGCGCCTCTTCGGGTACACAGTGAGAAAATTCAAAATGTCCAATTAACCTAATAGCACGTCTTTTGGCACTTGTGGGAGGAAACCGGAGCACCCGGAGGAAACCCACGCAGACACGGGGAGAACGTGCAGACTCCGCACAGACAGTGACCCAAGGGACTCGAACCTGGGACCCTGGCGTTGTGAAGCAACAGTGCTAACTACTTTGAATAAACAATTGCTTTAGCTTGTGTTAATAAGAGTCTTGAATTTACAGGAGCCACCTTGTGCAAAGTGCAAGTAGAAGTGTCCCATTAATAAATGATGGCTGAATCTCGGCACCCTTCTAACACACTTTACCAATGCAATAAGTTTCTCTGGCTGTTGTGTCTCGGATACAGAGTGCTCCAGTTACTAATATCCGTTGAAATGTATTGGGTAGCTATGAACTGGTAGTTTCATAATCTCACCCCATGTGCTGTATAAATGATGCAAAACATGGACAAGGGAAGCACTTGTCCCAACATTATAAAATTCAGCATCTGGTCTTCCGGTTGCGGCTATGCGGAGCTAAGTCGTACATTTGGCGGCTCCCGCAAAAACTGACTTTAGGGCTCTTTTCAGGGCCCCCAACGACACATTTTCGACGTTTCCCGGTGTGGGAAGGAGATTAGAACAGCTCTCCAATAGTATATGGGTTCTACTAGGAGCGGGGCGACTAAAATGGTGGTGGTGGACCCGAAGAAGGTGCGAGGGAAGAAGAACAAAATGGCGGCGGGCGGAGACCAGGCAGCGTGGATGCAGTGGGGGGAGGAGCAGCAGGAGGGTATCCAGCGCTGCTTCAGAGAGATTAAAGCGGACCTGCTAGAGACGATGAAGGCTTCTATTGGTAAGCTGCTGGAGACACAGACGGCCCAGGGAGTGGCGATCCGCGAGGCTCGACAAAAGATCTCCGACAACGAGGACGTGATCTTAGGCCTCGCGGTAAAGGAGGAGGCGCACAAGGCGGTCCACAAGAAATGGCAGAAGCGGTTCGAGGAGATGGAGAATCGGTCGAGGCGGAAGAATCTGCGGATTCTGGGCCTCCCGGAGGGGCTGGAAGGGCCGGACGTGGGGGGCCTATGTGGTCACCATGTTGAACTCGCTGATGGGAGCGGGGTCCTTCCAGGGGCCCCTGGAGCTGGAAGGGGCCCATAGAGTGCTGGCAAGGAGGCCCAAGGCTAACGAGCCTCCACGGGCAGTGCTGGTGAGGTGCCATCGGTTCGTTGATCGGGAGTTTGTGCTCAGATGGGCCAAGAAGGAGATGAGCAGCAGGTGGGAGAATGCGGAGGTTCGGATATATCAGGACTGGAGTGCGGAGGTGGCGAAGAGGAGGGCCGGGTACAATCGAGCGAAGGCGGTGCTGCACAAGAAGGGGGGTGAAGTTTGGCATGCTGCAGCCGGCGCGACTGTGGGTCACCTACAAGGACCGGCACCATTATTTTGAGTCTCCGGAGGAGGCGTGGGCCTTTGTTCAGGCCGAGAAGTTGGACACAGATTGAGGGTCGGGTTGGGCGTTTGGGGACTGCAATTGATATGTTATTTATAATTTTTTTGAGGGGGGGAGCCTTTGCTTTGCTCCAGGTTTCTTTTTCTCTGTGTTTCTCTCTTTCGGGTCAGTGAGGGTGGTTGGGGCGGGTTGGGCACTGTTTTGGTTGGGTTGGTCGGGGGGGCTCTTGGAGGGGGGGTAGGTAAACGGAACAGGGGTGGTGGCCGGTGGTGAGATGGGGCCCCGCGGGGGAGGGGGAGGCCCGAGTCGGGAGTGAGGGGGACCGGGCCTGTAAAAGGAGCTGCGTCAGAGGTGGCGGGACCGGGTAGGTGGAAAGCGTGGGCTTTTTCCCATGCTGAAGACTGGAGGGGGCGGGGCCGGGGCAGGGAAGCGAGGGTTGTTTCCCCTGCTTAGAATGGAAGGGGGAGGGGGAGAGCCTATGGATGGGGAACGGGAGAGGAGGGTGTGTCACACAATGGGAGGAGGCGGGAGTGGCCGGGGTCAGCAGGAGTCAGCTGACTTGCGGAAGTGCAATGGGGGGAGTAAATCAGCTAGGATGGGTCCTAGCTGGGGTGGGGGGGGGGGGGGGGGTGGGGGGTGGAATCGAGTTGCTGCAGCTATGGTCAAGGGGGAGCTGGAGCGAGTGGGGGGGGGGGGGGGGGGGGGTTGAGACGGGAGAATGCCGCCGTGGGGAATGGGCCGGGTGTGGGGTGCGGGCGCGTGGCTGGCCGAGGAGGGGTTATGGCTAGTCAGTGAGGGAGGGGGGGCGGGTAGCCCCCTGAACGGCTGATAACCAGGAATGTAAGGGGGCTGAATGGGCCGGCTAAGCGGGCCCACGTGTTCACGCACCTGAAGGGGCTGAAGGCGGATGTTGCTATGCTCCAGGAGACACGCCTGAAGGTGGCAGACCAGGTAAGGTTGATTAAAGGGTGGATAGGTCAGGTGTTACACTCGGGGCTGGATGACAAAAATCGAAGGGTGGCGATCTTGGTGGGAAAGAAGGTGTCATTCAAGGCGTCGAACATTGTGGCAGATAATGGCGGTAGGTACGTAATGGTAAGTGGTAAGTTGCAGGGAGAGAGGGTGGTACTGGTCAATGTGTATGCCCCGAACTGGGACGATGCGGGTTTCATGCGGCGTATGTTGGGTCGGATCCCAGACTTGGAAGTGGGGGGCCTGATAATGGGGGGAGACGTTATCACGGTGCTGGATCCGGCACTGGATCGCTCCGGGTAGGAAGCCGGCGGCGGCTACAGTGCTGAGGGGGTTTATGGACCAGATGGGAGGGGTGGACCCTTGGAGATGTGCAAGGCCGGGGGCTAGGGAATTTTCATTCTTCTTACATGTCCATAAGGCTTATTCCCGAATCGACTTTTTCATTTTGAGTAGGGCGCTGATAGCGAGAGTAGAGGATACTGAGTATTCGGCAATAGCCATTTCGGACCACACCCCGCATTGGGTGGACTTGGAGATGGGGGAGGAGAGGGACCAGCGCCCGTTGTGGCGCTTGGAGGTGGGGCTGTTGGCAGACGAGGAGGTGAGCGAGCGGGTCCGAGGAAGTATAGAGAGGTACTTAGAGACCAACGACAACGGGGAGGTCCGAGTGGGGATGGTATGGGAGGCGCTGAAGGCGGTGGTGAGGGGAGAGCTGATCGCCATTAGGGCCCACAAGGAGCGGGGGGAGAGGGGGAGGCTGGTGGGGGAGATGGTGAGGGTAGACAGGAGGTATGCGGAGGTGCCCGAGGAAGGATTGTTGAGGAAGAGGTGCAGCCTCCAGGCCGAATTCGACCTGGTGACCACCAGGAAGGCGGAGGTGCAGTGGAGGAAGGCCCAGGGGGCGATTTACGAGTAGGGGGAAAAGGCAAGCCGGATGCTGGCGCATCAGCTTCGGAAGCGGGACGCAGCTAGGGAGATCGGGGGAGTTAAGGACAGGGGAGGTGAGTGTGGTGCGGAGTGGGGGTGGCATCAATGGGGTCTTCAGGGACTTTTACAAGGAATTTTACCGATCCGAGCCCCCACGGGAGAAGGGAGGGATGGGCCTCTTCCTGGACCAATTGAGGTTTCCAAAGGTGGAAGAGGGATTGGTGGCGGGATAGGGGGCCCCGATTGGGCTGGAGGAGCTGACCAAAGGGATAGGAAGCATGCAGGCGGGGAAGGCACCGGGGCCGGACGGTTTCCCGGCCGAATTCTATAAAAAATATATGGACCTGTTGGGCCCGTTGCTAGTCAGGACGTTCAATGAGGCAAGAGAGGGGGGACTTTGCCCCCGATGATGTCCCAGGCACTGATCTCCTTGATCTTGAAGTGGGACAAGGATCCCCTGCAGTGTGGGTCTTACAGGCCGATTTCGTTGCTAAATGTAGATGCCAAGGTGCTGGCGAAGGTCTTAGCCACGAGGATTGAGGATTGTGTGCCGCAGATCATCCATGAAGACCAGACGGGGTTCGTGAAGGGGAGGCAGTTGAACGCGAATGTGCGGAGGCTTTTGTGCGTTATCATGATGCTGGCGAGGGAGGGGGAGGCGGAGTTAGTGATGGCGATGGACGCTGAGAAAGCCTTCGATAGGGTAGAGTGGGGGTACCTGTGGGAGGTGCTAAAGAGGTTCGGGTTTGGGGCGGGGTTTGTCAGGTGGGTTAGGCTGTTGTATGAGGTCCCGATGGCGAGTGTGGCCACAAACAGGAGGAGGTCCGAGTACTTTCGGTTGCACAGAGGGACGAGGCAGGTATGTCCCCTGTCCCCCCTGCTCTTCGCACTGGCGATTGAACCCCTGGCTATGGCACTGAGGGAGTCAAGGAACTGGAGGGGGTTGGTGCGGGGTGTGGAAGAGCATAGGGTGTCGCTCTATGCGGACGACCTGCTGCTATATGTGGCGGACCCGGTGGGGGGAATGCCGGAGGTAATGAGGATTCTTAGGGAATTCGGGGACTTTTCGGGGTACAAGCTCAACATGAGGAAGAGTGAGCTGTTCGTGGTTCACCCAGGGGACCAGGAGAGGGGGATTGGCGAGCTCCCACTAAAAACGGCGGAGAGGAGCTTCAGGTATTTGGGGGTCCAGGTGGCCAGGAGCTGGGGGGCCCTGCATAGGCTTAGTTTTACAAGGCTGGTGGAGCAAATGGAGGAGGAGTTCAAGAGGTGGGACGCGTTGCTGCTGTCCTTGGCGAGTAGGGTGCAGTCAATCAAAATGACGGTGCTCCCAAGGTTTTTGTTCCTGTTCCAGTGCCCCCCCCTTGTTTATCCCGAAGGCTTTTTTTAGGCGGGTTAACAGGAGTATAATGGGGTTTGTGTGGGCGCGAGGGACTCCGAGGGTGAGAAGGGTGTTCCTGGAGCGGAGTAGAGATAGGGGGGACTGGCGCTGCCCAACACCTGTGGGTACTACTGGGCCGCCAATGCGACAATGGTGCGCAAGGGGGTGATGGAGAGGGAGGGGGCTGCATGGAAGAGGCTGGAGACGGCGTCTTATGTGGGTACAAGTCTGGGGGCGCTGGCAACGGCGCCGCTACCGCTCCCTCCAAGGAGGTATACCACGAGCCCGGTGGTGGTGGTGACCCTCAAAATTTGGGGGCAGTGGAGGCGGCACAGGGGGGAATTTGGGGCCTCGGCGTGGACCCCAAAATGAGGGAACCACCGGTTCGCCCCAGGGAGAACAGGTGGAGAGTTTTCGGGGTGGCACAGGGCAGGGATACGAAAGTTGGGGGACCTGTTTGTGGACGGGAAGTTCACGTGCCTGGGTGAGCTGGAGGAGAAGTACGGGCTCCCCCTGGGGAACACCTTCAGGTACTTACAGGTAAGGGCGTTTGCCAGACGGCAGGTGGTGGAATTTCCGCGGCTACTGCCACACACAGTACAGGACAGGGTGCTCTCGGGGGGGTGGGTGGGAGTGGGGAAGATCTCGGAAACTTACCAGGTGATGCAGGAGGAGGAGGAGGCCTCGGTGGTGGAGGTGAAAGGTAAGTGGGAGGATGAGTTGGGAGAGGAGATTGAGGAAGGGACATGGGCAGATGCCCTAGGGAGGGTGAACTCTTCCTCATCGTGCGCGAGGCTCAGCCTCATACAGTTTAAGGTGCTGCACAGGGCACACATGACCGGGACAAGAATGAGCCGCTTTTATGGGGGTGAGGACAGGTGTGTTAGGTGCTCAGGGAGCCCAGCAAATCACACCCATATGTTCTGGGCATGCCCAGCGCTGGAGGAATTTTGGAAGGGCATATCGAGGATGGTGTCGAGGGTGGTAGGATCTAGGGTCAAACCGAGCTGGGGGCTCGCAATATTTGGGGTGGCAGAGGAGCCAGGAGTGCAGGAGGCGAAAGAGGCCGGTATTCTGGCCTTTGTGTTCCTGGTAGCCCGGTGAAGGATTCTTCTTCAGTGGAAGGATGCGAGGCCCCCAAGCGTGGAATCCTGGATCAACGATTTGGAGTCGATTTCGGCGGGAGAACAGCTGGTGAGTAAGTTTCAGCGGGAGCATTGCGGAAGTGGCTGCTGGGAGGTAAGTCTGTCCTTTAAAAGCACGTGTCTTTGCAGGGGCAGGCCAGTCGATTTCGGCGGGAGAACAGCTGGTGAGTCAGTTTCAGCGGGAGCAGTGCGGAAGTGGCTGCTGGGAGGTAAGTCTGTCCTTTAAAAGCACTTGTCTTTGCAGGGGCAGGCCAGTCGATTTCGGCGGGAGAACAGCTGGTGAGTCAGTTTCAGCGGGAGTAGTGCGGAAGTGGCTGCTGGGAGGTAAGTCTGTCCTTGTCCTGTCCACTTGTCTTTGCAGGGGCAGGCCAGTCGATTTCGGCAGGAGTGGAGCTGGCTGGTTAGTCAATTTCAGCAGGAGCTGAGAATTTTTTTTTTTTTAAATTAGTGTTTTAGGCGGGAACAGGAAGTCGACCCGCGGACGTCTGGGAAGACCCTCACCAATAAATTATGGTGGAGAGGAAACCCGAGACACTACACGTGTAGTGTCTCCCACCCGCCCTCCTCCTCTAACCTAATAATAAAACCCATTGGTCTGAGATGAGTACCATATTTTATTATATTATTATTATTTTTTATAAAAAATTTAATTTAGTTGTTAGCCAGATCTTGCTAGAAAGTTAGAGGAATGGCAGGGAAGGGAGTGCAATGTTCCTCCTGCAGGATGTTTGAGGTGAGGGATGCAGTTAGTGTCCCTGCTGATTTTACCTGCAGGAAGTGCTGCCATCTCCAGCTCCTCCAAGACCGAGTTAGGGAACTGGAGCTGGAGTTGGAAGAACTTCGGATCATTCGGGAGGCAGAAGGGGTCATAGATAGCAGCTTCAGGGAATTAGTTACACCAAAGATTGGAGATAGGTGGGTAACTGTAAGGGGGACTGGGAAAAAGCAGTCAGTGCAGGGATCCCCTGCGGTCGTTCCCCTGAGAAACAAGTATACCGCTTTGGATACTTGTGGGGGGGACGACTTACCAGGGGTAAGCCATGGGGTACGGGCCTCTGGCACGGAGTCTGTCCCTGTTGCTCAGAAGGGAAGGGGGGAGAGGAGCAGAGCATTAGTAATTGGGAACTCTATAGTCAGGGGCACAGATAGGAGATTTTGTGGGAGCGTGAGAGACTCACGTTTGGTATGTTGCCTCCCAGGTGCAAGGGTACGTGATGTCTCGGATCGTGTTTTCCGGGTCCTTAGGGGGGAGGGGGAGCAGCCCCAAGTCATGGTCCACATTGGCACTAACGACATAGGTAGGAAAGGGGACAAGGATGTCAGGCAGACTTTCAGGGACCTAGGATGGAAGCTCAGAACGAGAACAGACAGAGTTGTTATCTCTGGGTTGTTGCCCGTGCCACGTGATAGTGAGATGAGGAATAGGGAGAGAGAGCATTTAAACACGTGGCTACAGGGATGGTGCAGGCGGGAGGGATTCAGATTTCTGGATAACTGGGGCTCTTTCTGGGGAAGGTGGGACCTCTACAGACAGGATGGTCCACATCTGAACCTAAGGGGCACAAATATCCTGGGGGGGAGATTTGTTAGTGCTCTTTGGGGGGGTTTAAACTAATACAGCAGGGGCATGGGAACCTGGATTGTAGTTTTAGGGTAAGGGAGAATGAGAGTATAGAGGTCAGGAGCACAGATTTGACGTCGCAGGAGGGGGCCAGTGTTCAGGTAGGTGGTTTGAAGTGTGTCTACTTCAATGCCAGGAGTATACGAAACAAGGTAGGGGAACTGGCAGCATGGGTTGGTACCTGGGACTTCGATGTTGTGGCTATTTCGGAGACATGGATAGAGCAGGGACAGGAATGGATGTTGCAGGTTCCGGGGTTTAGATGTTTTAGTAAGCTCAGAGAAGGAGGCAAAAGAGGGGGAGGTGTGGCGCTGCTAGTCAAGAGCAGTATTACGGTGGCGGAGAGGATGCTAGATGGGGACACTTCTTCCGAGGTAGTATGGGCTGAAGTTAGAAACAGGAAAGGAGAGGTCACCCTGTTGGGAGTTTTTTATAGGCCTCCTAATAGTTCTAGGGATGTAGAGGAAAGGATGGCGAAGATGATTCTGGATAAGAGCGAAAGTAACAGGGTAGTTATTATGGGAGACTTTAACTTTCCAAATATTGACTGGAAAAGATATAGTTCGAGTACAATAGATGGGTCGTTTTTTGTACAGTGTGTGCAGGAGGGTTTCCTGAAACAATATGTTGACAGGCCAACAAGAGGCGAGGCCACGTTGGATTTGGTTTTGGGTAATGAACCAGGCCAGGTGTTGGATTTGGAGGTAGGAGAGCACTTTGGGGACAGTGACCACAATTCGGTGACGTTTACGTTAATGATGGAAAGGGATAAGTATACACCGCAGTGCAAGAGTTATAGCTGGGGGAAGGGCAATTATGATGCCATTAGACGTGACTTGGGGAGGGATAAGGTGGAGAAGTAGGCTGCCAAGTGTTGGGCACACTGGATAAGTGGGGCTTGTTCAAGGATCAGCTACTGCGTGTTCTTGATAAGTATGTACCGGTCAGGCAGGGAGGAAGGCGTCGAGCGAGGGAACCGTGGTTTACCAAGGAAGTGGAATCTCTTGTTAAGAGGAAGAAGGAGGCCTATGTGAAGATGAGATGTGAAGTTTCAGTTGGGGCGATGGATAGTTACAAGGTAGCGAGGAAGGATCTAAAGAGAGAGCTAAGACGAGCAAGGAGGGGACATGAGAAGTATTTGGCAGGAAGGATCAAGGAAAACCCAAAAGCTTTCTATAGGTATGTCAGGAATAAGCGAATGACTAGGGAAAGAGTAGGACCAATCAAGGACAGGGATGGGAAATTGTGTGTGGAGTCTGAAGAGATAGGCGAGATACGAAATGAATATTTTTCGTCAGTATTCACTCAGGAAAAAGATAATGTTGTGGAGGAGAATGCTGAGCCCCAGGCTAATAGAATAGATGGCATTGAGGTACGTAGGGAAGAGGTGTTGGCAATTCTGGACAGGCTTAAAATAGATAAGTCCCCGGGACCTGATGGGATTTATCCTAGGATTCTCTGGGAGGCCAGGGAAGAGATTGCTGGACCTTTGGCTTTGATTTTTATGTCATCATTGGCTACAGGAATAGTGCCAGAGGACAGCAAATGTGGTCCCTTTGTTCAAAAAGGGGAGCAGAGACAACCCCGGCAACTATAGACCGGTGAGCCTCACGTCTGTAGTGGGTAAAGTCTTGGAGGGGATTATAAGAGACAAGATTTATAATCATCTAGATAGGAATAATATGATCAGGGATAGTCAGCATGGCTTTGTGAAGGGTAGGTCATGCCTCACAAACCTTATTGAGTTCTTTGAGACGGTGACTGAACAGGTAGATGAGGGTAGAGCAGTTGATGTGGTGTATATGGATTTCAGCAAAGCGTTTGATAAGGTTCCCCACGGTAGGCTATTGCAGAAAATTCGGAGGCTGGGGATTGAGGGTGATTTAGAGATGTGGATCAGAAATTGGCTAGCTGAAAGAAGACAGAGGGTGGTGGTTGATGGGAAATGTTCAGAATGGAGTACAGTCACAAGTGGAGTACCACAAGGATCTGTTCTGGGGCCGTTGCTGTTTGTCATTTTTATCAATGACCTAGAGGAAGGCGCAGAAGGGTGGGTAAGTAAATTTGCAGATGATACTAAAGTCGGTGGTGTTGTCGATAGTGTGGAAGGATGTAGCAGGTTACAGAGGGATATAGATAAGCTGCAGAGCTGGGCTGAGAGGTGGCAAATGGAGTTTAATGTAGAGAAGTGTGAGGTGATTCACTTTGGAAGGAATAACAGGAATGCGGAATATTTGGCTAATGGTAAAGTTCTTGAAAGTGTGGATGAGCAGAGGGATCTAGGTGTCCATGTACATAGATCCCTGAAAGTTGCCACCCAGGTTGATAGGGTTGTGAAGAAGGCCTATGGAGTGTTGGCCTTTATTGGTAGAGGGATTGAGTTCCGGAGTCGGGAGATCATGTTGCAGCTGTACAGAACTCTGGTACGGCCGCATTTGGAGTATTGCGTACAGTTCTGGTCACCGCATTATAGGAAGGACGTGGAGGCTTTGGAGCGGGTGCAGAGGAGATTTACCAGGATGTTGCCTGGTATGGAGGGAAAATCTTATGAGGAAAGGCTGATGGACTTGAGGTTGTTTTCGTTGCAGAGAAGAAGGTTAAGAGGAGACTTAATAGAGGCATACAAAATGATCAGGGGGTTGGATAGGGTGGACAGTGAGAGCCTTCTCCCGCGGATGGAAATGGCTGGCACGAGGGGACATAACTTTAAACTGAGGGGTAATAGATATAGGACAGAGGTCAGAGGTAGGTTCTTTACGCAAAGAGTAGTGAGGCTGTGGAATGCCCTACCTGCTAGAGTAGTGAACTCGCCAACGTTGAGGGCATTTAAAAGTTTATTGGATAAGCATATGGATGATAATGGCATAGTGTAGGTTAGATGGCTTTTGTTTCGGTGCAACATCGTGGGCCGAAGGGCCTGTACTGCGCTGTATTGTTCTATGTTCTATGTTCTATGGCGGGGTTTATTAAATTGGAGAGGGTGAAATTCGCCTTGAGAGGGTCGGTACAAGGGTTCTTTAGGTGGTGGCAACCGTTCTTAGACGTCCTGGCAGAACGGTAGACATTGGTCAATGGCAGCAGCAACTCGAGGGCGGGGGGGGGGCGTTTACTTTATTTCTGTTTCTGTAATTTACACTGGAGGGTCCGGGGGGTGTGTATACCAGTTGTGTTAAGTCGGGGTGTTAATGTTAATATATTATTTATGTACAGGGGGCAGGGGGGGAGGGAGGGTTGCTTTTCTAGACCGTGTTTTGTACTTAACCATGTTGGGTTCCTTTTTCATTTTGTTATTGATATTTTATGAAAACCTTAATAAAAAAAAATGTTTTAATTAAAAAATTATTTTAATAAAATTCAGCATCTGTTGGAGGTAAAACGTAAAAAAAAAACAACCCTGATTTTTTGGCTACTTGAAAATGCAATCACTGATCTCCAGACCTCACCTCAAGCCTTCTAAATGATGCTTCCAATTGTGGAATATGCCAACTCACAGCATGCTCCACCATCCGTGGCCATGCCACACAAAAACAGCAGAAAACAGAGAAGGGCGAATAAATGTCTGTTGCTGTAAGCATTGTGAACACATTTTAGTATTTTTATAGTGATAAGTGGAGTAAGTAGTATTTGTGGACATTAGGATTTAGTAAACGTATTTATTTGTTAAAAGTCAACAATGAAAACAATGTGCTTGGGAAGGAAATGCAGTGAAAGCTGCGTTCAATAACGAATAACTAAGTATTGTGGGCAATTGTTCACTTCAATTCAAGAGCAGTTCGGTTAAAAAAAAATCCTTTCATTTAGGAATGTCATCGTCCTTTTCCCACGATTCAGCAAACAAGGGCTTCCTGGAGAACTTCCTGAGTGTAATTATTTAGGCATTTCAAACCAAAGGTAGTAAACTAATGGCTTCTGGAGGATATAGTTGTATGTGTGATACTTGTATGTTTCTATATTTAAGTCTTTGTGTATTCAAATCAGTAACAACTTTCTGAAATGTTTTGGTCGCTATGAACTGACAGTTGCATAATCTAGCTGCGTTTTTTAAAAGCCCTAAATGCCAACACAATACCCGATTCTACTTTCACGGATCTCTTAAATTAGATAGACTTAAATATAATATATTACAATGTAGGTTATATTTTTAACTGTATATCAATACAGTTGTTGAACGACAATCTGCCAGGTGTATGTTCTGACATCACATGCAAATTCCTTTGTGAATTTGTATCACTGACATGTTTGTCCACACTGCAGCCTTCTATCACCCATGACAGAGATCCATACTGATCCAAAACCAATTTTGAACCACACATTGCTTCTGGATTTCGCCTGTGACCTTTTCAATATTTTACATAATACATCAGCAGGGGATCATACAAGGTGAAAATAATGAGGTACTCGAATATTAAAATTCTTTGGCAATACTTTCATTTAAAAACAAGTGCTTTTCAATGCTACATTCTAAAAGCAATTCACTCTTAAATTCCCATTACCTTGAATCTAGAGCTTATTACGCATGAATGATATTTGGCAAGCTTTAATCTGGATTTTAATAATAATCTTTATTGTCACAAGTAAACTTACATTAACACTGCAATGAAGTTACTGTGAAAAGCCCCTAGTTGCCACACTCCGGCGCCTGTTCGGGGACACAGAGGGAGAATTCAGAATATCCAATTCACATAACAGCACGACTTTCGGGACCTGTGGGAGGAAATCGGTGCACCCGGAGGCAACCCACGCAGACACAGGGAGAACGTACAGACTCCGTACAGGCAGTGACCCAAGCCGGGAACCGAACCTGGGATCCTGGCGCTGTGAAGCAACAGTGCTGCCGTGCCGCCCATTTTTTCAAATGTTTTTCGTAATCATTTCAATCAAAGCCTCTCCTCTGTGAAGTATTTGTACACATTCATTTTAAGAAACAACCTGAATTAGGAAATTCATGTTTAAGTTATCACAGATTGTTGAATGGTTTGCCAGTTAATATACACAACTTTAATTTTACAATGCATGTTTGCAAAGAATTACCCAATGATTGACTTGACTTGGATGAAGGGACCAAATGTATGTTTGCTTAATTTCCTGATGACACAAAGATAGATGGGAAAATAAGTTGTCAAGAGGGCATAACGAGTTTGCAAAGGGACATAGGTTAGGAGAATCATAGAATTTACAGTGCAGAAGGAGGCCATTCAGCCTATCGAGTCTGCACCGGCCCTTGGAAAGAGCACCCTACCTAAGCCCACACCTCTACCCCATCCCCGTAAACCAGTAACCCCACTTAACCTTTTTGGACACTAAGGGCAATTTAGCATGGCCACAAAATTGGCAGATGGTGTGTAATGTGGAAAAACGTGAATTTGGCAGGCAGAATAGAAAAGCAGCAATTGATTTAAATGGGGAGGGATTGCAGAGCTCTGAGGTACAGATGGATCTGGGTGTCCTGGTACATGATTCACAAGAAGTTAGTTTGCAGCTACAGCGAGTAATTAGTAATCAAATGGAATGTTGCCATTTATTGCAAGGAGAATGGAATATAAAAGTAGGAATGTTTTACTACAGTTGTTGGTGAGATCACATTTGGAGTAATGTGTGCAGTTTTGGTCTCCTTATTTACAAAAGGATGTAGACGTGACATAAGTAGTTAATAATAATAGTCGCTTATTGTCACAAGTAGGCTTCAATGAAGTTACTGTGAAAAGCCTCTCGTCGCCACATTCTGGCGCCTGTTCGGGGAAGCTGGTACGGGAATTGAACCCGTGCTGCTGGCCTTGTTCTACATTACAAGCCAGCTGTTTAGCCCACTGTGCTAAACCAGCCCCTAGTTCAGAGATGGGTCACTCAACTGATACCTGGGGGGGTTACCACCTTATGAGAAAAGGTTGGACGAGCTGGCCCCGTACCCACTGGAATTTAGAAGAATGAAAGGTGATCTTATTGAAACATGGAAGATCGTGAGACGACGTCAGGGAGGATGCAAAAAGGATGCTTCCCCTTATGGGGAGGGTAAAACAAGGGAACATGGATTAAAAATAAGGAGCAGGATTCTCCATCTCGCCAGACCCTGCCCCCCCCCCCCCCTCCCCCCAACGGCACCAGGGACGCTGCAGCCGGCCAATGGGGTTTCCCATTGTGGCCACCCCCACGCTGTTGGGAAGTCTGCTGGCGAAGCGGAAGATCCCGCCAACATAGAATCCCAGCCAAGGGTTGTCCCGTTTAAGACCGAGATGATGAGAATTTGTTCTCTAGTTATGAGTGTTTGGAATGGAGCGCGTAGGAAGCAGGGTCATTGAATATTTTTACGGCAGAGGTAGATGGATTCTTGACGAACAAGGGAGTCAAAGATTACTGGGGATAGGCGTAATGTGGAGATGAGGCCACAGTCCGATTGACCATGATCTTACTGAGTGGCGGAGCAGACTCAAGAGGGCCAATGGCACACTCCTTCTCCTAACGTGTACATTAGTAACAACATGTATTTATGTAACACACCAGCGCACTTAACCGGAGCATGGTAAAACAAATGCGACACTGATCCATGCAGGGAGATATTTATGCAAGTAACCAGAAGCTTTATCAAAGAGAATAGTTTTAAGGAGCATTTTAAAGGATAGAAGAGACGCTGAGAGATTTAGGAAGGGAATTCCAGAGCTTAGAATAGGGCCTTAGCAGTCAATGACAAGGTCGCAAATGGATGAGCAATTAGCATCAATGTTTAAAGAGGTGAAAGTTAGAATAGTGCAGATAATCAATCTAGAGATATTATTGTTTAATATGTACATGTAATGTTTATTATAACAAATGCTGAAAGTGACTGGGACAATTTGTTTTAATTTTTCGTGGTGGTCATTTTCTTCAATATGTACACATGTTTTAAATATATATTGGGCGATATTTACCGACCATCACCACCGTGTTTTTCGGTGGCAGAGGTGGCCCACCAGCGGGATCTACCGACCCCCCATTGTCTTTTTATTTTAGACTACCCAATTATTGTTTTCCAATTAAGGGGCAATTTAGCGTGGCCAATCCACCTAACCTGCACAGCTTTGGATTGTGGGGACGAAACCCACGCAAACACGGGGATAATGTGCAAACTCCACACGGACAGTGACCCAGGACCGGATCGAACCTGGGTCCTATAAGACATAGGAGCAGAATTAGGCCACTGGGCCCATCAAGTCTGCTCCACCATTCAATCATGGCTGATATTTTCTCAACCCCATTCTCCTGCCTTCTCCCCTTAACGCCTGATCCCCTTATTAATCCCGCCATGAGGCAGCAGTGCTAACCACTGTGCCACCGTGGTGCCCTTGACACCGCCTTTGTCAACGGGAGTTCCAGGTGTCAGCACACCTCGCCGCTGGGAAACCCTTGCACAGCGAGAGACCGGAATTACCCGCTGGTATGAACAGCCGGTAAATCCCACCCTATATATGTGTTACTGAGAAAAAACAATCCACTGCGCTAAAACAAGTAAACTGAGCTATTCGGTAAAAATATGTTACTGGAATCTGAGAAAGGAAATTTCTTACAGTATCCCTAATGGTCAAGGTAATTCTTTGTAAACATCTAATAGTTGAACAACACAATGCAAATGCAGCTGGCTTCCTGTCAAACAGGAGCTTTAATACTCTGCCAAGAATTTCTACTTCCTCCTCTCCCCCACTCACCTCCCTAAATGTCTTTTCAAAACTGATTATGAAGTTTCCTGCCAATTTTGTACTTGTGTTTCGATTTTAACTCTCTGTACTCAACTTATTAAATTCTGAAATAAATATTGAACTGTTTATTGCTTAAACAAATTAAACTTGCGGTGTATTCAGTGTTTATGGTGTTTCCTCACAAGCAACCTTATAGCTAAACAGGGGCACTTTAAGAGAATGGATGATATCACCGCTCATTTGCATGGGCCAACGGGCAGTCTAACCTGGCAGTCTGTGGAGTTTACACCTTCTAAATAAAGCTCTACCTTTTAGGTGAACGTCCCAAGGCCTGCAGACTGGACCTTGATTCCACCGCATCAAAACTGGCGACGAGGTAGGTGAACAGTATAGGCACCCGAGGAAATAATAAATCATCGCTACGTGGAAGCTGGCGATGGGGGAGCCAAACAACGGTCGCAACCATTGGTGGAACTGAAAAATCTGGAGGAAACTACCTTGGAGAGAAGCCCGGCACGTGCTCCGCCCAAAAAGAACCCGGTAGCCATATCCATGAGTTTCCCACATTATGCCCACAGGTGAAGTGAAGCTGATAGCCTTCGCGTTGAGGACCTTTAATAATGCCAAAAGGAAGTATGAATAGATAGAAAAATAAGCCCAAGGGGTCATTTTTATGATAAAAAGTTTCTACGAAGTCTCTGCATGGAAGAAAATTCACTTTATTGATGAACCTTTGTCCAATAACGATTTTTGGACCTCATACTGGATTCCACCAATGGCAGCGAGCAGAATGCAGAGCTGGACATTGTTCTTGTCAGCACCCACATACACGATCAAGTATCTTAAGTCGCCACACTCCGGCACCTGTTCAGGTACACGGAGGGAGAATTCAGAATGTCCAATTCATCTGACAGCATGTCTTTCAGGACTTAGTCAATCTATAGCAATGACTTAGATGCAGTATGCACTCATGACTGGTGCAGTTCAGTTTAAGGTCAATGGTAAATCCAGGATGTTGATGGTGGGGGATTCAGTGATGGTAATGGCGTTGACTGTCAGAGGAGATTGTTAGGTTCTCTCTTCTTGGAGATAGTCATTGCCTGACACTGGTGTGGCATGCACGTTACTTGGTATTTGTCAGTCCAAGCCTGAATATTGTTGAGGACTTGCTCATTTGAGGGGTTGTGAGCAGAACTAAACACTGTGTTATCATCAGTGAAATGTTCCCATCCGAGATCTTATGATGGAAAGAAGGGAATTGATGATATTGCTGAAGATTGAGAAACTCCTCCTGATATTTCTTGGTCTACACATTGGCTTTCAATAACCATCTTCCTTTGTGCTAGGTATGATCCCAACCAGTGGTGAGTTTCCCCCCCTGATTCCCATTGACTCCAATTTTGCTCAGGCCCCTTTGTGTCATACTCTACCAAATGCTACCCTTTACGTGAAGGGCAGTCACGCCAACCTCATATCTGGAGTTCAACTCATTTATCCTTGTTTGGAACAGGAGAGCAGAGTTCTGCCTGTTCGGTCGGAACCTCATCATTGGGGCCAATGCAGGTCCTGCCCCAACACCATGTCAGGAGAAGTCATCTGATGGATTTTTCCTGGGCTGGCCAATTAATAACCATAGGAGATGCTTGACAATCAATTAAGGGTGGCGGGCCACTAGGAGGCCCTTCAGTACAGAAGTAGCTGCAGCCTGCCCTTGCAGGTAACGGCGAGACAGGGTGTCATCATCTTGAAGGGCTATCTCAGCAACTTTGAAAAGTATTAAATTAAATACTGGCCACAGTTGCCGGAGCACCATTGTGGAGGTGGAGATCCTCATAAGGGATGTACTTGCAGCCATGCCCAGGTAGATGGGCTGGGGGTGGAACACGGAATCCCGCTGGAGCGTTGGTCCAGTCGTTTACTGCGGAGAGGCCGCCTCCAGGCAGCTGCCATGCAGCTGCCACCTTACAATCCCGCAGGCCGAACAGAAAATTCCGACAATTCCACTTAATTGCTCTCTTAATTAGCTTTTGTGAGGGCCACGAAGAATCCAGCACGAGTTTGTACAGTCAAACAAAAAGTAACTTTATTTACAACATGATGTGGAGATGCCAGCATTAGACTGGGGTGAGCACGGTAAGAAGTCTTACAACACCAGATTAAAGTCCAACAGGTTTGTTTCGGAGTACTGCTCCTTCCTCAGGTGAATGAAGAGGTGGGTTCCAGAAATATATATATAGACAAAGTCAAAGATGCAATACGATACTTTGAATGCGAGACTTTGCAGGTAATTAAGTCTACAGGTCCAGACGGAACAACTGGAGAGAGGGATAATCACAGGTTAAAGAGGTGTGAATTGTCTCAAGCCAGGACAGTTGGTAGGATTTCGCAAGCCCAGGCCAGATGTGGGGGGAAAATGTAATGCGACATGAATCCAAAGTCCCGGTTGAGGCCGTACTCATGTGTGCGGAACTTGGCTATAAGTCTCTGCTTGGCGATTCTGAAGGCCGCCTTGGAGAACGCTTACCCGAAGATCAGAGGCTGAATGCCCTTGACTGCTGAAGTGTTCCCCGACTGGAAGGGAACATTCCTGCCTAGCAATTGTCCCGCGATGTCCATTCATCTGTTGTCGCAGCATCTGCGTGGTCTCGCCAATGTACCACGTTTCGGGACATCCTTTCCTGCAGCGTATGAGGTAGACAACATTGGCCGAGTCGCACGAGTATGTGCCGTGTACCTGGTGGGTGGTGTCCTCACGTGTAATAGTGGTACCCATGTCGATGATCTGGCACGTCTTGCAGAGATTGCCATGGCAAGGTTGTGTGGTGTTGTGGTCGCTGTTCTGAAGGCTGGGTAGTTTGCTGCAAACAATGGTTCGTTTGAGGTTGCGCGGTTGTTTGGAGGCAAGTAGTGGGGGTGTGGGGATGACCTTGGCAAGATGTTCTTCTTCATTGATGATGTGTTGAAGGCTGCGAAGAAGATGTCGTAGTTTCTCCGCTCCGGAGAAGTACTGGACGACGAAGGGTATTCTGTCGGTTGTGTCCCGTGTTTGTCTTCTGATGAGGTAGGTGTGGTTTTTTGCTGTGGTGCGTTGGAACTGTCAATTGATGAGTCGAGCGCCATATCCCATTCGTACTAGGGCAACTTTCAACGTTTGTAGATGTCTGTTACGCTCCTCCTCCAAACGCTAGCCCCGTCGCTAGCCATCCTCTGAACCTGGGATGGAGGAGCTTCAAATTATTCTGGAGCATGGGGCACCTAGTTGTGCTGTCAGGGAGCCTCCTTGCATTAGCTGTGTTTTGGCCACTGTGGGGCGCCACCTAGCAACGGGAAAACTAGTTGGTGCAGAGCAGATTTTTAATAGGTGCCTTAACTGTTTTAATTGCTGATGCTGGGTAGCCGTACCAACTCACACACCACCTCCTCGAAAATACCTCTGAAGTGGAAAAAGGCAACCCAGGGCTCTTCCATAGTATCACTTCTGCCTGGCTGCCATGTGTTCTGCCTCCCCCACCATGTGAAAGTACGACCCAGATCACTGATGCTTGGGGATCAACCCGATGGCTAATTTTTGAACTGTCTTCAAAGCTTCAATGTCTCCAGTCCGTTTAGTTGACGTGAACTGGACAGTCATAAAATTCTTGTCTGAAAAAGGAGCAATACCCCTGGTTTAGTTGGTTTCCTCTGCGCTGTACTCTACAGTTTTGTCTTTTTAGTTGAGAATTCTTTCTGGTTTGATGATTGCTGTGAGGCAGTGTTTGGACATATTCGGCATTGAGTTTTTAAACTTGTCTTTCAAGTTCGCCCTCAGCTATTTTGGAGCCGTTTATAGTACATATGTCGTTGATTTTGTCTTTCTTTGTATAGCATTCTTTTGTTTTAATTCCTAGGATGTGGGATTCGCTCGCAAAGCCAGAATGTATGACATTTGTCTGTATTAAATGTAATCTGCATTGTTTTGCCCACTTACATATGTCCACTCAATCTGTCAGTTTTGAGCAACCTCCACTACTCTCCTAATCTGCTATAAACTGCGTAAGGTTTGAAAACAGGAGCAGGAGTAGGCCAGCTGGTACTTCAAATCTGCTCCATCATTCATTACAGCTCATCCTCTGCATCAACCGCATCTCGCCCCCCGCCATCTCTTAAAACCCTCAGTATCCTAAAATCTATTTATCTTTGTTTTGAGCATACCCAACAACTGAGCATCTATAGCCCTCTGGGAAAAAAGAAAATTCTGTTACCCTTTGAGTACCTTGAGGGTCTGGTTTAGCCCAGTGGGCTAGACAGCTGGCTTGTTATGTAGAACAAGGCTGGCAGCGAGGGTTCAACTCCTGTACCAGCTGAGAATTCTGAATTCACTCTCTGTGTACCCGAACAGGCGCTGGAATGTGGCAACTAGGGGCGTTTCACAATAACCTCATTGCAGTGTTAATGTAAGCCTACTTGTGACAATAAAGATTCTTTTTTTTAAAGGAATTTATCCTAATCTCAGTCTCTGATGACTATAGTGGAGGTGGTACGACTACCCGTCCCCGACAATTAAAGCAGGTAGGTGATTATAGGCCCGTTCCTGCACCGCCTGGAATTTCTTGATTACCTTTCTTGATTAATTTTCTTGGTTACCTCACTGCACCAAATTACCAAGTTCCAATCCCCGTTCTTGACTTGGGCGGAGAGTGGCAGATGGAGTTTAATCCGGACAAATATGAGGTAATGCATTTTGGAAGGTCTAATGCAGGTAGGGAATATACAGTGAATGGTAGAACCCGCAAGAGTATTGACAGTCAGAGAGATCTAGGTGTACAGGTCCACAGGTCACTGAAAGGGGCAACACAGGTGGAAAAGGTAGTCTATAAGGCATACGGCATGCTTGCCTTCATTGGCTGGGGCATTGAGTATTAAAATTCTCAAGTCATGTTGCAGCTGCATAGAACCTTAGTTAGGCCACACTTGGAGTATAGTGTTCAATTCTGGTCGCCACACTACCAGAAGGATGTGGAGGCTTTAGAAAGGGTGCAGAAGAGATTTACCAGGATGTTGCCTGGTATGGAGGGCATTAGCTATGAGGAGAGGTTGAATAAACTTGGTTTGTTCTCACTGGAACGAAGGAGGTTGAGAGGCGACCCTGATAGAGATCTACAAAATTATGAGGGGCATAGACAGGGTGGATAGTCAGAGACTTTTTCCCAGGGTAGAGGGGTCAATTACTAGGGGGCATAGGTTTAAGGTGCGAGGGGCAAGGTTTAGAGGAGATGTACGAGGCAAGTGTTTTATACAGAGGGTAGTGGGTACCTGGAACTCGCTACCGGAGGAGGTGGTGGAAGCAGGGACGATAGTGACATTTAAGGGGTATCTTGACAAATACATGAATAGGATGGGAATAGAGGGATACGGACGCCGGAAGTGTAGAAGATTTTAGTTTAGACGGGCAGCATGGTCGGCGTAGGCTTGGAGGGCCCAAGGGCCTGGCCCTGTGCTGTACTTTTCTTTGTTCTTTGTTCCTGTTGCTAGATGGCGCCCCGCTGTGGACAAAACACAGCCACTGAGGAGGCACCCTGGCAGCAGAACTAGGGGCCCCGTTGTTGCTAATCGTGTTTCTCCTAATTTGGCTCTGAAGATGGCGGCCAATATGGTCGCCTTCCTTAATTTTAATTACGTTTTGCTCTAGAGTCGCCAGGTATCTCTCGATACCGCCACAAGATTCAAAACCGAATACTGATCAAAGACTCGATACACCAGTTAGTAAGTTCAAACTCAATGCTCATTTATTTACCCACACAGTCAAATATACTCATGCATAAACTCTACAGACTAAACTATCACTACTGCTAAAGCCTTTACTTAGCTTCGGGCGCCCACTCAGTCAGAGGAACAATGGCCATTGTTCGGTTCTGAGGCTGCTGGTGTTGAACTGGTGTGGAATAACAGCTAAGAGCGTCTGTCTGGTAGCGTGCGTTGACCTTGGACTTACTTGTTCTGATGCAGCTTTGGCAGGTCTCTCCTTGGTGAGAGCTGGAGCCACGAGAGCGATTCTCTCTTGGGGGATCCTTCTTATACCCAAAAGGGGCTTTGCGCACTTTTGGGCGGGCCTTGAACTTGGCCCCAATTAATTGGGCCGTTTCCCAATCGTTCCTATTGATTTCCTCCTATAGAGGGGTGGGTGCCCTGATGGCTGGGCGTGTTCTAGGTGGCCGTTGGCCTGCTTTGTTCTGGTCTCCTCTGGCGCCAGGGTGTCTGTCTTGGCATTGTTTACTTAAATGTTACTCTTTTGTCCCCGGGGATGGCTCATTAGTATGGTAAGGGTTTTGCAGTATTGGTCTTGTCTGGGAGCTACGGCTCCAATAAACAGACAAACCCTGCACCTGCTTGCTTTCTCAGTATTGTCCATTTTCCCTGCAATCTTTGCAAAGTGTCTATTTTGTAATCGGGAAGTGGCCATCCCAGATGGCTACACGCCCTCCTTGTGATCCTCAACGCGAAGCATGAAGGATCACATTACTGCATCGTCTTTGTTCTCTGACCAAGCGGGGCACCCATAAGCATTTCATGGGCTCTACACTGCCCTATCCTATGAAACACAATTTTTTTTACCTAAAATCATTTTACTTACATACATCAGTATAAAACTCTACGGGGCGCTATGACGTTCAGGCATGCATTACAAAATTTAAAAACTGGAACCTCTAACTATTCTCAATAAACTATCCTCACTCAAACAATCAACAATAATTCTACAACATTTTAAATGTACAAATAGCAGCAACACAAGTTTCTCTGGCTTGGCAGTCAGGCACAGAGGTTTACATTTCTTTATTGTACAAAACACACATAAAGAGAAGCGGATGCACGTTAATTCATGTCAAGGGGTTCGGGGGTTTGGTGAAGTCTGAAAATAGGGGACCTAAATGTGTATACCGGGGTGCGAGAGCGGGAGGCTCTCCTTCGCCATTTTCTGATTCTAAGTGTCTGCACGATACTGCAAAGTATCGCCAGTACTAAGAGGGCTTCTACTGTGTAGGATAGTGAATACCAGGTGACAAACCTATCACGCCAGGTCGGGGTATCGTTAACTGTCTTAGGGCTAACTATTTCGGGGTTCTGTGTATGGCACGGGTGGGAATCATTCACGGCCTGTGTGGTAGGGGTCAGGGGGGGTAGTGTCCGTCACAACTGAAGGGATCACGCTAAGATCCAGGTGAAAAAGATGGAGGTCGTCTTCATCTTTCCTTTTGTCGGTCTTCCCTGTCTTCTTTTGTGGTTCCTGTTCTATGGACACAAGTATAATATCTGTTATTATCTTGCTTAAGATCTCGTATGCCTGTCTGTCTGTCCTTTGTTGCCAATTACCCATTATGATTGGTCACCATCTGTGACGCCCTCATTTTCTTTTTTTTAAACCAAATATTTTGGGACAAGATATCCAAGAGAAATACTGACATAGTGAGAGCTGTCTCGCAGTCTGTGCGATCTACCATCCTAGCGTTTGAGGATATAAATAGCATACAGAAGCTACCTAAGGGTCTCCAGAAACAAACAAAAGAATTTCAAACTGAAAGTGCTAAAATGGGGTGCGTATGGGCCGCGGCGGGTAAGAAATGGGTGGAATCCCCGGGTAGGACAGTGATCAGTGCCATTTGTGCTCTACCCGAGCATAGCTGACCAGAGGGGGGATCCTCAGGCAGGGCGGGGACCAATGCCGTTTCTCCACTGCCTGAGCGACCAGCAAGAACGGGTAAGAATGTAGTCGTCGTGGGGGGCTGCCTCTCATGATCGAATCAGGAGAGTAGCTATGAGTGGTGTCTGTCGACAAACTAGTTCCTCTGAACAGTTGTCTGGGGACAAACTTGTTCCATTAACAGTCATTGGGCGTCAAAAGGGTGGTGGCGTGGGGCCATGAAAAACTTTCAAATTTTCAAACAACAAACATGTACATTAAACAAACAAACATACAACAAACATGGTGCGGGTTCCATCAGAAAGGACACCGTATCTCTCCATCGGTTCCTTTTTTTCATCATCTGGACACCTCATTGCTCAATAGCGAACAGGGTCGCAAAAGGATTTGGTTGGTGGGAGTCAGACTCTATGTCATCATTTTCTCCCAGCTGCCATACTCTTGACTGGAGTAGTTTGGCTAAAGCTGCTTGGTGCGAATTAGGGTCCATCGCATCATTCCGGATGAGCCTGAACGAATTGGCTCGGTGCCAGAATCGTGTGTCGAGGTTGGAGCTAGCAGGTTTCAATCCGTAATCGTCGGGCGGTGGGTCTCGGTCAGGGGCTTTGATGTATGTGATTTCAAAGGGGTCACTGGAATCATGCTCGGATTCGCTGGGAATGGGGCCTGGTGCAGGGGTGTAATCATAACGTGGTGTGCTGTGGCTGTCGTCATTGCTATCGCTCTCACTGTCGCTGTCGCTGCTGGTTGTAGGAAGGGAGAGGCGGAGTCGTGCCTCTGGGGGTGGAGTTAAAGATGTGTCTGAGGACGGGCTGGACTGGCTGGGGGAGGGTAGGAATGTGTCATCTGTGGGCGGGGCGTGCTCGTCTGCTGCTGCAAGCGAGATGTGGTGTGAATGGTTGTTCTGCGAGCCATAAGCCTTAAGCTGGTTTATGTGAAACCGCGCAGACTTGCCGTTGGGATATGTGATCTTGTATACCGAGGGGCTTACTTTGTCCGAAATGGAGTACGGTCTGGAAAATTTGGGGGAAAGGAATGAACTGGAGTTGTATAGGGAAGCATCACTTGCTGCCCTACTACAAACTCGGTGGCATGTACCTTTTTGTCGAAACAAGCCTTGCTTTGTTTCTCCTGGTCCCAAGTCTCACAGCTGCTGCGAGCTGGGCTGCCTTTATGTTCTCAATAAGCTGTTGTACAGCATTTTCATGCGTGAGGGCGGTGACTGCGGGGCTGGTCAAATCCAGTCCTAATAAATACTCTGTCCCTTTCATGGGGTGTCCGGTCATGAGAGTGTGGGGGGTGTATCCTGTGGATGTGGATACCATGTTTCTTTGGAACATTAAAGCAAATGGGAGAACTGAATCCCAGGTGCTGTTGTTCTGTTGCACCATTTTCCTGAGAGTGGCTTTTAGAGTTCTGTTCATTCTCTCTACAATGCCGCTTGACTGCGGGTGGTAGGCTATGTGAAACTTTTGCCTGATTCCGAAAATTGTGAGGACGTTTTTCATTATTCGTCCTGCAAAATGGGAGCCTTGATCAGACTCTATACTGCGCGGGAGGCCCCATCTTGTAAAGATGTGCTGTGTTATGATTTTGGCTGTTGACTTGGCCGTATTCGTTCTGGATGGGAAAGCTTCCACCCATTTTGTGAAGGTGTCGATGACCACCAACACATACTTATAACCATTTCTGCAGGGGGGTAGGAGTCCTATGTAGTCTATCTGCAAATTCGTCCAGGGGCCATTAACGGGGCGGGTGTGACTAAGCTGAGCCTTTTTTGCATATCTGTCTGGATTGTTCTGGGCACAGATCAAGCAATTTTCGATGTAGTGAGTAACATCGGCTTTTAAATCAGGCCACCAGCAGAGAGGTCTGAGGTGGGTTAGGGTAGGTTCAATGCCTTGATGTCCATGATTGTCATGGAACTGACAAATAATCTGGTTCCTGTCCTGGCTGGGAAATACATAAATGCCTTCTTTTTAAATCACACCGTCGTGTGTGGTGATTGCGTTTTTAAACTTGTCATACGGGGCAGGGAAGGTTCCTTTTAAAACTTCCCTGAGTTTTTCATCTTCCTTCTGTGCCTTTGCTAGATCCTGAATGTTGGTCTGTGAGACCTGAACCATGTGTACTGGGGTGCTCTTGGGGGGGTTCCAAAAGTAACCATGCCTGGAACCTGCCTTCACTAGGGCGTCTGCTTTAACGTTACCAGGGTGGAAGAACGGTGATGACTGCGAACCTTAATTAATTTCCTATTTTTGGCTGCCTCTCGGATATATCGGAGTAATGGGGCTGAGGGTAGGGGCTTTCCGTCTGCGGAAACAAATCCTCTAGTTTCCCACAGGGTTAGGAATTCCGTTAAGCTATTACAGACATACAAACTGTTCAAATATATGTCTGCTGGGGTCGGAAACGAGTCAGGGTGGTCTACAATCTATGCTATGGCTGCCAGTTCTGCTGCCTGCGAGCCTAGATGTCCTGGCAACTTTAGTGAAATCTCGTCAAGGGCACGTCCTGCGCGTCCTCTACATAAATGCCACAACCAGTGATTCTCTTTCCGTTCAAACTGTGGAGGAGCCATCCACATAGATTTTCAGGGGTGCACACGTGTGTGTGGGCTGGGGTCTTTGGGGTGTAGTACCTGTTTTCCTGGGAGTTGTTTTAGGTATAAATGGGCCTGTGTTGTGTTTTGTGGTGATGATCTCACACTCATGTGGGGTACCTGCATATTGCAAATTATCAGCTAGGAAAGTGTGGGTCTTGGTTCTTTTGACTGTAATGTCCCGTCCCTGTAAAAGAAGGGTCCAACAGGCTGCACGGATTTGGCTGACTGTGCCATCTTTAAGTCGGCCGTCTAACAGTAGCTGTGTTGGGGTGTGTTCAGTGAGGATGGTGATGGGGTTGAGTCCTGTAATGTAGGCGAAGTACTGTACTGTCCAAAAAACTGCGAGCAGGTGCATTTCGCAGGCAGAAAATCCTTGCTCGACAGGATCTAACATGCGTGAGGCGTTTGCCACGGGGCGTAATTGGTCATGGCGTCCCTGGAGGAGCACGGCCGAAAGGGTTCGGTCGGTGCTTGCAAATTCAATTGCGTATGGGGAAAGTGGATCTGCGACCTGTAGTGCTGAGGGCTCTCTTTAAAGCATCCACGGCATCCGTATGCTGTGGAAGCTATTCCCAACCTGCCTTTTTCTTGAGAAGGTCGGAGAGGAGCGCTGCTTTGTGGCGAAACCATCAATATGGTTTCGTCAGTAGCCAACCAGTCCTAAAAATGACCGCAGGGCTGAGACATTATGGGGAAGGGGCAATTTGATGATCCAGTCAATTCTCTTTTGCTCGATCTCACGTTTACCATGTGTGATTACTGTACCCAAGTAAATCACCTTTTCCTGCAAAATCTGGGCCTTCTTGGGGTTGACTTTACATTCAATTTCTTCTAGGAGTGCTAGGATTTCAGCGGGAAGTGAAATGTGCTCTCCCTTTGTGTCTGTCTGTAGTAGCAAGTCATCTACATACTGGACCAGACAATCGGGGCGGGAAATTTTGCTAGTCCATTTGCCAGATGTCAGTGGAAAATGGAGGGGGAGTTGTGGAAGCCTTGTGGAAGGCATGTCCACGTATATTGTTGTCCCTGGAATGTAAAGGCGAATTTGTACTGGCACGCTTTATCCAATGGAATGGACCAAAAGCCATTGCTAATGTCCAAAACCGAATTTTTTTTGACAGGAGTCCCTGTTTGAGCATGGTCTCGGGACTCGTGGCTACAGTGGGGGCTGCTACTAGGGTTACTTTGTCCAGTTCCCGGTAATCAATGGTCAGTCGCCATGATCCATCGGATTTCCTGACGGGCCAAATTGGTGCGTTGTTTGTGGAGGCTACTGATCTGAGTACGCCTTGATCAAACAAACTCTCTATTACTTTGGAGATTTCTCCCTCTGCCTCTTGGGGAAAACCATACTGCTTTTGGGGTCTGGGGCGGGTCCTGTAATATTTACCAAGCCAGCTATTTTGCCACAATCGTGCTTGTGCTGTGCAAATGCTGTTTTGTGTTGCTGCAGGACTTCCCTAACCTGTTTGTCCTGACTGATGGCTCGAGGGTCGAACCAGAAGTCTCCTACTAAGCTAATCCTGTTTTCATAGTCTCCAACTGTGAGCATGGCGGGGGCTCGTGCTGCCTTTGCCATTCTCCATACACATTTATTTACCGGGTCAAATGAGAGGTTGTGGGAGCTCATGAAGTCAATTCCTAAGATGTGTTCGGCTGTCTGGGGTAGATTGACCAGAACTACGGGGTGTTTTGTTTTAATGTTCCCTAGCTGGATTGCTACAGGGGCTGTATTGTGTCCCTGCTGTAAATGCCCTGTAAAACCGCTGAGTGTAATGGTGTCTGTCGTGGGCCACGTGTCTCGCTGAAACATTGTGGAGGAATTGATCGTGGTGCGGGACCCTCCTTTGTCCCAAAGGAATTCTACGGGGTGTCCCCGGACTGTGCCTGCCACTACCGGTCTACCGAACTTGTCCCAAAGGGTGTCGCAGACCCAGGTTGGGGAGCCCAAACACCATCAGTTGGTGCCGTTCATATCTGTGTTCTCAGAACGGGCGCTAACACTGTGAATTGGCTTTGCCCTATTCTTATTTAGGGTGCCAGTCTGTTGGTTTCTCTGCTGCTTCTGGGGCGCATTGCACTCTCGTGCATAGTGTCCTAATTGTCCACAATTATAACACTCCTGGGATTTGGGTTGCTGTGGGCTGTTCCTGCCCTCATTTATCCATGCAGGGTTCTGGTACGCTTTAACTGGATTCATGTCTGCCTGCTCTTCCTCGGGTTTTGCAAATGTGGTTTTGCCTTGGACGGATTGTTCCCAAATGCGGGACAATCTCTTCAAAACCCATTTCTCGTTGTGGGCCTCGTCTGAGGGGTCATAATTTGCGCAAGCTCTCTGTCCTGCGTCTGTCGCGTGAGAGACTAGGATTCGAGTCCATTTGGCCATGTTATCTGGGGACAAACGGACACGGGCTAACTCTCCGAAAACTGCTGTGAAATAAATCCACAAGCGTCCAGCAAACGCTGTGGGGTGCTCTGTCTTCTTTTGCCTACACTTGTTTAGGCCTTCTATGGGGTCTCCTCTGCTATAGCCGATCGCATCTAGGATCGCTGTGTGCATCTCTAGGTGTGTGCCTCCTCCTACATTCTGGATCTCTGACAGGTTCTCCTACCAAGTATGTCCTATACTGTGGTGGTCTTCTGTGACGTGCATGTCACAAACATGATTACCAGCCTCATTTCGCCTTTGTTCAATTTTCTGTAACACTCGGTAATGCCTGCTCTTATTTACAGTTTTATTCTACACCATTTAATTAGGCTGCGATTAATTATATTCAAATTGAATCCTTTTCTGAGTTGCCTTTTCTGTGGTGACCTTATCAGCCGGTCTGGTGGTCTTATTGTCCTTTCTGGTCTAGGTCCTCAAAAGGGGGTCTGCTGTGCTCCCAGGGCGATTTCTAGGTGATCCCGCTGGGAGCTTGGACATGTTGATTTGGTGAGATGATATTCTGATTCTGTGCAGATATGGCCGGGGAAGGGGCTGCGGCAGCTCTGTGGCCCACATCCGGTTGTTGGGCTGGGGGTAATTGTTATTGGTTAGGGTGGGGGGAGGGGGTGGGGGTGGGGGGAGATTTCTGGTGACATTAGTAGGAGGGGAATTGGTTCCTCTGCTGCGTCCAACAATATGTGATGTATGTGACAGTTTTTCTCCATACAACTTCATCGATTTATATGATACCAGCCTGTTTTGCCTGTGGCCAATGGTACCTTATATACTGAGACGCTAGCTTTGTCTGCTGTGGAGTAAGACCCCATATGCCTGAGTGACAGGAATGTCCCAGGCTGCTGGACTCTAATCATAACCTTAATGCTAGCAGAGTGGTTAGCACTGTTGCTTCACAGCGCCAGGGACCCGTGTTCGATTCACAGCTTGGGTCACTGTCTATACTGAGTCTGCACGTTCTCCCCATATCTGCGTGGGTTTCCTCCGATGCTCCAGTTTCCTCCCATAGGTCCCAAAAGTCGTACTTATTAGGTGAATTGGGCATTCTGAATCCTCCCTCGGAGGAGTGTGGCGACTAGGGAATTTTCACAGTAACCTCATTGCAGTGTAAATGTAAGCCTGCTTGTGACACTAATAAAGATTATTATGCTGACCTTGTACACTGTAGGTTTGACCTTCCTGATCAGATATGGAAATATCTTTCTAACTGGGCAGCTTGTGCATTCTCCAACAACTGTTGGACAGTTTTCTCATGGGATACAGCCGCCAATTCAGGTTCTGATAGGCCCATCCCCAACATGACTTTATTTCCCCTCATGGGACAACCTGTCAATAGAAGGTGCAAAGTGAATTCTGTGGAGATAGCCACAGTATTCTACATCATCATGAGGATGAAGTATAACACCAGGTTCCAGGTGGAGCTAGTCTGCTGAACTGCTTTTCAGATCGTGTTCTTTAAAATTTGGTTCATTCTCTCTACTAATACTGCTAGTCCAGTGGTAGTAAGTTATGTGGAACTTTTGATTATTCCCAATAAGGCCATTGTGTGTTGCATTAATTAGGCTGTAAAATCGATTCCTTGATCTGATTCAACCTTCTTGGGAGTCTCCAGCGGGTAAAAACATTGCACTGGAATGTTGGTTGTACCCTTAGCTGTATTACTGGACATCACGAAGGCTTCCGCCCATTTACTAAAGGTGCTATTTATGACCATAATATGTATGTATCATAGAATCCTCACAGTGCAGAACGAGGCCATTCGGCCCATCAAGCCTACACTGACCCTCCGAGAGAGAACCGTATCTAGGTCCAATCCCCTGCCCTATCCCCCAAACCCACCTAACCTGGACACTAAGGAGACTTTAGCATGGCCAATCCACCTAACCTGCTAACCACAGTGCCACCTTGCCGCTCTCATTAATGAAATTTAAATTCCCCTCTGGAAATCCTTACAAGGTGCAGAGGGCTGATGTAATCAATTTGGAGGTTGGTCCAAGGTAGGTATTGGGTTCAGTCTCCCTTCGGGTTGGGGTTTATTTTTCTCTCTCGTCTCCTTCTCCCAGGCCCGAGCTAACCATCTCAAAATCCGTGCCTCGTTGTGAATGTTACTAAACTTGGCCAGCCTTCCGTCACCCCTTCATGTCTTGTTGAAAATGAACCAGAAGTGGGCTTGGGGAGCTCCACAATAGGAGGCATTTGCAGGAGTGAAGAGGCAGCTGTTTTCCTCCCAGCAGCTGGCCCACTATGATCCACCCGGCCACTCATTCGCACCTGTGATGCCTCTCCATAAGGCATCAGGATGGTGGTATCCCGTAGATGGGACGATGGTACAAAGGGCCCAATTGCATTTGCTTACAGAACCCTGGCAGATGCAGAACGCCACTACACCCAGATCGAAAACAAGGCCTGGCTGAAATACTCGCTGTAAAAATGTCATCAATACGTCAATGGGCGGCACTTTTTTATTATCACAGGCCACAAGCCACAACTGGATCTCTTCAAGGAGAACAGTGGGATTCCCCCCATAGCCTTGGCCCGGAATCAGCACTGGATTCTAATGCTGGCGGTGTATCAATATACTTTTCGGTATCGCCCAGGGATCCAGATAGCCCAGGCCAATGCCCTCAGCTGTCTCCTGCTGCCTGTGAGCCCCCCTCTCCACCAGTGGCAGACGGCATTGTGGCGAATTTAAACTTCACGGATACTCTGCCAGTGACAGCCACACAGATACGCACGTGCACGCCCAGCAATCCCATATTGGCGAAGCTTCGCCACAGTTTACTGTATTGTGGATTACAGGGGACCCCCGGCTGCCCTACAACACTATGTTTTGAAACAGCAGGAGCTGAGCGTCAAAGATGACATCTTCCTGTGGGGAATTTGTGTGGTCAGCCAACAGCCAGGACAGGAATTGGCCCTGCAGGACCTGCACAGCGGTCACTCAGGGGCATCAAAGATGAGGATGTTGGCAAGGAGTTATGTCTGGTAGCCAGGGATCGATAATGACATCAAGCAGGTCGTGGAAAGATGTCCAGCGTGACAAGAACACCAGAAACTCTCTTCTTCAGCCTCTCTTCACCCCTGGGAATGGCCAGGGTGCCCCTGGATAAGGCTGCATGCTAACCTCGCTGTACATTTCATAGGGTCCATGTGTCTAATCCTTGTGGATGGCCATTCCAAGCGGCTAGACGTACATAGAGTGCTCTGACAGACAGCCAATATCGATTCCAGCCATGGCCTTATTTGGTCATTCTTGTTTTTAGCCTATATAGGTCTTTTCCCTTCTGTCAGCCTCTCCCCAGTACGGTCCCCAGTACCATAATCTGCATACCAACATTTAGCTTCATGCATGCTTATTTTACCTGTCCATATCTCTTTGCAACCCCCTTATAACTTCCCACCTAGCTTTGTATCATCAGCGAACATGGCTACATTACACATGATGCCTTCATATAAATCATTGATATAGATTATAAATAGCTGAGGCCCAAGCATTGATCCTCTGCCAGTGAACTTCAAGTTATGTAAAGCAAAATGTTCCATCAGTTTTCTTCCAATATTGGAAATTTTGACAATCTGATCAGACTACCTAGTTTAAAAGTTTTAAAAGCTTGCTTTGAAACAGTTGCTGTGCAGTGCGAAATACTCATTTGTCATAAGTAAAGGATGACCTCCACCACATCGAGAGCTACTGTTGAAAATTACGGTGCTTGTTTAACACCTACGGGATTGCTGAGGTGCTGGTTGTCATAATATACACCAGTATATCATGGGGCAGACACACACTGATGGACACACAGTGGGACCAATCAACACACACAACACCGCAGCCAATCACCAGTGAGAGCACATGCACTATAAAGACAGGGGGCATCAGAGTTCCGCTCATTCGAGTTGCAGCTAGCTGGGAGGACAGAGCTCACAGCCTGCAACACAGACATTCACCATGTGCTGAGTGCATCGACTGGTTAGGACAAGGCAAAGGTCTTTAGTTAAAGCTAGTATCGTATTAACCCACAGTCTAAGTAAGTTTAAACAGTTAATGATTCAATAAAATAGTGTTGCACTATTTCAAGTGTTGGTGACCTGTATGTGATCCAGAACACCCAACACATCACTGGTCACCGATAATGGGACTCCATTCACGAGCAAGGAGTTCTCCACAATTGTACGCATGAACGCACATCTGAATTTTCCTGTATCACCCGTCCTCAAGTGGCTTGGCCAAACAGGCAGTGCAAACATTCAAGCAGGCATGCGGAAGCAAACCATAGTCTCCCTGGACACGTGAATGGTGAGGTTCATTTATGTCTGACTTTCCCAAGTTTGGGCAGAAAAGTTGAGCTGCGGCAAGACATGAAATGAAAGTACCACAAACACTGAGGAGAGGTTTTCAACTGCGGGGTGGTGTTTATGTCCGGAACTTTGGAGATGATGCTCTTTGGCTCCCGGGGATTGTGTTGGAGAAAACAGGGCCCATATCTTGTAAGGTCAAGATCCAAGGGAAGACCTTGCACAAATACATCAACCACCTTAAAAGACGAAAGCCTGCCTCAAGAGGACGCCCATCCAACGCCTCATGGACCACTCCTTAGCCAAGGCGTGCAACCCGCTGTGGCCCAAAGTCTGGACTTTCAAGACGATGATGACTCCGGTTCGAAGATGGACACCAAAACATCAGCGCTCACTGACAGCATCGTGTCCGGAGCCAAATCCTCGCAATAGCCCTCTGGAGATCATCTCAGAAAAGGCAGTCTACATACCGTTATAAGCTACCCAACCCAGACGCGCCGCTGGCTGAAGCAAATCCATGTGCAAAGCAGCACAGACGGCCTCCTCGGTTTGCTGCAGAGTGGGAAAATTCGGACTTGGGGAGGATGGGGCTGTTGTAATAATCCCCCACGAGGCCCACGGGGATACCCTGATTGACTTTTCCATGGGACTCATGGAATATGAGCCACCCCGCTAGTGGGTGGAGGCCCACCAGCTGGGACTCATAACTCAGTATAAAGGCCAGCCTGGAGAGGGACCGACATGTTGGTTGTCCCAATGGGACTGTACTCTGTAAATATACTTGCTGCCGAAGGCAGACGTTTTGTGATCATAAATAAATCGACGTTCATCTTACTGCTCAGCTTCCTGAGTCTTAATAGTGGGTAATAATGAAGTTCTGTATAGTGATAATGAGTTTCTGCGTTGACTTGTGTGCTCTGACAGACAGCCAATATCGATTTCAGCCAGGGTCTTATTTAGTCATTCTTGTTTTCGGACTATTTGTCTTTTCCCTTCTGTCAGCCTGTCCCCCATACTCTCCCCAGTACCATAAGCTGCATACCAACATTTAGCTTCATGCATGCTTGCTTTACCTGTCCATAATCTCTTTGCAGCCCCCTTATAGCTTCCCACCTAGCTTTGTATCATCGGCAAACATGGCTACATTATACATGATGCCCTCATATAAATCATTATATAGATTATAAATAGCTGAGGCCCAAGCATTGAACCTCTGCCAGTGAACTTCTAAGTTATGTAAAGCAAAATGTTCCATCAGTTTACTTCCAATATTGGAAATTTTGACAATCTGATCAGACTACCTAGTTTAAAAGTTTTAAAAGCTTGCTTTGAAACAGTTGCTGTGCAGTGTGAAATACTCATTTGTCATAAGTATGAGCAGTGCTTCTCTGTTGCCCTCATGCAAAGCAAAACCACCTCATATCGTTGCAATAAAACACCATAATTGCAAAATGAAAGGTTCATCATACTGCAGGCATCTGCACCTTATTAAGTTTAGAGGATTGAAACTCTTGGGATACATACAACCGAAACTATGTACACCTCCCTGGTGAGAAACTGAACTAAAATAAAGGAGCTCTCACAATCTTTGATCTGAATTGGCCAAGACAGAAAGGAGTTTATTTGAAGCTGCTGGCAAACCAATTATGTCATTTGAGGCCAAGCAAAATAGCAGATAAATTGTCTCAATGAGGTATTACTAAAATGCTGAGCACAGGAAGGCATTTGTTGCTAAAATGTTTATTCAGATGGATAATCTTCGCATAACTATACTGGAGGAGGTTAAGCTATTAGTTTTGAACATGAAAAAATAATTGAGATTAATTACACAGAAATTACAGTCGAGAGACAGGCCATATGGCCCAATAGGTCTATGCTGGTGTTTATGCCCCACACTATTTCATCTAAACCTATCATCATAACCGTCTATTCTCCTTTGTGTACTTAGCTAAAATAAATAATCTTTATTGTCACAAGTAGGCTTACATTAACACTGCAAGTTACTATGAAAAGCCCCTAGTCGCCACATTCCGGCGCCTGTTCGGGTACACAGAGGGAGAATTCAGAATTCTCAGCTGGTACGGGAATTGAACCCACTGTTCTGCATCACAAACCAGCTGTCTTGCCCGCTGAGCTAAACCAGCTCAACTGCTTTATGTGGTACCAAGTTTCACATTCTAGATAAAGAAGTTGAATTCGTTATTGATTTTATTAGTTGCCGTCTTATATTTATTGACTTCTAACTACTTTCTTAAAAGATAAACGTGGCAAAGGAAAATTGTCTGTTAGGCTAGTAACTAGTTAATGCTATGAGATTTTGCTTTGGCCTCTCATGTGTCTGGCGCACCTAAAAAACAATCACGATGTCTGGTTTCAGATTAAACTACTGAGAAATCACCAGAAGTATAGGTATTGTTTGCTTTCATCTTTCTTCAGGTGGTAGGGGCACAGAGAGATATTAGGCAAGGTCTCCTTCTATTTGCCTGCTATGAAGTGTACACATTTTTGCCCAAAGGATACACATTAACTACCTACTCCCAAAATATTTGGCAGAGATTGGTAACAGGCAAGATTTAGGGACTCCCAAGTGTGAACAGCCAACTAAAATGATGCTATCTAGCAGTATAGAGGATTGGTATGTTTCCTGTTGTGTGTTCAGTTAGGATGACCCCATTTGTTGGGGGTTTTGTTTGCAGGGTTACCTGGAACCAATTGGGAATACTTTCAGTCTACTGTTACAGGTCATAGAATCATAGCTACTCTACAGTGCAGAAGGAGGCCGTTCAGCTCATCGAGTCCACACTGACCCTTCGAAACCACACTCCAATCACATTCACTCCCCCGCCCTAGCCCGTAACCTAACCGGCACATCTTTGGACACTAAGGGGCAATTTAGCATGACCAATCCACTTAACCTGCACATCTTTGGACTGCGAGAGGAAACCGGAGCACCCGGAGGAAGCCCACACAGACACGGGGAGAACGTACAACTTCACACAGTCACCCAAGGCTGGAATCGAACCCGGGTCTCTGACGGCGTGAGGCAGCAGTGCTAACCACTGTGCCACCCTTAAATTAATACATACTGTTCAAGGCTTCTAGAATGAGACGATGGCCAGACAATCAACAGCATCACGGAGTACCACTGATCTAGCTCATGCATCGGATTTCTACGCCTATCACAGACGATTGTTCAATTTCATCTCACCAGGCATGTCACCTTGATGACATGCTGATCCCAAAGAGATTGGGCTAGTGCCCCTTTCTTGCCCTTCCTGTGCTCAGTGGCATAGTGGTTTCCTCTAGGTGCTCTGGTTTCCTCCCACAGTCCAAAAATATGCAGGTTAAGTGGATTGACCTTGCTAAAATTGCCCCTTAGTCTCCAAAAGGTTAGGTGGTGTTACAGGGATAGGGTGGGGGAGTGGGCTTAGGCAGGGTGCTCTTTTGGAATGTTGGTGCAGATTTCATGGGACAAATGGCCTCCTTCTGCACTGTAGAGATTCTATGATAGGAGGAAAAATGGATGGGAACGAGAGGAATACAAATTTATATGGACTAGGAGAGTTTAAAAGATCAGATAAAAACGGTCATTATACCAATGTCAAAGACTTGGAGGTTAGCTGTTTGAAGAAAAGATAGCATTGTAATTATGTTACATGCATTCATAAAGGGGTTTGCAACCAGACAATGGCTGCAGGATACTGGTAAAAAGGACATAAAATATTTTGTAAAAATTGATATATTAAACACATAGAGGAGTATTATTATAGGTTAAAATAGGCATTACCATTCTCAAAAACAACTAACAAAGAAGGGGAGATGATAGCAAGAATTTGCCTAGAAATTAATAATGGCAACTGGGCCATAATTGGTAACTGCCAACTGAAGGCGAACAAGTACATAACAAGTTATTTAGGTAAGTAAGGGAACTGCAGGGAGTCAGAATGTAATCACTGGGGATTTCAAAATCTCAGTAATAAACTAAACAGATCTAGGGCAATTGAGAAGGAGAATGGAAAGCAAAATAAATTTTATATTGGCAAAATCAGAGCATGTGAAGCAGGGCGATGTGGCATGGGCAATATTCGTAAAATTCATAATTTGGTAATCTATAAATGGTAAGTAACATTTATTTTCTAGAGATCGTTGCATTAATATGTTATTTTGACATGTTAATACACAAACATTACATGACAGCATGAGTTTACAATTCAAGCTTTAAAGATTCCAAGATTAAAAACTGGATGTAAAATAAAATTTAGAAAATATAGTATTTTTGTTAAGTTAAAGGATTGATGGGCAGCACGGTGGAGCAGTGGTTAGCACTGCTGCCTTACGATGCCGAGGACCCGAGTTCAATCTCAGCCCCAGGTCTCTGTCCGTGTGGAGTTTGCACATTCTCCCCGTGTCTGCCCCCACAGCCCAAAGATGTGCAGGGTAGGTGGATTGGCCAAGCTAAATTGCCCCTTCATGGGAAAAATTTAAAAAAAAACATTTTTAATTAAAAACATTTCTTAAAGGATTAAGGGGAGTCATGTGACGTGAGGTGTGGGAGCAGCTGTGTTTTTGTGATCATCCAGCTCTGCTAATTTTTTTAACCTATTCTTTTATCCGTGTGCACATTTCTTTTTTGTCTTTTCTTGGATTTTATGTTCCGAGATTGGTTGGTCAGTGTTTTGGCAATATTGAATCAAGGCAATTTTTTTAATTCCTCATTTTCTTTTCATAGAATTTACAGTACAGAAGGAGGCCATTCGGCCCATCGAGTCTGCACCAGCTTTTGGAAAGAGCACCCTACCGAACCGCACACCTCCACCCTATCCCCATAACCCAGTAACCCCACCCAACACCAAGGGCAATTTTGGACACTAAGGGCAATTTAGCATGGCCAATCCACCTAAACTGCACACCTTTGAAATGTGGGAGGAAACCGGAGCACCTGGAGGAAACCCACGCACATATGGGGAGAACGTGCAGACTCCGCACAGTGACCCAAGCCGGGAATCGAACCTGGGACCCTGGAGCTGTGAAGCAATTGTGCTAATCACTATGCTACCGTGCTGCCCTCCCAGCCACCACAGATCATTTCATTGATCTGTGGTGGCTGGGAGGAGTTGGAGTGGGATCTTGTCTAATATAATAATCTTTATTGTCATAAGTAAGCTTACGTTAATACTGCAATGAAGTTACTGTGAAAAATCCCCTAGTCACCACATTCCGGTGCCTGTTCGGGTTCATAGAGGGAGAATTCAGAATGTCCAAATTACCTAACAGCACGTCTTTCGGGACTTGTGGGAATAAACCGGAGCACCTGGAGGAAACCCACCCAGACACAGGGAGAACGTGCAGACTCCGTACAGACACAAGCCAGGAATTGAACCTGGGATCCTGGAGCTGTGAAGCAACAGTGCTAACCACTGTGCTACCGTGCTTTCTTCACAGTCTTACTAAATAAACTAAAATATTGGGGTCCTTACCACTGTTGGGGTCTGGTCTAGGATTGTAAAAGCTTGTCATGTGTTTGTCACACATGAAGGACCATCATGATCCCAGTGGTTGTCCATTTCACAAAAAAAATACAGATGAAACTGAACATTCTTTTGTCTCCCTGTGACAGCTGTATACTAACATACATCAGAGTGTTCGGCCTTGTCCAGAAAAATGCTTGAAAATCCTATTCCATTCTAGACAGCCCCCTTAACCATCTCCTTAAAAAGCATAAAGAGCCATTAATTGACAGTGAGCAGGTTTCCTATTCCCTGCTCCCAAAATCTTTGAAAATTGCAAACTGTCCCGGTGGTCGTGGGATAAAGTGCCACCCTCTGGAAATACGACTTTCAAATTGTGCCCACATCCATTCCTGCCTCCGCCTGCAATTGATAATCCAGCCCTTGAACTCACAGGGCAAGAGTGCTCCCAGAGAGCCATGGCTAACTGTGAGGTGTTGCATGTCTGCCGATTCTTGTGGATGTGTATCTGAAAACAAATCAACACCTGCAAAAGAAGGGTCACAAAATTAGGAAAGAATACTAATCTTACACAGCTCTCAGGAATAGCTTTATTAGTGAAATAACTAAAGTTTATTTAAAACATATTGTGGTATTAAGATGGTCTTGAAGGCCACAAGGTTCTACAGTAGTTGGACATAGGTAAGTGTCCACAATCTCCCAATTTGGTAAGCTGCATTATTAACCTCATTACTGTGAAGGCAGTCATTGTAGAGGTCTAATTGTATCCTTCCAGTGAAACTTGGAAAATCAAAGGACGAACCACCTTCAGCAGCAATGGAAGTGATCTGGTGTGTCAGAAGGCATTCCAATGGCAAGGAGGAGGAAAATGAAATATTTATCAAAAAATATTATTTCACTCCTCCTTTTATCCCTTTTTTGCTATCCTGTTTCCATGTTGTTCTTGAACTAGGAATATCACACAATCTCAATGATAGAATTCTCCAATAATACTTCACAAAACATGTGCCAGTAGACACACTCTTCGATGAAATGGTCCATATTGTAACATGGTTGTGAAATTATGAAAACAATTAATACGAGTGCCATATAGAAAAATGACAATTCAGAACCAGGAAATTATAATCTCATTAGGTTAACTTTGATTATTGGCAAGTTGCTGGAAGGCATCATTAAGGGGTTTTGAAATTCATCACGTGTTAGCGACTTCGATGATTTATCTGAGGTAATTACTTTGGTGCTGGACGCAAGAAATCTGACCAGTATTGCTTATTTGGGTTTTCAAAACGCCTTTACAAAGTATGCATATATATAAGGCAGGATTCTCCGTTTGAGAGACTAAGTGCTGATGCCGGGACCGAATGGTGGGTGTTCCACGGTCCCGATGGCGGTGCCTATCCTGGAGCAATTCAGGACATGCGCTATGTGGAACTAGTGCAATTCCAACTCACGCCGGCTTCGGATTCACTGTGGTCGGGATTGGCACTGGACAGCCTGACAAGCTGGAGCTGCACATAAACATTCCACTCCCCACACACTCTCATTCCAGCCAAGAAGCTGGCACCACTAAGAACAGCCCCGAGGTTAGCGGATGCAGAGCCCAAGATAATGCTGGATACCAAGGGAGTAGAGGCGGTAACACCCTGTTCCCCGGGTGGGAAAGAGGCTGTCACCCGCCGACTTCAACTGGGCCGGGGGGCAGGTAGCAGAGGCGGTCAGCACCGTGGGCCCTACCGCAAGGACTGGGCAGCAGTGCCGGAAAAAGCTGTATGACCTCCTCAAATCAGTCCGGGTGAGTCACCACCTCCATGCCCCGGTACCACCAACGTCCCACACATATACCAACCCTACACCCCTCCCCCTCAATATGGCCCCCACCAGGTGGACCGGTAGGCAGTGCTGGGTTAGGATAGGCAACCCCCCAGACCAGACATGGTGAGTGACCACCTCCGTGCCTCTGGCACCATCCCCGTGCCACATACCCCCATCTCCACAGCCTGCCTGAGGGTGACCGCATTCCACCCGCTGGCAGCCCCCTCGCACTTCACCCTGCACCACACGCCAACAGCCGTACCACTTGCCATGGCCGGGTGCCCTGCACTCACAGACCACCAGCTGCAGACTCACTTCTGCCCGCGCCCGAGTATTATCAGTCCCCCCAGGAGAAGGCGGCCCCTCACCATCACGGAGCAGAGGGCGTTGGAGCTGGTCAGCGGGGTGGGAGAGCAGGCAGTCGCAGAGGCAGATGTCGGCATGGGTTACCCCAATGCGTTGCGATATCCCAATGGCCCCAACACCATGCTTAACCGTGATCTCACCATGTATCTTGTCTTTTGTCTTTCAGGGTCACCACCAGATGATGCGGAACCGGCCAGAGTGCCCCGCCCCAGCCGCAACCCACCTGGTGACGAACGCGACTGTCCAGGGTCTGACGCTCCCAGCCACAACCCCGCGACACCTCAGAGGTCATGTCTGGGGACGACACCGACTTCTCATCACTGCTGTCTACGTCACCCTCCACTATCCCAGAGACACTTACCTCGTTTGGGCATATTAGTGAAGAGGCTCTTGAGGCACTATCTGGTGCGCACCACACATGTGCAGCGGTACATCAGGTAAAGGTAGGATTCCATGAGCGGGCAGACCACAGGGACTAACTGCTGTCCAGACAGGTCTAGCGCTTCTGGAAAGGTTGGTCCCATCGATGTTGAAGATTCAGGTGCAGAGCTGGAGACTACATGAGGGGGTGTCAGCAACCATCCAGTGCCTGCAGGTGCAGTTGGAGAAGTCCAACCGCCTGCAGGAGCAGGAGGCAGTGCCGACCATGCACGCCACCCAGGCCAACACCGCACGGGTCTGAGTGGAGTCTTTGGGCGCAAAGGTTTTGGTCATGGGTCAAGGCCCGGAGCACACTGTGCAGGCAGTGACTGAGGCACAGGTCAGGGTGGCCATGTCACAGGCAGCCATGTACCTGGGCCACATTGACATTACTGCAGCATTCCAGAGCGTGGCCCAATCACAACGAGCCATGGCTGCGGGTGTGGAGAGCATTGGTCTGGCGCTGGCTGACCTCAGTCAGGCCCAGAGGGGACTGGCACGGTCCCCGAGTGGTGTGGCACAGTCCCAGAGGGACATGGCACAGTCCCCATGCTGTGCCATGTCTCTCTGGTCGAGACAAGAGCAGGCCTCCAGGACTAGTAGCGCTAGGTGACAGCGGAGCCCCCAGAGCTCGCTCCGGCCAAACCTCCATCCCAAGAGCCATCGGGCACCCCGAGGGATGAGAAGGTGATTGGGCCCGTGCCAGTTACACCCACGAGGTTAGGGGGGGGGTGCAGGAACACTCCAGCACCTCTGAATCCGCCCCACCTGTCCCTGATGCATCCGATGGGCAGCGGGCAGAACAGCGTGACACCCAGAAGACTGCAGGGCCCATCCGGTCGAGTCGCTCCAGGGGACGGCTACCAGGGCAGTAGGCCACCTCCATTTCTAATGCACCGCCTGGGGGACCACCTAGAAGGAGCGTTAGGACATGCAAGGTTAGAAAGTTAGGCACCAGGTAAGTTGGCACGTGTGCAGCATATAGGATAGAGCAGTGTTTTTTCAAACCTTTTCCCCAGGTCCCACTTTACCAACTGGCTGACATTCGCAACCCACACCGGCCGACAATCGCGGTGCACCAATTTTGCTTACCTTTAATGCGACAGGTGAGCCTGCTTGGTCCTCACACTCTCAGTTCCTTTGTCACTCAATGTTGCATTTCTGCTGAGGACCTCAGCTGATGATTTAAGTTCTCGATGCATCCTTTGTAAAAAATCAAGAGGTTTGTCCTCGAACGCGCCATGCTTAGTTTTCAAATGCCTTTGAAATTTTGGAGGTTTTAAACTTTCTTTTGCCAGCTACTTCCCTGTATATAACGCACGTGAACTTTGCATCCTGATTTGCATTGTCGCAATTAAAGCCACAGCTCATGCAACATTATACTGCTTTGCTCCTGATTTCAGTTCCTTATTAAATGGGTTGTTCACCAGAGGCCCTGGAGCTCTGGATAGAGCTCACACCAGCACGGCTTTTCCTAATGTGGACTGTCCTGAGAAGCTCTCTCCAGCAGATTCAGTTGTGAGATCCTGGCCTGTTCATGCCTCTGGCCCTCTGTTCCTTATTCCAAAATGACCCATCTTCAGTTCTTCACACAGTCCTGTTGCTTGCTTGCTGGCAGCTACACAATGGAGGAATCTCTCCTATGATTTTGCATCCAAAGCACGGATGTACTGGACGCGCGACGCAGGTGTCCATGCCGGACGCCTGACCGTCTCTCTGCTGCTACTTCTTTCGGGAAGATTCCATCGTTCCTTTTTAAAGATCAGTCACGGCAAGCATTCTTTTATTTTACTTTGAAACTTTATTTCCAATACCTGATTTTTGCAAGTTTATGACTTTTCACTGCTGAAAATTAAAGCAATTTCAGTTGAACATGTGCATCCTTTTTGGGGAAATATTTTTATTAAAACTTTTAAACAATTTTAGTACAAAACCTTCAAAAACACATAATAACAATTAAACAGTAAGAGTCCCCACACCCTTCCCTTACAATGGTAAAACTTAGTTACTAAGTCTCCCCTGCCCACCCTGCCTCCCTCCCCCCTACCCACCAGTTAACAGTGACCAGCTGTATAAAGTACAATATAATCGGCTACAATCTGTGGTAAAACCCTTCCACTGACCCTCCCATGGTAAACTTAACCTTCTTGAGATGCAAAAACTCCATCAAGCCACCCACTGGTGCTTGAGGGTCTAATCGACCTCCAGCCTACAAGGATCTGCATCCTTGCCACAAGGCCAGGAATCTGCCCCGCCCCTGTCTGGAGTTCCGGCAGAATCTAAACCCCAAATACCACCACCAATGGGCAAGGCTCCAATCCAGTGTACAGAATTGCGACATAGTCTCAATAAAGGACCTCCAGAAGTCCGTCAGCTTTGAGTACGGCAAGAACATGTGCGCATGATGTGCACCGGTCCCCCAGACACCGCTCTTTTCTATCATCCACCCCTTCAAAAAAATCAACTCATTCTAGCCTTCGAAAGGTGTGCACGGAACACCACTTTCAGCCTCACACAGGACAAGGTCGAGTTTACCCTCCTCGATGTCTCACTCCAAACCTCCACCTCCAAGAGCAGATACGGCTCCTCCGTCCACTTTGCCTTCACACGCTAAACAGAGCCCATCTCCACCCCCATCATCTGCTGGTATATACCCAACTTGCCAGCCACCTCTGAACCAGAGCAGGATAAGATTCTCTCTTTTTGACCCAGCTGCATACCTGGAGATACCTGAACCCAACAGCATCGGTGAGCCCATATTTTTCTTTCAGTTCCCCTAAGCTAGCGAACCGACCTTCTAAAAATAAGTCTCCTACTTTCTTATATTCTGTAAGTCCATCTATTCCTTCTGTTTTGCACAATTTGCAACTCAATTTTGTTCATGTGCAATGGGCATTCTTTGGTCTTCATTTTTTGCTGGCCTCAACTCAAACCAAGTTTATGATGTTTAATAGGAATAAGTCTTACGCTATCTTGCAATCTGGTTGAACCATGCATTGACTTTTAATTTCCACATTAACATTTTACAAGCTAAGACTAAGTCTAGACTTGGTTTTCTGCATTGCAATAAGTCCTGTTTCACTCACTAGCACTTACACCATAGTTCAGATGTCGATCCTGGGTGTTTTTGGTTACGGTGAACTAATTTACAAAATGGCCACAAAAACCTCTCTTGGTGAGTTAGACATCCTCTTCCGTTCTGCAATTAGATTTATGACTGGTGTCCCTTTACACACCCATCACTGTAGTATGTGCTCCCTGATTAACTGGCCCTCATTTCACAAGATTCCAACTGCACTGGCTGTGAATGTATCAATCCATACTCGGGAAAAACTCCTGTCTGCTTGAAATGTGTGTTACATTTTTACAGTTCCTTCTTATAATCAGGTGTCATGTGAATTGAGAAAATTGGTCACTCCAAGAGTGAGCAGAGTCTTTGGTCATAATTCATTTCCGTTTACAGCTGCAGTGACTGGAATGTGGTACAACTAATGCTGAAGCTAATTAATTTTATTACTGTGGATGCCTTTCACCAACGGTTTAAGGCTCTGTTGACTGATAATTGTATTTATTAAACTGTCAATTCTCTTTCCCTGCTAATTTGTATTTTATTGTTTTAAGTGTTCAAATGGATCATATTGTTGTGTAATTTCTGTTGCTGCGGCATTAGCCTCTTGGCTAGGTCGTTATTGTAAATAAAAATTGGTTCTCAATTGACTTACCTGGCCAAATAAAAAAAAGATTATGTTTGTCTTAGGTTCATGAAGGCATACAGTAACAGTCAGAGATCCTGTTCAGGGTAGCCCCAGCCTTAAAGTGTCCTATTCCAACAGTTCAGACGAGGTCAATGATTTTGAGCACTTGCTACTCGAGCCTAAAGAGATTCAAAGATTCAAAATGCTGACTGATCTTCTCTCAGTCTTACTCCTTTCCTTTATGTTCTATGTTATTTTGTTCTGCAGAAAAAGTTGTGAGAGTGTGTAAGCGTGTCCTACAACGGACGGAACACAAATAGTGCGGCATGGTAGCACAGTGGTTAGCACTGTTGCTTCACTGCGCCAAGGTCCTGGGTTTGATTCCCGCTTCGGTCACTGTCTGTGCAGAGTCTGCATGTTCTCCCTGTGTCTGCGTGGGTTTCCTCCGGGTGCTCTGCTTTCCTCCCACAAGTCGCAAAAGACATGCTGTTAGGCGAATTGGACATTCTGAATTCTCCCTCGGTGTGCCCGAACAGGCGACTTTCACAGTAACTTCATTGCAGCGTTAATGTAAGCCTACTTGTGACAATAATAAAGATTATCTATTTTTTTTTTTAATTGCAGAGCTTCTCCTGATATACAGATGCTAACAGTCATTAGAATCAGGACAGGACAATACTGAATGAAAAGTCACGCCTTAAGTTTGATGTGAGGAAGAAACCATCAGAGAAACTGGAAAAGTGAGAATGCTGGGCGCTGTGAATGAAGCACATGTTATGACCCCAGCCGTTGTAACTGCTGGACTGTCAGATCCCAGAGTGGAACCCTGGCTCAATAACTCCACATTTTTGTTAAGAGACGCAGATGAACAGAGTCGCAGGACTGCTGATTAACGTCCAGCAGAAGAATAAAATTTATGAAACAAAATTAACTATAACATTCTACTCCTTCACCTTTACAGATGTACATAGATTTTTAAGGACAACACAAGTTACAAAATGATCTTATACTCTCATGTTTTCAGTCAGTACACAGTCCATGGAAGCTAATAAGTGAAATGTGGTCAGACACACCACACTCTGAATCCAAGTGTCAGATGCAACCTAATATAACTTCTGTAGATTTCTCATCAAATCCCCCAAGATGTGTGTCAGACTGTGAGTCAATTGGTCTTACTGGAACTCCGAGTTACACAGGTGTGTTTCCAAACTCCACTCTCAAAGAACGAGCCTTGGAATCTTCTCCCGAACAATGCTTTCTCTCAGATGCCTTCACCAAGGATCCACTTCCAGGATTTCAATCTTTCCTTCCAGTATTCCTCTGCCTTGGATTGCTATGTGCATTCAAGCTTCAACACAATTTCTCAGGTACCCAGCCATGCCAACAGAACACGACTGCTTCACAGGCTGTATTAAAACGTCACCAAACTTTTGATTTATCTCGGATGTCTGGCATCTCACTTCTCTTGCAGCTGTTTCTTAACTCAGAGCACTTTTTCTTTTAACTTTAACTTCACCCAACTGGACCGTTTCAACTTATTGTTATCTTTGTTCCTTTAAGACATACTTTTGTTCCAACTCTCTGGTTTCTGGGCTTTGTTTTGGCAAGTCTGTTTTTTTCCCAGCTGCCTAGTGCTGTCCAACTTCTCCAGGGTCCATCCTAAAACTAAACACAAAAGTTATTTTTAACCTAGGTTGGTCCCCGGTTGCTAACCTAGATCATAGATCATAGAATTTACAGTGCAGAAGGAGGCCATTCGGCCCATCGAGTCTGCACCGGCTCCTGGAAAGAGCACCCTACCCAAGGTCAACACCTCCACCCTATCCCCATAACCGAGTAACCCCACCCAACACTAAGGGCAATTGTGGACACTAAGGGTAATTTATCATGGCCAATCCACCTAACCTGCACATCTTTGGACTGTGGGAGGAAACCGGAGCACCTAGAGGAAACCCACGCACACACGGGGAGGCTGTGCAGACTCCGCACAGACAGTGACCCAAGCCGGAATCGAACCTGGGACCCTGGAGCTGTGAAGCAATTGTGCTATCCACAATGCTACCGTGCTGCCCTAGTTTTCCTTTAAGCCGTGATTGCTTTCTTGCTGTAAACCTTCATTACCATACAGACATCTGAGCCAAACTGAAGTCATTATCAAAACCAGAACCACAATATTAAACTTATTTAAATCTATGCATTATTTCTAATACCCACAAATGCAGATTATTTAAAACTACCTGTTTCCTGACACAAGGAAAAGTGTGTGTTTTTTTTTTTACTAAGAATGAAAAATGGTGTGCCCTTGTGTTGGGTGAGAAAGGATGTGATGGAGTGAGGGAATTGTTGTCACGCATTGCTGAGAAAGATGGAGAAATAAAGAACCATATTCACTTCTGTTAATCTTCTGAAGTGCTTTCTGTGCTGCAACCAAATCATGGGAATGATGCTGCCCGAGGTGATAATCTCAACAGTCTTTCTCTACATGCCTTATGGTGCACTTACTGTGTGGGATTGGCACGTGGTTAGCACTGCTGTCTCACAGCGCTAGAGACCCAGGTTCAATTCTGGCCTTGGGTGACTGTGTGCAATTTGCATATTCTCCCTGTGTCTGCGTGGGTTTTGTCCAGATGCTCTGGGTTCCTCCCACAGTCCAAAGATGTGCATGTTAGGTGGATTGGCCATGATCAATGCGCGGGGCTACAGGGATAGAGGGGGTGTGGGCCTAGGTAGATGATCTTTCAGAGGGTCAGTAGAGACTTTATGGGCCAAATGTCCTCCTTCTGTACTGTAGGGATTCTATATACGGATTCACCACTCAACAGCAAAATCAGCTAGAAGGGAATGCAATTGTGCTTTATAAGTTACATCTCCACTTTAAATAGGCCTCTGGCTGATTTGCTGGAAGTTCTGCTGATAACGGTGGCAGATTTCCTGTTGGCTTAGCAAATTGGGTAGAAAACCTGTCCATGAGATTGTAATACAGCCCATGAGGCAAATTAATCCAAGCCTGTTACCTGGTGAAGTGGGTGAGTTTTAAATTTAACCTGCTATCCAGTAACCCCAAACTACCTTGGGTTAAAATCATAGTTATAAATATCTCCAAACATTATTTGTGTATTGTCTCTTTGTTTGTAAAAACAAAGACTATAGCTGAATTAAAGTCAATTTTAAAGTGAGTATTTTGTCCGCTTAGCTCACATATATATCATCATTCTTAGTGGCGGGGGAGCCCAGTGCATCAATGCAAAAGACAAGGCTGATGCATTTGCAACTAACTTCAGCTAGAAGTGCCAGGTGGATGTTCCATTTCAGCTTCCTCTGAAGGACCTTACATTACAGATGCCAGTGTTCAGCCAATTTGATTCACTCCACATGACACTAGAAATGGCTGAAGGCACTGGCAAAGATTTGAGGCGCTGACAACATTCCAGCAATTGTACTAAAGACTTGCGTTCTGGAAGCTGCGGTTCTAGCCAAGCTGTTTCAGTACAACACTGGTATCTATCAGCCAACATGGAAAATTGCCCAGCTATGACCTGTCCACTAAACGTAGGACAAATCCAACCTGACTAGTTACTGTCCTGACCTCATTGCAGCCTTGGTTCAAATGTGGACAAAAGAGCTGAACGCCAGAAGTGAGGTGAGAATGCCTCATTGACATCAAGGCAGCCTTTGACCAAGTGTGGCATCAAGGTGTCTAAGCAAAACTGAAGTCTATGGAAATCAGCGGGAGACATCTCCACTGTTTGGAGTCATATCTAGCACAAAGGTGTGGTTGTTACAGGTCATTCATCTCTGCTTCGGTACATCACTGTAGGAATTCCTCAGGGTTGTGTCCTAGGCCAAATCATCTTCAGCTACTTCATCAATGATGTTTTCTCCATCATAAGGTCAGAAGTGGGGATGTTCACGGATGATTGCACAATGTTCATCACCTTTCACAACTCCTCACTCAAGCAGCCCAGGTCCGAATGCAGCAGGAGAATAATCATGCATGGACTGATAATTGGTAATTAACATTCATGCCACATAAATGCCAGGCAATGACCATCTCTGGGGAAAAAAAAGAACCCAACCATCTCCACATGCCAATACCATCTCTGAATCCTCAATTACCGACATCTTAGGAGTTACTATTGACCATAAAATGAACTGGATCATCATATAAATATTATGGCTACAAGAACAGGTCAGAGGTTGGGAATTCTGCAGAGATGAACTAACCTCCTGGCTCCCCAAAGTCTGTTCATCATCGATACGGTTCAAGTCAGATGAAATAATCTGCATTTGTCTAGATGAATGCAGCTCCTATAAGACTCAAGAAGCTCAACACCATCCAGGACAACGCAGCCTGCTTGATTGGCACCCCACCACCACCTTAAACATTAACTTTCTCTACCACCAGTGAACAATGGCAGCACTGTGTCTCATCTACAAGATGCGCTGCAGCAACTTACCAAGGTTCCTCGATAGCATCTTCTAAATCTGCAACCTCCACCACCTAGAATGACAATTCAGCAGATGCATGGGAACACCAGCACCTGAAGTTCTCCTCCAAGTCATAGTCCATCCTGATTTGGAACTATAATTACGATTTCTTCGCTGTTGCTGGGTCAAAATCCTGGAACTCACTTCTTAATAGCACCTACGGTGTTCCTACGGTGGATTGTGGTGGTTCAAGAAGGTCAGTCACTACATCTTCCCAGGGGAAATTGGACAGGAAGGGGCATGAGGTCCTGCAGCAGGAGTTCAGGGAGCTAGGCAGAAAGTTAAAAGACAGGACCTCTAGGGTTGTAATCTCAGGATTACTCCCTGTGCCACGTGCCAGTGAGGCTAGAAATAGGAAGATAGAGCAGCTAAACACATGGCTAAACAGCTGGTGTAGGAGGGAGGGTTCCCGTTATCTGGACCACTGGGAGCTCTTCCGGGGCAGGTGTGACTTGTATAAGAAGGACGGGTTGCATCTAAACTGGAGAGGCATAAATATCCTGGCCGCGAGGTTTGCCAGTGTCACATGGAAGGGTTTAAACTAGTATGGCCGGGGTGGTGGTGGTGGTGGTGGTGGGGGGGTGGGGGGGGGGGGGGGGGGGGGGGAGGTCAGAAGGTGAAAGCATTGAGGGAGAACTAGGGAATAGGGCCAGTATGGCTCTGAGGCAGAGCAGACAGGGTGAAGTTGCTGAACACAGCGGGTCTGGTGGCCTGAAGTGCATATGTTTTAATGCAATAAGTATTACAGGTAAGGCAGATGAGCTTAGAGCTTGGATTAGTACTTGGAACTATGATGTTGTCGCCATTACCTGGTTGAGGGAAGGGCAGGATTGGCAGCTAAACGTTCCAGGATTTAGATGTTTCAGACAGGATAGAGGGGGATGTAAAAGGGGTGGCGGAATTGCGCTACTGGTTAGGGAGAATATCACAGCTGTACTACGGGAGGACACCTCAGAGGGCAGCGAGGCTATATGGGTAGAGATCAGGAATAAGAAGGGTGCAGTCACAATGTTGGGGGTTTACTACAGGCCTCCCAACAGCCAGCAGGAGATAGAGGAGCAGAAAAGTAGACAGATTTTGGAAACAAGTAAAAACAAAAGGGTTGTTGTGATGGGAGACTTCAATTTCCCCAATATTGACTGGGACTCACTTAGTGCTCGGGGCCTGGACGGGGCAGAGTTTGTAAGGAGCATCCAGGAGGGCTTTTTAAAACAATATGTAGACAGTCCAACGAGGGAAGGGGCTGTACTGGACCTGGTATTGGGGAATGAGCCCGGCCAGGTGGTAGAAGTTTCAGTAGGGGCCCATTTCGGGAACAGTAACCACAATTCAGTAAGTTTTAAAGTGCTGGTGGACAAGGATAAGAGTGGTCCTAGGGTGAATGTGCTAAATTGGGGGAAGGCTAATTGTAATAATATTAGACGGGAACTGAAGAACCTAGATTGGGGGAAGATGCTTGAGGGTAAATCAACATCTGACATGTGGGAGGCTTTCAAATGTCAGTTGAAAGGAATTCAGGACCGGCATGTTCCTGTGCGGAAGGATAAATACGGCAAATTTCAGGAACCTTGGATAACGAGAGATATTGAGGGCTCGTCAAAAAGAAAAAGGAGGCATTTGTCAGGGCTAGAAGGCTGGGAACAGATGAAGCCTGTGTGGAATATAAGGAAAGTAGAAAGAAACTTAAGCAAGGAGTCAGGAGGGATAGAAGAGGTCACGAAAAGTCATTGGCAAATAGGGTTAAGGGAAATCCCAAGGCTTTTTACACATACATAAAAAGCAAGAGGATAGCCAGGGAAAGGGTTGGCCCTCTGAAGGGTAGGCAAGGGAATCTATGTGTGGAGCCAGAGGAAATGGGCGAGGTACTAAATGAATACTTTGCATCAGTATTCACCTGGGCAGGACTGGAACCGATGTCCTGGGGGGGGTGGCTGGGGGATGGGAACCGATGCAGGAAGTTGGAAGGTAGTAAAACAGGGACAGAAACAAAAGGCAGTAAGGGGGAAAGTGTAAGGCAGAGAAGCCATAGTCAAAAATCAAAAAGGGCGACAGTACAAGGTACAGTGACTGAGGAGAGCTCAGTGAATAGAACCAGTAATACTAAAAGGAATAAAACGGGAAGTAAAAACATGAATGGTAAGCGACGCGGCAGGTTGTTACATGAAGATATGGGTTCAACGACAAGGAAAATTAGGAGAAAAGTTAAGAGGAAATATAACTTAGGAGAGGTTACTGATCGAGGTGTTAAGATTCAGAACAGAGGTAAAAAAGCCAACATAAGAGTACTTTACCTGAATGCTCGTAGTATTCGGAATAAGGTAAATGAGTTGATGGCGCAAATCATCGTGAATGACTATGATTTAGTGGCCATTACTGAAACATGGTTAAAGGATGGTCATGACTGGGACTTAAATATCCACGGGTATCAAACTATTCGGAAGGACAGAGTGGATGGAAAGGGAGGTGGTGTAGTTCTGTTAAGTAAGGATGACATCCGGGCAATAGTAAGGGATGACATCGGTGCTAAGGGAGATAAGGTTGAATCAATTTGGGTGGAAATCAGGAATAGTAAGGCGAAAAAGTCACTGATAGGAGTAGTCTATAGGCCACCAAATAGTAACATTATGGTGGGGCAGACAATAAACAAAGAAATAACAGATGCATGTAGAAATGGTACAGCAGTTATCATGGAGGATTTTAATCTACATGTCGATTGGTTTAACCAGATTGGTCAAGGCAGCCTTGAGGAGGAGTTTATAGAATGTATCCGCGATAGTGTCCTAGAACAGTATGTAATGGAACCTACGAGGGAACAAGTGGTCCTAGATCTGGTCCTGTGTAATGAGACAGGATTGATTCATGATCTCATAGTTAGGGATCCTCTTGGAAGGAGCAATCACAATATGGTGGAATTTAAAATACAGGTGGAGGGTGAGAAGGCAAAATCAAACACTAGTGTTTTGTGCTTAAACAAAGGAGATTACAATGGGATGAGAGAAGAACTAGCTAAGGTAGACTGGGAGCAAAGACTTTATGGTGAAACAGTTGAGGAACAGTGGAGAACCTTCCAAGCGATTTTTCACAGTGCTCAGCAAAGGTTTATACCAACAAAAAGGATGGTAGAAAAAGGGAAAATCAACCGTGGATATCTAAGGAAATAAGGGAGAGTATCAAATTGAAGGAAAAAGCATACAAAGTAGCAAAGATTAGTGGGAGACTAGAGGACTGGGAAATCTTTAGGAGGCAACAGAAAACTACTAAAAAAGCTATAAAGAAGAGTAAGATAGATTATGAGAGTAAACTTGCTCAGAATATAAAAACAGACAGTAAAAGTTTCTACAAATATATAAAACAAAAAAGAGTGGCTAAGGTAAATATTGGTCCTTTAGAGGATTAGAAGGGAGATTTAATAATGGGAGATGAGGAAATGGCTGAGGAACTGAACAGGTTTTTTGGGTCGGTCTTCACAGTGGAAGACACAAATAACATGCCAGTGACTGATGGAAATGAGGCTATGACAGGTGAGGGTGTTGAGAGGATTGTAATCACTAAGGAGGTAGTGATGGGCAAGCTAATGGGGCTAAAGGTAGACAAGTCTCCTGGCCCTGATGGAATGCATCCCAGAGTGCTAAAAGAGATGGCTAGGGAAATTGCAAATGCACTAGTGATAATTTACCAAAATTCACTAAACTCTGGGGTGGTCCCGGCGGATTGGAAATGAGCAAACATGACACCACTGTTTAAAAAAGGAGATAGGCAGAAAGCGGGTAATTATAGGCCAGTGAGCTTAACTTCGGTAGTAGGGAAGATGCTGGAATCTATCAACAAGGAAGAAATAGCGAGGCATCTAGATGAAAATTGTCCCATTGGTCAGATGCAGCATGGGTCCATAAAGGGCAGGTCGTGCCTAACTAATTTAGTGGAATTTTTTGAGGACATTACCAGTGTGGTAGATAACAGGGAGCCAATGGATGTGGTATATCTGGATTTCCAGAAAGCCTTTGACAAGGTGCCAGACAAAAGGTTGCTGCATAAGATAAAGATGCATGGCATTAAGGGGAAAGTAGTCGCATGGGTAGAGGATTGGTTAATTAATAGAAAGCAAAGAGTGGGGATTAATGGGTGTTTCTCTGGTTGGCAATCAGTAGCTAGTGGTGTCCCTCAGGGATCAGTGTTGGGCCCACAATTGTTCACAATTTACAGAGATTATTTTGAGTTGGGACCAAGGGCAATGTGTCAAAGTTTGCAGACGACACTAAGATGAGTGGTAAAGCAAAAAGTGCAGAGGATACTGGAAGTCTGCAGAGAGATTTGGATAGCTAAGTGAATGGGCTAGGGTCTGGCAGATGGAATACAATGTTGACAAATGTGAGGTTATCCATTTTGGTAGGAATAACAGCAAAAGGGATTATTACTTAAGTGATAAAATATTAAAACATGCTGCTGTGCCGAGAGACCTGGGTGTGCTCGTGCATGAGTTGCAAAAAGTTGGTTTACAGGTGCAACAGGTGATTAAGAAGGCAAATGGAATGTTGTCCTTCATTGCTAGAGGGATGGAGTTTAAGACTATGGAGGTTATGCTGCAATTGTATAAGGTGTTAGTGAGCCACACCTGGAGTATTGTGTTCAGTTTTGGTCTCCTTACTTGAGAAAGGACGTACTGGCACTGGAGGGTGTGCAGAGGAGATTCACTAGATTAATCCCAGAGCTGAAGGGGTTGGATTACGAGGAGAGGTTGAGTAGACTGGGACTGTACTTGTTGGAATTTAAAGGATGAGGGAGGGATCTTATAGAAACATATAAAATTATGAAGGGAATAGATAGGATAGATGCGGGCAGGTTGTTTCCACTGGCGGGTGAATAGCCTCAAAATAAGGGGAAGTAGATTTAGGACTGAGTTTAGGAGGAACTTCTTCACCCAAAGGGTTATGAATCTATGGAATTCCTTGCCCAGTGAAGCCGTAGAGGCTCCTTTATTAAATGTTTTTAAGACAAAGATAGATAGTTTTTTGAAGAATAAAGGGATTAAGGGTTATGGTGTTCGTGCCGGAAAGTGGAGCTGAGTCCACAAAAGATCAGCCATGATCTCATTGAATGGCGGAGCAGGCTCGAGGGGCCAGATGGCCTACACATGCTCCTAGTTCTTATGTTCTAAGAGAAGGAATTGGTGGATGTTGAGTCTGGAGAAGGGTGTGTAGATAGCCTGGGTCACATTGAGATCCAAATAGACGAGTTGTTGGGCGTCTTGAAAAATATTTAGGTAGATAAGTCCCCTGGACCGGATGGGATCTACCCCAGAATACTGAAGGAGGCTAGAGAGGAAATTGCTGAGGCCTTGACAGAAATCTTTGGATCCTCACTGTCTTCAGGTGATGTCCCGGAGGATAGCCAATGTTGTTCCTTTGTTTAAGAAAGGTAGCAAGGATAATCCAGAGAACTACAGACCGGTGAGCCTTACATCAGTGGTAGGGAAATTACTGGAGAGAATTCTTCGAGACAGGATCTACTCCCATTTGGAAGCAAATGGACGTATTAGTGAGAGGCAGCATGGTTTTGTGAAGGGGAGGTCGTGTCTCACTAACTTGATAGAGAGTTTATCAAAGAGGATGATGCAGGTAGGGCAGTGGATGTTGTCTATATGGACTTCAGTAAGGCCTTTGACAAGGTCCCTCATGGTAGACTGCTACAAAGGTAAAGTCACACGGGGGTGATTTTAGTTTAGACGGGCAGCATGGTCGGCACGGGCTTGGAGGGCCAAAGGGCCTGTTCCTGTGCTGTACTTTTCTTTGTTTGGATGGGCAATAGATGCTGGCCTAGCCAGTGACACCACATCATTTCATAGATTTCATAGAATTTACAGTGTAGGCCATTCGGCCCATCGAGTCTGCACCGGCTCTTGGAAAGAGCACCCTACCCAAGGTCAACACCTCCACCCTATCCCCATAACCCAGTAACCCCACCCAACACTAAGGGCAATTTTTGGACACTAAGGGCAATTTAGAATGGCCAATCCACCTAACCTGCACATCTTTGGACTGTGGGAGAAAACCGGAGCACCCGGAGGAAACCCACGCACACACTGGGAGAACGTGCAGACTCCGCACAGACAGTGACCCAAGCCGGAATCGAACCTGGGACCCTGGAGCTGAGAAGCACTTGTGCTATCCACAATGCTACCGTGCTACCATACGAAAGAATAAATAAACATTTAAGTGTTTGAATTTTTGTTTCGGCAAAAATTTTATTTCTTTTTAATTTTTTACACATCAACAGAAATGAAACTCTTTCCATTTCAGATACGTGGCACAGCACTCTTGGATCAAGTAGACAGACGTAGAACGAACCTCCCTACATTTTGTCCCAAAATGTGTTTCATCTGAAATCTCGGAAAAGTAGTCCATTCGGCACCAGTGCAACATATTTTCTATTTCTCACTTCAGCTATCCTGTGGCTTCTCTGGGAGAATTTTGTGTTCTAGCCCTATGCTCACTAAAAACTGAATTATACCTGCCCACACTCATTTCACACTGCCACCCTCCCCCTTTCAGTATTATTGGATAGCATGGGCAAATGTCCTTATGATTCTGTACATACTCAGTTGACTGTGTCAATAGTGTTGTCATGGCACAATGATGAATGGAATTCTTACAATGCCCAGAAGAAGGAGCGATTTGTGAGAGAACTTTCCTGGGCTGCTCTTGTCATGGTGTGGCTGAGGCCTTTGAGCAGATATTATGCTTTCTTTCCCCATCCCTACTACAACGTCAATTTAACATAATTTGTCATGCAGGGAGAACACAGAATTGGAAGTATATTGTATTAACTGTACCAAGATCTATGCAAGGCAACTTTATGGATTATGGTGTATGCAGCCTTACATTAATATCCCATGAGAGGAGCACAGGTGGTAATCTATTCTTGTCTTCCCCATTCTTTACCATATTTAAAATAAGCGAGCGAATCGAATTTAAGGAAGCTGGCGAGGCCACCAATAAATCACAACAGCGAAACTTGAAAGTTTTGGACTATTTTCTGAAATTAGACTACTGCCAAAAGTGACTCCGTGGTATGGCTCTTAAAATTGATTTTATGTGTTCGTTGCTGCTGTGTTTTACTTTGTTTTTTTTTGCGCTGGCGGCAGGTGCCAGTAGTTTCCACCAACAGCCCCTCAGTGCGCCAAATGTCATCCCAGCAGATTGCCACCGCCACACAGGGGGTTATTTGTGAGACATTTATTATTCCTCCAGAAACGACCCGGTTGTTCACTGCAAAATTTTTGAGTTGATTCGGCGACACCGGCAATGTTGTGACTTTCCGATCACTTCACTTCTGCGGGGCTCGACCGCCCAAATGTACACGCATCGAGTATTATTTAGACGGGAGTACATACAGTACGATAATTTTTTTTAAAAATTGCCAACTATTAACAAATCGTCCAACGAGTAGCCTTTCTGGACGCAGGACAAAGGCGTTCATTATTCCCCGAGTAGCCTCCGGGAACGTTTTGTTTTGATGCGGGAGGGGTTTTTTTTTTTCAGTCGCTCGCCCTGTTCGGTAGCACAACAACTTTCATTTGCACTGTTCCTTCAGCAAAAGCGAACGGTTATTATTCCACGGACGCCGCGCCTCTCTCGGCTTCTTAAACACGCCGCGTGCCTGAGGACACAACTCTTAACTTGGCCAACTTTTCGGCATGTCAACATAACCAACTTAAGGTGGTCGGTCACCTCCCAAGCTGGGGGGGGGGGGGGGGGGATGCAGACGCTTGTGGCGTTTACTGTCGATCGTGCTCATAGGTAAGACGATGTGAAATCTCCCTGATAACAGTATTTATTCCCTTTTGTGGCGGGGCCACCGAGCAGCTCGGTCGCTCTCCCTCTCTGTCAAACTGTCGCCTCCGCCTCAAAAAAAACGGCTCGTTCCGGCCGCACCGCTCCACTCCGCCGCATCCCTCCGCGGAAAGTAGCGCCTGGCAAACCCCAAAAAATAGAACCGGGGGGTGAGGGAGGGAGGGAGGGAGGCGGGTCGCGCGCACCGGGGAGGGAGGAGAAACGAGCGTCGGCGTTCGTACCCCTCCCCTCCCTCCCTCCTCCGCGGAGGGAATGATCGGGAAGCTTCCATACCTGAGAAGATGAATGTTTGTTTTGAGGAGAGACCGTTGCGCGGAGGGATACACGGCTTGGGGGGGATGCTCCCTTCCTGTTAAGGTCTCCCTGACGGGGAGTCGCCGCGATCCGGAGTAAAATGTCGGAGCCGGAGCAGGGCTGCACCGCCAGCGACTCGACATTCCGTCGGCTTTTATGACCCGCGGTCAAGCCGCTTGTTTACATGTATTTATTAATTGCTTCTGTGAAGTTAACTTATTAAAGTTTTTCTTTCTTCGATGGAAAGATGGATGTTACTTCTTCTTCTTAGTGCCTACAGAAAAGGTAAGAGTTTTCTCCCTCTCTCGCTCGCTTCACCCTCCCCGGGCCGCCCCAGCCTTACGGGCAGCAGCTGTCAAGACAACCCAACCTGCTGGGCTGCCCGCCCCGCCCATCGGCACGGCCGCCGATTGGCCATCGCCCCGTCAATCAGGCCGGGGTTCGAGCGCCATTGGCTTAGCGGCACGTCGATCATTGTTGTGGGTGGGGAGGTGGGAGGGAGCTGGCCTTGCCTGTCAAGCTCGGTTGAGGTTTGCTCCCGCTGGCCGTGTTGCGGCTGCTTTAACCCCGCTGACATTAACCAGCTGGACACCCGACCGCGCGCAATTGAAAGCGGGGCCCGGCGAATTTTTTCGTTGAGCTGCAGACAGATTGTGTTTGATCAACGGCCCTTCCGCACCCCTAACCCCCCCCCCCCCCCGACACGAAGAACAGTGTAATCGCCATGTTTTCCCCTAAGTGTCAGAGCCGAGAGGCCGTGGGCGTGTCGGTGCCGCTCTGACAAGAGTCTTTGGAGTGGCCGTCGCGTCTTTTTTATTTAAATATCAGACTATCTTCTCGGCTGTCCGAGTTCACCACCCTTCTCTTTCTTTCGGCTCGAAGGGGGCGAGGTGCTTTTTTTTTTTGAAGGGCTCCTCCCCGCTGGCAATTCAAACAGAATTTCTAATCCGAAACGTTTTGACACTCCCTCAGGAAGAAAAATAACGTCGCAGGTTTCATTTCAGAATTAACGCCGAAACATCCTCTCGTAGTCGCTATTTGTTCCCATTGAGTACGCGCAATAAGCGTGCCCAAGCCTGCAATCCATCCTTGTGCCTGGCAGAGTGGTCGTTGCACATGTCTCGCTTTCTCTCAAATCGGGCTGGGCCGACTCGATGACCAGTCTTAATCTCACCGGGTATCTTCCTTGATCTAACAGCCAGTGATATACCATGATATTCACTGTTGATTTATTATGGTAACCACAGATGACCTGACTCGAAGCTTCCGTCATGTAAAGTCACGCCCTTCCCGTGTTCAAATATAGAAACCATAGACTTCAAAAGACCTGCTGTTTTAGTTTCAAGTCAATTTGAAGAGCAGCTTGCCGTGTTTTTGAGTTTGTGCAGATCCATTTGTGGTTGTGCTTTGTAGCTGGTAATTTGTTGTACCCATTTTTGCATTGATACATAATTTAAGCATCGAAAGTTGCAAATTGGCAGATCTTCCTGTTACTGTTAATGGATACTATATTTGGAAGCATTGATTTTTTTTTTTAGTTTTCTCTCTCCGAATGTAGGTATTGCTGGCAAGGACAGTATTTCTTGCCCATCTTTTGTTGTCCTGAAAAGATGGTGGTTTGGTGCCTCCTTGAGCTGCTGAATTTCTCTAGTGGGTTGATGCAACTCAGTGGTTGCTCGGCGACTTCTCAGGGCTGCTAATAGTCAAATATGTTTTGTGAGGGTAGACTGGGCAAGAATGGAATAATTCCTTCCTTTTTCTTTTAAAGAAACGAGTGAGCCAATTGGATTTTCAAATAGTCTAACAGCTTCATGGTCTGTCTTTATTTCCATATTTTTAAAATTGGATATAAATTCCTAAACTTTCCTGGTGGGATATGAATTCCCATTCTCTGATTTTAGCCCATGCCTCTGGATTACTGGCTCAGTAACATAATCACATTACTACAATACCCAGCTTAGAGATGCAAATTAATTTGTTTTACTGTAATGCATGTGTATATTCAGTTGATATAGCAACATTGTTTTGATAAACAGTCACAAATAATGTAGTAGAGCAAAATTAGTTCCAACTGTACCTGGAGGAATTCCAACACATTGATATTTTAAATGTCAGATTTTAAAATGTTGATAGACCTTTTGTTTCTGTTAAGTTACCAACACATTTTTTTGTTTGGATTGTGATTAAATATTGGAAATCTGTCTCAATTTTCTTTAGCAATAACCAAATTGCAAATGGAGCATTTGTGCCTGTGTCAAGCAGTGGACTGAGCCTAGCTTTGAATAGATGCTCTATGATGCATCAATAAGTTTCTAATTACATATTAGATACCTTGCTGTTCTTAGTTGTTTCTCTGATAATCTGCTTGTCTAAAAGTGCTATTCTAGTGTTTATTGTCATACCTGCAGACGCTTTAAGTTGCCCTGAGTAAGATGTCTTTTTTTAAATAAATGTTTTTTATTGGATTTTTGAACAGAGTATATTTGCCGTTGTGTACACAGGATATGATAAGTAGGCATCTGTTTGTGCTGGAGAGACAATTCCAGACGGCACTCCTCGAATGGGTCTAGTGCCGATGTTGCCCCTTTCTTCTCTCGGACGGATTTCACCCCCGTTGTCTTCTCGTGCACTCTACTGCTTCAGCCGGCCATCCCATCCTCCGCCTGTATTCTCCTTTTTCTTTGTTTCTGTGGATGTCAGGTTAGTTAATGTTTCCCTGCCTCCTCCTCTCCCCACCTCCACCCCACCTACCACCCTGGCTCTCCTCTGTTGTTCCCTGTCACCCCCACCCCACCAAGAAGGTTCGCCTTTCCTTCTTAGATTGAGCTGAACCCCCCCGGTCTATCTCTCCCTCTCATGCTTTGGCTGCTTTCCCCTGGTTCTTTGCTACCTGGCTATTCTTCTGCTTGTTTCTTGGCCACAAACAAGTCCTGGAACAATTGGGTGAATGGCTCCCACATTCTGTGGAAGCCGTCGTCTGACCATCGGATGGCGAATTTGATTTTCTCCATTTGGAGAGATTCCGAGAGGTCGGACAGCCAGTCTGCAGCTTTGGGTGATGATGCTGACCGCCAGCCGAACAGGATTCTACGGTGGGCGATCAGGGAGGCAAAGGCAAGGACGTCTTCCCTCCTCCTCCCCAGAAGTAGATCTGGCTGGTCTGAAACCTCGAAGACTGCCACTTTCGGGCATGGCTCCGTCCTCACCCCCACCACTTTGGACATTGCCTCGAAGAAGGCAGTCCAATACTCCACAAGTCTGGGGCAAGACCAGAATATGTGGGCGTGGTTGGCCGGGCCTCCTTGGCACCGTTCACATCTATCCTCCACCTCCGGGAAGAACCTACTCATGCGGGCTCTATGTACCACTTTTAGTTGCGTCAGGCTGAGCCTTGCGCACGTGGAGGTGGAGTTGGCCCTATGTAGTGCTTCGCTCCAGAGTCCCCTATTTCGATCCCCAGGTCCTCCTCCCATTTCATTCTTGTTGCGTCCAGTACGGTGTCTGCCCCTTCCACCAGTCGGTCATACATGTCGCTACAGTTTCCTTTTCTCTAATATGCTTGCATCCAGTAACTCTTCCAGTAATGTCTGTCGTGGCGGTTGTCGGTAAGTCCTTGTCTCCTTTTCGTAGGAAGTTTTTGAGTTGCAGGTACCTTGGCTCGTTCCCCCTGGCTAGCTGGAATTTCTCTTTCATCCAGTGTTGCGACCCTGCCGTCTGTGTATAGGTCCCTGACTGTCAGTGTCCCCCCGTCCTGTCTCCACCTTTTGAAGGTGGCGTCAGTCAGTGCTGGTGTGAACCTATGGTTGTTGCAGATGGCAGCTTTGTCCGACATTTTGGTCAGGCCAAATTGCTGCTGTAGTTGGTTCCAGGACTGGAGGGTGGCTATCACCACCGGGCTGCTGGAGTGTTTTTTGGGTGGGAATGGGAGTACTGCCTTGGCGAGGGCCCGGAGGGAGGTCCCCTTACAGGAGGCCTCTTCCGCGCACACCCACTCGGCTTCTGGCTCCTTGATCCATCCCCTTATTCGCTCGGCTGTCGCCGCCCAGTGGTAGAATTACCCTCCCCTTGATTTTGTTTTTTGTAAGACCTTCTTTGGGATCCTAGCATTCTTTCCCCCCCCCACCAAACGAACACCCTGATTTAGTTTGTCTAATGCTTTGAAAAAGGCCTTGGGGATGTAGATCGGTATGGATCTGAATAGGAAGAGGTACCTGGGCAGCACGTTCATTTTGATCATCTGGACTCCCCCCGCAAGGGAGAGTGGGAGTGTGTTCCATCTTTGCATGTCCTTTTTTACTTCCTCTGTCAGACTGGTGAGGTTCCATTTGTGGATCCCTTTCCAGTCATGGGCTATTTGGATCCCTAGGTAGCGGAATTTGTGTCGGGCTTGTTTAAAGGCTGTCCCATTAGTGCTGCCCCACCTACTTGTGGGCATACCGGGAAGATCTCACTTTTGCTCATCTTGAGTTTGTAGCCCGGGAAGGTGCCAAACTCTTTCAGGAGCGCGATGATTCCGCCCAAGCTGTTTTGTGGGTCCGAAATGTAGAGGAGCAGGTCATCTGCATAGAGTGCGACTCTGTGCTCTCTGCCGCCCCTTCTGATCCCCCTCCAGCCTTTTGCCGCTCTGAGCGCAATTGCTAGTGGCTCGATCGCTAGGGTGAACAGCAGCGGGGACAATAGGCATCTTTGTCTGGTGCAGCTGGAAGTATCGGGATTTGGTGTTGTTTGTCCGTACGCTCGCCATGGGAGCGTTGTATAGGAGTTTTACCCAGGAGGTGAATCCTGTTTCAAGCCTGAACCGCTCCAGTACCTCTGAGGTATTTCCTCGCTGTCGAAGGCCTTTTCTGCCTCTAGGGAGACTATCACCTCTGGTGTTCTCTCCCCCGATGGGGTCATTATCACGTTCAGCAGGCGCCTGATGTTGGAGGTAAGCTGTCTACCTTTGACAAAGCCCGTCTGGTCTTCTGCGACCACCTCTGGCACGCAGTCTTCTAGCCTTTTGGCTAGAATCTTGGCCAGTATTTTGGCATCTGCGTTCAGCAGTGAGATGGGTCTGTATGACCCACATTTCGTTGGGTCTTTATCTTTCTTGGGTATCAGCGAGATTGAGGCCTCTGCTTGCGTGGGTGGCAGTGTGCCCTTAGCCAGCGAGTCTGTGAACATCTCCTGCAGGTGCGCGGCCAAAGCTGTCGCAAATTCTCTGTAGAAGTCCGCCGGGAATCTGTCTGGTCCCAGCGCCTTCCCCCACCTGCATGGAGCTAATGCTGTCCATGGTCTTTCCCAGTGCTAGTGGTGCTTCCAGGCCCCTTTTTCTGCTCTCCCCCACGACTGGTTTGTCCAGTCCATCAAGGAACCGTTTCAGCCCGGACTCCCCCATTGGAGGCTCTGAGGTATACAGCCCTTGGTAAAAGGCCTTGAAAGCTTTGTTGATCTTTACTGGCTCTGTTTCTAATGTGCCTCTTGTATCTCTGATTTGTGCAATTTCTCTGGTGGCTGCCTGCTTTCTCAGCTGGTGTGCCAGCAGGCAGCTGGCTTTGTCTCCATGTTCGTATAGAGTCCCATGTGCTTGGCGGAGTTGAAGCACTGCTTTCCTGGTGGAGAGCAGATCAAAGTTCCTTTGTAACGCGATATATTTACGTTGAAGGCCTTGTCAGCTAGTAGTGCAACGTCCAACCTCCATGTGGGGCGTTAAGCCCTGCCCGTCTACAGCCTCACGTCCATGTAGTGTGGAGCGTGGTCTGATATCACAATTGCGGAGTATTCCACTTTGTCTATCCCTGGAAGCACCGTTTTCCCCACCACAAGGAAGTCAATTCTGGTGTATACGTTGTGTACTGGGGAGAAGAAGGAAAACTCCTCCTCCCCTGGGTGGGTGAACCTCCAGGGGCCACCGCTCCCATCTGTTCCATAAAGTGACCGAGTTCCCTTGCCATGTTTGAGGTTTTCACCATCTTGGGTTTGATCTGTCAGTCGTTGGGTCCTGTACACAGTTGAAGTCCCTCCTCCTTCTCCTCTCCTCCCCCTGCGTCACTGTGTCAGGGATTTCTGCCATGGTCTTCTTGATGAAGCTTGTATCATCCCAGTTGGGCACGTACACGTTAACTAGTACCACCGGTGCCCCATCCAGGGTCCCGCTAACCATGACGTGCCGTCTCCCTGCGTCCGTAACCGTCTTTGTCGCCCTAAACATCGTCCATTTGCTGATCAGTATTGCCACCCCCCTGGCCCTCGTCTCGTAACAGGAATGGTAGGTCTGTCCCACCCAGCCCTTTCTTACCCGCAGTCGGTCCTACTCTCTCAGGTGCATCTCTTGAAGGAAGATTATGTCTGCCTTCATGTTTCTTAGGTGGTTGAGGACTCTGGATCTTTTCACTGGGCCGTTGAGTCCCCTTGCGTTCCAGGTGACTATCCTGGTGGGGGGCTTCTGTCCCCTTGCTCCTGTGGGATTAACCATATTTACCTGGTGGACGTGCCCCTGCCCTCCGGGGTTCCCCCGTGTTAGGGGGCCATCCAGGATGGCCGCTGTCACTGCTCTCTCCATGTGGTCGGGTCCCTGCGCTCCGGGGTTTCCCTCAGTCCAAGGGGACCCCCGGCATGGTCGCCCGCTGTGCGGCCGCCACGCGGGTAGTCCCCTGCACTCTGGGATCTCCCTTCGCCCAGAGGCCGTACTGCTTGCAGCGATTCCTTGTTCCAAGCCCTTGGTTGTGGCACTCTGTAGCCCTATTGCTGTTCCTTTTTTAGCCTTGTTTGTCCCTCCGTCCCTGTGTTCCGCCCCCCCCCCCTCTGTTCCCTCCCTTCCTGTGCCGCCCCCCTCCCCAGTCTCCCTTTCCTCCCCCTTCTCCCCCTCTCCCGTAGATCCCTCCTTTGTCCCTCTATCCCCTGCTCCAATCCTCGTTTGCTTTCCCTCCTCTGTTGAGTGGTTCCACCCCCCCCCCCCCCCCTTTGCCTGGCGCCGTCACTTTCGGCCTCTTCTCTTTTTCCCCTGCTCGTACTTCCCGGAACGTGCTGCGTGGGTCCTTTCTCTCTCTTTTTTCCCCCTCCTCTCCGTTTTTTTTTGCACAAAAGTAAAAATCCCTCAGGGAATAGGAGAAAGAAAAAGAAACCCCCCCCGGCCAAAACAAGCACAAAACAGGAGAAAAAAAACCCTGAAAACCTAGTTCTGTGGCAGGAGCTGCCCCGTGCACGTTTTCCCCCTACAGAGCCCTACCGGAAGTCCCGAGTAAGATGTCTTTTAATAGGTTATTACAAATTTCATTAGAGTTCAGTTGATATTTGGGAAGAAGAAAAGTGCTAATTTTATTATTGACATCATCTAAAGTAGAATAATATCATTGGTGAATTGTGGGTGATTAAAAAGCTTGGGTCCTGTTTGTGCTGAGAATTTATGCACGAGTCCAAAATAAAAGTTTGATTCATCGTTTGGTATTTATTGGATAATATCCGGTACTTCCACCAATTTATTTCCATTCCTGCCATCCACACACTTCCCCCTTCCTTAAAATTTCTTCTGAAATACAGTCATAGTAATTTTGTGATGTAATTCTTCACATGACTGTGCAGAATTGCAAATAGTTTTGTACCTTTCTGAAATATCAATGAATTTCTGGCCAGCTGATCTTATTTATAGGTTAAATACTGTGATTTAAAAGATGATGTAAATCAGATCTGTGTAATGGACACTTGTATGTGTTTATAGGAACAAATTATTACAGTAGTTCAAACATGCTAGCACCATAATATGTGGCAACATAACTGGCTGACATTTTGGGTACCATGTTACAATTTCAATACGGCAACTGCATTCGGAGTAGGCAAATGTACACTGGCGATCAACCTTCAAAGGGTTCTAAGTAATGACCTGTGCTCAATTTCAGAATCTTTATTATGGTGATGATATAGAAGGTTTTCTTGAGGCCAGGGTAGCAGTGATATTGATAGCTGCAGTTTTAAACTTTCTATTCTATGGTTGCATTCCCAAAGCCTAGAGAGATGGGTTTACTTCCTATTCCTTTACAAGGTGTGTAGCTGAGCTTTGAAGTACCAGCCTCCCCGAACAGGCACCGGAATGTGGCGACTAGGGGCTTTTCACAGTAACTTCATTGAAGCCTACTCGTGACAATAAGCGATTTTCATTTCGTTTCAAGCCTTGCTCTTTTCATCATGATTATTCACTGCTATTTAAGCTTGCCCCAACTGCAACCAACTTAAAAAGCCCTTATCAACATCTCTGTTATCTCCAGTCTTCTCACTGGCTGCTTGAGTGACACTCTTAATTGTTCCATAACTCAGCTGGTGTGCTGCAGGAAGTCTCAATTGTCCATTACCAAATTTCATTAGCACCATTTTTCTCAATGCTCTAAATTTAAAAAATCTTTATCCCCATTTACTAATCGTCTGCAGCCTCACCCCATCTTGTCCCTGAAGCATCTGTCAATCTGTGTCTCTGCTTGTACTTCACAGCCATCTATATTTGGCCCTCTGCACCTTTTTCACTTTCTCTCTATCTTTCCTACTATCAGGAACCTATGGTAATCTTGTTTCTACTCTCTCATTAGCTGCCTCCCTGAATCCCATTGCCTTACTATTTCTCCATCCTTGGAATCCTATCTCTTCTACCATGTTAACTCTCACTGGATCGCATTGCTTTTCGTCTGTAAATTATTCTTGGGCTCTTTTCTTTAGCTAAACCATCCTGTTGTAAAGGTGTGTGAGCTTTGTTTAATACACTGAATGTAGTCGACCTCTCATGGGTTATCTTTCCAACACTTGTATGAGTCAAGTGGAAGTGGCAGGATAGATGCAGCAACATCAGTGCCTTCAAGCAGGCACCACAAGCATCAAGGCTATGATAATCTGCCATTAGCTTTGTTGGGTTGGTCATGTAGTTTAGAAGTCCGGTACCAGCTCCCAAAGTATGTCATTTTCTCCAAGCTAACTCTGGCTAATGCCAGAGAAGGACCCAAGTGCTTCAAGAATATGCTGAAAGCCAATATGAAGATACGCAACATTGACATCAGCAACTGGTAGACCATCATCTTGGATCAAATGCAATGGCGACAGTGTCTGTGGGAAGGATCCCATCATTTTGAGACCGATCAGTGACAAAATTAAGAGGAAAAGTGAATGGTGAAAAGAACAAGTCAGAAGCGAGGGCAGCACGGTGGCACAGTGTTAGCTCTGCTGCCTCAGCAAATTGCCCAAATTCAATTCCGGCCTCGGGTGACTGTGTGGAGTGTGTACGTTCTCCCCGTGTCTGCGTGGGTTTACTCCAGGTGCTCCGGTTTCCTCCCACAGTCCAAAGTGTGCGGGTTAGGTGGATTGGCCATGCTAAAGTACCCCGAGTGTCCAGGGATGTGCAGGTTAGGTGGGGTTACAGGGATAGGATCGGGTGGACGGTGTTTGGGAGTGGGGTGGGGGGGAAGAGTGTAAATGAGTAGTGCTCACCTAAAGGGTTGTTGAAACCGAACTGATAAGAGATGATCAGACTGCTTACATGCCATAAAATATCCAATCCCAGATCTAGTCCAATCAATCATCCTTGCTAGCGAGGGATAGATGTAATAATAAGACTAACTTAAGTAGAGAAAATCTGATGAGGTTTTCAGAAATGTGTGTAAAGAAGAAATTGTTGACTTGTGTTGCTTTAAAATTAACCTTGTTATTTTGCTTTGGTTCAGGGAAAAATATCACTTTTTGTTAGGCCCTTATCTGGAGCACAGGCCCTTATCCCACAGCACTTGTAAAACTGTTCTTTATCATGTCATTCATAACTTTGTTATGTTTTGTGGATTTTTTTCCCCACCTATTCCCCTCCCAGATGAAGAACCAATTCGTACTGAGGATGAGGTAGAAATTATAAATAGTTGAGGCAGCGAAATAGTGGGCATGTAAAGAGATGCAAGAGGCATTAAACACAAGGAGAATTATTTTCAATTTTATTTGTAAATTATAGAACGTAAACAAGGCTACAAAAGTTACTATTTTGATTACTTCATTGTGTACTGTATAGTACGGTATTAACAATTTTAAATAGGAAAATACCATATTTGTTTTCTCTGGGTGACTGCAATTTAAGTCTATATTTCCAAAATTGGCCTCCGTATCCCTCAATTAAGAATGGAAATAACCAGATATGATACCAGCTGCAAATGTTGAAAGAATGCAGGTGGAGATTTTCTGCGTGGCTAGGATGAAGCCTAATTTGGAGTTCCTTCATACTTGCCCAACCATCCAGCCCCCATCAGACCAAATATGAAGATGAGTCCTGTTAGCACATTTTTGGGATGATGGGATGTGGCAAGTGAAGACTTGCAACAGACCACCTGTCCACATGGAAATGCTTTTTGTGATGTGACATGTTGGTCTTTGTGCTCACTGATCTACACTGGCCTTAAGTTAAGTAAAGCCTTTATTTTAAAATTTTCATCCTTATTTTCAAATCCCTCCATGGTCTTGGCTTGCCTCTGCCTCCTTCAGCCCTACTACAGTCTTGAGATATATACATTCCTCCATTGCTAGCCGCTTGTGCAACCCTGATTTTAATCGCCCACCCATTGGTGGCTGTGACTTCAGCTTCCAAGGTCCTTTGCTCTGAAATTTCATCTACCATTCAATGAGAAAGTATGAGTTTAAATTCTTGAGGTGTATAAAGTATTTTTGTAATCAATTATTGTAGTTTTACACTGTAAAGAATAGTATCGGGAGTGAAAGATTACATTTGCACCATTCATAATGGTAATATCTTTTAAAAAAAATACTTTTGTTGCTGTATTTGGTTTAACAGCTCGTGTATCTGGTATTTACAAACAAGCTTGTTTCTTATTTACCATGATTGTTTTTACACGAGGGTCTCCCACCCCTACCCATTGGTAGTTTAGTTTCCCTCATAGTGTTGCCGTCTGCCCTGGGTGCCATGTACTGTTCTGCACTTTTAGTTTTTATTGTTTGGGGAAGGGGGGGGGGTGGTATTATGCGTGGCCCCTCCCCTTGTTCCTGTGCTTCATTCTGTGCTTCCCTTGGTTTTCCTTCCCTCCCCTCTCCCCATCCCTTTTCTCTTGTGTGTGCCTTCCCTTGTCTTACTCCCTCTCTTCTTTCCCCCACCCTTCCTAGTTGTTGGCCCCAAACAGGCTGATAAATGGCCTCCATACTTTGTGGAAGCCCTCAGGTGGTGTACTTGATCTTCACCAGGTGCAAGCCAGTCTGTAGCTGTGGGTGATCATAGAATCATAGAATTTACAGTGCAGAAGGAGGCCATTAGGACCATCGAGTCTGCACCGGCCCTTGGAAAGAGCACCCCACTTAAGCCCACGCCTCCACCCTATCCCAGTAACCCCGCCTAACCTTTTAGAACACTAAGGGCAATTTATCATGGGCAATCCACCTAATCTGCACATCTTTGGACTTTGGGAGGAAACCGGAGGAAACCCACACAGACATGGGAAGAATGCGTAGACTCCGAACAGACAGTGACCTAACCCAGGAATCAACCTGGGACTCTGGAGCTGTGAAACAACTGTGCTAACCACTGTATAACCGTGCTGCTGATTGCCAGCCGAGCAGGATTCTCTGGCTTGCGATTAGGGAAGCAAAAGCCAGGGTGTCGGTCCTCTGCTCCATATGAAGATCTGGCACTCTTGGGCAAGGCTCCACCCTCACCCTCACAAACTTGGACGTCGCTTCGAAGAAGGCTGTCCAGAACCGGACCAGTCTTGGGGCAGTCCCAGAACATGTTCGTGTGGTTGGCCGGGCCTACCTGGCACTGTTCACATCTGTTCTCCATCTCTGGGAAGAACCTGCTCATTCGGGTTCTGGTTAGGTGGGCTCTGTGCACCACTTAAACTGCATGAGGCTTAGCCAAGCACAGGAGGAGGTGAAGTTGGCCCCAGAGTCTCCAACCCACTTCCGTCCCCAATTCATCTTCCCATTTCCATCTAGCTTCATCCAGTGGTAGTCTTGCCCTGTACAGCAACCATCCGTACATGTTTCCATAGTTCTCCCCCCTCCTTACTGTCCATGATTGATTAGTTCCTGTAGGAAAGTGTCTCTCAGGGGGGCCCTGGGGTACCTTGCCATCTCCTTGAAGAGAAAGTATTTAATTTGGAGGTGCCTGAGCTTGTATTCCGTCCGCAGGTCCAAGTACTCAATCAGCTTGTCCAAGGTTGTGAGTCTGTCCCTACGTAAAGGCCCCCCCAGTCCTGTCTCAATTTTCTAAAGTGAGTCTGTCCCTACGTAAAGGTCCCCCGGTCCTGTCTCAATTTTCTAAAGGTAGCGTCAAGCATGGTCGGTGGGAATTTGTGGTTAACGCAGATGGGGGCCATGGAGGACATCTCGGTTAGACTGAAATGCTGCCTCATTTGATCCCATGTTTTCAGTTTGGCTATCACCACTGGGTTGGATGTGTACTTTAATTGTATACCTTCTTGGCTGTAGCCAGCCAGTGGTAGTAAATTCGGCAGGGCTAGACTGCCCATGTTTTCCTCCTCTGGTTCTTCCCCACCCCCCACAAACACCATAATCGTTTTGTCTTCTTTGTGTGGAAATAGGCCTTGGGGAAGAAGTTAGGTATGGATCTCAACAAGAAGAGGAACCTCGGCCGTACGTTCATTTTGATCGTCTGCACTCTCCCCGCAAGGGAAAGTAGGAGTGCAATCCACCTCTGTGTGTCCTTTTTTACTTCCTCCGCCAGACTGGTCAGATTCCAATTGTGGATCTGAGTCCAGTCATGGGCTACCTCAGGTAGTGGAATTTGTTTTGGGCTAGTTTGTATGGTAGTCCCTCCAGCTCTTTCCCTCCCATGTTTGGGTCCACCGGGAATGCCTTACTCTTGCACTGGTTCAGTTTGTAGCCCGAGAAGGCTCCAAACTCTCTCAGAAGTTGCATCATTGCTTTCAGGCCGTTCTGTGTGTCCGAGACGTAGAGTAGCAGGTCATCCGCATAAAGCAACACTCTGTGCTCTCTGCCCCCTCTTTGGATGCCCTTCCAGCTTTTCACGTCTCGCAGAGTGATCGCCAGGGGTTCGATTACCAGGGCAAACAAGAGTGAGGAAGTGGAAATCCCTGCCTTGTGCCTCTGTGCAGCTGGAAATATTCAGAACTGGTGGTGTTGGCCCAAACACTCGCCTTGGGGGCATTGTACAAGAGTTTCACCCTGTACCTAGCCCAAACTGCTCCAGTACCTCCTGAGGTACTTCCATTCAACTTTGTCGAAGGCCTTTTCTGGACTATCTTTCCCTGGATGGGGTCATTATTACGTTCAGCAGCCGCCTGATGTTCGCAGAGCTGTAATATCTAAATGGTGATTTCTGGTTCTGGGTGCAGTTTGCTGACTGATTATCTCGGGGGACATTGTGTTTTTCAGAGCTTCCGTAAGATAAATATGTCAGAGGGCCATTCCAGATGAGAGATGGATGGTATTCACTAAGTTTTTAATGTAGCTGTTGTGCCATTTCCTTGCCCCTCTGCCCCTCACAAACTTGTATAAATAACATCAACTTAAGAAAGGACATACCTTTGTATAGTGCCTCTTTATGACTGTTCAGAATTATGAAAATGAAATGAAAATCACTTATTGTCACAAGTAGGCTTCAATGAAGTTACTGTAGTCGCCACATTCCGGCGCCTGTTCGGGGAGGCTGGTACGGGAATTGAATCGCGCTGCTGGCCTGCTTGGTCTGCTTTAAAAGCCAGCGATTTAGCCCAGTGTGCTAAACCAGCCCCTGATTATCCAAAGTTGTTCGCATACACTGCATCACTTTGAAGCACAATCACAGTTATGTGGGCAAAAAAGCAGACGTTTTGTGCATAAAAGCCACTTAAAGTAATGCTAAAAATGAGTGATTGATGGCTGAGTAAGAATGCTGTCCAGAACACCAAATAATGTTTATATGTATTTTTAATATAACAGCATTACAAGACATTTTAACAGTGTGTGATAAAGCAAAATTAGACATATGGGGTGCGATTCTCCGCTCCCGCGCCAGTTGGGAGAATCGCCTGGGTCGCCAAATTTTCCCGCGACGCCGGTCCAACGCCCTCCTGCGATTTCTCCCAAGCGGCAAGAACGGCCCCGTCGAGTTCCGCGCGGCGCAGGCCGGAGAATTGCCCGAGACACCCAAAATGGCAATTCTCCGGCACCCCTGCTATTCTCAGGCCCGGATGGGCCGAGCGTCCAGCCCAAAATGGCGGGTTCTCCCCCGGCGCCGTCCACACCTGGTCGCTGCCGTCGGGAATGCTGGGCGGGTGGCCTGCGGGGGTAGGGGTGGGGGGGCCTCAAATGGGCTGTGGCCCACGATCGGTACCCACCGATCGTCGGGCTGTCCTCTCTGAAGGAGGACCTCCTTTCTTCCGCAGCCCCGCCTGACACCTTCTGGTGCCGGCCGCGTCATGTATACGCTGTTGCCTTTATGCGGTGCCAAGGCCTGGCGCGTGTAAATGACGCGCCGCCGCTCCTAGCCCATTATCGGGCCCTGAATCGTTCGGGATAGGGGCCGTTTCGCGCCGTCATGAACCTCGACGCCGTTCACGACGGCGCGAACTCTGCCTCCATTTCGGAGAATCCCGCCCACGATTTGAGGGCACCTCACCAAAGGTTTGGTCAAAGTGGTAGATTTTTAGGGAGTGTTTAAAGGAAGAATATGGGAGAGCCAGGTAAACTTGGGGTGCGAATTCCAGAGCTTAGGGCCTTGGCAGCTGAAAGCACAGCCACCAGTGGTGGAGCAATTCAAATCAGTCAAGAATTGCATGAAAGGAATTGAGATCGAAGGAGATTAGAGCGCTTGGGAAGGGCGAGGCCATGGAGGGGCTGTTTAGCACAGGGCTAAATCACTGGCTTTGAAAGCAGACCAAGACAAGCCAGCAGCACGGTTCAATTCCCGTACCAACCTCCCCAAACAGGCGCAGGAATGTGGCGACTAGGGGCTTTTCACAGTAACTTCATTTGAAGCCTACTTGTGACAATAAGCGGTGAAAGATAAATAAATAAAATTGTAAAATTTAGATATGCATAATAGTCTAGAATTAGAGGAACTCCAATATCTGAAACGGTTGTGAATGGAGATTACAGAGACGTGAGGGGAAAGGCAATGGAGGAATCTGGAAACCAGGATGAGAATTTTAAAATCAATAAGTTGTCTGACTGGGACTCCTTGTAGGTCAAGAGAGCACAGGGGTGATAAGGACAGCCTGGCCAGCAGAGTTTTGGATGACCCAGAGTTGAGGGTAGAATATGGGAGAGCGTTGTAATAGTCAAGCCTAGTGGTAATAAAAACTATGAATGAATGCTTCGGCTTCAGGTGGGCTGAGACAGTGAAGTCAAGTTATGCCACGGAGGTGAAAATAGGTGGTTTTAGCGATGGTATAAATATAATAGACATTCATGATTCCTCTATATTCCTGATAACTGCAAGAATTTGAGTTTTGGCAGACAATGGTTGTGCTTCACACAATAATCACATCAAGCATTGAGGTCACATATTGCAATATTTGTAAACAAAAATGATAGGAAGAGGAGTATCTTCTCCAGTTCCTTTGTTTAAACTGACTTATTCAGGCAAAGACGAGGGAACTCATACCCATTCAAGATGGAGCACAAGTTCCCTGAAAAACTAAACCACCAGTTTTATACTAATATACAGACAGTGATCTATTTAATTTTCACCAATCAAGTTACAGAGTTAGCGCTATGCTATCTCTAACCTCTACAAGACTAGATTACTTCATTGCTGTTCAAGTGAGTATATGTTATCCAGTCACTACTAATGCATGTATACATGTAGCGCGTGATTGACTACCTGTGGTTAGGCCCATCCACTCCTCTGACCTGCTTGCTGTTCAGATTTATTTTAACCCCTTCAGAAAGTAAAGCTATATATATTATTAGATAAACACTACTTTAGCTGAATGTATTTTTCTTCATCCTAACCTTTTCTGCTCTGTTGCTTGATGAATCACTCACCATCCAACACTATTTGTAGACTTCACAGCTGTGGCACTATGACGCTCTATAGAGTCTAAAAAGGCTGCTCCTCACTTGGTAGAAGTAAAGCATGTCTTCTGCAAAGTGAAGGTGCATGGATATTGTGGGCAGCACGGTAGCATGGTGGTTAGCACAAATGCTTCACAACTCCAGGGTCCCAGGTTCGATTCCTGGCTTGGGTCACTGTCTGTGTGGAGTCTGCACATTCTCCCCGTGTGTGCGTGGGTTTCCTCCGGGTGCTCCGGTTTCCTCCCACAGTCCAAAGATGTGCAGGTTAGGTGGATTGGCCATGCTAAATTGCCCTTGGTGTCCGAAATTGCCCTTCGTGTTGGGTGGGGTTACTGGGTTATGGGGATAGGGTGGAGGTGTGGGTTTAGGTAGGGTGCTCTTTCAAAGAGCCGGTGCAGACTCGATGGGCTGAATGGCCTCCTTCTGCACTGTAAATTCTATGATATTTTTTAATCATTTGTTACATGAGTGATTATTATCTGTTGGACATATTGGAATACTTGGGATGTTTTGTTTTAAATAACTGGTATGTTCACTCTGTTTAAACAGTGGTTTGAAACTTATATAGTCAAGGATAGTCCTTTTTGGCATTTAAGCTATTTAATGATGTAAATCTTAAATGTGGAACCCGATACCAGTGAATGCTACATAATTGCTGCAGCTGTAGAAAAATTTGTAGCAGAAGCCTTTTGCTAGTTTCACCATTTAGTGAAGGACTACCAGCTTGTAGATATTGATAATGAGGATCAGCAATTTTAAAGTGGATAAAATAGAATTTTAAAAATCAAATCTGTCTTGATGGTTGCTATTGATGATTTTTGTTCTACTTTTGTGGTATTTCATTTTAGTTTTTGTGATGAGGCAAGTAGATTTAATTATTTTCTCGTCCTCTCTTCAGTATTCACTAGAGAGGGGGACCTTGTTGCTCATGAGAACAGTGTGAACCAGGTTAATAGACTCAAACAGGTTGATATTAAGAAGAAAAATGTGCTGGAAATTTTGAAAAGCATCAGGCTTGATAAGTCCCCTGGGCCTGACCGGATATACCAAAGTTTACTACGGGAAGCGAGGGAGGAGATTGCTGCGCCGTTGGCGATGATCTTTGAGTCCTCACTCTCCACTGGAGTAGTATCGGATGATTGGAGGGAGGCGAATGTTGTTCCCCTGTTCAAGAAAGGGAATAGGGAAATCCCTGGGATTTACAGACCCATCAGTCTTGCGTCTGTGGTGAGCAAAATATTGAAAAGGATTCTGAGAGATAGGATTTATGATTATTTAGAAAAAGATAGTTTGATTAAAGATAGTCAGCATGGCTTTATGAGGGGCAGGTCATGCCTCACAAGCCTCATTGAATTCTTTGAGGATGTGACGAGACACATTGATGAAGGCCGGGCAGTGGATGTGGTGTATGTGGATTCAGTAAGGCATTTGATAAGGTTCCCCATTGGAGGCTCATTCAGAAAGTTAGGGGGCATTGGATACAGGGAAATTTGGCTGTCTGGATACAGAATTGGCTTGTCAAAAGAAGACCTTTGTGTCTCGCAAGGATCTGTTCTGGGACCTCTGCTGTTTGTGGTTTTTCTAAATGACTTGGATGAGGAAGTGGAAGGGTGGGTTAGTAAGTTTGCCGATGACACAAAGGTTGGGGGAGTTGTAGATAGTTTGAGGGTTGTTGTAGGACATTGACAGGATGCAGAGCTGGGCTGAGAAGTGGCAGATGGAGTTCAACCTTGATAAATGTGAAGTGATTCATTTTGGAAGGTCGAATTTGAATGCTGAATACAGGGTTAAAGGCAGGAAAGTGGCTTTCATTAACGGGGGGATTGAGTTTAAGAGCCGCGAGGTTTTGCTGCAGCTTTTGAAAACCCTAGTTAGACCACACTTGGAATATTGTGTCCAGTTCTGGTCGCCTCATTATAGGAAGGATGGGGATGCTTTGGAGAGGGTACAAAGGAGATTTATCAGGATGCTGCCTGGAATGGAGGGCATGGCTTATGAAGAAAGATTGAGGGAGCTAGGGCTTTTCTCACTGGAGTGAAGAAGGAAGAGAGGTGAGTTGATAGAGGTGTACAAGGTGATGAGAGGCATGGATAGAGTGGATAGCCAGAGATTTTTCCCCAGGGTGGAAATGGCTGTCACGAGGGGACATAATTTTAAGGTGATTGGAGGAAGGTATAGGGGAGATGTCAGAGGTACGTTCTTTACACAGAGTGGTGGTTGTGTGGAATGCACTGCCAGCAGAGGTGGTGGAGTCCAGAGTCATTGGGGACATTTAAGTGACTCTTAGACAGGCATATGGACAGCAGTAAATTGAAGGGGTGTGGGTTAGGTTGATCTTCGATTAGGATAAATGGTCGGCACAACATTGTGGGCTGAAGGGCCTGTACTGTGCTATACTAGGGACTTTTCACAGTAACTTCATTTGAAGCCTACTTGTGACAATAAGCGATTTTCATTCATTTTCATTTCATACTGTTCTATGTTTTTCTATCTCCCTTCCCTCATGCTAGTTATCCCTGTTCCTCCCACTGTCAACATCAGAAAGTGGCCAGTGTGACTTAGAATAAAGTAATGTTGATTTTCTACCTTTGAAATACCATACCCATGCTGTTGGATTCGCCTTGGTGTTGCTTACTATAGTTGATTTGTATTACTTGGGTTCTCTCCTGTGTGAGCATTTCTTTGTCCCCCGCCCCTTGTGCTTTTCCATCTCCAACGTTCTCATTTCTTTCCCACCTCCTGTCATTTTATTACTTTTTAAATCTCTCCTTTTCTTTTCTGCCACAGCCCTTTAACCAAAACTCAAGCCAAAGAATCTTTGATAAGGGACATGTCATATTTTGTGAAGTAGTTGGGTTGGGCGGGAGTGGGAAGTTAGAGCCTGGAGATATTGCTCTTACTGTATTTATTTGTTGCTGTTACTTTATAGTGGGCTGATGTTTTTTGTGTTTTTTCATTAATATTGATATGGTACAATTGCTGTCATTGCTGTGGCCTTATTGCTGCAGGGAAGGTGCAAAATCTGGATTTGAGTCAGACTGGAGCTTGGGAAACTGGGAGGAGTGCAAAGTGGCTGCTGGTATGTGTATAAAATATAAATATATAATGTATACATGAAAGAATTAAGAGATTCCAATCCCTCAACAACTACCTTAGCGAAGAAACAAGCAGTACAAAACTGAGCAAGCAATTTGCTGAACATTTCTTCCTCCAATATGATAATCCAGGGTCTTCCCCCTGAATGCAGGAAAGTTGGGAGGGTCACTCCTAATAACTAATGGAATTTTCCTCTTTCCTATAGCCTTTTTCACAAAGTAAAACATCCCAATCTACCTCAGAGGAGATTTATGTAGCTTTGTGTCAAAACTTTGTTTTATAAAGTGAGATTAGGTCAGATGACCTAAATCTTGATCAAAGAGATTAGTTTTAAGGAACGTTTTTAATGGAGGAGTGAGAGGTAGAGACATTTAGATGAGGCCATGGTTGGGTTTGATAACCAGGATTAGAAATTTAAAAGTCAAGATATTGTTTGACCAGGAGCAGTTTAAATCAGTGAGCACAGGAGTGGCAGGAATGGGCATTGGTGTACTTTAGGACTTGGGCAACAGAGACTTTGGTGGCCTTGAGTTTATGGAGGTTAGAATATAAAGGGTCAGCCAGCAAAGCATTGAAATAGTCAAGTCTTGTGGTAACAAAGGCATTGGTGAGGGTTTCAGCAACAGGTGAAGAGTCAGCTGACGTTATGGAGGTGGAAATAAATGGTCCTATTGCTTATGTGGTCTGAGGCTCATCTTTAGGTCAAATTTGACACCGACATTGCAAAAAATTTTGTTCAATCTCGAGCAGATGCAGGATTGAGTTATGAAGTCAGTGGCTCAGCACAAAGTTTTTGGGTCTTTATATTGGGAGCAAGTTTCTGTACATCCAACACTGAATTTCGGCTGTGGAGCCTGATTTTAGGGACAGTGCAAGCAAGAGTTGAGAGATGGTGATGAGGGTAGAGCTGGGTGTCATCATTTTGACATGTTTGTTGATGCCAAGAAGCAGCATGTAGACTAGAAATAAGACTTCTTACTGTGCTCACCCCAGTTCAACGCCGGCATCTCCACATCGGAAATAAGCTGGGCAAAGGATAGTTCGTGTAGTGGTGGGGAGGGGGGGTGCAACATCAGAGGTAATGGTGTGTGAGTGGGATGAGAAACTTATGCTTTTTCTGACTGACAAATTAATGTAATTAGGCCAGTGCTCTTCCACCAAGCTAGAGAACGGCATTGGAGCAGGTTGCTATGGTCAGCGTAATCAAAGGTTGCAGGTGGATAGAAAAGGGAAAAACACTTTGTTGTTTTTGTCTTACAGAGATCTAGTTCTACAGGTGGTGCAGGTTTTAGCATTTCAGTAACAATCGTGCCAGCCAATGACCATCTCCAAAAAGAGAGAATCTTAACTATCTCCCTTGATATTCAGTGGCATATCATTGCTGAATCCTTTAGGGGGGGATTAACCACTCATAGGGCTCAATCAAATAAATGCCGGCCAGAGTCGGAGAATTCTGCGAGACAAGTAATTCTCCTCCTGACTCTGCAAAGCCTGATCTGCAACACAAAGTCAGGATGTGATGGGATATTCTCCATTTTCCTGGAGACGTGCAGCTCCAACAACACTCCAGAAGCTCAATGCCACCCAGATCAAAACAACCTGTTTGATTGGCACTCCAACCAACACCTTAAACAATCACTTCTTCCACCATCGATACACAAAGTGGCAGAAGCATGTACTGTCTACAAGATCTCTGGTGAGTTGCTACAGTGCTTCATCAACATCTTCTAAACACCGGACTTCTACCACCTAGCAGGACAAGGGCAGGAGATGCATGGGGACACCACCACCTGTAAGTCGCACACCATTCTGACTTGGAACTACATCGCTGTTGCTTCACTGCTGATTCAAAACCCTGGAACTCCCTTCCACAGCACTAGGGGTACCTACACCGCATGGACTGTAGTGATTCAAGAAGGCAGCTCACTACCACCTTCCTGAGGACCGTTGGGGATGGGTGATCAATGCTTGCGTAGCCAGAAATGCTCACATCCAGCAAAATAAGTTTAACATAACAGTATATTCATAAGAATAATCAATTATCATTTTTGTTTTGTCCTTGCTAATTTTTTCCTCTGCGCTGTTAAAATTATACTGTGAATGCTGTTAACGGGCCAGGGTGGGTGATGGATCCTGTCATTGCCTGATGTCCATACAGTGACATTCCAGCAGTTGTGTAGTCTTCAGCCTTATTGGAATTTCTCCTTTTGACAAAGGGAAGCTCAGGCCAATTTTAGTTTTTGCCCCATTGTCGCACTGGTTGAGATTAGTTACAAACTGGAATTCAAAAACCAAATATCTTTAAAATAACTAGATTAGTTTCTGATTTGTTAGCTTTGGCATAGCCTACAGTATTTTCACTGTGCCTATCTTTCACTGAATAGAATTGTATTAAAATTGGTCATTTTGTTTGAATTTGTGTTTGAACAGTTTGGTTCTAAAATGGACTACTTTTACTATTGTAAATACCCTTTGTAAAATCAGCCCTTTATGATGTGCTGGAACATGTTATGCTGCCCTTTTTAATAATCTCAATTTTAAAAGCTCAGTAACTATTAAGCAAAGCAGAATAAACTTTTGCTTACTGTAAGATTGTGCAGTTTTGTGATCTATGTGCAACAATTATTTACTATCTTCAGTAAAGTGCAAGTGCTGCAAAAGTAGTTCAAGCATAAAATAGATTGGTTATGGAGTCAAAACTTTAAGCCACATGCACTTAATAAGAGAAAGCAGATAAAAATGAAGAGAATTTGGCTGATCCAAACTCCCCCATGTAGGAAAGAAAACCTATACTCACGCGTCCCAACTTCCTCTTTACTGTACCTCTCTCTTCCCCTTTCCCTATCTGGGAGTCTACTCTACATGTTGATCATTCAGTGAATGAAGAATAATTTCCTGGCATTGGTCCTAAAGTTAATATGAATTAAAGAATGATAGAATTTCAAATCCCTCTTGGTAGTATTTGTGCAATATATTTGTACAATTGCAGTCATGAACTGATCTTGAAAATATTGTCATTGGCCCTGGAGCATTGAATTAATGAAATTCGGTGTCGGTCATGTTTTTTGTATCAATTTTAAATTTTGGATCCAATCTGTTGGTCCAGCATTTTTGACATTTTTACTATGTTGCAATTTCTACTTTTTATATTCCTATTAGATTTTATATCTCCCATGTTAGTATTGCTAATATTGGATATTTTGTAATTGTCGTTGCCATGTGAGGACTGTTGATGTTTCCCCCTCTATCTTAACTTGCATGCTCTTTTTTTTAGAAAATATTTTGTTGAGGCATTTATAATTTTAACAATTTTAAACATCAAATTTCAACAAAAACACAATAAAATTCCCAACAAACCCCAGCCAACATGGCTTACGCAAACAGTGCCACCTTCCACAACCACCCCTCCGTCGGTTCTCCTATCGTTACTCATCTCTCCCATGCCCACCCCCTCCCCAGCTGACAGTTTAATTTTTCTCAAAGAAGTCAATGAATGGCTGCCACCTCCGAGCAAACTCCTGCAACGAACCCTGAAGGTGAATTTAATTTTTTCGAGTCTGAGAAACCCCGCCAACTTGCATGCTCTTGACCTTTTTATTTCATGATTGTGGAAGTCTGTAAGTTGCAAATCTCAAATTAAATCAAAAATGTTTATTTGAAGAATAAGGGCAGGAGACACCCTTCTCCTGGAATCACCCCCATCAAAAATATTTTTCTCAAACTTGGTCCTGGTAGTTTCTGTGTTGCAATGAAGCTGGACAAATAACGACAAGTGCCAAAATACCATTCTGTAGCCTTGACATGCACAATTAGGATAGATATCTGCTTTTAGCACTAACTTTGGTAACATCTTTAAATCGAGAACATATTTGTATCTGGGTGTCATCAAAGGAATGGAAAATCATGCCTTTCCAATGCAGTATGCTATTGGTTGGGATTTTGTGATTGTATTTTATTGGCACTCTGCCAAAGCTAAATTGCCACTGCATGTTTATGAAGCTTGTATTTCTGCTACCCATGCAACCAATAACCAGGGTTATTGTTTGCTCTGTAAAGGGATTGGGTTTAGTGTTCTTGTTAAGTTTTACATTCATGTATTTTCCATTTAATTCCCAGAAAGAACAACATAACACTCCGGTAATGTTTACAGCAAGTCTACATACTAGACTCTTTCAATGGCAGTGGAAATGGAAGTGACATAAGTACAAGAGTATTCTAAACATGCTTACGTACTTACGTGTACAATTCTTGTACACTCGATTCTCAAATCATAGGTTTGATATAGAAGTTACCATTTTTATTTTAAATCGTGCTATTATATAGGTGCCAGCATCTAGCCAATCGAAAAGACAAATAATAATCTTTATTGTCGCAAGTAGGCTTACATTGCAATGAGGTTACTGTGAAAAGCACCTAGTGGCCACATTCTGCCACCTGTTCGGGTACACGGAGGGAGAATTCAATGTCCAAATTACCTAACAGCATGTCTTTCGGGACTAATGGGAGGAAACCCCAGAGCACCCGGAGAAAATCCACACAGACATGGGGAGAACATGCAGACTCCGCACAGACTGTGACCCAGCCGGGAATCCAAACTAGGTCCCTGGTGCTGTGAAGACACAGTGCTAACCACTGTGCTACCTTAAGGTGCCTAAAGGAGTGAGAGTGTTGGATAGTACTGGAGAATGAAGCAATAGACTGAATTACTGCAAGGAATACGAAGGTGGGCTTAGAATGCATGTATGTAAACGCACAAAGTGTGGTGAATAAAGTTGGTGAGTTAAAAGCACAAATGGTTGTGCAGTATTATGATGTACTGGCAATAAAAGAAATGTGGCTTATAAAAAGAGATGGCTGGGTGCTTAATATTCTAGGTTTGTGTTCAGAATAGAAAGCGAAGGAAAAGGAGAGGTGGGCGATAGTGCTGACGAAGGAAACATTATAGTGTTGGAAAAAGAGGATGTCCTTTGAGGAAGCAAGGACAGATCCATTTGGTTGGAGTTGCGAAGCAGGGTAGGCAAAATCCCACTACTGGAGGTGGTATTCCAAAGGCTTCTGAATAATGAGAGATCGAAGAGAAAATCTGCAGGGAAACAAAGAAATGTGCAAGAACAACCACTTCCAATTGATATTCAAGTAATTAATGATGGAGGGGGAGGAGTTTCTGAAATGTGATTCGGAGATCTTTCTTTGCCAGGATGTTCTTCAACCAAATAGGAAGGAGATGTTGCCAAATGTCTATGCGGGATCATGGGTAAAAGTGGCCAATATTAATCTACAAATGGAGAAGAATTAATAGCCAGCCTATCTTCTAAATTGAAAGTTATCTCATTTCAGTGGAATGAGAAGGGATCTAGCAGGGCCAAATCAAACTAAAGACAGGAAAAATTGCAATGGAATAAGGTATGCACTGCGGACATGTTTCAGGTACAGCTAGGTACATTTCATCGAAGGTGGCAGACCCAAAGCCAGTGTTCCTGTTGAGGGAGATTGGGATTATGATGAAACAAATATAGAAAGGTACACTATGCATGTCAGGTGAATTTATAAAGCTAGAATCAGGCTGAATACGATACACTGAGGGGGAAATAGAGGAAAATAAGACTGACCAAGAGTTATTGAGAATAGAATTGCTGTTTGGATACCCAAAAATATTGCACTACATGTAATAAAATAGTAGTACAGTGGGGTCTAATAGGGACAAAGAGGGTGAGAATATGTTTAAGTGCGCAGGGCAAAGCTCAAATACTTAATCATACTTTATATAGGTGATTACGAAGAAAGAGGATGCTGACAAAATATTGGTAGAAGTGGGGATGCTAGAGAGAAATAACATACTGGAATGACTGGCTTTGCTTAAGAGTGGATGACTCACCTGGTCCAGATATTTGTATCCTGGACTCGCAAGAGTAGCAATAGATGACAGCCTTGTCATAATCTTCCAATCTGCCTTAGATTTGGGATGGGTGCCAGAGAATTGGGACGTGGCCGGGAAACAAATCTGGGACCCTGGCACTGGGAAGCAACAGTGCTAACCACTGTGCTACCGTGCCACCCACTATTGGCTATTATTCCAAACTTGACATGTGACAAATAGTGAGGATGATGCTATTAACTGGAACACATGGGCTACCAGAATGACCAGGCAAGGATGGAGGGTGAGGCGATACATTTTGGAAGATGGGATAGAGCGTGGTGTTGCTAACTTTTGCCTTAGTTTAATTTCTCTGTTTTATCACCTTTGCTCTTGAGTCGCCAGGTATCTTTCTGATACCGCCACGTTCAAGTCCGAGTAATGATCAATAATCCAATACACCGCTTAGTAAGATTTAAATCAAAGCACATTTATTATACACCGCAATCACTACTCATGTATAAATTCTACGTCTAAGCTACTTCTACGACTGACAGGCCAATACTTAACTTGGAATTGGCCCACCAGGTCAGGGAAACAAATGGCCTTTCGTTCGGGTTCTGAGCCTGCGGGATTCGAAGTTGGTACAGATTGGTAGCTAGGAGCGCCTATCTCGTAGTGAGCGTTGAAGTAAGACTTACTAGATTTCAGCGATGGCTGGACCGGTCACTGTCAAGGGTTGGTTTGCGTTGCTGAGTGATCCGGTCAAGAAGAATGATTTGAACTTGGACTCTATTCTTATAGTCCCCAGGGGCTTCCCGCCTTTTGGGGCGGACCCTGTACCTGGTTCCAAGTGACTGGACTTTGTCCCAATCACTTGGTTCGATATTCTCCAATGCTGGAGCGATTCCTTGATCGATGGGCGGTCTTGAGGTGATCGTTCACCTCCCTTTAATGAGGCTTCTGCTGGCGCTGACGAGTCTGGGTTGGCTTTGTGTGTCTAAAATGTTGCACATTGTTCCCGGGGATTGCTCATTAGTATGCAGATGGCTGGTGTTTTGTTGTGCTGATGGTTACTGGTATCGATCTTGTCTGGCCTTCCCAGAGGTGAATACACAGTTTACATGTAGCTGCTTGTTTTAGTCCAGTTGGCTGATTTTCCCATCAGCCTTTGCCTTTCTCCATTTTAAATCGGGGTTAGCCATTCTAAATCGGGAGTTAGCCATTTTAACTGCCTACAGTGGCAATATAGACTTAATAGCACCATTCCAATGCCTGTGCAGAGACCGGGGACCTGGGGCATAATGTGTACAGAACTTTAAAGGCAGGACACATATTGAGAGTAATGAGAAAAGCATGTAGCATCTTGGGGCTTCATAATAGAGTATTGAGTACAAAGCAGGAAAGTTTTTTTTATGTTGAACCTTTGATAAATTTCTGGTAGGCTACAAATAATGTATTAGTGTCTAGTACTTGTCATCACCTCACATTTATTAAGGATGTGAGGACCGTGGGATGATGCAGAGGAGATTTACCAGTATGGTTCCATAATTAAGTTGGAGAATCTGGGATTGCTGCTTGGTGTAAAGGCGATTGAGGCTTGCAAGACTATGACAGACATAGATAAAGTAGTCCAAGAAAAGCTGTTCTATTAGCTGATGGTATAAGGACTAGGGGAGATAATCTAAGGTTTTGTGCAAGAGACTCGGGAGGATGTGAGGAAGAACTTTTTTTTTTTTAGTGCAGGAAGTGGTATGACCTGAAACTCATTACCTGCGAGGGTGGTAAAATCAGAGATGATCGATGATTTCAGAAGGAAATTGGAAGGGTATGTGCCGCCGACAAGTGTGCCGGCCCATCGAGGATGCCTGCCAGGGGCATCGAAGCTCACGGGATGAGGTAAGCAACTGGCTCCACCTCAGATGTGCATTAAACACCCTTGAGCACAACCATCATAATGCTTCTGTCACTTCTTTCCGTAAGGCGGACCGACATCCGAACCCTTGGCCCATCTCTCTGCGCAACCATCTCCTATGTCCCCGGGACATACTGCATGCAGGTGATGGGTGTGAGCAAACACTCCGTGGACAGGCAGGGGTCAGACTATGGCATAGATTGAGGAGCATTGGCGCTCAGCTCTCTGCGGGTTATCATCACCCTCCAGCCCTTGTCAGTGGCCTGCTGACTGTGCCGACACAGTCCCAGAACCCTGGAGTGGATCATATGCTTCATTATTCCAAGCTGCTGAAAATGAATCCATCCTGAAATTCTTAACCATATCTGCTGCCTTTCTGATAGGTTTTTCACATCTGCCAGACTCTGCATGAAGCAGCCAAGGGAATAAATCTGGTCCAATTTTGTAGACCTGCCTTCAGTGGTCCTATTGTATTGGACCATTTGTCTTTCAATCATTCAGGGCAGTTACCCAAGACTGACTGCAGTAACTACTTGGTCTAATCCGACCTGGTGTTTGCTCTGTTCATCATCATCCAGTTTTGTAATAGTGTGGTAGGCTACATTAGGCGTATCGCGGTACCTAGGTGGGATGTACCTTATACTGTAGTATGAGTGGTAGAACCTGCCTGCTGGTTCCGCCCAGCAGGCGGAGCATAAGAGTCTGTGTTTCACCCACAGCAGTCATTCTGTACCGGAGCTGCTGGGGTAACTACTTGTTCATTAAAGCCTTCAATTGGACTACAATCTCGCTTTAGTAGTGATTGATTGTGCATCAAATGGGCACCTAAAACTGGTGTTAGGCCCCTGGTTTATATATGTAAGAGGCCTAATGCTTGTTTTAGACAGTTTGGGGCTTTATGCCCCATTCCAATCTTCATAGAGATTAGATGGATCAGATTAACAAAGGTAGCCTGGCAGATTGGGTCATGGCGTGTATGTGGGACAATTTCTTAGAACTATTTGTTCTAGTGCCAACCAGGACGCAGGCAATTTCAGACGTGTTAATGTGAAATGAGACCTGATTAATTTACTAACACATTGTAAAGCAGGTTCTAAGCAACAGTGATCATAATGTTTTAGTATTTTGCATTCCATATGAGGACAAGAAATATGAACCTAAGACCAGTATGTTACCATTGTAATTGCCTCTATTAAGTCTCGCAACCACGTAAAAGACATTTCCTTAAAGTGGTCCATGCGCTTTGTACATGTTTGTTTATGTACCCCCTTTTTAATTTGGGTCATTCAATTGAGCCCAGTAGGCAAGCTGTAATTAGTCTTAAGATAAAGGATAGTTTATTACAAAAGCTACTGCTGAAATTTTTTTAAAGTAGAAGTGATAAAGTTATTAACTAAAAACACTAGTACAAAGATTAAAAGGAAATAAAAGATACTTAAAAACTGAGATTTCAAATCCATCTCTGAAATATAATTGTCGGCCTGTTGCTTGAATTGTTCTTCATGGAAACTTTGAGGTTCAGTTGAAATGAAATTAAAATGAAAATTGCTTATTGTCACAAGTAGGCTTCAAATGAAGTTACTGTGAAAAGCCCCTAGTCGCCACATTCTGGCGCCTGTTCGGGGAGGCTGGTACGGGAATTGAACCGTGCTGCTAGCCTGCCTTGGTCTGCTTTCAAAGTCGGCGATTTAGCCCTGCGCTAAACCAGCCTTTAGTAGCTGTAAGGCTTCTGTAGTTGAAGTAAGATCATAAGAAATGGGAACAAGAGTAGGCCGTTCGGCCCCTCGAACCTGCTCTGCCATTCAATAGGACCATGGCGGATCCAACATTCCTCACGTCCACTTTCATGCCCTTTCCCCATAACCCTTGATTTCCCTTTTTGATCAAAAATCTATCTCCACCTCAAATATGCACAAGGACTCTGCCCCCACAGCTCTCTGCGGCAAGGAGTTCCAAAAGCACTCAGCCTTCTGAGAGAAGAAATTACTCCTCATCTCAGTCATAAATTGACACCCCTTTATTTTGAGATTGTGCCCTCTGGTCCCAGACTCCCTCGTAAAGGAAAACACCCTCTTAACATTTACCCTGTCAAGCTCCTTGAGAATCCTATATGTTTCAATGAGATCACCACTCATTTTTTTAAATGGTGATTAGAGTCCCAACCTGTTGACCTTTGCTCATAAGATACTCCCCTCCATTCCGGGGATCATCCAAGTGAACCTTCCCTGAGCCACCTCCAATGAAATAATATATTTTCTTTAAATAAGGGGTCCAAAACTGTTCACAGTACTCCACGTGTTTCCTGGGGCTGGTTTAGCACAGGGCTAAATAGCTGGCGTTTAAAGCAGACCAAGGCAGGCCAGCAGCACGGTTCAATTCCTATACCACCGTCCCCGAACAGGCGCCGGAATGTGGCGACTAGGGGCTTTTCACAGTAACTTCATTTGAAGCCTACTTGTGACGAGCGATTTTCATTTAATTTCATTTTCATGTGTACTCATCAGTACCTTGTTCAGTTGCATTAAGATTTCCCTATTATATTCCAACCCCCTTGAAATAAGAGCAAAGAGCCAACATTCTATTAGCCTTCCTGATTACCTGCTGCCTCTGTGTGCTAGCTTTCTGTGTTTCGTGCACAGTTACTTGGTGTTGTAGCTTTCTATAGTTTTTCTCCATTTTAAATAATACCATTCTTTTGTTCTCCCTTCCAAACTGAATAACTTCAAATTTTTTCACATTATACTCCCATTTGCTTTTTTCCCCCACTTAACATATCAATATCTCTTTGTAAGCTGTTTGTATTTCTCTCACAACTTACCTTGCCATCTATTTTTGCGATGTCTGAAAATTTGGCTACAATACATTCGCTTCCTTCCTCCAAGTAATTAACATATATTGTAAAGAGTTGCGGTCCCAGCGCTGATCCCTGTGAAACCCCATTGGTTACAGGTCGCAAGCCTGAAAAAGAATTGCTTATCCCCACCCTCTGTTTCCTGCCAATTAGTCAATTGTCTATCCATGCCAATATGCTACCTCCAATACCATGGGCTCTTATCCTGTGACTTAACCTTTTGTGAGGTACTTTGTTGAACACCTTTTGGACTCAACAAGCCGGACAGATCCTCGGAGTGAGTGAAGGCTCCTGTTTTTACTTTGCTACTTCAGATGGTGGCTCTTGGTAGCCTCATTTAATGCAACAGTCCAATAGATGTTTCTGGAAACCTTCCTCTCTCTCTTCCCCCTGTTGAGGAGCAATTTTTGTTTCAATGTGGTTCAGACACTATGGCTGTTTGCAGCCAGATTTTATACAGTTCTAAAAATGGCTGCTATCCCAATCTGTTGAATCATGCTTCCATACTAGGTATTGGGTTAGTGAATGAAAAATGAAATGAAAATCGCTTATTGTCACAAGTAGGCTTCAAATGAAGTTACTGTGAAAAGCCCCTAGTCACCACATTCCGGCGCCTGTTTGGGGAGGTGCGAAGACTGGAGTAATGGGGGAGGCATGGTCCCATCCATTGTCGTTTCAGCTGAGGCAGTCAACCGTCTTAAAGGTATTGGCCATTTACTTCAGTGGTTCCCATTACCCATAGTTTGAGATGGTGAGAGAACTATTCATAGCTCCTGAAGAAGTCAGAATGGGTTTCTATTTGCCCTGGTGGCAATGCAAATTGAATTTCAAATGTCTCCACATGCCTGGACATGTCTACCTGCAATCCACTTTGAACTTGGTGGAAGCTAGACCACATTGCAGTGAAAAGGGTCAGCCATCTTCAAGGCTTCTTGTGTCCATTTTAAAAGGAAGATTAGCTTGTTTACAAAATCTCTAAATATCACAACTACATATTCATGACACAATGAGGACAGAGTTGGCCAAAGTGAACAAGGAAAATGGGTTAATAGGTAGGACAGTAGAGAATTGACACATTTTAAGGGGATATTCTATAACTCATCAAAAATGTATTCCATTGACAAAGCTTCTAGACCAGGATGCACTATCCCTAATTAACTAAGGAAGTTCAGCTGAGGGAGGTAAAAGGGGCAAATATTTGGCAGCGTTAAGATGACGGTCCTCCCCAGATTTTTGTTGTGTCTTCCAGTGCCTTCCCATCTTCATCCCTAAGTCCTCCTTTAAGCGGGTGAACAAGATCATTTCGGGATTTGTATGGGCAAATATGACCCCGCGAGTAAAGAGACTGTATCTAGAGCGCAGTCGGGGGGGGGGTTCTGGCGCTGCCAAATATTTGCAACTACTACTGGGCGGCTAATATAACCATGATTAGGAAATGGGTATTGGGGGCGGGGTCGACGTTGGAGCGGTTAGAGGCGGCCTCATGCAAAGGCACCAGCTTAAGGGCACTCGTAACGGCACCTCTGCCGTTCTCGCGAGTGCCCCTAAGCTGGTGCCCTTGCAAGGTGGCACTAAGGATCTGGGGTCAGTGGAGAAGACACAGGGAGGTGGAGAGAGCCTCAGTTTGGAACCCTATACGCAACAATCACAGATTTGTCCCGGGCAAGATAGATGGAGGGTTTCAAAGCTGGCATAGGGCAGGTATTAAAAAGATGGGGGACCTGTTCATAGACGGGACTTTTCCCAGTTTGAAAGCGCTGGAGGAGAAATTTAATCTGCCCTCTGGAAATGCCTTCAGATACCTTCAGGTACGTGCCTTTCTCAAAAAAACAGGTGGTGACATTTCCGTTGCTACCCCCACGTAGGATACAGGATAGGGTGGTCTCTGGCACCTAGGTAGGGGAGGGGAAGGTGTCGGACATCTACCAAGAACTACAGGAGGCAGAGGAAACCCCAGTGGTGGAACTTAAGGGCAGGTGGGAGGAGGAGCTAGGCAAGGAGCTGGATGCGGGCCTGTGGGCGGATGCCCTAAACAGGATTAACTCCTCTTCATCATGTGCCAGGCTTAGAACATAAGAACATAAGAATTAGGAACAGGAGTAGGCCATCTGCCCCCTCGAGCCTGCTCTGCCATTTAATGAGATCATGGCTGATCTTTGTGGACTCAACTCCACTCTCCGGCCCTTACACCATATCCCCGAATCCCTTTATTCTTTCGAAAGACATCTATCTTTTTCTTAAAAACGTTTAAAGAAGAAGCCTCAACTGCTTCACTGGGCAAGGAATTCCAGAGATTCACAACCCTTTGGGTGAAGAAGTTCCTCCTACACGCCGCTCTAAATCTACCTCCCCTTATTTTGAGGCTATGCCCCCTAGTTCTGCTTTCCCCGACCAGTGGAAACAACCTGCCCGCATCTATCCTATCTATTCCCTTCATAATTTTATATGTCTCAATAAGATCCCCCTGCATTCTTCTAAACTCCAATGAGTACAGTCCCAGTCTACTCAACCTCTCGTCATAATCTAATCCCCATAACTCTGGGATCAACCTAGTGAATCTCCTCTGCACTCCCTCCAGTGCCAATATGTCCTTTCTCAGGTAAGGAGACCAAAACTGAACACAATACTCCAGATGCGGCCTCACCAACACCTTATACAATTGCAGCATAACCTCACTAGTCTTGAACTCCATCCCTCTAGCAATGAAAGACAAAACTCGATTAGCCTTCTTAATCACCTGTTGCACCTGCACACCAACTTTTTGCGACTCGTGCACCAGGTCCCTCTGCACAGCAGCATGTTTTAACATCTTACCGTTTAAATAATAATCCATTCTGCTGTTATTCCTCCCAAAATGGATAGCCTCACACTTGGCAACATTGAATTCCATCTGCCAGACCCTAGCCCATTCACCTAACCTATCCAAATCCTTCTGCAGACTTCCGGTATCCTCTGCACTTTTTGCTTTCCAGCTCATCTTAGTGTCGTCTGCAAACTTTGACACATTGCACTTGGTCCCCAACTCCAAATCGTCTATGTAAATTGTGAACAACTGCGGGCCCAACACTGATCCTTGTGGGACCCCACTAGTTACAGGTTGCCAACCAGAGAAACACCCATTTATCCCCACTCTCTGCTTTCTGTTAGTTAACCAATCCTCTACCCATGCTACCACTTTACCCTCAATGCCATGCATCTTTAGTTTATGCAGCAACCTTTTGTGTGGCACCTTGTTAAAAGCTTTCTGGAAATCCAGATATACCACATCCATTGGCTCCCCGTTATCTACTGCACTGGTAACGGCCTCACAAAATTCTACCAAATTAATCAGACACGACCTACCCTTTGTGAACCCATGCTGCGTCTGTCCAATGGGACAATTTCCCTCCAGGTGCCCCGCTATTTCCTCCTTAATGATAGATTCCAGCATTTTCTCTACAACCGAAGTTAAGCTTACCGGCCTATAATTAGCCGCTTTCTGCCGACCTTTTTTAAACAGTGGTGTCACGTTTGCTACTTTCCAATCCTCTGGGACCACCCCAGAGTCTAGTGAATTTTGATAAATTATCACTAGTGCGTTTACAATTTCCCTAGCCATCTCTTTTAACAATCTGGGATGCATCCCATCAGGGCCAGGAGACTTGTCTACCTTTAGCCCCATTAGCTTGCCCAATACTGCCTCCTTAGTGATTACAATCATCTCCAGGTCCTCACCTATCATATCCTTATTTCCATCAGTCACTGGCATGTTATTTGTGTCCTCCACTGTGAAGACTGACCCAAAAAACTTGTTCAGCCCCTCAGCCATTTCCCCGTCTCCTATTATTAAATCTCCCTTCTCATCTTCCAAAGGACCAATATTTACCTTAGCCACTCTTTTTTTGTCTTTTATATTTGTAGAAGCTTTTACTATCTGCTTTTATGTTCTGAGCCAGTTTACTTTCATAGTCTACCTTACTCTTCTTTATGGCTTTTTTAGTAGCTTTCTGTTGTCCCCTAAAGACTTCCCAGTCCTCTAGTCTCCCACTAATTTTTGCCACTTTGTATGTTTTTTCCTTCAATTTGATACTCTCCCTCACCTCCTTAGATATCCACGGTCGATTTTTCCCCTTTCTACCGTCTTTCTTTTTTGTCGGTATGAACCTTTTCTGAACACTGTGAAAGATCGCTCGGAAGGTTCTCCACTGTTCCTCAACTGCTTCACCATGAAGTCTTTGCTCCCAGTGTACCTTAGCTAGTTCTTCTCTCATCCCATTGTAATCGCCTTTGTTTAAGCACAAAACACTAGTGTTTGATTTTACCTTGTCATTCTCCAACTGTATTTTAAATTCCACCATATTGTGGTCGCTCCTTCCAAGAGGATCCCGAACTATGAGATCATTAATCAATCCTGCCTCATTACACAGGACCAGATCTAGGACCGCTTGTTCCCTTGTAGGTTCCATTACATACTGTTCCAGGAAATTATCCCGGGCACATTCTATAAACTCCTCAAGGCTGCCTTTACCAACCTGGTTAAACCAATCGATATGCAGATTAAAATCTCCCATGATAACCGCTGTACCATTTCTACATGCATTCGTTATTTCTTTGCTTATTGCCTGCCCTACCATCCTGTTACTATTTGGTGGCCTATAGACTACTATCAGTGACCTTTTCGCCTTACTATTCCTGATTTCCACCCAAATTGATTCAACCTTGTCCTCCATAGCACCAATATCATCCCTTACTATTGCCCGGATGCCATCCTTGAACCACAAAGCTACACCACCGCCCTTACCGTCCATTCTATCCTTTCGTATAGTCTGATACCCTTGGGTATTTAACTCCCAGTCGTGACCATCTTTTAACCATGTTTCAGTAATGGCCACTAAATCATAGTCATTCACGATGATTTGCGCCATCAACTCATTTACCTTATTTCGTATATTACGAGCATTCAGGTAAAGTACACTTATGCTGTTTTTTATGTCTTTGTTATGAATCCTAACACCTTGATCAGTAACTTTTCGCAATTTATTTTTCCTCTTACCCTTTCTCCTAATTTTCCTTGTCTTTGAACCCATATCTCTACATAATAACCTGTCACGTAACCTGTTGCCTTGATCTCCATTAACCATTATACTGTCCATAGCTTTACACTTCCCTTCCCCCCAACTTGCTAGTTTAAAGTCCTTGTGTTAGCTTAGCTTAATCCAGTTTAAGGTGGTCCACCAGGTACGCATGAGGATAGATGTACGGACAGCCCAGCGAACCATGTACATATGTTCTGGGCATATCCGGCTCTCAAATAATTCTGGCAGGGATTCGCTAAGGCAATGTCCAAGATCTTAAACACACGGGTGGTGCCGAGTCCAGAGATAGCGATCTTTGGTATGTCAGACAATCCGGGAGTTCAGGAAGCGAAAGAGGCTGAGGTTTTGGCCTTTGCCTCCCTGGTAGGCCGGAGACTGATCCTTTTAATGTGGAGGGACTCGAAACCCCCAGTGTGGAGACCTGGGTTGGAGACATGGCTGGGTTTCTCAGTCTGGAGAAAATAAAGTTTGCCTTGAGAGAGTCCATGACGGGGTTCTCTCTGAGATGGCAGCCATTCCTCGAATTTCTAGGAGAGCATTAAAATGTCAGCAGCATTCCGGGGAGATGCGGGGGCGGGGAAATGTTGCATATTCTTGTTTTCTTTCTTTAGAAGGGGCAGCACGGTAGCATTGTGGATAGCACAATTGCTTCACCGCTCCAGGGTCTCAGGTTCGATTCCGGCTTGGATCACTGTCTGTGCGGAGTCTGCACATCCTCCCCATGTGTGCGTGGGTTTCCTCCGGGTGCTCCGGTTTCCTCCCACAGTCCAAAGATGTGCAGTTTAGGTGGATTGGCCATGATAAATTGCCCTTAGTATCCAAAATTACCCTTAGTGTTGGGTGGGGTTACTGGGTTATGGGGATAGGGTGGAGGTGTTGACCTTGGGTAGGGTGCTCTTTCCAAGAGCCGGTTCAGACTCGATGGGCCAAATGGCCTCCTTCTGCACTGTAAATTCTGAGATAATCTATGATATAATGTTAACGTTCACCTTGATTTTTTAAATGTTGTTAATGGTTGTGTAAAAAAATTTTTTTTGCTAAACTAAGGCAGTTAAAGATAATGTATAATTGAAAGAAAAAGTGTGCAATACTGCAAAGTTTAGTGGGATGTTAGAAGATTGTACAGACCTTTTCGAAATCAGCACAGAATTGCTAAACAAAATGAGCATGAGAAAGCCAGAAATCTTTTTAAAAAAGTAAGAGTTTCTTCATGTATTGAAAGAGAGTAACTAAATCGGTCCCTTAGAGGGTGAGAATGGGAAATGCAAAAATGGCAGAAGTGTTCAACAGGTATTTTGTGTTGGTCTTCTCTCAAAGACACAAATAACATACTAATAATACTTAAATAGGGAGGTACTTATGCAATCTAAATCACTAGGGAAAAGGTACTGGAATATTATTAGAACTACAGGCCCCGGACCTGATGTCTTTCATCAGGATATTAAAACAATATTTATTAGTGCCACAAGTAGGCTTACATTAACACTGCAAGGAAGTTACTGTTAAAAAGAAGTGGATGCATTGGTCATGGTCTCCCAAAATTCCCAAGGGTCCAAGTAGATTGGAAAATTGCTAATGTAGTACCTCTAGTCAATAGAGCAGGAAACTATGGGCCAGTTAGCCTAATGTCTGTCATAGGAATAAATACTAGAATCCATTATTAAGGAGGTAAGAGCAGGGCATTTCAAAGATTGCAATGTATCATGCAGAGTCAGTCAAACCATGTTGACTAGTTTATTGGAATTCTTTGAGGAAATAACAAACCAGGTAGATAAAGGGGAACCCGTAGCTGTCGCGCATTTAGATTTCACAAAATAAGAGCTCATGGTGTAGGGGGGTAACAGAAAAACCATTGGTTAGGAGGTAACAGAGTAGGATAAATGAATAATTTTCAGATTGTCAATGGAGTGCCACAGAGCAGTGCTGGGTGGGCCTCAACGACTTAAAATCTATATCAATGGCTTCGATAAAGGGACTGAATGTATGGTAGCTAGATTTGCCGAGGTTGTCAAGTGGACATGAGATATGTCGATGGATTGAATGGGCAAAATTTTGGAAGATGGAGTATAATGTGGGAAAATATGAAATTGTCCACTTTGGCAGGAAGAATAGAAAAGCAGTATACTATTAATTGGACAGAGATTTCAGAAGGACCGTTGTGCCCTGGTACGTGAGTCTCAAAATAATTGGTTGGAATTATACCTATCATAAAGGAAGATGGTGGTGGTTGTGGGAGGTCAATCATCTAAGTCTCAGGACATCACTGCTGAAATTCCTCAGAGTAGTGTTCTAGGCCCAACCATCTTCAGCTACTTTAACAATGACCTTCCCTCCATCATAAGGTCAGAAGTGGGGATGTTCGCTGATGATTACTGCACAATGTTCACAATTCGCGGCTCCTCTGATACTGAAGCAGTCCTTGCCCGTATGAGTCAGGACCTGGGCAATATTCAGGCTTGCGTGGTCCAAATATTACTTTCCAAATATGACTTTCCACTTGCCAGGCCATGACTATCTATAACAAGAGAATCCAATCATCTCCCCATGATATTAGATGACATTATCATTGCTGAATCCCCCACTATCAACTGTTAGGAAAACAAAGATAGTTTTAAGGGATTTATATTTGCATTGGTAAATATCAGAAATAAGGTAAAGTTTTAAGTGGGTTTAATTTGATGTTTCTGTGCCTGGAAGGGTAAAACCAGATTCATGCTGGACAAAGGTATTTGTATGAGTGGGGGTTGGTTAAGTTCCAATTATGTTTCTATTGTGCTTGTAGAGGGCTATGGCCTGATGAGTAAATAAATAGGCCAGGCGAGGTATGTGGTGTTGCTTAGCAACTGGTGCATTGTAAAGTAGAGAAACATTCAAGTTTTTAGCTGAATTTGTGGATAGTTAAAGACGGGCTGGAATTATCCGGCCATTGGGATTCTTTATCCCACTGGCAGTGCATCCCAGCCTGCAGGTTTCCTGGCGGCTTGGGGTGGCTTCAATGCAATGAGAAATCCCATTGACAAGTGGCAGGAAGAAAGAATCCCGCCCGAACAGCATGCACCGAGAAACGGGTGGCTGGGGGAGCGGAGAATCCCACCCAGGATCTCCAAGTGAACATCTTAACTCTGCCAGAATAAAGATTCAGACCGAATGTAAAGTTCCAATCCAGATAACCAGGGAATTGGATAGAAAGAGTATTTGAGGTGATTGGAGTTAAATGAACAGAGATCAAGGTACTGTTCAGAAGGATTCAAGGAGGAGTGAACAAAGTGTCCTGAGAGACAATCGCAGTTACTAGATTTAAAGTGGGACATCAACCCTTCAAAGGTAAAACAGACATCTGAGGCCATTTTAATACAGTTTGCACAGCAGATAAGGCGAAGAAATCTTAGTGTGAAATCCTAGACTCAAACTGCTGTGACAGGTGGAATGGAAGCTTTGTTTAAAAGTGTCATTTGGAAAACCTGCTCTGGATTTTAGAATGCAAACTGCCAAGAAGCGTATTTTAGGGAGTGGAGTTTGGAAACTCTCATGTGACTTGTCTGGGGGGATTCGGAGGCGACATCCACAACATTCATTTGGCATTGAGTGGAGAGTGTATTTTCCCATAGTCATCAGGTACGCTTGAAATGCACTTCAAAATGAGACCATTGTAGCTTAAGATAATTGGTGTGATCCTAAAACCTGTGTGTAATTGTTAAGCAAAAGGGGTGTAAAGCAGTCTTGTATAATAAGCCAACATTTCATGTTTAATAAATATTGGCCACGACTTCCGGTTGCGGCTATGCCGAGGTAGGTTGCAGGTTCAGCAGCTCCCGCCGGGAACGGACTTTTGGGCTCTTCAGAGAGGCCTCAACGGCAATTGTTCGAGGGCTTCCAGTGGGGGAAGGTGACAGCAAGGTCCCCCCGACATTATATGGATTGAACCAGGAGTGGAGCAGTTAAAAAAAGTGATCCTGGTGCAGCGTAAAGTGCGAGGGAGGAAAAGCAAGATGGCGGCAGGTGGAGACCAAGCAGCGTGGGCGCAGTGGTCGCAGGAGCGGTAGGAGTTTCTTAAACGCTGCTTTGAGGAGCTGAGGACAGAAATGCTGGTGCCAATGAAGGCGGCGATTGAGAAGCTTGTGGAGACCCAGAAGGACCGCATATGACAGGGGCGAGGTTGAGTAGGTTCTTTGGGGTGGAGGACAGATGTGGGAGGTGCTCGGGGAGCCCGGCAAATCACATCCATATGTTCTGGTCGTGCCCAGGGCTGGATGTGTTTTGGAGGGGTTTTGCGAGGACTATGTCCAAGGTGGTGAACGCCCGGTTCAAGCCGAGCTGGGGATTAGCATTATTTGGGGTATCGGACGAACCAGGAGTGCAGGAGGCGAAAGAGGCCGGTATTCTGACCTTTGCGTCCCTGGTAGCCCGACAGAGGATTTTGCCACTGTGGAAAGATGCGAAGCCCCCTACTGTGGAAGCTTGGATCAATGACATGGCAGGGTTCATCAAGCTGGAGAGGATAAAGTTTGCCTTGCGAGGGTCTGTGCAAGGGTTCCTCAGGTGGTGGCAACCGTTCCTAGACTATCTCGTTGAGCGTTAGGAGGAGGTCAGCAGCAGCACAGGGGAGGGAGGTGGGGGTTTCTTTTGGGGTGGCGTTTGGGTGAAGGTGTTTTCTTTTTCCCCCTATTTGTGTTTTTAAATGTTTTTAAATGTTATATGGGGGGTTATTGTATATGGGGGAAATCCAATGTATAATTTCTGCTTGGTTTAAAAGAATATATATTTTATTAAAATTTTTCAAACAAAAATGTTTCTGTTTTTACAACTCAACAAGGGATTATACATTAACTGGTAAATAACATTATTTAAATAATATAGTGAACTAACAACAACTACTAAAAAAAAAAAAGGAAAAACAAATAGCAAAAACACAAAATAGTGCTCCCCCCCCCCCCCCCCCCCCGGGTTGCTGCTGCTGTCATTTCTATCTTTTCGTTATCGTTCCGCAAGATAGTCAAGGAACGGTTGCCACCGCCTGGAGAACCCCTGAGCCGATCCCCTCAATGCAAATTTTATTCGTTCCAATCTTATGAACCCTGCCATGTCGTTTATCCAGGCCTCCAAGCCTGGGGGTTTCGCTTCCTTCCACATGAGTAGAATCCTACGCCGGGCTACTAGGGACGCAAAGGCCAAAATATCGGCCTCTTTCGCCTCCTGCACTCCCGGCTCTTCCGCAACCCCAAATATAGCTAACCCCCAGCCTGGCTTGACCCGGACCTTCACCACCCTTGCCAAATTACCCTTGCCAACCCCCCCCCCCCCCCCCCCAAGAACTCATGCAGTGCCGGACACGACCAGAACATGTGTGTGTGGTTCGCCGAGCTTCCCGAGCACCTCCCACACCTGTCCTCCACCCCGAAAAACCTGCTCAGTCTTGCCCCCGTCATATGTGCTCTATGTAGAACCTTAAATTGAATCAGGCTAAGCCTGGCACACGTGGACGAGGAATTTACCCTACTTAGGGCATCAGCCCATAGCCCCTCCTCAATCTCTTCCCCCAGCTCTTCTTCCCATTTTCCCTTCAGCTCCTCATAATTTCTGCTTGTTGTGTTCTTGTTTTTATCATCTTGTTTGGGGAGGGGGGGGTGGGGGGTTGTTGAAAAATTTGAATAAATATATTAAAAAAAAAAAAAAAAAATATTGGCCACGATCTACCGAGCTCGTCGTGCCCAACACGGGGCATGACTAGGCTGTGCCTCTCATGAGATTTAACGGCCTCGTTATGCCTCGCGAGCTGGATCCCACTCACAATGGGCGGGATCCAAATTTGCATTTTCCAGCGTGCTGTCACGCTCCCTTAAATATGTTCTTGCTGGAGTTGCCCAAGGCTGAGCAAGCACCATTTCGCCTTTATTCTCCATGGAGAATCCTGCTGCCCGGGCGTCTTGTTGGGCAATCTTGTTGGGCCTGGTTCATGTCAAGTTTATATAGTTTGCTGCCTGGGAAAACAGGGCATCCGTGACCTCACTGACGCACTTGTGGGCTATAGCTTGAGATGTCTCTCAAATCCCCACTCAAGCCCTGGAGTGACCCTGAGGCGTAAAGGTTCACGGCAGCGGTGACCTTTAAGGCCGATGGAACTAGGTATCCTCCTTCACGTGGTTCCAATCCCGCGAGGATGTGGCACAGGTGCCGCACTGTCCCCTTGTTTAGACGGAGCCTCCTGCAGCACACACTGTCCATTATCTGCTCGAAAGACCAGCAATGCCTGTACATCTTGGGCTGTCGACGACCTCCCGCTTTGCGCCCCTCCCTGACCTGATGGGCAGCGAATCCTCTGGGTGTGGGGAAGGGCCTTGCACATGGGCCGCCGCCTCAAGTCTCAACGCTGCTGCTGCCGCCTTCTCCAGCGTCTTGCTGCCTGGCATGCCAGCAGCACCATGAGAATAGCCTCCGCAGGGTCCCATATATCATATATCCCATGTAATATCAGGATGGAATTGGAGAGAGTGTGAGGCATGCCTACCCATGTAGGAGCTGTGAAGTGCTCACTTCACTGCGATTGCCAATTCCCTATTAATAATGGCGTGTCCAGAGGCCTCCACGCTTAGTGAGAGTTATGGGTGATTGGTGGGACAGATGGGCTGGGATTGCCCCCATCATGGGTACACATGATCCAGGGGATGGCATCGCGACCTGTGGGTGCTGTGACCATCACCATCATCTTGACAGCAATTAGGCATGGGGAATATATGCTGGCCCAGTTAGCAACACCCACTACCTGTGAAAGAATAAAAGAATGTTGGTCTGCAGATACAGCAAGTGATTAGGAAGGCAAATGGGATATTGGCCAGGGGGAATGCCATATAAAAGTTGGGAAATTATCCTGCTAGACTTTGGTTGTTACTAGAGTCCAAGCAGGTTGGTGAAGTCAAAACCAAGGCATGAAATGTTTTCTTTAGAGTTTATTGACTTTATTCAGTTTCATGGGACAGCCCAACTATCCCCTATTTTACTCTTTTTTTTTTTAATGATAAAACCAATAATCAATAAATTAAACAAAAATAAATAGCCCCTGATAGGGTACTGTAACTAAAATAAAACAGCAAAAAGAAAATTAACAAATTTAATGCAGTTGGTGATCCCTCTTTGAAAGGTTCCCTTTGGGCCAGCGCTTTTAGAATGACTATAATAGGAATAATCTGTTTTGAGGTATTTTGTTTCCTGTGCTGGGTTGGGGGGAAGACTTAAATAGTAATGTCTTTACCTGTTAGCTTAACAATATAATTAAAATACAATTAATATTGGTGAGACCGCACCTGGTGTACTGTATACAGTTTTGGTCATCTTGCCGAAGGAGAGATATATTCGAAGCAGTTAGAAAAGGTTCACTAGGCTGATTGCTGGGATAAAGGAATTATTTTGAGAAAATTTGTGCAGGTTGGGCCTGCATCCATCGGAGTCCAGAAAAATAGGAGGTGGTCCCATCTTGTGTAACACCTAAGATTGACTTGGTGGCTTCTGGCAGACTGTTTTCCCCTTGGGTGTCTAGAATTAGGGGCACAGCTTTTAAAAGTTGTGTGTCTCCCATTTAGGACTACAATAAGGAGAATTTTTTTTTCTTTTGGAGGGTTGTTAGTCTGTAGAATTCTCTTCCCCAGAAAACTGGAAGCTGGGTCATTGAATGTACAGAAAGCTGAATTAAATTTTGATCAACTAGCGTTATGGGAGATAGACCAGAAAGTGGTGTTGAGACTACAATGGGAGAAGCTGTGATCTTATTGAATGGTGGTGTGGGCTCAATGAGCTGAATGATCTACTCTTCCCAGTTCTTGTGTTCCAATATTGAGTTGTAGGTATTTCATGCATCCTTGACTTTTTAGACCTATAAGATTCACCCTAAAATTGGATACAATGAGGACCAATTTCTCCCTTATACCTTTTTTAAACATTATTCTGACATTGGCTTCCCTCCGTCTTCAACTCCACAACTTGGTATTCCCCTAAAGTAACACTTTTTTCACCCCCCACCTCCCACCTTGCCTCCCAAAAGAGAAAGTAGAATTAAGCTGGATTTGTTGTTGTTATTAAGTGATAGAATTCCTCATCACTCTTGTTCCTTGCTCATTTTCCCCATAAAGGAATAGCATGTAGGTCAGCTCGTTTTCCCCATAAATGGCATGTAGGTCAGCACAATCAAGTACAAACATGAATAATGGTCAGAGGTACAAGAGAATGGTGTAATAATGGCTATGCTATTGAATAGTGCCCTCCGAGTAAATGTGGTCAGGAGAGGAGGGTTGTCAATATGCATGGACAAAAAAAATTAACATTTATTTTACTGGAGTTAATTGAGCAAGAAGTGATTGTTTCTCTGCAATGTAAATTATGTGGTTTGTCCATTTCAGCCTACAGGGGATTACACTCTGCATTTATGTAATACTGTGCTGAAACAGCTGAACTAATGAAATTAATTCCCTCTGTAATTGTTGGATTAATATTTTGTTTTAATTTAAACATATTGAATTTGGGTGAAAATGCTGTTAAGACACATGGGAGGGTGTAATTAGGTAACCATTTTCAGTAATACTTGCTCATTTGGCACAGGGTTCAAATACCTGTTGCCATGCTCATTGTAATGTTCAGTGACTGCATGGTAGCTAACATAGAGCAAGGCCACGTGAGTGTTAACAGCTTGTAATATATTGATGATTACAATCCATTTCCTTGTTTATTTCAAAAGAAAATGAATTTTATTCATTATTAGAAACATAGAAAATAGAAGCAGGAGGAGGCCACTTGACCTTTCGAACCTGCTCCACCATTCATGAGCATGGCTGATCATCAAATTCAATACCTATAGCTATATCTAATTCCTTCTTGAAATTGCACAAAGTGTTGGCCTCCACTACTTTCTGCGATAGTGAATTCCACAGATTCACCACTCTGGGTGAAGAAATTTCTCCTCATCTCGGACCTCAAAGGTTTACCCCTTATCCTCAAACTATGACCTCCTAGTTCTGGACTCCCATCACCATTGAGAACATTCTTTCTGAATCTACCCTGTCTAATCCTATTAGAATTTTGTACGTTTCTATGAGATCCTCTCACTCTTCTAAACTGCAATGAATATAATCCTAATTGATTTAGTCTCTCCTCATCTGACAGTCGCGTCATCCCAGGAATCAGCCTGGTAAACCTTCGCTGCACTCCCTCCATAGCAAGAGCAACCTTCCTCCGATAATGACACCAAAACTGCACACAATGCTCCAGGTCTGGTCTCGCCAATGCCCTATACAATTGCATTAAAGCATCTCTATTCCTATACTCAAATTCTCTCGCTATGAAGGCCAACATACCATTAACCTTTTTTACTGACTGCTGTACCTGCACGCTTACTTTCAGTGACTGATGCATGAGGACACCAATGTCTATCCACCCCTCAGGGCAGCACGGTGGCGCAGTGGGTTCGCCCTGCTGCCTCACGGCGCCGAGGTCCCAGGTTCGATGCTGGCTCTGGGTCACTGTCCGTGTGGAGTTTGCACATTCTCCCCGTGTTTGCATGGGTTTCTCCAGGGTCCCAGGTTCGATTCCCGGTTTGGGTCACTGTCTGTGCGGAGTCTGCACAGCCTCCCCGTGTCTGCGTGGGTTTCCTCCGGGTGCTCCGGTTTCCTCCCACAGTCCAAAGATGTGCAGGTTAGGTGGATTGGCCAAGTTAAATTGCCCTTAGTGTCCAAAATTGCCCTTAGTGTTGGGTGAGGTTACTGGGTTATGGGGATAGGGGGGAGGTGTTGACCTTGGGTAGGATGTTCTTTCCAAGAGCCGGTGCAGACTCGATGGGCCGAATGGCCTCCTTCTGCACTGTAAATTCTATGAAACCCAAAGATGTGCAGGATAGGTGGATTGGCCACGATAAATTACCCCTTAATTGGAAAAAATGAATTGGGTACTCTGAATTTTTTTATTTTTAAAGAGTATCCACCCCTCAATTTACACCCGTTCAAATAATCTACCTTCCTATTTTTGCTACCGAAGCGGTACATCCACATTATAATGCATCTGCCATGCATTTGCTCACTCACTCAGCCTGCCTAAATCCTGCTGAAGCAAATTCTCCTCACAGCCTACCCTCCCATCCAACTTTGTATAATCTGCAAATTTGGAGATAATACATTTAGTTCCCTTGTCCAAATCATTAATCTATAATGTGAACAGTTGGGGTCCTAGCACAAATCCCTGCGGTACCCCACTAGTCACTGCCTGCCAATCAGAAAAAGACCCATTTATTTCAACCTTTTGCTTCTCGTCTGCTAATCCACTTTCTATCCATCTCAAGATATTACCTGTAATATTCGCTTTAATTTTACATATTAATCTGCTTTGTGAGCACTGGTCGAAAGCCTTCTGAAAGTCTAAATAAACCATCCACCAGTCCTCCCTGGTCAACTCTACTAGTTACATCTTCAAAGAATTCTAGTAGATATGTCAAGCATGATTTTCCGTACATCCATGCTGACTTTGTCTGATTACACCACTGCTTTCCAAATGCTATGCTATGAAATCCTTGATAATGGGCTCCAGCAACTTCCCTACTAACGATGTTGGGTTCACTAATCTATAGTTCCCTATTTTCTCTCTACCTCCCTTTTTGAATAGCGGGGTTACATTCACTACCCTTTAATTTGTAGGAACCGTTCCAGAGTCCAAAGAATTTTGGAAAATGACCACCAATGGATCTACTATTTCTAGGGTCACTTAATTTCAGAGCCTGGAGATTTGTCCGCCTTAAATCCCATTAATTTCCCCAAACTTTTTCTTTACGAATACTAATTTCCTTCAGCTCCTCACTAAAACTTGTGTTTCTCAGAATTTCCAGTGCATTATTCATGTATTCCTTTGTGAAGACAGAAGCAAAGTACGAATTTAGTTCCTCAGCCATTTCTTTGTTCCCTGTTATGAATTCTCCTGTTTCTGATTGTAAGGGGCCTACATTAGTTATTAATCTTTTTCGTGGGTGGCACGGTAGCACGTGGTAAGAAAAAAAAAACCTTTATTGTCACAAGTTGGCTTACATTAACACTGCAATGAAGTTACTGTGAAAAGCCCCTAGTCGCCACATTCCGGCACGTTTTTGGGTACACAGAAGCTGGTACGGGAATTGAACCCGCGCTGCTGGCCTTGTTTTGCATCACAATCCAGCTGTCTAGCCCACTGAGCTAAACCAGCCCCTTGCCATATTGCAATTGAGACCCCCTCAACTTGTTTCCCAGGATTTTTAAACTACAATATTTATACTTGCCTCAATCTTTCTAACCTTCTGAACCCTTCATGCTTTTAAAACCCAACTTTGTCATCATTTAACCACTGCTTCTGGATTTGCTTTAATTCTTTCAGCCTGTCTAACCTTGATGGTACCTTGCATTGAACTTCGATCACTGATGTTAGGTTTGTAATTGCATTCATGCAATTCTGTTCTTAGATAATTTCCTGTATACTTAGATATTTCATAACATATTTCCACATGTACCATAATTTCTAGGAGTAATATTAAGTCGATATGAGGCAAATTGTAATGTAGTGTCTGTGACCCTGCATAAATTATGTTCATTTATGCAGCGCCTCTTGCACATTTGTGTACTCTGTAATATTGTACTGTTCATACATACTATAAAAAGGATATGTTTCTTAAATTTGACCAAAAATAAACTAAAACTAGGCTGAAAATATACACTAATCAACCTAGCAATAATTTTAAAAGGGCAACAGTGTTTAGATGGTCTGAATCTTCATATGTTGGCTATAGCAAGCTGTCAGTAACTTGAAAATTGTTCTGGCTCTCTTCGGTCTTCTAATAGTTGTAACATCTGAGCAACTTTAATTCTGACACGCATTGCTAGCTGGAGTGTGAAATGTCTCAATTTCAGTGACTCCCAATTACAAAGTAGTGGCATTGCTGTTCTTGAACAGGATCTTGCAGAATAATTAACCAAATGTCTGAAGATTAGATGGTTTTGTTCATGTATCGAACATGTGGATTTGTAACATGACAAATGTAGCCTAGATATATTGTGACTTTTTATGAAAATCTATTGTCTATTTGTCAATATAATCATTTAGGGGCTGGTTTAGCACACTGGGCTAAATCACTGGCTTTTAAAGCAGGACAGCAGCACGGTTCAATTCCCGTACCAGCCTCCCCGAACAGGCGGCGGAATGTGGCGACTAGGGGCTTTTCACAGTAACTTCATTTGAAGCCTACTTGTGACTAAGCGATTTTCATTTAATTTCATTTTCATGTGTACTCACCAGTACCTTGTTCAGTTGCATTAAGATTTCCCTATTATATTCCAACCCCCTTGAAATAAGAGCAAAGAGCCAACAAGCGGTTTTCATTTTCATAGAAGTACATCCTTCACATGGAATTTTAAAACTTATTTTTATTTAACTTAACTATCACCCATCAGTTTGTGAATACTTTTAATGGATTGGTCCTCGTCCTCAAAGTCATAGTTCTGCTTTTTGACTGGAAGTATCTATTTTTGGGGATGGGGGTGTACTAAAAATTGGAGAACATTCTCCATTTGTCCTTTAGAAATTCAGGCAGCTCATTTACAGCTAGTTTCATGAGTGGTAACTTATTGTGTTCAAACATTGTGGGCGGTACTGTGGGGCAATGGTTAGCACTGCTGCCTACAGCGCTGAGGACCCAGGTTCGATCCCGGCCCCGGGTCACTGTCAGTGTGGAGTTTGCACATTCTCCCCCTGTCTGTGTGTGTTTCACCCTCACAACCCAAAGATGTGTAGGTAAAGTGGATTGGCCACGCTAAATTGCCCCTTGATTGGAAAAAAATAATTGGTTACACTAACATTTTAAAAAAAAACATTGTTTGAAGCGTTTGGTCTCCAGCAAACACCAACTGTATAATAAAGCTACAGTCTACATTGTTTTAAAGTTTGAACAATTATTGGGATGCAATCTTTGATGTTAAGCCTACACAAATTTTTGCAACCCATACTGAACTGAAAGACCCAAGTTTGAATCTCCTCTCACGTTGATTTCCACCAGTTACAAGCAGACTGATGATTCAGAAATTCAATTAGGTAAACTGAAGGTTAAGCTTCGGCAAAGTGCCAGCTGGCAGGAGGAAAGCTTAGCTAGTAGTGCATCTCAGATCATTCTTCAGTACTAATTAAATACAGAATAGGACTAACTGAGGCAATTGAAAAATCCTCTCGTCCTCCTCATCTGCCATCTAATTTAGATGGCCTTATAAATACCCTGGTAAACTATAATTTATTGAATATCAAAGAATTTTGACATGCCTGCTGGCACTCCTACACATTTAATATGTTTCTCTGTGATCAAATGTTTTCCCTGCTGTAGCTGTTGTTGCCACATAAAAGATTTTTAAAAAGGGGAGTAGGCCATTTTGCCCTTCGAGTCCACTCCACCATTCAGTAAAATTGTGGCTGATCATCTATCAATGATGCATCTTCCTGCACTATCCCCATATCCTTTGATTCCCTTAGTATTCGCAAATCTACCGACCTCCAATTTGAATATACTGAGCAGCTACAGTTACTCGCAGTGTAGAATTGCAGAGTTTCACAATCCTTCGATTGAAGTGAGTTCTCCTCAATCCAATCCTAAATAGTCAACCCCTTATTCTGAGACTGTGTTCTAGTTCCTATTTTAGACTCCTAGGCCTGGAAAATATTCACCTAACCTGTCTAGCCCCGAAAGAAATTTTACATATTTAATGAAATTACTTTCCATTCTCCCAAACACTAGGTATTTTCTTGCGTCAATCCCCTCATCCCAGGAATCTATATAATGAACCTTTGTTGCACTTCCTCTAAAAGTAAACAGAACAAAACTGTATACAATACTTCTGGTATGATATTACCAAGACTCTATATAATTGTGGAATGTGCTCTTTTCTCTTCATACTGTAATCCCTTTTATAAAAAGGTCAATGTACTATTTGATCTGCTAAATGTTTGCTTTCTGTAATTCATACACCAGGCCACCAATGCCCCTCGATATAGCAGGATATTCCACCCTCTGCTTTTACCAGTGGATAATTTTCCATTTGCCACTAAGTGGCTTGAACCCTTTTGCAGTCTCTTGTGTTCTTCTCACATCTAACTTGCACACCTAACTTCGTATCTATTGTCAGCAAACTTGGATACATTGGACCAGGGGTTTTCAAACTCAGGGTTGCGACCCACCTTCGGGAGGGTCTCGGCGCTCGGTCGCAGCGTTCCTGATTGCAGGAAGAATGCCCAATGGCTGCAATTGTGTGGTAAACCAGTGTATTGGATTGTATTGTTACATGCCAGCGGCTCCTCCCCTCGGGCTCATGTATAAAGATGGCAGTTCGGGATCAGAGGCCAGGAGACTTTCTGTTTAGTGTATTAAAGCCTCAGTTACGTTCACTACTCGTTGTGTGTTCATTGATGACATATCAATTTAATACACTAAACATCTAATATGAATTCATCACTCAAGCCTGATCGCCTGGAGCTGGACCCACAGGCAGCCGACGCCACTGCAACTTTCGAGCACTGGCTAAGCTGCTTCGAAGCGTACCTCGGATCCTTCACCGAAGACTTCACCGACCGCAAAGAAGCAGATCCTCCATGCACGGGTGAGCCCGCAAGTCTTTCTTCTCATCAGGGGCGCTTCCTTGTATACAGAGGCGATAATGCTGCTGAAGGGACACTATGTTAAGTCTGTGAACGAGGTGTATACGAGGCACCTTCTTGCCACGAGATGACAACCACCTGGGGAGTCACTAGCAGAATTCCTGTGGGTACTCTGCTGGAGCAGTGACTGCCAGGCGGTATCGGCTACCCAACACGCGGAGCTGTTGATCAGGGACGCTTATGTCGTGGGCATGAAATCGAGCTACATCCCCAGCGATTGCTAGAAGGGGGTACACTCGGTCTCCCAGAGACAGTGCGGCTCTCAAACTCGCTGGAGGTGGCCGACCAGAACATGGAGGCCTGCACCTCCGCTGCCACGCCACCCGCCATGTGCGACCCGTGGGCGCCACCACCTTCGATTTCGGCCGCCACTTGTGACCCATGGGGTCGCCATCTTTAACGCCATTTTGTACTTGAAATAAAATGAAATGAAATAAATCGCTTATTGTCACAAGTAGGCTTCAAATGAAGTTACTGTGGAAAGCCCCTAGTCGCCACATTCTGGCGCCTGTTCGGGGAGGCTGGTACGGGAATTGAACCGTGCTGCTGGCCTGCCTTGGTCTGCTTTAAAAGCCAGCGATTTAGCCCAGTGTGCTAAACCAGCCCCTTGGCAACCAGTTGACTTGAACTTCACACCCGCCACGCGTGACACATGGGGGCAGCCATCTCCGATACCACCCGCCACGCACGACTCATGGGGGCTGCCATCTTGGGACCACTCCGCAGCCTCCCGGGAGCCCTGCTCACCCGATCGTACACTGGCCGCCGCTACCTCCGACCGGCCTACCCATCACCTTCTGAAGCTCTCCTCCATCACGCTCGACCAGTCCCGGCCTCATCACCTCACAAAATTGACGATGACCGTCCAGATCAACAGGCACGAGACGGCCTGCCTTTTTGACTCCGGGAGCATAGACAGCTTCATACACCCAGATACGGTAAGGCGCTGCTCCCTCCCAATCTTGCCCGCGGCCCAGAAAATCTCCCTGGCTTCCGGATCACATGCAGTAGAAATCCGGGAGTACTGTGTCGCGACCCTTCCTGTACAAGGCGTAGAGTACACTAACTTCAAACTCTACATCCTTCCCCATCTCTGCACTGCCCTATTACTGTGGTTCGACTTTCAGTGCCACGTCCAAAGCCTTACTTTAAAGTTCGGCGGACCCCTGCCCCCCCTCACCGTCTATAGCCTCGCGACCCTTAAGGTCGCCCCACCCTCGCTCTTCGCTAACCTCACCCCGGACTGTAGGCCCGTCGCTACTAGGAGCAGACGAAACAGTGCCCGGGACGGGGCCTTTATCAGGTCGGAGGTCCAGTGACTTCTACGAGATCATTGAGGCTAGTAACAGCCCCTGGGGAGCCCAAGTGGTGGTCGTCAAGACTGGGGAGAAATGAAAATCGCTTATTATCACGAGTAGACTTCAATTAAGTTACTGTGAAAATCCCCTAGTCGCCACATTCCGGCGCCTGTTCGGGGAGAGCACTGGATGGTCATCAACTACAGTCAGACCATCAACCGGTACACGCAGCTCGATGCGTACCCCCTCCCCCACATATCTGACATGGTCAATCAGATTGCACAGTATCGAGTCTTCTCCACAGTTGACTTGAAGTCCGCGTACCACCAGCTCCCTATCCGCCCGGAGGACCGGCAATACACTGCCTTCGAGGCAGATGGCCGCCTCTACCACTTCCTCAGGGTTCCCTTCGGCGTCTCCTCACGAGCGAACAACGGAGTCCTCCCATCAGAAGCAGCGGCAGAGAGTAGGCCACATGTTCCATACGCTGACGTCTCGTGTGTTCTGATTGCGAGAGCGTTTCCTCCATTTTTCAGCTGCCAGCATTGCTGGTGTGAGCGCCAGGGACTAGTGAACAATCCACGAAGAAGAAGCTGAAAGCAGGAAGAAAGCAGCATAAAGATGATTACTTGAGGTATGGGTTAATTGTGCCACTGCAAATCCGGATTAATAGTTCAGGTGTGTTATATGCAGGGAAGTACTGGCAAATGAAAGTTTAAAACCCTCAACTTAAAAGACATTTGAAGGCTACACAACGGCGAGTTTGTGGACAAACCTCTTTTATTTTTCCAATGACGAAGTGAGATCTTAAATCATCAGCTGAAGTCATTATCAGAAATGTAACATTGAATAACAAAGCAAGTGAGATTGTGAGAATGAGGCAGGCCAACTTGTGGTAGTACCAGGTATTGCGGTACCTAAGAGGCTGTTGACCATTGGTTAGACCCAGGAGTCTACAGTTGGCTGTTGTATGTAGCTCTGCCCTGACAGGCGGAGTATAAGAAACGGTGCCGTCCCAGCAGCCTTCATTTTCTGTACCGAAGCTGCTGGGGAACAAGTTCTAGTAGATTAAAGCCTTCAGTTATGGAATCACTTTGTCTTGAGTGTAATTGATCGTGCATCAATTTAATCTACTAGAATTAAGCTGGAAGGATGGATCTCCGAATCAAACTGGAGTGCCTTCAACTCAGCCCCCACGCGGAGAGCTCGGCTGTAATATTTGAACACTGGATGGCGTGCTTTAAAGACTACCTCGAGACGGCCGGAGGCACCCCCACAGGAGGACAGAAAATGCATCTCCTGCGCTCAAGGGTCAGCCCTGCGATCTACCCCCTTATCGAGGAGGCGGAGAACTATGATGCCGCGATCAAACTGCTAGAAGGACATTATATCCGCCCTGTAAATCAGGTCTACGCACTTCACCTGCTTGCAACTAGACGGCAAAGCCCCGGGGAATCGTTGGAAGATTTCTACCGGGCGCAACTGGTGCTGGGCCGAAACTGTGGCTGCCCGCAAGTTTCGGGGAGCGAGCGCACGGAACTTTTAATCAGGGATGCTTTCGTAGCAGGTATGAGCTCCTCAGATATCCGCCGAAGACTCCTAGAAAGGGACACGTTCCATGTTCGGCACCACTATTTTGAAACGCCTGATGAGGCATGATAGAGACTGAAAAGTTGGACTCAAATTGAGGGTTTGTCGTGGGGGGATGATTACTGTGTTTACGGCGTTTGGGGAATGTTCTTTTTCTTTTTCTTTGAGTGCTGGGTGGGGATGGGTGAATGGATTTGATGTGGGGGCTGTGGGAGAGTGTGAGCGTCGGTGTTGGAGGGGCAGGGCCCCACGGAGGCAGGGGGGGGGGTGGAGGGCCGGGGATGGGGAGTTGGGGTAAGGCCGCAAAAAGGAGCTGCGCCAGAGGGGGCAGGGCCAGGGCCGGCTCAGGAAAGCGCGGGCTTTTTCCCGCGTTAGGGAATGATGGGGGCGGGGCCGGGGAGAGGAGCGCACTCTGATTGCCAAGAGGGGGGGATCCTCACACTTGGGGGGTCGATGGAATGGCGGGAGAGGCCAGGGTCAGCAGGAGTCAGCTAACTTACGGGAGTGTCATGGGGGGAGCCCAATAGCTAGATGAGGATCTATCGGTGCGGGGGGGAGGACTGGGTTGCTGCTGCATTGGCCAAAGGGGAGCTGGAAGTAGGAGAGGTAGTCGGGGCGGGGGTCCGCCGCCGGGGGGACTGGAGGGTACGGGAGGCGCGGTCACGTGGCTGGCCTAGAAAAGGAGATGGCTAGTCGGGGGGGGGGGGCGGCACCGGGGGTGGGCGGCGGCACGGGGGTGGGGGGGGGGCGGCGGCGCGAGTAGCCCCCCAATCCAGCTGATAACTTACTTGGAATGTGAGGGGCCTGAACGGGCCGGTCAAGAGGGCCCGGGTGTTTGTGCGCTTAAAAGGACTGAAGGCAGACGTGGTTATGCTCCAGGCGACACACTTGAAGGTGGCAGATCAGGTTAGGCTGAGAAAGGGATGGGTAGGGCAGGTCTTTCATTCAGGGCTGGATGCAAAGAACAGAGGGGTTGCAATACTGGTGGGGAAGCGGGTGTCGTTCGAGGCACTGAATATTGTAGTGGATAATGGAGGTCGATATGTGATGGTGAGTGGTACGTTGCAGGTGGTACTGGTGAACGTATATGCCCCGAATTGGGATGATGCCGGATTTATGAAACGCATGCTGGGTCGGATTCTGGATCTGGAGGTAGGAAGCTTGATAATGGGGGGGACTTCAACATGGTGCTGGACCCAGCACTGGACCGTTCTAGGTCCAGGACGGGTAAGAGGCCGGCTGCGGCCAAGGTGCTCAGGGGGTTTATGGACCAGATGGGGGGAGTGGATCCATGGCGGTTTGCCAGGCCGCTGGCCAGGGAATTTTCCTTCTTTTGCCACGTCCATAGAGCGTACTGCCCGATAGATTTTTTCATTTTGAGTAGGGCGCTAATCCCGAAAGTGGAGGGAACGGAGTATTCGGCCATAGCCATCTCTGACCACGCCCCGCATTGGGTGGAGCTGGAGTTGGGGAGGAGAGGGACCAGCGCCCGCTGTGGCGCCTTGATGCGGGACAGTTGGCGGATGAGGGGGTGTGCGCGCGGGTTCGGGGGTGTATTGAAAGATATTTGGACGCCAACGACAACGAGGAGGTGAAAGTGGGGGTAATCTGGGAGGCGTTGAAGGCGGTGGTCAGGGGAGAGCTAATCTCCATTAGGGCCCGAGGGGAGGGAGAGGGAGAGGTTGGTGGGGGAGATTTTAAGTGTGGACAGGAGGTACGCAGAGGCCCCCGAGGAGGGGCTACTTAGGAGCGACGGAACCTCCAGACGGAATTCGACGTGTTGACCACTGGGAAAGCAGAGGCACAGTTGAGGAAAGCCCAGGGGGCGACGTACGAGTATGGGGAGAAGGCGAGTCGGATGCTGGCAGATCAGCTTCGTAAGAGGGAGGCAACGAGGGAGATTGGTGGAGTTAAGGATAGAGGGGGCAATACGGTGCGGAGTGCGGTGAGAATAGACAAGGTATTTAGGGACATCTATGGGGATCTGTACAGGTCTGAGCCCCCAGTGTGGGAGATGGGGTTGCGACGATTCCTAGATCAGCTGAGGTTCCCGAGGGTGGAGGAGGAGGAGGTGGCTGGTTTGGGGGCGCCGATTGGGCTGGAGGAGCTGGTTAAAGGATTGGGGAGCATGCAGGCGGGGAAGGTCACGGGGCCGGAAGGGTTCCCGGTTGAATTCTACAGGAAATACGTGGTCCTGCTGGGCTCTTTGCTAGTGAGGACTTTTAATAAGGCGAGGGAGGGGGGGACCTTGCCCCCGACAATGTTCAGGGCGCTGATTTCTTTGATCTTGAAGCGGGACAAGGATCCATTGCAATGTGGGTCGTATCGACCGATCTCGCTCCTCAATGTTGACGCTAAGTTGCTGGCGAAGGTGCTTTCTACGAGAATTGAGCACTGTCCTGGGGGTGATTCATGAGGACCATACGGGATTTGTGAAGGGTAGGCAGCTGAATACTAATCTGCGGAGGCTCCTCATAGTGATTATGATGCCCTGGGTGGAGGGGGAAGCAGAGGTAGTGGCAGCTATGGACGTGGAGAAGGCCTTTGATTGGGTGGAGTGGGAGTATCTTTGGGAAGTGTTGCGGAGGTTTGGGTTCGGGGAGGGGTTCATCAGTTGGGTCAGGCTGCTATATAGAGCCCCAGTGGCGGGTGTGGCTACGAACCGGCGGAGGTCGGAGTACTTTCGGCTGTACCGGGGGGACGAGGCAGGCGTGCCCCTTATCCCCCTTGTTGTTTGAACTGGCAATTGAGCCACTGGCCATGGCACTGAGGGAGTCCAGGAAATGGAGGGGACTGGTCCGGGGGAGAGGAACACCGGGTGTCGTTGTATGCTGACGACCTGTTGTTGTATGTGGCGGACCCAGTGGAGGGGATGGCAGAGGTCATCGGATCCTTAGGGAGTTTGGGGACTTTTCGGGGTATAAACTCAACGTAGGGAAGAGTGAGCTGTTTGTGGTGCATTCAGGGGACCAGGGGAGGGGGATAGACGAGCTAACGCTGAAGAGGGTGGAAAGGAGCTTTCGGTACCTAGGGATCCAAGTAGCTAGGAGTTGGGGGGCCCTGCACAAGCTCAATTTGACGCGATTGGTGGAGCAGTTGGAGGAGGATTTTAAAAGATGGGATATGCTGCCACTCTCGCTAGCGGGTAGGGTGCAGTCGGTCAAAATGACGGTCCTCCCGCGGTTTCTCTGTGTTCCAGTGCCTTCCCATTATGATCTCCGAGGCCTTTTTCAAACGGGTAAGCAGGAGCATCATGGGATTTGTGTGGGCGATTAAGACCCCGAGGGTGAAGAGAGTGTTTTTGGAGCGTAGCAGGGACGGGGGGGGGGGGGGGGGGGGATGGCGCTGCCAAATTTGTGTGGCTATTATTGGGCAGCCAATGTGGCGATGATCCGTAAGTGGGTAATGGAGGGAGAGGGGGCGGCGTGGAAGAGGCTAGAGATGGTGTCCTGTGTTGGCACGAGCCTGAGGGCGCTGGTGACGGCACCGCTGCCGTTCTCGGCGACAAGGTATACCACGAGTCCGGTGGTGGCGGCGACGCTGAAGATCTGCGAGCAGTGGAGGCGACACAGCGGCGAGGTGGGAGCCTCGGTTTGGTCCCCGATTCGGGAGAACCAACGGTTCGTCCCGGGAAGAATGGATAGGGGGTTTCAGAGCTGGCATCGGTCAGGGATTAGAAGAATGGGGGACCTGTTCATCGATGGGACATTTGCGAGCCTAGGGGCGCTGGAGGAGAAGTTTGGGCTATCCCTGGGAAACGCTTTCAGGTACATGCAAGTGAAGGCGTTTGTGAGGCGGCAGGTGAGGGAATTCCCGCTGCTTCCGACACGTGGGATTCGGGTGTGGTAGTATGTATTGGGGGTCATGTGGGACTGGAAGCCCTAATGTCATTGGCTGACAGATCCCGGGTCCTGGTTGGCCGTTGACCTCAAGCTCCGCCCTGAAGGCGGAGTATAAGAAGCTGGAGTCTTCCCCTGCAGGCCAGTTTACTATCGAGCTGCGGGGGAACAAACACGCTTAATAAAGCCTCATCGACTTCACTCTATTCGTCTCATGGAGTCTTTGTGCGCTACATCGGGACAGGGTGATTTCGCGTGTATGCGTTGGAGAATGCAAGGTTTCGGCGATTTACCAGGAGCTGAAGGAAGAGGAGGAGGCCTCGGTGGAGGAATTAAAGGACAAGTGGGAGGAGGAGCTTGGGGAAGAGATAGATGAGGGTCTGTGGGCTGATGCCCTGAGTAGGGATAATTCTTCCTCCTCTTGCGCCAGGCTCAGCCTAATACAGTTCAAAGTTACACACAGAGCACATATGACAGGGGCGAGGTTGAGTAGGTTCTTTGGGGTGGAGGACCGATGTGGGACGTGCTCGGGGAGCCCGGCAAATCACGTCCATATGTTCTGGTCGTGCCCGGTGCTGGATGGGTTTTGGAGTGGTTTTGTGAGGACTATGTCCAAGGTGGTGAACGCCCGGATCAAGCCGAGCTGGGGATTAGCATTATTTGGGGTATTGGACGAGTCGGGAATGCAGGAGGTGAAAGAGGCAGGTATTCTGGCCTTTGCGTCCCTGGTAGTCTGGCAGAGGATTTTGCTACTATGGAAAGATGCGAAGCCCCCTAGTGTGGAAGCTTGGATGAATGACATGGCAGAGTTCATCAAGCTGGAGAGGATAAAGTTTGCCTTGCGAGGGTCTGTGCAAGGGTTCTCCAGGCGGTGGCAACCGCTCCTAGACTCTCTTGCGGAGCGGTAGGAGGTCAGCAGCAGCAGCAGCCCAGGGGACGGGGGGTTTCTTTTGGGGTGGTGTTTGGGTGAAGATGTTTTTTTTCTCCCTATTTGGGCTTTTAAATGTTATATGGGGGGTTATTGTATATGGGGGAAACCCAATGTATAATTTCTGATTGTTGTGTTCTTGTTTCTTTTTGTTATGGGGAGGTTGTGTTGAAAATTTGTTGAAAAATTGAATAAATATATATATATTTTTTTTTAAAAGGTTTGCCTTCTGCTTCATTGCAGGACTGTTACAAATTGTCGTTTAACTCCTCTCTTTTCAGGCAGAAGCCCAAAAAGAGGAGATTTTTTTTTTGTTCTTTTTAATGTATCCCATTCTGTTATAATGCTTTATGCAACAGATCAAGAGATTCCTCACAATATCATCCTGGGACAGGAAAAACTAGGTTTTTAAAAAAAAAAAGAGGCCAATATATTCAGTAAAATGCCTCATCGCACAGTTTACAGCCAATTGAGCATCTGTCTTCTGCCCTAATCCTTCTCTCATCGAATTGATGGCTGGAATTTTCTTGCTGACGGGATTGTCCAGTCCTGCCAACAGCAAACCCCCACTGGCGTCAAGGATTGCACCGGACGGGCAACCTCGTTGACAGCTGCTGCCACCAGTCAATGATGGGCCACCTCCACCACCGCAAAACACTGCATGGTGTGGTGTTTTGAGCTCATTTATACTGTTTGCTTCGGTGGCCTTTCCTGGTAACTTCATTTCATTACTTTTATTTGGATGAATTGTTACATTTAGCATTCGTGATTTATCCAACACCATATTTCAACAATGGGTCATGCCTCCTGCTTTGGTCATTAATCATTTATTTTGGAACCTTGTCAGAAGCTTTAAGAATCCCTATTCATAACATGAACTGCATGACCCCTGAACAGCAATTTAGTAATATATTTGTCAAACTCCAGTAGATTGGTTTGATATGATCTCTTTTGTTCCTGAATTAATGTTAAACGGTCTTAGTAAATTTCTGTTCCAAGGTTGTGTGAACAATTTTTCCTTCCATAGCAAGTATAAGCTTTTTATCTCTATGTATATATTTAGATTTTTTTTTTTAGCAATTGTTTATACATTAGACACTTCCTAATCATAAACTTTGAATTTACAATATCATGGGTACCGTGCAGTAATAGTTATGTTACTGGACTGGAAATCCATGACCTGGACTATTAATCTCAAGCCAGTTCAAATGCAGTGAAGGCAGTTTGAAAGTTTGGATTCTGTTTTAAAAGAATCTTGAATATAAACCTGGTATCAGTAAGAATGACCATGAAGCTGTCAGATTATCATAAAAAACAAACTGGTTGACTAATAACCTTTTGAGGAAAGACATCTGTCCTCCTTACCTGGTGTGGTCTGTATGTGACTTCAGTAGGCACAACATCGAGGGCTGAAGAGTCTGTGCTGTACTGTTCTATGTTACACACCAAATGTTTGATTCTTAATGGCCTGTTGAAGTGCCTTCATTAGGCCCTCCGTTGCATCAAAAGAACACCATATGGACTTCAAATGACTTGAAAGTAAAGTGCACCACTGCCTTCTCAGGGCAACTACAGATGAGCAAATGCCCGCCTTGCCACACCTGAAAATTAAATTTAAAATTCACTCATTACTTTAAAAGCCTTACTCGTTTCTTCCCCTCCTTCTAAAATGGTAGGCTATTTGCACTAGCTGAAGTAATATAATTTTCCTCCAGTTGGTGAAAATTACAAATATTAGCAAAGAACAAGCATTTGAACAACAACCTTGTTCGTGGCTAAAGCAGGGCTAATGAGGGGGAAGATTTCATCATCCTTTAGCTGTATGATTTTCAATACAGTGGGTAGTACTGTTGCTTCACAGCTCCAGGGTCCCAGGTTCAATTCTCGGCTTGGGTCACTGTCCGTGTGGAGTCTGCACGTTCTCCCCGTGTCTGCGTGGATTTCCTCCGGGTGCTCCGGTTTCCCCCCACAAATCCCGAAACACATGCTGTTAGATAATTTGGCATTAAATTGCTTCACAGCTCCAGGGTCCCAGGTTCGATTCCCCACTGGGTCACTGTCTGTGCGGAGTCTGCACGTTCTCCCCGTGTGTGCATGGGTTTCCTCCGGGTGCTCCGGTTTCTTCCCACAGTCCAAAGATGTGCAGGTTAGGTGGATTGGCCATGCTAAATTGCCCTTAGTGTCCAAAATCGCCCTTAGTCTATGTTCTAATAGTGTAGATGGGCTTTAGAGTGGTTTCACAGGTCGGCGCAACATCGAGGGCCGAAGGGCCTGTACTGCGCTGTCTATGTTCTATACCGGAACAGGCGCCGGAATGTGGTGACTAGGGGCTTTTCACAGTAACTTCATTGCAGTGTTAATGTAAGCCTACTTGTGACAATTAAGATTATTAAAAAAGATTATTATATATATTGTCAATATTAGTTGGAATCATCTAGCCAGGAATCTCTGGTCTTCATGGATGTTTTGTCCAATTTTCTAATTTGAGTAGTTTGGTTATGTTTTTCATTTTCAGTAAATGACTACCGACCAAATAAGAATCTCAACCTTCTGAGCATCAAAAGGTGACGATCAAGCTAATTACCTAGTTTAGTTGTATCCAAATTACATAGCGCACCCTTTTTTAAAAAAAAAATTCAAACAACATCAAAGATACTTCCTGAACATCATAAACACTTTGAAATGAGCGTTCTATAGGCCACCATCAGGCCAGCATGAGGCTGACCCAGTTCTGTTTCCTGGGTGTTGTTGTTGTTGTTGAAGTGTCTTCTTGGTACCTGATAACTGTGGTTTCTGCTCTGTGGTTTTCTTAAAATAGATCACTTGTGTCACTAGCCTAGCAATCCCAGCCCACCTACACCTATTAATTACAATAATTATGCAATTTGCATGCAGATGGGATGAGATGATGTCTTTAAATAACAGTATTTATTGAAGGAGGGAAGAAACATAATTTTTAGCAAAATGCTTGAATATTGCAGATGTGTTTTACACCAGGGGATCGCTGAAATCATGGTCTGATTATTTTTTTCCCAAATGTGTTTTTTTCCTCTTCTTAGATTTTGCACCCTGTGACCCAGATGAAGGGAGATGGGAAGGAGACCTGGTCCAAACCTTGGTCAGTGCCACTTTGTAACCAGTCCCAGGTGATGTCCATGGACCTTTTTTTGCTCTTGCTCCACCCCCATTTATATATTTAACATCTGCCTGATGGCATAATTGTGTGGACAATTTACTGCCAAAAATCTTGTTTGTCAAAACAAATTCCTGAGGAGCATTTTTCCCATCTCCACACCCTATGTCATTTTCTCTGCTTCTACCGTCACTATCACCATCCCTGACCAGCAGTGAGGTCCAGGTTAGTGCAACTTGCTGCATAAAAACAACATTCTTCAGATCGCCACTTCCTTCCCACCCACTCCTCTCCGCTAGCTCTTGCCCAAAACGTTAAATCTGTACCCCTTGGTCCTTTTATCATGAGATAATGGAAACCGCTTTTCTTTGTCTACATTCTCGAAACCTGTCACAACCTCTGGGGCTGAGATCTCCCTTGACTCCTTTGGTCCAAGAAGAACAACCCCAACTCCTCCAACTTAATATTGTAGCTTGAAATCTCTCATACTGGAGAATTCGGGTAAATCTCCTCTATCTTTCTTAAGGACTGTCACATCCTTCCTCAAAGTGTGGTAACCAGAACTGGATGCAATACTCTTAGTTTTGGCCTAACCAGAGCTTTATAAATGTTTTGCAACAGCAATTCCCCCTTTAACAGATTCCAATTCCTATGTTTTCAAGAGGTTACTTTTATTGCCCAACATTTAGACCCACGTAGCAAGACAAATCTGGAGGATGAATGTTACAGGAAAATTAGTTTGTTGCAGAGACCGATTTCAGTTATTCATTTGTTCTTGAATTATGGGAAACATTGTGCCTAAGTGAGTTTTAAATCAAACTTGCTATCTATCATTAAAGACTGTTTAATACCTCTGAAAATCATTTTTCTGACAGTTCTAGGCTTGATTCCTCCAGTATTCTCCATGTTAACTTTCCATACTCCGTACACTTGGCCACCTACACTCTACAACAATACAAAAGTAAAATACTGGACATCTGAAATAAAAACAAAAAAAACAACTAATTATTCAGCAGATCCGGCATCATTTGTAGGGAGAGAAACAGAGTTGATGTTTCAGGTTTGTAAGATAACATTACAGGCATGAAACATCAATTCTTTTTGCCTTTGCAGCATTTTCTGTTTTTTATTATGTACATTTCTGCCTCGCATTAAATCAGGTTCATCCATTACCACCATTTCTTGTTGTCCTACAATGGTGCCTTGTGCTCCAGTGTATTAAAATCCTCACCTTCACGTCATTGCTAAACCTCATTCAGCCTACATCTGTAGTTGAATTGTTTCTCCTTGGATTCTTCTCTGACCCCTTGCTACATTTGGCACCAAAGCCTTTGGCCATATTCTAGAATGCCCTACTTAAACCCATTTGCCTCTCAAGTTACTTAACGCTCACCTGTCACTGAAGCTTTTGTTCCTCTCTCATCTCTTTTATAAAATGCGTAATATTGTTGAAAGCATGATCCACAATTGTCAATTCTGTATACTGGCAGATATGTTGCTATGTCACTAATATTAAACCAGTTAATGAATTAATGTATGCATATTTTGTACCTTTTTAACATTGTGCTTTTTTGACAGTCTATATTTATTTTCAGAGACTGAACAACTTCCTGAATTAAAGCAGTTTTCATTTTGCTATTGTCGCTGTCACAATCTCACATTATTGCCTGTGAAGGAATGATTATTGCCTGTGAAGGAATGAATAAGTGTTTATTAAGCTACGTGGTAGGCATACATAGAATTTACAGTGCAGAAGGAGGCCATTCGGCCCATCGAGTCTGCACCGGCTCTTAAAAAGAGCACCCTACCCAAGGTCAACACCTCCACTCTACCCCCATAACCCAATAACCCCACCCAACACTAAGGGCAATTTTGGACACAAGGGCAATTTATCATGGCCAATCCACCTAACCTGCACATCTTTGGACTGTGGGAGGAAACCGGAGCACCCGGAGGAAACCCACCCACACACTGGGAGGATATGCAGACTCCGCACAGACAGTGACCCAAGCCGGAATCGAACCTGGGACCCTGGAGCTGTGAAGCAATTGTGCTATCCACAATGCTACCGTGCTGCCCGTGCTACCATACCTTCAAGTGTGAAGTGTTCTGTACCCATTATGTGGTTTAAGAGAGTGAGGGTGATGGTGCAGTCAATTGAAAAATTGGACGGCGTGACCATTCAAAAGCTGGCCTTGGAACTTATAGAATCAGAGTTTTACAGGATAAAAAGAGGCGTCATCAAGCACCTATTTATTCTAATCCCATTTTCCAGCATTTGGTCCATAGCCTTGTATATTATGGCGCTTCAAGTACTCGTGTACAAAAGATCTGAATGCCAGAGGTGAGGTGAGTGACTGCTCTTGACATCAAGGCAGCATTTGACCAAGTATGGCACCAAGTAGCCCTAGCTAAACTGGAGTCAATGGGAATCAGGAGGCAAACTCTTTGCTGGTTGGAGTCATAACCTGGCAAAAGGGAAAATGGTTGTGGTGGTTGGAGGACAATCCTCTCCGCTCCAGGACATCACTGCAGGAGTTCCTCAGAGTAGTGTCCTAGGCCCAACCATCTTCAACTGCTTCATCAATGACCTTCCTTCCATCATGAGGTCAGAAGTGGGAATATTTGCGAATGACTGCATTCGCGACTCCTCAGATAATGAAGCAGTCCATGTCCAAATGCAGCAAGACCTGGGCAAAATTCAGGCTTGGGCTGACAAGTGGCAAGTTCCAGTTGTGCCAGGCAATGACTCCTCCAAGAGAGGATCTAACCATCGCCCTTGACATTCAATGGCATTGCCATCGCTGAATCATTCCTCTCCCCACCCCCACCCATAGTCAACATCCTGGGGGTTACCAGTTACTGAACTGGACTAGCCCCATTAATACTGTGGTTACCAAGTCATATCAAAGTCTAGGAATCCTACGGCAAGTTAACTTGCCTCCTGTCCACCATCTACAAGGCACAAGTCAAGAGTGTAATGGAATACTCTCCACTTGCCTGGACGCATGCTGCTCCAAACAACACTCAACAAGCTCTACACCATCCAGGACAAACATTCAAACCCTCCACCACCGAAAAACAGTGGCAGCCATGTGTACCATCTACAAAATGCACTGCAGCACCTCACCAAGGTTCCTTAGATAGCACCTTCCAAACCCACGACCACCACATCTAGAAGAACAAGAGCAGCAGGTACCCGAGAACTCCACCACCTGGAGGTTTCCCTCCAAGTCATTCCCACCCTGACTTGGAAATATATCGCCATTCCTTCACTGTCGCTGGGGCAAAATCCTTGAATTCCCTCCCTAACAACACAGTGGGTGCACCTACATCTCAAGAACTACAGCAATTCCAGAAGGCAACTCACCACCACCGTCTGAAGGGCAACTAGGGATGGGCAATAGATGCTGGCCTAATCAGTGATGTCCACATCCCGTAAATGAATTATAAAAAAAAACAAACATGTAATTGCTTCTCAAATGTTGAGGGTTCCCACCTCTACCACATTTTCAGACAGTGAGTTCCAGATTCCGACCACCCTCAGGGTGAAAATGTTTTTCCTCAAATCCCCTCCTGTTCTTTGCCTTAAATCTATCCCCAAGATTGACCTCTTTACTAAGGGGAAAAGTTCTGTCCTATTTTTCCCATCTATGTCTTGAAATGTACGGTCTCAGTTTCTTAGGTTAATTCCAACCGAAGTTGGTGGCATAACATTTGGTTTTAAGGAATGCTGTATAGTGCATGGGTGCACAGTGTTTTTTTTATACATTGCTATTTGTTCTTGGAAGAATGATCAATGTCTGCTGACTTGTTTTATGGAGTTATCCCCTGATTTTTGATGTTTTGATCCCTTCAAATGTTTTCTACTTAAGCTAGTGTCTCTCCTATTCTTGGTAAATATTTGTTTAAAACTAAGTGAACAAGTTAAATGATCAGTTATACATTAATTGTGGCCAATAATAACGTTATATATTTCTAAGAATCAGCGACTTCAGAATGTAACATCTTGGGGTTCAAACAAATAATAAACTGCTCAAGCTTTGCACATGTCATGTGAGCTTTTCTGATTAGGTTGTGGTTGTATGATCGTTCTTGGTACCTATTCTCCGATATTGTAAGTCAGCTGCAATATTGCTATAATATATTGTAGCTTTGACTTCAGTAATTGATGTAATATACAAAGGGATGTTTTAAAAAAAGTTTAATTCACAGAACAGCATGCCCTGGGTTATTCCATTATCTTTCCTTATCCAAGATGGACACAAATGTATATTTTGGATCACTGCATCGTTATTTTCTTTATATTTGAGAACACCTATGTTTACTTTTTTTTTATTGTTCAATGCATTTGTGTTTCACACTCCATTTGTTCTCTTCTGAAGTCAAGAAAGAAAATTTGAGAGCATGTGATGAAATAGAAATGAGGTTAGATCCCTACACACATCTCTGGATAATTTCCATATAGAAACATGGTATTCAGTACTCAGCAAGGTCCCATAAGCAGCCAAGCAGTGAGCAGATGAACTGTTTTTTGAGATTGGTATTTTGGTTGATGTTGACCAAGTAATCTGGAGTACTCCATGCTTTTGAAGGGTTAAAAATATAACATTTTGCATCCATCTGAGCAAGAGGCCGAGGCCTCTGTTTAGTGCCTAATTTCCAGAGCTTAGGATCTAGGCAGCCGAAGACATGGTCCAATGATGGTGTGATTAAAATTGGGGATGTTCAAAAGGCTGGAATTAGAAGGGTACAGCTATCTGTGAGTTGTGGGACTGGAGGAGATTGCAGAGATAAGGAAGGCTGAAGCCATTGAGGGAGTTGAAGACTAGAATGAGAACCTTAACATCAATGTACAGCTTGAGCAGGAACCAGTGTAGGTCAATAGTACAGGGTGATGGATGGACAGGAGAGGTTTGGATGTGGGAGGCAGACCAGGAGTGCATTGGTAGGGGTAGCAAATAATGATTTCAGCATAGGATGAGTTGAGGCAAGTCAGCTACTATTACAGAGCTGGAAATAAATGGTCTTGTGCAGATATCTGGTCGGAAGTTCACTTTGCAGTCAAACATGCTGCAAACAGTCTGATTCAACCTTGGACTATTGTCAAAGAGAGCAATGGAGTCAATAGCTAGGGAACTGGGGATGGAACATTATGTTTTTAGTCTACCCAATATATAAGTTGAGAAACTCTGTCCATCCTTGTCCTGTATGTTGGGTTAGCAGGTTGGTAGTGGAGAGGGTGAGAGGTCGTGGTGAGATAGAGTTGGGTGTTATCAGTACACACATGGGAACTGACTCTCTCTTTTCAAATGTTACCAAGAGACAGCATGTAGATGAGAAATAGGAGGAGCCAAAATTGTTCCTGGCCACACCAGAGGTAACAGTTCCGGAACAGGAAGAGAAGTATTTCTGATGATTCCGACTGTGATTAGATAAATAAGCATGGAACCAGGCGAATGTAGTCTCACCCAGATAGATGATGGCAAGAGGCTTCCGAGAAGGATAATGTGGTGAACCATGTCAAAAGGCTGTAGATGGGTTGAGAAGGATCATGGTTTACCATGGTCACAGTCATTCAGGATGTAATTTGTGACTATGATAAGAGCTGTTTTGGTACAGTAGAAACCTGATCGGAAGGATTCAAATGTAGAGTTCCAGGAAATAAGAGCACGTGTTTGGGAAGTAACAACCTATTCAAGGACTTGGGAGAGGAAAGGGAGGTTGAAGATGGGGCAGGACATAGGAAATAGGAGGAGGCTATTAGGCCCCTTGAGCCCGCTCCACCATTCAACTAGATCATGGCTGATCTGATGTGATGATCCTCCACTCCACTTCCCCACCTTATCTTCATAACCATTGACTCCCTTAATGATTCAAAATCTGTCTATCTCCACCTTGAACATACTTAACGACTCAGCCTCTATAGCTTTTTGCGTTAAAGAATCCCACCCCTTAGAAGAAATTGTTCCTCATCAGTCTATAAGCGTAACCCCTTACACCCGAGACAATGCACTCTGGTCCTATGCTGTCCCACAAGAGGAAACAACCTCTCAGCATCTCCCATGTCCAGCCCCCTGAGAATCCTATATGTCTCAATAAAGTCACCCGTAACCTCCAATGAGTACAGACCCAAACCTACTCCATTGCTCCACATAAGAAAATCCCTCTATACCCAGAACCAACTTAGTGAACCTTCCCTGGACTGCCTCCAATGCCAGTATGTCTTCCCTTTAAATAAGGGGACCAAAACTATTCACAGTATTCCAGATGTAGTCTAATTAGTGCCTTGTATAGTTTTGTCAAGATTTCCCTATTGTTATGCTCCATTCCCTTTGAAATAAAGGCCAACATTCCACTTGGCTTTCTTATTACCTGCTAAACTTGCATGCTAGCTTTTTGTGATTTGTGCATGAGAACCCCCAAACTCCATGCTGCAGCTTTCTGCAGTCTTTCTCCATTTAAAAAATATTCCGCTCCTTTTATTCTTCTTACTGAAGTGCATAATTTCACATTTCCCTACATTATATTCCACTTACCAAGTCTTTGCTCACTCTATATCCTTCTGTAGGCACTGTCATCCTCACCACTTGCCTTCCCACCTATTTTTGTGTCATCTGCAAACTTGGCAATAGTACATTCACTTGTCCAAGACATCAGTATATATTGTAAATAATTATGGCCCCAGAATCGATCCCAGTGGCACTCCTCGTTTTTGTTTGACTTTTTCTGAGTTACAAAGCCAGAGCTCAGAGTGTGGACAGGGGCAAACCCCTAATCCAGCTCCTTGCCTGCTCCAAAAACCATTCAAATTCAAAATTAATCCAATTCATGGTCCCCACAAGAGAGACATACCAAATCTTAGCCAAAAGGCCGAGCAGATACTACACTTGATCTTAGCCAAAACTCTTAGTTACAGGCTGCCATCCTGAAAATGCGGTTCTTATCCCAACTCTGCCTTCTGTCAAAATTATCTCTCCCCTGATCGCCTTCAGTGCTTCCCAGAACATGGAAGGTGAGACCTCCTCGCTCTTATTAAAATCCACATAATTTCCAATAGCAGAAGCTATCCTCTCTCAAACCCCCTTGTTCGCGAGCAAAGCCGTATCCAACTACGAGGGTCGCTGAGTGCAGCCTGTCTCTAACCACGTATCCACATTGTGTGAGGCTTGATTTGCTATTACAATCGCTGAGTACCCTGCCCCACAACCCCAGGAAGTAATGACTCCCCCACTACAAATAAATCAATACAGGAGTAGACCCGATGCACATGCGAAAAGAAGGAAATCTCCTTCCACTAGCAACTCCTTCTAGTAACTTCTTTTCCATCCCTGATGTTGTAAAGGATTTGGGGCTCGACCTATCTATCCAGCCTAGAGTCTAACACACAATGAAAGTGTCTGTTTTCCCTTCTCCCATAATTGATGCGGGTCAAGCTCCTGGATGGCTGGCAGAACCTGCTTAATGAAGTCCATGACGTCCCAGTTCCGAACATATACATTATTTAGGAACACCGGAGTGCCCGCCAACACCCTACTCACTATCTCTCATCTCCTCCCTGAGTCCACCAAATTATTGGCCACCGAATAGGTCACCCTCCTGTTGATCAGCACCATGGTCTCCCTCGACCTCGCATCAAAACTCGAGGAGAATACTTGCCCCACCCAACTTTTTCGTAGCCTTGTCTGATCCTGAACTCTCGGGTACGTCTCCTTCAAGAAAACCACATCCACCTTAACTCTTTAGATGTGCAAACACCCGGGACTTTTTAACTGGCTCATTTAACCCCCTCATGTTCCATGTTACCAGCCTGATTTGGGGCCTCTGGTGCCCCTCTCTTTTGATCAGCCATATCGTATCCGCAAGGAAATCTGAATGGGGCCCCAACCTGCACCGGCTCCAGGCCCACCCAAGATGGCCGATGGCCACCGATGCCACCTCTTAAACCAGTACATAAAGAAACCCTCATCATCAGCAATCTGCCTCCCACCCCCTCTCCTGCTGCACCCCAGGGCACCAAACAAACAATCCATCCAACTCCAAACCCCCCCGCACCCCATCCCAAACAATGAAAACCCAACCAACCTAGGCTCATTGCCCTCCCGAACAACCCCCCCCCCCCTCCCTGGTAACCAGCCGCAGTTTTCTTTGCCCACGCCGCTCCCGTTAACTTTCATAACTGCTAGCACGGTGACCCCCCCCCCAACCTGTGGAAAAAAAATCATATACACACAAGAGATCATCAAACAGCACCCCCCTACCCAAACCCAACTTTATTATCGATCATTCTAGGAAGAAAAATATATTCAATCCCTCTTTCTCTCCATCCTCTCCATACATTTCCAACAATATAGTACAAAAATAAGCCAAAACGCCAGAAAAGAAATAGTAAAAAACATCAAATAACCAACAACTTTATTCAATTCTCCCCCAGTCCATGCTCCTTTACAAAGTTATTCACCTCCTCCTGCGTACCAAAATAGTGATTCCCGTCTCTAAACGTGACCCGAAGGCGAGCTGGGTACACCCCTCCAAAATGTACTCTCTTATAAAGAGCCGCCTTGGCCTTGTTAAACCTTGCACCCCCTTTTGCCAGTTTTGCCCGACATCCCGATAAATTTTGACAGGATAGCCCTCCCAACTACATTCTTGAGTGTCCTTCGCCCACCTCCGGATCCTTTCCTCATTCAAGTATATATGAAGTTGGGCTATAATCGCCCATGGCAGCACCCCAGACCTGGGCTTCCGTCTCAACGACTGGTGGACCAGGTCCTCTTCGGGAGGGTTTACGAAGGCCCCCTCCCCCACCAGCTTCCCAAATATCTTCACCACATAATCTGTGGCACTCGTACCTTCTATGCCCTCCAGCAGCCCATCAGTACTCAAATTCTAGCATCTGGAGCGATTCTCCAGGTCACCGACTGTGGCCGTCAATATCTTCTGCCCCTCTGCCAACAGTGTCACGTCTGTCCCCAAAGAGGCAATCCGATCACTATGCTTTGCGAGTCTCATTCAGAATCATCGGGTCCTGTATCTCCAGCTGTTGCTCCACCCTGTCCAAAGTTACCCGAATGGGTGCCACTGCCACCTCAATCACCTTCGGCAGGTCATCAAACAACTCTTGGCTTTCTTAAACTTCTGTATAAGGAATTCCACCAGCCTTGCAGTTGACCACAGCGGGCAATGGCGACACTGGTGCCTTACAAGTCAGACGAGGCCCTCTTATTCGACTTGTGACGTCTGCTTTAACAGGAGGAACATGTCAGAGTGGAAACAAAACACTCAAATTACACCACTTTTATTCCCACTCACTTAGCTGCCACCAGAAGTCCAGCACTACTAAGATTTGATATTGTAGTGACACTCATACTGAAGAAAGTCCCTTCTTTGTTGAAGGAAACTGAAAAAATACACTGGGTATTATAAAAGGCTTTTGACTCCAGGATTTGAGACATAACACTGACGCACTTCAAACTACAACTATTCACATGTAAATAGAGAAACGGAATTGTAACTGAGTTGACCTTTTACATTATTGTGCCCACTTGTACTAAAATTCTAAATTTGTGCTGACATTTAAAGGATTGCAGAAGCATTTCAGTTTCTGCATTTTAAAGCAATTTTCTCATTTAAAATCTACAGAATTGCTAGAAATATTTTTAAGTTAACTTTTTTGTGCCCTTTTTTCAGTCTTTTTCTCTGTGGTCCTTAATCTTTAAAATCCTGAGGGTTTCCATTGATGCTGAGTTCAGATTGTAGAAGTATTTTCTCGGGGGCTAATGATCAGATTCTCTTGTTAGCTTATGACTGCGGGTAACTGCTTTGTCAGTAACTTATGTAGAATGGGTGATGCCTAACTATTTAAGGAGCTGATACAATCTAGGGCTAAACAAATTTGGGAAATGTTCGTGCTTTTGGACTTTGAGAAGCATATGTTAAGTAATTTATCACCTCAAAAAGCAAAAAAAGTGCTGAAAACTTGAATTGTTTATGGCTTAATGGGCAAAGACCCGTGTGTGTGTAAGGTTACAATACTTTGATTAAATACCTTGATTAAATCCTCTGTCTATGCTGAGTAAGATGATCTTGGCCACGGCACCAGTTGGGAAATACTGCTACATCCAGTAAAACCTGATTTGATTCAATGCCTCGGGTGGTAATCACTAGAATGGCAGGTGTGAGCATAATTAACTCTTCATGTAATGCCCTCCATGATCAAATGTCCAACCATCAGTCATGGCTCATACACATCTTGTATTTGCATAGTGTTTTTAATATTTAAAAAAACATTCCACTGCACATAGCAAGCATAAGCATGCAAAAATGGGCACAAAGCCAAAGGATGAAATGTTAGGAGAGGTGATCAAATGCTTGATAAAAGAGGTGAGTTTCAATCATCATGGACGGATAGAGTAGGTGGAGACATTTGGAAATGTAATGCAGAGCAAAGGTTTTCAGATGTCTGAAGACATGACTTCTGCTAATAGGAAAAAGGGGGCAAGGGTTTGGGTGAATGCATGAGACCAGAAACCGAAGCAAATGACCTTAAAAGAGGAGCAAACTGCCATTAGTTTTTGCATTGACAGAATTAAATATAGAAATCCCACATATGACTGCAGAATCAGCTCCTACGCACTGAAAAATAATTCTGCTCTTCTATTTTATTTCCATTTATGGAGCAAACTACCCATGTTAATGTTGTTGAATCGAGGACTTCTAATGACAGCCATGAGCTGAGCGAGCGCACGAAAGGTGGCTCTCACCTGGTAACTTTGCATTAGACCTGTCAACCCTGCAAAACAGGCAAAAATGGGCACCAAAAGGGCAAAAAGATCCCCAAATTAACCTCCCATGCCCTGCTGTATCAATCCCCAATCAGAATAGTCACCTGGAACCTAAGGGCACTCAACAGTCTGAAAGATCCAGAGTGTTTGCCCATCTCAAAAACCTGGGGATGGACATAGCCTTACTACAAGAGACATATTTGAGAGAGAAAGACCGAGTGTAATGAAAAGCTGGGTGGGACAGATATATCAGGTGTGCTTCGACACAAGGGCTAGGAGGGTGGCCATACTATTAGCGAGAAAGTCGCATTTTCTATGACTAACATGGTGATGGACCAAGGGGAACGATTCGTAAGTGTGAGTGGGATCCTGGAAAGGGTCCCAGTGGTGGCTGAACACAGCCCTCCTCGCCAACAAGGCATTCTGTAAAAGAATTTTGCAGGCCAGCGATGGAGATGTAATCATATTGGAAGTGGATTGGCGGTACTACAAAGCCCCGACTGTGGAGCTGTTGGCATAGCTGGTCTCCAAAAAATGCAAAGACCCAACAGAGTGCAGGTCATAGAAACCCATCTCACTCCTAAACACGGATGCTAAAACTCTGGCTGGCGACTGGAGAGTCGCTTACCAGATGTGATCTCCGAAGACCAGACTGGGTTTGTCAAGGGTAGACAGCTAACTGAGAACGTCAAGCGCCTGCTGAACGTGATTATGACACTACCAAGGGAGTGAACAACAGAAGTGATGGTCTCCCTGGATGCTGAGAAAGATTTTGATCGAGTAGAATGGAGGTACCTCATAGAGATGCTTGAACGGTTTGAGTTTGGACCCAGATTCACCTCATGGGTGAAACCTCTGTATAGTGCGCATATGGCGAGCGTACAGACAAATACCACCAGCTCTGAATATTTCCAGCTGCACAGAGGCATGAGGCAGAGGTGTCAGTTGTCCCCACTGCTGTTCACTCTGGCAAGCCACTGGCTATTGTTCTTACTTCAGTGAAGGGATGGACAGGCATTCGGGGAGGAGGCAGTGAGCACAGAGTTGCACTCTGCGGCTGATCTGTTGCTCTATGTCTCCTCCGTGGTCTGCATGGGCAAGATAATGAAACTCCTGAGGAAGTTTGGACTTCTCGGGTGAATCCCCCGAATGGGAGAAATAGAGCTGGAGGCGCTACCGTTTAAACTGGCCCAAACCAAATTCAGGTACCTGGGGATACAGATAGCTCACGACTGGACATGGCTCCATAATTGGAACCTATCCAGACTTGTGGAGGTGGTGAAGAGAGACCTGCAGAGATGGGACGCACTCCCACTATCCCTGACGGGAAGTGTGCAGCCGATGAACGTGCTACCAAGGTTCTCCTTCCTATTCAGATCACTCCTGATCTTCATCCCCAAATCCTCCTTCACCAGGGTTGTCAAATTAATTGTGGCCTTTGCCTGGGCGGGAAAGAATCTTGGGGTACGGAAAACCATCCTACAAAAACGGCAACACATGGGAGGACTGGCTCAGCCGAACCTCCTATTCTGCCACTATGCAGCAAACACAGAGTATGCAGAGAGGGGAGGGGGGGGGTGGAGGGGAGGCCTCCTATACGCGTACATCCCTCCAAGCACTGGCCACTGCCTCACTCCAGACCCCCCCCCCCACCCCCAATCACATACTCGAAGCCCGGTGGTAGTAGCCACAAGCTCCTGGAACCAGTTCAGGCACCACTTGGCATGTCTGTTGCAGCCCCCATCTGCAGGAAATTTATGCCAGCAAGAATAGATGCCACATTCGGGATGTGGAAAGAGGACAGAGGGTACTGATGTCGAGGAGCGTACGTGGGAGAACTAACAGTGAAGCTTCAACTCCCGAAAGGGAACGAGCTTCGATACTTGCAGCTGCGAGACTTCCTCCGCAAGGAAACCACAACTTTCTCCCAGATATCTGGACACTCCCTACTGGACACACTTCTAGCATTGGACTTACTAGGGGAGGGGGGGGTGGTAAATGTGGCAACATATATGGATGACTGTTAGAAATGGTAAGGGCCCCACTGGATGAGATGCAACAAAAATGGGAAGAGGAGCTGCGTTTGGAGATAGGGGAAGGATCAAAGCGCTACACAGGGTCAACTTCCCCTCCTCATGCGCAGGGCTGAGCCTATCGCAAATAAAGGTGGTGCACGTGGCACACCTAACCACCCTGCGCATGAGCGGGTTTTTCCCGCATGGTGGCAGGGGGGTCCAGCCAACCACACCCACATGTTCTGGACCGCCTTCTTACAGGCCATGTGGGTAAAGATGGAGCCATACCCGTTAGAGGCAGTCTTCAGGGTAGTGAAATACCCAGAGCTCTTTATGGGAAAAGGGCTGTTGCCCTGGCCTTTGCCTCCCTGATCACCCGGCAGAGATGTCTGCTCGGATGGAAGTCGGCTGCACCACCCAGAGCCTCAGACTGGTTCTCCGACCTCACAGAGTTCCTAAAATTAGAAAAAATAAAATTTGCAATTAGGGGATCAGATGAAGGGTCCCATCGTACGTGGAAGAAAATTCACCAACCTCCTCCAGAATCTATTAGTGACCAGCAACTAGAGGGGGGAGCAGGAAAGGAAGGATGGGAGAGAGCGGGGGGTCCGGGGGGGGGGGGGGGGGGGGGGGGGTGAGATGGGGAGAGGCGGAAGAGCCAGGGGGGGTTGGTGAAGTGGAAGGGGGGGGTGAGATGGGGAGAGGCGGAAGAGCCAGGGGGGGTTGGTGAAGTGGAAGGGGGGGGGTGAGATGGGGAGAGGCGGAAGAGCCAGGGGGGGTTGGTGAAGTGGAAGGGGGGGGGGTGAGATGGGGAGAGGCGGAAGAGCCAGGGGGGGTTGGTGAAGTGGAAGGGGGGGGGTGATGGGGAGAGGCGGAAGAGCCAGGGGGGGTTGGTGAAGTGGAAGGGGGGAGCACCAACACCACACCACACCGAGGAAAAGCAGAAATATGCCCTACATACCGAGGGGCGCAGGTGCCTGCACACTGACGACCAGGACAACATGTTGGTATCCGTAGGAAACACAAAGAAATAGAAGGAGCTCTGAGAATAAATCCATCTGTCTACACTTGTACTAAGTCAACCGATGCAACGTAAATAGGCCACCGGTCACTTTCTGATTTGGTATTTGTGTGTTAGCTTGCTAGCTTATTCCATGTGTTTTTTTACTTGTTGATTGTTATTTTTGTTTTTCTGTTATTTTATTACCATGTTTTTCCCATTATTTTCTGTGTACACAAATGTAAATAATGAAACACCATCAAAACACTTTTGTAAAAAGAAAATATTGCAGAACAAGAAATGGAATCAACATGCGTCAGGCTATAGAAAGTGGATTTGGTAATATATATGTTAGGAGCGCAGTGATAGCAGGAAAGCAGTTTTAAGTTCTGCTGTTGTGTTATAGTGTGCTTTTTAAGAAGAAATGCAGAAATAAATATTTTGGTTCTTATGCTAATTGGCTGTCTAATTTTTTAACATGTTTAAGAATTCATTAGATTTTGAGATTTATAAAAATGTAGACCGACAGATAGACTAGAACCATAGAAATGTTACAGCGCAGAAGGGGGTCATGTGGCCCATCCTATCCATGCTAGCCCAAGGAACCCCCGGTGTCTTTCCTACACCCAGCCGATGGCCCTGTAATTTAGAGCATTTTAAGGTACACATCCAGGTACTTTTTAAAAGTTTAGGGTACTCGGCAATTGCAGTGTCAGATCATGCTCCGCATTGGGTGGATGTGGTGCTGGAGAAGAGGGTAGTGCAGAGGCCAGGGTGGAAATTACATGTGGGACTTTTGGGGGACCAAAATTGAAAAGGTAATTAAGGAATATGTAGGTTTCAACTGTATGGGTGAGGTGTCGAAGGCGGTCATCTGGGAGACTCTAAAGGCGGTGGTGAGGGGGGAGGTGATTTTGTTTAAGGCCAGGGTGGACAAAGAGGAGAGGTTGGAGCGGCAGAGGGTAATAGATGAGATGTTGGAGGTAGATAGGAGTTACGCAGAGGATGGGGACCCAGCAAAGCTGGAAAAGAGGAAGGAACTACAGGCGAGCTTTGACTGACTATCTACCATGAAGGTGGTGAGCCAACTGAGACGAGCAAGGGGTGCAGTTTACGAACATGTTAGCAGGTCAGCTCCGGAGGGAAGCAGCGGCAAGGAAAATTGTGCAGGTGAGGGATAGGGCAGGGAAGTTGGTGGTGGCTCCGGATCTGATTAACAAGGTTCTTGAGAAATTTTATGAGAGGTTGTACAGGTCAGAGCCACCTGGGGGAGACCGTGAGATGCAGGAATTTCTAGATGTGTTGGAGTACCCGAGGTTGGGGGAAGTGGACAGGGCTACATTAGAAGAAGCGATAGTGGAGCAGGCGATAAAGGATGCGATTGGGAGGATGCAGTCGGGGAAGGTGGCAGGGCCAGATGGGTTTCCGGTGGAATATAAATTCAAGGATAAGCTGGCACCCCTGATGGTGGGGATGTTTGAAGAGGCGATAGGGAAGGTGGTGTTGCCACAAACTTTGGGGCAGGCATCGATTTCCTTGTTGCTAAAAAAAGATAAGGATCCGACGGAGTGTGGGTCGTATAGGCCCATATCACTTCTGAATGTGGATGCAAAAGTATTGGCGAAGGTACTGGCGGGTATGCTGGAGGAGTGCCTCCCAAAGGTAATAGGTGAAGATCAGAAAGGGTTTGTGAGAGGGAGGCTGCTCTTTTCAAACGTTAGAAGGGTATTGAACGTCGTTATGGCACCGGCAGAGAGGAAGGAAACAGGTGGTTGTGGCATTGGACGCTGAGAAGGCGTTCAACCGGGTAGAATGGGGGTACTTGATGGCAGTTCTGGAGTGGTTTGGGATTGGACCAAGATTTGTGAACTGGGTAAAGCTACTATATAAGGAGCTGAGGGCAAGTGTCTACACAAATAACATCAGCTCGAGATACTTTTCTCTCCACTGTGGTACTAGGCAGGGATGTCCTATGTCCCCCCTGCTGTTTGCACTCGTGATTGAGCCGTTGGCCATTGCATTAAGAAGTTCGGGAGTATGGAAAGGAGTAATGCGGGGGGGGTTAGAGCATAGGGTGCCCTTGTATGCCGATGACTTGCTGTTATACGTGTCGGAACCGAGTGTGTCGATAGGGGGAATATTGGAGCTGCTTCGAGTGTTTGGGTCTTTGTCTAGATTTAGCTTGTATCCAGAGAAGAGTGAGTATTTTGTGGTGTCTCGGCCGGGGGGGGGGGGGAGGCTGCCATTCCGAAGGGCAGGGACTCACTTTAGGTACCTGGGGGTGCAGGTTGCCCGGTAGTGAGGGGGGGGGGGGGGCTCCGCAGGTACAACACTTCTAGTTTGGTGGGGAGAGTGAAAGCTGTTCTGGCAAGGTGGGACAGTCTCCCTCTGTCACTGGCGGATTGGGTACAGGCGGTTAAAATGAACGTGATGCCGCGATTTCTATTTATTTTTCAATGCCTGCCGATTTTCCTGCCAAAGGCTTTTTTCAGAGAGATTGAGGGAAGGATTACTTCGTTCATATGGGGAGGGAAGGTGGCCAGAGTTAGAAAGGTGCTGCTACAGAGGAGAAGGCAGGCAGTGGGTTTGGGTCTTCCGAACCTGATGTATTTACTACTGGGCGGCGAATGTGGAGAAGGTGCGGAGCTGGGTAAGAGGGGCTGATTCCCAGTGTGTCAGAATGGAGGAGAGTTTGTGCAGGGGGTCGGGATTGAAAGCACTAGCAACAGCGCCGCTCCCAATAGCCCCGGGGAAGTACTCGGGGAGTCCGGTAATAATAGCTTCATTGAGAATTTGGAGGCAGTTTCGCCAACACCAGGTTGGGGGCAGGGTCAAGGGAAATGCCAATTTGGGGGAACCACAGATTTGAGCCAGGGAGGTGGGATGGAAATTTTAAGAAATGGGAGGCGAAGGGGATTAAGACACTGAAAGATTTGTTTCTTAGGGGTCGGTTTGCAGGATTGAAGGAGCTGGAAGCGAAGTATGGGCTGGAGCAGGGGGAAATGTTTAGATACATGCAGGTTTGAGATTTTGCCAGAAAGGAAATACAGAACTTCCCGGAGGACCCGGCCTCCACATTGCTGGAGGAGGTGCTGACGACAGGGGGACTGGTGAAGGGGGTAGTGTCAGCGGTTTACGGAGCTATTTTGGAAGAGGAGAAGGCATCACTGGAAGGGATCAAAACAAAGTGGGAGGAAGAATTGGGAGAGGATATGGTGGAGGGGTTCTGATGTGAGGTGCTCCGGAGAGTGAATGCCTCCACCTCGTGCGCTGAAGGTGGTATACAGAGCACACCTCATGAGGGCAAGGATGAGCCGATTCTTTGAAGGAGTGGAAGATGTGTGTGAACTTTGTGGGGGGGGGACCTGCTAATCACGTTCATATTTTTTGTTCTTGCCCAAAGCTAGAGGATTACTGAAAGGAGGTTTTTAGGATAATTTCTAAAGTGGTGCATGTGAAACTGGACCCGGGCCCCCGGGTGGCCATATTCGGGGTGTCGGACCAGCCAGGGTTGGAAACTGGTGCGGAGGCAGATGTTGTAGCCTTCGCCTCGTTGATCGCCAGAAGGCAGATCCTGATGGGATGGAGAGCAACCTCTGCATCCTGTGCCCTGGCGTGGCGGAGGGACTTGTTGGAAATCTTGACGCTTGAGAAGGTTAAGTTTGAACTGAGGGATAGGATGGAGGGGTTCTACAATTCATGGGCATTATTCATCATGCACTTTCAAGAACTGGATAACATCGAACATTAGTTGGGAGGGGTGGGTGGGAGGGTTGGGGGGAGGGGGCGGTGTGTGCTGATGGTGACTATGGGTGAGTCCTGATTCCTTTTTGTCATTTGTTTATGTGAACATGTGGGCTAATGTTTGGGGTTTGGGGGGAGGATGGAATCGTTGTTATTGAAATGGGGACGGACATATTTGTTACTGATTATTGTTTATTGTTGGTGGGTGTAAATTTGGGAGAAAATGTGAAAAAGGAGGAGAATAAAGAATTAAAAAAAAAAAAAAGAGTTTAGTGTCTCTGCTTCCACCACCAACTCGGTCCAGACACCCATTACCCTCTGCATATGTCCCCTCTACATCTTCTGCCACTTATCTTGAATCTATTTTCCCTGGTTCTAGAATTCTCCACCAAGGAAATTATCCTGTCCACTCTATCTCTTCTCATAATTTTGTAGACCTCATTCAAGCCACCCCTCAGCATTATTTGTTCCAAGAAAAATAACCCCACCCTATCAAATCTTTCCTCCATAGCTACACACTTCTTCTAGCTCTGGCAACCATTCTTGTAAACCTCCTCTGCACTCTCTCCAGCACAATTCATCCTAGGTGGGGTTACGGGGATAGGGTGGAGGTGTGGGATTAAGTAGGGTGCTCTTTTAAAAGGACTGGTGGGAGTCTGAGAACTCTCGGACTTAGAGACAACTTGTTGGCCTATATTGGGCTCTTGTTTTTCTGTGTTTTTTCTTTCTTTTCTCCCCCTTGGTTTTTGGTGGGTTTTGTTTTCCTGTTTTTAAATTGGTTATGCCTTCTCGTATTGTTTTGCATCTGTTTTTTGGAGCTCTGCTTAGGGAAAAGGGGGGGGGGCGATTTTTTTGTTTTTGGGGGGTTCTTTTTCTCAGTAGATGTTGGCAATGTCCCTTTTGTGTTTTATCTTGTGTGTTTTTATTGATGTGCACTTTTGTGGGATGGAGACGGGCCTGTCTGAGTTTCGGTGGGTGGTGCTTTTGTTTTTGTGTTTTCTTGCTGCTGGGTGTTTGTTTGGGGATTGTTAGATGAGGGAATTTGTTTACATGGGGGGGGGGGGGGGGGGGGGGCGCCGTGGGGCGGGCCGGAGGAGGTGCGGCTCATGGGCTGGAGGTAGGCCCAAGAAAGGGGATGGCTGACCGGCGGGTGGGGGGGGGGAGGCACTTTGCCCCCCCCAACTAGACTGGTCACCTGGAATGTCCGGGGGCTAAATGGGCCGGTAAAGAGGGCACGTGTGTTTGTGCACCTGAGGGGACTGAAGGTGGACGTAGTAACGCTGCAGGAGACACACCTTTAAAGTAGTGGATCAGGTCAGGTTGAGGAAAGGCTGGATTAGTCAGGTTTTCCACTCGGGGCTGGGTACAATGACTAGAGGCGTTGTGATTCTGATTAAAAGCGGGTGGCATTTGAGGTGGGGAGAATAGTCTCGGATGTGGGAGGTCGGTATATCATGGTTAGTGGCAAGCTGCAGGGGATGAAGGTAGTGCTGGTCAATGTATATGCGCCAAATTGGGATACGGGGATTTTATAAAGAGGGTGCTAGGGAAGATTCCGGACCTGGATTCGCACAGGCTGATTATGGGAGGGGATTTTAATACGGTTATTGATCCAGGCCTGGACCGGTCATGCTCGAGAACGGGCAAGGTGCCAGCAATGGCAAAGGAGCTGAAAGAGTTCATGGAGCAGATGGCGGGGGGGGGGGGGTGTCGATCGATGGAGGTTTAGGCAGCCGAGGGCCAAGGAATTTTCTTTTTACACCCACATACACAACGTGTATGCCCGGATAGATTTCTTTGTCGTGGGTAGCGCCCGATTGGCGGGGGTGGTGGACACCGGGTATTCGGCGATTACGATCTCGGACCATGCTCCACACTGGGTGGACCTGCAGGTTAGTATGGATAGCAAGCAGCGCCCGCAATGGCGCTTGGATGGGCTATTGGCGGACGAAGCGGTGTACAAGAGGCTGAGGAAGTGCATGCTGAACTACCTGCAGGTAAACGATATGGGGGAGGTCTCCGCACCGGTGGTCTGGGAAGCGCTGAAGGCAGTGATGAGAGGAGAGCTGATCTCGATCCAGGCTCACAGGGACAGGATGGCTAGGGCAGAAATGGACCGACTGGTAAAAGAGATTCTACAAGTGGATAGGAGACATGCGGAGGCTCCAGAGGCAGGGCTTTTAAGGGAACTCCGGAGGCTACAGGCGGAATCTGATTTATTAACCACCGGGAGGGCAGTGGAACAGCTCAAAGGTGAAGGGGGTGATTTACGAGCACAGGGAGAAGGAAAGCAGGATGCTTGCACAGCAGCTCAGAAAGAGGGAGGCAACTAAAGAAATAGGGAAAGTTATTGACGGGGATGGGAACTTAGTTGAGGACTTGGCGGGGGTGAGCAAGACCTTTCAGGATTTTTATAGCAGGTTGTACAGGTCGGAACCCCCTGCGGTGCTGGAGGGGTTGAGGCACTTTTTGGACGGGCTGACTTTCCCGAAGGTGGATGGGGAGCTGGTAGTAGGGCTGGGGGCCCCGATTGGGCTGGAGGAGATAGTGGATGGTCTGAAGGCCATGCAGTCAGGCAAGGCCCCGGGACGGGACGGGTACCCAGCCGAGTTCTATAAAAGGTTCTCTGGGATATTGGGGCCGGTGCTGATGAAGACTAAGGAAAGAGGGGCTCTGCCCCAGACAATGTCACAGGCCATCATCTTGCTCATTCTGAAAAGGGACAAGGACCCGGAGCTATGTGGGTCTTAGGTCGATTTCCTTGCTGAACGTAGATGCCAAACTTCTGGCCAAAATTCTGCCCTCCAGGGCAGTTATAGTGGAGGATCAGACTGGGTTCGTTAAGGGCAGGCAGCTGGTGGCCAATGTAAGAAGGCTGTTAAATGTGATCATGATGCCCCAGAAGGTAGGGAAGTTGAGGTGGTGTTCATGATGGACGCGGAAAAAGCCTTTGACTGGGTCGAGTGGGATTACTTATGGGAGGTGCTGGAGCAGTTCGGGTTTGGAAGGGGCTTTGTTGACTGCGTTAGGTTGCTGTACTGGGCTCCGGTTGCAAGTGTATGGAGAAACAGGATGACCTCAGACTATTTCAGGCTGCACCGGGGGACGAGACAGGGATGCCCCCTCTCTCCATTGCTGTATTGCTGTTTGCGCTGGCGATAGAGCCGCTGGCAATTGCTCTGAGGGCCTCAAGGGGCTGGAAGGGGTTGGTCCGGGGGGGCGGGGGGGGGGGGGGGAGGTGGAGCACAGAGTCTCTCTGTATGTGGATGACCTACTGCTGTATGTCTCAGACCCAATGGAGGGGATGGAAATTATGGGAATTTTGGGGGAATTCGGCCGGTTTTCGGGGTATAAGCTCAATATGGGGAAGAGCGAGATGTTTGTGGTCCAGGCGAGAGGTCAGGAGAGGCGACTGGGGGAACTGCCATTCAGAGTGGTAGGGGACAGTTTCAGGTACCTAGGTATCCCAAGTGGCGAGGGATTGGGGCAGGCTACATAAATTGAACTTGGCCCGGTTGGTGGATCAGATGAAGGAGGATTTCCGGAGATGGGATGCGCTCCCGTTGTCTCTGGCGGGCAGAGTGCAGTCGGTAAAAAAGATTCCTATTCGTCTTCCAATGCTTCCCCATCTTCATCCCACGGTCTTTTTTTCAGAGGATCAATAAGATTATCGTGGTCTTAGTGTGGGGGGCAAGTCCCCGCATGTGAAGGGGGCAATGCTCGAGCAGAGTCGGGGGGGATGGAGGGCTGGCACTGCCGAATTTCAGCAATTACCACTGGGCGGCTAACATAGCCATGGTGAGGAGGTGACTGGTGGGGGGTGAGCCTCTTGTAAGGGCACAAGTCTGGGGGCGTTGGTAACGGTGCCTCTGCCGTTCCCGCCGGTGTGGTACTCCACCAGTCCAGTGGTGGTGGCGGCCCTGAGAGTCTGGGGACAGTGGAGGAGACATGTGGGAGCAGAGTGGGAGCGTTGGTGTGGTCCCCAATCTGCGATAACCACCGGTTTGCCCGCTTTTTGCGGAAGCAGGTACCAACCTTCCCACTCCTGCCGCTAAGGGAGATTCAGGATAGGGTGGTTTCTAGAGGATGGATAGGAGAGGGGAGCGTCTCGGACATATAGAAAGAGCTTATGGGTTCAGAGGAGTTGCAGACCGAGGAGCTGAAGTAAAAGTGGGAGAAGGTGTTGGGGGGAGAGATAGAGGAGGGCCTTTGGGCGGACGCGTTGGGTGGAGTCAACGCGACAGCAACGTGTGATCCAATTTTAAGGTTGTTCACCGGGCTCGCATGACAGTGGCCTGGGTGAGCAGATTCTTTGGGGTGGAGGACAGGTGTGCGAAGTGCGCGTGGGGGGCCAGCGAACCATGTCCATATGTTCTGGGCATGTCCAAAACTGAGGGGGTTTTGGTAGGGGTTTGCCGACGCCATGTCCACGGTATTAAATACGAGGGTGGCAATGAGTCCAGAGGTGGCGATTTTTGGCGTATCGCAGGATCTGGGAATCGAGGAGGAGAAACAGGCAGATGTTCTGGTCTTTGCTTCCCTGGTAGCCCGGAGGCGCATATTACTAGCATGGAGGGACTCAAAGCCCCCGAAATCGGAGACATGGCTTTCGGACATGGCTGGCTTCCTCTGCCTGGAGAAAATTAAGTTCGCCATGAGAGGGTCTCTGTTAGGGTTCGCCCGGGGGTGGCAACCATTCATCGACTTCCTCGCAGAGAATTAATCGTCAGCAGAAGGGGGGGGGGGGGGTTAGGTTAGCGTAGATTAGGGGGGTAAGCAATGGTAGGACCTGTGGGAGAGGGAGGTGGTATTTGCACTATGTTTATATTTTCCTTGTTATGTACATTGTTGATTTTGTTGCTGTTACAATGCCAAAGAAATACCTCAATAAAAAGTAGGGTGCTCTTTCCAAGGACCGGTGCAAACTCGATGGGCAGAATGGCCTCCTTCTGCACTGTAAATTCTATGATTCCTGTAATGTGGTGACCAGAATTGCACACTACTCCAATGTGGCCTCAGTGTTTATACAATTCCAACATTATATCCTTACTTGTATATTCTAACCTCTGCCAATGAAGGAAAGCATTCCATACTATTTTTTTTGCAACCTTGTCTACTTGAACTGCTGCCTTTCGGGACCTGTTTATTTGTATACCAAAATCTCTCACTTCATCTACCCCTCTTGGTATAGTCCCATTTATTGTGTACTCTATAACTGCTTGACCTCCTAAATGCATGACCTCACACTTCTCTGTGTTATATTCCATCTGCCACTTTATCGCCCACTTCACCAACCCATTTATATAGTTTTGGAGATTATTGCTATCCTATGCACTATCCACTACTCTGCCAATCTTTGTGTCATCTGCAAATTTCCCAATTGTGCCCCCATGTTCACATCCAAATCATTAATAGCACAAACTGTAAGGGTTCCAACACCGAGCCCTGTGGAACATCACTTGAAAGAACTTTCCATTCGCAAGGGCATCCATTGACCATTACCCTTTTGTTTGTTTGCCACATTACCATGTATCCATCGACCTTTACTTTTTTAACCAATCTGCCATGTGGGAACTTGTCAAATGACTTGCTAACATCATCCGCTGCACTACCTTCATCAACTCTTGTCACTTCCTCAAAGAATTCAATAAAATTTGTGACGCAAGACCTTCCTTGAACAAATCCATGCTGACCATCCCTGACTACTCCATGCCTTTCTACGTGTCAGTTAATCCCAACTCTCAGAATTGATTCTACTAATTTGCCCGCCTCTGACTTAAACTAACTGGCCTATAATTGTTTGACATTTACTTCGATCCTCTTTTCAACAATAATGAAATGAAATGAAAATGAAAATCGCTTATTGTCACAAGTAGGCTTCAAATGAAGTTACTGTGAAAAGCCCCTAGTCGCCACATTCCGGCGCCTGTTCGGGGAGGCTGTTACGGGAATAGAACAACGTTTAAATTTCTCCAGTCCTCCAGTACCTCCCCAGTATCTAGTGAGGATTGGAAAATCATCCACCAAGCATCTGCTATCTCCTTCCTGATCTCTTTCAACAGCCTTGGGAAAAATCCATCTGGCCCTGGCGACTTGTCAACTTTCTAGGATTCCAATCCTTTGAGTACTTCTTCTCTCTTTAATTATCCCATTCAATATCTGTGTTCCTCCAGGACTAGTATATCTGCATGATCCATTTCCTTTTTTAATTATGGAGACAAATATTCATTTATTTTTATTTATTTTTTTTTAAAAAATGTTTTATTGAAATTTTTTTCCCAAACAACAATTTTTCCCCTCTTACAAAGCAAACGCAACAATAACAATACAGAAATTTTTAACAATACACAAGTAACAAAACCCCTTTATCTTTGACCTAAACTAAACTAAACCTTCCCCCCTCCCCCCCCCCCCCCCCCCCCTCCCCCCTGGGTTGCTGCTGCCGGTCATCTGTCTTCCCTCTAACGTTCCCCTAGGTAGTCGAGAAATGGCTGCCACCGCCTGGTGAACCCTTGAGCCGATCCTCTCAGGGCAAACTTTATCTGCTCCAGTTTAATGAACCCCGCCATATCATTTACCCAGGCCTCCAGTCCGGGGGGTTTCGCCTCCTTCCACACGAGTAGGATCCTGCGCCGGGCTACTAGGGACGCAAAGGCCACAACGTCGGCCTCTTTCGCCTCCTGCACTCCCGGCTCTTCCGCAACTCCAAATAGAGCTAACCCCCAGCCTGGTTTGACCCGGGCCTTCACCACCCGCGAAATCACTCCCGTCACTCCCTTCCAATACCCTTCCAGTGCTGGACACGCCCAAAACATATGTGCGTGGTTTGCCGGGCTCCCGCCACACCTCCCACATTTGTCCTCCACTCCAAAGAACCTGCTCAATCTTGCTCCCGTTATGTGTGCTCTATGTAGCACCTTAAATTGAATCAGGCTAAGCCTGGCGCATGAGGAAGAGGAATTTACCCTGCTTAGGGCATCAGCCCACATACCCTCCTCTATCCCCTCCCCTAGTTCTTCTTCCCATTTTCCTTTTAGTTCGCCCACCGACTCCTCCCCCTCTTCCCTCATCTCTCGGTAAATCTCTGACACCTTGCCCCCTCCGACCCACACCCCTGAAAGCACCCTGTCCTGTATCCCCTGTGTCGGGAGCAACGGAAATTCCCTCACCTGTTGTCTAGTAAACGCCCTCACCTGCATATATCTCAAGAAATTTCCCCGGGGCACAAATATTCATTTAAAACCCTTCCCACAGCCTCTGCATCTACACATAAGTTCCCTTCTTCTTCTCTAGGTCCCACTTTTTCCTTAACTAACCTTTTACCATATTTGAATCTCAGTTGATATTGGGATAGGTAAAGTTATTGCCCTCTTGTTCTTACAGGCAGGAATTTGCCTATATATTTTTTTCTACTATCTCTCTTTCCCAATAGTGCGACTGCTTTATTTCTAAGCTCAACCCATAAAGCCTTATTTGTTTGACCCGTGTAGTATATCATCCCTTCTCACAACTGGAATTGATTCTTTAAATATTAGTGCTACTCCCCTCTTTTATTTTTAACATAGAACATACAAATACAGTGCAGAAGGCGGCCACTCAGCCCATCGAGTCTGCGCCGACCCACTTAAGCCCTCACTTGCACCCTATCCCCGTAACCCAATAATCTCTCCTAACCCTTTTGGTCACTAAGGGCAATTTAGCATGGCCAATCCACATAACCTGCACGTCTTTGGACTGTGGGAGGAAACCCACGCAGAAACTGGGAGAACGTGCAGACTCCGCATAGTGATCCAGCGGGGGAAATCGATCCTGGGACCCTGGCGCTGTGAAGCCACAGTGCTATCCACTTGTGCTACCGTGCTGCCCCTACCCCCCTCTTTTTAATCTCTCACTCTATATTGTGTCTGAAGACTCCACAACCAGGGATATTGAGCTCCCAATTTTACCCCTCCTTTTAGCCAGGGATCCGTTATAGCAGTGTCATCTGCTGCCATGTGTCTACCTGTGCCCTTAACTCATCTACCTTGTTTGCAATATCCTTTGTATTGAGCATAAGAAGTTTAATCCTGTCATTTTCCCTTGCTGGACACATTTATAAAAATTGTTACTGTTACTAACTTTTGGTTGGTTCAATTGGCTCTGTTTTATAACCTTTGCTCTAGAGTCGCCAGGTATCTTTATGATACCGCCACGAGGTTCAAGTTCAAGTAATGATCAATAACTCAATACACCAATTAGTAAGATTCAAATCAAAGCACATTTATTATACACAGTAATCGCTACTCATGCACAAATTCTACTTCTAAGCTACTTCTACAACTAACAGGCCTATACTTAGCTTCGGACTGGCCCACCAGGTCATGGGAACAAATGGCCTTTCATTCGGGTTCTGAGTCTGCGGGATTCGAAGTTCGTACGGACTGGTAGCTAGGAGCGCCTATCTCATAGCGAGCGTTGTCTTAAGACTTACTGGATATCGGCGGCAGCTGCACCGGTCACTGTCAAGGGTTGGTTCGCGTTGCTGAGTGACCCGGTCAAGAAGAACGATTCGAACTTGGGGGCTTAACTTTATAGTCCCCAGGGGCTTCCCGCCTTTTGGGGCGGACCCTGTACCTGGTTCCAAGTGATTGGACTTTGTTCTAATCGCTTGGTTCGATTTCTCCAATACTGGAGCGGTTCCCTGATCGATGGGCGGTCTTGAGGTGTCCGTTAACCTCTTTTGTGTTGGCTCCTGCTGGCGCTGAGGAGTCTGGCTTGGCCTTGTTTATCCCAAATGTTTCGATTGTTCCCGGGGATCGCTCATTAGTATGTAGATGGCTGCTACATTATTATGCAGATGGCTGCTTGTATCGATGCTGTCTGGGCTTTTGCAGAGTTTAATACACAGTAACTTGCACCTGCTAGTTTCTGCCTCTGTTGGCTGAATTTCCCTGCAGCCTTTGCTGTTCTCCATTTTACGTCGGGAGTTGGCCAACCCAGATGGCTACACACCCTCCTTGTGATCCTAACGCGAAGCGTGAAGGATCACATAACTACGTTGTTTTTCATTCCCTGACCTGGTGAGCACTCTATGGCCTCTACACTGACCATAACTATGCAAAAAAATTTTAACTGACAATTCTGAGGGGCGCTATGTCAAACAGGGACATGCATTGCAAAATAAGAAAATCGGAACCTCTAACTATCCTTAATAAACTGCACTCACTCAAACATTTCATCACACTAACTTCCTAAACCATACAAACAAAATCATAGCAGTATTATACACATTTTTCTGGCTCAGGATTGTACAATTGCTCATGAACATTTCTTTATTTACAACAAATCTTAAACAAATGCTCTTTATTATAGATCGCGGGGGTCGGGGGTCTGGTCATATCCGAAAATAGGGGATCTTATCCTATATACCGGGGTGCGAGGGCGGTAGGCTCTCCTTCTCCATTTTCTCAGATGAATAGTCTGCATGATGCAGCAGAGTATTGCCAATACTAGTAGGGATTCTATCAAGTAGAACAGGGAGTACCAGGTTATAAACCTGTCACACCAAGATGGTGTGGTGTCGCTTGTGACTGGGCTCTGGGTACTGTGGGGAAGTGAATCATTAACGGCTGGGGGAGTTGAGGTCAGGGGGTTCGCGTTCGCGCGCAACCAAATGTCCATTAGGGTTATGAGCCACGCAGAGGATGTCCTCATGGTTCTTCTTCTTTCACTTCTCTTCACTTCTCTTCTCTTCTCTGGTCCTGGAGCTTCTGTGGGATCAAGCATAGTGTCTGTTACTATCTTGGTTTAATATCTCGTATGATATCCTGTCTGTCCTTTAGTGCCAATTACTCCCTTTATAATTGGGCACTATGTGTGACTCCCTCATTTTTTTTCAAAAACCGAATTTCAGGACAAGACACACTTACAAATACTGAACCAGTGCGATTTACCATTCAAATGTTTTAGGATGCAAATAGCAGAGGGTTGGCAACCTAAGGGTTACCTGAAAACAAAACAAAACTTTTTGAACAAAACTTGCCGAAATGAGTTGCGTATGGGCCGCGACGGGTACAATTTAGATGGAGTCCCCGGGAAGGACTGCGACCAATGCCGTGTGTGCCCTACCCGAGCGTAGCTGACCAGAGGGGGGTTCTCAGGCAGGGCGGGTCCCAGTGCCGTTTCTCCACTGCCTGAACAACCAACCAGAACGGGCAAGATCTGGGGGGGCTGCCGTATTGGTTCTTCCTTCGAACCAGAAGAGCAGTTACGAACGGGGGTCTGTGTTTCAGTCAACAGACGAGTTCCTCTGAACTGGCGTCTGGGACATTAACAAGTCTCTGCGGACAAACTAGTTCCGCTGAACTAGCGTCTGACCAAACTAGTTTCTCTGACTGCCAGTGGGCGTCAGAAGGGTGGTGTTGTGGGGCCGTGGAAAAAAAAATTCCGGTCTAACATACAACATTTAACAATACAACTACAAACAACATAAAACATGCTGCAGGTTCCATCAGAAAGGACACCGTTTTCTCCCAAGCGGTTCCTTATTAAAACGTCTGGACACTTCCGTTATCGGTTGCGAACAGGGTCGCAAAGGGGTTCTCGTTTTGGGAGTCAGACTCCAAGTCGTCATCTTCTCCCGGATCCCAAACTCTCGAGTGTATCAGGGCTGATAGGGCTGCATGGTGTGATCCGGGATCGCTCTCGTCATTCCGGACGAGTCTGTACGAATTATCTCGGTGCCAAAAGGTGGTGTCTAGTTCTGTGGGGACGGAATCGGGGTTGTCATTGTAGGTCGGTGTTGGGGTTTGTTTAGGAAAGTGATCATGAAGGGATCACTCGAATCGTGGTCAGATTCGCTGGGTGTGGGTCCTGTTGCATGGGGATAGTAGGGAGGCGTGCTGTGGCTATTGTCCGAGTCACGGTCACTGTCCCTGCTGTCTGTGGGCGTTCCGGGGCGGAGTGCATATTTCGGGGGTGGAGTCGAGGTTGAGTCTGTGACTGGGCTGGACGTGTTGGGGGAGGGTAGGGTTACGTTGGCTGTGGGCGGGGCGTGGTCTGCTGCGTCGAGCATGACGTGGTGTGCGTGGTTAGACTGTGTTCCATGTGCCTTCATCTGGTTGATATGGAACCACGCAGTCTTTCCGTTGGGGTACTTTATTTTGTAGACGGAAGGGCTTACTTTGTCCGCAATGGAGTACGGACCCGAATACTTTGGTGACAGGAATGTGCTGGGGTTGTGTACGGAGAGCATGACTTGCTGTCCTACACTGAACTCAGTCGCATGCGATGTCTTATCGAAACAGGCCTTGCTCTGTTTCTTTCTTGTGCCCAATTTCACTGCGGCTGTGAGCTGAGCCGTTTTAACATTCGCCACTAATTGTTCTACTGCTTTCTCGTGTGTGAGGGCTGTCACTTCGGGGCTGGCCAAATCTAATCCTAATAAAAATTCTGTGCCTTTATGGGGCGTCCGGTCATGAGAGTGTGTGGGGTGTAACCTGTGGAAGTTGAAACTGTATTTCGCAAAAACATCAGCGCAAAAGGGAGGACTGAGTCCCAAGTGGTGTTTTTTCTGTTTTGGGAGTCAGTTTGGGACGATTTTTCTGAGGGTGTATTTTAGGGTCCGATACATGCGCTCCACAATACCACTCAACTGAGGGTGGTATGCAATGTGGAATTTTTGGCTAATGCCAAATATCGTGAGGATGTTCTTCGTGACACGTCCCGTAAAATGGGAGCCTTGGTCGGATTTAATGCTGCGGGGGAGTCCCCATCTTGTAAAGATGTGGTGGGTTAAAATCTTGGCTGTGGTCTTTGCCGTGTTCTGGATAGGAATGCTTCCGCCCATTTTGTAAACGTGTCTATCACCACGAGTACATATTTATAACCATTCCTGCAAGGGGGCAATGGTCCTATAAAATCAATCTGGAGGTTAGTCCAGGGGCCATTAACGGGTCTGGTGTGACTGAGCTGAGCTTTGCAACTTCCCTTGCTGCACACTCCTTCCTGCTGGTTCCAAATTGGCCAGCTTTATTTATACTTGGAGTTTACTAATGGTTTCTCCGCCCCCCTCATTGGGGAAGCTCATACTCCCACAGGATTGTGGGATTGTCATTAGTCCCCAGCCAATGGTAAGCAGGCAGGTTGTAACATCCCCCCCCCCCCCCCCCCCAAGTCCAAGGAACCCACCAAAGACCCTGGCGAAGGAGGGCGTCGGACTCGTTTTGCTGCAGGCCGGACAACATTTGCACGCGGTGTTGGATCAGGCGGCGTGTAACGAGACGGAGACCGGCGCTTCCGTGATGAACGGCGCAACGGTTGTACATCCACGTCCCGTGGACCCGAGGAATCCCCCTCTGATGCATCCTGTTTCTCCATCTCTGAGTCAGAGTCTGCTGCCTCTGTCATGTCAGCGTCTCTATCTCCATTCGGTTCTGTAACGACCTGCGCAGGCTTCGAGTGAGGCACCAGTGGAAGATTGTGAGGACTACCTTCCCTTGTCTCTGGTCTCTGCGGCTGTAGAAATGAGCTCCAGGGGCGGGGAATCTTTTGAGGGGATGCTCTTCTGGACCGAACGTGGTCTACATGTTTGCGCTGGAGACGACCCTGGGCTTGCACCTGGTAAGATATAGGGCCCGTTTGGCGAAAGATTATGCCAGGAACCCACTGGGCACCACCAGCAAAATTCCGAACGAACACTCGGTCACCGGGCGCAAACTGCCGAATCGGCCGATGCCGAGAAAATCCCTGTCCCTGCCGTTCTTGTGTGCGGTGTACTTTTGCGCCAATGTCCGGGAAAACCATACTAAGGCGGGTGCGAAGTCTCCGGCCCATTAGGAGTTCTGCGGGAGCTACCCCAGTCACCGCATGGGGGGTGGTCCTATACGTAAACAAAAAGCGAGCCAGTCTCGTGTCCATTGATCCGGAGGACTGCTTCTTTCGGCCTCTTTTGAATGTCTGCACTGCGCGCTCTGCCAACCCATTTGAAGCCGGGTGGTAAGGGGCAGTGCGGATATGGCGTATGCCGTTCATCTTCGTGAACCTCGCAAACTCCTCACTCGTGAATGGAGTGCCGTTATCCGTGACCAGCACCTCGGGGAGGCCATGCATACTAAAAGACAAACGCATCTTTTCAATTATTGCGCAGGACGTTGTCCCCTGCATATTATGCACCTCTAGCCATTTAGACTGGGCGTCAATTAATAGAAGGAACATGGATCCTTGAAAAGGGCCTGCAAAATCTGCATGCAAGCGTGCCCAAGGCTGCCCTGGCCATTCCCAGTGATGTAGGGGCGCGGCCGGCAGAAGCTTCTGATGCTCCTGGCAAATGGAGCAGTTTTGGGCCACCTTCTCAATGTCGGTGTCGAGGCCTGGCCACCAGACATAACTCCGGGCCAACATCTTCATTTTGGTCACACCTGGATGCCCATTGAGCAAGTCTGTTAGTATCAGCTCCTGGCCTTTTTCCGGGACAATCACACGCGTCCCCCACAAGAGGATGCCGTCTTCCACGCTGAATTCTGACAGCTTGGAGGAAAATGCCCGCAACTCGCCTGGGAGCTGTCTATGCTGCCCACCAACCAGGACTATGTGCCGAACCTTTGACAGGACTGGCTCCGTCTAGGTCCACTCATAGATCTGTGATGCCGTGACAGGCAAGGTGTCCATAAAATTTAGGGTTGCAACCACCTCACCGGTCGTGGGGGTCGACATGGGGCCGGTCGATAAAGGCAATCGGCTCAGTGCGTTGGCATTTGCTATCTGCATTCCTGGTTTGTGCTCCAGAGAATACTCGTATGCAGCAAGCAACAAAGCCCAGCGCTGAATCCGTGCGGAAGCAATGGGCGGTATTGGCTTATCCTCTCTGAAAAGTCCTAGCAGAGGCTTATGATCAGTCACGATAGTGAAATGGCGGCCATACACTTACTGATGGAAGCGTTTCACTGCAAGAACCACTGCCAGGCCCTCCTTCTCGATCTGCGCGTACTTTTCCTCCGCTGCAGTCAATGTGCGGGAGGCGAAAGCTATCGGTCGCTCGGCCCCGTTCTCCATCTTGTGGGACAGGACGGCCCCAATACCATACGGGGATGTCATCACATTTGACGAGCAAAGGCTTTCCAGGATCATAGTGGGTTATTAACCCAGACGACGACAATTGTTGCTTTCCCCGCCGGAAAGCGGTTTCTTGCGGCTGACCCCAAACCCAGGTGCAAAGGGGCCAGCGTAGTTACCAGATTGGGGAGGAACTTCCCGTAATAGTTTACGAGACCGAGAAAAGAACGAAGATGCGAAGTGTCAGTCGGGGCGGGGGCCTGTTGAATCGCACGCACCTTCTCTGCGACGGGGTGCAACCCTTCGCGGTCCACCCGATAACCTAGGTAGACTACTTCCTTTGCCTGAAATACGCACTTTGTGCGACGTAAACGGACTCCAGCCTCTGAAAAGTGTCTAAGGACAGCCTCCAGATTTTCCAAATGTTCCTGCTCCGACGTCCCTGTAATCAAAATGTCATCTAAGTAGACAGCAACACGTGGTAAACCTCTCAAAATGCCCTCCAGAACACGTTGAAAAATTGCGCAGGCAGAGGATACTCCAAAGGGCAACGGTGTATATTCATACAGGCCCCGGTGTGTAATAATCGTTACATATGGTCGGGAGGCAGGGTCCAGCTCCAACTGCAGGTAGGCGTGACTCGTATCTAATTTTGTGAACGAGAGTCCACCTGCAAACTTCGCGTAAAGATCCTCTATGCGAGGCATTGGATATCGGTCGAGTCGGGAAGCCGTATTCACTGTAAGTTTATAATCGCCACACAAGCGAACTGTGGCATCTGGCTTCATTACAGGTACAATTGGTGCTGCCCAGTCAGCAAAACGGACGGGCCTGATAATACCCAAACTCTCCAAACGAGTGAGCTCCACTTCAACCTTATCGAGCAAGGCGTAAGGCACCGGGCGCGCCCGGAAATAGCGCAGCGTGGCTCCTGGTTCGACTTGGATACGGGCTACGGCCCCTTTTATTTTCCCCAAACCAGGCTGGAATACATCTGGGTATCGTCCTAGCACCTCAGTCAACCCTTCAGAAACTGTTTGGAGGATGTGCTGCCATTGCAACTGCAAATGGCGCAACCAGTCCCGACCCAACAGGCTGGGCCCATGACCGCGCACCACGATGAGTGGGAAACGCCCCTCCTGGCATCCATAAACAACAGGGGTCATTGTAGTTCCTGCAATGTCCAGTGGTTCCCCCGTGCAGGTGGCCAACCTGGCCTGTGAGTCGGTTAATGTAAGGGTCTGTATACCCTGCTTGATGCGGTCGAATGTCCTCTGGGCGATCACGGAGACCGCTGCGCCAGTGTCCAACTCCATCTCAAGCGGGTGGCTATTGACCCGTACTGTCACCTTAATGAGGGCCACATGGGGAGCTGCCACACAATGCAGCTGCAGGCAGTCGTCCTCCGTCTCCACGTCCTCCGGAGTAGTCGCTGCAGGTTCATCCACATGGAAGGTACGGCCCCTGGGCTGGTAACAGTTACGGCCCCTGGGCTGGTCCCAGTTTCGGTCGGAACGAAGGCACCTCTGGCACCCCCAGGACCGCCGTCCGCGACGGGGTCGGCGCCTACAAGTCTGACACGGACATGGCTCCTCATCCATTGGTTCTGGAGAAGGCTCCCTTCGGGGAGGAATGTCCGACGGCCACTGGCGTCGGTCCGGGCGTTGCCTCGCCCAAGGTACCGCAGGAGTGCGGTGGGGACGTTTTCGGACGGAAGGGGTTGCGCCCCAGGGCATGCACTTCCATTTCCTGTAGCTCCTGCACTCCTCGTTCTGCGCTCTCTCGGGACAGTACTATTTGAATGGCCTGTTGAAAAGTCAATGTTGGCTCAGCTAACAACTTTCTCTGGGTGGCTGCATTGTTAATACCGCAAACCAAACGGTCGCGTAACATTTCTGACAAGGTCTCACCATAGTCACAGTACTCCGCAATCCTGCGTAGCCTGGATAGAAAATCGGCAAGGGATTCTCCAGGGGTCCTCTCAGCGGTATTAAACCGGTAACGCTGGACTATCGTGGACGGGGTTGGGTTAAAATGTTGCCCCACTATATTCACAAGTTCATCAAATGTTTTTGTGTCCGGCGCAGCTGGGTACGTAAGGCTCCCAATCACCCCAAACGTATATGAGGGCCACAGGCGGTGAGCAATATGACCACCTGGTGCTCGTTTTCGGTGATATTGTTTGCCCTGAAATAGTAACGCATCCGTTGTGTGTACTGGTTCCAGCTTTCCAGCGCAGCATCAAAAACATCCAAACGTCCGTACAGAGGCATGGTATAATAGAAAACAACTTCCAACCTGTATCCAACAAAAATCCAGGGAGGTGGCTTCAGCAGTGTAGACAGCTATTCACTTTAACCCTCGTCACCAGTTTTGTGAGGGCCACGAAGAATCCAGCACGAGTTTTAAAGATACAAAGTAATAACATTGATTTACAATAACATATATATATATATATATATGTAACAGCAGCAACAATTTTCCTTGCTACACACTCCTTCCTGCTGGTTCCAAATTGGCCAGCTTTATTTATACTTGGAGTTTACTAATGGTTTCTCCCCCCCCCCCCCCCCCCCCCCCCCCCCCCCCCCCGCCTCATTGGGGAAGCTCATACTCCCACAGGATTGTGGGATTGTCATTAGTCCCCAGCCAATGGTAAGCAGGCAGGTGTAACAAGTTGATTCCTGTCCTGTTCAGGAACCACATAAAGGGTGTCTTTTAACACCACACCCTCATGTGTGGTCAGAGCATTCTTAAACCACTCATAGGGGGCTGGATAGTTTCCTTTCAAAATCTCCCTGAGATTGCTGTCCTGCTTCTGGGCCTGCACTAAATCCTCGATGTTAGTCTGCGAGACCTGAACTGTATTCACTGGTGCGCTTTCGGGGGGTGTCCAAAAATATCCATGCCTGGAACCTGCTTTTGCCAGTGCGTCGGCCTTTACATTTCCAGGGGGTGAGGAACGATGGTGACTACGAACTTTGACTATCCCAAAAGTCCTGTTCTGTGCTCGCTCTAAAATGTGACGGAGCAATGTTGCTGAGGGGAGGTGTTTTCCGTCTGCGGAAACCTCTTGCTTTCCACAGGGGTAGGAATTCCGTAAGGCTGTTGCAGACATAGAGGCTGTCCGAATATATGTCTGCTGGGCTGGGGAAGGAATCTGGGTGTTCCACTATGTATGCGATGGCCGCAAGTTCTGCAGCCTGCGCGCCTAAATGTCCTGGACGTTTTATTGCTATTTCTTCTAGGGCGCGTCCCTGCGCGTCCTCAACGTAAATACCGCATCCTGTTATGCACTTCCCTTCTGATATTGTGGAAGAGCCATCCACGTATATCCTTATGGGTGCGCACGTATCTGTGTGCGTGGGGCTCTGGGTTGAACTACCTGTCTTTCTGTGGGGTGTTTTAGCTATAAAAGGGCCTGTGTTGTGATGTGGAGAGATAATTTCACACTCATGGCGGATTCCGGGGTACTGTAAGTTGTCAGCTAAAAAAGTGTGGGTCTTTGTCCTTTTAACAGTGATGTCCCGTCCCTGCAAAAGAAGGGTCCATCTGGCTGCTCTTATCTGACTAACTGTACCATCCTTGAGTCGTCCGTCCAGTAAAAGTTGGGTGGGAGTGTGTTCCGTGAGAATTGTGATGGGGTTCAGTCCAGTAATGTAAGAAAAATACTGTACTGCCCAAAAAACTGCGAGCAGGTGCCTTCCACAGGCTGAAAATCCCTGCTCCACAGCATCTAAAACTCTGGAGGCGTAAGCCACGGGCCTTAACTGTTCGTGCCGTTCCTGAAGGAGCACGGCCGAAAGGGTGCGGTCTGTGCTTGCTGCCTCTATAGCGTAGGGGGAAAGCGGGTCTGGAACTTGTAGTGCGGGGACTGCTATGAGTGCTTGTCTCAAAGAGTCCACAGTATCCGTATGCTGCGGAAGCCATTCCCAGGGGCCTCCTTTCTTTAGGAGGTCTGAGAGGGGTGCTGCCTTGCTGGCGAAACCGTCAATGTGGTTTCGGCAGTAGCCAACCAGTCCTAAAAATGACCGGAGGGCTGAAACGTTCTGGGGAAGGGGCAATTTAGCAATCGATCTCGCGTTTACCGTGCATGATAATTGTACCCAAATATATCACCTTGTTTTCAAAAATCTGGGCCTTTTTGGGGTTAACTTTACATCCAATTGCTTGTCGGAGTTCCAGGAGTTCGGACAGAAGCTCGATGTGCTCTTCCTTGGTGTCTGTCTGCAGTAGTAGGTCGTCTACGTACTGGATCAGACATTCTGGGCGAGAAGATTTGGCTGAACCATTTGCCAGCTGTCGTTGGAAAATGGAGGGGGAGTTGTGGAATCCTTGTGGAAGGCATGTCCACGTGTACTGTTGATTTTTAAAGGTGAAGGCAAATTTGTACTGGCACGCCTTTGCCAATGGAATGGACCAGAATCCATTACTGATATCTCAAACCGTAAAGTATTGGTAATTGAGTCCCTGCTTGAGCATGGCCATGGGACTTGTGGCTACTGTGGGGGCTGCTGCGGGGGTGATTTTGTTGAGTTCCCGGTAATCGATGGTCAGTCGCCATGATCCATCGGGCTTTCTCACTGGCCAAATCGGGGCATTATTAGTGGAGGCTACTGATCTAAGTACGCCCTGCTCTAATAAGCAATTACTTTTTAGATTTCTCCCTCTGCCTCTTGGGGAAATCCATACTGCTTTTGGGGTCTAGGGTCAGGTCCTGTGATTTGTACTGAACCAGTCATCCGGCCACAGTCGTGTTTGTGGGTCGCGAATGCTGTCCTGTTCGTTTGTAACACTGTCCTAACCTGCTTGCCCGTGCTAATTAACGTTGGGTTAAACCAAAATTTGCTTACTGCGCTAATTTTGTTGGCGTATTCACCTATTGTGAGCGTTGCGGGGGCTCTTGCAGATTTTGCCATTTTCCAGACACATTGGTTGACTGGATCAAATGAAAGGCGGTGGGAGTTCATAAAGTCTATGCCCAAAATGTGTTCTGCTGTGTTGGGCAGGTCGACTAAAACTATGGGGTGCTTGGTGGTGATGTTGCCGATTTGAATGGATACAGGGGCTGTGATGTGTTCCTGCTGTGAGTGGCCTGTAAAGCCGCTGAGGGTGATAGTGGCTGTAGTGGGCCACGTGTCCTTTTGGAACATGGTGGAGGAATCTATTGTGGTGCGAGACCCTCCTGTGTCCCAGAGAAACTCGATGGGCTGTCCCCGTATTTTTGCTGCAGCTACCGGTCGTCCGGACCTATCCCAGGGTGTCGCAGACCCAACTGGGGGAGCCCGAACGCCATCAGTCCGTTCCGTTCAGGTCCGTCTGATCTGAACGGGTGCTCACACTATGTATGGGCTCTGTCTTATTCTTACTTAGAGTGCCCGTCTGCTGGGCTCTCTGTGGCTTTCGTGGGGCATTGCACTCTCTTGCAAAGTGTCCCAACTGTCCACAGTTGTAACACTCGTGTGACTTTGGTGGGGGGCTGTTCTTTCATTTACCCATGCGGGGTTCTGGTGTGCCTTAACTGCGTGTATGTCTGCTTCTGCCTGCTTTTCTTCGGGATTTTTAACTGCGGGTTTGTTTTGTACAGACTGCTCCCAGGTGCGGGACAATTTTTTTACGACCCATTTCCTATTATGAGCCTCTGAGGGATCATAATTCGCACAAACTTTCTGTCCTGTTTCTGTGGCATGGGAGATAATGGTGTGGGTCCATTTGGCCATGTTGTCTGGGGACAAATGGGTGCGGTCTAGCTCTCCAAAAACTGCTGCAAAGTGGATCCACAGGCGTCCAGCAAACGCTGTGGGGTGCTCGGTTTTCTTTTGCCTGCACTTATTGAGGCCATCTACGAGGTCACCCCGGTTATACCCGATCGCATCTAGGACTCCTCCGACATTCTGTGGGTCGGGAAGGGCTACTACGACCGAAGGGTCTAGACTCAAAACTGTGAGCTTTACATGCTCTCGCTCCTCCAGGCCGTACATAGTCGCCTGCTGCTTTACTCTGGCAAAGAAGTGGTGGGGGTCTGAGGTGGGGAGGAACGGTGTGATTTTCTCGCACGCGTCCCGTAATTGGGTCACTGTTAAGGGGGTGGTGTACAGAAATTCCGTGTCGTCCGATGTGGCTGTGCGGTGGGTGGTGACTGGGTTCATTGGCGCCTGAACTATCTGCTCTGTGGGGGGTTGGGGCGCTTTTCTCTTTTGGGGCTTTCCCTGCGCACATGTTCCCTGAACATATCTCTGCACTGTCTCATTCAACTCTTCCCAATCAGGGCCGTCTTCCTCATCTAATTTTGCTCCAAAGGTTTCCTGGAATCCTTTTTGAACTGAAAGCCGAGATTGCAGTTCTGCAATCTGCTTCCAGCACTTAGCGTGGTCTAGTGAGCTTTGTCTTTGCTCCATGGTGGTAGCATGGAATGCTCTTAACGCTGCCTTCAGGTCACTACACTGCCTCTGCAATGCTTCTACCTGCTTCTCGGTTTTATCTCATACCAGGACTGCACGTTGTGTGTCCTGATGGGCCTTTTCATACTGGGATTGGAAGCGGCTTAAGTGCGCCAGACAAGACTGGTGTGCCTGCTTGGCATCATCCACCTCTCCATCTTTTGCTGCCAACCTCCTCCTTAACTCTACTTTCTCTCTTTCTACCTCACTAACATCGACCTTGCTCATTCAATGTATGCCTTCCATCTCTTTCCGGACCGTCTCTGTGCCTCGCAATTGTGCCAAGCCGGACACGATTGCCATTGGCTTGCGAGCTTTTCCTAAGCTCTTCTTGTGAATCTTGCTCAGGTTCTCCCACCAAGTATGTCCTATACTCCCGGGACCTGTTTCCTCATTGCTACAGTATTCGCTCCAAAGGAGCCATCCTTTCCTTTTGAGGTACTTCCTGATTTCTTCTTCCCAAACGGGACATTGTCCTACTGTACTGCTGCTGGTCGCTGCGACCGCAAATTCTTCTGGGTTCATGAGGCGTTGCATTACCTGCATTGCCATCTTTCTTATCTGAATGCTTCTTTTAAATTTGGAACAGGGTGACTAAGGCGGTGCTGTAAATACGGGTACGGCTTTCGCTAATTTCCGAAATACAAACTCCCGACAGTTTTGTCGCAACAAAAAGATCTCTCCGTATTACCTTATAGCCCTGTTAGTTACGCATGCATTTAACACACTTCCGAATTATGAGGATTGATCAGAACTGCTTGAATACTTGTGGTTTTCTGTTCCCAATTGGATCTCTAATTCAAATTTTTGTGTTCTCCCGGAGTGGTTAAGCCACTTATAGACCGGGTCCCGTCAGATGTCGCCAGTAATATGTTGCTAACTTTTGGTTGGTTCAATTGGCTCTGTTTTATAACCTTTGCTCTCGTGTCGCCAGGTATCTTTATGATACCGCCACGAGGTTCAAGTTCAAGTAATGATCAATAACTCAATACACCAATTAGTAAGATTCAAATCAAAGCACATTTATTATACACAGTAATCGCTACTCATGCACAAATTCTACTTCTAAGCTACTTCTACAACTAACAGGCCTATACTTAGCTTCGGACTGGCCCACCAGGTCAGGGGAACAAATGGCCTTTCGTTCGGGTTCTGAGTCTGCGGGATTCGAAGTTCGTACGGACTGGTAGCTAGGAGCGCCTATCTCATAGCGACGTTGACTTAAGACTTACTGGATATCAGCGGCAGCTGCACCGCTCACTGTCGAGGGTTGGTTCGCATTGCCGAGTGACCCGGTCAAGAAGAACGATTCGAACTTGGGGGCTTAACTTTATAGTCCCCAGGGGCTTCCGCCTTTTGGGGCGGACCCTGTACCTGGTTCCAAGTGATTGGACTTTGTTCCAATCGCTTGGTTTGATTTCTCCAATACTGGAGCTGTTCCCTGATCGATGGGCGGTCTTGAGGTGTCCGTTAACCTCTTTTGTGTTGGCTCCTGCTGGCGCCGAGGAGTCTGGCTTGGCCTTGTTTATCCCAAATGTTTTGATTGTTCCCGGGGATCGCTCATTAGTATGTAGATGGCTGCTACATTATTATGCAGATGGCTGCTTGTATCGATGCTGTCTGGGCTTTTGCAGAGTTTAATACACAGTAACCTGCACCTGCTAGTTTCTGCCTCTGTTGGCTGAATTTCCCTGCAGTCTTTGCTGTTCTCCATTTTACGTCTGGAGTTGGCCAACCCAGGTGACTACATTCTTCTGTAATTCCAAGTCCATCGCTACATCTTCTGCATCACTAGCTAATATTTTACCTTAATTTTCCTGATCTGAATCTGACCTATCTGATCCTACTACTAGGATCCCATCCCCCTGCCACGTTATTTTAAATACTCCCCAACAGAACTAGCAAAAGCCCACGCAAGGACATTGCTCCCAGCTGTGCCTGGATGCAACCTGTCTGGTTTGTACAGGTCCCACTCTCCAGAACCGGTCCCAGTGCCTCAAGAATCTGAATCTCTCCAGACTACACAATCTCTCCAGCCACATGTTCATCTGGTCTATCCTCTTATTCCTGCTCTCGCTAGCACTTGGAGGAACTGGGTGTAATCCTGAGATTACTACATTTGATGTCCTGCATTTTAGTTAATCTCCTAACTTCCTGTACTCAGCTTGTAGGCCCTCATCCCTTAGGTGACATATGCCTCTTCTCATACAGGTATGAAGTTGTTATTTCTCCTGTCATTGGTATTTTTGCGAACTGTCCTGATGAGTGCAAGATGAAAAGAAAATGTGTCTTTCTTTCAGCCGTACTCATCTATACTACCAGATATGAACAGTTATTTAGTGTGGAGCAGCTACATGTATTTTTTGAAATTTAGTTGTGACATTTTTTCACACATTATTTGACATGGCGTACAACTAACTAAGCTTGTTCAAAATGAAATAGTGAGTCTTGAACAATTCCCATAGCTGAATACATGCAGCTAGTTAACTCTATTTTTCTGGATACAAGGAACAACGTTCTGACCGATAAGTGTGCAAAAGTCTTGCTGCAGGTGTTTGCAGCAAATTTTCATTGCAGTATGCAAAGGCACAGCTACAATGCTCCTGGAGGCCTAGCCTCAGTGCCAGCAATTGCAATGGTCCTTCTGCAGTCATGAGATAGGTACATGGTTGCCTGACCCCCCATCTCTGCTGTTTGGGAAAATAGGCATTGATAATGTAGGAGGTTATTTCTTTGTCTTTTGAGTTATACTGAATACAATAAAATGTGGGTGATCTGCTCTATGATAACATGTTGAACTCTATTTTCTTGAGGATTCTATCCATCTTGTCATTTGTTTACTACTTGCAAATGAGTTGTCTACCCAGAAGCTGAATGTTTGTAGTTCCGTATTGTTTGCAATTCTTGCAGAGTGTAAATGATGACCCCTCAGCCTCAATGTTTGCTGACATCCACTTTATTACTAATTTACAATTAGATAATAAAAGTGGGCCAAACAGTAATGGATCTTTGTGTTCTGTAAAGGAGTCTTAAGTAACAACCAATATTACTACCAGGATCATATCGTACAGGAAATTGTGTGCACTCTGGTAGATTTCGGCCCCCTGCCCCCTTAACCTCAATCTTAATCAGTGTGCTGTGCTGAAGACTAAACCTTTGTAATGGGCGAAAAGAGCTGAGCATTTATAGTTTTGTAACCGTTAAATAATTTTTTTTGTTTTCTTTCCAGCTGTCTAAATCTCTGACAGTACAATAACGTTATGCTAGTGAACCATTAGCATTGAAACAGAACCCAGACCAACATTCAGAATGCCTGTGCAAGCGTCGCAGTGGACAGAATTCCTCTCCTGTCCCATCTGCTACAATGAATTTGATGAGAACGTACACAAACCCATCAGTTTGGGCTGTGGGCATACTGTCTGTAAAACCTGCCTGAACAAACTACACCGCAAGGCGTGTCCCTTTGACCAGACCGCCATCAACACAGACATCGATGTTCTTCCTGTGAATTTTGCACTTCTACAGTTAGTCGGTGCACAGGTAAATTTTACTTAAAATGTATCAAATGCTAAATTTTAGTATGTTATAATTATATCTTTGGAGCTAATGTTTATATCAGTAGATGCTAAACTAGCTTGATGCTTAAATTGCAAAATAGTATTTTTTTAAATGTACCAACATGTGTTATCTATATATGAATTGTTGACCTGATTAAATCAACCTTCAACAAATGCACAAGTAATAAATCCTTGTGAATATCTAATTACTCATTCACCTCATAGATTTTAGTGAACATTGGTGAACAGGAATAACATTCCTATTTCAGATGCATTATGTATGGGTATAAATGTTTGTTATGGAGGAACTGCTATGGAATTGCCTTTAAAATGCATAAAGGTCAAACTAATGGCTGCACTTCAAAAATTCTTGCTCGTGTTGAAAATGATAGGATTTCCCAGGCTGATTATTACAGGAGGAATGTGAAATGACAGCATCAGTATGAAATAACCACTCTGTTCAAGGTTGCTTTTTATTTCTAGTTATGTTAATGTGGATTAGCAATTCTGTTCCGATGTTGCTGTGTTGTGTACCCAGAAAAAATATTGCTTCACAGGTTGTTTTGTTATGTTTCCTTTGTAACATAAGCGGCTTCCTTGTGTTGCATTTGTCAAAGGAAGGTCCAGACGTGTAGATAACTTCAACACATTTATTTACACTATGTACACTTTTATAACTTGAGTTCGGCACTACTGCTAATCCTATTATAGCTACCTAACTGACTAACCAGCTGCTGTCTTCCACGTGGTGGGTGTAATATTGAATCAACCCTGTGCCTCTCCTCACTGACTGTCTCCACTGGCTAAACGGCAGATCATGTGTGTGGTGTCCTTTGTATATGGGTTGGTGTAATGCCCCCCTGTGGTCGTGTCACCTCCTTGTGTATCGTGAATGTCCATTGGTCTCCTCCTATCTAACTTATCTATTGGTTGAATGTGTGTGTGTGATGTTTCTGGTGCTCCCTCTAGTGTCTGGCTAGCTTACATGTATTTACAGTGATGTACATCACCACATCCTCCCTTTTTTATATGTTCATATTTTCTGTACACTTTAAGAAAAACTGAACAAAGAACAGGTAGATAAGGTAAGGTATATACAAGTCATGAGAACGGTGATTAAACAATAAGTCCAAATCATTCATGTGAGTCCATAAACCATCAATCATCATGGTCAAACGTCTCTCTTGGTTATGAACGCCATCAACGTTTCCGAGCCACTGGAACCAAGAAGTGGTCAAATCACTTTGCTGTCTGATTTGGAGTCTTTTTCTTTTTTTATGTTTGTGGTGGTGCTGTTGGATGGCATCTTGTAGCTGATAGGTCGTTGACATTGAAGAGGTACCATCAACAGTATCATTCGAGGTCATGGGTGTGCCATATGCTGAAGTTGGATAAGACTGTGCATGCTGGTTCTGGCCACATGCTGTGCTGGAAGTGTGATTCTGCTGAGAAGCGTTGAAGCATGTCGATTTGGAGACAGAATTGCATGCTCGCATCAGTGTCTGGTGATGGTGTGAAACTAGAACCTTGCGTCTGATAGGAATATGCTGTCTGGCCAGGCTGTGGTGCAGCAAATCCTGGGCTGTAACTAAGGCATCCAGTCTGTAGTGCAGATTGCGCTGGCGGTAGTCCTCCTTCAGTCTTGATTCCATTAGTGGGCAATCCGTAGTGCTGGCCTGTTTGAGAATATGCTGCATAGACTGCTGGCTGCTGCAGGCTCGAATACTGGGTTTGTCCAGCATGAGCTGTCATTGGCCGCACTGTCGGTGTGGAACAAATGTGTGGACATAGCTGTGGTGAAAATTGGTGTATTCCTCCTGGACTGTGGCCGCTACCTGTTATTGCTGACCCAGTGTGATTGTTACGTGATCCATCTCCTGTCGTTGTGGCATCTGCTGTCACCCTGAGCGTGCCATCACTGAGGTTGCGGCACTGCCTGTCTGGAGTAAAGTCTGGCTTACGTGAATCAGAGTCGGTGTTTGGTTGCTCCCCATCTGGAGTCTGGTCTGTTTTTTGTTGATGCTCCCCGTCCGGAGTCTTAGCAGGTTCACTGGAGTCAGCTGAGATTTCTTGAAGCTGCACGTCTGGAGTCGGAACATGCAGGAATGCATTGACTAGTGGAAAGGTTCGAGCAATTGAGGGTGGAAGTAGTGTGGTGTCACCGGAGTCACCAGTGGTCTCACAGTGATCGTCGAGTGCCTCTGTACACACTAGCTGAGGTCTGTCACTTTGTACCTCTTGCATGGGAAGTGGGATGTTATCGTCACTCGTTTCACATACCGTGGGTAGATCCTCAGTAGCTGCTTGCTGTTCACTAGGGTTGGGTAAATTGTCAGAGTTTTCATTTGGTGGTGCAAACAATGTGGGTGGACTGTCATTGTCTTGCCGTTGTCCTTCATTTGGGCTTGAACAGTCATCATCGCTTTGTCCTTCAGTGTAGCATGATAGACCGTCATGGTCGTCCTGCTGTGCAGTGGAGCATGGTAGACTGTTATAGTCTTCTTGCTGTTTACGTGAGCATGGCAGACTTGCATCGTCTGCCGCTAGTTGGTCAGAGGAGGTTGCTAGACCCTCATAGTCTTGTTCCTGCAAGGATTGCGCATCGGAGTCATGCGTTTCTGCCATTGTGGAGTCTGTCCACGAGCTGGCTGTGGAGTCTTGTGATACTGGAGTCACTTCTTGTGCATGCAAGGACTGCTGTGTGGAGTCTTGCATGTCTTCTTTCGTAGAGTCGGGAACCCTGCGCGGGGCGTGGACCACGTTCTGTGTGGCAGCAGGCTGCTCTCTGTGGGCTTGTACCGCTCTCTGTCTCTTAATTTCAGGCTGCAGCATCATCCTGCACTGATGAGTTGGGACGTCATATCTGCTGGGTTGAAGATCCTCAAATCCGAAGAATGAATCCGCATCTGCGTCGGATTCAATGCGGGGGTCGCCAATGTGCAACACGTCCAGTTGCGGTTCGGATTTGGTACTGGGGTAGCCTTTCAATGTGAAAGGTTCGTCCAAGTCGTAGTCGTCTAGGACCATGGAGCTGTCATTGGGCTCGCGAGGTCCAGAGAAAATGTAAAGGTCGGTATCAAAGTATTCAAGGTCGGAATCATCGGTTTGTGCGTAGGTGACTGCTTGTTGCCGGGTTCTTCGGAGGTTAAATTCATTTCCTGGTTCAATTTGAGGCATTCTGCTGTCATTCCAGGTGAAGGAAGGTTGTTTTACAGCTTTAAAAGATTTTTTCTTTGATTTGGGACGTTTCTCCTTTAAATTGGTGCGGTCTGGGGCCTCTGACGTCATGACGTGCGTGACGTAGCACGTCGGAAGCGATTCCGCATGTGCAGATCGCTGTTCCTTTATCGATGGCCGTTTTCTTGATTGCGCATGCACGGCGTCTCGCGCATGTGCAAACGAACCTTCCGGTTCTGCGCACTTCTCACGCAACTGCGCTAGTGTAGTCCCTTTAGCAAGATGGCCGCCAACCCCGACCCAAATCGTTCTCTGGTCCGGGATTTCGGCCTCTAGGTGAGTACTGGCGCTTCTCTTACCTTTTCTTGCTGGTTGGAGTGTGTTTTCCTCACAGTATTTGCCAAATTTGTCCAGTACTGCCTGGAAGTCGCACCTGTTTTGCCCCTTGGAAAACTTGAATTTTTAAAAGATTTCTTCTGCTCTTGCACCGGCGATGGTGAGGGGAAGCTCTGTTTTTTCATCATCGGCCAGGTCTTTAAGTTCGGCTGCTACCTTGAAGAATGCAAACGTTTGCCGGAATACCTGCCAGTTTTCGCGGAGATCGCCGTGGCACTGGAGCTGCTGCGGAACCGGGAGCTCGAACATCTTGCCTGGGTATTGCTGGTTGTCACTGTACGCTGAGGTATGGCTATCTGGATTTAAACAGTTCACTACTGGTACCATGTTTTGTTATGTTTCCTTTGTAACATAAGCGGCTTCCTTGTGTTGCATTTGTCAAAGGAAGGTCCAGACGTGTAGATAACTTCAACACATTTATTTACACTATGTACACTTTTATAACTTGAGTTCGACACTACTGCTAATCCTATTATAGCTACCTAAACTGACTAACCAGCTGCTGTCTTCCACGTGGTGGGTGTAATATTGAATCAGCCCTGTGCCTCTCCTCACTGACTGTATCCACTGGCCAAAGGGCAGATCATGTGTGTGGTGTCCTTTATATATGGGTTGGTGTAATGCCCCCCTGTGGTCGTGTCACCTCCTTGTGTATCGTGAATGTCCATTGGTCGCCTCCTATCTAACTTATCTATCGGTTGAGTGTGCGTGTGTGATGTTTCTGGTGCTCCCTCTAGTGTCTAGCTAGCCTACATGTATTTACATTGATGCACATCATCACCACACAGGTGAGAAACCATATTTGCATCAAAAATGGATCAAAGGATAGCTAAATAAAATTATAACTCGCTGAATCTTTCTTCATCTTCTGTTATTCATAAATTAGGCACCTAACATCCCAACTTCCAAATTGCTGTGGAAAAAGTGAGTTTAGCCACCAGGGGCTTTTCACTTCTAGTTGGTAGATAAATATCCAAAAAGTGTCTTGATCAGATGTTTTCTATTTTTCTTGTCTGGCAAAGTCTAAAGAATTCAGCAATGATTAAAGCAAGTCATATAAGTTATCGTTTAGCTACTAAATATGATATTTTAGCTAATATGTAATTTGTAAATTTGGATCATCTACCAGTTTTAATTCTTTCATAATGCCAATGTTAGTATGCATTACTTTTTACCTGCCAAATCAATCACCATAAATAGTTAAGCCTTAAATACAAGAACTCTCATTTCACTCTGCTCTGCTAGCCTGAGTTGTTATCCTATTTCCACTCTTCAAATAACTGTTCCAGCTGTAGTCATCCACGTGGCTTTTTAACCAGCTAATATCCATTCATTCACTTTCTAATGGTATCCATCTCAGTCCTATTACAACATGCTAAATGCAAGAGTATAATGAACAGACATTATCCTGCCATCCAAATATTATTTAGTTGCTGTTACATCTGCATTCGCACCTTTTTGCATTTTTCTTGTTCACCTTTGGTAGGATAATTTCCAATATTCAGCTTGGCATGCTTGCTAATAATTACCGTTTTTGCATCTTGCGGCATTGAAATGTTCTGTTCTATTGAAATGTTCTGTTCTATTGAATTTTGCCAACATGTAAATGTTTTGATTGTATCTAGGTCCCAGACCAGCAGACTGTGAACCTGAGTAATTTGACTGAAAATAAACATTATGAGGTTGCAAAGAAGTGTGTAGAAGAGCTGGCACTCTACTTGAAACCTCTAAGTGGAGGAAAGGGTATGTAGAACAATATGACACTTGCCATAGCAATTGTAAAAACTAGTATTTCCTTTCTCAGCTTGTATTTTGTAACTTTACATGGCTGGAAATGTACTTATTGGATTCATCTATATGAGCACAAAATCCATTCATCAACATGTGATCACAATGAAGACTCTCAGATTTATAAGCAAACAAGTTTAAAGGATTTTTTAAAGTTTGTAAATGTTTATTTCTTTGCAACCCTGCAAATCAGTTAAAATTAGTACTTTGGGATGTTTTGGTTAACAAGTTTTAACCAGCCTTGTAAGCCAGTCATTTTCCAATTACTTCTTTAATCCTGTTTATTTATTGAGTTATGTCACATGGACTCAAAACAAGGGCAGTATTGATCCTGAGTAGTGATTTGAGGGCAGAGTGAATAATTGGAGTGGGGGAGGGGCAACAGATTGGGAGGGGAGAAAGGTAGGCGAGTGGAATAAAAGTAGTGGGATTAATCGGGGAAGGGAAAGAAAAAGCTAATGGAGGGGTAGTTTCATAGAATTATCATAGAATTTACAGTGCAGAAGGAGGCCATTCGGCCCATCGAGTCTGCACCGGCTCTTGGAAAGAGCACCCTACCCAAGGTCAATACCTTCACCCTATCCCCATAACCCAGTAACCCCACCCAACACCAAGGGCAATTTTGGACACAAAGGGCAATTTATCATGGCCAATCCACCTAACCTGCACATCTTTGGACTGTGGGAGGAAACCGGAGCACCCGGAGGAAACCCATGCAGACACTGGGAGGATGTGCAGACTCCGCACAGACAGTGACCCAAGCCGGAATCGAACCTGGGACCAGTTGGCAAAATGTTTCTCATATTGGGCCTAGGAAATCCTTTTTTGTGGAAGGATTGTGATTTTACCAATTGGGGGAGGGAGGTGGGGGAGTGGCAGAGACAAGAAAACACTATCTGCAAAAAAAGCAACGGTCTCTTAGCATTACAGTGAACTTTAAATATGGTTTCACCATGGTGTATTGTGCTGCAATTTGCCAAGACCCGAGAACCTGTGTTCATCGTAGGTACACAATGGGACCTTGGAAACAAATGTTAGGGTTACGTGTGTACAGTTTTCATCGATCAAGCAATGCCTTTTTTTGTGATTGATTCTGATTTGATTTTTAAAGATTGTAAAGGAATAAAAAAATTATTCTCACCTGATTTGAACAACATTTTGCCTTTTTATGTTGCTGCAAATCGATTCCTCCAAATGGGGGTGCTATTTTAAAGATTCTTACCTTTTTTTGTTATATGCTGCTTCATTTTTAAAAATCTTTTAATTCTCTTTTCCCCTCAAATAAATATGTATCTCATTGGATTTGCTCTGCATGAAACCAGCCTGGCACATAATGTAGCTCCGATGCAAAATATTTCACTGGAGCTCCCTATCATATTCCCACTTACAGGCCATATACTGAACTTGACACGCAAGGTTTTAGTGCACTTTGGAACAGGAAATTGTGAAGCACTCGCCTGTTTTGATCATTTATCTTGTCAATCTTCCCTGGCAATACAAATCAATTAAAAAACTCTCAAGTCATGCAGTGATCACGGGTGAGGTATATTGGAACCAATGTGGTACAGTGTAGAGGGGCTGAAATCAGGAGGGTGGAGAGAAGGAAAGTGGTAGAAGTAGAGAAGGATGAGACCATGTAAGAGGAGAAGAAACAGTATTAAAGAAATTCAGATCAATGGAAATGGGAGGATTGAGCAGCAAGCTATGGAGGGATGCAAAACGTAGTCAGTGAAGAGAGGTGATGCTTCGCACTGAGTTGGATAGATAGGGGGATAAAATATTGTTCTCATGGTGGGGTGTTTGTTGTAATTTCATCTATTCATTTTTTAGAATTTACATATTCCTGTTAGCATGGTTTTTATGAGAAAGATTGGTGTTCTCTGAAGAGCTGCCACATTTTTCTACGTTACCATTGCAGTTCATTCCAAATGTTTGCAGCAATAACTACAGGTGCAATGTCTCCAAAATTTTACAGCCACTCATCATTTGTATTGTAGATGTATTGTTAGCTGAATAAAGAATCAATATTGAGGTGTTGATCAGTATTTTCAATCTGGAAATTAATGATATCATTATTGATTTGACCTTCCTTGCATCTTTATTTTCATTTAGGAAACTTCTTGAGTTATTACACTCTGAATACATTAGTTATTGCCATGTATGATAACAGTTCTATAGGCATCTTTAAATAAATACATGCCATACGAATTAAGAGCAGGAATGGGGCATTTTGATAAGGTTCCCCACGGTAGAATGGAGTTCAGTTACAAGTGGCGTACCACAAGGATCTGTTCTGGGGCCGTTGCTGTTTGTCATTTTATCAATGACCTAGAGGAAGGCGCAGAAGGGTGGGTGAGTAAATTTGCAGACGACGCTAAAGTCGGTGGTGTTGTCGACAGTGTGGAAGGATGTAGCAGGTTACAGAGGGACATAGATAAGCTGCAGAGCTGGGCCGAGAGGTGGCAAATGGAGTTTAATGTAGAGAAGTGTGAGGTGATTCATTTTGGAAGGAATAACAGGAATGCGGAATATTTGGCTAATGGCAAAGTTCTTGGAAGTGTGGATGAGCAGAGGGATCTAGGCGTCCATGTACATAGATCCCTGAAAGTTGCCACCCAGGTTGATAGGGTCGTGAAGAAGGCCTATGGAGTGTTGGCTTTATTGGTAGAGGGATTGAGTTCCGGAGTCAGGAGGTCATGTTGCAGCTGTACAAAACTCTGGTATGGCCGCATTTGGAGTATTGCGTACAGTTCTGGTCACCGCATTATAGGAAGGACGTGGAGGCTTTGGAGCGGGTGCAGAGGAGATTTACCAGGATGTTGCCTGGTATGGAGGGAAAATCTTATGAGGAAAGGCTGATGGACTTGAGGTTGTTTTCGTTGGAGAGAAGAAGGTGAAGAGGAGACTTAATAGAGGCATACAAAATGATCAGGGGGTTAGATAGGGTGGACAGTGAGAGCCTTCTCCCGCGGATGGAAATGGCTGGCACGAGGGGACATAGCTTTAAACTGAGGGGTAATAGATATAGGACAGAGGTCAGAGGTAGGTTCTTTACGCAAAGAGTAGTGAGGCCGTGGAATGCCCTACCTGCAACAGTAGTGAACTCGCCAACATTGAGGGCATTTAAAAGTTTATTGGATAAGCATATGGATGATAATGGCATAGTGTAGGTTAGATGGCTTTTTTTCGGTGCAACATTGTGGGGAGAAGGGCCTGTACTGCGCTGTATCGTTCTATGCTCTATGTCTGCTCTGCCATTCGATAAGAACATGGCTGATCTGTTGTGGTCTCAACACCACTATCCTGCCTACTCCCTGATACCATTAGATTATTGACTAGCAAGAGAATCCATCTACCTTAACAATTACCCAGCCTCTTCCACTGTGGAAAAGTTCCACAGACTCTTGACTGAGAGAAAAATATTATTTTCATCTGCCTTAAACAGGAGATGTTAAACTGTGTCCCCTAGTTTGGCCTCTCCCAAAAGGGAAAACTCAGTTTCAGCATCCACTCTACCAAGACCCCTCAGGGTCCTTCTTAGTGCTTTCTAGTTTACATTCCCAGACTTTGTATTTATATATTTTGCGAAAGTAATCATATGATTAACTTCAAATAATTCTTGATGTACAATTTGAATGTGCTTTTAGCATAACAGATAATTAACATTGCCAGTTTACATTATATTTTTTATTTTTTTTAAAACTTAATAATTACTGTGGATTTTTAATGCAGATTTCTGTGGCAATCCTTGTGCTGAATTTTACAGGGCGTGGTGGTGGTTGAAGGTGAACTGTCAGTGTTCACCGCCATTGCCCCTCTGAAATTGGCTTTTGACCTTATGATGTTGACCATGCACAGATTAGTTGGAAATCCTGAAGTTGCAGTCTGTCACTGGGGAGGTTCTGACACGTGCTGCGCTGCAGTGTAACTTGTTTATCAGTTGTATTTAATTATATGCAGGTGGAAGGATTAATTGGGGTTTCACTTGAACATACATGACGAGACACGCCTTAAAACTGTGGGGAGGTTGAGTTTGGAGGTGTACATTTATAATGTTTATAAATTAATATATAATTAATGTGCATAAATTAATGTAAAATGGAGGAAAGATTGACTCCCGTACTAAACTTCACCAACTGTCTTTCCAGAACATGCAGCTGCTCCTAGAGCCAGCAAGCATTGAAATCAGTGAGAATTTAAACTCCTGCTTAAACCCATCACCTTATCCACATCGCTGTTTGAAATCCCTTACAAAGTTATACTTTGTTCAAGAGGGTGTTGCTGGGTTTTTAAAATTGTGTAATAAAACAACAGAACTGACCCGTTTTAAAAAAAACCATGAATGCAGTTAAAAGGTTTTTTTGTCAGAATATTTTGGTTTCTCCCTTCAACCCAAGTCTATGTCCTTAAGCAAATTAAAATGCTTTTAATTTCCTCATTTTGAGTATGTGGAAATCCTTTAATGTGATTGGCTGTTTAGATGGCCTGATGCCATCATTGCTGCTTCACACTGGGAATGCCCAGTAAAGAGCAAAGTGAGCAGTTGCAGAACCACTACACTATGCTAGAGCTGAAATTCTCATGATAGAGACCTTTTGCACTGATTGCAGAATCCAACCCCATGCCTTTGTCAAAATGTAAGGGCTGCAAATGTACCAGTTTTCCCATAATGGTAACTAATTGTCATTTTTTGGCACATCTAAGCTGATATTTATTAAATTGTTGTATGTTGCAAAGAAAGTTCAGTGTCCAAAGATCATGCGTGAATAATATGAGCTTTGACAAGTTTCAAGTGGTTTAATAATTTAACTTTTTGTTCAGGTGTTGCAAGTTTAAATCAGAGTGCACTGAGTCGACCAATGCAGAGGAAACTAGTTACCTTGGTTAACTGTCAGTTGGTAGAGGAGGAAGGTCGTGTTCGAGCAATGCGGGCAGCAAGATCACTAGGAGAAAGGACAGTCACTGAGCTTATTCTGCAGCATCAGAATCCCCAGCAGCTGTCGGCCAATTTGTGGGCAGCAGTCAGAGCCCGAGGTTGTCAGTTTTTGGGACCAGGTAAGTGGTGAGAAATTATTTTTTTAATCAAAGCGGTTGGTGTATATCATATATTTTATGAACATTGCCATTTGTAATGAAAAATGTTCTTATTCAACATATAATATAACCTTTAAAATGTTTTACTTGTGTTGTTTTGTAACTGAATCTATATGTAGGTGTCCGTGTCAATTGTGGCTAAGTTGGTAGCAACCGTTTCCCTGTGTGAGATGCCTTTAGGTTCAAATCCCACTCTGGCTGGAGCACAAAAATATAGCCTGACACTTTAAAATGTGAAATTTGAAATAGTCAACAATTTAAACCTGTGGGAATGAGAACCTATGCATGTAATAGTTGCTTTTTGGTACCAGAGATGCTCATTGGCTATAATTAGCACATTGTTAAAGCATCTTTGATTTGGGTTTAACTAAATAAGCTCCGAAACCGATTCTTGTGTTGCTTCACATCAGCTCCAACTTTCTGTGGCGAGTTTAGTTCATATCATGCAAGTACTGCAACTTCATGCTTTTCAATGCACTTAATTGGTGAGCTAGAGTGATGCCTTTTGCAAAGCTATTGGCTGCATTAACAGCTTGGGCAGCGGTTTTTTGCATTTCCGCGTTTAATGACCTATCATCCATTGCCCAAAGTTGCTGTAGTATTTGCACATATGTAATAGCGAGTGCCATTCACCTCATGTTATTTTAACAGTAAATACAGGCCTCTTTGTTTGCAGCATGGGTGTTATAAATTGTCTCACTGAACATACTTGACCATATTAATTGCATAGCCTGAGTAAATACATAGGAACCGGAGTGGGCCAGTTACACCTATACTGCCATTCAGTTCAATCAAGTCTGATCTGTACTTTGGCTCCATTTTCCCACCTTTGCTCCATGTCCTTTGCCATCTTTACCCAACAAATATTTTCTAGAATTGTTACACATCAGAATTATAATGCTTGTGTTTTCCATTCTTCTTTTGTCAGCTATGCAAGAAGAAGCTCTTAAACTGGTCTTGCTTGCATTGGAAGATGGGTCAGCACTCTCTAGGAAAGTACTGGTTCTCTTTGTTGTTCAGAGGCTTGAACCACGGTTTCCTCAGGCATCTAAAACTAGTATTGGTCATGTGGTACAACTCTTGTACCGTGCTTCATGTTTCAAGGTACAGTCTTTGTATTTTCCATGTTTCAGGTTTTCTCCAGTGAGGCAAAATAATTTAGTTTTTAATGGGGGAATAAAATCTTTAATTCAAGTGAGAGATTGGTTTAACTTTAATTGCATTGGCAATCTGCATATTTCTTGCTACTGACTTTAATGTACCAAATTTAAGAATGAGGATTTTACTGTTTTTATTTTTGCCACGCACTGTCTTTCTCCAATCTTTATTTTCTTGAATTCCGTTAACTTTACTCAACTCTTCTACTAACTTTACTCAACTCCTTTTACACGGTGACATTTCAGTAAAGGACACGGGCAACTTACTGTGAGCCTTTGCTTAGTGTTCCATTTGAACTTGCCACTAGAATACGCTGAGAAACAGCCTGTGATGATATTCCGTTTGACTTTTTAACCCCCTGTTGGTGGAAAAGTATACCTTTCTGCCACAACTGATGGCACCTTAGCTTGTAAATCTACTGCTTGGGAAATGAGAACTGAGGATGTATTCTCTTGGCATCATGGAACTCCAATCATCAACTATATCAACAGTTTTGTATAAAGCTCAGAACACATTAATTACTTAAACATTGTTTACTTTGTTAGCTTTAGAGGTAGTGCATTTGAAGGTAGAATAAGTTGGAAAAAAAATCACTTTCTGCGTATATTTTTGTTTCTTTTGTATGAATAATTTCAACTATTTTGGAATTTATTTTCCTTGTTTGCTATTAAGTGCTATCATTAGCGGACACACAAAACTGACCATTTAAAAAATGTCTAATTTGTTGAAAAAAATATACGCCGTGATTCTCCGAGCCCTGCGCTGCGCCGGAGAATCGCTGAAACTGTGCCACGCCGGCGTGCGATTCTCCAAGGTGCAGCGAATTTGCGCCGGCGCATCTGGTGCGTCGCGGGCTGTTGTCCGCGGCCGGGCCCGATTCTCCGGCTCGGATGGGCCCAGCGGCCACGCGGAAATGGCAGAGTCCCGCCGGCGCCGTTCACCCCTGGTCACTGCCAGCGGGAACTCTGCGCCAAGGGTCGGGGAGCGGCCTGTGGGCTGGGGGGAGGGGGGGGGGCTCTGTCCCCGGGAGGGGTGTCCGATAGGGTCTGGCCCGCAATTGAGGCCCACTGATCAGCGGGCCGGTCCCTGAACCCCCACGCCATGTTGTGTAGGGGCCAGCACGCTGAAGAAGTCCCCCGCGCATGCGCGGATTGGCGCGGCCTAACTGCGCGGGATGGCGCGGTGCCCATTGGGCACCAGGAAGGGAGGCTGGAGCGGCGTGAACTGCTCCAGCGCCGTGCTGGCCCCTACAGGATGTCCCCGCACCCGTTTCGCGCTGTCGCGTTCTCCATTTTGGAAAATCGCGCCTGGGGTCTGGCGGCGATCGGGCCCCACCGATCGGCGGGCCAGCCTCTCCACCACGGCCTACTTTGTTGCGCGGTTGGCCCCAGAACCCCCCATTCCATGTTGCGTAGGGGCCGGCGCGCTGAAGAACTCCCCCGCGCATGCGTGGGTTGGGCCGCCCAACTGCGCATGTGCGGGTTGGCGCGGCACCCATTTGGCGCCGGGAAGGGAGGCTGGAGCGGCGTGAACTGCTCCAGGGCCGTGCTGGCTCCCTGTTGGGGCCAGAATCGGTTGTCCCCACGCCCGTTTCGCGCCATCGTGAAACGCGACGGCGTTCACGACGTGTATACACTTAGTCTCCATTTTGGAGAATCGCGCCCATATGGTTTCATTTGTGTGGTCTCAGATTGGCATTCGGCTCAGCCAGAAAATCAGAAACCATGGGCGGGATTCTCTGTTCTTGGGGCTAAGTGTTGACACAGTCGTAAACGCCAGAGCGCGATCCTGCACCGCACAGGGAGCCAGCAAGGCACTGGAGAGCCTCACACTGCTCCAGCTGCCAAAACTGGTGTCAGGACAGGCGCCACAGATCCGTGCATGCGCGCCACGGTTGGCATGAGTTCACGCATGCGCGTGGATTTCCTTCTCTGCACCGGCCCCGACGCAACTTGCCAGAGAGCTACAGGGGCCCGGCGCGGAGGAATATAGGCCCTCACCAGGATAAGCCCCCCCGCCGATCGGTAGACCCCGATCGCGGGCCATGCCGCCCCCTGCAACATGAACGGCGAGGTCCCACCAGGTAGGACCATACTCGGCGGGCACTCGGCCCATTGCGCAGGGAGAATTGCCTGGGGGGGGGGGCTTGTTGTGCGGCCGCTGGCCGGTGCCAATTCTCCTGTCGCCAGAGAATCGGTGGACCGGCATCGGAGCGGCGTCGTGTGATTTGCGCGCCCCCTGGCGATTCTCCGGCCTGGAATCCCTCCCCATAATAGATTATTTTGAGAAATTATAATTTGATCTCTCCTCCAAATGACAGGTCATTATTTAAGTAGAATTGCAGTGTTACCATAGCGAATTATTCAATTTTAGAAAAAACATTATTAAGATATTTTTGGGAGGAAGCAGAAGTAAGCCATTCGGCCGCTCCAAACACCATTCAATTCACCATTCTGATCTGTATTTTAATGACTGACAAAAAAATCTTATCAATCTCCATTTTTAAATTTTCAATTGACCCAAGTTTAACAGCCTTTTTGGGAAGTGAGAATTTCACTATTTTGTATGAAGAAGTATTTTCTTTTTTTTTTTGTAAACATGTTATTGAGGCATTTTTGGTTTTACAACAACAGCAAAATAAACAATGTACATGAATCTATAAACATAGTGCAAAAGCCGTCTCCCTCCCTTACAGGTCCCAATGAAGAAGTATTTTCTAACACTGCCCCTGACTGGCTTCGCTCAACACACAAACATGATAGGTAGGAGCAGAAGTAGACCACATGGCCTGTTGCAACTGATCCGCCATTCAATATATATCACGGCTGATCTTGGGCTTCAACAATACTTTCCTGGCTGCACCACATATCCCTTGATTCTATAATAGACCAAAAATCTATCAATCTGGCCTTGAGTGTATTCGCAAACGGTGTATCCACAACCCTCTGGGATGGAGAATTCCATAGATTCCTCCTCATCTCCACCTTAAATGATTGGTGTCTCATCCTGAGACTGCCCCACCTTCCAGATTCTAGATTCCCCGACCAGCAGAAACAATCTCAGCATCTACTTTAATCGGGGCCCTTCTAATCTTATATGCTTCAACGAAGTTGCCCTTCATTCTTCTAAACAGCAAAGAATATAGGCCCATTTTACTGAGCCTCTCATCATAGGACAACCCACTCATCCCAGGGGCTATTTTGGAGAACCTTTGATTTACTGCCTCCAAATGCAAGTAAAGCCTTCCTTAAATTTGGAGACCAAATGCGCGCACTATCCCAGATGCGATATTACCAAAACCCTGCACAGTAGTAGCAAGACTACTTTATTCGTGTCTTCCAATCTCCTTGCAATAAAGGCCAACATGCCACTTGCCTTCCTAATTGCCTGCCACATCTACATGCCAGTGTTCTGTGTTCCTTGTACAAGCAGGTCTCTCTGAACGGCAACATTTACAAGTTTCATGCCTTTTAAAAATTCTGCTTTTCTGTTCTTATGACCAAATTGAATAGCTTCACATTTCTCTTCAAACTCTGGGTCGCAACCCACAGGTGGGTTGTGGGTGTCCGGTGGGTTGCAGCACGATTGGTTGTGGCGTTTCTGATCGCGGGAGGAATGCCCAGTGGCCGCGACCTGCATTTAAAAATGACAGCAGCTACTGACTTTCGAGATTGTTGACCATCCCGTGCATGTGTGCCCCCTCAGCCGGATCTGGCAGTGTGCAGGCAAGGAGCCCAGCGGGGTGGACAGACTCCTGACATCAGCGCGTTGTCCCAGGGCAACAAAGAACAACAAAGAACAAAGAAATGTACAGCACAGGAACAGGCCCTTCGGCCCTCCAAGCCCGTGCCGACCATTCTGCCCGACTAAACTACAATCTTCTACACTTCCTGGGTCCGTATCCTTCTATTCCCATCCTATTCATATATTTGTCAAGATGCCCCTTAAATGTCCCTATCGTCCTTGCTTCCACTACCTCCTCCGGTAGCGAGTTCCAGGTACCCACTACCCTCTGCGTAAAAAACTTGCCTCGTACATCTACTCTAAACCTTGCCCCTCTCACCTTTAAACCTATGCCCCCTAGTAATTGACCCCTCTACCCTGGGGAAAAGCCTCTGACTATCCACTCTGTCTATGCCCCTCATAATTTTGTATACCTCTATCAGGTCGCCCCTCAACCTCCTTAGTTCCAGTGAGAACAAACCGAGTTTATTCAATCGCTCCTCATAGCTTATGCCCTCCATACCAGGCAACATTCTGGTAAATCTCTTCTGCACCCTCTCAAAAGCCTCCACATCCTTCTGGTAGTGTGGCGACCAGAATTGAACACTATACTCCAAGTGTGGCCTAACTAAGGTTCTATACAGCTGCAACATGACTTGTCAATTCTTATACTCAATGCCCCGGCCAATGAAGGCAAGCATGCCGTATGCCTTCTTGACTACCTTCTCCACCTGTGTTGCCCCTTTCAATGACCTGTGGACCTGTACTCCTAGATCTCTTTGACTTTCAATACTCTTGAGGGTTCTACCATTCACTGTATATTCCCTACCTGCATTAGACCTTCCAAAATGCATTACCTCACATTTGTCCGGATTAAACTCCATCTGCCATCTCTCCGCCCAAGTCTCCAGACAATCTAAATCCTGCTGTATCCTCAGACAGTCCTCATCGCTATCCGCAATTCCACCAACCTTTGTGTCATCTGCAAACTTACTAATCAGACCAGTTACATTTTCCTCCAAATCATTTATATATACTACAAAGAGCAAAGGTCCCAGCACTGATCCCTGTGGAACACCACTGGTCACAGCCCTCCAATTAGAAAAGCATCCCTCCATTGCTACCCTCTGCCTTCTATGGCCTAGCCAGTTCTGTATCCACCTTGCCAGTTCACCCCTGATCCCGTGTGACTTCACCTTTTGTACTAGTCTACCATGAGGGACCTTGTCAAAGGCCTTACTGAAGTCCATATCGACAACATCTACTGCCCTACCTGCATCAATCATCTTAGTGACCTCCTCAAAAAACTCTATCAAGTTAGTGAGACACGACCTCCCCTTCACAAAACCGTGCTGCCTCTCACTAATACGTCCATTTGCTTCCAAATGGGAGTAGATCCTGTCTCTAAGAATTCTCTCCAGTAATTTCCCTACCATTGAAGTAAGGCTCACCGGCCTGTAGTTCCCGGGATTATCCTTGCTACCCTTCTTAAACAGAGGAACAACATTGGCTATTCTCCAGTCCTCCGGGACATCCCCTGAAGACAGCGAGGATCCAAAGATTTCTGTCAAGGCCTCAGCAATTTCCTCTCCAGCCTCCTTCAGTATTCTGGGGTAGATCCCATCAGGCCCTGGGGACTTATCTACCTTAATATTTTTTAAGACACCCAACACCTCGTCTTTTTGGATCACAATGTGACCCAGGCTATCTACACCCCCTTCTCCAGACTCAACATCTACCAATTCCTTCTCTTTGGTGAATACTGATGCAAAGTATTCATTTAGTACCTCGCCCATTTCCTCTGGCTCCACACATAGATTCCCTTGCCTATCCTTCAGTGGGCCAACCCTTTCCCTGGCTACCCTCTTGCTTTTTATGTACGTGTAAAAAGCCTTGGGATTTTCCTTAACCCTATTTGCTAATGACTTTTCGTGACCCCTTCTAGCCCTCCTGACTCCTTGCTTAAGTTCCTTCCTACTTTCCTTATATGCCTTACAGGCTTCGTCTGTTCCCAGCCTTTTAGCCCTGACAAATGCCTCCTTTTTCTTTTTGACGAGGCCTACAATATCACTCGTCATCCAAGGTTCCCGAAAATTGCCGTATTTATCTTTCTTTCTCACAGGAACATGCCGGTCCTGTATTCCTTTCAACTGACACTTGAAAGCCTCCCACATGTCAGATGTTGATTTGCCCTCAAAGATCCGCCCCCAATCTATGTTCTTCAGTTCCCGCCTAATATTGTTATAATTAGCCTTCCCCCAATTTAGCACATTCATCCTCGGACCACTCTTATCCTTGTCCACCAGTACTTTAAAACTTACTGAATTGTGGTCACTGTTACCGAAATGCTCCCCTACTGAAACATCTACCACCTGGCCGGGCTCATTCCCCAATACCAGGTCCAGTACCGCCCCTTCCCTAGTTGGACTGTTTACATATTGTTTTAAGAAGCCCTCCTGGATGCTCCTTACAAACTCCGCCCCGTCTAAGCCCCTGGCACTAAGTGAGTCCCAGTCAATATTGGGGAAGTTGAAGTCTCCCATCACCACAACCCTGTTGTTTTTACTCTTTTCCAAAATCTGTCTACCTATCTGCTCCTCTATCTCCCGCTGGCTGTTGGGAGGCCTGTAGTATACCCCCAACATTGTGACTGCACCCTTCTTATTCCTGATCTCTACCCATATAGCCTCACTGCCCTCTGAGGTGTCCTCTCGCAGTATAGCTGTGATATTCTCCCGAACAAGTAGCGCAACTCCACCTCCCCTTTTACATCCCCCTCTATCCCGCCTGAAACATCTAAATCCTGGAACGTTTAGCTGCCAATCCTGCCCTTCCCTCAACCAGGTCTCTGTAATGGCAACAACATCATAGTTCCAAGTACTAATCCAAGCTCTAAGTTCATCTGCCTTACCCGTAATGCTCCTTGCATTAAAACATATGCACTTCAGGCCACCAGACCCGCTGTGTTCAGCAACTTCTCCCCGTCTGCTCTGCCTCAGAGCCACACTGTCCCTATTCCCTAGTTCTCCCTCAATGCTCTCACCTTCTGACCTATTGCTCCCGTGCCCACCCCCCTGCCATACTAGTTTAAACCCTCCCGTGTGACACTAGCAAGTTTTAAAAAAAACATATATGATGGAGTCGTCCACCCGGAAGCGGCAGTAGAGAGCAGGTCACTCGCCCCATACACTGACGTCACATCAGTGACGGGCACAAAATCAATGAGCAGAGATTTCTTCAATTTGTCGCTGCCAGTACTGAAGAATTGAAAATGGATTGTTTTGTAGTAAGGAAGAGCGGGCAAGAGACACAAACAGGCCAGGATCTCTCAACGAAATATGCTGGAGAGAGCTGTGCAGGAGAGTCCACAGTAGGACAAAGCAGTACTGGTGTGAGCTCCAGGGCCCCTGGTGAGCAACTCATTAAGAAAAAGCTGAAATCGGGAACAAAGCAGTTTAAATATGATTTTTATTTAAGGTATGGCTTTATTAATTGCACCAATGCAAATCAGGATATAAAGCCCACGTGTGTTATAGGCAGGGAAGTGCTGGCACATGAAAGTTTAAAACCCTCAAAATTTCAAAGGCATTTGAAGACTAACCATGGCAGGTTCGAGGAAAAACATCTTGGATTTCTTTCAAAGGATACAGTGAGAACTTAAATCATCAGCTGAAGTCCTCAGCAGAAATGCTACATTGAATGACAAAGTACAATTAACCTCTTGCATGGTATCTTACCGTGTAGCTAAAGAGAAAATGCCCCACACTGTAGCAGACATTAAATCTCCCTGCAGCAATAGACATAGTCCTACATGAGAGATCAGCTGAAAATGTGAAATGCATCCCATTTCGTGATTGCACAGTGACTCGCCGAATTTGTGGTCCTGCTGAGAATTTAGAAGTCCAGCTTATTTCTCGTTTAAAATCAGCACAGGAGTTTTCAATACAACTGGGGACTATGTACCGGTCAGGCAGGGAGGAAGGCGTCGAGCGAGGGAACCGTGGTTTACCAAGGAAGTGGAATCTCTTGTTAAGAGGAAGAAGGAGGCCTATGTGAAGATGAGGTGTGAAGTTTCAGTTGGGGCGATGGATAGTTACAAGGTAGCGAGGAAGGATCTAAAGAGAGTCCCTCAACACACAGTAGCTGATCCTTGAACAAGCCCCACTTATCCAGTGTGCCCAACACTTGCAGCCTACTTCTCACCTTATCTCCCCCCAAGTCACGTCTAATGGCATCATAATTGCCCTTCCCCCAGCTATAACTCTTGCCCTGCGGTGTATACTTATCTCTTTCCACAATTAACGTAAACGTCACCGAATTGTGGTCACTGTCCCCAAAGTGCTCTCCTACCTCCAAATCCAACACCTGGCCTGGTTCATTACCCAAAACCAAATCCAACGTGGCCTCGCCTCTTGTTGGCCTGTCAACATATTGTTTCAGGAAACCCTCCTGCACACACTGTACAAAAAACGACCCATCTATTGTACTCGAACTATATCTTTTCCAGTCAATATTTGGAAAGTTAAAGTCTCCCATAATAACTACCCTGTTACTTTCGCTCTTATCCAGAATCATCTTCACCATCCTTTCCTCTACATCCCTAGAACTATTAGGAGGCCTATAAAAAAACTCCCAACAGGGTGACCTCTCCTTTCCTGTTTGTAACTTCAGCCCATACTACCTCGGAAGAAGAGTCCCCATCTAGCATCCTCTCCGCCGCCGTAATACTGCTCTTGACTAGCAGCGCCACACCTCCCCCTCTTTTGCCTCCTTCTCTGAGCTTACTAAAACACCTAAACCCCGGAACCTGCAACATCCATTCCTGTCCCTGCTCTATCCATGTCTCTGAAATGGCCACAACATCGACGTCCCAGGTACCAACCCATGCTGCCAGTTCCCCTACCTTGTTTCGTATACTCCTGGCATTGAAGTAGACACACTTCAAACCACCTACCTGAACACTGGCCCCCTCCTGCGACGTCAAATCTGTGCTCCTGACCTCTATACTCTCATTCTCCCTTACCCTAAAACTACAATCCAGGTTCCCATGCCCCTGCTGCATTAGTTTAAACCCCCCCAAAGAGCACTAACAAATCTCCCCCCCAGGACATTTGTGCCCCTCAGGTTCAAATGTAGACCATCCTGTCTGTAGAGGTCCCACCTTCCCCTGAAAGAGCCCCAGTTATCCAGAAATCTGAATCCCTCCCGCCTGCACCATCCCTGTAGCCACGTGTTTAAATGCTCTCTCTCCCTATTCCTCATCTCACTATCACGTGGCACGGGCAACAACCCAGAGATAACAACCCTGTTTGTTCTAGTTCTGAGCTTCCATCCTAGCTCCCTGAAAGCCTGCCTGACATCCTTGTCCCCTTTCCTACCTATGTCGTTAGTGCCAATGTGGACCACGACTTGGGGCTGCTCCCCCTCCCCCCCTAAGGACCCGGAAAACACGATCCGAGACATCACGTACCCTTGCACCTGGGAGGCAACATACCAAACGTGAGTCTCTCACGCTCCCACAAAATCTCCTATCTGTGCCCCTGACTATAGAGTCCCCAATTACTAATGCTCTGCTCCTCTCCCCCCCCTTCCCTTCTGAGCAACAGGGACAGACTCCGTGCCAGAGGCCCATACCCCATGGCTTACCCCTGGTAAGTCCCCCCCCCCACAAGTATCCAAAGCGGTATACTTGTTTCTCAGGGGAACGACCGCAGGGGATCCCTGCACTGACTGCTTTTTCCCAGTCCCTCAGGAAAAAGATAATGTTGTGGAGGAGAATGCTGAGCCCCAGGCTAATAGAATAGATGGCATTGAGGTACGTAGGGAAGAGGTGTTGGCAATTCTGGACAGGCTGAAAATAGATAAGTCCCCGGGACCTGATGGGATTTATCCTAGGATTCTCTGGGAGGCCAGGGAAGAGATTGCTGGACCTTTGGCTTTGATTTTTATGTCATCATTGGCTACAGGAATAGTGCCAGAGGACTGGAGGACAGCAAATGTGGTCCCTTTGTTCAAAAAGGGGAGCAGAGACAACCCCGGCAACTATAGACCGGTGAGCCTCACGTCTGTAGTGGGTAAAGTCTTGGAGGGGATTATAAGAGACAAGATTTATAATCATCTAGATAGGAATAATATGATCAGGGATAGTCAGCATGGCTTTGTGAAGGGTAGATCATGCCTCACAAACCTTATTGAGTTCTTTGAGAAGGTGACTGAACAGGTAGATGAGGGTAGAGCAGTTGATGTGGTGTTTTCTGGATTTCAGCAAAGCGTTTGATAAGGTTCCCCACGGTAGGCTATTGCAGAAAATACGGAGGCTGGGGATTGAGGGTGATTTAGAGATGTGGATCAGAAATTGGCTAGCTGAAAGAAGACAGAGGGTGGTGGTTGATGGGAAATGTTCAGAATGGAGTACAGTCACAAGTGGAGTACCACAAGGATCTGTTCTGGGGCCGTTGCTGTTTGTCATTTTTATCAATGACCTAGAGGAAGGCGCAGAAGGGTGGGTGAGTAAATTTGCAGACGATACTAAAGTCGGTGGTGTTGTCGATATTGTGGAAGGATGTAGCAGGTTACAGAGGGATATAGATAAGCTGCAGAGCTGGGCTGAGAGGTGGCAAATGGAGTTTAATGTAGAGAAGTGTGAGGTGATTCACTTTGGAAGGAATAACAGGAATGCGGAATATTTGGCTAATGGTAAAGTTCTTGAAAGTGTGGATGAGCAGAGGGATCTAGGTGTCCATGTACATAGATCCCTGAAAGTTGCCACCCAGGTTGATAGGGTTGTGAAGAAGGCCTATGGAGTGTTGGCCTTTATTGGTAGAGGGATTGAGTTCCGGAGTCGGGAGATCATGTTGCAGCTGTACAGAACTCTGGTACGGCCGCATTTGGAGTATTGCGTACAGTTCTGGTCACTGCATTATAGGAAGGACGTGGAGGCTTTGGAGCGGGTGCAGAGGAGATTTACCAGGATGTTGCCTGGTATGGAGGGAAAATCTTATGAGGAAAGGCTGATGGACTTGAGGTTGTTTTCGTTGGAGAGAAGAAGGTTAAGAGGAGACTTAATAGAGGCATACAAAATGATCAGGGGGTTGGATAGGGTGGACAGTGAGAGCCTTCTCCCGCGGATGGAAATGGCTGGCACGAGGGGACATAACTTTAAACTGAGGGGTAATAGATATAGGACAGAGGTCAGAGGTAGGTTCTTTACGCAAAGAGTAGTGAGGCCGTGGAATGCCCTACCTGCTACAGTAGTGAACTCGCCAACATTGAGGCCATTAAAAGTTTATTGGATAAGCATATGGATGATAATGGCATAGTGTAGGTTAGATGGCTTTTGTTTCGGTGCAACATCGTGGGCCGAAGGGCCTGTACTGCGCTGTATTGTTCTATGTTCTATGTTCTAACTGGATGAAAGTATTGATGTTTCTAATTGTGCAACCTTGCTAGTTTACGTTAGGTATGTTTGGCTCAATAAATTTGTTGAGGATTTGCTGTGCTGCCTGACATTATCAACAAACACGACTGGTGAAGAGATTTGAAGCATTGAATAGTTACGTGGTTGGAAAATGTGGGCTAAACTGGGTTCATTGCAGAGGAATCACAAGCAATGGAGCAGTCAACATGACTTAAAAAAAACTGTGGAGGATAAGGATTAAGGAGGCAACAGTTCAGGACATAGTTTAGAATCATTATAGTCACCTTTAGGCATTGGCATCGAAAGGAATTCCATCCGATCTTGAAGTAGTATTGAAAAGAATTGTGAAAGTTGTGAATTTCATTAAATGCAGCGCACTCAATATCAGGCTTTTTGAGGCTCTGTGTTCCGATATGGGGGCCAAGCACACACATTTATTGTTGCGCACAGAAGTATGTTGGCTGTCAGAGTTACGAACTGAGGTATCAAATCCATGCTTTCCTCCTTGAGAAATCGTCCCCTCTGGCTGATTTGTTTGCTAATGAAACTTGGATGCTAACTATCTCTTACCTTGCAGACATCGATTCAATTCTAAATGAACTGAACCTCAAATTGTAAGGGAAAGATGAGGATTGCTTTTGGCAGTGTGAAATCGATGCTCTCTAAAAGTTGTTGAAAGTTTGGCAAGTGCGAGTAGAAAGCCAAAACTGCTACATGTTCCCCACACTGCTATGGCACATCGAAGAAAACAGTGTTAGTAAAGGAACTGTTGATAGACTGGCAAGCCTTATTCATCTGGGTGCACTGATCAACAGTTTTTGTCACTTTTTGTTTCAGTGAGAAGTTTCAGATTTTGAGAGAGAAGCGGTGGGTGAAAAATCCCTTTGAATTTGAGACCCCAGAGTCATTATTAACTTGCAGCTGAAGAAACTGAACTTCTGCGCCAAACCTGTGGCAGCAAAGGCAGCACGGGCACAGTGGTTAGCACTGCTGCCTCACAGTGCCAGGGAATCTGGTTCAATTCCGACCTTGGGTGACTGTGTGGAGTTTGCACTTTCTCCCCATGACTGTGTGGGTTTCCTCCGGGTGCTCCAGTTTCCTCCCACAGTCTAAAGATGTGCAGGGTAAGTGAATTGGCCATGATAAATTGCAGTGTCCAAAGATGTGTAGGTTAGGTTAAGGGGTTATTGGGATAGGTTATTGGGAGTGGGCTTGGTTGAAGTACTCTTTCAGAGGGTTGGTGCAGATTCGATTGACCAAATGGCCTCCTGCACTGTAGGGATTCTATGAGTACATTAAAAACACGCAACAAGTCAATGAGTCTGTCAGTATTCTGGAGTATAGTCACCAAGGAGTATCCAGTGCTGAGTAAAATGAGCATTTTTTGCTTTTGCCTATCACAACTACCTACATGTGCGAGGTTGGATTTTCCGTCCTCACATAGATAAGACAGCACAAAGGAACCAGCTGAGCTCTGCACTGATATGCGCATAGCCCTCTCCTCCTGTGAACCTGATTGGAATTAGATCATCAGGACCAAGCAGGCTCACCTGTTGCATTAAAGCTGAGAAAATGGGTCGTGAATGTTAACCAGTCGCAAAGGTTGGCCAGTTGGTGAAAATGGGCCTGGGGCAAAAAAGTTTGCAAAACACTGCTGAACAGTATACTCAATCTGTCGTCTTGTTGCCCGCTCCCTTTAACCCGTCTGTATCTCTTAGCAGCCTCTGTGTCCTCCTCACAGCTCACCTTTCCACGCGGCTGTTTATCAGCTGCAAAAATACATTCACTCTCTCTCTCTCATTCATTCGCTTTCTCTCGCTCTTCCTCGCTCCCTCCCTAGCTCTCCATCTATGTTACTAATATAGATTGTGACTAAATGCCCAAGAACTGATCCTGCTATTCCTCATTCCCCATGCTGATTCACCTGTCTCTGCATCCAAGAGACCAATGTTTACTCCAGCTACACTTTCCTTTTTATATACTTAAAAACTCTGCAATCTGTTTTTGGGCACGCAACTCATATTTTACTTTTCCCTTTTATTTTCAACTTATTGGTAACCTGTGCTGGTTCCAAAACACTCCCCAATGCACAGACTTGCTAACTTGCCTTTTTGTTTAATCTAATGCCTTCTTTAATTTCCTGAGTGAGCTACAGATTGGTAATTCTTGCTGTAATTTTAAGGTTATGCTCCTTTGTCAGGAATTCCTCACCAGAGGAAATTGTTTCTCACGATTTACCTCATCAAATCCTTTCATCATCTTTAACGCTTCAATTAGATTACCCCTTCCCTCTTTCCACGTCCAGTCTATGCAACTTGTCCTCCACAGTTTAACTGTTCTTCCCCATATATCGTACTGTTGAAACTGCTCCACAGCCAATATATTCTGGAAATGCAGCAATCCAGACAGCCTCTCAGTACAGCTCGGTATAGCACTGAGTGATGAAAGGACAATAACGAAGCTCATTGTATTCCAACCCTCTTGATATAAAGACCAATGTTTCATTAAACCTTTTAATTTTCATTATCGAACCTGTCCACTAGGATTTAATTTCCCTGCCTGAACTTCTAAATCTCTCTGCTTATTGATAGTCCCTAACTACTGAAGAGATGATGAACGCAAAGGGACAGGTGGTCCGAGGTGCATTTGTTTTAATGCGGGAAGTGTAGCAGATAAGGCAGATTAACTTAGGGCTTGGATTAGTACCTGGGAATATAATATTATTGGTATTACTGAGACTTGGTTGAGGGAACTGGCAACTAAATATCCCAGGGTATAGATGCTTCAGGAGGGATAGAGAGGGAGGTAAAAGGGGTGGAGCAGTTGCATTACTGGTCAGAGATGATATCACAGCTGTGATTAAGGAGGGCACGATGGAGGATTCGAGCACTGAGGCACTATGGGTAGAGCTAAGAAATAGGAAGGGTGCAGTAACATTGTTGGGACTTTTTACAGGTCTCCCAAAAGTGAGCGTGAAGTAGAGGAACAAATATGTAGACAAATTATAGAAAAATGTAGGAGCAATAGGGTGGTGGTCGTGATGGGAGATTTTAACTTCCCCAACATTGAATGGGACTCATGTAGTGTTGGAGGCGTAGATGGAGCAGAATTTGTTAGGAGCATCCAGGAGAGTTTTTTGGAGCAGTATGTAAGTAGTCCAACTCGGGAAGGGGCCATACTGGACCTGGTATTGGAGAATGATCCCGGCCAGGTGGTTGAAGTTTTAGTCGGTGATTACTTTGGGAATAGCGATCACAATTCCGTAAGTTTTAAAATACTCATGGACAAAGACAAGAGTGGTCCTAAAGGAAGAGTGCTAAATTGGGGCAAGGCCAAGTATAACAAAATTCGGCAGGAGCTAGGGAATGTGGATTGTGAGCAGGGTAAATCCACATTTGAAATGTGGGAGTCTTTTAAGGAAAGGTTAATTAGAATGCAGGACAGACATGTCCCTGTGAAAATGAGGGATAGAAATGGCAAGATTAGGGAACCATGAATGACGGGTGGAATTGTGAGACTAGCTAAGATGAAAAAGGAAGCATACATAAGATCTAGGCGACTTAAAACTGATGAAGCTTTGGAGGAATATCGGGAAAGTAGGACAAATCTCAAACGCTATATAAAGAGGGCTAAAAGGGGTCATGAAATATCTTTGGCTAACAGGGTTAAGGAAAATCCCAAAGCTTTTTATTCGTATATAAGGCGCAAGAGGGTAACTGGAGAAAGGATTGGCCCACTCAAAGACAAAAGAGGGAATTTATGCGTGGAGTCAAGAGGAAATGGGTGAGATTCTTAATGAGTACTTTGCATCGGTAATCGCCAAGGAGAGGGACTTGACGGATGTTGAGGCTAGGGATGGATGTTTAAATACTCTAGGTCAAGTCGGCATAAGGAAGGGGAAGTTTTGGGTATTCTAAAAGGCATTTAGGTGGACAAGTCCCCAGGTCCGGATGGGATCTATCCCAGGTTACTGAGGGAAGCGAGGGACGAAATAGCTGGGGCCTTAACAGATATCTTTGCAGCATGCTTGAGCAAGGGTGAGGTCCCAGAGGACTGGAGAATTGCTAATGTGGTCCCTTTGTTTATGAAGGGTAGCAGGGGTAATCCATGGAATTATAGACCTGTGAGCTTGACGTCAGTGGTAGGCAAACTGTTGGAGAAGATACTGAGGGATAGGATCTATTCACATTTGGAAGAAAGTAGACTTATCAGTGAAAGGCCGCATAGTTTTGTGCAGGGAAGGATATGTCTTACAAACCTAATAAAATTCTTTGAGGAAGTAACAAAGTTAATTGATGAGGGAAGGGCTGTAGATGTCATATACATGGACTTCAGTAAGGCGTTTAATAAAGTTTCCCATGGCAGGTTGATGGAAAAAGTGAAGTCCTATGGGGTTCAAGGTGTACTAGCTAGATGGATAAAGAACTGGCTGGGCAACAGGAGACAGAGAGTAGTGGTGGAAGGAAGTGTCTCAAAATGGAGAAAGGTGACTAGTGGTGTTCCACAGGGATCTGTGCTCGGACCACTGTTGTTTGTGATATACATAAATGATCTGGGTGAAGGTATAGGTGGTCTGATTAGCAAGTTTGCAGATGATACTAAGATTGGTGGAGTTGCAGATAGTGAGGAGGACTGTCAGAGAATACAGCAAAATATAGATAGATTGGAGAGTTGGGCAGAGAAATGGCAGATGGAGTTCAATCCAGGCAAATGCGAGTTGATGCATTTTGGAAGATCTAATTCAAGAGCGGACTATATGGTCAATGGAAGAGTCCTGGGGAAAATTGATGTACAGAGAGATCTGGGAGTTCAGGTCCATTGTACCCTGAAGGTGGCAGCGCAGGTCGATGGTCAAGAAGGCATACAGCATGCTTGCCTTCATCGGACGGGGTATTGAGTACAAGAGTCGGCAGGTCATGTTACAGTTGTATAAGACTTTAGTTAGGCCACATTTGGAATACTGCATGCAGTTCTGGTCCCTACATTACCAGAAGGATGTAAATGCTTTAGAGAGGGTGCAGAGGAGGTTCACCAGGATGTTGCCTGGTATGGAGGGTGCTAGCTATGAAGAAAGGTTGAGTAGATTAGGATTGTTTTTGTTGGAAAGACTTGAGGTTGAGGGGGGACCTGATTGAGGTCTACAAAATTATCAGAGGTATGGACAGGGTGGATAGCAACAGGCTTTTTCCAAGAGTGGGGGTGTCAATTATAAGGCGTCACGATTTCAAGGTGAGAGGAGGAAAGTTTAAGGGAGATGTGCGTGGAAAGTTTTTTTACACAGAGGGTGGTGGGTGCCTGGAATGCTTTGCCAGCGGAGGTGGTAGAGGCGGGCACGATAGCATCATTCAAGATGCATCTAGACAGATATATGAATGGGCGGGGAACAGAGGGAAGTAGATCCTTGGAAAATAGGCGACAGGTTTAGATAAAGGATCTAGATCGGCGCAGGCTGGGAGGGCCGAAGGGCCTGTTCCTGTGGTTTAATTTTCTTTGTTCTTCTTTGTATTTATAAAGTACGCTGATCTGTCTTGAGACCTAAACAGTTGACCTCTTACTTTTCCACATTGAACTCCACTGCACTTGGGGTTATCTATATGAAAATGGCAAGGGTAGATATGACTTCCTTCTGTGCGATAAATCTTTCCATGTTTCTAATGTCTTGCTGTGTGGCTATTTTTCTATAGGTTACTAAAAGGGATGAAGACTCTTCTCTGATGCAACTGAAAGAAGAGTTTCGTACTTATGAAGCTTTGCGCAGGGAGCATGATGCACAGATTGTTCATATTGCCATGGAGGCTGGACTTCGAATTTCCCCTGAACAATGGTCTTCTCTTCTGTATGGAGACTTGGCACATAAATCACATATGCAGTCGATCATTGATAAGGTGTGTATTGTAGAAGGTGTTTGAATGATACTGCATTTTACCAGTGGAATTTAGAATTCCAATATGTATTGTGTTCAGCACAGAACAGATTCACAAAACACAATTGTCTAGCCATTCTAAGATGTGAAAAGTTTTGTTTGTGAGTAAAATGTTAATTAAAAGCCAGATTTATTTAATTCCTATCTTGGATCTTTTGTTATTGTTGAATTACAAAAACAACAAATTTGTCATTTTTGTTTAAATTCTTTCATTTCAAGTTTGTTAAATAACTTGGTCATGATTATTAATAGTTCAGCATTTTAGAATGGAATCCCTACATTGCAGAAGGAGGCCACCCGAGATACCAAGTACAGACCGGTGCCTAGAAAGAGCACCCTACTCAAGCCCACATCTCCACGCAACCCCAGCTTCACTTTCACAATTGCCCTCCAAATGTGGTACAGCAGGAAATAAATGCCCCCCATGTCTGCTATATTGTAGCCAGAAAGTCAGTCTTGGTCCTATTATCAGAAACATAGTTTGGCTTTACATTCTGCATAACGTTATTGGTATCTTAATAGTTCAGGTGAAGGAACCCGATGTTGCTGTATTCATGATGACACATAGGGACTTCGCACCTATGTAAAAGAGTCCTGTGGGGGTAATCCGGGAGGGTGGGGTTGACATTTTTAACCGGAAATTGGGACGCCCTTTGAAAATGGACACGGTGGCCTTTTCAGGCCCCGCCTGTAAGCATGATGACGTTGGGCATGCCTCCAGTATTTTTACTTCTGAGTGCTGGACAATATTGCGAGAAAAGCCGGTGCTGCAGCTGGCGAACTGCATGCCGCTTTTGTCTGAGCCAACACTTGAGTAGAAAACAATTGTGCTCATCATCAAATTATCACGGTTCTTATTGTATGATTCCAATAATGGCCAAAAATGGAGAAAGTTTTCAGAAAACATGTTTCTGCTTTATTCCATATAAAAGCAGAAGTTAGTTGAAGATAATATACTTCTATCTTGGCCATCGCTTTCATGACATTTATGTGGAGGCAAAAACCTTTTTTTCCCCCCCCCAATTAAATTTGTGTTAATTTTTTACAGTCTGCAGGCAAACATTTTCTTTTACATGTATTCACTATAAATATGGGGTGCAAACTGATTTGAAACTACCCAATTTAGAATGACATTAAAAACTAAAAATGCTGCAAAAACTCGGCAGACTCTAGCTACACGGACTCAAAACGTTATCTCAGTTTCTCTCTCCACACATGCTGCCAGACCGACTGTTTTTTTCCCCAGCATTTTCTGCTTTTATTTCAGACTTCCAACATCGGCAATATTTTGCTTTTAATTTAGAATTAATGCAGTTTTTCACTTTGCAATTTCTGTGATGCTATAGACTCTTTTTGAACTTCAGTTAGTTGCTTTGCCTATTGACAGATTTGAAATCTCATGTCAGACTTTACTTTATCACATTTGATAGTATTGGTTAATCTTTGCCACAAAATTAATTGTGCAACAGATTAGTTTGTTTACAAGTTACAGAAATCATACTTCAGTTGTTTATTTTAAGATGTTCTTTACCTCTGTTTCTGTATCTAGCTCCAATCCCCAGAATCTTTTGCAAAGAGTGTACAGGAATTGACAATTGTCCTACAACGGACAACAGACCCAGCTAATCTGAACCGACTCCGATCCCATCTCGAACTTCTGGCTAATATAGATCCTAACCCAGGTATATATGACTTCATGGTTCTAAACTAGAAGATGGTCAAATTTAAATGGGAATGTAAGACCATAAGACGTAGGAGCAGAATTAGGCTACTCGGCCCATCGAGTCTGCTCCACCATTCAATCATGGCTGATATTTTTCTCATCCCCATATGTTGTGTATATATATTTATCCGTTGGATGCTATCAGGATATTTAATAGAGCTAGTTTATTTATCCCAAGTAACTATTAGCAGTGACATTGTACTGATTACTCCACTGACTCTGTTTTTGTTAAGCCATTTTTTTGTGTTTTAGTTTGTTTGTTTCTAAATTCTTAAATGCTATTTTCATGGGATGCTATGTTGTATTTTATCTGTATTAACATTATCCTTCTAAGGACCTGTTTATTTCAATAGGATCACAATGGCTCCTTTAGAAAAAGCACCATATAGTATGTCCCTCGGCCAATCAGCTCAGTGATATGCTATAAATGATGCTTGGGTCCTTTGTGTTGTCTTCGGCTAAAGCAGCAATCAAGATTCTAAAATTGACCATCTGGGATGGGTTAAGACTCATTAACGTTATTCAATAATTCCTGTTTGACATGCATTAGGATAGAACTAGATTTGACTACAATAATCCCACACTGCAATACATACTGCAATAATCAAAAATGATCACCATCCTGGATGAGGTTCCCTAGAAAGCTATTTCTCACAGGTGGAACCACGTGTGTATGAGTTATTACATTCTGAAGAGACATGGGAGAAGGGAGAAAAATACATTTTGCAACTTGTAAATGGTCCAAGTGATCAAAAGCAACATAGAACCATGGAATGCCTACAGTGCAGAAGGAGGCCAGTCGGCCCATCGAGTCTGTGCTGATCCTCTGAACGAGCACCTTACCTAGGCCCTCTCCCCCGTGCTATCCCCGTAATCCCACCTAAGGGGCAATTGATCATGGCCAATTCACCTAACCGCACGTCTTTGGATTGTTGTAGGAAACCCACGCAAGGAGAAAATGCAAACTCCACACAGTCACCCAAGGTCAGACCTGAACCGGGTCCCTGCCACTGTGAGGCAGCAGTGCTAACTGCTGTGCCACCATGTCACAGTTCCCGCAATTTCATTAGAGTTTCTAAATCTTTAATAGGTTTTCTGATTTCTTTTTTTATAAGTTGCCGAGAGAAACAAATAGTACTTTGTGTCTTTAAGATGCAGCATCTCCAACATGGGAACAACTAGAGAATGCAATGGTAGCTGTAAGGACTGTAGTTCATGGCCTTGTGGATTTCATCCAGAACTTCAGTAAAAAAGGTCATGAAGCACCACAAGTAAGACCTTCTGTTGTGTCATGTGTTTTTAAATAGAGCTTCTTGCTACTGCAGTTCAGTTTTTTGATGAGTTAAAATAATGTAAACATGACTAGAACTACCTGTAAAATTACTTATTCAAAATCCATTTAAAGACATGAACAAAATTACTATGTTTTGCTTTTGAATTAATTTGAAGAAAATAATGCTCTGAAAGTATTTCCCATGCACTCTGTCCTCCGTTCTGTTGAAAATAAATTTCAATGAACAGTTGATTTTCAGCCCTTGCTTTCCCATAGAATTTCTGTAACTTGCTATTTTAATAAGTTCACTGTATATTGAAGATTTTTCGACATGTGTAATTGTTAGCCAGTATTGAAACCATCAAATTCTTGCAGTGCAGAAGGAGGCCATTTGGCACATCAAGTCTGTACCGACCCTTTGAAAGAGCACCCTACCCAGGCAAACTTAACCGACTTATCCCCACAACCCCATCTAACCTGGGGCAGCACGGTAGCATTGTGGATAGCACAATTGCTTCGCAGCTCCAGGGTCCCAGGTTCAATTCCGGCTTGGGTCACTGTCTGTGCGGAGTCTGCACATCCTCCCCATGTGTGCGTGGGTTTCCTCCGGGTGCTCCGGTTTCCTCCCACAGTCCAAAGATGTGCAGGTTAGGTGGATTGGCCATGATAAATTGCCCTTAGTGTCCAAAATTGCCCTTAGTGTTGGATGGGGTGGCTGGGTTGTGGGGATAGGGTGGAGGTGTTGACCTTGGATAGGGTGCTCTTTCCAAGAGCCGGTGCAGACTCGATAGGCCAAATGGCCTCCTTCTGCACTGTAAATTCTATGATAATCTATGAAACCTGCACATCCCTGGACATGAGGAGCAATTTTAGCATGGCCAATCCACCTACCATGCACATCTTTAGACTGTGGGAGGAAACCGGAGGAAACCAACGCAGAAACTGGGAGAAAGTGCAAACTCCACACAGGCAGTCACCCAAGGCCGGAATTGAACCCGGGTCTCTGGCACTTTGAGGCAACAGTGCCACCTTGCCATCCACTAGAACAATTAATTACCATTGATGATGGTTCATCGTAAATAGTAAATGCATATCAAAACCTAGACTAGCAACATCATAAAGGTACTTCATTGTTACTTTCAGCCACAGCCAAACAGCAAATATAAAACCAGCATGTGCCGAGATCTTCGACAACAAGGGGGTTGCCCTCGTGGAGCTAATTGTACCTTTGCTCACTCCCAAGAAGAGTTGGAAAAGTATGTACTTCTAATTATTTGTGTCTTTTATATGTCTTTGAATAACCCATTGTGGAAAATAGGTCCATTTTCTCATGTCTGTAGTGAAAATTCCTACATCGGTGCAAAATACTGGTGGTGTGAAACACAACAACTTTCCACTTTGCGCTTAATTGATTCAAATACTTTCAGGTTAAATCTAGAATGCTTGATGGATTTACAGTAGCTCCAAAATGTAATTCCTCAAAGTGAGAAATGCTGTCTTTTCTACACTAGTATGGGCAATTACATTTCCTGCACCAGCCACTCTTTTATCACTCTGAAGGAAACTGGGAATTTAATTGCCCCCCCCCCCCCCCACATGGAGAATTAGAATACAAGGCCATAGGAGAATTACGCTCACAAACTCTGTTTCATTCTAAATAGCTGCTGCCTGGCCTGAGCATTTCCAGCATTTACTCTTTTAATTAACCTTGCTATTATTTCCAAGGTCACATTTAGCACAGTGGGTGTGGTGTACATGTTCAACTTGAGAGCATTACCTATCTATTCATTTGTTTTGACAGTTGATCAAAAAAAGTAATCATTTGTATCCTTGATAACAGGTATCGGATGAGGAATAAGAAGATTAATGCTACTGTCAGGCCCTTTCCTCTGCCCCAAGCTCTTCAGAACAAAGTTGGAATCACTAATATAATCACAACTTCTGCAGGAAATGTCTCTGTGACAGGATCCACTGAAACCACTGTGAAAATGGTGCAGACGCCAAATGGAATCATTAGTCCAGAAAGTAGTACCCCACAACTAATACCACGCTGTGCAGATACCTCAGCTGCTTTAGAAAACGCTAAGAAAATTGGACAAAACTGTCTGAGTACACCTGGTTCACCACCAGAAAAGTAAGATGCATCTTTTCCTTTTGCTTACAATTTTGTTATGCTGCGACCTCTTCTAATCACTTTTAGCATTTGCTTCGATACCTCAGACTTGTTTCAAATTGGCATACATGCTAACCTGCTAACCATCTGTGTTAAAAATCAACAGTTAGTGTTTCAACACGTGCCAATTTAAGTTTCTCAAGAACAATCATCCCTTTTTTGTATCAGATCAGTTAAAACGTTGGCTTGCAGGCTGTCAAAACTAATCAGATATTACTTTGTCCTACTGGTTGCAAACAAACCTGAGGTTTATTAATTGATATTGTCCAAGAGTTGTAGTTACAAGGTGTGTGTATGTGTGTGCGTGGTTCCTGCAGGTGGAATGCACTGCCTGTCTGGAATGTTCAATGTAAGTATTACAAGAGATTCCATTAAGTCACATGTTGCAATTCGATTGGATTTCTGAAAGAGGAATTGGACCCATTAAAATTGTATTGAAATCTATACAACTATTTTTATTTTCTTATTAAAAAAATATTTGAACCCTTCCAGGAGAAAATATTTCTGGCTTGAAAAGATGAATTCTTTATCATAGAATTTACAGTGCAGAAGGAGGCCATTCGGCCCATCGAGTCTGCACCGGCTCTTGGAAAGAGCACCCTACCCAAGGTCAACACCGCCACCCTATCCCCATAACCCAGTAACCTCACCCAACACTAAGGGCAATTTTGGACACTAAGGGCAATTTATCATGGCCAATCCACCTAACCTGCACATCTTTGGACTGTGGGAGGAAACCGGAGCACCCGGAGGAAACCCACGCACACACTGGGAGGATGTGCAGACTCCGCACAGACAGTGACCCAAGCCGGAATCGAACCTGGGACCCTGGAGCTGTGAAGCAATTGTGCTATCCACAAGGCTACCGTACCTACTAATGTTAATTTTCTTGGGGCAGCCTTTGATGCTTTTTATGTTGGTATGTATACAGGATTTTAGCAACCAGATTGATGAGATATCTTCAATATACCAGCTTCCATCATTGACCAGAATATCTCCCTATTGTCTTTCAAAGAAATGTCCATGGAATCACTTGGAACCTATTTTTAAAAAATATATTTTTTAATTGAGTAAAATTTTGCAAAGGGTATATCACATTTTTTTTCCAGACTAGCTAAATGAAATTGCATTTTTCTATCAAAGGTCTCATTTTTTTCCCCCAGTAAAATTGGTTCACCTCCCAAGACAATTCTCAACCAAGTGCTCTCTACCCCAGCTGTAATATCATCACATATTGGACCAGATGCAACGTCATTACCCTCTTCAAAATCTGTGTCAAGAGTGTCAGTGTACCCATCCCAGCAACCTGATGTGTATTATCAGGACCCCAGGACACCAGTTACATATGAACTGACTGCTTATCATCAACCAGGTAAGTCACAACTAAAACAATAAGCAATTTTAAAAAAACTGTACAAGCATAAGCCATTCAATGCTTTTTAAGCTAGGATGATTCTTTGCCAGAGCATAACTAATCTTTGTAGCTTTGTTCCCTCCCTCTAATCCATTATCTTCCTCAGTTTCAAATATTTAACCATGTTTTCCTTAATAATCTTCAGTGCCATGTTCACCAAGAAATTACTCCTAATATTTTTCTTCACTCCCCATCCCTGTAATCTTCTCAGCCCCACAATCCATAGATATCTGTGTTCTAAGTCTGGCCTCTTGAGCATCCTCATTTTTAATTGCTCCACCATTTGTGACTGTGCCTTCATTCACCTAGCCCCTAAGCTTGGAATTTCTTCCCTGCACCTCTCTGCCTCACAACTTTAGTGTCCTCATTTAAGGCACTCCTTTAAAACCTTCCTCTTTGTCCAAGCTTTCGTCATCTGACTTAATATCTACTAATGTGGCTCAGTGTCATATTTTGTTCTATAGTGCTCCTATGATTTGCCTTGGGACGTTTATACATCAAAGGCATTGTATAAATTGTTGTAAATACCTGGAAATTGTGGTGCGCTTTCAACCTAATCAGAATGTACAATTTGGCTCAAGCAGTTTGAGTGAATGGGTTATGCTAGCATTGTTTAATGATATGACTATATGATTTTTAAAAAATTAATGTTTTAATAAAAGCTGGGTTCTTTCTGCAAGAGTTTTATTTTTAACATGACGTTTACATTTTAGGTTATTTAAATGAACTTGTTCTTCTGAATTTTATGCAGGAGGGTATTATCCTCCACATCCTGGTCTACCTTCTGGTGTGTCTCCTTGCCTTCCTCGCTACGTACGGCCCAGCAGTATGCCAGAATCACCGCTTCCACCCACTGTGCCATACACTGACCACTACAACGCATATTCACCTCGAGATCGTCTAGCATCTTCTCCTTACCCATCAGCACCTCCCCAACAGTATGGATCAGTCCCAGCAGTGCATTCCGGAATGTATGCACCAGTCTATGATAGCAGGCGCATGTGGAGGCCACAAATGTATCCACGGGATGATGTCATACGGAGTAATTCTTTACCTCCAATGGATATGGTACCTTCATCTGCCTACCATCCACCACCAAGGGAAAGATACAGCTCACTTGATGGGTATTATTCTATGGCTGGGCAACCAGCAAATGAACAAAGAAATGTCACCATGCAGCGGGTAAAGTAAAATATTAGGACATTGCTTTTCTCTGTTACTTACTTGATTTAAGTTTTTCACTTTTTTGCTAATCAATGATACATTCTTTATTGTTATACTAGCAATTACATTATATAAATTTCATTAGGATTTCAGTTGATGTTTGCCTCAGGCATTTGATGCACTTGCTTCAATTTCCTCTTTCGTATTTTCCTCACATTGTTTCCCCTTCTGTTTACCACCTAATCAATATTTGGTCCTAATCAATATTTATACCACATCAGTACCAGTAAAACGGATTAATTGGTCAATTATTTAATTGCTTGGCCTTGCTATGCAGAACCAGATTGCATTCATCCAATAACAACAGCAATTATACTTCAAAACATAATTAAATCTCTAAAGTTATTTCCTTGGCGCTATGTAAATGCAAATTCATTTGTTCTTTAATCTGTCCCACAGTTGTGACCTTGAGAGAGACCATTAACTTTTAAAAAAATAAATTTGAACTCCCCAGTTTTTAACTGAGAATTGTACCACAAGATTTAATGTTTGAAGCAATAACTTTTGTACTACTAACTTAACACTATATATTTTGTCAACACAATGGGCCACTTCGCATTCTGTTTCTAATTCCACCCACATGTTCCCTATATGTTACATGATCTTGAGGGTGCCTTCACTTCTCCTGGAACTAAAACAAGGTATGCCACAGGCTTTAGAAATTCACTTTGACTCTTAGTTTCCCGGTCTGGCACTTTGTGTGTGAGAGATAGAGCAAGCTGTGGAAGTCTCCAAGGATTCCGCTGATGAACTCCAGGCAGATCTGACAATTTTAATTCCTCATGAATTCGGTTCATTCCAAACTCTGGCCCACTCACAATTCCTGCTTAGTAACTCCAAATCCGGAACACCCTTGGTACCTAATGACCTCTGCGCTTCTTGTTCTGGCTGCCAGCAGATACGCAATTCCTTCTCTGTCTTTCAACCTAGCTATCGGTTTCTGTGAGAAAATGCATAGATTAACCCAACACAAAAGGATACTTTGCTGCAAAAACTATTTCCATAGCAATATGGCATACCTGGGATGCTCCAGATAGAAATTTAAACTAATTATTTCCAACTTTAAACCTGTCCTTTGACCTGAAATGGATAAGGATATTTTAAGATCTTCCCTTGTCTACCCATTACTTTCAACCCTTTCTTTAATTAGGGGAATTATATGAAAAACTTAAACCCCTTTATGAAGACAACTGTAGACTTATCATCTCTACCAGCCTCCCCGAAAAGGCGCCGGAATGTGACAAGCGATTTTCATTTCATTTTCATTTCTACCAGGGAACTCTGAAAGGGGCCATCCATTGATTAATGTTACCCCAATTCTAAATTATTCAACAAACCCAGGCCTTCCTTTGAATTGCAATCACTTTAAGTCTATTTACTAACCTCTCAATCTGTTTTTTGAAACTTATTTATCTTGCATTTAAAAATGCAATTCCCAAACTAAAAGATGTATACCTAAAATATATGGGGGGAGTTTTACGATCCCACCCCCAAACTCGCTGGTGTATTTGAAGCCCACGGGCACATAAAGTAAAGTGGGTTGTCATCATCTCGCCCTTCCCTGACTTGCCCATCATAGGGGGCGGGAACGGTGTCGGGAAGCACGCCCTTCCTTCGAACTACTGAGGTCTTTGGACCCACTGAGGCCCTTGAGTGGACAGTTAACCGCCTTATTTGGCCTCTGCCACAATTTTTCAATCTGCGTGGGAGAACAGAAACCTGGCAGGAAGCCCAGCAACTTTGACAGCACAGGCTGCGATTGGGCAGAAGGAGGATTATCTCCTTTGAAATGAAAATCACTTATTGTCACAAGTAGGCTTCAAATGAAGTTACTGTGAAAAGCCCCTAGTCGCCACATTCCGGCGCCTGTTCGGGGAGGCTGTTACGGGAATCGAACCGTGCTGCTGGCCTGCCTTGGTCTGCTTCTGGAGGGTCCCCCCTTTGAGGGTGTCGTCCCCCCCCTCTCCAAATCCCCTCGTCAAGGCACCGCTCCTCGGACTGGTGTCTGCCAACCATGCCTGCCCAAAATCCCTCGACTGACTGGAGTCCAGGAGACCTCTTAATTGCTTCGTGGGGACTGGTTGTAGTCCCAGCAGTAGCTGCTACTGTCTTATGCTGCTGGATTACAGAGCGACCAGCAAATCATATAGCCTGGCAGCCCTCTCGGGTAGAAATTCCTGTCCCTGAGGGGTGGGAGTCCCACTTTTCACTAATTAAGGGGCAGTATATTTGCACTTAAGAAGCCAAATGTCATATTGACAAGGTGCCAAACTACATTTTTGGTGGGGTTGGGGGGGAGGGGGGTGGAGGCACAACTGCCTTTTTAAAATGTTAGTTTTGTACTAATTGTGGCATGCTTAACCACGCTTGTTTTTTTATGCTGATGAGGCTTTATAGTTTACAATATATACTTAATAAGTGTTATCTCCATTAATAGAAAGCTTACTGCTTTGTAACTTGTATTGGGCTTATCACAGCACAAGTCAAATTATATTGGGTCATGTATGATGCTAATTATGTGGAGTGTCAGACTTGAAGTAACAACAATGCAGTAAGATAAACTGACAATTTCCATAAGCAAAACTTGGTTTTTTTTTAACGTTTATAATAATTCAAATAGTGACTTCTGTAAGGAATCTTGTGGATTGAACCTGAAATCTTGGTCCTTATGGCTCAATATATTGCACTGTATTTGTCTATTTCGGAGAGAGACGAAAATATTTGATACTTTTATTTGGATTTAAAAACTGCAGCTTCTTATTAAAGATTCAAAGTATTTGTGAATGTATAAGTAACAAGTATTAGCTAACGTTTACTATTTTGAAGTTCAGAATTTGTCATCCCTTCCTTCATAGGATGCATACAGCCGAATGCAGCAACCAGGCTTTGACGACCTGTTGAGACGGAAACCAGACCAATGGACAAACTGTTCCTCTCAGAAACCACCCCTAGTCTCTTCTGCTTTGTCCACAGTCACCCAGCCCTCTGCACCTCCTTCCCCTTTGTTCAGTGTAGACTTCAGCTCAGAGGTATGCAATCAAATTGGAGTTTGCATTTGTAGTTTTAAAAATAATGATTAGAGTGATTATCGGTCCACTTTCAGCAGGAATATATAGCCTATAAAACCTTTTTGAAAGATGCTTTTATAGATTCAAAACAACTATTTTTATCAAGGGGGGTAATACATGTTGTAATTGCCCATAATATACCTGCATTAGGGAGGATGAAAAAAAATGATCCAGAGTTCCTGATCTTTTATCCCGAAAGAAAATCTTCTAGAAAGTATGGATGTTGAGTGAGCAGATGTTCAGGTTTTGTTGTAATTCACTGAACTAGTGGATTCAGGGCAAGAGAAGTGGTACGTGTGTCTATGGTCCCATGCCTCCTGAATACTCAAATATTTATCAGTGAAATTATAATAATGATGTGCTTTAGTTAACTGCCTCTTTCAGTACAGTAAAAATCCAGCTTTATTGGCATTCTATTCACTAACGTGGCCTGTTTTATATCATTTGCATCCTTTAAAAACAGCTTCTTGTTAAACAGCAAGGGAATAGTGTGTATAATATGTTAATTTTAGCTTCATCTATTGTGTTTCTATTGAACATTATGGTCTGCTTGCTATATATCCATTGCTAAGTGTTTGATATTATAGTCCAGAAACAAGATGCACAACATGCTTTACAAGATCAGCTTACCTTTATTACTTTATCATTTGTGGCATGTCAACAATAGCACCATCTGAGATGTATTCTGATTATAGTGAACTTTTGTTTCCCCATTTTTTGTCACCACTTATGAAATGTGACATTGCTAAGCTTCTCATTTTAATGATTGAAGTACCATTACAATTTCTTGTGTTCTATTTGCCGAAAAAGGTTTACAAATTTAAAGCACAAAGTGAAACTTTCTCTTATCTCCTCTCCTATCACCACTTGCTAATGTCTTATCCATTCCGGATCCATGTGGACCATTGAAAATATCATTGGAACACCTGTGCATGGAATGAATTTCAATGAAGTTACAACTGCTTTATAAATTCTAATCTGCTATTTTAATAGTAATATCCATTTGTTTATCTTTCAACAGTTCTCTGAGAATACTAGTGATTTGTGTGTAGGCACTAAATTTGAGGATGAGAGCATATCCCACTATTCTCCATGGTCCTGTGGGACCATCAGCACTTGCATTAGCGCAATGGAGTCTGATCCAAAAGCCATCATGGCAACCACCAGTGTGGAGATAATGGTAAGACACACTGAGCTCCCTCAAGGTATTCACTTCTTCTCATAATTGTGCATTGTTTATATTGTAGTGTACATTGTAAGACTGCAAGTTAAAAGGGCGCCGTTAGTATTGTTAGTGTGGTATGCTAAAGCACTAATGCACTTAATTTCAAACTAACCACTTTAGAGCAAATATTCTGTAGTATGAGAATTAAAGATAAATTTTGCAACTAAAATAAAATATTCTTTATTTTCACCCTTAAATTCTATTGTCAATTTTTCTGCTCTGGCTTGGTTTTCAAAATAAATACAAAGGCTAACATGTTTGAAAAGTGTTTTTAAAATTTCATTTAAACAAGTTTTTCCACAGTGATTGATTAAAAAAAAATGGATAAAAACATTTACACACAGTCTGTAAAATTAAGAATGTTAATTTTGAGATAATTCTACTGCTGTTTGAAATCCAATAAAAATAAAAATGTGCATATCATGTCTTTTACTGATATATCATTGCTCCTCCCTAAATCTTAGTTCAAGTGTAATGGAGTGACCTGTAAGTTATACCTACAAACAAAGATGCTTGCTGTTTTGGAGAATTGTTTGCAACCATGCTTTTCATTTTGTTAAGGAAATCAAATACGTAGCTTCTTTAGTTCATCGGCTCTGGTTCCCAGTGAACTGCAGGCCAGGAAATGGCTGTTGAGGTTTCTTACACTCTTCAGGCTGGGGATCAGTCCGTCACACCTGCACAGAAGAAAATAAACAGAACAGATCACCTGAGATAGAACGCCGTTGTTTTGCAAGTAGCTCAAGGAGCAGAACAATGGAGGAGGGCAGGAAGAAGGTCCTAAGCAGGGGGTCATAAATAGTTCCTTTAAGAGAAGAAAGGAACAGTGTAATAAGCTACAAATTTAAGAAAAGGTTTCAAGGAGCAGACTAGAAGCAAATTGGTCTTGAGAGGAGTCCTGAATATCTGAGAAGGCAACCAAAAGCTGTTGACTCTGTGCTGTGTGCCATTGGGGCAAAGGCTACCCATTTGGAGCAATGGTGTCCTGCTTGGTATGGTTGAAGATTGTTGATTATCTTTGATATAAAAGTAAATACTATTTTATTGAAAACAACATTTCAACAACAACTTGAATCTTTATTGTGTGTCTAACATAGCTCCCACAGGAGTGCTATCACAGAATAGTTGACATCTAGTCACATGAAGAAATATCAGGACAGTTGACCAAAAGCTTATTCAAATAGGTCGATTTTATGGAGCATCGTAAAGGAGGAGTGGGAATCCCAGAGCTTGGGGCTCAAAATAACCGAAGGAATGGATGCTAAAAGCAGAGCGATGGAAATCAAAAATGTGCACGAAGCAAAGAGTGCAGAAAACTCTTGAAGCTTCTTAGGTTAGAAAGATAGAAGATACATTGAAGGAACTTGAGAAAATGATGAGACCTCCCTCTTCAGCATATTCATTAGAATGTTTCAAAAGAAAGACAATTGCACTTCATCAGAAGGAATTATGAGTCAGGAAAATATCTACATCCTTCTACTTCCAAAATATTAAAACCCAAAATTTAAAGCATAACATTTTGAACAGACTTGGAAAGATCTACTGTGAAATCCAGTACTTGTGTCATGCAGGTTACTAATCCAGATGAAATTTCTGTACTAATTCAAGCAACCGTGTCCCATTGATTGTGGGAATTGCTATAACTCAGAATCTGAATTGGACCTGCCACACAAATACTGCGGCTATAAGAGCAGGTCAGAAGCTGGGAATCCTGAGGCAGGTAACTTGTGTTCTGACTCCCTAAAGCCTGTCTATCATCATCTTTTTTTAAAAATATATATTTTATTCAAATTTTTCGGCCAAACAAAACAGTACAAAGGTTTTTCCCTTTTTACAACAATAAAACAATATAAATAACAGTGACCGTTTTTAACAAGTAAATAAATAATATATAAACTAAATGGCAACTGTCATAACAAAAATAATAACTCTCCCAAATAATAAAATCAAACAAACCAATATACATAACCAAGTACAAATATCTATACAAAAACACCCCTGAGGACCCCCCCCCCCCCCCCCCGGGTTGCTGCTGTTACCTTCCCATTTCCTTTATCATTCTGCGAGGTAGTTAATGAACGGTTGCCACCGCCTGGTGAACCCTTGAGCCAAACCCCTTAGTGCAAACTTTATCCGTTCTAGTTTTATAAACCCTGCCATGTCATTTATCCAGGTCTCCACGCCCGGGGGTTTGGCTTCCTTCCACATAAGCAATATCCTTCGCCGGGCTACCAGGGACGCAAAGGCCAAAACATCAGCCTCTCTCGCCTCCTGCACTCCCGGCTCTTCTGCAACCCCAAATATAGCCAACCCCCAGCCTGGCTCGACCCGGACCCCCACCACCTTCGAAAGCACATTCGCCACCCCCACCCAGAACCCCTGCAGTGCCGGGCCTGTCTATCATCTTCAAGGCACAAGTTAAAGTTAGGAGTGTGATAGAATGTGCTGCACTTGCCTGGATGAGTGCAGCCGCAGTTATATTTAAGAAGCTCAATGTGACCATCCAGGTCAAAGAAACCTACTTGATCAGCACCCCATCCACCACCTTAAACCTTTTTTACTCCCTCCACAAATTGTGCACAGTGACAGCAGTGTTATACCATATACAAAATGTATTCAAGCAACTCCCCAAGGCTCCTTCAACAGCATCTTTTAAACTTGTGACCTCTACCACCCACCTGCAAGGATAAAGACACCAGATATATGGAACCATCATCTGCAAGTTCCCCTCCTAGCCATACACCATGCTGATTTGAAAGAATATTGCCATTCCTTCACTGCCGCTGGGTTACACACTCCATATACTGTAGGCATATCTACTCCAAATGGACTCCAGCAGTTAAAGAAGGTGGCTCACTGCTAACCTTCTCAAGGGCAGTTGGTCGGGAGGGTTATTAACATGGGAACATGCAGTGAATTTTGACAAGAGTAGCTGACTTTCTTCTCTCTCCCTTAGTCAAGCCAGGGCCATTACGCCAAATGTATGATCCTCATGATAACTGGCTGAAATCAAGTAACTGGGATCATGCTGAATGCATTCTGCAATATCCCATCAAATGGTACATTTACTCACTGCATTACACAATCTTAAAATTTACAAGAAGAAAAAACTTGGATTTCTATGGCATCTTTTCAGATCCTTGGGACATCCCAAAGTACTTTTGAATGGACTCACTTACAGCAAACAGCAATATGATCATGACTACATGATTTTGTGGTGTCACTTGAGGGGCAAATATTGGCCAACATACTGGGGATAACTCCTGCTTTTCTTCAGATAATGACATATACTTGACAGAATAGGTATGCCCATGGTTTAAAGGACTCATCTGAAAGATGACACCTCTGACAGTTCAGTGCTTCCTCAGTACTGCACTGAGAGTGTCAATCTATATTTCTCTAGGGTGAGACTTCACCTTCTCACTCCTGAGGTGAGAAGTCCAACCTTCCCAGTTTCACAGCTTGGATTTATGTGCGTTGTATGCTTTCTAAACATATGTGTTTTGTGTCTTGGACTTGAGCTGAGAGGATGAGAAACTTAATAAAACATTAGGTGTCCAGACAAGCACATACACACTAATTTATTTGAAGCATTTATTTTGTCTCTGTACCCAAATTTGGTTTTTAACAATGATTAATTAACTGCACTGGAATACTTTATGTAAATTTTGTTGAAGAAGGGGGGATAAAATCTAACTTCCCCATCTCATGGAAAAATGTTCCCAGGCTTTATCCACAATGAAAGGATTTAAAATATTGATTATACACAAAAGTTAAAATTGGAAGAAGATTTTTTAAAACTTGTATGGTTGAAACTTTTTAAGTTGACTATTTCAGATGTTTAATTTTTCACAACATTCTTGGCTGTTTTTAGGACCTTAATGTGAAACGAAAGCTAAATCTGTTTGACTCTCAGAGAAGGGGAAAAGATGAAGATCCCATAATTCCATTTGGTGACGGACCGATTATCTCTAAGTGGGGTGCAATTTCTAGGTCTGCCCGCACAGGTTATCACAACACAGACCCAGTCCAGGCTACAGCTTCCCAAGGAAGTGCTACAAAGCCGATTAGTGTAACAGGTTGGTCCAATCTGTGTTCCCTATTAATAAGGGCAGTCATTGTTTCGTACAATTATAATCTTTATTAGTGTCACAAGTAGGCTTACATTAACACTGCAATGAAGTTACTGTGAAAATCCCCGAGTCGCCACACTCCGGCGCCTGTTTGGGAACGCTGAGGGAGAATTTAGAATGTCCAATTCGCCTAACAAGCACGTCTTTCCGGACTTGTGGGAGGAAACCAGAGCACCTGGGGGAAACCCATGCAGACACTAGGAGAGCGTGCAGACTCCGCATAGACAGTGACTCAAGCCGGGAAATGAACCGGGGACCCTGGAACTGTGAAGCAATAGTGCTAACCACTGTGCTACCATTAGGTATATTCATAAGGGCCGGCATGTGGCACAGTGGTTAGCACTGACACCTATGGCGCTGAGGACCCGGGTTCGAATCCCGGCCCTGGGTCACTGACCGTGTGGAGTTTGCACATTCTCCCCATGTTTGCATGGGTTTCACCCCCACAACCCAAAGATGTGCAGGTTAGGTGGATTGGCCACGCTAAATTGCCCCTCAATTGGAAAAACAAAAATAATTGGGCACTCTAAATTTAAATTTTTTTTTTAAAAGTATATTCAAAGGTTTTCAAATGTAACTATTATTGAAAACTTTTAATTAAAGTAGACCTGGGGATTTATTTGTAATGGGTTGTGGACACCCCTGGCTGAACCAGCATTTGTTGCCCATCCCCAATTGCCCTTGAACTGAATAGCTTGCTTGGCCATTGCAGAGGCTGGTTAAGAGTCAAGCATATTTCTGTGGGTCAGAATCACATGTAGGCCAGACCAGGTAAGGATGGCACATTTCCTTCAAGGGACTTTAGTGAACCAGATGGGTTTTCAACAATAATTGATGATCGTCACCATGGCAACCGTCATCGAGGCTCTTTATTAATTGAACGTAAATTCCACCGGATGCCATGGTGGAATTTGAACTCTTGCCCCCAGATCATTAGTCTGGACCTCTGGATTACTAGCCCAGTGACAACATCACTATGCCACTTGTCTCTCCAATGGGATAAAAGAAAGGGAAATGCGACACTAAAAGTAAAAATGGCACCAGTCTTTGATTTGCTCATACTTGTCTCTGAACTGTTGCAGCAGTCTCTGTTTTACCTTTGATCAGTTGTTTGAGAACATCAATATTTTGTACGCGTAACTTTTAATTAAGGCTGTGAGCAGATGCAAGTATTCCTATTATCCCTGTGTTGGCTAGTTTCTTAAATTTTCAACTCTTCTACTGTGCTAAAGTAATAATATTGTGGTTAAAGACTACTCAAATGTCGGTTCTTTTGTTACTGGAATATCAACCCCATACAGCACAAATAATTATAAAGCTTAAAATTATTTTTCCCATTATCCCTTCTTTGGGTTTTATTTCATCTACTTTAAAGTGTACTCTTTTTTTAATGCTTTCACAATGTGTGTAGTTTAATATATGAAAAGACAAATTAACTGATCAGCTCGTAAACTCATCTACCACACACAAACAATCGTATTTTTCTTGGATGCCGAGCCATATAATGTAAGATTTAAATTAAATTGTGCATTGGTAATTGTATATTTACACCACACGTCACGATACTTTTTGGAAAACTTCCTCCTTAAGATGGAGTGAGGTTAAAAGAAGCAATGTTCTGGAAATTCAGTATCAGGTATAAATACACAAAATCTGGTGACTGCATACTAGTTTGTTGTTCAAAATTTTTGCCTCTGATGAAGTATTGTGTAACCGATCAAATTAGTGAAATATCAATGTTTTCCAGACTATAGTCCACATGTAAGCCACGCAGATTCTAGTAGTTGGAGTTCCCATGCCCTTTCGTATGGATCAAATTCTACCACTGGCCAGTACCTAAACAGGTAATAAAATGTCATTAGTGTTAACAATCTCTAATTATATTGTGTGTTCCCTTGACCCATATCTCAATCTCTATCTCTTTGAATCTTGACCTATGAACAAACCAAGCTATTTTAGATGTAATGGCCTCAATGGAAAAATATATTGGAATAGAATCATTTTTGTAAGCTTTTGTGAAGAAAATAAAACATTCAGCAACTATTTATTATAAAATATTACTTTTTTTTAAATGAAAAGCGGAACCGAGAGTTTTATTACAGTTCTGGAGGTCTGGTTTCAACTGTTTTATTGTATAAAACAATTTCTTCCTCATTGAAATTTTTTTTTCTACATTGTGTAGTTGATCCTTTTTTTTACATTTGGATCTAAGCTATCATAATCCTAATAGTGTCCACCTGAATGCATATGGGTTCGCACAAATGGATGAATGATGCTGAGCAATTTTGTTTACAAAATCTGCTAAACTCTTTCCCATTTAGCAGAAAATACCTATGCAGAATCATAGAATTCCTACACGCAGAAGGAGGCCATTCGGCCCATCGACTCTGCACCAACCCTCTAAAGAGAACCCCACCCCGCCATTTCCCCACAACCCTATAGCCTCATCTAACCTGCACATCCCTAGACATAGAAGGGGCAATTTAGGATGGCCAATCCATCTCACCTGCACTTGTTTGGACTCTTATGTACGTAATCTTATGCAGTTTATGCATCTTGTGTAGTTCGGTAAATCTACAATAGCATAGGTTCATTAAAAAAAATTAATCTAAATCTTAATTAAAATTAAACTCCACTGGGCCCTTTATGGAGATTCGATAGTACAGTAAGCAACCATTGGCGAGATCATGGCCCATATTTAACGTAGTGTTGAAAATGAGCCCCACGAGCTGCTCGCATTACTGGCTGTCTCGCTGTCTGATTTGGCGGACTCTCGCCTCAGCGTCTCGCCGCTAACGAGAAGGGGCTGCTTGTAAACGCTCCCTCCCAGTCAATACACAAGCATGGCAGCGTGCAGACAAAGCTTCTCGCTTTGGGGATGTGGCCAGACTTCTCGACGCCATTGATGCGAGATGGGACATCATGTTCCCCCGAGGGGGCCGGAGGACCAACAGCGGGGTCAGCAATGCCACCTGCGAAGCAGCCACTGTCAGTTTGGTCAGCATGACGTGAGAGTCATCGATCAATGCCGGAGGAAGACCAATGACCTCCACCGAGCTGCAACTTTACATTGCCACCTCTCTCCTGACGTTGGTTCTGCTTTCCACCCCTCAAATTCCCAGACCCCCCACCACAAATCACTGGCTGACACTTCGCACCCTCCCCACATCCAATCTTCATGTTTGTTCCTCGGAACCCAGTGGTACTCACCAGCACAACTTCTTCCTATCCAGGTGCGGTGCCAACACATGCCAACTGCTATAGACACTCGTGACCCATCAAGCTCATAATGCCCTCTCTTTGTCCCCACAGGAGAAGGTAGCTCATAATAAGCAGGAAAGAGCCAACGTGGGAGAGGGCGCAGTCCCAGAGATCTGAGTCCTCACCCCCTATGAGGAACAGGTCCTGTGAATTGCGGATTGACCGAGGTCACCAATGGCAAGGTTTAAAAAAAAAAAAAAAAAAATTTAGAGTACCCAATTATTGGCAATTTAGCGTGGCCAATCCACCTAGCCTGCACATCTTTGAGTTGTGGGAGTGAAACCCAAGCAGACACAGAGAGAATGTGCAAACTCCACATGGGACAGTGATCAAGGGCTGGGATTTGAATCTGGGTCCTCAGTGCCGTAGTCCCAGTGCTAACCACTGTGCCACGTGCCGCCCCAACGACAGCAAGATTGGCCTGTGCCAGAGGTGAGGATCCACTGCCCCATCCTCCAGGTGATCTGGCTCAAGTGAGTATTTGATGTCAGACAAAATGATCCTTCCCTCTCACTGACAACATGTCCATTGTCTTGTAGGATCTCCATCTGATGAGGCCAGGCAATCCGGAGTCGTCCTCCCCACCATTACCACTACCACTACCCAAGAGAACACCTCGGACAAGAACTCCGAGGAGAATACCATTGAGGCATCACAGTCGCCACCCCCACCTTCCACCAGCACAGGTATACACACCTCAGTGGGCAACATTAGTGGACAGGTTTCTGGGGCACAATCTGGTGAGCATACACAGTTGCTGATGCACATCAGGTGGAGACAGGATCATCCGGGGCGACAGCAATCTGAGTCTGCTGGATCCCAGGACTCAGATAGGTCCCAGTCAGATGCCGAGCCTCTGGTCAAGGTTCTCCCAGAGTTGACGTAGATGATAGGACACAGCTGTGACGGTCAGGAACGTATGTCAGCAATATTCCAGCAAATGCATAGCAATTGGAGGAGTCCCAAAGGCTACCAGCACTGGAAATTATGCCAATGTGTGGCACCAAGGCCAACACTGCTAGGGTGGGAGACTGCACTGGAAAGCCTGGAGCATTACGTCCGGGCCTTGAATGGTGGTGCCCGAGGCATGGCTCAGTCTATGACACCCATGGCTGAGGGCATCGACATCATGTCCCAGACGCAGGTGGACATTGCTGAGGCATTCCAGATCATGGCCCAGTTACTGAGGACCATTGCTAAAGGTGTCAACACCATGGTGCCATCAATGGGGAGCCACCAGGACTGGCAGAGCCAAATGGCTGAGGCTTCTGGTGCTCACTCCAGCTGCACCTTCATCCCATGGAGACCCCCAGGGCCTTGCAGATACCGTCCAGGAGGAGGAAGTGCAGGAGACCAACCCGGACCTGCCACCAAGGAGACAACGCCAGTATTCAGTTCTTCCGAATTCTCCCCCCCCCCCTCTCCTGATATCAACATGTCTGCAAGGGCAGTAGGTAGAACAGGGTGGTATGGCAACACCTGTGGTAAGTAGGCCGGGGCCCGCTGGACCTAAACCCTCCGAAGGACATTGCCAAGGGCATCAAAAGGCCACCGGGCGCAACACACAGCAGGCTGCCTCCACATCTAATGTGCATCCTGGGGACACAGCTAGGGAAATGGGGGAAGGGAGAATTGGAGGAGGGAATTGGGGGAAAGGGGGATTTGGGGGTAAGGAGGGGAATGGGTGGGGAGGAGGGAAGTTGGAGGGGTGGGAGGTGAGCTGGCGGACACAGCCCCATTCTATGATAATCAGATGAGGGCCAGCCTGGCCCTCTGGGTGTGTCGGACCCTTGCTGCCACCTGTCTTCCATTCTCTGGTTCCTCTTTGTGCTCGCCCTCCAGCCCATCCTGGTCTGCCTCAGACGAGGCCCCATGTCCCTCCTCCTCCTCCAGCATGGCGCCCCACTGCTGTGCCAGGTTGTGGAGGGCACAGCAGACCACCTCAAAGTGGGAGACCCTCTGACCATCTTGGGGGTTTACTGCAGGGAACCACCAGAGCAGTCCAGGCATCGGAACTGTATTTTGAGCAGTCTGATGCACCACTCGATGACAGCATGGTTAGCAGCATGGCCCTCGTTATATCGGGTCTCCACCTCTGTCTCGGGCTTCCGCACCGGCGTCGTCAGCCAGTACCTCAGCGGGTAACTCCTTTCCCCCAAGAGTCAACCTGTCATCCTAGGGTGATCCTCGAAGACGTCGGAGATCTCCGAGTATCCCAGGATGTAGCTGTCGTACATGCTCCCTGGGTAGTGGGCACACATGATTATGGAGCCGATGGTCGCATACAATCTGACCGTTCCAGGAGTAGAACCCCTTCCTGTTAATTAAGGGAGCTTCCTGATGCCACAGTGCGTGCAAGGCAACATGCCAGCCAAGTCTCATGATTCTAGGGCATCCTGGCAATGCCAGACAATCCTGCAGTCCGAGCATCTTGGTGGGCCTGCTCCAGCTCAAAGGTGATGTATTTAGATGCCTAGGCATACAGGGCTTCCATGACCTCCCGGATGCACGTGTGGGCTGTAGCTTCCAAATACCACACAGGTTTCCACTCGAGCCCAGAGATAAGCCGGTTGCATAACGGTTCAGAGCTGCGGTGACCTTCATGGGTATCGGGAGCGTGTTTCGTCCTCCTCCAAAGGGTGCCAGTCCACGAGGACGTGGCACAGGTGCCGCACTGTCGCTTTGTTGAGACTGAGTCCCCTGCAACATAGGCTATCCGTCATCTCGTCGAAAGACCAACAAAGCCTTGGGCCATCGCTGGACTCCCCCTCTGGATTCCTCCTCGGCCTGAGGGGCGTACTCCTGCAGGTGGGGGTGTGAGGGGCGTCCCCCTGCAGGTGGGGGCGTGTGGGGGCCCCTGCAGGTGGGGGCGTGTGGGGGCCCCTGCAGGTGGGGGCGTGCGGCGGCCCCCGCAGATGGGGGCGTGCGGCGGCCCCCCGCAGGTGGGGTGCTGCCTTCTCTGGCGTCTGGCCACCTGTGCTTCTACCAGCAAAGCGATGGCAGCCGCGGGACAGACACTACCACCCATTTTGGCATCTGTAAGGAATTGGAGAAGGTGAAAGACCAACAATCAGGTAGGGTTTCCATCCCAGGATCCTTAAATCTCCCAAGCCTCCTTCCACCCTTGCATGATATTGAGGCGATGGTCACACACAATTAAGGGATATGGACCACTCGGGATGGCCTTCTCAGTGCCATCCTGCGATCTAGTTTGCCGGCATCATGTTTGCATCTTGCTCTGCACATCATCCCCTGGCCATATCAGACCCCTGCTGGGAACATTAGGGAGATCATGCTCAGGTACCCTCCCCTCATCCACACACTTACCCTTTGGTTGCCAGAAGATCCCCAGGGCTGAAGCCCTACTCTTTAGTGTTTGACTTTTAGCAGTTGCCTCTATGGCGCTGACGCTCCTAGAATTCAGGTACTGTTCAGGCATTAGTTTGATTGAAATTACTTCTGGTGGTGACATGTAAGAAGGAGGTTGCACGTTTGGTAGCTCCAGCCAGGAACCGCATTTTTTAGGACTTTCTGCCTGTTTAATCTGGAGATTCATGCTAGAAAACATCTGGATCGGTAAGACCAGTTCCCTGCACCGAATTCATGCCCAAAGGAAAAGGGGAAAGGAACCAAGAAAACAGAGGTGGATTTTTCCTCACGGACTCGGGAGCCTCGTGGAACTCCTCGGTAGAAAAGATGGCGACGGCAGAGTTCCAGTTATCGGCGGCCCAGATTACGATGGACATGCTCTCAGACGTGCTGCATAAGGAATTTACAATACTCTTCGAGAGGCAGTGGAATTTGGTCTCGCAGAGATTATGTAATTCATAGGAATAAGCCATTCAGCCCCTCGAACTGATCTAGCTTCAACTGCTGTTTGTGGGAGAGAGTTCCTAACCTCTACCACACTTTGAGTGAAGACGTTCTTGTCAACATCTCTACTGAACGGTGTAGCCCTACTATTTAGACTACGCCCCCTAGTTTTATAATCTCCAATCAGTGGAAATAGTTTATCTTTATTTACCCTGTCTTTCCCTGTTAATATCTTGAATACTTCAATCAGATCACTCCTTAACCTTCTAAATTGTAGGAAAAACAGGTCTAATTTGTGTAATCTCTCCTTGTTACTCAACCACTGTAATCCAATATCAATTTTGTAAACCTACGTTGCACGCCTTCCATGGCCAAAATATCCTTCCTAAGCTGTGGTGCCCAGAATTGCTCACAGTACTCCATGTGGGGTCTAACCAGGGTTTTGTATAGCTGCAGCATAACCTCTGTGTCTTTATATTCCAGACTTTTTGATTATTTTCTGCACTTGCATTTTAAGGATCTATGCACCTGAACCCTCAAATCTCTTTATACATCCACTGTACCTAACCTCTTTCCATTTGGAAAGTACTCTGCTCTATTCTTTTTTGGTCCAAAATGAATAACTTCACACTTGCTTAAATTCCATCTGCCACAATTTTGCCCATTCACCTAGTCTGTCAATATATCTGTGATTTTATCCTATCATCTAGGCTATCTACAGTGCCACCGAACTTTGTATCATCTGCAATTTTGGATATATGACTTTCTATGCCATCATCTAAGTCATTAATAAATAGTGTGAATAATTGAAGCCCTAACACAGATCCCTGTGGTACACTACTAGTCACCTTCTGCCAATTAGAGCAATTACCCATTATCCCTGATCTCGGTCACCTGCCATTCAACCAATTTCCGAATCAAGTAAATATTTTGCCCTCAACGCCGTGGGATTCCACCTTAGTTAACAGTCTCTTGTGTGGGAATTTATGAAATGCCTTCTGGAAATCCATACAAATGACATTCACATACATTCCCCTGTCTTCTACCTTAATAACCCCTCTTCAAAAAGTTCAATACGATTAGTTGGGCATGACCTTCCCTTCACTAATTCATGCTGGCTCTCCCTGATCGACCACAATTTTTCAAGGTGTTCAGATATCCTATCCCAGATTATAGACTCCAGCAAATTACCCACCACGGATGTTGGGCTAACTGCTCTGTAATTCCAGACCTGGGTATCCTCGTACACCAGTCACTGAAGTAAGCATGCAGGTACAACAGGCAGCAAAGAAGGCAAATAGTATGTTGGCCTTCATAGTCTGGGAATTCAAGTACAGGAGCAGGGATGTTGTGCTGCAATTATACAGGGCCTTGCTGAGGCCACACCTGGAATATTGTGTGCAGTTTGGGTCTCCTTATCTGAGTAAGGATGTTCTTGCTCTAAAGGGAGTGCAGCGAAGGTTTACCAGACTGATTTCTGGGATGGCGGGACTGACATATGAGAAGAGATTGAATCAGTTAGGGTTATATTCGCTGGAGTTCAGAAGAATATGGGGAGATCTAATAAAAAGCTATAAAATTCCTACAGGGCAGACGCAGGAAGGGTGTTCCCGATGGTGGGTTTGTCCAGAACCAGGGGTCACAGTCTTGGGATAGAGGGTAGACCATTTAGGACAGATGAGGAGAAATTTCTTCGCCAGACTGGCCGGCCTGTGGAATTTGTTCCCACAGGAAATAGTTGAGGCCAAAACATTGCATGTTTTCAAGACTCAGTTGGATATAGCACTTGGGGCAAAGGGAATCAAAGGATATGGGGGAAAGTGGGATTAGGCTATTGAGTTGGATGATCAGCTGTGATCATAGTGATTGGCTGAGAAGGCTCAAAGGGCCGAATGGCCTGTTCCTGCTCCTATTTTCAATGTTTCTATGTAATTCCCTGGTTTCTCCCTTTTGCCCTTCTTAAAAAGTGGTGTGCTATGTGCAATTTTCCAGTCCAGAGTGATTACTGAATATCTGAAAGATTATAATTAGGCATCTACAATAAGCTCCCCTACTTCCTTTAACACCCTCAGATGGAAACAGTCAGGTCCTGGGGATTAGTTTCATTAATTTTCAAGTTAGTGATGCTGTACTTCCATTAATTGTATTAAGTCCCTGTCCTCTATGGGCTATTTTCGGGACTTCCAGCAAGTTATCCTCCTTTTCTACTATAAATACTGAAGTAATTGTTCAACATGTCTGCCAATTAATTGTATTAAGTTCCTGTTCTCTATTGACTATTATTTTTTTGGGACTTCCAGCAAGTTATCCTCTTTTTCTACTATAAATACTGAAGTAATTGTTCAACATGTCTTCCAATTCCCCATTATCACTGACAATATCTCAATTTTCAGCTTTTAGTGGGCCTACATTGCTCTTCGCCACCTGCTTTCCCTTTATATAACTATAAAATATCTTAAGATATCCCTTTCTAGTTTTCTTTCATAATGCATTTCAGTAGCTCTTATCTGCTGCTTTGTGACCCTTTGCTGGTCCTTGTACCTATCCCATTCGTCCAAATCTGTGCTTTGTGTTGTATTTTTGTAAGCCCTTCATTTAGTTTTATGCTATCTCTAACCTCTTCAGTTGTCCATGGCTGGGTTTTTTTGTGAAGCGGAGCCTTCTCCTCTCAGGGGTATAAACTTTCTCTTGTAAATGTTTCTTTAAATATTCTCCACTGATCTTCAGTTGTTTGACTCATTAACAGATCTTCCCAGTTTACCATGGACAGTCATCTCGTTAAAGTAAGCTTTACCCAAATCTAAAATACTAGTATCTGAAACGTGTTTTTCACTCTCAAACGCTGCATTGAAGTCAATCCTGTTGTGATAGAACATACAGTGCAGAAGGAGGCCATTTGGCCCATCGAGTCTGCACCGACTCACTTAAGCCCTCACTCCCACCCTATCCATGTAACCCAATAACCCCTCCTAACCTTTTTGGACACTAAGGGCAATTTAGCATGGCCAATTCACCTAACCCGCACGTCTTTGGACTGTGGGAGGAAACCGGAGCACCTGGAGGAAACTCATACAGACACTGGGAGAACATGCAGACTCCGCACAAACAGTGACCCAGCGGGGAATCAAACCTGGGACCCTGGCGCTGTGATGCCACAGTGCTAACCACTCTGCTACCGTGCTGCCCCATCACTATTTGATAAATGTTCGCGCACAGTAGGCTACTAATTAAATTGTGCTCATTACTCATAACTAAATCTAATATTGCCTGTCCTCTTGTTGCATCTGCAACATATTGCTACAGGAAACTATCCTGGCTACATTTCAGAAATTCACTTCCTTTCTGACAGGTGCTTGTCTGCCTCTCCCAATCTATGTGTAAATTGAAATCCGCCATTAATACTACTCTACCTTTGCTGCACACTTGCCTAATTTTTGCCTTTATACAATCTTAACATCTCAACTGCTACCAGGGGGTCAATACACAACACAACAATACACAACAGTTTTAGATCCTTGGATACTTTCCCCTCATTATATCCTCCCTCACCATTGAAGTGATAGTATTTCTAATCGGTAAGACAGCTCCACCCCCTCTGCCATATTCTCTGTCCCTCCTGTAAACTTTATAGCCAGGTATATTTCGTTCCCAGTCCCGGCCATCCTGCAGCCATGTCTCTATTAGCAACTACGTCATAATCTTCAACTAGCATTTGCGCCTGCAGCTCATCTGGTTTATTCCTTACACTCCGTACATTTGTATAAAGAACTCATAATTGGGCTATTCTTCCTGACTTATCCCTCAGCACTGATATTTTATTTGCTTGTTTATTATTTTTCACTTTTGGTTTAACCATTGGCTGCAGTTCTGAAGTTAGATTCCTATTAGTGAGAGGCAGCACGGTTTTGTGAAGGGGAGGTCGTGTCTCACTAACTTGATAGAGTTTTTCGAGGAGGTCACTAAGATGATTGATGCAGGTAGGGCAGTAGATGTTGTCTATATGGACTTCAGTAAGGCCTTTGACAAGGTCCCTCATGGTAGACTAGTACAAAAGGTGAAGTCACACGGGATCAGGGGTGAACTGGCAAGGTGGATACAGAACTGGCTAGGCCATAGAAGGCAGAGGGTAGCAATGGAGGGATGCTTTTCTAATTGGAGGGCTGTGACCAGTGGTGTTCCACAGGGATCAGTGCTGGGACCTTTGCTCTTTGTAGTATATATAAATGATTTGGAGGAAAATGTAACTGGTCTGATTAGTAAGTTTGCAGACGACACAAAGGTTGGTGGAATTGCGGATAGCGATGAGGACTGTCTGAGGATACAGCAGGATTTAGATTGTCTGGAGACTTGGGCGGAGAGATGGCAGATGGAGTTTAACCTGGACAAATGTGAGGTAATGCATTTTGGAAGGGCTAATGCAGGTAGGGAATATACAGTGAATGGTAGAACCCTCAAGAGTATTGAAAGTCAAAGAGATCTAGGAGTACAGGTCCACAGATCACTGAAAGGGGCTACACAGGTGGAGAAGGTAGTCAAGAAGGCATACGGCATGCTTGCCTTCATTGGCCGGGGCATTGAGTATAAGAATTGGCAAGTCATGTTGCAGCTGTATAGAACCTTAGTTAGGCCACACTTGGAGTATAGTGTTCAATTCTGGTCGCCACACTACCAGAAGGATGTGGAGGCTTTAGAGAGGGTGCAGAAGAGATTTACCAGAATGTTGCCTGGTATGGAGGGCATAAGCTATGAGGAGCGATTGAATAAACTCGGTTTGTTCTCACTGGAACGAAGGAGGTTGAGGGGCGACCTGATAGAGGTTTACAAAATTATGAGGGGCATAGACAGAGTGGATAGTCAGAGGCTTTTCCCCAGGGTAGAGGGGTCAATTACTAGGGGGCATAGGTTTAAGGTGAGAGGGGCAAAGTTTAGAGTAGATGTACGAGGCAAGTTTTTTACGCAGAGGGTAGTGGGTGCCTGGAACTCACTACCGGAGGAGGTAGTGGAGGCAGGGACGATAGGGACATTTAAGGGGCATCTTGACAAATATATGAATAGGATGGGAATAGAAGGATACGGACCCAGGAAGTGTAGAAGATTGTAGTTTAGTCGGGCAGTATGGTCGGCACGGGCTTGGAGGGCCGAAGGGCCTGTTCCTGTGCTGTACATTTCTTTGTTCTTTGTTCTTTGATTGGCACCATGAGGCAGCAGTGTTAACCACCGCCACTGTGCTGCCCTGTTTCCATAGTTTTCAAGATAAGTAGAAACTCCTGCAGTGGGCCAAGGAGCACCGTGACACGAAGTATGAAGGTAGCCTGATCAGGATCTATCAAGATGTGGGAGCAGAGCTGGCGATGAAGTGGGTGGCCTTTAACGAGGTGACGGCCACTCTGTACCAGAAGGGCGTTTTGGGGAGGGGAGAGTGGTGCAGAAGAGATTTTGAATATTTATTTATTTTTTAAAATAATTTTTATTAAGGTTTTCACAGAATATCAATAACAAAATGAAAAAGGAACCCAACAGGGTTAAATACAAAACAGAGTCAAAAAACAGCCCTCCTTACCCCCCTCCCTCTGTACATAAATAACAAATTAACACCCCAACTTAACACAAAGCCAACATATCAAATATATACACCCCCTCAGATCCCCAGGTGTAAATAAATATAAATAAAGTAACCCCCCCCCTCGAGTTGCTGCTGCCATTGACCAATGTCTACCGTTCTGCCAGGAAGTCTAAGAACGGTTGCCACCGCCTGAAGAACCCTAGTTCCGACCCTCTCAAGGCGAATTTCACCCTCTCCAACTTAATAAACCCCGCCATATCGTTGATCCAGGATTCCACGTTTGGAGGCCTCTCATCCTTCCACTGAAGAAGAATCCTTTGCCGGGCTACCAGGGACGCAAAGGCCAGAATACCGGCCTCTTTTGCCTCCTGCTCCTCTGCCACCCCAAATATTGCGAGACCCCAGCCCGGTTTGACCCTGGATTCTACCACCCTCGACACCACCCTCGACACCGTCCTCGCTACGCCCTTCCAAAATTCCTCCAGCGCTGGGCATGCCCAGAACATATGGGTGTGATTTGCTGGGCTCCCTGAGCACCTAACACACCTGTCCTCACCCCCAAAGAACCAGCTCATCCTTGTCCCGGTCATGTGTGCCCTGTGCAGCACCTTAAACTGTATGACGCTGAGCCTCACGCACGAAGATGAAGAGTTCACCCTCCCTAGGGCATCTGCCCACGTCCCTTCCTCGATCTCCTCTCCCAACTCCTCCTCCCACTTACCTTTCACCTCCACCACCGAGGCCTCCTCCTCCTCCTGCATCACCTGGTAAGTTTCCGAGATCTCCCCCCCCCCCCCCCCCCCCCCCCGAGAGCACCTGTACTGTGCGTGGCAGCAGCCGCGGGAATTCCACCACCTGCCGCCTGGCAAACTCCTGAAGGTATTCCCCGGGGGGAGCCCATACTTCTCCTTCAACTCATCCAGGCTCGCGAACTTCCCATCCACAAACAGGTCTCCCAACCTTCGTATCCCTGCCCTGTGCCACCCCGCAAACCCTCCATCTGTCCTCCCTGGGACGAACCGGTGGTTCCCCCGTATTGGGGTCCACACCGAGGCCCCAACGTCCCCCCTGTGCCGCCTCCACTGTCCCCAGATTTTGAGGGCAGCCACCATTACTGGGCTCGTGGTATACCTCCTTGGAGGGAGCGGCAGCGGCGCCGTTACCAGCGCCCCCAGACTCATACCCACACAGGACGCCGTCTCCAGCCTCTTCCATGCAGCCCCCTCCATCACCCACTTACGCACCATTGTCGCATTGGCGGCCCAGTAGTACCCACAGAGGTTGGGCAGCGCCAGCCCCCCCATCTCTACCCCGCTCCAGGAACACCCTTCTTACCCTCTGAGTCCCTCGCGCCTACACAAACCCCATTATGCTCCTGTTGAACCGCCTAAAAAAGGCCTTCGGGATAAACACTGGGAGGCACTGGAACAGGAACAAAAACCTTGGGAGCACCGTCATTTTGACTGACTGCACCCTACCCGCCAAGGACAGTGGCAACATGTCCCACCTCTTGAACTCCTCCTCCATTTGCTCCATCAGCCTTGTGAAATTTAGCCTATGCAGGGCCCCCCAGCTCCTGGCCACCTGAACCCCCAAATACCTGAAGCTCCTCTCCGCCCTTTTTAGTGGGAGCTCGCCAATCCCCCTCTCCTGGTTCCCTGGGTGAACCACGAACAGCTCGCTCTTCCCCATGTTGAGCTTATACCCCTAGAATTCCCTGAGGATCCTCATTACTTCCTGAATTCCCCCCCCACCGGGTCCGCCACATAGAGCAGCAAATCGTCCGCATAGAGCAACACCCTATGCTCCTCCCCATCCCACACCAACCCCCTCCAGTTCCTCGACTCCCTCAGTGCCATAGCCAGGGGTTCAATCGCCAGTGCGAAGAGAAGGGGGGACTGGGGACACCCCTGCCTCGTCCCTCGGTGCAACCGAAAGTACTCCGACCTCCTCCTGTTCGTGGTCACACTCGCCATCGGGACCTCAAACCTCTTCGGCACCTCCCACAAGTACCCCCACTCTACCCTATCGAAGGCTTTCTCAGCGTCCATCGCCACCACTATCTCCGCCTCCCCCTCCCTCGCCGGCATCATGATAATGTTCAGAAGCCTCCGCACATTCACGTTCAACTGCCTCCCCTTCAAGGACCCCGTCTTGTCTTCGTGGATGACCTGCGGCACACAATCCTCAATCCTCGTGGCTAAGACCTTCACCAGCACCTTGGCATCTACGTTGAGCAACAAAATCGGCCTGTAAGATCACATTGCCGGGGATACTTGTCCCGCTTCAGGATCAAGGAGATCAGTGCCCGGGACATCGTCAGGGGCAAACCCCTCCCCCTCCCTTGCCTCATTAAAGGTCCTAACTAGCAATGGGCCCAACAGGTCCATATATTTTTTATAGAATTTGATGGGAAACCGTCCGGCCCCGGTGCCTTCCCCGCCTGCATGTTCCCTATCCCTTTGGTCAGCTCCTCCAGCCCAACTGGGGCCCCCAATCCTGCCACCAGTCCCTCCTCCACCTTCGGAAACCTCAATTGGTCCAGAAAGCGGCCCATCCCTCCCTCCTCCAGTGGGGCCCCTGACCGAAACAATTCCTCATAAAAATCCCTGAAGACCCCATTGATGCCATTCCCACTCCGCACCACACTCCCTCCCCTGTCCTTAACTCCTCCGATCTCCCTAGCTGCGTCCCGCTTCCGAAGCTGATGCGCTAGGCTTGCCTTTTTCCCATACTCATAAATCGCCCCCTGGACCTTCCTCCACTGCACCTCCGCTTTCCTGGTGGTCACCCGGTCGAATTCGGTCTGGAGGCTGCGCCTCTTCCTCAACAGTCCTTCCTCAGGCACCTCCGCATACCTCCTGTCTGCTCTCACCATCTCCCCCACCAGCCTCTCCCTCTGCTCCCTCCTCTTCTTGTGGGCCGTAATGGAGATCAGCTCTCACCTAACCACCGCCTTCAGTGCCTTCCATACCATCCCCACTCGGACCTCCCCATTATCGTTGGCCTCCAGGTACCTCTCCATGCTTCCTCGGACCTGCTCACTCACCTCCTCGTCCGCAAACAGCCCCATCTCCAAACGCCACAACGGGCGCTGGTCCCTCTCCTCCCCCAGCTCTAAGTCCACCCAATGCGGGGCGTGATCCGAAATGGCTGTCGTCGAGTACTCCGTATCCTCTACTCTCGCTATCAGCGCCCTGCTCAAAATAAAAAAGTTGATCCGGGAATAAGCCTTATGGACATGCGAGAAGAATGAAAATTCCCTCGCCCCCGGCCTTGCAAATCTCCAAGGGTCCACCCCTCCCATCTGGTCCGTAAACCCCCTCAGCACCTTAGCCGCCGCCGGCTTCCTACACGTCCTAGACCTGGAGCGATCCTGTGCCGGATCCAACACCGTGTTAAAGTCTCCCCCCATTATCAGGCCCCCACTTCCATATCTGGGATCCGACCCAACATGCGCCGCATAAAACCCGCATCGTCCCAGTTCGGGGCGTACGCGTTGAGCAGTACCACCCTCTCCCCCTGCAGCTTAACACTAACCATTACGTACCTACCACCATTGTCTGCCACAATGCTCGACGCCTCGAACGACACCTTCTTTCCCACCAAGATCGCCACCCCTAGATTTTTGCCATCCAGCCCCGAATGAAACACCTGACCTACCCACCCTTTCCTCAATCTTACCTGGTCTGCCACCTTCAGATGTGTCTCCTGGAGCATGACCACATCCACCTTCAGCCCCTTCAGGTGCGCGAACACGCGGGCCCGCTTGACTGGCCCGTTCAGTCCCCTTACATTCCAGGTTATCAGCCGGATCAGGGGCGACCCGCCCCCCTCCCCCGCCGACTAGCCATAACCCCTCCTCGGCCAGCCACACGCCCGCACCCCATGCCCGGCCTGTTCCCCACTGTGGCGGACCCCCATCTCGACGCCCCCCCACTCACTCCAGTTCCCCCTTGACCATAGCAGCAGCAACTCGATCCCCCCGCCCCCCCGGCTAGGACCCCTCCTAGCTGCTTTACTCCCCACATTGCACCTCCGCAAGTCAGCTGACCCCGGCCACTCCCGCCTCTCCTTCAACTCCTCCCATTGTGTGACACACCCTCCTCTTCCATTCCCCATCCGCAGGCTCTCCACCTCCCCCTTCCATCCCAAGCGCGGGAAACAACCCTCGCTTCTCTGCCCCGGCCCTGCCCCCTCCAGTCTTCAGCGCGGGAAAAAGCCCGCGCTTACCACCTACCCGGCCCCGCCACCTCTGTCGCAGCTCCTTTTACAGGCCCAGTCCCCTCACCCCCGACTCGGGCCTCCCCCTTCCCGTGTGGCCCCATCACACTGCCGGCCATCCACCCCTGTTCCATTTGCTAGCCCCCCCCCCCCCCCCGACCAACCCAACCAAAACAGTGCCCAACCCACCCTAACCACCCTCACCAAACCAGAAAGAAAAGAAAAAAAACAAGAGCAAAGGACCCCCCCCTCAAAAAGTAACATGTCAACCACAATCCCCAAACGCCCATCCCGACCCTCAATTTGTGTCCAACTTCTCGGCCTGAACAAAGGCCCACGCCTCCTCAGGAGACTCAAAATAATGGTGCCGGTCCTTGTAGGTGACCCACAATCGCGCCGGTTGCAACATGCCAAACTTCACCCCCTTCCTGTGCAGCACCGCCTTCGCTCGATTGTACCCGGCCCTCCTCTTCGCCACCTCCTCACTCCAGTCCTGGTATATTCAAACCTCCGCGTTCTCCCACCTGCTGCTCCTCTCCTTCTTGGCCCACCTGAGCACACACTCCCGATCAGCGAACTGATGAAACCGCACCAGCACCGCCCGCGGAGGCTCGTTAGCCTTGGGCTTCCTTGCCAGCACTCTATGGGCCCCTTCCAGCGCCAGGGGCCCCTGGAAGGATCCCGCTCCCATCAGCGAGTTCAACATGGTTACCACATAGGCCCCCACGTCCGGCCCCTCCGGGAGGCCCAGAATCCGCAAGTTCTTCCGCCTCGACTGATCCTCCATCTCCTCGAACCGCTCCTGACATTTCTTGTGGAGCGCCTTGTGCGCATCCACCTTTACCGGCAGGCCTAAGATCTCGTCCTCGTTGTCGGAGATCTTTTGTCGGGTCTCGCAGATCTCCACCCCCTGGGCCATCTGTGTCTCCAGCAGCTTATCAATAGAAGCCTTCATCGGCTCAAGCAGGTCCGCTTTACTCTCCCTAAAGCAGCGCTCCTGTTGCTCCTGCGCCCACTGCATCCACGCTGTCTGGTCCCCGCCCGCCGCCATTTTGTTCTTCTTCCCTCGCACCTTCTTCCGGCCCACCACCACTTTTTTTAGTCGCCCCGCTCCTGGTAAAAGCCATATACTGTCGGGGAACTATTGTACTCTCCTTCCCACAGTGGGAAACGTCGGAAAAATGCCGTTGGGGGCCCTGAAAAGAGCCCAAAAGTCAGTTTTTTGCGGGAGCTGCCGAATGTGCGACTTAGCTCCGCATAGCCGCAACCGGAAGTCAAGATTTTGAATATTTACGAGCGGACCATCTCAATGGAATCTGTGCTGCTGGATCAGTTGAAGGCGAAGTGGAGGAGGAGTTGGGAACCATTCGAAATGATGTGTGAAATGAGGCCCTTTGTAGGGTAAATTCCACCTCCTCTTGTGCATGGCTCAGTCTGATCCAGGTCATGGTGGTACACAGAGCTCATCTAACTAAAATGAGGATGAGCGGGTTTCTTACGGAGGTAGAGGACAGGTGTGAGTGGCCCGGCTAAACTCACCCACATGCTCTGATCATGTCCAAAGATGGTGAGCTTTTGGGTGGCCTTTAGCACCATGTCAGCAGTTCTTAACATCGATCTAGAGCCTTATCTATTGGTGGCCATTTTCAGGGTATCGGACTTGCCAGGGCTGCAGACAAGGATGAAGGCAGATACTCTTGCCTTTTCCTCACTGATAGTCAGGAGATCAATTCTGCTGGGATGGAGAGCTTCCGCTCCGTCTAGTGCTTCGGCCTGGTTAGGTGACCTTTATGGAGTTTTTATACCTGGAAGTGGTCAAGTACACTGTTAGGGTGTCGGTGGAGGTGTTCTACCTGAGGTGGCAGCCATTTATCTCATACTTCAAATAATGACTCACCTCATTGAGGTGTTCAAAATTCTGAACATAAAGAGGGATATTCTGTTTCTACTAGTTGATATGTCCGTGATTAGGGGGTCGCAATTTTAAGATGGTCAGCACGAGAACTAGGAGTGAGATGAGGAGAAACTTCTTTGCTCAGAGTTGTTGGGGTTTGAAATGCGCTGCCTGGGAGAGTGGTGGAGGTGGATTCCATTGGAGGTTTCAAAAGTGAGCTGGATATTTATTGGAAGGTGATGAATTTAGATGGCTACAGAGGTGGAGCTGGGAATGGGAGTAGGTAGGTGTTTGTTTTTTTAGGCAGCCAGTGCAGACACGATGGACCGAATGTATTCCTTCAGTGCTGTAAATAACAAACAATAACAAACAAACAATCAGCTATTGGGGAGAGGTAGGGTTTGGTTGTGGGACTAGGGGGGTTATGGCCCGGGGTGGGGGGGGGGGGGGGGGGGGGGGGGTTGGATGTGGCTTTTGTTGCTTATTTCCCCCTGATCTTTTGTGTTGTTAGCACAACAAATGTATGAGCCATATTCAGAATTGTGAAGTTTAGATCATGTGTTATTTATGAAATCTTTCATAAAATATATATATTTTTTAACTTCATTGAAATGCTATCCACTAATCATCCTCTGAGACATGGCACATGTACCTCTAGAAGCCACTCAAGAGTTGAGTGTGAGGTGCTCTTCCAACTAACAAGGTATTTGCAATAGCCTTCAGCTGTGAAGCTTCGCAGCTAAAGGGAGTTAAACATAGAACATACAGTGCAGAAGGAGGCCATTCGGCCCATCGGGTCTGCACCGACCCACTCAAGCCCTCCCTTCCACCCTATCCCCGTAATCCAATAACCCCTCCTAACCTTTTTGGGCACTAAGGGCAATTTATCATGGCCAATCCACCTAACTTGCACGTGTTTGGACTGTGGGAGGAAACCGGAGCACCCGGAGGAAACCCACGCAGACACGGGGAGAACGTGCAGACTCCGCGCACACACTGTGATCCAGCAGGGAATCGAACCTGGGACCCTGGTGCTGTGAAGCCACAGTGCTACCACTTGTGCTACCGTGCTGCCCATTAAAGTGACTTTAAGCATAGAACCATGAGCCGGGCTCTGTCCTGGAAGTGATTGGTAGGGCAGACACTGTGGTTTCCCCTGTTATGTGTCACCACAATAATTAAAGATAGCCTGAAGGCCTCATACCAGAAAATGGAAATGCCGACTCGCCTCACTTCCCTTCAGTTGCCATTGCGCCAGCTTCACCTTTTTAGAAAGGAGTACGCCGCCTGCTGATTTCTCACTGGGGAATCGGTTAATTCCCGGGAGGCCACTGCATTCAACTTCAATATCGTCAATGAGATTGAAATGAATGCAAATGAAGGTTAATGGTATGTTCCCCAATTTTGGGAAAGGTCTCCAATGGGAATGGGCCGTGTAAATTGCAAACTGGTTCGCACCCGGTGCGAATCTTGATTTTGGCCTTTCCTGCTATTTACCCAGCATGCGCATATTCGCGGCAGACACAACATGGTGGTTAAATCACTCCCAACGTCTACCTAGATCAAATTTCTCATTGTAGAATCATGCAAACTTATGACTGAGTCGAAGGCTGCCACTTGGTCCTAAAAGGTGCCCCAACTACCTCAGAGTACCCTGAAAAAGCAAGATGTCTCAAATATTTTGCCAATAGGTGAAGCTAGCCATTTCATGCTACTGCATATTCTCCACTAACAGCATGCTGCCCTCAAGCCAAAATAGACATTCTGCCTAGCACATGAGTAATTGGTGTGTAAATTTCAGGGTTAGTGTGATGCTAGGTATGTGGACTTTATTTCCCAATGATTGGTGGATCGTATCAGCGGCATTTCTCTTTTTGCTGATTGCAGCAATAAGGGTACGAACAGTACTCCACCAGCCCGTGATTTCAAAACTCATCACATGGAATGGATTCAGTGATTGGACAGCACTTGCTGAACAATCCCAAGCATGCTAGGAATTGTGCTAACAACCAATCAATGAAGCTTGTAATATGATTCATTTGTGCAGGGCCCTGTCTTCTACAAACAGAATATGTCCAAGCATTGCACTTTTTCAACTAAACAAAAGTGTAGGAGACAACCATTCTCTGGTGCATTGCCATGCCAGCAACACGCCAATCAGAGTCCACTTGCAGCTGTCCCGATTTGAGTGCAAAACAAAAAGCATCAACAGCATATTTTTGTTCCCAACAATACTGCGTTCTTTGCGACCAAAGGACTATACAACTTTAGCTCTTTCAAAAATAATCATATTGATCCCTCTGCAATGTTGTCGTCTCTGACAAATGGGTATGCTGAGAAATGTTTAAATGTCCATTGAACATTTGAATTTAGAAACCTCAATAACTAGAATACGATTTTAAAATGAATTGAAGAATCAAGAAACATTTTAATCGGTGAATTTCTTAATGTTGTGTTTCAAATATCCTGCACGCTTTATTGAAAAAGTTTATTGGTACACTCTGTGTAATAATACAGGATACTGGCTATCCATTCAGATCTACAATGCAGACATAAATTTGATATTCAAAGGTATGTCTTAAAGATTTTTTTATAGTTTTTCACAGTTTCATTGAAGCTGCCCCATTCTGTTTTTAAGCTGGGCAGGCCAACCAGATCTCTCCTACATTTCCTACATTTTAGTCAGCAGGAAAGGCCCATCGTGATTCTCTACATGGAAAATCACTTTTTATTCAGTGTTGGTCCCAAATATCGTGCTTTGGGATTGACGTTTTATGTTCATGAACACATTGCCTCCCCAATATATGGTGCATTCAGCAGCTAATTAGTATTATCAAGAATTATATTAACAATTGTTTATTTATTCTTGCAGGGACAGATTGCGAGTGATTGATCTGTCTGGTCATAGGAAACATTCTAAAGGTGGAGATCAGTTGCATATTGAACTGCAACAGGTAAGGACATGGTGATTCAGATCCTGAAATTTACAGAAAAGGTATGGAGCAGCCACATAAATGCTGTGGCTACAAGAGCAGGGGCTGAAAATTCTGTGGAGAATAGCTCGCACCTGACTCCCCAAAGCCTTGTCCATCTGCAAGGCACAAATCAGGAGTGTGATGGAATATTCTCCACTTGCCTAAATGAGTGCAGCTCCAGCAACACAAGAAGCCTGACACCATGCAGGACAAAGCAGCCCACTTGATTGGCACCGCATCCACTACCTTCAATGTTCACACCCACCAGCATCGATACACAGTGGTAGTGGTGTATACTATCTGCAAGATGTACTGCAGCAACTCATCAAGGCTTCTTTGACAGTGCGGCACAGTGGTTAGCACTGCTGCCTCATAGTGCCAGTGACCTGGAATCAATTCTGTCCTTAGTGACTGTGTGGAGTCTACACGTTCTCCCCGTGTCTGCATGGGTTTCCTTTGGGTGCTCTATTTTATTCCCACAGTGCACAGATGGGTACGTTAGGTGGATTGGCCTAAATTGCCCCTTAGTGTCCAGGATGTGCAGGTTAGGTTACGGGGATAGGCGGGGTGGGCTGGGGAGTTGGCCTGGGTGGAGTGTTCTTTCGGAGGATCGGTGCAGACTGGATGGGCCGAGTGGCCTCCTTTGGCACTGTAGTGATTCTATGATTATTCTCAGACACCACCTTACAAACCCATGACCTCTACCAATTCACACCAATAATTTGATGAAGCGACTGAATGTATAATTCATAAATTTGCTGATGACACAAAGTTAGGTGGAAAAGTAAGTTGTGAAGAGGATACAAAGGAACTGCAAATGAATATAGATGGATTAAGTCAGTGGGCAAAAATTTGGCAGATGGCATATAATGTGGAAAAATATCAACTTGCAGAATGAATGGAAAAGCAGTATATTATGTAAATAGAGAGAGACTTCAGAATGCTGAGATACAGAGGGATCTGGTTGTCCTGGTGTATGAATCATGCAAAATTCGTATACAGATGCAGCAAGTGATTAGGGAGGAAAATGGAATGTTGTTTATTGCAATGTGAATAAAATAAGAGTAGGGATATTTTACTACAGCTGGACAGGTTGTTGGTGAGACCACATCTGGAGTACTGTGTACAATTTTGGTCTCTTTGTTTAAGAAAGGATATAATCGCTTAGAAATGGTTTAGAGGGGGCGGCACGTGGCGCAGTGGTTTGCATTGGGACTGCGGCACTGAGGACCCTGGTTCGAATCCCAGCCCTGGGTCACTGTCCGTATGGAGTTTGCACATTCTCCCCATGCCTGCATGTGTTTCACCCCCACAACTCAAAGATGTGCAGGTTAGGTGGATTGGCCACACTAAATTGGGGGTATACTACAGGCCTCCCAACAGCCAGCGGGAGATAGAGGAGCAGATAGGTAGACAGATTTTGGAAAAGAGTAAAAACAACAGGGTTGTGGTGATGGGAGACTTCAACTTCCCCAATATTGACTGGGACTCACTTAGTGCCAGGGGCTTAGACGGGGCGGAGTTTGTAAGGAGCATCCAGGAGGGCTTCTTAAAACAATATGTAAACAGTCCAACTAGGGAAGGGGCAGTACTGGACCTGGTATTGGGGAATGAGCCCGGCCAGGTGGTAGATGTTTCAGTAGGGGAGCATTTCGGTAACAGTGACCACAATTCAGTAAGTTTTAAAGTACTGGTGGACAAGGATAAGAGTGGTCCGAGGATGAATGTGCTAAATTGGGGGAAGGCTAATTATGACAATATTAGGCGGGAACTGAAGAACATAGATTGGGGGCGGATGTTTGAGGGCAAATCAACATCTGACATGTGGGAGGCTTTCAAGTGTCAGTTGAAGGGAATACAGGACAGGCATGTTCCTGTGAGGAAGAAAGATAAATACGGCAATTTTCGGGAACCTTGGATGACGAGTGATATTGTAGGCCTCGTCAAAAAGAAAAAGGAGGCATTTGTCAGGGCTAAAAGGCTGGGAACAGACGAAGCCTGTGTGGCATATAAGGAAAGTAGGAAGGAACTTAAGCAAGGAGTCAGGAGGGCTAGAAGGGGTCATGAAAAGTCATTGGCAAATAGGGTTAAGGAAAATCCCAAGGCTTTTTACACGTACATAAAAAGCAAGAGGGTAGCCAGGGAAAGGGTTGGCCCACTGAAGGATAGGCAAGGGAATCTATGTGTGGAGCCAGAGGAAATGGGCGAGGTACTAAATGAATACTTTGCATCAGTATTCACCAAAGAGAAGGAATTGGTAGATGTTGAGTCTGGAGAAGGGGGTGTAGATAGCCTGGGTCACATTGTGATCCAAAAAGACGAGGTGTTGGGTGTCTTAAAAAATATTAAGGTAGATAAGTCCCCAGGGCCTGATGGGATCTACCCCAGAATACTGAAGGAGGCTGGAGAGGAAATTGCTGAGGCCTTGACAGAAATCTTTGGATCCTCGCTGTCTTCAGGGGATGTCCCGGAGGACTGGAGAATAGCCAATGTTGTTCCTCTGTTTAAGAAGGGTAGCAAGGATAATCCCGGGAACTACAGGCCGGTGAGCCTTACTTCAGTGGTAGGGAAATTACTGGAGAGAATTCTTCGAGACAGGATCTACTCCCATTTGGAAGCAAATGGACGTATTAGTGAGAGGCAGCACGGTTTTGTGAAGGGGAGGTCGTGTCTCACTAACTTGATAGAGTTTTTCGAGGAGGTCACTAAGATGATTGATGCAGGTAGGGCAGTAGATGTTGTCGATATTGACTTCAGTAAGGCCTTTGACAAGGTCCCTCATGGTAGACTAGTACAAAAGGTGAAGTCACACGGGATCAGGGGTGAACTGGCAAGGTGGATACAGAACTGGCTAGGCCATAGAAGGCAGAGGGTAGCAATGGAGGGATGCTTTTCTAATTGGAGGGCTGTGACCAGTGGTGTTCCACAGGGATCAGTGCTGGGACCTTTGCTCTTTGTAGTATATATAAATGATTTGGAGGAAAATGTAACTGGTCTGATTAGTAAGTTTGCAGACGACACAAAGGTTGGTGGAATTGCGGATAGCGATGAGGACTGTCTGAGGATACAGCAGGATTTAGATTGTCTGGAGACTTGGGCGGAGAGATGGCAGATGGAGTTTAACCTGGACAAATGTGAGGTAATGCATTTTGGAAGGGCTAATGCAGGTAGGGAATATACAGTGAATGGTAGAACCCTCAAGAGTATTGAAAGTCAAAGAGATCTGGGAGTACAGGTCCACAGATCACTGAAAGGGGCTACACAGGTGGAGAAGGTAGTCAAGAAGGCATACGGCATGCTTGCCTTCATTGGCCGGGGCATTGAGTATAAGAATTGGCAAGTCATGTTGCAGCTGTATAGAACCTTAGTTAGGCCACACTTGGAGTATAGTGTTCAATTCTGGTCGCCACACTACCAGAAGGATGTGGAGGCTTTAGAGAGGGTGCAGAAGAGATTTACCAGAATGTTGCCTGGTATGGAGGGCATAAGCTATGAGGAGCGATTGAATAAACTCGGTTTGTTCTCTCTGGAACGAAGGAGGTTGAGGGGCGACCTGATAGAGGTATACAAAATTATGAGGGGCATAGACAGAGTGGATAGTCAGAGGCTTTTCCCCAGGGTAGAGGGGTCAATTACTAGGGGGCATAGGTTTAAGGTGAGAGGGGCAAGGTTTAGAGTAGATGTACGAGGCAAGTTTTTTACGCAGAGGGTAGTGGGTGCCTGGAACTCGCTACCGGAGGAGGTAGTGTAAGCAGGGACTATAGGGACATTTAAGGGGCATCTTGACAAATATATGAATAGGATGGGAATAGAAGGATACGGACCCAGGAAGTGTAGAAGATTGTAGTTTAGTCGGGCAGTATGGTCGGCGCGGAGGGCCGAAGGCCCTGTTCCTGTGCTGTACATTTCTTTGTTCTTTGTTCTTTGTTAAATTGCCCCTAAAATGAATTGGGTACTCTAAATTTAAAAAAAAGAAGTGGTTCAGAGAAATTCACTCGGCTGATTCCTAGGATGAGGAGGTTATCTTATGAAAGGTTGAATAAGTTGGGCTTGTATCCATTGGAGTTCAGAAGAATGGGAGATGATCTTATTGAAACATAAGATCCTAAGGGCATCTTGACTGAGTGGATGCAGAAAGGAGATTTCCCTTCGTAAAAGAGTACTGAACTAGTAGACACAGTTTAAAAATAAGGGTCTCCCTTTTAAGAAAGAGATGAAGAGAATTTTTTTCTCCTGAGGGTTGAGTCTGTGAAACTCTCTTCCCGAGAGAGTGTTAGAGGCTGGATAATTGAATATTATTAAGGCAGAGGTAGATAGCTACTTGATGAACGACACAGTAACACAGTGGGTAGCACTTGCTTCACAGCTCCAGGGTCCCAGGTTCAATTCCCGGCTTGGGTCACTGTCTGTACGAAGTCTGCACGTTCTCCCAGTGGCTTTGTGGGTTTCCTCTGGGTGCTCCGGTTTCCTGCCACAAGTCCCAAAAGACGTGCTGTTAGGTGAATTAGATATTCTGAATTCTCCCTCAGTGTACCCGAACAGGTGCCGGAATGTGGCGACTAGGGGCTTTTCACATTGCAGTGTTAATGTAAGCCTACTTGTGACAATAAAGATTATTATTATAACAAGTGAATCCAAGAGTAGGATCCAACAAGGGTAGGCAGGAGAGTTGCATTGAAGCCACAATCTGATCAACCATGATCTTATTAAATGGCAGAGCAGGCACAGAGGGTTGAATGACCTACTCCTAATTTGAATGTTTGTATTTCCACCACTTGAGAAAATAGAATCTCTGTACCTAGTCTCTCTCCAATACTTTTAAAGCAGCTCGATTAGTTCACCCCTAATTCTACTATTCACAAGGGTATGCAAGCCAGGTTAATGCAACTCATCCTTTGTGCCCTGTGTAATTCAGCATTAAGTCTGCATTGTACCCCAGTATCTTCTGAAGTATGGTGCCCACAACTCAGTGCAATACCTGAGATGGAATCTGACCATGGAATCTGTTGTGCAACTTCCTCACCGTTTGTATTCCTGCACCCTTGTGATAAAGGCCAACGTTCCATTAACTTTTTGCTCCTATTTTCTCTCTATTGAGAATAGATACTCTGAAATTTCTTGGATCTAAAGTGGATGACCTTGTACTTCACCCCATTGAACTCCACTTACCACCGTTTGATTTCTGCTCATGCAATCTTTGTGTCCCTTCCTAACTTCATACTCTCATCTACACTTCTTCTTGTGTCTCACAGCTTGAATATAAAACTATTAATTAATCCAATTTATTAATAGGTAGTGTGGAAAAACTGGGGTCCCATATAGCCACACTTTTTCTTAATATATTCATACTTTTTTAGATATCCCTCGCAAGTGTTTTTCTTTATTTCCTTTACAGACCTTCATATTCCCTTTGTAACCCATTACTTTTTACAGCACTCCCAGTCTCCTTTTTCATATGTGTCAGCCTCTTTCAGTTTTGTACTGTGCCTTATATGTTGAATGAACTCCGTGTGACGAATAATTGATATATTGAGCGATGATATTGTACAAAGTACCTCAAGAGTTCCACAATATAATGGTATCCTTCATTGTGTTGCTAGTCCAACTGCATGACACTATACAATGAAGTTTTATTTTTTAAGCACGGAATCTGTTTTGTATATTGGTATATTTTAACACTTCTTTCTTAGTAATCCTTTTTTTTATATCCAGGCATTTAATTTGCAACCATAAGCTTCATTGTTTGTTCCCCAATAGAGGCAATTTTCAGAAGTTTCTGCAGATGCAAGGCCTGATCGAGATATAGAACTGGAGCTTTCTGCTTTGGATACTGATGCCGATCAAGATGAGGGATTAGAGGTATGGTAATGTACATTCTATATTCAAAAAAAAATAAAATCATCCATTTAAATTTTTCATGAGGATGTTTTGACTTTGAAGTTGGGTGAGTAGAAAGCACCAACTGGAATTTAATGGACATTCGGCTTCTCTTCTAAAACAGCCTGATTCCTTTACAAAATATTTTTATCGGCTTGGGAAGTAAAGTATTCTGTTTTCTTCTGGTATTCTGCCCCCAATTCGGATGTTAAAGTCATTTTCCCTTTTTCCCACAAGTTTGAAATTCTGTAGCTTTATGACCAGGTATTTTTTATTTAACCGAATTTGACAACCGTAGCAATTCATAAAGCAATTCCCATGCATATACTTAATTGTTAGGAAACCCAGATACATAATTTTAAATCAAAGATAAAATCGGGTGCTTGGAGGCCAGGATCTCCAGTTCCCAGCGGGCCTCATGTCCTTCACGCATGCGCCAGTCAGGAAGGAGGAGTATTTTCACGTTCTTCGGCTGGGGAACTGACCCTGCGCAGAAGAAAATAAGTGCAATGGCATGAAAAGCAGGTCAGGTGATAGGAACCAGAGTGCCATTACCAAGGAAAGTGTCCCAAGGCACAGGAAACTGGGAAGGGGACAGGTAGATTTCCAAGAACCAAGTCCCAACCAGGGACAAAGCAAAAGGATCAGAGATAGATCTGTTGAATCAAGATGAATGACAGGAGCAGTGAAAAAGATTACACGGGAAAGAAAGAGCTGCACAGGTGCAGACTTGAAGCAAAGTGGACTTAAGAGAAGACCTGAAGATCCATTGGTGACTCCTTACTGCAGGGCTTTGAGAGGTGGTGTTCTGCATGGCTTGACCAAAAATAGGGGAGTGTGCTTGGAATGTTTGGTGAGAATTCCAATTCCAAGGCAAGTTCTTCAGATGTGGAGATTGGAAACCCTTGCGAGAAAGACAAAGTTTCAATGAGACCGGTTGCCTGTGGAGTTGATGTGCATTGCAGCCTGGAGAGATAATGGGCTGAATTCTCCGCCGGCGGGATGCTCCATTTTGCCGGCAGCCTGGGAGTTTCCCGACAGCATGGGGCTGCCCCGCAATGGGAAACCCCATTGACCAGCTGGCGAAACGGAGAATCCTGATGGCGCGCTGAACCAGAAATCTGGCGTGGCGGGATGGGGAAACCCGCCCAATTTGTTTTTCAGCTTGGGGAGATTGGGTAATTGCTGGGTGCAGCCAAGGAATGCAGAGAGACATTTTAAAAAGCTTTAGAGAGGCAATTTTTGGAACCAGCCTTGGAAAGAGTTGAATTCTGATCTGCCTGATGAGTCCACAATTATCTCACAGTAAGATAGATTGAGAGCTGTATGTTTATTTTCTTGTTGTTTAACGGAAAACTGAATAGTAGTGTTTTAGGAGTCATTAATATTGCATCCATAATAAAGTTTTTTTTAAAAAATTAAATACATGGGTGACACAGTAGTTAGCAGTGCTGCCTCACAGCTCCAGGGACCTGTGTTCAATTCTGACCTCGGGTGACCGCCTGTATAAAGTTTGCACATCCTCCCCGTGTATACATGGAATTCCTCCGGGTGCTCCTATTTCCTCCCACAGTCCAAAGATGCGCAGGTTAGGTGAATTGCCCATGCTAAATTGCCCCTTGAGTGTCCAAAGGTTGAGTGGGGTTGCAGGGTTGGGGCGGGGGACTGGGCCTAGGTAGGGTGCTCTATTGGAGTGGGGGCTGGTGCAGACTTGATGGGCCGAATGGCCTCCTTCGGCACAGGAGGGATTCTGTGATTTTATAAAAGCCTTATTTCTTCATGCAATCACTCCTGGAGTGAATCATTCTTTTCGCACAGTCTTTTAAAAAATATTTTTATTGGTATTTTTCACTTATTATCCAAACTCTGCAGAACAATACAGAAACAACCATAATAATCAACATAGTAACAGTATCAGCACAGGCAACACAGACTGTCCCCACGTCCATAATGGTGGTCCCCGTTCTATCTTTTCCTTACTTTATTTATAAAGGTGTGTATTTCATAGTTTTTAAAAAATGTTCTTATAGGGACTCTTAACATTTTAGTGATACGGGTTACACACATCTTTACATATGTATTTGCAACTCTTGCCAGGGCTTTTTATATCGTTCATACTTTAAAAATACCCTTACATTAACTTTGCTGGGGAGAGAGAGCCTGTTTCCCCACTCGAGTTCTGGGGGGATGGTAATAATTGATGAGATAGATACGATAATACAGAGCTTCCCAGTAGAGCCGACTTCCACATTGCTGTGTTAATGGGTTAAGAGACATTGCAATTAGTTGTCTCATTTATGTTAAGTATCCATTAATTGACACTGATATGTAAAGGGACTTCAGGTGGCCTCTGTCAGGTAGTGTGTTGTTAAGAGTTTTGTGCAGAGGCTGTGGAAGTGAAATAAATGGTGTTTGGTGAAAAGGAACAAGAACTTTAGACTCTTCATTTCACAGCAACTAAAACGTCTAACAATGGTAGCAGAGGATGGTTGCTGTGCACATGTGAAGGTTTGAAAGATACAACTTTTCCTGATCAAACCAAGGCGTGAGTGAGAAGGAAAAAAAAAGAAAAGATACACGGCTGAACCCAGGATAAAGATGGCTGGATATGACTATCCTCCCTTATTTTCTGAAAGGGAATCGTACGACCAATGGAGAAATGCAATAGTTATGTGGACTAAAGTAACTGCTTTGGGAAAGAGAAAACCAGGTATGGCATTGGCTCTTTCTCTACCATATGGCAGTAAAATCCGAAACAAAGTGCTTTCTGAGCTGGAATTGGAAGAGTTAGACTCAGAAGAAGGTCTGGAGACTTTATTACATTACGTGGATAAGATTTATAAGAAAGATAACTTGTTAAGTGCGTATGAAGCATGATCGGATTTTGATAAGTTCCGGAAAATGGAGGATAGCTCCATGGAGGACTACATAATGGAATTTGGCAGACTATATAAAAGGCTGCAGAAACACAACCTGGAATTTCCACAGTCTGTGTTGGCCTTTTAAATTACTTGACTGTGCTAGAGTGAGCAACATGGATAGGCTCCTGGTTTTGACAGGAGTTCAGTTTACTGAAAAGGATATCTTATTCGAACAGATGACAAAAGCTTTACAAAGGTTTCTGGGGAAACATTCGATTCCGATGGCTCTGATGACCCAAATAGGTCAGCCTGCAATAAGGCAGAATATGGAAGATACACTAGTAACAGGATGGCGAAATCGTATGGCTACGAACTGGGCTCAAGACTATAGACGGAAACCGAGACAAGGAAATTATGAAGACAGAAACCCAGTTAGAACCTACAATAGGCAGATGAACCCCAGAAATGCACGGGGCATGCTAAATCGATGTTTTCGATGTGACTCTCAATACCATTATGCTTTCAACTGTCCAACTCGTTATGATAGAGTGTTTGAAGCGACACATGACACGGAAGAGTCAGAAGAGGAAAAAGATAGTGACCAGAAAGAAGGCATTGTCCTATTGACAAGCAGTTTTACGCCGGTAATGAGGGTGTTGGTTGCAGAATCCTTCAACTGTGCTGTATTGGACAGTGGCTGCACACCTACTGTGTGTGGAATTGACTGGTTAAAATTTGGACTCTTTGAATGTTGAAAATCGTAACAAGGTTAAGGAATTTGAAAGTTCCACAAGTTTCAGGTTTGGGGATGATAATACTCTGAAGTCACTGAAAAGAGTGGTGATCCCTTGCAATATTGCTGGAGTGAATCATTTCATTAGCACGAATGTTGTATCAAGTGAGATACCTTTGCTTCTGAGCAGGCCATCGATGAAGAAAGCACACATGAAACTGGATATGGAACAGGATAAGGCAACAGATTTTGGAAAGACTGTGGACTTGCAATTTACACAGTCGGGACACTATTGTATTCCATTACTGAAAAATAATTTTTCAAGTAGAGTGGTTAAGGATATGTTAATAGCAGTTGAAAATGGGACTTTAGCTGATAAAAAGCTTGTGGCATTAAAACTGCATAGGCAATTTGCACATCCGTCTCCTCGGAGGCTGAAAAATGTATTAAAGGATGCAGGGGTAAGGGATGACGACTATACTAAACTGATAAAACAGGTTAGTGACCGCTGTGAAGTTTGTAGGAAGTACAGAAGGACACCAGCACGACCGATAGTAACCCTACCTTTGGACAGGGATTTTAATGACATTGTGGCCATGGACCTTAAGATCTGGGATAAAGCAAATAATATATTTATTTTGCATTTTGTAGATTTAGCAACCAGATTTAGTCAATCAACGATTGTACGAAGTAAAGAAAAGAGAGTAATTCTGGATCAAATCGTGGAAAAATGGATACGGACAGGAATGGGTCCACCGGCAAAATTCCTGATGGACAATGGGGGAGAATTTGCTAATGATGAGTTTAGGGATATGTGTGAAAACGTGAATATCAGAGTTATGAATACGGCTGCAGAAAGCCCATTTAGTAATGGTGTCTGTGAAAGAAATCATGCTGTCATCGATGACATGCTTCGGAAAATGTTGGCAGATCGACCAAATTGCAGGCTAAATTCAGCTTTAGCATGGGCAGTACATGCAAAGAATTCATTGCAGATGGTTGGGGGCTATAGTCCTTATCAATTAGTTTTTGATAGAAATGCTAAAATTCCGTCCATTTTGGATGACCAGCCTCCAGCTTGGGAGGGGACTACAATTAGCTCTGGTTTTGCTGAACATTTAAATGCATTACATAGCAGTAGAAAAACTTTTTTGGAAGCAGAAGTCTCTGAAAGAATTCGCAGAGCTTTAGGACATAATGTACGGCCATCAGATGCCGTTTTTCAGCAAGGAGACATGGTATACTATAAGAGAGACAATTCTAATGAATGGAAAGGCCCAGGGAAGATCATAGGCATACATGGCAAAACAATTATTTTGCAACATGGTAATCAAACTGTTAGGGTCCATTCATCAAGGATAATGGGTACAGATTACAAATTTTCAAATTTAGACAGAGCAGACAGATATGATGAGGAACCAGAGTCGTCTGGTACGCATGTGTTACAAAACCAATTAACTGAGATAGACAGGGTTTCTGTCGAGGAACACCACACTTCTGGTGAATTAAAACAGGCCATTTTTCCGAAAGGGCAACTGCCAAAAGTTGGTACAAAAGTGACATACTTGCCTGAAGGGTCTAGTCAATGGAAGGATGCAACTGTTATTAGTAGAGCAAGGAAGGCCACTGGAAAGTATAAACATTGGTTGAATGTACAGCATTCAGGGGAAGGAGTCAAGACAATGGATTGGGAAAACGAAGTTCAAAAATGGAGGGCACAGAAACGCAGTGCCAGTTCAGATAGTACATCGGATAGTGAACAGGTCCGCAGGAAAAGGTCGAGAACTATTGAAAGGATATCCCACAGCAGAAGGGAAAGATCAGGCAGTAGCAGTACAGAACGAGAAATACAGGCGGGAGAGGGGACGTAGTTTGTCAAGATCTCGGAACATGAGTAAGACTACGAATATTAATAGGAGTAGTAGCCCGCATGCACGTGAGATTTTGGTGGCTTCAAATAAATTAGATGAAAAAGTTATTAAAGAAGCTAAACAGCAAGAATTGCATAGTTGGAGTGAATTTGGGGTATACACGGAAGTACTGGATAGGGGACAAAGAGCTCTATCCCACAGGTGGATTTGCACGGAAAAGGTTCTACCGGATGGAACTTATAAGGCAAAGGCCAGGCTCGTGGCAAGGGGATTTGAAGAAAACTTAGAAGATCAGGATTTAAGGGTAGATTCACCGACAGCCGGAAAGGTTATTTTAAAGATCATCTTGGCTCTATTAGCCACAAAGGCACGGGAATGCAAATCTATAGATATAAAAGCTGCCTTTTTATAGGGGCATCAGCTCCAGAGAGACATTTTTCTCCCTCCTAAAGAAGCAGCTAACACAGAAGGGGTACTCTGGAAGTTGAACAAATGTGTATATGGATTAAATGATGCATCTAGAGTCTGGTATTTTTTGGTCAGGTCAGTTTTGTTAAAGTTAGGCTGTTGCCAGTTGAAAGCAGATCCTGCAATGTTTTACTGGCACTATAAAGGAAACCTTTCTGGCATTTTTATGATGCATGTCGATGATTCTTTGTGGGGTGGGACTAGTGATTTTGAAGCTATTGTAATCTCTGGTTTGAGGAAAGAATTCAGGGTTGGAAGTCAGGCTTCCGGTGCATTTAAATATATTGGACTGGAAATTGGACAGACTAAGTTAGGGGCAACTTTACGTCAGCAATCTTATTTGGAAAGCATCAGCCCAATAGCAATTAGTCGTGGCCGAGTTTCACAAAAAGACGCAATGGTTTCAAAGATAGAAAAAGAGCAACTGCGAAGTTTAATTGGGCAACTGAACTGGTTAGGTAGACAGACTAGACCGGATGTGAGTTTTGATGTCTTAGAGTTGAGTACAAAAATAAATGATCCCAAAGTGGAAGACATAATAAGAGCAAATAAAGCGTTGGCCAGACTAAAAATGCAGGAGTGTGTTTTGAAGTTCCCGGTTTTAGATGACCGTAAGCACTTGAAACTCATTGTTTATAGTGATGCGTCCTACGCAAATGTATGTGATGGGGTTTCAAGCACAGGAGGTTTTATAATTTTCCTTTTGGGGAACAATGGTAAATGTTGCCCACTTGTGTGGGAAACAAAGAAAATAAGGAGAGTGGTAAAAAGCACTTTGGCTGCTGAGACATGGCTTTTTATATAAGTATGATGTTGACAGAAATTTTGGGATTAGGGGATTTGGGTAATATACCTATTTATTGACTGTCACATTGACAATAAATCCCTGTGGGAAAATGTGCACTCTATAAAAAGTGTCAATGAAAAGAGGTTATGGATAGACATCGCAAGTTTGAAGCAGATGTTGGACAGAGGGGAAATAACAAATATTAAATGGGTCGACAGGAGCTATCAACTGTCAGACTGTTTTACGAAAAGAGGGGCGAGTTCACAGAAACTTTTGGATATTGTGAATGAAGGGCACTTGTTTCTGTGAATGTTTTTTCTTTCTTTCTCATCCAAACAAAAAAAGGGGGGGAAATCATATTGTTTTCACCTAATTATTATTTTTTCTCCAAGGAAGGGGAGACTGTTAAGTAATGGGTTAAGAGACATTGAAATTAGTTGTCTCATTTATGTTAAGTATCCATTAATTGACACTGATATGTAAAGGGGCTTCAGGTGGCCTCTGTCAGGTGGTGTGTGGTTAAGAGTTTTGTGCAGGGGCTTTGGAAGTGAAATAATGGTGTTTGGTGAAAAGGAACAAGAACTTTAGACTCTTCATTTCACAGCAACTAAAATGTCTAACATGCTGGAGGAGATGCTAACGACAGGGGGACTGGAGAAGGGGGTAGTATTGGTGTTTTACCGGGCTATTTTGGAAGAGGAGAAGGCGCTGCTGGAAGGGATCAAGGCAAAGTGGGAGGAAGAGTTGGGAGAGGGTATGGAGGAGAGGTTCTGGTGTGAGGTGCTCCGGAGGGTGAATGCCTCCACCTCGTGTGCGAGATTGGGGATGGTGCAGCTAAAGGAGGTATACAGAGCACACCTTACAAGGGTGAGGATGAGCCGGCTCTTTGAGGGGATAGAAGATGTCTGTGAACATTGTGTGTGTGGGTGGGGGAGGGGGGGATGCATACCACGTTCATATGTTTTGGTCCTGTCCAAAGCTAGAGGATTGCTGGGAGGAGGTTTTTAGGGTAATCTCTAAAGAGTACGTCCATCATGCCAGGTTGACAGTGCCAAGTTGCCACGCTGGAACACGGCGATTGGGCTTGGGTGTGGGTGGGTGTAGGGTGCCTGAAGACTCCCTTTTCGTGAGTTGGGGCTTGGAAGGGGGTTGGGGGGGGGGGGGGGAGAGGGGGTAGGGGGGAGGTTCCGGGGGGGGTTGCTTCAGGAGCTCAAGAGATTGGGTCTCCATTTAAAAATGGCATCCCGATCTCTCGCTGCACTGAGGAGTTCCGGCAAGCAGAGTTCCTAAGTGCAGAAAGCGGGGCTGAGTGCGGCCTCGGACGCGTGTTCCCCACTGAGCTATGTATCTAACCGGAGTCACGTTAGATAGGGGGGTGTATCTCGACGCTGCGAGTGCCAGGAAACACGACGATACATTTGCTCACTATGGGACTCTGTTCACATTTGATTAGATTGGGCCCATGTTCTGCAAGATTGCAGAACTCATTGAAGGAGATTGGAGTGAAATATTCCTATTTTTCAAAGCAGAATTAACTGGAATATGTTGTAACATATTGGATCATGTTATTTTTGAAGCATGGTGAATTGTATTGGGTATAGGACCAGGCTTAAACAATATTTGTTTGTTCGTCCAGGATGTCCTGGATCGACATTTGGGTATCGTCTCCCAAGGTGATCTGCCCAGTGACATATTGTCCGAAAATGGACATCATCATAAGCACCAAGGGCATGAGCGAGAGGAGCAGGGCCGCAGGATTGCTGAGCAAATTGCTATCACGTAAGAATCATTAAGTTGTATAGTTAAAGGATGATTTTGACATTTGAATTTGTAAATCTTGTTATGGAGGTGAAATTGAAAGGAAAATCTGCATACAGTTTAGCCAGAACAACAGGGTTGCACAGTTCGATTAATTTTATTATCTCAAGCTAGACTAAACTGAAGTGATGTATGTAATCCGAATAGTATATTTCTTTTGGAATGTTTCAGGATTTCTAGATTGTTGTGTTTACAGAAGAAAGGAAAAAAACATTTGTCTGATTCGTATTCCATTTCATTTAACAGAATTAATAACTGATGTAATGGGCAGAAAACAATTGTGAAATTGTAACCCACAAAATAGCTGCTTTTAATGTCAATATAGAGAAGGATAATGAAGGATTTAAGCTAAGGATGTTAGATAGGAAAACAAAACATTTAGTGAGGGAGGAAGATCTGGCCTCTGCTACCTCGGTGGAAATGTTAACAAACCAGTCAATATATCAGCAATGTAAATTCTTAACGTGACAGAGTATGCCAAAAGGGAGGCATATCTGCGTTAAATAAGCCAATCTATTTAAAACAAACTTAAAATGGAGGCATTTAGTAAAATTAAGGCTAACTATACTAAAAATCATGAATAGAAAATTATACAACAGAGGTACTAAAGGAAATTAGAAAAACTGAAAAGAAGAAAAACATTTGGAGGGCAATAGTACTGTTGTTTAAGCACCTGTAAAGTAAAAATTAACCAGCACCAAACTGTTTTGGGATGAAAGAGTGGGTCCAATAATTAAATATGGCAAAAATATTAACTATTTGGGGTCCATTTTTACAAATGATGGTGGATGTAAGAATGTCAGTAAATTAGTTGAAGATATCAAACAGCTTTTAGGATAATACTGGAACAAGGAATGATTCTGAAAAGATTAGGACTATTCAACATGTGAGCTATTCAACATGTGAGCATTAGTTTTACCACAGCTGAGCCAACGCTGATACCAAACGCTGAATTGAACTAATAATTTATCTGGCTGTCTGCAGAAAATTACTTTCAAGAGTTCAGTATTTACTACTTCGACCTTTTTAATTTAAACTGACATTTTGCGAGTGTCACACAGGAGGGTTTAAACTAGTATGGCAGGAGGGTGGGTACCGGAGAAATAGGTCAGAAGGTGAAAAAATTGAGGGAGAACTAGGGAATAGGGCCAGTATGGCTCTGAGGAAGAGCAGACAGGGAGATGTTGCTGAAAACAGCGGGACTGGTGGCCTGAAGTGCATATGTTTTAATGCAAGAAGGCAGATGAGGTAAGGCAGATGAACTTAGAGCTTGGATTAGTACTTGGAACTATGATGTTGTTGCCATTACAGAGACCTGGTTGAGGGAAGGACAGGATTGGCAACTAAACATTCCAGGATTTAGATGTTTCAGGCGGGATAGAGGGGATGTAAAAGGGGTGGAGGAGTTGCGCTACTGGTTAGGGAGAATATCACAGCTGTACTGTGGGAGGACACCTCCGAGGGCAGTGAGGCTATATGGGTGGAGATCAGGAATAAGAAGGGTGCAGTCACAATGTTGGGGTTTACTACAGGCCACCCAACAGCCAGTGGGAGTTAGAGGAGCAGATAGGTAGACAGATTTTGGAAAGGAGTAAAAGCAACAGGGTTGTTGTGATGGGCGACTTCCCCAATATTGACTGGGACTCACTTAGTGCTAGGGGCCTGGACGGGGCAGAGTTTGTAAGGAGCATCCAGGAGAGCTTCTTAAAACAATATGTAGATAGTCCAACTAGGGAAGGGGCTATACTGGACCTGGTATTGGGGAATGAGCCTGGCCAGATGGTAGAAGTTTCAGTAGGGGAGCATTTCGGGAACAGTGACCACAATTCAGTAAGTTTTAAAGTGCTGGTGGACAAGGATAAGAGTGGTCCTAGGGTGAATGTGCTAAATTCGGGGAAGGCTAATTATAACAGTATTAGGCAGGAACTGAAGAACCTAGATTGGGGGTGGATCTTTGAGGGTAAATCACCATCTGACATGTGGGAGTCTTTCAAATGTCAGTTGAAATGAATTCAGGACCGGCATGTTCCTATGCGGAAGAAGGATAAATACGGCAAATTTTGTGAACCTTGGATAACGGGAGATATTGTAGGCCTTGTCAAAAAGAAAAAGGAGGCATTTGTCAGGGCTAGAAGGCTGGGAACAGACAAAGCCTGTGTGGAATATAAGGAAAGTAGGAAGGAACTTAAGCACGGAGTCAGGAGGGCTAAAAGGGGTCACAAAAAGTCATTGGCAAATGGGGTTAAGGAAAATCCCAAGGCTTTTTACACGTACATAAAAAGCAAGAGGGTAGCCAGGAAAAGGGTGGGCCCACTGAAGGACAGGCGAGGGAATCTATGTGTGGAGCCAGAGGAAATGGGCGAGGTACTAAATGAATACTTTGCATCAGTATTCACCAAAGAGAAGGAATTGGTGGATGTTGAGTCTGGAGAAGGGTGTGTAGATAGCCTGGGTCACATTGAGATCCAAAAAGACGAGGTGTTGGGCGTCTTGAAAAATATTAAGGTAGATAAGTTCCCAGGGCCTGATGGGATCTACCCCAGAATACTGAAGGAGGCTAGAGAGAAAATTGCTGAGGCCTTGACAGAAATCTTTGGATCCTCAGTGTCTTCAGGTGATGTCCCGGAGGACTGGAGAATAGCCAATGTTGTTCCTTTGTTTAAGAAGGGTAGCAAGGATAATCCAGGGAACTACAGGCCGGTGAGCCTTAGGTCAGCGGTAGGGAAATTACTGGAGAGAATTCTTCAAGACAGGACCTACTCCCATTTTGAAGCAAATGGACGTATTAACGAGAGGCAGCACGGTTTTGTGAAGGGGAGGTCGTATCTCACTAACTTGATAGAGTTTTTCGAGGAGGTCACAAAGATGATTGATGCAGGTAGGGCAGTGGATGTTGTCAAGTGCCTTACTGAAGTCCATATAAACAAGGTCCCTCATGGCAGACTGGTACAAAAGGTGAAGTCACATGGGATCAGTGGTGAGCTGGCAAGATGGATACAGAACTGGCTCGGTCATAGAAGGCAGCAATGGAAGGGTGCTTTTCTGATTGGAGGGCTGTGATAGTGGTGTTCCACAGGGATCAATGCTGGAACCTTTGCTGTTTGTAGCATATATAAATGATTTGGAGGAAAATGTAACTGGTCTGATTAGTAAGTTTGCAGACGACACAAAGGTTGGTGGAATTGCGGATAGCGATGAGAACTGTCAGAGGATACAGCAGGATTTAGATCGTTTGGAGACTTGGGCGGAGAGATGGCAGATGGAGTTTAATCCGGACAAATGTGAGGTAATGCATTTTGGAAGGTCTAATGCAGGTAGTGAATATACAGTGAATGGTAGAACCCTCAAGAGTATTGACAGTCAGAGAGATCTAGGTGTACAGGTCCACAGGTCACTGAAAGGGGCAACACAGGTAGAGAAGGTAGTCAACAAGGTATATGGCATGCTTGCCTTCATTGGCTGGGGCATTGAGTATAAAAATTGGCAAGTCCTGTTGCAGCTGTATAGAACCTTAGTTCGGCCACACTTGGCGTATAGTGTTCAATTCTGGTCGCCACACTACCAGAAAGATGTGGAGGCTTTAGAGAGGGTGCAGAAGAGATTTACCAAGATGTTGCCTGGTATGGAGGGCATTAGCTATGAGGAGAGGTTGAATAAACTCGGTTTGTTCTCTGGAACGACGGAGGTTGAAGGGCGACCTGATAGAGGTCTACAAAATTATGAGGGGCATGGCAGAGTGGATAGTCAGAGGCTTTTTTCCAGGGTAGAGGGGTCAATTACTAGGGGGCATAGGTTTAAGGTGCGAGGGGCAAGGTTTAGAGGAGATGTATGAGGCAAGTTTTTTTACACAGAGGGTAGTGGGTGCCTGGAACTCGCTGCTGGAGGTGGTGGAAGCAGGGACGATAGTAACGTTTAAGGGGCATTTTGACAAATACATGAATAGGATGGGAATAGAGGGATACGGACCCCGGAAATGCAGAAGATTTTAGTTTAGATAGGCAGCATGGTCGGCACAGGCTTTGAGGGCCGAAGGGCCTGTTCCTGTGCTATACTTTTCTTTGTTCTTTGTTATCTGTACAGTTCGTATGTTAAAGGGTACCAATGCATTTAAGTCATATTTGTGAAAGGTCTACATAATCTGTGTTTTGTGAATCCAATACTTACAGGAGTTTGCTTATCAAAAAGGGTTTAATTTAACATGCCCATAAATGGCTGGCCCTGGCAGGCTATGTTGATTTGAGGAGAGACTAGTCCAGTAATGAGCCTTGTAACTGTAAACGACTCAACAGCAGAATCAGTACAGGATGTATCAGTACACAATTCCACTTTAACATAGTTCTATTCTTGGATGGAAAGCCTGATGCCTGGGATAGCTGTATTCATGTTTTTTTCCTATTTAAACTTATTCTGCTGATCACAGTTTAATTATGGCAGGACAGCTGATTTAATAGAAAGGATTTTTAGAAAACTATATGAGCAGCATTTTTGCTATAATGACGACATACGTCTTACTCTTACAGAACACATTAATGATGTACTTATGAGGCCATTAAAAGAGTTTGACTGAAGCATTATGGCATCAAGTGGTCAGGCAGTGTACTACTACCAGTCTTAGTTAGGGCATTTGTGGAAAATAATGTATAGCGACATACTTCTACCGAGGAAGATGAGACTTGTATGTTGAGCTGCTTGAATCCACTTCCTAGTACCCAGTTTTACAGATCAGCATAAGCAAAGGCCCAGTTATATAGGTCACCTGTTTATCAATTGGAGGCCCTGCTCTTGAACGACATCAAATCAGGGGATTGGAAAAAATGTACTAGGTCAAATAACTTAATAAAGTACATTGAAAACCAGTTTACTGTCTTAACTAGCTATTTCATGTATTCTCTTTTCTGTCAGAGAGGAACAGAAGATGATAACTGTAACTTCTGGCTTTAACCAGCCTACCATCGCTTCAATTGGCTTTGTCACCTGCCCGACAGTGACTGCTTCCTTCAACATCAATAATTTGGCCCTGAAAACATCTGCAGTCAAGTTATCAGAAGATCAGAACGACATGAAATCTGCAACTAATGGCGAGGCTCTAGTCAATGGGAGCTGAAGTGTTTCGTGCTTATACCAACATCCGAAAGCAATTAATTTTGCTTTCTATATTATATAATATAATATATGTAACACACAAATTTGTATATATGTGTGTGTATATTATATTATGTATTTTTTTTTAAACAACAATATGGGGGCATCAAATTCCTGTGGACTTTTTTGATACTACAAAAGCCCTCCTGCATTAACCATTTTGACAAATAAAATTAATTTTAGTCAGATAACTAATTCAAATTCCAATGAACCTTGGAATTTGGGCATCATTCTACTTAATGCTTTAAAGCAGCCTTTTATGAGTCTGTTGTGAGCCAGTGCAGTAACTTAGCCATTCTTATTCACAATGGCTAATGTAGAACGTAAACAACTCAGTTGTTGACCAGCAGAGCCTTGCAGCAACACACCTGGTGAAAGCTAACTATGACTTTACCTCCTTTTCTGTTTCTTTTATATATTTTTGTGTACAATTCACACAAAATTGTAAGAAAATAATGGCTTGGAAAACTGTATTTTCGAGCTGTTATGGTAAAATTTAGTTTCATGGCATTGTTGCACTTTTATAGGAAACTTGTTTTGTTAAATGGTGGAAGGAGCATACTTTTAACTTTTTAAAAACAAAATGCATAATTAGAGTTTCAAAATACAGTTTCCAACAGCTTCCATAAACTGTGATAACATTGAACAATTGGTTAAGTCTTTTTAAATATACAAAGCAAACGTTAAACAGGGTGGAGTCGCTGAAATATTGCTACATGGCCACTTATCTGCCAAGGTGTGCCTCTGAACAGAGATGCAAGTATCCTGCAAGATTAACCAATGGTCAATGGGGCTGGTTTAGCACAGTGGGCTAAACAGCTGGCTTGTAATGCTTGTAATGCAGTACAAGGTCAGCAGCACGGGTTCAATTCCCGTACCGGCCTCCCCGAACAGGCGCCAGAATGTGGCGACGAGGGGCTTTTCACAGTAACTTAATTGAAGCCTACTTGTGACAATAAGCTATTATTATTATTATTATGTGGCAAATAAACTGAAAATAATTCTGGAAATGATCAGCAAGTCAGGCAACACCTTTTTAGAGAAAGAAACGGGGTTAATCCAAAAAGTCACGACTTGAAATGTTCACTGATATTCTTTCCACAAATGCTTCCTGACCTATTTGGTATTTCCAGCATTTTCAATTTCCAATTTCCAGCATTCACAGTAATTTGCCTTTGGTTAATGTGGCAATATGTTTTCACTTCTTTTGTTCTAATAATCACAGGTTAAGCAGCAACTACATAAAACCAATTCATCTATGTTTCATTTAGAAATATTTCAGTCAATTTTGGTGCTGCTGCAATAGAAATGTAACTTGCTACATCCTGGATTTGGAGGATGTATAGCATCAGGGAACTCGGCACCATTACTTACATTGCTGTTTGTAAACAGGTAGTAATGAGCATAAGTGACCATATACAGAATAATAAGAAAGTGACTTACTGCCTTCTACCCCCAAAAAACACACCAAAGACAAAAATTGCGAGTCGTTCCATTTTAAACACTTAAAAAAAAAAGCATTGTCTCACCCTTGCCTTTTCTTACGCTCGTGTAAAGATTTTCATTAGAGTTTAACAATAATGCTAAATTATTGTAATGTACTATTCTGATTAATTTACATAAGTGCTGCACATTTTTGATGTTGATCTTAGTTGTGTTTGAAATACTTGGATATTCCGAGATATTTCTCAACATTTCTGAAGGAAAAGGCCTCTCTATATAAACAGCAAATGTAGTGGCAGCAAAGAGAAAGTACAGAGTGAAAAGCTGTATTTTGGAACTCCTGCATTGTGTGGTGTTTGCACTGAATGATAAGCCAGTTCCACTGGTCTCTTTTTTTTTAACCTTCTCTAGTCTAAGAATTTCTAATGGCTTCTCTGTATTTGCTTCATAATTGATGGACATTATATGTTGCAGTCAAGGCCCAGTGGTTCTGTAATAAATTTATGAGCAATCCAAAGTCACATTTCACAGTTCAGTTTAAAATAACCATCTTCAATTTGACCAAACTTAAAGTAAATGCCAAGAATATTAGTAGTTTTATTTGAATAAAATACTATTGCTAATAATCATGGTAATGCATTTTAGTTAATACAAGGCATAATTGAAGTTTGCCATTGCACATATGTTCATTGGGTTCTGGGAGACTGGTAGATTTATTATATAATAGCTGGGCATTGACAGTAAAAGTATTTTAAAATTGTTTACAAAAATCTGCAGTTGTGATACTAAGAAATTATTGATATTATGTTTGTTTTGACTATGTGTAACTTTTTACAATTTTCCACGCCTGGGAAATTGAGAGGAAAGCTTTCTGGCTTCTTTTCACTCTCCAAATGAGCTCATTGTAAATTAAATTTCTGACCCCTTGGAGAATTAAATAAATGGCTTTGTTTACATAGGTAAGGCTGGCAGTCAAAGGAGCAGTAACAGCATCTGTTTATAAAAAAAACTGATTAAATTGTCTTTAGCCTTTTATTAGTTTGTACAATTCTGATGATTCCCTCGTCAATAATTTTACAATATGTGTGTTTTGGATCAAACCTTTGAAGATTAAATAGAATGTGTATTAGTAATTCCCTTTTTTTTAAAAACAAGCTGCTGTTGCATGAACATAATTTCTGTTATGTGGATACACCATTTGCTGTTAGCCTAGATTTCACAGTACCCTGCAGTCTCTATCTTTACTGTTCTATTGTTTTGAATTTGCATTTTGCGTTTTTATGTTTTGATGACTTCTGTGAAGTTGATTGTTCTGAAAATCGTACTGGGATATTTTAAACCAAGCACGACTTTCACCAGGTAGCTACAAGGGAGGTGTTCTGCTGGTAAACAACTTCTGCAAGATCATGTTATTGGTCGTCTGAGTTGTTAAAGTGATACACAATACCACAACAAAGTGTCAGAATTTTTAAAACAGTTTTGTGCACTTCCCTGAGGGTTGAACATTTTTTTCCTGGAGGATATTTGCACAGTGATGAGACAGTTTGCTGCTTGATGTTTATAATTGCATTAGGCAGCATCATGAAATCTCTTCCTATTTATAATAGGATTTATATAGGTTTTTGTAATGGAGTGATATTGTACATTTAAATTTTTGTGGGCCTCCTACTCAGTATCATATACCGAAGCTTATAGTTACTGGGATCTATGCACCTATTGTAGTCTGAAGTTATCAGTCTTTGTGTGTTTACATGGTCTTTAGTCCATATCTTTGAACTTGTACACATTTTTTTTTTTTAATCTGGATACTGGTATGACAGCCAATAGTAAGCAATCTAAAGCTAAACTGACTGAAGACTATTTTACAAACTCTTCTATTGCAGTAATTAATTTTCAACCAAAGCTGCTCTTAACAATATAGATTCAGAGTAAACCAAAACATGCACCAAAGCTTTAGGCAGGTGGTGTTAGTCATTAAAATAAGTGGCATAGGAATAATATTTAATGTAAATTTTATGTAAAAGTACATAATGTTTTCAAGTGAAATGTGCTGCAGTTTCCATCTAAAATTTACAGTTTTAGTTCAGCTGTCCAGTTGCATTAATAATAAACACAAAGACTTTAAAAGTCTTCGTAATTCAAATATTTAGTAATCACCAGAGTTTTTCACAGTACTGATTATTGCGTATGAATATGTTAATTATAAATGGCACTTGTTCTATTGCCGTAACAGATGAATGCCGAATTGAGCTCCTGAATCTTAACGTTTAACTCGAGTGTCCGGTGCTTTCTTGCTGGCAATGCAAAAAGCAAACATGAGTCAAGCTCATAATCACTGACAGACTTTGAAGTACAGGAACAGGAGTTGTTGAAATTTGTTTTCTTATCCTTACATGAGATCTATAGGTTTACATCCTATATTGCAAAAATGACCAAGCTTTGGATCAAAGACATCAAACTGGAATATAGAACATTTCAAAATAAGTTGTACATTGGGTCTTGCTGCAGTACTTATTCTCTGCCACTGTGGGGTCTCAGTGAATTGTATATAGTTGCATTCTTCCTCTAGTGGTAGAAAATGGTTCTGTTGAATCAATTTACAGACCCCCATCAACTATCTAATTGTTTTTCAGACGTAACCCACACCACCAGCCTCCCCACCCCTAAAAAAGAAAATGCCTATTATACACTTTTAGAGATCTATTTATTAATGCTTGAATCCAGGAAAGTAAACGTTTAACTTTTAAATATACTGATCTTAAGGACTTTTTGTATGCTACTTGAATATGACCAAGATATTTTGGGAGCCCAGGAGTATCTGAATAACCCTCCGAAAATAGATTGCATCCCTCGGGGAAATGACTGCCCTCTGTGCTACAAAACTACAAATAACATCTTCAGTGCTTTCTGAGGGTGAATATATATTACATAAATTAATCTTGTGTATGTACTGTTTTATTTTAAAATTGCATTCGTTTTAAAAAAATGTACCGTTTTATTTTAAAATTGCATTCGTTTAAAAAAAAAAACTTGGTTGTGCTCTGCTGGAGGGGGATTGGGGAAACTGGTTGCTTTTTTTTTACAACTGATGCACGTTAACTATGGTAACGTATCATAATTTTTGAGAATCAACCAACATTTTTTAAAATGCTTTTTAAATGGAATCTACTCCTGTGCAGTTAACTTGCTGCATGACTCCAAGTTGCATCACATCAGAATTTAGTCACCTGCACATATCCCATAAACCCATCCGATGAAGGCTTCGGTTAATCAAAGGCATGGAAGTGCATGCAGTTCCTTAGCTGGGCAAAAAAAAGTACATTATACTGTAGTTGTGATACAACACATGTGGTTCTTATTTGTACTACACATGCCCTCTGTGCAGCCACTTGAAGCATTGTGGTTAGCTTGCAGCGTTTGCTGTCTGCATTTATGCCGTTTTGCGTATTCTTTTCCCTGAAAGTTTGACAAAATGTTTTCTTGTTGCAAAATTAAAATCTTTAGAAAAACTGCTTAGCTGGAAAAGTTGGGAAAAGAGACCTGTTTTGCCAATTGTACAACAGATTTTGGAGCTCACGTGTGAATATTTTATGTCTGTATTAGACATTTTCTTTGCAAATCTATTGTTCGATTGAAATGTAAATGAAATTAAAGATGGTACACATCCGTCATGTATAAAGGAGGCACCATCAATAAGATGGATTTAATGGTCATTTTTACTACACCTACTTGGCTTATATTTAAATTGTATAATTTTTTTTTTAGTGCTCTGTTAATTAAATGGGGAATAAATTCTATTCCAATTGTTAATTTCAATTTGACTTCCAAATTGTTGGTAATCTGTTACCTTTTGTTTTAGGAGTAGGATGAAATATGAATGCTAGACCATTTAGGTCTGTAATGGATTAGTTTTGTGATACTGAATAGCAAAGGTTGAATTCTCTGTGTACAAAATCTTGTTCTGTTGCACTAAAGAGCTAATAGCTTGGGCTGTACACTAGAATAGAGTATCATGAATTTAGGTGTTTGAAAGATGATTGGGACAGTTTGCAGTACTTGAAATGTATTTGCATGCATAATAATAAAGTTATTTGTCAATTAAAGTTTATCCTCTGATGATCCTTCCTATAGGGACGCAAGCATTTTGTGAAAAGGGCGTTTGGCAATTTAGCTTGGTTGAGAGGTGCTATATATGTAAATATGTTTGAATATATTGGAAGGTTACTCAAGATGTTAGACAATGCTCAATGCAACTCCAGAGTCCAATTCATTAAATAAACCTTTCCTAAACATAAATATACCTAGTTGTTCATTTAAATGTTATGGGGTCCTTTTGAAACAACAAGTAGCAGCAGCCATTATACATCTAACAACTGGTGACTTTATATCCTGAATAACCATATATAATAGCTGTGTAGAATAGCAAGGCAGTAACAATTCAACGATTCAGACGCCATAACAGTTCAAGTTGTTTATACATGTTGCTTGAAGCAGCTTACTGCTTTTATTTCTAATGTGTGCATTTTTATTTGTAAATGGTCATTCAAAATGATTAAGGCGCCACATATAATTCTGTACTGCTTATGTGTTACATTACTGGGAAGCATTTACATTATGGATATTTTGGAGACTGTCATCAGGCTATTTTTTTAAAACTCCTGCCCTATTTTTCAAAATGGTCATTGCATGTACAATATAAAGAAACATTCAGCTAGCATCTTGATTGGCAGAGAAACATCAGAGAGAGAGAGAGCAGTTTCTTGGCTACTCGGGGTGCTGGGTAAAGTTTCCTATTCCACAAAGGACAGTTCTTTCACAAACCACATTGGCAACTTGCAATGACGTATGTCCTCGTTCAGTTATAAAAGAACTTGGTGTGCCAAAGGCTGTTTAGTCCATAATTTGGCTATAAGACCATAAGACATAAGACGTAGGAGCAGAATTAGGCCACTTGGCCCATCGAGTCTGCTCCACCATTCATTCGTAGCTGATATTTTCTCATCCCCATTCTCTTGCCCTCTACCCATAACCCCGATCCCCTTATTAATCAAGATATAGTTCTAGTGTCTCTTGTATATTTATGAAGGATTTTTTCACAATTTAAATCACTCAAAGGAAGGAGATATACCTGCTGCTCAACTTAGACGTGCTGACCTGTGATAAACGGGCATAATTTTAATCATTAGGCACCATGCTGTCGTGTAACTTGACAACTCAGCCAGGAGATCAGAATTGGAATGTGGTAGAAGAAATTAGCAGGAAAGCAGTGATGGAAGTACCAATTAGAAAAAAAAGTGCACTTGAAATAAGTGACAATAATGCATGTTTTTGACAGATTTTAATATTAGCAGATATGTTGTAACGGTGCTGTGGTGAGTCAGGTATTTTGTAACAATAGACATATCGAAAGTTAGCATTTGCTCTTCAGGGAACTGTCATCTTTATTGAAGTGTGATCTTGAAAGGAGATATTTAACCACTGTAGGAAAAACAATGCTCATTGTTCTTTTTTAACTTTTGAAACACTAGTCTTCTGGTGCAGTCTGGATATCCTGTTTTAATAATATTGCAACCTTATGACTTGTCATTTTATTGATGGGGCCATCGGTGTTGAGAGAATGGAGCAGCATAGATGTTCCAATATTACTGGAATGTAAATAAATGTGCTCATGAAGAAATTGAAATTGGGGTAATGTTTTGATATGTACATAAAACCAATTCACATTCTTTCGTTGGAACCAGCTATCAAATATCCAGCACAGGGAGAGACTTTAATAATGCGCCTGGATGCAAGGATTGAGGGGACAGCTTTGAGGTAGCCTTTTTTGGCCTTAAATCAAGACATTTTTGTTTTGGTCCATTAGTCAAAGTATGATTGATTTTGTCATTCATATTTCACACTGAAGAACCCATTCTTCAGTAAGTCATTCACATCAAAGGAGTTAACCCCTCCTAGATTATCCATATATCAGGCCTTTCTGAATGTATGTTAAATATTAATTTTAACTCCCCCCCCCCCCCCCCACCAAAAAAAATCCTTTTTTTTGGTACAGCTACCCTGTCCCTCAAATTCCATGATGTGGAGATGCCGGTATTGGACTGGGGGTAAGCACAGCAAGAAGTCTTACAACACCAGGTTAAAGTCCAACCAGTTTGTTTCAAATCACTAGCTTTCAGATCACTGCTCCTTGCTCAGGTGAATGAAGAGGTAGGTTCCAGAAACATACATATAGACAAAGTCAAATAAGCAAGGCTGAATGCCCTTGACCACCATTGCACGGGAGAACACCACTCACCAGGTACGTGATAAATACTCGTGCGACTCGGCCAACGTTGCCTAACTCGTATGCTGCAGGAAAGGATGTCCCGAAGCATGGTACATTGGCGAGACTATGCAGACGCTGCGACACTAGATGAACGGACATCGCACGACAATCGCCAGGTAGGAATGTTCCCTTCCAGTCAGGAAACACTTCAGCAGTCAAGGACATTCAGCCTCTGATCTCCGGATAAGCGTTCTCCAAGGTGGCCTTCAGGATGCGTGACAACGCAGAATCGCCGAACAGAAACTTATAGGCAAGTTCCGCACACATGAGTACGGCCTCAACCAGGACCTTGGATTCATGTTGCATTACATTCCCCCCACAATCTGGCCTGGGCTTGCAAAATCCTACCAACTGTCCTGGCTTGAGACAATTCACACCTCTTTAACCTGGGATTACCCCTCTCTGGATCTGTCTTGCATCTTTGACTGTCTACATATATGTTTCTGGAACCTACCTCTTCATTCACCTGAGGAAGGAGCAGTGCTCCGAAAGCTAGTGATTTGAAACAAACCTGTTGGACTTTAACCTGGTGTTGTAAGACTTCTTACTGTACTCAAATTCCAGTTACTTTATTAATCTTTCAACTTTAATACTGCCCAGTTCATTTTGCAACGTTTCTAAAACAATGAGAAAAATTCAATTTTTTATACATATCACCTTCTCTAAGTGATCGACCATAGGGTGGCACGGTTGGTTGCACATCAGTTACACTGCTGCCTCACAGCGCCAGAAACCTGGGTTCAATTCCGGCCTTGGGTGACTGTGTGGAGTTTGCACTTTGTCTGCGTGGTTTCCTCCGGGTGCCCCAGTTTCCTCCCACGTGGGGATAGGGCGGGGAGTGGGCCTGGGTCTTGTGCTCTTTCAGAGTGTCGGTGCAGACCCGATGTCCAAATGGCCTCCTGCACAGTGGGGGCTCTGTTATATCTGGTATTTATATGCCAGATTAGTTCGCTGTTCATTACTTTTACTTTTTTTTCTTTAACTGCTGTATATTGTTCATTACTGAAAGAAAATCAATAAAATAGGATTTAAGTTGGAGGTCACCAACATACTTCACCATAAGAATACACCTCAAACCAATAATGTAAAATTCTTACATCGTCCTGCTTTTTGATTGTAAGCATTTCTGCCTGGCTCCAAGGCAAGAAGCTGGCAATGAGAAAATATGACATTCATGTTCTCATTATCAGTTATGTAATCATAGTTACTCTTAGAATTACAGAACCCCTACGGTGCAGAAGGAGACCATTCGACCTATCAAGTCTGTACCGACCATCTGAAAGAGCACCCCACCGAGGCCCAAACCCCCACCCTATCCCTGATACTCCACCTAGAGGCAATTTAGCATATCCAATCGATATGTAAGTAATTATTTTTCGTTGAAATATCTTTATCATGGGTGCAGCCATGCTTCCCCTGCAGTTTATTTACCTTGAAACCAAATGCTCCTCTATGGAGCTTTTTATTTTTCAATGTTAGAATTTTTAGGTATGTATTCCCTTCAAAAAAAAAAGCATAGATCAAACAGCTGCACTCTGTTTGAAATTATTCTTGTATTCTATTTTTAATATAGAGCACCTATGGTGTAGAAGGAGGCCATTCGGCCCATCGAGTCTGCACCAACCCTTTGAAAGACCACCTTTCCTAAGCCGAATTTATCCCTGCAAACCCATCTAAACATTGGACAATTGGGAGAAATTTAGCATGGCCTATCCACCTAACCTGCCCATCTTTGGACTTGGAACAAACTGGAGCACCCAGAGAATGTACAAACTCCACACAGTCACCCAAGGTCAGAATCTAATCCGGGTTCCTGGAGCTGTGGGGCAGCAGTGCTAACCACTGTGCCGCTTTATCTATTCAAACTCTGGCAGCCATATTGAAATTGTCACACAGGTGTACAGCACAGAAAAGGCCCTTCCACCCATCATGTATATGCCTGTCAAAAACAGCCACCTAACTATTCTAACCTCATTTCTAATCACTTGGCCTATAGTCTTGTATTCCTTGGCATTACAAGTGCACATCTAAATACTTCTTAAATGTTATGAAGGTGTATGTCTCCACCACCCTTTCAGGCAGTCGAGCTCCAGACTCCCACCACCCTCTGGGTGAAAAAGTTTTTCTCAAATCCCCTCCAAACCTCCTGCTCCTTACCTTGAATCTATGCTGCCTGGTCATTGATCCCTTCACCTTTTCTGCCTGGTCATTGATCCCTTCAGCAAAGAGAAATGTTTCTCCCTGTCTATCTATGCGCCGTATAAATCATACGCCCCCCCCAATCTCCACTGGTCCAAGGAAAGCAACCCAAATGTCTAGCACGAGAGGACATAGCTTTAAATTGAGGGGAGATAGATTTAGGACAGATGTCAGAGATAGGTTCTTTACTCAGAGAGTAGTAAGGGTGTGGAATGCCCTGTCTGCAACAGTAGTGGACTCGCCAACATTAAGGGCATTTAAATGGTCATTGGATAAACATAGGATGATAATGGAATAGTGTAGATGGACTTTAGATTGGTTTCACAGGTCGGCGCAACATCGAGGGCCGAAGGGCCTGTACTGCGCTGTAATGTTCTATGTCAAGGAAATTACTGCTGATGCTGGAATCTGAAACCAAAAAGAAAATGCTGGAAAATCTCAGCAGGTCTGGCAGCTTTCCCCCACAACCCAAAGATGTGCCGGCTAGGTGGATTGGCCATGCTAAATTGGCTCTTAATTGGAAAAAATGAATTCGGTATTCTAAATTTAAAACAAAAAAAAAAGGTCTGGCAGCTTTGATGAAGGGTCACCTGGACTCGAAACGTTAGCTCTTTTCTCTCCCAACAGATGCTGCCAGACCTGAGATTTTCCAGCATTTTCTCTTTGGTCCCAGTCTATCCAATCTCTCTTCATAACTAAAACTCTCCAGCCCAGGCAACATCCTGGTAAATCTCCCCTGCACCCTGGGCAGCACGGTGGCGCAGTGGTTTGCACTGCTTCCTCATGGCACCGAGGACCCATCTGGGTTTGATCACAGCCCAGGTCACTGTCCGTGTAGTGTTTGCACATTCTCCCCGTGTCTGCGTGGGTCTTACCCCCACAACCCAAAGATGTGCAAGGTAGGTGAATTGGCCACGTTAAATTGCCCCTTAATTGGAAAAGAATAATTGGATACTCTAAATTTATTTATTTTTAAAATCTCCCCTGCACCCTCCTGTAATATGGATTCTGGAACTGGAACTACACACAATACCCTAGCATTTTTTACAGTTCCAGCATAATCTCCCTTCTCTTAAATTCTATGGCCCGGCTAATAAAGGCAGGAATACCATACGTCTTCTTGACCACTTTATCCACCTGCCCTGTTACCTTAAGGGGCTGGTGTACGTGCACACTAAGGTCCCTCTGATCCTCTGTGATTCCCAGGGACCTGTTGTTCATCGTGTATTCCCTTTCCTTGTTCATCCTGCCCAAGTGCATCACCTCACACTTATCTGGATTGAATTCCATTTGCCATTGACCAGCCCACTTGACCAGTCTGTCTATATTCTGTAATCTAAGGCTATCCTCTTCACTATTTACTATCCCACCAATGTTTGTATCATCTGTGAACTACCCTCCTACATTCAAGTCTAAATCATTCATACAAACCACAACAGCAAGGGCCCCAACACTGATCCCTGCAGGATCCCACTGGACACTGGCTTCCAGTCAGAAAAACCACTTGACCATCACCCTCTGCTTTCTGCCATTTGGCCAATTCTGGATCCAATTTATCAAATTTCCTTGGATGCCATGGGCTCTTACCTTCGCTATCTGCCATGTGGGACCATATCAAAAGCCTTGCTGGAGTCCAAGTAGACTGTGTCAAATGCATTGCCCTCATCTCCACACCTGGTCACTTCTTCGAAAAAATTCAATCAAATTGTTTGGTATGACCCCCCTTAATAAAACCATGCTGACTATTCTTGATTAATCCCTGCCTCTTCAAATGCAGATTAATTCTGTGTCTCAGAATTGCTTCCAATAAGTTTCCCCACCACAGAGGTTAGACTGACGGGCCAATAGTGGTTTATCCCTTCCTCCCTTCTTGAATAACAGTACTATATTGGCTGTCCTCCAGTCCTCTGGCACCTCTCCTGTGGCAAGAGAGGAATTGAAAATTATTGCAAGCATCCTAGCTAATCCCTTTCTCACCTCACTTGACACCCTGGGATACATTTCATCCAGCCCTGGAGGTGTATCTACTTTTAAGCCTGCCACACCACTGTATATTGCTGTTGATAAGAATAATGATTCTGTTGGAAATATACAGATGGAAATTTACTGAGAAGCCTGTATATCTAAAGTTAATTGATCTCCTGTAGTATTGCTGTTGGACATTCTGCTGTGCATTTGAAATTATTTAATTTTTTTATCCCTTTATTTTAGTTTTCTTTCCTATCCAGAATTGTACAAATTTATCTGTAATCATCTTTCCATTCTCAGTTTACATTTTCTTACATTGTTCTAAAATATTACCAGCATTTATTGTTGGTTCTGGAGCATAATTTCTGATTTTCTTTATTTGTTCAGGGGTGTGGGCATCACTGGCTGGAGCCAGCATTTATTGCCCTTCCCAGATTGCCCTTGAACTTAATGGTTTGCTAGGCCATTTTCAGAGGTTATTTGAGAGTCAGCCACATTCTGATATTTTGGCGGCACGATGCGCAGTGGTTAGCACTGCTCCTTCATGGCACCGAGGACTCTGGTTCGATCCCAGCCCCAGGTTACTGTCCGTGTGGAGTTTGCACATTCTTCCCATGTCTGCATGGGTCTCATCCCCCACAATGCAAAGATGGGCCGGGTAGATGGATTGGCCACGTTAAATTGGCCCCTTAATTGAAATATGTTTTTGAAAAAACAATTGTAATGCAGCAATGTTACTGAAGCATGGGTTTAAAAATATTGCACATTACTGATATTGAGAACTGCAGGCCTTGTATATTATAATTGTCGACTATTTACCTACTGGTGTATTGCTTCTCGTATTTACCTACTGTTCTACGATTGTATTTTGCGTCCTAAAGCGTTCTAGAGACACGTACGGTTGAACAATAACTATTCATTAATAGCGCACAACTATATACACATGTATAGGATATCTCCTATATTCCCCCCCCCTAGTCTTTACCCAAGTGTATTTACAATGATATTTACGTGTTAACCCTTCTTCCCCCAAGCCTCTGACTTTACAGATGGTCTGGAAACTAGATGACTCTTCAGACCTCGTTCTGTTCAAGTTTGGAGGAGTGGTACTCTCAACTGCTTTGGGCTGACTTTATTGATCTTGTAGTACTTGGTGTTGCAAATATTTGGGTTTCTACAACTGTTTGCTCAAATGCATGATAGAAGGTTCACCACAAGCAATGAGGAGAAGACTGCTCTTGTTCCATCTGATTGTGCTTTCTGGGGTATATAGCCAGTAAGATCGTTGTTAATCATCATTCCTCAGGACAGTGTCATCTCGGTCAAAGACCCTGTTCAAGGGGCAGCACGTGGTTAGCACTGCAGCCTACGGCGCTGAGGACCCAGGTTCGAATCCCGTCCCTGGGTCACTGCCATGTGGAGTTTGCACATTCTCCCCATGTCTGCGTGGGTTTCATCCCCACAACCCAAAGATGTGCAAGTTAGGTCGATTGGCCACGCTAAATTGCCCCTTAATTGGAGAAAAAAATAATTGGGTACTCTAAAATCTTTTTAAAAAATAAATAAATTTAAAGTCCCTGTTTCAAACCTTTCACCTCTGTTTATTCTGGACAGGCTACTTGTATGCTACTTCCTACTGTAATTAGAAGTTTCTTGTGTGTCTATAGGACTGTTCTTGGTCTGGCTATAGGACTGTTTTTGGTCCTGAACCTTCTAATAGTCCCTTATTGCCAACCATGGGATTAATTTCTTTGGCAGCATTGGAATTTGAGTGCAAAGTTTTATGCCAATCAGCAGCTCTGATGGGGCTGATCGATAAATCAAAAGTGCCGTTGGAAAGGTGTCATTTTCTTTGAGAGGGTTTTAATAGTGCAGACAGAACCCGCAGTTAGATTGTTGATACATTGGGGTGAGGTGTTGAAATCCGTAATTCCTAACAAAATGAGGGATGTATTAGGAAATTGCTTCCATTGTTAGACACCACCTGGCTAAGGATGCCATGGATTGCAAAGATTCAAAATGACCAAGTCTGTGGTTCTTTTGTGCAAATGCTTCACTTCGATCCACATAGAGAAATAATCATCAATGATGAGGAAGTACTTGCTGTTGAATACGAATAGACCCATTCCTAAAAGGTAGGGAACTGTGTGGGAATAAGGGGCTTCCTCTGGACATGTACACCTAGCAGTTTTAAAATCATCCCCTCGTTTGCCCTTGATATTCCCAGCCACCACACTGCAGACTGGGCTCTTACTTTGCACTTTGGCCCACATGGTCTTGGTGGATATATTGTAGAACCTTCAGCCAGAGTGAGACCGGAATAATCAATCACTCATCACACACCATTAGCAGATCGTGAATAACAGTGTACGTGTTTCTGCTGTTCAAAGTAAATTTTCGTAACAATAGCCCCCGAAGGCTGTAGTGGCCAAACTTGTAGGCAGTACTGATGCTTCATTTTGTATCTATTCCTGCCATATCTGTTAAAGCCTTTTGGAGCTTGCTGGTAGTGGTGTTCTCACTGAAGGTCCTCGATGCTTGTGTGTGGCCCTGGGTAGTATGTCCGCAGTCATTTGATATTTTCCCTGGATCAACACGATCAAAAGGCATAAGGCACAAGTGGAGTCTCTGATTTCTGGGGGGAGTCCTGGTGAGTTCTTTCTCATCAAGTAGTGAGTCCAATGTTTTGTGATTTGTCTTGATGATTACTTTCAGCCCAACATCCGAGAACTCCTTCCAAACCCACGTTTTTACAAAGGCCTCTTTTTTTTTTCATTAACTGCATAACATTGCTCCTGTGCCTGACACAGTGATGCATACTATACTTATTGGCAACTTCTATCCAGCAGCTCTTGGAACAGAACTGCTGCCAGTCCTGTTGATGAGGCATCCACTGTTATTGTAGTTGCCAGGAATGGGTCACATGAGCCAGGATATTTGGTGAGAGTTGAATGTCTTTGATCTGATGGGATGCTTGCTCCTGGTGTGCATCCCAACACCCTGTTTGGACCTTTTTGAGATGCTGTTGCTGTGGCTCTGTGGGCAGGAATTTCCAACTGGTTCACCATGCCCAGCAATCTTTGGATGTTTGGAATGGATGATGGGGTTGGAAACTCGCCAATTGCCTTTGTTTAGTGTCGGCTGCCATGTCTTTGCTGCTCACAGTACGATCTAACAATCAAATGAGTCATAGATGTCTTAAAGAACTCTCACTTATCATTCAGCATTAATCCTGCTTTCTGAAAGTGTTTCAAGACAGCTGTGAGTCCACTGTCCTGTTCTTCGACAGTCATACTGTGGACCAGGACACCATCCATCAGGCAGATAACTTCATTCGGGCCTCGTGAGATGGCTGACAATGTGCTGAGAAATCTTTGGTGCTGAGGCAATGCCAAAATGCACACAATTGAAGCAGGATCTGCAAACTTGGGTAATAAAAGTTGTCGGCAACTTGGATTTCACGTCTAAGCCACTGTTGGCATTGTGTTCCTTGTAGAGTTCGGCCAAGCTGTTGTCCACTGAGAACATCTGGTGGATATCCGATGTGAATGGGCCCATAAGACTTTTGAATTGGGACCATCTTGGAACACCATTTTGTTGGCTGAAACAGAGTCCCAGGGAGATTACCCCTATCTTGGTCATTTTATCAAGTTGCTGTTACACGGTACTTTACATGGTGTAAACAAGTAGATGGGTTTTACATCATTTCTCAATGTTATGCTGTGTACAGTCACCCCAGCCCAATGAAAAGCTTTGGAAAATCCTTTTTAAAATCACAACCAGATCCATGCTGGTTAATCTTATCAAACTTTTGGATGAGGTGGAGCTCAATACCGGCTTTCCTGCATGGGAGAGAAAATTGTGGAGTGCCATGTAAAAAATTGTGGAGCACCATATAGTGTCTTAGAACCATAGGATTCTTACAGTGCAGAAGGAGGCCATTTGGCCCATCGAGTCTGCACTGACCCTCAAAGAGCACTCTACCCAGGCCCAGTCCCCCGTAACCCTACCTTAACCTGCACATCTTGGGACCATGAGAGGAAACCGGAGCACCCGGAAGAAACCCATGTGGACATGAGGAGAAAATGCAAACTCCACAAAGACAGTCACCCCAGGCTGGAATTGAATTGGGGTATCTGAAGCTGTGAAGCAGCAGTGCTAACCACCGTGTTGCCTTGTCTTCTGTATTTGTTTGTTTTGCTTTTGACCCGGAGCTTGATGCCTCCGAGACCTTGGGCAAGCGGCATTCAACACTGTCCGCCACAAACGGGGACCAGACAAAACGGCACTCTCCAAGGGAGCACGGGGCTCTCCAAGGGAACGGAGGCCCGCAGCTGCATGCCATTTGGGCAGGATGGTGCCCTGGCACCCTGGTAGTGCCAGCCTAGCACTGTGATGGGTGGCATCCTGGCAGTACCACCTGATTGACAGCCTAGCACTACGTTCGGGATGGGGAGGGGAGTTTGGGGATCATTTTGGTGGCGTCGGACATCGCTGCAATGGGGATTTCCAACGGGCGGGAAAATAACTTTCTCCCCATTTCACCATGGGTTTCCTCCGGGTGCTCCAGTTTCCTCCCACAGTCCAAAGATGTGCAAGTTAGGTGGATTGGCCACGCTAAATTGCCCCCTCCTAGTGTCCAAAATGTTCGGTGGGGTTACTGGGTTACGGGAATAGGTTGGATGCGTGGTCTACAGTAGGGTGCCTTTTCCAAGGGCCGGTGTAGACTCGATGGGCCAAATGGCTTCCTTCTGTGTTGTAAATGCTATGATTCTATGGCTGTTTTCAGCCCAGAGGAATACAGCTTTACATTTATTTTTAAATTATGCTGCAGTTATTGTTTTCTTTTCCTGCGCTTGTCAGGATTTGGCAGGATTCCGTTTCATTTCTGGGCCTTGGCGAGGACCGCCCCACCGAGGTTGCACCAGGCTCATTTTGTGCGCTAACGAGCTGAGCTCAACAGTCCAGGAAGAGCAATGTCGCCCTGATCCCTAGACCCGCCCTACCATGACATCCGGATCTCTTTTCCCCCCCCCTCCCCCCAAAGCACCAGCTTACTAATTAGGGGGTCTTCAAGCCCCCCCGCACCACAACTCATACGGGCAGGGCACCCCGGGCCCGATCCCTGGAGTGCCTGGGTGGCACTGGCAGGATGCCAGGCTGGCTGTGCTATGTTGTCCAGGTGGCATGGGGGTGCCAGGGTACCACCCTTCCCAGAGTTTGGCCACCTATGTGCCGCTGATCGCTTGAGGCCCCCTCCTCACCAAAGTGCCAGTACGCCTGGTCCACGTTTGCGGAAACCAGTGCTAATCGGCGCCCGCCCGGGGTCCCCAAGGCAAGGCCGTTAGATCCCACGCCTCCAATAACTCTGGCACGAACATATGTAAGTAACATATGCTTAACAACACACTTAAATAAGCAAATCTGAATCTTGCCCACAATGGGATCTTGTTAGATCTCGCATAATGAGCTTCGTAAGTCTTGCGAGATTTACCAGCCTCGTCGTGGTCTGAGTCGGGCAGGACGAGGTGGTTAGATCGTGTCTCTTATCTTTTGTACCTGCTGCATTATGGTGCCAACACTAGATTTTAAAAAAGTACTTAGTTGGTCCTGATTCTTACAAATTGGCTTTGCCTATGTCATAAATTTTAATATGTTGCAGTATATTTGACCAGCAGTTTGCCACATATTAATTAATGAGTCATTATTGCAATTAAAATTTCCCTTGTCCTTACACAGTTTATTTTACACTTATGAAGTAGAGTGCCTTTTTCACAATTAAATCATTTTATATAAGTACTTGATTTTCTTCATAAATGTGCATTTAGGCCAAAAGAATTTGGCTAGTCCTGCTGAGTTCTTATTACTCAGTCTTCGCTAATAAATAGCTGAGTGTTGCAATGCAAATTTCCCAAAAAGGCTGTTGCACAGCATGAGTCATTGTTTTGCTTGTGTTTGGTCCATTTACCATTCTCTTCTGAGGATTTCGTATACGGTTTAATATCAGATTAGTTGTGGCGTAACATTTTTTGTGGGTTAACTTCCTATCTGACACACTCAAAGGAAGAAAGACCTGCATTTACCTAGCACTTTTCTCAACCTCAGGACATCATGCAACATTTTTTGTTATATTCATTCATGGGATGTGGGCATTGCTGCCAAGTCCAGCATTTATTATCTGTTCCTAATTGCCCTTGAGAATTTGATAATTGCCTCTTTCTTGAACAGCTGCAGACTCTGTGGTGTGGGTACTTCCCTAATGCTGTTAGAGAGGGAGTTCAAGACTGACCCAGTAACAGTGAAAGAACAGCAATGTATTTCCATGTCAGGAGGTTGTGTCACATGGAGGACAACTTGGAGGGTGATGTTCCCATGTGCCTGCTGCCCTGGCCCTACTAGATGCTGAAGATTATAGGTAGGGGAGGTGCTGTTGAAGGAGGCTTGGTGAGTGATGTGACCATCAATTCACACGAGACAGAGAGTTGAAGTGAACAATGGCTTTAATCGACTAGAACAGTGCCTGCCTGCGACTGCTCTGCTAGTGAGAGCCGCCTACAGGGCTGCTGCTCTTTATACCTCCCCTCAAGGGGCGGAGCCAGGGGCAGAGCCCACAAGGGCACCAACATGATACATTCTATGTAATATCATACAATGGTCCATAGGTGGAGCCCACATGGGCAACAGCGTGATACAGTGACATACATGGTGAATGGTTAGTACAATCCGTTCACCACATTCACCCCGTTAAAAAATTGAAGTTCGGCGGCGGTGAAGGGTTCACAGGTTCAGTCTGTTCGGCGCCCTGATCGTGCGCTGTGATCGCTGGAGCTCTGGTATCGCAGCTGGCCCGGGTGTCAAACTCATCCATGCGGGCATGGGTGGTGGACTCGCCGGTGCGGGCACAGTCGTGGACTCCTGGAGCGTGTCTTCTGGAGCTTCGTTCCTGTGGGTCGGTGAAGGGGGAAGAGAGGATAGGAGGGGTTGCGGGGACCATGTAAGGACGGGGGCGCTGGTCGGCGTAGGTTGGGGGAGGTAAGTTGGGGTGGTGGTGGTGGTGGAACCTGCGGGTGCCAGGTCCCGGAGGGAAACCGTATCCTGTTGGCCATCGGGGTGTTCTACGTATGCGTACTGGGGATTGGTGTGAAGGAGCTGGACCCTGTCGACCAGGCGTCAGACGTATGGCTCCTGACCTGTTTGCAGAGTAGGACGGGCCCCAGTGTCTTCAGCCAGGATGGAAGTGAGACCCCGGAGGTGGATTTCCTGGGGAAAACAAACAGGCGGTCATGAGGGGTCTCGTTCGTGGCCGTGCAATGGAGGGAGTTAATGGAATGGAGCGCGTCGGGGAGGACCTCCTGCCAGTGGGGAACTGGGAAATTCTGAGACCGTAGGGTCAGGAGGATGGTCTTCCAGGCCGTCACGTTCTCCCTCTCCACCTGCCCGTTTTCCCAAGGGTTACAACTGGTAGTCCTGCTCGAGGCAATGCCCTTACCGAGCAGGTACTGACGCAGTTCGTCGCTCATGAACGACGAGCCCTGGTCACTGGGGATGTACATGGGGAAACCGAACAGGGTGAAGTCACTATGCAGGGCTTTAATGACGATGGCCGCATTAGGTCTGGGCAGAGGATTGCAAAGGGGAAGCGGGAGAACTCGTCAGCGACGTTTAGGAAATATGTGTTGCGGTTGGTAGAGGGGAGGGGCCCTTTGAAGTCGATACTGAGGCGCTCGAAGGGCCGGGATGCCTTCACCAGGTGGGCCTTATCCGATCGATAGAAGTGTGGCTTGCACTCCGCGCAGTTTTGGCAGTGTCTGGCCATGGCCCTGACCTCCTCGGTGGAGTATGGCAGGCTGCGGGCCTTGATGTAGTGGAGAAGCCGGGTGTCCCCGGGTGGCAGAGGTCATCGTGGATAGCCCGGAGTCGGTCATCTTGCGCACTGGTGCACGTGCGGGACAGGGCATCTGGGGGCACGTTGAGCTTCCCAGGACGATACACTATATCGTAGTTATAGGTGGAGAGTGCGATCCTCCACCTCAAGATCTTATCGCTCTTGATCTTGCCCTGCTGTGTATTATCAAACATGAAGGCTACCGACCATTGGTTGGTGACGAGGGTAAACCTCCTACCAGCGAGGTAGTGCCTCCATTGCCGCGCAGCTTCCACGATGGCTTGGACTTCTTTTTCGACTGAGGAATGTCGAATTTCGGAGTCATTGAGGGTACGGGAAAAAAATGCTACTAGCCTGCCTGCCTGGTTAAGGGTGGCGGCGAGGGCGACTTCTGATGCGTCCCTCTCCACCTGGAAGGGGACGGACTCGTCCACCGCGCGCATCGCAGCTTTGGCAATATCTGCCTTGATGTGACTGAAGGCCGTTTCCCACTGGCAGGAGGTCCTCCCCGACGCGCTCCACTCCATTAGGTCCCTCCTTTGCACGGCCACGAACGAGACCCCTCATGACCGCCTGTTTGTTTTCTCTCAGCCGCCAGTGGGAAGATGGTAGCTTTGATCAGTGGGCGGGCTTTGCCCGCATAGTTGGGGACCCACTGGGCGTAATAGGAAAAGAACCCGAGGCACCTTTTCAGGGCCTTGGGGCAGTGGGGAAAGGGGAGTTGCAGGAGGGGGCGCATACGGTCGGGGTCAGGTCCTAGAACTCCGTTTTCCATGACATAGCCGAGGATGGCTGGTCTGGTTGTGTGTAAAACTCATTTCTCCTTGTTATAAGTGAGGTTGAGTGTTTGGGCGGTTTGGAGAAATCTCTGGAGGAAGGCATCGTGGTCCTGCTGGTCGTGGCTGCAGATGGTGACGTTGTCCAAGTACGGAAATTTGGCCCGCAGCCCGTACTGGTCCACCATTCGGTCCATCGTTCTTTGGAAGACCGAGACCCCGTTTGTGACGCTGAAGGGGACCCTGAGGAAGTGGAACAGGCGGCCGTCTGCCTCAAAGGCCGTGTGGTGGCGGTCCTCCGGACGGATTGGGAACTGGTGGTATGCAGACTTCAGGTTCACCGTGGAGAACACCCGGTAGTGTGCGATCTGGTTAACTTTGTCTGCTATCCGGGGAAGGGGGTACGCATCGAGGTGCGTGTACTGGTTTATGGTCTGGCTGTAGTTTACAACCATCCGGTTCTTTTCCCTGGTCCTGACGACCACCACCTGAGCTCTCCAGGGGCTATTGCTGGCCTCGATGATCCCCTCCCGCAAGAGTCGCTAGACCTCGGACCTGATAAAAGTCCTGTCCTGGATGCTGTACCGCCTGCTTCTGGTGGCGACTGCTTACAGTCGGCGGTGAGATTTGCGAAGAGCAGGGGAGGGTTGATCTTCAGGGTCGCGAGGCTACATACGGTGAGTGGGGGTAGGGGCCCGCCGAACTTCAGGGTTAGGCTCCTGAGGTTGCACTGGAAGTCCAGTCCCAACAGGAGAGGAGCGCAGAGGTCGGGGAATACATATAGTTTAAAATTGGTGTACTTGGCGCCCTGTATTGCAAGGTTTGCGGCAGTGTACCCCGGGATCTGCACTGAGTGCCATCCAGAAGTGAGGGAGATTGTTTGAAGTGCAGGGAAGATTTGGAGCGAGCAGTGCCTTACCGTGTCTGGGTGAATGAAGCTCTCCATGCTACCGGAGTCGAACAGGCAAGGCGTTTCGTGTCCATTGACCCGGACGGTCATCATGGAGCTCCGCAGGTGTTTTGGTCGTGACTGGTCGAGGGTGACCGCGCCGCGTTGTGGGTAGCTGGCGTGATCGGAGGTGATGGGGTAGTCCCATGATGGCTGCTCCCGTCAGTCGCACGTGTTGGGTGGTGTTGCAGATGGCGGCCAAGATGGCGCCCCCGTCGGTCGGCGAGGAAGATGGCATCCAAGATGGCGGCCCCCATGAGTCGCACGTGTGCGGGCTTGAAGATGGCTGCCCCCACGGACAACATGAGGCAGATGACGCATCCGGAGGGGGCGGAGCCTCTCTGCGGGCCTGTGAGTCTGAGAGCCAGGCCTGCGACTTGGAGGATTTGGACCTAGGCAGGCAAACTTTAGCGAAGTGTCCCTTTTTGCCGCAGTCGCTGCAGTTCGCGTTCCGAGCCGGGCATCGCTGCCTGGTGTGCTGGTGGTGGCCGCAGAAAAATCAGGGTAGCCCCCCGGGTTGGGCGGGCAGCCGCGCGGCACAGGCCTGGGGTACTCTCTGGCCGGGGTCCACGAGGGTGTCGTGTGATCAGACGGAAACGCATTGAGGCTTTGAGACGCTACTTCTAGGAAGGAGGCTAGCTTTACCGTCTCTTTCAGGTCGAGGGCATCTTTCTCGAGCAGGCGCTGCCTCACGTAGTTGGACCTGACTCCAGCCACATAGGTGTCCCGGACGGCGAGGTCCATATGTTGAGAGGCCATAACGGCCTGGTAGTTGCAACTTCGCGCAAGGACTTTGAGGTCGCATAGGTACTCCTCCAGCGATTCCCTGGAGCGTTGGCGGCGAGTGGTGGGTATATGCTGCGCGTATACCTCGTTCACCGGCCTTACGTATAGGCGCTTCAGCATCGCGAGGGCGTCCGCGTATGTGGAGGCTTCCTCGAGTTGTACAGAGATTCGATGGCTCACCCGGGCGTGGAGGAGGCTCAGCTTCTGATCGTCGGTGATGGAAGGCAGCGAGGTAGGCCTCGAAACAGCGGAGCCAGTGCAACAAAATCCCTTTGGCCTCCGCGGCCTGTGGGTCAAGTTCCAGTTGGTCAGGTTTGAGGGCCGATTCCATTGTGGTGTTGTAGTCGATTAAATTGATGCGACCATCAATTCACGCGAGACAGAGAGTTGAAGTGAACAGTGGCTTTAATCGACTAGAACAGTGCCTGCCTGCGACTGCTCTGCTAGTGAGAGCCGCCTACAGGGCTGCTGCTTCTTTATACCTCCCCTCAAGGGACGGAGCCCACAAGGGCACCAACATGATACATTCTATGTAATATCGTACAATGGTCCATAGGTGGAGCCCACATGGGCAACAGCGTGATACAGTGACATACATGGTGAATGGTTAGTACAATCCGTTCACCACAGTGAGTTGCTGCAGTTCATTGTGTGTTGATTTATACTGCAGCCACAGTGAGCTTGAGGTGAAGGGAGGGTTGGTTTATACTGCAGCCACAGTGAGCTTGAGGTGAAGGGAGGGTATGGTTGTTTGCAGTGGAGAATAGGGAGCAAATTATGTGAACTGTTTTGTTCTAGATGTCGTTGATCTTGATTGTTATCAGAACATCTTTTCCAGCATTTGATCTGCTCTTGGAGGTCCATGCTTTAGTGTTTCAGACTCAAGCTGGTACCATCTAGAAGGACAGCTGACACATGGGAACACCACTACCTTCCCTTTGATCCTGGCTGATATAATTGTGGCCTCAACTCCACATTCCACCTCCTGTGATAACCTTTGACTGGTACATAGCTGCCTGTGACAGGGCAGCCCTCTCCTGTGCCACAGCAACCAACAGCACAGAGTGCCCCAGGTCTAGGACATCCTGACCAATGGCCGATACCTTTGCCCCCAAGGCCTCCACCACATGAGGCGTTGGCCTGGGTGGCACGCATTGTCGGCACCGCCTCCTGCCTCTGCACGCGGTTGGACTCCTCCAACTGCACCTGAAGGCGTTGGATGATTGCTACAGCCCCTCATGTAGTCCCTGGCTGTTGTGTCTGCATCTCTAACACGACGAGACTACTCTTTCCAGAAGCCCAAGACCCGTCTGGACGGCAGCTCGTCCCTCCGATTGCCTGCCCATTTCGGGATTCCTACCTCCGCCTGTTGTACCTCTGTACAAGTATGGTGCGCACCAGATAGTGCCCAGGAGCATCTTCACAAAAGTACCCGACTGTGGTGGGTGTCTGGGATGGTGGAGGGTGTTGGAGACAGCAGTGACAGGATGTCGGTGTTGCCCTCGGACTGGTGCCTCGGGCTGGTATTTGGAAGTTCGGATCACTGTCTGTTGCCTCCTCGTCGCTGGAATCTGCTAGCATGTGGTGCTCGGTGGGGTGTGCGCACACTGCCCGCAGGTGGTGATTCGTTGCCCTCAGCCGGGGGGGGGGGTTACGGGTGTTTAGGATGGGGGTTGGTGCCAGAGGCACAGTGCTGACTACTCATCCTGCCCCCCCCCCCCCACCTCCCCCAGAGGAGGTCATGCAGCTTTTTTCTGCACTGTCGTCCGGTCCTTATGGTGGGGCCCATGGCACTCACGGCCGTTGCCACCTGTATCCAGGCCCGGTATGCTGATGGGTGGCTGCCTCCTTCCCGAACCGGGTGGGCCGCCTCTCCTGTACAGCGTCCAGTAAGCTCCGGAGTCCGCTCTTTTTTGCTGCCATCTTATTGGCAGGGATGAGTATGTGTGGGAGTGGAGTGCTGATATGTGGGTGCAGCTTGTAAGCCTCTTGAGTGGCAATCCCAGCCCTGGCAACTTGGACACCGTTTTCCATTGGAATTGATCAAGTGCCACGTGACGCCGGTGCTACCCAGAACGGATCATGAATTGCTCCGGGACAGAAGCCAGTTTAGTTGTCATAGCAGTCCACCAATCCTGCCCCCGCATCAACACTTGGTCTCTGAAATGGAGAATCCTGCTCATAACCTATTTTTTTAAACAAAAGATATCCAGGTCAATTGCCAGAAAGTGTCCTGATATTCCAGTGTCTTTCCTTTTAAACGTTTTGGGCAGGATTCGCCGTTTCTGACACTAAGTGTTGATGCCGACGCAGGATTTGTGGACTTTCACGACAGCAAAACCGGCGGCGAACCTGTATCGATTCAGCGACTGTGGAGGAGCGAGCACCGGGCGCCACGTGGAACACAATCGATTCCAATGAAAAGCGATGCGGGATTAGCCGGGTCCGTGATTGACACTTGGGAGGCTGCCAAGCTGCAGCAACATGTACATTCTTCACTCCCACACACACTCATCCCAGCCAACAAGATGGCACTGGTTGTGCTGGAGCTCGCCCACACAGCTGATGGGGCGGCTGGGGCCAGAGGGCACCTAGGGGAGTGGTCTGGAGTGACATCTATATGACCTGTGGCCCTAAGTTCACACTTGGCTATCAGTGGCGTGCGCAGTTTCGTGGCCCCACAGCCTACCTCCTGCTACTCACCCCGGCCCTGTAGAAGCCCACCCAGCCTGCAGCACAACTGTCAGCAAACAATGGCGATGTTGGACACTTTCTGTACCTCTCTCTCTCCCTCATCAGCGGAGAAATGGCGGAGGGTTGGAATAGAACAAAAGGGAAGGTCTGTGATAAGGCAGCAGTCAGACTAGATTAAATAACAAAAGAGTTAACACCGCAGAGCCAAAGAGAACACTTGTAAACCTGCTGATTGATGCGCAATCAATTGCACAAAGACGCAGATTGGGTACAACTATGGCTTTATTGCAGTCTGATTGGTGGCCTCCTGCTGCAGCTGGTGAGATGGCAGGGCAATAGAGGTCACGCATATTTATACAGATCTTAGTGGGCGGAGCCAGCCAGCAGGGGCTACCGGCGAACCTGTAGTGCAGGTCCGACCTTACATCCCATAATACAGTGGTTCACCACATTCACCCCCTGTTAAAAATGAGTCCGGCGGGCGTGGTGTGAAACTATATACAAATAGTGCAATTATGTACAGTGTTAAGAATGGGGAAAACAAGGAAGAAGGAAAAAAAAAGAAAAGTCCATGCTGACGGTCCGGAGTCCGTCAAAGGTTCAGCCGATCTGGTGCTTTGGTGCTTCGTTGGGAGCGGCGTAACGGTGGCGGCGAAGTCGATACTGGTGGTGGTGGAGGTTGCACCGATGGCGGTGCTGATGCTGGCCAGTCATCGGGGAACTCCGGGAGCGTGCCGAAACCCTCTTTGTCCTCTTGTGGGCGGGGCGGGGGGGGGGGGGTGGGGGGTTGGTCTGGTGAGGTCACTGTTGGCGCAGTGGGAGGGGGGGCGCATGGGTGGGGGAGTGTGTTGGGGTGGAACCTGACGGTGCCAGGTTCCTGAGTGAGACAGTATCTGGCGGCCGTCGGGGAACTCCACGTAGGCTTATTGAGGGTTGGTGTGAAGCAGGTGAACCCTGTCCACCAAGGGGTCCGCCTTGTGGAGTCGGACGTGCCTATGGGGAAGGACCGGTCCTGGAGCTGCGAGCCAAGTCGGGAGCGACACCCTGGATGTGGACTTCCTGGGGAAGGTAAAAACACATTCATGGGGTGTGTTATTAGTGGCGGTGCACGTAGGGCCAGCTGGACGGCAGTCCAAACCGTCCCATTCTCCCGTTCTACTTGCCCGTTTCCCCGGGGGTTGTAGCTGGTCGTCCTGCTGGAGGCTATACCCCTGCTGAGCAGGAACTGACGCAGCTCATCGCTCATGAATGAGGATCCGCTGTCACTGTGGATGTAGGCGGGAAACCGAACAGGGCGAAGATGGTGTTGAGGGCCTTGATGATGGTGGCAGACGTCATATCAGGGCATGGGATGTTGAAGGGGAATCTGGAGTACTCATCAACCACACTGAGAATGTACGTGTTACGGTCGGTGGAGGGGAGAGGCCCTTTGAAATCCACGCTGAGGCATTCAAAGGATCGGGAAGCCTTCGCTAGGCGCACACGATCCGGCCGGTAGAAGTGCGGCTTGCACTCCGCACAGACCTGGCAGTCCCTCGTGACTGTCCTTACTTCCTTGATGGGGTAGGGCAACTTGCGAGCTTTGACCAGATGGTACAATCGAGTGACCCCCGGGTGACAAAGGCTGTCGTGTAGCGCCCGGAGTTAGTCTATTTGTGCGCTGGCACATGTACCTCAGGAGAGGGCGTCTGGGGGCTCGTTGAGTTTACCGGGGCGATACAAAATCTCGTAATTATAGGTGGAGAGCTCGATTCTCCACCACAAGATTTTATCTTGCTCTGCTGTGTGTTATTGAACATGAAGGCTACCGACTGTTGGTCAGTGAGGAGAGTGAATCTCTTACCGGCCAGGTAATGCCTCCAATGCCGCACAGCTTCAACGATAGCTTGGGCCTCCTTTTCAACGGATGGGTGTCGAATTTCAGAGGCATGAAGGGTGCGGGAAAAGAATGCCACGGGTCTGCCTGCCTGGTTTAGAGTGGCGGCAAGGGCGACGTCTGAAGCGTCGCTTTCTACTTGAAAAGGCAGTGTCTTGTCTACTGCGTGCATCCCGGCTTTGGCGATGTCTGCTCTGATACGGGCAAAAGCGTGTTGTGCCTTGGCCGCGAGAGGGAATTGGGTGGACTGAATGAGTGGGCGGGCCTTGTCCGCATAGTTTGGGACCCACTGGGCGTAGTAGGAAAAGAACCCCAGACAGCGTTTGAGGGCCTTGGGGCAGTGGGGGAGGGGGAGCTCCATGAGGGGGTGCATGCGGTCGGGGTCGGGCCCGAGAAGTCCGTTTTGGACTACATAGCCGAGAATGGCTAACCGGGTCGTGCTGAACACACACTTCTCTTTGTTATAGGTCAGGTTTAGAAGAGTGGCAGTGCGGAGGAATTTATTGAGGTTGGCATCGTGGTCATGGCTGCAGATGGTGACATTATCTAAGTACGGAAATGTGGCCTGCAAACCGTACTGGTCGACCATTCGGTCCATTTCGTTTTGGAAGACCGAGACCCTGTTTGTGACACTGAAAGCGACCCTAAGGAAGTGATAGAGCCGACCGTCCGCCTTGAAGGCAGTGTATGGGCGGTCCGACTTCCGGATGGGGAGCTGGTGGTAGGCGGATTTCAGGTCAATTGTTGAGAAGACCCGGTACTGCGCAATCTGATTGACCATATCAGATATGCGTGGGAGGGGGTACGCATCGAGCTGCGTGTACCGATTGATGGTCTGGCTGTAGTCCACGACCATCCTGTGTTTCTCCCCAGTTTTAACCAGTATCACTTGGGCTCTCCAGTGGCTGTTGCTGGCCTCGATAATACCCTCCTTAAGCAGCCGCTGGACTTCGGACCTGATGAAGGTCTTGTCCTGGGTGCTGTACAGTCTGCTCCTGGTGGCGACGGGCTTGCAATCCGCAGTTAGACTGGCAAAGAGGGAGGGGCGGGGTCGACCTTGAGAGTCGCGAGGCTGCAAACGGTCAGGGGGATGAGGGGGGGTTAGGGGCCTGCTGAATTTGAGGGTGAGGCTCTGGAGATTGCATTGGAAGTCCAGGCCCAACAAGAGTGCAGCGCAGTGTTGCTAACTTTTGGTTGGCTCTTAAGTCGTAACTTGCTCTGTTTGTTTAACCTTTGCTCTAGAGTCGCCAGGTATCTTTATGATACCGCCACGAGGTTCAAATTCAAGTAATGATCAATAACTCAACACACCAATTAGTAAGATTCAAATCAAAACTCATTTATTATACACAGTAAATCACTACTCATGCATAAACTCTACTTTCTAGACTATTCCTATCACTAAAAGGCCTATACTTAGCTTCGGACTGGCCCACCAGGTCAGGGGAACAAATGGCCTTTCGTTCAGGTCCTGAGTCTGCAGGATTCAAAAGCTGGTATGGACTGGTAGCTAGGAGCGCCTATCTCGTAGCGAGCGTTGACTTGAGACTTACTTGGTTGGCGTGGCCGCTGGATAGTTCACTCTCAGGGGTTGCTTCGCGTTGCTGAGTGACCCTGCCCAAGAAGGACGATTTGAACTTGGGGGCTTTACTTTATAGTCCCCAGGGGCTTCCCGCCCTTCGGGGCGGACCCCGTACCTGGTTCCAAGTGGTTAGACTGCGTTCCGATCACTTGGATCGATTTCTCCAATACTGGAGTTGTTCCCTGATCGCTGGGCGGTCCCTAAATGTCCATTGGCCTTCCTTTGTCTTGGCTCCTGCTGGCGCCGAGGAGTCTGGCTTGGCTTTATTCACCTTAAGTGTTTCAATTGTGCCTTGGAACCGCTCATTAGTATGCAGATGGCTGTTGCATTACTATGCAGATGGCTGCTGGTTTCAGTGCTGTCTGGTTTTTTGCAGGTTTCAATACACATGATTTCTGTACTTGCTGGTCTTTGCCTGTGTTGGCTGAATTTCCCTTCAGTCTTTGCGATTCTCCATTTTAAGTCAGGAAGTGAAAATGAATGAATGAAATGAAATGAAATGAAATGAAAATTGCTTATTGTCACAAGTAGGCTTCAAATGAAGTTACTGTGAAAAGCCCCTAGTCGCCACATTCCGGCGCCTGTTCGGGGAGGCTGGTACGGGAACCAGCCCAGGTGGCTACAGCAGAAATTAGGAAGGACATAGAGGCGGAAATTACTGAATTCTACGCCCTGGACAGTGAGGGTGACTGTACAGAAATCTTGGATCGGGACGGAATGGGATCCGAAGGCTAGGTAGATCCTTTGATTGGCAGGATGGACCGCGAGGGAGCAGCGCCTTACCGTATCTGGGTGTACAAAGCTTTCAGTGCCCCCGGAGTCCAGCAGGCACGAGGTCACGTGGCTGTTGATTTTCACCGTCGTCGACGCGGTGGCCAGGTGTGCGGGCGAGATTGGTCCAGCGTCATCGAAGCGAGCTGCGGGTAGTCGTCGGATGCTTCGGATGGCGAGCATGTGCGGTTCCGATCTCTGGATGTCCGGAGACCCTGTGGGAAACAAAATGGCGGCGCCCATGGTGCGCACATTGCAGGGTTGGGACAAGATAGCGGCGCCCATGGGGCGCACGTGGCCGAAGGGGGACAAGATGGCAGTGCCCATTGGTCACACATGGCCCCGGGAGGAGAAGGTGGCGGCTCCCATTGTGCGTTTGGCGTGGGGAAGGGGGGCGATAGTGGACGCGATCGCAGCGACTGCGCGGGCCTGGCACACAGCCGCAAAGTGGCCCTTCTTACTGCAGGATTTACAAACGGCAGTGCGGGCCGGGCAGTGTTGGCGGGGGTGCTTCTGCTGACGCAGAAGTAGCAGCGGAGACCCTCAGGGTGCGCAGATCGGCGTGCGGCGCAGGCGTATTGGGAAGGCAGGGCCCCAGCTGAGGAGGTCATCGGCGGGTTCCTGGAGGGGTAGGAAGGGTTAGAAGGGTGGGCAGCGCGGCAGGAAGGGTAAGACTGTACATTAGGGGATGCGACCGTGATGGAGAGCGCCAAGGTTTTCGTCTCCGCTAGTTCGAGCGCCCTTCCAGTAATCGTTCTCTGATGCGGTCCGACGCAATCTCCGTCACGAAAGCATCGCGCATGAGGAGATTAGCGTGCTCAGCGGCCGTAATGGCCTGACAGCCACAGTCCCGGACGAGTGGAATTGGGGCCCGCCAAAAGTCTTCGATGGACTCACCAGGTAGTTGCAAGCGGGTGGCGAGTACATGCCTGGCAAAGAGCATGTTTGTCTTCTGAGCATAGTGTTCTTTAAGGAGTTCCATTGCTTTCGCGTAATTCGAGCATCTTGGATCAACGCGAACACGCTGGAGCTCAGTCTGGAGTACAGGACGTTTATATTCTGAGCCTCCGTTGGCGCAGGGTTCGCAGCGTTGATGTAGGCCTCAAAACAGGCTAGCCAGTGATTAAAGTCTTTTCTGGCGTCGGGCAAGTGCGGATCCAGCTGCAGGCGATCTGGTTTGATTCTGATATCCATTCTGTGGAAAAAATCTGACTGCAATACATTGATGCGCAATCAATTGCACAAAGACGCAGATTGGGTACCAATGTGGCTTTATTGCAGTTAGATACGTGGCCTCCTGCTGCAGCTGGTGAGATGGCAGGGCAATGGAGGGCACACATATTTATACAGATCTTAGTGGGCGGAGCCAGCCGGCAGGGGCTACCGGCGAACCTGTAGTGCAGGTCCTACCTTACATCCCATAATACAGTGGTTCACCACACTGATGAATACAATCAAAGCAAGGGGGAGGGAAGGAGCTGACTGAGGAAGTGACCTCAAAAGGTGAGTCCTTAGTTCCATCTATTGTTAGTTGTTGCTAACCTGGATGAAATGGAGTCTGAAGTGGAACCTTTACTGAAAGTCCAGCTGGAGGTTATACAGTGCTCATGTTAGCTTGGTAACAATTTGGTAAGAATGTGCTGCCTCACCCTGAATCTTTATGTTTTAGTGTAACTCATTCTCTTATCAAGGTGGTTCCAGAGGTTTGACTCTCTATTGGTGACAACTAAACTCGTAGCTTAACGATGTTCCTTGTAACAAAGATAACGCTGAGGTACTGAGCTTTTGACCTTTCGTGCAGTTAGCTGCAACTTTACAAAACAAATTTTCGTGAGCTTGTCTTTAAACCACATCCTCAGCTAGTGCAAGGACAGCAACATTTTCCTGTGTAACTATTTAAAAATGCGAGATAACAGTACTTATGACAATGCTAGAATACCTTGCTTTGCAGTTTATAAATCATGCCAAAATGTGATTTGAGGTTTCGTTGGAATATAAGGAATTGTTGGACCGAAGAGAAACTGCTTTTCCTTCAGCTCAACTGGATTACTTCTGGTGAAGAACCAAATTGTGATTAAATTTTTCCCCCTAAGAATTACTTCATAAAATTCCTAAATTTTTAAAAAGTATATTGCAAAACATTTAAAATTGAAAATTACTGTACAATAAAATTAAACTCTTCTCCAAACGTCATGTTTGATCCTGACGTGCCTCAATACAATTTCAATACTCTTGATATTCACAATGTACATTGCGTGTCAGGCCCGACACAACCCGAAACATCCTTCAGTTTCCTCTGGGTACTGTGGCTGAAAGACCTCAGACAGCAAATGTTCCCTATTGCACCTCTCTGGTGGCTGCCTCAAGCTTTAATGCACCACTCAGCAAATAATCCTGAATCGTAGACTGTGCCAGCCTGCACCCTGCAACATTCGCTCAAAAACAACTCAAAGAACAAAGAAATGTACAGCACAGGAACAGGCCCTTTGGCCCTCCAAGCCCGTGCCGACCATACTGCCCGACTAAACTACAATCTTCTACACTTCCTGGGTCCGTATCCTTCTATTCCCATCCTATTCATATATTTGTCAAGATGCCCCTTAAATGTCCCTATCGTCCCTGCTTCCACTACCTCCTCCGGTAGTGAGTTCCAGGCACCCACTACCCTCTGCGTAAAAAACTTGCCTCGTACATCTACTCTAAACCTTGCCCCTCTCACCTTAAACCTATGCCCCCTAGTAATTGACCCCTCTACCCTGGGGAAAAGCCTCTGACTATCCACTCTGTCTATGCCCCTCATAATTTTGTAGACCTCTATCAGGTCGCCCCTCAACTTCCTTCGTTCCAGTGAGAACAAACCGAGTTTATTCAATCGCTCCTCATAGCTTATGCCCTCCATACCAGGCAACATTCTGGTAAATCTCTTCTGCACCCTCTCTAAAGCCTCCACATCCTTCTGGTAGTGTGGCGACCAGAATTGAACACTATACTCCAAGTGTGGCCTAACTAAGGTTCTATACAGCTGCAACATGACTTGCCAATTCTTATACTCAATGCCCCGGCCAATGAAGGCAAGCATGCCGTATGCCTTCTTGACTACCTTCTCCACCTGTGTTGCCCCTTTCAATGACCTGTGGACCTGTACTCCTAGATCTCTTTGACTTTCAATACTCTTGAGGGTTCTACCATTCACTGTATATTCCCTACCTGCATTAGCCCTTCCAAAATGCATTACCTCACATTTGTCCGGATTAAACTCCATCTGCCATCTCTCCGCCCAAGTCTCCAGACAATCTAAATCCTGCTGTATCCTCAGACAGTCCTCATCGCTATCCGCAATTCCACCAACCTTTGTGTCGTCTGCAAACTTACTAATCAGACCAGTTACATTTTCCTCCAAATCATTTATATATACTACAAAGAGCAAAGGTCCCAGCACTGATCCCTGTGGAACACCACTGGTCACAGCCCTCCAATGAGAAAAGCATCCCTCCATTGCTACCCTCTGCCTTCTATGGCCTAGCCAGTTCTGTATCCACCTTGCCAGTTCACCCCTGATCCCGTGTGACTTCACCTTTTGTACTAGTCTACCATGAGGGACCTTGTCAAAGGCCTTACTGAAGTCCATATAGACAACATCTACTGCCCTACCTGCATCAATCATCTTAGTGACCTCCTCGAAAAACTCTATCAAGTTAGTGAGACACGACCTTCCCTTCACAAAACCGTGCTGCCTCTCACTAATACGTCCATTTGCTTCCAAATGGGAGTAGATCCTGTCTCGAAGAATTCTCTCCAGTAATTTCCCTACCACTGAAGTAAGGCTCACCGGCCTGTAGTTCCCGGGATTATCCTTGCTACCCTTCTTAAACAGAGGAACAACATTGGCTATTCTCCAGTCCTCCGGGACATCCCCTGAAGACAGCGAGGATCCAAAGATTTCTGTCAAGGCCTCAGCAATTTCCTCTCCAGCCTCCTTCAGTATTCTGGGGTAGATCCCATCCGGCCCTGGGGACTTATCTACCTTAATATTTTTTAAGACACCCAACACCTCGTCTTTTTGGATCACAATGTGACCCAGGCTATCTACACCCCCTTCTCCAGACTCAACATCTACCAATTCCTTCTCTTTGGTGAATACTGATGCAAAGTATTCATTTAGTACCTCGCCCATTTCCTCTGGCTCCACACATAGATTCCCTTGCCTATCCTTCAGTGGGCCAACCCTTTCCCTGGCTACCCTCTTGCTTTTTATGTACGTGTAAAAAGCCTTGGGATTTTCCTTAACCCTATTTGCCAATGACTTTTCATGACCCCTTCTAGCCCTCCTGACTCCTTGCTTAAGCTCCTTCCTACTTTCCTTATATGCCACACAGGCTTCGTCTGTTCCCAGCCTTTTAGCCCTGACAAATGCCTCCTTTTTCTTTTTGACGAGGCCTACAATATCACTCGTCATCCAAGGTTCCCGAAAATTGCCGTATTTATCTTTCTTCCTCACAGGAACATGCCTGTCCTGTATTCCTTTCAACTGACACTTGAAAGCCTCCCACATGTCAGATGTTGATTTGCCCTCAAACATCCGCCCCCAATCTATGTTCTTCAGTTCCCGCCTAATATTGTTATAATTAGCCTTCCCCCAATTTAGCACATTCATCCTCGGACCACTCTTATCCTTGTCCACCAGTACTTTAAAACTTACTGAATTGTGGTCACTGTTACCGAAATGCTCCCCTACTGAAACATCTACCACCTGGCCGGGCTCATTCCCCAATACCAGGTCCAGTACCGCCCCTTCCCGAGTTGGACTGTTTAGATATTGTTTTAAGAAGCCCTCTTGGATGCTCCTTACAAACTCCGCCCCGTCTAAGCCCCTGGCACTAAGTGAGTCCCAGTCAATATTGGGGAAGTTGAAGTCTCCCATCACCACAACCCTGTTGTTTTTACTCTTTTCCAAAATCTGTCTACCTATCTGCTCCTCCATCTCCCGCTGGCTGTTGGGAGGCCTGTAGTATACCCCCAACATTGTGACTGCACCCTTCTTATTCCTGATTTCTACCCATATAGCCTCACTGCCCTCGGAGGTGTCCTCTCGCAGTATAGCTGTGATATTCTCCCGAACAAGTAGCGCAACTCCGCCTCCCCTTTTACATCCCCCTCTATCCCGCCTGAAACATCTAAATCCTGAAACGTTTAGCTGCCAATCCTGCCCTTCCCTCAACCAGGTCTCTGTAATGGCAACAACATCATAGTTCCAAGTAGTAATCCAAGCTCTAAGTTCATCTGCCTTACCCGTAATGCTCCTTGCATTAAAACATATGCACTTCAGGCCACCAGACCCGCTGTGTTCAGCAACTTCTCCCCGTCTGCTCTGCCTCAGAGCCACACTGTCCCTATTCCCTAGTTCTCCCTCAATGCTCTCACCTTCTGACCTATTGCTCCCGTGCCCACCCCCCTGCCATACTAGTTTAAACCCTCCCGTGTGACACTAGAAAACCTCGCGGCCAGGATATTTATGCCTCTCCGGTTTAGATGCAACCCGTCCATCTTATACAGGTCACACCTGCCCCGGAAGAGCTCCCAGTGGTCCAGATAACGGAAACCCTCCCTCCTACACCAGCTGTTTAGCCACGTGTTTGTCTGCTCTATCTTCCTATTTCTAGCCTCACTGGCACGTGGCACAGGGAGTAATCCCGTGATTACAACCCTCGAGGTCCTGTCTTTTAACTTTCTGCCTAGCTCCCTGAACTCCTGCTGCAGGACCTCATGCCCCTTCCTGCCTATGTCGTTAGTACCAATATGTACAACGACCTCTGCCTGTTTGCCCTCTCCCTTCAGGATTCCCTCTACCCGTTCGGAGACATCCTGGACCCTGGCACCAGGGAGGCAACATACCATCCTGGAGTCTCTTTCACGTCCACAGAAGCGCCTATCTGTGCCCCTGACTATAGAGTCCCCTATTACTATTACTCTTCTGCGCTTTGACCCTCCCTTCTGAACATCAGAGCCAGCCGTGGTGCCACTGCTCTGGCTGCTGCTGTTTTCCCCTGATAGGCTATCCCCCCCGACAGTATCCAAAGGGGTATATCTGTTCGAGAGGGGGACAACCACAGGGGATTCCTGCACTGACTGCCTGCCCTTTCTGGTGGTCACCCATTTCTCTGCCTGCACCTTGGGTGTGACCACATTTACATAACTGCGATCTATGACGCTTTCCGCCACCTGCATGCTCCTAAGTGCATCCAATTGCTGCTCCAACCGAACCATGCGGTCTGTGAGGAGCTGCAGTTGGGTGCACTTTCTGCAGATGAAGCCATCCGGGACGCTGGAAGCCTCCCGGACCTGCCACTCTTTGCATTGAAAGATCAGTGAGTTTCAGGTTGACCAAAGAATGTCTGACTGAGTTAATGGTCCTCTAGCCGCTGTTGATGTTTGTGGAATATCCCCTGAATCATGGAGTAGCTCAGGTGAACATTGATAAGAAGCACTGCATCTCTCTCCAGACCTTCTTTGCTGAGATACACTGGAGCAGGAGGCAAACAATGGCCCTTCCCCACCACAGCTGCCTCGAGGGCAACCAGCGGGTGGGCTGAGATTCCAGGCGTGCAGGAAGGATCTGATGGGGAGGGCCTTTCTCACCACCAGCCAAGCTATGACTTGGTGCTAGTTTGAAAGTTCTGATAATGAAGTTCTTTCGGACCCCGCAGGTGTAGATTTTAGTTTAGACGGGCAGCATGGTCAGCGCAGGCTTGGAGGGCCGAAGGACCTGTTCCTGTGCTGTACTTTTCTTTGTTCTTTCGGAGGCATTCTGCCAAATAACTTCAACATTCCGCTCAAGATACTATCCAACAGGATCTACCATCTCCTTTTCCTACAGGGTCTTGATGATGTTACATATGGACCAATGCCTGATGGTTAAATATGTTTTCTGCACAAACTTTTCCATGAGGGATAAATGGTAGGGCATGATCCAGCTGATTTGAATGTTCTGTGGCAATGTGCCCAGACCCATCCTTTGCAGTGCCAGAGATGGTTAGAACCTCAGCACTTATTGACACTTGCGTACTGAAGGGCTATGCACAGGTTGATAAAGCCACATGCAAAGGTTGCCACCAGGATGACAGCACTGTTGGGCATGTTTTCCCTCCCACTTTATCATGTGCCTGCGAACGCCATCCATTTTCATCCTTCAGACACAATGGAAGATGGCTTAAATGGTCCGTCACGGTGCAGGAGTGAGGAATGGGCCAGACCTGTGCCACATATAGCGAGAATGCTTTGCACCTGATGACCAGGTTCTTACTGGAGCGGAGAAGGAACAATTTTGTTTTACCATAGCTACTTGCTTCATCCAGTTTTTAGTGCGTGCCCTGGTTCCTCTGAACCACATCTCCAACACCTTCAGGTCGTCTGACTAACATGAAGGGGACAAAACAATCAGTTAACCCAGTTCTTCAAGAATATGGCCTCGCTCTTAAAAGAGTTTACCTTGGCTTCCGTGGCCCGTTTGAACTGGCTGGAGATGCTTATCAGTCTGCACATTTCAGTCATCAAGAACTGAACTGAGCAGAAAACAGTGACAGGCTTTGATCAGCGTACCTCCACCGCCTGGGATCTTCTCCCCTCTTATGCCCGAATCTGATAGAATCAACACCAATGTTCAATACACCGTACAAACAGGATGGGAGAGAGAACAGCCATTCCTGACTCCGATTTGATCGGAGAGCTTTCCAATTACCACCCACTACTTGAAACGTCTACATGTTCATGTAGATTGTCTGCATCAATTGCGGATTTCTCCCCAACCCCCATTTTGGAGAGCACAGCCATCATGTCGGAGTGCGATATTCTGTTAGAGTCTTTCTCCTGGTGAGGCAGATAGCCACCGCACCTATACCCCACATCCAGCCCTCCTATGTGTATACTGGGGTGAGGGCACCACACATAGTGAGGTTCTCCTCAAGCTTCCTGCTGTGTGCAGCGCAGGTTTGGTCAGGATGGATCAGCAACTCCAGAGCAGCATTGGCCTGAAGTGGCAAAGAGAGATTGACAGTCCATCAATCATTGCTACATGAGTTAGGGGTTGCATTTTGTCATTGACCCTTTCTCACCTCCCTCGCCAATCTGCCCACCCAAAGCGGTTCACCCAGGGAGATAAGGGAAACAAAGTAGGGAAAGGAATCAGAGTTTGGCACTTTTAAAAGCTTGCATTCTCCAAAAGAATTTCCTTGCAATACTGTCAGTAGAATTATCCTAACACAAAACTCCCAGTGAAAAGAAATTTGGCATGCAAATAAACTTTGTCACATCTATTCTTAGTTACGGATTGCTGTAAATGTGCTTTCTATTCCCTTGGGCTGTGCAACTTTTATAAAGACTACAAAAAAGCTGACATACTTTCCTTTCAAACTTTGGTTTGGTTGCTGTTAGAGTTTCCTGACTCAAAAATGGAACAACTAAATGAAGTGGTGTGTTCTTATGAAACCATTCTTATTTGTTTATTAACGTATTCAGCTTCATTCATTATCACCACATATATACGGTATGTCATAAGTAGGACATTGTTAGGGTGTAACGACTGTATCAGTTCTCGTCGTGCTGGAATGGGTTGGACAATAGAACAAGAGGATAAAGCTCTAAAATGTCTTTACTCAAAGGCCACTAGGTGTTTGGAATGATTGACCAAGCAATATTGTGAAAGCAAAGACATTGGGCGCGATTCTCCGAGCCCTGCGCCGGGTCAGGGAATCGTCGCAACCGCGCCCCGAAGCCGGAGCGCGATTCTCCGAGCTGCGGAGAATCAGCGCCATTTGCGCCGGCGCATTTGGCACGTCGCCAGTCGCAGGCCGCTGTCCACGGACGGGCCGCGAAATCTCCGGTCCGGATAGCAGAGGAAACGGCAGAGTCCCGCCGGCGCCCTTCACCCGGGGGGGGGGGGGCCTCCGATGGGGCCTGGCCCGCGATCAGGGCTCACCGATCAGCGGGCCGGCCTCTTCCCCCCTGGGCCTACTTTGTTCCGCTTCTGGCCCCAGAACCACCGCGCCATGTTGCGTCGGGGCCGGAGCGTTGAAGACGTCCCCTGCGCATGCGCGGGTTGGCACAGCGCCCATTTGGCACCGGGGAGGGAGGCTGGAGCGGCGTGAACCGCTCCAGTGCCGTCCTAGCCCCCTGTGGGGGACAGAATCGGTCGTCTTCGCGCCATCGTGAAACGTGACTGCATTCACGACAGCGAAAACACTTAGTCTCCATTTTGGAGAATCACCCCCATTAGGTTGGCTGAGTGGGCTGAATTATTGATGGTATGAATTAGAAGGACCAAAATATTTATCCTTATTCTGACCTTTTAATGCTCTGTTTCTAGCTGGTTTCTTACTATTTTTCACCAAAGACTTGGAAGACTTACGTCGATTTACCAAGGATTGGTTTACATATTGTATTCTTCTCAAATTTGGGTCTTCAACTAATCATTGAAAATAGTTGTCAGTTGCTGCTTTGTTGTTTAACCTGTGTTTATAATGTCTCTGAGAACATCGTGATGGCCTAAGCCCTTTACAGTCAGTGCAGTTATTTTGAAATGTAACAAATGTAAGGCACACAATAAGGTTCCACAAAGACATAAATGACCATTCGTCTGTTCTAGTGATGCATGATAAGGGATGAGTGTTTTCCAAAACACAAGTCTTCAATTACCGCTGAGAATCATTTATGTTCACCTAAAAGGGACAGACTGGACTTTGGTTTGTTGTCATAGAATCGTATAGTGATACAGCACAGAGGAGGCCATTTGCCTATCACGCCTCTGTCAGACCCTTGAAAGAGTTGTCCAATTAGTTCCCTCCCCTGCTCTTTCTCCATAACCCTACAAATATTTCCCCTTCAATTATTTACCCAATTCTCTTTTGGAAGGTATGAATGAATTTGCTTTCATAGCCTTTTGGCAGTGCATTCCATATCAGAACGGGTCTCTGCTTAATAAAAACAAAAGCTCCTCATCTGGTCTCTGGCCCTTTTCCCATCTCACTCAAAAGATGGACACTCATTACAGCGTAACTGTGATTTATGTGGCTCACGTGGCTGGAGTTGGCCTTCATTCACAACCTTCTGACTCTGAAGCTACCACTGAGCCAAGGTTGACACTAAAAGAAAGCAGAATGCAAATCTGGCATCTGTTTAAACATGCTACAAAACTACTTTATCTAGCTTCTTGCAAATTGAATCATGATTATTTTGAAGAGATTCTTTTTCATCTTGTTTGACTACTTGCACTTACCAAGAGGATTTTAACTTTCTCCCTTGATATTGCATGAGCCACAATATCATCAAACAGACTCTCTAGTCCTCCTGTGCGTCTTTGATTTACTCTCCAGGAGTAATAGTGCCCAGAGTCCCACTTACAAATATCATGGACTATCCATCTGAAAACGTTATCCCTGAATCTTTACCCTCTAATCTTTTGCAAGCAGAATTCGGATTGTGGGGAGACTCCCTCGTCCTAATTTTAATTGGTTATTGGCATGTGAAAAAACTGTCTTTGGTATCTTAAAATCTTAACGTGCTGCAGCTTGCTTTTAATAGCTACATTGGAGTGGGAGCAGAAAAGCATCATTCACAACCGCGATATGTGGGCAATATTTCTCCCTATGAACCTGCTTATTGGAGGTCCTGCCAAAGTTTGAACAAAACCACTCTGAATGTTTAGGCTCAAATTCCAGTAGAAACACGGATTCAATTTGCATGGTGGGAAATCACCAATTAGATCTCAGCGGCCCCTTGTAACTGGCTGTGAGTGAGAACAGCTTTGCTGTCAACCATTAGAAGGCAAGAAGCAGATGAGTTCCTTAGTCTTGTGAATATTTCTTGGAGGAGATAGTGAGCATGGCACAAATCTAAACTGGAATTTCCTGCACCCTCTGGTAACTATGAGCTAAACAATGGTGCACAACAATTTTCATTAGAGAAAGGAAAGAATAAAGCCGCAGGGTTCCTGGGTTATGATGGCAAAAATATGTCTTGGTCTCGACTACATCATCGTGTGGTATGACAGTTCACCATAGTAAGGCAATGGACCACAGATATTTATGGTCTCAGGTCACGTAAAATTGTTACTTTGTTTCAGGGCCTAATGGTTCATTGCCGCACATAGTACCACACCCCAGCATGGAAAGGGATAACCAAGGAAGATTTAATAGAGAACACTGAAAGCTATGCTCAATGGTCTTAGAATTAGTATTAGATTATAATATTATATGATAAGGTTGGTAAAGGAGAATGTTTTAAAAAAAAATCTTCAACACTAATTATCTTCTGAGGGAGTGAGTCTTCACACTTCAAAATTATTTCTTCAGGCCCAATAATTATCTGAGACTCTGTCCCCTGTTCTAGACTTCCTCCCCCAGCCAGGGGAAACACCCTTCCTCTATCTACCTTGTTGCAGTAGACAAGGGTGAGTAACACACCTTGTGAAAGAATGGAGCATTTCTGTCAGCAACTTCCATGTTTCCACTAAGATTTCCATGTTTTACTGAACTTTGCATTTTTGATATTACAACCAATGTTGGTGTTAAATGCCAGGCTGGACCTTGCACTTTATTGGGGACTGCAGTCCAAAATTCTGCCTTGACTGACCAATTTGTTGCCAGAGCAAGTGCTCGCCCTCCAATTATGGATGGTGATGGGCTCTCGAAGTTGAAGCTCAATAGAGGCTCTCCAGATTAAAAGGTGCTGTGGCCTGCCATTACGGGTACGGGACAGAGGTGCTGTCTCCACCTTGAGGCACCTTCTCAGCATTAGGTGACCTGAGGCTGCAGCTGTGGCTAGGTAGGCATTTGTTGGCTCGCATGGGAGTCTCATGGGCATCCTGGCATCGCCTGCCACTGGAGGCTGCCTATGGGCAGCTGGACTGTTCCAGATGCCGCAGGGAGCTGACAGGAAAATTCCCGTTGGCCTCTGATCACCTTAATCACCTTAAGTAGCAATCAGTCCAATCCCAATCTGGCCTTCCCAAAACTTGCTCGGGGACAGGCTGGTGCTGAGAAAATATCAAGTGACCAGTGGAGCAAAACTACTCTCGTCTGTCTCAGTTTGCACCTCTATATAGGGGAAATAATCCTGCCCTCCGACGTCGCTGTCCCAGTTATCCAATTTGCTAATCGCATCACCTTTATTTCTACCACAAAGGGCAGCACGGTGGTGCAGTGGTTAGCACTGCTGCTTCATGGCGCCGAGGTCCCAGGTTCGATCCCGGCCCAGGGTCACTTTCCGTGTGGAGTTTACACATTCTCCCTCTGTTTGCGTGGGTTTCGCCCTCACAACCCAAAGATACGCAGAGTAGGTGGATTGACCATGCTAAATTGCCCCTTAATTGGAAAAAATGAATTGGGTACTCTAAAATAAAAAAAATAAGAAAAAAAAAATTCTACCACAAAATCCGACCCTATATTATATGTTGCATTCATATATTATTTTAACTAATTTCTTCTTTCTCCAGTTATATTTGCCTTTGAGGTTTCATACTATTATCATGAATGAATCCTAACTCGTAGGTCTAGATAGTCTTTTTTTCTGCCTAGATCACTAAGCAAAATTCATTGTGTGCCTGGGAAAAAAGGAGATCCCTTTTTCAGGCTATTTTAGCTATTCCGTCTAACTTGAGCCTTCACAGAATCATTATTGTCCTTGGAAGCTGGATTCTCTTAAAAGGGGTACTGGATTGAAAGAAAGGGTTGAATTGATATAATGGATTATCTTGTTCCTCGGAAACGTGGTAATGTGCTTCATAGCTTCATAAACCATTAATTAGTTTGCCATGTGTCATGTCAGCAAATCACCTTCCTCACAAAATATCCGACAAGTCACATTCAAGGTTTGCTCTTAGTAGTTGAGGGAAGATTGCTGGCTAGGGCACTGGGAAAAATAACATAAAGCTTCCTAAACAGGGAGGAGGAGGCTAAGAGACTGAGCACAACTTTGTTTTAGGATTTAATTGTCAAACCTGTTAAATAAAATTAGAATCATAGAACAGTTATACCACAGACCGAGGCCATTCAGCCCTTCCTCTCTGTTCTGGCTGTCTACAAGAGCCATTCTCCTGCCTTCTCCCCGTAACCCCTGATCCTGCTATTAATACATCCTGTAACATAGGGCACTATTTACCCATTCTGAGAAACTCATTATTTAAAAAATATATATATTTTTTTATTCTCCTCCTTTTTCACATTTTCTCCCAAATTTACACCCACCAACAATAAACAATAATCAGGCTTCCGGTGGTGGCTATGAGGGAGTAAGTCACATACTTGGCTCCCGCTCTGGCCAGAGTTTTGGACCTTTCTCCCCGACTTTTTTGTGGTTTTGAGTTTTGGCTTTGAAGGCGCAGATAATTTGGCTCTGGATCCACGCATTGGTGGATTGAATTGAGAATCCAAGGGACCGAAAAGGAAGAAATAAAAAGATAAGCAACAGCTGGGTGGCGGCTGCGGCTGAAGACAACATGGCTGACGTCCGGACCCCTGCTGCGACGGCCCAGCCATCGACTGAGGAGCTGATGCAGGTCATCCAAGAGATGTGCCAGACAGAAACGGGAATGTCTTGACCCGATAAATGAGTCGATCGATCGGCTGGAGCGCAGGCTGGATGCACAGGATCGGACGATTCAGAAGCTGGAGAAGGCGTTGGCGGACCAGGAGGAGCATCAAACGGCGGTCGGGCTGGAGCTGGGGATGGTGAAGGATCAGCAAAAGAGACTGCTGGAGAAGGTGGAGGATCTGGAGAACAGAACTCGCCGGCAGAACTTGAGAATTGTTGGTCTCCCTGAGGGGGCTGATGCTGGCGCATATGTGGCGAGTATGTTTCAGAAGCTTCTATGGGAGGAGGCTTTTCCCCGACCGTTGGAGGTGGACAGGGCATACAGGGCGATGGCGAGAAGGCCGCAGCCGCGGGACCCCCCAAGGGCGATGGTGGTCCGGTTCCATAGATTTTTGGACAAGGAGTGTGTTCTTCAGTGGGCCAAGCGTACGCGTAGCTGCAAATGAGACAATAGCATTTTGCGAGTGTCATGTGAGAGTACCTTTAAGACATGGATGTTTAAGTCATGTACCTTTAAGAAAACAGTGATGTCAGAGAGTGGGTGGAGCTGAGGTCAGGTCAGCCATTTTGCAGTTTAGTTTTGCAGTTTGAAAAGAGCTTGGGAGTGTCTGTGTTTGCAGTGAGCTGGATCTCTGCCATGAAAGACTATCTCTGCATCATTTGGGTGATTTAAACTCCTAATAGTAAAGCCTTTAACCTGATGTGATTCTGTTTAAAGGTGTTAAGTCTCTTGGAAGTTTGAAGGAACATTTTGAGGAATTATTTACTGTTGCAATATTTTTGGAGTTATCTTTGAAGTAAGGGGTGTTAAGAGGTCCAATGTTTATTTAAGATATTAAGTTGAGTTCATGGAATAAACAGTGTTTTGTGTTTAAAACCCCACGTGTCCATAATTGTAATCCCACACCTAGGGAACAAACCGTGTGCTAGGAAAAGCAACAAATACATTAAAGGGAGAGGTTGGTTGAACTCCATGATACATTTTGGGGTTCTGAAAACACCTCGCCCATAACACGTGTCTATCAGGACCTGAGTGTGGAGGTGGCCAGAAGGAGGGGCAGGCTTTAATCCAGTGAAGGTGATCCTGTATAAGAGGAAGGTGAAATTTGGGCTGCTATACCCGGCGCGTCTTTGGGTTGCGCATAAGGACCAGCACCATTATTTTGAGTCGCCCGAAGATGCGATGGACTTTGCCAAGAAGAAGGGGCTGGTGCTGAACTGAGGACTTTTTGGTTTCAAGTTGTAACTTTTCTGAGTGATGTTTATATGTTTTGAGTGTTTTTCTTCTGCTTTTAAGTTTGAGTGAAGATGGGGGAAGTAAAAGTTATTCGGTTCTATGGGTTTTCAGTGTTTTGGTGGGGGTGGCTGGTGGGGGCTTTTTACTTTTTATTACTTTGTTTTGCACTATTTGGGGGGGTTCTTTGTGGGTTTTTCGTTTTGGGTTGTCTCCTATGGTAATTGGGAGATTGTCTGGGGTTGGTTTGGTGAGGGAAGTGGTTTCGATGGGGGAGGGGGGGGGAGTAGGGAACTATAGGTGGGAGACTTCTTGGCGCCGGAGGCGAGGGCCACCAGGCTAGCTGGGTGAGCTAGTCAACGGAAGCACAGTGGGGTGTGTATATGTTCAATATATGGCAGGGGTTAGGTTACGGAGTGGTGTTGCTAGGGGGGGGGGCGGGAGAGGGGGAGTTATTCTGCTGACGAGCGAGGGACTTGGGTTTCGGGACAGAGAGGAGGTCGGGGTAGGGGGCTGCCAGGAGGCGGGCCGATGGATGTGCGCCGCATGGGCTGGAGGCGGGCCCAGGAAAGGGGATGGCTGATCAGAGGAGGGGGGGCGTGGTGCCACCCAACTAGGCTGATCACCTGGAATGTTAGAGGGTTGAATGGGCCGGTCAAGAGGGCACAGGTGTTCGTGCATCTGAGGGTTCTGAAGGCAGATGTGTTGATGCTGCAGGAGACACCTGAAAGTGGCGGATCAAGTTAGGCTTAGGAAGGGCTGAGTCAGTCAGGTCTTTCATAGGACCACCAAGACTAAAGGTGTGGACTGTATAGTCTCGGACGAGGGGGGCCGTTATGTCATGGTGAGCGGCAAGCTGGAGGGGTGGAAGGTTGTCTTGGTTACCGTGTATGCGCCAAACTGGGGCGATGTAGAATTCATAAAGAGGGTACTGGGGGAGATACCTGACCTGGACTCGCACAAGCTGGTTATGGGAGGGGATTTTATTACGGTTATCGACCCCGGCCTGGACCGCTCGTGTTCAAAAACGGGGAGGGTGCCAGCAATCGCAAGGGAAGTGATAGGGTTCATGGAGCAGATTTGGGGGGGGGGGGGGGGTGTCGACCCATGGAAGTTTAGGCGGCCGTCGGGGAGTTTTCTTTTAATTCGCATGTGGCTAAGGTTTATTCCCAGATTGATTTTTTTCATTTTGAGCAGGGATTTGCTGGTGGGGGTGGTGGACACGGGGTACTTGGCCATCACTATTTTGGATCATGCCCCACACTGGGTGGAACTGCAGGTTGGCGAGGAGAGCTTCCAGCGCCCGCAATGGAGTTTGGATGTGGGCTTGTTGGCGGACGAGGCGGTGTGCGAGAGGCTGAGGAAGTGCATGCAGAACTACCTGCAGGTCAACGACACGGGGGAAGTCTCAGCAGCGGTGGTCTGGGTGATGCTGAAAGCAGTGGTGAGAGAGGAACTGATTTCGATCCGGGCTCATAGGGACAGGACGGATAGGGCAGAGACAGACCGGCTGGTTAAGGAGATCCTACAGATAGATAGGAGGTATGTTGTGACCCCGGGGGTAGAGCTTTTAAGGGAACGTCAGAGGCTGCAGGCTGAGTTCGGGTTGTTGTCCACAGGCAAGGCAGTGGAGCAGCTTAAAAAGGCGAGGGGTGCGTTTTACGAACATGGGGAGAAGGCCAGCAGAATGTTGGCACAGCAGCTTAGGAAGAGGGAGGCAGCCATGAAAATAGAGAGGGTGGTTGATGGGGATGGGAATTTGGTAGGGGACTCGGCGGGGCTAAACAGGGCATTTAGGGACTTTTACAGTAGACTATCGCTCCGAAGCCCCCGCGGGGCCCGAGGGGATGAGACGCTTTTTGGACGGACTGACCTTCCCAAGGGTGGGCAGGGAGCTGGTGGATGGGCTGGGGGCCCCGATTAGTGCTGAAGAAATAGGGGAGGGCTTGAAGGCAATGCAGTCGGGTAAAGCCCCGGGGCCGGACAGGTACCCGGTGGAATGCTACAAGAATTTCTCGGGGATATTAGGGCCGTTGCTGGTCATGGTTTTTAATGAGGCGAGGGATAGAGGGATGCTGTCCCCGACGATGTCACAGGCCACTATTTTGTTAATATTGAAGCGGGACAAGAACCCGGAGCTGGGGGTCATATAGGCCGATCTCACTGCTTAATGTGGGTGCCAAGTTGCTGGCTAAGGTTTTGGCCTCCAGGATTGAAGATTGTGTTCCGGAGGTGATTATGGAGTATCAAACCGGGTTTGTCAAGGGCAGGCAGTTGGTGGCCAATATAAGAAGGCTGCTCAACGTGATTATGATGCCCCCGGAGAGTAGGGAGGTTGAGGTGGTTGTGGCCATGGATAAGGAGAAGGTGTTCGACCGGGTGGAATGGGATTATCTATGGGAGGTGTTGGGGCGATTTGGGTTTGGTAGGGGCTTTATCGACTGGGTTAGGCTGCAGACTCCACACAGACAGTGTCCCAAGCCGGGAATTGAACCTGGGACCCTGGCGCTGTGAAGCAACAGTGCTAACCACTGTGCTACTGTGACGCCCACTTTCTCCCCGTGTCTGAGGGAGCTTGCTCCGGTTTTGTCCCATTGTCCAAAGATGTGTAGATTAGGTGGATTGGCAATGATAAATTGCCCCTTGGTGTCCAAAGATGTGCAGGTTATGTGGGATAATGGGGATAGGGCAGGGGTTGGCAGGCCGAGGTAGGATGCTCTTTTGGAGGGTCGGTGCAGACTCAGTGAGCTGAATGGCCTCCTTCTGCAGTGTAGTAATTCTATGTAACTACAAACATTATTTTATAGAAACATTTTCAATTCCTGTTAAGAATTTATGCATGAGGGACTTTTGCGAGCTTGGGAGCATTGGAGGAAAAGTATAAGTTGCCCCGGGGAAATTTCTTGAGATATATGCAGGTGAGGGCGTTTACTAGACAACAGGTGAGGGAATTTCCATTGCTCCCGACACAGGGGATACAGGACAGGGTGCTTTCAGGGGTGTGGGTCGGAGAGGGCAAGGTGTCAGAGATTTACCGAGAGATGAGGGAAGAGGGGGAGGAGTCGGTGGGCGAACTAAAAGGAAAGTGGGAAGAAGAACTAGGGGAGGAGATAGAGGAGGGTATGTGGGCTGATGCCCTAAGCAGGGTAAATTCTTCTTCCTCATGCGCCAGGCTTAGCCTGATTCAATTTAAGGTGCTACATAGAGCACACATAACGGGAGCAAGATTGAGCAGGTTCTTTGGAGTGGAGGACAAATGTGGGAGGTGTGGCAGGAGCCCGGCAAACCACGCACATATGTTTTGGGCGTGCCCGGCACTGGAAGGGTATTGGAAGGGATTGACGGGAGTGATTTCGCAGGTGGTGAAGGCCCGGGTCAAACCAGGCTGGGGGTTAGCTCTATTTGGAGTTGCGGAAGAGCCGGGAGTGCAGGAGGCGAAAGAGGCCGACGTTGTGGCCTTTGCGTCCCTAGTAGCCCGGCGCAGGATCCTACTCATGTGGAAGGAGGCGAAACCCCCCCGGACTGGAGGCCTGGGTAAATGATATGGCGGGGTTCATTAAACTGGAGCAGATAAAGTTTGCCCTGAGAGGATCGGCTCAAGGGTTCACCAGGCGGTGGCAGCCATTTCTCGACTACCTAGGGGAACGTTAGAGGGAAGACAGATGACCAGCAGCATCAACCCAGGAGGAAGGGGGGGGAGGGGGGAGGGGGGAGGGGGGGGGGTGGTTTAGTTTAGTTTAGGTCAAAGATAAAGGGGTTTTGTTACTTGTGTATTGTTAAAAATTTCTGTATTGTTATTGTTGCGTTTGCTTTATAAGAGGGGAAAAATTGTTGTTTGTGAAAAAAATTTCAATAAAACATATTTAAAAAAAAAAAGAATTTATGCATGATACTTGTGAAGTCCTGTGCTAATTTTAGGAATCTGTTTTTTCCCATAAGTCTGTGTCCATTCTTCCAGAGTCAAAGTACTTGTTTCCTTTCATCTATCTGATAATAGCTCATAAAGAAATGCTTTGAAACATATCTGTTCTCCCATAGAATCAAGCATTATGCTACGAGACAAAAGAACCATTTAGGAAACTAGACCCTGACTTTGCACATTTCGCAGTACGACAATCATCTATTTGTTAATTTCCCATGAATTTACATTGCGCTGAAACAAATGGTCCATATATTAGTAGTCTTATAAAGCTAATTAATGTAACGAGCTTTTTTGGAAAATGCATAATTATACATGACCAAGATTAATCAGTGTGGGAATCATGAAGATTACATAACAATGTAATTTATGCGACTACTAGGGAAGGCATGCTCCCCTCTGGATGAGACAAGAGAAAAATAGGAGGAAGAGCTAGAGGTTTAAATAAGATGGGGACTATGGAGCGAAGCACTGCACAGGGTCAACTCCACCTCCACATGCGCAGGCTAAGCCTAATGCAGCTGAAAGTGGTACTTGGAGCACATCTGACCAAAAGCCAAATGAGCAGGCTCTTCTTGGAGGTGAACGGTGCCAGGGAGGCCCGGCCAACCACACCCACATTTCCTGGGCCTGCCCCAGACTTGTCGGTATCTGGACAGCCTTCTTTGAGGCAATGTCCAAGGTTGTTGGGATGACAGCAGCTAGCACACATGAGCAGAATCTGTGGCTATATCTGTAAATTTAAATGTAACTCCTAAATGACCCTCTTATGGACTGACTTCATTAACACTACACCCTGTATGCTTAATCCGATGCCAGTGCTTATGTAGTTACATTGTATATGTTGTGTTGCCCTATTATGTATTTTCTTTTATTCCCTTTTCTTCTCATGTACTTAATGATCTGTTGAGCTCGCAGAAAAATACTTTTCACTGTACCTCGGTACACGTGACAATAAACAAATCTAATCCAATCCATTCTGCATGGTTGATTTATGGGGAATGGATATTTTTCTTTTTTTTAAATTTAGAGTATCCAATTCATTTTCTTTCCAATTAAGGGGCAATTTAGTGTGGCCAATCCACCGAGCTTGCACATTTTTTGAGTTGTGGGGGCGAAACCCGCGCAAACACTGGGAGAATGTGCAAACTCCACAAGGACAGTGACCCAGTGCCAGGATCGAACCTGGGACCTCGGTGCCTTGAGACCGCAGTGATAACCCACTGCACCACCGTGCTGCCTCGGGAATGGATATTTAATTACCTCCACCACTGAAAGCAGGCAGAGGTAATTTTTTCCTCCTGTTTATAAACAATATATCTCAAATACTAATGGACAGATTTCAACAAAACTGGGTGCACAGATAGTCTATGGCCCAAGAAAGATCTGGGGCTGGATTTTCCGCACATCGACCCCGAAATCGCGGCCAGCGTGGGGGCGGAGAATCAGTTTTCCCGCAAAGAATCGGGACCGGCGCAGGTTCCTCGATTCTGCGGGCCCCGAAAAGCGCCGCCTAGGACCTACCTGGGGCCATTGCCAGAGGTCCGCTCCACCATTCTCCGCCCCGACCGGTCGAAGTCCCGACGGCGGGCATCTAATGTAGTCCAGCCGGTCGGGATACTTGCATGGCAGCTGTGGACTCAGTCCACAGCCGCCCTTGTCGGGGGCGGGCCGATCGGAGGCCAGGGGGAGCCTTATAGGCGGTCGGGAAATGATTGTGCGGGTGTTGAGAGTCGGGCGCGCGGCCGATCGGGGGGGGGGGGGGGGGGTTATTTTTCGGGTCCAGCTCCGCGGTCCGAGACTGCCATGGAGCACAGCGCGGCTGCTGGAGGGCACCGCTATGCGCATGCGCCGCCTCCGACTCGGAACTGCGGGGGCCCGTATCTGCAGCAAAAGCTGCTAGATCTACACCGGGTCCCTGCTAGCCCCCTGCAGGGCTAGAAATTTGTGGCCCTTTCATGCCAGTTTTTCTGCTGTGGAGCTCCACCGTTTTGACACGGGCGCAGGCGCACAGTGCCAATAACGGAGAATCCAGCTCCTGATTAGTTTTTGAGGAAAATGAAAATCCAGATTCAGGCCCTAGAATTATGTAAAAGACCACTTAACATCGGGCGAAATGATGTTTTTTTTTAATGGTGTGGATTGTTTTAGTTAGAATGTTGTTGATTGTTTTAGAGTGTTGTGGATTGTCTCAGCTGCTGTGGTGGACCTTGTCATAGCTATCAAAATGTGAGCAGAGTTTCCAGAGCAGGTTGTTTGATGGGGATTGGCCTGAATCCTCCTCAGCGGGACAGGAGTTCCTAACAAAAATAAATAAATCTTTTTCAACTTTGTCATCAACCAAATAAAAGCCTAAAAGAAGAGCTGTGTAATTGTAATAATGTTGAGTTAACACAACGTTGTGGAGGTATCTGCCCTCTTCACTTGTTACATCTCGTGTAGGGTATATCACACACAATCTTTGAGAGATTTCTTCCAAAATACATCTTAACTCCTGAGAGATTAAACTAAAATTGATTTTGGAAGACCATCATGATGGCAGTAGTTATTTTAATGTAAAATGTATGCATCTTCCAGAAAACAAAGTTACACTCTGCCACATCCTGTTCTTCAAGCCCAAGCATCCCATCTATACAAGTGGTCATCAAGGCCAGGGTCCCTTGTTATGGACGCCTGGTCAGATCCCAACAGTTGCTAAGATACTGGGCCAGAATCGCAACTTAATTTTTTTTTTAAGACTGTGCGAAACGATTGATTCGCTCCAGGAGTGATTGCATAAGAAATACGGCTTGGTTATTTTTACAAAAAAAACTTTATTAAAACAAAAGAAAAACCATATTTAAACTTCAAACCTAAGAACAGATTACATGTATCTCTTCACCTTAACACACAATTTCCCATTTACCAGCACGTACAATGAACATACAGCTCTCAACTCCACTTATGCTGGCAGGCAAAAATGATACTTGCATTTACAGAACATATTCCTGCTGTTAGTGCAGCTCCTTCAGACCTCTTTCCGAAAACCTGTCACTGAGGCAGCTTTTCATAACCTCCTGGTCACTTTCAAAATCCTTCTGCCCCCTCTTGTTCGAACAGGATTCTTTGATCTCTCTAATCTCTGCCCAGACCCTCAAAGATGGTTCTGTGTAGATTTGAACTCCTCATCGCTGTTCAGACTTTTGATTATCCACTCCCTTTTACACAAAAGAGTAGGGCCACGCTATGAATAACAATAATCTTTATTATTGTGACAAGTAGTCTTACATTAACACTGCGATGAAGTTACTGTGAAAATTCCCTTGTCTCATCACCTGTTCGGTACATTGAGGGACAATTCAGAATGTCCAAATTACCTAACAGCACATCTTTCGGGACTTGTGGGACGAAACCGGAGCAGCGGAGGAAACCCACGCAGACACGGGGAGAACTTGAAGACTCTGCACAGCCAGTGACCCAGCCGGGAATCGAACCTGGGATCCTGGCGCTGTGAAGCAACTGTGCTAACCATTATGCTACTGAATATGCAATGATCCTTCAATTTGCTGACAAGAGGCCATCAGACTCCATAAGACCATAAGAGCGGAAGTAAGGCCATTCGGCCCATCGAGTCCACTCCACAATGGGCTAATGGTTGGTCAGACCAGAGTGGATCTTGAGTGGGCGCAGGTGCAGTACCGGGGATGTTTTGGTAGAGGCGTAGGCGCATTTCCCGGGAAACTTTGGTGGGGGCGCAGGCGCAGTTCCGGGGACGGTCTGCTGGGGGCGCAGGCGCAGTTCCGGGGAAGGTTTGGTGAGGGCGCAGGCGCAGGGGTAGTTCGGGGGAAGGTGTGGTGGGGGCGCAGGCGCAGTTCCGGGGAAGGTTCGGTGAGGGCGCAGGCGCAGTTCCGGGGAAGGTTCGGTGAGGGCGCAGGCGCACTGCCCAGGGAAGGTTTGGTGAGGGCGCAGGCGCACTGCCCGGGGGGCCCGTAAGGGTGCGAATGACGTCGCTGGGAAGCTGCAGCGGGTAAGAGAGGCTCCGGCGCTTGTTTACTTTTTCCACAGCGAGCGGATCCGCAACCCCGGAGCCCGAAAACTGAGACCGACTCTACGCCGAAAGGAGGAGGGAGCAGCGACCAAGTCCCCACTTGTTGTGTGTCCCTTTCTCCGCTCAGGCGGAGCGAGGCCCTGGCGGCTCTGCGATGTCGAGGTGGGCGAGATGCTTGCTCTGTCCCGCTGATGCTGGAGGGTCTGCGGGGGGGGGCGGGAGAGCCCGGGTCACCCACCCCGGCCCTAGCACTGTGCATGTCACTTTAACTGCAATAATAACTGGAGAACGTCGACGATCCCCCAGCCCTCCCCGTGCCCCCCCCCCACTGCCCTCCCCGTGGCCCCCCACTGCCCTCCCCGTGCCCCCCACTGCCCTCCCTGTGCCCCCCCACTGCCCTCCCCGTGCCCCCCCACTGCCCTCCCCGTGCCCCCCCACTGCCCTCCCCGTGCCCCCCCACTGCCCTCCCCGTGCCCCCCCACTGCCCTCCCCGTGCCCCCCCACTGCCCTCCCCGTGCCCCCCCACTGCCCTCCCCGTGCCCCCCCACTGCCCTCCCCGTGCCCCCCCACTGCCCTCCCCGTGCCCCCCCCACTGCCCTCCCCGTGCACCCCACTGCCCTCCCCGTGCCCCCCCACTGCCCTCCCCGTGCCCCCCACTGCCCTCCCCGTGCCCCCCACTGCCCTCCCCGTGCCCCCCACTGCCCTCCCCGTGCCCCCCACTGCCCTCCCCGTGCCCCCCACTGCCCTCCCCGTGGCCCCCCACTGCCCTCCCCGTGGCCCCCCACTGCCCTCCCCGTGGCCCCCCACTGCCCTCCCCGTGGCCCCCCACTGCCCTCCCCGTGGCCCCCCACTGCCCTCCCCGTGGCCCCCCACTGCCCTCCCCGTGGCCCCCCCACTGCCCTCCCCGTGGCCCCCCCACTGCCCTCCCCGTGCCCCCCCCCCACTGCCCTCCCCGTGCCCCCCCCACTGCCCTCCCCCTGCCCCCCCACTGCCCTCCCACTGCCCCCCCACTGCCCTCCCCGTGCCCCCCCACTGCCCTCCCCGTGCCCCCCCACTGCCCTCTCGTGCCCCCTCCCACTGCCCCCTCGTGCCCCCTCCCACTGCCCCCTCGTGCCCCCTCCCACTGCCCCCTCGTGTCCCCTCCCACTGCCCTTTCCTGTGCCCCCTCCCACTGCCCCCTCGTGCCTCCTCCCACTGCCCCCTCGTGCCCCCTCCCACTGCCCCCTCGTGCCCCCTCCCACTGCCCCCTCGTGTCCCCTCCCACTGCCCTTTCCTGTGCCACCTTCCCCCCCCCCCCCCATCCCATTCCCCCATCACCCTCCCAACCCTTTGGTGCTCTCAGGTAAAGATAGCTTTTTCCCCTTATAAACCTTTCACATTTTTGAAAATCTTTACACTAATGTAAGCATTTAAAAGAATTGTGTGGGATGCACAACGCTTTGTTTTTGTGTTTGTCCCTGCAAGTGAAAGTAATTTTTCCTTTATTCTGGCCTACATAATCCAGTGCAATTCTGGGCAAGTTTCTGCATTGATTATGAATGTGCGGAATATAACAGAACTACAGCTCCCAGCTTGCTCTGCTGGCTGTCTCTAATAGGCAGCACTTGGCTATTTCAACGCGAAATTGAATTAGTTGCTTGCTAATCAATGTCTTGCTGTTTTTGTTGGCTGTTATCTTCACAGATGTTTCATCCTGATTTTTCAGGGTCTATATTTTTTTGTTCTGTTCCACATCACTGTTTTGTTTTCATGCTTCTTTCCTATTGGCTAACAATGATGTAAGGGGGTCAGCATTTGCATCTCAGTTTTCAGATTGTTTAAGACCTGCCGTATGCTGAAAGCGTGCTTGTCATTCCATGATTTGGAATAACTGTATAATAAATTAAATATGTTGCTGAAATTAGCCAGCAAAGTTAAAGGGCATATTTCATTTTACCTGAGAGTGCTGGGTGATCTGATACCGTAGCTTTATTTGTACAGTGTGAGATGCCACCATTAACAATGTGAGGGTGTAGTCCTCCTGGTTAAAGTGATCAATTGTTGTATTAAGTTTATGGATAAAACGTTTGGATTGGCGACAGAATAATATACTGCAAGAGGATGTAACTATTTTAAGTTTAAAAAAAAAAATTATTGTATATCTGGAAAACTAACAACTGGCTATTCTGTGGAAATTAAAATCACACTTACATTTCAGTATTTTTGATCGAAACCTAATAATTTTAATTTTATTTGATACCAGATGTGAATGACTTGTTTATATTTCTCAGAGCTTTCTTTTTTAACCAGGCATAAGGAAAATGCCTAAAACCATGGGCGGGATTCTCTGATCACTGATGCCGAAATCACGATTGGCGATCGGCAGGAGAATCCCTGTTTACGCCGGAATCGGGGGGGGGGGGGGGGGGGGGGTGGGGTGGCACCATTTTTGCAATGCTCCACCACCTCAAAAATGGCATGCTCGGGGAGTATGCTGCACACCCTATGGACTGCCTCAGGACATCACTTGAGGCCCTCCCCCGAAGGGCTGAGTCTCCGATGGCATGGGGCATGTGCGACCACCATTCGGGGACTTCGCGTGGCGGCTGTGGAGAGTCCAGCGCCGCCACAGTCTGGATCGGAGCAGTTCCGCTGGTAGGGGGTATTTGGTGGGGGGGGGGGGGTGGTCCGGGGTTGGCAAAGCTGGTTACAGGGGGCAGTTTTTGGCCGAATGGGTCTGCGCGCCGCTGGCGCCATGTTGCATGGCATGGCCACCGCTGTATGCATGCGTGGCCACGGACCCGGCCATTATGCTGCGCAGCTGCTAGCTCCCAACCGGACGGAGGATCAGTGCGGGGTCGCCGACTTTATGATCATAAGACCAGACCGATCTTCCGGACATAACCGCAGAATCGGAGAATCCAGCCCCATGTATTTTCCTCAGGATGATAAATATGTTGGGTGACAATTTCAACCTGTGCCCGAAATAGACCCAACATGGATAAGGCATCTGAGAGGCCCCCTAATTTAGCTGTGCTGGTTGCCTGATTTATAAGGTAGGAGACAGAAAACTGGACATTAAAATTGTCTCATTGTTGACGGAAATTTTGTTTTAAGTGGTAACTATTTAGTTATTGCCAGGGATTGTAGATTGTTGGTCTATCAAGTCACTTTTGAGTGTGATTAGTTGAGGAACTTTTTATTAAAGTCTGCTTTTATGACCAATTTCAGTATTTTTTGAGTTTTTTAAAAAGCTTTTCTTGTATCATAAACAGGAGAAGAATAATCTTTCCAATAAGCCAGGGTAAATTTGGAGAAATCAGTTCTTGTTATGAACATTATAAGAATACAATCAAGAAAGTGAAATTACATGTTTAAAGTAATGACGAGCAAGGTAAAGTTAAGAGGCAAACACGGTTTAGAGGCAATATTTTTCTGGGCTTTGGTGTTTGAAGTACTACAGCACCCTTGTAACATGAACCACATCTTTAAAATCAGACAGGTATTGAATTCTGTAATTTAATTTTCTAATTCCATTTGCAGCACAGATTGCATGACCATTTTTTGCAGTGGACCCAGTCTGTTACTAAAACAGCTGAAGTCATTGTCAAAGTCCAGATATTATGGATACCGCAGGTGTGTATCTGAAGATCTGATTTTTGGTCAGTGAGTTATGGAAATTTTGATTGGGAGATCAGATTTTAGAGATGAACAGTAAATCGAAATCAAGAGGTGACATCTGCAAAATGTGTAACGCAAATAGAGGAGAAATGTTTCCTCAGGTAAACTCTTATGCATAGCAAGGCAGTTCTTTATTCTGAATTGCCTTTGAAGCCATGGATGTGTAGATATGTAGTCTACACACCAGAAACTACTGAAATGTGGAATATATTTTGTCAGATGTGTATTTATACAGTATTGGTTGTATTTAATTTCTTTTGTCATTTGTTATAATTGGTTAGAGACCGTAAACATTTGAAAATAAATCTTGGTTTGAACCAATAAAACTATGCCATAAGATTTTACTTTTTAAAAACAAACTTTTGTAAATAATTAAGCAAAACAAGTGCTATTATGTTAACTTTAACTTCTTACTCTCCCCCCCCCTCCCCCCCCTCCCCCCCCTCCCCCCCTCCCCCCCTCCCCCCCCTCCCCCCCTCCCCCTCCCCCCCCTCCCCCCCCTCCCCCCCCTCCCCCCCTCCCCCCCCCTCCCCCTCCCCCAAGTCCTTTGGAGAGTTCTCAGTTCCAGGTATTCTCAGAGGTAAAGCAGTACCATTTATTGATTGTGGAGGCCTCAATGCCTTGTTCTGGTTCCTTTTCTAGTACTTCCAAGCTAATCTGCTGGGCCTACAGTAGATTCTCCTACTAGCTTCAAACTGGGCAAGCTTCCAGTTTCTCACTATTGAAACTTTAAACTGAGATTAAGCTTCACCTGCCTTCCATGTGGGCAATGACAAAGTTAGTGTTTTATTTGGCTTACAGTGTAGGTCTATCCAACCTCTCTGAGCTGCAAAACCTGGGCGGCACGGTAGCACAGTGGGTAGCACAGTTGCCTCATAGCGCCAGGGTCTCGGGTTTGATTCGTGCGGAGTTTGTATGTTCTCCCTGTGTCTGTGGGGGTTTTCTCCGGGTGCTCCGGTTTCTCCTGCAAGTCCCGAAAGGCGTACTTCTTGGGTGAATTGGACATTCTGAATTCTCCCTTCGTGTACCCGAACAGGCGCCGGAGTGCGGCGATTAGGGAATTTTCACAGTACTTCATTGCAGTATTAATGTAAGCCTACTTGTAACAATAATAAAGATTATTATTATTAATCAAACCAAAGTTTCAAACTGCAACTAAAAATCTCTCCCAGTGAACACCTGGATAAACTGAAGCCAGAGAGCCTTCCTAAACTCCACCCACACATAGCAATGTAGCCTGCTCTGGGCTGACTTTCAAACTATTTATTCCCGAGTTATAACTTCTCCAGCTAAGCCCACCTGCTGTTTTATAGTTCTATCTCTTCTATTATGACTCAATTAATAAACAAATATGGGTACCCTTTAGAACTTCCATTTCTTTAGATGTTCTGGCAGTCACTAAGACCCAGCATTTTAATTACCCTTGCAATAATAACCTTCCCAGAACTAAACAGTTCCTCAAAAACAATGAACATGACGATGAAATAGATATTGTATTTGCAACACAGTTGCAATTGTTGTTGGAATTTGCCAATTTGATAATGGCTTATAACGATGTTGGGGATAATTAGCCAAATTTTATCTAATTTACAATGAATATTGAGAATTGTAAAGTTAATAGGTTCTTAATTTTTGGGGGGCTGAATCAGACATTGATATTTGATGAAGAGTATGCTTCTTGCTTATATGATACAAATAGCAGGATGAGGATCTTTTGATTTTAATGTGAAACCGCTTATTTAAGAGGTAAAAGTACTTAAAACTCTAATCTGAGAGTGCAGAATTTTAATGTTCCAATGTACCACCTTGTAATTTGGAAACATACAAGTTTACCTCTGTTAGCACTCTGGAATCTCTGGTCTCAGTTGCTTTGTTCGAGGAAGTACTAAAGAGAGGCCAACAGCTTCCAAATATTTAAAGTGAAAGTTGGAAAATCAGCAGATGAGCTTTCTCACTCTGCTATTAACTGGGTGCAGGCTTCTATTGATAATGCCTTGCTGTAGGTTAACGAATGCGGTTTCGGACAAACTGGTGTTTCAGTTATGAAGCAGAGATTTAAAATTTAACTCCATTTAAAATAAATTTGTACAATTAATGAATATGCTACTTCATAAAATGTATGTGAAGTACGGATAAAGAAAATTGCTTGGATGCTAAAATTTGTTCCCTGTAAAGTGCTGTCTGTATACCTGTGGAAATTCAGAGCATGTAGAACAGGTTTATTCATTTTGCAATACATATGAAGTCAGATTATTAGCAATATCGAAGGCAGTTCAACAGTATATAGTTTAGGAAAGTATTTTTTTGTTTGTGGTTGGTACGTTTCTCAATTGGGTAAATTAATTTTCATTATTCTTGTGAGTGTATATTTTCTCTATAACACTCAGGTTATTTATATTTCCTGCTCTCTTTTAGTGGCATGGTCTATTTTCTCTCTTGGTATAGTAAGTCAAAATTTCCACCTTATCAATAGAACAATATTTATTTTCATTTTCTTGACATAAGTATGAGTGCATCACCATGGCTCACTGGTAAATAGCCTTGGAGTTAGGAGGCTGTTGGTTCAAGTCCCATTCACGAGACTTCACCTAATCCACGGTGACATTTCAATGCAGCAATAATGGAACACTAACCTTGCTTGCCTCTAAGGTGGATGAAAAAGATCCCCATAGCATTATTGAAGAAAAACTGGGGAGTTCTTCCTGGTGTGTTGGCAATATTTATTACACAACTGGTATTAATAGTTATTATCCAAACCTTGCTGCTGTTTGTGTTGAAATTGTGTACAACAATGACAATTTTTCAAAAAGTGCTCTACATAAGTGACTGTGAAGTGCTTTGGGATGCACAAAGTTCTTTCTCTCTTTGTGATTAATAGGCATTGACGCTAATATTTTTATCCAGTTTCTCAAATACTAGCTATGCTCAGAGACCTTGTATCAGCTAATTATAGGATCATAATCTGACTAAATGTACTTGTTAATTTTGTAAAGTGTCTTTATTATTGGTGTCAAGCTTTAGTGAAGGGAGAATTACTTTTAGCATTTTTCATCAAAAAGAGTTACTTTGTTTATAAATATGGCAAGTTTGTCCTAGATTTCAGGTCCCTGTAGTCCAGACTTCAACACTCCTTTTAATTACTAGGTTGGGCAGGTATTACTCAAACCTGTTGGTACGTATTTGAAAACCTGTGAAATGTTTGTGAGTAGAACTTAATGCAAACCAGAAGTCCAGACAATCTTGAACAAGAACAGCTTATTTTTTACTTCACTTGTGAATGTGATTTCACTCATTGAGGTTCTGATTTATAGCTGTCAATATCACGCCAGTACCTCACCCTTAATTCTGATTCTTACCCTGTATGTTAGTGTGTTTGTGGAGTTATCAACAATGGTGGGCATTACAGCTCTCTCTGTTCCTGTCCCATTGTCCCTACATGCAGTCTTTCCCGGGAGGGGTAAATAAATAGGAACCCTAGCTTCAAAATACTGGGTCACCTTTAGAGCTCTGAGCCCCAACTGCAGCTTGACTGAGATCTGATAATCCAGTTTGGACAAGTGCCCTAGCTAGGTCTGGAAATGTTGGGTGGGTCCAGTGTATACTGGATAAGCAGGCAGTGACCAAAGTTCTGACAACATAGCAAACAATTTGAATTGCAAAGTATTTAAATTTTATGAAAGAGATCAAGTATATGAAGCCCTCAGTTAATGCATCTGTCTGATTGAAGCTGTTCTCTTATTTGGAGACAGGAAGGGGTTGAGGGCAGTTTTTTGTGCACCTCAAGCTGATGGGTGGAAATGAGCAGTAGATTGGCGTGCTTTCACTCATTTGGATTGCAGCCTGTTCGTATTTTGCAGTCATAGTACAGCATGTAGTCTGGAGTGCCAGCATTCCACTTTCCCACTTCATAACCTTCAGTAGTCACAATTGCAAGCTGTGAACTCCCTAAGTCATGGTCACTTGCTCTATTTCTGCCTTATACGATAATGCAAATAGTCCTGATTGATATATATGCAAAGTATTGTAAATGCTAGAAATAAGAATGTGAAGTGCTGCAAACATTCAGGTCAGATAGCATCTGCGGAGAGAGGAAGGTAGGGTTAATTATGTGGGTCTTATGATTCTTGTATTTTTACTAATGATTACATTCCATTCCTGGGATTTGTATAGTCATTATGTAACCCGTATCCCATAGCAACAGTTCCCTCTTGCACTGGCATATTTTTGTAATGGGCACTTTACTTTCTACTCTTTGCTCCTTCAAGTGAGAGGCGTGACATTGGCCATCTGTAAATTTGACCATTTTCAGAGAGATCGAAATATAAATCAGTCTCATAAATATCTTTTCCATGTTTAACAAAAGTAATTGAAGCCAAGTAAAATATTTTGTAAAGTAAGAGGAACAAAAGTAAGGTTGGCATTCAGTTGCAGGAATAGAATTGTGCTGGTTCTGTTGAAAATGATTATTTTGAAAGACTCACATTTATTTAGCATCTTTCATGACTTCAGGATGTCCCCACAACGCGCTATAGTCAATTAAGTATTTTTGGAGAGCAGTCACTGTTGTAAGAAGCACGCCAGCCAATTTGAGGACAGCAAGCTCACTCAAACCGCAGTAACATAATGACCATATAATTTGTTTGAGGAATAAATATTAGCTGGGACATTGCGATAACTTTTCCTGCTGCTTTTTGAAACAATGCCATGGAATGTATTGCATCCATCTGAAAGAGCAGACAGAATCTTAGTTTCGCATCTCATCTGAAAGGCAACATATCCACCAGTGTGGCACTCCGCCTGCACTGCACTGTTGCATTGACCCAGATTTTTGTGTTCAGGTTCTGAGATAGGACTTTAACCCACAACCTTCTGACTTGGAGGTGAGAATGCTACCAAATCAGCCACAGCTAATATGGTCTCAGTAAACTAATTTCTGTCTTCAGAAGAATCATTTTCGATAGAATTAAATCGCAATTCTTCATCAGTTTGCAATTGTTATACACAAGTACTTTAATGCAGGGCAGCACGGTGGCGCAGTGGTTAGCACTGCTGCCTCACAGCACGAAGGACCCGGGTTCAATCCCGGCCCCGGGTGACTGTCTGTAAGGTGTCTGCGTGGGTCTCACCCCCACAACCCAAAGATGTGCAGGGTAGATGACGTGGCCACGCTTAATTACCCTTTAATTGGGAAAAAAAGAATTGGATACTCCAAATGTATTTAAAAAAAACAAGTACTTAATGCACGGATCTTCCTCTTTCATGATGGCTCCTGGAAAAGGAAGGGGGGGACGAGTGAAGGAAGGGATCTCGTGAAGGAAGGATCTCAATCACCTGAAAAAGTCCGATTTCTCAAAGAATGAAAGATTCTGCTTAAATTTCTGAAGTGCTCAGGAGGTGTATAGAATGTATTTATTTTTAAAATATTGTTTGATGCTGCACTGGACTTAATCTCCATGATGCTAAGCTGAACTGGTGGGCCTCTTCAGCACTGTATTATTCAGTGATTCTGTGAGGTGGCCTCTGAGTATGGCTTGCACTAATGTTTTTAACTTGATCCTGAATGTGTCTAAAGTTATACTGTCATCTTTGTATTACGGTAAAAAGGAAACTGATTTGCAGTGTTGGTATAGTTGCACCCTCAGCTACTTCACTGTAGCAATGAGTTTCAAAGTTTTGAAATTTGTTGTGTTTTGCTTTGTTCTACCAATTTATTTTTTTGCTGGTAAAATGTGACTGTTCTTCATGAGGACAGGGTCAGCAGAGCTCAGTCCTGTTCGTGATATTTCATCAAGTGGTGTACCTTTGAATAAAGTTGCTGGACAGTGATCAGAACCTTTGATTTTTTTCATACTTCCTGAAATTTGGTATGTCAAACCAATTGTTACAACAACCTGGGCTAGGACGCGGTCAATTCCAGCCTCCCTTGACCGGGAGTCGCAAAATAAGTGAATTAGCCAATAATTCTTATAAACCTTTCGAGATCTTTGGCCCTAAACTACTCCAGTGACTTACAGACACCAGATTTGTAAGTAAAAACACAATAACTGTTTATTTACTACAACAAAAGATTTAAAACATAGAATAATGGCCTGTTAAACTGTTTCTTTCCTCTTTGACCATCCCACCCTCTACCCAAGCACATATAAGATAGGTGCACACAGAGTAAGGGAAAGGGGAAAAATGATAGCAATTTAAAATATGGGAGTCAGAGAGATGTGTTCTTTATTGCTGATAATGACGTCCTTGTAGTCGGTCATTTTCTCAGGACGCAGAGTGTTGAAAACCACCAGTTGGATTTGATTTTCATGCAGCTTTAACTGGCTGTGGAGAGAGAGGCCTGTTCTTCAGGAGCTTAGAGAAGTCCTCAGGAGAGAGAGAGAAATGAGACCTGTGGGTCTTCTACCATCTTAATAATAAAAAATGTGCTTCACTCTACAAAATGAAGCCTGTCTGAGTTCGGCGGAACATTCTGGAACACCATCAACAATCATTATTGAGAGCCAGTCCAATCCCGGGAAATCAAAGTAGCCAATTGGCTGTCAGCCATGTCCATCAAAACATATCCTCACTGGACCTAACCAAATAGCGCAACTCACAGGGGGTGTCCAGAAATCAGACCAAATAGCATGCCTGCTGGGGGGGTGGGGGGGGGGGGGGTCCCGTTTTGTTAAAAAAAATTAAAAGTGCAGTCCATCCGAAAGGCATAAATCTTAGCAACCGTTCAGGCACAAAAGGTATAATAGCAAAGAATAACAGAAAAATAAAGGGAGGGAATCCTGGTTTTAATAGGAGGATCCTTACATACATCCCCGTTAAAACAATGAAATGTCAGGTCATGGAAGTTTTATTACAAGGTAAGGAAGGCATACAACGCCAACACATACCTACCTAAATTAGCCCTCATTATACAAGTCCCATTTCCCCCCCCAATATACATTAGCAATCAAACACGTGACAGAGGATCAGCTATCACGTTATCAATTCCAGGAATATGTACAATTTTCACATTGAACTGTTGCAAAAAAAAAAAACTCCAACAAACTCTTGACTAATAAGGGAATAAGGAGTTATGGGGAGAAGGCAAGAAATTGGGATAAGAAACATATCAGTCATTGATGGGCCGAACGGCAATTTTTTTGTTCCGTGTTTAAATGTGTCTCTAAATGCAACGGAAAAACAGTTTGGAAAAGTCCAGAGCAACCAGCACCGATTCGTCCTCCAACATGGCCGTGGATCTCCCAGACTCTCCTTGGTGTTCTGTGGATCACAATTGTTTTGCTTGTTTCTGCAACATGTCCAATATACATTGTTCCTCAGTCTCCAACTGAGCCAATCTCTATGGTTTTAGACAAGACTGTCGTGGCCTTCGTGGTTCAAAAGATTTGAGGTCCATACCATGGGTAGTTAGCAGAGTGCCCACCGGTGTTTCCCTACAATCGTCGATCAATTAGTGACCGGTCTCTTTGGTAACATCTAGTTATCATCACTTCATAGTCCAAATTGAAATCAAAGTCAAGACTCTCATCCGACTCTTCCTCCTTGCCATCATTCCTGCAACAACTATTTACCATTACCTCATAATTGGAACCGAAATTGAAGTCAAACTTTCGTCGGACTCTTCCCCTCTACCACCACTCTCGTAAAAACTTTCCCGACCACATCATCAAAGTCAAGACCCTTGTCTGATTGTTCATCCTTGGGGTCACCTTCGATCCTAAACTGCACAGGAGCTGTTCCTTATTACCACTGTCATTTGACATGTGATCAACAGGTGTCAACATCTCTTTCACTGAGTTGTCTGCTGCCCAATGGGCTTTCCTAACTCCCACATTCCCTACTGCTGGCATCTCGTGTGCTAACTGCAGTACCTCTTTCGTACTCTCTGTAATCATGGGTGAGGCTACAACCTTCACTCCCGCTAAATCATTCCGTAAAAGTAAGTTGACTCCTTAGACTGGAAATTCCTTAACCACTCCAACAGCTACTGGACCTGACACTGAATCACACACCAATTGCACTTTATGTAATAAAACCGGGATACAACTTCCACCTATCCCACTCACAAATACCTCCGCTTCCACTGAGCTTTCTGGCGGGAAAGCCAAATCCTTCTCCAGCACTAGAGTCTGAGTAGCCCCTGTATCTCTTAAAATTGTTATGGATTTGGCTTCTTCTGTTGTGGAAAATTGGGTGACCTTCCCCTTATGCACAAAACTGACATCTCTCATTTGCCTCATTCCCCACACCTACTTTCACAGCAGTGTTCACCTCCGGTCTCCTGAGTACAGTTAACGTTGCAGTCTGCGCTGTAGTATTCTTCACTTCGGCTCCCTTTTCTGAATCCTCCCTATGAAACCCCACAAGTCCCATGGGCTTTCCTTGCAGCTTCCAACATGCTGACCGAACGTTTCCCATCTTATTACAATTGTAACACCTAGACTTTCAAGTCTCACTTCCACCCCCAGTATCTTCCTTTCTGACCTGAGGAGGAGATCTCTAGGCCTTCCCAGATATCCATTCTCTACCTTGGCTACCTGCCGTTCACTCACTCGCCCACTTCCTATCCTTTTCAAAAATTATGGGGGTGATGGAGCTAATGTTTAAATTTATGGAATAGCTCATAATCTTCAGCCTTAATTGCCGCTTGCCCAGCAGCTTGTACCCTGTGGTCTTCAACATGGGTTCTTATTATAAAAGGTAAGGAATTCTTAAACTCCTCTAAGAGAATGACCTCTCTTAGAGTCTCATAGCTAGTCTCAACTCCCAGTGCTCGTACCCATCTATTAAAATTGTTCTGCTTAACCCTTTCAAACTCTGCATAAGTCTGTCCCGGCATCTTAAATTCCAAAATGTTTGCCGATATGCCTCAGGAACCAATTTGTATGCATCCGGAATAGCCTTTTTCACCGCCTCATAATCCTGAGACTCCTGCTCTGACAAGGCAGCATAAACTTCTATGCCTGTCCCATTAATTTACTCTGCACCGGTAATGACCACTTTACTGCCATTCCATTTGGATTTCTATTTTCTCGAAAGCCCTAAAGAACGTTTCGACTTCCTTCTCTTTGAATTTTGGGAAAGAATGTATAAATTTAAACTTTTCACCACTGGTTCTAGGACTAGGCACCGCTCTGGCAGCTGAAGACTCATTTCTTGTACCCTAAGCTGGAAATCTCTCTCCCTTTTTCTTTTTCTCTTTCTTCTCTCTCCATTTCCATCTCCATTGCCTTTTGCTTAATCTCCATTTCTCTCTGCTTCATCTCCACTTCAAGTCTTTTTAATTCCCTTTCTTGCTCGAACTGCAATAAACTGTTTAAATAAAAATACCCCATTGTCCTATATTTATTCTTTCATGGGTTGTGGGTATTGCTGGCAACGCTGATTTGTTGTCCATCCCTAATTGCCCTCCAACTGTGTGACTTGCTAGACCATTTCAAAGAATAATTAAAAGTCACATGTATGTCAGACAAGGATGGAAGATTTCCTTCCCTAAAGGACGCTAGTGAGCCAGATGGGTTTTTGCAACAATCAACTTTATCCTGTGATACTTTCATGGTCTCCGTTATTGAGACTGGCTTTTTAAAAAATATAAATTTAGAGTACCCAATTCATTTTTTCCAATTAAGGAGCAATTTAGCGTGACCAATCCACCTACACCGCACATCTTTGGGTTGTGGGGGTGAAACCCACGCAAGCATGTGGAAAACGTGCAAACTCCACACAGACAGTGACAGAGAGCCGGGATCGAACCTGCGACCTCGGTGCCGTGAGGCAGCAGTGCTGACCATTGAGCCACCGTGTTGCCCAGAGACTGGCTTTTAATTCCCGATTTTATAAATTGAATTTACATTCCACCAGTTGCCATGGTGGAATTTGAAGCCAAGACCTCAGAGCATTAGTCTGAGCCTCTGGATTACTAGTCCACTATGCCATGAGAGGTACAAAAGGATATCATTATTTGTAAGGCAATCAGTCACATTTGCTGCTGATATACAAGATAGATTTTTAGCTTGTACTTAAAATGAATTTGGAGGGCTCGAGTGTTCGCGCACTTAAAGGGACTGAAGGCAGACGTGGTCATGCTCCAAGACACACACCTGAAGGTGGCGGACCAAGTCAGGTTAAGAAAGGGATGGGTAGGACCGGTATTCCACTCGGGACTGGACGCGAAGAATAGAGGGGTGGCAATATTGGTGGGAAAGCGGGTGTCATTTGAGGCCAAGACTATTGTAGTGGACAATGGAGGGCGATATGTAATGGTGAGCGGTAGGCTGCAAGGGACGTGGGTGATGTTGGTAAACGTATACGCCCCGAACTGGGATGATGCAGGATTCATGAAGCGCATGTTGGGGCGCATTCCGGACCTGGAGATAGGAGGCCTGATAATGGGAGGGGACTTCAATACAGTGTTTGATCCAGCACTGGACCGCTCCAAATCACGGACTGGAAAGAGGCCGGCGGCGGCCAAGGTACTTAGGGGGTTTATGGATCAGATGGGGGGAGTGGACCCATGGCGGTTTGCAAGGCCGCTGGCCAGGGAATTTTATTTCTTCTCCCATGTACACAAAGCCTACTCCCGGATAGATTTTTTTTGTTCTGGGCAGGGCGCTCATCCCGAGGGTGGAGGGGACGGAGTATTCGGCCATAGCCAATTCGGACCATGCCCCGCACTGGGTGGAACTGGGGCTGGGAGAGGAGAGGGACCAACGCCCGCTGTGGCGGCTGGATGTGAGACTGCTGGCGGACGAGGTGGTGTGTGGGAAGGTGAGGGGGTGTATCCGGAGGCCAATGACAACGGGGAGGTGCAGGTGGGGGTGGTATGGGAGGCGGTGATCAGGGGAGAGCTAATCTCCATTAGGGCTCATAGCGAGAAGACAGAGGGCATGGAAAGGGAGAGGTTAGTGGGGGAGATTTTGAGAGTGGACAGGAGATACGCAGAGGCCCCGGAGGAAAGATTACTTGGGGAAAGACGACGGCTCCAGACGGAGTTTGACCTGTTGACCACAGGGAAGGCGGAGGCACAGTGGAGGAAAGCGCAGGGGGCGATCTACGAGTATGGGGAAAAGGCTAGTCGGATGCTGGGGCACCAGCTCCGTAAGAGGATGGCAGCGAGGGAAATAGGGGGAGTCAAGGATGGAAGGGGAGCCACGGTTTGGAGTGCGACGAAAATAAACAAGGTATTTAAGGCCTTCTATGAAGAGCTGTACAGATCCCAGTCCCCAGCGGGGGAAGAGGGGATGAGACGATTCCTAGACCAACTGAGATTCCCGAGGGTGGAAGAGCAGGAGGTGGCTGGCTTGGGGACACCAATTGGGTTGGAGGAGCTGAGCAAGGGTTTGGGGAGCATGCAGGCGGGGAAGGCCCCGGGACCGGACGGGTTCCCGGTGGAGTTCTACAGGAAGCATGTAGACCTGTTGGTCCCGTTACTAGTGAGGACCTTTAACGAGGCAAGAGAGGAGGGGACCCTGCCCCCGACAATGTCGGAAGCGACAATTTCTTTGAACTAAAAGCGGGACAAGGACCCACTGCAATGTGGATCGTACAGGCCGATCTCGCTCCTCAATGTGGATGCAAAAGTGCTGGCCACGAGGATCGAGGACTGTGTCCCGGGGGTGATTCATGAAGACCAGACGGGATTTGTAAAGGGCAGGCAATTAAACACAAACGTGCGGCGGCTTTTAAACGTGATGATGATGCCATCGGAGGAGGGAGAGGCGGAGATAGTGGCAGCTATGGACCCGGAGAAGGCCTTTGACCGAGTAGAGTGGGAGTACATCTGGGAGGCGCTGCGTAGGTTTGGGTTCGGGGGAGGTTTTATTAGTTGGGTTAAGCTCCTTTACAGAGCCCCGGTGGCGAGTGTAGTGATGAACCGGCGGAGGTCGGAGTACTTTCGACTGTACCGGGGGACGAGACAGGGGTGCCCCCTGTCCCCCCTGTTGTTCGCATTGGCGATCGAACCATTGGCCATGTCATTGAGGGAGTCTAATAAATGGAGGGTGGTGGTCTGAGGGGGAGAAGAGCATCGGGTGTCGCTATATGCGGATGACCTGTTGCTGTACGTGGCTGACCCAATGGAGGGGATGGTGGAGGTCATGCAGACTCTAAGGGAGTTTGGGGAGTTTTCGGGCTATAAGCTCAATGTAGGGAAGAGTGAGCTCTTCGTATTACAGGCAGGGGACCAGGAAAGAGGGATAGAGGACCTACCGCTGAGGTGGGCGGAGGGGAGCTTTTGGTATCTGGGGATCCAGATAGCCAGAGGTTGGGGGGCCCTACATAAACTGAAGCTGATGAGATTGGTGGAGCAAATGGAGGGGGACTTCAAAAGATGGGACATGTTACCGCTCTCGCTGGCGGGTAGAGTGCAGTCGGTCAAAACGGTGGTCCCCCCGAGGTTTCTGTTTGTGTTTCAGTGCCTCCCCATCGTGATCACCAAGGCCTTTTTTAAGAGAGTAGGTAGGAGTATTATGGGGTTTGTGTGGGCGAATAAGACCCCGAGGGTAAGGAGAGGGTTCCTGGAACGCAGTAGGGACCGAGGAGGGTTGGCGCTGCCAAATCTAGGGAGCTACTACTGGGCAGCAAATGTGGCGATGATCCGCAAGTGGGTTATGGAGGGAGAGGGGGCGGCATGGAAGAGGATGGAGATGGCGTCCTGTAAAGGAACGAGCTTGGGGGCGCTGGTGACGGCACCGCTGCTGCTCTCGCCGACCAAGTATACCATGAGCCCGGTGGTGGCGGCAATGTTAAGGATCTGGGGCCAGTGGAGATGGCACCGGGACGCAATGGGAGCATCGGTATGGTCCCCGATCAGAGGTAACCACCAGTTTGTTCCGGGGAAGATGGACGGGGTTCCAGAGCTGGCATCGGGCGGGGATTAGAAGAATGGGGGACCTGTTCATTGACGGGACGTTTGCAAGCTTAGGGGCACTGGAGGAGAAGTTCGAGTTACCCCCGGGAAATGCCTTTAGATATATGCAGGTGAGGGCTTTTGTGAGGAGACAGGTGAGGGAATTCCCGTTGCTCCCTGCACAAGAAATTCAAGACAGGGTGATCTCAGGTGCATGGGTCGGGGAGGTCAAGGTGTCGACAATACACCAGGAGATGAAAGAAGAGGGGGAAGTGCTGGTAGAAGAGTTGAAGGGTAAATGGGAGGAGGAGCTGGGGGAGGAGATCGAGGAAGGTCTGTGGGCTGATGCCCTGTGTAGGGTTAATTCCTCCTCCTCGTGTGCCAGGCTCAGCCTGATACAATTTAAGGTGGTTCACAGAGCTCACTTGACGGGGGCGAGGTTGAGCAGGTTCTTTGGGGTAGAGGACAGATGTGGAAGGTGCTCAGGGAGCCCGGTGAACCATGTCCATATGTTTTGGTCATGCCCGGCACTGGAGGGATTCTGGAGAGGAGTGGCGGGAGCAATATCTCAGGTGGTGAAAGTCCGGGTCAAGCCAAGCTGGGGGCTAGCAATATTCGGAGTAGTGGACGAACCGGGAGTGCAGGAGGCGAAAGAGGCCGATATTCTGGCCTTTGCGTCCCTAGTAGCCCGGCGAAGGATCTTGCTAATGTGGAAGGAGGCAAAGCCCCCCAGCGTGGAGGCCTGGATAAACGATGTGGCTGGGTTCATAAAGTTGGAGAGGATTAAGTTCGCCTTGAGAGGGTCTGCGCAGGGGTTCTACAGGCGGTGGCAACCGTTCCTAGACTATCTCGCGGAGCGTTAGAGGAAGGTCGGTCAGCAGCAGCAGCAACCTGGGGGGGGGGGGGGGGTGATGAGCAAGAGATAACATGAAGAGTCGGGGAAACTGGCACGTACGGAAGAGAGCCAGTGTACAAAGCTATGTAAATATACTATTTTGCCAGGTATATATCTTGCTCCGCCCGATTTCTCGTTTCCTTTATTTTGTTACGGGGGGGGGGGGGGGGATTGTTTGTAAGGGAGAAAAATGGTGTTAAAAACTTTAATAAATATATATATTTTAAAAAAAAATTAATTTGATCGGCTGGCTGTCTATATGTCCTGATTCATTTCCAAATAGGCTAAACAACAACCGCTATCTAAGCCTTAATATGGAATTGTATAAATTGTCGCATCCCACCACATGAATGATTGTGAGAGACGTATGTCTTCCAATCAAACACATCAGAACTGAGCTCAAAACACACAGTAGCCAGCAGGGGCCACTCTTACCAGGGTCACTGAGCCCAACTATTGTTCTGACTCTTGTTTTGTCCATGATCTTTCAGTTGAAGTTTGTTTTGAAGAATTGCTGCCTTTGAAAGAAGCTGCCTTTGCATGATAAGCATTTCGCTGAATGTGAAGGGTTGTGGTACTATGGATAAGTTAAAATGATGGGAATGCAATATTTAGCTTCTGACTTCCAAAGGATCTTCTGTAGAATTGTTTTTAACTTCTAAGTTTATCAAGCTGCAGTGTTTGTCATCTTTGCGCTGTGACATTTTGAAGTGTAGCCAAAATGGACGACTGGAAATGTCGTCTCTCCCCATGCATTTCTTTTCATAACAAACTCCAGTGGAATTAAAGAAATATCCTGTCTGTGACACTTCAAAAACCGCTTTACTAATGACTTGATCATTTTTTTAAAAAGCTACTGTAATTTTGAAAGATTAATGATATTGGTAGGAGCGGTTGAAGGTGGTTTGGTCGGCTGCTGTTCACTTTCTTTGGTGTGTCTGTGATGGAGAGAACACAATTTTTAAAAATTAGACCAATTATGTGGAATTAATGTCAGTTTGCTTGAAGTGACAATAACTCCACCAGAATAAAAATATAATCATAACATAATAGCCGCATGGATTTGGTTGCCTCAAAGAAAGAAAGCATTTTGTGATGAATAAAACCTGTTTAACTTATATGACTGTCAGTTTGGTTAGGTACCGTTGCTGGAATATTGTCAGGGTCGACAGCCTTTGCTTTATTCACAGGCTTCCACTGTTTCTTGCTGTCATGTGGAGTGAATCAAATTGGCTGAAGATGGTGGCTTAATTTTTAAAAAGCTGAAATTTGACCTCTTTATTTCCATTCTCCGATTTAAAATTTTAGAAAATGTGAAGGATCTACAGAGTAAACGGAACTAATATTCATATTATTGATGCAAACATCATGTGGAATTTGTAATTGGCATGTTGTACATGTCTTCCCTTGTATGAAACATTATTTAGACAGGGTCACAGGCATTTGTGTTTGCATGAAGAGTGAAGATGCTTCTTTTTGGAAGGTGCTGTTCAAGGAGGCTTGGTGAGTTGCTACGGTGCATCTTGTAGATGGTACACACTGCTGCCACTCTGTCAGTGGAAGTGGTGCCAATCAAGTCGGCTGCTTTGTCCTGGATGACATTGAGCTTTCTTGTGTTGTTGGAGCTGCACTCATCTAGGCAAGTAAAAAATATTCCATCACTCTCCTGACTTGAGCCTTGTAGATCATAGACAGGCTTTGGTGAGTTAGGGGGCGAGTTACTTGCCACACAATTCCACAGCCTCTGACCTGCTATTGTAGCCATAGCATTTATGCTGGTCCAATGAGTTCCTGGTCATAGGTAATAACCAGGATGTTGATAGTAGGTAATATATATTGTTTGAAATGGTCATTGCCTCACACTTGTGTGGTCTGAATGTTACTTGCCACTTGTGTTGTCTCGGTCTTGCTGCATATGGGCATGGACTGCTTCAGTGTCTGAGGAGTCACAAATGGTGCTGAACATTGTGCATTCATCAGAGAACATCCCCACTTCTGACCTTATGATGGGGGGAAGGTCATTGAAGCAGCTGAAGATGGCTGGGCATTGGGCAATAACCCAAGGAATTCCTACAGTGATGTCCTGGGACTGAGATGATTGATCTCCGACAACCACAACTATCTCCCTTTGTGCTGGATATGACTCCACCCAATGGAATGTGTGCATCCCCCCCCCCCCCCCCCCCCGGCCTGTTTCCTAATGACTTAGTTCTGCGGGGGTAGCTGTGCTGGAACAGCTTGGCTAGGGGTGCAACAGGTTCTGGAGCACAAGTTGTCAGTACAGTTGCTGGAATATTGTCAGGGTCATAGCCTTTGTTTTATTCACTGGTTTCAGCTGTTTCTTGATGTCATGTGGAGTGAATTGAATTGGCTGAAGACTGGTGAACTTCAGAAGGAAGTTGAGGTGGATCATCCATTCGGCACTTCTGTTGGAGTTGATTGCAAATGATTTAGCCTCTCTTATGCACTGCTGGTGTGCTGGGATTTCCCACCATTAATGGAGCTGCCCCTCTCCTGTCAAAAGTAGATGTTTGTCATTGTTGGAGGCCAGACTGATGACATCACTGCTGGCATTCCTCAGGGAAGTGCCTTAGGCCCAACCATGTTCAACTTCATCAGTGTCATTTTGTTTTTCCAAACGCAATATGAACATTACTGGCAACCGCCAGCATTAATTACTCATCACTAATTTCCCTTAAGAAGGTGGTGATGGGTTGACACTTTGGACTGCTGCATCCCATTTGGTGTTGTGCACCCTGTGCTGTGAGGGAGAGAGTTCCAGGATTTTGACCCAACGACTGAAGGCACGGCGATTTATAGTTCCAAGTCAGAATTGTGTGTGACTTGAGAAACTTGGAGTTGGTGGTGTTCACACGCATCTACTGCACTTGTCCTCCTCGGGCAGTAGAGGTCGTAGGTTTGAAGGAGGCTTTTGAAGGAGGTTTTGTAAATGGTACACACTGCTGCCCACTGTGTATGGTGGTGAAGGGAGTGAATATTTAAAGTGGGGGATTGGGGTGCTGACCACGCAGGTTGCATTGCCCCTGGATGGTGGCAAGCATCTTGAAAGTTGTTGAAGCTACACTCATCAGGCAAGTGGAGAATGTTCCATCACACTCCTTACCTGCACCTTCATGATGGACAGACCTTTGGGAGTCAGAAGGTTAGTTACTTGCTGCTGAATTCCCATCCTCTGACACCAATTCCTATAGCCACAGTGTTTATATGGATCGGTGGTGACCCTGAGAACTTTGACTGGTGGAGTGCTGAGCATGCTGTTGGAATCATGGGATGATGGTCATTGTCTGGCATTTGTGTGGTGCAATGTTATTTGCAATTATTAGCTAAAGCCTGAATGTTGCCCATGTGTTCAGCATCTGAAGAGTCACAAATTATACTGATCGCGACAAGTAAATGTTCCCACTTTTGACCTTGTGCTGGAAGGAAGGTCATCGATGAAGCAGCTATTGATGGTGTGCTTAGGGTACTATCCTGAGGAACTCCTGCTGCTATGTCCTGGGGCTCAGATGATTGGTCTTCAACAACCACAACCATCTTCCTTTGTGCAGATGTGACTCCAACTCATGGGAAGTCTTCCCCTGATTCCCATTCATTTAATTGGGGCTTTATGAATATCATGCTTGATCAAATGCTGTCCTAATGTGAAGGGCAGTTAATCTCTCCTCTCTCTGGATTTCAGCTCTTTAGACCATGTTTGGACCAAGGCTACAATGAAGTCTGGGGCCAAGTGCTGCTAGTAGAATCCAAACTGTGCAGACTTTTGCTGAGTAAGTACTGCTTGATAGCACTGTCAATGTTACCTTCCAGACACCTTCCATCATAATTGAGAGAAGACTGATGGGGTAATAATTAGCCGGATTGGATTTGCCCCTGCATTTTGTGGGCAGGACATAGCTGTTTCGTTTTCCACTTTGTTGTGTAGATACCATCATAACGTCAGAAGTGGAATGTTTACTGCTGATTATAAAGTGTTTTGTTCCTTTGCAACTCCTTGTATAATAAAGTAGCCCATGCCCACATGCAGCAAGAGCTGGCAAGTTGCCACTCATGTGCCAGGCAATGATTATCTCCAACGTGTAAGCCGAACAGACACCGGAATGTGGCGACTCGGGGCTTTGTCACAGTAACTTCATTGCAGTGTTAATGTGAGCCTGCTTGTGACAATAAAGATTACTTTACTTTACTTTAAGAAGTCTCACAGCACCAGGTTAAAGTCCAACCAGTTTATTTGAAATCACAAGCTGCTCCTTCACCTGACACCTACCTAAATGACAGTAGGAGGTAGGCAATAAATTCTAATACAAGTTGCCAATGGCACCCACATTCAATGACTGAGTAAAGAAATAGTTGATCATATTGATCTTTTTCTTCCTGACAAAACTTGATCATCATCTTTATGAGTGTCACAAGTAGGCTTACAATAACACTGCGATGAAGTTACTGTGAAAATCACACTTCAGTGTACATTGGTAAAGGATTGGATATCCTCTCATTGAATCATTGCAGAAGGAAGTTGGAGTTGAAATACAATATCTGACTTATTTAATTTTTTGAACTAGACATTTTCTGTCACGAAAAAATATTCTCTCCCTCCCCTTCTCTCTCCCTCCCCATCACTCCATTCCCTTCTCTCTCCATTCCCTTCTCTCTCCATTCCCTTCTCTCTCCATTCCCTTCTAGCTCCATCCCCTTCACTCTCCCTCCCCTTCTCTCTCCCTCCCCTTCTCATTCCCTCCTCTTTTCTCTCCCTCTTTTCTCTCCCTCCCCTTTTCTCTCCCTCCCCTTTTCTCTCCCTCCCCTTTTCTCTCCCTCCCCTTTTCTCTCCCTCCCCTTTTCTCTCCCTCCCCTTTTCTCTCCCTCCCCTTTTCTCCCCCTCCCCTTTTCTCCCCCTCCCCTTTTCTCCCCCCTCCCCTTTTCTCCCCCTCCCCTTTTCTCCCCCCCCTCCCCCTTTTCTCCCCCCTCCCCTTTTCTCTCCTCCCCTTTTCTCTCCCTCCCCTTTTCTCTCCCTCCCCTTCTCTCTCCCTCCCCATCACTCCATTCCCTTCTCTCTCCATTCCCTTCTCTCTCCATTCCCTTCTCTCTCCATCCCCTTCTCTCTCCCTCCCCTTCTCATTCCCTCCTCTTTTCTCTCCCTCTTTCCTCTCCCTCATTTCTCTCCCTCCCCTTTTCTCTCCCTCCCCTTTTCTCTCCCCCTTTTCTCTCCCTCCCCTTTTCTCCCCCTCCCCTTTTCTCCCCCTCCCCTTTTCTCTCCTCCCCTTTTCTCTCCCTCCCCTTCTCTCTCCCTCCCCTTCTCTCTCCCTCCCCTTCTCTCTCCCTCCCCTTCTCTCTCCCTCCCCTTCTCTCTCCCTCCCTCCTCTCTCCCTCCCCTCCTCTCTCTCCCTCCCCTCCTCTCTCCCTCCCCTCCTCTCTCCCCTCCTCCTCCTCCCTGCCCTCCCCTCTCCCTGCCCTCCCCTCTCCCTGCCCCTCACCCCTCTCCCTGCCCCTCCCCTCTCCCCTGCCCTCCCCTCTCCCTGCCCTCCCTTCCCTGCCCTCCCCTCTCCCTGCCCTCCCCTCTCCCTGCCCTCCCCTCTCCCTGCCCTCCCCTCTCCCCTGCCCTCCCCTCTCCCTGCCCTCCCCTCTCCCTGCCCTCCCCTCTCCCTGCCCTCCCTCTCCCTGCCCTCCCCTCTCCTGCCCTCCCCTCTCCTGCCCTCCCCTCTCCCTGCCCCTCTCCCCTCTCCCTGCCCTCCCCTCTCCCTGCCCTCCCCTCTCCCTGCCCCCTCCCCTCTCCCTGCCCTCCCCTCTTCCCTGCCTCCCCTCTCCCTGCCCTCCCCTCTCCCTGCCCTCCCCTCTCCCTGCCCTCCCCCTCTCCCTGCCCTCCCCTCTCCCTGCCCTCCCTCTCCCTGCCCTCCCCCTCTCCCTGCCCTCCCCTCTCTCCTGCCCTCCCCTCTCTCCCTGCCCTCCCCTCTCCCCTGCCCTCCCCTCTCCCTGCCCTCGCCCTCTCCCTGCCCTCCCCCCCTCTCCCTGCCCTCCCCTCTCCCTGCCCTCCCCCTCTCCCTGCCCTCCCCTCTCCCTGCCCTCCCCTCTCCCTGCCCTCCCTCTCCCTGCCCTCCCCTCTCCCTGCCCCTCCCCTCTCCCCTGCCCTCCCCTCTCCCTGCCCTCCCCTCTCCCTGCCCTCCCCTCTCCCTGCCCTCCCCTCTCCCTGCCCTCCCCTCTCTCCCTGCCCTCCCCTCTCCTGCCCTCCCCTCTCCCTGCCCTCCCCTCTCCCTGCCCTCCCCTCTCCTGCCCTCCCCTCTCCCTGCCCTCCCCCTCTCCCTGCCCTCCCCTCGCTCTCCCTGCCCTCCCCTCTCCCTGCCCTCCCCTCTCCCTGCCCTCCCCTCTCCCTGCCCTCCCCTCTCCCCTGCCCTCCCCCTCTCCCTGCCCTCCCCTCTCCCTGCCCTCCCCTCTCCCTGCCCTCCCTCTCCCCTGCCCTCCCCCTCTCCCTGCCCTCCCCTCTCCCTGCCCTCCCCTCTCCCTGCCCTCCCCCTCTCCCTGCCCCCCTCCCCTCTCCCTGCCCTCCCCTCTCCCTGCCCTCCCCTCTCCCTGCCCTCCCCTCTCCCTGCCCTCCCCTCTCCCTGCCCTCCCCTCTCCTGCCCTCCCTCTCCCTGCCCTCCCCTCTCCCTGCCCTCCCCTCTCCCTGCCCTCCCCTCTCCCTGCCCTCCCCTCTCCCTGCCCTCTCCCCTCTCCCTGCCCCTCCCCCTCTCCCTGCCCTCCCCTCTCCCTGCCCTCCCTCTCCCTGCCCTCCCTCTCTCCCTGCCCTCCCCTCTCCCTGCCCTCCCCTCTCCCTGCCCTCCCCTCTCCCTGCCCTCCCCTCTCCCTGCCCTCCCCCTCTCCCTGCCCTCCCCTCCTCCCCTGCCCCTCACCCCCCTCTCCCTGCCCTCCCCTCTCCCTGCCCTCCCCTCTCCCTGCCCTCCCCTCTCCCTGCCCTCCCCTCTCCCTGCCCTCCCCTCTCCCTGCCTCCCCTCTCCCTGCCCTCCCCTCTCCCCTGCCCTCCCCTCTCCCTGCCCTCCCCTCTCCCTGCCCTCCCCCTCTCCCTGCCCTCCCCTCTCCCCTGCCCTCCCTCTCTCCTGCCCTCCCCTCTCCCTGCCCTCCCCTCTCCCTGCCCTCCCCTCTCTCCCTGCCCTCCTCCTCTCCCTGCCCTCCTCCCCTCTCCCTGCCCTCCCCTCTCCCTGCCCTCCCCTCTCTCCCTGCCCTCCCTCTCTCCCTGCCCTCCTCCTCTCCCTGCCCTTCCCTCTCCCTGCCCTCCCTCTCTCCCTGCCCTCCCTCTCTCCCTGCCCCTCCTCTCTCCCTGCCCTCCTCTCTCCCTGCCCTCCTCTCTCCCTGCCCTCCTCTCTCCCCTGCCCTCCTCTCTCCCTGCCCTCCTCTCTCCCTGCCCTCCTCTCTCCCTGCCCCTCCCTCCTCTCCCCTGCCCTCCTCTCTCCCTGCCCCTCCTCTCTCCCTGCCCTCCTCTCTCCCTGCCCTCCTCTCTCCTGCCCTCCTCTCTCCCTGCCCTCCTCTCTCCCTGCCCTCCTCTCTCCCTGCCCTCCTCTCTCCCTGCCCTCCTCTCTCCCTGCCCTCCTCTCTCCCTGCCCTCCTCTCTCCCTGCCCTCCCTCTCCCTGCCCCTCCTCTCTCCCCTGCCCTCCTCTCTCCCCTGCCCCTCCTCTCTCCCTGCCCTCCTCTCTCCCTGCCCTCCTCTCTCCCTGCCCTCCTCTCTCCCTGCCCTCTCTCTCTCCCTGCCCTCCTCTCTCCCCTGCCCTCCTCTCTCCCTGCCCTCCTCTCTCCCCTCCCCCTCCTCTCCTCCCCTCCTCCTCCTCCTCCTCCTCCCCCCCTCGCCCTCTCTCCTCCTCCCCTCCCCTCCTCCTCCCCTCCCTCTCTACCTCTTTTCTCGCCCCTTGCCACTTTCTCTCCCCCTGCCTCTTTCTCTCCCCCCTGCCTCTTTCTCTCCCCCTGCCTCTTTCTCTCCCCCTGCCTCTTTCTCTCCTCCCTTGCCTCTTTCTCTCCCCCCTGCCTCTTTCTCTCCCCCTGCCTCTTTCTCTCCCCCTGCCCTCTTTCTCTCCCCCTGCCTCTTTCTCTCCCCTGCCTCTTTCTCTCCCCCTGCCTCTTTCTCTCCCCCTGCCTCTTTCTCTCCCCCTGCCTCTTTCTCTC